>NW_027457591.1:0-2669493 GCF_050624435.1 Tenrec ecaudatus | reverse complement strand
AGCGGGCACTTGGACAATGCAGGTTCCCTAGCGGGCACTATGAATATGTAGCTTCCCTAGAGGGCACTTGGACCATATAGGTTCCCTATGGGCACTTGGACTATCTGGGTTCCCTAACGGGCACTTGGAATATGAAGTTTCCCTATCGGGCACGTGGACTATGTAGGTTCCTCATTGGGCACTTGGACTATGTAGGTTACCTAGCAGGCACTTGGACTGTCTAGGTTACCTAGCGGGCACTTGAACTATCTAGGTTAACGAACGGGCACTTGGACTATGTAGGTTAGCTAACAGGAACTTGGACTATATAGGTTAAAGAACGGGCACTTGGACTATGGAGGTTACCTAGCGGGCACATGGACTATGGAGGTTATCTAGCGGGCACTTGGACTATCTAGGTTAGCTAACGGGTACTTGGACTTTCTAGGTTCCCTAGCGGGCACTTGGACTATGTAGGTTCCCTAGCAGTGCTTTGAATATGTAAGTTCTCTAACGGGCACTTGGACTATGTGTGTTCCCTAGCGGGCATTTGGACTATCTAGGTTACCTAACGGGCACTTGGACTATGTACGTTACTAGCGGGCATTTGGACTATGTAGGTTACTTAGCGGATACTTGGACTATGTAGGTTCCCCATCAGGGACTTGGACAATGTAGGTTAACTAGCGGGCACTTGGACTATCTAGGTTAACTAGAGGGCCCTTGGACTATGTAGGTTAACTAGCGGGCCCTTTGACGATCTAGGTTAGCAAACGGGCACTTGGACTATGTAGGTTACCTAGCAGGCACTTGGACTGTCTAGGTTACCTAGCGGGCACTTGAACTATCTAGGTTAACGAACGGGCACTTGGACTATGTAGGTTAGCTAACAGGAACTTGGACTATCTAGGTTAACGAACGGGCACTTGGACTATGGAGGTTACCTAGCGGGCACTTGGACTATGGAGGTTACCTAGCGGGCACTTGGACTATCTAGGTTAGCTAACGGGTACTTGGACTATCTAGGTTACCTAGCGGGCACTTGGACTATGCAGGTAACCTAGCGGGCACTTGAACTGTTTAAGTTAACCAGGGGGCACTTGGACTATGTAGGTTAACTAGCGGGCACTTGGACTATCTAGGTTACCTAACGGGCACCTGGAGTATCTAGATTACCTAGCGGGCACTTGGATTCTAAAGGTTACCTAGCCGGCCCTTGGACTATGTAGGTTACCTAGCGGGCAATTGGACGATCTAGGTTAACGAACGGGCACGTGGACTATGTAGTTAACCTAACGGGCACTTGGACTATCTAGGTTAGGTAACGGGCACTTGGACTATCTAGCTTACCTAGCGGGAACTTGGAATATGTAGGTTACCTAGAGGGCACTTGGACTATAGGTTAATTAGCGGGCACTTGGACTATATAGGTTACGTAGCGGCCCTTGGACTATGTTGGTTACCTACCGCAACTTGGACTATCTAAGTTAACGAATGGGCACTTGAACTACGTAGGTTACCTAACGGGTACTTGGACTATCTAGGTTCCCTAGCGGGCACTTGGACTATGTAGGTTCCCTAGCAGGGCTTTGACTATGTAAGTTCTCTAACGGGCACTTGGACTATGTGTGTTCCCTAGCGGGCATTTGGACTATCTAGGTTAACTAACGGGCACTTGGACTATGTACGTTACTAGCGGGCATTTGGACTATGTAGGTTACCTAGCGGATACTTGGACTATGTAGGTTCCCCATCAGGGACTTGGACAATGTAGGTTAACTAGCGGGCACTTGGACTATCTAGGTTAACTAGAGGTCCCTTGGACTATGTAGGTTAACTAGCGGGCCCTTTGACGATCTAGGTTAGCAAACGGGCACTTGGACTATGTAGGTTACCTAGCAGGCACTTGGACTGTCTAGGTTACCTAGCGGGCACTTGAACTATCTAGGTTAACGAACGGGCACTTGGACTATGTAGGTTAGCTAACAGGAACTTGGACTATCTAGGTTAACGAACGGGCACTTGGACTATGGAGGTTACCTAGCGGGCACTTGGACTATGGAGGTTACCTAGCGGGCACTTGGACTATCTAGGTTAGCTAACGGGTACTTGGACTATGTAGGTTACCTAGCGGGCACTTGGACTATGTAGGTTACCTAGCGGGCACTTGGACTATCTGGGTTACCTAACGGGCACATGGACTATGCAGGTAACCTAGCGGGCACTTGGACTGTTTAAGTTAACCAGGGGGCACTTGGACTATGTAGGTTAACTAGCGGGCACTTGGACTATCTAGGTTACCTAACGGGCACCTGGACTATCTAGATTACCTAGCGGGCACTTTGATTCTAAAGGTTACCTAGCCGGCCCTTGTACTATGTAGGTTACCTAGCGGGCAATTGGACGATCTAGGTTAACGAACGGGCACGTGGACTATGTAGTTAACGTAACGGGCACTTGGACTATCTAGGTTACCTAGCGGGAACTTGGAATATGTAGGTTACCTAGAGGGCACTTGGACTATAGGTTAATTAGCGGGCACTTGGACTATATAGGTTACCTAGCAGCCCTTGGACTATGTTGGTTACCTACCGCGACTTGGACAAGCTAAGTTAACGAATGGGCACTTGAACTACGTAGGTTACCTAGCGGGCACTTGGACTATCTAGGTTAGCAAACCGGAACTTGGAATATCTAGGTTACCTAGCGGGCACTTGGACTATGTAGGATCCCTATCGGACATTTGTAATACTTAGGTTAACTAGCGGGCCCTTTGACTATGTAGGTTAACTAGAGGGCACTTGGACTATCTAGGTCAACTAGCGGGCCATTGTACTATGTAGGTTAACTAGCGGGCACTTGGCCTATCTAGGTTACCTAACGGGAACTTGGACTATGTAGGTTTACTAGCGGACACTTGGACGATCTAGGTTAACTAGCGGGCACTTGGACAATGCAGGTTCCCTAGAGCGCACTTGGACTATGTAGGTTCCCTAACGGGCACTTGGACTATGTAGGTCCCTTAGCGGGCACTTGGATTATGTTGGTTCCCTACCGGGCAGTTGGACTCTGTGGGTACCCTAGCGGGCATTTGGACTATGTAGGTTACCTAGCGGGCACTTGGACTATGTAGGTCCCTTAGCGGGCACTTGGACTATGTTGGTTCCCTATCGGGCAGTTGGACTATGTGGGTACCCTAGCGGGCATTTGGACTATCTAGGATACCTAGCAGGCACTTTGAGTATCTACGTTAACTAACGGGCACTTGGACTATGTAGGTTCCCTAGCGGGCACTTGGACTATGTAGGTTCCCGAGCGGGCACGTGGACTATGTAGGTTACCTAGCAGGCACTTGGACTATCTAGGTTCCCTAGCGGGCACTTGAACTATCTAGGTTAACGAACGGGCACTTGGACAATGTAGTTTAGCTAACAGGAACTTAGACTATCTAGGTTAACGAACGGGCACTTGGACTATGGAGGTTACCTAGCGGGCACTTGGACTATGGAGGTTACCTAGCGGGCACTTGGGCTATCTAGGTTAGCTAACGCGTACTTGGACTATCTAGGTTCCCTAGCGGGCACTTGGACTATGTAGGTTCCCTAGCAGGGCTTTGACTATGTAAGTTCTCTAACGGGCACATGGACTATGTGTGTTCCCTAGCGGGCACTTGGACTAAATAGGTTACCTAACGGGCACTTGGACTATGTACGTTACTAGCGGGCATTTGGACTATGTAGGTTACCTAGCGGATACTTGGACTATGTAGGTTCCCCATCAGGTACTTGGACAATGTAGGTTAACTAGCGGGCACTTGGACTATGTAGGTTAGGTTTAACTTTAGACGGGCATAGGTACAGGCATTTGGGCATGTTTAGGGACAGAGTTAGAGTTCACGTTAGAGTTACGGCTGTGTGAGGATTCGGGTTATGGTAATTCTGAGGATCAAATGTAGGGGCAGTGTGAGGTGGAAGGTAAGAGTAGGCTTTAGTGCTGAAGGATGAGCGAACCTATTGTCTCATTTAGGCCTATGGTAAACTTGACTGTTTAGATATGGGTTGGGGTTAATATTTGTGTGAGGGTTAGACAGTGTGCGAGGTTAAGAGTTGGGTTCAGGCTTACGGTTTGTGTGTTACGTCCGTTTTGGATATGGTTAAGTTTAGCTCTCTGTCTAGTTTAAGGGATTGGTTTACATAAACGGTGCTATGGAGGCTTCGATTGAAGGTGAGGGATAGAGTTAAGTTAGGTTCAGGCGAAGGATGACGGTTAGGAGTAAGGTTAGTTGTAGGGGGAGCTGCATGTTCACATCAGATTTGGGGTTAGGATTAGGGTTAGCCTTAGGGTAGACATACGGTTATGGTTAGGGCTTGCTTTAGGGTGAGCCTTAGGTTAGGGTTAATTTTAAGGTTAGGAGAATACAGTTAGACCTAGGCTTAGGGTACATCTCTGTTTAGGTTTACACCTAGGGTTAGCTTTTCACCTTGTTTAGGGTTAGGATTAGGGTTGTTTTTAGGATAGGATTTAGGTATGAGGTCTAATTTAAGTGTTGGATTATTGGAAGTACATCTGCTCTCACTGGTTTTCCTTCACTGTCACGATGTTTCTGAGATTCATGGTTTAAGGGAAATCTTCCTTTTTGCCGGTTTCAAGGTCAAAAGGCGCTACCGGCAGTTTGTTTTTCCGTCAAACTTACGCTCGCTCTTTGAGAATCTTGGGTCTTTGGGAAAGCCGTGAGTCCAGCAAGTTTTTCAGATTAAGTGTGCCCCAAGCAGTAGGTTCTATCTCTGAGCAATACAGCCCGTGGAATTCCTGGGAATCTGGAACCCTGCCATGAAGTTCAGCCTGGTTGTTATTTTCACACGGAAGAAACTCCTTTGAGGTTCCCATGCCTCTGTACACTGATGCTTCCAGCAACGTCATGTCTCACAGGTCAATAGTGGCTCTTTAAGTTTCACTGGTCTAGGGAAAAGGGTGAAGCGCCTGGGTTCCCGTGCTTCACTACTTCATGGCCTGAAGAAGATGTTTATAGGCACATCGGCAAATCCACCGGTGGCAATTCTACTGTCATTGCGATGGGAAGATTTCTTATTCGTTAGGAAATGTTTTACCATGGAAGACGGGTCCCCACAGAGCTGTCTCTTTTGTGTTGAGACAAACTCTGCTGAATTTAGCTGCCAGCATCTGCGTGTTCTCACTTTCCTTTAAGGTCGATGGAGACGCACGAGTGTAAGGAAAACGGTGAATGGTGGCCGTTCGTAACCCAGAGTCATCAGAAACCGCAGAGTAAATTTTAGGAACGTAGACGAAGGACACCGGAGAAAACTTCACTCAGGGACTGCAGTGAACTCTGCTAACAATGTTGAGGCCCGACACCCCTAGTGCCTGGGGGCGACCCGTCTCCTGCCCTACGTAATTTTTTTGAGCGTGCCTCCCTCAGGTGGTGCCTTTTCTCTCCCCGCAATATTGCTCCATGAAACTGCCGATGAAAACTATTTGCCATGGGTATGTCGTTTCACAATATTGGCCTCCTCTTTGAAGAACAAATGCTTTTCTACACGGGTGCTGCCTCCCTGAACTTTCCTTTGTCTTGGCTCAATCGATGCAGATTCCTGTGCTGAATGCGCCATAGAGTGACACAGGTGAGTGCTTGTCAGTATTCCAGGCACACGCAGCAATTTCGTTTTTCCAAGACCCACCTGGCTTGATCAAGGTTGCTTATTCCCGTGAAAACGTTTTTCGTCCAAATTCTAGAGGAGCACCATTGTGCCTCTGGGAGCTACACCAGGGCCTGCTGAACAGAGGCTCCAGCGGTTTCATTTTCGGACTGAAATTCAACACGGAATTGCATGGATCTATGGAAACCATGAAGTGTGGCCGTACCAGATTCTCACATCTTCATTGTCTAATGGAAGCTTGTTTCCCAGGCTGATCCGGCTGGCACTTCATTTCTGGGCAATGACCATTTAATTGTGGACGTTCAGCCTTCTTCGGAATTCTGATACCGGCAAGTTCCCGCGCCTCACTAAGACCACTCGGTGGAGGTTTAGGTGACTCAGGACAACTGTCTTTATTTCAGGCGTCTAGAACAAAGAGAATCCACAAAGGTTGATGATCACGGAGAAAGTAAAGTCCCGTTTCTTTATAGTGCCCACTCATGGCACTTCTAGCATCTGAGGCCAAAGAGCTCGTGCAGCATGATATTCTCAGTTCAGGCACGCCGCCTGCAGTTTCTTTCTTGCAGAAAAATCTTTCCCAGTGTACTTTAAACTGCTGCAAAATTGTGGCACAGAAGATTTTGGTTTAGGTTTAACTTTAGACGGGCATAGGTACAGGCATTTGGGCATGTTTAGGGACAGAGTTAGAGTTCACGTTAGAGTTACGGCTGTGTGAGGATTCGGGTTATGGTAAGTCTGAGGATCAAATGTAGGGGCAGTGTGAGGTGGAAGGTAAGAGTAGGGTTTAGTGCTTAAGGATGAGCGAACCTATTGTCTCATTTAGGCCTATGGTAAACTTGACTGTTTAGATATGGGTTGGGGTTAATATTTGTGTGAGGGTTAGACAGTGTGCGAGGTTAAGAGTTGGGTTCAGGCTTACGGTTTGTGTGTTACGTCCGTTTTGGTTATGGTTAAGTTTAGCTCTCTGTCTAGTTTAAGGGATTGGATTACATTAACGGTGCTATGGAGGCTTCGATTGAAGGTGAGGGATAGAGTTAAGTTAGGTTCAGGCGAAGGATGACGGTTAGGAGTAAGGTTAGTTGTAGGGGGAACTGCATGTTCACATCAGATTTGGGGTTAGGATTAGGCTTAGCCTTAGGGTAGACATACGGTTAGCATTAGGGCTTGGTTTAGGGTGAGCCTTAGGTAAGGTTTAAGTTTAAGTTTAGGATTTTACCGAGTTAGACCTAGGCTTAGGGTACATCTCTGTTTAGGTTCAGACCTAGGGTTAGGTTTTCACCTTGTTTAGGGTTAGGATTAGGGTTGTTTTTAGGATAGGATTTAGGTATGAGGTCTAATTTAAGTGTTGGATTATTGGAATTACATCTGCTCTCACTGGTTTTCCTTCACTGTCACAATGTTTCTGAGATTCATGGTTTAAGGGAAATCTTGCTTCTTGCCGGTTTCAAGGTTAAAAAGGCACCACCGGCAGTTTGTTTTTCCGTCAAACTTACGCTCGCTCTTTGAGAATCTTGGGTCTTTGGGAAAGCCGTGAGTCCAGCAAGTTTTTCAGATTAAGTGTGCCCCAAGCAGTAGGTTCTATCTCTGAGCAATACAGCCCGTGGAATTCCTGGGAATCTGGAACCCTGCCATGAAGTTCAGCCTGGTTGTTATTTTCACACGGAAGAAACTCCTTTGAGGTTCCCATGCCTCTGTACACTGATGCTTCCAGCAACGTCATGTCTCACAGGTCAATAGTGGCTCTTTAAGTTTCACTGGTCTAGGGAAAAGGGTGAAGCGCCTGGGTTCCCGTGCTTCACTACTTCATGGCCTGAAGAAGATGTTTATAGGCACATCGGCAAATCCACCGGTGGCCCTTCTCTCATATTGTCATTGCGATGGGAAGATTTCTTATTCGTTAGGAATGTTTTACCATGGAAGACGGGTCCCCACAGAGCTGTCTCTTTTGTGTTGAGACAAACTCTGCTGAATTTAGCTGCCAGCATCTGCGTGTTCTCCCTTTCCTTTAAGGTCGATGGAGACGCACGAGTGTAAGGAAAACGGTGAATGGTGGCCGTTCGTAACCCAGTCATCAGAAACCGCAGAGTAAATTTTAGGAACGTAAACGAAGGACACCGGAGAAAACTTCAATCAGGGACTTCAGTGAACTCTGCTAACAATGTTGAGGCCCGACACCCCTAGTGCCTGGGGGCGACCCGTCTCCTGCCGTACGTAATTTTTTGAGCGTGCCTCCCTCAGGTGGTGCCTTTTCTCTCCCCGCAATATTGCTCCATGAAACTGCCGATGAAAACTATTTGCCATGGGTATGTCGTTTCACAATATTGGCCTCCTCTTTGAAGAACAAATGCTTTTCTACACGGGTGCTGCCTCCCTGAACTTTCCTTTGTCTTGGCTCAATCGATGCAGATTCCTGTGCTGAATGCGCCATAGAGTGACACAGGTGAGTGCTTGTCAGTATTCCAGGCACACGCAGCAATTTCGTTTTTCCAAGACCCACCTGGCTTGATCAAGGTTGCTTATTCCCGTGAAAACGTTTTTCGTCCAAATTCTAGAGGAGCACCATTGTGCCTCTGGGAGCTACACCAGGGCCTGCTGAACAGAGGCTCCAGCGGTTTCATTTTCGGACTGAAATTCAACACGGAATTGCATGGATCTATGGAAACCATGAAGTGTGGCCGTACCAGATTCTCACATCTTCATTGTCTAATGGAAGCTTGTTTCCCAGGCTGATCCGGCTGGCACTTCATTTCTGGGCAATGACCATTTAATTGTGGACGTTCAGCCTTCTTTGGAATTCTGATACCGGCAAGTTCCCGCGCCTCACTAAGACCACTCGGTGGAGGTTTAGGTGACTCAGGACAACTGTCTTTATTTCAGGCGTCTAGAACAAAGAGAATCCACAAAGGTTGATGATCACGGAGAAAGTAAAGTCCCGTTTCTTTATAGTGCCCACTCATGGCACTTCTAGCATCTGAGGCCAAAGAGCTCGTGCAGCATGATATTCTCAGTTCAGGCACGCCGCCTGCAGTTTCTTTCTTGCAGAAAAATCTTTCCCAGTGTACTTTAAACTGCTGCAAAATTGTGGCACAGAAGATTTCGGTTTAGGTTTAACTTTAGACGGGCATAGGTACAGGCATTTGGGCATGTTTAGGGACAGAGTTAGAGTTCACGTTAGAGTTACGGCTGTGTGAGGATTCGGGTTATGGTAAGTCTGAGGATCAAATGTAGGGGCAGTGTGAGGTGGAAGGTAAGAGTAGGGTTTAGTGCTTAAGGATGAGCGAACCTATTGTCTCATTTAGGCCTATGGTAAACTTGACTGTTTAGATATGGGTTGGGGTTAATATTTGTGTGAGGGTTAGACAGTGTGCGAGGTTAAGAGTTGGGTTCAGGCTTACGGTTTGTGTGTTACGTCCGTTTTGGTTATGGTTAAGTTTAGCTCTCTGTCTAGTTTAAGGGATTGGATTACATTAACGGTGCTATGGAGGCTTCGATTGAAGGTGAGGGATAGAGTTAAGTTAGGTTCAGGCGAAGGTTGACGGTTAGGAGTAAGGTTAGTTGTAGGGGGAACTGCATGTTCACATCAGATTTGGGGTTAGGATTAGGCTTAGCCTTAGGGTAGACATACGGTTAGCATTAGGGCTTGGTTTAGGGTGAGCCTTAGGTAAGGTTTAAGTTTAAGTTTAGGATTTTACCGAGTTAGACCTAGGCTTAGGGTACATCTCTGTTTAGGTTCAGACCTAGGGTTAGGTTTTCACCTTGTTTAGGGTTAGGATTAGGGTTGTTTTTAGGATAGGATTTAGGTATGAGGTCTAATTTAAGTGTTGGATTATTGGAATTACATCTGCTCTCACTGGTTTTCCTTCACTGTCACAATGTTTCTGAGATTCATGGTTTAAGGGAAATCTTGCTTCTTGCCGGTTTCAAGGTTAAAAAGGCACCACCGGCAGTTTGTTTTTCCGTCAAACTTACGCTCGCTCTTTGAGAATCTTGGGTCTTTGGGAAAGCCGTGAGTCCAGCAAGTTTTTCAGATTAAGTGTGCCCCAAGCAGTAGGTTCTATCTCTGAGCAATACAGCCCGTGGAATTCCTGGGAATCTGGAACCCTGCCATGAAGTTCAGCCTGGTTGTTATTTTCACACGGAAGAAACTCCTTTGAGGTTCCCATGCCTCTGTACACTGATGCTTCCAGCAACGTCATGTCTCACAGGTCAATAGTGGCTCTTTAAGTTTCACTGGTCTAGGGAAAAGGGTGAAGCGCCTGGGTTCCCGTGCTTCACTACTTCATGGCCTGAAGAAGATGTTTATAGGCACATCGGCAAATCCACCGGTGGCCCTTCTCTCATATTGTCATTGCGATGGGAAGATTTCTTATTCGTTAGGAATGTTTTACCATGGAAGACGGGTCCCCACAGAGCTGTCTCTTTTGTGTTGAGACAAACTCTGCTGAATTTAGCTGCCAGCATCTGCGTGTTCTCCCTTTCCTTTAAGGTCGATGGAGACGCACGAGTGTAAGGAAAACGGTGAATGGTGGCCGTTCGTAACCCAGTCATCAGAAACCGCAGAGTAAATTTTAGGAACGTAAACGAAGGACACCGGAGAAAACTTCACTCAGGGACTTCAGTGAACTCTGCTAACAATGTTGAGGCCCGACACCCCTAGTGCCTGGGGGCGACCCGTCTCCTGCCGTACGTAATTTTTTGAGCGTGCCTCCCTCAGGTGGTGCCTTTTCTCTCCCCGCAATATTGCTCCATGAAACTGCCGATGAAAACTATTTGCCATGGGTATGTCGTTTCACAATATTGGCCTCCTCTTTGAAGAACAAATGCTTTTCTACACGGGTGCTGCCTCCCTGAACTTTCCTTTGTCTTGGCTCAATCGATGCAGATTCCTGTGCTGAATGCGCCATAGAGTGACACAGGTGAGTGCTTGTCAGTATTCCAGGCACACGCAGCAATTTCGTTTTTCCAAGACCCACCTGACTTGATCAAGGTTGCTTATTCCCGTGAAAACGTTTTTCGTCCAAAATCTAGAGGAGCACCATTGTGCCTCTGGGAGCTACACCAGGGCCTGCTGAACAGAGGCTCCAGCGGTTTCATTTTCGGACTGAAATTCAACACGGAATTGCATGGATCTATGGAAACCATGAAGTGTGGCCGTACCAGATTCTCACATCTTCATTGTCTAATGGAAGCTTGTTTCCCAGGCTGATCCGGCTGGCACTTCATTTCTGGGCAATGACCATTTAATTGTGGACGTTCAGCCTTCTTTGGAATTCTGATACCGGCAAGATCCCGCGCCTCACTAAGACCACTCGGTGGAGGTTTAGGTGACTCAGGACAACTGTCTTTATTTCAGGCGTCTAGAACAAAGAGAATCCACAAAGGTTGATGATCACGGAGAAAGTAAAGTCCCGTTTCTTTATAGTGCCCACTCATGGCACTTCTAGCATATGAGGCCAAAGAGCTCGTGCAGCATGATATTCTCAGTTCAGGCACGCCGCCTGCAGTTTCTTTCTTGCAGAAAAATGTTTCCCAGTGTACTTCTTTAAACTGCTGCAAAATGGTGGCACAGAAGAGTTCGGTTTAGGTTTAACTTTAGACGGGCATAGGTACAGGCATTTGGGCATGTTTAGGGACAGAGTTAGAGTTCACGTTAGAGTTACGGCTGTGTGAGGATTCGGGTTATGGTAAGTCTGAGGATCAAATGTAGGGGCAGTGTGAGGTGGAAGGTAAGAGTAGGCTTTAGTGCTGAAGGATGAGCGAACCTATTGTCTCATTTAGGCCTATGGTAAACTTGACTGTTTAGATATGGGTTGGGGTTAATATTTGTGTGAGGGTTAGACAGTGTGCGAGGTTAAGAGTTGGGTTCAGGCTTACGGTTTGTGTGTTACGTCCGTTTTGGTTATGGTTAAGTTTAGCTCTCTGTCTAGTTTAAGGGATTGGATTACATTAACGGTGCTATGGAGGCTTCGATTGAAGGTGAGGGATAGAGTTAAGTTAGGTTCAGGCGAAGGATGACGGTTAGGAGTAAGGTTAGTTGTAGGGGGAGCTGCATGTTCACATCAGATTTGGGGTTAGGATTAGGGTTAGCCTTAGGGTAGACATACGGTTATGGTTAGGGCTTGCTTTAGGGTGAGCCTTAGGTTAGGGTTAATTTTAAGGTTAGGAGAATACAGTTAGACCTAGGCTTAGGGTACATCTCTGTTTAGGTTTACACCTAGGGTTAGCTTTTCACCTTGTTTAGGATTAGGAGTAGGGTTGTTTTTAGGATAGGATTTAGGTATGAGGTCTAATTTAAGTGTTGGATTGTTGGAAGTACATCTGCTCTCACTGGTTTTCCTTCACTGTCACGATGTTTCTGAGATTCATGGTTTAAGGGAAATCTTCCTTCTTGCCGGTTTCAAGGTCAAAAGGCGCTACCGGCAGTTTGTTTTTCCGTCAAACTTACGCTCGCTCTTTGAGAATCTTGGGTCTTTGGGAAAGCCGTGAGTCCAGCAAGTTTTTCAGATTAAGTGTGCCCCAAGCAGTAGGTTCTATCTCTGAGCAATACAGCCCGTGGAATTCCTGGGAATCTGGAACCCTGCCATGAAGTTCAGCCTGGTTGTTATTTTCACACGGAAGAAACTCCTTTGAGGTTCCCATGCCTCTGTACACTGATGCTTCCAGCAACGTCATGTCTCACAGGTCAATAGTGGCTCTTTAAGTTTCACTGGTCTAGGGAAAAGGGTGAAGCGCCTGGGTTCCCGTGCTTCACTACTTCATGGCCTGAAGAAGATGTTTATAGGCACATCGGCAAATCCACCGGTGGCAATTCTACTGTCATTGCGATGGGAAGATTTCTTATTCGTTAGGAAATGTTTTACCATGGAAGACGGGTCCCCACAGAGCTGTCTCTTTTGTGTTGAGACAAACTCTGCTGAATTTAGCTGCCAGCATCTGCGTGTTCTCCCTTTCCTTTAAGGTCGATGGAGACGCACGAGTGTAAGGAAAACGGTGAATGGTGGCCGTTCGTAACCCAGAGTCATCAGAAACCGCAGAGTAAATTTTAGGAACGTAGACGAAGGACACCGGAGAAAACTTCACTCAGGGACTGCAGTGAACTCTGCTAACAATGTTGAGGCCCGACACCCCTAGTGCCTGGGGGCGACCCGTCTCCTGCCCTACGTAATTTTTTTGAGCGTGCCTCCCTCAGGTGGTGCCTTTTATCTCCCCGCAATATTGCTCCATGAAACTGCCGATGAAAACTATTTGCCATGGGTATGTCGTTTCACAATATTGGCCTCCTCTTTGAAGAACAAATGCTTTTCTACACGGGTGCTGCCTCCCTGAACTTTCCTTTGTCTTGGCTCAATCGATGCAGATTCCTGTGCTGAATGCGCCATAGAGTGACACAGGTGAGTGCTTGTCAGTATTCCAGGCACACGCAGCAATTTCGTTTTTCCAAGACCCACCTGGCTTGATCAAGGTTGCTTATTCCCGTGAAAACGTTTTTCGTCCAAAATCTAGAGGAGCACCATTGTGCCTCTGGGAGCTACACCAGGGCCTGCTGAACAGAGGCTCCAGCGGTTTCATTTTCGGACTGAAATTCAACACGGAATTGCATGGATCTATGGAAACCATGAAGTGTGGCCGTACCAGATTCTCACATCTTCATTGTCTAATGGAAGCTTGTTTCCCAGGCTGATCCGGCTGGCGCTTCATTTCTGGGCAATGACCATTTAATTGTGGACGTTCAGCCTTCTTCGGAATTCTGATACCGGCAAGTTCCCGCGCCTCACTAAGACCACTCGGTGGAGGTTTAGGTGACTCAGGACAACTGTCTTTATTTCAGGCGTCTAGAACAAAGAGAATCCACAAAGGTTGATGATCACGGAGAAAGTAAAGTCCCGTTTCTTTATAGTGCCCACTCATGGCACTTCTAGCATCTGAGGCCAAAGAGCTCGTGCAGCATGATATTCTCAGTGCAGGCACGCCGCCTGCAGTTTCTTTCTTGCAGAAAAATCTTTCCCAGTGTACTTCTTTAAACTGCTGCAAAATGGTGGCACAGAAGATTTCGGTTTAGGTTTAACTTTAGACGGGCATAGGTACAGGCATTTGGGCATGTTTAGGGACAGAGTTAGAGTTCACGTTAGAGTTACGGCTGTGTGAGGATTCGGGTTATGGTAAGTCTGAGGATCAAATGTAGGGGCAGTGTGAGGTGGAAGGTAAGAGTAGGGTTTAGTGCTTAAGGATGAGCGAACCTATTGTCTCATTTAGGCCTATGGTAAACTTGACTGTTTAGATATGGGTTGGGGTTAATATTTGTGTGAGGGTTAGACAGTGTGCGAGGTTAAGAGTTGGGTTCAGGCTTACGGTTTGTGTGTTACGTCCGTTTTGGTTATAGTTAAGTTTAGCTCTCTGTCTAGTTTAAGGGATTGGATTACATTAACGGTGCTATGGAGGCTTCGATTGAAGGTGAGGGATAGAGTTAAGTTAGGTTCAGGCGAAGGATGACGGTTAGGAGTAAGGTTAGTTGTAGGGGGAGCTGCATGTTCACATCAGATTTGGGGTTAGGATTAGGGTTAGCCTTAGGGTAGACATACGGTTATGGTTAGGGCTTGCTTTAGGGTGAGCCTTAGGTTAGGGTTAATTTTAAGGTTAGGAGAATACAGTTAGACCTAGGCTTAGGGTACATCTCTGTTTAGGTTTACACCTAGGGTTAGCTTTTCACCTTGTTTAGGGTTAGGATTAGGGTTGTTTTTAGGATAGGATTTAGGTATGAGGTCTAATTTAAGTGTTGGATTATTGGAAGTACATCTGCTCTCACTGGTTTTCCTTCACTGTCACGATGTTTCTGAGATTCATGGTTTAAGGGAAATCTTCCGTCTTGCCGGTTTCAAGGTCAAAAGGCGCTACCGGCAGTTTGTTTTTCCGTCAAACTTACGCTCGCTCTTTGAGAATCTTGGGTCTTTGGGAAAGCCGTGAGTCCAGCAAGTTTTTCAGATTAAGTGTGCCCCAAGCAGTAGGTTCTATCTCTGAGCAATACAGCCCGTGGAATTCCTGGGAATCTGGAACCCGGCCATGAAGTTCAGCCTGGTTGTTATTTTCACATGGAAGAAACTCCTTTGAGGTTCCCATGCCTCTGTACACTGATGCTTCCAGCAACGTCATGTCTCACAGGTCAATAGTGGCTCTTTAAGTTTCACTGGTCTAGGGAAAAGGGTGAAGCGCCTGGGTTCCCGTGCTTCACTACTACTTCATGGCCTGAAGAAGATGTTTATAGGCACATCGGCAAATCCACCGGTGGCAATTCTACTGTCATTGCGATGGGAAGATTTCTTATTCGTTAGGAAATGTTTTACCATGGAAGACGGGTCCCCACAGAGCTGTCTCTTTTGTGTTGAGACAAACTCTGCTGAATTTAGCTGCCAGCATCTGCGTGTTCTCCCTTTCCTTTAAGGTCGATGGAGACGCACGAGTGTAAGGAAAACGGTGAATGGTGGCCGTTCGTAACCCAGAGTCATCAGAAACCGCAGAGTAAATTTTAGGAACGTAGACGAAGGACACCGGAGAAAACTTCACTCAGGGACTTCAGTGAACTCTGCTAACAATGTTGAGGCCCGACACCCCTAGTGCCTGGGGGCGACCCGTCTCCTGCCCTACGTAGTTTTTTTGAGCGTGCCTCCCTCAGGTGGTGCCTTTTCTCTCCCCGCAATATTGCTCCATGAAACTGCCGATGAAAACTATTTGCCATGGGTATGTCGTTTCACAATATTGGCCTCCTCTTTGAAGAACAAATGCTTTTCTACACGGGTGCTGCCTCCCTGAACTTTCCTTTGTCTTGGCTCAATCGATGCAGATTCCTGTGCTGAATGCGCCATAGAGTGACACAGGTGAGTGCTTGTCAGTATTCCAGGCACACGCAGCAATTTCGTTTTTCCAAGACCCACCTGGCTTGATCAAGGTTGCTTATTCCCGTGAAAACGTTTTTCGTCCAAAATCTAGAGGAGCACCATTGTGCCTCTGGGAGCTACACCAGGGCCTGCTGAACAGAGGCTCCAGCGGTTTCATTTTCGGACTGAAATTCAAGACGGAATAGCATGGATCTATGGAAACCATGAAGTGTGGCCGTACCAGATTCTCACATCTTCATTGTCTAATGGAAGCTTGTTTCCCAGGCTGATCCGGCTGGCGCTTCATTTCTGGGCAATGACCATTTAATTGTGGACGTTCAGCCTTCTTCGGAATTCTGATACCGGCAAGTTCCAGCGCCTCACTCGGTGGTGGTTTAGGTGACTCAGGACAACTGTCTTTATTTCAGGCGTCTAGAACAAAGAGAATCCACAAAGGTTGATGATCACGGAGAAAGTAAAGTCCCGTTTCTTTATAGTGCCCACTCATGGCACTTCTAGCATCTGAGGCCAAAGAGCTCGTGCAGCATGATATTCTCAGTCAGGCACGCCGCCTGCAGTTTCTTTCTTGCAGAAAAATCTTTCCCACTGTACTTCTTTAAACTGCTGAAAAATGGTGGCACAGAAGAGTTCGGTTTAGGTTTAACTTTAGACGGGCATAGGTACAGGCATTTGGGCATGTTTAGGGACAGAGAGTTCACGTTAGAGTTACGGCTGTGTGAGGATTCGGGTTATGGTAAGTCTGAGGATCAAATGTAGGGGCAGTGTGAGGTGGAAGGTAAGAGTAGGGTTTAGTGCTTAAGGATGAGCGAACCTATTGTCTCATTTAGGCCTATGGTAAACTTGACTGTTTAGATATGGGTTGGGGTTAATATTTGTGTGAGGGTTAGACAGTGTGCGAGGTTAAGAGTTGGGTTCAGGCTTACGGTTTGTGTGTTACGTCCGTTTTGGTTATGGTTAAGTTTAGCTCTCTGTCTAGTTTAAGGGATTGGATTACATTAACGGTGCTATGGAGGCTTCGATTGAAGGTGAGGGATAGAGTTAAGTTAGGTTCAGGCGAAGGATGACGGTTAGGAGTAAGGTTAGTTGTAGGGGGAGCTGCATGTTCACATCAGATTTGGGGTTAGGATTAGGGTTAGCCTTAGGGTAGACATACGGTTATGGTTAGGGCTTGCTTTAGGGTGAGCCTTAGGTTAGGGTTAATTTTAAGGTTAGGAGAATACAGTTAGACCTAGGCTTAGGGTACATCTCTGTTTAGGTTTACACCTAGGGTTAGCTTTTCACCTTGTTTAGGGTTAGGATTAGGGTTGTTTTTAGGATAGGATTTAGGTATGAGGTCTAATTTAAGTGTTGGATTATTGGAAGTACATCTGCTCTCACTGGTTTTCCTTCACTGTCACGATGTTTCTGAGATTCATGGTTTAAGGGAAATCTTCCGTCTTGCCGGTTTCAAGGTCAAAAGGCGCTACCGGCAGTTTGTTTTTCCGTCAAACTTACGCTCGCTCTTTGAGAATCTTGGGTCTTTGGGAAAGCCGTGAGTCCAGCAAGTTTTTCAGATTAAGTGTGCCCCAAGCAGTAGGTTCTATCTCTGAGCAATACAGCCCGTGGAATTCCTGGGAATCTGGAACCCGGCCATGAAGTTCAGCCTGGTTGTTATTTTCACATGGAAGAAACTCCTTTGAGGTTCCCATGCCTCTGTACACTGATGCTTCCAGCAACGTCATGTCTCACAGGTCAATAGTGGCTCTTTAAGTTTCACTGGTCTAGGGAAAAGGGTGAAGCGCCTGGGTTCCCGTGCTTCACTACTTCATGGCCTGAAGAAGATGTTTATAGGCACATCGGCAAATCCACCGGTGGCAATTCTACTGTCATTGCGATGGGAAGATTTCTTATTCGTTAGGAAATGTTTTACCATGGAAGACGGGTCCCCACAGAGCTGTCTCTTTTGTGTTGAGACAAACTCTGCTGAATTTAGCTGCCAGCATCTGCGTGTTCTCCCTTTCCTTTAAGGTCGATGGAGACGCACGAGTGTAAGGAAAACGGTGAATGGTGGCCGTTCGTAACCCAGAGTCATCAGAAACCGCAGAGTAAATTTTAGGAACGTAGACGAAGGACACCGGAGAAAACTTCACTCAGGGACTTCAGTGAACTCTGCTAACAATGTTGAGGCCCGACACCCCTAGTGCCTGGGGGCGACCCGTCTCCTGCCCTACGTAGTTTTTTTGAGCGTGCCTCCCTCAGGTGGTGCCTTTTCTCTCCCCGCAATATTGCTCCATGAAACTGCCGATGAAAACTATTTGCCATGGGTATGTCGTTTCACAATATTGGCCTCCTCTTTGAAGAACAAATGCTTTTCTACACGGGTGCTGCCTCCCTGAACTTTCCTTTGTCTTGGCTCAATCGATGCAGATTCCTGTGCTGAATGCGCCATAGAGTGACACAGGTGAGTGCTTGTCAGTATTCCAGGCACACGCAGCAATTTCGTTTTTCCAAGACCCACCTGGCTTGATCAAGGTTGCTTATTCCCATGAAAACGTTTTTCGTCCAAAATCTAGAGGAGCACCATTGTGCCTCTGGGAGCTACACCAGGGCCTGCTGAACAGAGGCTCCAGCGGTTTCATTTTCGGACTGAAATTCAAGACGGAATAGCATGGATCTATGGAAACCATGAAGTGTGGCCGTACCAGATTCTCACATCTTCATTGTCTAATGGAAGCTTGTTTCCCAGGCTGATCCGGCTGGCGCTTCATTTCTGGGCAATGACCATTTAATTGTGGACGTTCAGCCTTCTTCAGAATTCTGATACCGGCAAGTTCCAGCGCCTCACTCGGTGGTGGGTTAGGTGACTCAGGACAACTGTCTTTATTTCAGGCGTCTAGAACAAAGAGAATCCACAAAGGTTGATGATCACGGAGAAAGTAAAGTCCCGTTTCTTTATAGTGCCCACTCATGGCACTTCTAGCATCTGAGGCCAAAGAGCTCGTGCAGCATGATATTCTCAGTCAGGCACGCCGCCTGCAGTTTCTTTCTTGCAGAAAAATCTTTCCCACTGTACTTCTTTAAACTGCTGAAAAATGGTGGCACAGAAGAGTTCGGTTTAGGTTTAACTTTAGACGGGCATAGGTACAGGCATTTGGGCATGTTTAGGGACAGAGAGTTCACGTTAGAGTTACGGCTGTGTGAGGATTCGGGTTATGGTAAGTCTGAGGATCAAATGTAGGGGAAGTGTGAGGTGGAAGGTAAGAGTAGGGTTTAGTGCTTAAGGATGAGCGAACCTATTGTCTCATTTAGGCCTATGGTAAACTTGACTGTTTAGATATGGGTTGGGTTTAATATTTGTGTGAGGGTTAGACAGTGTGCGAGGTTAAGAGTTGGGTTCAGGCTTACGGTTTGTGTGTTACGTCCGTTTTGGTTATGGTTAAGTTTAGCTCTCTGTCTAGTTTAAGGGATTGGATTACATTAACGGTGCTATGGAGGCTTCGATTGAAGGTGAGGGATAGAGTTAAGTTAGGTTCAGGCGAAGGATGACGGTTAGGAGTAAGGTTAGTTGTAGGGGGAGCTGCATGTTCACATCAGATTTGGGGTTAGGATTAGGGTTAGCCTTAGGGTAGACATACGGTTATGGTTAGGGCTTGCTTTAGGGTGAGCCTTAGGTTAGGGTTAATTTTAAGGTTAGGAGAATACAGTTAGACCTAGGCTTAGGGTACATCTCTGTTTAGGTTTACACCTAGGGTTAGCTTTTCACCTTGTTTAGGGTTAGGATTAGGGTTGTTTTTAGGATAGGATTTAGGTATGAGGTCTAATTTAAGTGTTGGATTATTGGAAGTACATCTGCTCTCACTGGTTTTCCTTCACTGTCACGATGTTTCTGAGATTCATGGTTTAAGGGAAATCTTCCTTCTTGCCGGTTTCAAGGTCAAAAGGCGCTACCGGCAGTTTGTTTTTCCGTCAAACTTACGCTCGCTCTTTGAGAATCTTGGGTCTTTGGGAAAGCCGTGAGTCCAGCAAGTTTTTCAGATTAAGTGTGCCCCAAGCAGTAGGTTCTATCTCTGAGCAATACAGCCCGTGGAATTCCTGGGAACCTGGAACCCGGCCATGAAGTTCAGCCTGGTTGTTATTTTCACACGGAAGAAACTCCTTTGAGGTTCCCATGCCTCTGTACACTGATGCTTCCAGCAACGTCATGTCTCACAGGTCAATAGTGGCTCTTTAAGTTTCACTGGTCTAGGGAAAAGGGTGAAGCGCCTGGGTTCCCGTGCTTCACTACTTCATGGCCTGAAGAAGATGTTTATAGGCACATCGGCAAATCCACCGGTGGCAATTCTACTGTCATTGCGATGGGAAGATTTCTTATTCGTTAGGAAATGTTTTACCATGGAAGACGGGTCCCCACAGAGCTGTCTCTTTTGTGTTGAGACAAACTCTGCTGAATTTAGCTGCCAGCATCTGCGTGTTCTCCCTTTCCTTTAAGGTCGATGGAGACGCACGAGTGTAAGGAAAACGGTGAATGGTGGCCGTTCGTAACCCAGAGTCATCAGAAACCGCAGAGTAAATTTTAGGAACGTAGACGAAGGACACCAGAGAAAACTTCACTCAGGGACTTCAGTGAACTCTGCCAACAATGTTGAGGCCCGACACCCCTAGTGCCTGGGGGCGACCCGTCTCCTGCCCTACGTAGTTTTTTTGAGCGTGCCTCCCTCAGGTGGTGCCTTTTCTCTCCCCGCAATATTGCTCCATGAAACTGCCGATGAAAACTATTTGCCATGGGTATGTCGTTTCACAATATTGGCCTCCTCTTTGAAGAACAAATGCTTTTCTACACGGGTGCTGCCTCCCTGAACTTTCCTTTGTCTTGGCTCAATCGATGCAGATTCCTGTGCTGAATGCGCCATAGAGTGACACAGGTGAGTGCTTGTCAGTATTCCAGGCACACGCAGCAATTTCGTTTTTCCAAGACCCACCTGGCTTGATCAAGGTTGCTTATTCCCGTGAAAACGTTTTTCGTCCAAAATCTAGAGGAGCACCATTGTGCCTCTGGGAGCTACACCAGGGCCTGCTGAACAGAGGCTCCAGCGGTTTCATTTTCGGACTGAAATTCAAGACGGAATAGCATGGATCTATGGAAACCATGAAGTGTGGCCGTACCAGATTCTCACATCTTCATTGTCTAATGGAAGCTTGTTTCCCAGGCTAATCCGGCTGGCGCTTCATTTCTGGGCAATGACCATTTAATTGTGGACGTTCAGCCTTCTTCGGAATTCTGATACCGGCAAGTTCCAGCGCCTCACTCGGTGGTGGTTTAGGTGACTCAGGACAACTGTCTTTATTTCAGGCGTCTAGAACAAAGAGAATCCACAAAGGTTGATGATCACGGAGAAAGTAAAGTCCCGTTTCTTTATAGTGCCCACTCATGGCACTTCTAGCATCTGAGGCCAAAGAGCTCGTGCAGCATGATATTCTCAGTCAGGCACGCCGCCTGCAGTTTCTTTCTTGCAGAAAAATCTTTCCCACTGTACTTCTTTAAACTGCTGAAAAATGGTGGCACAGAAGAGTTCGGTTTAGGTTTAACTTTAGACGGGCATAGGTACAGGCATTTGGGCATGTTTAGGGACAGAGAGTTCACGTTAGAGTTACGGCTGTGTGAGGATTCGGGTTATGGTAAGTCTGAGGATCAAATGTAGGGGCAGTGTGAGGTGGAAGGTAAGAGTAGGGTTTAGTGCTTAAGGATGAGCGAACCTATTGTCTCATTTAGGCCTATGGTAAACTTGACTGTTTAGATATGGGTTGGGGTTAATATTTGTGTGAGGGTTAGACAGTGTGCGAGGTTAAGAGTTGGGTTCAGGCTTACGGTTTGTGTGTTACGTCCGTTTTGGTTATGGTTAAGTTTAGCTCTCTGTCTAGTTTAAGGGATTGGATTACATTAACGGTGCTATGGAGGCTTCGATTGAAGGTGAGGGATAGAGTTAAGTTAGGTTCAGGCGAAGGATGACGGTTAGGAGTAAGGTTAGTTGTAGGGGGAGCTGCATGTTCACATCAGATTTGGGGTTAGGATTAGGGTTAGCCTTAGGGTAGACATACGGTTATGGTTAGGGCTTGCTTTAGGGTGAGCCTTAGGTTAGGGTTAATTTTAAGGTTAGGAGAATACAGTTAGACCTAGGCTTAGGGTACATCTCTGTTTAGGTTTACACCTAGGGTTAGCTTTTCACCTTGTTTAGGGTTAGGATTAGGGTTGTTTTTAGGATAGGATTTAGGTATGAGGTCTAATTTAAGTGTTGGATTATTGGAAGTACATCTGCTCTCACTGGTTTTCCTTCACTGTCACGATGTTTCTGAGATTCATGGTTTAAGGGAAATCTTCCTTCTTGCCGGTTTCAAGGTCAAAAGGCGCTACCGGCAGTTTGTTTTTCCGTCAAACTTACGCTCGCTCTTTGAGAATCTTGGGTCTTTGGGAAAGCCGTGAGTCCAGCAAGTTTTTCAGATTAAGTGTGCCCCAAGCAGTAGGTTCTATCTCTGAGCAATACAGCCCGTGGAATTCCTGGGAATCTGGAACCCGGCCATGAAGTTCAGCCTGGTTGTTATTTTCACATGGAAGAAACTCCTTTGAGGTTCCCATGCCTCTGTACACTGATGCTTCCAGCAACGTCATGTCTCACAGGTCAATAGTGGCTCTTTAAGTTTCACTGGTCTAGGGAAAAGGGTGAAGCGCCTGGGTTCCCGTGCTTCACTACTTCATGGCCTGAAGAAGATGTTTATAGGCACATCGGCAAATCCACCGGTGGCAATTCTACTGTCATTGCGATGGGAAGATTTCTTATTCGTTAGGAAATGTTTTACCATGGAAGACGGGTCCCCACAGAGCTGTCTCTTTTGTGTTGAGACAAACTCTGCTGAATTTAGCTGCCAGCATCTGCGTGTTCTCCCTTTCCTTTAAGGTCGATGGAGACGCACGAGTGTAAGGAAAACGGTGAATGGTGGCCGTTCGTAACCCAGAGTCATCAGAAACCGCAGAGTAAATTTTAGGAACGTAGACGAAGGACACCGGAGAAAACTTCACTCAGGGACTTCAGTGAACTCTGCTAACAATGTTGAGGCCCGACACCCCTAGTGCCTGGGGGCGACCCGTCTCCTGCCCTACGTAGTTTTTTTGAGCGTGCCTCCCTCAGGTGGTGCCTTTTCTCTCCCCGCAATATTGCTCCATGAAACTGCCGATGAAAACTATTTGCCATGGGTATGTCGTTTCACAATATTGGCCTCCTCTTTGAAGAACAAATGCTTTTCTACACGGGTGCTGCCTCCCTGAACTTTCCTTTGTCTTGGCTCAATCGATGCAGATTCCTGTGCTGAATGCGCCATAGAGTGACACAGGTGAGTGCTTGTCAGTATTCCAGGCACACGCAGCAATTTCGTTTTTCCAAGACCCACCTGGCTTGATCAAGGTTGCTTATTCCCGTGAAAACGTTTTTCGTCCAAAATCTAGAGGAGCACCATTGTGCCTCTGGGAGCTACACCAGGGCCTGCTGAACAGAGGCTCCAGCGGTTTCATTTTCGGACTGAAATTCAAGACGGAATAGCATGGATCTATGGAAACCATGAAGTGTGGCCGTACCAGATTCTCACATCTTCATTGTCTAATGGAAGCTTGTTTCCCAGGCTAATCCGGCTGGCGCTTCATTTCTGGGCAATGACCATTTAATTGTGGACGTTCAGCCTTCTTCAGAATTCTGATACCGGCAAGTTCCAGCGCCTCACTCGGTGGTGGTTTAGGTGACTCAGGACAACTGTCTTTATTTCAGGCGTCTAGAACAAAGAGAATCCACAAAGGTTGATGATCACGGAGAAAGTAAAGTCCCGTTTCTTTATAGTGCCCACTCATGGCACTTCTAGCATCTGAGGCCAAAGAGCTCGTGCAGCATGATATTCTCAGTCAGGCACGCCGCCTGCAGTTTCTTTCTTGCAGAAAAATCTTTCCCACTGTACTTCTTTAAACTGCTGAAAAATGGTGGCACAGAAGAGTTCGGTTTAGGTTTAACTTTAGACGGGCATAGGTACAGGCATTTGGGCATGTTTAGGGACAGAGAGTTCACGTTAGAGTTACGGCTGTGTGAGGATTCGGGTTATGGTAAGTCTGAGGATCAAATGTAGGGGCAGTGTGAGGTGGAAGGTAAGAGTAGGGTTTAGTGCTTAAGGATGAGCGAACCTATTGTCTCATTTAGGCCTATGGTAAACTTGACTGTTTAGATATGGGTTGGGGTTAATATTTGTGTGAGGGTTAGACAGTGTGCGAGGTTAAGAGTTGGGTTCAGGCTTACGGTTTGTGTGTTACGTCCGTTTTGGTTATGGTTAAGTTTAGCTCTCTGTCTAGTTTAAGGGATTGGATTACATTAACGGTGCTATGGAGGCTTCGATTGAAGGTGAGGGATAGAGTTAAGTTAGGTTCAGGCGAAGGATGACGGTTAGGAGTAAGGTTAGTTGTAGGGGGAGCTGCATGTTCACATCAGATTTGGGGTTAGGATTAGGGTTAGCCTTAGGGTAGACATACGGTTATGGTTAGGGCTTGCTTTAGGGTGAGCCTTAGGTTAGGGTTAATTTTAAGGTTAGGAGAATACAGTTAGACCTAGGCTTAGGGTACATCTCTGTTTAGGTTTACACCTAGGGTTAGCTTTTCACCTTGTTTAGGGTTAGGATTAGGGTTGTTTTTAGGATAGGATTTAGGTATGAGGTCTAATTTAAGTGTTGGATTATTGGAAGTACATCTGCTCTCACTGGTTTTCCTTCACTGTCACGATGTTTCTGAGATTCATGGTTTAAGGGAAATCTTCCTTCTTGCCGGTTTCAAGGTCAAAAGGCGCTACCGGCAGTTTGTTTTTCCGTCAAACTTACGCTCGCTCTTTGAGAATCTTGGGTCTTTGGGAAAGCCGTGAGTCCAGCAAGTTTTTCAGATTAAGTGTGCCCCAAGCAGTAGGTTCTATCTCTGAGCAATACAGCCCGTGGAATTCCTGGGAACCTGGAACCCGGCCATGAAGTTCAGCCTGGTTGTTATTTTCACACGGAAGAAACTCCTTTGAGGTTCCCATGCCTCTGTACACTGATGCTTCCAGCAACGTCATGTCTCACAGGTCAATAGTGGCTCTTTAAGTTTCACTGGTCTAGGGAAAAGGGTGAAGCGCCTGGGTTCCCGTGCTTCACTACTTCATGGCCTGAAGAAGATGTTTATAGGCACATCGGCAAATCCACCGGTGGCAATTCTACTGTCATTGCGATGGGAAGATTTCTTATTCGTTAGGAAATGTTTTACCATGGAAGACGGGTCCCCACAGAGCTGTCTCTTTTGTGTTGAGACAAACTCTGCTGAATTTAGCTGCCAGCATCTGCGTGTTCTCCCTTTCCTTTAAGGTCGATGGAGACGCACGAGTGTAAGGAAAATGGTGAATGGTGGCCGTTCGTAACCCAGAGTCATCAGAAACCGCAGAGTAAATTTTAGGAACGTAGACGAAGGACACCGGAGAAAACTTCACTCAGGGACTTCAGTGAACTCTGCTAACAATGTTGAGGCCCGACACCCCTAGTGCCTGGGGGCGACCCGTCTCCTGCCCTACGTAGTTTTTTTGAGCGTGCCTCCCTCAGGTGGTGCCTTTTCTCTCCCCGCAATATTGCTCCATGAAACTGCCGATGAAAACTATTTGCCATGGGTATGTCGTTTCACAATATTGGCCTCCTCTTTGAAGAACAAATGCTTTTCTACACGGGTGCTGCCTCCCTGAACTTTCCTTTGTCTTGGCTCAATCGATGCAGATTCCTGTGCTGAATGCGCCATAGAGTGACACAGGTGAGTGCTTGTCAGTATTCCAGGCACACGCAGCAATTTCGTTTTTCCAAGACCCACCTGGCTTGATCAAGGTTGCTTATTCCCGTGAAAACGTTTTTCGTCCAAAATCTAGAGGAGCACCATTGTGCCTCTGGGAGCTACACCAGGGCCTGCTGAACAGAGGCTCCAGCGGTTTCATTTTCGGACTGAAATTCAAGACGGAATTGCATGGATCTATGGAAACCATGAAGTGTGGCCGTACCAGATTCTCACATCTTCATTGTCTAATGGAAGCTTGTTTCCCAGGCTGATCCGGCTGGCGCTTCATTTCTGGGCAATGACCATTTAATTGTGGACGTTCAGCCTTCTTCGGAATTCTGATACCGGCAAGTTCCAGCGCCTCACTCGGTGGTGGTTTAGGTGACTCAGGACAACTGTCTTTATTTCAGGCGTCTAGAACAAAGAGAATCCACAAAGGTTGATGATCACGGAGAAAGTAAAGTCCCGTTTCTTTATAGTGCCCACTCATGGCACTTCTAGCATCTGAGGCCAAAGAGCTCGTGCAGCATGATATTCTCAGTCAGGCACGCCGCCTGCAGTTTCTTTCTTGCAGAAAAATCTTTCCCACTGTACTTCTTTAAACTGCTGAAAAATGGTGGCACAGAAGAGTTCGGTTTAGGTTTAACTTTAGACGGGCATAGGTACAGGCATTTGGGCATGTTTAGGGACAGAGAGTTCACGTTAGAGTTACGGCTGTGTGAGGATTCGGGTTATGGTAAGTCTGAGGATCAAATGTAGGGGCAGTGTGAGGTGGAAGGTAAGAGTAGGGTTTAGTGCTTAAGGATGAGCGAACCTATTGTCTCATTTAGGCCTATGGTAAACTTGACTGTTTAGATATGGGTTGGGGTTAATATTTGTGTGAGGGTTAGACAGTGTGCGAGGTTAAGAGTTGGGTTCAGGCTTACGGTTTGTGTGTTACGTCCGTTTTGGTTATGGTTAAGTTTAGCTCTCTGTCTAGTTTAAGGGATTGGATTACATTAACGGTGCTATGGAGGCTTCGATTGAAGGTGAGGGATAGAGTTAAGTTAGGTTCAGGCGAAGGATGACGGTTAGGAGTAAGGTTAGTTGTAGGGGGAGCTGCATGTTCACATCAGATTTGGGGTTAGGATTAGGGTTAGCCTTAGGGTAGACATACGGTTATGGTTAGGGCTTGCTTTAGGGTGAGCCTTAGGTTAGGGTTAATTTTAAGGTTAGGAGAATACAGTTAGACCTAGGCTTAGGGTACATCTCTGTTTAGGTTTACACCTAGGGTTAGCTTTTCACCTTGTTTAGGGTTAGGATTAGGGTTGTTTTTAGGATAGGATTTAGGTATGAGGTCTAATTTAAGTGTTGGATTATTGGAAGTACATCTGCTCTCACTGGTTTTCCTTCACTGTCACGATGTTTCTGAGATTCATGGTTTAAGGGAAATCTTCCTTCTTGCCGGTTTCAAGGTCAAAAGGCGCTACCGGCAGTTTGTTTTTCCGTCAAACTTACGCTCGCTCTTTGAGAATCTTGGGTCTTTGGGAAAGCCGTGAGTCCAGCAAGTTTTTCAGATTAAGTGTGCCCCAAGCAGTAGGTTCTATCTCTGAGCAATACAGCCCGTGGAATTCCTGGGAACCTGGAACCCGGCCATGAAGTTCAGCCTGGTTGTTATTTTCACACGGAAGAAACTCCTTTGAGGTTCCCATGCCTCTGTACACTGATGCTTCCAGCAACGTCATGTCTCACAGGTCAATAGTGGCTCTTTAAGTTTCACTGGTCTAGGGAAAAGGGTGAAGCGCCTGGGTTCCCGTGCTTCACTACTTCATGGCCTGAAGAAGATGTTTATAGGCACATCGGCAAATCCACCGGTGGCAATTCTACTGTCATTGCGATGGGAAGATTTCTTATTCGTTAGGAAATGTTTTACCATGGAAGACGGGTCCCCACAGAGCTGTCTCTTTTGTGTTGAGACAAACTCTGCTGAATTTAGCTGCCAGCATCTGCGTGTTCTCCCTTTCCTTTAAGGTCGATGGAGACGCACGAGTGTAAGGAAAATGGTGAATGGTGGCCGTTCGTAACCCAGAGTCATCAGAAACCGCAGAGTAAATTTTAGGAACGTAGACGAAGGACACCGGAGAAAACTTCACTCAGGGACTTCAGTGAACTCTGCTAACAATGTTGAGGCCCGACACCCCTAGTGCCTGGGGGCGACCCGTCTCCTGCCCTACGTAGTTTTTTTGAGCGTGCCTCCCTCAGGTGGTGCCTTTTCTCTCCCCGCAATATTGCTCCATGAAACTGCCGATGAAAACTATTTGCCATGGGTATGTCGTTTCACAATATTGGCCTCCTCTTTGAAGAACAAATGCTTTCTACACGGGTGCTGCCTCCCTGAACTTTCCTTTGTCTTGGCTCAATCGATGCAGATTCCTGTGCTGAATGCGCCATAGAGTGACACAGGTGAGTGCTTGTCAGTATTCCAGGCACACGCAGCAATTTCGTTTTTCCAAGACCCACCTGGCTTGATCAAGGTTGCTTATTCCCGTGAAAACGTTTTTCGTCCAAAATCTAGAGGAGCACCATTGTGCCTCTGGGAGCTACACCAGGGCCTGCTGAACAGAGGCTCCAGCGGTTTCATTTTCGGACTGAAATTCAAGACGGAATTGCATGGATCTATGGAAACCATGAAGTGTGGCCGTACCAGATTCTCACATCTTCATTGTCTAATGGAAGCTTGTTTCCCAGGCTGATCCGGCTGGCGCTTCATTTCTGGGCAATGACCATTTAATTGTGGACGTTCAGCCTTCTTCGGAATTCTGATACCGGCAAGTTCCAGCGCCTCACTCGGTGGTGGTTTAGGTGACTCAGGACAACTGTCTTTATTTCAGGCGTCTAGAACAAAGAGAATCCACAAAGGTTGATGATCACGGAGAAAGTAAAGTCCCGTTTCTTTATAGTGCCCACTCATGGCACTTCTAGCATCTGAGGCCAAAGAGCTCGTGCAGCATGATATTCTCAGTCAGGCACGCCGCCTGCAGTTTCTTTCTTGCAGAAAAATCTTTCCCACTGTACTTCTTTAAACTGCTGCTAAATGGTGGCACAGAAGATTTCGGTTTAGGTTTAACTTTAGACGGGCATAGGTACAGGCATTTGGGCATGTTTAGGGACAGAGAGTTCACGTTAGAGTTACGGCTGTGTGAGGATTCGGGTTATGGTAAGTCTGAGGATCAAATGTAGGGGCAGTGTGAGGTGGAAGGTAAGAGTAGGGTTTAGTGCTTAAGGATGAGCGAACCTATTGTCTCATTTAGGCCTATGGTAAACTTGACTGTTTAGATATGGGTTGGGGTTAATATTTGTGTGATGGTTAGACAGTGTGCGAGGTTAAGAGTTGGGTTCAGGCTTACGGTTTGTGTGTTACGTCCGTTTTGGTTATGGTTAAGTTTAGCTCTCTGTCTAGTTTAAGGGATTGGATTACATTAACGGTGCTATGGAGGCTTCGATTGAAGGTGAGGGATAGAGTTAAGTTAGGTTCAGGCGAAGGATGACGGTTAGGAGTAAGGTTAGTTGTAGGGGGAGCTGCATGTTCACATCAGATTTGGGGTTAGGATTAGGGTTAGCCTTAGGGTAGACATACGGTTATGGTTAGGGCTTGCTTTAGGGTGAGCCTTAGGTTAGGGTTAATTTTAAGGTTAGGAGAATACAGTTAGACCTAGGCTTAGGGTACATCTCTGTTTAGGTTTACACCTAGGGTTAGCTTTTCACCTTGTTTAGGGTTAGGATTAGGGTTGTTTTTAGGATAGGATTTAGGTATGAGGTCTAATTTAAGTGTTGGATTATTGGAAGTACATCTGCTCTCACTGGTTTTCCTTCACTGTCACGATGTTTCTGAGATTCATGGTTTAAGGGAAATCTTCCTTCTTGCCGGTTTCAAGGTCAAAAGGCGCTACCGGCAGTTTGTTTTTCCGTCAAACTTACGCTCGCTCTTTGAGAATCTTGGGTCTTTGGGAAAGCCGTGAGTCCAGCAAGTTTTTCAGATTAAGTGTGCCCCAAGCAGTAGGTTCTATCTCTGAGCAATACAGCCCGTGGAATTCCTGGGAATCTGGAACCCTGCCATGAAGTTCAGCCTGGTTGTTATTTTCACACGGAAGAAACTCCTTTGAGGTTCCCATGCCTCTGTACACTGATGCTTCCAGCAACGTCATGTCTCACAGGTCAATAGTGGCTCTTTAAGTTTCACTGGTCTAGGGAAAAGGGTGAAGCGCCTGGGTTCCCGTGCTTCACTACTTCATGGCCTGAAGAAGATGTTTATAGGCACATCGGCAAATCCACCGGTGGCCCTTCTCTCATATTGTCATTGCGATGGGAAGATTTCTTATTCGTTAGGAATGTTTTACCATGGAAGACGGGTCCCCACAGAGCTGTCTCTTTTGTGTTGAGACAAACTCTGCTGAATTTAGCTGCCAGCATCTGCGTGTTCTCCCTTTCCTTTAAGGTCGATGGAGACGCACGAGTGTAAGGAAAACGGTGAATGGTGGCCGTTCGTAACCCAGTCATCAGAAACCGCAGAGTAAATTTTAGGAACGTAAACGAAGGACACCGGAGAAAACTTCACTCAGGGACTTCAGTGAACTCTGCTAACAATGTTGAGGCCCGACACCCCTAGTGCCTGGGGGCGACCCGTCTCCTGCCGTACGTAATTTTTTGAGCGTGCCTCCCTCAGGTGGTGCCTTTTCTCTCCCCGCAATATTGCTCCATGAAACTGCCGATGAAAACTATTTGCCATGGGTATGTCGTTTCACAATATTGGCCTCCTCTTTGAAGAACAAATGCTTTTCTACACGGGTGCTGCCTCCCTGAACTTTCCTTTGTCTTGGCTCAATCGATGCAGATTCCTGTGCTGAATGCGCCATAGAGTGACACAGGTGAGTGCTTGTCAGTATTCCAGGCACACGCAGCAATTTCGTTTTTCCAAGACCCACCTGGCTTGATCAAGGTTGCTTATTCCCGTGAAAACGTTTTTCGTCCAAATTCTAGAGGAGCACCATTGTGCCTCTGGGAGCTACACCAGGGCCTGCTGAACAGAGGCTCCAGCGGTTTCATTTTCGGACTGAAATTCAACACGGAATTGCATGGATCTATGGAAACCATGAAGTGTGGCCGTACCAGATTCTCACATCTTCATTGTCTAATGGAAGCTTGTTTCCCAGGCTGATCCGGCTGGCACTTCATTTCTGGGCAATGACCATTTAATTGTGGACGTTCAGCCTTCTTCGGAATTCTGATACCGGCAAGTTCCCGCGCCTCACTAAGACCACTCGGTGGAGGTTTAGGTGACTCAGGACAACTGTCTTTATTTCAGGCGTCTAGAACAAAGAGAATCCACAAAGGTTGATGATCACGGAGAAAGTAAAGTCCCGTTTCTTTATAGTGCCCACTCATGGCACTTCTAGCATCTGAGGCCAAAGAGCTCGTGCAGCATGATATTCTCAGTTCAGGCACGCCGCCTGCAGTTTCTTTCTTGCAGAAAAATCTTTCCCAGTGTACTTTAAACTGCTGCAAAATTGTGGCACAGAAGATTTCGGTTTAGGTTTAACTTTAGACGGGCATAGGTACAGGCATTTGGGCATGTTTAGGGACAGAGTTAGAGTTCACGTTAGAGTTACGGCTGTGTGAGGATTCGGGTTATGGTAAGTCTGAGGATCAAATGTAGGGGCAGTGTGAGGTGGAAGGTAAGAGTAGGGTTTAGTGCTTAAGGATGAGCGAACCTATTGTCTCATTTAGGCCTATGGTAAACTTGACTGTTTAGATATGGGTTGGGGTTAATATTTGTGTGAGGGTTAGACAGTGTGCGAGGTTAAGAGTTGGGTTCAGGCTTACGGTTTGTGTGTTACGTCCGTTTTGGTTATGGTTAAGTTTAGCTCTCTGTCTAGTTTAAGGGATTGGATTACATTAACGGTGCTATGGAGGCTTCGATTGAAGGTGAGGGATAGAGTTAAGTTAGGTTCAGGCGAAGGATGACGGTTAGGAGTTAGGTTAGTTGTAGGGGGAACTGCATGTTCACATCAGATTTGGGGTTAGGATTAGGCTTAGCCTTAGGGTAGACATACGGTTAGCATTAGGGCTTGGTTTAGGGTGAGCCTTAGGTAAGGTTTAAGTTTAAGTTTAGGATTTTACCGAGTTAGACCTAGGCTTAGGGTACATCTCTGTTTAGGTTCAGACCTAGGGTTAGGTTTTCACCTTGTTTAGGGTTAGGATTAGGGTTGTTTTTAGGATAGGATTTAGGTATGAGGTCTAATTTAAGTGTTGGATTATTGGAATTACATCTGCTCTCACTGGTTTTCCTTCACTGTCACAATGTTTCTGAGATTCATGGTTTAAGGGAAATCTTGCTTCTTGCCGGTTTCAAGGTTAAAAAGGCACCACCGGCAGTTTGTTTTTCCGTCAAACTTACGCTCGCTCTTTGAGAATCTTGGGTCTTTGGGAAAGCCGTGAGTCCAGCAAGTTTTTCAGATTAAGTGTGCCCCAAGCAGTAGGTTCTATCTCTGAGCAATACAGCCCGTGGAATTCCTGGGAATCTGGAACCCTGCCATGAAGTTCAGCCTGGTTGTTATTTTCACACGGAAGAAACTCCTTTGAGGTTCCCATGCCTCTGTACACTGATGCTTCCAGCAACGTCATGTCTCACAGGTCAATAGTGGCTCTTTAAGTTTCACTGGTCTAGGGAAAAGGGTGAAGCGCCTGGGTTCCCGTGCTTCACTACTTCATGGCCTGAAGAAGATGTTTATAGGCACATCGGCAAATCCACCGGTGGCCCTTCTCTCATATTGTCATTGCGATGGGAAGATTTCTTATTCGTTAGGAATGTTTTACCATGGAAGACAGGTCCCCACAGAGCTGTCTCTTTTGTGTTGAGACAAACTCTGCTGAATTTAGCTGCCAGCATCTGCGTGTTCTCCCTTTCCTTTAAGGTCGATGGAGACGCACGAGTGTAAGGAAAACGGTGAATGGTGGCCGTTCGTAACCCAGTCATCAGAAACCGCAGAGTAAATTTTAGGAACGTAAACGAAGGACACCGGAGAAAACTTCACTCAGGGACTTCAGTGAACTCTGCTAACAATGTTGAGGCCCGACACCCCTAGTGCCTGGGGGCGACCCGTCTCCTGCCGTACGTAATTTTTTGAGCGTGCCTCCCTCAGGTGGTGCCTTTTCTCTCCCCGCAATATTGCTCCATGAAACTGCCGATGAAAACTATTTGCCATGGGTATGTCGTTTCACAATATTGGCCTCCTCTTTGAAGAACAAATGCTTTTCTACACGGGTGCTGCCTCCCTGAACTTTCCTTTGTCTTGGCTCAATCGATGCAGATTCCTGTGCTGAATGCGCCATAGAGTGACACAGGTGAGTGCTTGTCAGTATTCCAGGCACACGCAGCAATTTCGTTTTTCCAAGACCCACCTGGCTTGATCAAGGTTGCTTATTCCCGTGAAAACGTTTTTCGTCCAAAATCTAGAGGAGCACCATTGTGCCTCTGGGAGCTACACCAGGGCCTGCTGAACAGAGGCTCCAGCGGTTTCATTTTCGGACTGAAATTCAAGACGGAATTGCATGGATCTATGGAAACCATGAAGTGTGGCCGTACCAGATTCTCACATCTTCATTGTCTAATGGAAGCTTGTTTCCCAGGCTGATCCGGCTGGCGCTTCATTTCTGGGCAATGACCATTTAATTGTGGACGTTCAGCCTTCTTCGGAATTCTGATACCGGCAAGTTCCAGCGCCTCACTCGGTGGTGGTTTAGGTGACTCAGGACAACTGTCTTTATTTCAGGCGTCTAGAACAAAGAGAATCCACAAAGGTTGATGATCACGGAGAAAGTAAAGTCCTGTTTCTTTATAGTGCCCACTCATGGCACTTCTAGCATCTGAGGCCAAAGAGCTCGTGCAGCATGATATTCTCAGTCAGGCACGCCGCCTGCAGTTTCTTTCTTGCAGAAAAATCTTTCCCACTGTACTTCTTTAAACTGCTGCAAAATGGTGGCACAGAAGAGTTCGGTTTAGGTTTAACTTTAGACGGGCATAGGTACAGGCATTTGGGCATGTTTAGGGACAGAGAGTTCACGTTAGAGTTACGGCTGTGTGAGGATTCGGGTTATGGTAAGTCTGAGGATCAAATGTAGGGGCAGTGTGAGGTGGAAGGTAAGAGTAGGGTTTAGTGCTTAAGGATGAGCGAACCTATTGTCTCATTTAGGCCTATGGTAAACTTGACTGTTTAGATATGGGTTGGGGTTAATATTTGTGTGAGGGTTAGACAGTGTGCGAGGTTAAGAGTTGGGTTCAGGCTTACGGTTTGTGTGTTACGTCCGTTTTGGTTATGGTTAAGTTTAGCTCTCTGTCTAGTTTAAGGGATTGGATTACATTAACGGTGCTATGGAGGCTTCGATTGAAGGTGAGGGATAGAGTTAAGTTAGGTTCAGGCGAAGGATGACGGTTAGGAGTAAGGTTAGTTGTAGGGGGAGCTGCATGTTCACATCAGATTTGGGGTTAGGATTAGGGTTAGCCTTAGGGTAGACATACGGTTATGGTTAGGGCTTGCTTTAGGGTGAGCCTTAGGTTAGGGTTAATTTTAAGGTTAGGAGAATACAGTTAGACCTAGGCTTAGGGTACATCTCTGTTTAGGTTTACACCTAGGGTTAGCTTTTCACCTTGTTTAGGGTTAGGATTAGGGTTGTTTTTAGGATAGGATTTAGGTATGAGGTCTAATTTAAGTGTTGGATTATTGGAAGTACATCTGCTCTCACTGGTTTTCCTTCACTGTCACGATGTTTCTGAGATTCATGGTTTAAGGGAAATCTTCCTTCTTGCCGGTTTCAAGGTCAAAAGGCGCTACCGGCAGTTTGTTTTTCCGTCAAACTTACGCTCGCTCTTTGAGAATCTTGGGTCTTTGGGAAAGCCGTGAGTCCAGCAAGTTTTTCAGATTAAGTGTGCCCCAAGCAGTAGGTTCTATCTCTGAGCAATACAGCCCGTGGAATTCCTGGGAATCTGGAACCCTGCCATGAAGTTCAGCCTGGTTGTTATTTTCACACGGAAGAAACTCCTTTGAGGTTCCCATGCCTCTGTACACTGATGCTTCCAGCAACGTCATGTCTCACAGGTCAATAGTGGCTCTTTAAGTTTCACTGGTCTAGGGAAAAGGGTGAAGCGCCTGGGTTCCCGTGCTTCACTACTTCATGGCCTGAAGAAGATGTTTATAGGCACATCGGCAAATCCACCGGTGGCCCTTCTCTCATATTGTCATTGCGATGGGAAGATTTCTTATTCGTTAGGAATGTTTTACCATGGAAGACGGGTCCCCACAGAGCTGTCTCTTTTGTGTTGAGACAAACTCTGCTGAATTTAGCTGCCAGCATCTGCGTGTTCTCCCTTTCCTTTAAGGTCGATGGAGACGCACGAGTGTAAGGAAAACGGTGAATGGTGGCCGTTCGTAACCCAGTCATCAGAAACCGCAGAGTAAATTTTAGGAACGTAAACGAAGGACACCGGAGAAAACTTCACTCAGGGACTTCAGTGAACTCTGCTAACAATGTTGAGGCCCGACACCCCTAGTGCCTGGGGGCGACCCGTCTCCTGCCGTACGTAATTTTTTGAGCGTGCCTCCCTCAGGTGGTGCCTTTTCTCTCCCCGCAATATTGCTCCATGAAACTGCCGATGAAAACTATTTGCCATGGGTATGTCGTTTCACAATATTGGCCTCCTCTTTGAAGAACAAATGCTTTTCTACATGGGTGCTGCCTCCCTGAACTTTCCTTTGTCTTGGCTCAATCGATGCAGATTCCTGTGCTGAATGCGCCATAGAGTGACACAGGTGAGTGCTTGTCAGTATTCCAGGCACACGCAGCAATTTCGTTTTTCCAAGACCCACCTGGCTTGATCAAGGTTGCTTATTCCCGTGAAAACGTTTTTCGTCCAAAATCTAGAGGAGCACCATTGTGCCTCTGGGAGCTACACCAGGGCCTGCTGAACAGAGGCTCCAGCGGTTTCATTTTCGGACTGAAATTCAACACGGAATTGCATGGATCTATGGAAACCATGAAGTGTGGCCGTACCAGATTCTCACATCTTCATTGTCTAATGGAAGCTTGTTTCCCAGGCTGATCCGGCTGGCACTTCATTTCTGGGCAATGACCATTTAATTGTGGACGTTCAGCCTTCTTCGGAATTCTGATACCGGCAAGTTCCCGCGCCTCACTAAGACCACTCGGTGGAGGTTTAGGTGACTCAGGACAACTGTCTTTATTTCAGGCGTCTAGAACAAAGAGAATCCACAAAGGTTGATGATCACGGAGAAAGTAAAGTCCCGTTTCTTTATAGTGCCCACTCATGGCACTTCTAGCATCTGAGGCCAAAGAGCTCGTGCAGCATGATATTCTCAGTTCAGGCACGCCGCCTGCAGTTTCTTTCTTGCAGAAAAATCTTTCCCAGTGTACTTTAAACTGCTGCAAAATTGTGGCACAGAAGATTTCGGTTTAGGTTTAACTTTAGACGGGCATAGGTACAGGCATTTGGGCATGTTTAGGGACAGAGTTAGAGTTCACGTTAGAGTTACGGCTGTGTGAGGATTCGGGTTATGGTAAGTCTGAGGATCAAATGTAGGGGCAGTGTGAGGTGGAAGGTAAGAGTAGGGTTTAGTGCTTAAGGATGAGCGAACCTATTGTCTCATTTAGGCCTATGGTAAACTTGACTGTTTAGATATGGGTTGGGGTTAATATTTGTGTGAGGGTTAGACAGTGTGCGAGGTTAAGAGTTGGGTTCAGGCTTACGGTTTGTGTGTTACGTCCGTTTTGGTTATGGTTAAGTTTAGCTCTCTGTCTAGTTTAAGGGATTGGATTACATTAACGGTGCTATGGAGGCTTCGATTGAAGGTGAGGGATAGAGTTAAGTTAGGTTCAGGCGAAGGATGACGGTTAGGAGTTAGGTTAGTTGTAGGGGGAACTGCATGTTCACATCAGATTTGGGGTTAGGATTAGGCTTAGCCTTAGGGTAGACATACGGTTAGCATTAGGGCTTGGTTTAGGGTGAGCCTTAGGTAAGGTTTAAGTTTAAGTTTAGGATTTTACCGAGTTAGACCTAGGCTTAGGGTACATCTCTGTTTAGGTTCAGACCTAGGGTTAGGTTTTCACCTTGTTTAGGGTTAGGATTAGGGTTGTTTTTAGGATAGGATTTAGGTATGAGGTCTAATTTAAGTGTTGGATTATTGGAATTACATCTGCTCTCACTGGTTTTCCTTCACTGTCACAATGTTTCTGAGATTCATGGTTTAAGGGAAATCTTGCTTCTTGCCGGTTTCAAGGTTAAAAAGGCACCACCGGCAGTTTGTTTTTCCGTCAAACTTACGCTCGCTCTTTGAGAATCTTGGGTCTTTGGGAAAGCCGTGAGTCCAGCAAGTTTTTCAGATTAAGTGTGCCCCAAGCAGTAGGTTCTATCTCTGAGCAATACAGCCCGTGGAATTCCTGGGAATCTGGAACCCTGCCATGAAGTTCAGCCTGGTTGTTATTTTCACACGGAAGAAACTCCTTTGAGGTTCCCATGCCTCTGTACACTGATGCTTCCAGCAACGTCATGTCTCACAGGTCAATAGTGGCTCTTTAAGTTTCACTGGTCTAGGGAAAAGGGTGAAGCGCCTGGGTTCCCGTGCTTCACTACTTCATGGCCTGAAGAAGATGTTTATAGGCACATCGGCAAATCCACCGGTGGCCCTTCTCTCATATTGTCATTGCGATGGGAAGATTTCTTATTCGTTAGGAATGTTTTACCATGGAAGACAGGTCCCCACAGAGCTGTCTCTTTTGTGTTGAGACAAACTCTGCTGAATTTAGCTGCCAGCATCTGCGTGTTCTCCCTTTCCTTTAAGGTCGATGGAGACGCACGAGTGTAAGGAAAACGGTGAATGGTGGCCGTTCGTAACCCAGTCATCAGAAACCGCAGAGTAAATTTTAGGAACGTAAACGAAGGACACCGGAGAAAACTTCACTCAGGGACTTCAGTGAACTCTGCTAACAATGTTGAGGCCCGACACCCCTAGTGCCTGGGGGCGACCCGTCTCCTGCCGTACGTAATTTTTTGAGCGTGCCTCCCTCAGGTGGTGCCTTTTCTCTCCCCGCAATATTGCTCCATGAAACTGCCGATGAAAACTATTTGCCATGGGTATGTCGTTTCACAATATTGGCCTCCTCTTTGAAGAACAAATGCTTTTCTACACGGGTGCTGCCTCCCTGAACTTTCCTTTGTCTTGGCTCAATCGATGCAGATTCCTGTGCTGAATGCGCCATAGAGTGACACAGGTGAGTGCTTGTCAGTATTCCAGGCACACGCAGCAATTTCGTTTTTCCAAGACCCACCTGGCTTGATCAAGGTTGCTTATTCCCGTGAAAACGTTTTTCGTCCAAAATCTAGAGGAGCACCATTGTGCCTCTGGGAGCTACACCAGGGCCTGCTGAACAGAGGCTCCAGCGGTTTCATTTTCGGACTGAAATTCAAGACGGAATTGCATGGATCTATGGAAACCATGAAGTGTGGCCGTACCAGATTCTCACATCTTCATTGTCTAATGGAAGCTTGTTTCCCAGGCTGATCCGGCTGGCGCTTCATTTCTGGGCAATGACCATTTAATTGTGGATGTTCAGCCTTCTTCGGAATTCTGATACCGGCAAGTTCCAGCGCCTCACTCGGTGGTGGTTTAGGTGACTCAGGACAACTGTCTTTATTTCAGGCGTCTAGAACAAAGAGAATCCACAAAGGTTGATGATCACGGAGAAAGTAAAGTCCTGTTTCTTTATAGTGCCCACTCATGGCACTTCTAGCATCTGAGGCCAAAGAGCTCGTGCAGCATGATATTCTCAGTCAGGCACGCCGCCTGCAGTTTCTTTCTTGCAGAAAAATCTTTCCCACTGTACTTCTTTAAACTGCTGCAAAATGGTGGCACAGAAGAGTTCGGTTTAGGTTTAACTTTAGACGGGCATAGGTACAGGCATTTGGGCATGTTTAGGGACAGAGAGTTCACGTTAGAGTTACGGCTGTGTGAGGATTCGGGTTATGGTAAGTCTGAGGATCAAATGTAGGGGCAGTGTGAGGTGGAAGGTAAGAGTAGGGTTTAGTGCTTAAGGATGAGCGAACCTATTGTCTCATTTAGGCCTATGGTAAACTTGACTGTTTAGATATGGGTTGGGGTTAATATTTGTGTGAGGGTTAGACAGTGTGCGAGGTTAAGAGTTGGGTTCAGGCTTACGGTTTGTGTGTTACGTCCGTTTTGGTTATGGTTAAGTTTAGCTCTCTGTCTAGTTTAAGGGATTGGATTACATTAACGGTGCTATGGAGGCTTCGATTGAAGGTGAGGGATAGAGTTAAGTTAGGTTCAGGCGAAGGATGACGGTTAGGAGTAAGGTTAGTTGTAGGGGGAGCTGCATGTTCACATCAGATTTGGGGTTAGGATTAGGGTTAGCCTTAGGGTAGACATACGGTTATGGTTAGGGCTTGCTTTAGGGTGAGCCTTAGGTTAGGGTTAATTTTAAGGTTAGGAGAATACAGTTAGACCTAGGCTTAGGGTACATCTCTGTTTAGGTTTACACCTAGGGTTAGCTTTTCACCTTGTTTAGGGTTAGGATTAGGGTTGTTTTTAGGATAGGATTTAGGTATGAGGTCTAATTTAAGTGTTGGATTATTGGAAGTACATCTGCTCTCACTGGTTTTCCTTCACTGTCACGATGTTTCTGAGATTCATGGTTTAAGGGAAATCTTCCTTCTTGCCGGTTTCAAGGTCAAAAGGCGCTACCGGCAGTTTGTTTTTCCGTCAAACTTACGCTCGCTCTTTGAGAATCTTGGGTCTTTGGGAAAGCCGTGAGTCCAGCAAGTTTTTCAGATTAAGTGTGCCCCAAGCAGTAGGTTCTATCTCTGAGCAATACAGCCCGTGGAATTCCTGGGAATCTGGAACCCTGCCATGAAGTTCAGCCTGGTTGTTATTTTCACACGGAAGAAACTCCTTTGAGGTTCCCATGCCTCTGTACACTGATGCTTCCAGCAACGTCATGTCTCACAGGTCAATAGTGGCTCTTTAAGTTTCACTGGTCTAGGGAAAAGGGTGAAGCGCCTGGGTTCCCGTGCTTCACTACTTCATGGCCTGAAGAAGATGTTTATAGGCACATCGGCAAATCCACCGGTGGCCCTTCTCTCATATTGTCATTGCGATGGGAAGATTTCTTATTCGTTAGGAATGTTTTACCATGGAAGACGGGTCCCCACAGAGCTGTCTCTTTTGTGTTGAGACAAACTCTGCTGAATTTAGCTGCCAGCATCTGCGTGTTCTCCCTTTCCTTTAAGGTCGATGGAGACGCACGAGTGTAAGGAAAACGGTGAATGGTGGCCGTTCGTAACCCAGTCATCAGAAACCGCAGAGTAAATTTTAGGAACGTAAACGAAGGACACCGGAGAAAACTTCACTCAGGGACTTCAGTGAACTCTGCTAACAATGTTGAGGCCCGACACCCCTAGTGCCTGGGGGCGACCCGTCTCCTGCCGTACGTAATTTTTTGAGCGTGCCTCCCTCAGGTGGTGCCTTTTCTCTCCCCGCAATATTGCTCCATGAAACTGCCGATGAAAACTATTTGCCATGGGTATGTCGTTTCACAATATTGGCCTCCTCTTTGAAGAACAAATGCTTTTCTACATGGGTGCTGCCTCCCTGAACTTTCCTTTGTCTTGGCTCAATCGATGCAGATTCCTGTGCTGAATGCGCCATAGAGTGACACAGGTGAGTGCTTGTCAGTATTCCAGGCACACGCAGCAATTTCGTTTTTCCAAGACCCACCTGGCTTGATCAAGGTTGCTTATTCCCGTGAAAACGTTTTTCGTCCAAAATCTAGAGGAGCACCATTGTGCCTCTGGGAGCTACACCAGGGCCTGCTGAACAGAGGCTCCAGCGGTTTCATTTTCGGACTGAAATTCAACACGGAATTGCATGGATCTATGGAAACCATGAAGTGTGGCCGTACCAGATTCTCACATCTTCATTGTCTAATGGAAGCTTGTTTCCCAGGCTGATCCGGCTGGCACTTCATTTCTGGGCAATGACCATTTAATTGTGGACGTTCAGCCTTCTTCGGAATTCTGATACCGGCAAGTTCCCGCGCCTCACTAAGACCACTCGGTGGAGGTTTAGGTGACTCAGGACAACTGTCTTTATTTCAGGCGTCTAGAACAAAGAGAATCCACAAAGGTTGATGATCACGGAGAAAGTAAAGTCCCGTTTCTTTATAGTGCCCACTCATGGCACTTCTAGCATCTGAGGCCAAAGAGCTCGTGCAGCATGATATTCTCAGTTCAGGCACGCCGCCTGCAGTTTCTTTCTTGCAGAAAAATCTTTCCCAGTGTACTTTAAACTGCTGCAAAATTGTGGCACAGAAGATTTCGGTTTAGGTTTAACTTTAGACGGGCATAGGTACAGGCATTTGGGCATGTTTAGGGACAGAGTTAGAGTTCACGTTAGAGTTACGGCTGTGTGAGGATTCGGGTTATGGTAAGTCTGAGGATCAAATGTAGGGGCAGTGTGAGGTGGAAGGTAAGAGTAGGGTTTAGTGCTTAAGGATGAGCGAACCTATTGTCTCATTTAGGCCTATGGTAAACTTGACTGTTTAGATATGGGTTGGGGTTAATATTTGTGTGAGGGTTAGACAGTGTGCGAGGTTAAGAGTTGGGTTCAGGCTTACGGTTTGTGTGTTACGTCCGTTTTGGTTATGGTTAAGTTTAGCTCTCTGTCTAGTTTAAGGGATTGGATTACATTAACGGTGCTATGGAGGCTTCGATTGAAGGTGAGGGATAGAGTTAAGTTAGGTTCAGGCGAAGGATGACGGTTAGGAGTAAGGTTAGTTGTAGGGGGAACTGCATGTTCACATCAGATTTGGGGTTAGGATTAGGCTTAGCCTTAGGGTAGACATACGGTTAGCATTAGGGCTTGGTTTAGGGTGAGCCTTAGGTAAGGTTTAAGTTTAAGTTTAGGATTTTACCGAGTTAGACCTAGGCTTAGGGTACATCTCTGTTTAGGTTCAGACCTAGGGTTAGGTTTTCACCTTGTTTAGGGTTAGGATTAGGGTTGTTTTTAGGATAGGATTTAGGTATGAGGTCTAATTTAAGTGTTGGATTATTGGAATTACATCTGCTCTCACTGGTTTTCCTTCACTGTCACAATGTTTCTGAGATTCATGGTTTAAGGGAAATCTTGCTTCTTGCCGGTTTCAAGATTAAAAAGGCACCACCGGCAGTTTGTTTTTCCGTCAAACTTACGCTCGCTCTTTGAGAATCTTGGGTCTTTGGGAAAGCCGTGAGTCCAGCAAGTTTTTCAGATTAAGTGTGCCCCAAGCAGTAGGTTCTATCTCTGAGCAATACAGCCCGTGGAATTCCTGGGAATCTGGAACCCTGCCATGAAGTTCAGCCTGGTTGTTATTTTCACACGGAAGAAACTCCTTTGAGGTTCCCATGCCTCTGTACACTGATGCTTCCAGCAACGTCATGTCTCACAGGTCAATAGTGGCTCTTTAAGTTTCACTGGTCTAGGGAAAAGGGTGAAGCGCCTGGGTTCCCGTGCTTCACTACTTCATGGCCTGAAGAAGATGTTTATAGGCACATCGGCAAATCCACCGGTGGCCCTTCTCTCATATTGTCATTGCGATGGGAAGATTTCTTATTCGTTAGGAATGTTTTACCATGGAAGACGGGTCCCCACAGAGCTGTCTCTTTTGTGTTGAGACAAACTCTGCTGAATTTAGCTGCCAGCATCTGCGTGTTCTCCCTTTCCTTTAAGGTCGATGGAGACGCACGAGTGTAAGGAAAACGGTGAATGGTGGCCGTTCGTAACCCAGTCATCAGAAACCGCAGAGTAAATTTTAGGAACGTAAACGAAGGACACCGGAGAAAACTTCACTCAGGGACTTCAGTGAACTCTGCTAACAATGTTGAGGCCCGACACCCCTAGTTTCGGGGGCGACCCGTCTCCTGCCCTAAGTAATTTTTTGAGCGTGCCTCCCTCAGGTAGTGCCTTTTCTCTCCCCGCAATATTGCTCCATGAAACTGCCGATGAAAACTATTTGCCATGGGTATGTCGTTTCACAATATTGGCCTCCTCTTTGAAGAACAAATGCTTTTCTACACGGGTGCTGCCTCCCTGAACTTTCCTTTGTCTTGGCTCCATCGATGCAGATTCCTGTGCTGAATGCGCCATAGAGTGACACAGGTGAGTGCTTGTCAGTATTCCAGGCACACGCAGCAATTTCGTTTTTTCAAGACCCACCTGACTTGATCAAGGTTGCTTATTCCCGTGAAAACGTTTTTCGTCCAAAATCTAGAGGAGCACCATTGTGCCTCTGGGAGCTACACCAGGGCCTGCTGAACAGAGGCTCCAGCGGTTTCATTTTCGGACTGAAATTCAACACGGAATTGCATGGATCTATGGAAACCGTGAACTGTGGCCGTACCAGATTCTCACATCTTCATTGTCTAATGGAAGCTTGTTTCCCAGGCTGATCCGGCTGGCACTTCATTTCTGGGCAATGACCATTTAATTGTGGACGTTCAGCCTTCTTTGGAATTCTGATACCGGCAAGATCCCGCGCCTCACTAAGACCACTCGGTGGAGGTTTAGGTGACTCAGGACAACTGTCTTTATTTCAGGCGTCTAGAACAAAGAGAATCCACAAAGGTTGATGATCACGGAGAAAGTAAAGTCCCGTTTCTTTATAGTGCCCACTCATGGCACTTCTAGCATCTGAGGCCAAAGAGCTCGTGCAGCATGATATTCTCAGTTCAGGCACGCCGCCTGCAGTTTCTTTCTTGCAGAAAAATGTTTCCCAGTGTACTTCTTTAAACTGCTGCAAAATGGTGGCACAGAAGAGTTCGGTTTAGGTTTAACTTTAGACGGGCATAGGTACAGGCATTTGGGCATGTTTAGGGACAGAGTTAGAGTTCACGTTAGAGTTACGGCTGTGTGAGGATTCGGGTTATGGTAAGTCTGAGGATCAAATGTAGGGGCAGTGTGAGGTGGAAGGTAAGAGTAGGCTTTAGTGCTGAAGGATGAGCGAACCTATTGTCTCATTTAGGCCTATGGTAAACTTGACTGTTTAGATATGGGTTGGGGTAAATATTTGTGTGAGGGTTAGACAGTGTGCGAGGTTAAGAGTTGGGTTCAGGCTTACGGTTTGTGTGTTACGTCCGTTTTGGTTATGGTTAAGTTTAGCTCTCTGTCTAGTTTAAGGGATTAGATTACATTAACGGTGCTATGGAGGCTTCGATTGAAGGTGAGGGATAGAGTTAAGTTAGGTTCAGGCGAAGGATGACGGTTAGGAGTAAGGTTAGTTGTAGGGGGAGCTGCATGTTCACATCAGATTTGGGGTTAGCATTAGGGTTAGCCTTAGGGTAGACATACGGTTATGGTTAGGGCTTGCTTTAGGGTGAGCCTTAGGTTAGGGTTAATTTTAAGGTTAGGAGAATACAGTTAGACCTAGGCTTAGGGTACATTTCTGTTTAGGTTTACACCTAGGGTTAGCTTTTCACCTTGTTTAGGATTAGGAGTAGGGTTGTTTTTAGGATAGGATTTAGGTATGAGGTCTAATTTAAGTGTTGGATTGTTGGAAGTACATCTGCTCTCACTGGTTTTCCTTCACTGTCACGATGTTTCTGAGATTCATGGTTTAAGGGAAATCTTCCTTCTTGCCGGTTTCAAGGTCAAAAGGCGCTACCGGCAGTTTGTTTTTCCGTCAAACTTACGCTCGCTCTTTGAGAATCTTGGGTCTTTGGGAAAGCCGTGAGTCCAGCAAGTTTTTCAGATTAAGTGTGCCCCAAGCAGTAGGTTCTATCTCTGAGCAATACAGCCCGTGGAATTCCTGGGAATCTGGAACCCTGCCATGAAGTTCAGCCTGGTTGTTATTTTCACACGGAAGAAACTCCTTTGAGGTTCCCATGCCTCTGTACACTGATGCTTCCAGCAACGTCATGTCTCACAGGTCAATAGTGGCTCTTTAAGTTTCACTGGTCTAGGGAAAAGGGTGAAGCGCCTGGGTTCCCGTGCTTCACTACTTCATGGCCTGAAGAAGATGTTTATAGGCACATCGGCAAATCCACCGGTGGCAATTCTACTGTCATTGCGATGGGAAGATTTCTTATTCGTTAGGAAATGTTTTACCATGGAAGACGGGTCCCCACAGAGCTGTCTCTTTTGTGTTGAGACAAACTCTGCTGAATTTAGCTGCCAGCATCTGCGTGTTCTCCCTTTCCTTTAAGGTCGATGGAGACGCACGAGTGTAAGGAAAACGGTGAATGGTGGCCGTTCGTAACCCAGAGTCATCAGAAACCGCAGAGTAAATTTTAGGAACGTAGACGAAGGACACCGGAGAAAACTTCACTCAGGGACTGCAGTGAACTCTGCTAACAATGTTGAGGCCCGACACCCCTAGTGCCTGGGGGCGACCCGTCTCCTGCCCTACGTAATTTTTTTGAGCGTGCCTCCCTCAGGTGGTGCCTTTTCTCTCCCCGCAATATTGCTCCATGAAACTACCGATGAAAACTATTTGCCATGGGTATGTCGTTTCACAATATTGGCCTCCTCTTTGAAGAACAAATGCTTTTCTACACGGGTGCTGCCTCCCTGAACTTTCCTTTGTCTTGGCTCAATCGATGCAGATTCCTGTGCTGAATGCGCCATAGAGTGACACAGGTGAGTGCTTGTCAGTATTCCAGGCACACGCAGCAATTTCGTTTTTCCAAGACCCACCTGGCTTGATCAAGGTTGCTTATTCCCGTGAAAACGTTTTTCGTCCAAAATCTAGAGGAGCACCATTGTGCCTCTGGGAGCTACACCAGGGCCTGCTGAACAGAGGCTCCAGCGGTTTCATTTTCGGACTGAAATTCAACACGGAATTGCATGGATCTATGGAAACCATGAAGTGTGGCCGTACCAGATTCTCACATCTTCATTGTCTAATGGAAGCTTGTTTCCCAGGCTGATCCGGCTGGCGCTTCATTTCTGGGCAATGACCATTTAATTGTGGACGTTCAGCCTTCTTCGGAATTCTGATACCGGCAAGTTCCCGCGCCTCACTAAGACCACTCGGTGGAGGTTTAGGTGACTCAGGACAACTGTCTTTATTTCAGGCGTCTAGAACAAAGAGAATCCACAAAGGTTGATGATCACGGAGAAAGTAAAGTCCCGTTTCTTTATAGTGCCCACTCATGGCACTTCTAGCATCTGAGGCCAAAGAGCTCGTGCAGCATGATATTCTCAGTTCAGGCACGCCGCCTGCAGTTTCTTTCTTGCAGAAAAATCTTTCCCAGTGTACTTCTTTAAACTGCTGCAAAATGGTGGCACAGAAGATTTCGGTTTAGGTTTAACTTTAGACGGGCATAGGTACAGGCATTTGGGCATGTTTAGGGACAGAGTTAGAGTTCACGTTAGAGTTACGGCTGTGTGAGGATTCGGGTTATGGTAAGTCTGAGGATCAAATGTAGGGGCAGTGTGAGGTGGAAGGTAAGAGTAGGGTTTAGTGCTTAAGGATGAGCGAACCTATTGTCTCATTTAGGCCTATGGTAAACTTGACTGTTTAGATATGGGTTGGGGTTAATATTTGTGTGAGGGTTAGACAGTGTGCGAGGTTAAGAGTTGGGTTCAGGCTTACGGTTTGTGTGTTACGTCCGTTTTGGTTATAGTTAAGTTTAGCTCTCTGTCTAGTTTAAGGGATTGGATTACATTAACGGTGCTATGGAGGCTTCGATTGAAGGTGAGGGATAGAGTTAAGTTAGGTTCAGGCGAAGGATGACGGTTAGGAGTAAGGTTAGTTGTAGGGGGAGCTGCATGTTCACATCAGATTTGGGGTTAGGATTAGGGTTAGCCTTAGGGTAGACATACGGTTATGGTTAGGGCTTGCTTTAGGGTGAGCCTTAGGTTAGGGTTAATTTTAAGGTTAGGAGAATACAGTTAGACCTAGGCTTAGGGTACATCTCTGTTTAGGTTTACACCTAGGGTTAGCTTTTCACCTTGTTTAGGGTTAGGATTAGGGTTGTTTTTAGGATAGGATTTAGGTATGAGGTCTAATTTAAGTGTTGGATTATTGGAAGTACATCTGCTCTCACTGGTTTTCCTTCACTGTCACGATGTTTCTGAGATTCATGGTTTAAGGGAAATCTTCCGTCTTGCCGGTTTCAAGGTCAAAAGGCGCTACCGGCAGTTTGTTTTTCCGTCAAACTTACGCTCGCTCTTTGAGAATCTTGGGTCTTTGGGAAAGCCGTGAGTCCAGCAAGTTTTTCAGATTAAGTGTGCCCCAAGCAGTAGGTTCTATCTCTGAGCAATACAGCCCGTGGAATTCCTGGGAATCTGGAACCCGGCCATGAAGTTCAGCCTGGTTGTTATTTTCACACGGAAGAAACTCCTTTGAGGTTCCCATGCCTCTGTACACTGATGCTTCCAGCAACGTCATGTCTCACAGGTCAATAGTGGCTCTTTAAGTTTCACTGGTCTAGGGAAAAGGGTGAAGCGCCTGGGTTCCCGTGCTTCACTACTTCATGGCCTGAAGAAGATGTTTATAGGCACATCGGCAAATCCACCGGTGGCAATTCTACTGTCATTGCGATGGGAAGATTTCTTATTCGTTAGGAAATGTTTTACCATGGAAGACGGGTCCCCACAGAGCTGTCTCTTTTGTGTTGAGACAAACTCTGCTGAATTTAGCTGCCAGCATCTGCGTGTTCTCCCTTTCCTTTAAGGTCGATGGAGACGCACGAGTGTAAGGAAAACGGTGAATGGTGGCCGTTCGTAACCCAGAGTCATCAGAAACCGCAGAGTAAATTTTAGGAACGTAGACGAAGGACACCAGAGAAAACTTCACTCAGGGACTTCAGTGAACTCTGCCAACAATGTTGAGGCCCGACACCCCTAGTGCCTGGGGGCGACCCGTCTCCTGCCCTACGTAGTTTTTTTGAGCGTGCCTCCCTCAGGTGGTGCCTTTTCTCTCCCCGCAATATTGCTCCATGAAACTGCCGATGAAAACTATTTGCCATGGGTATGTCGTTTCACAATATTGGCCTCCTCTTTGAAGAACAAATGCTTTTCTACACGGGTGCTGCCTCCCTGAACTTTCCTTTGTCTTGGCTCAATCGATGCAGATTCCTGTGCTGAATGCGCCATAGAGTGACACAGGTGAGTGCTTGTCAGTATTCCAGGCACACGCAGCAATTTCGTTTTTCCAAGACCCACCTGGCTTGATCAAGGTTGCTTATTCCCGTGAAAACGTTTTTCGTCCAAAATCTAGAGGAGCACCATTGTGCCTCTGGGAGCTACACCAGGGCCTGCTGAACAGAGGCTCCAGCGGTTTCATTTTCGGACTGAAATTCAAGACGGAATAGCATGGATCTATGGAAACCATGAAGTGTGGCCGTACCAGATTCTCACATCTTCATTGTCTAATGGAAGCTTGTTTCCCAGGCTAATCCGGCTGGCGCTTCATTTCTGGGCAATGACCATTTAATTGTGGACGTTCAGCCTTCTTCGGAATTCTGATACCGGCAAGTTCCAGCGCCTCACTCGGTGGTGGTTTAGGTGACTCAGGACAACTGTCTTTATTTCAGGCGTCTAGAACAAAGAGAATCCACAAAGGTTGATGATCACGGAGAAAGTAAAGTCCCGTTTCTTTATAGTGCCCACTCATGGCACTTCTAGCATCTGAGGCCAAAGAGCTCGTGCAGCATGATATTCTCAGTCAGGCACGCCGCCTGCAGTTTCTTTCTTGCAGAAAAATCTTTCCCACTGTACTTCTTTAAACTGCTGAAAAATGGTGGCACAGAAGAGTTCGGTTTAGGTTTAACTTTAGACGGGCATAGGTACAGGCATTTGGGCATGTTTAGGGACAGAGAGTTCACGTTAGAGTTACGGCTGTGTGAGGATTCGGGTTATGGTAAGTCTGAGGATCAAATGTAGGGGCAGTGTGAGGTGGAAGGTAAGAGTAGGGTTTAGTGCTTAAGGATGAGCGAACCTATTGTCTCATTTAGGCCTATGGTAAACTTGACTGTTTAGATATGGGTTGGGGTTAATATTTGTGTGAGGGTTAGACAGTGTGCGAGGTTAAGAGTTGGGTTCAGGCTTACGGTTTGTGTGTTACGTCCGTTTTGGTTATGGTTAAGTTTAGCTCTCTGTCTAGTTTAAGGGATTGGATTACATTAACGGTGCTATGGAGGCTTCGATTGAAGGTGAGGGATAGAGTTAAGTTAGGTTCAGGCGAAGGATGACGGTTAGGAGTAAGGTTAGTTGTAGGGGGAGCTGCATGTTCACATCAGATTTGGGGTTAGGATTAGGGTTAGCCTTAGGGTAGACATACGGTTATGGTTAGGGCTTGCTTTAGGGTGAGCCTTAGGTTAGGGTTAATTTTAAGGTTAGGAGAATACAGTTAGACCTAGGCTTAGGGTACATCTCTGTTTAGGTTTACACCTAGGGTTAGCTTTTCACCTTGTTTAGGGTTAGGATTAGGGTTGTTTTTAGGATAGGATTTAGGTATGAGGTCTAATTTAAGTGTTGGATTATTGGAAGTACATCTGCTCTCACTGGTTTTCCTTCACTGTCACGATGTTTCTGAGATTCATGGTTTAAGGGAAATCTTCCGTCTTGCCGGTTTCAAGGTCAAAAGGCGCTACCGGCAGTTTGTTTTTCCGTCAAACTTACGCTCGCTCTTTGAGAATCTTGGGTCTTTGGGAAAGCCGTGAGTCCAGCAAGTTTTTCAGATTAAGTGTGCCCCAAGCAGTAGGTTCTATCTCTGAGCAATACAGCCCGTGGAATTCCTGGGAATCTGGAACCCTGCCATGAAGTTCAGCCTGGTTGTTATTTTCACACGGAAGAAACTCCTTTGAGGTTCCCATGCCTCTGTACACTGATGCTTCCAGCAACGTCATGTCTCACAGGTCAATAGTGGCTCTTTAAGTTTCACTGGTCTAGGGAAAAGGGTGAAGCGCCTGGGTTCCCGTGCTTCACTACTTCATGGCCTGAAGAAGATGTTTATAGGCACATCGGCAAATCCACCGGTGGCAATTCTACTGTCATTGCGATGGGAAGATTTCTTATTCGTTAGGAAATGTTTTACCATGGAAGACGGGTCCCCACAGAGCTGTCTCTTTTGTGTTGAGACAAACTCTGCTGAATTTAGCTGCCAGCATCTGCGTGTTCTCCCTTTCCTTTAAGGTCGATGGAGACGCACGAGTGTAAGGAAAACGGTGAATGGTGGCCGTTCGTAACCCAGAGTCATCAGAAACCGCAGAGTAAATTTTAGGAACGTAGACGAAGGACACCGGAGAAAACTTCACTCAGGGACTGCAGTGAACTCTGCTAACAATGTTGAGGCCCGACACCCCTAGTGCCTGGGGGCGACCCGTCTCCTGCCCTACGTAATTTTTTTGAGCGTGCCTCCCTCAGGTGGTGCCTTTTCTCTCCCCGCAATATTGCTCCATGAAACTGCCGATGAAAACTATTTGCCATGGGTATGTCGTTTCACAATATTGGCCTCCTCTTTGAAGAACAAATGCTTTTCTACACGGGTGCTGCCTCCCTGAACTTTCCTTTGTCTTGGCTCAATCGATGCAGATTCCTGTGCTGAATGCGCCATAGAGTGACACAGGTGAGTGCTTGTCAGTATTCCAGGCACACGCAGCAATTTCGTTTTTCCAAGACCCACCTGGCTTGATCAAGGTTGCTTATTCCCGTGAAAACGTTTTTCGTCCAAAATCTAGAGGAGCACCATTGTGCCTCTGGGAGCTACACCAGGGCCTGCTGAACAGAGGCTCCAGCGGTTTCATTTTCGGACTGAAATTCAACACGGAATTGCATGGATCTATGGAAACCATGAAGTGTGGCCGTACCAGATTCTCACATCTTCATTGTCTAATGGAAGCTTTTTTCCCAGGCTGATCCGGCTGGCGCTTCATTTCTGGGCAATGACCATTTAATTGTGGACGTTCAGCCTTCTTCGGAATTCTGATACCGGCAAGTTCCCGCGCCTCACTAAGACCACTCGGTGGAGGTTTAGGTGACTCAGGACAACTGTCTTTATTTCAGGCGTCTAGAACAAAGAGAATCCACAAAGGTTGATGATCACGGAGAAAGTAAAGTCCCGTTTCTTTATAGTGCCCACTCATGGCACTTCTAGCATCTGAGGCCAAAGAGCTCGTGCAGCATGATATTCTCAGTTCAGGCACGCCGCCTGCAGTTTCTTTCTTGCAGAAAAATCTTTCCCAGTGTACTTCTTTAAACTGCTGAAAAATGGTGGCACAGAAGAGTTCGGTTTAGGTTTAACTTTAGACGGGCATAGGTACAGGCATTTGGGCATGTTTAGGGACAGAGAGTTCACGTTAGAGTTACGGCTGTGTGAGGATTCGGGTTATGGTAAGTCTGAGGATCAAATGTAGGGGCAGTGTGAGGTGGAAGGTAAGAGTAGGGTTTAGTGCTTAAGGATGAGCGAACCTATTGTCTCATTTAGGCCTATGGTAAACTTGACTGTTTAGATATGGGTTGGGGTTAATATTTGTGTGAGGGTTAGACAGTGTGCGAGGTTAAGAGTTGGGTTCAGGCTTACGGTTTGTGTGTTACGTCCGTTTTGGTTATGGTTAAGTTTAGCTCTCTGTCTAGTTTAAGGGATTGGATTACATTAACGGTGCTATGGAGGCTTCGATTGAAGGTGAGGGATAGAGTTAAGTTAGGTTCAGGCGAAGGATGACGGTTAGGAGTAAGGTTAGTTGTAGGGGGAGCTGCATGTTCACATCAGATTTGGGGTTAGGATTAGGGTTAGCCTTAGGGTAGACATACGGTTATGGTTAGGGCTTGCTTTAGGGTGAGCCTTAGGTTAGGGTTAATTTTAAGGTTAGGAGAATACAGTTAGACCTAGGCTTAGGGTACATCTCTGTTTAGGTTTACACCTAGGGTTAGCTTTTCACCTTGTTTAGGGTTAGGATTAGGGTTGTTTTTAGGATAGGATTTAGGTATGAGGTCTAATTTAAGTGTTGGATTATTGGAAGTACATCTGCTCTCACTGGTTTTCCTTCACTGTCACGATGTTTCTGAGATTCATGGTTTAAGGGAAATCTTCCATCTTGCCGGTTTCAAGGTCAAAAGGCGCTACCGGCAGTTTGTTTTTCCGTCAAACTTACGCTCGCTCTTTGAGAATCTTGGGTCTTTGGGAAAGCCGTGAGTCCAGCAAGTTTTTCAGATTAAGTGTGCCCCAAGCAGTAGGTTCTATCTCTGAGCAATACAGCCCGTGGAATTCCTGGGAATCTGGAACCCGGCCATGAAGTTCAGCCTGGTTGTTATTTTCACACGGAAGAAACTCCTTTGAGGTTCCCATGCCTCTGTACACTGATGCTTCCAGCAACGTCATGTCTCACAGGTCAATAGTGGCTCTTTAAGTTTCACTGGTCTAAGGAAAAGGGTGAAGCGCCTGGGTTCCCGTGCTTCACTACTTCATGGCCTGAAGAAGATGTTTATAGGCACATCGGCAAATCCACCGGTGGCAATTCTACTGTCATTGCGATGGGAAGATTTCTTATTCGTTAGGAAATGTTTTACCATGGAAGACGGGTCCCCACAGAGCTGTCTCTTTTGTGTTGAGACAAACTCTGCTGAATTTAGCTGCCAGCATCTGCGTGTTCTCCCTTTCCTTTAAAGTCGATGGAGACGCACGAGTGTAAGGAAAACGATGAATGGTGGCCGTTCATAACCCAGAGTCATCAGAAACCGCAGAGTAAATTTTAGGAACGTAGACGAAGGACACCGGAGAAAACTTCACTCAGGGACTGCAGTGAACTCTGCTAACAATGTTGAGGCCCGACACCCCTAGTGCCTGGGGGCGACCCGTCTCCTGCCCTACGTAGTTTTTTTGAGCGTGCCTCCCTCAGGTGGTGCCTTTTCTCTCCCCGCAATATTGCTCCATGAAACTGCCGATGAAAACTATTTGCCATGGGTATGTCGTTTCACAATATTGGCCTCCTCTTTGAAGAACAAATGCTTTTCTACACGGGTGCTGCCTCCCTGAACTTTCCTTTGTCTTGGCTCAATCGATGCAGATTCCTGTGCTGAATGCGCCATAGAGTGACACAGGTGAGTGCTTGTCAGTATTCCAGGCACACGCAGCAATTTCGTTTTTCCAAGACCCACCTGGCTTGATCAAGGTTGCTTATTCCCGTGAAAACGTTTTTCGTCCAAAATCTAGAGGAGCACCATTGTGCCTCTGGGAGCTACACCAGGGCCTGCTGAACAGAGGCTCCAGCGGTTTCATTTTCGGACTGAAATTCAACACGGAATTGCATGGATCTATGGAAACCATGAAGTGTGGCCGTACCAGATTCTCACATCTTCATTGTCTAATGGAAGCTTGTTTCCCAGGCTAATCCGGCTGGCGCTTCATTTCTGGGCAATGACCATTTAATTGTGGACGTTCAGCCTTCTTCGGAATTCTGATACCGGCAAGTTCCAGCGCCTCACTCGGTGGTGGTTTAGGTGACTCAGGACAACTGTCTTTATTTCAGGCGTCTAGAACAAAGAGAATCCACAAAGGTTGATGATCACGGAGAAAGTAAAGTCCCGTTTCTTTATAGTGCCCACTCATGGCACTTCTAGCATCTGAGGCCAAAGAGCTCGTGCAGCATGATATTCTCAGTTCAGGCACGCCGCCTGCAGTTTCTTTCTTGCAGAAAAATCTTTCCCACTGTACTTCTTTAAACTGCTGCAAAATGGTGGCACAGAAGAGTTCGGTTTAGGTTTAACTTTAGACGGGCATAGGTACAGGCATTTGGGCATGTTTAGGGACAGAGTTAGAGTTCACGTTAGAGTTACGGCTGTGTGAGGATTCGGGTTATGGTAAGTCTGAGGATCAAATGTAGGGGCAGTGTGAGGTGGAAGGTAAGAGTAGGCTTTAGTGCTGAAGGATGAGCGAACCTATTGTCTCATTTAGGCCTATGGTAAACTTGACTGTTTAGATATGGGTTGGGGTTAATATTTGTGTGAGGGTTAGACAGTGTGCGAGGTTAAGAGTTGGGTTCAGGCTTACGGTTTGTGTGTTACGTCCGTTTTGGTTATGGTTAAGTTTAGCTCTCTGTCTAGTTTAAGGGATTGGATTACATTAACGGTGCTATGGAGGCTTCGATTGAAGGTGAGGGATAGAGTTAAGTTAGGTTCAGGCGAAGGATGACGGTTAGGAGTAAGGTTAGTTGTAGGGGGAGCTGCATGTTCACATCAGATTTGGGGTTAGCATTAGGGTTAGCCTTAGGGTAGACATACGGTTATGGTTAGGGCTTGCTTTAGGGTGAGCCTTAGGTTAGGGTTAATTTTAAGGTTAGGAGAATACAGTTAGACCTAGGCTTAGGGTACATCTCTGTTTAGGTTTACACCTAGGGTTAGCTTTTCACCTTGTTTAGGATTAGGAGTAGGGTTGTTTTTAGGATAGGATTTAGGTATGAGGTCTAATTTAAGTGTTGGATTGTTGGAAGTACATCTGCTCTCACTGGTTTTCCTTCACTGTCACGATGTTTCTGAGATTCATGGTTTAAGGGAAATCTTCCTTCTTGCCGGTTTCAAGGTCAAAAGGCGCTACCGGCAGTTTGTTTTTCCGTCAAACTTACGCTCGCTCTTTGAGAATCTTGGGTCTTTGGGAAAGCCGTGAGTCCAGCAAGTTTTTCAGATTAAGTGTGCCCCAAGCAGTAGGTTCTATCTCTGAGCAATACAGCCCGTGGAATTCCTGGGAATCTGGAACCCTGCCATGAAGTTCAGCCTGGTTGTTATTTTCACACGGAAGAAACTCCTTTGAGGTTCCCATGCCTCTGTACACTGATGCTTCCAGCAACGTCATGTCTCACAGGTCAATAGTGGCTCTTTAAGTTTCACTGGTCTAGGGAAAAGGGTGAAGCGCCTGGGTTCCCGTGCTTCACTACTTCATGGCCTGAAGAAGATGTTTATAGGCACATCGGCAAATCCACCGGTGGCAATTCTACTGTCATTGCGATGGGAAGATTTCTTATTCGTTAGGAAATGTTTTACCATGGAAGACGGGTCCCCACAGAGCTGTCTCTTTTGTGTTGAGACAAACTCTGCTGAATTTAGCTGCCAGCATCTGCGTGTTCTCCCTTTCCTTTAAGGTCGATGGAGACGCACGAGTGTAAGGAAAACGGTGAATGGTGGCCGTTCGTAACCCAGAGTCATCAGAAACCGCAGAGTAAATTTTAGGAACGTAGACGAAGGACACCGGAGAAAACTTCACTCAGGGACTGCAGTGAACTCTGCTAACAATGTTGAGGCCCGACACCCCTAGTGCCTGGGGGCGACCCGTCTCCTGCCCTACGTAATTTTTTTGAGCGTGCCTCCCTCAGGTGGTGCCTTTTCTCTCCCCGCAATATTGCTCCATGAAACTGCCGATGAAAACTATTTGCCATGGGTATGTCGTTTCACAATATTGGCCTCCTCTTTGAAGAACAAATGCTTTTCTACACGGGTGCTGCCTCCCTGAACTTTCCTTTGTCTTGGCTCAATCGATGCAGATTCCTGTGCTGAATGCGCCATAGAGTGACACAGGTGAGTGCTTGTCAGTATTCCAGGCACACGCAGCAATTTCGTTTTTCCAAGACCCACCTGGCTTGATCAAGGTTGCTTATTCCCGTGAAAACGTTTTTCGTCCAAAATCTAGAGGAGCACCATTGTGCCTCTGGGAGCTACACCAGGGCCTGCTGAACAGAGGCTCCAGCGGTTTCATTTTCGGACTGAAATTCAACACGGAATTGCATGGATCTATGGAAACCATGAAGTGTGGCCGTACCAGATTCTCACATCTTCATTGTCTAATGGAAGCTTGTTTCCCAGGCTGATCCGGCTGGCGCTTCATTTCTGGGCAATGACCATTTAATTGTGGACGTTCAGCCTTCTTCGGAATTCTGATACCGGCAAGTTCCCGCGCCTCACTAAGACCACTCGGTGGAGGTTTAGGTGACTCAGGACAACTGTCTTTATTTCAGGCGTCTAGAACAAAGAGAATCCACAAAGGTTGATGATCACGGAGAAAGTAAAGTCCCGTTTCTTTATAGTGCCCACTCATGGCACTTCTAGCATCTGAGGCCAAAGAGCTCGTGCAGCATGATATTCTCAGTTCAGGCACGCCGCCTGCAGTTTCTTTCTTGCAGAAAAATCTTTCCCAGTGTACTTCTTTAAACTGCTGCAAAATGGTGGCACAGAAGATTTCGGTTTAGGTTTAACTTTAGACGGGCATAGGTACAGGCATTTGGGCATGTTTAGGGACAGAGTTAGAGTTCACGTTAGAGTTACGGCTGTGTGAGGATTCGGGTTATGGTAAGTCTGAGGATCAAATGTAGGGGCAGTGTGAGGTGGAAGGTAAGAGTAGGGTTTAGTGCTTAAGGATGAGCGAACCTATTGTCTCATTTAGGCCTATGGTAAACTTGACTGTTTAGATATGGGTTGGGGTTAATATTTGTGTGAGGGTTAGACAGTGTGCGAGGTTAAGAGTTGGGTTCAGGCTTACGGTTTGTGTGTTACGTCCGTTTTGGTTATAGTTAAGTTTAGCTCTCTGTCTAGTTTAAGGGATTGGATTACATTAACGGTGCTATGGAGGCTTCGATTGAAGGTGAGGGATAGAGTTAAGTTAGGTTCAGGCGAAGGATGACGGTTAGGAGTAAGGTTAGTTGTAGGGGGAGCTGCATGTTCACATCAGATTTGGGGTTAGGATTAGGGTTAGCCTTAGGGTAGACATACGGTTATGGTTAGGGCTTGCTTTAGGGTGAGCCTTAGGTTAGGGTTAATTTTAAGGTTAGGAGAATACAGTTAGACCTAGGCTTAGGGTACATCTCTGTTTAGGTTTACACCTAGGGTTAGCTTTTCACCTTGTTTAGGGTTAGGATTAGGGTTGTTTTTAGGATAGGATTTAGGTATGAGGTCTAATTTAAGTGTTGGATTATTGGAAGTACATCTGCTCTCACTGGTTTTCCTTCACTGTCACGATGTTTCTGAGATTCATGGTTTAAGGGAAATCTTCCGTCTTGCCGGTTTCAAGGTCAAAAGGCGCTACCGGCAGTTTGTTTTTCCGTCAAACTTACGCTCGCTCTTTGAGAATCTTGGGTCTTTGGGAAAGCCGTGAGTCCAGCAAGTTTTTCAGATTAAGTGTGCCCCAAGCAGTAGGTTCTATCTCTGAGCAATACAGCCCGTGGAATTCCTGGGAATCTGGAACCCGGCCATGAAGTTCAGCCTGGTTGTTATTTTCACACGGAAGAAACTCCTTTGAGGTTCCCATGCCTCTGTACACTGATGCTTCCAGCAACGTCATGTCTCACAGGTCAATAGTGGCTCTTTAAGTTTCACTGGTCTAGGGAAAAGGGTGAAGCGCCTGGGTTCCCGTGCTTCACTACTTCATGGCCTGAAGAAGATGTTTATAGGCACATCGGCAAATCCACCGGTGGCAATTCTACTGTCATTGCGATGGGAAGATTTCTTATTCGTTAGGAAATGTTTTACCATGGAAGACGGGTCCCCACAGAGCTGTCTCTTTTGTGTTGAGACAAACTCTGCTGAATTTAGCTGCCAGCATCTGCGTGTTCTCCCTTTCCTTTAAGGTCGATGGAGACGCACGAGTGTAAGGAAAACGGTGAATGGTGGCCGTTCGTAACCCAGAGTCATCAGAAACCGCAGAGTAAATTTTAGGAACGTAGACGAAGGACACCGGAGAAAACTTCACTCAGGGACTTCAGTGAACTCTGCTAACAATGTTGAGGCCCGACACCCCTAGTGCCTGGGGGCGACCCGTCTCCTGCCCTACGTAGTTTTTTTGAGCGTGCCTCCCTCAGGTGGTGCCTTTTCTCTCCCCGCAATATTGCTCCATGAAACTGCCGATGAAAACTATTTGCCATGGGTATGTCGTTTCACAATATTGGCCTCCTCTTTGAAGAACAAATGCTTTTCTACACGGGTGCTGCCTCCCTGAACTTTCCTTTGTCTTGGCTCAATCGATGCAGATTCCTGTGCTGAATGCGCCATAGAGTGACACAGGTGAGTGCTTGTCAGTATTCCAGGCACACGCAGCAATTTCGTTTTTCCAAGACCCACCTGGCTTGATCAAGGTTGCTTATTCCCGTGAAAACGTTTTTCGTCCAAAATCTAGAGGAGCACCATTGTGCCTCTGGGAGCTACACCAGGGCCTGCTGAACAGAGGCTCCAGCGGTTTCATTTTCGGACTGAAATTCAAGACGGAATAGCATGGATCTATGGAAACCATGAAGTGTGGCCGTACCAGATTCTCACATCTTCATTGTCTAATGGAAGCTTGTTTCCCAGGCTAATCCGGCTGGCGCTTCATTTCTGGGCAATGACCATTTAATTGTGGACGTTCAGCCTTCTTCGGAATTCTGATACCGGCAAGTTCCAGCGCCTCACTCGGTGGTGGTTTAGGTGACTCAGGACAACTGTCTTTATTTCAGGCGTCTAGAACAAAGAGAATCCACAAAGGTTGATGATCACGGAGAAAGTAAAGTCCCGTTTCTTTATAGTGCCCACTCATGGCACTTCTAGCATCTGAGGCCAAAGAGCTCGTGCAGCATGATATTCTCAGTCAGGCACGCCGCCTGCAGTTTCTTTCTTGCAGAAAAATCTTTCCCACTGTACTTCTTTAAACTGCTGAAAAATGGTGGCACAGAAGAGTTCGGTTTAGGTTTAACTTTAGACGGGCATAGGTACAGGCATTTGGGCATGTTTAGGGACAGAGAGTTCACGTTAGAGTTACGGCTGTGTGAGGATTCGGGTTATGGTAAGTCTGAGGATCAAATGTAGGGGCAGTGTGAGGTGGAAGGTAAGAGTAGGGTTTAGTGCTTAAGGATGAGCGAACCTATTGTCTCATTTAGGCCTATGGTAAACTTGACTGTTTAGATATGGGTTGGGGTTAATATTTGTGTGAGGGTTAGACAGTGTGCGAGGTTAAGAGTTGGGTTCAGGCTTACGGTTTGTGTGTTACGTCCGTTTTGGTTATGGTTAAGTTTAGCTCTCTGTCTAGTTTAAGGGATTGGATTACATTAACGGTGCTATGGAGGCTTCGATTGAAGGTGAGGGATAGAGTTAAGTTAGGTTCAGGCGAAGGATGACGGTTAGGAGTAAGGTTAGTTGTAGGGGGAGCTGCATGTTCACATCAGATTTGGGGTTAGGATTAGGGTTAGCCTTAGGGTAGACATACGGTTATGGTTAGGGCTTGCTTTAGGGTGAGCCTTAGGTTAGGGTTAATTTTAAGGTTAGGAGAATACAGTTAGACCTAGGCTTAGGGTACATCTCTGTTTAGGTTTACACCTAGGGTTAGCTTTTCACCTTGTTTAGGGTTAGGATTAGGGTTGTTTTTAGGATAGGATTTAGGTATGAGGTCTAATTTAAGTGTTGGATTATTGGAAGTACATCTGCTCTCACTGGTTTTCCTTCACTGTCACGATGTTTCTGAGATTCATGGTTTAAGGGAAATCTTCCGTCTTGCCGGTTTCAAGGTCAAAAGGCGCTACCGGCAGTTTGTTTTTCCGTCAAACTTACGCTCGCTCTTTGAGAATCTTGGGTCTTTGGGAAAGCCGTGAGTCCAGCAAGTTTTTCAGATTAAGTGTGCCCCAAGCAGTAGGTTCTATCTCTGAGCAATACAGCCCGTGGAATTCCTGGGAATCTGGAACCCGGCCATGAAGTTCAGCCTGGTTGTTATTTTCACACGGAAGAAACTCCTTTGAGGTTCCCATGCCTCTGTACACTGATGCTTCCAGCAACGTCATGTCTCACAGGTCAATAGTGGCTCTTTAAGTTTCACTGGTCTAGGGAAAAGGGTGAAGCGCCTGGGTTCCCGTGCTTCACTACTTCATGGCCTGAAGAAGATGTTTATAGGCACATCGGCAAATCCACCGGTGGCAATTCTACTGTCATTGCGATGGGAAGATTTCTTATTCGTTAGGAAATGTTTTACCATGGAAGACGGGTCCCCACAGAGCTGTCTCTTTTGTGTTGAGACAAACTCTGCTGAATTTAGCTGCCAGCATCTGCGTGTTCTCCCTTTCCTTTAAGGTCGATGGAGACGCACGAGTGTAAGGAAAACGGTGAATGGTGGCCGTTCGTAACCCAGAGTCATCAGAAACCGCAGAGTAAATTTTAGGAACGTAGACGAAGGACACCGGAGAAAACTTCACTCAGGGACTTCAGTGAACTCTGCTAACAATGTTGAGGCCCGACACCCCTAGTGCCTGGGGGCGACCCGTCTCCTGCCCTACGTAGTTTTTTTGAGCGTGCCTCCCTCAGGTGGTGCCTTTTCTCTCCCCGCAATATTGCTCCATGAAACTGCCGATGAAAACTATTTGCCATGGGTATGTCGTTTCACAATATTGGCCTCCTCTTTGAAGAACAAATGCTTTTCTACACGGGTGCTGCCTCCCTGAACTTTCCTTTGTCTTGGCTCAATCGATGCAGATTCCTGTGCTGAATGCGCCATAGAGTGACACAGGTGAGTGCTTGTCAGTATTCCAGGCACACGCAGCAATTTCGTTTTTCCAAGACCCACCTGGCTTGATCAAGGTTGCTTATTCCCGTGAAAACGTTTTTCGTCCAAAATCTAGAGGAGCACCATTGTGCCTCTGGGAGCTACACCAGGGCCTGCTGAACAGAGGCTCCAGCGGTTTCATTTTCGGACTGAAATTCAAGACGGAATAGCATGGATCTATGGAAACCATGAAGTGTGGCCGTACCAGATTCTCACATCTTCATTGTCTAATGGAAGCTTGTTTCCCTGGCTAATCCGGCTGGCGCTTCATTTCTGGGCAATGACCATTTAATTGTGGACGTTCAGCCTTCTTCGGAATTCTGATACCGGCAAGTCCCCGCGCCTCACTAAGACCACTCGGTGGAGGTTTAGGTGACTCAGGACAACTGTCTTTATTTCAGGCGTCTAGAACAAAGAGAATCCACAAAAGTTGATGATCACGGAGAAAGTAAAGTCCCGTTTCTTTATAGTGCCCACTCATGGCACTTCTAGCATCTGAGGCCAAAGAGCTCGTGCAGCATGATATTCTCAGTCAGGCACGCCGCCTGCAGTTTCTTTCTTGCAGAAAAATCTTTCCCACTGTACTTCTTTAAACTGCTGAAAAATGGTGGCACAGAAGAGTTCGGTTTAGGTTTAACTTTAGACGGGCATAGGTACAGGCATTTGGGCATGTTTAGGGACAGAGAGTTCACGTTAGAGTTACGGCTGTGTGAGGATTCGGGTTATGGTAAGTCTGAGGATCAAATGTAGGGGCAGTGTGAGGTGGAAGGTAAGAGTAGGGTTTAGTGCTTAAGGATGAGCGAACCTATTGTCTCATTTAGGCCTATGGTAAACTTGACTGTTTAGATATGGGTTGGGGTTAATATTTGTGTGAGGGTTAGACAGTGTGCGAGGTTAAGAGTTGGGTTCAGGCTTACGGTTTGTGTGTTACGTCCGTTTTGGTTATGGTTAAGTTTAGCTCTCTGTCTAGTTTAAGGGATTGGATTACATTAACGGTGCTATGGAGGCTTCGATTGAAGGTGAGGGATAGAGTTAAGTTAGGTTCAGGCGAAGGATGACGGTTAGGAGTAAGGTTAGTTGTAGGGGGAGCTGCATGTTCACATCAGATTTGGGGTTAGGATTAGGGTTAGCCTTAGGGTAGACATACGGTTATGGTTAGGGCTTGCTTTAGGGTGAGCCTTAGGTTAGGGTTAATTTTAAGGTTAGGAGAATACAGTTAGACCTAGGCTTAGGGTACATCTCTGTTTAGGTTTACACCTAGGGTTAGCTTTTCACCTTGTTTAGGGTTAGGATTAGGGTTGTTTTTAGGATAGGATTTAGGTATGAGGTCTAATTTAAGTGTTGGATTATTGGAAGTACATCTGCTCTCACTGGTTTTCCTTCACTGTCACGATGTTTCTGAGATTCATGGTTTAAGGGAAATCTTCCTTCTTGCCGGTTTCAAGGTCAAAAGGCGCTACCGGCAGTTTGTTTTTCCGTCAAACTTACGCTCGCTCTTTGAGAATCTTGGGTCTTTGGGAAAGCCGTGAGTCCAGCAAGTTTTTCAGATTAAGTGTGCCCCAAGCAGTAGGTTCTATCTCTGAGCAATACAGCCCGTGGAATTCCTGGGAATCTGGAACCCTGCCATGAAGTTCAGCCTGGTTGTTATTTTCACACGGAAGAAACTCCTTTGAGGTTCCCATGCCTCTGTACACTGATGCTTCCAGCAACGTCATGTCTCACAGGTCAATAGTGGCTCTTTAAGTTTCACTGGTCTAGGGAAAAGGGTGAAGCGCCTGGGTTCCCGTGCTTCACTACTTCATGGCCTGAAGAAGATGTTTATAGGCACATCGGCAAATCCACCGGTGGCAATTCTACTGTCATTGCGATGGGAAGATTTCTTATTCGTTAGGAAATGTTTTACCATGGAAGACGGGTCCCCACAGAGCTGTCTCTTTTGTGTTGAGACAAACTCTGCTGAATTTAGCTGCCAGCATCTGCGTGTTCTCCCTTTCCTTTAAGGTCGATGGAGACGCACGAGTGTAAGGAAAACGGTGAATGGTGGCCGTTCGTAACCCAGAGTCATCAGAAACCGCAGAGTAAATTTTAGGAACGTAGACGAAGGACACCGGAGAAAACTTCACTCAGGGACTGCAGTGAACTCTGCTAACAATGTTGAGGCCCGACACCCCTAGTGCCTGGGGGCGACCCGTCTCCTGCCCTACGTAATTTTTTTGAGCGTGCCTCCCTCAGGTGGTGCCTTTTCTCTCCCCGCAATATTGCTCCATGAAACTGCCGATGAAAACTATTTGCCATGGGTATGTCGTTTCACAATATTGGCCTCCTCTTTGAAGAACAAATGCTTTTCTACACGGGTGCTGCCTCCCTGAACTTTCCTTTGTCTTGGCTCAATCGATGCAGATTCCTGTGCTGAATGCGCCATAGAGTGACACAGGTGAGTGCTTGTCAGTATTCCAGGCACACGCAGCAATTTCGTTTTTCCAAGACCCACCTGGCTTGATCAAGGTTGCTTATTCCCGTGAAAACGTTTTTCGTCCAAAATCTAGAGGAGCACCATTGTGCCTCTGGGAGCTACACCAGGGCCTGCTGAACAGAGGCTCCAGCGGTTTCATTTTCGGACTGAAATTCAACACGGAATTGCATGGATCTATGGAAACCATGAAGTGTGGCCGTACCAGATTCTCACATCTTCATTGTCTAATGGAAGCTTGTTTCCCAGGCTGATCCGGCTGGCGCTTCATTTCTGGGCAATGACCATTTAATTGTGGACGTTCAGCCTTCTTCGGAATTCTGATACCGGCAAGTTCCCGCGCCTCACTAAGACCACTCGGTGGAGGTTTAGGTGACTCAGGACAACTGTCTTTATTTCAGGCGTCTAGAACAAAGAGAATCCACAAAGGTTGATGATCACGGAGAAAGTAAAGTCCCGTTTCTTTATAGTGCCCACTCATGGCACTTCTAGCATCTGAGGCCAAAGAGCTCGTGCAGCATGATATTCTCAGTTCAGGCACGCCGCCTGCAGTTTCTTTCTTGCAGAAAAATCTTTCCCAGTGTACTTCTTTAAACTGCTGAAAAATGGTGGCACAGAAGAGTTCGGTTTAGGTTTAACTTTAGACGGGCATAGGTACAGGCATTTGGGCATGTTTAGGGACAGAGAGTTCACGTTAGAGTTACGGCTGTGTGAGGATTCGGGTTATGGTAAGTCTGAGGATCAAATGTAGGGGCAGTGTGAGGTGGAAGGTAAGAGTAGGGTTTAGTGCTTAAGGATGAGCGAACCTATTGTCTCATTTAGGCCTATGGTAAACTTGACTGTTTAGATATGGGTTGGGGTTAATATTTGTGTGAGGGTTAGACAGTGTGCGAGGTTAAGAGTTGGGTTCAGGCTTACGGTTTGTGTGTTACGTCCGTTTTGGTTATAGTTAAGTTTAGCTCTCTGTCTAGTTTAAGGGATTGGATTACATTAACGGTGCTATGGAGGCTTCGATTGAAGGTGAGGGATAGAGTTAAGTTAGGTTCAGGCGAAGGATGACGGTTAGGAGTAAGGTTAGTTGTAGGGGGAGCTGCATGTTCACATCAGATTTGGGGTTAGGATTAGGGTTAGCCTTAGGGTAGACATACGGTTATGGTTAGGGCTTGCTTTAGGGTGAGCCTTAGGTTAGGGTTAATTTTAAGGTTAGGAGAATACAGTTAGACCTAGGCTTAGGGTACATCTCTGTTTAGGTTTACACCTAGGGTTAGCTTTTCACCTTGTTTAGGGTTAGGATTAGGGTTGTTTTTAGGATAGGATTTAGGTATGAGGTCTAATTTAAGTGTTGGATTATTGGAAGTACATCTGCTCTCACTGGTTTTCCTTCACTGTCACGATGTTTCTGAGATTCATGGTTTAAGGGAAATCTTCCATCTTGCCGGTTTCAAGGTCAAAAGGCGCTACCGGCAGTTTGTTTTTCCGTCAAACTTACGCTCGCTCTTTGAGAATCTTGGGTCTTTGGGAAAGCCGTGAGTCCAGCAAGTTTTTCAGATTAAGTGTGCCCCAAGCAGTAGGTTCTATCTCTGAGCAATACAGCCCGTGGAATTCCTGGGAATCTGGAACCCGGCCATGAAGTTCAGCCTGGTTGTTATTTTCACACGGAAGAAACTCCTTTGAGGTTCCCATGCCTCTGTACACTGATGCTTCCAGCAACGTCATGTCTCACAGGTCAATAGTGGCTCTTTAAGTTTCACTGGTCTAAGGAAAAGGGTGAAGCGCCTGGGTTCCCGTGCTTCACTACTTCATGGCCTGAAGAAGATGTTTATAGGCACATCGGCAAATCCACCGGTGGCAATTCTACTGTCATTGCGATGGGAAGATTTCTTATTCGTTAGGAAATGTTTTACCATGGAAGACGGGTCCCCACAGAGCTGTCTCTTTTGTGTTGAGACAAACTCTGCTGAATTTAGCTGCCAGCATCTGCGTGTTCTCCCTTTCCTTTAAGGTCGATGGAGACGCACGAGTGTAAGGAAAACGATGAATGGTGGCCGTTCGTAACCCAGAGTCATCAGAAACCGCAGAGTAAATTTTAGGAACGTAGACGAAGGACACCGGAGAAAACTTCACTCAGGGACTGCAGTGAACTCTGCTAACAATGTTGAGGCCCGACACCCCTAGTGCCTGGGGGCGACCCGTCTCCTGCCCTACGTAATTTTTTTGAGCGTGCCTCCCTCAGGTGGTGCCTTTTCTCTCCCCGCAATATTGCTCCATGAAACTGCCGATGAAAACTATTTGCCATGGGTATGTCGTTTCACAATATTGGCCTCCTCTTTGAAGAACAAATGCTTTTCTACACGGGTGCTGCCTCCCTGAACTTTCCTTTGTCTTGGCTCAATCGATGCAGATTCCTGTGCTGAATGCGCCATAGAGTGACACAGGTGAGTGCTTGTCAGTATTCCAGGCACACGCAGCAATTTCGTTTTTCCAAGACCCACCTGGCTTGATCAAGGTTGCTTATTCCCGTGAAAACGTTTTTCGTCCAAAATCTAGAGGAGCACCATTGTGCCTCTGGGAGCTACACCAGGGCCTGCTGAACAGAGGCTCCAGCGGTTTCATTTTCGGACTGAAATTCAACACGGAATTGCATGGATCTATGGAAACCATGAAGTGTGGCCGTACCAGATTCTCACATCTTCATTGTCTAATGGAAGCTTGTTTCCCAGGCTGATCCGGCTGGCGCTTCATTTCTGGGCAATGACCATTTAATTGTGGACGTTCAGCCTTCTTCGGAATTCTGATACCGGCAAGTTCCCGCGCCTCACTAAGACCACTCGGTGGAGGTTTAGGTGACTCAGGACAACTGTCTTTATTTCAGGCGTCTAGAACAAAGAGAATCCACAAAGGTTGATGATCACGGAGAAAGTAAAGTCCCGTTTCTTTATAGTGCCCACTCATGGCACTTCTAGCATCTGAGGCCAAAGAGCTCGTGCAGCATGATATTCTCAGTTCAGGCACGCCGCCTGCAGTTTCTTTCTTGCAGAAAAATCTTTCCCAGTGTACTTCTTTAAACTGCTGAAAAATGGTGGCACAGAAGAGTTCGGTTTAGGTTTAACTTTAGACGGGCATAGGTACAGGCATTTGGGCATGTTTAGGGACAGAGAGTTCACGTTAGAGTTACGGCTGTGTGAGGATTCGGGTTATGGTAAGTCTGAGGATCAAATGTAGGGGCAGTGTGAGGTGGAAGGTAAGAGTAGGGTTTAGTGCTTAAGGATGAGCGAACCTATTGTCTCATTTAGGCCTATGGTAAACTTGACTGTTTAGATATGGGTTGGGGTTAATATTTGTGTGAGGGTTAGACAGTGTGCGAGGTTAAGAGTTGGGTTCAGGCTTACGGTTTGTGTGTTACGTCCGTTTTGGTTATAGTTAAGTTTAGCTCTCTGTCTAGTTTAAGGGATTGGATTACATTAACGGTGCTATGGAGGCTTCGATTGAAGGTGAGGGATAGAGTTAAGTTAGGTTCAGGCGAAGGATGACGGTTAGGAGTAAGGTTAGTTGTAGGGGGAGCTGCATGTTCCCATCAGATTTGGGGTTAGGATTAGGGTTAGCCTTAGGGTAGACATACGGTTATGGTTAGGGCTTGCTTTAGGGTGAGCCTTAGGTTAGGGTTAATTTTAAGGTTAGGAGAATACAGTTAGACCTAGGCTTAGGGTACATCTCTGTTTAGGTTTACACCTAGGGTTAGCTTTTCACCTTGTTTAGGGTTAGGATTAGGGTTGTTTTTAGGATAGGATTTAGGTATGAGGTCTAATTTAAGTGTTGGATTATTGGAAGTACATCTGCTCTCACTGGTTTTCCTTCACTGTCACGATGTTTCTGAGATTCATGGTTTAAGGGAAATCTTCCATCTTGCCGGTTTCAAGGTCAAAAGGCGCTACCGGCAGTTTGTTTTTCCGTCAAACTTACGCTCGCTCTTTGAGAATCTTGGGTCTTTGGGAAAGCCGTGAGTCCAGCAAGTTTTTCAGATTAAGTGTGCCCCAAGCAGTAGGTTCTATCTCTGAGCAATACAGCCCGTGGAATTCCTGGGAATCTGGAACCCGGCCATGAAGTTCAGCCTGGTTGTTATTTTCACACGGAAGAAACTCCTTTGAGGTTCCCATGCCTCTGTACACTGATGCTTCCAGCAACGTCATGTCTCACAGGTCAATAGTGGCTCTTTAAGTTTCACTGGTCTAAGGAAAAGGGTGAAGCGCCTGGGTTCCCGTGCTTCACTACTTCATGGCCTGAAGAAGATGTTTATAGGCACATCGGCAAATCCACCGGTGGCAATTCTACTGTCATTGCGATGGGAAGATTTCTTATTCGTTAGGAAATGTTTTACCATGGAAGACGGGTCCCCACAGAGCTGTCTCTTTTGTGTTGAGACAAACTCTGCTGAATTTAGCTGCCAGCATCTGCGTGTTCTCCCTTTCCTTTAAGGTCGATGGAGACGCACGAGTGTAAGGAAAACGATGAATGGTGGCCGTTCGTAACCCAGAGTCATCAGAAACCGCAGAGTAAATTTTAGGAACGTAGACGAAGGACACCGGAGAAAACTTCACTCAGGGACTGCAGTGAACTCTGCTAACAATGTTGAGGCCCGACACCCCTAGTGCCTGGGGGCGACCCGTCTCCTGCCCTACGTAGTTTTTTTGAGCGTGCCTCCCTCAGGTGGTGCCTTTTCTCTCCCCGCAATATTGCTCCATGAAACTGCCGATGAAAACTATTTGCCATGGGTATGTCGTTTCACAATATTGGCCTCCTCTTTGAAGAACAAATGCTTTTCTACACGGGTGCTGCCTCCCTGAACTTTCCTTTGTCTTGGCTCAATCGATGCAGATTCCTGTGCTGAATGCGCCATAGAGTGACACAGGTGAGTGCTTGTCAGTATTCCAGGCACACGCAGCAATTTCGTTTTTCCAAGACCCACCTGGCTTGATCAAGGTTGCTTATTCCCGTGAAAACGTTTTTCGTCCAAAATCTAGAGGAGCACCATTGTGCCTCTGGGAGCTACACCAGGGCCTGCTGAACAGAGGCTCCAGCGGTTTCATTTTCGGACTGAAATTCAACACGGAATTGCATGGATCTATGGAAACCATGAAGTGTGGCCGTACCAGATTCTCACATCTTCATTGTCTAATGGAAGCTTGTTTCCCAGGCTAATCCGGCTGGCGCTTCATTTCTGGGCAATGACCATTTAATTGTGGACGTTCAGCCTTCTTCGGAATTCTGATACCGGCAAGTTCCAGCGCCTCACTCGGTGGTGGTTTAGGTGACTCAGGACAACTGTCTTTATTTCAGGCGTCTAGAACAAAGAGAATCCACAAAGGTTGATGATCACGGAGAAAGTAAAGTCCCGTTTCTTTATAGTGCCCACTCATGGCACTTCTAGCATCTGAGGCCAAAGAGCTCGTGCAGCATGATATTCTCAGTCAGGCACGCCGCCTGCAGTTTCTTTCTTGCAGAAAAATCTTTCCCACTGTACTTCTTTAAACTGCTGAAAAATGGTGGCACAGAAGAGTTCGGTTTAGGTTTAACTTTAGACGGGCATAGGTACAGGCATTTGGGCATGTTTAGGGACAGAGAGTTCACGTTAGAGTTACGGCTGTGTGAGGATTCGGGTTATGGTAAGTCTGAGGATCAAATGTAGGGGCAGTGTGAGGTGGAAGGTAAGAGTAGGGTTTAGTGCTTAAGGATGAGCGAACCTATTGTCTCATTTAGGCCTATGGTAAACTTGACTGTTTAGATATGGGTTGGGGTTAATATTTGTGTGAGGGTTAGACAGTGTGCGAGGTTAAGAGTTGGGTTCAGGCTTACGGTTTGTGTGTTACGTCCGTTTTGGTTATGGTTAAGTTTAGCTCTCTGTCTAGTTTAAGGGATTGGATTACATTAACGGTGCTATGGAGGCTTCGATTGAAGGTGAGGGATAGAGTTAAGTTAGGTTCAGGCGAAGGATGACGGTTAGGAGTAAGGTTAGTTGTAGGGGGAGCTGCATGTTCACATCAGATTTGGGGTTAGGATTAGGGTTAGCCTTAGGGTAGACATACGGTTATGGTTAGGGCTTGCTTTAGGGTGAGCCTTAGGTTAGGGTTAATTTTAAGGTTAGGAGAATACAGTTAGACCTAGGCTTAGGGTACATCTCTGTTTAGGTTTACACCTAGGGTTAGCTTTTCACCTTGTTTAGGGTTAGGATTAGGGTTGTTTTTAGGATAGGATTTAGGTATGAGGTCTAATTTAAGTGTTGGATTATTGGAAGTACATCTGCTCTCACTGGTTTTCCTTCACTGTCACGATGTTTCTGAGATTCATGGTTTAAGGGAAATCTTCCTTCTTGCCGGTTTCAAGGTCAAAAGGCGCTACCGGCAGTTTGTTTTTCCGTCAAACTTACGCTCGCTCTTTGAGAATCTTGGGTCTTTGGGAAAGCCGTGAGTCCAGCAAGTTTTTCAGATTAAGTGTGCCCCAAGCAGTAGGTTCTATCTCTGAGCAATACAGCCCGTGGAATTCCTGGGAATCTGGAACCCGGCCATGAAGTTCAGCCTGGTTGTTATTTTCACACGGAAGAAACTCCTTTGAGGTTCCCATGCCTCTGTACACTGATGCTTCCAGCAACGTCATGTCTCACAGGTCAATAGTGGCTCTTTAAGTTTCACTGGTCTAGGGAAAAGGGTGAAGCGCCTGGGTTCCCGTGCTTCACTACTTCATGGCCTGAAGAAGATGTTTATAGGCACATCGGCAAATCCACCGGTGGCAATTCTACTGTCATTGCGATGGGAAGATTTCTTATTCGTTAGGAAATGTTTTACCATGGAAGACGGGTCCCCACAGAGCTGTCTCTTTTGTGTTGAGACAAACTCTGCTGAATTTAGCTGCCAGCATCTGCGTGTTCTCCCTTTCCTTTAAGGTCGATGGAGACGCACGAGTGTAAGGAAAACGGTGAATGGTGGCCGTTCGTAACCCAGAGTCATCAGAAACCGCAGAGTAAATTTTAGGAACGTAGACGAAGGACACCGGAGAAAACTTCACTCAGGGACTGCAGTGAACTCTGCTAACAATGTTGAGGCCCGACACCCCTAGTGCCTGGGGGCGACCCGTCTCCTGCCCTACGTAATTTTTTTGAGCGTGCCTCCCTCAGGTGGTGCCTTTTCTCTCCCCGCAATATTGCTCCATGAAACTGCCGATGAAAACTATTTGCCATGGGTATGTCGTTTCACAATATTGGCCTCCTCTTTGAAGAACAAATGCTTTTCTACACGGGTGCTGCCTCCCTGAACTTTCCTTTGTCTTGGCTCAATCGATGCAGATTCCTGTGCTGAATGCGCCATAGAGTGACACAGGTGAGTGCTTGTCAGTATTCCAGGCACACGCAGCAATTTCGTTTTTCCAAGACCCACCTGGCTTGATCAAGGTTGCTTATTCCCGTGAAAACGTTTTTCGTCCAAAATCTAGAGGAGCACCATTGTGCCTCTGGGAGCTACACCAGGGCCTGCTGAACAGAGGCTCCAGCGGTTTCATTTTCGGACTGAAATTCAACACGGAATTGCATGGATCTATGGAAACCATGAAGTGTGGCCGTACCAGATTCTCACATCTTCATTGTCTAATGGAAGCTTGTTTCCCAGGCTGATCCGGCTGGCGCTTCATTTCTGGGCAATGACCATTTAATTGTGGACGTTCAGCCTTCTTCGGAATTCTGATACCGGCAAGTTCCCGCGCCTCACTAAGACCACTCGGTGGAGGTTTAGGTGACTCAGGACAACTGTCTTTATTTCAGGCGTCTAGAACAAAGAGAATCCACAAAGGTTGATGATCACGGAGAAAGTAAAGTCCCGTTTCTTTATAGTGCCCACTCATGGCACTTCTAGCATCTGAGGCCAAAGAGCTCGTGCAGCATGATATTCTCAGTTCAGGCACGCCGCCTGCAGTTTCTTTCTTGCAGAAAAATCTTTCCCACTGTACTTCTTTAAACTGCTGAAAAATGGTGGCACAGAAGAATTCGGTTTAGGTTTAACTTTAGACGGGCATAGGTACAGGCATTTGGGCATGTTTAGGGACAGAGAGTTCACGTTAGAGTTACGGCTGTGTGAGGATTCGGGTTATGGTAAGTCTGAGGATCAAATGTAGGGGCAGTGTGAGGTGGAAGGTAAGAGTAGGGTTTAGTGCTTAAGGATGAGCGAACCTATTGTCTCATTTAGGCCTATGGTAAACTTGACTGTTTAGATATGGGTTGGGGTTAATATTTGTGTGAGGGTTAGACAGTGTGCGAGGTTAAGAGTTGGGTTCAGGCTTACGGTTTGTGTGTTACGTCCGTTTTGGTTATAGTTAAGTTTAGCTCTCTGTCTAGTTTAAGGGATTGGATTACATTAACGGTGCTATGGAGGCTTCGATTGAAGGTGAGGGATAGAGTTAAGTTAGGTTCAGGCGAAGGATAACGGTTAGGAGTAAGGTTAGTTGTAGGGGGAGCTGCATGTTCACATCAGATTTGGGGTTAGGATTAGGGTTAGCCTTAGGGTAGACATACGGTTATGGTTAGGGCTTGCTTTAGGGTGAGCCTTAGGTTAGGGTTAATTTTAAGGTTAGGAGAATACAGTTAGACCTAGGCTTAGGGTACATCTCTGTTTAGGTTTACACCTAGGGTTAGCTTTTCACCTTGTTTAGGGTTAGGATTAGGGTTGTTTTTAGGATAGGATTTAGGTATGAGGTCTAATTTAAGTGTTGGATTATTGGAAGTACATCTGCTCTCACTGGTTTTCCTTCACTGTCACGATGTTTCTGAGATTCATGGTTTAAGGGAAATCTTCCGTCTTGCCGGTTTCAAGGTCAAAAGGCGCTACCGGCAGTTTGTTTTTCCGTCAAACTTACGCTCGCTCTTTGAGAATCTTGGGTCTTTGGGAAAGCCGTGAGTCCAGCAAGTTTTTCAGATTAAGTGTGCCCCAAGCAGTAGGTTCTATCTCTGAGCAATACAGCCCGTGGAATTCCTGGGAATCTGGAACCCGGCCATGAAGTTCAGCCTGGTTGTTATTTTCACACGGAAGAAACTCCTTTGAGGTTCCCATGCCTCTGTACACCGATGCTTCCAGCAACGTCATGTCTCACAGGTCAATAGTGGCTCTTTAAGTTTCACTGGTCTAGGGAAAAGGGTGAAGCGCCTGGGTTCCCGTGCTTCACTACTTCATGGCCTGAAGAAGATGTTTATAGGCACATCGGCAAATCCACCGGTGGCAATTCTCATACTGTCATTGCGATGGGAAGATTTCTTATTCGTTAGGAAATGTTTTACCATGGAAGACGGGTCCCCACAGAGCTGTCTCTTTTGTGTTGAGACAAACTCTGCTGAATTTAGCTGCCAGCATCTGCGTGTTCTCCCTTTCCTTTAAGGTCGATGGAGACGCACGAGTGTAAGGAAAATGGTGAATGGTGGCCGTTCGTAACCCAGAGTCATCAGAAACCGCAGAGTAAATTTTAGGAACGTAGACGAAGGACACCGGAGAAAACTTCACTCAGGGACTTCAGTGAACTCTGCTAACAATGTTGAGGCCCGACACCCCTAGTGCCTGGGGGCGACCCGTCTACTGCCCTACGTAGTTTTTTTGAGCGTGCCTCCCTCAGGTGGTGCCTTTTCTCTCCCCGCAATATTCCTCCATGAAACTGCCGATGAAAACTATTTGCCATGGGTATGTCGTTTCACAATATTGGCCTCCTCTTTGAAGAACAAATGCTTTTCTACACGGGTGCTGCCTCCCTGAACTTTCCTTTGTCTTGGCTCAATCGATGCAGATTCCTGTGCTGAATGCGCCATAGAGTGACACAGGTGAGTGCTTGTCAGTATTCCAGGCACACGCAGCAATTTCGTTTTTCCAAGACCCACCTGGCTTGATCAAGGTTGCTTATTCCCGTGAAAACGTTTTTCGTCCAAAATCTAGAGGAGCACCATTGTGCCTCTGGGAGCTACACCAGGGCCTGCTGAACAGAGGCTCCAGCGGTTTCATTTTCGGACTGAAATTCAAGACGGAATAGCATGGATCTATGGAAACCATGAAGTGTGGCCGTACCAGATTCTCACATCTTCATTGTCTAATGGAAGCTTGTTTCCCAGGCTAATCCGGCTGGCGCTTCATTTCTGGGCAATGACCATTTAATTGTGGACGTTCAGCCTTCTTCGGAATTCTGATACCGGCAAGTTCCAGCGCCTCACTCGGTGGTGGTTTAGGTGACTCAGGACAACTGTCTTTATTTCAGGCGTCTAGAACAAAGAGAATCCACAAAGGTTGATGATCACGGAGAAAGTAAAGTCCCGTTTCTTTATAGTGCCCACTCATGGCACTTCTAGCATCTGAGGCCAAAGAGCTCGTGCAGCATGATATTCTCAGTCAGGCACGCCGCCTGCAGTTTCTTTCTTGCAGAAAAATCTTTCCCACTGTACTTCTTTAAACTGCTGAAAAATGGTGGCACAGAAGAGTTCGGTTTAGGTTTAACTTTAGACGGGCATAGGTACAGGCATTTGGGCATGTTTAGGGACAGAGAGTTCACGTTAGAGTTACGGCTGTGTGAGGATTCGGGTTATGGTAAGTCTGAGGATCAAATGTAGGGGCAGTGTGAGGTGGAAGGTAAGAGTAGGGTTTAGTGCTTAAGGATGAGCGAACCTATTGTCTCATTTAGGCCTATGGTAAACTTGACTGTTTAGATATGGGTTGGGGTTAATATTTGTGTGAGGGTTAGACAGTGTGCGAGGTTAAGAGTTGGGTTCAGGCTTACGGTTTGTGTGTTACGTCCGTTTTGGTTATGGTTAAGTTTAGCTCTCTGTCTAGTTTAAGGGATTGGATTACATTAACGGTGCTATGGAGGCTTCGATTGAAGGTGAGGGATAGAGTTAAGTTAGGTTCAGGCGAAGGATGACGGTTAGGAGTAAGGTTAGTTGTAGGGGGAGCTGCATGTTCACATCAGATTTGGGGTTAGGATTAGGGTTAGCCTTAGGGTAGACATACGGTTATGGTTAGGGCTTGCTTTAGGGTGAGCCTTAGGTTAGGGTTAATTTTAAGGTTAGGAGAATACAGTTAGACCTAGGCTTAGGGTACATCTCTGTTTAGGTTTACACCTAGGGTTAGCTTTTCACCTTGTTTAGGGTTAGGATTAGGGTTGTTTTTAGGATAGGATTTAGGTATGAGGTCTAATTTAAGTGTTGGATTATTGGAAGTACATCTGCTCTCACTGGTTTTCCTTCACTGTCACGATGTTTCTGAGATTCATGGTTTAAGGGAAATCTTCCTTCTTGCCGGTTTCAAGGTCAAAAGGCGCTACCGGCAGTTTGTTTTTCCGTCAAACTTACGCTCGCTCTTTGAGAATCTTGGGTCTTTGGGAAAGCCGTGAGTCCAGCAAGTTTTTCAGATTAAGTGTGCCCCAAGCAGTAGGTTCTATCTCTGAGCAATACAGCCCGTGGAATTCCTGGGAATCTGGAACCCTGCCATGAAGTTCAGCCTGGTTGTTATTTTCACACGGAAGAAACTCCTTTGAGGTTCCCATGCCTCTGTACACTGATGCTTCCAGCAACGTCATGTCTCACAGGTCAATAGTGGCTCTTTAAGTTTCACTGGTCTAGGGAAAAGGGTGAAGCGCCTGGGTTCCCGTGCTTCACTACTTCATGGCCTGAAGAAGATGTTTATAGGCACATCGGCAAATCCACCGGTGGCAATTCTACTGTCATTGCGATGGGAAGATTTCTTATTCGTTAGGAAATGTTTTACCATGGAAGACGGGTCCCCACAGAGCTCTCTTTTGTGTTGAGACAAACTCTGCTGAATTTAGCTGCCAGCATCTGCGTGTTCTCCCTTTCCTTTAAGGTCGATGGAGACGCACGAGTGTAAGGAAAACGGTGAATGGTGGCCGTTCGTAACCCAGAGTCATCAGAAACCGCAGAGTAAATTTTAGGAACGTAGACGAAGGACACCGGAGAAAACTTCACTCAGGGACTGCAGTGAACTCTGCTAACAATGTTGAGGCCCGACACCCCTAGTGCCTGGGGGCGACCCGTCTCCTGCCCTACGTAATTTTTTTGAGCGTGCCTCCCTCAGGTGGTGCCTTTTCTCTCCCCGCAATATTGCTCCATGAAACTGCCGATGAAAACTATTTGCCATGGGTATGTCGTTTCACAATATTGGCCTCCTCTTTGAAGAACAAATGCTTTTCTACACGGGTGCTGCCTCCCTGAACTTTCCTTTGTCTTGGCTCAATCGATGCAGATTCCTGTGCTGAATGCGCCATAGAGTGACACAGGTGAGTGCTTGTCAGTATTCCAGGCACACGCAGCAATTTCGTTTTTCCAAGACCCACCTGGCTTGATCAAGGTTGCTTATTCCCGTGAAAACGTTTTTCGTCCAAAATCTAGAGGAGCACCATTGTGCCTCTGGGAGCTACACCAGGGCCTGCTGAACAGCGGCTCCAGCGGTTTCATTTTCGGACTGAAATTCAAGACGGAATTGCATGGATCTATGGAAACCATGAAGTGTGGCCGTACCAGATTCTCACATCTTCATTGTCTAATGGAAGCTTGTTTCCCAGGCTGATCCGGCTGGCGCTTCATTTCTGGGCAATGACCATTTAATTGTGGACGTTCAGCCTTCTTCGGAATTCTGATACCGGCAAGTTCCCGCGCCTCACTAAGACCACTCGGTGGTGGTTTAGGTGACTCAGGACAACTGTCTTTATTTCAGGCGTCTAGAACAAAGAGAATCCACAAAAGTTGATGATCACGGAGAAAGTAAAGTCCCGTTTCTTTATAGTGCCCACTCATGGCACTTCTAGCATCTGAGGCCAAAGAGCTCGTGCAGCATGATATTCTCAGTCAGGCACGCCGCCTGCAGTTTCTTTCTTGCAGAAAAATCTTTCCCACTGTACTTCTTTAAACTGCTGAAAAATGGTGGCACAGAAGAGTTCGGTTTAGGTTTAACTTTAGGCGGGCATAGGTACAGGCATTTGGGCATGTTTAGGGACAGAGTTCACGTTAGAGTTACGGCTGTGTGAGGATTCGGGTTATGGTAAGTCTGAGGATCAAATGTAGGGGCAGTGTGAGGTGGAAGGTAAGAGTAGGGTTTAGTGCTTAAGGATGAGCGAACCTATTGTCTCATTTAGGCCTATGGTAAACTTGACTGTTTAGATATGGGTTGGGGTTAATATTTGTGTGACGGTTAGACAGTGTGCGAGGTTAAGAGTTGGGTTCAGGCTTACGGTTTGTGTGTTACGTCCGTTTTGGTTATGGTTAAGTTTAGCTCTCTGTCTAGTTTAAGGGATTGGATTACATTAACGGTGCTATGGAGGCTTCGATTGAAGGTGAGGGATAGAGTTAAGTTAGGTTCAGGCGAAGGATGACGGTTAGGAGTAAGGTTAGTTGTAGGGGGAGCTGCATGTTCACATCAGATTTGGGGTTAGGATTAGGGTTAGCCTTAGGGTAGACATACGGTTATGGTTAGGGCTTGCTTTAGGGTGAGCCTTAGGTTAGGGTTAATTTTAAGGTTAGGAGAATACAGTTAGACCTAGGCTTAAGGTACATCTCTGTTTAGGTTTACACCTAGGGTTAGCTTTTCACCTTGTTTAGGGTTAGGATTAGGGTTGTTTTTAGGATAGGATTTAGGTATGAGGTCTAATTTAAGTGTTGGATTATTGGAAGTACATCTGCTCTCACTGGTTTTCCTTCACTGTCACGATGTTTCTGAGATTCATGGTTTAAGGGAAATCTTCCTTCTTGCCGGTTTCAAGGTCAAAAGGCGCTACCGGCAGTTTGTTTTTCCGTCAAACTTACGCTCGCTCTTTGAGAATCTTGGGTCTTTGGGAAAGCCGTGAGTCCAGCAAGTTTTTCAGATTAAGTGTGCCCCAAGCAGTAGGTTCTATCTCTGAGCAATACAGCCCGTGGAATTCCTGGGAATCTGGAACCCTGCCATGAAGTTCAGCCTGGTTGTTATTTTCACACGGAAGAAACTCCTTTGAGGTTCCCATGCCTCTGTACACTGATGCTTCCAGCAACGTCATGTCTCACAGGTCAATAGTGGCTCTTTAAGTTTCACTGGTCTAGGGAAAAGGGTGAAGCGCCTGGGTTCCCGTGCTTCACTACTTCATGGCCTGAAGAAGATGTTTATAGGCACATCGGCAAATCCACCGGTGGCAATTCTACTGTCATTGCGATGGGAAGATTTCTTATTCGTTAGGAAATGTTTTACCATGGAAGACGGGTCCCCACAGAGCTGTCTCTTTTGTGTTGAGACAAACTCTGCTGAATTTAGCTGCCAGCATCTGCGTGTTCTCCCTTTCCTTTAAGGTCGATGGAGACGCACGAGTGTAAGGAAAACGGTGAATGGTGGCCGTTCGTAACCCAGAGTCATCAGAAACCGCAGAGTAAATTTTAGGAACGTAGACGAAGGACACCGGAGAAAACTTCACTCAGGGACTTCAGTGAACTCTGCTAACAATGTTGAGGCCCGACACCCCTAGTGCCTGGGGGCGACCCGTCTCCTGCCCTACGTAATTTTTTTGAGCGTGCCTCCCTCAGGTGGTGCCTTTTCTCTCCCCGCAATATTGCTCCATGAAACTGCCGATGAAAACTATTTGCCATGGGTATGTCGTTTCACAATATTGGCCTCCTCTTTGAAGAACAAATGCTTTTCTACACGGGTGCTGCCTCCCTGAACTTTCCTTTGTCTTGGCTCAATCGATGCAGATTCCTGTGCTGAATGCGCCATAGAGTGACACAGGTGAGTGCTTGTCAGTATTCCAGGCACACGCAGCAATTTCGTTTTTCCAAGACCCACCTGGCTTGATCAAGGTTGCTTATTCCCGTGAAAACGTTTTTCGTCCAAAATCTAGAGGAGCACCATTGTGCCTCTGGGAGCTACACCAGGGCCTGCTGAACAGCGGCTCCAGCGGTTTCATTTTCGGACTGAAATTCAAGACGGAATTGCATGGATCTATGGAAACCATGAAGTGTGGCCGTACCAGATTCTCACATCTTCATTGTCTAATGGAAGCTTGTTTCCCAGGCTGATCCGGCTGGCGCTTCATTTCTGGGCAATGACCATTTAATTGTGGACGTTCAGCCTTCTTCGGAATTCTGATACCGGCAAGTTCCCGCGCCTCACTAAGACCACTCGGTGGTGGTTTAGGTGACTCAGGACAACTGTCTTTATTTCAGGCGTCTAGAACAAAGAGAATCCACAAAAGTTGATGATCACGGAGAAAGTAAAGTCCCGTTTCTTTATAGTGCCCACTCATGGCACTTCTAGCATCTGAGGCCAAAGAGCTCGTGCAGCATGATATTCTCAGTCAGGCACGCCGCCTGCAGTTTCTTTCTTGCAGAAAAATCTTTCCCACTGTACTTCTTTAAACTGCTGAAAAATGGTGGCACAGAAGAGTTCGGTTTAGGTTTAACTTTAGACGGGCATAGGTACAGGCATTTGGGCATGTTTAGGGACAGAGTTAGAGTTCACGTTAGAGTTACGGCTGTGTGAGGATTCGGGTTATGGTAAGTCTGAGGATCAAATGTAGGGGCAGTGTGAGGTGGAAGGTAAGAGTAGGGTTTAGTGCTTAAGGATGAGCGAACCTATTGTCTCATTTAGGCCTATGGTAAACTTGACTGTTTAGATATGGGTTGGGGTTAATATTTGTGTGACGGTTAGACAGTGTGCGAGGTTAAGAGTTGGGTTCAGGCATACGGTTTGTGTGTTACGTCCGTTTTGGTTATGGTTAAGTTTAGCTCTCTGTCTAGTTTAAGGGATTGGATTACATTAACGGTGCTATGGAGGCTTCGATTGAAGGTGAGGGATAGAGTTAAGTTAGGTTCAGGCGAAGGATGACGGTTAGGAGTAAGGTTAGTTGTAGGGGGAGCTGCATGTTCACATCAGATTTGGGGTTAGGATTAGGGTTAGCCTTAGGGTAGACATACGGTTATGGTTAGGGCTTGCTTTAGGGTGAGCCTTAGGTTAGGGTTAATTTTAAGGTTAGGAGAATACAGTTAGACCTAGGCTTATGGTACATCTCTGTTTAGGTTTACACCTAGGGTTAGCTTTTCACCTTGTTTAGGGTTAGGATTAGGGTTGTTTTTAGGATAGGATTTAGGTATGAGGTCTAATTTAAGTGTTGGATTATTGGAAGTACATCTGCTCTCACTGGTTTTCCTTCACTGTCACGATGTTTCTGAGATTCATGGTTTAAGGGAAATCTTCCTTCTTGCCGGTTTCAAGGTCAAAAGGCGCTACCGGCAGTTTGTTTTTCCGTCAAACTTACGCTCGCTCTTTGAGAATCTTGGGTCTTTGGGAAAGCCGTGAGTCCAGCAAGTTTTTCAGATTAAGTGTGCCCCAAGCAGTAGGTTCTATCTCTGAGCAATACAGCCCGTGGAATTCCTGGGAATCTGGAACCCTGCCATGAAGTTCAGCCTGGTTGTTATTTTCACACGGAAGAAACTCCTTTGAGGTTCCCATGCCTCTGTACACTGATGCTTCCAGCAACGTCATGTCTCACAGGTCAATAGTGGCTCTTTAAGTTTCACTGGTCTAGGGAAAAGGGTGAAGCGCCTGGGTTCCCGTGCTTCACTACTTCATGGCCTGAAGAGGATGTTTATAGGCACATCGGCAAATCCACCGGTGGCAATTCTCATACTGTCATTGCGATGGGAAGATTTCTTATTCGTTAGGAAATGTTTTACCATGGAAGACGGGTCCCCACAGAGCTGTCTCTTTTGTGTTGAGACAAACTGCTGAATTTAGCTGCCAGCATCTGCGTGTTCTCCCTTTCCTTTAAGGTCGATGGAGACGCACGAGTGTAAGGAGAAAGGTGAATGGTGGCCGTTCGTAACCCAGAGTCATCAGAAACCGCAGAGTAAATTTTAGGAACGTAGACGAAGGACACCGGAGAAAACTTCACTCAGGGACTTCAGTGAACTCTGCTTACAATGTTGAGGCCCGACACCCCTAGTTTCGGGGGCGACCCGTCTCCTGCCCTACGTAGTTTTTTTGAGCGTGCCTCCCTCAGGTGGTGCCTTTTCTCTCCCCGCAATATTGCTCCATGAAACTGCCGATGAAAACTATTTGCCATGGGTATGTCGTTTCACAATATTGGCCTCCTCTTTGAAGAACAAATGCTTTTCTACACGGGTGCTGCCTCCCTGAACTTTCCTTTGTCTTGGCTCAATCGATGCAGATTCCTGTGCTGAATGCGCCTTGGAGTGACCCACGCGTGTGCTTGTCAGTATTCCAGGCACACGCAGCAATTTCGTTTTTCCAAGACCCACCTGGCTTGATCGAGGTTGCTTATTCCCGTGAAAACGTTTTTCGTCCAAATTCTAGAGGAGCACCATTGTGCCTCTGGGAGCTACACCAGGGCCTGCTGAACAGAGGCTCCAGCGGTTTCATTTTCGGACTGAAATTCAACACGGAATTGCATGGATCTATGGAAACCGTGAACTGTGGCCGTACCAGATTCTCACATCTTCATTGTCTAATGGAAGCTTGTTTCCCAGGCTGATCCGGCTGGCGCTTCATTTCTGGGCAATGACCATTTAATTGTGGACGTTCAGCCTTCTTCGGAATTCTGATACCGGCAAGTTCCCGCGCCTCACTAAGACCACTCGGTGGTGGTTTAGGTGACTCAGGACAACTGTCTTTATTTCAGGCGTCTAGAACAAAGAGAATCCACAAAGGTTGATGATCACGGAGAAAGTAAAGTTCCGTTTCTTTATAGTGCCCACTCATGGCACTTCTAGCATCTGAGGCCAAAGAGCTCGTGCAGCATGATATTCTCAGTTCAGGCACGCCGCCTGCAGTTTCTTTCTTGCAGAAAAATCTTTCCCAGTGTACTTCTTTAAACTGCTGCAAAATGGTGGCACAGAAGATTTCGGTTTAGGTTTAACTTTAGACGGGCATAGGTACAGGCATTTGGGCATGTTTAGGGACAGAGTTAGAGTTCAGGTTAGAGTTACGGCTGTGTGAGGATTCGGGTTATGGTAAGTCTGAGGATCAAATGTAGGGGCAGTGTGAGGTGGAAGGTAAGAGTAGGGTTTAGTGCTTAAGGATGAGCGAACCTATTGTCTCATTTAGGCCTATGGTAAACATGACTGTTTAGATATGGGTTGGGGTTAATATTTGTGTGACGGTTAGACAGTGTGCGAGGTTAAGAGTTGGGTTCAGGCTTACGGTTTGTGTGTTACGTCCGTTTTGGTTATGGTTAAGTTTAGCTCTCTGTCTAGTTTAAGGGATTGGATTACATTAACGGTGCTATGGAGGCTTCGATTGAAGGTGAGGGATAGAGTTAAGTTAGGTTCAGGCGAAGGATGACGGTTAGGAGTAAGGTTAGTTGTAGGGGGAGCTGCATGTTCACATCAGATTTGGGGTTAGGATTAGGGTTAGCCTTAGGGTAGACATACGGTTATGGTTAGGGCTTGCTTTAGGGTGAGCCTTAGGTTAGGGTTAATTTTAAGGTTAGGAGAATACAGTTAGACCTAGGCTTAGGGTACATCTCTGTTTAGGTTTACACCTAGGGTTAGCTTTTCACCTTGTTTAGGGTTAGGATTAGGGTTGTTTTTAGGATAGGATTTAGGTATGAGGTCTAATTTAAGTGTTGGATTATTGGAAGTACATCTGCTCTCACTGGTTTTCCTTCACTGTCACAATGTTTCTGAGATTCATGGTTTAAGGGAAATCTTCCTTCTTGCCGGTTTCAAGGTCAAAAGGCGCTACTGGCAGTTTGTTTTTCCGTCAAACTTACGCTCGCTCTTTGAGAATCTTGGGTCTTTGGGAAAGCCGTGAGTCCAGCAAGTTTTTCAGATTAAGTGTGCCCCAAGCAGTATGTTCTATCTCTGAGCAATACAGCCCGTGGAATTCCTGGGAATCTGGAACCCTGCCATGAAGTTCAGCCTGGTTGTTATTTTCACACGGAAGAAACTCCTTTGAGGTTCCCATGCCTCTATACACTGATGCTTCCAGCAACGTCATGTCTCACAGGTCAATAGTGGCTCTTTAAGTTTCACTGGTCTAGGGAAAAGGGTGAAGCGCCTGGGTTCCCGTGCTTCACTACTTCATGGCCTGAAGAAGATGTTTATAGGCACATCGGCAAATCCACCGGTGGCAATTCTCATACTGTCATTGCGATGGGAAGATTTCTTATTCGTTAGGAAATGTTTTACCATGGAAGACGGGTCCCCACAGAGCTGTCTCTTTTGTGTTGAGACAAACTCTGCTGAATTTAGCTGCCAGCATCTGCGTGTTCTCCCTTTCCTTTAAGGTCGATGGAGACGCACGAGTGTAAGGAGAAAGGTGAATGGTGGCCGTTCGTAACCCAGAGTCATCAGAAACCGCAGAGTAAATTTTAGGAACGTAGACGAAGGACACCGGAGAAAACTTCACTCAGGGACTTCAGTGAACTCTGCTTACAATGTTGAGGCCCGACACCCCTAGTTTCGGGGGCGACCCGTCTCCTGCCCTAAGTAATTTTTTTGAGCGTGCCTCCCTCAGGTGGTGCCTTTTCTCTCCCCGCAATATTGCTCCATGAAACTGCCGATGAAAACTATTTGCCATGGGTATGTCGTTTCACAATATTGGCCTCCTCTTTGAAGAACAAATGCTTTTCTACACGGGTGCTGCCTCCCTGAACTTTCCTTTGTCTTGGCTCAATCGATGCAGATTCCTGTGCTGAATGCGCCTTGGAGTGACCCACGCGTGTGCTTGTCAGTATTCCAGGCACACGCAGCAATTTCGTTTTTCCAAGACCCACCTGGCTTGATCGAGGTTGCTTATTCCCGTGAAAACGTTTTTCGTCCAAATTCTAGAGGAGCACCATTGTGCCTCTGGGAGCTACACCAGGGCCTGCTGAACAGAGGCTCCAGCGGTTTCATTTTCGGACTGAAATTCAACACGGAATTGCATGGATCTATGGAAACCGTGAACTGTGGCCGTACCAGATTCTCACATCTTCATTGTCTAATGGAAGCTTGTTTCCCAGGCTGATCCGGCTGGCGCTTCATTTCTGGGCAATGACCATTTAATTGTGGACGTTCAGCCTTCTTCGGAATTCTGATACCGGCAAGTTCCAGCGCCTCACTCGGTGGAGGTTTAGGTGACTCAGGACAACTGTCTTTATTTCAGGCGTCTAGAACAAAGAGAATCCACAAAGGTTGATGATCACGGAGAAAGTAAAGTCCTGTTTCTTTATACTTCCCACTCATGGCACTTCAAGCATCTGAGGCCAAAGAGCTCGTGCAGCATGATATTCTCAGTTCAGGCACGCCGCCTGCAGTTTCTTTCTTGCAGAAAAATCTTTCCCAGTGTACTTCTTTAAACTGCTGCAAAATGGTGGCACAGAAGATTTCGGTTTAGGTTTAACTTTAGACGGGCATAGGTACAGGCATCTGGGCATGTTTAGGGACAGAGTTACAGTTCACGTTAGAGTTACGGCTGTGTGAGGATTGGGGTTATGGTAAGTCTGAGGATCAAATGTAGGGGCAGTGTGAGGTGGAAGGTAAGAGTAGGGTTTAGTGCTTAAGGATGAGCGAACCTATTGTCTCATTTAGGCTTATGGTAAACTTGACTGTTTAGATATGGGTTGGGGTTAATATTTGTGTGAGGGTTCGACGGTGTGCGAGGTTGAGTTGGGGGTCAGGCTTACGGTTTGTGTGTTACATCCGTTTTCATTAAGGTTAAGTTTAGCTCTCTGTCTAGTTTAAGGGATTGGTTTACATTAACGGTGAAATTGAGGTATCGATTGAAGGTGAGGGATAGAGTTAAGTTAGGTTCAGGCGAAGGATGACGGTTAGGAGTAAGGTTAGTTGTAAGGGGAACTGCATGTTCACATCAGATTTGGGGTTAGGATTAGGCGTAGCCTTAGGGTAGACATACGGTTAGCGTTAGGGCTTGGTTTCGGGTGAGCCTTAGGTTAGGGTTAAGTTTAAGTTTAGGAGTTTACAGAGTTAGACCTAGGCTTAGGGTTACATCTCTGTTTAGGTTCAGACCTAGGGTTAGGTTTTCACCTAGGTTAGGGTTAGGATTAGGGTTGGTTTTAGGATAGGATTTAGGTTTGAGGTTTAATTTAAGTGTTGGATTATTGGAAGTACATCTGCTCTCACTGGTTTTCCTTCACGATCAAAATATTTCTGAGATTCAAGGTTTAAGAGAAATCTTGCTTCTTGCCGGTTTCAAGGTTAAAAAGGCACCACCGGCAGTTTGTTTTTTTCCGTCAAACTTACGCTCGCTCTTTGAGAATCATGGGTCTTTGGGAAAGCCGTGAGTCCAGCAAGCTTTTCAGATTAAGTGTGCCCCAAGCAGTAGGTTCTATCCCTGAGCAATACAGCACGTGGAATTCCTGGGAATCTGGAACCCTGCCATGAAGTTCAGCCTGGTTGTTATTTTCACACGGAAGAAACTCCTTTGAGATTCCCATGCCTCTGTACACTGATGCTTCCAGCAACGTCATGTCACACAGGTCAATAGTGGCTCTTTAAGTTTCACTGGTCTAGGAAAAAGGGTGAAGCGCCTGGGTTCCCATGCTTCACTACTTCATGGCCGGAAGATGTTTGTAGGCACATCGGCAAATCCACCGGTGACAATTCTCTCATATTGTCATTGCGATGGGAAGATTTCTTATACGTTAGGAAATGTTTTACCATGGAAGACGGGTCCCCACAGAGCTCTCTTTTGTGTTGAGACAAACTCTGCTGAATTTAGCTGCCAGCATCTGCGTGTCCTCCCTTTCCTTTATGGTTGATGGAGACGCACGAGTGTAAGGAGAAAGGTGAATGGTGGCCGTTCGTAACCCAGAGTCATCAGAAACCGCAGAGTAAATTTTAGGAACGTAGACGTAGGATACTGGAGAAAACTTCACTCAGGGACTTCAGTGAACTCTGCTTACAATGTTGAGGCCCGACACCCCTAGTGCCGGGGGCGACCCGTCTCCTGCCCTACGTAGTTTTTTTGAGCGTGCCTCCCTCAGGTGGTGCCTTTTCTCTCCCCGCAATATTGCTCCATGAAACTCTGCCGATGAAAACTATTTGCCATGGGTATGTCGTTTCACAATATTGGCCTCTTTGAAGAACAAATGCTTTTCTACACGGGTGCTGCCTCCCTGAACTTTCCTTTGTCTTGGCTCAATCGATGCAGATTCCTGTGCTGAATGCGCCATGGAGTGACACACGTGTGTGCTTGTCAGTATTCCAGGCACACGCAGCAATTTCGTTTTTCCAAGACCCACCTGGCTTGATCGAGGTTGCTTATTCCCGTGAAAACGTTTTTCGTCCAAATTCTAGAGGAGCACCATTGTGCCTCTGGGAGCTACACCAGGGCCTGCTGAACAGAGGCTCCAGCGGTTTCATTTTCGGACTGAAATTCAACACGGAATTGCATGGATCTATGGAAACCGTGAACTGTGGCCGTACCAGATTCTCACATCTTCATTGTCTAATGGAAGCTTGTTTCCCAGGCTGATCCGGCTGGCGCTTCATTTCTGGGCAATGACCATTTAATTGTGGACGTTCAGCCTTCTTCGGAATTCTCTGATACCGGCATGTTCCCGCGCCTCACTAAGACCACTCGGTGAAGGTTTAGGTGACTCAGGACAACTGTCTTTATTTCAGGCGTCTAGAACAAAGAGAATCCACAAAGGTTGATGATCATGGAGAAAGTAAAGTCCCGTTTCTTTATAGTTCCCACTCATGGCACTTCTAGCATCTGAGGCCAAAGAGCTCGTGCAGCATGATATTCTCAGTTCAGGCACGCCGCCTGCTCTTTCTTGCATGCAGAAAAATCTTTCCCAGTGTACTTCTTTAAACTGCTGCAAAATGGTGGCACAGAAGATTTCGGTTTAGGTTTAACTTTAGACGGGCATAGGTACAGGCATTTGGGCATGTTTAGGGACAGAGTTAGAGTTCACGTTAGAGTTACGGCTGTGTGAGGATTCGGGTTATGGTAAGTCTGAGGATCAAATGTAGGGGCAGTGTGAGGTGGAAGGTAAGAGTAGGGTTTAGTGCTTAAGGATGAGCGAACCTATTGTCTCATTTAGGCCTATGGTAAACTTGACTGTTTAGATATGGGTTGGGGTTAATATTTGTGTGAGGGTTAGACAGTGTGCGAGGTTAAGAGTTGGGGTCAGTCTTACGGTTTGTGTGTTACGTCCGTTTTGGTTATAGTTAAGTTTAGCTCTCTGTCTAGTTTAAGGGATTGGATTACATTAACGGTGCTATGGAGGCTTCGAGTGAAGGTGAGGGATAGAGTTAAGTTAGGTTCAGGCGAAGGATGACGGTTAGGAGTAAGGTTAGTTGTAGGGGGAGCTGCATGTTCACATCAGATTTGGGGTTAGGATTAGGGTTAGCCTTAGGGTAGACATACGGTTATGGTTAGGGCTTGCTTTAGGGTGAGCCTTAGGTTAGGGTTAATTTTAAGGTTAGGAGAATACAGTTAGACCTAGGCTTAGGGTACATCTCTGTTTAGGTTTACACCTAGGGTTAGCTTTTCACCTTGTTTAGGGTTAGGATTAGGGTTGTTTTTAGGATAGGATTTAGGTATGAGGTCTAATTTAAGTGTTGGATTATTGGAAGTACATCTGCTCTCACTGGTTTTCCTTCACTGTCACAATGTTTCTGAGATTCATGGTTTAAGGGAAATCTTCCTTCTTGCCGGTTTCAAGGTCAAAAGGCGCTACCGGCAGTTTGTTTTTCCGTCAAACTTACGCTCGCTCTTTGAGAATCTTGGGTCTTTGGGAAAGCCGTGAGTCCAGCAAGTTTTTCAGATTAAGTGTGCCCCAAGCAGTAGGTTCTATCTCTGAGCAATACAGCCCGTGGAATTCCTGGGAATCTGGAACCCTGCCATGAAGTTCAGCCTGGTTGTTATTTTCACACGGAAGAAACTCCTTTGAGGTTCCCATGCCTCTGTACACTGTTGCTTCCAGCAACGTCATGTCTCACAGGTCAATAGTGGCTCTTTAAGTTTCACTGGTCTAGGAAAAAGGGTGAAGCGCCTGGGTTCCCGTGCTTCACTACTTCATGGCCTGAAGAAGATGTTTATAGGCACATCGGCAAATCCACCGGTGGCAATTCTCATACTGTCATTGCGATGGGAAGATTTCTTATTCGTTAGGAAATGTTTTACCATGGAAGACGGGTCCCCACAGAGCTGTCTCTTTTGTGTTGAGACAAACTCTGCTGAATTTAGCTGCCAGCATCTGCGTGTTCTCCCTTTCCTTTAAGGTCGATGGAGACGCACGAGTGTAAGGAGAAAGGTGAATGGTGGCCGTTCGTAACCCAGAGTCCTCAGAAACCGCAGAGTAAATTTTAGGAACGTAGACGAAGGACACCGGAGAAAACTTCACTCAGGGACTTCAGTGAACTCTGCTTACAATGTTGAGGCCCGACACCCCTAGTTTCGGGGGCGACCCGTCTCCTGCCCTAAGTAATTTTTTTGAGCGTGCCTCCCTCAGGTGGTGCCTTTTCTCTCCCCGCAATATTGCTCCATGAAACTGCCGATGAAAACTATTTGCCATGGGTATGTCGTTTCACAATATTGGCCTCCTCGTTGAAGAACAAATGCATTTCTACACGGGTGCTGCCTCCCTGAACTTTCCTTTGTCTTGGCTCAATCGATGCAGATTCCTGTGCTGAATGCGCCATAGAGTGATACAGGTGAGTGCTTGTCAGTATTCCAGGCACACGCAGCAATTTCGTTTTTCCAAGACCCACCTGGCTTGATCGAGGTTGCTTATTCCCGTGAAAACGTTTTTCGTCCAAATTCTAGAGGAGCACCATTGTGCCTCTGGGAGCTACACCAGGGCCTGCTGAACAGAGGCTCCAGCGGTTTCATTTTCGGACTGAAATTCAACACGGAATTGCATGGATCTATGGAAACCGTGAACTGTGGCCGTACCAGATTCTCACATCTTCATTGTCTAATGGAAGCTTGTTTCCCAGGCTGATCCGGCTGGCGCTTCATTTCTGGGCAATGACCATTTAATTGTGGACGTTCAGCCTTCTTCGGAATTCTGATACCGGCAAGTTCCCGCGCCTCACTAAGACCACTCGGTGGAGGTTTAGGTGACTCAGGACAACTGTCTTTATTTCAGGCGTCTAGAACAAAGAGAATCCACAAAGGTTGATGATCACGGAGAAAGTAAAGTCCCGTTTCTTTATAGTGCCCACTCATGGCACTTCTAGCATCTGAGGCCAAAGAGCTCGTGCAGCATGATATTCTCAGTTCAGGCACGCCGCCTGCAGTTTCTTTCTTGCAGAAAAATCTTTCCCAGTGTACTTCTTTAAACTGCTGCAAAATGGTGGCACAGAAGATTTCGGTTTAGGTTTAACTTTAGACGGGCATAGGTACAGGCATTTGGGCATGTTTAGGGACAGAGTTAGAGTTCAGGTTAGAGTTACGGCTGTGTGAGGATTCGGGTTATGGTAAGTCTGAGGATCAAATGTAGGGGCAGTGTGAGGTGGAAGGTAAGAGTAGGGTTTAGTGCTTAAGGATGAGCGAACCTATTGTCTCATTTAGGCTTATGGTAAACTTGACTGTTTAGATATGGGTTGGGGTTAATATTTGTGTGAGGATTCGACGGTGTGCGAGGTTGAGTTGGGGTCAGGCTTACGGTTTGTGTGTTACATCCGTTGTCATTAAGGTTAAGTTTAGCTCTCTGTCTAGTTTAAGGGATTGGTTTACATTAACGGTGAAACTGAGGTATCGATTGAAGGTGAGGGATAGAGTTAAGTTAGGTTCAGGCGAAGGATGACGGTTAGGAGTAAGGTTAGTTGTAGGGGGAGCTGCATGTTCACATCAGATTTGGGGTTAGGATTAGGGTTAGCCTTAGGGTAGACATACGGTTATGGTTAGGGCTTGCTTTAGGGTGAGCCTTAGGTTAGGGTTAATTTTAAGGTTAGGAGAATACAGTTAGACCTAGGCTTAGGGTACATCTCTGTTTAGGTTTACACCTAGGGTTAGCTTTTCACCTTGTTTAGGATTAGGAGTAGGGTTGTTTTTAGGATAGGATTTAGGTATGAGGTCTAATTTAAGTGTTGGATTATTGGAAGTACATCTGCTCTCACTGGTTTTCCTTCACTGTCACAATGTTTCTGAGATTCATGGTTTAAGGGAAATCTTCCTTCTTGCCGGTTTCAAGGTCAAAAGGCGCTACCGGCAGTTTGTTTTTCTGTCAAACTTACGCTCGCTCTTTGAGAATCTTGGGTCTTTGGGAAAGCCGTGAGTCCAGCAAGTTTTTCAGATTAAGTGTGCCCCAAGCAGTAGGTTCTATCTCTGAGCAATACAGCCCGTGGAATTCCTGGGAATCTGGAACCCTGCCATGATGTTCAGCCTGGTTGTTATTTTCACACGGAAGAAACTCCTTTGAGGTTCCCATGCCTCTGTACACTGATGCTTCCAGCAACGTCATGTCTCACAGGTCAATAGTGGCTCTTTAAGTTTCACTGGTCTAGGAAAAAGGGTGAAGCGCCTGGGTTCCCGTGCTTCACTACTTCACGGCCTGAAGATGTTTATAGGCACATCGGCAAATCCACCGGTGGCAATTCTCTCATATTGTCATTGGGATGGGAAGATTTCTTATTCGTTAGGAATGTTTTACCATGGAAGACGGGTCCCCACAGAGCTGTCTCTTTTGTGTTGAGACAAACTCTGCTGAATTTAGCTGCCAGCATCTGCATGTCCTCCCTTTCCTTTAAGGTCGATGGAGACGCACGAGTGTAAGGAGAACGGTGAATGATGTCCGTTCGTAACCCAGAGTCATCAGAAACCGCAGAGTAAATTTTAGGAACGTAGACGAAGGACACCGGAGGAAACTTCACTCAGGGACTTCAGTGAACTCTGCTTACAATGTTGAGGCCCGACACCCCTAGTGCCTGGGGGCGACCCGTCTCCTGCCCTACGAAATTTTTTTGAGCGTGCCTCCCTCAGGTGGTGCCTTTTCTCTCCCCGCAATATTGCTCCATGAAACTGCCGATGAAAACTATTTGCCATGGGTATGTCGTTTCACAATATTGGCCTCCTCGTTGAAGAACAAATGCGTTTCTACACGGGTGCTGCCTCCCTGAACTTTCCTTTGTCTTGGCTCAATCGATGCAGATTCCTGTGCTGAATGCGCCATAGAGTGATACAGGTGAGTGCTTGTCAGTATTCCAGGCACACGCAGCAATTTCGTTTTTTCAAGACCCACCTGGCTTGATCAAGGTTGCTTATTCCCGTGAAAACGTTTTTCGTCCAAGTTCTAGAGGAGCACCATTGTGCCTCTGGGAGCTACCCCCGGGCCTGCTGAACAGAGGCTCCAGCGGTTTCATTTTCGGACTGAAATTCAACACGGAATTGCATGGATCTATGGAAACCATGAAGTGTGGCCGTACGAGATTCTCACATCTTCATTGTCTAATAGAAGCTTGTTTCCCAGGCTGATCCGGCTGGCGCTTCATTTCTGGGCAATGACCATTTAATTGTGGACGTTCAGCCTTCTTCGGAATTCTGATACCGGCAAGATCCCGCGCCTCACTAAGACCACTCGGTGGAGGTTTAGGTGACTCAGGACAACTGTCTTTATTTCAGGCGTCTAGAACAAAGAGAATCCACAAAGGTTGATGATCACGGAGAAAGTAAAGTCCCGTTTCTTTATAGTGCCCACTCATGGCACTTCTAGCATCTGAGGCCAAAGAGCTCATGCAGCATGATATTCTCAGTTCAGGCACGCCGCCTGCAGTTTCTTTCTTGCAGAAAAATCTTTCCCAGTGTACTTCTTTAAACTGCTGCAAAATGGTGGCACAGAAGATTTCGGTTTAGGTTTAACTTTAGACGGGCATAGGTACAGGCATTTGGGCATGTTTAGGGACAGAGTTAGAGTTCACGTTAGAGTTACGGCTGTGTGAAGATTCGGGTTATGGTAAGTCTGAGGATCAAATGTAGGGGCAGTGTGAGGTGGAAGGTAAGAGTAGGGTTTAGTGCTTAAGGATGAGCGAACCTATTGTCTCATTTAGGCCTATGGTAAACTTGACTGTTTAGATATGGGTTGGGGTTAATATTTGTGTGAGGGTTAGACAGTGTGCGAGGTTAAGAGTTGGGTTCAGGCTTATGGTTTGTGTGTTACGTCCGTTTTGGTTATAGTTAAGTTTAGCTCTCTGTCTAGTTTAAGGGATTGGATTACATTAACGGTGCTATGGAGGCTTCGATTGAAGGTGAGGGATAGAGTTAAGTTAGGTTCAGGCGAAGGATGACGGTTAGGAGTAAGGTTAGTTGTAGGGGGAGCTGCATGTTCACATCAGATTTGGGGTTAGGATTAGGGTTAGCCTTAGGGTAGACATACGGTTATGGTTAGGGCTTGCTTTAGGGTGAGCCTTAGGTTAGGGTTAATTTTAAGGTTAGGAGAATACAGTTAGACCTAGGCTTATGGTACATCTCTGTTTAGGTTTACACCTAGGGTTAGCTTTTCACCTTGTTTAGGGTTAGGATTAGGGTTGTTTTTAGGATAGGATTTAGGTATGAGGTCTAATTTAAGTGTTGGATTATTGGAAGTACATCTGCTCTCACTGGTTTTCCTTCACTGTCACGATGTTTCTGAGATTCATGGTTTAAGGGAAATCTTCCGTCTTGCCGGTTTCAAGGTCAAAAGGCGCTACCGGCAGTTTGTTTTTCCGTCAAACTTACGCTCGCTCTTTGAGAATCTTGGGTCTTTGGGAAAGCCGTGAGTCCAGCAAGTTTTTCAGATTAAGTGTGCCCCAAGCAGTAGGTTCTATCTCTGTGCAATACAGCCCGTGGAATTCCTGGGAATCTGGAACCCGGCCATGAAGTTCAGCCTGGTTGTTATTTTCACACGGAAGAAACTCCTTTGAGGTTCCCATGCCTCTGTACACTGATGCTTCCAGCAACGTCATGTCTCACAGGTCAATAGTGGCTCTTTAAGTTTCACTGGTCTAGGGAAAAGGGTGAAGCGCCTGGGTTCCCGTGCTTCACTACTTCATGGCCTGAAGAAGATGTTTATAGGCACATCGGCAAATCCACCGGTGGCAATTCTACTGTCATTGCGATGGGAAGATTTCTTATTCGTTAGGAAATGTTTTACCATGGAAGACGGGTCCCCACAGAGCTGTCTCTTTTGTGTTGAGACAAACTCTGCTGAATTTAGCTGCCAGCATCTGCGTGTTCTCCCTTTCCTTTAAGGTCGATGGAGACGCACGAGTGTAAGGAAAATGGTGAATGGTGGCCGTTCGTAACCCAGAGTCATCAGAAACCGCAGAGTAAATTTTAGGAACGTAGACGAAGGACACCGGAGAAAACTTCACTCAGGGACTTCAGTGAACTCTGCTAACAATCTTGAGGCCCGACACCCCTAGTGCCTGGGGGCGACCCGTCTCCTGCCCTACGTAGTTTTTTTGAGCGTGCCTCCCTCAGGTGGTGCCTTTTCTCTCCCCGCAATATTGCTCCATGAAACTGCCGATGAAAACTATTTGCCATGGGTATGTCGTTTCACAATATTGGCCTCCTCTTTGAAGAACAAATGCTTTTCTACACGGGTGCTGCCTCCCTGAACTTTCCTTTGTCTTGGCTCAATCGATGCAGATTCCTGTGCTGAATGCGCCATAGAGTGACACAGGTGAGTGCTTGTCAGTATTCCAGGCACACGCAGCAATTTCGTTTTTCCAAGACCCACCTGGCTTGATCAAGGTTGCTTATTCCCGTGAAAACGTTTTTCGTCCAAAATCTAGAGGAGCACCATTGTGCCTCTGGGAGCTACACCAGGGCCTGCTGAACAGAGGCTCCAGCGGTTTCATTTTCGGACTGAAATTCAAGACGGAATAGCATGGATCTATGGAAACCATGAAGTGTGGCCGTACCAGATTCTCACATCTTCATTGTCTAATGGAAGCTTGTTTCCCAGGCTAATCCGGCTGGCGCTTCATTTCTGGGCAATGACCATTTAATTGTGGACGTTCAGCCTTCTTCGGAATTCTGATACCGGCAAGTTCCAGCGCCTCACTCGGTGGTGGTTTAGGTGACTCAGGACAACTGTCTTTATTTCAGGCGTCTAGAACAAAGAGAATCCACAAAGGTTGATGATCACGGAGAAAGTAAAGTCCCGTTTCTTTATAGTGCCCACTCATGGCACTTCTAGCATCTGAGGCCAAAGAGCTCGTGCAGCATGATATTCTCAGTCAGGCACGCCGCCTGCAGTTTCTTTCTTGCAGAAAAATCTTTCCCACTGTACTTCTTTAAACTGCTGAAAAATGGTGGCACAGAAGAGTTCGGTTTAGGTTTAACTTTAGACGGGCATAGGTACAGGCATTTGGGCATGTTTAGGGACAGAGAGTTCACGTTAGAGTTACGGCTGTGTGAGGATTCGGGTTATGGTAAGTCTGAGGATCAAATGTAGGGGCAGTGTGAGGTGGAAGGTAAGAGTAGGGTTTAGTGCTTAAGGATGAGCGAACCTATTGTCTCATTTAGGCCTATGGTAAACTTGACTGTTTAGATATGGGTTGGGGTTAATATTTGTGTGAGGGTTAGACAGTGTGCGAGGTTAAGAGTTGGGGTCAGGCTTACGGTTTTTGTGTTACGTCCGTTTTGGTTATGGTTAAGTTTAGCTCTCTGTCTAGTTTAAGGGATTGGATTACATTAACGGTGCTATGGAGGCTTCGATTGAAGGTGAGGGATAGAGTTAAGTTAGGTTCAGGCGAAGGATGACGGTTAGGAGTAAGGTTAGTTGTAGGGGGAGCTGCATGTTCACATCAGATTTGGGGTTAGGATTAGGGTTAGCCTTAGGGTAGACATACGGTTATGGTTAGGGCTTGCTTTAGGGTGAACCTTAGGTTAGGGTTAATTTTAAGGTTAGGAGAATACAGTTAGACCTAGGCTTAGGGTACATCTCTGTTTAGGTTTACACCTAGGGTTAGCTTTTCACCTTGTTTAGGGTTAGGATTAGGGTTGTTTTTAGGATAGGATTTAGGTATGAGGTCTAATTTAAGTGTTGGTTTATGGGAAGTACATCTGCTCTCACTGGTTTTCCTTCACTGTCACAATGTTTCTGAGATTCATGGTTTAAGGGAAATCTTCCTTCTTGCCGGTTTCAAGGTCAAAAGGCGCTACCGGCAGTTTGTTTTTCCGTCAAACTTACGCTCGCTCTTTGAGAATCTTGGGTCTTTGGGAAAGCCGTGAGTCCAGCAAGTTTTTCAGATTAAGTGTGCCCCAAGCAGTAGGTTCTATCTCTGAGCAATACAGCCCGTGGAATTCCTGGGAATCTGGAACCCTGCCATGAAGTTCAGCCTGGTTGTTATTTTCACACGGAAGAAACTCCTTTGAGGTTCCCATGCCTCTGTACACTGATGCTTCCAGCAACGTCATGTCTCACAGGTCAATAGTGGCTCTTTAAGTTTCACTGGTCTAGGGAAAAGGGTGAAGCGCCTGGGTTCCCGTGCTTCACTACTTCATGGCCTGAAGAAGATGTTTATAGGCACATCGGCAAATCCACCGGTGGCAATTCTACTGTCATTGCGATGGGAAGATTTCTTATTCGTTAGGAAATGTTTTACCATGGAAGACGGGTCCCCACAGAGCTCTCTTTTGTGTTGAGACAAACTCTGCTGAATTTAGCTGCCAGCATCTGCGTGTTCTCCCTTTCCTTTAAGGTCGATGGAGACGCACGAGTGTAAGGAAAACGGTGAATGGTGGCCGTTCGTAACCCAGAGTCATCAGAAACCGCAGAGTAAATTTTAGGAACGTAGACGAAGGACACCGGAGAAAACTTCACTCAGGGACTGCAGTGAACTCTGCTAACAATGTTGAGGCCCGACACCCCTAGTGCCTGGGGGCGACCCGTCTCCTGCCCTACGTAATTTTTTTGAGCGTGCCTCCCTCAGGTGGTGCCTTTTCTCTCCCCGCAATATTGCTCCATGAAACTGCCGATGAAAACTATTTGCCATGGGTATGTCGTTTCACAATATTGGCCTCCTCTTTGAAGAACAAATGCTTTTCTACACGGGTGCTGCCTCCCTGAACTTTCCTTTGTCTTGGCTCAATCGATGCAGATTCCTGTGCTGAATGCGCCATAGAGTGACACAGGTGAGTGCTTGTCAGTATTCCAGGCACACGCAGCAATTTCGTTTTTCCAAGACCCACCTGGCTTGATCAAGGTTGCTTATTCCCGTGAAAACGTTTTTCGTCCAAAATCTAGAGGAGCACCATTGTGCCTCTGGGAGCTACACCAGGGCCTGCTGAACAGCGGCTCCAGCGGTTTCATTTTCGGACTGAAATTCAAGACGGAATTGCATGGATCTATGGAAACCATGAAGTGTGGCCGTACCAGATTCTCACATCTTCATTGTCTAATGGAAGCTTGTTTCCCAGGCTGATCCGGCTGGCGCTTCATTTCTGGGCAATGACCATTTAATTGTGGACGTTCAGCCTTCTTCGGAATTCTGATACCGGCAAGTTCCCGCGCCTCACTAAGACCACTCGGTGGTGGTTTAGGTGACTCAGGACAACTGTCTTTATTTCAGGCGTCTAGAACAAAGAGAATCCACAAAAGTTGATGATCACGGAGAAAGTAAAGTCCCGTTTCTTTATAGTGCCCACTCATGGCACTTCTAGCATCTGAGGCCAAAGAGCTCGTGCAGCATGATATTCTCAGTCAGGCACGCCGCCTGCAGTTTCTTTCTTGCAGAAAAATCTTTCCCACTGTACTTCTTTAAACTGCTGAAAAATGGTGGCACAGAAGAGTTCGGTTTAGGTTTAACTTTAGGCGGGCATAGGTACAGGCATTTGGGCATGTTTAGGGACAGAGTTCACGTTAGAGTTACGGCTGTGTGAGGATTCGGGTTATGGTAAGTCTGAGGATCAAATGTAGGGGCAGTGTGAGGTGGAAGGTAAGAGTAGGGTTTAGTGCTTAAGGATGAGCGAACCTATTGTCTCATTTAGGCCTATGGTAAACTTGACTGTTTAGATATGGGTTGGGGTTAATATTTGTGTGACGGTTAGACAGTGTGCGAGGTTAAGAGTTGGGTTCAGGCTTACGGTTTGTGTGTTACGTCCGTTTTGGTTATGGTTAAGTTTAGCTCTCTGTCTAGTTTAAGGGATTGGATTACATTAACGGTGCTATGGAGGCTTCGATTGAAGGTGAGGGATAGAGTTAAGTTAGGTTCAGGCGAAGGATGACGGTTAGGAGTAAGGTTAGTTGTAGGGGGAGCTGCATGTTCACATCAGATTTGGGGTTAGGATTAGGGTTAGCCTTAGGGTAGACATACGGTTATGGTTAGGGCTTGCTTTAGGGTGAGCCTTAGGTTAGGGTTAATTTTAAGGTTAGGAGAATACAGTTAGACCTAGGCTTAAGGTACATCTCTGTTTAGGTTTACACCTAGGGTTAGCTTTTCACCTTGTTTAGGGTTAGGATTAGGGTTGTTTTTAGGATAGGATTTAGGTATGAGGTCTAATTTAAGTGTTGGATTATTGGAAGTACATCTGCTCTCACTGGTTTTCCTTCACTGTCACGATGTTTCTGAGATTCATGGTTTAAGGGAAATCTTCCTTCTTGCCGGTTTCAAGGTCAAAAGGCGCTACCGGCAGTTTGTTTTTCCGTCAAACTTACGCTCGCTCTTTGAGAATCTTGGGTCTTTGGGAAAGCCGTTAGTCCAGCAAGTTTTTCAGATTAAGTGTGCCCCAAGCAGTAGGTTCTATCTCTGAGCAATACAGCCCGTGGAATTCCTGGGAATCTGGAACCCTGCCATGAAGTTCAGCCTGGTTGTTATTTTCACACGGAAGAAACTCCTTTGAGGTTCCCATGCCTCTGTACACTGATGCTTCCAGCAACGTCATGTCTCACAGGTCAATAGTGGCTCTTTAAGTTTCACTGGTCTAGGGAAAAGGGTGAAGCGCCTGGGTTCCCGTGCTTCACTACTTCATGGCCTGAAGAAGATGTTTATAGGCACATCGGCAAATCCACCGGTGGCAATTCTACTGTCATTGCGATGGGAAGATTTCTTATTCGTTAGGAAATGTTTTACCATGGAAGACGGGTCCCCACAGAGCTGTCTCTTTTGTGTTGAGACAAACTCTGCTGAATTTAGCTGCCAGCATCTGCGTGTTCTCCCTTTCCTTTAAGGTCGATGGAGACGCACGAGTGTAAGGAAAACGGTGAATGGTGGCCGTTCGTAACCCAGAGTCATCAGAAACCGCAGAGTAAATTTTAGGAACGTAGACGAAGGACACCGGAGAAAACTTCACTCAGGGACTTCAGTGAACTCTGCTAACAATGTTGAGGCCCGACACCCCTAGTGCCTGGGGGCGACCCGTCTCCTGCCCTACGTAATTTTTTTGAGCGTGCCTCCCTCAGGTGGTGCCTTTTCTCTCCCCGCAATATTGCTCCATGAAACTGCCGATGAAAACTATTTGCCATGGGTATGTCGTTTCACAATATTGGCCTCCTCTTTGAAGAACAAATGCTTTTCTACACGGGTGCTGCCTCCCTGAACTTTCCTTTGTCTTGGCTCAATCGATGCAGATTCCTGTGCTGAATGCGCCATAGAGTGACACAGGTGAGTGCTTGTCAGTATTCCAGGCACACGCAGCAATTTCGTTTTTCCAAGACCCACCTGGCTTGATCAAGGTTGCTTATTCCCGTGAAAACGTTTTTCGTCCAAAATCTAGAGGAGCACCATTGTGCCTCTGGGAGCTACACCAGGGCCTGCTGAACAGCGGCTCCAGCGGTTTCATTTTCGGACTGAAATTCAAGACGGAATTGCATGGATCTATGGAAACCATGAAGTGTGGCCGTACCAGATTCTCACATCTTCATTGTCTAATGGAAGCTTGTTTCCCAGGCTGATCCGGCTGGCGCTTCATTTCTGGGCAATGACCATTTAATTGTGGACGTTCAGCCTTCTTCGGAATTCTGATACCGGCAAGTTCCCGCGCCTCACTAAGACCACTCGGTGGTGGTTTAGGTGACTCAGGACAACTGTCTTTATTTCAGGCGTCTAGAACAAAGAGAATCCACAAAAGTTGATGATCACGGAGAAAGTAAAGTCCCGTTTCTTTATAGTGCCCACTCATGGCACTTCTAGCATCTGAGGCCAAAGAGCTCGTGCAGCATGATATTCTCAGTCAGGCACGCCGCCTGCAGTTTCTTTCTTGCAGAAAAATCTTTCCCACTGTACTTCTTTAAACTGCTGAAAAATGGTGGCACAGAAGAGTTCGGTTTAGGTTTAACTTTAGACGGGCATAGGTACAGGCATTTGGGCATGTTTAGGGACAGAGTTAGAGTTCACGTTAGAGTTACGGCTGTGTGAGGATTCGGGTTATGGTAAGTCTGAGGATCAAATGTAGGGGCAGTGTGAGGTGGAAGGTAAGAGTAGGGTTTAGTGCTTAAGGATGAGCGAACCTATTGTCTCATTTAGGCCTATGGTAAACTTGACTGTTTAGATATGGGTTGGGGTTAATATTTGTGTGACGGTTAGACAGTGTGCGAGGTTAAGAGTTGGGTTCAGGCTTACGGTTTGTGTGTTACGTCCGTTTTGGTTATGGTTAAGTTTAGCTCTCTGTCTAGTTTAAGGGATTGGATTACATTAACGGTGCTATGGAGGCTTCGATTGAAGGTGAGGGATAGAGTTAAGTTAGGTTCAGGCGAAGGATGACGGTTAGGAGTAAGGTTAGTTGTAGGGGGAGCTGCATGTTCACATCAGATTTGGGGTTAGGATTAGGGTTAGCCTTAGGGTAGACATACGGTTATGGTTAGGGCTTGCTTTAGGGTGAGCCTTAGGTTAGGGTTAATTTTAAGGTTAGGAGAATACAGTTAGACCTAGGCTTAGGGTACATCTCTGTTTAGGTTTACACCTAGGGTTAGCTTTTCACCTTGTTTAGGGTTAGGATTAGGGTTGTTTTTAGGATAGGATTTAGGTATGAGGTCTAATTTAAGTGTTGGATTATTGGAAGTACATCTGCTCTCACTGGTTTTCCTTCACTGTCACGATGTTTCTGAGATTCATGGTTTAAGGGAAATCTTCCTTCTTGCCGGTTTCAAGGTCAAAAGGCGCTACCGGCAGTTTGTTTTTCCGTCAAACTTACGCTCGCTCTTTGAGAATCTTGGGTCTTTGGGAAAGCCGTGAGTCCAGCAAGTTTTTCAGATTAAGTGTGCCCCAAGCAGTAGGTTCTATCTCTGAGCAATACAGCCCGTGGAATTCCTGGGAATCTGGAACCCTGCCATGAAGTTCAGCCTGGTTGTTATTTTCACACGGAAGAAACTCCTTTGAGGTTCCCATGCCTCTGTACACTGATGCTTCCAGCAACGTCATGTCTCACAGGTCAATAGTGGCTCTTTAAGTTTCACTGGTCTAGGGAAAAGGGTGAAGCGCCTGGGTTCCCGTGCTTCACTACTTCATGGCCTGAAGAAGATGTTTATAGGCACATCGGCAAATCCACCGGTGGCAATTCTCATACTGTCATTGCGATGGGAAGATTTCTTATTCGTTAGGAAATGTTTTACCATGGAAGACGGGTCCCCACAGAGCTGTCTCTTTTGTGTTGAGACAAACTGCTGAATTTAGCTGCCAGCATCTGTGTGTTCTCCCTTTCCTTTAAGGTCGATGGAGACGCACGAGTGTAAGGAGAAAGGTGAATGGTGGCCGTTCGTAACCCAGAGTCATCAGAAACCGCAGAGTAAATTTTAGGAACGTAGACGAAGGACACCGGAGAAAACTTCACTCAGGGACTTCAGTGAACTCTGCTTACAATGTTGAGGCCCGACACCCCTAGTTTCGGGGGCGACCCGTCTCCTGCCCTACGTAGTTTTTTTGAGCGTGCCTCCCTCAGGTGGTGCCTTTTCTCTCCCCGCAATATTGCTCCATGAAACTGCCGATGAAAACTATTTGCCATGGGTATGTCGTTTCACAATATTGGCCTCCTCTTTGAAGAACAAATGCTTTTCTACACGGGTGCTGCCTCCCTGAACTTTCCTTTGTCTTGGCTCAATCGATGCAGATTCCTGTGCTGAATGCGCCTTGGAGTGACCCACGCGTGTGCTTGTCAGTATTCCAGGCACACGCAGCAATTTCGTTTTTCCAAGACCCACCTGGCTTGATCGAGGTTGCTTATTCCCGTGAAAACGTTTTTCGTCCAAATTCTAGAGGAGCACCATTGTGCCTCTGGGAGCTACACCAGGGCCTGCTGAACAGAGGCTCCAGCGGTTTCATTTTCGGACTGAAATTCAACACGGAATTGCATGGATCTATGGAAACCGTGAACTGTGGCCGTACCAGATTCTCACATCTTCATTGTCTAATGGAAGCTTGTTTCCCAGGCTGATCCGGCTGGCGCTTCATTTCTGGGCAATGACCATTTAATTGTGGACGTTCAGCCTTCTTCGGAATTCTGATACCGGCAAGTTCCCGCGCCTCACTAAGACCACTCGGTGGTGGTTTAGGTGACTCAGGACAACTGTCTTTATTTCAGGCGTCTAGAACAAAGAGAATCCACAAAGGTTGATGATCACGGAGAAAGTAAAGTCCCGTTTCTTTATAGTGCCCACTCATGGCACTTCTAGCATCTGAGGCCAAAGAGCTCGTGCAGCATGATATTCTCAGTTCAGGCACGCCGCCTGCAGTTTCTTTCTTGCAGAAAAATCTTTCCCAGTGTACTTCTTTAAACTGCTGCAAAATGGTGGCACAGAAGATTTCGGTTTAGGTTTAACTTTAGACGGGCATAGGTACAGGCATTTGGGCATGTTTAGGGACAGAGTTAGAGTTCAGGTTAGAGTTACGGCTGTGTGAGGATTCGGGTTATGGTAAGTCTGAGGATCAAATGTAGGGGCAGTGTGAGGTGGAAGGTAAGAGTAGGGTTTAGTGCTTAAGGATGAGCGAACCTATTGTCTCATTTAGGCCTATGGTAAACATGACTGTTTAGATATGGGTTGGGGTTAATATTTGTGTGAGGGTTAGACAGTGTGCGAGGTTAAGAGTTGGGTTCAGGCTTACGGTTTGTGTGTTACGTCCGTTTTGGTTATGGTTAAGTTTAGCTCTCTGTCTAGTTTAAGGGATTGGATTACATTAACGGTGCTATGGAGGCTTCGATTGAAGGTGAGGGATAGAGTTAAGTTAGGTTCAGGCGAAGGATGACGGTTAGGAGTAAGGTTAGTTGTAGGGGGAGCTGCATGTTCACATCAGATTTGGGGTTAGGATTAGGGTTAGCCTTAGGGTAGACATACGGTTATGGTTAGGGCTTGCTTTAGGGTGAGCCTTAGGTTAGGGTTAATTTTAAGGTTAGGAGAATACAGTTAGACCTAGGCTTAGGGTACATCTCTGTTTAGGTTTACACCTAGGGTTAGCTTTTCACCTTGTTTAGGGTTAGGATTAGGGTTGTTTTTAGGATAGGATTTAGGTATGAGGTCTAATTTAAGTGTTGGATTATTGGAAGTACATCTGCTCTCACTGGTTTTCCTTCACTGTCACAATGTTTCTGAGATTCATGGTTTAAGGGAAATCTTCCTTCTTGCCGGTTTCAAGGTCAAAAGGCGCTACCGGCAGTTTGTTTTTCCGTCAAACTTACGCTCGCTCTTTGAGAATCTTGGGTCTTTGGGAAAGCCGTGAGTCCAGCAAGTTTTTCAGATTAAGTGTGCCCCAAGCAGTAGGTTCTATCTCTGAGCAATACAGCCCGTGGAATTCCTGGGAATCTGGAACCCTGCCATGAAGTTCAGCCTGGTTGTTATTTTCACACGGAAGAAACTCCTTTGAGGTTCCCATGCCTCTATACACTGATGCTTCCAGCAACGTCATGTCTCACAGGTCAATAGTGGCTCTTTAAGTTTCACTGGTCTAGGGAAAAGGGTGAAGCGCCTGGGTTCCCGTGCTTCACTACTTCATGGCCTGAAGAAGATGTTTATAGGCACATCGGCAAATCCACCGGTGGCAATTCTCATACTGTCATTGCGATGGGAAGATTTCTTATTCGTTAGGAAATGTTTTACCATGGAAGACGGGTCCCCACAGAGCTGTCTCTTTTGTGTTGAGACAAACTCTGCTGAATTTAGCTGCCAGCATCTGCGTGTTCTCCCTTTCCTTTAAGGTCGATGGAGACGCACGAGTGTAAGGAGAAAGGTGAATGGTGGCCGTTCGTAACCCAGAGTCATCAGAAACCGCAGAGTAAATTTTAGGAACGTAGACGAAGGACACCGGAGAAAACTTCACTCAGGGACTTCAGTGAACTCTGCTTACAATGTTGAGGCCCGACACCCCTAGTTTCGGGGGCGACCCGTCTCCTGCCCTAAGTAATTTTTTTGAGCGTGCCTCCCTCAGGTGGTGCCTTTTCTCTCCCCGCAATATTGCTCCATGAAACTGCCGATGAAAACTATTTGCCATGGGTATGTCGTTTCACAATATTGGCCTCCTCTTTGAAGAACAAATGCTTTTCTACACGGGTGCTGCCTCCCTGAACTTTCCTTTGTCTTGGCTCAATCGATGCAGATTCCTGTGCTGAATGCGCCTTGGAGTGACCCACGCGTGTGCTTGTCAGTATTCCAGGCACACGCAGCAATTTCGTTTTTCCAAGACCCACCTGGCTTGATCGAGGTTGCTTATTCCCGTGAAAACGTTTTTCGTCCAAATTCTAGAGGAGCACCATTGTGCCTCTGGGAGCTACACCAGGGCCTGCTGAACAGAGGCTCCAGCGGTTTCATTTTCGGACTGAAATTCAACACGGAATTGCATGGATCTATGGAAACCGTGAACTGTGGCCGTACCAGATTCTCACATCTTCATTGTCTAATGGAAGCTTGTTTCCCAGGCTGATCCGGCTGGCGCTTCATTTCTGGGCAATGACCATTTAATTGTGGACGTTCAGCCTTCTTCGGAATTCTGATACCGGCAAGTTCCAGCGCCTCACTCGGTGGAGGTTTAGGTGACTCAGGACAACTGTCTTTATTTCAGGCGTCTAGAACAAAGAGAATCCACAAAGGTTGATGATCACGGAGAAAGTAAAGTCCTGTTTCTTTATACTTCCCACTCATGGCACTTCAAGCATCTGAGGCCAAAGAGCTCGTGCAGCATGATATTCTCAGTTCAGGCACGCCGCCTGCAGTTTCTTTCTTGCAGAAAAATCTTTCCCAGTGTACTTCTTTAAACTGCTGCAAAATGGTGGCACAGAAGATTTCGGTTTAGGTTTAACTTTAGACGGGCATAGGTACAGGCATCTGGGCATGTTTAGGGACAGAGTTACAGTTCACGTTAGAGTTACGGCTGTGTGAGGATTGGGGTTATGGTAAGTCTGAGGATCAAATGTAGGGGCAGTGTGAGGTGGAAGGTAAGAGTAGGGTTTAGTGCTTAAGGATGAGCGAACCTATTGTCTCATTTAGGCTTATGGTAAACTTGACTGTTTAGATATGGGTTGGGGTTAATATTTGTGTGAGGGTTCGACGGTGTGCGAGGTTGAGTTGGGGGTCAGGCTTACGGTTTGTGTGTTACATCCGTTTTCATTAAGGTTAAGTTTAGCTCTCTGTCTAGTTTAAGGGATTGGTTTACATTAACGGTGAAATTGAGGTATCGATTGAAGGTGAGGGATAGAGTTAAGTTAGGTTCAGGCGAAGGATGACGGTTAGGAGTAAGGTTAGTTGTAAGGGGAACTGCATGTTCACATCAGATTTGGGGTTAGGATTAGGCGTAGCCTTAGGGTAGACATACGGTTAGCGTTAGGGCTTGGTTTCGGGTGAGCCTTAGGTTAGGGTTAAGTTTAAGTTTAGGAGTTTACAGAGTTAGACCTAGGCTTAGGGTTACATCTCTGTTTAGGTTCAGACCTAGGGTTAGGTTTTCACCTAGGTTAGGGTTAGGATTAGGGTTGGTTTTAGGATAGGATTTAGGTTTGAGGTTTAATTTAAGTGTTGGATTATTGGAAGTACATCTGCTCTCACTGGTTTTCCTTCACGATCAAAATATTTCTGAGATTCAAGGTTTAAGAGAAATCTTGCTTCTTGCCGGTTTCAAGGTTAAAAAGGCACCACCGGCAGTTTGTTTTTTTCCGTCAAACTTACGCTCGCTCTTTGAGAATCATGGGTCTTTGGGAAAGCCGTGAGTCCAGCAAGCTTTTCAGATTAAGTGTGCCCCAAGCAGTAGGTTCTATCCCTGAGCAATACAGCACGTGGAATTCCTGGGAATCTGGAACCCTGCCATGAAGTTCAGCCTGGTTGTTATTTTCACACGGAAGAAACTCCTTTGAGATTCCCATGCCTCTGTACACTGATGCTTCCAGCAACGTCATGTCACACAGGTCAATAGTGGCTCTTTAAGTTTCACTGGTCTAGGAAAAAGGGTGAAGCGCCTGGGTTCCCATGCTTCACTACTTCATGGCCGGAAGATGTTTGTAGGCACATCGGCAAATCTACCGGTGACAATTCTCTCATATTGTCATTGCGATGGGAAGATTTCTTATACGTTAGGAAAATTTTACCATGGAAGACGGGTCCCCACAGAGCTCTCTTTTGTGTTGAGACAAACTCTGCTGAATTTAGCTGCCAGCATCTGCGTGTCCTCCCTTTCCTTTATGGTTGATGGAGACGCACGAGTGTAAGGAGAAAGGTGAATGGTGGCCGTTCGTAACCCAGAGTCATCAGAAACCGCAGAGTAAATTTTAGGAACGTAGACGTAGGATACTGGAGAAAACTTCACTCAGGGACTTCAGTGAACTCTGCTTACAATGTTGAGGCCCGACACCCCTAGTGCCGGGGGCGACCCGTCTCCTGCCCTACGTAGTTTTTTTGAGCGTGCCTCCCTCAGGTGGTGCCTTTTCTCTCCCCGCAATATTGCTCCATGAAACTCTGCCGATGAAAACTATTTGCCATGGGTATGTCGTTTCACAATATTGGCCTCTTTGAAGAACAAATGCTTTTCTACACGGGTGCTGCCTCCCTGAACTTTCCTTTGTCTTGGCTCAATCGATGCAGATTCCTGTGCTGAATGCGCCATGGAGTGACACACGTGTGTGCTTGTCAGTATTCCAGGCACACGCAGCAATTTCGTTTTTCCAAGACCCACCTGGCTTGATCGAGGTTGCTTATTCCCGTGAAAACGTTTTTCGTCCAAATTCTAGAGGAGCACCATTGTGCCTCTGGGAGCTACACCAGGGCCTGCTGAACAGAGGCTCCAGCGGTTTCATTTTCGGACTGAAATTCAACACGGAATTGCATGGATCTATGGAAACCGTGAACTGTGGCCGTACCAGATTCTCACATCTTCATTGTCTAATGGAAGCTTGTTTCCCAGGCTGATCCGGCTGGCGCTTCATTTCTGGGCAATGACCATTTAATTGTGGACGTTCAGCCTTCTTCGGAATTCTCTGATACCGGCATGTTCCCGCGCCTCACTAAGACCACTCGGTGAAGGTTTAGGTGACTCAGGACAACTGTCTTTATTTCAGGCGTCTAGAACAAAGAGAATCCACAAAGGTTGATGATCATGGAGAAAGTAAAGTCCCGTTTCTTTATAGTTCCCACTCATGGCACTTCTAGCATCTGAGGCCAAAGAGCTCGTGCAGCATGATATTCTCAGTTCAGGCACGCCGCCTGCTCTTTCTTGCATGCAGAAAAATCTTTCCCAGTGTACTTCTTTAAACTGCTGCAAAATGGTGGCACAGAAGATTTCGGTTTAGGTTTAACTTTAGACGGGCATAGGTACAGGCATTTGGGCATGTTTAGGGACAGAGTTAGAGTTCACGTTAGAGTTACGGCTGTGTGAGGATTCGGGTTATGGTAAGTCTGAGGATCAAATGTAGGGGCAGTGTGAGGTGGAAGGTAAGAGTAGGGTTTAGTGCTTAAGGATGAGCGAACCTATTGTCTCATTTAGGCCTATGGTAAACTTGACTGTTTAGATATGGGTTGGGGTTAATATTTGTGTGAGGGTTAGACAGTGTGCGAGGTTAAGAGTTGGGTTCAGTCTTACGGTTTGTGTGTTACGTCCGTTTTGGTTATAGTTAAGTTTAGCTCTCTGTCTAGTTTAAGGGATTGGATTACATTAACGGTGCTATGGAGGCTTCGATTGAAGGTGAGGGATAGAGTTAAGTTAGGTTCAGGCGAAGGATGACGGTTAGGAGTAAGGTTAGTTGTAGGGGGAGCTGCATGTTCACATCAGATTTGGGGTTAGGATTAGGGTTAGCCTTAGGGTAGACATACGGTTATGGTTAGGGCTTGCTTTAGGGTGAGCCTTAGGTTAGGGTTAATTTTAATGTTAGGAGAATACAGTTAGACCTAGGCTTAGGGTACATCTCTGTTTAGGTTTACACCTAGGGTTAGCTTTTCACCTTGTTTAGGGTTAGGATTAGGGTTGTTTTTAGGATAGGATTTAGGTATGAGGTCTAATTTAAGTGTTGGATTATTGGAAGTACATCTGCTCTCACTGGTTTTCCTTCACTGTCACAATGTTTCTGAGATTCATGGTTTAAGGGAAATCTTCCTTCTTGCCGGTTTCAAGGTCAAAAGGCGCTACCGGCAGTTTGTTTTTCCGTCAAACTTACGCTCGCTCTTTGAGAATCTTGGGTCTTTGGGAAAGCCGTGAGTCCAGCAAGTTTTTCAGATTAAGTGTGCCCCAAGCAGTAGGTTCTATCTCTGAGCAATACAGCCCGTGGAATTCCTGGGAATCTGGAACCCTGCCATGAAGTTCAGCCTGGTTGTTATTTTCACACGGAAGAAACTCCTTTGAGGTTCCCATGCCTCTGTACACTGTTGCTTCCAGCAACGTCATGTCTCACAGGTCAATAGTGGCTCTTTAAGTTTCACTGGTCTAGGGAAAAGGGTGAAGCGCCTGGGTTCCCGTGCTTCACTACTTCATGGCCTGAAGAAGATGTTTATAGGCACATCGGCAAATCCACCGGTGGCAATTCTCATACTGTCATTGCGATGGGAAGATTTCTTATTCGTTAGGAAATGTTTTACCATGGAAGACGGGTCCCCACAGAGCTGTCTCTTTTGTGTTGAGACAAACTCTGCTGAATTTAGCTGCCAGCATCTGCGTGTTCTCCCTTTCCTTTAAGGTCGATGGAGACGCACGAGTGTAAGGAGAAAGGTGAATGGTGGCCGTTCGTAACCCAGAGTCATCAGAAACCGCAGAGTAAATTTTAGGAACGTAGACGAAGGACACCGGAGAAAACTTCACTCAGGGACTTCAGTGAACTCTGCTTACAATGTTGAGGCCCGACACCCCTAGTTTCGGGGGCGACCCGTCTCCTGCCCTAAGTAATTTTTTTGAGCGTGCCTCCCTCAGGTGGTGCCTTTTCTCTCCCCGCAATATTGCTCCATGAAACTGCCGATGAAAACTATTTGCCATGGGTATGTCGTTTCACAATATTGGCCTCCTCTTTGAAGAACAAATGCTTTTCTACACGGGTGCTGCCTCCCTGAACTTTCCTTTGTCTTGGCTCAATCGATGCAGATTCCTGTGCTGAATGCGCCTTGGAGTGACACACGCGTGTGCTTGTCAGTATTCCAGGCACACGCAGCAATTTCGTTTTTCCAAGACCCACCTGGCTTGATCGAGGTTGCTTATTCCCGTGAAAACGTTTTTCGTCCAAATTCTAGAGGAGCACCATTGTGCCTCTGGGAGCTACACCAGGGCCTGCTGAACAGAGGCTCCAGCGGTTTCATTTTCGGACTGAAATTCAACACGGAATTGCATGGATCTATGGAAACCGTGAACTGTGGCCGTACCAGATTCTCACATCTTCATTGTCTAATGGAAGCTTGTTTCCCAGGCTGATCCGGCTGGCGCTTCATTTCTGGGCAATGACCATTTAATTGTGGACGTTCAGCCTTCTTCGGAATTCTGATACCGGCAAGTTCCCGCGCCTCACTAAGACCACTCGGTGGAGGTTTAGGTGACTCAGGACAACTGTCTTTATTTCAGGCGTCTAGAACAAAGAGAATCCACAAAGGTTGATGATCACGGAGAAAGTAAAGTCCCGTTTCTTTATAGTGCCCACTCATGGCACTTCTAGCATCTGAGGCCAAAGAGCTCGTGCAGCATGATATTCTCAGTTCAGGCACGCCGCCTGCAGTTTCTTTCTTGCAGAAAAATCTTTCCCAGTGTACTTCTTTAAACTGCTGCAAAATGGTGGCACAGAAGATTTCGGTTTAGGTTTAACTTTAGACGGGCATAGGTACAGGCATTTGGGCATGTTTAGGGACAGAGTTAGAGTTCACGTTAGAGTTACGGCTGTGTGAGGATTCGGGTTATGGTAAGTCTGAGGATCAAATGTAGGGGCAGTGTGAGGTGGAAGGTAAGAGTAGGGTTTAGTGCTTAAGGATGAGCGAACCTATTGTCTCATTTAGGCTTATGGTAAACTTGACTGTATAGATATGGGTTGGGGTTAATATTTGTGTGAGGGTTCGACGGTGTGCGAGGTTGAGTTGGGGTCAGGCTTACGGTTTGTGTGTTACATCCGTTGTCATTAAGGTTAAGTTTAGCTCTCTGTCTAGTTTAAGGGATTGGTTTACATTAACGGTGAAACTGAGGTATCGATTGAAGGTGAGGGATAGAGTTAAGTTAGGTTCAGGCGAAGGATGACGGTTAGGAGTAAGGTTAGTTGTAGGGGGAGCTGCATGTTCACATCAGATTTGGGGTTAGGATTAGGGTTAGCCTTAGGGTAGACATACGGTTATGGTTAGGGCTTGCTTTAGGGTGAGCCTTAGGTTAGGGTTAATTTTAAGGTTAGGAGAATACAGTTAGACCTAGGCTTAGGGTACATCTCTGTTTAGGTTTACACCTAGGGTTAGCTTTTCACCTTGTTTAGGATTAGGAGTAGGGTTGTTTTTAGGATAGGATTTAGGTATGAGGTCTAATTTAAGTGTTGGATTATTGGAAGTACATCTGCTCTCACTGGTTTTCCTTCACTGTCACAATGTTTCTGAGATTCATGGTTTAAGGGAAATCTTCCTTCTTGCCGGTTTCAAGGTCAAAAGGCGCTACCGGCAGTTTGTTTTTCCGTCAAACTTACGCTCGCTCTTTGAGAATCTTGGGTCTTTGGGAAAGCCGTGAGTCCAGCAAGTTTTTCAGATTAAGTGTGCCCCAAGCAGTAGGTTCTATCTCTGAGCAATACAGCCCGTGGAATTCCTGGGAATCTGGAACCCTGCCATGAAGTTCAGCCTGGTTGTTATTTTCACACGGAAGAAACTCCTTTGAGGTTCCCATGCCTCTGTACACTGTTGCTTCCAGCAACGTCATGTCTCACAGGTCAATAGTGGCTCTTTAAGTTTCACTGGTCTAGGGAAAAGGGTGAAGCGCCTGGGTTCCCGTGCTTCACTACTTCATGGCCTGAAGATGTTTATAGGCACATCGGCAAATCCACCGGTGGCAATTCTCATACTGTCATTGCGATGGGAAGATTTCTTATTCGTTAGGAAATGTTTTACCATGGAAGACGGGTCCCCACAGAGCTGTCTCTTTTGTGTTGAGACAAACTCTGCTGAATTTAGCTGCCAGCATCTGCGTGTTCTCCCTTTCCTTTAAGGTCGATGGAGACGCACGAGTGTAAGGAGAAAGGTGAATGGTGGCCGTTCGTAACCCAGAGTCCTCAGAAACCGCAGAGTAAATTTTAGGAACGTAGACGAAGGACACCGGAGAAAACTTCACTCAGGGACTTCAGTGAACTCTGCTTACAATGTTGAGGCCCGACACCCCTAGTTTCGGGGGCGACCCGTCTCCTGCCCTAAGTAATTTTTTTGAGCGTGCCTCCCTCAGGTGGTGCCTTTTCTCTCCCCGCAATATTGCTCCATGAAACTGCCGATGAAAACTATTTGCCATGGGTATGTCGTTTCACAATATTGGCCTCCTCGTTGAAGAACAAATGCATTTCTACACGGGTGCTGCCTCCCTGAACTTTCCTTTGTCTTGGCTCAATCGATGCAGATTCCTGTGCTGAATGCGCCATAGAGTGATACAGGTGAGTGCTTGTCAGTATTCCAGGCACACGCAGCAATTTCGTTTTTCCAAGACCCACCTGGCTTGATCGAGGTTGCTTATTCCCGTGAAAACGTTTTTCGTCCAAATTCTAGAGGAGCACCATTGTGCCTCTGGGAGCTACACCAGGGCCTGCTGAACAGAGGCTCCAGCGGTTTCATTTTCGGACTGAAATTCAACACGGAATTGCATGGATCTATGGAAACCGTGAACTGTGGCCGTACCAGATTCTCACATCTTCATTGTCTAATGGAAGCTTGTTTCCCAGGCTGATCCGGCTGGCGCTTCATTTCTGGGCAATGACCATTTAATTGTGGACGTTCAGCCTTCTTCGGAATTCTGATACCGGCAAGTTCCCGCGCCTCACTAAGACCACTCGGTGGAGGTTTAGGTGACTCAGGACAACTGTCTTTATTTCAGGCGTCTAGAACAAAGAGAATCCACAAAGGTTGATGATCACGGAGAAAGTAAAGTCCCGTTTCTTTATAGTGCCCACTCATGGCACTTCTAGCATCTGAGGCCAAAGAGCTCGTGCAGCATGATATTCTCAGTTCAGGCACGCCGCCTGCAGTTTCTTTCTTGCAGAAAAATCTTTCCCAGTGTACTTCTTTAAACTGCTGCAAAATGGTGGCACAGAAGATTTCGGTTTAGGTTTAACTTTAGACGGGCATAGGTACAGGCATTTGGGCATGTTTAGGGACAGAGTTAGAGTTCACGTTAGAGTTACGGCTGTGTGAGGATTCGGGTTATGGTAAGTCTGAGGATCAAATGTAGGGGCAGTGTGAGGTGGAAGGTAAGAGTAGGGTTTAGTGCTTAAGGATGAGCGAACCTATTGTCTCATTTAGGCTTATGGTAAACTTGACTGTTTAGATATGGGTTGGGGTTAATATTTGTGTGAGGGTTCGACGGTGTGCGAGGTTGTGTTGGGGTCAGGCTTACGGTTTGTGTGTTACATCCGTTGTCATTAAGGTTAAGTTTAGCTCTCTGTCTAGTTTAAGGGATTGGTTTACATTAACGGTGAAACTGAGGTATCGATTGAAGGTGAGGGATAGAGTTAAGTTAGGTTCAGGCGAAGGATGACGGTTAGGAGTAAGGTTAGTTGTAGGGGGAGCTGCATGTTCACATCAGATTTGGGGTTAGGATTAGGGTTAGCCTTAGGGTAGACATACGGTTATGGTTAGGGCTTGCTTTAGGGTGAGCCTTAGGTTAGGGTTAATTTTAAGGTTAGGAGAATACAGTTAGACCTAGGCTTAGGGTACATCTCTGTTTAGGTTTACACCTAGGGTTAGCTTTTCACCTTGTTTAGGATTAGGAGTAGGGTTGTTTTTAGGATAGGATTTAGGTATGAGGTCTAATTTAAGTGTTGGATTATTGGAAGTACATCTGCTCTCACTGGTTTTCCTTCACTGTCACAATGTTTCTGAGATTCATGGTTTAAGGGAAATCTTCCTTCTTGCCGGTTTCAAGGTCAAAAGGCGCTACCGGCAGTTTGTTTTTCTGTCAAACTTACGCTCGCTCTTTGAGAATCTTGGGTCTTTGGGAAAGCCGTGAGTCCAGCAAGTTTTTCAGATTAAGTGTGCCCCAAGCAGTAGGTTCTATCTCTGAGCAATACAGCCCGTGGAATTCCTGGGAATCTGGAACCCTGCCATGATGTTCAGCCTGGTTGTTATTTTCACACGGAAGAAACTCCTTTGAGGTTCCCATGCCTCTGTACACTGATGCTTCCAGCAACGTCATGTCTCACAGGTCAATAGTGGCTCTTTAAGTTTCACTGGTCTAGGAAAAAGGGTGAAGCGCCTGGGTTCCCGTGCTTCACTACTTCACGGCCTGAAGATGTTTATAGGCACATCGGCAAATCCACCGGTGGCAATTCTCTCATATTGTCATTGGGATGGGAAGATTTCTTATTCGTTAGGAATGTTTTACCATGGAAGACGGGTCCCCACAGAGCTGTCTCTTTTGTGTTGAGACAAACTCTGCTGAATTTAGCTGCCAGCATCTGCATGTCCTCCCTTTCCTTTAAGGTCGATGGAGACGCACGAGTGTAAGGAGAACGGTGAATGATGTCCGTTCGTAACCCAGAGTCATCAGAAACCGCAGAGTAAATTTTAGGAACGTAGACGAAGGACACCGGAGGAAACTTCACTCAGGGACTTCAGTGAACTCTGCTTACAATGTTGAGGCCCGACACCCCTAGTGCCTGGGGGCGACCCGTCTCCTGCCCTACGAAATTTTTTTGAGCGTGCCTCCCTCAGGTGGTGCCTTTTCTCTCCCCGCAATATTGCTCCATGAAACTGCCGATGAAAACTATTTGCCATGGGTATGTCGTTTCACAATATTGGCCTCCTCGTTGAAGAACAAATGCGTTTCTACACGGGTGCTGCCTCCCTGAACTTTCCTTTGTCTTGGCTCAATCGATGCAGATTCCTGTGCTGAATGCGCCATAGAGTGATACAGGTGAGTGCTTGTCAGTATTCCAGGCACACGCAGCAATTTCGTTTTTTCAAGACCCACCTGGCTTGATCAAGGTTGCTTATTCCCGTGAAAACGTTTTTCGTCCAAGTTCTAGAGGAGCACCATTGTGCCTCTGGGAGCTACCCCCGGGCCTGCTGAACAGAGGCTCCAGCGGTTTCATTTTCGGACTGAAATTCAACACGGAATTGCATGGATCTATGGAAACCATGAAGTGTGGCCGTACGAGATTCTCACATATTCATTGTCTAATAGAAGCTTGTTTCCCAGGCTGATCCGGCTGGCGCTTCATTTCTGGGCAATGACCATTTAATTGTGGACGTTCAGCCTTCTTCGGAATTCTGATACCGGCAAGATCCCGCGCCTCACTAAGACCACTCGGTGGAGGTTTAGGTGACTCAGGACAACTGTCTTTATTTCAGGCGTCTAGAACAAAGAGAATCCACAAAGGTTGATGATCACGGAGAAAGTAAAGTCCCGTTTCTTTATAGTGCCCACTCATGGCACTTCTAGCATCTGAGGCCAAAGAGCTCATGCAGCATGATATTCTCAGTTCAGGCACGCCGCCTGCAGTTTCTTTCTTGCAGAAAAATCTTTCCCAGTGTACTTCTTTAAACTGCTGCAAAATGGTGGCACAGAAGATTTCGGTTTAGGTTTAACTTTAGACGGGCATAGGTACAGGCATTTGGGCATGTTTAGGGACAGAGTTAGAGTTCACGTTAGAGTTACGGCTGTGTGAAGATTCGGGTTATGGTAAGTCTGAGGATCAAATGTAGGGGCAGTGTGAGGTGGAAGGTAAGAGTAGGGTTTAGTGCTTAAGGATGAGCGAACCTATTGTCTCATTTAGGCCTATGGTAAACTTGACTGTTTAGATATGGGTTGGGGTTAATATTTGTGTGAGGGTTAGACAGTGTGCGAGGTTAAGAGTTGGGTTCAGGCTTACGGTTTGTGTGTTACGTCCGTTTTGGTTATAGTTAAGTTTAGCTCTCTGTCTAGTTTAAGGGATTGGATTACATTAACGGTGCTATGGAGGCTTCGATTGAAGGTGAGGGATAGAGTTAAGTTAGGTTCAGGCGAAGGATGACGGTTAGGAGTAAGGTTAGTTGTAGGGGGAGCTGCATGTTCACATCAGATTTGGGGTTAGGATTAGGGTTAGCCTTAGGGTAGACATACGGTTATGGTTAGGGCTTGCTTTAGGGTGAGCCTTAGGTTAGGGTTAATTTTAAGGTTAGGAGAATACAGTTAGACCTAGGCTTAGGGTACATCTCTGTTTAGGTTTACACCTAGGGTTAGCTTTTCACCTTGTTTAGGGTTAGGATTAGGGTTGTTTTTAGGATAGGATTTAGGTATGAGGTCTAATTTAAGTGTTGGATTATTGGAAGTACATCTGCTCTCACTGGTTTTCCTTCACTGTCACGATGTTTCTGAGATTCATGGTTTAAGGGAAATCTTCCGTCTTGCCGGTTTCAAGGTCAAAAGGCGCTACCGGCAGTTTGTTTTTCCGTCAAACTTACGCTCGCTCTTTGAGAATCTTGGGTCTTTGGGAAAGCCGTGAGTCCAGCAAGTTTTTCAGATTAAGTGTGCCCCAAGCAGTAGGTTCTATCTCTGTGCAATACAGCCCGTGGAATTCCTGGGAATCTGGAACCCGGCCATGAAGTTCAGCCTGGTTGTTATTTTCACACGGAAGAAACTCCTTTGAGGTTCCCATGCCTCTGTACACTGATGCTTCCAGCAACGTCATGTCTCACAGGTCAATAGTGGCTCTTTAAGTTTCACTGGTCTAGGGAAAAGGGTGAAGCGCCTGGGTTCCCGTGCTTCACTACTTCATGGCCTGAAGAAGATGTTTATAGGCACATCGGCAAATCCACCGGTGGCAATTCTACTGTCATTGCGATGGGAAGATTTCATATTCGTTAGGAATGTTATACCATGGAAGACGGGTCCCCACAGAGCTGTCTCTTTTGTGTTGAGACAAACTCTGCTGAATTTAGCTGCCAGCATCTGCGTGTCCTCCCTTTCCTTTAAGGTCGATGGAGACGCACGAGTGTAAGGAGAACGGTGAATGGTGGCCGTTCGTAACCCAGAGTCCTCAGAAACCGCAGAGTAAATTTTAGGAACGTAGACGAAGGACACCGGAGAAAACTTCACTCAGGGACTTCAGTGAACTCTGCTTACAATGTTGAGGCCCGACACCCCTAGTTTCGGGGGCGACCCGTCTCCTGCCCTAAGTAATTTTTTTGAGCGTGCCTCCCTCAGGTGGTGCCTTTTCTCTCCCCGCAATATTGCTCCATGAAACTGCCGATGAAAACTATTTGCCATGGGTATGTCGTTTCACAATATTGGCCTCCTCGTTGAAGAACAAATGCTTTTCTACACGGGTGCTGCCTCCCTGAACTTTCCTTTGTCTTGGCTCAATCGATGCAGATTCCTGTGCTGAATGCGCCATAGAGTGATACAGGTGAGTGCTTGTCAGTATTCCAGGCACACGCAGCAATTTCGTTTTTCCAAGACCCACCTGGCTTGATCGAGGTTGCTTATTCCCGTGAAAACGTTTTTCGTCCAAATTCTAGAGGAGCACCATTGTGCCTCTGGGAGCTACACCAGGGCCTGCTGAACAGAGGCTCCAGCGGTTTCATTTTCGGACTGAAATTCAACACGGAATTGCATGGATCTATGGAAACCGTGAACTGTGGCCGTACCAGATTCTCACATCTTCATTGTCTAATGGAAGCTTGTTTCCCAGGCTGATCCGGCTGGCGCTTCATTTCTGGGCAATGACCATTTAATTGTGGACGTTCAGCCTTCTTCGGAATTCTGATACCGGCAAGTTCCCGCGCCTCACTAAGACCACTCGGTGGAGGTTTAGGTGACTCAGGACAACTGTCTTTATTTCAGGCGTCTAGAACAAAGAGAATCCACAAAGGTTGATGATCACGGAGAAAGTAAAGTCCCGTTTCTTTATAGTGCCCACTCATGGCACTTCTAGCATCTGAGGCCAAAGAGCTCGTGCAGCATGATATTCTCAGTTCAGGCACGCCGCCTGCAGTTTCTTTCTTGCAGAAAAATCTTTCCCAGTGTACTTCTTTAAACTGCTGCAAAATGGTGGCACAGAAGATTTCGGTTTAGGTTTAACTTTAGACGGGCATAGGTACAGGCATTTGGGCATGTTTAGGGACAGAGTTAGAGTTCACGTTAGAGTTACGGCTGTGTGAGGATTCGGGTTATGGTAAGTCTGAGGATCAAATGTAGGGGCAGTGTGAGGTGGAAGGTAAGAGTAGGGTTTAGTGCTTAAGGATGAGCGAACCTATTGTCTCATTTAGGCTTATGGTAAACTTGACTGTTTAGATATGGGTTGGGGTTAATATTTGTGTGAGGGTTCGACGGTGTGCGAGGTTGAGTTGGGGTCAGGCTTACGGTTTGTGTGTTACATCCGTTGTCATTAAGGTTAAGTTTAGCTCTCTGTCTAGTTTAAGGGATTGGTTTACATTAACGGTGAAACTGAGGTATCGATTGAAGGTGAGGGATAGAGTTAAGTTAGGTTCAGGCGAAGGATGACGGTTAGGAGTAAGGTTAGTTGTAGGGGGAGCTGCATGTTCACATCAGATTTGGGGTTAGGATTAGGGTTAGCCTTAGGGTAGACATACGGTTATGGTTAGGGCTTGCTTTAGGGTGAGCCTTAGGTTAGGGTTAATTTTAAGGTTAGGAGAATACAGTTAGACCTAGGCTTAGGGTACATCTCTGTTTAGGTTTACACCTAGGGTTAGCTTTTCACCTTGTTTAGGATTAGGAGTAGGGTTGTTTTTAGGATAGGATTTAGGTATGAGGTCTAATTTAAGTGTTGGATTATTGGAAGTACATCTGCTCTCACTGGTTTTCCTTCACTGTCACAATGTTTCTGAGATTCATGGTTTAAGGGAAATCTTCCTTCTTGCCGGTTTCAAGGTCAAAAGGCGCTACCGGCAGTTTGTTTTTCTGTCAAACTTACGCTCGCTCTTTGAGAATCTTGGGTCTTTGGGAAAGCCGTGAGTCCAGCAAGTTTTTCAGATTAAGTGTGCCCCAAGCAGTAGGTTCTATCTCTGAGCAATACAGCCCGTGGAATTCCTGGGAATCTGGAACCCTGCCATGATGTTCAGCCTGGTTGTTATTTTCACACGGAAGAAACTCCTTTGAGGTTCCCATGCCTCTGTACACTGATGCTTCCAGCAACGTCATGTCTCACAGGTCAATAGTGGCTCTTTAAGTTTCACTGGTCTAGGAAAAAGGGTGAAGCGCCTGGGTTCCCGTGCTTCACTACTTCACGGCCTGAAGATGTTTATAGGCACATCGGCAAATCCACCGGTGGCAATTCTCTCATATTGTCATTGGGATGGGAAGATTTCTTATTCGTTAGGAATGTTTTACCATGGAAGACGGGTCCCCACAGAGCTGTCTCTTTTGTGTTGAGACAAACTCTGCTGAATTTAGCTGCCAGCATCTGCATGTCCTCCCTTTCCTTTAAGGTCGATGGAGACGCACGAGTGTAAGGAGAACGGTGAATGATGTCCGTTCGTAACCCAGAGTCATCAGAAACCGCAGAGTAAATTTTAGGAACGTAGACGAAGGACACCGGAGGAAACTTCACTCAGGGACTTCAGTGAACTCTGCTTACAATGTTGAGGCCCGACACCCCTAGTGCCTGGGGGCGACCCGTCTCCTGCCCTACGAAATTTTTTTGAGCGTGCCTCCCTCAGGTGGTGCCTTTTCTCTCCCCGCAATATTGCTCCATGAAACTGCCGATGAAAACTATTTGCCATGGGTATGTCGTTTCACAATATTGGCCTCCTCGTTGAAGAACAAATGCGTTTCTACACGGGTGCTGCCTCCCTGAACTTTCCTTTGTCTTGGCTCAATCGATGCAGATTCCTGTGCTGAATGCGCCATAGAGTGATACAGGTGAGTGCTTGTCAGTATTCCAGGCACACGCAGCAATTTCGTTTTTTCAAGACCCACCTGGCTTGATCAAGGTTGCTTATTCCCGTGAAAACGTTTTTCGTCCAAGTTCTAGAGGAGCACCATTGTGCCTCTGGGAGCTACCCCCGGGCCTGCTGAACAGAGGCTCCAGCGGTTTCATTTTCGGACTGAAATTCAACACGGAATTGCATGGATCTATGGAAACCATGAAGTGTGGCCGTACGAGATTCTCACATCTTCATTGTCTAATAGAAGCTTGTTTCCCAGGCTGATCCGGCTGGCGCTTCATTTCTGGGCAATGACCATTTAATTGTGGACGTTCAGCCTTCTTCGGAATTCTGATACCGGCAAGATCCCGCGCCTCACTAAGACCACTCGGTGGAGGTTTAGGTGACTCAGGACAACTGTCTTTATTTCAGGCGTCTAGAACAAAGAGAATCCACAAAGGTTGATGATCACGGAGAAAGTAAAGTCCCGTTTCTTTATAGTGCCCACTCATGGCACTTCTAGCATCTGAGGCCAAAGAGCTCATGCAGCATGATATTCTCAGTTCAGGCACGCCGCCTGCAGTTTCTTTCTTGCAGAAAAATCTTTCCCAGTGTACTTCTTTAAACTGCTGCAAAATGGTGGCACAGAAGATTTCGGTTTAGGTTTAACTTTAGACGGGCATAGGTACAGGCATTTGGGCATGTTTAGGGACAGAGTTAGAGTTCACGTTAGAGTTACGGCTGTGTGAAGATTCGGGTTATGGTAAGTCTGAGGATCAAATGTAGGGGCAGTGTGAGGTGGAAGGTAAGAGTAGGGTTTAGTGCTTAAGGATGAGCGAACCTATTGTCTCATTTAGGCCTATGGTAAACTTGACTGTTTAGATATGGGTTGGGGTTAATATTTGTGTGAGGGTTAGACAGTGTGCGAGGTTAAGAGTTGGGTTCAGGCTTACGGTTTGTGTGTTACGTCCGTTTTGGTTATAGTTAAGTTTAGCTCTCTGTCTAGTTTAAGGGATTGGATTACATTAACGGTGCTATGGAGGCTTCGATTGAAGGTGAGGGATAGAGTTAAGTTAGGTTCAGGCGAAGGATGACGGTTAGGAGTAAGGTTAGTTGTAGGGGGAGCTGCATGTTCACATCAGATTTGGGGTTAGGATTAGGGTTAGCCTTAGGGTAGACATACGGTTATGGTTAGGGCTTGCTTTAGGGTGAGCCTTAGGTTAGGGTTAATTTTAAGGTTAGGAGAATACAGTTAGACCTAGGCTTATGGTACATCTCTGTTTAGGTTTACACCTAGGGTTAGCTTTTCACCTTGTTTAGGGTTAGGATTAGGGTTGTTTTTAGGATAGGATTTAGGTATGAGGTCTAATTTAAGTGTTGGATTATTGGAAGTACATCTGCTCTCACTGGTTTTCCTTCACTGTCACGATGTTTCTGAGATTCATGGTTTAAGGGAAATCTTCCGTCTTGCCGGTTTCAAGGTCAAAAGGCGCTACCGGCAGTTTGTTTTTCCGTCAAACTTACGCTCGCTCTTTGAGAATCTTGGGTCTTTGGGAAAGCCGTGAGTCCAGCAAGTTTTTCAGATTAAGTGTGCCCCAAGCAGTAGGTTCTATCTCTGTGCAATACAGCCCGTGGAATTCCTGGGAATCTGGAACCCGGCCATGAAGTTCAGCCTGGTTGTTATTTTCACACGGAAGAAACTCCTTTGAGGTTCCCATGCCTCTGTACACTGATGCTTCCAGCAACGTCATGTCTCACAGGTCAATAGTGGCTCTTTAAGTTTCACTGGTCTAGGGAAAAGGGTGAAGCGCCTGGGTTCCCGTGCTTCACTACTTCATGGCCTGAAGAAGATGTTTATAGGCACATCGGCAAATCCACCGGTGGCAATTCTACTGTCATTGCGATGGGAAGATTTCTTATTCGTTAGGAAATGTTTTACCATGGAAGACGGGTCCCCACAGAGCTGTCTCTTTTGTGTTGAGACAAACTCTGCTGAATTTAGCTGCCAGCATCTGCGTGTTCTCCCTTTCCTTTAAGGTCGATGGAGACGCACGAGTGTAAGGAAAATGGTGAATGGTGGCCGTTCGTAACCCAGATTCATCAGAAACCGCAGAGTAAATTTTAGGAACGTAGACGAAGGACACCGGAGAAAACTTCACTCAGGGACTTCAGTGAACTCTGCTAACAATGTTGAGGCCCGACACCCCTAGTGCCTGGGGGCGACCCGTCTCCTGCCCTACGTAGTTTTTTTGAGCGTGCCTCCCTCAGGTGGTGCCTTTTCTCTCCCCGCAATATTGCTCCATGAAACTGCCGATGAAAACTATTTGCCATGGGTATGTCGTTTCACAATATTGGCCTCCTCTTTGAAGAACAAATGCTTTTCTACACGGGTGCTGCCTCCCTGAACTTTCCTTTGTCTTGGCTCAATCGATGCAGATTCCTGTGCTGAATGCGCCATAGAGTGACACAGGTGAGTGCTTGTCAGTATTCCAGGCACACGCAGCAATTTCGTTTTTCCAAGACCCACCTGGCTTGATCAAGGTTGCTTATTCCCGTGAAAACGTTTTTCGTCCAAAATCTAGAGGAGCACCATTGTGCCTCTGGGAGCTACACCAGGGCCTGCTGAACAGAGGCTCCAGCGGTTTCATTTTCGGACTGAAATTCAAGACGGAATAGCATGGATCTATGGAAACCATGAAGTGTGGCCGTACCAGATTCTCACATCTTCATTGTCTAATGGAAGCTTGTTTCCCAGGCTAATCCGGCTGGCGCTTCATTTCTGGGCAATGACCATTTAATTGTGGACGTTCAGCCTTCTTCGGAATTCTGATACCGGCAAGTTCCAGCGCCTCACTCGGTGGTGGTTTAGGTGACTCAGGACAACTGTCTTTATTTCAGGCGTCTAGAACAAAGAGAATCCACAAAGGTTGATGATCACGGAGAAAGTAAAGTCCCGTTTCTTTATAGTGCCCACTCATGGCACTTCTAGCATCTGAGGCCAAAGAGCTCGTGCAGCATGATATTCTCAGTCAGGCACGCCGCCTGCAGTTTCTTTCTTGCAGAAAAATCTTTCCCACTGTACTTCTTTAAACTGCTGAAAAATGGTGGCACAGAAGAGTTCGGTTTAGGTTTAACTTTAGACGGGCATAGGTACAGGCATTTGGGCATGTTTAGGGACAGAGAGTTCACGTTAGAGTTACGGCCGTGTGAGGATTCGGGTTATGGTAAGTCTGAGGATCAAATGTAGGGGCAGTGTGAGGTGGAAGGTAAGAGTAGGGTTTAGTGCTTAAGGATGAGCGAACCTATTGTCTCATTTAGGCCTATGGTAAACTTGACTGTTTAGATATGGGTTGGGGTTAATATTTGTGTGAGGGTTAGACAGTGTGCGAGGTTAAGAGTTGGGTTCAGGCTTACGGTTTTTGTGTTACGTCCGTTTTGGTTATGGTTAAGTTTAGCTCTCTGTCTAGTTTAAGGGATTGGATTACATTAACGGTGCTATGGAGGCTTCGATTGAAGGTGAGGGATAGAGTTAAGTTAGGTTCAGGCGAAGGATGACGGTTAGGAGTAAGGTTAGTTGTAGGGGGAGCTGCATGTTCACATCAGATTTGGGGTTAGGATTAGGGTTAGCCTTAGGGTAGACATACGGTTATGGTTAGGGCTTGCTTTAGGGTGAACCTTAGGTTAGGGTTAATTTTAAGGTTAGGAGAATACAGTTAGACCTAGGCTTAGGGTACATCTCTGTTTAGGTTTACACCTAGGGTTAGCTTTTCACCTTGTTTAGGGTTAGGATTAGGGTTGTTTTTAGGATAGGATTTAGGTATGAGGTCTAATTTAAGTGTTGGTTTATGGGAAGTACATCTGCTCTCACTGGTTTTCCTTCACTGTCACAATGTTTCTGAGATTCATGGTTTAAGGGAAATCTTCCTTCTTGCCGGTTTCAAGGTCAAAAGGCGCTACCGGCAGTTTGTTTTTCCGTCAAACTCACGCTCGCTCTTTGAGAATCTTGGGTCTTTGGGAAAGCCGTGAGTCCAGCAAGTTTTTCAGATTAAGTGTGCCCCAAGCAGTAGGTTCTATCTCTGAGCAATACAGCCCGTGGAATTCCTGGGAATCTGGAACCCTGCCATGAAGTTCAGCCTGGTTGTTATTTTCACACGGAAGAAACTCCTTTGAGGTTCCCATGCCTCTGTACACGGATGCTTCCAGCAACGTCATGTCTCACAGGTCAATAGTGGCTCTTTAAGTTTCACTGGTCTAGGAAAAAGGGTGAAGCGCCTGGGTTCCCGTGCTTCACTACTTCACGGCCTGAAGAAGATGTTTATAGGCACACCGGCAAATCCACCGGTGGCAATTCTCTCATATTGTCATTGCGATGGGAAGATTTCATATTCGTTAGGAATGTTATACCATGGAAGACGGGTCCCCACAGAGCTGTCTCTTTTGTGTTGAGACAAACTCTGCTGAATTTAGCTGCCAGCATCTGCGTGTCCTCCCTTTCCTTTAAGGTCGATGGAGACGCACGAGTGTAAGGAGAACGGTGAATGGTGGCCGTTCGTAACCCAGAGTCCTCAGAAACCGCAGAGTAAATTTTAGGAACGTAGACGAAGGACACCGGAGAAAACTTCACTCAGGGACTTCAGTGAACTCTGCTTACAATGTTGAGGCCCGACACCCCTAGTTTCGGGGGCGACCCGTCTCCTGCCCTACGTAGTTTTTTTGAGCGTGCCTCCCTCAGGTGGTGCCTTTTCTCTCCCCGCAATATTGCTCCATGGAACTCTGCCGATGAAAACTATTTGCCATGGGTATGTCGTTTCACAATATTGGCCTCCTCTTTGAAGAACAAATGCTTTTCTACACGGGTGCTGCCTCCCTGAACTTTCCTTTGTCTTGGCTCAATCGATGCAGATTCCTGTGCTGAATGCGCCATGGAGTGACACACGTGTGTGCTTGTCAGTATTCCAGGCACACGCAGCAATTTCGTTTTTCCAAGACCCACCTAGCTTGATCGAGGTTGCTTATTCCCGTGAAAACGTTTTTCGTCCAAATTCTAGAGGAGCACCATTGTGCCTCTGGGAGCTACACCAGGGCCTGCTGAACAGAGGCTCCAGCGGTTTCATTTTCGGACTGAAATTCAACACGGAATTGCATGGATCTATGGAAACCGTGAACTGTGGCCGTACCAGATTCTCACATCTTCATTGTCTAATGGAAGCTTGTTTCCCAGGCTGATCCGGCTGGCGCTTCATTTCTGGGCAATGACCATTTAATTGTGGACGTTCAGCCTTCTTCAGAATTCTGATACCGGCAAGTTCCAGCGCCTCACTCGGTGGAGGTTTAGGTGACTCAGGACAACTGTCTTTATTTCAGGCGTCTAGAACAAAGAGAATCCACAAAGGTTGATGATCACGGAGAAAGTAAAGTCCTGTTTCTTTATACTTCCCACTCATGGCACTTCTAGCATTGAGGCCAAAGAGCTCGTGCAGCATGATATTCTCAGTTCAGGCACGCCGCCTGCAGTTTCTTTCTTGCAGAAAAATCTTTCCCAGTGTACTTCTTTAAACTGCTGCAAAATGGTGGCACAGAAGATTTCGGTTTAGGTTTAACTTTAGACGGGCATAGGTACAGGCATCTGGGCATGTTTAGGGACAGAGTTACAGTTCACGTTAGAGTTACGGCTGTGTGAGGATTCGGGTTATGGTAAGTCTGAGGATCAAATGTAGGGGCAGTGTGAGGTGGAAGGTAAGAGTAGGGTTTAGTGCTTAAGGATGAGCGAACCTATTGTCTCATTTAGGCTTATGGTAAACTTGACTGTTTAGATATGGGTTGGGGTTAATATTTGTGTGAGGGTTCGACGGTGTGCGAGGTTGAGTTGGGGGTCAGGCTTACGGTTTGTGTGTTACATCCGTTTTCATTAAGGTTAAGTTTAGCTCTCTGTCTAGTTTAAGGGATTGGTTTACATTAACGGTGAAATTGAGGTATCGATTGAAGGTGAGGGATAGAGTTAAGTTAGGTTCAGGCGAAGGATGAAGGTTAGGAGTAAGGTTAGTTGTAAGGGGAACTGCATGTTCACATCAGATTTGGGGTTAGGATTAGGCGTAGCCTTAGGGTAGACATACGGTTAGCGTTAGGGCTTGGTTTCGGGTGAGCCTTAGGTTAGGGTTAAGTTTAAGTTTAGGAGTTTACAGAGTTAGACCTAGGCTTAGGGTTACATCTCTGTTTAGGTTCAGACCTAGGGTTAGGTTTTCACCTAGGTTAGGGTTAGGATTAGGGTTGGTTTTAGGATAGGATTTAGGTTTGAGGTTTAATTTAAGTGTTGGATTATTGGAAGTACATCTGCTCTCACTGGTTTTCCTTCACGATCAAAATGTTTCTGAGATTCAAGGTTTAAGAGAAATCTTGCTTCTTGCCGGTTTCAAGGTTAAAAAGGCACCACCGGCAGTTTGTTTTTTTCCGTCAAACTTACGCTCGCTCTTTGAGAATCATGGGTCTTTGGGAAAACCGTGAGTCCAGCAAGCTTTTCAGATTAAGTGTGCCCCAAGCAGTAGGTTCTATCCCTGAGCAATACAGCACGTGGAATTCCTGGGAATCTGGAACCCGGCCATGAAGTTCAGCCTGGTTGTTATTTTCACACGGAAGAAACTCCTTTGAGATTCCCATGCCTCTGTACACTGATGCTTCCAGCAACGTCATGTCACACAGGTCAATAGTGGCTCTTTAAGTTTCACTGGTCTAGGAAAAAGGGTGAAGCGCCTGGGTTCCCATGCTTCACTACTTCATGGCCTGAAGATGTTTGTAGGCACATCGGCAAATCCACCGGTGACAATTCTCTCATATTGTCATTGCGATGGGAAGATTTCTTATTCGTTAGGAAATGTTTTACCATGGAAGACGGGTCCCCACAGAGCTCTCTTTTGTGTTGAGACAAACTCTGCTGAATTTAGCTGCCAGCATCTGCGTGTCCTCCCTTTCCTTTATGGTTGATGGAGACGCACGAGTGTAAGTAGAACGGTGAATGGTTGTCGTTCGTAACCCAGAGTCATCAGAAACCGCAGAGTAAATTTTAGGAACGTAGACGTAGGATACTGGAGAAAACTTCACTCAGGGACTTCAGTGAACTCTGCTTACAATGTTGAGGCCCGACACCCCTAGTTTCGGGGGCGACCCGTCTCCTGCCCTACGTAGTTTTTTTGAGCGTGCCTCCCTCAGGTGGTGCCTTTTCTCTCCCCGCAATATTGCTCCATGAAACTCTGCCGATGAAAACTATTTGCCATGGGTATGTCGTTTCACAATATTGGCCTCTTTGAAGAACAAATGCTTTTCTACACGGGTGCTGCCTCCCTGAACTTTCCTTTGTCTTGGCTCAATCGATGCAGATTCCTGTGCTGAATGCGCCATGGAGTGACACACGTGTGTGCTTGTCAGTATTCCAGGCACACGCAGCAATTTCGTTTTTCCAAGACCCACCTGGCTTGATCAAGGTTGCTTATTCCCGTGAAAACGTTTTTCGTCCAAATTCTAGAGGAGCACCATTGTGCCTCTGGGAGCTACACCAGGGCCTGCTGAACAGAGGCTCCAGCGGTTTCATTTTCGGACTGAAATTCAACACGGAATTGCATGGATCTATGGAAACCGTGAACTGTGGCCGTACCAGATTCTCACATCTTCATTGTCTAATGGAAGCTTGTTTCCCAGGCTGATCCGGCTGGCGCTTCATTTCTGGGCAATGACCATTTAATTGTGGACGTTCAGCCTTCTTCGGAATTCTCTGATACCGGCATGTTCCCGCGCCTCACTAAGACCACTCGGTGGAGGTTTAGGTGACTCAGGACAACTGTCTTTATTTCAGGCGTCTAGAACAAAGAGAATCCACAAAGGTTGATGATCATGGAGAAAGTAAAGTCCCGTTTCTTTATAGTTCCCACTCATGGCACTTCTAGCATCTGAGGCCAAAGAGCTCGTGCAGCATGATATTCTCAGTTCAGGCACGCCGCCTGCTCTTTCTTGCATGCAGAAAAATCTTTCCCAGTGTACTTCTTTAAACTGCTGCAAAATGGTGGCACAGAAGATTTCGGTTTAGGTTTAACTTTAGACGGGCATAGGTACAGGCATTTGGGCATGTTTAGGGACAGAGTTAGAGTTCACGTTAGAGTTACGGCTGTGTGAGGATTCGGGTTATGGTAAGTCTGAGGATCAAATGTAGGGGCAGTGTGAAGTGGAAGGTAAGAGTAGGGTTTAGTGCTTAAGGATGAATGAACCTATTGTCTCATTTAGGCCTATGGTAAACTTGACTGTTTAGATATGGGTTGGGGTTAATATTTGTGTGAGGGTTAGACAGTGTGCGAGGTTAAGAGTTGGGTTCAGGCTTACGGTTTGTGTGTTCCGTCCGTTTTGGTTATGGTTAAGTTTAGCTCTCTGTCTAGTTTAAGGGATTGGATAACATTAACGGTGCTATGGAGGCTTCGATTGAAGGTGAGGGATAGAGTTAAGTTAGGTTCAGGCGAAGGATGACGGTTAGGAGTAAGGTTAGTTGTAGGGGGAGCTGCATGTTCACATCAGATTTGGGCTTAGGATTAGTGTTAGCCTTAGGGTAGACATACGGTTATGGTTAGGGTTTGCTTTAGGGTGAGCCTTAGGTTAGGGTTAAGTTTAAGGTTAGGAGAATACAGTTAGACCTAGGCTTAGGGTACATCTGTGTTTAGGTTTACACCTAGGGTTAGCTTTTCACCTAGTTTAGGTTTAGGATTAGGGTTGTTTTTAGGATAGGATTTAGGTATGAGGTCTAATTTAAGTGTTGGATTATTGGAAGTACATCTGCTCTCACTGGTTTTCCTTCACTGTCACAATGTTTCTGAGATTCATGGTTTAAGGGAAATCTTGCTTCTTGCCGGTTTCAAGGTCAAAAGGCGCCACCGGCAGTTTGTTTTTCCGTCAAACTTATGCTCGCTCTTTGAGAATCTTGTGTCTTTGGGAAAGCCGTGAGTCCAGCAAGTTTTTCAGATTAATTGTGCCCCAAGCAGTAGGTTCTATCTCTGAGCAATACAGCCCGTGGAATTCCTGGGAATCTGGAACCCTGCTATGAAGTTCAGCCTGGTTGTTATTTTCACACGGAAGAAACTCCTTTGAGGTTCCCATGCCTCTGTACACAGATGCTTCCAGCAACGTCATGTCTCACAGGTCAATAGAGGCCTGATATCCCTAGTGCCTGGTGGCAACCCGGCTCCAGTTCATTGAGAACTCTTCCCACAACGTGATGTTTTTCACTAAGTTTTAAAACTTAACCTGGATATTGAAGAGGTGATCTGAATGTTAGAAACCCCAGAAGAAAGAAGAAAAAAAGTAGAGAAACTTCCAATCTTTTCTCAGAAACTGAAAAGAAAAAGTCTAATCTCCTCCTCTTTCTTTTTTTTATATTTCTTTTTAAAAAAACATTTTAGTAGGGGCTCATACAACTCCTATCACAATCCATACATATACATACATCAATTGTATAAAGCACATCTGTACATTCTTTGCCCTAATCATTTTCTTTTTTTACATTTTATTAGGGGCTCATACAACTCTTATCACAAACATACATATACATACATCAATTGTATAAAGCACATCCGCACGTTCCCTGCCCCAATCATTCTCAAAGCATTTGCTCTCCACTTAAGCCCTTTACATCAGGTCCTCTTTTTTCCCCCTCCCTCTCCACTCCCCTCTCCCTCATGTGCCCTTGGTAATTTATACATTGTTATTTTGTCATATCTTGCCCTATCCAGAGTATCCCTTTCCCCCCTTCTCTGCTGTCCCTCTCCCAGGGACTAGGTCACATGTGGGTCCTTGTAATCAGTTCCCCCTTTCCAACCCACTCACCCTCCACTTTCCCAGCATCGCCCCTCACACCCTTGGTCCTGAAGGTATCATCCACCCTGGATTCCCTGTGCCTCCAGCCCCCATATGCACCATTGTACAACCTCTGCCCTAGCCAGTCCTGCAAGGTAGAATTCGGATCATGGTAGTTGGGGGGAGGAAGCATCCAGGATCTGGGGGAAAGCTGTGTTTTTCATCGGTACTACCTCGCACCCTGACTGACTCGTCTCCTCTCCTAAACCCCTCTATGAGGGGATCTCCAGTGGCCGACACTTGGGCCCTGGGTCTCCACTCTGCACTTCCCCCTTCATTCAATATGGTATGTATATATATGTATATATACATATATATATACATATATACACACACACATACATACATATACATACATACATACACACACATATATGTCTTTTTTTTGCATGATACTTATACTGGTCCCTTTGGCACCCCGTGATCGCACTGGTTGGTGTGCTTCTTCCATTTGGGCTTTTTTGCGTCTGAGCTAGATGGCCGCTTGTTCACCTTCAAGCTTTTAAGACCCCAGACACTATCTCTTTTGATAGCTGGGCACCATCAGCTTTCTTCGTCACATTTGCTTATGCACGCATTTGTCTTCAGCGATCCTATCATGGAGGTGTGCAGTCAATGGTATGATTTTTTTGTTCTTTGATGCCTGATAACTGATCCCTTTGGGACCACTCGATCACACAGGCTTGTGTGTTCTTCCATGTGGGATTTGTTGCTTCTGAGCTAGATGGCCGCTTGTGTATCTTCAAGCCTTTAAGACCCCAGTCACTATCTCTTTTGTTAGCCGGGCACCATCAGCTTTCTTCACCACATTTACTTGTTCACCCACTTTGGCTTCAGCAGTTGTGTCGGGAGAGTGAGCATCATAGAGTGCCAATTTAATAAAAGAAAGTATTCATGCATTGTTCCTCCTCTTTCTTAAGATTTGCTTCCATCTATCGAGGAATCAATCTCCTTAGACTGAAAATCAGAGAAACTGTTGGGACACAGAAAGCACAGAGAATGTTAAGAGATTCTGATATTTTAAAAACCTCAGTTAAGAGTGGACATTTATTTTACCATGTTTTCTCATTCCTCTGCATATTTGCTGGAGAGTTAACTTCTCTCTCTTTATCATGCCATCTCACTTACTGCCAGTAATGACAGTGGAACATGTAGGGTTTTGAGACTCAAAATAGGCAAAGGTATGAAATGGAACTTGACTGAAGGAGACATTTAAGTTGCAAAAATACAAATATATTAACTCACATTAATCATTGCTGCTATTATTGTTTGTTTGATTGGCATTGGGTTTTTTTTTGAAGATATTTTCTTGGAATGGGTGGTTATAGAATAGCCATATTATCTGGAAAGCATTTTAAGCACTTTGATGAAGTCATTTTTCATATCTAAGCTCAATGTGGTGTGATTTTTGGTTTGTTGCTTCCATGGGTGTTCATTGTGCATCACAGAAATACAGAATCATAGAACATGTCAGCAGTTTCTCTGCATAACATGCTAAATGGGACAAATAACACGAGAAGCTGTACTAAATGGAAAACACATCAAGGTTGTAGGAAACTCTGCTAATAATCTGTGATATGCAGGTGACATAAAGCTACATGTTCTAAGATAGCAGGATTTGAAAACATGTTCTAAGATGATAGCAGGATTTGAAAACTTACTGATGAAGTCCAGGAATTTCTGCCTTCTCTGTACACCATAATTCAATGTAAACAAAATGAATCTATGGGACAATGGAAAATATGGGAAATAGAGACAAGATTAAAGTTGGGATGGAGTTCATTTTGCATGGATCTACAATTAATATTCATGGAAACCCCAGTCAATGATGCATTTCATTGAGCAAACCTGTTGCTCAGAACTCTTCAAAGATTGAAGAGCAAGGATGTCCCTTTGAGGACTGAGATACACCTGGCCCAAGCTATGAAGTTTTCAATTGTCTCATATGCACGTGAAAGATGGAGAATGAATGAGAAAGATCTAAATTTAAACAATTTATTTGAATTATGGTACTGGTGAATAATTTCATGGTGTGATGGACTGCCAGAAGAACAAACAATCATATATTGGATGATGTACACTTGTAATCATTAGTAGAAAGAAGTGAGCATGTTATTACTTCATCTCAGGTACTTTGAATATGTGTCAAGGAAATCAGAACTTGGAAGAGGACATCCTGCTTGATAAAGCATAAGGTCATTTTTAAAAGGATGACCTTTAAGAATATACATTGCCACAGTAACCACAACAAAGGCCTCATACATGAAAATTGTGAGGATGAGGCAAGACCTGTGTTTAATTGTTTTCTCTAGTGTTTCTGTGAGTTCAAACTGATTTGATAGGTCTTAAAACAGCAAAATGCAATGCCAATGGCAAACATTGCACTCCATGGAGAGGAAGTGAACTCATTCAACTTTCTAATTGGAACCAGATTAAGGATACCATTAAATACGAATCTTATTTCATATCATGCTGCAAATCTTAACTATAGCTATCAATCAACAAATGAAAAACAGAGGCATCCAAATGGTAATAAAGAAGTAAAACTCTCTAAACATAGAAAACGCAAAAGCTTGAGAAGAAAATTATTGCAACTAGTTGGAAGGGTAAGCCATTTCACAAGTTATAAGGTAAACATAGAAAATCAGTTTGGTTCCCACATACCAATAGAGAAAGCTCTTAAAAGAAAATCAGAAAATAATACAATTTGCAATAGCCACCTCAAGCATAAAACAAATTGGAATAAGCCTAAGCAGAGAAACAAAAATCTCATAGAAAGAAAACACTATTCCAAGAAACCAAAAGACATACACATCATTCAAATAATGGGTCATAATCATGAGTAAGTAGTAAGCCTTAACTTTGTGAAAATAAGACACTCTAAGCGATCTATCACTTTAATGCAATTCTGAACAAGATACCAGTGTCTATATTTAAGGACATGGAGATTACTAACCAAATTTTAAAAGAAATTACTCAAATTAAAAAAAGAGAAAAAACCTGGCATACAATGTCAAAATGACCCCCACCCCCATACTCTCCCGAACAGTTTCTACTGGAGTTTCCTCTCAATCTGCTCCTAAGCAGTGGGAACAAAATGAACCCAAGACACAGCAGAAGATTTCATCTGTGCTCCTGGGCCTGAGCTACCCCTGCTGGTATAAGAGCTCTCTTAGTTCAGCCTCCAGCTGTCCTGCATGGTAGGTTGTGTGGGGACTCACATCGACTTTCCCTCTCCTTATCTCCTTGCACAGTGCTTGTCAGTGGTCACAGAGCTCAGCTGCAGGGAGAGCTGGATCTTGGATGTGTGTTGGTCAATGACTATGGTCTCAGGGATGGTGTGTATTCGCTAAACCACTCTGACCAATAGAAGTTCCTTCCCATCCACTTAAGGCTTCTCCCAGGGCTCTGTCTGATCCAGTCCCAAGTAACATTGTTGCTGGAGATGGAGTCCCTAGCGATGGTACAGGTGAGAGGGAGAGTCTGTAAAGGCTTCACCACTTGATTGCTTGACTCCTGTAGCTGCATGTGGTGCAGGACCCCTGGAGTCTTATGAAATAAGCATTAAAGGCCCCATATGTCTTTGAATGTGCTGTCATTCACTGCATCTCCCTGCCACTGACCCGATGGGAGACCCAGCACCATCAGGAGGAGGAAGAGATAGGAGGCAGACATTTCTGTATCAAAGGCTCCCTGACTCAGAAGGGTTTGGAATCCCCTGATTGCAGGGCGGTGATGGGGGTGGTCTCATTAAGTAAGAAACCACAACAGGCATTTGTCTAGGAGTGTTCCTGGCTGTTATAGGAGTTTGGGGCTATGAATAGTATACTAAGGTGCAGGCACCTCAGTTCCACAAGAAAGTGTCTCCAGGGATGATTCTTGAATAAAGTTGGATGACAGAGATGGGAGTGATGTGACCAACAGGCATACCTTGAATTAGTAGGCTCTCCAAATTCCAATATTTGGAATTACAAAATCAGAGTTCCAAGGTAGCAGTGTTGTTTGATTTGAACATATGCATCCACTAACTCATGAATTAATTTTTCTTTGTGAGGTCTGAGAGTTATGAACACGCCAGATATTCTTCTGACTGAGGGAAAATCAGAAAACCAAGCAACTGAGCTAGAAATGAACAATCTCTTCTTTCAAAACCAAATCTATTCTGACTCATAGGAACCCTATAAGACTGATTAGAACTCATTGAGCTTCTTCTGACTATAATTATTTACAGGAATAGGCAATGTCATCTTACATATTTACATAGATAGATAGATAACATACGAAATAAACAGTTAATTAAATTATAAAGCAGTACATATGGCTCATCGCCATTCACTCCTATGAGAGAGTTGTGAGACACTGGCAGTCCTTCAAGTCTTGAGGGCTGCTGGGTAGTCCTCTGTAGAGTAATTCAGGCTACCTGGCTACAGGCAGCACACAGCAAGTCAGGTCAACAGTCAGCCAGATGACAGGGTCCGACAGTCCCCAGCTCAAAAGATGTAGATTACAATGGTGTGGAGGATCAGGTCTTGAAGGAACCTCAAATTACAGCGACACAGTCCATGGATTAGGTGTCCCACAGGTAGTGTAGCTTGCAAATTGAGGCAAAGAAAAAGTAAGGTAGCTGCACACTGGTCCGATGATCAATGATCAAAGAGCAAGAGACAAGAGAGGCGAGGCTCTCCGAGCTATTTATCTCTCCACATTTCAATTAATGTTTTTATTAGCCAGGTTGGCACAATAAACTAACAACCTCAGCTCCCGAGTGATCCCTGCACTCTGAAGAAGAAACATTGAGGTCTTTTAGACTCAGATTTCTGGATTTGTTTGTAGTCCCCATCTCCTCGGGTTGGGCTTGACCGGTCGCTTAATCAAGGTGTACTGCATCTTTCAAAATACTGAAATATGGAAATGATAGAAAATATGGCCTCAAGGAAAATGCAATAGATTTTTTCTCCAGTTGTCTATTGTTGTACACTAAACAGACATGAAACCTTGTAGCTTAAAATCACAAGATCTTTTTGTTTTTCATTTGTTGCTTGACTTTCCTATTTACTCTTATAATGCACATATATGATTTCAGAGGACACTCTCATCTCTGTTGTCTTCTTTGTGTGTATGTCCTTTGCTGTGTTCGATAGTATATGGATGCCCTGCAGTGGGGCACTTGCGTGTGTCCCTGCCTCCTTATAGATGGTCTCTATACCTCTGGGATTTACATTAGGTCCTTGACCCATCTTGTATTCATTTTTGTACATGGCTGAGGTTTGGGTTGTCTTTCATTCTTCTGAGGGTGACGAGTCAATTGTGCCAACCCCATTGTTGAAGATAACGTCGCTCTCCCTTATACAGTTCCTATGGCCTTTGTTGAAGGGTTGCCTGTATGTGGATGGATTATTTATTAGTTTTCTATTCTATTTCATTGGTCAACATATCTATCATTGTATGAGTACCAGGCTGTTTTTACTGCTGTGGCGGTGTAATACTTTTGAGGTCAGTTTGTGTGAGTCCCCCTAACTTGATCCAAATATTTTTGGGTCCCTTGATTATCCTAGGATTCTCCATATAAAGTGAGTAATTATTTTCCAGTTCTTTAAAGGGGTAAATTGGCATTTGGATCACGATTACATTGTACTTAGTGACAGTACTGGGTAGTTTTAACATTTCCTTGGTATTGGGCCTCTTTATCCATGAACATGGCATATTGCGAATGTGAACAGACTTGCATTGGGAAGCATAAACATTCCTGAATCATGGCATCTTGCTGAACAAGAGAGACAGAAAATAGAGAAGACACAAAGAGGCTTTGGACCAGTGCTGAGTTCGACCTGCACACTTCCTACTAAAGATGAGAGTCATATGGGAGCCACATTCTGTTTTCATATGGTTTGTTCCCTAACTTGCTGCCTACATAACTATAGCCGGGAAATCAATGTCACAATCGGGAAATTCTATGGAAGCCTCTGCTCTCAGTCTGTCCCTTCAGAAGTAACATCACCAAGTCTTTCTCTTCAGGCATCACTTGGTAAGTTTGAATAGCCAGTCTTTCTGATTTAATTCAAATAGCTCACCTCTGGCAGTACCCTGTCGCCCCATCTTCCCTCAATTTCATTAGATCCAAATCACCAAGTTTCCATGAGTTTCATCTGGACCTTGATCTTGAGGACTGCCTGGCAAAATCATTTTACTCCACACGAAAAAAGGCTGATATATCTGAAGAATATTTTCTTTGTTATGATACAGCTCTTTAAGTGTATGAAATATCAGGGATAGGCAAAGCTGGTAGTATAAACAGGATAGGCAAAGCTGGTAGTATAATCATTAAGAGATTCTCTGAGGGAAACTGCAAGATGGAGAAGAACACCAATATCACAACAGAAAAACAGTCCTGAATGTCCCCATCTGCACCTGCTCCTGGACCTGAGGCTTGACTCTGTGGGTCTTGCGCGCCCCCTGGGGGCCTGTTTCCTCCCTGAAGGAGAGGTTTGTGTCCTGGTTCAGTCTGAATTCTCCTCACTGTGATGGTAGCACAGAAATAAAAAGGCATGTCCTCGAATTCCAGGCTGTTCATATGCAGATGCAGCAGTTCTTGGAGATACAAAAACATCTTGGAGAAGTCTTTGTAGTATGCACCATCACCACTTGACACCCACTGCAGGTCCTTCCCTGGAGCCTGGTGGACACAGATCATGCATAGCTATTGAAGGGCAATCTTGAGGTTGCACTGGAGAATCTCAGAGACCCCCAAGGAACCCCATACTCCACTAGCTGCACCTCACTCTGGACTTCTGCAAACACAGATATCCATGGCAGGAAAACCATCAGACATGTTCACCGTGTCTCCCACTCACACCCAAGCACACAAACTGGTTCATGACAAAATCACCTGTTAAAATAGCAACAAGGACAAGCCCCTTTCAGCTAAGAGGCCAGGCTTTCTGTGTTGTGCTCAGTCCTGATCACTGAGTTGGGACTCCTGAGAATCCAGGAGCACTTCCAGAGCTGCAGGGTTGGGGCTGTGTTGGCTTTCATCAGCAGAGGGAGGGGTGGATTTGCATTCCCTCCTACTACATAGCAATAAATGAAGTTGCATGACTTCTGAGATCCGAGGGTTCTGTTCCTAGAACAGATATGAGTGTTTTAAGTGTGTTGGAAAGGGCATGCTGATAATATCCTTGGTAACATGTATTATATTACTGTTCTATGCTAAATTGTTATCATATATAATTCATTTTATTCTTCTACTAACACAATACATAAGATTATATTTATAGATTTCTGGTTTTTAGGAATAATACTACATACAGAGATGTAAAAATGTTTTTTATATCTATGAAGGATTCACAGCATTTCCTTCTTAATGTCCCTTGAGATTTTGGAAGAGGCAAGGTTGAGGTTGTCCTCAGGACTAATAATAAGAGTTGTCATACAAGGAAGGCAAAGGGAAGGTGGGGGGGAAGGTGAAGTTGGGGGGGAAGGGGGAAACTGATCACAATGATCTACATGTAACCCACTCCCTGGTTATAAAACAGAAAAGTGGGTGAAGGTAGATATCAGACAATGTAAGAGATGACAAAATAATAATTTATAAATTATCAAGGGTTCAGGAGGGAGGGGTGAGTTGGGAGGGAAGAGGAAAATGAGCTGATACCAAAGGCTCAAGTAGAAAGACAATGTTTTGAGAATGATGATGACAACAAATGTACAGATGTGCTTGACATAATGGATGGATGTATCTATTATGATTGATAAGAGTTGTACAAGCTCCCAATAAAGTGATTTTTTAAAAAAAGGTCAGTGTTGTAAGATGGATGAGCAAAAATTTCCAAATTAATTCTTAGGACTGCTCTTGCTACCCTTGAAGAATAAGTAGGTACAAAGCCCTAAAGAGTTTAAAAGGGAAAAAGGAAATGTGGCACAAATTCTTTGCCCTTTTTCTCATCATTGCAGTTTTCCATTTTCTTAAAACATTTTCATATGAGCCCTGGTCATTATGCTGAAGCCTTTTAAAATTGCTACAGGACAGGGGTCCTACAGGCAATAGACCAATTATTGGGCAGTTAGCATGTCTTCTTCCCACTAAAGCATCGTGTTCTGAATGAAGGCAGGATTAGAGTTCTGGGTCATGTGGTTGTTGTGGATGGATGGTATTGAGTCAGTTTTGACCCACAGGGACCCTGTGCACAGCAGAACAGAACACTGTCTGGTCCTGCACCGTCCGTTCTCAAGATCCTATGCTTGAGCTGTCTGGGGGACAGATAATTAAGGACAAATGAGGGAGAAATTTATTCATAAGTTTTGAGGGGGAAACCTGGCAGTTTAAAATTTATTATCTAGGAGAAATGGCAGAAAAAGTACAAACAATATAATGAAGCATTTCAAATATGTTTCTTTGTTCTTTGTCCGTTGGCTTGTTTTTTAATTGTGAGGAGCTCAGGCTTTGCTTCTGAGCATTTGCAAAGGAACACTTGAATGGTGTAGATACTTTCTATGGACGTCATTCCTTCATGTCACAGAAGGCTGAGCTGGGACAAGCAATTGCACAGTGTATCTGCATGGAAAACATGGCTCTAGAGAAAAGGCACATTATGGTGTGGCAGAAGGCAGGGACAAGGCTATGTCAGATGGTTGCTGGTGAATTAGAGGAGACGGAGGCTGTCAGGACAGTGCAGTAATGAGCAGTTTGTTATTTTCTGCATCATTCATCTTAGGACCTACCATCAGGGAAGATGTTACTGTGATGGAAACTTCCAGTTCCTTTCATGTGCAAAGACATCGTGGTGAGAATGAGTAGGAATAAACTTAGGGAAGGGGGAACATGGATATCCAGGATGAGGGGGATTCCCTTGTTCTTGGAGTAGAACAGAGAGATAGCAGGGTTGTGAATGGGGAGGCAGGGACAGGAGTGGAGTGCTGGAAACTGTGATACTGGTAGGAAGTCAACTGCAGCCTGCCCCATGACTCCTGGAGATAAAGTGGTCCTGTGACCAAAAAGATGTGCTTTAACCATGCCAAACATTTTCTATGGCCTCATATGCATGTTAAAAAGGCAAAACAGAAAATCAAAAAAGAAAGAAAAAAGTACTAGGCCACCATGGTTTGGAAAAATAACCAAACCAAACCAAATACAAAACCCTGCATATTCTGAATGATTAAATTTAAAACATAGGATAACTGCTTAAATTTCAGCTAAATCATTAACTAAATGATTGTCAGAATACTTCTCAAAGTGTGGTGGAAGGATATACTATTAAATTTCCAGCCAATACAAAAACACTTAATGGTTATCTTTACCCAGACCTCCATCCCTCCATTTCCCCTGAGTCTAGTTGAAAAGTATTTATCTGAGCGTCATGAGAATTCTGAAACAGGGACCCCTGAGAGTGTCATTTCTTGTCCTTCAGGGACAGACTGTTGCTGTAAGACAGAATATATTCTCGTGTTACAACATAACTTTTGAAATCAAAGATATAAGGAGTAGGCATATAATTAATATTTTTAAATTAGAGATAGATTCCCTAGGGAACTGTGAGATTTAGAAGAATCCACATGTGACCACAAGCCTTGAAACTCCAGATGCTCCTGCTCTGGGGCTGAGTCCTATGCTCTGTGGGTCCTGAGCACCTCCCTGGAGACCAGTCTCCTCCCTACAGGGGAAGTTTGTGTCTGGGCTCTCACTGAGTTCCCCTCACTGTGTCTCTTGTACAGTAATACATGGACATGTCCTCAACTTTCAGATTATTCATTTGAAGATAAGAGTGTGTTCTTGGAGTTATCTCTGGAGATAGTAAATGGACCCTTCGCGGAGTTGGTGTAGAATATGTACCATCACCACTAATGGCTGCGATCCACTGCAGGCCCTTTCCTGGAGCCTGGCGGATTCAGTGCATGTAAGAGTCACTGAAAGTGAATCCAGAGTCTGCACAGGAGAGTCTCAGAGAGCCACCAGGCTTTGTTAGTTCACCTCCAGACTCCGCTAGCTGCACCTCACCCTGGACACCTGCAAACACAGAGGCACTCTGATTATACAACCCACATACAAACAATTGCCCTCACAATTTTAAACACACAGAGCAAAGTCTATCACAATTGCCATGTAAAATAGCCAAAAATGAATGCCAAAGTCTGGCCAAAATTCATGGTGTGTCCTATGGACTAGCTCCTGGGCACAAATGGAAATATCAGAGACCCCAGAGACTGGGGCTGTCCTCTGAGATCTCCCACATCAGGGACTGTGGCCGGCTTATCAGCAGGCAGAGAGCTACATTTGCATGTCCCCTGAAATTTGAAGCAGATGAGTAGAGATCATGGGCCAGAGTTCTCCCTCAGACTCAAAGAAACACAAGCACTCTCAAGGGAAAACAGAACTCTTAGTTAGGATTTTTATCAAGCATTGCTTTAATCATTGTATATTATCAATATTTTTGAAAAGTACTTTCTAATTTATAAACCTTATATTACAGACACAACAACCTTTGTGACATAAGAGCTCATACTGCATCCTCTCCCATCCCTTTTAAGAGATGGGTACACATGATTATGATGGGTAACTCTCTAATCTGTTTCTTGTATTACAAGGGAACCTTATTAGATGTTTTTTGTTTTGTTTTGTCTTGTTTTTTGCTTTCCATGGAATTTCCACATTTCAGTGATACTCTTTAACTTTGGGCCTGAAGTTGATCATAGAATGTGTACAGAAAACATGAAGAATGAAATCTCCTCCCTGGTCCTACTTCTTTTGTCATGATCAGGAAAACTCGATATTGATTATTTAACATTATCTCCTAAAAGTCACTTTTCTTTTAATTGGCTTACTTAATGTGTTCCTTCCACTTCATTTGAGTTCTTATATTTATTAGTTTCCTCCCCCACCCCCTGCCCTCCTAACTTATGATATAGCATACTCATCGTTTTCTGGTTCCAGTAAATGGAAACAGCAGTCATTAATTAATTCAGTCCAACACAGCCATTCAGGCTATGAAAATCATTAACTACATGTACTAGCTATCAGTGATACAAATAGCATTTGTATATAAAACAGGTATTCATGAATACATACAATGTCATATTTGCATATGTGTTAAACCAGGTTGTCTAGCGAAACAAGTCCATTGCTACTCATATATGTGTAAAAGATAACTTTATATCAAGAAGTAATTACACATCAATGAAACATCCCAGCCAGTAGAGATAAAATTTATAAGTTCAATATTAGCTCATAGGTCTGATATTAGCCCATATGTCTGAATTCCTCTTTTAAGTCACATAGCACATGCAATGATGCTGAATGCAGGATGATCGCAGGCAAGTGGAAAGTCCTGGGGATCTAATGGCAGTGGACGCATCTTCAGGGCTTTGGTTGCCATCACTGTGGCTCCACGTGGCTTGTCAACATGAAAATGAGAGACAGACAGAGAGAGAGAGAGAGAGAGAGAGAGAGAGAGAGAGAGAGAGAGAGAGAGAGAGAGAGAGAGAGAGAGAGATCTACCTCTTCTAATGGGAGATTCAAGAAAACACTTCCGAGAAGACTCATAAGAAGGCCACACGCACAAGAAGGGATCACCATGCTTTGATCTGATTGATGGGCTAGAATCCACCCCTTCACCTTCAGTCTTTTATCAAGTTAACATGAAATTGTGTAACTACCACAGCATAAAATCTACAAATGTATAAACAGCGCAATATCTGTGGGGTTTTGTAATAAATATTCACAGAGTGGTCATTTTGGAGGGAACTGAAACTCTATATGCTAATAGGATGCTCCTTGTTCCCATGCCTCCCCCATTTCTATGGTCTCAGAATTCTTGCCCCTGTCCTTTCCACAACCCAAGTTATCCCCATAGACCAATACCATCATTACAGGGACGTTTGTGTTTGTGATGGTAGTGAGTCCTCTGTTTCCCTCACACATTAATGGACAGCCACGTCCTCAGTGTCATTGAGCTCAGATGCAGGGAGAACAGATTTGAGTCTGTATATTTTTCTGGAGCTTGAGCATCATCAGTTCCTTAAAGATGAGATGTTGTTTTCTGCTATTGAAATATATTGCTCACAACTACTGCAACCTTTTCTGAAGGTTTTGGCAGCTCCAGCTCCAGCAGCATCTAGGCATCAGAGACAGCAAAGCCTATGCAGAGGATCTATGATGATTTCTCACTCTTGGACCCAAATCTTGGACAAATAGGAACAGGGAAAATAATCACTGATGACAAGTAATGGAAGCCTCAGTAATCCAGCCCATTTTTGGAATCTTGACACTGCTAGAGAGAAGTAATAGCTAGGCAGAGGAATCTCCACAGGACATTGATGTCCTATGGAAAAGGTCTATGGATCCTAGAGAACCCTGTCTATGATGAAATGTTTTTCACTAGGTTTGAGACTTTACCTGGAAATTGATGAAGTGCTCTGCATATTAGAAGCCCAGGAATAAAGAAGAGAAGTTCCCAATCTTCTCAGAAACTGCAAGTCTGACCCCATCATCTTCTTTGTGCTAACACCAACACCACACTCACTGCCATCAGTGGATTCCGACTCATAGAGACTCTATATGACAGTGTATTCCATCATGTTGAAAAGCACACTCGACGAAAGGAACTGTGTTACCAACATGACTCCTGCTAGAAACAAACACAGGGCTGCATGACAGTGAAAGGGACCCGCTCTCCTTGGATCAAGCAAGGACTGAGGCAGAAGATTCCCCAAAGAAAGCCTCTGAAAAAGATGGTAGGCATGGCTTAAAGGTTTGGAAATATATACCAACAAGTAAATGTATAGGATTAAGGATGTGAAACATATTTCACAGGGATGGTTACGAATATGCATTAGGGTGAGGTTAAGATTCTTTTTTAAATTAATAAATCTTTTTATTGGGCTCATACAACTCTTATCACAATCCGTACATACATCAATTGAGCAAAGCACCCTTATACATTCTTTGCACTCGTCATTCTCAAAATTCACCTTCCACTTGGGTTCCTGGAATCAGCCTGGTTTCCCATTTTTCCCCCTTCCCCTCCCTCCCTGCTCCCCCCTTCCCCCTGGTCCCTTGATAGTTTATAAATAATTATTATATCTTATCTTACACTCCCCGGTGTCTCCCCTCACCCACCTCCCCATTGCCCATTTCCCAGAGAGGAGGTTACACATAGATCTCCAAGATTGGCTCTCCCTTTCTGCACCCCCTTCCATCCTGGTGTAGCCACTCCTACCGCGGGTATTGAGGGGTTCATCTGTCCTAGATTCCCTGTGTTTCCAGATACCTACTTCACCGCTGTACATCCTCTGGTATAACCAGGTCCGCAAGGTAGAATTGGGGTCATGATAATTGGGAAGGGAGGAAGCGTTCAGGAACTAGAGGAAGGTTTTGAGTTTCATTGTTGCTACAGTGAACCCTGAGTGACTCATCTCCTCCACACTACCCCTCTGGAAGGGATGTCCAGCTGTCTACAGATGGGCATTGGGTCCCCATCTTGCACTCCCCCTCATTCACGGTGATGTGATTCTCGCCACCACCCCACCTTTGTTGTTTGGGACCTGGTCTCCTCTGCCCTTCACGATCACCTATGTTGGTGAGCTGCTTCTGTGTGGGCTTTCTTGCTTCTGGGCTAGATGCCTGCTTATTTGCTTTCAAGCCTTTACGTCCCCAGATGCTATATCTCTCAGTAGCCGGGCAAGACACAGCTCCTTGTACTTCTTGGTTCCAAGTGTCTTATTTGACCTTTTGGGTGACTTTTGGTTCCTTGACCAAAATTCTTATGTTCCATGTGACCTGTGACCTGAAGTTTGGGAATGTCTTGGTGGACATGTTTGCCTGGCCAGAATGGATACTCATTTGGTGTAGTGGGATATTTTTTTTGTGAGGAAAGAGCTCAACAGATACAGGATATCAGGAAGGGAAATACAGAATAATTGCAGGCAATAAATGAGGCACTCCAACATCCTGTGGCAACATCTCATATCTTAAGGAGAAGTTCCTTGGACAAGCTATGGAATTTACACTGTGACACAACCTTAAGCAGCTTGGGAAATAATCTCTAAGAGAATGTCCAAAGTTCATCTTATACTGTACTCCTTAGCTACTATATTCACAACAAATATAATCTTGTCACAAGGGATTAGTTATCAATGATAACTTTTTCGCAGAAATGGTACATCTATTGTTATTTTTAATCACTTTATTAGTGGTTCATACAACTCTTATAACAATCCGTACATACATCAATTGTATAAAACACATTTGTACATTCATTGCCCTCATCATTCTCAAAATATTTACTCTCCACTTAAGCCCCTGGCATCAGGTCCTCATTTTGCCCCCTCCCACCCCACTACCCCCTCCCTCATGAGCCCTTGATAATTTATAAATTATTATTTTGTCATATCTTGCCCTGTCCAATGTCTCCCTTCACCCACTTTTCTGTTGTCCATCCCTCAGGGAGGAGGTCACATGTAGATCTTTGTAATCGATTCCCCCTTTCCAACCCACCCTCCCTCTATGCTCCCAGTATCGCCACTCATACCACTGGTCCTGAAGGGATCATCCTCCCTGGATTCCTTGTGCTTCCAGTTCCTATCTGTACCAGTGTACATCCTCTGGTCATGCCAGACTTGCAAGGAAGAATTCGGATCATGATATGTGGGGGATGGGGGGATGGAGGAAGCATTTAGGAACGAGAGGAAAGTTGTATTTTTCACCGTTGCTACATCGCACCCTGACTGGCTCGTCTCCTCCCCAAGACCCCTCTGCAAGGGGTCTCCAGTGGCCTAAAAATGGGCTGTGGGTCTCCTCTCCGCACTGCCCCCCTCATTTACTATGGTAAAAATTTTTGTTCTGATGATTCCTGATACCTGATCCCTTTGGCTCCTCGTGAGCCTACAGGCTGGTGTGCTTCTTCCACGTGGGCTTTGTTGCATTTGTGCTAGATGGCCGCTTGTTTACCTTCAAGCCTTTAAGACCCTGTCCAGACACTTTATCTTTTGATAGCTGGGCACCATCAGCTTTATTCACCACACTTGCTTATTCATCCACTTTGTCTTCAGCGGTTGTGTTAGGAAGGTGAGAATCATAGAATGCCAATTTAGTAGAAGAAAGTATTCTTGCATTAAGGGAGTACTTGAGTGGAGGCCCAATGTCCTTCTGCTACCTTAATTCTAAACCTATAAATATATGCACATAGATATAGTTCCCCATCCTCATACATTAATATATTTGCATATGTATTGTTTGTTTTCTTTCTTTCTTTTTTAGGAATTTGGCAGTGATTGGTAGATATATATGGGCAAGAAAAGTATATATTACTTCCCTTTTTGTTCCACCTTCCAAAGATCAACCTGGAGCTTCACTCAAAAATTAAAGAGTTTATTGAAGGAACAAAACAATCGAGGAATGGACAATAATAATTGTAAGGATTCACAAAGTCCCACCGTAAAAGTAAATTTTCAGAGTTTAAATGCAGAAGGATCCTGAAACTTAAAAGATTATTCCAATCCCTTGATCTTTACTACGTTTGGCTCAAATGGACAAGGCAATATCAAGGACACTATATAATGATTGAGTCATGTAACAATTTTTATTTGCTTTGCTTTGACTTTAGATATTGGGAGAGAGAGTGACTGCTCTTCCTGGCAGCTTGTTGTGGGAGTAGCTATGCTGATTTTTACTCATATTTTCTACACTTTCAACTGAGTTGAAACTAAAAATTAAAATTGTCGATCACAGGACAGAATGTTGCAAGACCAACCACTTCTATGCAAATACCTTTTACAAGTTCAAACCTGTCCGATAGAGTCACTTTGGGTCACAATCAACTATTTGACAGTGTGAGTTTCCATGTACAATTTAGAAGACACTAGTACACTCTCTACGATTGTAAACAGGGTTTCCATTGAATCTGTTTGAGAGCTGTGGGAACAAAACCAACTCAAGACTCCGGAGAAAGGCCCACCTGTGCTCAGCTCTGAACCTGCTCCTGGATCCTGTGCTTGTTGTTTGTCCTGAGCTCCCCCTGCTGGTCAGTAAGCCCCATGCAGTCCAGCCCCAGAGCTGTCCTGTGAGGGTCACACTGACTGCCCTGTCTATGTCCACCTGCACTGAAATAGACAGATGGGTCCTCAGTGCTCACAGAGGTCAGGGGTAGGGAGAACTGTTTCCTGGAAGAATCAAGGTCAATACTACAGAGATTTATAGTAGGAGATCCCTGTTCACCATGGCCTCTCCCTGGCTGCTGCCTGAATCCAATCAATCCCAAATACCCTCTCCCTGAACCAAGGTCGTCCTATCTCAAGAGGCTTTGGAGTCTCCTCCTGATGAGGCCACTTTTAACCAGGAAACTATACCAATCATTTTCTTATGAGTATAACTGACTGTTATAAGGTCTGGAACCCATGAGTAGTTTGCGAATGCCACAGCATTACCGCTCCACCAAGAGATTTCTCCAGAACTGTTTCCCACATCAAGTTGAATGCAGGCAAGTGAATGAAGCTAGAAAGCAAGCAAATAACATGTCTACTTATTAGAAAGAAGGAAAGAAGGTCTAATAATATTGGGAATGGATGTGTTGAGAAAGGGCCAGAAAATTTGAGCTGAGCATTTTCTTCAATTTTGACAATGCACCTGCTCATTCTTCAAGGGCATCAAGGACTGAACTCTGAGAATTTCATGAAGAAACTGTACTTAATCTGCTCTATAGCCCTACGGTTAATCATATGTTACACAGTGAGCCACTTAAGAGAAACCCAATCCAGTAAGAGGCGTCAGTGCCCCCATGTGGTGAGATGTCTCCCTGTCATGTCAGTGACCTGTGTTTTTATTCTCACTCTCTAGGAGACAACAGACACTGTGTCCTCTGGTGCTGGACTGAGAGATGCCTCTGAGACTCCTGCTCTGCAGCTGCATCAGGCTGAGGGTTTCTGCCCCTCTCAGGAAGGGGGTTCTCTCACCGTGTCTCTTGCACAGTAATACATGTTCTTCAGGCTGCTCCACTGCAGGTACGTGGTGCTGATGGAGTTGTCTGTGGAGATGGTGACTTTTCCTTGGAAGGATGGGTTGTACCTGGTATCAGAGTCAACAGGATAAATCATTCCTACCCATTCCACGCCCTTTCCAGGTGGCTGCCTAATCCAGTGGCTCCAGCTTCCAGTAAAGTTGTACTCAGATGCCTTACAGGAGATCCTCGAAGATTCCCCAGGTCTTTTCACCTCTGCCCCAGACTGCACCAGGTCACCTGAGCACAGACACCAGTGGAGATAGGATTCAGAGATCAGATATTCCCTCTACACACACACACACCACCACCACCATCACCACCACCACCACCACCACCACCACCACCACCACCACCACCACCACCACCCCACCACCCCATTCATCTCAAATCCTGTGACGATCCTGACCTTGGAGAAGAGCAATGAGGAGAGCTAGGCTGGCAGAGCCCATCTTGCAAGGAGGATGGAAAGGGATCACACTGTGGTCCCCAGCTGGATGATGAGGGTGCTTCCCCTGTGGAGGTGGCCTGTGGATCTAAAATGGATGTCTTCACTTTGCATTTCTTCCCTGCTCTCCATGTCAGACTCCTCCAGTCTTATAACCCTGGAAACCCAAGGTAGGAGGAGGTGCGTGTGTTGGGACTGCTGGGAGGGACAGAACCTGATCCTAGTAACATCCTGCAAAACACACACACACACACACACACACACACACACACACACACACACACACCACCACCACCACCACCACCACCACCACCACCATCACCACAACCACCACCACCACCCGGCACTGACACCTCACGCATGGAGAGTTTTGCACTGTGGCTCTCCACTCAGTGTATCTCTTAGTCCACACCCGGGGAGGAGTTGTTTCAAACCCAGTGTGAATCTGCAGCCCAAGGAGCCTGGGGCGTCACAAAGGGTCCCTCCTTACTGTCTGTGGGGAATGATGTCCAGATAGAGAGTACCTCTGTCTCCTTAGTGAAGACTTTGCAGAATCTGATTTCCCAAATGGTCCCTTCTTAGTAAACTCTCAGGTACCTCCTAGTACCCAGGTCTGCCCTGTGCTTCCTGCTGCCTGAGAAGAAATATAATCTGTCCCTAAACATTTCTCTGACCTACTCTGATCTAAACTAAAGAAAACAATCAGTGGGTTAACTTTTTCTCTCTCTGAGGAGGAGGCCTTGGGGTTCGGGGAACACAAAGAACCACTGACATAACAGCCCACAAAGACAATGTCCTACGTCTGGGTTTTGAGAGTAGTGACTGGGGACATTAAAACATATGAAGTGCAGCTAATTGTTTCTCCCTTTCCAGAGTGATGATAATTGAAGACAGATGGAAACCATTAGTCCAATGCTGTAATTAATCATAGATTCGAGTCTCCTGAACTCTCAGACCAGAAGAAACATATGGTGCCTTACTATCAGTACCCATTTCTTTGGAAAAGATAGCATTAGAAGGTCTTAGGAAGAGTGGGATAAAAAGTGAAACAATACACACAGAGAGAAACATACACACACACACAAAGAAAAGAGAAAAAAAGAATAGATTTACTGGTTGGTAGACTTGTGGAAGTCCTGAGACTGTGGTTGTCAGCCTCCCTTCAGGTCTGGGACAGAACTCAGCCCTTGGAAAAACTTCCAGCCAAATAACTGACAAGCCTACAAGGGAGCAATAGTCCTGGGGAGATACAATGACTTTAGAACAATCAAACTTCTGTGATTAAAAGGGCAACATTTATCCAGGGAAAAATTCATAATGTTTGGAAAGAAAAGGTAATTGTAACAGGAGTTTGTGTGCATTGCAGTCAATGAAAGGAAACAAAAGTGCATGCATTTTTGAATGAACACTAATCTTCTCAGTATACCTTCATGCAATCCACAAAAAAAAAATAAAGAGAAAATAAAATTCAAGCATTTCCCCTCAGTTTTCTCCTGATGAGGAGAGAGCACCCCAGGTTGTGGTTTATGCACTTGGGGTCTCCCAAGAAACAAACAAGGACCCAGAGAATGTGTCCTACTTCCATGCCTCATTCTCCTCCCTCTGTTCTCTGGAGTTGACGGTCATGCTAAAAACATCTTAATCTTGGTTCTCAGAGGCAGGAAGAGGACTAAAAACCACGACACAGGGAAAAATGAGATAGGGGAGGCTCCAATTCTGCTAGGAAACCTGTATCTTCCTCATCACACACTGAGTCTTGAATCAGGATCATGTGCCTGTTTGGCCTGAGACCCTGTGCCATGCATCCCAACCTTCCCTTCATGGTGCTTACACTCTGGTCTCACATAACTTTCCTTACCTACTTTTATCTGCATCACCACACGCATCAAATAAGTGATATATTCCTGTTGTGGAGACCCAGTTTCTTAAGAAAATCTCTTGAAGAGTGAGTCATTGTTGTATAACATCCATGTACAACTCCTTATGACACACCTCATGTTGTAGTTTGTGCATTTAGTCTTCAATTTATCTCAAATAGAAAAAAGCGTTATCTGAACACCCTCTGCCTGGACTCAGCCCAAATCCCCGAATCTGAATACACAATGACACTGGAGTTTGTTGATCGAGTTTCTTTATCTCCCTCTCCATCCTTCTATACATTTCCAATCTCTGCTCTATATCTATCCATCTATCTATCTATCTATCTATCTATCTATCTATCTATCTATCTATCTATCTATCATCTATCTATCATAAATCTGTTAATTGGTCTACCAATCTACTGAACAATTGATTAAGTTATCATCTATTTTCTGTGTATATACTGTCCATATCTTGTATCTATCATCTATCTGTATTTATCTATCTATGTTCCTTTCCTATTTCCATCTATTTCATGCTTAACTTTATTTCTGAAATAAACCTCGGCTTAATGGGAGTATATTTGTTTTGTTCTCGGTGGAGTATGTTATATGTAGGTCATTGATTTTAGTTTACTAGACTCATTTATTTGTTTACTTATTTGATTCTTGATGTCCTTTTGGATCTTCTGTTTCAATGTTAAGTCAATAATTGAACATGTTAAATTGAATTACTCCATTATTTGGTTGCATTATGCTGTTATTTATTTATTGCATTAAAATATTAGCCAGAAGTTGTTTGATATATTTTGAAGAAATAATGACATATTCTCACCACCTGTCTGGTAGTTAATTATACTGTGGTGGCTTGTGTTTTGCTGACATGCTGGAAGATATGTCACTCTTATATCAAATGCCAGAAGGGTCACCCAAAGTGAGCAGATTTCAGCAAAGCTTCCAGACTAAGAACAGACAATGCAGAAGGACCCCTCTCCCTCTTCAGAGGAAGAAGCTGCTAAAACCTTATGCATAACTTTGAAGCATGGTTGAATACTGAAAGCCTAGGCAAAGGAAGTAGGAAATTGTTGAAGCTACTGCCAGATGGGCCACTCAGGTTTGAGGGCACTCAAAATGTTACTGAAGAGGAGCTGATTTCTTGAAGTCATCTTGATTTCCATGATGATGTGATTTGGGAGTTGAACCATCAGGATCTCCATTTGCTGATGGGGCATGCCTCAAGGTAAAGAGAAACAGCTGCAGAAGTCTTCTTAGGAACAGAACTTGTAATTTGCATACTACGGATGTTGGGAAATTGGAAGTGGTCAAATATTAAATGGTATACATGTGTATTGATTGATATCCTAGGCATTAGTGAGCATAAGTGCACTGACCAGTATTGGCCAATTTGATCAGAAAATCATAGGAGTTACTATGCTGGGAACAGCACAGTCAAGAGAATGGCATGGAATTGTCAGAAAGGTTTTGCTAAACCCATCATGAAATACAGTACTCGCTGTGATAAGATTATATTTGCCTTCAAGGAAATCCAATCAATACAACTATTATCAAGGATTACTTGAACAATGCAAGTGCTGCCAAGTTTAGAATATCAACATAACACTAATAAATAAAAATTATATTTTTATTTGGTTCTTACTCCCCACTTTTTTTGCTGAGATTTCAATTCCATTATTATACATCCTACATGCAATAGGTCTGATTTTAAATATTTTTATACATTTACATTGTATTCCTATGTCATAAAAATAGAGAAAACCCTTGAGGGAAACAGCGCGATGGAGATGCATAACCAGACCACAAAAGGAAACCAGCCCTGAAACTGTCCCTCTGCACCTGCTCCTGAGTGTGTCCTGTGATCTGTGGGTCCTGAGCGCCCCCTGCTGCCCAGCTCCCTCCCAGCAGGGAGTTTGTGTCTGGGATCACACTCACTTCCTCTCATTTTCTCACAGAGTAACAGAGGGTCTTGTCTTTCATTTTCTTACCGTCCATTTGCAGATAAACTGTGTTCATGTCATTGTCTCTGCAGATATTGAATCAACCCTTCAGAGTCTGCATAGTTCTTAGTGCTGTAACGGAACTATTTACACAAATTGATGAACAAAGCTTACATACCAAGGTATCTTTATCCTCCTCTCTTGAGGGGTGATTTCATTTCACAGGAACGTTATGCTATTTTCAGGAAGTAATTGTCTTTGTTTCCCATCTTGAAATGCGTAACAAGTAAAGAAAGGATTCAGCGAAATATTCGGAGTCCCTGCCTCAGTGAGCACAGCTGCCATTCCCCCGGGTTTTCTGACGCTCTCAGGATATGGGTTTCACAGCGCTTGTCTCACACAGTCAGGTTGCAGTGTCCTTGGACTTCAGGCTGCTTATCCGTAGATAAGCTGTGCTGATGGGGGCATCCAAGGAGAAGACAGAGCCCTATGTGAATCCCTGGATATATGTTGATTTCCCAGTGTGGGTGTTGATCCAGCCATCCACTGAAAGCCTCTTCCGGGTACTTGTCAAACCCTATTCATTCCATCACTGGTGAAGGGGCTCACAGAAGTCCTACAAGACACCTTCACGAATCTCCCAACTTTTTCACCTCAGCCCCAGACTGCACTAACTGCATTTAGGCATGCACACCTGTGTGTGAGGACGTAAACCAGAAAGTGAGGGCTCTGGAGCTGCCACAGTGTTCGCTCCATTCCCATGTCTTATCTTACCCAGGGCGACTGCCAATAGGAAAATGAAGCTCCACAGTCACCCCTTCATGAGTGCACTTTGTTGTCAGTGGTTTAGGAATAACCTATGTGGCAATATCTTTGCTTAATGCTTCCCCAGGGGAATGGCTTCAGCCTTCAAATCTATAGAGCTCTCGTATGTGCATATAATTCACATTCATGAATGTATTCCTGGTCTAAATCAGTGATAAATAATAAGAAGCCTTGATAACTCTAGAGCAGCAATTCTCAACCTTCCTAATGCCACGACCCTTTAATACACTTCCTCATATTGCGGTGACCTCCCAACCATGAAATTATTTTTCATTGATACTCCATGACTGTAGTTTTGCTGCTTTTATAAATCAGATGACCCCTGTCAAAGGTTTGTTCGACCCCCAAAGGGGTTTTGACCCCATTGAGACTGCTGCTTTAGAGCATCACACATAGTGATAGCTGAGCTGTTCATCTCAAGTGCATTCTGGAATACTGATGGCTAATTGTGGGAATATCTCACCAAGTGAACTCACAGCTGGTCATGACTGGTACAGACGTATCCACGTACACACGTCTCCTATAATTTCATTCACTTCATAGGTGAGAGGTGACAAAATCAACTTCCCAAACACTAACACTGACCATTCAAGGGGGTTGTTTTAGGTGAAGTTGATTAGAAAAACAAACCCAGAGAGGTTAAGAGAGAGCTTTCTATCAAATAGCAATTGTACGTTGAGAAAACATCCAAGCCCAGTCCAGATCAAATCCATAAGCCTGATATTAGGCCATATGTCCAATACTAGTCCGTACATTTCTCTTGACTCACAGAGTATTCAGTGATGATGAGTGCAGGAAGATCACAGTCTAGTGGCTGGAAAGTCTTGTGGATCCAATATCAGTGGAAGCCTCTTGGTGCTGGTGTGTGTATCCATGTGGTTCCTCCAGCTTTCTGCATGGGCCTCCCCACAGGGAGATGAAGCACAGACAAGGTGTGTCCCGCCTCCCAAGAGAGAGGAAATTCTCAGAATCGTCATGAGAAGGCCACACACACAAGTAAGCATCTTCAGGCTGTGAGCTGATTGACAGGCTAGACTCCACCCCTACACTTATTTATCAAGTTAACATGAAATTATGTAACTGCCACCACGGCTATTCCTCTGGTCTGTGAAGTGCAGTGATTTCTCACCGACTCCTGGGGTTGGGAGAGTCTTACTCATTTTACTGTATCCTCCTCTCTCTCACTTTTAATGTAATGAGCGTGTATTCCTAAATAGCCACCTATGTCTTCCATGAACTTAGCTTTTCTTACTCGTTGAAAAATTGAAACAAATGTATCATTTTAGCAGGCATATGCTTATTTCCACTACTCACATAAAAACCAGTCCACAAGAACAAAAAAATCATAGTGAATGGGGGTGGGGGAGTGTGGAATGGAGACCCAAAGTCCGTTTGTAGGCCACTGGACATCCCCTTACAGAAGAGTCTTGGGGAGGAGACTAGCCAGTCAGGGTGTGATGTAGCAACTATGAAACATACAACTTTCCTCTAGTTGCTAAATACTTCCTCCTCCCCCACTATCATGATCCCAATTCTACTTTACAAATCTGGGTAGACCAGAGGATGTACACTGGTACAGATAGGAACTGGAAATGCAGGGAATATAAGGTGGATGATCTCTTCAGGACCACTGGTGTGAGTGGCGACACTGGGAGGGTGGAGGGAGGGTGGGTTGGAAAGGGGAAACCAATTACAAGGATCTACATGTGACCTCCTTCCTACAGGATGGACAACAGAAAAGTGGGCGAAGGGAGACTTCAGAGAGTGCAAGATATGACACAATAATAATGTATAAATTATCAGGGGTTCATGAGGGAGGTAGAGTGGGAAGGAAGGGGAAAAACGAGCTGATTCCAGGGACTTAAGTGAAGAACAAATGTTTTGAGAATGATGAGGGCAATAAATATACAAATGTACTTTACACAGTTGATATATGTATGGATTGTGATAAGAGATGTATGGACCCCTAATGAAATGATTAAAAAAAGGCAGGGAATAAAATTTTTAAAAAGGTCCACAAAACACAATGGAAGAAAAATTGAAAGGCAACCAATTGAATAATATAAAAGTGTGTAAACTTCAAAAATCATACAAAACATCTTTTAAAATATAAAGGAAATTATCTTTATCACAGTAAGTCTGATATTATTCCATAAATAAATTCAATTATTTTGCAATATATATTTAAGATACATTAACAGGATTAACAAAAGTTGTACATTTTAATTAAAAAATAATATCAGCACTGTGAAAGAAAAAACCCATAATATCAGGATATATCACTACAAAATTGGCAAAATGTGAAGAGTATAGTACACATTTTTATGAAAATACTGCCTTGTCTGAATGGTCCTAAAACAATCCAAGAGCTAAGAGCTCATAAGACCCACTAACCTCTGGATGGTTTTCATTTAAAGTCCAGGGGACTGGTTTCCAGGTTTCAGCTGGAAGAACTTGGGTACAAAGCAGAAGGGGTGATAAAATGTTGATCAGGTTTGCTTGATGTTGGGCCATGAGGCACCGCTTGCACTCATCCCCCATAACATCTATTCACATGGAGATTACCACAGCTCTGTGCCTGTGTGCCCACATTGGGTCCTTTCTGGACCCCTCCAACTCCATTTCCGCTATGGACCCCTGCACTCTCTCTCTTGGCCTGTCTCCTCCTCTGAGTCAGTCATAAGCTCCGTTTTCTGCAATGTGAGTCACGGATGCACGGATGCTGGGAGTCCCTACATGCGGGCATCAGAGAACTGACATGGATTGACATATCACAATGCCTCCAAAAATCTAGAGAGAGGTGCATTCAGAGAGGCACAGCAGTAATCTGCTTACCTGGATCAGAAACCACTGAAACCATGTATTTAAAAAAATATATGTATATATATAAATTAAAATGTGATAAATTTCTAGAGGCTGAGTACTGATTACTGAGACTGTGAGAAACCACTGGGGCCGGTCATTAGTGGAGCTCATGATCTAACTGTAAAACCTGTTGAGGTTCTCCAGTGAACATTCAAAACAAGTCCTCGTGTTTCTGGCCCTGGAGAAGAAGACCATTCTCAACTTGAAATATTTCACACCAGAGGAAGGTCATTTGTATTGTCTTTCCATAGCTGGGGGGTGAAATATTTCTCCTATCAACCACCCACCACACATCTTACCCATGATGCCTACGTTGAGAGTCGGGGGGGGGGTAAGGGGGTAAAGAGGAATAGTCAACAGGGATAAACAGTCAAAGGTAAAGAATATGGATACTGCCGTGAAGCAAAGGAACACCAGCCAGTGAAGATATAAACTACAGCACAGGCATGAAGGTCAGAGCCCCACTACGAAGGTCCCATAACAGATTCAGGCTCAATTAGATGATCACACAGAAAATTCCTATTCTCTCACTTCATCACCATCCAGATTCCCAGCATAACAATTGTGGATTACAATTTAGAAAGGTAAAATTCTGCTCCTCTGAGGAGTAAAAATATAGATGTATAGTGAACATTAACATTTTCTACCTCTTGTCAGATTAGGATAAATCCTCACAAGACTCAGATATGAGAACAAGGGCAATAAATGTTTCCACCGTGCAGAAATAGTAAATAATAAGATGAAATTCTCATTTATCTGAATACATCAATCTCATTTGATTATGACCTTTCTGTGCAGTTAGTTTTTAGTCTGTGCAGCACATTGTGACATCTCAAATTTAATTCATTAGCATCTTTGAAAGTTTTCATGATTCATTTTATATTGAAAAACTGAACAGAGTGATTTTTTCAGTCACACAACCAATGAACATTTTTTTAACAAACTGCTGTAGCTTGTCCAACTGAAGTGACAGGACACATGGTTGTGGAAATGGAGTGCTGAATGAAACAGAGTCCTTTTTCATATGAGAGGAGAACATGGGACAAAATGCTCTGCAGAGCACATTGAAATCTGCAAACAAAGAGTGAGAAGACTTAGGAGATGATCGCATTCTAATAGAGTAAAGCAGGTGCAGCAGTGAATAAAGCAAACATAAATAGCAATTAATTTATTTCAAAAACAATGAAAGTAATGCCTGAAGCCAGATGTCTCAGTAAAATCTGTCAAGCTTTAAAAACAAAGTGAAAAGTGTTTATGATACATAAGTAGCATTATAACGAGCAAATTTGCCATTAATTTGTTGACTCAGTCAATAAACAGTTGACTAAGACTAGAATTCAGAATACTGAGCACCAGAAAAATGACATGAGGTTACTATTATTTAGGGAGAATCCAGACTGCATCACACTTGATAATGAGACGTTTCTTTGCTCCTGGACCCAATTCCTACAGGCATATCTAGGTCAGTCTCTCTAGATCTAAGTTGTGAATTGCTTATATTTGACTTATCGTCCATTCTGCATAATGTGTGAATTAAGTCACTGCCAACATTAATTCAGAACTCTCCTTATTAGTTAGTTGCCAATGTCATAGTTAACTTTACTTTTGAAATTGGAGGAAACATTAACTTTAATATATACCGTGACATTTTTTTTTAATGTATTGACCATTTTGACTCCAGGTCTACTACAGACTAGAACTGAACCCATATGGTTCCCTAGACTGTAATCTTTGTGGATGCAGCTTGTCAGTTTTCGTGTGCACAGGGACCTGATGGTTGGTGTTAATGGCTCACCTTTCAAATGGCATCCATGAGCTTGAACATTGAGGCACAGGGATTGCTATGTCATAACCTACAAAGATAGGAAGAAACTCAAGTTAAAAAAATATATTTAATGAACGTGTAAAATGTTTTCATTGACACTAAGCAGGCATTTTCCAATCTCAGTCCTATCACCCTCTTAACCTGCGCTGAGAAGCCTCAACCTCATTTCTGAGTTGTAAGAAGGAATAAAGGATAAATATGCTTTCAGTGACTTTCATAAAAATGACTTCATTATTTTCAACTTTGTGTGCTCATACACTTGTCTTACTTTTATATTTATGCTTAAGTAAAATAAGCCACGTACTAGATTTCAACAGCTAGATATTGGTGTGTCTATCACTCTACTAATTAAGAAAGTGTTTGTTAAGAGAAGTATGTTCGCTTTCTGTAGAAAACACAGATTTGACCAACCAAGATTGAAGATTGAAAAAAAATAAAATTAGTTCTGGTATGCTCTTAGTAAAACTCCAACATTCATGATAAAATGTACAACAGATACATAATGTTAAATGACACCGAGCTTTAATGTCTCTAGTGCATGTAATAAAATTCCCAGGAAAAATGATAGAGGCATGAGTCTTAAACAGGATTGAAAGTCATCACACGTGTGAATCTCTCTGGATTGGGAAATATCCAAGTCAATATAACCAATAGAATAAATATAATCCAACCATTTTATGTGTATGCTAAGAGAAAAAAATAACACCAGGTTATCTTCATAAAAATTTATCAAGAATCTGTCAGGCCTGAGAATGCGTCTTACATTTTGTAAAACTAGAGTGGTCACAAAGGATCACGGAACCCATTCAATTAGAACATCCAATGGCCATACTGAACTTCCTTTGAACTGAACAATAGTTAATACAATTTCTGCCCAACATACTCCCTCTCTCTCCTTATCTCAAGACCATACAAGTAGTCTTCCAAAAGTTAAAGAAAAAAATCCATTATCATTTAATTACATTTCTCCATGAACTTTTTGAAAAAAAAAAAAAAACCTTTGCCTCCTGTTATAGATTGACAGTCCTTCTCTCTCCCCTGGCCTCTTCTGGATTTTCTCTCACACAGGTGTTTCCCCTGGAAAATCTGCACAGATTTTCTCCTGACTTGGTTTCTGCATCTTGCAGGATTGAAATTAACACATGCTCTTTAACAGAGTGATTGATATTGTGGCCATGCTCCTTTGGAGATATAAATGATACCGCATGGATCATTAGTTGCTCAAGTTGAAAAAAAAAAGAAGGAAAGAAAGAAAATAGAAAAGGACAAATAAGGGTTCAGACCATTGTTGGGTTTGACACACTTCTGCAGGAAGGAGAGGGTCAGATGTGAACCAGATTATGCTTTTATATGTCACTGTCCATACATTACCCACTCAGTAGTCTATACTTCAAAACTCAGAGTTTTGGAATTAGAGAATTGCACTGTAGTCTTTGCCATGAGTCTATTATTTCAGAATCAAATCAAATCACAGGTCTTTCCTAAAGGCATCTCTTTGTTGGTTTGAAAAGTCAGTACTCAAACACATGATTTTTATGGCCCCCCTTCACCTCATCTGACTCGAGTCTGATAGAAAATTCTACTGGGGTTTCTCAACGGTTCATCAGAATACTCAATCTGTGATGCCAGAAAAACAGTTTCCATTCTGTTAATGGACTAGTTTTCCTGCAAGTGAAGCTATTTACTTGTTATTCAATGCAACTTTTGAATCTATACATAGTAGGGGTGAACACAGAATAATTCATAGAGAGAGATCCCCCTGGAAAAGTAAGAGATGGAAAAGAATCTCAAAATCACAACAGGAACCCAAAATGGTAGTGAGGGGGGAGTGGCAGGCCTGGTAGGGAATGATCAAGGGCAAGGTTACGTAAAGAAGAGGCATAGCTGTAACCCAGGTGGGGACGGAGCATGGTAGTAGGGCAGGAGGAAAGTCAAGGGAGAAGGAGGAAAGAGCTAGGAGTCAAAGGACATTTATAGAGGTCTAGACAAAGACATGTACATGCAAATATATATATGAGGATGGGGAAATAGATCTATGTGTCTATATTTATAGGTTTAGTATTAAGGTGGCGGAAGGACCTTGGGCCTCTACTCAAGCACTCCCTCAATGCATGAATAGTTTCTTATATTAAATTGGCACTCTACGATGCTCACCCTCCTGACACAACTGCTGAAACCAAAGCGGGCGAACAAGTAAATGTGGTGAAGAAAGCTGATGGTGCTCGGCTATCAAAAGAGATAGTGTGTGGGGTCTTAAAGGCTTGAAGATAAATAAGCGGCCATCTAGCTCACAAGCAACAAAGCCCACATGGAAGAACACACCAACCTGTGTGATCACGTGGTCCCAGAGGGATCAGTTGTCAGGCATCAAAGAACAAAAAATCATATCATTGGCTGCACACCTCCATGATATGATCGCCGAAGAGAAACGGGTGCATAAGCAAATGTGGTGAAGAAAGCTGATGGTGCCCGGCTGTTGAAAGAGATGGTGTCTGCGGTCTTAAAGGCTTGAAGGTGAACAAGCGGCCATCTAGCTCAGAAGCAATAAAGTCCACATGGAAGAAGCACACCAGGCTGTGTTATCATGAGGTGCCAAATTGATCAGGAACAAGATATCATCAACAAAACAAATCTTACCATAGTGAATGAAGGGGGAAGTACAGAGTGGGGACCCAAAGCCCATTTGTCGGCCACTAGAGATCCCCTCACAGAGGGGTTTAGGAGAGGAGATGGGTCACTCATGGTGCGATGTAGTACCGATGAAGAATACAGCTTTCCCCCAGATCCTGGATGCTTCCTCCCCCCCAATTACAATAATCCGAATTCTACCTTGAGGGACTAGATGGGGCAGAGGTTGTGCACTGGTGCATGTGGGAGCTGGAGGCACGGGGAGTCCGGGGTGGATGATGTCTTCAGGACCAGGGGTGTGAGGGGCGATACTGGGAGAGTAGAGGGTGAGTGGTTTGGAAAGGGGGAACTGATTACAAGGATCATCATGTGACCTCCTTCCTGGGAGACAGACGGCAGAGAAGGCGGGGAAGGGAGACACCGGATAGGGCAAGATATGACAAAATAACAATCTATAATTTATTAAGGGCTCATGAAGGAGGGGTGAGCGGGGAGGGAGGGGAAAAAGAAAAAGAGTACCTGATGCAAAGGTCTTAATTGGGGTGCAAATGCTTTGAAAATGATTAGGGCAAAGAATGTACGGATGTGCTTTATGCAATTGATGTATGTATATGTATGGATTGTGATAAGAATTGTATGAGCCCCTAATGAAAAGTTAAAAAAAACCAAAAAAACCACAACAGGAAACCCACCCTGACAGTCAACCAGCACTGACATCAGACGCTGGTTCCTGTGCTCACTGGATCCTGAGTGCCCCCTTCAACAGCACAGTCCTCTCCCTGCAGGGAGGTTTGTGCCTGGACTCACAGGGACTACCCCGTACTTTCAGTTCATCCTGCTTCTGGAGATGGCAAATCAGCTCTTCATGGAGCATAGGTCTTTGTGCCACCATCAGATAAAATTGTGCAACCCACTGAAAGCCCTCCCCTGGAAACTGACACACATTGGACACACCAGTTGTTACTGAAAGTGAGTACAGAGCCTGAAGGGGAGAATTCCAGAGACCACCAAGGCTTACTCAAGCCTCCCCTAGATTCCATCAGAGTTGTGTTTACATATAGGGGAGGAAAATGAAACTAAATAAAATAAGAATCAAATCAACAAACTCAATTACCCCCTATTGTTATGTTAATTCTAGTTCATAGTGTCCCTGCAAGACAGAGTAGAAATCCTTATGGTTTTGTAGACTGTAAGTCTTTAAGCAAATAAGCAGCTTCATCTGCCTTCCTCATAGTAGTTGATGTGATTAAACAACTCACTCTGCTATCAGTAGATGAGATGAGAAAAATTAGATTGGACTGGCAATCTCCAAAAAATATCCTGATAAGGACACAGGATATGGATCCGTATGCGAGAGAAGAATGTACAGCAGTAGTCAACATCTTTGACTCTGTGGAGAGTAGCAAGAAATAATGGTAACATGGTAAGTATATATACAATTACTGTCCCTGAAAAATATTTGAGGAAAATGTCAAATGGGGATCTAATGTGCTGAGATAACTAACTCCAAAAACAAACTGAAAATTTATCTTTGAAAAGAACTAAAGAGAGAAGAGTGACACGGTCTTCAGGAAATATAATGAAAGTCCTAAGCAAACAAGAGAAGGATATTGTTTGGAAACAAAATGTGAAATTATCACCTATGAGAATATCACTAATGAGGTTGAAATGTGAAATTATCACCTATGAGAATATCACTAATGAGATTGAATATCACATTTCTTTCAATCTCATCATAAATAAAAAACATCCTATAATCAATGTATCTTACTAGAAAATATGAACATGTTTTCATATATAAACATATAACAGCACAATCAAATCTAAGAAGGTCATTCCATTCCAACACAATGAGCATAATGAGACAAGGTAGAAACATTGCTTCTGAATTCTACCACAAGGTTTGTACATAAGACAGAGTTCTAAGGGCTAGCCCAAGCCAAGTGCAAGAAGAACAAAGCACAAACATTTGTCTATGAGAAAGAAGGTGATTCTCTAATGGGTGATTTTGTATTGAGGTAACCTGATCAACTTACTGGGCATCTGCTGGGTTACACTGACATTTAAGAAAGTTTTTCCTACCTCTCATTTTTTTCCTTCTCTCAGGGTAAGATTTGCATCTTAGCTGAGTGATCTTCCAGCCTCCATGGGCTTCTCTGCACTTTCTCTTTTACAAACATTTCCCCCAATGAAGTGTATGCACTTAATAAACCTTGGTCTTTGCATCATGGGGCTGAGGTGAGCATTTATTTTTTGACCATATGAACACACTTGCATTAACAATTATGTTATACAGGGTTCTCCAGAGAAACAAAACCATAATGCTAATAATTTATATATATAGATAGATAGATAGATAGATAGAGAGAGAGAGAGAGATAACATAAGAAATAAATAATCTATAAAGCAGTACAAATGGCTCAGTGCAACTCACTCCCATGAGACAGCTGTGAGACAGTGGCAGTACTTCTAATCCTGAGGGCCTATAGAGTAATTCAGGCTGTCCGGCCACAGGCAGCAAACAGCAAGGCAGGTAGGTCACCAACAGCCAGATGACAGGGTCCAACAGCTCAAGAGCTGTATATTCCAATAGTGTGGCAGAGCAGGTCTTGAAGATACCTCAAATTACAGCGACACAGTCGATGGGATAGATGTCCCACAGGTAGTGTAGATTACAAATTAAGGCACAGAACAAGCAAGGCAGCCGCACACTGGTCTAATGATCAAAGAGCAAGAAACAAGAAAGGTGAGGCTCACCAAGCCATTTATCTCTCTGCCCTTTAATTAATCCCACATGTGTTTATCGGCCAGGTAGACACAATAAATTAACTACCTCAAGAGTGTAGGACGATAGACCTATCATTATTTGCTGCCATGTGAAGAGATCGGGTACAGTGTCTAAAATTGAACATATGCAAAGATGTTTTCATAAATGAGACATTCAATTTCATAAACTTGATAATGTATCATTGAAGAGAGTCATTGTGGTGGTTTAACATGGTTAAACCTGTTGACAGGGATGCTCAAAGGGCTTTCCTCAGTTGAATATTATTTTATTCATTGTAATATTGTACTTATTGTATGTGCAAAAATATACTCATATTTTGTAGCCAAAGAATGTGAGGATAAAAAGTTACCCACAGATTTTCCTAATTCCAATAAATGTAAGCTTGAGAAAATATCCAGAAATCAATCTTCTTCAAAATTTTCAAACTGGGCAATGGTATGCATTGACGCAAAACTTTCTTGAACAGGCCAATAATATTGATACAACTAAAATAACTTATCTCTAATTTGGAAAGTCTTGTTCTAACATGGAAACTGTACAGATGAAAATGTATGCTTTACTGAAAATGTGCAATTTGCTACATTTTTATATAGAAAACTCCACAATATTTACACGTTACTTACTTATTTTATACCTTATAAATAAACATACTCATTTTTCCCCAGCAAAAAGTATCAGATAACTCCTAGACACTGTCAATCGGGTTTTTTTTTGCCATTAACTATGAATGCAAAATCACTTACCATCCGTTGTGAATCCATTGCATTAAAATATCCTCAAATGAGTAATACATTAAAAAGATATAATTAAACCAATACCTTTATATTTGTTTTTTTAATCATTTTATTGGGACTCATACAACTTTTAATCACAATCCACATATACATCAATTGTGCAAAGCATATTTTTACATTCTTTGTCCTCATCATTCTCAAAACATATATTCTCCACTTCAGCCCCTGGCATCAGCTCCTCATTTTTCCCCTCCCTTCCCGCCTCCCTCATGAACCCATTATTATTTTGTCATATCTTATACTGTCCAAGTCTCCGTTCACCCACTTTTCTGTTGTCTATCCCCTAGGGAGGAGGTTATATGTGGACCCCTGGAACCGGTTCCCCCTTTCCACCCCCACTCCCTCCCCTCTCCCAGTATCACCACTCACACCACTGGTCCTGAAGGGATCATCCGCCCTGGATTCCCTGTGTTTCCAGTTCCTATCTCTACCAGTGTACATCCTCTGTTCTTGCCAGATTTGTAAAGTAGAATTGGGATTATGATAGTGTGCATTGGGCGCAGGGGGGGTGGGGGGGGGAGAAGAATTTGGAACTAGAGGAAAGTTATATGTTTCATTGTTGCTACACTGCACCCTGACTGGCTTGTCGCCTCCCCTTGACCCTTCCATTAGGGTATCATAAGTTGCCTACAGATGGGCTTTGGGTCCCCACTCCGAACTCCCCCTCATTCACAATGACAGGATATTTTGTTCTTTGATGCCTGCTACCTCATCCCTTCGACAACTCGTGATCACACAAGCTAGTGTACTTCTTCCATGTGGGCTTTGTTGCTTCTGAGCAAGATTGCCACTTGTTTATCTTCAAGCCTTTAAGACCCATATAGTCAATTGGTTTTCATTGGTCATTATGCTCTGCCACAATGTTATAGTGCCCTCTGAGTACGCATAAATTAAAATCGTGAAGTTTTAAGCAGTGCCCTCTGAGTACGCATAAATTAAAATCGTGAAGTTTTAAGCAGTTAAAACCTGGAGAGAAAACATATTTAAAACGTAAAGGATGATCATGGTTGATCAATGAAAAGTGAAGTTAGCCAAAGAAGTAATTTACTAATGAACAAACCTGGTCTGATAATTGAGATTAACACAAAAAGTGTCATCAAGTATTACATTTTCTAATGGAGCAAATACAGAGAACACAATGGCAGGCTGTGGGCTATAAGTGTACCCTCATTTGATGTTAAATATCATCCCATTGTCTCTTATTTTTCTTCGGGTTCCCCATTCTCTTTAGGTTAAATTCTTACTTGCTACCATTTAAATGAATATTTGCCTGTGTGCATCTGTGTGTGTGTGCACGCGTGTGCATGTGTATGTGTGAGCAAAGATGTTCCTGGAGCTCCCAAGCATTAGCTAAGAATGCCTCCCTACAGCAACTTAGAGGAATCTACCTAGGGTCTAATCTGCCTTCAGCTGGACTAAACCAAGGATGGCTACATTATGTTGATTTACTAATCATGCTGAAGTAATTACAGGGGATTGTGATTTAACTGCTTTATTTCCCAGCTCACTCTCAGGACCCAGTGAGGCAGATAATTCAAGGTGCTGAAATTGGGGTGGATCGATCTCAGATCAGGCTGTGCTGTGTGGAAAGCCAGTGGATCATCCGTGCTTGAATGTTTTGTGTGTCCTAAAGGTAAGAGACCCTGGAACCTGAGCAGGGGGATCTATATTATGACAGGTATCCTCAGCCAGTAGACCTGTAAGACAGGCTCAGGGAGGAACAATGCGTTTGCCTCTGTAAGTCCCTGGGGTTGAACTCAAAGGTATTAATGTCCAGGCCAGCATCAGAGAGAGCTTAGGCCGCTGTTGTTATCAGGAGTAACTCTTCGAGGACTTAGGTCTTCAGAAGTGAAGAGCCCAGTGTGCTGTGAGTGGGGGTTCCTGGCACTGGACATACAGGGTGCCCCTGGAATTGATGCCTTTCCAGCTTGGGGGTGAAGATAGAGTTCCTCCTTGCAGTATGTCTTGTGAGCTTAAGATGTTAGCTGACAAGACTCTCAAAGAGACATGGACCCAAATATTTTAGAGTTGCCAGCTCTCACTATTAAAGGGGGTGTGCAAATTCTTCCTCTGAGTCTTTTTACCTAGGGCTGAGAGAAAGGCCAAGATCAATTTTGAAAAGTGGAGTCATGGATTCCAATGTAAGCTCCTTAATTTGCTACCTCCTCCATCTCTGGTGACATGCATGTCCCCTGGGAATGAGGGGAACAAGGGGGTCGATGACAGAATAACCAGTAATTAATTTGTTTTATTTAATGTGGGTTTCACCCTATCCTCCGGGGATAAACCAGGTTAAATGGTGATCTACAAATTAGTGAATAAGTGCTATTGCACCCTCAGCATCTTGCTTATTGGGTAACATCCCTACATATGTTAGAAAAGACTCCTTGAGACCAAGACGCAAAGATCAGAAATCAACAAGGGGCCCGTGATAGCCCTTGACCATGACGTTGTTTGTCATATTTAAACTCTATATAACTTCTTTATTTTTCTAAGTTCCTTGAACCAGATTCAAATGACTTAAAATTAACTGAAAATATTTTTGTGATTCTTAGGTTTGCCTGCCAACCTACTCAAGTTCTTATTGCTTGCGTAAAATCTGAGAGAGAAAATAGCTCCACACACATAATTAGCAAGATGAGTTTTTGATGGATTAGATTTGGGGTTCTGTTTAGGCTTGTAAGTGTATTAGACTCAGAGTCTGTATTTAAGACTAGAACCTATATCCTGGGATCAATCAGTGTTCCAGGTTCAAGAACAATTGCCGAGGAATAGAAATAGGAATTAAGTGTCGTGAGTCAGATGTTCGTGGACATATTAAAGGGCTTTATGTTTTGAAGGTTTAATGCCTAACATATTGTATTTGGAGTTGATTAGAGGCTTATGTGTTAAGGTATAAGGATGTAGAGCTAAGGTTTTAAGATTCTTATTTTCGGAGTTGGGTTTCTCAATTTGAGATTTAGGGTCATTAAGTTAGGTTTAAGGTTATAAAATAAAGTTTACCCTGTTACCTGATTTAAAAACTGGGATAAATGCATTAAAGGTTAAGAGAGTATGGTGGTCGGATTGGTTAAGCATGTTAAGACTATTGTGGGTATCAGGATATGCTCAGGGTGTTAGTAGAAGTTCTGGTGGTAAGGGGCTTTTTCATGTACTTAGGGGGGTCAGTGCTTTAGGAAGTTGTTAGTAAGGAAGTTCAGCATGTTAATGTGTAAGGGTTAATGGTTTGGCAGTTGGAGATTAGCAATTAATGGTTAGAGTGTTCAATGCCAAAAATTATTTTTGTGTGTTGAAATGTAGCCTACAACTTTAAAAATATTTAATAGCTGTAGCATTTATGGTATATTTGGAATCTGTTACGTAAAGTATCATTAATTTATGATGATTGGAGGAATTACTATTTCTTCTCTTTGGAAGCCTCTTTTCTTCCTTTTAAAAAGTATTCCTTTTATGATTGGTCCATCTAGAAAATACTGTAGAATTTTTAATACGGTATTGAAAGTGGAAATGTATGTTTGTCCTGCTTCTTAAGTGGGGTGTTTTTTTAATGAATATATTAGCACATCGAACTATACCTGTTTCATGTCACAGTTGTAGTTTTTTTTTACATGAAAAGCCTTTGACATTTTAAAACTAAATTATTTTATTGGGGCTCTTACAGCTCCTATTACAATCCACACATCAATTATAACTTGTACAATTGTATATACATTGCCATCATCATTTTCAAAATATTTTCGTTCTACTTGAGCCCTTGGTATCAGCTCCTCTTTTTTTCCCTCCCTCCACCACCTTTCTTCCCTCGTGACCACTTGATGAATTTTAAATTATTATTGTTTTCATATCTTACACAATCTGCTATTTTCCTTCACCCACTTCCTGTTGTTCATTCCCCTGGGGGAATGTTATAAGATGATCTTTGCAATCGGTTCCCCTTTCTCCCCCTTGTGGCCCCATCTTTCCCCTACCTTCATGGTATCATTACTCCCATTATTGTTCTTAGGGGTTTATCTCTCCTGGATTCCATGTACTATGTTGAGAGCTTTTATCTGTACCAGTGTACATACTCTGGTCTAGCCAAATTTGTAATGTAAAACTGGGGTCATCATAGTGAGGTGGAGCAAACTTTAAAAAACGGAAGGAATGTTATATGTTCCATAGGTGCTATACTGTACCCTGGGTGGCTCATCCTTTCCTTGTGACCCTTCTGTGAGAGGATGTTCAATTGTTTACAGATGGACTTTGGGTCACCAATCTGACACCCTTTGTTCCCATTGATATGATTTTTTGTTTGGGGTATTCTGATGCCCGATACCTGATCCCATGAACACCTTGTGGTCACACAGACTGGTGTGCTTCTTCCATGTGGGCATTGCTGCTTCTCAGATAGACGGCCTCTTGTTTAACTTCAAGCCTTTAAGATTCCAGTCTCTATATCTTTTGATAGCCAGGCATCACCAGCTTTCTTCACATTTGCTTATACACCCTTTTTGACTCAAGCAATTCTGCTGGGAAGATGAGAATCACAGAATGCCAGGTTATTAGCTTGCATTGAGGGAGGACTTGAGAAGAGGCCCAATGCCTTTGATTTTTAAATGTTCCTATTTTGTTTCTGTGCCTACTTAGACAGTTGACCCTCTTTTCTGTCAATGGGCTTATTACAGTGCTAATTTTCTCATGTAAAATGGGCTCTGGGACAAATTTCAATTCATCGTGGTATATAATCATTTTAATATGTTGTCTGAATCTGTTCCAAATATTTTAAAGAAATTTTAGTGTATATCCATTATCAGTATTGGGTTACAGTTTTCTTGCAGTATCATTATCTAACATTGGTGTCAGAGTATTTACTGGTCTGATAGAAAGTATTGGTAACCAAGGACTCAAGTAGAAAGAAAATGTTTTGAGAATGATGATGGCAACAACTGTACTAATGTGCTTGATACAGTGGATGTATATATGGATTGTGATAAGAGTTGTACGAACCCCCAATACAATGATTTTTTAAAAAGAAAGTATTGAAGTAGTGGTAAGTGTCCTCTCACAACCATTGTTATATCTACACTCAATAACTTGAACTTAAACTACAAAACACTAAAGCGGTGTTTATTCATACCATCTCAGTACTCCGTATTAAACTTTAATCTATGGTCTGTTTATGCTAGAAGTTTCTCCTGGGATTTTACTTCAATTCAATTGATTATAGCCCTTGGAAGCAACCTAAAACTCATTCAACTACCATTGATTCCAGGAACTGGCTGGACCCTCTGATCTTCCAGCTGACTCCTCATTCTAGAGGACTACATGATTTACACTCCCCTTGCCAGGAAAATAGTGACTAACACCTAATCATTGTGTGATGCCTGCAAAACAGAGCCCCAGTTTGGGAAAATACTCTGCCATATGACATGCTGTATGGATCTTAGAAAATGTCCTACAGCTCACCTCCAGAAGAATGTTATAAATCAATGAGGGGCAGCAATTTCTCAGTGAGTTTTGCATCACCTTTATTTTATTAGTTTTTTTTAAATAAAAGAAACCCATTCTTTTTTTTTTTTTAAGGAAAACTTGACTTGCTTTATTTAGCTTCCAATTTCTGGGAGGCTCAAGAATTAGGATAATTCTGGACAACAGAAGACAACAAGACTGTGCTTACAGAGCTCGTTCTGCCATTCCTGTCTGTAGGACCACCGTTTAATTGTCGCCCTCCCTGTGACATGGTGTGCATGCACATCTGATAGTCAAAGTACAGTATACTCTACAACCAAGCACCACATTCTGTAACTCAACAAGCAAAGGGAGCACACGCAACGTCAGCATCTGGCAGTATTTTTTGGAGAGGAAAAAAGGTAACTAAAATGGGTTTAAATTAACACCATGAAATCACATCTAATATTTGATACTACATGATTCAATACAGCTATACAATTATACAAAATGTGTTGACATCAAAGAATACAACCAAAATTAAGATAGCAAACAAAACCTATATAATATTTTTTGTACAGGAAAATACTTTTGAAGTATGCATGTAGCTGCCCATTCTTTTAAAGAAAATATACTACAAGCAAAGTTATCAACCTCCAGAAAAATCACACAGCATTACTAAGCATATCCCCCCAAAGTGTACAATATGCACACTTGGAGAATACAAAATTTAAAAAATTGTAAGCAACAGGTGAGATCCATATTTATAAAAATGTGAAAAGAAGTTCCGTTTTTAGTACTGTCATATAACGAATTGTCTTTTGATGCGAAGTTCATGAACTGTTCGCCTGCTGGGAGTACACTTTACAAAAACACTATTTTTTTTTGAAACGAGATTACGGAGCAAGATAGGGTATCTTAACAATGTCATCTTAATAAAGTTTGTGTTTTTAAAATGTTTACTACTTTATCAAAACATGTCCCTTAGGTATGTAGGATTCATTTTTAAAATTCTTTCCTGGAAACAATCTACAAAGGAGAGGCGCGTTGTCTGCCAGTCACTTCTGGAAAAGGCTTCTGGAGCTGAGAAGGAGCTACCTTCTCACGGTTTCTCACTGCTTGTTTTTGGCCTTAGCGTGTATTAAGATGTGAGATTTCAGGTCAGTAGACTCAGCAAACTTCTTGTTCACCTAGGGCCTGTCTCCCGCGTGGATCTGCACGTCTGTGCACAAATTGAAGTCCAGGGAAACCGCTTCCCACAGCCTTCAAACTTATACTGAAAGGGCTTGTCTCCAGTGCGAAGCAGTTGGTGTCGTTTAGCTTTGAGCTCTCGACAAAAGCCTTGCCGCACTCGGCACAGAGGTGGACGCAGGGCCGTGGGTGTCCAGGTGCCTCCTCCTGGCTGAGCTGTCCCTGAGCACCTTCGGGCAACCTTTGTGAGGGCAAGCTATTGTTCTCCGAGCATCATCTTCTTGAATTTTTCTTGGCTTCATTCTGGCAAATTCTGCCAGCTGTTTGGGGTCCAAGAGGTTGATGCCGGGGATCCCTCCGGGCGGGAGCATCTTTCCCATCATGTACTCCGATTAGTCAGGAGGGGAGTTCTCCCCAATGATCTGCTCCCCAGCCAGTCTCATGGTCAAGACCTTTTTTTCATCTGACGACCATAGGGTGACAGAGAAGTGGTCCTCCAGCGTCTTGATTGATCTGCACCTGCTCATGCTCCCACTTCTTGTTGCCCGCATCGCCCCTGCCGGTGCCGCCGCCCCACAAGAGCTGTCGCTACCGCTGCTCTTGAGGCCGATGTAGTCATCGTCGTCCTCTTCGCCAATGCTGGCCGGCGCTGGAACTGGGATCGGGATCTGGCCCTCGAAGCCTTCCTCGGCGCCGACCACCAACTCACGTGTCTGCACCAGGATCGCCTCCTGGTGGTGGTGCACCTGGCTCGGGTCCACGGTGACCGGCGGCTGTAGCGCGATCATGGACTGCTGCTGCTGGTGGTGGTAGCCGGTGTGCCCATGGCCGCTCCCGCCTCCGCGATCGTCCCAGTCCACGTCCTCCTCGCCCACCACCGTGGTCTCGATGGTCTCCACCTGGATGGTCTCCACCTCGATCTCACACAGCTCCACGATGTCGGCTGGCATCTCCGGGCCGTCCATGGCGCTGTAGAGGGTGTTGCCCGAGGCCATGGCTCCGGGCTCCGGGCTCCCGGCTGTACGAGGAGGCGTCCCGCAGCGGGGAAGGAAGGCAGAGGGAAGAACGCAGTGAGTGGGCAGGGCCCATTCCTTCTTTTAAACTAGAACTTAAATTCCAGTGAATGTCTCCTGAGCTTTTGTGCATTTGATGGCATGGAAATAACTTTTGCAAACATAACTATTTAGCATTTTGTGCACGCCTTGGGTGTTGATTAGTAATTTCTGAGGCTCTTGTTGTTGATAGTTCTGATGGTGTCCATTCTATCTTACAGGGACCTTGTGCACAAGGGAATGAAACTCTGCCCACCCCTGAAGCATCCTCACAGTTTAGGATGAACCCATTGCTTCAGTCACTGTGTCAATCCATGTAGTCGAGGGATTCCTATTTGTCACTGCCCCTCTAATTTACAAAAAAAAACCCCCAAAAACATCCTTCTCCACGGACTGGTCACTTCTGACAACATGTCCAAAGTATTTAATGTGAGCTCTCACTTCCTACCCTCTAACTAGCACCCTGACCTTACTTCTGCCAAAACAGATTTGTTTGCCTATTTGAATGCCCATGCACTATAATTCAACCACATTCATTCTTCTTATTTCTCCCTTATTCAATGTCCCACTTATATATGCATATGCGGTAATCGGCAATGCCATGGTTTGGGTCAGATAAACCTAGTCCTCAAAGTAACATCATTCTTTTTCAACACTCTAAAGAGGCTTTGTTAGGCAGATTTATCCAGTATAATGCATCTATTGAACTTATTATCACCTTTTAGTTCTTTTGTAATTTTCCATAAGCTGACAGTCTTTCCAGAAGAAGTTAATACTTAGTCAAGCTTAGATTAAGAATATTGATCAAGGAGGGAGCTGGAAGCCCACCTTCCTCTGAAACCAACCTGTCTCAGAGCCCTGTGCTGGAAGGCTGTCCCTAAGACCTAGAGGAATGATGACGTGGAGATTCCAGAAATGCATGGTGACTGGGCATAAGAGAGTCTAAAACAAATTGTGCATCTGTTTATTACCATGACTTGCAGATCAGTTTTAGAGGGGCCCTAAACCTTACCCTTTATCCTAGGACTGCAACCTCACACCCCTCTGCCTTCAGAAACACCCTGGGGGTTACAAAAGGGCTGTGCCAATGATGTCCAACTAGCCACTCAGACTAATGCTGCTCTCCTTTATCAAAGCACAGCCTCTCCCCACCACACTCATTTTGTTTTCCTCGCTCCAAGTTCCTGGTTAAGCATGTTTCACAAACTCCAGCCCAGACACTAGCTAATCCAGTCTCCCTAGAAGACCAAGACTATGGATGGGATATCCTAGAACCCAAGACAATAAGCCGTCTCCTTGTTTGTGTCGTTTTCCCTCTGTCAACATTACTTAGAGAGCTTGAAACCCATGCTCTAGTCCAAGATGACAGAATGGATGATAAGTCATCTCTTTCCTTAATCCATTTCATGTGCTTTTTTAAAAAGATAATTTTATTGGGGACTTGTAACAATCCACAATTCAATTGTATCAAGAATATTTGTACATATATTTCCATCATTCATTTCTAAACATTTACTTTCCACTGAGACCTTGGTATCAGCTCCTTTTATCCCCTCTCTTCCTCTCCCCCCACCCGTCACCCCTTGATAAATATTAAATTATTGTTATTTTTGTATCTTGCACTGACTGCTATCTCTCTTCCCCCATGTTTTGTGTGTTTATCCCTGGGGTGTGTGTGTGTGGTTATGTGTCTATCATTGTGATTGGCTCCCCCTTCCTCCCCTCCCCTCCCTGCCTTTCGCTTCCCCGACTGGTATCATTACTCCCATTCCTGTTCCTAGATTCGGTATGTTGTGAACTCTTATCTCTTTTCTGTACCTGTGCACATGCTCCAGTCTAGCCCACAGGGAAAGGCAGAATTGGAGTCATGATAGTGGGGTGTGAGGAAGCCTCAAGGAACCTAATAATATTTGTGTTTCATCAGTGCTATCCTGCCCCCAGGTTGACTCATCCTTTCAGTGTGACCTTTCTGTAAGGGGATGTCCCATTGTTTACAGATAGAGGTGGCGTCTCTACTACAACCCCCCTCATTCTCAGCAATGTGTTGGGGGGTTTTGCTTGCTTCTTTGTGGTCTTATGAAGCCTATTACCCTATCTCTTTGACACCTCATGATCACACAGGATGATGAGCTTCTTCCATGTGGGTCCATTGCTTCTCTACTAGATAGCCTCTTTTAAACTTCAAGCCTTTAAAACCTCAGATAGTATATATTTTGATAGCCAGGCACTATTCTCCTTCACCACATTTGCTTACGCACCCATTTTGTCTTCAGTGATCATGCTGGTATGGTGAGCATCAAAGAAGGTCAGGTTGTTAGAACAAAGTGTTCTTGCATTGAGGGAGGGCTTGAGCAGAGTCCCAAAGTCCATCTACTATCTTAGTGTATTGCCTTATAAATATATGCATGTAGGTCAAGATCTCTATTTTCAGAATTAATGTATTTACATATGCACAGACCTATGCTTATACCACTATCCATAGCTTTGCTTCCTAGATCTTTCTTCTGTTTCCTTTTACCTTCCTCCTTACCCTACCATCATGCTTGTCCTTCTTCCACCTATTAGTAATTCCTCTCAACTAGATTGCTGTTGCTTCATCTGCTGTCTAAAAGTGGTCATAACCCCAGGCTTGCAGAGACCCTCTGAGAGCTAGTCACAAGACCTCACCCTGGAGTTCCCCCGTGCTGCTGTGCACCTTGTGCCTACAGTCTAGGGCTTTGCATTTCTCCTCCACAGGCAGGAAGAGAGTGACTGCATCAGCCATTACCTTCCTTCATCTCATGTACTTTTAAGCTTCTTCCCTCATTCACCTTGACTCTTAGTATCATCTGTCTACCTACACCTTGTCATTCCTTATTGGTAATGTGCTGTCTTTCACAAAAGCCATAACATTGGGCATCCTTAAACGCAAGAGCTGTAGAGACTAGAAAATACACCTCCCTCTGGGCTTTTGTTCTTGTTAAGGTTGTCTCTGCCTTAGCCAAGTCCCCCTAGTATTTCCTGCTTTATTTCATTTTATTTATTGTTGTTCACCTCTAAAACATCTTTCACTGGTTGCCACACTCTACTGTGGTACCACACTCTATTACTGTGGGCTTCTAAATGTGCTCCACTAACCATACACATTTGTTCACACACTATAAATATTATACAGTTTCCATGGGATACAAGGAGTTTGAAGCAGGATGAACTTTGACGAAATACTCAGAATCTGTTGAATGTCACAGTAAGAGAAACATTTACATTGGTATCAACACATAAACGTACAGTAATTAGCTGGATGAGATAGTGGGAAAAAAGAAACATGAACAAGTGTGTGACTACTACTTAAAATACATATAAATAATTTCTGATTCTTTAGTTAGATGATCATTAAAATATTGGGGGGATTTTCTTTAAAAATCTTTCTAAGTTCTGGAAAGCAAGGGGTTGTTTGTGTTATATTCAGATAATGAAGTATAAAAATAAACTAAAACATAAATGGAAAGAAATAATTCTAAATGGGCAACTGATTATAAGGCTCTACATATAACTTCCTCCCTGGGGGATGGACAACAGAAAAGTGGGAGAAGGGAGACGTCAGACAGTGTAAGATATGACAAAGCAATAATAATTTCGAAATTATCAAGAGTTCTTTAGTGAGGGAGGAAACGGGAGGGAGGGGGAAAACTGAAGAGCTGATGCAAAGGGTTCAAGTAGAAAGCAAATGTTTTGAGAATTATGATGGCAACACATGTACAAATGTGCTTGACAAATGGATGTATGTATGGATTGTGAGAATTGTATGAGCCACCAATAAAATGGTTTTTAAAAAGAGAAATAATTGTTACTAGAAACAGTGCACAATAAATAACAGCAGCAACAAAACCATTGATCACATATCACACTTTTCTAAATTATTTTTAAAGCACAATACTAGTGTTTTAATGGCACAAAAACAATTGACACAGTGAGTTCATTGACTTGGACTGAAATAATATGTTGTGCCTGAAAAATCACCTAAGGTAATATCAAATTCATCTGTGTGGTTTAATGCTGTAGGACAACCTTTAACAATGTAGATCTATACTCAACCTAAGCATTTACCTCCCAAGTCTATACAGTACTTCAGATTCACTGTTTTCATTTTGGGAAGACCTGGAATCCATTCATCCCCTGAGATAAAGAAATATCTCCTGTCTGACATGAATGTCAACTAAGGGGGCTGAAGAAAAGAGGAGAGTACCCTAAATTTAGAGGGGGTCCTCTATTTAATGCAAACACTCAGATTGGAGCATGGTTTTGAGGCCACAAGGAAGCACTTAGGGTAAGAAGTACAGGCCAAGAAACTGACTTGCCCTACTCAATATTATCTACTGCTAAGTTTCAGGTCACAGATTTGCCAGAGAGAAATATCGTCCAGTTGAGGGAGCTAAAACCTGGGAATACTATCTTTCACGTTTATGCATGACAAGGGAAGATTTCAACATTTGGCTGGTGTGTGAACCAAATTCATTCAACCAACTCCAAACTTTCTAGATTTCTGCTTCTTGTATGTAAAGAATGCATCAATTTGACTTCAAGAAGCTTGAGCTACAAAATGGTATTAAAGATGCCTAGGGTATTTTCATTATCCAGATAAAGGTTAGATAGGACTTGTTGGGAACACTATGTCCAATAGCTGAGGGTTGTCTATAATGTAAGAGCATGGCAGGGGAGGGGAACAAAGACGGGGCTTCATAAAGCTTCGTGATAGCTATTGCTATCAAATGTATATATGGTATAATCCACTGGATTACTGGGATGATCTTCCTTATGTAATTTAGGCCTGGTTATGTAAGGCGTCAACCTCATAGTTTGGGACTTGGTTCATTGGGATGGGCAACAGAACTTCCTGTGTAGAGTCTGGATATAAAGCTCTACCAGAGGACATGGGTTATCCGATTGTCTAGTGTCAGAATTTCTTCAGCCCTACAGTTTTCTTTATTCACTTCATGCAGTGAAACATTTTCTATAGGTTTCTAAAAATGGGATATTGAGCTCTTTCACGGTTTAGAAATGTAATAGTCTCAGGACTTCATTAACAGAATGAATCTGATGGCAATGTATCCAGTTGGTCAATATGTGGGAATTACTTTTTATTGATGGTGATACTTAGACTGGTAGACACACTCCTCATTCGTAATGACCCTTTGCACAACAGAAGGAAATCCTGCCTAGTCTTTCACTATTTCCACAATGCCTGCCATAATTAGCCCCTGTATTGTTAAACTACACCCTATGGTTAAAATACAGCCATTGAATGTGGTTCTATTTTTTGGTTAAACTTAAAAAAAACAACCATGTTTTTTTTTCTCTGGACTATTCCATTCCTGTAATATGTCTCATGTCTGAGGGAATGATACCTCAACGTCTTTGATTTTAATGACATTTTTCCTGAACTTCTTCGAAGAGACTAAAAACAAAAAAGTACAAACTCACTGTGATAGAGAGGACTGAAATTCATAACAGCCTAATAGGAGAGGGTGGAGCTGTCCCAGTGGGTTTCTTACACTGGAACTATGTGTGGGAATAGAAAGCCTTATTTTTCTCCAGTGAAGTGGCTGGAAGTTTCAAATTACTGACTGAGCAGTTAGCAGCCAAATGTTTCATTAGTGCTCCTTCCAAGATAATTTTTTTATTCTTCTTCCTGTCTGTGGTATATTCAATATTCTGCACAAATAAAAAATAAAAAATTAATATATAATTTTACTCATTGTCCACTTTTAAAAAATGGATATGTTGTAATGAATATACCATGGTCTGACTTGAGCCAAGGTCCCCATGTTGATTTCAACACTTCAAGTGGATCCTTTATAGAAGATTTTCTCCAAAAAATATGTTTTTGGATTTATTGATAGTTTTTGCCACGGATTATGGATCCAAATAAAATAAAAACCTTTTTTTTCACTGTAGCAATAATGAAACTCACAACCTTCTTCTAGTTCTTTAACACTTCCTCTCACCCCATTATCATGATCCCAATTCTAACTTGAAAACCTGATTAGACCACAGGATGCACAGCAGTGCAGATTTGAACTGTAAACACAGGGAATCCAGGACAGATGAACCCCTCAGGACCAGTGGAGAGAATGGCAATTCCGGGAGGGAAGGGGAGGTAGAAAGGGGAAAGCTATCACAAAGATCTACATATAACCTTATCTCTGGGGGATGGGCAACAGAAAAGTAGGTGAAGGGAGACACTGGGTAGTGTAAGAGAAGATAAAATAATAATTTATAAATTATCAAGGGCTCATGAGGGAGGGGGGAGCAGGGAGAGAGGGAAAAAATGAACAGCTGATGCCAAGGGGAAAAATCATATCATTGTGAATGATGGGGAGTTAGGAGTGGAGACCCAGACCCATATGATTGTGATTGGTTCCCTCTTTTTATCCCACTTTCCCCTTATCCTTATGGTATCACTACTCTCATTATTTGTCCTGATGGGTTTATCTCTCCTGGATTCCCTGTGATTCCAGTTCTTATCTGTACCAGTGTACATCCTCTGGTCTAGCCAGATTTCAAAGGTAGCTTTGGGATCATGGTAGTAGGGGGGAGGAAGAACAAAGAGCTGGATGAAAGTTGTATGTTTCTTCAGTGGTATATTGCACACTGACTGGCTGCTTTCCTCCCCATAACCCTTCTGTAAGGGGATGTCCAGTTGCCTACAGATGGGTCTTGGGTCTCCACTCTGAACTCCCCCTCATTCACAATGATATGATTTTTCCTCTTTGATTCCTGATACCTAATTCCACTGAAAGCTTGTGTTCACACAGGCCGGTGTGCTTCTTCCATGTGGGCTTTATTGCTTCTGAGCTAGATGGCAGCTTGTTTATCTTCAAGCCTTTGAGACCCAGATGTTTTATCTTTTGATACCCGGTCATCTTAAGCTTTCTTTACCACATTTGCTTATATACCGCTTTGTCTTCAGCAATCCTGTCAGGAAGGCAAGCATCATGGAATGCCAGATTAATAGAACAAAGTGTTCTGGCTTTGAGGGAGTACTTGAGTAGAGGCCCAATGTCCATCTGCTACCTTAATACTAAACCTATAAATATATGCACATCATCATATATAAATATATTTATATATATACATGCCTGTATTTAGCCGTCTATAAATGCCCTTTGCCTCCTAGTTCTTGCCTCTATTTCCTATTCCTTTTCTCATGTCCCACTCTCATTCTCAGCCTTCATTTGGGGTTCAGTAATTCCTCTTAGTTACTTTGCCCTTTTTCAAGCCCTACCTGGTCTCCCACTCCCTCCTTGCCATTGATTTTGGATCATTTGTTGTTCCTATGCCCCTGGATTTGTAAACACATACTTCCTTTCCCCTACTCCCCCTCTCCCAGATAATCCCGGAACTGCCGATTCCATTGTTTTTCCTCCAGATTCTTTGTCCCGCCTAACTTATCTGGATAGACCCACAGAGATAATAATATGCACAAAAAATAATACAGCAAAAAAAGCAACAAAAGAAACAAAACAACAACAAAAAGAAAAGCCTATGAATCAGCAGTTCTCAACTTGTGGGTCGTGACCCCTTTGGGGGGGATCGAATGACACTTTCACAGGAGTTGCCTGATTTATAACAGTAGCAAAATTACAGTTATGAAGTAGCAACAAAAATAATTCTATGGCTGGGGGTGTCACCACAACATGAGAAACTCTATTAGAGGTTCCTGGCATTAGGAAGTTTGAGAACCACTGCTGTAATAGTTCAAAGTCTGTTTGTTGACCTTTAGGAGTGTTTTCTGGTGGAGTGTGATGAGGTGCCACTCTCTGGCCCCAAAGTTTATTTTTCATATTCCCTTGGGACTCAATGCTCTGCTCCCCTTGCTGTTCTGTCACACACCTTTAGTGTTTTGCCTCGGTGTCGTGGGGTCAGATTGGACACAATTCCCAGTGTCTCCAGTGTTGTTCCCCATAGTGCTATGGGTCAGTGAGGGATGTCGTGCCTTGTAGTGGGGCCAGCCCTATAGTCCTCTCTCTGTATTGACTGTTCTGAGCTGGGATATCGTCCTCAGGGCTTGGTGGCCCAGCATGTGCCCCAGCATGTGCCCCGCTCTCTCTTCCACCCCCTTCCTTTGCACCTGTGTGCTCTGATCAGACATGTCCCTCTCCCTGAGCTGTAGTTTCAGTGTGGTCCTCTGAAGTACATTCTTCTGGGCGGAGGGGAGACTATCCACGTAGTTGGGATTGTGGTCAGCCCCTCAAACCTCTCTATTGGTTCCCTTCTTCATGCTAGTATGTTTCATTCATGTCATGTTGCACCGGCTGAACTCTGGCCCCTCTTTCCCTGTGGAGATAAACTATACCCTCCCCTTGGGTGGTTAGTACCCTGTTGTCCTGCATCTCATGTCTTTTTTTCTTTTTCCTTTTTGCTCCCTCATTTTGAATTCGTTTCCATATGTATCCCTAAATTTGGGCTGGCCCCTGCCATACTACCTGGACCTCGCCACAGGAATGTTTGTATACACGAGCTTTTCACCTATGCCCCTTTTGCATAAAATAAAAATTTTGATTTAAAATTTGCTCAAACTATTAGGAAAGTTGGGGAGGTAGAGGGGTAAGGAAGTGGTGTTAACAAATACAGGGACAAGGGATCAACATGGGACCCAAAATGGTAGTGAGGGGAGAATGGCAGGCCTGGTGGGGAATGAGCAAGGGTAAGGTTGCGTAGAGAAAAGGTATAGCTGTAGCCTAGGTGGGGACGGAGCATGGTAGTAGGGCAGGAGGGAAGTCAAGGGAGATGGAGGAAAGAGCTAGGAGTCAAGGTGCATTTATGGAGGTCTACACAAAGACATGTACATGCAAATATATATATATATATATATAGATCTATGTGCCTATATTTATAGGTTTAGTATTAAGGTGGCGGAAGGACCTTGGGGCTCTACTCAGGCACTCCCTCAATGCATGACTACTTTCTTTTATTAAATTGGCACTCTACAATGCTTACCCTCCCGACACAACTGCTGAAGCCAAAGCGGGTGAACAAGTAAATGTGGTGAAGAAAGCTGATGGTGCCTGGCTATCAAAAGATATAGTGTCTGGGGTCTTAAAGGCTTGAAGATAAACAAGCGGCCATCTAGCTCACAAGCAACAAAGCCAACAAAGAAGAACACACCAGCCTGTGCGATCACGAGGTGCCAAAGGGACCAGGTATAAGGCATAATGCAAGAAAAAAGAAAAGAATATATGTGTGTGTGTGTGTGTGTGTGTGTGTGTGTGTGTGTGAGTGTGTGTATACCATAGTGAATGAAGCGGAAGTGCAGAGTGGAGACCCAAGGCCCAAGTGTCGGCCACTGGAGATCCCCTCATAGAGGGGTTTAGGAGAGGAAATGGGTCAGTCAGGGTGCGAGGTAGTACTGGTGAAGAAAACAGCTTTCACCGAGATCCTGGATGCTTCCTCCCCCCAACTACCATGATCCGAAATCTACCTTGCAGGACTGGATAGGGCAGAGGTTGTACACCGGTGCATATGGGAGCTGGAGGCACAGGGAATCCAGGGTGGATGATAACTTCAGGACCAGGGGTATGAGAGGCAATGCTTGGGAGAGTGGAGGGTGAGTGGGTTGGAAAGGAGGAACTGATTATAAGGATCCACATGTGACCTCCTCCCTGGGAGAGGGACAGCAGAGAAGGGGGGAAAGGGAGACTCTGGATAGGGCAACATATGACAAAATAACAATCTATAAATTATCAAAGGCTAATGAGGGAGGAGGGAGCGCGGAGGGAGGGGAAAAAGGGGACCTGATGCAAAGGGCTTACGTGGAGAGCAAATGCTTTGAAAATGATTAGGGCAAAGAATGTACGGATGTGCTCTCTACAATTGATATGTGTATATGTATGGATTGTGATAAGAGTTGTATGAGCCCCTAATAAAATGTAAAAAAAGAAGAAGAAGAAGAAAAAAAGAATGACCAGAGCAGATCTTCTAAGAGCTTCTTTGAAGAAGACCAGCAGCATCTTGTACAGAAGATCATTGTAGGTCTTCTATATTGCAAAGCAGATCAGCAACATCTTGGCAAGGAAGACCAGAGCAAGTCTTCCATCAGCACCCATTAAGGAAGACCAGTGATATCTTGTAAGGAAGATCATTGCAGGTCTCAATCAATTTCTTGCAAGGAAGTTCAGCTAAATCTTGCAAGGCAGATCAGAACAGGTCTTCTCTTGCAATTTGCAAGGAAGAACAGCAACATCTTTCCAGGAAGATCAGAGCAGTACTCTATCAGCATCTTCCAAAAAAGATCAGTGAAGCTCAGACCAGGTCTTCTATCAGCACCTTTTAAAGAGTATCAGCGACATCTTGTAAGACAGATAAGAGAATATTTTCCCAGCATCTTGCAAGGAAGCGTAGTAACATCTTGCAAGAAAGACTTTTATCTGGTCTTCTGTCACCATCTTACAAGTCAGATAATCGATGTCTTTCAAGGAAGATGTGGGCATGTCTTGTAAGTAAGATCAACATCTTGAAAGGCAGATCAGAGCAGGTCTCTGTCAGCATTTTTCAAGGAAGACAATGACCTATAAAGAATTGGATATTTGAAGACCAAATTAACAATTTGAATGATTACATCAAATATGTTATAGCAGTGAGTAGTATAAACACTTTCTTAGTATAATCAACTCATTAAGCTAGAGTGATATGATAACTGCAGCATTTCATTTCAACATTACAATTTTGAGGATGTCCCTGGATTTTCCAGTATTTCCTCCATTTTCATATAGGCTAACTATGAGTCAATGCTGAGGGTATGTAGGATTCTGGACCAATTCCATATCTCTTAACAACAAGAACAGCCTAAAACATCTTTACAATGACAGACATTTTATGATTCATAAATAGAATTCATGAATTATATAAAAAATTATTCTCACCACCAGAATGCAAATCTCCCTACACAATTCTTAGTAGGTTAGACGCCTCTATTCTAATGTGAAAATACTGTGACAGTCTCTTATTTAGCTCTATGTTATCTCCCCGGACTTGTAGTTGATCCACACTTATGTCACACCTTGCAGTCATCTCAGCAACACCAACAACAGCATTCTAAAAGCAATGCCTTTTCCTTAAATGTCAGAGATTTTTAATAGAAAGTGAAACAAAACAAATACAAATGCAAACCCAAGAAGCTTAAAAGGGAGAATTTACCATAATTTAAAAAATTCTTTAAATCCTCCAATATAAATACATCACAATGTGTCAATTTCCCTCTTGAATAAATGTGAGATTAAACTTGGAACCCCTAATAACACAAAGAGTTCCAATGTTTAACAGCTGAGAAGATGTTTCATTTCTCCTCAGAGACACTTTAACAGATAGGCCTGGTGGCTGACTTTTGAAAAAAAAAAAAAACCTTTAAAAACACTGAGGCAAAATTTTCAGACAAACATGAGACACTGTAAAATAAAAACAACCAAATATCAAATGTTCTTGAAAAGCTCTGGAAACTTAGAATATGAAGACAACTGTCTTTCACATGCAAAAGATGTCCTGTGAGATTGTCACTAGAACAACCAGGGACAGCGAGATGAAGAGCCAGGACTCCACCATGACTTTCACTGTCTCCCTCTATCTCCAGGCAACAGCTGCCATGAACAACGGTGGGAGAATTCTATGGACAGCCGCTCCAGAGGGGCAATGGATGAAGCCTCATGTTGCAACATAACTCTGGATGGGAAGCTCCAAGATGCTGAGTGGGTCCCTGTGCTCATTCTGACGAATCTACTCCAAAAGGAATCCTGACCCATGAAGGGTAAGCTGCATCTGCTCAGACCTCAGGAAGGGCCAACTGGGTGGGTGACCTTCCTCCTCTGATATCTTGGCCCCAGCACCCTTAGTCACTGAATGTTATTGAATCAGTGCTTCCCTGTGAGTTTCAGAGACTGTGCCCTTTACTAAAGGAGAAAGCCTCACTTTTAGTCCCATCCCGCCACCCTTACACCGTGCCAGAAATGTTTAGGAAAAATTCTAGTCACACTTCTCACCTTTTCAATTCACAGTTGTAGGGGCTGTCAAGGCTCAGATATCAGTCTGGACCACTCTCTTGACTCAAGTAGGTGAGGGCTAGAGGAATCCAAGATGGGCACGTGGGATGGTAGGCTGCTTCCTCCCAGGTTATTCAGAAGGATGAATCCAAGTTATGTAGGAAACATGGCTTTCATGCTGAAAGCTGCTGAGGTCTCATTTAGAAGCACTAGGGTAAACTTTAATCATATACCATAAAGGGTGACAATTTTATTTTTACCTCTCTTTCCTTGGATAGATTGTCATTTATTTCTTTCTTATAATGAAAGTTGGTGTGGATTATTGCTAAAAGCTGTTCTATATCATTTAAAATCATTAAGGTTAACTTTAATCATATCACATGCATTGTGATGATTTCATTTATATATAGTCTTTATTATTTATCCGTTACACATTTTCTGGTTACTGATGACTATGTAGCTTTTATTTTAAAATTGTTATTTGTATTTATTGAATTTTGGGGGTCAAAAATGGATGAAATCCATCTGCAGTCACCAACACACTCTGTTCCACTAGATGCACACTGGGAAGTGGCCAGCTGAAAGGCTAGTGGAAGCTCCCAGATTTCTGTGACGCAGCGGGAGCCCAGAGATGCAAACCCTCACTGTCCTGCTGGGCAGAATCCTGGGTGTGGTGTCTGAGAGGAGTGCTGGGGGCTGTCTGCTCAGGAAGGATGTCTCTGTCCACTTTCATAGGTGAGTCCTCATTGATGTTGAGAGACAGCGGCATGGAGTCTGAACCCTGCCTTTCACGGATTTTGCTCAAGGATCCTCCAGATGCCCACCCCAATAAATCCCCCAGTTGTACTGTCAATCTCTTACTGAGTCTGTTCTAGACCATGTGTTCCACGGGGTGGAAGCTCTTCTTAGTTTTTCCCTGTGATCTGTTATATCAGGCACAGAGAGAGGCATCATCACTGAAGGTACCGACCTAAACTGGGAACTAGAAGGAAATCTATAATAAGGAAGATATAAAATATTGAAAACAGGACTTGATTTTAAAGCCTCATCCTGGAAGGACTACAAAAACACAAATAATCTGACTTTCTTAGGAAACATAAGCATCATATAAAACAAATAAGCATTACTTGTCATTAGAGTGTAAGGTTAAACAGTGTAAGGTTAAACCATCACATACTGTTTGAAATGAAAGGACACCAAAAAAACACACACACAATAAAACAGTCAATTGAGAAGTAGATGCAACAAAGACAGATCATATCTAATGTTACTGCATTTATAGTTGTCAGAAGGCATCAAACACGGTGTTGTACTTCAGAGTATGGTCAAGAATATACGTTAGCTATATTTATTTTTCATCTATAATGATCCCAAATAAATTTAAATACCATTCTGATGATTTCATTAACTTTCTGTTACCAAATTGATTGATAATGGATTGAATTGTAACTAAAATTTAAAAGTTGAAACATTTGGAAATATTTCCACCCTAATATCTAGAAAAACAATATGCTGATTATCTTTGGATTCAGTGATCTTAGTATAGTACAAACTCTTGAGTCCATGGTTTACTTAGTTTTTCTCTTGAGAATGCAAAAATGTCTCATCAGGAGCATAAAGAATTTATTTGTATTTCCTCCGATGCAAGTTCATTTATTCTTCCTTGTTACATTGGAATATTTATTGGATTCAATAAGGGAATCATTGATGATTTACTATTATTTATACCAAAACACCAACTCCCTGCCCTTGAGTCCATCCTCTGTCATCTCAGTCCTGCAGGGTAGAGCACAACGGGCTCTGTGGGTTGCGAGGCTGTAGTGCTCTACTACCTGCTGAGCTTGCAGTTAGCAGCCCAACCCAAATCCACTGTGTCACCATTTCTCCTTATTTCATTATAGCCTTTATATTTATTTCTTACACTTGTCCTCGGGTGTGTTATCCCCATAGGTTTTATCATAATTAGAAATGGCAGATTTATTGAATTTTAAATCATTTTAACAGTTCTAAATAAAGATAAAATAATATGCAGTAAGATAGTATATTGCTAATTTAGGCAATTATATTTATTTCCAAATTACTTTCAGTTTTCTGCCCCTCACTGCATTAGAGACGTTGGTAGGTGCTGTTGTGTCAGTGCTTACTCTGAGCGACTTTATAAAAAACAGAATAATAACAATAATCCCCAGGCCCTGCACCATCCTCACACTTCTCCCATGTGTGAGACCATTTAGGCACCACTGACTATTCACTTGATTGAGGGTGCACCTCTTGTTGCTGACACTGCAGTGCAAAGGGACATTCTTCCCTAGGGACTTGTCTCCCTGACGACATGCTCAAACCAGGGGAGAAGTGTCGTCCTCTCCACTTCTAACCAGCATTCTGAGACACTCGTTTGAAATGTCCTGCTCTTGTAACACACTTGCCATTTTAGAGGGATCAAATGTTCCCTTCCAATGAGTGTTCCCTTCCATGAATGATCTCACAAAGCAGTCCTCCAGTCATTCCAGGCCATTCTATTTGACCTTGTCTCACAAGTCAGGGGGCCCTGTGATTTTTATATTCTATTTCAAACCAAGATTGTTAGCCGCTCCTTTCAAGCCTGCATTGTGAAGGAGAAAATTTAGACAGAAAAAAATAAAGAGGCAAAATTGTCCCTGGGGATGCTGAGAGCTAAGAGAAACCTTAATTCCAACAGGACATCCTGTCATTCATCTGTGCCTGTCTAGGGTTGGCTGGCTGTTCTCTGTGGGTCCTGCGCGCCCCCTGCTGCCCAATGACTTCCCTGCAAGGGAGGTTTGTGTCTAGGCTCACACTGACTTCCCCTCACTGTGCTCCTTGTACAGTAAGACATGGCCATGTCCTCCGCAGTCACTGAGCTCAGCTACAGGGATAACTGATTCTTCGATGTGTCTCTGGTGATGGAGAGTCGGCTTTGGAAGGACGGGTTATAATATGTATTACCTTCATACGTTATCCTGCCCATCCACTGCAGCCCCTTTCCCGAGGTCTGGCGGATCCAGTGCCAGTAGTAACCACTGCTTGTGATGGAGACACCAGAGACAGTGCAGGTGAGGGACAGCTTCTGGGAGGGCTTCACCAATCCTGGGCCTGACTCCTGAAGCTGCACCTGGGACATGACTTCTGTAAATAAAGGTAATTGGTCTCTGTTAGTCACTCAGTCACAACCTTCCCCAGATTCCACACTGATATCTGAGACCCTCACCTTGGGGAACTGTCAGCAGGCACAGGAGAACACATAGCAATAGCATCTTTAGCCAACAGCTGCGCTTTCCCAAGGGACCCACAGCTCTGTCAGAAGAGAACTGATAGCCTTCAGTGCCCAAGGCTGGGATTTTAACCTAGTGCCTGAAGAATGATTTGCATAGGAGGGAGCCCTGCGCTTATGAATAGATGCTCCTTTGTTTCCTCTGAGGCCATTGTAGGGTAATTCTTCTTTTGAACTCATCTCTGTGTTAGTCCGCAGTGAGAAAGCAAGTTTCCTAGGAGGTGTGAGTGAATAGTCAAAGAACAGCCCCGCATTTCTGAGCCCAGAATCTCTCCCTCCAGCCCTTCATTGCTCCTGCCCTGAGGCTCTGATATACCTGTGTGTCAGAGACTGGACAGTACAGATTTCCTTGAAACCATCAGGTCCACCCTGCAGTGTCTCCATTATCTCACACTCTCCAAAACACATTTCTTTTTCATACACTGGTGCCACTTAATCAACCTCAAAGTCCTTGGTTATTTTCATATGTGGTAAATATATGATTTACAAGAATTAATACCAGGCTGATCCCAAGGAGTTGGGGATTGATGATGCCTCAATATCCACCTCTTCCATAATGCCATTCAGTGCCCTTTTCAACCCACCCCTCCCTTGAGTATACTTCCTCATGTTTCTGGGCTCTGTGAATTGTTCCAGAGTCCAACAGAAACTCATGAATACTTGAGGAAATGGCTCACATGCTCATGGGTTCACTTCAGACCATATTGCTAAGGTCAGGCAGGGGTAAGCTGGGACCAGAGGCTGTCCTTCACTCCTGTCCCTGCATGTTATTAATGGTCATATGCCCTGAGGCCTCTGGCAGGATGTCTCCAGGAGGCATTGGCCTCCTACTGATGAGAATCAGCCCGGTCTTTTCCCACCTTGGCCGTGATCATCACAAACCACACCGCTCCTACAAGCAACACCCTCAATGCATCCCAGTGCCTGATGGCTAAGGAAAACCTCAGTGTAAGTAAAGTGAGTTAAGTGTCATCATGATTCAGGGAAGACGTTGCCAACTAGAAAAGTTGGTCCCCAGACAAGACAAGGCTTTAACTCTGTGCCCTTTAAGAAATGCAAGATTCTGAAGAAAGACCTTTGTTTGGCAGGAACGTTCAGAAGAGTGCAAACCAGTCAGGTGTCATGACTTCACATGTAGAGATACAGCAGAGCAGTTAGGGGGAAGGAGTTGTTTAATAGACAGGACAGAGTAAGAATAAGATCCAAAAATAGTATTTCAGATCCTTAACCAAAATACACCAGTTTGAGACACAAAGGCACTCCAAATTAAATGAGGTCCATTCAGGTCCTTAAATTTTAGGAAGGATTATAGACCGTTTTAACTATTCATTACCCAGCGGCTCTGGCTCACCTGAAATTTGATCATTTACAACCAAAGTCTGTGACTCTTTTTGTGCTGTAGGGTTGACCCCTTAATAACTGCAGGACTCTCAACCTTGAATGTATTACCCAAGTCACAGATTGCCTGATTTTGGAATCATTTGCATATTCTTGACCATGAACTCAGTAGTACTATCTTGAAACATGCATTTTTAATGTTCACTTCCCATGAATATTTCTTTATCATTGATATCCACCATGACAAGCATTTTCTCCAGTCTTACAGTTGACACAACTCATTTACTGAATGCTTAAACTGTCTCTATATCTCTAAATTAATATTTTTTTACCATTGTGGAAATCCAAGCACAGGTCCTGGTCACCTGGGCTTTTCTGAGCTCGGTTTTGCTGAGGAGAAAAAGCAAATGCCTTGCAAAAGAACACTCACGAGGTTCACTAAAATTCAGGATTTCAATCGAATAATATGATGATAGTTTTCAGTTGAAGCTCATTGGAGTCATTCAGTTTCCACATACAGACTAGTATGGCATTACGTGAACCTGGTCATTCCAGCACACACTCGTCTCATAACATCTGATGTTGCTGGCTGGCAGGACAACTTAAGGATCACACTTTGATGTAGATGCACACTAGTCCAGGTCACCTCCATCTCTGAATGTTAATGCCATGATTGTCTAAGCTAACCGTATGATAGGGCAGGCCCTTAAATGTGTCCTCTGGAACTCCTCACCTGCTTTGTCCTGATTCCCACCCAGTGTCTGAGGATGTCAAGGGGATGAAGACAAGCTGGGTTTGAGATACACAGGACAGCTCCAATGCACAGCTATGGCTTGAGGACACTGTGAAGTGCTTGCTGGTTCATGCGGGATTGAGCTAACTTTATGGAAATCCCAGCCACCCTTTCCTCCCAAGACCCTTACTGGGCACAGATTTGCATCATAGCTGAGAGATCCATCATCTTTGCCTTGTCCCTCTGTGTGTATCTGACTCCAAAGGTGTCCTTCTGCGCTTTGGAAATGGGGGACTGTTTCCTCCCCTTACAATGCAAAGTTTGTAATTCAGTGGTTGATGCAAACCCTCACATTGAAAGAAGCTCTAATGGAATTTGTAAGATGGAGAGGAAGTCCCAGACACTGACATGAAGCCAGTTCTTAACTCCCCTCCATACTGTCTGCCAGAACTGAGCCCTATGACTGAGAGTCCTGAGCAATCCCTGAAATCCATACCTCCCTTTTGGGAGGTTTGTGTACAGACCCTTACAGATTCCCTTTTCCGTGTCTCTATTATTGAAATAGAAGGTTGTGTTATCAGTGTTGAGGCTGTCCATTTGAAGATGCAGAATGTTCTTGGCTTTTCCCTGGTGACTGTCATTCAGGTATTCACAGTGTATAGGTAGGATATGGAATAACTATTACTCACTTCAGGCCCTTCATAGAATTGGCTGATGACATCCATGCCATCACTGCTGGGGATTGGTCCACAGATTGGACTGCGGAATCTCAGAGGTGCCCTATTCTGCCTCAAGTCTCCCAGAGCCTCTAGCCGCATTGAAGGCATGCAAACACAAAGACATCCGATCAGGAAACCAACATCCATGGTTTCACTCTTTTGTTCAACACATTTTTCTTTTCCTATTTAATATTGCAACAAGAGAATCTTAGGCCTTCAGAAATTCCACTGTGACTTATGTATAATCCTGCCTTTCCAGTGAATGGGGAGAACTGGACATCCTATGGGGTGTGTCCTCTCTCCTAGAGTTGAATACTTTTGCTAGTCTGGTTTTCATCAGCAGAATAACGTGTAGTGGTTAAGTCACACAGAGACCAATAGAAACAGAGGACGCCATATGATCCCCCCCCAGAATATAGCCCCTATCTTCCATAATACACAAAAACCAAGATATACAAGCTAAAAACTCCAAAACAGGATGTTATGGTCACCTGTGATAAGCTATAGCAACTGAGGGGGAAACAGATGCGGTAAAAAAGAAGAAGGTCTATCCTGGAAGAGGGTCAGGAATTTCTCCTGGGCCCATATTTCCCTTGAGGGAGAAACGTGGATGTTTGTAAGGCCACATGTCAGACCTAGGTTCACAATGTTTCCCTTAGAATGCTGCAGTCAGAAGATCAGTTGATCACCTTTCGCTTTAGCAGAACTCCAGACAAACTTACAATCATCAACTATAATAACCCTGGAATCCCCCTGAGGGTGCTGACAAGGAAAGTGCAGGATTGTATTCCCCTTGTCAGACCAATGCCAAGAGAGAAAGGAAAACAACAGCACATCACTAGAGGCCTGAAGTCTTTAGCCAGAACAAAGAGAACGTCCAACAATGATAGCCCTGAATTGCACCTCTAATACCATTCCCTCCTCTGATCTTGTTTTTACAGTTTGAAATCATATGATCATACTCTGAAACACATGACTTTAGGATAGCAATCACCTGTGCCACCCACACTGGAGATTTTCTTCTTTAAGTTCAACAATTTGGTTCCTTTGAGAACACCATTTCAGGAGACTATGAAATTGAAGTAACCCTGGGACACTGCTGAATGTCAGAAACTATTTGCCATTTCCTAATTCCTGCTATCTGACAAGTGCCCAAGTTTGAGTGGAGCTTCCACTGCAGGTGTTTTTTTGTTTTGTTTTTGTTTCATTGTTTTGTGTTTGTGCGTGTGTGTTTGTGTAATTTCACTCATGTCTATGTCATAATGTGCTTTGTGGTCTCTCTAGTACTTTTAGGCATGTATATCTTTCTATGGTGTGCATGTATTGATGTTTCTATATTTTGAATAAGTGATTGTCAGGAAACCTCACAAAGTGATGGAAGAATATACTGTGAACTTTGCAGCCAACAATGTTGGCACTTAATAGTTACCTTTTCCCAGTCTCCTATCTCCACTGAGTCTGATTGGAAAGTATTTATCGGAGCGTCATGAGAACTCTGATGCAAGGACCCCTAACAGAGTCATTTCCTGTCCTTAAGGGGCAGACTGTTTGTTGCTGTAAGACAGATTATATTCTCCCGTTACAATATACTTTTTGAATTCACAGATACCGGAAGTAGTCACAGAATTAATATTTTTAAATTAGAGAGGGATTCCCTAGGGAAACCGAGATTTAGCAGAATCCGCAGATCCCCACAAGAAAACAGCCTTGAAGCTCCAGCTGCACCTGCTCCTGTGTCTGAGTCCTGTGCTCTGTGAGTTCTGAGCGCCCCCTGGAGACCACTGTCCTTCCTGCAGGGGAGATTTGTGTCTGGGCTCTCACTGATTTCCCCCCATTGGGTGTCTCTTGCACAATAATACATGGCCCTGTCCTCAGCTTTCAGGTTGTTCATTTGAAGATAGAGTGTGTTCTTGGAGTTGTCTCTGGAGATGGTGAATCGACCCTTCACGCAGTCAATGTAGTGTGTACCACCACCAGTCTTAATGCTTGAGACCCACTGAAGGCCCTTTCCTTGAGTCTGGAGGACCCAATTCATGCCATTGTTATTGATGCTGAATCCAGAATTTACACAGGATATTTTCAGAGATCCTTCTGGCTTTCGCATATCAACCCTAAAGTCCACCAGCTGCACCTCACACTGACCACCTGCAAGCAGGAGACACTGTGCTCAGATGACCTAAATAAACTAAATCACTCACCATCTCTCTCTCTCTCTCTCTCTCTCTCTCTCTCTCTCTCTCTCTCTCTCTCTCTCTCTCTCTCTCTCTCAAACACACACACACACAGCAGGGTACAGCACAATTACCATGTGAAATAGCCAAAATGAAAGCCAGCGTTGCTGCAAAATTAATGATGTGTCCTCTGGACTAGCTCCTGGGCATGAAATGGTAACAGCAGAGACCCGAAGGCTGGACTGTCCTCTGAGATCTCCCAAATCAGGGGCTGTGGCTGGTTTATCGGCAGGCAGAGAGCTACATTTGCATCTTCTCTGATATTTAGAAGCGGATGAGTAGAGATTATGGGCACCTGTTCTCCCTCAGACTCAGAGAAACACAAACACTCTCATAGGAAAACAGAGCCCTTACACAGGTTCTGTACCAAGTATTGCTTTGATTGTTACACATTATTAATTTTTAATAAAGTAACTTTCAAGTTATAAGCTGTATATGGCAGACACAACAGCCTTTGCCATCTGAGAGCTCACAGTGCATCCCCTCTCGTTCCCCTCAACCGATGGATACGCATGATGATAGTGAGCAGCTCTATGATCCGTTTCTTATGTGGGGACATTATTAGATTCTTTTTAGCCTTTCAAGGAATTTCCCCTATTCAGTGACTTTTTTAAACTGTGTGTATGAAGCTGTTCATAAAACATGTCCATAAAACCTGTGGAATGGTGTCTCTTCTCTGGTTTCTGATCTGAGAGATTCCAGTCCTCTTTCTTTTTGTCATGAGCAGGGAATCTGGGTTTTTATCACTTTAATTTGTCTTCTCTTTTTTTCATTTAATTCGTTTATTTTCTGTGCGCCTTCTGTTTCATTTATGTGAGTTTTTATATGTATTAGTTCCTACCCACCTTGCCTGCCCTGCTAAACTGTGATATGGCATGCTCATCTTTAGTAGCTCCATTAGATGGGCAATGAGGTACTTAATTTCAGAGCCATATTTCTATACTATACAGATGTCTGTGTCTATGAATTCACCATTAAGTTCTCTTCAGTTGAGTCCCACAGAGTGTTATGTTGTGCGATCATTGTTTTTTTCATTCCAATACAGCCATCCAGGGTATAAAAAACATTGAATATATGCCATAGCTCTCAATGAGACAAACAGCATTTGTGTATAAAACAGGTATGCACGCACACATACAATTTTGTGTGTGCATAAAATCTACAAATGGATGAAAATTATAATATCTCTGGGGTTTGGGAATACACATTTAAGAAGACGGCATTCTGGGAGGAAATATTTTGGAGGGAATGGAAACCCTAGATGCTAACAGGAAGCTGCTTGCTCCCAGGCCTCCCACATTGCCCAGGCCCCAGAAATATAGTCGCCCCTCTGCTTTCCACACCCCACGTTATCACCGTAGATCAATGCCATGATTGCAGTGATATTTGTGTCTGGGATGGCACTCAGTTCTCTCTCAGATTCTCTCCCACATGAGTGGACAGCTGTGCCCTCAGTGTGATTGAGCTCAGATGCAGGATAACTGATTTGTGGGTATTCTTCGGGAGCTTGAGTACCATCTCCATAGTGATGGGAAGCTGTTTTCTGCCACTAGAATATATTGCTCACAACTACTCCAACCACTTCTGCAGGTTTTGGCAGATCCAGCTCTGGAATTCAGCAGTCACCAGAGAAAGCAAAAACTAGGTTGAGAATCTGTGAGGGGTTCATCAATCCTGGGTTCAAATCTTTGACAACTAGGAAGAGGGAAAATAATCACTGATGACAAGCAATGGAAACCTTATTATGTCAAGCCATTTGGGGAATCTGGACACTACCAGAGAGAATTTACTGTGGGATTCGGTCTAAGAAGTTCTCCACTTACTTCCTTGGCTTTGGTTGAGACTGAGTAGCGAATTTTCCTTAATTACTCCGGGCTTTAAGGGATTGGAGTGGGGACTCTTTTCCCTTTCCCTATCTTCCCCTGAGTCAGTTTGGAAAATTTGGCCTTTCTGTGTACATCAGAGGACTACGTGTCCAGTTGACTGATCTCACAGTATCCTTGGAGGAACAGATAGCCTTGATTGTGTGTTCTCATCCTGTACTAGATATAAAAGTTTTTTGAGGAATATATTGTTTTAGTTATGAATAAGCTTTGTATAAACAGACTGGCAAACTGCCCGGAACAGATGATGAAGTCAAGGTTGTGGTTACTGTGTTTAGTATATAAGGAAGGCTTTTGCAAAAATAAAATTGCCAGCAGCTCCAGGGTTGTTGAGCTGTTCGGTCCTCCTGAACCCCTCTGTTCTGTCTTCTATTCCTTCTTTATTTAAAGTCCCTCTCCCTACCTTCAGACCCTGTTTCAGGTTATCTCTGACAGAGCTGGACACTGGCAATTTACCGCTTGGCAGAAGAATCTCCACAGGAAATTGATGACAATGGACAAGGTCTGTGGATCCTAGAGAACCCTGTCCATGATGTAATGTTTTTCAGTAGGTTTGATATTTTACCTGGAAATTGATAAAATATTCTGCATTTTGGAAGCCCCAGGAATGAAGTAGTGATGATGCCAGTCTGCTCAGAAACTGAAAAGAGGAAATCCGACCCCATTATCTTCTTTGTTTTTTTTCAATTTAAAAATTTTGTTTTACTCTGAGAATTAACTTTATTATTTCATTATTATTTATTTTCAAAATCATTTTATTAGGGGTTCATATCATACAACTCTTATCACAATTCATGCATACATCAATTGTGTAAAGCACAACTGTACATTCATTGTCCTCATCATTCTCAATTAATATTTTGTCATATCTTGCCCTGTCTGACGTCTCCCTTCACCCACTTTTCTGTTGCCTGTCCCCAAGGGAGGAGGTCACATGTAGATCCTTGTATTATAATCAGTTCCCTCTTTCCAACCCACTCTCCCTCTACCCTCCCAGTATCGCCACTCACACCGCTGGTCCTGAAGGTATCATCTGCCCTGGATTCCCTGTGTTTCCAGCTCCTATCTGTACCAGTGTATATCCTTTGGTCTAGCCAGACTTGCAAGGTAGAATTCGAATCATGATCGTGTGGGGGAGCGGGGGGAGGAAGCATTTAGGAACTAGAAGAAAGTTGTATTTTTCATCAGTGCTGCATCCTACCTTGACTGGCTCATTCCTCCCCTAAACCCCTCTTCAAGGGTAACTCCAGTGGCTGATAAATGGGTTTTGGGTCTTAACTCTGCACTCCTCCCCTCATTCACTATGGTAAGATTGTTTTCTATTCTGATGCCTTATCCATTCGACACCTCATGATGGCACTGGCTGGTGTGCTGCTTCCATGTAGACACTATACCTTTTGATAGCTGGGCACCATCAGCTTTCTTCCCCACATTTGCTTATGCACCCATTTGTCTTCAGCGATCGTATCATGGAGGTGTGCATCCAATGATATGATTTTTTGTTCTTTGATGTCTGATAATTGATCCCTTCAGCACCTTGGGATCACACAGGCTTGTGTGTTCTTCCATGTGGGCTATGTTGTTCTGAGCTAGATGGCCCCTTGTTTACCCTCAAGCTTTTGAGACCCCAGATGCTGTATCTTTTGATACTTGGGCACCATCAGCTTTCTTCACCACATTTGCTTATTCACCCTCTTTGTCTTCAGCGGTTGTGTAGGGAAGGTGAGCATCATTGAATGCCACTTTAATAGAGAAAAGTATTCTTGTATTGAGGGAGTACTTGAATGGAAGCCCAATGTTCTTCTGCTAACTTAATACTAAACCTATAATTATCTGCACATAGATCTATTTCCCCATTCTCATATATAAATATATTTGCATATGTACATGTCTTTATCTAGACCTCTATAACAGCCCTTTGCTTCCCACCTCTTTATTTCCCTTGACCTTCCTCCTGTCCCTATCACATCTTCTTTATGATAACACCAATCCCAAACCCACTGCCATTAAAGTGATTCCGTATCATAGCGACTCTATAAGGGAAAAGCAAACTCATCTAAACGAAATGTATAACATTTAAGTAGCACCACTCTTGCTGAGAAAAAAAGACAGGAGATGTATGAAAGTGAAAGGGCCTTGCTTTACTTGGATCAAGTAAGGACTCAGCCAGAAGATTCCCCAAGGAAAGCTCCTGAAAATAAATGGTAGAAGTGGTTTACAGATTTAGCCAAGTAAACCAACAAGTAAATGTAAAGGATTATGGATGTGAAACAGATTTCACAGGGACCGGGGATTGTCATGAATATGCATTATGGTGGGGTTATGATTCTTTTAAAAAATATTTTATTAGGGGCTCATACAACCCTTATCACAATCCATTCATATACATACATCAATTGCATAAAGCACATCTGTACATTCTTTGCTCTAATCATTTTCTTTTATTTTTTTACATTTTATTAGGGGCTCATACAACTCTTATCACAATCCACACATATACATACATCAATTGTATAAAGCACATCCGTACATTCTTTGCCCTAATCACTCTCAAAGCATTTGCTCTCCACTTAAGCCCTTTGCATCAGGTCCTCTGTATTTTTCCCCCTCCCTTCCCACTCCCCCCTCCTTCAGGAGCCCTTGATAATCCACAAATATTTATTTTGTCATATCTTGCCCTATCCGGAGTCTCCCTTCCCTCCCTTCTCTGCCGTCCATCTCCCAAGGAGGAAGTCACATGTGGATCCTTATAATCAGTTCCCCCTTTCCAACCCACTCACCCTCCACTCTCCCAGCATCGCCCCTCACACCCCTGGTCCTGAAGGTATCGTCCACCCTGGATTCCCTGTGCCTCCAGCATCCATATGCACCAGTGTACAACCTCTGCCTTATCCAGTCCTGCAAGGTAGAATTCAGATCATGGTAGTTGGAGGGAGGAAGCATCCAGGATCGAGGGGAAAGCTGTGTTCTTCATCGGTACTATATCGCACCCTGACTGACCCATTTCCTCTCCTAAACCCCTCTATGAGGGGATCTCCAGTGGCTGAAACTTGGGCCCTGGGTCTCCACTCTGCACTTCCCCATTCATTCTCAATGGTATACACACACACACACACACACACACACACACACACACACACACACATATATATATATATTCTTTTTTTTTTTTTTTGCATGATGCCTTATACCTGGTCCCTTTGGCACCTCGTGGTCGCACTGGCTGGTGTGCTTCTTCCATGTGGGCTTTATTGCTTCTGAGCTAGATGGCCACTTGTTCACCTTCAAGCCTTTAAGACCCCAGACACTATCTCTTTCGATAGCCGGGCACCATAAGCTTTCTTCACCACATTTACTTGTTCACCCACTTTGGCTTCAGCAGTTGTGTCGGGAGAGTGAGCATCATAGAGTGCAAATTTAATAAAAGAAAGTATTCATGCATTGAGGAAGTGTTTGAGTAGAGGCCCAAGCTCCTTCCACCACCTTAATACTGAACCTATAAATATACACACACAGATCTATTTCCCCATCCTCCTATATATATTAGCATGTACATGTCTTTGTCTAGACCTCCATAAATTCCCCTTGACTCCCAGCTCCTTCCTCCATCTCTCTTGACTTTCCTCATGCCCCACTACCATGCCCTGTCCCCACCTGGGGTATAGCTATACCTCTTCTCTATGCAACCTTACCCTTGATCATTCCCCACCTGGCCTGCCACTCCCCCCTCACTACCATTTTGGGTCCCATGTTGTTCCCTTGTCCCTGTGTTTGTTAACACCACTTCCTTACCCCCTACCGCTCCCCCACCCTAAGTTCCCCTGGAACTGTCGGTCTTGTTGTTTTTCCTCCAGAGAGTTCATCCAGCCTGTCCTATTCATACAGACCTGTGGAGACACTAACATGCACGAAAACAAGACAGAGGAAAACAAAGCAACAGTATACAACCAGACAACAAAACAACAAAAACAAACCACTGACAAAGAACAAAACAAAACACTTCACAAGAGAAAAGCTTGTAGTTAGTTCAGGGATCATTTGCTGGCCCTTAGGAGCGTTTTCCAGTCCAGTCTGTTGGGGCACCAAGCCCTGGCCCCAAAGTCCACTTTCAGCATTCCCTGGGGACCTTGCCACTCCATACCCTTGCTGTTCCGCTTCACTCCCTCAGTGCTTTGGCTCGATGTGGTGGGATCAGGTCAGGTGCAATTCCCACACTGTGTCTCCGGTGCTGTCCCCTGTATCGCCCTTAGTCACTGGGTGGCATCATTTCTCATAGTGGGGCCAGCCATGTTGTTCTCTCTGTGGACTGGCTACTATACTCAGGAATATCATCCTCACGGCCTGGTGGGCCAGGCTGTGTTCCACTCTCTCCTCCTGCCCCTTCATCTGCTCCCGTGGGCTCTGATCAGATATGTCCATCTCCGGAGCTGCAGAGTCAATGACGCCCTTTGGAACAAATTCTTTTCGGGGGAGGGGCAGGAATCCACTTAATTTATGGTGCTGGGGCCAGCCTCCCAGACCTCTCCACTGGTTCCCTACTCCACCCCGGGATATTGCATTCACACCTTGCAGCACTGGGTTGAAGTCTGGTCCCACTTTCCCTGTGGAGATATAAACAATACCCTCCCCTTGGGTGGATTAGTGCCCCATGCCCCCACTCCCCTTTTGTTCCTTATATTCATTCTTTTATTTTGCTTTCCCCACCTCCTTAACCATTGTCTACCATGTGCATCCCTGGTTTTGGTCTGGTCTCTTCCATACTACACAGTCTTCACCCCCAAAATGTTTGTGTACAGTAGCTTTTTCCCCTATGCCACTTTTGCATTAAAAATTTTTTTTAATACTTACCTCAGCGGGCTCATGTTGTACTTGTCCCATTGTGCCTGACTTACTTCACTTAGCATGATTTCCTCCAGTTCTTCCCATGCCGCTATGTGCCTCATACGTTCATCACTGCTTTTTAGTGATGCGGAGTACTCCATTGTATGTATATACCACAGTCTTTTAATCCAATCATCAGTTGATGGAATTTTGGATTGCTTCCAGCTCCTTGCAATTGTGAACTGTCCCGCAATGAACATTGGAGCACAGATGTCTGGCCTTGGTTTGTTTCTTGCTTCTTCTGGGTATATGCCCAGTAGGGGGATTGCTGGGTCATATGGTAACTCTATTTCCATCTGTTTTAGCTATCGTCAGATTGATTTCCATAGTGGCAGTACGTACTTACAGGCCCACCAGCAGTGGATGAGAGTTCCTGTCTCCCCACAACCCCTCCAACACTTGTTGCTTTCTGATTTTTTGAATTGGGCTACCTTTGAGGGTGCCAGGTGGTACCTCATTGTTGTTTTAATTTGCATTTCTCTTATGGCTAAAGATAGGGAACATTTTCTCATATGTTTGTGGGCCATTCGGATTTCTGTCCCTGTGAAATTTCTGTTCAAGTCCTTTGCCCACCTTGCAAGTGGGCTATTGGTTTTTTCTTTTTGGAAGCTAGCAGAGTATTGTAGACTTTAGTAATAAGGCCTTTGTCTGATGTGTGATTGCTAAAGATGTTTTCCCAGTCTGTGGACCCTCTTATTACTCTCTTGGTGAATTCTTTAGATGTACACAAGTGTTTTATCTTCAGTATATCCCATTTGTCAATTTGTGCCACCTCTGTGTTTGTGTCCTTCCCTATTTCTGATAGCCTGTGTATTCCCTGCACCAAAGTTCTCAAGTTGGTCCCAATTCCCTCATTGATGGCCCTAATAGTTTGGAGTTTAACTTCATGGTCTGTGATCCACCTTGAGTTTATTCTTGTGCATGGAGTGAGATGAGGGTCTTGCTTCATTTTTCTGCAGGTTGATATCCATTTTTTCCCAGCACCACTTGTTAAAGAGGGCATCGGCTTCCCATTTGATATTTTTGGGGCCCTTATCAAAGATCAGCTGTGTGTATGCTGATGCTTTTATTCCTGGGTTTTCAGTTTCTTTTCCTTTGGTCTGAGTATCTGTCATTGTACCAATACCATGCAGTTTTGAGAACTGTTGTGCATAGTATGTGCCAAAGTCAGGTAAAGCAAGCCCTCCCACTGTGTCCTTCTTCTTGAGGATTTCTCTGCTAATTCTGGGCTTCTTCCCTCTCCATATGAAGTTGGTAATCAGTTTTTCCATTTCTTTGAAGAAAGATGATGGTAATTGTATTGGGATGGCATTAAACTTATATAGTGCTTTTGGCAGAACTGACATCTTAACTATATTAAGTCTCCCAATCCAAAGCATGGGATATTCTTCCATTTGTTGAAGTAGCTCTTGGTTTCTTGTAATAGTGTTCTATAGTTTTCCCTATATAGATCTTTTGTTTTTTCAGTCAGGTGTATCCCTAGATATTTCAATTTGTGTTTGGCTATTGTGAAGGGTACCACCTTTTTGATCTCTTCTTCTGTGGTCTTATCTGATGTGTATAACTGTCCGATGGACTTCTGTTTGTTGATCTTGTATCCTGCCACTCTGCCAAACTCCTCTATTGCTTCCAGTACTCCCCTTGTGGAACTTGTGGGATTTTCCATATATAAAATCATATCATCTGCAAATAACGATTGTTTCGCCTCTTCCTTCCCCAGATGAATACCTTTGATGTCACATCTTTGCCTTATGCTGTTAGCTAAAACCTCCAGCATGATATTAAATAGGAATGGGGACAAGGGGCATCCTTGTCTTCCCCTTTTTCAGTGGGATTGTTTTAGTCTTTTCTCCATTGACTACCACTTTGGTTGTTGGTTTTTCATATGTAGCTTGTATTGTCTTGAGGAACTTTCCTTCCATTCCTATCTTCGCTAGTGTCTTAAACAGGAATTGGTGTTGGATGTTGTCGAATGCTTTTTCTGCGTCTATTGATATTATCATGTGGTTCTTATACTTTTTCATGTCAATATGATGAATAATACTAATGGTCTTTCGTATGTTGAACCATCCCTGCATCTCTGGTATGAATCCCACTTGGTCATGGTGAATTATTTGTTTTATGTACTTTTGTATTCTGTTGGCTAGTATTTTGTTAAGGATTTTTGCATCAATGTTCATTAGGGATATTGGTCTGTAGTTCTCGATTCTTGTGGGATCCTTGCCCGGTTTGGGTATCAGAGTTATACTAGCTTCATAGATGGAGTCCAGGAGTTTGCCATATTTTTCTATGTTCTGGAAAAGTTTCTGTAGGATTGGTATTAGTTCTTCCCTGAATGCTTGGTAGAATTCTCCAGTGTAGCCATCTGGTCCAGGGGATTTTTTGGTGGTAATCCCTTGATACCCTTTTCTATTTCTTCTATTACTATGGCTCTGTTGAGATTCTTGATGTCCACGGTTATGATTCTTTACAAAAAATAATTTTATTGGGGGCTTGTACAACTCTTAGCACAGTCCATTCATCCAGCCATTGTCTCAAGCACATTTGCACATTTGTTGCCATCATCGTTCTCAAAAAATATTCTTTCTACTTGATGCCTAGTATCGGCTTCTCATTTTGCCCCTCTGTCCCTACCTGGGGTTATGATTCTTAACAAGATAGGACTCTTTCTACTTCTTGGTTCCAAATGTCTTTTTATTTGGTGTGATGATGTCTTTTTGGTGACTTGCTTCCTTGAACAAAGTCCTTCCGTTCCAAGTTATCTGTGACCTGAAGGTTGGGAATATCTATACTGGACATGTTTGCCTGGCCACTTTTGGTCAAAATGGATAGTCATTTGGTATAATGTGATATTTTCCTGTGAGGAAAGGCTCAAGAGAGACAGGGGATTGGGAAAGAAAATTCAGAATAATTATAGGCAATAAATGGGGTATTCTAACATCCTGTGGCCTCATCTCGTGTCCTAAGGGGAGGTTCTTTGTACAAGCTGTGGAATTTACATTGTTACATAAAGTTAAGCAGGTTAGGGCATGGCCTCAAACAGAATGCTCAATGTTCATAATTGTTCTTACACTGTAGTCAGATTCTCCTTCGCTATTATATTCAAACAAATATAATCTTGCCACAAAAATTAGTTATTGAAGATAACTTTTTGAATCCCTTGATGTTTACTACATTTTGCTAAAAAATGGTCAGTTTATTGTTATTTATTGTTTGTTTTCTTCCTTTTTAGGAACTTGATAGTGATTGGTAGACATCTATTGTCAAGAAATGAACATATTATTTACTTTTCTCTTCTTCATTCCAAAGCCAAACAGGAGCTTCAGTTAAAAATTAAAGGGTTTATTGAAGGAATGAAACAATCTAGGAATGCACAATAATAATTGTAAGTATTCACAAAGTTCCACAAAGTAAGACAATTTTCAGAGTTTAAATGCAGTAGGATCCTGGAACTTAAAAGAAAATTCCAATACTTTGAACTTTACTACAGTTGGCTCAAGCAGACAAGGCAGAATCAAGGCCACTTATAAAGACTGAGTCGTGTAACACTTTTTTTTGTTTTGCTTTGACTTGAGCTATTAGGAGAGAGAGAGTGAATGCTCTTCTTGGCTGCTTGTTGTGAGAGCACCTGGGAGGAAGATGGGTGTCTGTAGTCTTCATGAAGTATGCTGACTTTCCAAAGTCAGTTCAAAATAAACAGTTATCAGAAACAACAGCAGAATTGGAATAATTGGAATATGGCCCTCATCATTTGGTCTTCTTTACATTGAATCCTAATACATAATAATCTCTGCAATCCTTGATCATCATCAGCAAGTGTTTCAAGTCCTCACTTTGAGCAAGCAAGAATGTATTATCTTCATATCACATGTTATTAATAAGCCTTTCTTCAGTCCTGATGCCATATTCTTCTTCATATATGCCAGCTCTTCTGATTATTTGTTCATCATACAGCTTGGACAAGTATGAAAAGAGGTTACAACACTGACACACACCTTTCCTGATTTTAAACCCTTGTTCTGTTCACACACCTACTTCTTGATCCATGTACAAGTTCCTCATGAGCACAATGAAATGTTCTGGAATTCCCAGTCTTTTCAAGGTTACACATAGTTTATTAAAATATCTAGCTTTTCATAACATTTATAATTGCAAAAAGTCCAAATGCTATTGAACTTATTTTTTTCATTAATGCATCATGATTTTATGGTTTTATCTGAAATCTCATAGTCATAAAGACATACAAACAAACACAAATATAAAGTCCATTATTTTATTCTAGACTATTTTGCCTTTGTATTTTGTTTTAACATCTAAGCACTTTACTGTATGTTTTTTTCTTAATAGGATTAAGGTCTAACTTTCCTAGTTTTATACTTTTAAACTATTAATTGAAAAGATTATCATTAATCAAATGAATTTTTTTAACAGTCATAAAGCCTTCCCTTAGAGCTGGCCTTGAATTTTAACTTCTAGTTCCATATTCAACAAAACATATTTCTATTCTTAAAGACTTTGTAATTGTGATATCAAGTTGCAGTAGCTTTCAGAAACATAGCATTTATGCAAAAGTTCACTTAATGAAAAAGAGTCAGTTCTCTAAGTAAATGTCAACATAAAACCAAAATAACTTGTTTTTACCTTCCTCATAATACTAATGATTTAGAAAGTCATTCAATTTTTAGGCAGTGAAGGATGAAATATTGTTAATAGACACCACCCTGTGCAGTGAATAAACATACAATGATTCTGATGGCAGCAGGGACCTAGTGGGGCTGCCTGACCCCCTACACCCTCAGCCCACAAATTTTCCACCACTGACAGGGAATAAGTTTACCATTTTTCGATCACTTATTTTGTGGATAATGTTTGCATTTTACGTTTCTAGCAAGTTTTCACTTTCAAAGGGCACCAACTTGTAGTGCTTTTACTGTCTTCCTGCCCTTTGTTAAGGGACATTCTCTTTGTTGGAATTTAAGAGACGATAGTACAGTCCCTGAGGGGAGGATGTTGGATTTCAACCCAGTGACCTTGTGGTTAGAAGCCCAATACTTAGCTTTCTTTCTTTCTATTTAAAAAATTTTATTGGGGATACTTAGCTTTCAACATCACCACCCCTCTTTGTATCTCTGCCCCATGGGGCCTATTTCACTGGCTATCATGCTGGTACTTTCATGCGAACTCCAGGTTTGTTTATATAAATCACTCGTATTTTATATACTTTCAACTAACTAAGGTGAAACTAAAAAATAAAATTGCAGATCACATGAGAGAATTTTGCAAGACTAAACACTTATATGCAAATACCTTTTACAGGGGTAGTTTAAACCTGTCCCATCGGGTCACTTTGGATCGTAATCAACTACATGGCAGTGAGAGTTTCTTTGTTACCATTAAGGAGACACTAGTACACTCCCTACGATTGTAAACAGAGTTTCCACTGAACCTGTTTGAGAGCTGTGGGAACAAAACCAACTCAAGACACTGCAGAAAGCCCCACATTATTTCAGCTCTGTACCTGCTCCTGGATCCTGGGCTTGTTGTTTGTCCTGAGTGCCACCTGCTGCTCTGAACGGTCTGTGCAGTCCGGTATCAGAGCTGTCCTGCAGTATAGTTTATGTGAGGGCCACACTGACTGCCCTCTCTGTGTCCACGTGCACAGTAATAACAGATGTGTCCTCAATGCTCACAGAGGTCGGAGTTAGGGAGAACTGTTTCCTTGAAGGGTCAAAGTCACTAATACAGTGACTTATAGTCAGAGGTCTCTGTACACCATGGCCTCTCCCTGTGTGCTACCTGAATCTAATCAATCCAAAATACCCTTCCCTGACACTGACCTCAGGTAGGACCAGTATCTTCAGGAGAAAGAGGGAGAGGAAGGATGTAGACACTTCTGAACCAAGTCCATCCTGGCTCAGCAGGGTCTAATCTCCTCCTGGGGAGATCACTTTTAACCAGGAAACTATATGAAGTATTTCCCCATGAGTGTAACTGGCTGGTATAAGGTCTGGGATCCATTAGTAGTTTTCTAATTGCAAATGCCACCACTCCACCTTAAAGTTTCTACAAAGCTGTTTCTTGAATCAAGTTGAATGCAGGCAACTGAATTCAGTTAGAACGCAAAAATGACCATCGCTACTGTGTTAGTTTGGGCACTTTAGAGAAACAAATCTATAGAAACTAATGTATAAGAGAGTTTTATATAAAGGGTAAGTGTGCATCAAGAAAACATCCCAACCCAGTGCTTCTCAAGCCCACAAGACCAACATTAACTCATATGTCCAAAACCAATCCACAAAGTCCACCTCCATCTCACAAAACGGACACAATGATGCCAACTGTAGGAGAAAAGCTGAGTCAGTGAATGTGTAAGCAACTCAGCGCACACAGGGTTCTCCACACGGGTGCTCCAGCACCCAGGGCTGCATCGGGGTAGGTTCATGTGGCTTCTCCTTGGGGATGTCTTGCAGGAAGTCAGTCTTGCAAGCTGAAGCAGGGAACTGCTAAGGCATCTGCACGCTGGTTCGGTCATCACAGGCAAGAGACCTGAGAACTACAAAGGCGAGGCTCACTGAACCATTTATCCCTCCGCCCTTCAATTAACCCCACATGTGTTTATCAGCCATGTTGACAATAAGATACCTCAGTTACTTGTCAGGAAGAAGTTCTAGTAATAATTGGAATGGCCTTGGTGAGAAAAGAGGCCAGGAAATTTGAGGTTAGGAATTTCTTTCCTATTACAGCAATGCACCTGCTCATTCCTCAAGCAAGGGCTGAACTCTGAAAATATCGTGAAGAAACCTGACCTCATCTGCTCTATAGCCGTGTGGTTATTCAGAAGCCACAGAGTGAGCCACTCCAGAGAACCCCGATCCAGTAAGAGGCATCACTGCCCCCACATGGGGAGATATTTCCCTGTCGTGTCAGTGGCCTGTGTTCTTGTTCTCACTCTCTAGGACACAGCAGACATTGTGTCCTCTGGTGCTGGATTGACAGATGCCTCTGAGACTCCTGCTCTGCAGCTGCATCGGGCTGAGGGTTTCTGCCCCTTTCAGGAAGGAGTTTCTCTCACTGTGTTTCTTGCACAGCAATACATGGCCATGTCTGTGTCCTTAAGGCTGTTTCACTGCAGGGACATGGTGCTGATGGAGTTGTCTGTGGAGATGGTGACTTTTCTTTGGAAGGATGGGTTGGACCTGGTGTCAGCCTCACTAGGGTCAAGAATTCCTATCCATTCCAAGCCCTTTGCAGGTGTCTGCCTAATCCAGCCGATCCAGCTTCCAGTAAAGCTGCATCCAGATGTCTTACAGGAGATCCACAAAGACTCCCCAGGTCTCTTCACTTCAGACTGCACCAGCTGCACCTGAGCACACACACGTGTGGAGATAGGATTCAGAGATTTCCTCTTCACACACACACACACACACACACACACACACACACACACACACCTCTATTCATCTCGAACCCTGTGGCAATCCTGACCTGGGAAAAGAGCAATGAGGAGAGGTAGGGTGGCAGAACCCATCTTGCAAGGAGGATGGAAAGCAATCACACTAAGGTCACCAGCTGGGTGATGAGGGAGCTTCCCCTGTGGAGGTAGCCTGTGGGTCTAAAATGGATGTCTTCCACTTTGTATATTTCTGTCCTGCCCTCCATGTCAGACTCCTCCAGCCTCACAACCCTGGAAACCCAAGGCAGGGGGAGGTGCGGGTCTTGGGACCGCAGGGAGGGAAGAACTGGATCCTAATAACATCCCACAACACACACATGTATACAGAGAGAGACAGAGAGAGAGAGAACACTGGCACTAGCACCTCACGCATGGAGAGTTTTGAACGGTGGCTCTCCACTCAGTGCATCTCTCAATCTACACCGGGGAGGAGTGGTTTTAAACCCAGTGTGAATCTGCAGCCCAAGGAGCCTGGGGCCTCACAGATGGTCCCTCCTTACTGTCTGTGGGGAATGATGTCCAGCATAAAAAGTGACCCTGTATTCTTAGTGAAGACTTTGAAAAATCTGATAGCCTGAATGGCCCCTTCTGAATAGACCTCTCAGGTGTCTCCCAGTGCCCAGTCTCCCCTGTGCTTCCTGCTTCCTGAGGAGAGGAGACAAATTTCAGGGAATGTCAGCTTTACTCAGAGTGTCAGACAAATCTGTGCAGATTAAAGCCAAAGATGAGTGTGTCACTCTGAATACTCATGGTCAACCTGGCCCTTGTCACCATCTCTCTGACAGTGGAGCTAGTTCAGAAGAGAAGTTAAAAGTACAACATGGAGAATATTTCATCTTCATCAGTTTCATAATCTGTCCTAAATATTTCTCTGATCTGCTCTGATCTGAACGAAAGGAAACAATCAGTAGGTTAACTTTTCTCTCTCTAAGGAGGCCTTGGGGCTCAGGGAACACCAAGAACCGTTGACATAACAGCCCATAAAGACAATGTTCTACATCTGGGTTTTGAGGGTAGTGATTAGAGACTTTAAACCACATGAAGTGTAGCTAATTGTCTCTCCCTTTCCAGAGTGATGATCACTGAAGACACATGGAAACCATTATTAGTCCAATGCTGTAATGAATCATGGACATGAGTATCCTGAACTCTAAGACCAGAAGCAATAGATGGTGCCTTGCTATCAGTACCCACTTGTTTGGAAAAGATAGCATTAGAAGTTCTTGGGAGGAGTGGGATAATAAGTGAAACAACGCACACACACACAAAGAAAATAAAAATACAAAGACTAGGCTTCCTGGTTGGGTAGACTTGTGGAAGTCCTGAGACTATGGCTGTCAGCATCCCTTCAGGTTTGGGACCAAACTCACAGCCTCGGAAAAACTTCCAGTCAAATAATCGGCAAGCCTACAAGGGAGCAATAGTCCTGGGGAGCTACAATTACCTTAGAATAATCAAACTTCTGAGTTTAAAAGGGCATCACTTATCCAGGGAAAATTCAGAATGTTTGACAAGAAAAGGTAATTGTAACAGGAGTTTGTGTGTATTGTAGACAATGAAATGAAACAAAAGTGTATGAATTGTTGAATGAACACTAATCTCCTCAGTATACCTTCATGCAATTCACAAGGAAAAGTAAAGAGAAAATAACATTAGAACACTTTCCCTTCAGGTCTCCTCTGGTGGGCAGAGAGCACCTTGGATTGTGGTGTGTCCACTTGTGGTATCCCAAGACACAAGCCAGGACCCAGAGAAGATGTCCTACTTCCATGCTTCATTCTCCTCCCTCTGTTCTCTGGGGTTGACAGTTATGCTAAAAACATCTAAATCTTGGTTCTCAGAAGCAGGATGAGGACTAAAAACCATGACACAGGGGAAAATGGGGTAGGGAAGGCCCCCAAATTCGGCTAGAAAATCTGTATCTTCCTCCCCATGCACTGAGTCTTGAATGAGGGTCATGTCCCTATTTGGCCTGAGACCCTGTGCCATACATCCCAAGCTTCCCTTCGTGGTGCTTACAATCTGGTCTCACATAGCTTCCCTGACCTACTTGTATCGCCATCCATGCATGCATCAAATAAGTGGTATATTTCTTTTGTGAGGACCCAGTTACTTGAGATAATCTCGACGAGTGAGTCATTGTTTTATAGCATCCATGTACAACAGCTTACTCCTGATGGAACACCTCATGTTGTGGTTTGTGCAATTAGTCTCCAATTTATCTCAGGATAGACAAGAGTGTTGTCTGAACACCATCTGCATGGACTTAGCCCAAACCCTGAACCTGAATACACAATGACAATGGAGTCTGTTGAACAAGGTTCTCTTTCTCTCTCTCTCTCTCTCTCTCATCCATCTATATATTTTCCTATATCTGCTGAATATCTATTAATTGGTTTACAAATCTACTCAACTATCGATTTAGCTATCATCTACTTTCTGTCAATACTGTCGATATCTTGTATCTGTCATCTATATCTATCTATCTGTCTGTCTATTTATAGTTCTGTTTATATTTCCACCAATTTCATGCTTAACTTTATTTCTGAAATAAACCCCAGCTTAATGGGAGCAAATATGTTTGGTTCTTGGTGGAGTATGCTATATATTGGTTATTAATTTTAGTTTGCTAGACTTGTTTATTTGTTTACTTATTTGATTCTTGATGTCCTTATAGATTTCTATTTCAATGTTAAGTTCATAATAGAGAATGTTGAACTGAAATATTCCACTATTTGGTTGCACTTATGCTGTTATTTATTTATTGCATTTAAAATATTATCCAGAACTTGCTTGATATATAGTAAAGAAATGCTGTTATATTCTCACCATCTGTCTGTTAGTTCATGATACTGTCATGGCTCTTTTTGTTGAGGTGCTGGAAGATATATCAGTGTTATATCTAATGCCAGCAGGGTCACCCAAAGGGAGCAGATTTCAGCAAAGCTTCCAGACTAAGAACAGACAATGCAGAAGGACCCCTCTGCCCTCTTAAGAGGAAGATGCTGCTAAAACCTTATGCATAACTTTGAAGTATTGTCGAATATTAAAAGCTTAAGCCAAGGAAGTAGGAAATTGTTGAAGCTACTGCCAGAGGATGGGCCCCTCAGGTTCGAGGGCACTCAAAATGTGACTGAAGAGAGGCCGATTTCTTGGAGGGGAGTAGGCCATCATGACGTGATTTGGGAGTGGAGCCGTCAGGATCTTCCTTTGCTGATGGGGCATGACTTAAGTAAGGTAAAGCGAAACAGCTACAAAAGCCTTCTAATACCAGAACTTGTAAAGAGCATACTACGAATTCAGGGAAATTGGAAGTGGTCAAAAATTAAATGGGGTGCAAGAATATTGATTGGTAACCTAGGCATTAGTGAGCATAAATCGACTGACTGGTATTGACCAATTTGAACAGAAAAACATAGGATTTACTATGTTGGGAAAAGCACAGTCAAGAGAACGGCATGGCAGTCATTGTCAGAAAGGATCTTGCTAAACCCATCATGAAATACAATAATGTCTGTGATAGGATTATATGCCTTCAAGGAAATCCAATCAATACAACTATTATCAAGCTTTACTTGAAGAATGCAATTGCTGCCAAATTTAGCATACCAATAAGTAAGGTATAACCCTAATAAATAAAAATTGTCCTTTTTATTTGCTCCTTCCTCCCACTTTTTAAATTGATATTTCAATTCCATTGTTATACATCCTACATGCAATAGGTCTGATTTTACATATTTCTTGTACATTAACATTGCATTCCTGTGTCATAAAAATAGAGAAAACCCTTGGGGGAAACGTGAGATGGAGAAGCATCCCCAGACCACAACAGGAAACCAGCCCTGAAACTGTCCCTGTGCACCTGTCCCTGAGTGTGTCCTGTGATGTGTGGGTCCTGAGCGTCCCCTGCTGCCCAGCTCTCTCCGAGCAGGGAGTTGGTGTCTGGGATCACACTGACTTCCTCTCATGTTCTCACAGAGTAACAGAGGGTCTTGTCTTCCATTTTCTAACCTTCTATTTACAGATAAACTGTGTTCTTGTCATTGTCTCTGGAGATGTTGAATCAACCCTTCATAGAGTCTGCATTGTTCCTAGTGCTGCAATGGCAGTATTTACACAGAGAGCTGAACAAAGGCTGCATACCAAGGTATTGTTTATCCTCCTCCTCATTTCACAGGAAAGTTATGCTAATTTCAGGAAGTAATTTTCTTTGTATTTCATCTCGAAGGGCATACCTAGTAAATAAAGGATTCAGAGAAATATTCAGAGTCCCTGCCATAGTGAGCACAGCTGCCATTCCCCCAGGTTTCCTGCCGCTCTCGGGATGTGGGTTTCACAGCGTGTGTCTCAGACTTCTGGCTGACAATCTGTAGAGTCATTGTGCTGACTGAGGCATCCAAGGAGAAGGCATAGCCCTGTGTGAATCCCTGGACATAGGCTGATTTCCCAGCGTGGGTGTTGATCCAGCCCATCCACAGAAGCCCTTTCCTGGTGCTTGTCAAACGCTATTTATACTGTAGCTGGTGAAAGTGTTTCCAGAGGTCCTGCAGGACACCGTCACCAATCTCCAAGGTTTTTCACGTTGGTGACAGACTGCACTAACTGCATCTGGGCATGCACACCTGTGAGGACATAAATCAGAAGGTGAGGGCTCTGGAGCTGCCACAGTGTTCTCTCCATCCCATGTGCTGTCTTACCCAGGGATACTGTCAATGGGAAATGAAGCTCCACAGTCACCCCTTCATGAGTTCACTTTGCTGTCAGTGGTTTAGATGCAACCTATATGACAATATCCTTGCTTGATGCTGTGACAGCAGAGATGGATTCAACCTTCAACTCTATAGAACACTTGTATGTGTATATATTTCACATTCATGAATGTATTTCTGGTCTATATCATGTCTAAATAATCGGAAGCTTCAATAACTCGAGAGCAGTTCTTCGTGTTGTAGTGACCTCCAAAGTTATTTTTCATTGCTACTTCATAACTGTAATTTTGCTACTTTTATGAATCGGGTGACCCCTGTGAAAGGGTTTTTCGATCCCCAAAGCGGTCGTGGCCCACAGGTTGAGAACCGCTGTTCTAGAGCATCACAGGTAGTGATAGCTGAGCTGTGCATCTCAAGTGCATTCTGGAATCCTGATGGCTAATTGTGGGAGTATCTCACCAAGTGAGCTCACAGCTGGTCATACTGGTACAGACGTATCCACTTACACACATCTCCTATAATTTCACTCATCTCGTAGGGGAGATGTGACAAAATCAACTACTCAAACACTAACGTTGAACATTCAAGGGGCTTGTGTTATGTGAAGTTGATTAGAAAAACAAATCTAAGGAATATTATCTATATTGTCATAAGTCTGATATTATTCTATAAATAAATTCAATTAGTTTGCAACATATATATTTAAGATACTTTAAAAGGACTAACCAAAGTTGAAAATTTTAATTAAAACATAATATCTGCGGCCTCTACTCAAACACTCCCTCAATGCATGAATACTTTCTTTTATTAAATTGGAACTCTATGATGCTCACTCTCCCGACGCAACGGCTGAAGCCAAAGTGGGTGAACAAGTAAATGTGGTGAAGAAAGCTGATGGTGCCCGGCTATCGAAAGAGATAGTGACTGGGGTCTTAAAGGCTTGAAGATAAACAAGTGGCCATCTAGCTCAGAAGCAACAAAGTCCACATGGAAGAACACACCAGCCTGTGTGATCAAGTGGTCCCGAAGGGATCAGTTATCAGGCATCAAAGAACAAAAAAATCATACCATTGACTGCACACCTCCATGATAGGATCGCTGAAGACAAATGGGTGCATAAGCAAATGTGGTGAAGAAAGCTTATGGTGCCCGGCTATCAAAAGAGATCATGTCTGGGGTCTTAAATGCTTGAAGGTGAACAAGTGGCCATCTAGCTCAGAAACAAAAAAGCCCACATGGAAGAAGCACACCGGCCAGTACGATCACGAGGTGCCAAAGGGACCAGGTATAAGGCATCATGCAAAAAAAAAAAGATGTATGTGTATAGGTGTATATATGTGTGTGTGAGGTGTATATATGTGTGTGTGTGTACAATATGTATGTGTGTGTGAGTGTGTGTATATATATATACCATATCGAATGAAGTGGGAAGTGCAGAGTGGAGACCCAAGGCCCAAGTGTCGGCCAATGGAGATCCCCTCATAGAGGGGTTCAGGAGAGGAGTTGGGTCAATTAGGGTGCGAGGTAGTACCGATTGAGAACACAGCTTTTCCCCAGATCCTGGATGCTTCCTCCCCCCAACTACCATCATCCGAATTCTAACTCACAGGGCTGGATAGGGCAGAGGTTGTACACGGGTACCTATGAGGGCCGGAGCACAGGGAATCCAGGGTGGATGATACCTTCAGTACGAAGGTTTGAGGGGCGATGCTGGGAGAGTGGAGGGCGAGTGGGTTGGAAAGTGGGAACTGATTACAAGGATCCACATGTGACCTCTTCCCTGGGAGAGGGACGGCAGGGAAGGGGGGGGAAGGGAGACTCCGGATAGGGCAAGATATGACAAAATAACGATGTATAAATTACCAAGGGCACATGAGGGAGGGGGGAGCGGGGAGAGAGGGAAATAAAAAGAGGACCTGATGCAACGGGCTCAAGTGGAGAGCAAATGCTTTGAGAATGATTGGGGCAGGGAATGTATGGATATGCTTTATATAATTGATGTATGTATATGTATGGATTATGATAAGAGTTGTATGAGTCCCCAGTAAAATGTAAAAAAAGAAAAGAGGATAAAAAAATAGAAAATGTTTAGGGCAAAGAATGTACAGATGTGCTTTATACAATTGATGTATGTATATGTATGGACTGTGATAAGAGTTGTATGACCCCCTAATAAATTGTTCAAAAAAACAACATAATATCCTCACTGTGAAAGAAAAATTAGAGCAAAATCCCATACTATCCGGTTATATCGCTACAAAATTGGCAAAATTTGAAGAGTATAGTACACATTTTTATAAAAATATTTCCTTGTCTGATGGTCCTAAAACAATTCAAGGGCTAAGAGCTCAAGAGACACCATTAACCTTTGGATGCTCTTTACTTAAAGTCCAGGGCACTGATTTCCAGGGTTCAGCTAGAAGAACCTGGGAACAAAGCAGAAGGGGTGATAAAATGTTCATCAGATTTTATTGACTTTGGGCCATGAGGCACCCATTGCACTAGTCCCCCTATAACATCTCTGCACATGGAGATTACCACAACTCTGCCTGTGTAATAGAGGGGTTTAGGAGAGGAGATGGGTTAATTAGGTAGTACCGATGAAGAACACAGCTTTCCCCCAGATCCTGGATGCTTCCTCCCCCCAACAACCATCATCCGAATTCTACCTTGCAGGGCTGGATAGGGCAGAGGTTGCACACTGGTACAAACGAGGGCTGGAGGCACAGGGAATCCAGGGTGTGAGGGGCGATGCTGGGAGAGTGGAGGGTGAGTGGGTTGGAAAGGGGGAACTGATTACAAGGATCCACATGTAACTTCCTCCCTGGGGGAGGGACAACAGAGAAGGGGGTGGAAGGGAGACTCCGGATAGGGCAAGATATGACAAAATAATGATGTATAAATTACCAAGGTCACATGAGGGAGGGGGGAGTGAGGAGGGAGGGAAAAAAAAGAGGACCTGATGCAAAGGGCTTAAGTGGAGAGCAAATGCTTTGAGAATGATTGGGGCAGGGAATGTATGGATGTGCTTTATACAATTGATGTGTGTATATGTATGGATTGTTATAAGAGTTGTATGAGTCCCTAATAAAATGTAAAAAAAAGAAGAAGAAATTGAAGACATCTGCCAACTTCTGCAAGAACTTGCAATCAAGTAGCATTGATAATTCCTGTCATTTTAAATGTGAACTTTGGAGACAAAATGCATATTATTGTTAGGTGCCATCAAGTCAGAAGCAGTTTCAACTCATATTTACCCTATGTACAACAGCATAAAACACTCTATTCTTATGCCATCTTCACAATAATATATATATATGAAAAATAAAAATATGTATGTACATTTAAATGTGATACATTTCTAGAGGTTGAGTACTGATTACTGAGACTGTGAGAAAACACTGGGGCTGGTTATTAGTGGGGCCCATGTTCTAACTGTAAAACCCGTCCAGGTTCTCCAGTGAACATTTAAAACAAGTCCTCATATTTCTGGCACTGGAGAGGAAGACCATTCTCAACTTGAAAGATTTCTCACCAGAGGAAGGTCATTTTTATTAATTTTGCAAAGCTGGGGGTGAAATATTCCCCCTATCAATCACACACCCACATCTTACCCATGACACCTAAGTAGGGGGAGAGGCATAGTCAACAGTGATAAAGAGTTAAAGGCAAAGAATATGGATACTGCCGTGAAGGAAAGGAACACCGACCAGGGAAGATATAAAGTATGGAAAAGGCATGAAGTTAAGGTCAGAGCCCCACTACGAAGGTCCTATAACAGAGCAAGGCCCAATCAGATGATCACACAGAACATTCCCATTCTCTCACTTCATCACCATCCAGATTCCCAGCATAACAATTGTGGATCACAATTTAGAAAGGGAATAATCTGCTCCTCTGAGGAGTAGAAAATAGATGTATAGTGAACATTAATATTTTCTAACTCTTGCCAGATTAGGATAAATCCTCATAAGACTCAGCTCTGAGAACAAGGGAAATACATGTTTCCACCGTGCAGAAATAGTAAATATTAAGATTAAATTCTCATTTATCTGAATACATCAATCTCATTTGATCATGACCTTTCCGTGCAGTTAGTTTTTAGTCTGTGCAGCACATTGTGACATCTCAAATTTAATTCGTTAGCATTTTTGAAAGTTTTCGTGATTCATTTTATATTGAAAAACTGAACAGAGTGATTTTTCAGTCACACAACCAATCAACATTCCTTAACAAATTGCTGTAGATTGTCCATCTGAAGTGAGCAGGACACATGGTTGTGGAAATGGAGTGCCGAATAAAACAGAGTCCTTTTTCATATGAGAGGAGACCATTGGATAAAATGCTCTGCAGAGCACATTGAAATCTGCAAAGAAAGAGTGAGAAGACTAAAGAGATGATCATATTCTAATAGAGTAAAGCAGGTGCAGCAGTGAGTAAAGCAAACATAAATAGAAATTAATTAATTTCAAAAACATAATGAAAGTAATGCCTGAAGCAAGATGCTTGAGTAAAATCTGTCAAGTTTTCAAAACAAAGTGAAAGTTATTTATGATACTTAAGTAGTATCATAAAGAGAAAATTTGTCCTTAATTTGTTGACTTAGTCAATAAACAGCTGACTAAGATTAGAATTCAGAATACTGAGTACCAGAAAAATGACATGAGGTTAATAATTATTTAGGAAGTATCCAGACTACATCATACTTGATAACGAGACGTTTCCTTGCTCCTGGACCCAATTCCTGCAGGCATATCTAAGTCAGTCTCTCTAGACCTAAGTTGTGAATTGCTTATGTTTGCTTCCTAGTCTATTCCACATAAAGTGTGAATTAAGTCACTGCTAACATTAATTCAGAATTCTCCTTATTAGTTAGCTGCCGATGGCATGGTTAACTGTACTTTCAAAATTGGAGGAGACATTAACTTTAATATATACCGTGACACGTTATTTTTGTGAATGTTTTGACCATTTTGTCTCCAGGTCATTCTTTACTACAGACTAGAACTGAACCCATATGGTTCCCTAGAATGTAATCTTTGTGGATGCAGCTTGTCAGTTTTCATGTGCACAGGGACCTGATGGTGGGTGTTAACGGCTCACCTCTCAAATAGCATCTGTCAAATTGAACATTGAGTCAAACGGAATGCTATGTCATAACCTAAAAATATAGGGAGAAACTCAACTTAAAAAATATTTAATGAACGTTTAAAATTTTTTGGATTGACTGTAAGTGAGTGTTTTCCCATCTCAATCCCATCACACTCCTAACCTGGGCTGAGAAGCTTTAACCTCATTTCTGAGCTGTAAGCAGGAATAAAGGAGCATGCTTTTGGTAACTTTCCTAAAAATGACTTCATTATTTTCATCGTTGTGCACTGATACACTTGTCTTACATTTATATTGATGCTAAAGCAAAATGAGCCATGTAATAGATTTCAACAGATAGAGTGGTGTGTCTATCACAGTGCTAATTATGAAACTGTTTGTAAAGAGAAATATGTTCACTTTCTGTAGAAAACACAGAATAGTCCATCTAGATTGAAGATTGTACAAAAATAAAATTACTTGTGGTATGTTCTTAGTAAAAACCCAACATTCATGATAAAATGTACAATAAATATAAGATGTTAAATGACACAGAGCTTTAATGTCTCCAGTGCAGGTAATAAAATTCCCAGGAGAAGAGGATAGAAGCATTGGTCTTAAAAAGGATTGGAAATTATCTCTGTAGGGTGAGAAATCTCTCTAGGGTGAGAAATACCCAAGTCAATATAACCAATAGAAGAAATATAATCCAACCATCTATGTGTATTCTAAGAGGAAAAAATAAGACCAGGTTATCTTCAAAAACATCGATCAAGAATCCGTCAGGCCTGATGATGCCTCCTTCATTTTGGAAAACTACAGTGGTCACAAAGGGTCATGAAATCCATTGCCAATATTATGCAGATGTTTCAAGCCCAGAGGGGAGCCCCCACAGAAAGTCCAGCAGCACAAGAGATTGTATATCATTTTCAAAGGTGGATTTTTCAATTAGAACATCCAATGGCCATACTGAACTTTCCTTGAACTGCACAATAGTTAATACAATTTCTGCCAAGCATACCCCCTCTCTCTTCTTCCCTCAAGACCACACAAGTAGTCTTCCAAAGTTACTGGAAACAATCCATTATTGTTTAATTCCATTTCTCTGTGAATATTTTGAAACCCATTTGTCCTCCTTTCATAGACTGAATTCCTTTTCTCTCTCCTGGCCTCTTCTTGATTTTTTCTCACACAGGTGTTTCCCAGGAAAATCAGCACAGATTTTTCCCTGATTGGTCCCTGCATCTTGCAGGATAATAACTAACACATGCTCTTTAACAGAGTGATTGATAATGTGGACATGCTCCATTGGAAATATAAATGATACAGCATGAATCAATAGTTGTCCGAGTTGAAAAAAAAAAGAAGGAAAAAAAGAAAATAGAAAAGGACAAATAAATCTTCAGATCATTGTTGGGTTTGACCCACTTCTGCATGAAGGAGCACAGCGGTTGTGAACCAAATTATACTTTCATATGTTACTGACCATACATACTGACCACTCACTAGTCTTTAACTCAAAACTCAGCGTTTCGGAATTAGAGGATTGCACTGCAGTCTTTGCCATGAGTCTGTTGTTTCAGAATCAAATCAAAGCACAGGTCTTTCCTGAAGGCATCTCTGTTGGTTTGACAAGTTGGTGTTCAAACACTTAAATTTATGGCCCCTTGCATGCTCTCTGACTCAAGTCTGAGAGAGAATTCTACAGAGTTTTCGCTGAAATTAATCAGAACTCTCACTCTGTAATGCCAGAAAAGCTGAGTTTTCATGCGGTTAATGGACTGGTTTTCCTGCGAGTGAGGCTATTTACTTGTTCAATACAACTTTTGAATTCATAGATAGCAGGGGTGGATGCAGAATAATTATAGAGAGAGATTCCCCTGGAAAAGTTAGAGATGGAAATGAATCTCAAAACCACAACAGGAAACTCACCCTGACAATCAACCTGCACTGACTTCAGATGCTGGTGCCTGTGCTCATTGGATCCTGAGTGTGCCTGGACTCACACTGACACCCCCTCACTTTCAGTTCATCCTGTTTCTAGAGATGGGCAATCAACTCTTCGTGGAACATAGTTCTCTCTGCCACCATCAGGTTAAATTGTGCAACCCACTGAAAGCCCTACCCTGGAAACTACATACATAGGACACACAGTTGTTACTGAAACTGAGTGCAGATCCTGAAGGGGAGATCACCAAGGCTTACTCAAGTTTCCCCTAGATTCCATCAGAGTTGTGTTGACATACAGGGGAAAAAAATAAAGAAAACAGCAAATAAAATAAGAATCAAATCAACAAACTCAATTGCCCACTCTTGTTATGTTAATTCTGGCTCATAGTGTCCCTGAAAGACAGAGTAGAAATCCTTATGGTCTCTAGATTATAAGTCTTTAAGCAAGTAATCAGCTTCAACTGCCTTCCTCATAGTAGCTGATAAGATTAAACTACTCCCTCTGCTATCAGTAGATGAGATGATAAGGGCATAGGAGTTCGATCAGTATGGGAGAGAAGAATGTATAGAGGAAGTCAATGTCTTTGACTTCTGTGGAGAGTAGCATGAAATAATAATAACAGGGTAGGAATATATACAATTAATGTCCCTGAAATATCTTTGAGGAAAACGTCAAATGGGAATCTAATGGGCTGAGATAACTAACTCCAAAAACGAACTGAATATTTATCTTAAAAAGAACTAAAGAGAGAAGAGTGAGATGATTTTCAGGAAATGTAATGAAAGTCCTAAGCAAAGAAGAGCAGGATGCTATTTGGAAACAAAATTTGAAATTATTACCTATGAGAATGTCATTAAGAGGAAAGATTTCTTACAATCTCATCCTAAAGAAAGGACATCCTACATGTCAATGTATCTTATTAGAAAATACATACACGTTTTCATATATAAACATATAACAGCAGAATCAAATCTAAGAAGGTAATTCTTTTCCAACACAATGAGCATAAGGAGACAAGGCAGAAACATCGCTTCTGAATTCTACTGCCTGGTTTGTAGCCCTGACAGTTCTAAGGGTGAGCCCAAGTCAAGAAGAAGAATAGCAAAGCATAAACGTTTGTCTGTGATAAAGAAGGTGGTTCTCTAGAGTGATTTTGTATTGAGGTAAGCTGATCAAATTATTGGACATCTGCTGGGTTACACTGACATTTAAGGAAGTTTTTCTTACCTCATTTTTTGTTCCTTCTCTCAGGGTAAGATTTGCGTCTTAGCTGAGTGATCCTCCCGCCTCCATGATCTTCTCTGCACTTTTTCTCTTACCACATTTCCCCCAATGAAGTGGATGCACTTAATAAACCTTGGTCTTTGCATCATGGGGCTGAGGTGAGCATATATATATATTTTACAAATTTATTGAGCATATGAATATGCATTATCAATTATGTTATATAGTATTCTCTAGAGAAACAAAACCATAATGCTAATAACTATAGATTATTATAGTGTATATAATTATTAGCATTATCAATTATATATTATGTAATTAATATATAAATTATAGAATGCTAATTATATTATCATTGATTAATATAATGCTAGAGAGAGAAAGATAACATAAGAAATAAACAATCTATAAAGCAGCACAAATGGCTCAGTGCAGCTCACTCCCATGAGACAGTCTTTGAGACACTGGGGATCCTTCAAATCTTGAGGACCACCAGGTAGTCCTCTGTAGAGCAATTCAGGCTATCCAGTCACAGGAAGCAAACAGCAAGGCAGGTAGGTCACCAACAGTCAGTCAGATGACAGTGTCCGACAGTTCCCAGCTCAAGAAATGTATATTCTAATAGTGTGGCAAAGCAGGTCTTGAAGGAACCTCAAATTACAGCGACACAGTCCACGGCTTAGTTGTCCAACTGGTAGTGTAGCTTGCAAATTGATGCACAGATCAAGCAAGGCAGCCACACACTGATCTGATGATCAAAGAGCAAGAGACAAGAAAGGTGAGGCTCGCTGAGCCATTTATCTCTCTGCCCTTCAATTAATCTGACGTGTTTATTGGCCAAGTTGGCACAATAAACTAACAACATCAAGAGTGTAGACCAATGGAACTATGATTGTTTGCTACTATGTGAAGAGATCAGGTACAGTATCTAAAATTGAACATATGCAAATATGTTTTCATAAATGAGACATTCAATTTCATAAACTTGATAATGAATCATTGTAGAAAGTCATTGTGGTGGTTTAACCTGGTTAAACTTGTTGACAGGGATACTAGAAGGGCGTTCCTCAGTTGAACATTATTTTACTCATTGTAATATTTTATCCTTTGTACATGCAAAAATATACTCATATTTTATAGCCAACTAAAGTGAGGATGAAAAGTTACCCATAGATTTTCTTTTCCTTTTTAAAAAAATCATTTTAGGATGCTTCCTCCCCCCAACTACCATGATCCGAATTCTACCTTGCAGGGCTGGATAGGACAGAGGCTGTACACTGGTACATATGAGGGTTGGAGGTACAGGGAATCCAGGGTGGATGATACCTTCAGGACCAAGGGTGTGAGGGACGATGCTGGGAGAGTGGAGGGTGAGTGGGTTGGAAAGGGGGAACTGATTACAAGGATCCACATGTGACCTCTTCCCTGGGAGAGGGACAGCAGAGAAGGGGGGAAGGGAGACCCCGAATAGGGCAATATATGACAAAATAACGAGGTATGAATTACCAAGGGCATATGAGGGAGGGGGGAAAGGGGAGGGAGGGGCGGGGGGGAAAAGAGGACCTGATGCAATGGGCTTAAGTGGAGAGCAAATGCCTTGAGAATGATTGGGGCAGGGAATGTATGGATGTGCTTTATACAATTGATGTACGTATATGTATGGATTGTGGTAAGAGTTGTTGGAGTCCCTAATAAAATGTAAAAGAAGAAAAGAGAAAAAAATGATTAGGGCAAAGACTGTATAGATGTGCTTTATACAATTGATGTATGTATATGTATGAACTGTGTAAAGAATTGTATCAGCCCCAATAAATTGTTAAAAAAAATCATTTTATTGGGAGCTCATAGAATCCTTATGACAATCCATACATACATCCATTATGCCAAGCATATATGTACATTTGTTGCCATCATTCTCAAAACATTTGCCTTATACTTGAACCCTTAATATCAGCTGCTCATTTTCCCCCTCCTTCCCTACTCCCCCCTCCCTCATAAAACCTTCATAATTCATAAATTATTATTATGTCACATGTTACACTGTCTGACGTCTCCACCTACCCTCTTTTCTGCTGTCAATCCCCCAATGAGGAGGCTTTATGTAGATTCTTGTAATCTGTTCCCCTTTCTACCCCACATTTCCTCCGCACTCCAGGCATCGCCATTCTCACCACTGGTCCTGAAGGAGTCATCTGTCCTGGATTACCTGTGTTTCCAGTTGCTATCTGTACCAATGCATATCCTCTGGTCTAGCCAGAATTTTAAGGTAGAATTGGAATCATGATAGTGGGGGGAGGAAGCATTTAAGAACTAGAGGAAAGTTATATGTTTCATCATTGCTACCCTGCACCCTGACTGGCACATCTCGTCCCCAAAATCCATCATCAAGGGAGTTCCCAGTTGCCTACCGATGGGCTTTGAGTCTCCCACAGATTTTCTTAATTCCAGCAAATGTTAACTTGAGAAAATATTATCCACGAATCAATCTTAAAAATTTTTAAACTGAGCATTGGTATGCATCGACCCAAAACTTTCTTTGAACATGTCAATACTATTGATACAACTAAAATATTTTATCTCTAATTTGGAAAATCTTGTTTTACTGTGGAAACTGTACAGATGAAAATGTGTGTTTTATTGAAAAAGTGCAATTCGCTGGATTTTTAGGGGAAAACCCCACAATATTTACACATTACTTATTTATTTTATACGTTATAGTTAAATATACTCATTTTCCTAGCGAAATATATCAGATTGCCTCTAGACACTGTCAACCTGGTGTTTTTTTTGCCAATAACTGTGAATACAAGATAACTCACCATCCGTTGTGAATTCACTGCATTAAAATATCCTCAAATGAGAAACAGACTAAAAAGATATAATTAAGCCAATACAAATTTATAATTAGTCAATTGGTTTTCTTTTTATTTGTTAATCATTTTATTAGGGGCTAATACAACTCTTATCACAATCCATACATATATCCATTGTATAAAGCGCATTTTTACATTCCTTGCCCTCATCCTCAAAACATTTGCTCTCCACTTAAGCCCCTGGCATAAGCTCCTCATTTTTTCCCCTTCCCTACCCACTCTCCCTCTCAGTCAAGAACCCTTGATAATTTATAAATTTTTGTCATATCTTATACTGTTTGACATCTCCCTTCACCCACTTTTTTTTGTTGTCCATCCCCCAGGGAGGAAGTTATATGTAGATCCCTGTAATCTGTTCTCCCTTTCCACGCCACCTTCCCAGTATTGCCATGCTCACCACTGGTCCTGAGGGGATCATGCATCCTGGATTCCCTGTGTTTCTAGTTCCTATGTGTACCAAAGTACATCCTCTGGTCTAGCCAGATTTGTAAGGTAGACTTGGGATCATGAGAGTGGGGGAGTGGGGGAGGGGGGTGGGGGGAGAAGCATTTAGGAACTAGACAGGAAAGTTGTGTTTCATGGTTGCTACACTGCACCCTCATTGGCTCATCTCCTCCCTGAGACCCTTCCATAAGTGGATGCCAAGTTGCCTACATATGGGCTTAAGGTCCCCACTCCTCACCCCCCTCATTCACAATTACACAGTGTTTTGTTCTTTGATACCTAATATCTCATCCCTTTGACAACTCGTGATCACACAAGCTGGTGTGTTTCTTCCATGTGGGCTTTGTTGTTTCTGAAATAGGTGGCTGCTTGTTTACCTTCAAGCCTTTAAGACACCAGATGCTATATCTTTCGATAGCTGGGTATCATCAGCTTTCTTCACCACATTTGCTTATGCATCCAATTGTCTTAAGCGACTCTATCGGGGAGAGGAGAATGCAATGATATGAGTTTTTGTTCTCTGATGCCTGATAACTGATTCTTTTGGCACCTTGTGATCACAAAAGCTGGTGTGCTTCTTCCATTTAGGCTTTGTTGCTTCTGAGCTAGATGCCCACTTGCTTTCCTTCAAGTTCCTAAGACCCAAGACTGTCAATTAGTTTTCAATAGTTATTATGTTCTGCCACAATGGTATAATGCCCTCTGAGTACTCATAAATAAAAAATGTGAAGTTTTAAGCAGTTCAAATCTGAAGTGTGAGAAAACATATTTAAAACATAAAGGATAATCAAGGTTGATCACTGAAGAATGAAGTTTGCCAAAGAGGTAATTTACTAATGAACACACCTAATCTGATAATAGAGATTAACAGAAAAAGGGTCAGCAAATATTACATTTTCTAATGGAGCAAATGTAGAGAACACAGTGGTAGGCTGTGGGATTTAGTTGTGCTCTGATTTGATGTTAAATATTATCCATTGTCTCTTATTTTCCTTTAGGCTCCCCATTCTCTTTAGGATGTTATTGCCTGCTACCATTTAAATGAATGCTTGCGCGTGGATGCGCGCGCGCGCGCGTGTGTGTGTGTGTGTGTGTGTGAGTGTGTGAACAAAGATGTTCTCGGGGCTCCCAAGCATTAGCCAAGAATGCCTCACTACAGCAATGTAAACCAATCTACCTAGGGTCTAATCTGCCTTCAGCTGTTGATTTACTAATCATGCTGAAGTAATTACAGGTGATTGTGATTTAACTTGTCTCTACCTTCCCGGCTTTATTCCCCAGGTCACTCGCAGGACCCAGGTGAGGCAGATAATTCAAGGTGCTGAGATTGGGGTGGATCTGGATCTCAGATCAGGGTATGCTGTGTGGAAAGACAGCGGATCATCCGTGCTTGGATGTTTTGTGTGTCCTAAAGGTAAGAGACCCTGGAACCTGGGGAGGGGGCCCTATCTTAAGACAGGTACTCTCAGCCGGTAGACATGTAAGACAGGCTCAGGAAGGAATATTCTGGTTTGCCTGTGGAAGTCCCTGGGGTTGAACTCAAAGGTATTAATTTCCAGGCCAGCATCAGAGAGAGCTTGGTCCGCTGTTGTTCTCCTGAGACCCCTTCGAGGACTTGTGTCTTCATGAGAGGAGATCCCCAGTGTGCTGTGAGTGACAGTTCCTGGTACTGGACACACAGGTGTCCCTGGAATTGACACCTTTCCCGCTTGGGGTGAAAATAGAGCTCCTGCTTGAAGTATGTCTTGTGAGCTTAAGACGTTAACTCACAGGAATCTCCAAGAGACATGGACCCAAATATTTTAGGGTTGCCAGGTCTCTCTATTTAAGGGGGTGTGCAAATTCTTCCTCTGAGTCTTTTTTCCTAGGTCTGAGAGAAAGGCCAAGATCAATTTTCAAAAGTGGAGTCACAGATTCCAAGGTAAGCACCTTTAATTTGCTACCTCCTCCATCTCTGGTGATGTGAGTGTCCCCTGGGAATGAGGAGAGCAAGGGGGTAAATGAAAGAATAACCAGTAAGTATTTTGTTTTATTTAACATGGGTTTTCACTCTATCCTCCAGGGATAAACCAGGATAAATAGTGATCTACAAATTCGTGCGTAAATACTATTCAACCCTCAGGCATCTGGCTTACTGGGTACCATCCCTGCATATGTCTAACAGCAGAAAAGACTCCTTGAGGCCAGCACACAGTAGATCAGAGATCAGCAAGGGACCTGTGATAGCCCTTGACCATGATGCTATTTGTCATATTTAAACTTTATATAACACTTCTTTGTTTTCCTAAGTTCCTTGAACCAGATGCAAATTACTTAAAATTAACTGAAAATGTGTTTGTGATTCTTAGTTTGCCTGCCAACCTACCCAAGTTCTTGTTTGTGTAAAATCTCAGAGAGAAGACAGCTCCATACACATAATTAGCAACATTAGTTTTTTGATGGATTAGGTTTGGGGTTCTGTTTAGGCTTGTAGTGTGCTTGAATGAGAGTCTGTACTTAAAGATTAGCATCTAAATCCTGGGATTAATCAGTGTTCCAGGTTCCAGAACAATTGCCAAGAAATAGAAATAGGAATCAAGTGTCATGAGTCAGATGTTAGTGGACATGTTAAAGGGTTTTATGTTTTGAAGGTTATGTTTGGAGTTCAGTAGGGGCTAACAGATTGTGTTTGGAGTTTATTAGGGGCTTATGTGTTAAGGTATGAAGATGTAGATTTATGGTTTAAGGATTCTTGTTTTCTGGGTTGGATTTCTGAATTTGAGGTTTATGGTCATGAAGTTAGGTTTCAGGTTGTAAAATATATTCAACCTTTGACCTGGTTTTAAACATTGGGATAAATGCATTAGCCTAGGTTAAGAGTGTATTGTGGTAGGATTTGTTAAGCATGTCAAGTTTCTTGTGGGTGTCAGGGGATGCTCAGGGTGTTAAGAGTTCTGGGTGGTAAGGGGCTTTTTCATGTACTTAGGGGGTCAGTGCATTAGGAGGTTATTAGTGTGTTGTAAGCACGCTTAGCATATTAAGGTGTAAGGGTTAATGGTTTCAGATTTGGAGATTTGTAGTTAATGGTTAGAGAGTTCAGTGGCAAAAATTATTTTTGTGTGTTGAAATGTAGCCTACAACTTTTAAACTATTTATTACCTGTAATATTTATGGTATATTTGAAATCTGTTATGTAAAATATCATTAAATTGTGATGATTAGAGGAATTAGTATTTCTTCTCTTTGGAAGCCTCTTTTCTTCCTTTAAAAAGCATTCCATTTATGATTGGTCTATCTAGAAAATACTATAGAATTTTTAATACAGTATTGAAAATGGAACTGTCTGTCCTATTTCTTAAGTGGGGTGGGGTATTTTCTCTTTCCTCTAAGAATGATATTTGCTGGTGCTTTTTTAACTGAATATATTAGCATATTGAACTATACCTGCTTCATGTTACAGTTGTAGTTTTTTCCCCCAAACTTTAAAAGCCTTTGATTTTTTAAATTAAATTATTTTATTGGGGGCTTTTATAGCTGTTTTAATAAACCACACATCAATTTTATCTAGCACATTTGTACATACATTGCCATCATCATTTTCAAAATATTTTATTTTTTCTACTTGAGCCCTTGGTATCAGCTCATCTTTGTTTCCCTCCCTCCACCACCTTCCCATCATTGTGACCCCTTGATCAATTTTAAATTATTGTTTTCATATCTTACACAATCTGCTATTTTCCTTCACCCACTTCCTGTTGTTCATTACCCTGGGGGAGTGTTATGTGATGATCTTTACAATCTGTTCCCCTTTCTCCCCCTTGTGGCCCCACCTTTCCCCTACCTTCATGGTATCATTACTCCCATTATTGTTATGAGGGGTTTATCTCTCCTGGATTCCATATGTTATGTTGAGGGATCGTATCTGTACCAGTGTACATGCTCTGGTCTAGCCAAATTTGAAAAGTAGAACTGGGGTCATGATAGTAGGGTGAAGCAAGCTTTAAAGAACTATACAAATGGTATGTGTTCTGTTGGTGCTTTATTGTACACTGGTTGGCTCATTCTTTCCTTGTGACCCCTCTGTGAGGGGATGTCCAATGTCTAAAGACGTGCTTTGGGTCTCCAATCAAACACCCTTTGTTCCCATCTGTATGATTGTTTGGGGTCTTCTAATTCCTCATACCTGATCCCATAGACACCTCATGATCACACAGGCTGGTGTGCTTCTTCCATGTGGGCGTTGTTGCTTCTCAGATAGATGACCGACTGTTTAACTTCAAGCCTTTAAGAGACCAGATGCTATATCTTATAATAGCCAGGCACTATCAGCTTTCTTCACTATATTTGCTTATACACCCCTTTTGCCTTAAGCAATCCTGTTGGGAAGATGAGAATCACAGAATAACAGATTATTAAAACAAAGTATTCTTGCATTGAGGAAAGACTTGAGTAGAGGCCCAATACCTTTGACTTTTTAAATGTTCCTACTTTGTTTTCTGTGCCTACTTAGACAATTGACCCTCTTTTCTGTCAATGGTTCACTATAGTGCTTATTTTCTTATGTAAAATATGCTCTGGGACAAATTTCAATGAATCATGGTACATAATCCTTGCAATATGTTGTCTGAATCTGTTCCAAATATTTAAAAGAATTTTTCATGTAGATCGATTATCAGTATTGCGCTACAGTTTTCTTGTAGTGTCATTATCTGACATTGGTGTCAAGGGTATTTACTGGTTTGATACAAAGTATTGATAACCAAGGGATCAACCAGAAAGAAAATGTTTTGAGAATGATGATGGCAATGGATGTACTAATGTGCTTGACACAATGGATGTATGTTATGGATTGTGTTAAGAGTTGTATGAGCCCTCAATAAAATGATTTTTTTAAAAAAGAGAAAGTATTGAAGTATTGGTAAGTGTTCTCTCACAACCATTGTTATATTTACACTCAATAACTTGAACTTAAACTAACAAACAGTTAAGTGGTGTTTATTCATACCAGCTCAGTACTCTGTATTAAGCTTTAATCTATGGTCTGATTATGCTAGAAATTTCTCCTGGAATTTTATTTTGATTCAATTGATTATAGCCCTTGTAAGCAACCTAAAATGCATTCAACTACCATTGATCCCATGCACTGGCTGGACCCTCTGATCTTCCAGCTGGCTCAGTTTGGAAGACGACATGATTTACATTCCTCTTGCCAGACAGATAGTCACTAACACCTACGTCATTGTGTGATGCCCTCACAATAGATCCTCAATTTGGAAAATACTCTGCCATATGACATGCTGTATGGATCTTAGAAAATGTCCTTTAGCTAACCTCCAGAAGAATGGTATAAGGAGGAGCAGCAATTCCTCAGTAATTTTTGCATCACCTTGGTTTTGCATCACCTTAATTTTATTATATTTTTTAACAAAAGAAACCCATTCCTTATTTTTAATAAGCTTATATTCCAGTGAATGTCTCTTGAGCTTTCAGGCATTTGATAACATGGAAATAACTTTTGTAAACATAGCTAAATATTTAGTATTTTGTGCATTGCTTGGGTATTGATTAGTAATTTCTGAGGTTCTTCTTGTTGATAGTTCTGATTGAGTCCATTCCATCTCACAGGGACCCTGTGCACAAAGGAATGAAACACTGCCAAGCCCTGCAGCATTCTCACAATTTAGAATGAACCTATTACCTAAGTTACTGTATCAATCCTTTCAGTTGAGGGGTTCCTATTTTTCACTACCCCTTTACTTTACCAAACAAAATATCCTTCTCCAAGGACTGATCACTTCTTACATGTCCAAAGAATTTCATGTGAACTCTCACCTCCTTATCTCTATCTAGCACCCTGACCTTACTTCTGCCAAGACATATTTGTTTGTCCATTTGAAGGCCCCTGCACTACAATTCAAATACACTGGTTCTTCTTAATTCTTTCTTATTCAATGTCCAACTTGTAAATGCATATGAGGTAATTGGCAATGCCATGGTTTGGGTAAGATGAACCTAGTCCTAAAAGTAACATCATTGTTTTTCAACACTCTTCAGGGGACTTGTTAGGCAGATTTATCCAGTATAATGCATCTATTCATCTATTGAATTTATTATCACCTTTTAGTTGTTTTGTAATTTCCCATAACCTAACAATCTTTCCAGAAGAAGTTAATACTTAGTCGAGCTTAGATTAAGAATACTGAGCAAGGAGGGACCTGGAAGCTCACCTTCTCTGAAACCAACCTGTCTCAGAGCCCTGAGCTGGAAGGCTGTCCTTAAGACCTAGAGGAATGATGACACTTAGATTCCAGAAATGCATGATAACTGGGCACAAGATTGTCTAAAACAAATTGTGGCTTTGTCTATTAGCATGACTTGCAGATCAGTTTTAGAGGGGCCCAAACCCTCACCCTTTATCCTATAACTGCAACCTCACACCCCTCTGCCTCAAAAAACACCCTGGGGGTTGCAAAAGGGCTGTGCCAATGATGCCCAACTAGTCATTCAGACTAATACTGCCCTCACTAATCGAAGCACAGCCTCTTGCCACCACACTCATTTTGTTTTCCTCCCTCCAAGTTCCTGGTTAAGCATGATTCGCAAGCTCCAGGCCTGACACTAGCTAATCCAGTCTCCCTAGAAGACCAAGACTATGGATGGGATATCCTAGACCCCAAGGCAATAAGCCCTCTCCCACTTTGTGTTGTTTGTCATCTGTTAACATTACTTAGAGAGCTTGAAACCCATGCTCTAGCCCAAGATGACAGAATGGATGAAAGTCATGTCTTTCCTTAATCCATCTCATGTACTTTTTTAAAAGATAATTTTATTGGGGACTCATAACAATCTATACTTCAATTGTATCAAGAATATTTGTACATATATTTCCATCATTCATTTCTAAACATTTACTTTCCATTGAGACCTTGGTATCAGCTCCTTTTATCCCCTCTCTTCCTCTCCCCCCACCCGTCACCCCTTGATAAATATTAAATTATTGTTATTTTTGTATCTTGCACTGACTGCTATCTCTCTTCCCCCATGGTTTCTGTGTTTCTCCCCCGGGTGTGTGTGTGTGTGATTATGTGTCTATCATTGTGATTGGCTCCCCCTTCCTCCCCTCTCCTCCCTGCCTTTCGCTTCCCCGACTGGTATTAATACTCCCATTCCTGTTCCTGGATTCGGTATGTTGTGAACTCTTATCTCTTTTCTGTACCTGTGCACATGCTCCAGTCTAGCCCACAGGGAAAGGCAGAATTGGAGTCATGATAGTGGGATATGAGGAAGCCTCAAGGAACCTAATAATATTTGTGTTTCATCAGTGCTATCCTGGTCCCGGGTTGACTCATCCTTTCAGTGTGACCTTTCTGTAAGGGGATGTCCCATTGTTTACAGATAGATGTGGGGTCTCTACTACAACCCTCCTCATACTCAGCAATATGTTGGGGGTTTTTTTGCTTGCTTGTTTGGGGTCTTATGAAGCCTATTACCCTATCTCTTTGACACCTCATGATCACACAAGATGGTGTGCTTCTTCCATGTGGGCCCGTTGCTTCTCTACTAGATAACCACTTTTAAACTTCAAGGCTTGAAGGCCTCAGGTGGTATATATTTTGATAGCCAGGCACTTTTCTCCTTCTTCACCACATTTGCTTATGCACCCATTTTGTCTTCAGTGATCATGCTGGTATGGTGAGCATCAAAGAAGGTCAGGTTGTTAGAACAAAGTGTTCTTGCATTGAGGGAGGGCTTGGTCAGAGTCCCAAAGTCCATCTACTATCTTAGTGTATTGCCTTATAAATATATGCATGTAGGTCAAGACCTCTATTTTTCAGAATTAATGTATTTACATATGCACAGACCTATGCTTGTACCACTATCCATAGCTTTGCTTCCTAGATCTTTCTTCTGTTTCCTTTTACCTTCCTCCTTACCCCACCATCATGCTTGTCCTCCTTCCACCTATTAGTAATTCCTCTCAATTAGATTGCTGTTGCTCCATCTGCTGTCTAAAAGTGGTCATAACCCCAGGCTTGCAGAGACCCTCTGAGAGCTAGTCACAAGACCTCACCCTGGGGTTCCCCCGTGCTGCTATCCATCTTGTGCCTACAGTCTAGGTTATTTCTGCTCCACAGCCAGGAGGAGAGTGACTGCATCAGCCATTACCTTCCTTCATCTCATGTACTTTTAAGCTTCGTCCTTCATTCACCTTTACTCTTAGCATCGTCTGTCTACCTACACCTTGTCATTCCTTATTGGTAATGTGCTATCTTTCACAAAAGCTTTAACATTGGGCATCCTTAAACACAAGAGCTGTAGAGACTAGGAAATACACCTCCCTCTGGGCTTGAGTTCTTGTTAAGGTTGTCTCTGCCTTAGCCAAGTCCCCTCTAGTATGTCCTGCTTATTTCCTTTTATCTCTTGTTTTCCATCTCTAAAACAGCTTTCACTGGTTGTGACCCTCTACTGTGGTACCACACTCTATTACTATGGGCTTCTAAATGTGCTCTACCTACCATACACATTTGTTCACACACTGTCAATATTATACAGTTTCCATGGGATACAAGGAGCTTGAAGCAGGATGAACTTCGATGAAAAACTCAGAATCTGTTGGAATGTCACAGTAAGAGAAACATTTGCATTGGAATCAACACATAAAAGTATAGGAATTAGTTGGATGAGATAGTGGGAAAGAAAGAAACATGAACAAATGTGTGACTACTACTTAAAATACATATAAATAATTTCTGATTCTTTAGTTAAACGATCATTAAAATATTGGGGGAATTTTCTTTAAAAATCTTTCCAAGTTCTGGAAAGCAAGGGATTGTTTGTGTTATATTCAGATAATGAAGTATAAAGATAAACTAAACATAAATGTTAAGAAATAATTCTAAAAGGGCAATGGATTATAAAGATCTACATATAACCTCCTCCCTGGGAGATGGACAACAGAAAAGTGGGAGAAGGGAGACATCAGATAGTGTAAGATATGACAAAATAATTATAATTTATAAATTATCAAGATTTCTTTAGGGAGGGAGGAGGTGGGAAGGAGGGGGAAAACTGAAGAACTGATGCGAAGGGCTCAAGTAGAAAGCAAATGTTTTGAGAATTATGATGGCAACACATGTAAAAATGTGCTTGACAAATGGATGTATGTATGGATTTTGAGAATTGTATGAGCCCCCAATAAAATGGTTTTTAAAAAGAGAAATAATTGTTACTAGAAACAGTCCACAATAAATAACAACAGCAACAAAACTATTGATCACATATCATACTTTTCTAAATTGCTTTTTAAGTACAATACTGGTGTTTTAATGGCACAAAAACAATTGACACAGTGAGTTCATTGACTTGGACTGAAATAATATGCTGTGCCTGAAAAATCACCTAAGGTGATATCAAATTCATCTGTGTGGTTTAATGCTGTAGGTCAACCTTTAACAATATAGATCAATCCTCAACATAAGCATTAAATTCCCAAGTCTATATAGGACTTCAGATTCACTGTTTTCATTTTGGGAAGACCTGGAATGAATTCATCCTCTGAGATGAAGAAATATCTCCTGTCTGACATGAATGCCAACAAAGGAGGCTGAAGAAAACAGAGTACCCTCAATTTAGAGTGGGTCCTGTATTTAATGCAAACACTCAGATTGGAGCATTATTTTGAGGCCACAAGGAACCACTTAGGGTAAGAAGTGTAGGCCAAGAAACTGACATGCCCTAATCAACATTATCTACTGCTAAGTTTCAGGTCACAGATTTGCCAGAGAGAAATACCGTCCAGTTGAGGGAGCTAAAACCTGGGAATACTATCTTTCACATTTATGCACGACCAGGAAAGCTATCAACATTTGGCTGGTGTGTGAACCAAATTCATTCAACCAACTCCAAACTTTCTAGACTTCTGCTTCTTGTATGTAAAGAATGCATTAATTTGACTTCAAGAAGCTTGAGCTACAAAATGGTATTAAAGATGCCTAGGGTATTTTCATTATCCAGGTAAAGGTTAGATAGGACTTGTGGGGAACACTATGTCCAATAGCTGAGGGTTGTCTATAATGTAAGAGCATGGCAGGGTAGGGGAACAAAGACGGGGCTTCATAAAGCTTCGTGATAGCTATTGCTATCAAATGGATATATGGTTTAATCCACTGGATTACTGGGATGATTTTCCTTCTATGACTTGGTACTGGTTATGTAAGGCGTCAACCTCCTAGTTTGGGACTTGGTCCATTGGGATGGGCAACAGAACTTCCTGAGTAGAGTCTGGATATAAAGCTCTACCAGAGGACATGGATTATCTGTTTGTCTAGTGTCAGCATTTCTTCAGCCCTACAGTCTTCTTTATTCACTTCATTCAGTCAAACATTTTCTATAGATTTCTGAAAATGGGAGCTTGAGCTCTTTCACGGTTTAGAAATGTAATCGTATAAGGGCTTCATTAACAGAATGAATCTGATGGCAATGTATCCAGTTGGTCAATATGTGGGAATTATTTTTTTATGGATGGTGATACTTAGGTTGGTAGACGCACTCCTCATTCCTAATGACCCTTTGCACAACAGAAGGAAATCCTGCCTTGTCTTTCACTATCTCCACAATGCCTGACATAATTAGCCCCTGTATTGTTAAACTACACTCTATTGTTAAAATACAGCCATTGAAGATGGTTCTATTTTTTGTTAAACTTAAACAAAAAACCATGTTCTTTTCTCTGGACTATTCCATTCCTGTAATATGTCCCATGTATGAGGGAATAATACCTCAACATCTTTGATTTTAATGACATTTTTCCTGAACTTCTTCTAAGAGACAAAAATACAAACTCACTGTGATAGAAAGGACTGAAAGTCATTACAGCCTAAAAGGAGAGGGTAGAGCTGTCCCCATGGGTTTCTTACACTGGAACTATGTGTGGGAATAGAAAGTCTTATTTTTCTCCAGTGAAGTGGCTGGAAGTTTTAAACTACTGACTGAGCAGTAAGCAGCCAAATGTTTCATTAGTGCTCCATCCAAGATAGATTTGTTTATTCTTCTTCCTGTCTGTGGTGTAGTCAATATTCTGCACAAATAACACAACAATTAAAATAAATTAATTTTTAGCTTTACTCATTGTCCACTTTAAAAATATTGGATATGTTGTAATGAATATACCATGGTCTGGTTTGAGCCAAGCTCCCCGTGTTGATTTCAACACTTTAAGTGGATCCTTTGCAGAAGATTTTCTCCAATAAAATATGTTTTTGGATTTATTGACAGTTTTTGCCACAGATTATGGATCCAAATAAAATAAAAACTTTTTTTTCAGGGTAGCAATAATTAAACTCACAACTTTCTTCTAGTTCTTAAACACTTCCTCCTCCCCCACCCCACCCCATTATCATGATACCAATTCTACCTTGAAAACCTGGTTAGACCACAGTATGCACAGTGGTGCAGATGGGAACTGGAAACACAGGGAATCCAGGACAGATGAACCCCTCAGGATCAGTGGTGAGAGTGGTGATACCGGGAGGGAGGAGTGGGTAGGAAGTGGGAGCTGATCACAAGGATCTACATATAACCTCCTCCCTGGGGGATGGACAACAGAAAAGTGGGTGAAGGGAGATGATGGACTGTGTAAGATATAACAAAGTAATATTAATTTATAAATTATCAAGTGTTCATAAGGGAGGGGGGAACAGGGAAGGAGGGGAAAATGAACAGCTGATGCCAAGGGAAAAAATCATATCATTGTGAATGAGGGGGAGTTCGGAGTGGAGACCCAGACCCATATGATTGTGATTGGTTCCCTCTTTCTATCCCACCTTCCCCTTATCCTCATGGTATCGCTACTCTCATTATTTGTCCTGACGGGTTTATCTCTCCTGGATTCCCTGTGTTTCCAGTTCTTATCCGTACCAGTGTACATCCTCTGGTGTAGCCAGGTTTCAAAGGTAGAATTGGGATCATGGTAGTAGGGGGGAGGAACAATAAAGAGCTAGATGAAAGTTGTATGTTTCTTCAGTGGTATACTGCATACTGACTGGCTGCTTTCCTCTCACAACCCTCTGTAAAGGGATGTCCAGTTGCCTACAGATGGATCTTGGGTCTCCACTCTGAACTCCCCCTCATTCACAATGATATGATTTCCCCCCTTTGATTTCTGATGCCTGATTCCATTGACAACTTGTGATCACACAGGTTGTTGTGCTTCTTCCATGTGGGCTTTATTGCTTCTGAGCTAGATGGCAGCTTGTTTATCTTCAAGCCTTTGAGATGCCAGACGTTATATCTTCTGATACCCGGTCATCTTAAGCTTTCTTTACCACATTTGTTTATATACCGCTTTGTCTTCAGTGATCTTGTCAGGAAGGTGAGCATCATGGAATGCCAGTTTAACAGAACAAAATGTTCTGGCATTGAGTAGAAGCCCAATGTCCATCTGCTAACTTAATACTAAAACTATAAATATATGCACATCATCATATATAAACATATTTACATGTATACATGTCTGTATTTAGATATCTCTAAATGCCCTTTGCCTCCTAGTTATTTGCTCTATTTTCTATTCCTTTCCTCATGTCCCACTCTCATTCTCAGACTTCATTTGGGTTTCAGTAATTCCTCTTAGTTACTTTGCTCTTTGTCAAGGCCTACCTGGTCTCCCATTCCCTCCTTGCCATTGATTTTGGTTCCTTTGCCCCTGCATTTGTTAACACATATTTCCTTTCCCCCAAATCCCCCTCTCCCAGATACCCCCGGAACTGCCAGTTCCATTGTTTTTTCCTCCAGATTCTTTGTCCTACCTACCTTATCTAGATAGACCTACATAGATAATAATATGCACAAAAAATAAGACAGTACAAAGCAAAGCAACAAAAGAAATGAAATAACAAAAAGAAAAGCCTGTAAATCAGCAGTTCTCAACTTGTGGGTCGTGACTCCTTGGGGGGGGGGATCGAACGACACTGCCACAGGAGTCGCCCAATTCACAACACTAGCAAAACTATAGTTATGAAGTGGCAACAAAAATAATTCTATGGCTTGGGGGGGGGTCACCACAACATGAGAAACTGTATTAGAGGGTCGTGGCATTAGGAAGGTTAAGAACCACTGCTGTAAATAGTTCAAGGTCTGTTTGTTGACCTTTAGGAGTGTTTTCTGGTGGAGTGTGATGAGGTGCCACTCCTGGCCCCAAAGTCTATTTTTTATATTCCCTTGGGACTCAATGTTCTGCTCCCCTTGTTGTTCTGTCACACACCTTTAGTGTTTTGCCTCAGTGTGGTGGGGTCAGATTGGACACAATTCCCAGTGTCTCCAGTGTTGTTCCCCATCATGCTATGGGTCAGTGAAGGATGTTGTGCCACGTAGTGGGGCCAGCCCTATGGACCTCTCTATGCATTGGCTGCTCTGAGCTGGAATATCGTCTTCAGGACTTGGTGGCCCAGCATGTGCCCTGCTCTCCCTTGCACCTCCTTCCTTTGCACCTGTGTGCTCTGATGAGACATGTCCCTTTCCCTGAGCTGTAGTTTCAGTGTGGTCCTCTGAAGTACATTCTTCTTGGCGGGGGGGGGGGGGCGGGGAGACTGTCCAGGTTGTTGGGATTGTGGCCCGCCCCTCAAACCTCTCTATTGGTTCCCTTCTTCATGCTAGTATGTTTCATTCGTGTCATGGAGCACCGGGCTGAAGTCTGGCCCCTCTTTCCCTGTGGAGATAAACAATACCCTCCCCTTTGGTGGGTTAGTACCCCGTTGTCCTTTTTTTTTCCCTTTTGCCCTCTCATTTTGAATTGGCTTCCATATGTATCCCTAGATTTGGTCTGACCCCTGCCATACTACCTAGACCTTGCCCAGGAATGTTTGTATACACTAGCTTTTCCCCTATGCCACTTGTGCATAAATAAAAATCTTGATTCAAAATTATGCTCAAACTATTAGGAATGCTCTTTATTGGTTCAGTTGTAAGAATTTAATTTTCTTTGTTCTGTTTTTGAATCAATACTCAAGGATATAGTCTGGGATCTTCCTTAGTAATCTCTTTACATTCTATTAACTTTAATCAAGAAATACCTCTTTGTCATATGTTATTAATTTGATTTTCTTCCATCTTGATACCATGTTTTTTATTATGCCTAGTTTTCCAGATTTAAAAAAATAGTATCTTTACTGATTTTAAATTACCCAACAACATCCCATTATTCTGTTTGAATAGCTTGCACTATTTTTCACATTAAGGATGCTTATAAGTGCCAAAAGACATACCAGCATTTTTATGGTATTATCTTACCAGATCATATATAACAACCATCTGATATCACCACAAATTTCAGAAGTTCTACATCCATCTTGGATTCCTGGCAGTTCCGTTGATCTGGAATTAAAGGTGTCTCTGAGTTATTTTAGCATCATTTTATATTTGTGTCATAATGATAATAGTTTTAAAATTTGAGAGTTAATTTAAATGTCTCTTTTGTAGAATTCACATTAATATGCACATCGACCAGTCTGCAGACAAGTACTTGTTTTCCAAATTTGGGAACATAGACAATTCCCAATGTGTTTGTTTAATCATATTAATTAATATTCAGTCAGTTATTGAAACATTGTTTATCCATAATACTGTACAGTACATTTGAATTTTTTTATGCAATTTGTTTCTTTCTTTCTTTCTTTTGTTTTTAAAGAACAGTTTCCCTTTTTTTTTCAGGTTTGTTTCCCTTCAGCTTCTAATCTTTGCTTAGGCTTTGGAGATGGTCGTCGGACTGTACCTGTAGGTGTAAAATGGGGTGGGAAGGTTTAGACTTCATGTGAAGGTTCTGGGATTCAAGTCACTGGTTCCTGACAACCTTGCTGTGAGTAGCACAACTCACAAAATAACATGACTTCCCATACAGCTTGGGAAGCATATATGCACTAAGGCATTCGCTATGGAAATGTCTCTGAAGGCTGTGGTCTACATTGTTCTCTATTACAAAGTTCTTCATGACCTTGTCTCTGGGCTCACAGCAGGCACAGTTCATGCAGCAAATAGTGTGTCTGTAGCCAGTGGCTTTCTTGGCATGACCATTGTTATGTCTTTCCTTTTTCATCTCTGAAGAGAGGATGTGAGAGAAAGGGCAGTCCCAGCTCCTTCATTTGTTGATGTCATGATAGCTCCTCAAATGGTTGATAAAAGCCCTAAAACAAACAAGTTTCCAGTCTTCAGTATCTCTAGTTAATATTTCCAAATTAACTTGTTTTTAAACTATATATTCAATTATTTGCTATGGAAGGTGTTGCTCCACACCCACACACAGAAAAAATATAATGTAGACGATGGTGTTTATAGTAGAGAGTTTCTATCATAAACTATTACTATAGGATACAGATGGACATTGGACAGTCCAAATGGGCAGTGATGTTTGCTATGTAATCAACTGGCGGACGTGTCACAAAGTTAGTAGAAAAGAGAATTAAAGGTAATGGAAGTTTTGCGCACAAATTCTGAATGGTGTTCATATTGGTAAGTCTATGAGATGAATTGAAATCTTTGGGGAAGTGAATGTAGATGGTTCGAGAATGACAATAATGACAAAACCCAAAGGTAGACTTTATGGAACACACAACCATTTGTCAAATCCTTATCATATGAAAGTTGATCAGAACTTTAAGCTGCATCTTTCTTTTCACACATGTTTGAATGCTTAATCCTCAGATGAAGCTGAATATGTGGACTATTTTTGGACTCAGTGACTGGTGAGGGTGAGGCCGTGGATTTTACCACTGAAGGATGGGCACTGCTGGGTGTTTCTCAGAAGCAACTCTACAGAGATGTGATGGTGGAGACCTTCAAGAACTTAGTGATAGTAGGTATGAATAGCTTATTTCAAATTAATGCATTATTTACCAATTACAGGTGATTGTTGCCTCCGTCACTGGGATAAGGGATAGGGATACCTGGTTAAATATGACAATAAAGTTAATTTTATCTCAGTTCTGATTATATCCAAAGTTTCCCATGATCACAAATCTCTACATATTACAGTCTGCCACTACTCTGTCAGTTTTGCACAATATTAAACTTCCATGATTTTATTATGGAAGCTACACAAGTATTTCAAATACTAGCAGTATTACCCATGCTAAACAGGTATCTGTGCAACTGTGCAACTTCCCAACTGAGCAGACTTGTAGTAAGGAAGAAGTGTTCCACTTCTGGAATATAAGCCACTGGTAAGCACCGAATCATAATGGAACATTCTCTGATACAGTGACAGAAGAAGAGCCCCATGCAGTTAAAAATATCCAAAATCTCATTTTCCACCCACAGACCAGGATGTCCATATCAAATTTCTGATGTTCCAGTTACCAGCACAATGTGTACCACCTATGTAACCATAGTATTAGTGCATTTATTAAATGTTTGAAAGGGAAAAAGTAATTTATTTTGCAAATTATTCATACCTGCATACTTTTTGAAATCTTGAAAAATCAAAGTATTGAAACAGCTTCAGGGAAATGTTAATAGGACTTTTTTTTTCTGTCAGGAGCAGTATGCTGGTAAAATCTATGTTGTTCTCTCAGAGTAGTAAGAGAAATGTCATGGGAGAGGGCAGAAAATTCATTCAGGATCATTGTGTCACGAAAGCATTGACCAACTCTTTATGGAAGAAATTTTACTTGATAAATTTGTAAGTAAAAGTCTCAATTGCCCAAGAACATTCTGCACAAATGCCTGCCCTTGCGTTTTCATTAATTTTAGACATTACTACAACACCTGTGTTCATGAAAGAAAAGAAAACCACATTCATCTTTAGTGTTACATCTGCCCTGTGCACCATAGCTTTTTAATTTGCTCTTCTAATTATAAACTACATATGTTACTGTTGTTGTTAATCTTCAAGGATGCTTAATTGCTAATTTCTCTTTGAACATGGTTAAAACATCAAAAAATATTTACACGACAAAGTATTTCTTGTCTCATAGCTACTTCTTGTCTGTGTATAATGCTGTTCTTTTTGTTTCCTACTGTGAACTTCAATATGCATAATTGGTTCTGCTTCTCATATGTTAATGATTAAGAAAAAACTAACCACTGAAAATGTAATGGTAAGATTCTTGAAAAATGATACAAGTACCTCCATATTACAAAAAATCTGTAAGTTTCTTGGAAGTGTAAAGCAAGATAACAAGAACCCACTTTTGAGGTGAGTGTAATTTATTTGAGAGAGAGCAATGCTCCAGATTTGAGTTGGAAGGATATATTATGTTATTTAAGTACATGTATGAGGAAAGAGACCGAAGCGAGCATTTTGACATTTTAAGTACATGTAGAGTAGATGATTAAGTACTCATCTAATAGCAAAATGAGGCAATTCAGAACCTGCCAGTGCCTCTAAAGAATCAATCCTTTGGTGATCTCCTTCTTTAATACTTACAGATAAGCCGCTCAGAGCCAAAATTGTCTTATCATCTTTTAATACCCCGTCTTTACATGTACATGTAGGAATATGTTGTTTATATATATAAATATGTAAAGATATAAATGATATAAAATAAATATCTGTGCACAATCAACACACCGTCTACACATATAGATCACCTCATATTAAGTTGGTGATCAACGTTCTTTTCACCAGCACTATGACTTAGTAGCCAACACCTAATTCACCTGGTGTAGTGGTGAAGGAAAAAAAAAAGTCACTTTTCATCATTAGTGTTACATCTGCATTGTGTCCCGTAGTTTTTAAGTTGATCTTCTAATTAGAAACTGTACACATTATTGTTAGTGATAAACTTCTAAGATGTGTTTAATTGCCAATTGCTCTTTGAATATTGCCTGCTAACCACAAGTTTGGCAGTTCTAAACCACCACCTGTTCCAAGGGAGAAACCTAAGGCCTTGTACTGCATTGAAAAGCTATCATCTCAGAAAACTACGGGTAAATTTTTACATGCACCTGAAGTGTTGAACTGAGTCATAATCCACTCAAAGTGAATTTTGAGACATAGTTGGTACATCAACAAACCAAAATCCATGAAAAAATAGAAATTATTCCAGAAAACATTTAATTCCATCTCATGTTATTGTAGATGAAAATAAATGTATGTTTGTATATATGCATATGCAGTCACAGAAACATAAGGCTTGTGGTGCATGATATTAAGCATTTCATTGCTAACTGAAAGGAGAGTGGTTCTAACACATCGGCCACACATTATGAGAAATACGATATTATTGTTCTGATAAAAATTAATATTCCTATCTACCTTATAGCGTCACAATGAGTAGAATGACTAAATTACAGCTTATATCTCTATCCATATATCTATTAGAATATAATATAAAAGCATATGCATTACAAATATGGTTGCATATACAAATGTATAACCTATACATATATTAATTCAATTACCAAAATTATGACTAAAGAAATGGCACTCAATATAAAGTGTCAACATTTATTTTAATAGTACACTTAAAATATTTATTGCAGATATATAGTTTTAATCCCTGTGAATTACTTTTAAATATTTAAATATATTTCTCATATGCCCACTTATATCATTTCTCCATATTTTATTAACTCACCAACCATTATGATTGTATCTGATATTTAAATTTATGATTTGTTAGATAATTGAGATAAATTGTGTATGTTTACTATCTATGGGCATAATAAAATGGTAAAAACCTTCTTTTTACCTGCTTGTTTTAGTAGAAAGTATTTGCCCTTGATATCCTCTAGAATATATGAAGTAAATACTATTCATGAGCTCTCCAGTCAAATTGGAATTCTTCCTGAATTAAAAAGACCAGAACACTTATATCCCATGGAACATCTTTGGGATGGAAAATCATTCAAGCATTTACCTTCACTACAGCATAACAAGCAATTTCATACTCAGTTCAATGCTGACAAGTTTAACAAAAATGGAAAAAACAATATGAACATTACAATAGAATTTCTAAAAGAAAGCAAAGGTGACAATAAATAATATAGAAAACTCCATGGAGATCCGTCAACACTCACGGATGATATTGAAATTTTCAATGGAGCTCAATCTCATGAATGCAAGCACTGTGGGAAGGCTTTTACTCAAGACACATGTGTCATTCAACATTTGAAAACTCACAGCAGAGGAATGTGGCAAAGCTTTTCTTAGAGCCTCAGTTCATACTAGACATATGCGAGTTTACACTGGAAGTAGGCCTTATAAATGTAAAGACTGAGAAAAAACTTTTACTAGATCTGCTAGCTTTACACAACATATGAGAATTCACAGTGGGGAGAGGCCTTATGAGTGTAAGGAATACAAGAGAACTCAATCCACAAACCTCAAAATACATATGAGTATTCACAGTGGGCAGAGGTTTTATGAGTGTAAGGAATGTGGAAATGCCTTTAATAATTCCTCAGAACTCAATCAACATATGAGAATTCATAGTGGAGAGAAGACATTATTACAGTAATGAATGTAGGAACTAATTTATTCAATACTCACACCTCATTAACCATATAACAACTCAAAGTAAAGGGAAGACTTATGAATGTAAGGAACATAGTAACAGATTTAGGAATGTAAGGAATGTAGTAACAGATTTAGTGAATCCAAAAACTTCACTGTACATATGAAAAACCCATATTGCAGAGAAGCATTAGGAATTATGACAAAGCTTTATAACTCTTTAGTAGTGTGTGCGCTCAATTTTCTCATCTGCTGACTTCTATAGATGCAACATAAATTTTATGGATCATTAATTTTACTTATATACAAATATTTTTATGACCTCACCAATATATAGGAATTTGGTAATGTTTTATACACTATTTTCTAAAATTTTATTAAAGAATATATTAATAATCCTGTACCACTATTTTCTGAACATATATACTTTTATATGAATAAATACTTGTGGGGATCTAGCTGTCATATGGTATGTGTATTTATAACAAGTTAATATCAACTCCTTTTTAAGTAACTATGAAATTCTGTGATCCAATTGGTAGTGTTTCAATGTAGTTTCTGCTGGAATCACACAGGCTACTTTCTGGATGAACTCAAAGTACTATTTTTGTTAGTAATTGCACAACGCTGCTTGATCTGATAGAGCTATTGGTATGATGTCTGGATTATGCCCTAATAAAATGATCTGGGAAAAACATAAATTTTAAAAAATCAATTTTCATTTACATCAGGGCTATCACATTTTTAACAAAACTCAAGTGAATATTCCCAAATTAATTAAGTTTTCCCACAAGTTTACAGGAATGCTGCTGCTCCACATAACACAATACTTTTTAGCGTTTTAATGAAGGTCGGGAAGACCTCAAAGATGAATTCAAGGCAAGTCACCTCAGAAGGCTTTGGAGACTCTCTTTCTGGGTTTCAAAGGAATCCTCTTTATATTTTCTCAAGGATGATCACAGAGACTTCTCAGGAAGACATCTGAAGAGAATGGAAAGCTGCGCTGGGGAGGAGGAAGAAGGACAGGAAAATGTACCACGGCGTGTGTTCTGTTATGGCACCATACCTGCTCCTCCTGGAGGGTAGCAAGGACTGTCTGACGAGCTCCTCATTGGGAACGACCCATCCACCTGACGCAGCCTTATCTGCCTTCCACACTGCTCTGTGTTCCCAAGCTCAGAGGACATTTAAAACGAACATGATTTGCATCCCTTGAACATGACAAAACTCCCATTTGACATGACATAAATTGAAGAGTGAGAATTCTTTGGGAAATGAATAGAAAGATGAAAACACTTCAGAAGCATATAGGCATAGATAAAGATATGACATGAAACAGTAGCTTCATATTTTGATAGTTTTGTTTAATTAAGGTTTCTTTTTTTTAATCATTTTATTGGGGGCTCATACAGCTTATCACATTCCATACATACATTCATTGTGTCAAGCACATTCATACATATGTTTCCATAATCATTTTTAACAAGTTTCTATTATACAATGCTTTTATACTTACCCTTGTGTGTGCGTATTAAACCTACAAGATAAAAATGATATGATTCTGCTCATTGCTGAACCATAGGTATTCACACCAACGTGGAAATACCTTGGAACTGTGGTTGATCTCTCCCCTGAAAACTAATTGTTGTGAGAAAAAAAGAAAGGCAATCCAACAAAAATGTAATTTGATTCTTTTAAATTGTAATTTATTGAAAGATGCTCCTGACCAGTGGTTGACAGTAACTGAAATCTCTATGGTGAAAAACTGAGAAATTTTCTAGCAACTGTTGGAACACACGGCCATTTGTGTATACACCAAGAGGACATCTGTCAGACACTCTAATTTCCTGGCCCAGTGGTACTGAGAATATCAACAACTTACTGCCAGATAGATTTGGATATCAGGGACAGGTCAGAGGTCCTTTTGAAGAGATTCATATGCTTTAAGTTTCTTCCTCCCCCCCCTTAACACGATGTTTTAAATAACTTAGATAAAAGTGGGAGGCCTTCAGAACAGTGGTTTGAATGTTCTTAATGGTCTAGATGTATTCTCACTTCTTCTCAGGAATAAAGCAGAGTTCTCAACTTCAGCATCATTGCTGTGTGAGACTGGATAAGTCTGTATAGGGGCTGTCCTATACACTGTAGGATATTTAGTAGCATTTCTACATGTCAGTAGCCACCCCTACCTACCCCAATTATGACAATGAAAAATGCCTCCAGATGTTGCCACGTCCCACAGTGAGACAAAATTACCCCTCATTAACCACTGAAAGGATCTGCTGGGGCTTCGTTTTTGTTTTCAATCATTGTTTTACCCTTTTTTGCTCTAGAGTCAGAAATACAAGGATCAGTTATCTCAGCTCAACCATAGGATCCTTCACCTGGGTGAGGAGGCCTTTGTCCACAAGGCTCAAAATGAGAAAAATCAAGTACCCGTTCAGTTGCTGACACTGAAGATGGATCGGGCTGGTCACCAGGTGAAAGAGCAGGTGAGTGGGCAGTGCAGAGTGGGAATATGAGAGCAACAACTTAAAGATATGGAGACATACACTGCCCCACACATAGCCAGGAAGCCTGGGGGAAAAGAACATGGAATATCATAGTTTTTTATAAATCTGCTTTATTTAGAAGAGTAGCATAAAGGAATTAAATCTTAAAAAGAGAGTAAATTCCTACAACCTTTCTGAAAAGACAAGTTGAAAATATAGATAGCAAGAGCCTCAAGATCTCATTATAAGAAGTGAAACTTCACTGTTTGCAAATAATATGATTTTATATATTGAGAATCCTAAAGGGTCCACAAGAGACTAGCTGGAAGTCATAGAGGAGTTTAGTAGAGTAGCAGTATACAAGAGTAACAATTGACTTCTTCTATACCAGGGATGGGGGTACAGAAAAAGATACCAAGGAATCAGTATCCTTTGCAAAAGCTGAAATACCTGGGAATAAACTTAACCAAAAACCAAGACTTGTACGAAGAAAACTATAGAACATTACTATAAGAAGCCAACCGGGATCTACACAAATGGAAGCATATTCCGTGTTTGTGGATCAGAAGACTCAGTATTGTGAGAATGTTGATACTATCTAAAACAATCTACAAATAAAATGCATTGCCGATCCAAATTCTAACATCATTCTTCAAAGAAATGGAAACACTGATTATTAACTCCATATAAAAAGGGAAGAAACCCAGGATAAGCAAAGAACTCCCCAAGAAAAAGAACAAAGCAGGTGATCTCACATTACTTGACCCCAAAACCTACTTATACAGCCACAGTTGTCAAAACAGTCTGATACTGGTATACTGATACATGCTCCCTGTCACTAGCCACCCAGGAAATGCGAGTCAAAATGACCATAAGATCCCACCTAATGCCCATAACTAGCCCAATTAAAAAAAACAGAATGTGAAAGGGAGGATAGGGCGGAGGTAGGGGGAGGAATGAGGAGCTGATGCCAGGGGCTCAAGTAGAAAGAAAATATTTTGAAAATGATGATGGCAACAAGTGAACAAATGTGCTTGACACAATGGAAGGATTACAATAAGTTGTACAAGTCCCCAATAAAATGATTTTTCAAAAGAAACAGAACAACAAATGTTGGAGAGTGTGTGGTGAGATAGGAACTCTTATCCCCTGCTGGTGGACTGGTAAATATGTACAGGCACTCTGGAAGGCAGTATGGCGATACCTAAAACAGATGGCAACTGAACTACCATATGATCCAGCAATACCATTGCTGGTATGTACCCCAAAGAAATAAGAAGCAGATCACGGACAGATGTTTCCCTCCCCTATGGTCATCACAGCAGAGTTCATAGTAGCAAAAAGCTGGTGGGTGGGCAGGAAGAAGCTGGAAACAGCCTACATTACCATCAGTACAAGAGTGGATAAAAACTCTGGTACATACATACAATGGAATACATCCCTAAAAACAGCAATGAAACACCTCAAGTTGTAGAGGCATCTGGAAGATATTATGCTGAGTGAAGCTAGTCAAGCACAGAAGGATAAACACTGTGTGAGTCCACGATAATAGGAACATGCAGCAGAACGGGCACAAGTTCAAGTGTGCAGGCCATCCAGTCGTCTGGCTGGGGACCAGGCAGGCCGCTAAAGAGCCACACATCATCTGCTCAAAGTAAGTATCATGTAGGTCACTTGGCCGAAGGTCACCTCATGAGAGCTGGAATCAGATGGATGGGGTGGGGTTGATGCTGGTCCCTGAGAGGTAGCCATGTGGATTTGGGGTAAGGTCTCCCAGAGAGGGAATCAGCCCTGTCAGAGGAATGGGGCTTACTGATGCGAGGGGCAGCACAGGAAAGAAGAAAGGCAATGGTCAAATTTGGGGGAACATAGGTGCATGCCTGTTGAGGGGAGAAGAGGGAGGGCTGACATTGTGGGGGGAGGGGTGTCCAGTGAGGTTGCTCTTGGGAGGACCTGATGCAGAGGGGTTAAGTGGAGAGCAAATGCTTTGAGAGTGATTAGGGCAAAGAATGTATGGATGTGCTTTATACAATTGATGTATGTATATGTATGGATTGTGATAAGAGTTGTATGAGCCCCTAATAAATTGTTTAAAAAAAATAATAATTTTTTTTAAGTTGTATGAGCCCCTAATAAAATGATTTTTTAAAATACTGTAAAAAAAGAAACCAAACTTGACCAACAGTTACCATGGGTGAAGGGGAAAGATCTGTTGCTTTGGGAGCATTGAGTTTGTCACTGTGGTCGATAGTTTGAAAAAGGATAACAATGATAGTTGTACAACATGAAGAATATTATTGAGCCTCTTCTCGCTCTGAATTATACAACTAGAAGTTGTGCAATTGGAAAATATTTCTGTATATTTGTGCCACAGTTAGAAAAAAATAAGTACATGAATTACAATGAGTACAAGGAAGAAGAAAAAGGTTTTCAATTAAATATTGTAACAATTGGACAACTTTTCTTGATCTGATTGAATTGTATGACGTGGGTGAAGTGCTAATACAACTGTTTTAAAAGATGTGATGCAAAACAATAATATGGATTATTCGGGAGAACATGATGCTGAGTGAAATTAGTCAATCACAAGAGACAGATATTGTATGAGACCACTACTGCAAACGGTTTTCATATTGAAAAATAAATAACGAGATAGAAAGAAACTCCATGTGGTTACAGATCAGATCAGGTTTTCTGGGATGTTAGAATTACAGAGTCAGATCATGACCAAGAAAGCCCCATGGAGCACTTCGACTCTGACAAATACATGTGTTGCCGTGAGTTAGAACTAACTCCACAGCATCAGTTTTCGTTATTAACTGCTGTCTCTTGTTCCCATTCAGGATGACGCTTAGGGTTGCCCGTAGGCATGCCCTGTACCCAAGATTAAAGTTTCATGCAGAATAATTTCACTGCCCTTAAAATTCTCTGCTCCACCTGTTTGTTCCTCTATTGTTCCTTGAACTCCTGCTAGTCGCTGACCTTGTTTCTGTCTCTTTAATTTTGCTTTATAATTGGAATCATGCATTATGTAGCTTTTTCAGACTGGTTTCTTGTACTTAATAAGTACTTAAGTTTCCTCCATATTTTTTTCATGGCTTGATGGCTCATTTATTTTTTTTGCTAGATAATATTTCCATGATACAGATATGCTCGTTTGTTTAGCCATTGACCTGTTGAAGGACCTCTTGATTACTTCCAGTTTGGGGCAATAATGAATAAAATTATGATAAATATTTGTATGCAGGCTTTTATGTGGATACAGATTTTCAACTCATTTGAGTAAATACCTAGGAACACAACTGCTAAAACATATGACAGGCCTTTGGAATAGTGGTTACATTACCAGATAAGTATTGGACTGCTGACAGCGAGATTGACAGTTCAAATCCACCAGATGATCCGAGGGAAAAAGATAAGCCTATCTATTCCCATAAAGAAATCCTGTCAGAAACTCTATAGAGGGACGCTGTGAGTCAAATTGGCTTGATGGCATTGTTTTTGTTTTTTTGTAAGCCTATGTAAGAAACTGCCACTGTCGGATTCCTATGCAAAACACTACGCCCTGCGCCACACCTATACTCCTGACAGAGCTTGTTAGCATCCCATGTTCAGACAGAGGCTCGTAGCTAGTAACTTGTAGATGTGTACATTTCGCCCAAATACCATTTTAAATGTCTTGAAGTTAGTTCTTTTAAAACATAATTTTTTGATTGGTAACCTCCTTTTGTCAGGAAATACATGAAAAACAACTTAATACCACAGAAAAGCAAGTGGATAAAGTGGAAATGATCTTAAAGAATATGGAAATGCTTCTACAAGAAAAAGTAGATGAGCAGAAGGACCAGGTGAGTGATAAGTTCTTGTCATTTCCTCACAAACATCTTATATCTGCACACTTCTACCTCCTGGGTATTCACACAGCTGGTGTAGTAAGAGACTGTCTGGTCACAGACTCCAAGAGGCCATGTTCATTAGTTACCCCTCAGACTGAGCCTCTGTCAACACCTTATACTTGAACATAAAGTAATTTTCCACAGGATTCATAATTAATAGCAGTCAATAAAAGATTCTATTATATATATATAACTAGCTTGTTTATTGTACTTATTTTCTTTTGGGTATCATTTTAAGGTTTCTTTTTTGAGATGGCCACATAACCTCAGGAAGGTTATGGATTTATTCATGCATCCATCATTCAGCACATTGCCTACTGAGCACCTACTGTGTAGGAAAGCATTTTTCTAGGTAGACCTGAGATAAATAAGCCCTCATGGAACTTAAATTCTAGAGCTGATGAGAGCTAATAATAAGATTGTAGTTGGCCAAGGGCTTTGAAGAAAACACATTTTCCTGGACTGTAGAGTCAGGGTGTTAGGGGAGACTATACTGCACAGATAAGGTATCTGAGCAGCCCCTTAATCATGACCTAACATATATGAGTGGGTAAAAAAGAAAAACAGGAAAACTCCACTCTGTGGAGCTTTCATAGGATGCATTGTTCCTACTAGCTGAGCATCGAGCAACTTGTTCTGAGTTAGTGCACCCAGCGGCGTCGCCTGGGAAGGTTCTCTGGTCACAGTGAATTTTTTCATAAAAGCAGTTTTGCTCACACCTTGTTTTTTTGTGATGGCTCATTTAAGAGAACTGCGTGTGGCTGTGAAAGTTTGCTTTCTGCTCCAGAAAAATGTCACAGAAACTGTTGTGATGTTGAATACAACTTACAAGGATAGCACTCTGAAAAAAACTCAAGTGTACCATTAGTTTTCTTATTTCCAAAAAGGTAAAATGTCGATCGATAACAAACCTTATTCTGGATGTCCATCAACTTTCCAAACAGACAAAAATGTCCAAAAAATTCATCCACTTTTGCTTGAAGACCAATGATGGACCATTAAAAAGATGGGGAAGTTATCTGGACTATCTTGGAGCTTAGTTCAGTGAAGTTTAACAGAAGATTTGTGACAGGCCACCAAGAAGGAGTGTCAACTGGAAACAAGTTATTCTTGGAAAGAACAACTCTGAAGTGATCCAGACTTTTCTCAAGGTCATTACTGGTGACAAGCAAACTTCAGTCAAGCCAGGGGAAGACACCATCATCACCTTGCCCAAGAAAAACTCGTCAAGTGAAATTAAAGATCAAGATTATGCTCATTTGATTTTTTTGATGTCCATAATATAGTGCATTTAGAGTTCCTTCCACTAGGTCAGACTGTTAATCAAACTTTCTATTTAGAGGTTTTGAAAATATTGTGTAACAATGTGCAACAAAAAAGACCTGATTTGTGGCAGATGGGGGACTGGTTTTACCATCATGACAATGCAACTGCTCACATGCCATCTCAGTGTGCCAATTTTTGACAAGAAACAGCATGCCTCTCTTGTCCCATGCACCTTACCTGACTTCACTCCATGCAACTTCTTTGTGTTTCCACCAATGCAGAGGAACATGAAAGGACAGCTAGTTGATGATATAGAAGAGATGAAGCAAAAAAATGAGAGAGGTGCTGTCAGCCGTCCAAACAGCTGAATTTGAAAAAAAACAATGTTTCCAAGAATGGAAGCGCAGAATTGACAAATGTATTAGGTGTAATGGAGAGTACTTTGAAGGTGATAAGGTTGTTTTGTAAAAAAATTTAAATACAAAGCTTTGAAACAAAATTCCAGGTTTTGGGGGTACCCCATCGTATACCTCAAGTAGAAAACAGATTAGCATTGGGGGAAGCATGTTGCTCACTGGTGGAATATCACATGTGTTGTACTTGAGAATCCTTCCTGACAGGTGCTAAATACCGGTAACATTTCCTGATCACCAGACAGCCATAAATAGGCACCCACACACTTACACTTCCCTGTTCGTGGTTGTGGGAAAATAGTCTCGGCCCTGTAAAAGGTTTTGCTCTACCGAGTGCCAGGCACCATGCCTGTCACTGTTCTACTGTTCCTTTACTTCCTCCTGTCCCTCCCCTACTCCTCTTAAGTCCCCTTTCTCCTCTTCTTTCCATCCTGCCTTGCTCTTTTTTATTCCCCCACTCACTGGGAGCCATCCTTGCCATAAGTATGTAAGCCCATTGTAAAGAAGCCTGGCCCTCTGGCCTAGCCCTCAGCCCTCCTCTCTGCTCTTTAAATGCCCTTCAAAGACTCTGTGCTCACAACCCTGCTTCTCTCCCTTCCATGCTCCTCTCATGGCTCAGCCACTGTTCGTCCCCCCTGCCTGGGTCTACACCTAATTCGCAGCTCAGCTTTCAGAATGGATATAGACTCCAAGCACTCGTACCCCACTGATCTCACTCTGGTCCACACCCCCTCACTTTATGCCCTCTCTCTGGCCTTCCTGGTTCTGCCTTGCATACCGGCCTTGATTTCTTCTTAGCACAGGCGCTGCAATACCTCTGAGATCTCAGCTCGCCTCGCCTCACACCTTCCCATCTTCTTCAAAGTAAAAGTCAACCTTGTCACGGTGTCCTTTAAGGCTCTCTTAGATTTAGTGTCCACTCCTGCCCTGACTTCCTGTCTATGTTTCCTCAGGAGCACACACCTTCAGCTATGGTGGCTGCCTGCTGCTACCTAGTCACCCGAGGCCCTGACCAGCTGCAAGGTCTTTGTAATCTCTCTTCTTGCTACCTGGTGTTCACATAGCCCCTAGATTCCTAAACTTACTTGGCCTACCACCCCTTTTTACAGGAAAAAAAATCACTCATTGTCCACCTGACCATTAAAATCTTTTGTACTCTTGCCCCTAATTCAGGATACGGTTTGGGTGTCTGCTTGTGTAGCGCCCCTGGATGCTTTGAGGCCCAGACATCGTCAATGGACTGTTTCACTGCTACCCAACGGGCAGTACCGCCCCCTTTGGGAAAAACTGGGATAGTCTCTGGACTCTCATTTTACTCAGAACTCCGTTCACATGTCATCTTACAGGAACAGCCTCGGGGTTTCTGTAGACAAGCAAAACCAGTAAAACATGTATGTAAATATATTGAGAAAATTGTACTTCGTGACTCACACACATGGGGGGGTTAGCACGTCCCATATCCGTGGGTCCAGTGGCAACTTGGAGACCTCTGCTGGTTCATGGGGTAGCAGAGGAACAGATGTCTGCAGGTTTATGAACTAGAGCTGCAGGCCAGGCGTTAAGCAAAAACATAACAAAGAATCGAGACGGCTAACCACGATGACAAAATACAACAGAAATAAACCCCCATAGTTTTAACTGTTCGAGATTTTAGCTATTCAAGTCAGAGTTATCATTTTAATTTCCTATAGTCATCTTCAGTACTCTCATCTGGTAACCAGGTTCTTCCCATTCCTCAGTTTCATCGGAAAATCACTGGAGACTTATTCGCTGAGTAGCTCCTGCAAATGTATTTTGGCCTTCCGCTCTCACCCATTCCCTTCTGAAAACCAGAATCTCGCCTGCTAAGCTTTGATACTATTCCCTTCTTCCGATTTGGATTATATAATTTACAATCCATGGATAACAGATGTTGGTGTGCTTCTTCCATGTGGATTAGTTGACATCTCACTTAGATGGCTGCTTGTTTGGAAACAAGCCTTTAAGATCCCAGATGCTGTTCTGTCTGATTAGTGGGGCACCATCTAATTTCTTCACCAATGCTACCCTTAAGGGACCTGATCTCATTCAAGAACTTTTTGAAGCCCCCTTGTATTCTTGACCTTGATAGTTAAAGGTACACTGCTTCTGACAGGTATCAAGAAAAAGACATTGATTAAAGCAATAGCTATGTGCTGTCTTCCAGGAAATGTACTAATGTGCTCAAGCAGTGAAACCACATCTGGATTAGCAGTTACAATCAGAGCCACCACTGGTTAAGTTTATATCAATTCACTGTCACTCTCTTAAGATCCTTTTTTTTTTTTTTGCACAAGACAGATAGGTAAGTTGAATGAGATTGTGGTGGAAATCATCCCCCTCCATTCTTCAAGTCTTTATGGTGACATTAATCTCTGCAGGTTCTCCAGCAATGTAATACTGCTTTTGGTCTAATATTTCTTTGAGGAAAGTTCTAATGGCTTCCACTTGGCCTTTCTTACTGTAATAACCCTTTCTCCATGTGTCAGGGATCCAAAATTCTGCCAATTGCATATTCTGGACCTGGAGAGATTATTACAGGATTATTTCAGAGACCACTGTACCCACTGTTGGATAGGCATGAGCTGACATTTGGGCCTCCTAGAATGAGTGTCAGTTTAGTGCCATAGGGATCCTTTGAGAAATATTAACTATCTATATTCTGACAGTGTAGTGGATTTCTACCTCAGAGGATTCATAGGAGTTGTGGGCCTATACACTTGCTCATCTTGGAATTGATAGAGCCCTCTAAGCATCCCCTGCATGTGTGGGTATGTCCATCTTGATAAATCTACTCTAACATTCCAATTTACTTCAGCTTTTAGACCCCTTTTCCAGTATATAAAAGCAATTCAACTTCATTCAGTATAGGCCACTTCATAGTCCTCATTGTCGTCCCGCAACAATGTAACTACTAGGTACTTTTCTGACGCCGTGAGCTGAAACATCGAATGAAGACTTGCCACTTGGCAGGCTCATAGCACTACACTCAGACTGACACAGTTCCCACACCTAATCCCGAGGCCTTTGTTTCTCCTTGTGTTCAGTAGGAAAAGCAAGCAGTCTCTGTCTGGAGTATGCCATACCTCCTCCTGGGCCACACTTTATGCCTCAAAGAAGTCGTGTCACGGGACAGTGGACTTCACACTAGTTATTGTTCTAAAAGCAAAAAGTGCATCTTGCAAAGCATTTGCCTCATACAAAGATTCCTGGGACACAGCTGTGGGACTATGGTCAGATGAGGATAAGAGGGCTGATTTTACTATCGAAGGTGATTCAGGCAAAGAAGGTGGGTTAATCCCTTCAGATGGGGGCAGGAGGCTGGTCCTTCTGAAAATAAAAAAAGGTAATTCAACAATAAGGGCTCCATGTCCCTAGCTTGATCCTTTTATTGTCTACATTTTCCCATCTCAATTTTCAGGATCTCACATCTTCCCCGTCAAACCTTTCAACATAAGGGATTCAGTTGATGGTGTAATTAGCTATTCTTCAGCTAGGACTCAGGAATGATGGTGGTGTGTGGGTTACAAACTGGACTGTTAGCTAAAGGTCAGCGATTTTAAAAGCACCAGCCACGCCCCAGGTAAAAGATGAAGTTTGTGCTCCGATAAATATTTATAGCCCCCAGAGCCCTCGAGGACATTCGATTTTGGCTTATGCAGTCACTGTGCATTGCAGCCAACTCAGTGGTAGTGAGGATAAGACTCTGGATGGGTTTTCAGCAATCACAACACTGCTACAAGAAATAAGACTTTATTTCAAGATCCAAATAGCAACTTTCAGGTCCTTTATGTACTGCTTGAGCCAGGACTTTGAAGCTCTGGACTCATCATTTTCTCTTTCCGCGTTGTGTATCTGAAAGCTGAACCAGCCAGCTTCACTATGCTTGTGGGTGTAACAAAAATGTTGAAAGATAATAATGAAATAGTAGTCACTCACAGCATTGTCTCTCACAGATGTTTGATCTAATGGTGGGGATATTATGCTTGTCTTTATTGCCACCTCATGCCATGGATTACTATGCCTCTTTACTATTGGAAGTCGAGCAATTAGTACTTTTAAATCCAGCCAGACTTGAGAATAAGTTCAGAAAGCATGCTGTAGTGGAGTTAACAAACCCAGGGACAAGAGAACAACAAGTGCTCCAAAATCAGTGACAAGGATGGTGTAAGAGGCCTAGTAGGGCTTGATCAAGGACAATGTAACTGAGAGGAATTACTGAAACTCAAATGAAGGCTGAGCATGATAGTGGGACAAGAGAAAAGTAAATGGAAATAGAGGAAAGAACTACAAGGCAAAGGGCATTTATAGAGGTCTAAGTACAGGTGTGTACATATGTAAATATATTTATATATGATGATGGGGAAATAGATCTATGTGCATATAGTTATAGATTTAGTATTAAGGTAGCAGATGGACATTGGGCCTCCACTCAAGTACTCCCTCAATGTCAGAACACTTTGTTCTATTAAGCTGGTATTCCATGAAGCTCACCTTCCTGACATGATCGCTGAAGACAAATGGGTACATAAGCAAATGTGGTGAAGAAAGCTGATGGTGCCCAGCTATCAAAAGATATAGCATCTGGGGTCTTAAAGGCTTGAAGGTAAACAATTGGCCATCTAGCTCAGAAGCAACAAAACCCACATAGAAAAAGCACAACAACCTGTGTGATCATGAGGTGTCGAAGGGATCAGATATCAGGCATCAAAGAACAAAAAATCCTATCATGGTGAATGAGGGGAAGTGCAGAGTAGGGACACAAAGCCCATCTTTAGGCAACTGGAGATCCCCTCACAGAAGGATCATGGGGAGGAGACAAGCCAGTCAGGGTGCAGTGTAGCAATGATGAAACATACAACTTTCCTCTAGTTCTTAAATGCTTCCTCTCCCTCCCCCGCCATCATGATCCCAATGCTACCTTACAAATCTGGCCAGAGGATGTAGACTGATACAGATAGGAAATGGAAACACAGGGAATCCAGGATGGATGAACTCCTCAGGACGAGTGGTGATACCGGGAGTGTCAAGGGAATGTAGAATAGAAAGGGGGAACCAGTCACAAGGATTTACATAAAACCCCCTCCCTGGGGGACAGACAACAGAAAAGTGGGTGAAAGAAGATGCCGGACAGTGTAAGACATGACAAAATAACAATTTATAAATTATCAAAGGTTCATAAGAGAGGGGGACTGGGGAGAGGGGGGAAACAAGGAACTGATGCCAAGGGCTCAAGTAGAAAGCAAATGTTTGAGAATGATGATGGCAACAGATGTACAAATGTGCTTGACACAATGGATGATTGTGTGGATTGTGATAAGAGATGTAAGAGTTCCCAAGGAAAGTATATAACTAAAAAAGAAAGAAAGCATTCTGTGTTGGGCCGGGTTGACTAGAGAAACAAATCCAGAGATACTCATATATGTATAAGAAAAAGTTTTATCTCAAGAAGTAATTATGGATCAATAAAAAATTCCATCCCAGTCCAGCTCTTCAGTCTATAAGTCGCTCTTCAGACTCATTAAGTCACATGCAATGATGCAGAATGCAGGACAATCACAGGCCAGTGGGTGTAGTTATGTGGATCCAACTGACCGTATCGTAGTGCTTGCAGCAGCCAGGAAAGTGAAGGCACAGAGAGTGGGGGAGGTGCCTAGGACCCTGCTTATGAGAAAGTCTCGCTCACAGAGAGTCACCATCAGGGTGTGACCTGATTGACAGACTAAACTCTACCCTTACACTTTCATATATCTTCAAGTTGACATGAAATGATGTAACTACCACTTATTCTTTGAGTTTTGTTCTTCTAGAATCACTCTTGGTGTCAAATAGCTAAGTCTGAGTTCTCGAGAGGGGTGCATCAGTGAGATGCACACATACATACATATAAAGAGATTTGCTGCATGGTAGGGGTTTATGCAGTTGTAGAGGTTGGCAAGTCCCAAACCTACCGTATGTGTCCAGTGGAAGCTAAGGATTTCTGATGACTTGTGGGGTTGTAGGACTTGTGAATCCACGACCTGCTGGTTAGGATGGAGACTTCTTCAGGTTTATAACACAGGAACTGCAGATCAGGCAACTAGAGTGCAGGTCAAGAAAGAGAGCAAACTTTGCCACAACTTCCACTTCGATAAAGGAAGCTGGCCACACTCCCGAGGCAATTTCCCTTTCAACTGATTGGCTGTTCATATCAGATCACAAAAATGAAAGTTGATTCCATTATGAAAAAGCACCTGTCAGACTGATGAGAATCATAGTCTAGTCAAATTGAGGTTTACATTAGTCGTTACAGTTCCCTCAACCAACTAGTTGCCCCCCTCTTGCTCCTTGCTTGGCTTTCTCAGCACTTCCCCCATATGGCATACTAAGTTTGGTTCTCATTAGCATATGTGGTGCACAGCCCAGAGACTACGTTCACCACTGCTTCGCTAGTGCTAGAGCAAGACCTGGCATGTGGGCGCTTACTGACTATGTTCTACAAGTGAAATTTGGTGTTGACTGAACCCCATGCTGGGATTCTTGTGCCCTTGTATTTTGAATGAGGTCATTGCTAGTGTTTCCTGTCATTCACATCTGTGAAACCGTATGGGTTTGGCAGAAAGCTCAGACTCAGGAAACAGCAGTGGGGGTCAGGGACACAGTGATTCCTAGGGCAAGGGGCAGTAAAGAACCAAAAATTGTTGTCATTCTTTGCAATTCATTATTGTATCGTACAATAGCCTTTCTGAGAACTGTTGATTTGTGACTCTTGGGTCTTCCGGTTAAACTGATTCCCACAATTTCCCTTAAATTTTCTCCAGTACATAATTCATCACACCCTCAGTTGGAGGTCTCACTTCAGGGTAACAAGAAGTGTCATACACGCAATATTTTTGTTATATCCTTAAGAACCTAAAGTTATCATTTCAACGACCGTGGAATGAACAGGGTCGGGAGCATGTACCCCTTCCCTGCACTCACAGTAATGGGTGGCTCTCTTCCCTCTCTAGTTTGAAAACAGCGTGAAGTCCAATTTGCTGCTCAAGGAGCTTTATGTGGAGAACGCACACCTGCTAAAAGCCCTCCAGGTTACTGAAGAGAAACAAAGAGGAGCTGAGAAAAACAGCCTCATCTTGGAAGAAAAACTCAGAGCTCTCAACAAATTAATCAGTAAGATTTCTCCGGCATCCCTCTGTGTGTAAAGACTGCTTGCTTTCTTGGAATTCATTCTGAAAAGAAAATCTTAAAACCTGAGCCACTGTGATGCCTTAATCACTTGCAGCTTATTGGCCATGGTCCTCAGAAACAGGGCGACTGTGGTGTCTGGCTCGTTGCAGCAGCATGTGCTCTGTGCCAGATCCTGGGAACATACACGTGTTGGACAAGAGCACATTTTTATAAAACTCCCAATTTTACCACTGGGAAAACATGATGGAAACACTTGGTCAGGCCTGACAGAGAAAGTGGGTTAAGATAATGCAGTTCCAATACTGCATTTTCGACTTAAGCTCTCATTGCCATCGAGTCAATTACAATTGGTAGTGACTTTGGCTTCAAAGATTAAAATGTAAAGTAGGGCTCTAGACAGCTTTATCATATTTTTCCTTTTAAATTTCATTTATGTTTTCTTAAGCAGACACACAACAAAACATACATCACTTCAGCAGTTTTTAATGTATACAGTTTGCTGATACGGATTATATTCCTCCGGTCTGTAGCCATTTTCAGCTTTTTTGAGTTGTTGCTCATCTGTTAGCATAAATTCACTCCCCTTAGAGTTCCAGGGGAGTCCCGGTGGCATGGTGATGACAGCACTGGGCTGCTAGCCACAAAAGCAGCACTTTAAATCCAACAGACTTGGGAGAAAGACATGGCTGTCTGCTCCCATGAAGAGTTGCGGTCTCAGAAACGCACAGGGGCAGGTCTACTCGGTCCTGTAAGGTCATTGTGAATCAGAATTGATTTCATGGCAGTGTGGTTGGCTTTGTTTTTTGTTTAAAGTCCCAGGCAAATACTTCAAGTTGTTTTCCATTTTATTCCACATACATAGTTGTTAAAAGATCATCAAGCTCAAAGCAGACTTTTTTTTTTTACTAGTTAAGCCAAACTATTACTTGGTTTCAAGAAGACATTATGGTACATTTCTGGTTTAAGGCAATAGTTTTAGGAGTTCAGCCACCCTCCATGGCTCCAGAAAGTTGGGAATTATGAGAATTTTCTATTCTTGTCTGTATTTTTGCCCCATTTTGTTCAGGATCCTTCTCTGAACTCTTTGATCAAAATGCTCAGCAGTGGTAGCCAGGCACCATGCAGTTCATTTGGACTCGTGACAAAGGAGGGCATTGTTTATGGAGGCAGCTAATTAGCCATGCATTCCAGAATCCTACTCTATTCGATTCTGTTGTTCCACATGAATCGACACCAACTGTGCCTGACAACTGAAGGAGGAGGTAGAACAGAAGCACCAAACATGTTAATAAGCCAAATAATGGTATGTCCCATGAAACCATTACCCTGAACCTAAGAGCTTTACTGTCTGGTTATTCAGCTCTGTCCTCTGTTACACTTCCCAATGGCTGCTGAGTGCAGACTTTCCAGAAGGGCTTCCCTCTGTAAGCAGAGTGTCCTCTAGACAATAAAGGAGAGGACTCTTGTTCGTTTGGAACCACTTTACCACATGTAAATATTGGTACTGTGGTTACACCTGTAGGCTTGTATTTATTGTACATTAATCTTTTTTTCATTGGAGTGTTTTTGCACTGGGAATTGAACTATATGTTCAAAAAAGATAAAAATATAGTTTTATACCAAAATTGATGGTCATTTGTTTATCTGAATGTACTACTGTAATGTGAAATGAGTCACTGTATTTGCAGTTTTTCAATTAAAAAATATCTATATTTCAATTTTGTCCTTTGTTCTTCAATTATAAAATATCTCAAATAATTAGAAAATACAGTTTTAGGAGAAAACCCATATACCCATCAACTAGATACATTTAATATAATATTTTGAAATTTTTCTTTTTAAAAGATATAAAATATTTTAGATAGAGGTGAAGGTCGTATTCTATTGATTGCAACCTTTTACTCGTCCTAAAGGCACGCACTATCCCAAAGATGGTAAGTAAGTCTCCTGGTCTCTTTGTACATTTATTATATATGCATTATATAGTCTTGATTAGTGTCCACTCTTTTACTTTTGCATGTATCCATTGCAACGGCTACACAGAAACTCACAGACAAAATGCGTGATGAAAGAATTTAATAACTCAATAAGTTATAGTGCCAAGAGAAATGCTCAGGGTAGGTGTTTAACAGGACACATTACAGAGTTTCAGGTATGCTAATAAACACCCGAAGTGGCATACAACTCTGCTATGAGCCTCAACCCAAAGACATTCAGCTCAGGCTCTGGTCAAACCCAGGTCAGCAAACCCAGGTCTCCGAATTAAGTGCCCAGACTGAAGGACCAGGAAAACGTCAGTCTTCACAACCTAGAAATTGAAAACATTGTTCGGCACCCAGCTACCATGACCAAGTGTTATGAAAAGGATCACAACAGAAGGTTCTGTCTAGAGTGGGGGAGAAGTTAAGAACATAACCCTAAAGGATGCCAGGTTTACTCATCGAACAGAGATAGGCAGGACCTCCAAGATTTGCACTCTTCCCCTGCAGATCGGGAACTGAACTCAAATGGTACATTGACGGTATTGCTGCAATTAATGGGTTGAATCAGAATGCATATGAATTGTGGTAAATGATGTAAAAATATCACCTGATCTTTTGAGGGCAGGCCAGGTATGAGTGATAGGCTTTTTCACTGGGGTCAAGGAGGGGAGCCAAGCCCTTCTTTCAAAAGATATTTTTAATTAAAAGTTTCTTTTTTCATATAACACTGTTTAGGAATGAATAAAATGTAGCACAAAACCTGTCTCTTTCAGCCCTGCCATGTTCCCAAACATGCTCCGCAGTGTTCCCCTTGCTCATATGATAAATATGATTATATCTATCCATACTTGTTTTATGAAAAATGCTCACACTGTACAAGTTGTAGAGCGGTCCTTCAAAAATTAAGGACTGTAAAAATTGTCCTTCAAAAAAAGTTAAGTATTCCAAGATAAAAGCTGAGCGTTCATAGCTATTAGACTCCCATACAAGAAAACTTAAAGCCAGTCCTCCAACGTGAGAAATGTGAAGGAATGATACTAGAAAGTCACTCAAAGTTGAACACAAAAGGGAAAATGATGAGAACAAATGTACAAATGTGCTTGAAAATTGATATATTTATGGATTGTGATAAGAGTTATACAAGCCCCCAATAAAACTATTTTTTAAGTTGTATGAGCCCCCCAAAAACTGATTTAATAAAAAAGAAAGAGCTAGATCTGGAAATGGTGGAATGTCACCTGGCTTATATTCTTTTCTTATTTTTTGTACAATGACTATATTCCTTTCTCTCTTTTTTAATCATTTTACCACAATCCATATCTACACCCATTGTGTCAAGCACATGTGTACATTTATTTCCATCATCATTCTCAAAATACTTTCTTTCTACTTGAGGCCTTGGTATCAGCTCCTCATTTTTCCCCTCCCTCCCCACCCCCTTCCCTCATGAACCCTTGACAATTTATAAATTACTATTATTTTGTTATGTCTTACACTGTCCAACATCTCCTTTCACCCACTTTTCTGTTGCCTGTTCCTCAGGGAGGGGCTTATATTGTAGATCCTTGTAATCGGTTCCTCCATTCTATCCCACCTTTCCTCCACCCTTGAATTATCACCACTCTCACCACTAGTCCTGAGGGGTTCATCTGTCCTGGATCCCCTGTGTTTCTTTCTGTACCCGTGTACATCCTCTGGTCTAGCCAGATTTTAAGATAGAATTGGGATCATGATAGTGGTGGGGAGGAAATATTTAAGAACTAGAGGAAAGTTGACTCATCCTTCCCTGTGGTCCCTCTGTGGGGAGATTGTTCCACTATCTACAGATGAGCTTTGGATCTCTGCTCCAGCCCTCTCGTTTTTATTTGTTATGTGTCTGCTGATGCCCAGTTCCTATGACTCCTCATGATCGCACCAGCGATGTGCTTCTTCCATGTGGACTTGTTGCTTCACTGCTGAATGGCAGCTTGTGTGACATCAAGCCTTTTAGACCCCAGACACTATATCTTTTAATAACCGGGCACCATTTGCCCTCTTCACCACATTTGTTTATGCACCTATTTTGTCTTCAGCGATTGTGTCAGGAGGGTAAACATCTCATGCTGCTGACTGGTTAGAACAAAACTTTCTCTTTTTTAAAAAATTTATGTATTGGGGCTCATGCAATTCTTATCACAATCCACACATACATCAATTGTGTAAGGCACACTTATACATTCATTGCCCTCATCATTCTCAAACTTCGCATTCCGCTTTGGTTCCTGGAATAAGCTCCTCATTTTCCTTTTTTCTCTCCCTCTCCCTCCCCGCTCCCCTCTCCCTCATGAACCCTTGATAATTTATAAATTATTATTTTATCTTGTCTTACACTGCCAGGCATCTCCCTTCACCCACTTTCCTGTTGCCCATTCCCCAGAGAGGAGGTTATATATAGATCCCCGTGATTGGTTTCCCCTTTCTACCCCTCCTTCCCTCCCGGTATCACCACTCTCACTGTTGGTCCTGAGGGGGTTCATCTGTCCTAGATTCCCTGTTTCCAAATCCCAACTGTACCGCTGTGCATCCTCTGGTCTAACCAGGTTTGCAAGGTAGAAGTGGGATCATGATAGTTGGGGGGAGGAAGTGTTTAAGAACTAGAGGAAAGTTGTGAGTTTCGTTATTGCTACACTGAAGCCTGAGTGACTCATCTCCCCACTACCGCTCTGCAATGGATGTCCAGTTGTCTACAGATGGGCATTGGGTCCCCATAGAACAAAGTGTTCTTGAATTGAAGGAGGATATGAGTGGATGCCCAAAGTCCATCCCCTACCTCAGGGTATTGCCATATAAATATATGTACATGGGCCAATACCTCTATTTTTGTAGATTAATGTATTTACATATGCACACCACTATGTTTATACCTCTATCCATTGCTTTGCTTCCTTGGTCCTTCCTCTGTTGCCTTTTACCTTCCTCCTGTCCCACTGCCACTTTCCCCTTATTTCTGCCTCTTGGTAACCCCCTTAGCTAGTCTGCTGTTGCTCCAACATTACCACCACCCCCACCTTGGATCCCTATATCCTCATTACTGGCTCTGACACCCCAGTTGTTCCCCTGTCCATGGCACAGCCTGCTCAGCACCCCCTTCCTCCACCACTCTGACCTCCCAGGTCTCCCTGGAACCGTTGGTCCCAATGCTCTCACCTCAAGCATGCCTCCCATACCTATCCTATATAGGTAGGTACACCGACTATGACATAGCCCAAAATGATTTTTTAAAATAAAAATAGTAAATCAATAAGAAAAATTTTTTAAAAAGAGAAAAGAACTATACAAAAATCCTGGGTCTCTTCGCTGGCCTTCAAGACTGTCCAGGAGCTGCCTCTCCCAGCCTGGAGTGCATGTAGACCCTACTATGAAGCACCAAACCATGAGGACAGCATGGTCACATGGAAGGATGCATGAAGAGAGAGAGCTACAGGCTAGGGAGAGGAGCCAGCATGCCACACCCATACAGAGGCAGGCCAGGAGAGAGGAAGAGAAAGAGAGCGGGACTAGACCCCACGCTGGCACGCCAGGCTCGGAGGATGACGTTCCTGGGGGAAGCTAATGGGACACAGAGGGAACTGGACAACTGACAACAGCTGGTGGCATGCTGTCCCCTTGCTGGAGCAGACTGCGACAAAGTATATTTCTTGATCACAATTGAATGTAAACAGAATTTGGTAACACAATGAAACTGAAATACACAATTATATGGAAATTAAACCATTATACAAACAACCAGTGAATATTTAGAGTCAAATGAAAATGAAGATACAACACACGAAAACATTTGAGACTCTGAAACTGTTAGGGTGGGGGAAGGGAAGTATACTTATTACCAATTAAGTGAAGGTTTACAGAGAAGTTCATCAGTTTTACATCGAAAAATTCATACACATTGATTTTGCACATCCACTCCAATACCTTCCATGTGCCATCCTACTTCCCCACTGGGCTTTCTCTTACCATCACTCCTTCTTTAGTAACCCTCTGGACTTTGTCATTGGGTAAATGCTGCCCTTTGGGTTTTAAGCTGTTGATGGTTTTAAAAAAGGTCATTTCAGTTCCACGCCTAGAGGACATTGGTTATATTCTTGGGGTATGCTACTAGACTCCATTCAACCAGTAAACCCAGTCTGTTTTATGATCATGAGTTCTGTTCCACATTTTACCCCCATTCCATTGAGGACCTTCTAATGTGATTGTGTTCAGAGTAATAGGTAGCGGTAGTCAGGCACCATTTAGGTTTTCCAAGCTCAAGATTATAGAGACTAATGTTTGGGTTGTTCATCATTCTATTGTAATAATTGTATTCAACAAGTCTTTTGACTTCACTCTTGTTTCCTCCGAGTGCAGAGAGACCAATAGTTACTACTGGCTGCTCATGCACAGTTTTCCTTATTTAAGTCACTTTTTTAAAAAACAAAAATTTCAAAAGAGGACCTGATGCAAGGGGCTTAAGTGGAGAGCAAATGCCTTGAGAATGATTGGGGCAGGGAATGTATGGATGTGCTTTATACAATTGATGTATGTATATGTATGGATTGTGGTAAGAGTTGTTTGAGTCCCTAATAAAATGTAAAAGAAGAAAAGAGAAAAAAATGATTAGGGCAAAGACTGTACAGATGTGCTTTATACAATTGATGTATGTATATGTATGAACTGTGAAAAGAATTGTATCAGCCCCAATAAATTGTTAAAAAAATTAATTAAAAAAAATTCCTTTTATTTTTTTGTACTGTCCGACGTCTCCCTTCACCAACTTTTCTGTTCTGTTTTAATGTAATTTTTATCATTAAACTCTGAGTCTAATGGTAACAAAATAGAACGTGTGTGTGTCTGTGTTAAAATAGTCATTAAAGAATAGAATTCAGAGACAGAGAATTTTTTTAAGTTTTTAAAAATATTTTCTATTGTTACTTAGGTGAAGGTTTATAGAGCCGACATCAGTTTTACATTAAATAACTCGTTAAATCTACCATTGTCTTGTCATTTCCAATGTTTTTTGCCAATCTCTTGTTTTATATTGTCTTCCCTTCACAAAAATAACACCTGTCTACCCTCTAGCTTCCACAGACAGAGAACTTATTTTTGACAAAGGCCTAAAAAACATTAAATGGGAAGCAGACACCTCTTCAATAAATGCTATTGGAAATACTGGCTATCCACTTGCAGAAGAACAAAAAAAGACCACTGCCTCACCCATGCACATAAACAAACTCAAGATGGATCAAATTCCAAATGTAAAACCCAAAGCTCTCAGGATCAGAAAACTGGGACAAAACTAGGAACCCTAGTGCAGTAGATGGGCTATCAGAAATAACAAAGCTGACACAATCCATAGAAAACTAAATAGTGGGACATATTAAAAAATTAAAAAACTTGCATACATTAAAAGACTTCATTGAAAGAGTAAAAAGACCCATAGACTGGGAAAAGATATTTAGTAATGACATAACAAAGGACTAATTACTAAAATCTACAGAATTTACAAGGTGGCAAGAAAAACAAACTAGTAGCCCTATGAAAAAGTGGGCAAAGGACCGGAGCAGATGATTCACAAAGGATGATACGCGAATAACTAATAAACATATGAGTAAGTTCTCTCAGTCATTAGCTATCCAGGAAATGCAAGTCAAAGCAACCATGAGATACCACCTAACACCCATAACTGTAGCCCAGTTAAAGTAAAAAAGCTGAGAACAGCAAATGTTGGAGAGTGTGTGGTGAGATAGGAACTCTTATCCTCTGCTGGTGGACTTGTAAATATGTACAGACACTCAGGAAGGCAGTATGGCGATACCTAGATGGCAACTGAACTACCATATGATCCAGCAATACCATTACTGAACATATACCCCAAAGAAATAAAAAAACATCATAAGCAGACATTTGCTCCCCCATGTTCATCACAGCACAGCTCACAATTGCTAGAAGCGGCCTCCATTCCCAACAATGGATAAAAAACCTCTGGTACATAAACATGATGAGTACTGCGCATGCCTGAAGAACAGCAATGAGACCCCTCACGTCGTGGAGGGCTCTGGAAGACATGCTGAGGGAAGCGAGTGAAGCACGAAAGGACAAGCACTGTGTGAGTCCAGAGCAGCAGGAACAAGCAGCAGAAGGGGCGCAAGCTCAAGCGTGCAGGCCATGCAGTCGTCTGGCTGGGGTCAGACAGGCCGCTAACGAGCTGGACCAGTGCCAATGACCTACACATCATCTGCTCCTGGTGAGTATAGTGTAGGTCACTTGGCCGGAGGTCACCTCACGACAGCTGGGATCAAATGGAGGGTGCGAGGGGGTAGTGGCTGTTCGCTGAATAGTAGCCATTTAGATCTGTGGTGAGGTCTCCCAGAGAGGGAGGTAGCCCCGTCGGAGGAATGGGGTTTACTGATGCGAGGTGCCGCACAGGAGATGAAAGGGAATGGTCAAATTTGGGGGTACATAGGTGCATGCCTGTTGAAGGGAGGGGAGGGAGAGCTAACCTCCAGGTGGGGGACAAAAGACTGAGGATGCTCTTGGCAACAATAAATGGGAGGTGTCTTCAGTGGCATGCAATGGGTGGGCAGAACTGGTGTAGGGCATCTGGGGGGGGGGGTATCCCAGGAAAGCAGACCAGGTGCCATAAAATGCTGGGACACCAAATCCTGGATCTTTGGGGTGCATGCATGCTCCAGAGGCTACATCAGTGAGCCCCATATGGGAATCCCACTGGGTGAACTAGACTCTACCTCAGACACACTTGTAACATGAGGACTTAAGCTGGAAATACATGGTGCCTGAGGAAGCAGAAAACAGCTGTACCAAGAGTGGTGTACTGATGGTTGGTGGACAAATAAGGTCATGTTACATCAACCCCCTTTATGCTGGGTTAAGATATCTATTATTCTGGAAATCTTGTGACAGCCCCTCTACTGTGTGTTGCATGTGCTTGGGTATATTAAGGTGTGTCTCAGGGGTGCAGCACCATGGGGGTCACTTTCTTGAAGCTGTTATTTGTTTCTGCTTTTTAGTAAATGAGACCCAGAGACTTTGAGAAAGAAAATATAACAATAGTTTGGGGGGGCGAGGATAAAGAGGGTCGGGGGAAGTAAGAGGGAGATGATGTCAAGTAGTCTAGGAGGGAAATGTATGTGTGGAGACTGATTGTGGCAGCAATTTTACAATTCTGTTTGATGTGATTGAACTATGGAATAATATGACATTTGTATTAACTCCTAAGTTAGCAAATTTTTTAAAAAGCATAGATTCAGGAATGGTTTGGGGGCTCACACTTAAAAAGAATTATCATGGCCCTGCTCAGTACTCACCTTCATGAAATGATCACTGAAGATAAAAGTACTACAGCGAAGTGTCGCAAAAAAGTAGATAGTAGCACTCCCTCAATGCATGAATACTTTCTTTTATTAAATTGGCACTCTGTGATGCTCACCCTCCCGACACAACTGCTGAAGCCAAAGCGGGTGAACAAGTAAATGTGAAGAAAGCTGATGGTGCCCGGCTATCAAAAGAGATAGTGTCTGGGGTCTTAAAGGCTTGAAGATATACAAGCGGACATCTAGCTCAGAAGCAACAAAGCCCACATGGAAGAACACACCAGCCTGTGTGATTGCATGGTCCCGAAGGGAACAGATATCAAAGAACAAAAAATCATATCATTGGCTGCACACCTCCATGATACAATCACCGAAGACAAACAGGTGCATAAGCAAATGTGGCGAAGAAAGCTGATGGTGCCCGACTATCGAAAGAGATAGTGTCTGGGGTCTTAAAGGCTTGAAGGTGAACAAGCGGCCATCTAGCTCAGAAGCAATAAAGGCCACATGGAAGAAGCACACCAGCCTGTGCAATCACGAGGTGCCAAAGGGACCAGGTATAAGGCATCATGCAATATATATATACACACACACACACACACCATAGTGAATGAAGGGGGAAGTGCAGAGTGGAGACCCAAAGCCCATTTGTCGGCCACTGGAGATCCCCTCATAGAGGGGTTTAGGAGAGGAGATGGGTCAGTCAGGGTGCGATGTAGTACCGATGAAGAACACAGCTTTCCCCCAGATCCTGGATGCTTCCTCCCGCCACCTACCATGATCCGAATTCTACCTTGCAGGACTGGATAGGGCAGAGGTTGTACACTGGTGCATATGGGAGCTGGAGGCACAGGGAATCCAGGGTGGATGATACCTTCAGGACCAGGGGTGTGAGGGCCGATGCTGGGAGAGTGGAGGGTGAGTGGGTTGGAAAGGGGGAACTGATTACAAGGATCCACATGTGACCTCCTCCCTGGGAGATGGACGGCAGAGAAGGGGGGGGGCGGTAGACTCTGGATAGGGCAAGATATGACAAAATAACAATCTATAAATTATCAAGGGCTCATGAGGGAGGGAGGAGCGGGGATGGAGGGGGGGAAAAAAGAGGACCTGATGCAGAGGGCTTAAGTGGAGAGCAAATGCTTTGAAAATGATTAGGGCAAATAATGTATAGATGTGCTTTATACAATTGATGTATGTATATGTATGGGTTGTGATAAGAGTTGTATGAACCCCTAATAAAATGTTTTTTTTTAAAAGTACTAAATCTAAAAAAAAAAAGAGTGGCTGAATTACAACACTAACTGAACCCTCTACTTAGAATGATTTCTGATGTTAACAGGAGAGCATGGATTGGGACTAAATGGGAACCTGAAAGTTACGGTGGAGAGGACTGTGCTACGCTGAGTTTTCTAGAGAAATAAATCAAACTACACTCAAATAACTTTATAGCAAAAATAAATTTACACCAGGAAGCCCAGCCCAGTTCAACTCAAGTCCATGGGTCAGATGCTAGATGAAGTCCCCTTTAGACTCACCCAGCTTCCAGCCAATGAAGGAAAGGCAAAGCAGGAATCGGGAAAATCACAGGCCAGTAGGGGCAAGAGCATCTGGATGTAAGGTCAGCAGGAAGAGGGCAGGGCACTGCAGCTCCTATGATCAGCAGGCCGGCTCGGCCATGAATCCTAGAGACGCAGAATCAAGGTAAGCAGGATGGAGGGAGAGGGAAGGAAAGTTGTCCATGGCATCTCTCTAAATTGGGCACCTCCTCCAAGGAGAGGGCCTTATTGAGATTGAACTCTACCCATACTTTCACACAGATGCATCAAACTGATATAAAATCGAACCATCATAGGGACACACGGAAAGGTTATTCTCAGAAATATCAGAACATGGATCCTTGACATGCCATTGAGTTACTTCAGCCAACAACACTACCACTCACATCTGAAGAGTTTAATCCATCATTAGTAAAGCCATTGTCCCCTCCACCTGCACTTGAGCTTAGCCCAACTTGCCCTGCTGATAGGGAACCTGGAGTTGTATCTGGAGCATTCCCTGCAGCAGATGCCTTGCAAGATAATGCTGACACTTGCTGGGAAACACCTTCGACACTCATGCCTGCTTCGACACTGCCTCTAAACTTGTCTCAGTAATCCCAAAGGTGACCTCCAAATATTGATCCAGAAAGAGCTGTGCTATCCTCTTAAAGGACTGCTAGCATTTTCTAGTATGTACAGGCAGAGACCCGAGGAATGTGTGCGGGAGTGAGATGATGATGCAAGGAGCGAACGGTTGCATCAGTCTGAATGTGTTGACATGGACCAACTAAGCACTGATCCTTCAGTCAGTGTTTCAGCACCAGACGTTAGGACAGAATCTAATAGTTTATCTGTTTGGTTTACTGAAGCAAAGCTTCTGCAGTGGCTTAGAGCAAGTTAAGTTGAAGTACCAGACCTAGCTTGGTATACTTTAGAGGATTAAGGGAATGGGCGTGTTTCAGGGCAGACCCATAGACTCACAAATGGAATGCACTGAGGACACACCTTTTCTCTCAGTGGGAAACAAATTTCTGAAGGGATCATAAGTATCTCTAAAGACTGCTGTGATTGATATTTTATTTTGAGCCAGTTTTGACAGTGGAAAATACCCTAATTAAGACGTTTGCACATAACATGGCTGATTGGGTCCCATGGTAGTAGGCGGTAAGCAGTAGCATTTAACAGAGACAAGGTGGGTGTGGTTGCCAAATGGTTAGCAGAGTCAAAGTAGTAACACAATAGCCTGATTTGTATGGCATTGGATACCTAAGCAGAGTGTCCCTAGGAGTGAAATAAATGAGAAACCTACCAAATCTATCATTGATCTGTACAAGTTGAAAAATTCTAGGCCAGTTGAATAGCAGTCTAATTCAAATAGCCAGATATAGAGTCGCAAATGCTCGATCAATTCCCAAAAATTGAGCCAGTTCACAAACCCTTCATTTACGGGGAAGCCAGGTCCCTTTGAGGAAGGCACCCACTACACTAATAAAAAATGCATAGTTAGCCTTTCTCCCAGGCCTGCCCAGTGGAAACTGTGCCTTTTATAAGTGACAATTCATTGGAGAAAGGAAATAATCAGACGTTGGGGATGGTTACTGGACATTGGCTCCAAACTGACATTAATCTAAGTGACCCTAAATTTTAAGGTCCCACAATCAGACTAGGAACATATAAAGGTCAAGTTATAATGGAGTCTTAGCTCAGGTTGATCTCACAGGGGATCCAGTATGAGCCCAAACCTATCCTATAGTAATTTCCCTGTTCTAGAACACATAAATGGAATAGACAGACTCACTGACTGCCAGTACCCCATATGGCTACCTGACTCTAGAACATGGACTACTATGGCAGGGGCAGGAGTGGAAGCTAGTAAAGCTACCTCTACTTAGGAAAATGGTAAAGCCAACGCAATTATGTTTTCCTGGAGGGATTGCAAAGATCAGGGTGCAAAGATTGCACCATCAAGGAATTGAAGAATATAGGGCTGGAGACCATTACTTCCGAACTGAGCTGTTGTCTATGGGGGGACTAGCAAACTCTAGACCTATGTGGTTTGTAAGGGTCCAGGTATAAGCTGTGCTTACACACACACAAGCACCAGCAGCGGTTAAGCCAGTTTTTAGTGTGGGGTTTTTTAATCACTTTATTAGGGGCTCTTACATCTCTTTTATAACAATCCATACATCAGTGGAGTCAAGCATATTTGTACATATGTTGCCATCATCATTTTCAAAACATTTTCTTTCTACTTGAGCCCTTGATATCAGCTCCTTTTTTCCCTCCCTCACCCACCCTCCCACCCTCAAGACCCTTGATAAATTATTATCGTTTTCCTATCTTACACCATCTTCTGTCTCCCTTCACCCACATTGCTGTTGTTTGTCCCCCTCAGGGTGTGGGGGTTATGTCTACATCATCATTGTAATCAATTCTCTGTTTCTCCCCCTTCTCCCCCTACATTCCCCCTAAGTGGCCTACGCTGATAGTATTGCTACTCCCATTACTGTTCCTGATGTGTTTATCTGTCCTGGATCCCGTGTGACAAGAGCTCTTATCTGTACCATCTGGTCTAGCTAGATTTGTAAGCTAGAACTGGAATTTGTAAAGTAGAAGTGGGGTCATGATAGGTGGGTGGGGTGGGGTGCGGGAAGCACTAAAGAACTAAAGAAATGTGTGTCTCGTCGGTGCTGTACTGCACTCTGGCTGACTTGTCCCTCCTGTGAGGGATGTCCAATTGTCTACAGATGGACTTTGAGTCTCCATCCGACTCCCTTCATTCACATCATATGATGGTTTGGGGTCTCCTGATGTCTGATACTGTTAGATTCCTCAGGTGGAAATACCTGGGTCATTGGCTTCCCATGAGAATGAATTCACACCGAAGCCTGGTTTGTGATCCAAGTGAATTTTTATAAAGGATAGAAGTGTAAAGGTGAAACTGAGGTACAGGGAGGAAGACAGACATAACTGACAGGACAAGGAAAGCAGAAACAGAAATAGCTTTATTAGGTGGGGCAGTAGGGCGGCTCCCTGCCGAGGTTTCGTGACCTAGGCGGACAGGTCAGGGAAGTCCCATTCAGCAGCTGGGGGCGAGGGTTTTTACAGGGGTAGTGAGGAATGTATGGCAATTAGCATATGGGGTCTGGAGACCTGGAGAATTGCTTGTCATCTCCTTGTAATTCTGACTTTTCAGGGCCCTCCACTGGGAGGCGTGGTTGACAGTACTGGTTGACTCCATTGACTCAATTAAGCTCACCTGGCCTAGATTGAGGTCCTCCCAAGAGTACTGGCTTCGTCTCAACTGCCTGAATTTATTCATGCCATCCAGCCTGGAGCAGCTTCCCACAGTCTGTAAGGGTGGAGGGAGGCCTTGGCAGGTAGAGGTAGAGGTTTCTGCCTCTAGCTCCCTAACACTTTCTGATCCCATCTACACCTTGTGATCACACAGGCTGGGCAACAATTTTATTAAAGCATAGATAGAATCATTTCCAAAGAAAGTATGTGAGTCCTTCTGGCATGGTGAAAAGGATACCTTAAGCATAGATAAAATATGCTTTGCTCCCGGAATGTAGTAGGGGTCCCTTTCACAAATTAAGAAGGGTCATTCATTGTCTAGGGGAAGACTCCTAGTTTCTAAATGACAGTTTTAAAGGGGAGGAGTTTGCCACTCCACAGATGTACAATTAGCTTTCTAATTAGTTATTTAGACCACCCTTGAGGCTCTTTAAATTGCAATCTCAGCTTTTGTCTCTGGATCAGTGTGCTGTCAGATTTATCTCCAGCAGCACTGCTGTGTGAGGACATTCATTAGGGCCTAGCTTCAAGGTTGACCTGCTTACTAACCTGTTCTCACAAGGTCTTCTGTTAATTCCCATATTGCATGCAGAAAATGCCTCTTCTGTCCCTGTCAATTTGGTCAGTGCAAAAAACAGATGGATCTTTGAGAATGGCAGGGGGTGCCTGGAAACTTATCCAGGTGGTGACTCCAATTGCAGCTGCTGTCCCAGAAATGGTTTTATTGCTTGAGTAGATTAATATCTCTTCTAGTATCTGATAGCAGCTACTAATTGGGCAAATGTGTTTTTCTCAATTCCAGTTTTAAAGGAGCAGCACAAGCAGTTTGCCTTTAGCTGTTGTGGCAGTTAGATGTTATGTCAACGTGACCCTGTGGGAAACTGTAGCACTAGTCCCACCTATCAAACAGGTTACAGCCTGATGACTCCTCCTAGGGGATATGAACTTTCAAATAAGAAAGACAATGAGAGCAGCAAGAGGAGATAAGCAGCACCTGAGAGGGGATTGAGGGGCAGCTGGGAGGAGGAGGATGACCAAGCAGCACACACTGCAGAGAACAGCGCAAAAGAGTTACTGAAAGGGATAGCACTTCCGGACCACAGGATTGTCACCATAAAGATAGGTAGACACAAATAGACTACAATGAGAGAGCAGAAACACCAGCCAATTAGAACCGCTTAGGGCATCTCCCCTCGGCCGCCTGAGGGGAGATTCCCGGGTCTTTGAATTGGGAAGCTAGCTGAGGGGGTGGGGGGTACGTGCCAGTGGGGTGTGATGGAGCAAAAGGATCATAATTCGAAGTGACCAGACTGGGACCAGGGAAAATAAAAATATAAATTTCTTTGGCTTCCTGCCAAGACCAGAAGACTGCCAGTGGAGATCCCCCGTCTAGGACTCACTCCTAGTAGTGGGTACTTCACAGCTTACTGAGCCTCACAGGGCTGAGAACAGGGCAGCTGAAAGCAGGTGTTAAGTGATTAACACCAAGAGCTCCAGCCCCCTCCTGAGGTACCACTCAGCACAACCCCTGATCGGAAGACACCCCAAAGGCCTGGTACCTTAAATAATTGGGCCACTCTGAGGATTTATTTTCATATTAGTTGTTACACATACCTGGATTGCATACACCTGACTCATTGACTAAGTATTTGCATCACAAAACAAGAAGCTGGAGCAGGTTTGGCAGGCAGAACAGGTTTTACAAGCCCAGGCAGGGAATTTATATAAGGGAGTTTATATATATCATTTGTATATATTTGTATGATATATTACTTTACGTTTTTTCCTTCCGATCTCATTGGTTTATTTCCTAGACCCCTAACACCCCATCTACCTACTAGTTCGCACCCACAACAGAGACTAAGCTCTGTGTGAAGCTTAGTGTCCCGGACAAACATACATTAACAGCTCTCCTGCATCTTATGCTAGTATGATTTTTCCTATTACTATTATTAAAACTGTCATCTCTTACCCCTTTTCTTTAATTTTCCTTTCTTTAGTCTAAATATCCAAAGTTTTACTTCATAACATCATTAACCTGTCTTTTAGTTTCACTGTACTGATCATCAAAATTTTTCTTACATTTTCAGACTCATAAAACCAAAGACTAATACTACTATCACAATATTTAAAATTGTTTTTGCTCTCAAATACTAGTACCCATTGATCCATCGTTGCAAATGAGGCATTTCAGGCCCAAATACCCCTTCCTTTAACCTACTATATAACACTACCTGATCCTCTACCCTCTTTTTTAACCTACTGCTTCCTTCACTCTCCCAACACTCATAACATTTCCTCCCCAAATTTCATATGACTCCCTTAACACATAAATTAGCAACCTCCCTCAGACACTTAATACAAACTATCCATTAGCCCTCTACTGCACCACCTAATAGAGTTAACCAGTTCCAAATAACATCGCCTACATAACACTCCCAATAGACTCCAAGATGACAAGGAAACAACAGAAGATATTAGTCACACACACACACACACACACACACACAAAACAAGAGAAACATAAACAAATAACCAAATAGCAATCAGACTTAAATGTAATACCTGAAACTGTACAAGTTATGGATTTCCCAGAAAAAGAATGTAAAGAATGATGTTTGTGCTCATGCAACAGCTGAAAGAAGTCTGAAAGGAAAAATAAAACAATAGAAAAGCTATAACCTCATTAGAGAAACAAACAGAAACACAAAAATCAAACACTACAATAGCAGAATTACAAAGCAGGGGTGTCAAACTCAATTAAAAAGCGGGCCATTTGGTGCAACAGGCAAGATTCACATGGGCCACATCACATTTACAAATTTTGTTCAATTTCTATTTTGAAGTGAGGATTCAGGAATATGGATAGGATAATTAAAATACTATAATAGCTTTTATTTAAATATTTATTTTATTTAATGTATTTATAAAACTAAAATTATTGTTTTACCCTTAACTTGACAGTGCTTTCCTTCTACTAGTTTTCACTATGTCTTATGTTGTGACCGGAAAATATAACAAAGTAACTAATAAAAAACACCAAGATTTGGGCAGCTGACAAATGTGATGCACAATTGTAATGGCTTCCCTCTAAAAATGTTCACTAGCACTGCTGCTAGGTATGATCATAACAGCACAACCCAGAGTGCTCTTTTTCACCTTTTCACTATTGGGATCTCTTTACATTATGTGACACTGAGAGTGGCAGACAGATCGCTTCCAATCATCACTGGAACTAGGTCAGTGCATTTATACACATCCGCAGGCCCCCCAAAAAGCACTGGGCCACATGTATACTCATCTTCAGATAAAGGGTTAACGAGGGAATTGTGTGTACGGTATTGCCTCGATCTCCCCTAAGTGCTATTTTCTTCATAACAATTTTTTCTATTTTCATTTTATTTCAGAGCATCGCAGGCCACAAAAAATGCTCCTCAGGGGCTACATGCGGCCGACAGGGCCAGTTTGACACCCCTGCTATGAAGGAAAAGCGGGAGGCTGTAAAAAAAATAGAGATACAGAATTGAAGAGATAGAAACCCAAATTAGTGAACTGAAAGACAAATCTATAGATTCCAATCTAAAGGAAGGACAAATAACCAAAAAATGCAAAAGAGACTGAGAAAAGCTTGATAATAATGTGGGACACCATTAAGAGGAACAACCTGCATCTTGTAGGAATTCCAGAAGAGGAAGAAACAAACAAAGTTACATCCACACAGAGACTAGTCCAAGAGCGCCAGCCAAAGAACTTTGCTCAATGTCTAAAAGAGAAAAAGCCGATTGTTTAGGAAGCCAAAAGAACCCCAGCCAGGAGAGATTCTAAAAGGCAAACTCCACGGCATATTGTAGTCAAGATGTCGAACATCAGAACGGAAACAACAAACAATCTAAAAGCACCTAGAGAAAAAGATCAATTACACACAAAGGTTCAGCAACTAAATATGGTGGTATAATACAATTATTTCAAGACAAGAAAAGCCAAAAGCAAGACCACCATTACAAAAAGTACTCAATGAAGTACTGTGGCCAAAAAAACCAACAGCAACAACACACAAACCTGAAACCAACATTCAAGACAATTCCTCACAAAAACCAGCACACACGGAACAACAGCACACACGGAACCAGCACACCAGAGCAAGGGAACGACACAGGAAGAACAAAGAAACTGAACACAATACACATCCAAACACACAACACACGCATATATAAACCAAAATGGTGGAAACAAATACACATACATGTCAATAATTTCACTGAATATTAATGTACTAAATACACCAGTACAGAGACAGAGAGAAGCTGAATGGATAAGAAAGCAAGCCCCATCAATATGCTGCCTACAAGAAAAACACCTCACAAACAGAGACTTGAAGACATTAAAAATCAGAGGTGGAACAAAAGCATACCCAGCAAACAGCAATAAAACTCAGCAGGGGTAACAATATTAATCTCCAAGAAGATAAACTTCAAGGTAAACAACATAACGAGAAAAGATTGAATACTACATAATGATAAAGGGAAAAATAGCTCAGAAAACCATAACTATAATAGTCATCTATGCACTCAATGAAACACCTTTGAAATACATCAGATCCTCATAGAATTGAAAAAGGACCAAGGCACATCGACAGTAAGAACAGAAGACTTCAATACACCACTCTCAAAGAAAAAAAAATGTCAAGAAAAAAGGCAATGAAGACCAAAAAAAGTTTAATAACACAATCAATAAAAACTATCTTGGATGTATGAGCCCCTAATAAAATGTTTTTTAAAAAAACTATCTTGGAGGGAAGATGGTGACTGAGTAACACATACCAGAGGGACTCCACAGAAATCAACCCAGGAGAGCTAGTAAGAGGGAAATTCAACACTGCTGGGTCGCAGGAGGCGCATCATAAAGATAAGTAGGCACAGATCCACAAGGTTTGAAGGGACTGGGGGGCCCTCAAAGTTTAGTATTAAGGTAGTAGATAGACATTGGGCCTCCATTCAAGTACTGCCTCAATGCAACACTGTGTTCTATTAAACTGGCATTCCATGATGCTCACCTTCCCAACACAATCGATGAAGACAAATGAGTGCATAAGCAAATGTGGTGAAGAAAACTGATGGTGGCAAAAGATATAGTGTCTAAGGTCTTAAAGACTCAAGGTAAACAAGCGACCATCTAGCTGAGGAGCAACAAAGCCCACATGGAAGAAGCACACCAGCCTGTGGGATTATGAGGTGTCAAAGGGATGAGGTAGGAGCCATCAAAGAACAAAAAATATTATCATTGTGAACGAGGGGGGTGCAGATTAGGGAACCAAGAGAGACTCATCTGTAGACAACTGGACATCCCCTTACAGAAGGGTTGGGGGGTGGGGCGAGACAGCCAATCAGGGTGCATTGTAGCAACAATGAAACTTACAACTTTCTTCTAGTTCTTTAATGCTTCCTTCGCCACCACTATCATGATCCCAATTCTAATTTACAAATCTGGCTAGATGAGAGGATGTACACTGGTACAGATAGGAACTGGAGAAACAGGGAATCCAGGACAGATGATCCCTTCAGGACCAGTGGTGAGAGTGGGGATACCAGGAGGGTGGAAGGAGGGGGGGGGAGGGGAAACCGATTACAAGGATGTACATATAACCTCCTCCCTGGGGAATGGACAGCAGAAAAGTTGGTGGAGGGCGATGTTGGACAGTGCAAGATATTACAAAATAATACATTGCCAAGGGTTAATGAGAGAGAGAGGGCAGCGACGGGGGGGGGGGGGAATGAGGAGCTGATGCCAAGGGCTTAAGTGGAGAGCAAATGTTTTGAGAATGATGTGGGCAACGAATGTACAAATGTGCTTGACACAATTGATGTGCTATGGATTGTGATAAGAGTTGTATGGGCCCCCAATAAAATGATTTAAAAAAATAAAGATTTATTTGAACATAAAAAATAGATATAACTGATGGCATATATTCAATCTTGTTTTGTTAGGTGCCACCCAGTCAGTTCAGACTCGGTGACCCTATCGACAACATAAGGAAACAGTGCTTGTTTCTTGTGTCATCCTTACACACGTTTTCTCTTTGAGCCTATGATTTCAGTCATGTCAATCCATCTTTTTTGTTGTGCCTTTTCTGTAACAAGCATTCTTTCAGGGACTGGTCTCTCCTGAAAACCTGTCCAATGTCCAACATCTTGCCATCCTTGTATCTAAGGAGCATTTCGGCTGTACTTCTTCCAAGACAGATTTGTTGTTGTTTTTTGGCAGTCCAATTACTTCCAATATTTTTCACAAGCACCATAATTCAAATACATCGATTCTACATTGATCTTCCTTAATCAATGTCCAATTTTTACATGTGAATGAGATGATTAAAAATGCCATGGCCCCCAAAAGACTGGACTGGAAAACGCTCCTAAGGGCCAGCAAACGATCCCTGAACTAACTACAAGCTTTTCTCTTGTGAACTGTTTTGTTCTGTTCTTTGTCAGTGGTTTGTTTTTGTTATTTTGTTGCCTGGTTGTATACTGTTGCTTTGTTTTCCTCTGTCTTGTTTTCATGCATGTTAGTGTCTCCACAGGTCTGTCTGAATAGGACAGGCTGGATGAACTATCTGGAGGAAAAACAACGGGACCGACAGTTCCGGGGAGACTTGGGGTGGGGGGGGAGAGGGGTATAAGGAAGTGGTGTTAACAAACCCAGGGACAAGGGAAAAACATGGGACCCCAAATGGTAGAGAAGGGGGAGTGGCAGGCCTGGTGGGAAATGATCAAGGTTAAGGTTGCTTAGAGAAGAGGTATACTCTAGCCCAGGTGGCGACGAAGCATGGTAGTAGGGCAGGAGGAAAGTCAAGGGAGATGGAGGAAAGAGCTAGGAGTCAAAGGGCATTCATGGAGGTCTAGATAAATACATGTACATGCAAATATATGTAGGAGGATGGGGAAATAGATCTATGTGTCTATATTTATAAGTCAAGTATTAAGGTGGCGGAAGGACCTTGGGCCTCTACTCAAACACTCCCTCAATGCATGAATACCTTCTTTTATTAAATTGGAACTCTATGATGCTCACTCTCCCGACACAACGGCTGAAGTCAAAGTGGGTGAACAAGTAAATGTGGTGAAGAAAGCTGATGGTGCCCGGCTATCAAAAGAGGTAGTGACTGGGGTCTTAAAGGCTTGAAGATAAACAAGTGGCCATCTAGCTCAGAAGCAACAAAGTCCACATGGAAGAACACACCAGCCTGTGTGATCGAGGGGTCCCAAAGGGGTCAGTTACCAGGCATCAAAGAACAAAAAATCATATCATTGATTGCACACCTCCATGATAGGATCGCTGAAGACAAATGGGTGCATAAGTAAATGTGGTGAAGAAAGCTGATGGTGCCCAGCTATCAAAAGAGATAGTGTCTGGGGTCTTAAAGGCTTGAAGGTGAACAAGCGGCCATCTAGCTCAGAAGCAAAAATGCCCACATGGAAGAAGCACACCGGCCAGTGCGATCACGAGGTGCCCAAGGGACCAGGTATAAGGCATCATGCAAAAAAAAAGATGTAAGTGTGTGTATGTATGTGTATATATGTGTATATGTATGTGTATATATGTATATATATACCATATTAAATGAAGGGGGAAGTGCAGAGTGGAGACCCAAGGCCCAAGTGTCGGCCAATGGAGATCCCCTCATAGAGGCGTTTAGGAGAGGAGATGGGTTAATTAGGGTGCGAGGTAGTACCGATGAAGAACACAGCTTTCCCCCAGATCCTGGATGCTTCCTCACCCCAACTACCATGATCCAAATTCTACCTTGCAGGCCTGGATAGGACAGAGGCTGTACACTGGTACATATGAGGGCTGGAGGTACAGGGAATCCAGGGTGGATGATACCTTCAGGACCAAGGGTGTGAGGGACGATGCTGGGAGAGTGGAGGGTGAGTGGGTTGGAAAGGGGGAACTGATTACAAGGATCCACATGTGACCTCTTCCCTGGGAGAGGGACAGCAGAGAAGGGGGGAAGGGAGACTCCGGATAGGGCAAGATATGACAAAATAACGATGTATAAATTACCAAGGGCACATGAGGGAGGGGAGAAAGGGGAGGGAGTGGGGAAAAAAAAGAGGACCTGATGCAAGGGGCTTAAGTGGAGAGCAAATGCCTTGAGAATGATTGGGGCAGGGAATGTATGGATGTGCTTTATACAATTGATGTATGTATATGTATGGATGGTGATAAGAGTTGTATGAGTCCCTAATAAAATGTAAAAAAAGAAAAAAAAATGCCACGGCATGGTCAGGTGCAACTTGGTACTCAAAATATTCAGTTACCCAAATACATGTCTTCTGATCTCTTTGACTGCTGCATCCATGAGCATTGATTGTGGATACAATCAAGACAAAATCCTTGACAACTTCAACCTTTTCTCCATTTATCATGCTGTTACCTACTGGTCCAGTTGTATTTTGGTTTACCTTATAGAGTAGTAACCCATACTGAAGGCTGCAATCCTTGACCTTCATCAGCAAGTGCTTCCATTTCTCTTCATTTTCAGCAAGCAAGTTTGTGTCATCCGCATATTGCAGTTTGTTAATATGCCTTCCTCCAATTCTGGTGTCACATTCTTCATATAATCGAGCTAATCATACAGATTGAGTAAGTATGGTAAGACAATATAAACCTGACTAACACCTTTCATGATTTTAAACTATGCAGTATTCCCATGTTTGATAAATTACAGAATGGAGACATAGGTACATAGGTAAAAATTTTCAATTTCTGTATCACTAGCTTGAATGGTTGGTATGTAAATTTGAATAATCACAATTGTTTGGATTTCCTTATATGATGATAGATTTTGCATCACAGACAGCATTATACTCTAGATCTTGAAATGTCCTTTTTGACAATGCATGAAACACTATTCCTCTTGAATCTATCATTCTCAGCAAGCTACATTTAGATTCAGAATGGCCAATGCTAGTCCATTTTGGTTCACTAACACCAGGAATATCTATTTCTGTCTTCCATTTCATTTTTTACAACTCTCAATTTTCCTAAATCCCTACATTCTAAGTTCCATTACTGTATATACTCAAGTATATGACCTGAATATCTGCCGAAGCACCTAATTTTACCACAAAAATTACATTAAAATGTGCTGAAAAACGTGGCTTACCCACATGGAAGAAGCACACTGGCCAGTGCGATCACGAGGTGCCAAGGGACCAGGTATAAGGCATCATGCAAAAAAAAAACACAAACAACGATATAAGTGTGTGTATGTATGTGTATATATGTGTATATGTATATGTATATATATATATATATATATACCATATATATATATATATATATATATATATATATATATATATATATATACCATATTAAATGAAGGAGGAAGTGCAGAGTGGAGACCCAAGGCCCAAGTGTCGGCCAATGGAGATCCCCTCATAGAGGCGTTTAGGAGAGGAGATGGGTTAATTAGGGTGCGAGGTAGTACCGATGAAGAACACAGCTTTCCCCCAGATCCTGGATGCTTCCCTCCCCCCCCCCCCAACTACCATGATCCGAATTCTACCTTGCAGGCCTGGATAGGACAGAGGCTGTACACTGGTACATATGAGGGCTGGAGGTACAGGGAATCCAGGGTGGATGATACCTTCAGGACCAAGGGTGTGAGGGACGATGCTGGGAGAGTGGAGGGTGAGTGGGTTGGAAAGGGGGAACTGATTACAAGGATCCACATGTGACCTCTTCCCTGGGAGAGGGACAGCAGAGAAGGGGGGAAGGGAGACTCCGGATAGGGCAAGATATGACAAAATAACGATGTATAAATTACCAAGGGCACATGAGGGAGGGGAGAAAGGGGAGGGAGTGGGGAAAAAAAAGAGGACCTGATGCAAGGGGCTTAAGTGGAGAGCAAATGCCTTGAGAATGATTGGGGCAGGGAATGTATGGATGTGCTTTATACAATTGATGTATGTATATGTATGGATGGTGATAAGAGTTGTATGAGTCCCTAATAAAATGTAAAAAAAGAAAAGAGGAGAAAAAATGATTAGGGCAAAGACTGTACAGATGTGCTTTATACAATTGATTTATGTATATGTATGAACTGTGATAAGAATTTTATGAGCCCCTAATAAATTGTTAAAATTAAAAAAAAAACGTGGCTTACACTCAAGCATATATGGTAATTGGTGTTTTCAGCTATCTCTTCTCCTTTTGAGTCATGTCCCATCAGTAAATGAAGGTCCTGAAGGCTTTACTCATGTAGGGTGTATTCCACCCACATCACAATAGACTCTACTTTGTGAAGGCAGTTCTCCTGGAGTCATACTGAGTGTCTTCTGGACTGAAGGCTCATCTTCTGGCACCATCTCTGACAATGTTGTTTCTACTCTTAAGGTTTTCTGTATCTGATTCACTCTGTTTGTCTCCCTGTGAGACATTCCTGTTGACAAGCCACTGGGAGCTACACTGATGGAGCCAGGGCCCTGGAGATGGAGGAGTCATATGGAGACCCATGACATCGCTCAGATGCTTCCACCACCACTGGATCCGGATTTTTCACCCACTGGCCTGTGATTTTCCTCATTCAACATCATTGCATGTGTTGCTTGAGTCTGAAGAGGAATTTATAGACTGGTATTGGACATATGGACTAATATCAGACTTATGGACTTGATCTGGACTGGGCAGGGATGTTTTCTCAATATACAGTTGCTCTTTTATATAAAGTTCTTTTTTATACACGAGTGTCTCCCTGGATCTCTATACCTGGACTAACACACACAACCACCACAGTAAACCTGAGTCATGAATATCCCCGGGAGAAGCAGCTAGATTATGGGCCCCAAATGAACTCTAGCTCCAGCCCAAGAATAGTCAGTTCTGAAAACATGGCCCTGCTCAATACTCACTCACATGAAAAGATCACTGAAGAGCGTCCTACACATTGTGGTGAGAAAGCAGATGGTGCCTGGCTCTCAAGTGGAATCGTGTTTGTGGTTTTAAGGTGTGTATTCAAATAAAAAGCCATCTAAGTAAGGAGTCCACTAAGCCAACATGGAAGAAAACCAGCTCGTATGAGTCAAAGATGACAATAAACTCAAATATGATGAAAGAAGTAATATCAGACCTAAAATTATGAACACCCAATTTGTGGAAGGCTATGGAGGACAGTGGGAGCCCAAAATCCATCTGCAGAATATCAAGACAAATTAAGCCACTGGCAGATCTCTAGTTACAGGCAAAGGTCTGAAATACTTACTACCAAACACAAATCATTGTCATCCTGATTATGCTGGATCAAACTTGGGATTTGATCAGTTGACCTTCTAGATCCATCCTGAATTTGTTCTAGGTGTAAGGATCTCTTGCTTACTCCATGATAAAAACTTCTTCCCTGGCCTTTAAAATATTGATGGTGGTGGGTTAGGAAAAAAAAATGATGGTGGTGCTTTTTATTTGTCTTTATATATTATTGTCTTATCCATATCATTTTATTTTTTGTTATTATTTCTGTAGGATTTACCAGTTGAAGCACAGGAGTGGATAAATATAGTTAACTGATGAAAGGGTTTCTAGGAGATATAGGGGTGGGTGAGCAGGGATTGGGGAGGGTGAGGCTATTTCAGGAGTAAACAATGAAGGTGGGAGGGGGGGTGAGTACTAGGACTCAAGGTGATTACACAACTCAATTTAAAGATGATTTAACCATGGGAGTGGGGGGGTATAGAGAAAATATTCTGAAATTGTGGTAATGATTGTACAATTCTTCTTGATATGACTGAACTATTGAATTGTGTGAATGTGGATTAAAGAGAATTTCAAAACTTAAAGTACAATGCTTTCTGTAATATGAAAATATCTATATACCTACAAGGAAGCCCAATTAGTATGACTATTATTCTAATTTAAGAATAAAGAAATTGAATTCTACCAACTTCAGTCTGAACTGATCACAAATATAATCAAGATGCATTATTGATAATTGGAATGAGAGCTGGAACAAAGAGGGACAATAGTTTGAAACTATGGCTTCAAAGAAACAAAAGTTGCTGATCGCATGATAGAATTTTCTGAGATGGACTTAAATGCAATACCTTTTTCAACAACATAATGTGTACTTGGATAGACAGCATACAGAATGTATAGATAGGTCTCATACTGACTACCTCCATGGGAAGAGATGACAGAGAAGCTCAGTAATAGCAGCCAAAAGGCTGACTGTGAAACAGAACATCAATTGCTCACATAAAAGTTCAGGTTGATGTTGAAAATTAAAACATGCCCACAAAAGCCCCAATATGACCTTGCATATATCCCACCTCAATTTTATAGACACATCAAGAACAGCATTAAATATTAACAACACTGATGACAACTGATATGCTGTGGGATGAAATAAATGACAAGGTTATATAATAAGAAAGCAATATGCCAATAAAAAGAAAATAAAGCAGATATCAGAAGAGACCCTAAAACTTGCAGTTGATTTAAGAAATGAAGTTCACAGAAAATCACAAAGGGCAGATTAATGAGACAAAGTATCAAATATGCAGACTTGAAGTTAGAAAACCAAAAAGGAAGAACACACTCAACATATCTCATGCTGAAGGACTGAAAAAAAAAATCCAAGCCTTGAGTTAAACATTAAGGATTCCTATGGGCAAAATATTGAACAAAGCAGGAAGTACCCAAAGATGATGGGAAGAACACTCACTGTACTGAAAAGTACATTCAGCTATTTTAAGAGGTAACTTCTGATCAAAAACCAATGGTATTGAAGGAAGAAGTCCAAGCCCTATGAAAGGCATTCGCAAAAAATAAAGTTCCTGCAATTGGTCAATGGAAATGTTTCTTCAGCGAAGTAATATACAGGCTCGTCTATGCCTAAGAAATTTGGCACAAGGTTACAAGGCCAACTGAAAATCTGTGCCTACGTCAAAGAAAGGTGACACAACAGACTGCAGAAGTTATCAAACTTCTTATATTAATATCTGTTAAATAAACTTTTGCTGAAAAAAAATCATCAATGGTTACAATCAACAGAGTGCTGCCAGAAATTCAAGTCAGATTCAGGAGAGGATGTGGAACAAAGGATTTATCATTGATTATATGAGATGGATCTTGGCTGAACAAAGATAACAACTGTTGCTACTTGCGTTGTAAAGGTAACAGGGTACATAGATCATAACTATTGATCACATTTGGAAAAATGGGAATTCCTCAACCCTTGATCATCCCTGTACAAACCAAGTGGTATTTGAGGCATTCATTGGAATAGAACAATATGGGGCTGTTTAAAAGCAGCTAATATTCATGTCAGAGCTGCTTTCTTTCGCCATATTTAATCAAAATATATGGTGAAATAATAATCTAAGAACATATGAAGACAGGCCCAGGATTGGAGAGAGTGTTTATTAACAACTTACAATATACAGATGACACCTCAACTGCTACAGGTGAGGACCTGAAACACTTGCTGATGAAGATCAAGGGTTGCAATCTTCAGTATGGAATACAACTCAATGCAAAGGAAACCAAAACCCTTATAATCAGTAGTCAACATTATGGTAAGGACTAATATTATCTAAAATGTCATTCTGCTTGGATTGACAAGCAATGCCCATGGAAGGAGCAGTCAAGAAAACAAACAGTATTGCACTGGACAAATCTGCTGCACAAGACATTTTAGTGTTGAAGAGCAAGGGAGTCACTTTGAGACTGAGACCTGTCTGACCCAAGAGAGTGTGGCATTTGGGCATTAAGACCAGAGAAGAATGGATACATTTGAATCATGGTATTGATGAAGAACAGTGAGAAGACCAGGGACAGGCAGAACAAGTATTCTAGAACAAATACAGCTAGAATGATCCTTAATGGTAAAGATGACAAGATTTCATTTCACATACTTTGAACATATTGTCTCAAGATGTTGGACATCAGACTTGTTAAAATAGGGTAGTAAAAAAGATTCTCACAATGGACTGATAAAATGGTTACAAGTTCTAACCTAATTGTGAAGAGGCACAGGACGGTAGTATTTTGCTCTTTTGTACACTGGGTTGCTATGAGGAACCAACTAAATAGCACCTAAAAATGATCAGCTTAATGAGCTTTGTCTTCTCTTGATGAATGTTTCTTCTTGATTACATTTCATTGACTTACCTTCAATGCTACCTACTTCTGTAATCTTTTGGATTTTAATTTGCTGTGTTGGTATAATTTCTGTTTCATTTATTTTGTTATTGTAGTCGTCCCTGAATTTTCCCAGTTTTGTTTGCCTTGCAATATTCTCTATGTAAAATGCCCAATTATTAACTATTAGGAAGTTCCCATGACATTTCTTCCTTAGAAAGGGTTTCTAGATCTTTATTTTGGTGAATTGTTTCTTTGGGTGAAATGAAATTGAATTCTTCAGTGTACTGTAATGGTACTATTTGTACTTAATTGGTGATTATATGTTGTTAGGTGCTAAGCACCTGTCTCCTTTTGGGTGTGACACAGAACAGGAATGACTATAATTCTCTGTTCACTGCGGAGTGCAGTTGAGAACAGATTTAGAAGATGTTGGCCACTATCATTAGTCAAAAAGTGGCCCCCACCTGTAGGTAGAACTCCTATGGTAAATGGGTGGGGGGAGGGGGAGGGCTGGGCACCTGGGCTGCCAGCTATTGATATGGGGCAGTTGTCAGCTCATTGTTCTGATCAAACCCTGTTCACAAAACTTCATAATGTTCAACAGCAATGGGTACAAGAAGAAAATCTTCCAATGTTGATTATAGTGATGATTTCACATTAAACACAAATTTCATAATGGATGTGCTGTAATGTCAGTTGAGAATTTACTAGTCTCGTGTCTTCATATTTAGATTTTATTCAGCTTCTTGTAGTCAGCATTCAAATAATCTCTCTATCCTCTCCTCTAAAACTGAGGGTCCCTGGATTTTCATTCGTGTTTTATTTGGTCTTTCACATATTTCTTGTACAGGATCTTGGTAGTGTGTCTGTTTGGGCCAGGTCCGGACCAGGCAGCCCCTTGCACCAGCCTCTCAAGAAGACAAATGACCTGCTGAACTTCAAAGCAGCTGCCTCCAGCATGTCACAAAGCTTACCCCCAGGCAGAACACAGACTCCCCCCCAGCGTGCCAGGAATCAAGTTTGCTGAGAACAAGATGATTTATGGACAGGTCATCTCCTGCTCCGAAACTTGCAGCCGCAGTACAAAGAACCTCCCTTCCCCTTACCGGCCCATATGCCTTTAAGCTCATATAATATGTATATATCCTGCCACCCTAGCACCATGCGCGACTTCCTTAACCTATTCTTGTTGGGTTGCGGAATCCATCTGGGAGTTCTTTTCCCTCAATAAAATCTTTCTCTTTCACTCATTTTTGTCTGAACCCTGCCTCTGTTCTGTGACTCTGTCTCAATCTCTCGGTGTCTATTTAATCTTGGCAGAAGTCCTTCTTGATTATCTTTTAGTTCTATTTCCACATGACTTTTTGGAAAAGCTTTACTCACTTACTTAACATTTCATCATTTCATAATTTAAAATATAGTAGAGATGACCAAAACTACAGCCCCAACAAACACTTATGGGGTTGCTGAGTTGAAAATCTTAAACAGCACCCAACATGCACAGCAACAACAATCTAATACTAAGTTTTTATTTAATTAAAGAACACTTCATCATTGTACCTGTTTACAGAATTAGTTTCGCATTCAACAATTCTTAATTTGTTTCTTTTGTGACATTAGTTGTAATCCCTTAAACATCCTTTTTGGGTTCCCATTTCACCCTCTTCCTGCCTTCTGAACTTGGCTTTTAGCAACATTTCTTCTCATATGATTGTCAGTAATACTTTGTTCTCATGAGTCCTCACAAGTGTTACTATTTTACAGGTCTGTCCAGTATGGCATAAAAATGATCTCTGGGAATAGGTTCATTTTCAGGTTTGACGGATGTTTAAGGGTTATAGTCTTAGGGGGAGAGGGGATTCTCTACCTGTCTTTATCAGACCAGTGAAGCTGGTCTTTTCTCTCCTACTCTGTTCAGGATCTTCGATTTTTACTAGAGTGGTAGCCAGGAACCTTCCAGTTCTCCTCGTCTTAAGGTTAGAGAGGTTGTGGGATACAGAAAGGTTTTCCCCAGGTTGTCACAACCTTATTATGACACATGGTAAATGACTGTACACTTGGAGGTCAGCTGCTTAGAGGGTATCTTGTCACAGGTGTATCCCCAGTGTTTCCCCCTTCCTATTGTGTGTGCATTCCTAGCTTGTCCCCTTCCTGTCACGCATAAACCTATTGTACAGCCCCTTCCTGTTACGCATATGGTTACCTGTCACTAGGGGGCTTGAATGTCCTCAAAATGTATATACAGCATGATTAGAAATATGATACATTTTCTCTCTGTGTGTGGACCTGGCTGTTGAGATCATGGCCGTCCTGAAGGTGAGCAATTGTATACTTTATTTTGTCTGTTGTCTCTTTAATTTTACCCCTCAATTACACAACTGGACCCGTTTGATTGTGGGAGTTGGTACCCCTCAGGAGGTAGGAGTTCATGTGGTCCAATAGTTCTTTAACCTAATTGTTTGGGTCTTTGATTTCAACTCTTTTCCAAATGGAAAGAGACTAACAGTTGGAACTTAACTGGTCACCACGCAAGCTTATAAGACTCCCTGTAACTGCTACTCATCCAAATAAAATGCAAAACATTCGGTTTAAAGACTGTTACACCAATTGACCTAGACAGTCTCCAAACTATGGTCTTTACCCTTCCAGTCCAGTGCCTCAGAACTTGAAGGTGTTTTTGGATATGAATAAGTTTTCATAACTTTGTACCCTGTATGCTCTATCACATACGTGGACATATTGACATATTTACAGTACAAATAAGTATATCAAAATAGTCCCTGCCACACAGGTATACTCCCACAGACCACCGGTTCAACTCATATCTACCTATATATATACATATACTTGTAAATTATTATTTGCTTTCACTGTTATTTCAAAATGGTGATTGGTATCTTTAAAAGGCATTTGAATCCAAAAACACAAGTAAATAGATAATGAATGATTGACTACAAGCTAAGCAACTCTAAGAATTGCTGGCAGTTCCCAAAAGCTGAGAAAAACGATATACGGACCTCCCTTATTTCAGAGAGAGAACAAGGTGCTGTCAACACTTGCCTTCAGATTTCTGGCCTCCAGAACCGAGAATAAACTTCCCTTTGTTTTAAGCTACCTTGCTTATGGCATTTAGTTGTTGCTGATGCACAAGTTTACTGATAGTCATGTGCCAGGCTAGCCATTACTGTCTGCCTTCGCAAATCAGATGATAAACAATTGTGGTTACACATTAAATATAGCAAGAGGTCTTACACATCATCGTAACTTGCTTGTGTGAAACATTAATAAATATTCAAGAATCTTGGGCTTCTTGGCTTCACCAGGAATGCTACAGCATCCCTGCCGAATGTAAGACCCATGAGGGTCTGCCTTCTTCTTGTACAGCCAAATGCAACTGTGTTTGGGGGGGAAAAGAGGAAAAAGACTCAAAGGTAATTAACAAACCACTAATATAAAATGTTATATATATGGATAGAGATTACTGCAAGGATGAGAATTCTTAGGATTCTAATAAATTCTTAGAAATGAGCACTAAAACTATGTAGTCAAGTAATTCTGGTTTTACATAAAGAATGCCTGTAATTTTAACAATTAAACAGTGGTGTCAGGTAGATGGAAAGATGTACAGATGTCTCCAAGAGCTGGACTCTGTCTAAATGTGAAGCTATGACAGCACATGTTCCAGAATTCCTTGTCTGATTAACTGTTCACACTTCCAACGAGGTAAAAAATGCTGAGGGAAAAAAGGGACACAGAAAAGAAATTATTGGAAAATAACCTCTTGGATTATATTTTACATCTATAAAAAACAAACTAATAGCTTATTTTAAAATTCCAACAGTGATAGATCATAATCAACTCAACAGTAACAAGTAGTTAATAAGGAATTAAGTTAACTTTACTATATTTATTGCTTTATTCAAATTTTGTTAAAGCTATTGGTATTTTAATCAGAATTACTTAAATGAATTGTATAGTTTAAATTAAATTCAATAAGAAACTTGTAAACACAGAAGTGGTTTTTTGCCCAACTTTAATAAACCCTGAATTTTCCAGGAGTGTAACTAGTATATATTTTTTTTAAAAGAGAAGAACTTATGAATTAAGGACATCAGGTATAATGAATAACTATACAGACAACTTACAACAAAGATACAAGAGATCTAGTAAAACTAGGTAATCTTGGAACCTTGAGCTTCAGAAGAAATTATAGAAAAGTGGACTGAAAACTAACTAGAAGATGAAGGGAAACAAAAGTGGTGCAAGAACAGACAGGTGAATTGTCAGCTAGCCTGACGCATTCCACCCAGACAGAAGCCTGGCACATTGGTAGCTGGCACTAAGAAAGGATCCTCACTTGTTTCCCACACCCTCCTGATATCACAATTGCCAGCCCCTACCTTCACCCATACACCAGACAGAGATATCCTTGTAAGTCCATTTCTGCTTGAAGACAAAGCTATGCCCTCATGGTTTAACATCCCCATGCCTAGAGATGGATTATCACCCCCATGCCCAGAAATGCTTGAGATTCTCCTCATAGCACTAGCAAAAAATACAATGCTGGATCCCTCGCTGCTCTTGGACACGTGGAAAGTTCCCCCATGATTAGCCATTCTGACCCAGCTGCTTCTCTACCAGAAAGATTCCCCTCAGCTATCACCTAAGCTGTAAAAACACCCTACTGGATCAGGTGCGTGGACCACAGAAAACAGATAGGCCTGCCAAGCTCCATCTGGAATCAATATTCAACCCCCTAGAGGCTGTGACCTATACAAAAAGGTCCTCACCCCAAGTTTTCTCTTTGTTTTTCCTTTTCCTTCACTTCCTTTTATTTATTTTAATCACTTCTGCACTCTGCTTTCTTCTTTATTTCTGCTTCTACTTCTATTCTTTCCATTTTAATTTACTTTTCCAGTTCCCTTCCTTTCCTTTTTTATGTTTTGATTAGCTTCTCTTTTATTTTTCTCTACCTTGGTTTTTGACACACACACACACACACACACACACACACACACACTTCTAGTTATTAAATTCCTTTCACTTGCTCTTGTTTGTCCGCTGTCTCTTGCTGGTTTCTTTTTCAAAAATTATTTCTTCGTTGGCAATTTTTTTGTCCCTTCCTGTTCTACCTGACAGTGGACACCAATCGCAGGCCTAGCCACCTCTATGCCTGTAGTCATACCTATACAGTGACAGACACTACATACTCCTGTACCACCTGATCATCTTTACGTAAGTGAGACCACCAAACAAACCATTGCTAACTGTGCTATAATAACAACAAACAGTACCACACACATTCTCAAATTATCCTTTACAACAACCAGTAGATAGGTGGAGTGTCTGCAGTCTCAAGATACTAAGATCAATTAAACACAAAAACACTAATACTACAACATCTCAGTGGGAAAGGCAATTTAAGTTTATATGAAGAAACAAGACAGAACAGCTGAAGCACATGACCAATAAAGAGCTAGAAGACCTTTTTTCAGGAAGAAAAGGCATTGAAATTACCTCATAAACTATTAAAAATTATACTTTTATACTATCAATGAACCGGGAGAAAGGAAAGATTGCGAAGCTAAAGAAAAACTGAACACACACACACACACTTTAGAGTAATTCAGGAAAGCACTAAAATAACACATCAATTGAAACTAGAAACCGTACACCACAGCAAAGAGAAATTCAGAAGATTAATACTAAGATGAGAGAAACAGATAACGCATTAGAAGAGCAAAGGACTTTGCGAGTAGAAGGAGGCAGGGGAAGGGAGTGGTAAGCAAACAACGCCAAAGACAGGGGAATAACTAAGGAATTAAAATCAACAATGAGGAGGACATAGAGATCCTGGTGGTGTTGGGGTAACAGCAATTTAGCTGAGAAGAACTACTAAGGTGGAAGAAGGGTGAGTGTGATGGTGAGGTAGAAGAAAGGTAAAAAGAAACAGGAAAGATCTAGGAAGCAAAGCTATAGATAGAGGTATAAGCATAAGTGTGTACCTATGTAAATACATTAATTCATAAAAATAGAGGTATTGGTCTATGTACATCATATATGGCAAGACATTGATGTAGTAGATGGACTTTAGGTCTCTGCTCAGGGCCTGCCTTCAATACAAGAATACTTTGTTCTAAGAACCTGGCATGTTGTGATGCTCACCCTCCTGGCATGATCGATGAAGACAAAATGGGTGCACAAGCAAATGTGGTAAAGAAAGCTGATGGATTGCCTGCAACAATGATGCAAAAATAGAGCGATACTGGGGATGGTTCAGGACTGGATGGGGTGTGCTCTCTTGTCTAGAGGGTCACTGTGAGGTGGAGCTGGTTCGACAGCACCCGACCACAACAACAACAGAAAACTAAGACTGGCTCTGACAAGTGTCAGATGCTGCTCACCCAGGCTTGGACATTAACTTTCCATCGCATTAAATGTAATCGCTTGGTGTCAGAGTTGGAGAAGCTGCTATTCATACTCTAGTGATCAAGTGTTATGTGAGAAAATTACTTGTACATTTACTAGTTTGCTATTCATACCTTATTTCAGTTTAGCTTAATAACCCATTCCCTTGTTTTCTTTATCTCTGGGGAAAATAAGTATCACTAATTGGAGCAGGATATGTGAAAGTACTGCAAAAATAAAACACACCATGCTAATATTAAAAAAAGAAAGCTGATGGTACCTCTTCTATCAAAAGATATAGCATCTGGGATCTGAAAGGCTTGAGGTTAAACAAGCAGCTGTCTAGCTGATAAACAAACCCACATGGAAGAAGCACACCAGCCTGTGTGATCATGAGATGGGATCAGGTAACAGGCATCAGAAGACCCAAAACACACACACACACACACACACCCCTCCCCCCAAATCCATCTGTAGATAATGGAACATCTCCTTGCAAAAGGGTCACAAGGGATGAGTCAACTAGGATGCAGTATAACACCAATGAAATATACAATATTCCTCTGGTTCCTTGAGGTTCCTCACCCCCCACTACCATGACTCCAGTCCTGCCTTTCACTGCGGACTAGACCAGAACATGTACACAGATACAGATAAGAGCTCCAGACACACATTGAATCAAGGAATAACAATGGAAGCAGTGATACCAGGAGGGCAGGAGAAAGGTGACTCCAATGATTGACACATAACCACACCCCCACCCCAGGGGGACGATCAACAGAAACCAAGGGTGACGGGAGAGAGTGGTTGGTTAAGATATGAAAATAATAATTTATAATTTATCAAGGGGTCAAGGTGGGGTGGGGAGGGAGGGGAAAAAGAGGGACTGATATTTTGACCCTGGCCTCTAAACCCCTGATAAGGCCTGACCGTGGCAGCCTGCTCTCTGCTGGCTCCTCTAAGCCCCATGTCCATCACATGGCTGGTTCATTTTCTGTCAGCGCCCACGTAACTGACATATCTCCCCCACTTGCCTGAAAAGACAGCCAGGAGATCACCTCGCTAGGGTTTGGGATCAACGGTGGCCCTCTCTCCTTTGGGGACTGCCTACACCAGCGGAACTCTTAACACTGGTCTCACTTCATGCCCTGCCTTGCCCTAGGGGCTAACTGACCTTGGGGCACAGCAAGGCCAGTATCATCACAAGGGCATACGGACTGCACCGCTTGGCCTCCTAGTACAATCCTGCCCCTTGAGAGTCCCTGGGGTCTAATAGTAAGGGCTCAAATAGAAAGTAAATGTTTAGAAAATAATCTTGGCAACATATGTACAAATATGCTTGATACAATTGATGTATTGATTGTTATAAGAGCTCTAAGAGCCCCTTTATTAGTCTAGGTACTTTGGAGAAATAAATCTACAGCAACTTGTGTATAAGAGAGAGTTGTATGTAAAGGTTAAGTGCGCATCTAGAAAATATCCCAACCCAGTGCTGCCCAAGCCCACAAGTCCAACATTAACCCATTAGGCCAATAACAGTCCACAAAGTCCTGCTCCATCTCACAAAACAGACACAATGATGTCGACTGCAGAGGAAAGCTGAGTCAATGAATATGTAAGCATCTCAGCGCTGGCAGGGGTCTCCACGTGGGTGCTCCAGCACCCAGGGCTGCATCGGGGTACGTTCATGTGGCTTTTCCCTGGGGATGTCTTGCAGGAAGTCTGTCTTGCAAGCTGAAGCAGGGAACTGCGAAAGCAGTTGCACCCTGGTGTGACCACAAAGCAAGAGACCCGAGAACTAGAAAGGTGAGGCTCACTGAGCCATTTATCCCTCTGCCCTTCAATTAACCCCACATGTGCTTATCGGCCAGGTTGGCACAATAAACTAACTGAGTCCCCAGTAGTATGATCTTTTAATTTTAAAAAAGAGCAAATGGACTAGAATTGAATCAGACAGAGTTCATCAGTGAGATTAAAGAAAATCTCTCAACCTAATTTGGTAAAGGAATAATTTTTTAAATAGACAAGAAAATCTAGAGAAAATCACAGAATTCTGTGGGACAACATCAAGTACATTATGTGTGATTGGACAAAAAAACAGGAAGAAACAAACAAAACAATCAAAAGAGCAGAGAGAAGGAAACTTCCTTAATATATCATGACATGGTAAAAAATGTACTCATGAAGCTAAACAAACCAAAAGCAGGGCTGACTGAAATAAAATAATCATGACATATCATGATGAAAGTTACAAATGACAGGAATCCTGACAGCAATTGAGGAAAAATAAGTTACTTAAAAAGAGGAACTGAAAACAAAAATTGTCTTAGAAAAAGTGCATCCAGAAGGCTCTGTAGCAGAAAATGACAAGACTTGGTTTAATGTACTTTGGACATGTTGTCCAGGGAGACAGACCTTGGAGACGTGTCCCACGCATGATAAAAGTACCGGGTTTTAGAACCGAGGAAAACCTTCAACAAGATGGATTGACACAGTAGCTGCATCACTGGGCTCAAAGATAAGAACAATAGTGAGGACTGCACAGTATGGGGCAGGGTTTTGCTCTATTGTCCATAGGAACACTGAGTTGGAATAACTCCACAGCACCTTCCAATAACAGCAACAACACCACCATCTATCATACACGAACACACTGAAGCAGGAAAAGTAAACATACATATTGAAAAGAAAAGAGAAACGAGTCATGCAATTAAAAACTCCCAATACATTCAAAGAAGAGTTGACACCAATTTTATTCAAACCATTGTAGGACATAATAAAAATGGAAAGTCCCCAAATTCATTTTATGAAACTTGTAAAATCATTATACCCAAATCAGACAGAAACATAGCCAGGAAAGAAAATAATACAGCAATATCCCTTATGAACATAAATGTAAAAATATCTCAACAAAACCCTACCTAATAAAGCCAACAATAAATATCTCAGTAAAGTAAATCATCATGACCAACATGAATTCATAACAAGGGTGCAATGATGGTTACATATTAGAAAAACAATCAATGTTATCCACTATATAAACAAAACAACAGGAAAGAACTTTATAACCATATTAGAAAAATTCAAATCCTACAATCCTGAGAAGAAAATGGGACCAACGGTTCCAGGGGATAAGAGAAAGGGAGAGCTAGGGAAGGGGGAGGGGAGCCAACAGACCCACGGACAGGGAACAACAAGAGATCTAAAATTGATGGAGAGGAAGGTGTGTAGAATGCCTGGTGGGGTTAGATCAAGTGCAATGTAGCTGAAAGAGGAATTACTGAGAGCCAAATGAAGGTCAAACATGATAGTGGGGCAGGAGGAAAGTAAAGGGAAATAGAGGAGGAAAGGAGGCAAAAGACATTTTTTTTTTTACATTTTATTAGGGGCTCATACAACTCTTATCACAATCCATACAAATACATACATAAATTGTATAAAGCACACCCCTACATTCTTTGCCCTAATCATTTTCAAAGCATTTGCTCTCCACTTAAGCCCTTTGCATCAGGTCCTCTTTTTCCGCTCTCCCTCCCCGGCCCCCCTCCCTCATGAGCCTTTGATAATTTATAGATTGTTATTTTGTCATATCTTTCCCTATCTGGAGTCTCCCTTCCTCCCTTTCTCTGCCGTCCATCTCCCAGGGAGGAGGTCACATGTGGATCCTTGTAATCGGTTCCCCCTTTCCAACCCACTCACCCTCACTCTCCCAGTATCACCCCTCAGACCCCTGGTCCTGAAGGTATCATCCACCCTGGATTCCCTGTGTCTCCAGCTCCCATATGCACCGGTGTACATACAACCTCTGCCCTATCCAGTCCTGCAAGGTAGAATTCGGATCATGGTAGTTGGGGGAAGGAAGTATCCAGGATCTGGGGGAAAGCTGTGTTCTTCATCGGTACTACATCGCACCCTGACTGACCCATCTCCTCTCCTAAACCCCTCTATGAGGGGATCTCCAGTGGTTGACAAATGGGCTTTGGGTCTCCACTCTGCACTTCCCCCTTCATTCACTATGGTGTGTGTGTGTATATATATATATATATATATATATATATATATATATATATATATATATATATATATATATATATATTTCGTATGATGCCTTTGGCACCTCGTGATTGCACAGGCTGGTGTGCCTCTTCGATGTGGGCTTTATTGCTTCTGAGCTAGATGGCCGCTTGTTCACCTTCAAGCCTTTAAGACCCCAGACACTATCTCTTTTGATGGCCGGGTACCATCAGCTTTCTTCGCCACATTTGCTTATGCACCCGTTTGTCATTGGTGATCGTATCATGGAGGTGTGCACCCAATGATATGATTTTTTTGTTCTTTGATACCTGATAACTGATCCCTTCTGGACCACGCGATCACACAGGTTGGTGTGTTCTTCCATGTGGGCTTTGTGCCTTCTGAGTTAAATGGCCGCTTGTTTATCTTCAAGCCTTTAAGACCCCAGACACTATCTCTTTTGATAGCCGGGCACCATCAGCTTTCTTCAGTACATTTACTTGTTCACCCACTTTGGCTTCAGCAGTTGTGTAGGGAGGGTGAGCATCGTAGAGTGCCAACTTAATAAAAGAAAGTATTCATGCATTGAGGGAGTGCTTGAGTAGAGGTCCAAGGTCCTTCTGCCACCTTAAAACTAAACCTATAAATATAGACACATAGATCTATTTCCCCATCCATATATATATATATTTGCATGCACATGTCTTTGTCTAGACCTCTATAAATGCCCTTTGACTCCTAGCTCTTTCCTCCATCTCCCTTGACTTTCCTCCTGCCCTACTACCAAGCTCCATCCCCACCTGGGTTACAGCTATACCTCTTCTTTATGTAACCTTACCCTTGATCATTCCCTACCAGGCCTGCCACTCCCTCCTCACTACCATTTTGGGTCCCATGTTGTTCCCTTGTCCCTGGGTTTGTTAACACCACTTCCTTACCACCCCCCACTTCCCCTATCCCAAGCCCCCCCGGAACTGTCGGTCCATTGTTTTTGCTCCAGATAGTTCATCCAGCCTGTCTTATTTAGACAGACCTGTGGAGACAATAACATGCACGAAAATAAGACAGAGGAAAACAAAGCAACAGTATACAACCAGACAACAAAACAACAACAAATCACTGACAAAGAACAAAACAAAACACATCAAGAAAGAAAACTTGTAGTTAGTTCAAGGATCGTTTGTTGGAGGCAAAAGACATTTATAGAGGTGTAAATATACACACATATATAAAAATATACTTATATAATGATAGGGATATGGGTCTATGTTCATATATTTATGTTTAATATCAAGGTTGCAGATGAATATTGGTTCTCTATTCAAGTCCTCCCGCAACGCAAGAACACTTCCTTCTAATAACCTGGCATTCTGTGATGCTCACCTTCCTGACATGATAGCTAAAGTCAAATGGGTGCATTAGCAAATGTGGTGAAGAAAGCTGATGGTGCCTAGCTATGAAAAGATACAGTGTTTGGGGTCTTAAAGGCTTGAAGTTAAACAAGCGGCCATCTAGCAGGGAAGCAATAAAACCCACATGAAAGAAGCACACAGCCTGTGTGATCACAAGGTGTCAACAGGATCAGGTATCAGATGACCCAAAACAAACCATCATATAGATATGAATTGGGGGTTGGGGGTTTGGAGTGGAGACCCAAGGCCCATTTGTAAACAATTGGACATCTCCTCACAGAAGGGTCAAGTCAGTCAGGGTGAAGTTTAGCACCAACAAAATACACACTACTCTAGCTCTTTAATTGACCTTGGCACCCCACTATCCTGACCCCAGTTCTAGCTTACAAATCTGGCTTGACAGGAACATGTACCCTAGTACATATCAGAGCTCTTGGTACACGGAATCCAGGACAGATAAATCCCTCAGGAACAGTAATGGGAGTAGCAATACCATGAGGGGAAGGGGAAGATGGGAGAGGAAGGGGAGAAAAGGAAAACCAGTCACAATGATCGACATATAAGCCACTCCCCACCTGCAGGGGACAAGCAACAGAGTAAAGGGAGACTGCAGACAGTGTAAAATATGAAAATAATAATAATTTATAATTTAACAAGGAGTCATGAGGGTGAGGGAGGGAGGGAGGGAAATAAAACAGGAGCTGATACCAAGGCCTCAATTAGAAAATGTTTTGAAAATAATGGTGACAACATATGTACAAATGTGCTTGATACAACTGATATATGGATTGCTATAAGAGGTGTAAGAGCCCCTAATAAAATGATATTAAAAAATACATCTACCTCTCCGTCTCTCTGCCACCCCGAGTGTGGTGGTGCTCCGACTTCACCATGTCATCTCATAAGACTTTCAGGGTCAAGAGATTCCTGGCCAAGAAACAGAAGCAGAATCTGCCCATTCCCCAATGGATTCGAATGAAAACCGGTAATAAAATCAGGTACAACTCCAAGAGAAGACATTGGAGAAGAACCAAGCTGGGTCTGTAAGGAGCCCCCTGAAGGATGGCACGCATGGCCTCATTTTCCCAGGCTCAAATCATGAATTAAGATTTTTGTCCCCATCTGATTAATTGAACTTCAATCGGCAAATAATCTGGTTTATTCCTTGTTTTTTTGCTTCCTAATCAAGTTTAACAATAAATAATGTAAGGTTGTTGTTGTGAGAAAAAAATACATCTATACTACTATAATACCTCAAGTAGAAAAAGACAGAAAATGGGGTAAGATGGCCACCATATAACAAGCCCGGGAAGATGTGCTCAGCAACTACCAAAGAGTTTCCACTATGAGAGAGATTCTGCACTTCCTGGTAGCAAGAAATTCAACTTAAAAGCCAAGTTGACCCATGTTTCTCAAAGTGGAAAGCAGCAAGGCCTGCTGACAAACTCCCCTTTACGGATGAGCAGCAACATGAGTTGCTTCTACAAGCATCGTGATTCTTCGTGGCCCCTGAGAAAAGACAGTCAACCAGCCAACCCTCTACCTATCTGGCCTCTAGGGACACAGATAGCTAGCAGATCACTTGGGCAGCTTGGTACACACATACTCAGTACCCAAGGTACGCTTTGTACCATTTCCCCATCTTCCTCCTCTTTTCCTGCTTTGTTCTACAAGGCATTCCATCCCGTGTGCCAGCGCCGTGATACCGCATACATGTACACACAGACTACTAAAAGAGCAGGAATCCCCACCCACAAGGTAGCTTTATTATATATATTTTTGGATTTTGTACTTTTGTTCTATTTTAATACTCTCTCTCTCTCTTTTTTGATCTCCTACTTCCTCTTCTGGAGTGACTCCACCCTCCTGAGAATCCACATTCCTCCCAGGAAGAGACAGGTCTGTGTATCCCAGCATACCCACTCTAGCATGGGCTTTCCAGGACCTCCTAAGTGCACAGATATGCTCACATTCATTCACATTGCCACAATAGCAGAATCTGGTACCCACAACCATACCCAAGTCTTTTTTTTTTTATCCTTGTACTTCTATCAATTATCTTTCTATTTTCTTGCTGTTCTCTCATTAAATATCTTTCCATGAAACCTATTAATTGAGATTAACTCTCTGCCCGCAAGTGCAACTCACAGTGATCCTATAGGACAGGGTAAAACTGTCCGGTGAGTTTCTGAGACTGTAACTGTTTATGGGAATAGAAAGTCTCCTTTTTTTTGGCGGAGCAGCTGGTGGTTTTAAAATGTTGACCTTTCGGATTACAACTCAATACATAACCATTATATTACCAGAGCTCCTTATTGTGATTACCCCTCTGAAAATATTTTCCCATTATTTTTGCAAGCCTGTTGGCTTATTCACAGTCACTTATTACTATCATTACTTTATTCTTATCATTACTTTTATTTTATTCTATTTTTCCCAGCCACTATCCCCACTTAGGCACCTTGCCCCTTCTTTTCATTTCACCACTGTATGTTTTCCAGCTCCTATTAGAACTCACCTGTGTCACTAGACAAACTCTACCTCTGTATGACCAGCAGCTCACACACCACAATGCTGAAGAAACAGCAGTCAAGCACAGAAAGCTTCCAAATTCAAGAAAAACAAACATGAACAACCAAGTAGCACTCAAACCAATGGAATAGTCTGAAGATGTGATTGTGAACCACCAGTAACAGAATTCAGAAGAATGATGCTTAGGTCATGAGATCTGGGGAATGTTCATGAGAAAAACAGAAGAAATTGAGAAACTAAAATCCTTAAACCAAAGGATTCTAGAAGACAAGCAATGAGATAACTGAATTAGGCAACATAGTAAAAGGCTAGAGGAATAAAATGGAAAAGGAAAATAAAATAAATGAGCTTGAAGACAATTACCCTCACGACAGTAGACAAGAGAAGCAATCAACAAAAAACCCCGGAAGCATCCAAATAAATCCTGTAGGACACTATCATAAGAACCCATCTAAGAAAAGAAAAAAGAAAAGAAATGCTGGGAAAAGAACACCACCAAAAAAAAAATCTACAGAGAATAGTACAAGAAACCATGGAAGAAAATTTCAACACACTATTCAACAAGCTGAGAAGAATGGACAACCAAAGAGAAAACATCAAGACATAAAGAAAAGGAGAGAATCTGAGGGCAGCTAGAGAAAAAGGAAAAGTCATCTACAAAGGAAAGTTGATAAGGATAAATTCAGACTTCTCAGCAAAAGACCTGCAGGCAAGAAGACAATGGAATGACATATATACAATTGTGACGGGTGGAAGGGGGGGTGGGGCGGAAGGAAGCCAGCCAAGAATATTATACTGAACAAAAATATCCCTCAAATACAAGGGAGAAATAAAGGTTATTTCCTGAGGAGGAAAAAATAAAGGAATTTTGAATTCAACAATTCATTTTCTCAGATCACAATGTTATAAAACTGGAAATCTACAACAGAAAGAAAAGGAACAAAAAGACAAACACATGGAGACTGAACAACATACCATTTCAAAATGACTGGACACTAGAGTAAACGAAAACGAGAAATTAAGAAACTCCTTAAAACAAGCAAATCTATAACACATCATACCAAAAACTCGGATACAACCAATGCAGTTATCTGAAGTCAATTTATAGCAATCAATACACACACGAAATATGAGAGAAATCCAAAACCAATACTAATAAAACACTTCCAACAAGTAGAAAGAGGGAAACCACATAAGTCCTTCAACAATAAAGGGAAAGAACTAATAAAAATTGAAGCAGAAATAAATGAACTGAAAAATGGGGGGGAAATCAACAAGACAAAAAGTTGGTTATGAAAAGATTAACAAAATCGACAAACTGATAGAAAACTTAACAAAGGAAAAGAAAGATGCAAATATCTAGAATTTGAGATGAAAAGGGTGCCATCACAAAAGATCCAAATGAAATAAAAAGATACATGTAGAGCAAAAGAAGAATTAGAGGTCACCAAGAGACTTCCAACCAAGAAAGGTTCTAAAGAAGTATGTATGTTGGCTTCACAGGAGAATGCTAGCAAGTATTCAGGGAAGAGCCATAACTAATTCTGTGCAGACTATTCCAAAATATAGAAACTGACAGCAAACTCCCACACGCATTCTATGAAATGAGCATAATCCTCAAAACCTGATCACGATCATTTAGAAAAAATGAAAACAGGAAGTAGATAAGAGTGTCCCTCATCAATATTCTTATTCAACATTGTACTACAATAAACATCTTAGCCAGACAGACAGCAAAAAAATTTTAAAATAAAAGGAATATAATTGGGTAAAAAATAGGTCAAGCTGTCACTATTTGCAGATAGTATGATTTTACATAGTGAGAGCCCCAAGGACTCCACAGAAAGATTGTTGGAAAGTACTAACGAATCTGTTAAAGTAATGGCATACAAGATTAATAAGCAGAAATCAATTTTAATATGCTATTGAAGAGCTCCAAAATAAAAACATCAAGAAAAAAAATAAAAAAAGAGAAAACAATATCATTTATAATATCCATACAAAAGATGAATACCTGGGAATAAACTTAACCAAAGAAACAAAAGACCTGTACAAAGGAAACTACAGAAAAATCAAAATGTGAATATTACTGAAAGCAATAAATCTATAGATAGAACACAATTCTGATCAAAATCATTTTCTTGGGGGCTCATACAGCTCTTATCACAATCTATGCATCCATCCATTGTGTCTAGCACATTTGTTCATTGTTGCCATCATCATTTTCAAAACAATTTCATTCTACTTGAGCCCTTGGCATGGGCTCCTCATTTTTCCCTCTTCCCTTCTTCACGAACTCTTAATAATTCATAAATTGTTATTAATTTTTCATGTCTTACACTGTCCGAGGTCTCTCTTTACCCTCTTTTCTACTGCCCATGCCCAAGGAGGGGTTACATTGTGATCAGTGCCCCCTCTTGGTACCACTACTCTCACAGCTGTCTACAAATGGGTTTGGGGTCTCCAGTCCACCCTCCCCCTCAATCACATCAATAAGGCTTTTTGTTCTGGGTCTTTGATGCCAGATACCTGATCCCTTCGACACCTCTTTATCACACAAGCTGGTGTGCTTCTTCCATGTGGGCTTTGTTGCTTCTTAGAGAGAGTCACTTGTTCATCTTCAAGCCTGTAAGACCCCAGATGCTATATCTTTGCATTGCTGGACACCATCACCTTTCTTCATTACATTTGCTTATGCACCCATTTGTCTTCAGCAATTCTGGCGGGAAGGTTATCACAGAATGCCAGGTGACTAGAACAAAGTGTTCTTGCGTTGAGGGAGTACTTGAGTAGAGGCCCACTTAATTGGACCTTTTGGACCTACTTTCTATCCAGCTCTTGGTAATCCAGGGTGTGTGCTACAGACTAGTGGACTTAATATTGTTCTTTTGAGGCACACAATATCTTTCATAGGCCACACCAGAAAGAATCCATGTGGAAGCTACATTCACTGGAGTTTGTAAACTGGGCTTTCATTCAAACTCATCAGGAGCCCTTTGATTTAAGACTGAAATTCATCAGTGTGAGAAGATGATGACTGCTATCCCAAGTTATGGAATTGGCAGTTATTGGACTTTGGTTTGACTCTCTGGCCTTCAGGGTGCCTAATGAATGGTGATCCAGGAATACCAAATATTCACTACTTTAATGCTCTTCTTATTTTGTTATGACATGTATTAGTCAGGTATGCATGTTGCTACCTTTTGGAATGAATTTTGTTGAAAGTTTTGTTCCAACATCAACCCTAATTATTTGTGTAAATAGTGTCCAGCCCAGCCTGTGTGATCACGAGGTGTCAATGGGATCAGGTATCAGGCATCAAGAAACAAAAAGTCCTATCACTGTGATGAGTGGGAGTGCGAAATGGGGACACAAAACCCATCTATAGGCAACTGGACATACCCTTACAGAAGCGCCTTGGGGAGGAGACAAACCAGTCAGGGTATAGTATAGTAAAGATAAAACATACAGCTTTCCTCTAGTTCTTTAATGCTTCCTCCCTCCCACTATCATGATCCCAATTCTACCTTACAAATACGGGTAGACCAGAGGATGTACACTGGTACAGACAGGAACTAGAAACAGAGGCAATCCAGGACAGATGACCCTCTGAGGACTAGTAGTGAGAGTGGCGATACCGGGAGGGTGGAGGGAAGGTAGGGTAGAAAGGGGCAAGGGATTATAAAGATCTACATATAAACTCCTCCATGGGGGACAGACAACAGAAAAGTGGGTGAAGGGAGACGTTGGACAGTGTGAGATATGCCAAAATAATAATAATTTATAAATAATCAAGGGTTCATGAGGGAGGGTGGGGGAAGGAGGGTGAAAATGAGGAGCTGATACCAAGGGCTCAAGTAGAAAGAAAATGTTTTGAAAATTATATGGCAACAAATGTACAAATGTGCTTGACACAATGTATGTATGGATGAATTGTAATAAGAGCTGTATGAGTACCCCCAGAAAACATTTTTTAATAAATTGTTCAGAAACTTGAATTTAATCTATATAAGTCAACAATTCAAGCATGAATTGATGTCTGAAACCAGCCTATACTTCTATATGCTTTTCTCAACCGTGTTTTAAATTCTGTATCATTAGCTAAATGAATAACACTATCGTTACCTTATGCCCCAGGAAGATGGTTTGAAAAGTTTTCGTTATCATAAAATGATAATGTTGTTTCTAAAGTGAACCAGAGACATATATAAACCACAGATATGTGAATGGATTTTGTGCTCCCATTTAAATCTAGCCCCAATCTAAGAACTATGAGTTCTTAGGATGTGGCCCTCTTTAATGCTTAAAGAAGTCACTAAAGATATAGGTGCTATAGAAAAAAACAAAACAAAGGAGAATGAAAAAACAACAAACAAAGCCCAAGAAATATACTCATAAAAATTATATCTGTTTGTAATTAATAGATAAAAATTTTACTAGTACATTGCTTAGAACACATGGTAGATAAATGGAATCACAGAATGGAATTTTCCCACTTTTTGCAGTCCATTGTATATTCAATATTTGTAAGTCTTAACATTTACAAAAAGTACAAAACAAGGTGATCTATATTAAACATAATGCCTGTGCTATAAATTGTCATCACAAGGTAATTATTTTACTATTGATTCGAACATTTTCTTCATTCAATACTTTTATTGAAGTTCAAAGTATACATTCTTAAGACAATAAATACCTGGCTGTTTTTTCTTAGTATCACAGAGGTACCATCATCAACTTCAAATTCTCCATAGTCTCTTAGACACTGTACCTGAAAAGAAAATCAGATATTTTATCCAAATTACCTTTTAAAATATGCAGTGATCATAACATGAAGTGGGATTATATAAATGCCCGAACAGTAAAAGTACTGTATTTTATGTGTCTGTTTCCTCCTCTGTGTACTTAGGACCCTTACTATTCCCAGATATTTACTGTGGTCCTAAACCTAAAGATCTCAATTTCCTACGTCACCGGGAAGGGAAAAATAAGCTTTGCAAATGTATACATGGATGGTATTACCAATAAGGAAACCAGGGATTTAGATAAAAGGAGACTACATAGTTGGACGTTTTCCTCTCAAACAATGCACTATATTAATCAGAAGGAATAAAAATGAGGGACATAACAGTGGCAAACAAGAAAGAAAAGAGCATTTTACCTCAACAAGATTGACCAGATCCTTCCCATAATCCATCAGGATAAAAGAACATAAATCTAAAAACAAACTGTTTTTCTTTTTAACAATTTATTGGGGCTCATACAATTCTTATCACAGTTCATACATATACATACATCAATTGTATAAAGCACATCTGTACAGTCTTTGCCCTAATCATATTTTTCTCTTTTCCTTTTTTACATTTTATGCACCATTGTACAACCTCTGCCCTATCCAGCCCTGCAAGGTAGAATTCGGATCATGGTAGTTGGGGGGAGGAAGCATCCAGGATCTGGAGGAAAGTTGTGTTCTTCATCGGTACTACCTCGCACCCTAATTAACCCATCTCCTCTCCTAAACCCCTCTATGAGGGGATCTCCATTGGCCGACACTTGCGCCTTGGGTCTCCACTCTGCACTTCCCCCTTCATTTAATATGGTATATATATATATATATATACATATATACATATACATATATACACACATGTACACATACATACACACATGCCTTTTTTTTTTTTTTTTTCTTTAAGAAATCACTTTATTGGGGGCTTTTACAGCTCTTATTACAATCCATACATCCATCAATTGTGTCAAGTAAATTTGTACATATGTTGCCATCATTTTCAAAACCTTTTCCTTCTACTTGAGCCTTTGGTATCAGCTCCTCATTTTTTCCCTCCCTCCCTCACGAACCCTTGATAATTTATAAATAATTATTTTTTTCATGCCGACTGCTGTCTCCCTGTAGCCGCTTTTCTGTTGCCTGTATCCCTGGGGAGGGTGGGGTGTTATTAATGTCAATGATTATGATTAGTTCCCCATTTCTTTTTTTTTTTTTTTCTTCTTTTACATTTTATTAGGGACTCCAACAACTCTTACCACAATCCATACATATACATACATCAATTGTACAAAGCACACCCATACACTCCCTGTCCCAATCACTCTCAAGGCATTTGCTCTTCACCTAAGCCCCTTGCATCAGGTCCTCCTTTTTTTTCCCCCCCTCCCTCCCTTTTCCCCCCTCCCTCATATGCCCTTGGTAATTTACACCTCGTTATTTTGTCATATCTTGCCCTATTCGGGGTCTCCCTTCCCCCCTTCTCTGCTGTCCCTCTCCCAGGGAAGAGGTCACATGTGGATCCTTGTATTCAGTACCCCCTTTCCAACCCACTCACCCTCCACTCTCCCAGCATCGTCCCTCACACCCTTGGTCCTGAAGGTATCATCCACCTTGGATTCCCTGTACCTCCAGCCCTCATATGTACCAGTGTACAGCCTCTGCCCTATCCAGCCCTGCAAGGTAGAATTCGGATCATGGTAGTTGGGGGGAGGAAACATCCAGGATCTGGAGGAAAGTTGTGTTCTTCATCGGTACTACCTCGCACCCTAATTAACCCATCTCCTCTCCTAAACCCCTCTATGAGGGGATCTCCATTGGCCGACACTTGCGCCTTGGGTCTCCACTCTGCACTTCCCCCTTAATTTAATATGGTATATATATATATATACATATATACATATACATATATACATATACACACATGTACACATACATACACACATGCCTTTTTTTTTTTGCATGATGCCTTATACCTGGTCCCTTGGCACCTCGTGATCACACTGGCCGGTGTGCTTCTTCCATGTGGGCTTTTTTGCTTCTGAGCTAGATGGCCGCTTTTTCACCTTCAAGCCTTTAAGACCCCAGACACTATCTCTTTTGATAGCCAGGCACCATCAGCTTTCTTCACCACATTTGCTTATGCACCCATTTGTCTTCAGCGATCCTATCATGGAGGTGTGCAGTCAATGATATGATTTTTTGTTCTTTGATGCCTGGTAACTGATCCCTTCGGGACCACTCGATCACACAGGCTGGTGTGTTCTTCCATGTGGACTTTGTTGCTTCTGAGCTAGATGGCCGCTTGTTTATCTTCAAGCCTTTAAGACCCCAGTCACTATCTCTTTTGATAGCCGGGCACCATCGGCTTTCTTCACCACATTTACTTGTTCACCCACTTTGGCTCCAGCCGTTGTGTCGGGAGAGTGAGCATCATAGAGTTCCAATTTAATAAAAGGAGATATTCATACATTGAGGGAGTGAACAAACTGTTTTTCAAAGGAAATCAAGTCTTCCAATCTCTTGTTTCTCAGGAATACTTAAAAATACATTTAAAAGATTCACTTTCAAGCTCTTTCATTTTGCTTACACAGTAACTTAGCAATCAATTAATTTTCATTTAGTATTTTAAAAATAAAACAAAATTTATGGAAGATGGAATGTTAGATTACATTAAGATGCTTGAAATTAAAGTGCCAACATCCAATCATTTTTGACCTATAAAATGTAAGCTTAATATAGTTCAGCTCACACATCACTATTACCTTAAAACTGTGAATCAAAGTTTGTTGCAGAGAGGGCACTATAAGCATTTCCATACTCCTGTCCCTCTATAGCAGTGTTTCCCAAAGTGGGGATACTGCAATGATCCAGGAGGAGTACAAAGCAGATAGTTACACTTTATCCTGGAGTATAGGCTATTGTATAAAAGTTTTTAATTTTACACACACACACACACACACACACACACACACACACACCATAGTGAATGAAGGGGTAAGTGCAGCGTGGAGACTCAAAGCCCATTTGTCGGCCACTGGAGATCCCCTCATAGAGGGGTTTAGGAGAGGAGATGGGTCAGTCAGGGTGCGATGCAGTACCGATGAAGAACACAGCTTTCTCCCAGATCCTGGATGCTTCCTCCCCCAACTACCATGATCCGAATTCTACCTTGCAGGACTGAATAGGGCAGAGGTTGTACACTGGTGCATATGGGAGCTGGAGGCACAGGGAATCCAGGGTGGATGATAAATTCAGGACCAATGGTATGAGGGGCAATGCTGGGAGAGTGGAGGGTGAGTGGGTTGGAAAGGGGGAACTGATTACAAGGATCTACATGTGACCTCCTCTCTGGGAGACGGACGGCAGAGAAGGGTGGGGGGGGTAAGGGAGACTCCGGATAGGGCAAGATATGACAAAATAACAATGTATAAATTACCAAGGGCACATGAGGGAGGGGAGAAAAAAAAGAGGACCTGATGCAAAGGTAAAGTGAAGAGCAAATGCTTTCAGAGTGATTAGGGCAAAGAATGTAGGGATGTGCTTTATACAATTGATGTATGTATATGTGTGGATTGTGATAAGAGTTGTATGAGCCACTAATGAAATGTAAAAAAAGAAAGAAAAAAAAAAAAGAACACAGCTTTCCCCCGGATCCTGGATGCTTCCTCCCCCCAACTACCATGATCCTAATTCTACACTGGTGCATATGGGAGCTGAAAGCACAGGGAATCCAGGGTGGATGATAACTTCAGGACCAATGGTATGAGGGGCAATGCTGGGAGAGTGGAGGGTGAGTGGGTTGGAAAGGGGGAACTGATTACAAGGATCCACATGTGACCTCCTCTCTGGGAGACGGACGGCAGAGAAGGGTTGGGGGGGGGGGTAAGGGAGACTCCGGATAGGGAAAGATATGACAAAATAACAATCTATAAATTATCAAGGGCTCTTGAGGGAGGGGGGGCAAGCGAGGGAGGGGGAAAAAAAGAGGACCTAATGCAAAGGGCTTAAGTGGAGAGCAAATGCTTTCAAAATGATTAGGGCAAAGAATGTAGGAATGTGCTTTACACAATTGATGTATGTATATGTGTGGATTGTGATAAGAATTGTATGAGCCCCTAATAAAATGTAAAAAAAATGATTAGGGCAAAGAATGTACAGATGTGCTTTATACAATTGATGTATGTATATATATGGATTGTGATAAGAGTTCTATGAGCCCCTAATAAAACAATTAGGAAAAAAAACAGGCCCAAAGAACAAAAGAAAACTGGGTTAGCAATATATATACATAAATTAAAATATCTATAAAGAGATTCTATCACTGCCCTCTAGTTGATTCTAACTCACAATGACCCTATATTGGTTTTCCAAGGCTGTAAATCCTTACAGAAACTAATAGTCTCATCTTTCTCCTGAGCAACAGTTGGTAAATTTGAACCTTAAGAACCTCAGAACCCTGGTGGTACAGCAGTTAATCACTGGGTTGCAATCTGCATGGTCGACAGTTCAAAACTACCAGTACCAGTAGGAGAAAGCCTGGGCTTTCTACTCAGAAACCCATAGGGGATCCCTAGGAATCAGCATTGACTCAATACCAGAGAGTTTGGTTCTGGAACCTTATGGTTAGCAGTGCAATCAATGCCTATCCTACAATGCCAGCAGGGATCCTAAGAAAGAGATGAAGAGATGTAGTCAATGAATAAGGCCCATCTAGCCATAATCTCTTATGCATCGTATTATCAATTCTAGCCTATATGGCTATGGTTAAAATCCCATTTTGGAGGGATGGTTATGTGGAAAAGCCATCTCAGAAGCAGGAACACAGAGAAATGCTGGACCATCAAGGTGTAAGAGGCCCTAGTGGGACATACTTGAGATCTTTGTCTGAAGTGGTAGAGACTGAGATGGAGGCATCAAAGGCTGCAGCACAGAGACCATGGGACAGAACAGAGGAACTAGGCCAAGACCAGAGGCTGAGGCAAGGCGTCCATGACATAAAACAGAGGAGCAATACTGAGACTATGATACTTTGAGGCAGAGCAGTGGGCTGCCTTTCTGGCCCAAAGAGGCAAAGGGACTATGTGACTGAGAGGCTAAGGACTAAAGACTGACATGACTGCTGGATGACAGGAGAGGTACACTTACTGTTTCCTGATGCTGACTTGTGGTAACTAGTTACCTTCCTTAATAAGCCCACTAAATTGTGAATATTGTCTGTGAGTTCTGTGAGGCCAACTGGGACCGATAATTGAACCCGACAGAAAGGCAGTGTGTGAGGGAGGAGTGGGTGGTGTCAGAATAGATATTGAAGGATGAAGGATGGAGGCATGTCTGAACTCTGCCTCATGGAAACAGTGAAGCCAGAGAAAGTCAAATACGGCCCTCTGATATGTCTTCCTACATTTAAAGAAGCCAATCCAATTACTAGCACTAACAAATAAGAGAAACAACGTTACTGGATAACTCAACAGGATATTTGAGTTGGCAGAAGAACAGAACAGCTTATTGAGTCTGAGGAACAAAAGTAAAGAAACATGATCCCAAGGAACACCATCAAGCAAATCAATGCAAATATTATGGAAGTCCCAGAAGAGGGCAAAGGGTAACTAAATAAAACTTAATAGACAACAGCAGAACATTACCAAAACTTGACAAAGGACAAGAATGTACATATCAATGACACTTAAGAATTTCCAAATCAGAAGAAAGCCTGAGAGATCCACACCAAAATATCTTATCATCAAACTCTTTAAAAAAAAGATAAAATCTTGACAATATCAAATAAAATGAAGTACCAATTTACATATATAGAAACCCTGGAAACCAGGAGGTAATAGAGTCACCTATTTAAAATAATGAAAGAAATGAACAGCCATCCAAGATTCCTATAGCCAGCAAAACTTTCCTTTATAAATGAGGATAAAATTCAAGAAAACAAATAAAACCTGAGGGAATGTTGAGACATTCCTTTAGATTGAAATACAAGGATAGTAGATTGCAAGATGAAGCAATATAGAGAAAAAGGTGTTAGGTTCCTGGATTCAGGTACCTGAAAGAATTCACACAGCAGAAGCAGGTTTGTAATCCAAGTGATTTTATGGGGAAAAGGGAAGTTTCAGGTATTACAGCCTCAAAAAATACACATTGTTTTAAGAAAGCATACAAGGATCCGCAGAACTGCACATGGGTTCACTGCTGAATGGGGAAAAAACACATAGAAAGAACAGGAACACATAACCCAGCACGTGGAACCAGGAAATCCCAGGGGCCAAAAGGGCTCCCACCCCCGACTTGTGGAGAATGCTGGAATGGAAGGAAGTCAAGGCAGGGTCTTTATTCCCTCCTCTCCACAACGGCTGGGGGAAGCATGGTTGAAGGTATTGGTTGGTTCCACTGGCTTGAGTTTAGGCCCACCTGTGTGAGGTAATGTAACTGAGCCTAATCTGTGTGCCCTGGTGGACCTCCCCTCGGGGCGGAGGGAGCTCTTGTCTGAGCATGCTCAGTTTGATTGTTCTAAAATTTAATGGATGCCTGATTTCTTCCAATCCTTTTGCTTTAGCCTTATGCAGTTACTGCGGAGACAACCCCCTTGTGGCGCTTATGTAATCTGATGTCAATTTGGGACTTGAGAGGATTAAGAGTGAAGTGGTGGAGTCTAGTTGGTCAATCAGGATAGCCAGTGAGGCCTCTGTGTGGGCATTGCCTTCGCCTGAGAATTCTGGGAACTCCAGTATTTCCTCCTTAAACAGGAGACGCTTCTCTCTCTCAGCTCACTTCCTTGGAGATGCTCTACTGGCAAGACACATGGCACTACGTCCTGGTAGCTGGGAAAGCCACACGGACCTACCCTGATGCAACAGACCTCTGGAGCCAGAGAAGCTACATAGAGAACCCTGCCAGCGCTGAGATGTTTACAATGCTACTGGATCCAAAAAGTTTCTACTCGCTGGTTCAAGATCGTCCTGCAATCGGAGTCATTGCATGTTTCGTGAGTCTGACGAGGCCTTTACAGATTGGTATCAGACATATGGGCTAATATTGGGCTCACGGACTTGACCTGGACTGGGCTGGGACGTTTTCGCAATATTCAGTTGTTCTTCTATATAAGCCTCTTTCTTATAAACATGAGTTTCTATGAATTTGTTTCTCTTGTCTACCCAGACTAACACTCCCCCTTTATGGCCCCTATTCTGGCTACCTAACATATTTAGCCAACACCTAAGTTGAATGCAAACATTTTTCTTTGGTCTTCTTTATTCAATATTCAAAAGTATACAAAAGAGGATAATAAAGATGGTTCAAAATCCAAAAATTAACTAAGCGCCAAAGTACGTGGTACTACTGGAAGAAATGAGGAGCAAAGAGAGGATAACCCACTTAACAAGTAACAAAATGACAACTATATGACAGGGACTTCAAGTGTGTGCAAATATGGAATTTAAAAACTGAAAAAAGTCCCAGAAACATTTGAAGCTCCTTGGTAAGTACTTCCTTAGTGGTAGTAACTTTCAATATGAAAGTATTAAAATGTCCAGTGTAAAAGCAGAGACCTTGTGATATGCATATGATACAACTTTGCTTATGGAAAGCTAAGAGGATTCAACACATTAATGAACAACTGAGACTAAAGCTTTCTGTAGGGATTATGGCTCGATGGGGAAAAAAAGCCTCATGCTCGGGCCAATAAACACAATGATAAAAAGAGAAAAAAATAAATTGACACGGATTTCATTTATTTCAATGCATAATCAACATTCATGGAATTAGTGAAGAAATCAAGCCATGAGATAAATGCTGCAAAAGACTTCTTTAAAGTGTTAAAGAGCAGCAGAGTCAGCAAAATGACTGTCAGACAACAAACTCGGACAACTCTCAGCAATTATAGAGAAGGTCCACTAGGAGCGATATCCTAAACTTCATGGAAGAGAATCTCAATATGAAGTACATCCAAGCTTCTTAAACTGAGAGAGCAGTAGCAACTACTAACAGATTCCCCTCTTTGTTATAGGCTGTCCACACGCTGGGGAAGCTTCCCTCCTGCCTGGCATAGCCAATTTTTTCTGGTCCCTGAGCTAACCCAGCTGACCAAGCCTCTTGGCTTGCTGTCCTCTGGTGAAGAACAGCTTTGCAGAGTCAGCTTGGTGCAGACAGTCACTAGCCAAGCTTAACTTTTGCTTTGTTCTACAGTTCCACCAGCCCTTGCTCAACATTCCTCACCTTGCCACCCCCAAGCAGGAAATGTGTTAGCAAAACAACACAATTAGGGGGCAAGGGGGAAAGAGAAGCCTAGCACTTCCCGCACCAATCTCAAAGTAGACTTGAGAGGTTTAATTTAACACCCCCCCCCATTGGGTGAGAAATCCACACACCTGGCCTCTAGACCTGGCAGGAACCCCATCTTATCCCTCAAGGGGTGGAGTCAAGGGACAGAGTTTTTGTGGGTTTTGAACTGCGGACCATGCTGATCGCAACCCAATGTGTAACCACTGTACCACCAGGGGTCCTTTTATCTCAGTAAAACTATGAAAACTAGTCCTCGGTTTATCTGACCCCAGCCATGCTATTTTTTAATCACCTAATATGTATATGAAAGGTGAACAATGAATAAGACAGAGGTGAATTGATAACTATGAATTATGATATCGCAGAAAAGCACTGACAAAACATCAACAGCCAGAAGAGCAAACAAAGCTATGCTGGAAGAGCTACAGCGGGAGTGCCCCTTAAAGAGGCCGACTCCGTGTATATGTCATCTGGATGGCAAGTCCCTGGATGGTCAAAAAGAGGAAGCCTCTCAGTGGTATACATTGACACCATGACTGCAATAATGGGCTCAAACAGCAATGTTTGAGAAGAGGGTGCGGGGCAAGGCAGTGTTTCATTCTGTTGTACATCTAGTTACTATGAATAGGACTTGGTGGCACCTAACAAAACTATATTCATATCTCCTCCTTACATAATAGGAGCATAATCCACACATTCAAGAAAATCCATTCTCAAGAGGTAAAACTTACTTCAATATATAAGCTTTTGGGAGGCTTCATATCCTGTGTTATGTCCAAACCTTCATTTCCTCCCAATGACCTCATGTAAGTAGCAAGGGACTTCTTATAACAATTGAACCATTCTATCTGAAAACAGAAAAATGGTCTTTTTACCAAGTGACAAAGAAAACAAGCTTGCCAACATTGTGTAATTGTGACTTCAAACAGCACATACGCCCATGTAGATCATGAGTGTGGCATTCCTGTATTTATATAGCGAACATTAATGGTTGTCTTCTACGAGTCAGGAACTGTCTGTGCACTTAGGATGGAGCATTCAACCAAAACAGACAAAATTCCTGTTATCACATAGCTTACAAACCAGTAGACCTAAGCACAGATCTAAAAAAACCATTCAACCAGAAACAACACTACGAAAAACACATGATTCAGTTATGGTCGCTTTAAATACTGCACGGACTCTTTTTATAAGAATGGAACAACATGCTTGAGCAGACAATGCAAATGTCCCCAAAGAGAAGGAAGGACAAGCAAAATGAGGAGTGCACACAATAGAAGATAGTGAGGCTTACTTTGGAATTCAGTTCTAAGTTGTATCTGACAAGGGTAAACCTTTATCACATGTAAAGTGGCGCAAGAGGTCACATTATTTTACGACTGCATTTGTAGGAAAGTCAGTCATCGGAATTCTATAAATGTAAAAAAGTAGATTAAGAGTTGCCAAAGGGCTGGGGGAAGGAAATAATAATAAAAGGCATTTGTTATTTTTTAAAGTCTATTATGGTTAGGGTGAAAGTTTACAGAGAAAACTCATGTTTTATACAATAATTTATATATATTTTGTTTTGTGACATTAGTTGCAATCTCCTCAGAATCTTATTTATGTATAATTACAGAAAGGTAGGCAAAACAAAGATGTACAGGTTAATGACATTATTAAGAAACAGCCTGGTCAAGGAGTAACACATCCTCAGCCCCAAAATGGAGACTTATCATTTTGTTCCATTCTGAAAATTTTACATTATCACCCAAGAATGCATCCCCAAAACACTAGTTTAGTGCTGTTCATTATTTGTACTTTAAATAGATCCACACAGTATTTATTATTTTGTGACAAATTTCTTTCACTAAACATATTTTGGATTTCTGAAATTCTACTTTAAAGTGATGAAGAGCAAGGATGTCACACTTTGAGGACTGAGCAATGCCATGGGATTTTCCATTGACCTTAGCCATGGGATTTTCCATTGCCTCATAAGCATATGAAAGTTGGACAACAATTAATAAAGACCAAAGAATAGATGCCTTTGAATTAGCATGTTGGCAAAGAACACCGAAAGTACCATGGACTGCTAACTGAACAAACAAATCTGTCTCGGAAGATCACAGCCAGACTGATCCTTAGAGATGAGTATGGCAAGACTTGTCTCACAAGTTTTGGGCATGTTTTCAGGAGACCAGTCCTTAGAAAACGACACAATACTTGGTACAGTGCAAAGTCAGTGGGAAAAACAAAAACAACTCAAGGAGATGAATTGATACGGTAACTCAACAATGGGTTCAAACATAACAATTGTGAGGATGCAGAGTCCAGGAGTACTTCATGCTGATCTAGACAGGGCCACTATGAGGCGGAACTGACGAGAAGGCACCCACCACTACTATGTTGGTTAGTATTGGGTTATGTGTTGGCTAAAGCCAAGGTCAACAGTTTGACTCAACCAGTTACACCTAGGGAGAAAGGGGATTTCTGCTCCTATAAAGAAATACAGCTTCAGAAACCTAAACAGCCAGTTCTACTTTGCTCATCCTTAAGGATTGTTAAAAGTCAATGGCAGTGGGTGTTTTACACAATTAATGTATGTATGTATGGATTGTGATAATAGTTGTATGAGCCCCAATAAAATGACTTTTAAAAAAGAAATTATGACATAAGATTATCTCTCTCTAAAGTGTCTTGGAGTCTCTAACTTGTAAACTACTATGTGTCTACCTTCATGGAAAAAAATAATACACTAATCTTTGTTAAAGATGGCATCACCTATCCCTTATCGGTGAGTTCAAAGTGAAATGTTCACATATAGAAACTGAATTTCGGTTTATGCTCTGAGAAGGAAAAGGCAGAGGCAGTGATTCTCTCCATAGACTAGACCTTGTAGAGACTCTATTAACACCGAATTTGGACCCCAGCTATAAGGGATTTCCATTGAACTCAAGGTCAAAATGAAGTCTAAAGTATGGAAATCTAATCTCAAGACTAACATTATAATTGTTCATTATAATTTTCTGGTTCTAAAATCAGCATCTTGAAGTCTTACTTGTGTGCCTTGTCATGACTACCTTGTACTAAACTAAAAAAGTTTATGCACGACAAGTTCATGTATTTATGTTTAAAATAAAATCCTCATCTATTTCTATGTTTTTAGAAAAATACTATAGCTATTGTTATTAGAGAAAGAACATGTTCTGTTCATTTCACCATAATAAAGAGGCACCCCTCAAGTCCACTTAATGTAAGATTCCGGCACAAAGACCATGGAAAAAGAACCTGAAAAATTAACTGGTAACGTAATTATTTAGTAGTTCCCTCAAGAAGCTGAGGTACTTTGTTTCTTTCTCCAGAACATGAACAGAATAAAAATAAAGCATGGAAATGTACTTAGCAATCCAAGATCAGAGGAGGCAATGGTATTAGAGATTAAAACCTGAGCAGACTGCGGATGACAGTGGAAGCCCAAACTCCATTTGCACAGTTCCCACACAGATTAAGCCTCCAGTGAATCTCCTTAGACCATGAACAAAGAATGGAAATAGTCTTGTTATACACTGAGTGCATTGGAAAGTAGATTAACACAGATAATTTTTAACGTTATTGTTTTTCTCTCTTTTGGTCCCTTTTAAATTTGTTCTAGTTTTTATATTTTCTTTTGGATTGAGGGCTGTTTGTTTTGCATATGATTTTCTTTCTTTTTTTTTGGAGTTTTCAGTGGTTTCTTGAGCATTCAATATTTTTCCATGATGAGTTAGGATAGTTAGGTGTTTTTTTTATTTTGTGTTTTACATTTTATTAGGGGCTCATACAACTCTTATCACAATCCATACGCATATGATTTTCTTTAAATAAAATCTAGGATAGGACTTAGTTACTGTGAAGACTATAAATGGATTAAGTTTCTTTGGGTTAGGACAGGGCAGGCTGGGGCAAATGGTGAGTTTAAGACTGAAGAAAATGTTCTAAAATTGATGGGGATCATAACTGCACAGCTCTTTTTAATATATTTAAACCACTGGGTTGTATGGTATATGAATTATGTCAATTAAACTCAAGTTAAAATTTTTAAATGCAGTTAGCAAGTAAATTGTTTATAAAACTCATGGCAAATTTACTGAATACATGCCGTGGCAATGACATTATATCCTGTCAGCCTGTCAATAAAATTGCAGATTGATGACCTCATTTTGAGGCATGACAGAAATAAGTAGCTCAATGGAGATCAAACGCAGTCTCTCTGCCTTCCTTTTCTGCGCTGAGACAGTCAGAGAGCTGGAGGAGACCCGTGCCAACACTGAAATGCATACACTGCCACTGGATCCACAAGACCTTCTACCCCACTGGCCTGCGATATTCCTGCATTTGGCATCATTACATATACTGAGAATCTAAAGAGGAATTTATCGACTAGGACCGAACATATAGGCTAATATCGGACTTATGAACTTGATCTGAACTGGGCTGAGATGTTTTCTCAATATATAATTGTTCTTTTATATAAAGTTCTTATACACATGAGTGTATGACTGTTCCTCTAGTCAACCCAGACTAACACTTTCTTTCATAAGTGATATACTATACCAAACTCACACAATAACAGCATTGATCACATTCCGTTCTATGCTATGTTCCAAATGGGCAGCCTTAATCATCCTGTAACAACCCTGTTAATACAGCAGTTCTCAACCTGTGGGTTACGACCTCTTTTGGGGTCAAAGGACCCTTTCACAGGAGTCACTTAAGACCATTGGAAAACATGTATTTCCAATGGTCTTAGGAACCAAGTCACTGCTCCTCTATCCATCTCCAGGAGGGTCTGCCCACATATGAGTACGCAGCGTAATGACATAATCAGACAACCCCATCACATTCAACTTGTACAAATAAAGGTGGATGTGACAGGGTTGGCACCACAATGTGTTTATGTGGACAAGTCACACATGCGTAGAGAGCAGCTGCTGTGTTAAAAGCAGCTACTGTGTTAAAAGCAGCGACAGTGTTAAAAGCAGCAGTATTGGTGGTAAATGACACTTCATGAATTATTATTTCTGGGTAAAATCATAAACTACTGCAAAAAATCGATATCTGTACCATGGGAACTTTATCTGGATGCTGATTGGTCTTTTTATATTCAGCTGTGGTTGATGTGAATACTGCTCCTTGTGATAGTAACAGGTATGTAAAAACACAACATAGAGAATGTTAAATCATAGGAAATTTTAATAAACTGTATTGACTAAATTGTGCCATGTATCATCTTTAGTACTATTTTTTTTAAATAAGAAATTTAAACAAGACGCTTGACTTGAAGGGAAAAATATCTAGGCTTCATTGAGCGTAATTTACGCCTACTTAAAGACAGATTGCCCTACATGTAATAGCTACATACAAAAATGTTATAAAACTGTCCTTGGTTTTACAATGATAAATGAAAAACATAAAAATTCTTCAATCGAACAAGGCATGCAAGGATTTTTTTCATGTCATTTTTTTTGTTTTTGTTAAACAGTGAGAGCAAAATAACCTACTGAAATACAAAGAGAGAAGCTGAATGAGCAAGCCACTGATGGAGAAGGGGAGCTTTCACAGAACCAGTGTTTTCCCCATCCCATCTCCACCTGATGTTGATCAAAACATACCATTGGTGATTTAGTAAACGAATAAATAAACAAAGAGAAAAATTTAATATGCTTGTGTACATGCACCAGTTACTTTGTGTACAATAAAGGAATGAGGAAGGGGAAATGAAATAAAGAGAAAACTATACTGTAGTTGTCAGGAGGTGGTGGAATCAAACTGTGGTTTTCTAATCGAGAATGGATTCTTGGTCGGCTGGAAGAGAGTTCTGGAGGAAAGGAGCAGGCTCCCTTAGAAGATGCCTCCTGTCTGCTGCTGGAACACATCAATTGTATCTTCATCCTCCATTTCCAACTGTGCAGGTGTGTCTGTTTCATTGATTGGCTGTCTGTCGAATCAAATCAGATCTGACTCATTGACAAACCCTGTTCACAATAGGCTTCCATTAGCTTACTAAGTGGGTGTGCCTCTGAATCTTAAACTGCACCACAGAACCATCCTGCCCTACCACCTTCAAGTTAATCTGATCATTGTTCTCAGTCTTGACTCCTCCCTTGAGTTTTTTTGTTGGCCAGGGTGAATGCTGAAGTCTTCTCAAAAGAGGTACCAGGTCCGCACCAAACGAGCACACAGGCAGCTGCAGGAACAGCAGGAGGAGGTGGCAGTGGTGGAGGAGGGAGAGCCATCTTTTGTATTATTAAAGCTATGGTTATATATTATTTTCATTAGCCAACCATCCCATGACAATGGATCATGTAGAAGAACGTTAAGAAAAGATAGTGAGGATTTTCTATGGTATGGTTTTACTTCAAAGACAGCAGGAACTGAGAAACTACAATGTCTTACTTGTTGTGAAGTTCTATTAGTTGAATCTATGAAGCTGAACAAACTAATATGCCATTTTGATAGCAAATATCCGAGCTTTGCTGGCAAGGATACCAACTATTTTAAAAGCAAAGCTGATGATAAACTCAAGAAAGCCAGACTTGACACTGGTGGCAAGTACCACAAACAAAACGTAGCAGTCATTGAAGTTTCATATTTGGTGGCACTCAGAATCACCAGCGCTATGAAACCCTACACCATTGCTGAGGATTCACTGTTGCCAGGGGCCAGTAAATTGTTCGAGTTATGATCAGAGATGAATTTGTTACAAAATTGAGCGCAATTTTCTTATCAAATGACACTGCCTGCAGAAGAATAGCAGACAAGGTTGCTGATATTCTTGATCAGATAATCCAGGAAAGTAAATCTGCTCCACTTCCAATATTTAGCATCCAGCGTGATGAATCTACAGACGTTGCAAACTGTTCACAGTTACTGTTTACCTGAGGCATATTAATGATGGCGACTTTAAATATGAGTTTCTTTTTTTGCAAACCTCTTAAAATGGCAACTACTACACGTGATGTATTTGATAGTTGGTTCATTCTGAAAGAGCATAAGATCTCTTGGGAAAAGGTTTGTGGTGTTTGCAGATGATGCTCCACTATGCTAGGATGTCAATCTGAATTTCAACGTTTGGTACTGAGTCACCGAAAGTCACCGGAACTCACTGTATAACTCATCAGAAAATATTAGCAACAAATACACGGCCAAAAGAGTTACAAGAAGTAATGAGAAGCATCATAAATTCTGTCAATTTTGTAAAGGCGAGCACTTTAAACAGTCTACTGCTTTCGCAACTGAAGTGAGACGGTTGTCCAGAGGAAAAGTTTTAAAAGGTGTTTTTGAGCATGGTGATGAACTCAAAACGTTTTTTATCAGAAAACATGACCGCAGTTCAAAGCATTTTGCAGCGATAAAAGTGAGATACAGAAAATAGTTTGATTGCCATCTTTGCCATCTTGAATGAGTTACAATTTATTACTGCAAGGACAAAATGCAACATGCCTTGATTTGTCTGAAAATATCTGATCATTCCAAAGGAAACATCAGCTTTGGGGGAAAAAATTGGATGAAAATAAAATTTACCAAAAAAATAATAAAAAGAAAATAAAATTTACATGCCTACCCTATCTGTTTTCTTTGAAGAACATGACACTGAACCAGACAAAAGGATTACAATTTCTGTGAAAGAACACTTGCATATGCTTGCAGATGAAATTTCATCGTACTTTCCAAATCTACCCGACACCTCATTTGCACTTGCCAGAAGCCCATTTACAGTCAAAGTTGAAGATGTTCCTGAGATAGCACAAGAGACGTTTATTGAACTAACAGCGATGCAGCGAGAACTGATTTCTCTACAATGCCAGTTACAAAATTCTGGATCAAGTGTTTGCAGTCAGGTCCTGTTCTGTCTGAGACTGTGTTGCACCTTTTTCTTCCATTTCCAACAACTTATCTTTGTGAAACAGGGTTTTCCAGCTTGTTTGTTATCAAGTCTAAATAAAGAAGTAGATTTGTTGTGGAAGATGATCTTGTGCTCTTGCAAAGACTGTCTGGAGAATTTCTGATCTAGTGAGAAAGAAACTATCTCAACCTTCTGGCTTTTTACGCACACTGTCGCAAAATGTAGCAATGTAGTTCACTATTGTTATATTAAGACTGTTACTCATGCTACACCATGCTTCAAGACAAAATTTCATTTATTTATAATTAGAAATCAGTATTTCACAAGATATAATTACCTATTTTTGTGATTAATCACTATGCTTTAAATATGTTCAATTTGTAAACTAAAAATATATCCTACATATCAGATGTTTACATTATAATTCACAACAGTAGCAAAATTACAGTTATGAAGTAGCAACAAAAATGATTTTAAGATTGGGGATCACCACAACATGAGGAACTCTATTCAATGGTCGTGGCATTAGGAAGGTTGAGAACCAAGGCTGTAGTAGGACACACTATGACCCCATTTTGTAAATAAAGGAGTGAACACAGAGCAATGAGGTTACTTGCCCAAGATTAGAAAGCAGTGTCAGGAGTTGAAACCAAGTGCTCTGACTCTAATGTTCTATCTTGAAATACTGGTCTAGCACCCTACCTTCAGTGACAAATACTCATCTTATTCTGAATATTTATTCATGCTGACTAGAAAACTACATATCTCCTAAGAATAATGTCGGCTTTTCAACTCCACTGATGAATCACTAATAAATAAAAGAAACTCCTTTTTTAATTATTTGTCAGTTTTCCCTATAGCACTAGAATTACTTACTACTACTCCCTTCCAGGAGGGTACCCCAGTGGCAGTTGCTACATTTGTCACTATTAATGGAAAGGTTGGCAATTTGAATCCACTTAGCTACTCTGTAAGAGAAAAATATGGCAGTTGGTTTCCATAAAGATTGATAGTGTATATGGATTATGTGCCAAATAAGACAGTTCAAAACAAAAATAATGTATAGCCTTATAAACCTCTGAGGCAGTTTTAGTCACAATCGACTTGAGAGTAATGAGTTTGGTTTTATACTTCCCATGCCTATCGCAGTAAGTACTAACTGCTTAAAAAACGCTGAAAACTTATTGCTGAAAAGGTGATCAAATCATGGATCAAATGATAGCAACTCAAAAGATTAGCTAGGAATCTTGGAGTAGTAAGCTTATGCTAGTGAGGAATAACTCAGAAAAGTATGGTAAGAATGGTTGCTTAATTCAAAAAGTATGTGTCAATAAATTATATATACAAACTGCTGAGTTAGTAGTTTATATTTACCTCTACACATTCTCACAAACAAAATATAGAAAATTTACAGAAAACAGAGAAATACCAGTAAACATCATTGTAGAAAAAAAAAGCCAGGATCTCAGTATTTTCCCAAAATCATTAACTTGAAAAAGTGCTAACTTACTTCTTCAGCAGACATGTGAAATCGTAAAGCATTAGGCAACACACTGCCATATTCCCACCTAAGTGCACGAATCCGCAGTAACCGGTCATACCTAGGACATTGAGAGAGTATTAGCATACAAACAAGCAGGAAATCAGACATTGTTCTATCAGTAAGGACTCAAGGATCTTATCAACTAAACTGTCATTTGTGGATTTTTTTTTTTTTAAGATTCTGATGCAAATAGATCTACTCTAAGAAGACATCTTTGGGACTACCAGAAATCGGGAATAGGAACTGGGCTGATGCCCCTAGCACTGTTCATTGTCGTAACTGTGATGGTGACACAGCAGTAATGTGGAAAAAGATCAGAAAGGCCCTTATTTCTTAGAGATGTATCCTAAAGTATATAGTGGTAAAATGTTATCTGATGTTTAGTACTTAGTTTTAAGTAGCCTAACATACATATGTCATAAATTATGGAAAATGTATTGTTAAATTTATAAGACAACTCCAGGAGCTTCACTATATTATTCTCTCTGCTTTCAAGAATAGTGCAATCTTTTACAATACAAATTTTAAACTGGAAAAACGAAATTAAAATGCTTACATTAAATCAAACTTAAAAGAAATAACTCACTGCCACATGGAGTTGTTTGACTCATACTGACACTGTAAGGACAGGATAGAAGCGCACCAGTGAGTTTCCGAGATTGTAACTCTTTTTTAAGAGTAGAAAGCCTCATCTTTTCCCCGCAGAACAGCTGGTGGTTTTGAAATGCTGTTTCTGGTTAACAGGCCAGCGCATAAACACTGAAAACACTCTCACTTCCATCAAGCCAATGCTGACTCATAGCAAACCCCTGTGGGTTTCCGAGATTGTAATTATTTACAGGAATAGAAACACGGCCTTTTCCCCTCGGAACTACTAGTGGTTTTGAACTGTGGACCATGTAGATCACAGCCCAACAAGTAACCATGCTACCAGGGCTCCATGCATAACCACAGAGATAAATAAATCTGAGATCTGTTGCTATCAACCAGAAACTTAATTGAGAAACCCCATGGAAAACTCTTCTTTGTTTCCTGCTACTACAAGTAAAATCACAGCAGCTTACAAGTACGCAATAGTGCAGCGTCGATTTCTTAACAAAGAACAGTGCCGAAATTTGATGGTTGGTATCAAATTGCTTCTTCCGTCTGATTTTGCTTCATTACTAGGAAGAGAATTAAAGAGAAAATGGATAAATACACTGCAGAACAACAAAAATTTTTAAGTTTTATTGACATGTAACAATTCACATCAAACAATTCAATAGTTATTAAGAATTGTACAAAAAAACTGTACAATTACCACTACAATCAATTTTAGAACATTTTCTTATTTCTTGTACTCATTGTTATTAGCTTCCTGTTTCCCACCAACCACCCCTACAATCCCCACAAGAAACCATTAAATCCAGTTCCTGGCACTACAGAACCAAAAAAATTAATTTTTCCATGATATTTTTCAAAGGACTGATACACGTACACATTTTTACCTATTTGTACGTAACAGTTTACCTAAGCAAATTGTGCTGCTTCTACTTCAGAACTTTTATTTACACATTACAAGATTAAAGTAAGAAAAAGCCAAGTTAACTAACTTGTCAATGCAATGATACTATAATAATTTAATCTCCTTTAACCATTTGGTATTGTACAGTTTTGCACACTGATTGCTTTCTATTATTTCAAAAGACAAGTGTCCTATTTGTTCACTGAGGTAAGAGAAAACCTGACATCATGGCCCGAAGAAGGTGGTCTTACATGATGTTTCTATTGTATGAGCACTCCGCTTCTAGGAGCACTTCCGAATCCTCACCACACTACTGTATCTGGACATGGAGTCAGCAGTTTATTCATTCAACAAATATTTGCTATTTCCCCATCTATATTTTTTACTATACTTTAGGGTTTTTTCATATACAGAGGAAGTAGTTTCACCCTATAAAATGCACATCTTCTTAGACACTTGATATGGATCACATTTTTTTTTTATGGATCACATTTTAAAACCAGAAGAACAAAAGGAGTAAGTATCTACTTTAGCATTTTAAAGCAATTAGATGAATATAAAAAGGGTCCACCATGCTTTGTTCCACATAATGCACTAGGCCCTGAGAACAGGAAAAATGCACACCCTGTGCTGTTAGGTTTTTCCATCTGCTGTCACTCTATGGGTACCAGATTATGGTCTACATTGTACAAACTAAGCACAAATACACCTAAACCAAGTACTTAAAAACATACATCAAATGTCCTAAAAAAAATCACATTTATAGGTGGGTAAATAAAAAGATTTCTTTTGATATATAATTTAACCAGACATTGCTTACAGTGATTGTTTTCTCAGAAGGACATCAGGAAGATGGGGGACAAAAATTTAAAACAAGAATTTACAAGTGTTATGAATATAAGAAAGTAGTTCAAAGTGGAACACATCCTGGCCCACCAAGCCCTGAGGACGATATTTCCACTCAGAGAAGTCAAAGCACAGAGAGGACCATATGGCCAGTCCACTATGAGACACGATGTACCTCACTGACCCATAGTGCTACCAGGGGACAACACTGGAAACACAGTGTGGGAACTGTGCCCAATCTGACCCCATCACACTGAGGCAAAACACTAAGAGCCATGCAACAGAACAGCAAAGGAAGCAGAGCAAAGAAGTCTTGAGGGAGTACAAAAAATAGACTTTGGGGCCAGAGTGTGCCACCCCATCAGACTCAACTGGAAAACACTCCTAAAGGTCAACAAACAGACCTTGAACTATTTACAGGCTTTTCTCTTTTTTTTGTCTTTTTTTGGTTTTCTTTTGTTGCTTTGTTTTGCTCTGTCTTGTTTTTTGTGCATATTATTATCTCTGCAATTCTATCTAGAAAAAATAGGCGGGATAAACAATCTGAAGGAGAAAACAACGGACTGCTGGTTCTGGGGAGATATGGGAGCAGGGGAGGCGGGGGTGGGGGGAAAGGAAGTGGGTGTTAACAAACCTAGGGACAAGGGAACAATAAGTGATTCAAAATCAATGGCCAGGAGGGTGCAGGAGGCCTGGTAGGGCTTGATCAAGAGCAGTATAACCTAGAGGAATTACTGAAATCCAAATGAAGACTGAGCATGATAGTGGGACAAGAAGAAAGCAAAAGGAAATAGAGGAAAGAATTAGGAGTCAAAGAGTATTTAAAGGTCTAAATACAGGTGTGTACATGCCAATATTTATATATGATGATGGAGAAGTAGATCTAATGTGCGAGTATTTATAGGTTTAATATTAAAGGACATTGGGACTCTACTCAAATACTCCCTCAATGCAAGAACACTTTGTTCTATTAAATTGGCATTCCATGATGCTCACCTTCCCTACATGATTGCTGAAGACAAAACAGGTGCATAAGCAAATGTGAAAAAGAAAGCTGATGGTACCAGCTATCAAAAGATATGGCCTCTGGGATCTTAAAGGCTTGAAGATAGAGACCCACATGGATGAAGCACACTAACCTGTGTGATCACGAGGTATCTATAGGAACAGGTACCAGTCATCCAAGAACAAAAAAAATCATCATTGTGAATGAGGGGGAGTGCGGAGTGGAGACTCAAAGTCCATCTGTAGGCAAGTAGACATCCCTTTACAGCAGGGTCACAGGGAGGAGACGAGCCAGTCAGTGTGCAGTATAACACTGATGAAACACGCAACTTTCCTCTAGTTCTTTAATGCTTCCTCCCCCAATTATCATGATCTCAATTCTACCTTACAAATCCGGGTAGACCAGAGGCTGTACACTGATACAGATAAGAGCCGGAAACACAGGGAATCCAGGGCAGATAAACCCTTCAGGATCAATGAGTGCAGCAATACCAGGAGGGTAAGGGGAAGGTGGGGGAGAAAAGAGGAACCAATGATCCACATATAACCCCCTCCCTGGGGGTGGAAAACAGAAAAGTGGGGGAAGGGAGATATTGGACAGTGTAAGACATGAAAAAATTTTTATAAATTATCAAAGTTTTGTGAGGTAGGGAGGGAGGGAGAAGAAGGGTAAAAAATGAGTGGATACCAAAGACTCAAGAAGAAAGAAAATGTTTTGAGAATGATGATGGCAACAAATGTGCTTGACATAATAGATGGATTTATGGATTGTGCAAAGAGTTAGTTATACAAGCCCCCATTAAAATGATTTAATAAAATAAATAAACCTAACCAAACTCACTACCAAAAAAAAAAAATTTCCTGTGTCCATTGCTGGTAGGAATGTAAAATGGTATCGCTAATGTAGGTAGTAGTGTCGCAGCTCAACAAAAATCTGATCTACTACACCCAGATTTGAAAAGACATGCAAACAGACTTGTACACCAACATTCCTTGCTATACTATTTGCAATGGGTGAAGATAAGAACCACCTAATGCCCATGAATAGGAAAATGTGATATATATGTGTACACACTACTGCTGCTGCTGATGTTACTCAGCCAATCGGAGAAATGAAGAATTGGCACAATCTACAATATGGATGGGACTCGATGTCATTAAACTAGTGAAAGAAGTCAACCACAGCACGGGACTTGGTTTCAATCTCTTGCCACCAAGAACAGTGGCCCAGAACTACCAGTCTGTTTTAATGCTTCTTTGCTTTTTATGGCAGGTGTGGCTCTGCTGTTGTAAATATTATTGGAACGTTTGCCCTATCACCAACTCCTGTTGTTTCTGTAAATAGTGCTCAGTCACTTAAAGGTTTAATTTACACAAGTCAACAATTCATGTATTGCAGTTCACAGCTGGCCCATACTTGTATAATTTCCCTTTCTCGACAATGTTCTAAATTCTGTAACATTGGCTAAACTAATGACACCATCAAAGTGTACCGGCTACACATTAGACTCCTAAGTGAAACATCAGCAGTTTAAAGTCACCAGCCAAGTCTGTGGGGGAAGGATGAGGCTTTTTACTCCTGTGATGATGTGCAGGCTGGGAGACACACAGGACAGTTCTACCCTGCCCTATAAAGTTGTCATGAGTCAGCAAGGGGATGATAATTGATAATGTTCTGTAACATAAAATGACAATGATGTCTCTTAGGTGAACCAGAGTCATTTATAAACCATGAGTGGATTTTAGGCTTGTACTTAATTCTAGTCCCAATCTAAGAACAGCTAGTTCTTATGACATGGTCCTGCTTGGTGGTTGCCCTCATGAAGAAATCACTGAAGATATGAGTCTACAGCAAAATGTGGTGGAGAACCTAGATGGTGCCCAGCTATTAGAAAAAATAGTGTTGGGGATTTTAAAGGTTTGTTTTCAAACAAGCAGCCATCTAAGTGGGGTGTCACATGGAAGGAGCACATCAGCCTGTGTGAACATAATCCAAATCTAAAGGCTGGAATGATATCAAAGCTTAAATTGTGAACAATTGGTTTGTAGAAGGCTATGGTTGTCAGTGGAAGCCCAAAATCCATTTAGAGGGTCCACAAAGAGATCAAGCCTCTTGTGAATTCCCTCTCGTTATAGCTGAGGGATGTGAAGAGCTCTATTATCAGACACTGTAAATCAATATGTCAGACATAGATCAAAATGCAGTATATCTTATTTGATTTTCCTTTGGACCCATTTTAAAGCTGTTTCAATTAAAAAAAAAAGTGAAGGGAAAATACTCATGAAGCAAACCCTTGGAGCCTCACTGTGACCATGGACGAGGGGTGGAGGGCCTCGCTAGCATGCAGAGCGCAGTGGATTCCTGCGGATGCGGTTAGGTTCAAACTCAGCACCCCACCATTTGCTCTCCCTTATGAGCCATCTAAATGTGTTCTAGTTCTTAAGATACTTGTAGCTTTCTTTTGACTGAGGTTTTTGTTTTACTTTCATAGTCTTCTTAGTGTTGTTTTTATTGTTTTCACTGTTTTTCTGTATATAAAATCCAAAATAGGTGAATCAGAGGCAGTAACTGGATTCATGGTTCCTTGGGGCAGGGCAGGGGAGGTGGGGAGGAAATGGGGAGCTAATAACAATGAGTCCAAGAATGAAGAAAATATCTAAACCTGATTATGGTGATGATTCTACAACGATATGTGAATTATATACCAATAAACTGTTAAAAAGTCATTCGCAAATTATATAATTAAATGGTTCAATCATATTAAGAAGAGTTGTACAATCATTACCACAATCGAATTTAGAACATTTTCTTCCTTCTTGTACTCACTGTTATTATTGTACTCACTTCCTTCAAACCGCCCCGGCCACAACTCAGGAACCATTAATCAAGATATTGTCTCAATAGATATACCTACCCTAGATTTCATATACACTAAAACATTTAAAAACAGCAAAAAACCTACTATAAATAACAAAGTAAAACAAAAGTATCCCAACTGAAAAGATAGAAAATATAAAAAACTAAAATCAATTTAAAATGGGTCAAAAAGGAGATCAATGGATATGGTGCTAAATTTTAAAGGAATTGCATCTGCAATAATCCACTTTCCAATGCACTCTGCATAACAGCAAGGCTAACCACAACACTTGTCTATGCTCAAAGAGGACTCACAGAGCTTTATCCATACATATTTCCCCTGCACTTTGTTTTTACTGAAGTAAAATGGGTCAAAACAGAGGTCAAATGATATCATGCTTTATTGTAATCATCTCTATAACACTCTCTGTCTGATAGCAAGACTACTGACATCCTTCAACTGAGTCAGAGAGGATTCACCGGAATCTTAAACCACTTGTGTGGAACTTGCAAATGATTTTGGATTTCCACTGTCATCCATATCCTTCTGCAAATCAGGTGTTCACAATTTAAGCTCTAATACTATTCCCTCCTTCATATTTGAGTTTTAATTATTCACACTCCTCTGGTCACAAAGGCTGATGTGCTTCTTCCATGTGGACTTAGGTGACATTTCACTCAGAAGGCTGCTTGCTTAAAAATAAGACCCCATGCGCCATTCTTTCTAAAAATCATACCATCTAAATTTCTTTACTACACTTTGCTATAGCATCCATATCTTCAGTGAGCATCAAAAAGGGCCAAGTCACAAGAACTAATTCTCATATTGGGCTAGAATTAAATGCAAGTCTAAATCCCATTCATGTTATCTATGGTTTACGTACATCTCTGGTTAATCTTAAAGAGACATCATTGTAATTTTATATTAGAGAACATTATCAATCAGCCCCTGGGGCACATGGCAATTCTATTGATAGTGTGAACTTTTTGATTAAAGAATCTATAAACGAATGCTGATCAAAAGGGAAAAATTCAAAATTGAATTTCAAATTACCAAGAACTCTAGACTTTCTAGAGCCACGTAAACTGGAAAAACCCAAGTCCTAAAATAATCCTTAAACCAAAAATATCCTCCAAAGTGGGTCACTCCACAAAGAGGTGGGATATGGGATAAGACCATCCACCTGAGGGTCTACACCAAGACAAGGCTGGGGCAAATCCCCACAGAAATGAAAGAACCTTGCCAGGAAATCAAGTTTAGGCCAGGGGAGAGGAACATCACTGATAGTTCTGTTGGCGAGCATGGTAGGTGATTGGGGAGAAATATCCTCACATTGGGAAGGGGTGCTAAACAATGATTGTAGGGAACCTATAGGGACAATGGTCCAGATTTTATGTTCCTGGGTAAACACTACAAATATGTCTCTAGCCAAAGCTCAATAAAACATGCCATGGACTAAACACCAAGGTGTCACTGGATGCTGACCTTGTGGTACGGTAAACCTTGTGGTCAGCATGGCATCACTCGGGCTACACAAGCGCTTAACACAGAGGCCCAGCAGAATGAACTGAGCCTGGCCTCAAAGGTGCCTGTACCCTTGGACTGAGGACTGGGGTGCTTAGATAGAAGAGGAAGCAGAGTGGCTGCCCTGGACCTGTGGAAGTGATGGTCATTGGACCTTGGGGGGAACCCCATTTGGTTGGAGTCCATCAAAAGGGACTCAGAATCACCATATATTTAGTACCTTGATGCTCCCCTCTCAGTGATATGACTGGCTTTGATCTGTTGGGCAGGGATTTAAACTTGGAAGAATTGATCCAGGATGTTTCCCCTGGCATCGATCCCCCCTGCTTAGGGTAAACAGAATTCAACTGAATATGAGATCTAACTGTGTGGAGCAACAACTCATGGGTTTCGGCTCAAGTTAGAACTGTACTTGCAGACTCCTCAAACCTACAGCAGAATGATGTGTCATCGGAAAACTTGATGGTGTTGCCAGTGCAATCATCTTATACTCCAGGGGGAATGATTGACAATGTGTTACTTTTCTGTTTCTATGGGTTTTTTCCCCTGCCTTTCATTTGCTTGTTTTGTTTGTGTTTGTCTTTAGTTGTCTGCTAGTTGTTTTGTTGCTGTTGGTGGGGTAGTTGGTCTTACAGGGTATTAATTTGTCATAGTATGGCTGTCAAAGTAAACCCGAGCTATGCATATCCCAGGGACAAGCAGATGGATTCTGGCCCCAATTTAACTTTAGTCCCAATCCAAAGACAGTTAGTTTGGATAACATGGCCTTGCCCACCTCATGTAATGATCACTGAAGATAAGGGTGCTACAGCTAAGTGTGGTGAAGAAAACAAATGGTGCTCACTATCAATCGGAATAGTGTGTGGAGTCTTAAATTCAAACAAGTAGTCATCTAAACGAGGAGTGAACTATGTCCACAAAGAAGAAGCACACCAGCTTGCGTGACCCAAAGGCACGCAAAACAAAATTCAAAAATGACAAAGGGAAAAGTATCAGAGCCCAAATTTCGAAGACCCAATTTATAGAATGCTATAGAAGATAGGGGGGCCCCAAACCCATCTGCAGAGTATCTAGTCAGATTAAGCCACCAGCAGATCCCCTCTAGTCACAGGAAAGTGTCTCGAACAGCTTTTCTATCAGATAGAGATCATTGTAAGTGTGATTATGCTGGAATGAACTGGATACATGGTCAGATGACCTCCCTTCTAACCTGAACTTGTTCTTGGTCAGTGGTTTTCAACCTTCCTAATATACATTTACTACCGTCCCTCATATTGTGGTGACCCCCCCAACCATAAAATTATTTTTGTTGCTACTTCATAACTGTAATTTTGCTGCTGTTATGAATCGTCATGTAAAACCTGATAAGCAGGAAGTATTTTCATTGTTACAATTTGAACATAATTAAAGCATAGTGATTAATCACAAAAACATTTTCTATTGTGAAAGACTAATTTCTAACTACAAATGAAATTAATTTTGTTGTAAAGCATAGTGTAGCATGGGTAACAGTTTTCACGCCAGTTACTCGTATGTGGGCATATCTGCATATGGGCAGCCCTGCCTAGAGACAGCTAGAGGAACAGTGTCTTGGTTCCTAAGACCATTGGAAATGTGTTTTCAGGTCTTAGGTGACTCCTGTGAAAGGGTTGTTTGACCCCCAACGGGTCGTAACCAACAGGTTGACAACTGCTGTTTAGGTGAGAGCATTTCTTGCTTGTTCTAAGACAAGGTGGTCTTTTCTTTCTTATTCATTATTTGTAATTTTATCTCTAAAGAATTGATTGTGTTAATGATTATGTAAGTCTTCTTGATATGACTGAACTATTGAATTGTGTGATATATGTGGATTAAGTACCAATAAAACTGTTTTAAAAAAGGCTCAGAAACCCACACAGGCAGTCTATCCTGTCCCATAGAGTCACTATGAGTCGGCATTGACTCAATGGCAGTGAGCTTGGTTTGTTTTTTGACCAAATCACAGGGCACTATTACTTTGTCTTACAGCTCAAATTCTTCACTGTGCCAAATCCCAGGCTTAACTTTTACTATCTGTAAATCTAGAAACCTTTTGAGCTTTCTGTAGCACTAGTTCTGTATAAACTCCACTCCAACTATGAATAATCTCTACTGCGCCGATACTCAAACCAAACTCTGCCAGTGAGTTGATTTCCACCCAAAGCAGTTCTGCCCATAGGACAGGGTAGAACTGCCCCTCTGGATTTTTAAGACTGTCACTTTATAGGAGTAGAAAGCTTCATCTTTCCTCCTCAGAGTAGCTGATGGTTCCAAACAGCTGATCTTGCAGTCAGCAGCCCAACATGTAGCTATCATGTTGTCTATTGTCTATACTGCCTACTATATATTGTCTATTCTCTTTAATTTTTTTTAAAAAGTAAAATGTATGTATTCCACTTTGTTAGTGCTTTTATTCACTTGTATCTCAATTTGGGTCTATCCTAATTCCGTCATATCAATCAACCAACAAATATGCATTAAAGCACCCAAAATGCAGATATAACAATAAGCAATATTAAGTCCTTTAGAGCTGGGCTAAATTATATAGTTAGAATATAATCAGGTGCACAGAGATTAAAAAAAAACCCAAATATGATGCAAAATCAACTAGCTAATATTATTTCTAATTAATTCTTAACTCTGATAACTTAAAAAAAATCTTATGAAAACTTACACATCGGATTGGTTTTGTTCATATAAAGCCTTCCTCTCCTCCAGAATTTGTCTGAGTCCATCCTCTTGGAATATATAAACTGCTTTTGATATATATCCATGGATTCCCCAATGCATTCAATTAATCCCCTAAGTCTATCTGTACTACATTTATCCTCAATTTATATATATAATTTATTTAAAATCCATAGCCATTGCATAAATTCTGGCTATTTATGTACCTACATCAAAAATAAAGGTTTAATCGAGCATGAAATTACACCTTTTCACTGCAAAAACAACAAATACAAGTTTTAAAATGTTTCTCCCAATTTTTTCCCCCAAAGACAGTTTTGGTTTGTACTGCAAGAAAAGAAAGGCCAAAGGAATTTTTCCTACCATCTACCTTAAGATAGAAATTTTTCACTTAGACAAATAAAATGTTTTAATTCTAAAATTCATAAATGTTAATAAGATAGTTGACCATTTGAAACGAAGTGACATCACATATTCTTTCAGCCAAAATACAGTCTTGGGTTCAACCAACCCTGTAGCCAATTATATGTTGAAAATATTTGATGATGATGAATAGCCTTGTTTACTCTTGATGTCATTTATTACCCATTTCATCTCCACAATTCTAAAAGTTACAAGTCCTGCTAGTCTTCAATCACTTAAAAAACTCATTTATCAATATCTGTAGAATTGAGTTTCAATCATCCACATTTCTCACCACTAGCTCATCTCTCTGCCTCCATTAGTTCTTCTCTTCTGATGCATTTTCCATATTGCCAATAACCAAAACCACTTCCATTAAGTACATTTTGATTAAATGACCCTATAGGACGGAGAAAATTGCTCCCTATGGTTTATACAGCTGTAAATCTTTACAGAAGCGGCTATCTTTCTCCCTTAGAATGGCTGGTGTGTTTGAATTGCTGACCATTAGGCTAGCAGCCCAATGCATAACTCCAGGCCTCATTTTACTGCCAATAAGTACTCCAAAATATAAAAACATCCCGCCACACCCCTACCTGAAAACCTCTACCTGATTCCAAATGCCTGTGGAATAATGCCGAAGTTTTTCTAATCCTAGAACCCACCATTGACATCTCCATACATAACCTTTCCAGTTGTGATCATGAGTCTTAAGCCATTGTTTATCACCTGCCTGTGTGAGGGCTAATACTTCATACAAGGCTCGAACACCCACTCCCAACCCCCCAGTAGCATTTCTCTTTATGCTCCCATCTACGCAACACCAGTTTCACTTACCACATTGCATTCTATTCACTTGTGTTTCTTGGTCCTCACTGACATCTATCTAGTTGCTGCCCTATGATTGTTTACTACGATGCTTAAACGTACTTAGACTTCCAGGGTTCAAGCTCTAGCTCTGCTCTTTACTGGCTATATCACCACTGACAAATCTCCTAACTTCAATTCTCCATTCACATGTTTGAGGTGGGGGGAGACAGCTCAGATCTCACACAATTATGAGGAGAGACAATTGCAAGCTAAGTGCTGAACATCATTCCTACTTCCATGTTATTGTAGTGGACAAATAATCATAATAGTAACAATACGACTGTTAGCACTATTATTATTTCTTGTAGAAACAGCATACAGGGACTCAGCCCTGAGTGTGTCAGGTACAGTTCCTCACTACACCAAGAGCTCTGTACCATCATCATGCCCATTTTTGTTGGTGAGAACACTGGACGCACAGAAAGCGTGAGTCCACAGTGATCGAACAGAGTATGAATCTCAGTCTGGCACCAGAGGCCTACTTCATCATCACATTTTGCTCACTGAGTGCGTGCGCGCACACTAATGCGCATAAAACGCTAGATCCAATAAAAACGACTGGTTCTGTGGGTTTCTGAGGCTGTCAATCTTTAAAAGAACAGAAAGCTTCCAGCTTTCTTCGGCAGAATGGAGGTGGATTCGAATTTACTTTAGTTCGTATTAGGCAACCTTTTACTTGGCTAAGCAAAGGAAAAGCAACAAAGCTAAAAATGAAGCAAAACGGAAGGAAGTAGACTTTGAGGAAGCGCAATTGCTGAGTTGTACAGTAACTTCCTTCTTTCTCCCACAGTAACCTTTTGTTATGCTGTTACTTTCCCTTCCGGAACTTGTCTCACACCCTCAGGGGAATCTGAAGCAAACCGCGAAAAGAGCAGCCCAGGGGAGATCCCGCTCACCCTCCAGCCCCTTTCAGCCAAGCTCCCCGGACCTCCATCCCGCCCTCTGCCGTCCAGCCCGTCATATTAAAGGCGGGCAGCTGCCCTTCTGGCGTGTGGTGCAGTTCGCGGACCACCTCCGTCGCCTTTTCACAGAACATGGCGGGTAGACCTGGTACCGGGACCTCCTTGTCGGCCGCCCACTTGACCGAAGAGTCTGCGGGCTCCCTGCAGCCTAGTTCGCGCCGCGCTTATTAGCGCAGGTCTAGGAAATCGCCTGCGCTTTGGCGGTAAAAATCCCCAACCAATGGGAAGGCAAGGACGCAGGTTGCGTGGCTACGGTGGTTGCAAAGGGACAATTCCATACGCGGTACAGAAATATGACCGGAAGTGGGGAGGCGGTGACCGGTGCCTTCTTCCGGTGGAACGCGGCCCTCCGGAAAGAGTCCTTGGGGTTCCATTTGACTTTATCCATGAGGAGAGACGAATTTTCCAATACTAATCTGAGCACCTAGTTTCGGGAGCAGCATAGCTTGGAATAGATGTACCGCCCACACCCCCCGAAACTTCCTCTTTTCCCTTTTTAAAAAATAAAAATCATTCTATTGAGGGCTCATATAACTATCCATATGTACATACATTGTGTCACGCTCATTTGTACATTTTTGCCATCATTCTCAAAACATTTGCTTTCTCCTTACTCCCTTTATATCAGCTCCTCACTTTTTCCCCTGCTTCATGGAACCTTGATCATTTATCAATTATTTTGTCATGTCTTACAGTGCCCACATCTCCCTTCATCCACTTTTCTGTTGTGCAACTCCATGGAGGGGGTTATATGTAAATCCTTGTAAGCAGTCCCCCCCCCCTTTTTAAAATCATTTTATTGGGGGCTTGTACAACCCTTATCACAATCAATACATCATTCCATTGTGTTTAGGACATTTGTGCATTTGTTGACCTCATCATTCTCAACACATTTCCTTTCTAATTGAGCCCTTGGTATCAGCTCCTCGTTTTTCTATCTCCCTCCCTACCCCCTCCCTCCTAAACCCTTGTTAATATTGATAGGTTTAGAATTAAGGTAGCAGATGGACATTGGACCTCCACTTCTTTTCTCCCTCAATTGCAAGAACACTTTGTTCTATTGAACTGGCATGCCGTGATGCTCACCTTAAAAGCCTGAAAATAAACAATCCGCGATCTAGCTCAGAAACAGCAAAGCCTACGTGGAAGAAGCACACCAGCATGTGTGATCACGAGGTGTTGAAGGGATCAGGCATTAAAGAACAAAAAAAATCACATCATTGTGAATGAGGAAGGGTATGGAGTAGGGACGAGGCCAAAACCCATCTGAAGGAAAGTGGACATCCCCTTACAGAACGGTTGTGGGAAGAGAAGAGGTGTTCAGGGTGCAGTGGAGCAACAATGAAACATACAGCTTTGCTCTAGTTATTTTCTATTTATTTATGTATTTGTTTGTATCATTTTATCAGGAGCTTGCACATCTCTTATCACAACCCATACATACATTGTGTCGAGCACATTTCTACATTTGTTGCCATCATTATTCTCAAAACCTTTGCTTTCTACTTGAGCCCTTGGTATCAACTCCTCATTTTCTCCAACCCTCCCCGCCACCCCCTCCCTCATGAACCCTTGATAATTTATAAATTATTATTTTGTCATATCTTACACTGTCCGACATCTCCCTTCACCCACTTTTCTGTTGTCCTTCCTCCAGGGTGGAGGTTATGTAGGTCCTTGTAATCGGTCCCCCCTTAATACCCCACTTTCCCTCCACCCTCACGGTATAGCCATTCTTAGCACTGGTCCTAAAGAGAGCGTCTGACCTGGATTCCCTGTGTTTCAAGTTCCTATCTGTACCAGTGTACATCCTCTGGTCTAGCCAGATTTGTGCGGCAGAATTGGGATCATGATACAGGAGGGGGTTGGGAGAGGAAGCATTTAGGAATTAGAGGAAAGTTGTATGTTTCATCATTGCTACACTGCACCGACTGGATCATCTCCCGACAACCCTTCTGAAAGGGGATGACCACTTGCCTACACATGGTTCTTGGGTTCCCAATCTTCACTGCCCTCATTCACAATGATATAAATTTTTTGTTCTTTGATGCCTGATACCTGATCCCTTTGAAACATCATGATCACACAGGCTGGTGTGCTTCTTCCATGTTGCCTTTGTTGCTTCTGAGCTAGCTTGTTTACCTTCAAGTCTTTAAGAGCCCAGACGCTATCACTTTTGACAGCCAGGATTTGTTTCACCACATTTGTTTATGCGCCCATTTGTCTTCAGCAATCATATCGGGAAGGTGAGCACACAATTATATGACATTTTTTGTCCTTTGATGCCTGATAACTGATCCCTTTGGCACCTCATGATCACACAGGCTGGTGTGCTTCTTCCATGTGGGTTTTCTTGTTTCTGAGCTAGACAGCTGCTTATTTACTTTGAAGTCTCTAAGACCCTATATCTTTTGATAGCCATTTGTCTTCAGTGATCAGATCATTACACACCTCTTTTTAACAAGTTTAAACTATTGTATTATATGACATCTGAATTATATGTCAATAAAACTGAAAAAATTTTAAAGATTAAAGGAATATATGGAGTCGCTATACTAAAAAGAACTAGTCAATATTGCATCATGTTAAGAGGTATCATATAAGAACCAAAGGTACTGAAAGAAGAAGTCCAAGTTGCACTGAAAGCATTAATCAAAAACAAGGCTCCAGGAATTGTTGGAAAACCCACTGTAGGCAGTTACATAATCTAATAACTTGAGAAAGGGTAAAGTCTAGCCTGTCAATAGGGTCACAGCGAATGAGGCCTCTGTGGGGCCTGGCTTTCTCCAGAGGATTTTGGGTATTCCTGTATTGCTATCTTGTGGTGGAACACACTGTCTCTTTTCTACACAATCCTGTTGACAAACCACATGGAGACACACTGAGAGAGCCAGAGCCCTGGAGCTGGAGGAGCCACATAGTGACCCCTGCCAGCCCCAAGATCCTTCACCGCTACTGGATCTACATGACTTTCCACCCACTGGTCTGTGATATTCTTGCATTTGGCATTATTGCATGGCTACATGAGTCTAAAGAGGAATTTATTGACCAGTATTGGACATAGGGGATAATATTGGACTTACGGACTTGATCTGGACTGGGCTGGGATCTTTCTCAATATACAATTGCTCTTTTATACAAAGCTCTTTCTTATACACATGAGTGTCTGTGAATTTGTTTCTCTGGTCTACCTGGACTAACACATTATGCTACCTGGAGTGGTGTACTAGAGAAACAAATCACAAAGATGGAGAGTGGATGCTTGTTTGACGTCTGCTCATGGTAGTACTTTTTTGGCTAGCCAGAGGTTAGATCTGGCCATTCAGTTTGCTGGGTTGTTTTATGGAAAAAATACAGGAAGTTAAACTTTTTATGATTTCCTTTGATTGCTGTCTTTGGTGATTCCTGTACTAACTGGTAAAAATGAATGTGATTAATGTATATTTGGAGCTCAGGGGTAGAAATCCAGATTGGAGACTGGAAAGTCAATTCGGTGCTCCTCAAGGGGACAGGCACTCCCCTCTCTGGATCTCACTTTTAACATCGATACACAAAGTTCGATTCTGTGAGGGTCACAGACTGGGGACTCCCATGGCCAAATGAGGACCTGTGTGGACTCTGGTTGGCCTGCTTATTCACTGCCATCTAGAAGATTCCAACTCACAGTGACCCTGTAAGACCGAGCGGAACTGCCCCTGTGGGTTTCCGAGGCTGAAATTCTATATGGACTAGAAGGTCTCATCTCTGCACAGCCCCCCACCCTATCCCCCAACCCCCGCTCCCCCAGTGTGACTGGTGGTTTCAAACTACTGACCTTCTAGTTAGCTGCCCAACACATAACCCACTGTGCCACCAGGGCTCTTTGGCCTACTTGGCTTCTATCCAATGTTATTGAATCGCCTTTGAAAAAATCAGGAGGTTTTTAAGAAAACAGGAATTTTGACTTTCTCTAGAAAAATCGATCTGGCATCACTGGAACCTAAACTAGAGGATCCACAATTCCACGTGGCTCTGGGAATCTCAACATTTCTTCCTCCTGCTCAAAGTAAAATGGTTTAAGGGGACCTTTCACAGCTGGTGGGCTGGTCTCCTTTCTAGAAAATTGCCTCTGTAAAGAAAATGCATCTTTCTTCCCTTTTACCTAGTTGGGGGTGGTGAGGGTAGCAGGAGCTATTGGGTTAAGAAAAAACAGTCCAGGTAGCTTCAGTCTGCCCTGCCAGGGCTTTAGAGGCCAAGCCTTTTTTGCTCCAGCTGACTGACCTGCTGTTTCCAGGGCAGCCCCAACATCTGTTCCCAGATGCAGGGAGGGAGCCGACTTTCCTTCATCACACCTGCCCCAAACTCAGGCCCAGAACTACTGTCTAAACACAGAACAACTTTTGTCTGTGGCCAAATGTGGGACCCCAAATTTCTTCCCTCTTTCCCGATACTCCTTCAGTGACTTGATGACCTGGGCCAGGCTGAGATGAATTAGCTTGCTCCACACAACTGGCTGCTGGGTTCCAGTCAACTCCCAGAGGCCACTGGCTGTGCCCATCAGTAGAAGTGGGAGTTGAGAACCCTCAGCTCTTGGCTGAGCAGCTCTGTCAGTCTGTAGCTATTGACTGTAGCTGCTTCTGACAGCCAGTCTAGCTGGTGCTTTAAGTCATTTCAGTCGCTCCACCTCAGCTGTGATTAGTCTAGTCTCTGTAGCCTCAGAGGGAGGGGAAAACAAAACACCTCAATGACTTTGAATCAGAGTGGGTTATCTTCTTTTAAAAGGCAGAAAATCTGAATTGGAGGATATTTTGGGGGGGGGGTCTCTTTTATGCATTTCACATTTATGAAATAAGATCTAACAGTATTTGTTCCAGTAAGTGGATGAGAACCACCTAAGGGCCCATTCCTCCCACCAGGCCACGCCTCACTAAGAATAGAGGTCCATCACTTGTCTGGCATTTTGTGGTACTGTGGTGACTTTTGTTTTGTGAGATACTGGGAGCTATGTGATTGGCATTTCATATACCAGCAGGGTCACCCAAAGAGCTTCCAGACAAAGAACAGACAATGAAGAAGGAATTGGCTGCCTGCATGGGAAGAATGAGCCATTGAAAACCCTATGGATAGCAGCAACACTGTCAGTTACTAGACCCCCCTATGAACAACAGAAGAACATTGTCAGAACGTGTGCCAGAAGATGAGCTCTTCAACTTGGAAAGTACTCAAAATACGGCTGAGGAAGAGGAAGAGCTGACTTTTCATAGGCAAGTCGACCATAATGATGCAAATCGAGTATAGCCATCAGGACCTTCATTTGCTGATGGGGCACAACTCAAAATGAGGAGAAACAGTTCAAATCGTCATTAATAATTGAAACTTGGGATGTATGAAATATGAATCTAGGGACATTGGAAGTCATTAAAAATGAAATGGAATACATAAAGATTGATATTGTAAGCATTAGTTAGCTGAAATGGACTGATATTGACCATTTTGAAACAGAAAATCTTATGGTTTACTCTGCTGGAAATGACACAATCAAGAGAAACAACATTGCATTCATCATCAAAAGGACATTTTAAGATCTATTTTAATGTACAATGCTATCTTTGATAGGATGCTATCTATGCCCCTTCAAGGAGAACCAATCAATACAACTATTGTTCAAATTTATGCACCAACCACCCAAAGCTGGTGATGCAGAAATTGAATAATTCTACCACCATATTCAGTCCCAAATTTGTCATACTTGCTATCAAAATGCTATTGGAGTGCAAAAGTTGAAAACAAAGAGGAAGGATCAGTAGTTGAAAAATATGGTCTAGGTTATAGAAACCAAGCTGGAGATCGCATGACAGAGTTTGCAAGACCAATAAATTGCTGATAGCATATACTATATTTTCCAACTTCTGTTCTTTCCTCTTTGGTTCCAACATTTGCACTCCAATCACCAATAATTACCAATTTATCTTGATTGGATGTTAGAATTTTGCATGATTAATGATTTCTTCAAACATTTGATCAACAACAAAAAAGGTGACCATAAATGTGGACTTCTCCAGATGGAATGCACGGAAATCAAATTGACTACACCTGTGGGAAGAGACAATAAAAGAAGCTCAATATCAGCAACTGAAACCAGTCCAGGGGCTGATTGTGGAACAGATCAGCAATTGTTCATATGTGAGCTCAAGTTGAAGTTCAAGAAAATGCAAACAAGTACACGAGAGTCAATATACAACCTTGATAATAACCCACCAAATTTTGAGAACATCTCTGAATAAAGCACAGTGTCATTTTAAAAAATGGAAATAAAGAAAAGATACAAGTGCATGTCAGAAGAGACTCTGAAACTTACTCTTAATCAGCCTTCAATGTGGGATACAACTCAACACAAAGAAAACCAAAATCCTCACAACTGAACCAATAGGTAACATGATGATAAATCGAGAAAAACTTGAAGTTGTCAAGGATTTTGTCTTGTCTGGATCCACAAGCAATGCTCCTGGAAGCAGCAGTCAAGAGATGAAAAGATACATTGCACTGGGTAGATCTGCTGCATAAGAGCTCTTTAGAATGTTGAAAAGTTAGGATGTTACTTTAAGCAGGAAGTACACCTGATCCAAACCATGGTATTTTCATTTGCCTCATCTGCATGTGAAAAGCTTGCCATTGAGTGAAGAAGACCCAGGTAAACTGTATGAATTTGAACCATGGTACTGGCAAAGAATATTGACAGTACCATGGACTGCCAAAAGAACAAACAAAATCTGTCTTGGAAGTACGGCCAGAATTCCCATTAGAAGTAAGGATGGTGAGACTTTGGACATGTTGTCAGTGGAGACCAGTCCCTGGAGAGGCATCATGCTTAGAAAAATGGAAGGGCTGTGAAAAAAGGTTGAAGGCCCTTGAAGAGCTGGATTGACACAGTGACGACAACAAGAGGACTGAGCATAGGAACACTTGGGTGGATGGAGGAGGAGCTGTTATTGTTACATTCTGCTGTGAATAGGTTTGCCATGGACCAGAACCAACTGGATGGCAAACTAACAACAACAACAACAGGGAGAGACATTAAAAAGCCAAACTCACTGCCATTGAGTTGACGTTGATTCAGAACAACCCTGGAGGACAGGGTAGAACTGGCACCCGTGAGTTTCCCGAGAGTGTAACTTTTCACAGGAGGGGAAAGCCTCTTTAAGCTACTACTTAGCAGCCCAGCCCATCACCAGGCCTCCACAATGATAGAGAGAAGCACTGTTAGGGCTGGATAGGGCAGAGGCTGTACACTGGTACATATGAGGGCTGGAGGTACAGGGAATCCAGGGTGGACGATACCTTCAGGACCAAGGGTGTGAGGGGCGATGCTGGGAGAGTGGAGGGTGAGTGGGTTGGAAAGGGGGAACTGATTACAAGGATCCACATGTGACCTCTTCCCTGGGAGAGGGACAGCAGAGAAGGGGGGAAGGGAGACTCCGGATAGGGCAAGATATGACAAAATAACGATGTATAAATTACCAAGGGCACATAAGGGAGGGGGGGCAGGGGAGGGAGGGGGGAAAAAAGAGGACCTGATGCAAAGGGTTTAAGTGGAGAGCAAATGCTTTGAGAATGATTGGGTTAGGGAATGTATGGATGTGCTTTATACAATTGATGTATGAATATGTATGGATTGTGATAAGAGTTGTATGAGTCCCTAATAAAATGTAAAAAAAGAAAAGAGGAGAAAAAATGATTAGGGCAAAGACTGTACAGATGTGCTTTATACAATTGATGTATGTATGCGTATGAACTGTGATAAGAGTTGTATGAGCCCCTAATAAATTGTTAAAAAAAATGATCCTCAATTCTATCTGAATCCTTGCCATAGCTCCAAGTTGCCTTAATAAACACGAGCAAAAAAAGTACCTTTGGCAGCAGACCGCTCAGGTTCAAATCCAGGCTCTCTAACTTATTGACTATGTGACCTTGGGCAAACCTGGACCTCTCTGTGCTTCCAAAGATTCACTTTCCAAAAGGGAAGTCATAAGCCAACTTTTCTTATTCCTCACTGGGTTGCTTTGAAGATGAAATGAGACATCTGTCTAAAAATGCTTCTGACCATCCCTTGGTTCTCAGAGCTCCACAAATGCTATGGATTATTGTTATAAGATTATGAATGATTTTTTTCCAAGGGTAGTGCAAAGATTAACATCAGTGCTACTTCTCTCTGACAAAATATCAATCCAAATTTCTAAATAGCAGGGTCTGAACGGATGCGCTGTTAACAGCATCTTGCTTTTCTCCCATCACTTGTCACAGTAAATCTGATAAGAAATGCTGGGCTAGGACTGGCAGCCAAGCCCCTCACTGGCAGCGTGCAGGACCTCAGGTTGTTGACAGGCCAAGGGGCATCACAATGGCAAGAGGAGACTCCACAAAGAGCCCCTGATTCCGCCCCCACGCCCTCCTTCCTCACGTTCAGGGTTAAACGTCAAAATACTATTTTTTTGTCACCTGGTGAAATAATGAGCCCCCATTCCCGTTGCCTTGGTATCATCAGAGCGCAACAGCCACGTGGGGTAATCGCTGTCTCCGTGTTAATGCTGCTCAGTTCAAACATTTTCACAGGCCCTGGCGAAATGAAACCTGTGCTTTCTACCTAGGTGGAGTTTGAGGCGATTCAGCCCATTTCCTTCTGCTGAAGAGGCTACCTCAGAAAAACAGGAAATAAAAACATAGAGGGTGCCATTGACATTAGGTTTCTCATTCTCTTCCTTTCTTCCCTACCTTCCTTTCTTCTTCTTGCCCTTCTCTTTCTCTTTTCTTCCTTCCCTCCCTTTGCTCACGTCTTCCTGCCTGCCTTCACCTTCCATCTTCCCTCCCACACTCCTCCATTTCTTCTTCGCTCCTCTCTCCCCACCGCCCCCTTTCTCCTTTCCTTCCCTGCCTTTTCCCTTCAGCCTCCCAGTCTCCCTCCTTCACTCTCTCCCTTTGCTCCTTCCTTTCCCCACCTTGTTTTGATCCAGTGATTTGTACTCCTTTCTTCCTCTCATCCCACCCATCCCCATTGCTGGAAAAACATCACTTCCTTGTGGCGCTGGTTTCTTGGCACCAGACCCTGTTCTTTGGGTGTTCACAAGTTTGCGTCCTGTGTGCAAACATAAGACAGACATATGATCAGGGTTGGACAGAAGATGGGATTTGACAGGTGTACTGCATCCCAAATCTCCAGGAGGCAAAGGTAAAGTCAGGCTCCTGCCTTTAAGGTTATGTCTCCCATTGTAACTGCATCCCACAGAGGCTCCTGCCTCCTGGCAACCTGAGGCCTTCTGCCTGCCTTCCTCTAGCTCCTGGGGAATTGGGGCAGCAGTGGCAAGAACAACAAAAATCCCCAGGAGTTGACAAGAAGGGAGGCTGCCTTGCTCGAGAGATGGCCCCCTCACCCAAATGCATGTTGTTGAGATGCAGGTTCTCATCCCTGTGGCTGGGCAAGAAACGCCCCCTCCCCAAACGCAGTGGCTTCAAACAAGGACCATCATCGTGTGGTTGCTGGGAGGCCACAGGTGGTGCTTGGAGTCTCCCATGAGTTGGCAGTCACATGGGAGCTGGGGCAGGGGCCTCTGGTGACTCCAGTGCCTACACGTGCACTCAGAGGGCTGGAAGCTGAAGCTGGGTGCTTAGCTGGGTTGTTGGTTGGAGTGTCTCCACGTGGCCTTTCCAGGCGGCTCAGGCTTCTTTCAGCATAGTGTCCGGGTGCTGAGAAGTGTCCTGAGAGGTAGCACGTGGAGGCTGGACATTCTAAGGGTGAGCACTCAAGAAGAAGTCTTTGAAGGGATTTTTCAGAAGCTGTGAAGCACTTTGTGGGAGGGAAGGGGGTTGCCCAAACTAGATGTCACAGTGTCATCTTCTCCATAATCTATTGGTCACAGAGGTCATGAAACATCCCAATTTAAGGGGAAAGGGCATAGACTCTACCTTCCTATAGGTAGCCTGTCAAGGAATTTGGGGGTCACATACGAAGACTGGGAGACCCTGGGTGGCACAAATGGTTAAGGACTCAACGTATCAAGAGGTGGGCAGTTGCACCCCTCAGAAGAAATAACTAATGGCCTGCTTCTAGAAGCCCACAGGCTTGAGAATCCTGTGATGTGTAGTTTCTCCCTGGCACCCAGGGGTTCCTCGGGAACCAGAACCAACATAACAGCAATGGGTTGGGTTTTTGTTGGTTTTGTTTGGGCTAATATTAAAACGACTAGTATGAAATTATATATGTATTGTGTTTAACTCTCAGGACTCTGATTATGCTGAAGTTGAACAAAACCGTCTGCCTCTTCTATGAACGCCAGCCGATGGAGGCAAAGGGTGAGGGTCTAGAGGAAGAATGAATGTCCCATTCCCGTCCTTATGTTTCAGTTGTCCTTAAAGGGCACAGGGGACAAACCAGACGTCTTTGATATGATTTTAGCCTAATGATGTGCTAGTATGATGATGAGCAGCCTGAAAAGTGGTTTTAACTAATGTGATCCAATATTTGAAAAGTTGACGATTTCACATCGAATTTTATATTCTCAGCATCTCAGTTACAAACAGAAAATCAGGCCTTAAAATCCTTGCATTTCCCCAAGGCAACAACAGTCTGGAGCTAGAATTTGAATGTCCCCTGTGGATGAGCTGACACATGCCTGTTAACCACAGTCCCCATCCATCCCTATTGCCCCCAAAACAGAGGTTGGCTACAAGTATCCTTTATCTATATGGCTAAATAGGTTAGTTAGTTTGGATTGGGTTGCTAGTTTTTCCTGTTTTGTTTTGCTTACTTTTGATTTTTTGGGGGGCTAGGAAATGGTGTGTATTTTGGTACCATGTCTTCCAAAGCGAGAAAACCAAACCCAGTAAGCCAAGAAGGTCAAACAGTCTAGATTAATGATGAAAGGAGGAGCCCTGTTGGTGAGGTAGATTATGAGTTGGACTTCTAACTGCAACATCAGAAGTTCGAAACTCCCCCCACCCCCACTCCACAGGAGAAAGATGAGATTTTCTACTCCTGTAAAGATTTACAGCCTTGGAAACCCACAGGAGCAGTTCTATACTCTGTCCAAAGGGTTGCTATAAGTCAGAATTGATTCCAGGGTAGTGAGGTTTTCTTGATTGATATAAATAATTTTTGGTGAGTATTGAAAAAACCAGTCAATATTATTTTTAATACACATCAAAGAAGGTCCACATTAATTGTTCACACAACCCTGCCACCTTCTTTCTTTATTCCCTTGCCTCCCACTCTCCTTTCTTCCTCCCTATGGTCTTTTATCTCATTCGTTTTCTTTCAAGGGTTAGCCTAGGAGTGGGAAAGTCTGACTAATTCTTAACCAAAAGACTAAATTGGTTTTATTGTTGGTGTTATTACTTGGGTTAAATTTTTTTCTTTTCTCTTCTTCTATTGGTTTGTGTCATGTAACCCAGAAAATGGGGAAACATTTGGAACATCAAAACACTATCCTTTCTCAGTAGACTACAAGCATTAAAGGCAACAGAGATAAATACTCCAATAATAACAATAACATACAAGGATAGCTAGAGAGATAAATAGATAGATAGAAATAGATAGAAAAACCACAAAATCTGAGCAGTTGTGGGAAGGGGAATGGGAATAGCCCCATGAATAAATATAGGTTTGCCAGAGAATAGTTCTATATACATATTAGCATATACTACAAATATGACCATGAATATAATAGTGCATCCAGGAGGCATAGTTAGGAAATGTCTTAGCTAGAACAAAACCCCTTGAGGGAGCGTGTCCTAAATATCGGGGATCAGGAACATAGCTCTGAGAGACCTCAAGATCAATTGGTACAAACTAGCTCACAAAGACAATGTTCTGTATCCATCAGGGAAGTGACTGGGGTCTTCAAAAGCTAGTGAGTAGCAAACTAAAAGTCGGTTCTTGGTCTCACCCTATGTGTTGGACAGGGTTCTCTAGAGAGACAAAACCATATTGCTAGTAATTATATATAAATATATTTATAAAGCTAGATATGCAATACAAGAAATGAACCACTAAATTATATACAGATAGATAACACAAGAAACTAACAGTTAAATTATAAAACAGTGAGACACTAGCAGTCCTTTAAGGCTTGAGAGCCGCCAGTTGCCAGTCCCTTTCTGTAGAGAGAGCTGGGCTATATATACCCAGGCAGCAAACAGCAAGGCAAGTCACCAACTGTCACCAACTGTCGGTCCCCAGCTCCAGAGACGAACATTCCAATCCTGTGGGATTAAATGGACCTCAACTTACAGCGACAGAGTCCACAAGCTAGGCATCCCACAGGTAGTGTACCCCTTTAAATTGAGGCACAGAACAAGCACGGCGAGGCTCACGAAGCCATTTATCCCTCTGCCCTTCGATTAATCCTACTTGTGTTTATTGGCCAGGCTGGCACAATAAACTATTGCACCCTGTCTGGAGCGAATAACATTGAAGAAGCTCAAGATGCCTGGCAACAATTAGTCCAAATCAGTAATGGACTATGCGTACCTCAGCCTCTATGATGCTAAGGTCAGAAGAACTAAATGGTGCCTGCCTATGACAAACAGCTGCTCTGAAAGGGATCATGGTACATGGTCCTAGATAGAGTGGGGAGTAATGTGTAAGAAAACTGAAAGTCATACTACTACTACCAATAGTAATAATAATAATGATAAAAGATGAGGTTTATTGGTTAGATAGCCTAGTGAGATCCCCACTACTATGGTCCTTCATCACCCTTCAGGTCTGGAACTGAATTCAACCCCCTGAAAAATAGACAGGTTTATAAAGTGAACCTTATGAGAAAAGATTGCAGCCCTCAGTATGGTTTACAACTCAATGTCAAGAAGACACACATCCTCACAACTTGATCGATAGGTACCATGATAAATGGAGAAGTTTGTTGTTTTTTTTACTTGTTGTTATTTGTTGAAGTTGTCACGGATTTTTTGTCTTGATGAGGTCTATAATCAATGCTCTTGGAAGCTGCAATCATGAGATCAAATGACGCATTCCATATGGATACATTTGGTGCACAATACGTCTGTAGAGTGCTAAAAAGCAAGGATGTTACTTTGAGGACTAAGGTGCACCTTACCCAAGCCATAGTAATTTAAATTGCCTCATAAGTATGTGAAAGTCAGACATTGAATAAGGAAGGCTGAAGAAGAATTGATATGTCTGAATTGTGGTGCTGGTGAAGAATATTGAAAGTAACATGGACTGCCAAGGGAACAAACAGATCTGTCTTAGAAGAAGTATGGTCAGAGGGCTCCTTAAAGGCAAGGATGGTGAGACTTCCTCTCACATACTTTGGTCATGTTATTAAGAGAGACTAGTCCCTGGAGAAGGACATCATGCCAGGTGAAGTAGAGGGACAGTGAATGAGAGGAAGCCCCTTAAGGAGATGGATTGACAGTGACAGAAACAAGGGGCTCAAGCTTGGGAAAAATTAGGAGAATTATTCAGGGCTAGGTAGTGTTTCTGTCTGTTTGGCATAGGGTCAATGTGGGTTGCAACTGGCTCAATGGCACCTGATAAGAACAACTACACCAAAATGAATCATAGCACTGAGGAGCACACATTCCTCAGAACCATCAACCATTCAAAAGCAAATAGGCAGTATTTGCCCAAGGCCAAATTCAAAAGGCAGGCAAGGTTAGGGGAGAAGGGTGAATGAAAACAGGAAGCAGAGTTTCAATGGCATGATTGATATTACATTGCAGGAGATTGTCATCAATGTCACATAACAAAACGTGTATAAATTGTTACGTGCAAAGCTGATTTTCTCTGTAAATCATAACCCACCTTACAATAAAAAGTTTCTTTTTTTTAAAACAAAGACACCATCGTTCATATTATAGACACAGCCAAAGAAAAATCTCCTGGACAATCCTAAAAGGATCTCCCAAATGATTTGGGTAGTTAGCCCTCCCCAGGGAGTTCTACCCATTGAAACGCTGGGCGGTTATGGCTGCAATTATATTTCAGGCCAGAAGAGGCAGCAGAGGCCTGGTTGTTCAAATGCTACAAAACTACCAGACAATGGGCAAACAGTTTCTTTCCACGGACGACTAGCGGCTCTGTCATATCCATGTCTGGTGTTCAACACTTGGCGACAGAATCCAGCCCGCTGGGTTTGGGTGGGGTCTGTTTCTCACCCATGCTTGGCTTGGGATTGTTCTATGGCATCCACAAAGTGGAGTCCTCTCCTTTCTGATGTCCCGAGAAAGCTGTTTTCTCCTTTTTCTTTCTCTGGCCCTCTTCCCAAGAACCCTGGGGTTCACTCTGCTTTCCTCTGGTTGATGTTTCTCAGGCAGTTACTTGACCTCGGTTCATCTACTGCAGGTGACCATTAGCAAGTAACTGTACCGTCCTTGGATGGTATTGTTCATGAGCTAGGCTGCGAACTACGGGTTAAAGGTTTGAGTTCACCCAGAGGTGCCTTCCAAGAAGGGCCTGGTGATATGCCTCTGGAAAAAAACCCACCCCAGCCATGGAAAATTCTAGGGACCGGACTTCTCTAACACACTTGGGCTCTCCATGAGTCCGAGTTGACTCAATGGCAATTGGTTGCTGGTATTCCTGTAAGTAGAAGACAACAATCTTTAAGCAGTCCCTCTTGGATTCATGGGAGGAGGATGGCTTCCTCTGAGAGAACTTCTCAGGGCTCCAAGGGCTCAATGATCTTACAAAAAATGAGAGAAATGATGAGCCTGATGACAGATGATATTGCTATGCAGGCCTCGTTTCAGGATGCTCAAGTTTCCAGGTCTTTCCCTGACTCACAGTGTAGCCCTGTGAGGTTCCAAATAGAAGGGCACCCTTGCTCCCAGGACCTGGAGCCTTGTAGCTGAGCAGAGCAGTCATGATGAGAAAGAGGACCCAAGGGGGAAGTCAGGGGGCTGCTCCACTTGTCTCAGTGTCAAGCAAACAAATGTTTTGGCAGGAAATTTCTCTTCAAGAGTGTTCTGATTTCTTGAAGGAAATCTTTTTCTGAACCATTTCCTCAGGGGAAAACCACTCAACTACCTCGGGAAGGAAGATTTTTCTCCTTCCAAGCTTACCAGGCTGTGCTAACTCACAGAGGAGGTGTGACTAGCAGGCAATGAAACTGATTTCCAGACTCCTATGAAAATCAGCAAGTGCTCAGCTGCTAATTGAAAGGTCGGCAGTTGGAAAACCCCAGCTGCTCTGCAGGAGAAAGTGGTGGCTGACTGTGTCTGACAAGATGACAGCTTTGGAAACCCAATGGGGCAGTTCTCCTCTGTGTTCTACAGTTGCTTTGAGTTGGAGTGGACTTGACAGTGATAGATCTGATCTTTTTCCCCATGAAAATCAACTTTCACGAATACATGTGCATTCATGTATGTCTGTGTCTGCTTTGGCATGCATGTGCACATATGTGCCTATTTGCACGTGGATGAATACGTCTGTGAATGTGGGCGTTTCTATTTACTTTGCCATGTGTGTGCACATGTCTGCCTTTGTCAGTATGCATTCGGGCTCAGGCAGCATAAAGAGATCACAGAGAAACTTGGAGAGAAAGAGAAAAGTAACCTATTTTCTCATGGGTCTCCCATACCTGACGGTCTACTGGCATCCACCGCCACGAAGACCAGAGGTCACTTCATGCCATGTGTCCAGCTGCACATTGCTGGTTGAGGTCAGTCACCAGGGAGGCAAGTCAGACTGGCCTCGCCAACCTACCACCCACCTGCAGGAGTGATTCCCACCATCTGTCCTGGAGCCCCTCCCACCTTACTCAGCCTCCCTAGACCTTGAGTGAAAGGCGTTTCCAACGTTTTTACATAAAGATTTCTGAGATTGACTGAAGAAATGATTTCATTTGACAAAACAAGAAGCTTTGAATTTAAAGATTTGAGGCAAGTGCCCTTCAGAGAGGGAGACACGGGACGGGGCCATGCTCCCTTCCGGTATGCACAGGGGTTGCTATGAGTTGGAACCAACTTGATGAGCACCTGCCAGCAACAACAACAACCAGAAGTTGTCCAAACTTCTGTGGCCTCAACTCGGAAATGAGAATATTATTATTGCCTCCTAGAAAGAACTCAAGGTATGTACAATTGGTTAATAGGCGTTTGGAAAGTGAGTACATTAAGTGGACTGATGACATTGATAAGGCAATAAGAAACTGAGAAGGCTTCACTAACAGGTGCTTTCACATCTGTAACCAGTAGATTCCTTCCTTCTTCATCTCTTGCCATCTTAATCAGCTCCCACACTTTCCAGGCAGCTTGAGGGATTAAATGTTCAGTCTGATCCTATTATAAGCCTCAGCCTCAGAATCAGAGGCTTTACCTGAGGTTTGAGGAGCTATACTGGGAATGAGGGAGAGTAGCCTGTCTTTTCTATTGCTCTCCTATCGCTCCCTCTTCCCTAGCCCTTCCCTGTCTCTGGGCCTGCCTTTCCTCCCTAGAGCATTGGCTTCCGGGAGAAGGGGATGGAAACAATGAGCACAATGAGCACATTCCTGACCAGGCCTCTTACCATGCTATGTTCCAACCCTCTCTTGGAAGGGCCTCCACGAAGTCCTCTTATGTCATCTCACAATAACTTGTTAGATACCATTGAGTGAGCTCCTGACTCATAGCAAAAGTACACACAAGAGATTGAAGCACCACCTGGTCCTGCACCGTCCTCACAATGGTCCTTGTGTGTGAGCCCATGGTTGCAGCAGTGTGGAGGAGATCCTGTCCAAGAAGGCTGCCAGTGGGTGGGAGGGGCTGCAGCTTTCAGAGACTTTGGAGGATGCCAAGGTGGATAGTTCACGGCGTATCATATGAGGTCAGCCAGCGGGCCTTGGGGGCCCTTCCCATTATCCATAGATATATGAAATCAATGGAGGCCCTCAGCAAGATGGGCTGCAGACACCTCCAGGACTCACTTGATCCTTGGCAAGCTCCCTTAGCCTTAGGACACCACCTGCTGGAACTGTGGCTTTGCTGCCTCTCCTGGCTCTCAACTTCCCTCCTAGAGGACTCCAGCCACCCTTCTCCTTCCAGATCCTTCCAGCAGGAGGCAGATATTGGTCTCTATGCTTTTGCATGTGGCCAGTTTTCTAGGGACAGATCAGCCTCTCCCAAGAATTTGGGTTCACCAGAGTGAGCGTGCCCACAAGTCTGCAGAGCGTACGGCCAGGCCTCTGAAGAGAGAACTGCTGGAAGATTTGCCCCTTTTCAAAAGCGCTAATTCCACAGTTGAGAGCTCGTCTCCTGGGGACTCAGCTTGAGTCTCAAGGAGCACATCCCCTTTGACACTGCTGGCAACTCGAGGTGCTGTGGGTCATTTTCTTGCCTTTGAGGAGTGCAAGGGAAATGCTACAATATGTCCCTTCACATGAACCACCAATCCTTATCTGGAGAACTCTCTGAGATGACAGGGATGAGAGGGAGATGTTCCTGGGGCACGCTTTCACCTGCACATCTCTCAGGTGAGTCAAACATTTGACCCCCAAAAGTTGAGTATGATGGTGAGAGTTCAGGCTGGGAGATAGAGTGTCTGGGTTCAAATCAAGAGACTGCACATCTCAACTCCCATGGTTCTCCTGCATAAAACCCAAGCCAAGCAGTTTATCACTTCCCGGCTGAGTATCCTACTGAGGCCAGCTAAACTCATTCTTTGCTGATGACAACGTTGCTTGTACCAAATGGCTTTGCCATGTAGCCCTTAGCAATGGCCAGAAGGGCTGCTCATCAAACCGCAGAGCAGGGCTTCTGGCGCACACGTTAAGAAGGGGGCTATTCACAACAAGGTCAGTAGTTCAGAACCCACTAGCTGTTTCTCTGGAGAAAAACTGTGGCTGTATGCTTCCATAAAGATGCCCAGCCGTGGAACCCCCCTGGAGAGGGCCATGATGAGCTGGAGTGAGCTCTACAGGAGTGGGATTTTTTACTGTGGATGTAATCCCACCTGGGCAGAGATTTTCTTTGTGACTTAAAGAGGCTGTACCTTACACCAATGACTTGGCTGATACAAAAGGATTCAATTCAACACTGAAGCAAACCAACTCCAAAGGAAGAAGGCAGCTGCCATGCAGAGAGCTCCAAGGATCACCAACCATGGAGGTTATTGAAGCCAAAACAAGAATACCGCCCACCAGCCCTCAGCCCCCAGGGATGGACAAAGAGAGCCTGCCCATCAAGCTGGTGCACTGGCATGATGCTGTCAGCCTCCGGTGCTGTGAGAACATTGACTTTGGTGTGTTAAAGGCACCCACTTGCGGTATGTTTGTGATGTCAACGTGTGGAAACTATGGCAAGCCCCCCTCCCTGCCTCACAGCAGCAAAGCCTCGGCATTAAAACCCCGTGCCTTCTGTGACGCTTGCCAGCTGTGAGAGGGCAGGAAATGCCCTTGGCTTTTCTGCTCCTTGTTGCGACCTCCCTCTGAGGCAGGGAGCAGAGGATGTGAGCTTGGAATCTGTTTTGTTTCATCACTACCCTTTGTCATCTCTCTGAACACTGTCATGTGCTCCTCACCAGTGCTTCGCCCTCTCTATCACCAAGCCATGTGCTCTTTAAAACATGCACACACACACACACACACACACACACACACACACACACACCTAATGTTCACATTTTGAGGCACATTTGTCTTTAATTCACTAATAATAACAATAATTATTCAAAGCCACTTTACCATCTGAAAAGAAATCTCTATGCATACACTTAGATCATGGATGCCAACTGCCTTCTTAACAACATTTCCCAATGAAATATGCAGCAGCGATTATATTAAGCCTGAAGCTGTTCATCCAGTTTGTGTTAATCAAAACAAAAACAAGAGACGAAGGGATCCAAAAGGACATGTAAGATCATAGACTGAAAGTAGCCCCATCGAGCACCAAAGGCTTGTCCAGAAGGGCAGAGCCACAGGTAAATGCTATGTCTCTCTGGAGTTGCTGGCATTTAACTAGATGCAAAATGTGAGCGCAGGAAATGGCTTGCCCAATGCAAATACTAACAAGGGAGGCATGTGTTCCTGTGTAAATGGAGCTTTAGCCAATCCGGGCCTTCAGGATCCAGCTCCCATCGCAGCATCCACGGGAAGCACCAGGGGAATGTTCCGTTTGCTTATTTTCCCTCTCTTTGCTAAGAAGAAAAAGAGCCTTTGTGGCCTAGTGGCTACAAGTTGGGCTGCTAATTGCTATATCAGCAGTTTGAAACTACCAGCTGCTTTGTGGGAGAAAGATAAGGCATTCTGCTCCCATAAAGAGTTCGAGTCTCAGACACTCATAGGGGCAGTTCTACGCTGCTCTATAAGTTGGCTATGAGTCAGCATGGATTCGATGGCAGTGAGTTTTCTAAGAGTAAGAAGTATCTAGGGGTGTAAACAGTTAATGAGCTCTGCTATTAAGGGAAAAGTTGTCATTCCCAACCCACTTAGAGGAGCTGTGAAAGAGAAGCCTGGCAATCTTCTTCAGAATCCTCGGCCATTGAAAAGTTTATAGAATGTATTGACCTAGGTTGTTAAATAGATCCAGGTATATGGTGGAGCATACAGGGACCAATGTCATAAAACGGGGTGGGGGTGGAAAAAATCTCTGAGACAGATGCAAAAACTGTGAGGGAATGGGTTGTTGAGGCTGGGGGATCAGGACCATCGTCTCTGGGATTTTCAAAGTTCCTGAGCAATCAGGAAAGGAGCAACAGTTGGTCTCTCCCCATCCAGAGGACAGCAGAAGAGGAGAACTGATTGGGCACAATGAATCAATGACTAGTGACTCAAGCAACGATCACCCTCCACCACTGGAGACCAGAAGAACTAGATGGTGCCTAGCTCTCACTATCGACTGCTATGAAAGAGATCACATTAGAAGGGCTTGATTAGAGTAGAAGGGAAATGTGGGGCAAAACTCAAAATCATGATTGTCGCGTGCCAGGTCTCGCCAGCAAGAAAAGGCGAACCACAACAGGATTCTTCCACAAGCATTTAATTTTTCATAATGCGGTAAAAGACCCCGAAACCCCTAACTACTGCTGCTTATATATGCTCTATGGGGACGTGCTGTGCCCTGATTGGTGCATTTGCCAAAACCTCATGCATTGATTGGTGAGTTCGCCAGAACCTTCGTTTGCATACTCCAGGGTGGAGTTATGACTACGTCATCTCAGCATCGCGCATGCGCTAAGTGGTTGTTTATCACTTAGTTGGACCACCGCCCTGACTGCCCGGCGCCATCTAGTAATGACGGCGAGAGCTGCGGCTACCCACTTCACGAGAGCTGTGGCTTTCCACATCTCGCGAGAGCTACGGCTTCCCACACATGATAAAACACCAAGCTTACTGTTTGGATAAAGGCTGGTGAAATTGCAAGACTATGGTGCTTAGTTACCCTGCAGGTCTGGAACTGAACTCATCATGGCTCGATGTTCAACCAAACAATAGACAGGTCTATAATGGGAACAATGACATTAGAGACATACAAATACCGTAGAATCATAGATCACATGAGATCAAAAGACAGCATTCCCCCAAGAACGAAGTTCAAAAAGTTGAGAATGAAGGAAGCTTGGAGACAAGAAACAAGAAGATGTGGGGGAAGTGATGGTACATTGTGGGAATTGCTATCAATGACATGAAACAAAATGTGTATGCGTTGCTCAATGGACAGCTGAGCTGCTCTTAAACCTTCACCCAAATCACAATAAAAATGTTTTTAATCAAAGAAAACTTCATGGTTCACTTCTACTCTGACACACACGGGGTGATGAGGAAATAGTGTCAACCGGGTTTGCTGTGGTCCAACCACCAGACATGTGCTTATGGGAGAAAGAGCATGCTGACGCTGGCAATACCGAGCAGGACCAAGATGGTTTTATTTGCCTGCATCATGAAGATGGTAGCCCTGGTGGTGAGATGATTCAGAGCTCAAGTGCTAACCAAGAAGCCACCCAGTTTAAACTCACCCAGCCCTACTGAAGGAGATTTCCCTCCTCAAAGGTGTTGTTGGTTGTTATGTGCCATTGAGGCGATTCTGACTCCCTGTGACGGGAAGGAAAGGCACACTGTGCTATAGTGTAAGGGTTTTCAGCGGCTACTTCCTCTGAAGTGGGCAGTGGAAACCGTCTTTGTATTCTGTTCATAGCCTGGAAATTTCCCTGACACCTCTTCACTTGAGGTAACCCTGCTGGCATTTGAAATACCAGTCACGTGGCTTCCAGCATCATAGTAACACACAACTCACCACAGCACCACAAATGGACAGACAACAACAGGATAGGAGTCTTCATGGGAGCAGGCAGTCACGTCTTCACTCTCTCGATGGGGATCAGTGAGTTCAAACTGCCAGTCTCTCTGTTACTGCCGCACATGCAACCACTGTGCTGCTAGGTACATTTCCTTAAAATTCTGCCTAGAAAAATCTGTGGAACAGTTCTTCTCTGTCACAGAGGGTCACTGTGAGCCAGGATGGGCTCTGAGACACACAAATGCAACACCATGAAGCCACCTTACTCTGTCCTGCTCTTATTTAACTCTGTTCTTTTCTGAGCTATCTTTTCCATATATTCACAAGAGACTAGCACTGAGCAGTGTTAATTCCACCAAGGCCAGGAAGGAGGTCAAAGAGTCACAAAGGACTATCTCTTTGCTCTCATGCCACTGCACTAAGGAGGCTTGGGTAGCAGCTGGAAGCTGCACATTTCACTCCCTGTCCCTACACTCCTGGCTGAGTATCCTCAGAGTGAGACTGCCCCTTTACCCAGCTCACTGCATTGGCTGTCTTGCTCTGAAAAGAGAATTCGCACATGTGAGTCTGACGGGGTGACAGATGGGAATCTTAATGCTGCTCTTTGGAATATGAAAGGCCTCGGATCAGAGTGCTGCAGGGGAGTGATGTCTGCAGAAGACCTGCTGGTCTCCCAGTTAGAAAGAAGCCTTCCCCTTTGCCTCAGAGGTGCGTTCACTGTGGGTGGCAAGTCAGATCCTTGGGCTGGCACTCTCAGTAAACAGATCATATGGGCACCTTGAGAAGCACTTGCTCACTGACCCAGCTCCCCAAGGATGTAAATATACCAACCAGGATGACTAAGGACACTAGTGCCAAGAATGATCACATTCTTTGCATGTGTACAAATGAGGTGGGCAGCCACCTTCGCTGATGGTGGCTGCACAGTGAGTGTCTGGAATCACACCTGGCTAGGTGGACCATTGAAAGAGTTGGTGACATGATAATAGGGAGTACACCCCCTTGCCAGTAAAGCTGAGGAAATGGCACTTGAGGAAGCAGGGGCAGCCGGGTCGCCAGCATGAAGTCAGCGAGAACTTTGCTTGTGCCTCCTTTGTTCACTGGTGGCTGCTGGCATCTGGGTAGTGAGGACACCATGGCTACTGCCAGAATTCTCCACGGTCCCTGGTTCCACTCTCAAGTCGCTGGCTTCATCACTACCACTGCCATCGAGTCGATTCTGACTCACAGCAACCCGAAAGGACAGAGTAGAACTGCGGCTGGTGGGTCTGGGGGGCAGTGGATCATTATGAGAGCATTTCTATCTCGCAGTAGCTAAAGGGTCCAAAATGCTGGCCTTACGGTTAGCAGCCCAACATAACCCACTTGGTCATGAACCCTTGCCAGCTGATCCAGGGAGTCCATTCCCAAGTGCATATCTAAAAGAATGAAAGACGAGTACCCAGATGGATGCTGCACTAATCACTATGGGCAAAAGGTAAACAATAAGCCAACAATACCCATCAGTAGAAGAATAGAGAAAATATGATCTACACAGAGTGGGATATACATATAGTCTGCCACAAGAAAACTAAGGCCTTTGATTCGGACAGACTCTGTAACACAGGTGAACGCAAGACATGAAGTGAAAGACGCCAAACACCAAATGCCATGTATTGTGAGTCCATTTAGAGCAAATATGCTGGACAGGTAAATCCCGTAGAGCCATAGAGTAGATTGGTGGTTTCCCAGGGTGGGGCGGGAGGGGCAATGGGGAATGACTGCTTAATGGCTGCAGGGTCGATGAAAATGTTCTGGAACTGGATGGTGGGAAGCTTTCACAGTGTCCTTAAAACTACTCTTAAAAAGGGGAGAGAAAGAATCTGCAGAAAGCACAGTTCTGATTGACTCACATGAATGCGGTCACCAAGAATTGGAATCCACTAGAATTGGAATGGCAGCTAGACTATTGTTTCCTTGGGAGGTGCCTCCAGGAAGGGCCAGTAGAGAAGGGTAATACTGATAGAGCAAAGGGAAGGGGCCGATAAAGAAATGTCATTGAGTAGGTTCCCAGAGACAGTATAAATCCTCTTGTAGTTGTCCCACCCAAAGGCTGAGGGAACTGGAGTGTGGTTCCACCTATCCCCATGTGTCATTGGTTAAAGTGGCATTAAGTTCTGGAGGATGTCAACTCCCCTGCCTGCTCAATGACTGTTCCCTGTGTGGGGAGTTACATGTGCTTCCTGTGAGACCATTGGCATTTATGGGAGTGGTGGGTGCCAAGTGCTAATACATGGGCACATTAGCAGCTGCTACAGCAAGTGCTGTACATTTTTAGCTGCTTGAGTGACAGGTGGGCCCTACCTCCTGCCTATATTCAGTGGTAGGGTGTTCAGATGGGGGCATCCGAAAAATAATAAGGCCCTATTCTTTGCAAATAGACATTATTATTATTTTAATCTGTCCCAACCCCCTTTCTTATCTGTCCCTGTGAACTACCTCACTGGCTGAAACATCAGTTCCCTGGGGAAGACACCACATTTCAATATGGTCACAAGGCTGTTTTCATTGGCCCAGTGGAGACACTTACATAAGATGGGTCAACTAGACGCTTTTTCTGGAGCATTTCCAACCAAAAATCAAAAAAGATAGTCCCGCTTTTGCAAGTGGCCTGGCATCTAAGAAGCATAATTCAGAAGCACATGTCCCGCCATGTGGAGGAGGCGGTCTATGTTGCGAGATTACAGCATGTGCCCTGAGAGACAGACACAAAGAACACAGGAACATGCCAGTGGTGGTCAGGAACCGTCGACAGAGCCAGCTGTCCTCTTGTTCTCCCCACCTTTCCATTTTCCTAGGATTCTCTCTTCCAAGTATTGGTCTCTTTGCCTGTTTACAACCAAATGAGCCCCAAATAAGATCCAGATCATAGAAATAGAAGGAGGAAGTTGGATGGAGACTGCAGTTCATACTCCCCGGAAGCCATTCAGACTCCCTGGAAGAAGGAGACCCTGTGATGGAATTAGCTCTGGATTCCTGACATTTATTGAGGAATGCTCAGGGAATAATCACCTGTGGGGGGAATCAAGGAAGGGCACAAGAGGGAAATCTCAACAGAGGTCTCAGCCCTGCCTATGGAGAGTGTCATAGTCAGTGTTCCCTAGAGAAACCAAACCAGTTATATAGCTGTAACTGGAGATACCGATATATCCACCAGGGCTCCTATGGTTAACCACTGCACCGGCCACTCATTGCCATCAAGGTGGACTCAAAGTGACTGTGTAAAACAGTATAGAACTGACCTTTTGGGCGTTGGAGACTGTAACTCTTCAGGAGATTACGAAGCTTCATCTTTCCCTCAAGGAGCCCTTGGTGTTTTCAAACTGATGTCCTTGCTGTTGGATGCCCAAAGGGCCACCCACTACGACACCAGAGCCCCAGAGAGTGAGGCTTATTTCTAGCAATTGGCTCACATAGGGGAATGGCAAGTTCCAAATTCATAGGTCAGGCAACAGCCTAAAGAGCTCTGTAGATGTTCATCCTAAAATCCATAGGTTAGGTGATGGGAAAAGACAAGAATAAGAATGGTCAGAACACACCCTAGGGAAACTCCCTTTCCGCGCTGAAGGCCTTTGGCTGATAGGTTTACCCCTTCCCACATTATGGAAGGTATTCTATTTTGCTTGAGACCCACTCCTTCATAAGAGCAAATAGATGAGGTGAACAAGCGGCCATCTAGCTCAGAAGCAATAAAGCCCACCTGGAAGAAGCACACCAGCCGGTGTGATCATGGGGTGCCAAAGGGACCAGGTATAAGGCATCATGCAAAAAAATAGAATATATATCTCTGTGTGTGTGTGTGTGTATATATATATATATATATATATATATATATATATATATATATATATACCATAGAGAATGAAGGGGGAAGTGCAGAGTGGAGACCAGAGGCCCAAATGTCGACCACTGGAGATCCCCTCATAGAGGGCTTTAGGAGAGGAGATGGGTCAGTCAGGGTGCGATGTAGTACCGATGAAGAACACAGCTTTCCCCCAGATCCTGGATGCTTCCTCTCCCCAACTACCAGAATCCAAATTCTACCTTGCAGGACTGGATAGGGCAGAGGCTGTACACTGGTGCATATGGGAGCTGAAGGCACAGGGAATCCACGGTGGATGATACCTTCAGGACCATGGGTGTGAGGGGTGATACTGGGAGAGTGGAGGGTGAGTGGGTTGGAAAGGGGTAACTGATTACAAGGATCCACATGTGACCTCCTCCCTGGGAGATGGACGGCAGAGAAAGGGGGAAGGGAGACTCCGGAAAGGGCAAGAGATGACAAACTAACAATCTGTGGATTATCAAGAGCTCATGAGGGAGGGGGAGCGGGGAGGGAGGGGACAAAAAAAGAGGACCTGATGCGGAGGGCTTAATTGGAGAGCAAATGCTTTGAGAGTGATTAGGGCAAAGAATGTACAGATGTGCTTTATAAAATTGATGTATGTATATGTATGGATTGTGATAAGAGTTGTATGAGCCCCTAATAAAATGTTTAAAAAACAAGAGCAAATAGATGAATGCTTGTTTGACCAAAAAACTGGGCACCATAGCCTCGCCACATTGATTTGCAAAAGGAGCCATCACAGGGAGCTCTGTAACTGGGACCTGGCCAAGTGGTGACCAGTAGCCTGGGACTTTGTAGCCTAATACGTTGCAGCGAATTGCTTACTAGTTCTCCTCTAGCTATAGTCTTTGTAACTCCTACCAATGACAGGGTGGAACTATGCCACCGAGGGAAGTAGATAGCATGCTAATAATATCAGTAAAGTGCATGGCATCCTCGAAGAGGTGAGACCATTCAAATAAGACCTGTAGACCGCTAATGTGGGGATTGGTCGGTATGGTCATCCTGGGTGAGTTAACTCAGAAACAGAAAGTGGAGTTTCAAGAGCACCGAGAAAGAAGAGCCAGCAGTGGAGTGTGCTCTTTGGACCCAGGATTATTACTCTGAGCACCACCTCTGTCCAGGAGACAGAGATCCCTGACACTGGATGCATCAGGAGACAATGAAAAACAGTGGCAGATAAATAGCTCATGGAAGCAGAGGCAGCAGCACCAAGACCCCAGAACAGGGAGCTCGCCAGCACACAGAATGAGAAAGCTGAGTGTCTTTTGGCCAAGGCTTCCAGACAAAGCGGGCTGCCTCAACGCATTTATCAGCAGAGCTGAAAGAACTTTGCACACGGTCCCAAGCAGAGCAGAGGTCAAGGAGCTGCAGGGCAGAGGCCAAGGACCAGAAAAAGTTCTGCCTCTGGGCACCACTTGGAAGAGACTGTCCTGACTGAAGAACTATATCCCCAGTCATTTCTGATCCTGAATTGTCACCTGCTAGGTCCCCAATTAACCCCAGAAACATAAGTATTGTTTGCGAGTTCTGTGTGGCCATTGCCACTTAAGGATTATCAAACCCAGCAGAGAAGAAGAGAGTGTCATGGTAGGGATGGTTGGTGTCAGAAACTGTGAAAAGAAAGGAGGGTGGAGGCATTTTGATCTCTGTCTCATAGGAATCAGCCTTGGGCTGTTTATCTTGATTTTCCTCCATTGCCTTTTGTGAAGTTACAGGGGGGTCAAATGCCTCCACTATGCCATTTATACCCCTACATTGACAAGTCGTTGGATGAAGATTAGTTTGGGGAAGGAGCAGACCTTGGATGAGCTCTCATCAGCTGAGGCAATCCTGATAGGGGCCAGACAGCTGGGACCTTTTCTATCAGTGGCTCTCTCGGCAGTTGGGGAAATCAGTCTCTTGGCCCTGAGAGGAATCTGGGTGACACACTCATCTATGACAATACCGACGAACAAGCTCCCACAAAAACCTGGCTGAGAACTCTCTCCTAGAAAACAGGAGTGCATGCCTAGCTAATAATAGCCATTTACTGAAGGCCCTATGATTGGAACTGTGCCTCATTTACAGATGGAAAACTAGAGGAAGGGATTTAAGGTGGCTAAGTTAATAAGTGACAGAGACAAGATTCAAATACAAGTTTGAAGCTGGTACTGTTAGCCTTTTTTCCAGGGATGGGTTTTAGATGATGCAAATGAGACACTTGTCAGGCACACAAGGTAAAGAGGCCTTCCCTCTCCAGTGTGACTTTCCCCATAAGTCTGAATCATGGGCCTGGTGTGTCTTATTTGCCTTCCCTGAGTCTCAGAACCTGGTCTAGTCTGATTTGCTATTTTGAGGAATAAGCCAGAATGCTCAAGTACTCTGAGTCAAGACCCAATCTCCCCTGGAATTGTTCAGTGGGACTTACCAGCCTCTTCCTTCGTGTTTCATTTTTCTAGAAACCTCCATGGAGGACTAGCTCTCATGAAGAGAGATTCATAAAGCTCATGGCAAAATTCCATTATTTTTTCGTATAATTTTTCCACATGCTTTTGGAAGCTCCCTCTTCATCCCTTTCCACAGTCTTTCTCAAGGAAAGAGACTGTTGCTGGTTGATGTCAGATGCCCCTGAGTCTGTTTTCTACTCAGAATGCTCTGCACAAACTCTATCAACAAATGACGTAGAGTCAAACGTGTTGTGTGTCTTTAAGTTGATGTCAGCTCATAGTGACCCTACAGGACAGAGTAGAACTGCCCCCAAAGGTGTCCTAGGCTGAGATCGTTATGGGACCAGCTCGTCAGGTCTTTTCCCCTTTAGAGCCCATGGGTAGGTTCAAACTACCAGCCTTTTGTTTAGCCACCCAGTCCTTAGCCATTGTACCACCAGGGCTCTTTAAAATAGGGATTAGGTTGATTAATTTTATAATCTCCAGGCACATTTGAAAGCTGCTTCCCAGAACACCCTTCCCCAGATTGTTGATTAAGATGGGCATTTGGGGACTCATTTCTTTCTCATTTGTGTAAGTGCACTCTATGAGAGGGGTTTCCCTTCATAGATAGGTGATCACATACTATTTTTCCAAATTGAACCACTCTTGGTGGTATATTGGGTTAAGAGTTGGGCTGCTGCTAATGGCAAAGTTAATGGTTCAAACCCACCAGCTACTCCTTGGGAGAAAGATGAGGGTTTTCTGCTCCAGTAAAGATGTGCAGTTCTGAAAATCAGCAGAGCCAGTCTATTGTGCCATATATGAGGTCAACCCCATGGCCGTGGATTTGGTTTTGGTTTGGGTCTGTGGGGGAAGTCCTTAAGTCATTCTTTAGTCACATGGAGGAGTCCCTGGGTGGTGCAGTTGGTTAACATACTGGGCTACTAACTCATAGGTTGGAGTTTCAAGCCCAGCCAGAAGTGTCTCTGAAGGAAGGCCTGGTGCTGCATTTCAAACAACAACAACAAAATCAGTTATAGAAAACAACAACAGAATGTCGTTCTACTCTGGCCCAAAGGAGTCCCTATGAATCAGAGTTAACTTCATGGCAACTGGCATGGGTTTGTCCATGGGAAAAAAGAACCCTTCATAATTGCCTCCATGCCCAATAGTTCCTTTCCTGTATCCCTAGACCACCCCAGCACCCTCAGCATCTTGCCTTATAATTGCCACGGGTCCGTCTCTCTTCCCAATGGGCCAGGCCGTGATGCAGCCGCTGCCGACACAGAGGGATTGTGCAGTCCCTGCTTGATCTACAGTCCTCATGACATATATCTTGAATGAAGATTAAGTGATCCTCTCTAGAGCTTAGCTCAGGTGAATCCACTACCTCAGCTGGAACCGAAGTGGTGCCAGACCAATATCTGCTTTTAAAAGATAGAAGGGCATTCCTAATCTTTGTGGAGAAACAGAGAGGATTTAGTGAAATGTTTCTGCAGTTGAGGCTACAGATGATCTGTTGACATGGTCTAAAAGGTTGTAGGTGGTTTAATGTCTCTCGGTACCATCAATTTTGCATTTTGTCCTGACTTAGCAAATTGGTTGGGATTTCGGCTTACTGACAAGGACCTTCAGAAAGAATGTGGTTGCAGGAGCAAGTTTAAGAAAGGAAGGAGCTTTGAAGCAGCCCTCACTGAGTGCCAATCCAAAACTCTGTAACCCAGCACCTCAGAGGGCTTGACCTGGGATGGATTATGGCAGCAGCACCATGAGTCACTTCCTCCAGTGGCCCTGACTGAAGGCTCAGAACCTGCCTCTGATTGGCAGCTGAGAGATACTAGGACCGTCACCTGCCACATCGCCTGTATTTCTCCTGGCAGTAAGAAATCCCCAAAGTACACTGAGTTCGGGCAATCTTTCCAGCCTACAAGCAGTTGTTGCTTATCTCTGTTAGCTTTGTGCAGGGGAACAATCAGGCTTTGAAATTGAAAGACTTGCATGTGACTCATGAGGTTAAGAGCCCAACGCATAACCACTATATTACCAGGGTTCCTTCCTCTTGAAGGATAGGTAAGCAACAAAAGGACCATTTCTCTTAAAACCTCTGATCTAGAGTGGCACACAACTCCTTCCACTTTTATTCTATTGGCCAAGCCCTTCGCTGGCAGGGCAGGGAAGTTTACTCTTTCCTTGGATGACTAGGAAGTGAGTGAAATTTTGTCATCTCATACAAAGGGAAAAGGGAAACACGCTCTATGATCAAATAAGTTTTAAAAAAAGTCAAAATATTCATAGAATCTGCCGAGTGTGGCAAAAGCATGAGCACTCCCATTGTAGAAGAAACACTGCTCTCAGAAACCACACTGTGCCTGGCAAGGGAGGCTGGGAGGATTTATGCTTGCTCACTTTGGCCAAGTCATTAAGCAAGGCTGATCAGTAGAAAAGGAAATCGGGTTTGGTGCGGGGATGTGTCATTGGATATGCAGGCGATTCTCCTTGAGATGTATTGGCCCACAACTTTGGACTCACATACAGCAGTGACCATGAAGATGGCATCGGACCTGGCGACATTTCATTTTCGTATATAGAACGTTGACACAAGCATCTCCTGGTGGTGTAGTGGGTTAGACATTGTGTCCCTAACCTTAAACTCAGCAGTTCGAAAACAGCAGCACTCAGTGAGGGAAAGATGAGGCTTTCTACTCCTGTCAAGAGTTACAGGCTCAGAAACTCATGGGGGCAATTCTCCCCTGTCCTACAAGGTCGCTATGCATCAGCAGTGACTCGATGGCAGGGAGATTAAGTTGATATTACCTATTTTAGAAAACGGTTCTGGTTATTCAATTAAGTAAGGCAGGTGCAGCCCTGTCACACAGGGTTTGTTTAGATAGCACAGTAGTGTCCACTCACTCATTAGCTCAGTGTGTCTGGAACCCCAATGTGTATTTCCACATGGGACAAGTCAGGTTGAAGACACTGGGGATTCGTGCTTTGTTGAGCAAGCCCTGGAAATGCAAGAGTTCTAAAAACAGGTCAAAGTTCCTGTTTTTATAACTCTCTCTCTCTCTCTCTCTCTCTCTCTCTCTCTCTCTCTCTCTCTCTCTCTCACACACACACACACACACACACACACACACACACGGAGAAAGTGGTGAACTTCACAGAACGTAGTGGGGACTTCACAGAAAGGGGGGTTGATAGCCGTGAACAGGGTTGGTATGGGTCTTGTTCTATCCATTTGAAAGTCTCTAGGCTAAACAGAAATGTCCTGGTGGTATAGTAGGTTCGGTGTTGGCCTGCTAACCAACAGGTCAGCAGTTGTGAATCCACCATTTCCTCCATGGAAAAAAGATGAGGCTTTCTATTTGAGTAAAGAATTATCGTCTCAGAGACTCATTGGGGCATGTTTATTCTTCCCTATAGGGGCGCTGTGAGTCAGAATGAACTCAGTACAGTATGCAAGTAACAAGCTGTGCTAATACCATTCCAGAGAGACAGTGGTGTTCCAGGGACATTGGTTTTGCCTGGCCCCTGACCCTGAGGAAGCATGAGGTCTTCAGGTCCTCTCCTGCTGCTCTTCTTTACCATCCTCCCATATCCTCCTCTGCACTCCCAAGTGGTGGGCATGATTTATAAACACAGAAATCCACTTACTCCTTTGAAAAAGTGGTTTACTTCACCCCAAAATTCGGAGAACTGTGTCGTCTCCCTTTCAAAGTAAATTATACGATGAACATACAATATTGATTGCAGGCATGTGGATTCTTAATCCTCAAGTTCCCATGAAACCCTGCTTTCCATGGCAAATCAGCCCGCCATTTCAGCATGCCAGTATTGCCAGGAGAAAGGAGCCTCAGCAGCCACCACTGCTCCGCAGCCTGCTTTTCACGGTCACGCGGGGATGTCAGAGTGCCCCACACCTCGTGCACTTGACTCAGTGCTTGCTTGCAGGGGTTGCATTTCGTTAGAGCCCAACAACTTCCGAGCATTGGCAAATTCCCTCAACCAAAGGTGGGCAGTGGCCTCATAATGTCACCAGTCATTAACCACCAGTAGGGTTGCGTTATGTTCGTCAGTGCCGTCATGTGCAAGGGGAAAGACAATTCCCACAGGCTGCCAGCTGTGTTTGGGGAGGGAATGCCAAGTGGGGAAGCTGGGGGTCCTCACCCCAGCAGCCACAGTTCCTGGCTCCAGGCCCTGCCCCAGGCTGTTCCAGGACGAAGAGCCTGGACTCTCAGAGACTCCATAGCTCGATTTCCACTCAGGTTGTGTTGTGTTGATCATTCCTTCCCTAGGCTGCCACCCATCTGTCAGTTTGTCATCATGTTGTCATTTGTCTATAGCTGTGATTGCTGTAAGCGGTGTCACCAGCTAAGATTATAATCAGAGCAAGCCACTCTGGACACGCTTCACAAGAGCATCCAAGCTAGGACACACTGGGAAGAAAGACCTGATGATGTACTACTGAAAATGAGTCCATTGAACCCTATGGATCAAAAGAGAATACCGTCCAAACAAGTACTGGAAGAGGAGCACCCTAGGTGGGAATACACTCACACTATTCAGTGGGAGGACTCCCTGGGTAGTATTTGACTAGCACCCAGGAGGTCGGCAGTTAAATCCCACCCAGAATCCAAGAGGTGCCTAAGGAAGGTAGGCCTGAATATCTGCTTCCAAAAGGTCACAGCCTTAAAAACCCTATGGAACAGTTCTACTCTGAAATGCATGGGGGTCGCTATGAGTCAAAATGGACCGAAAAGCAGCTAATAACAACAACACTGTATAAAGAACAACACTGCAAGTCCTTAGGACAAAATACACAGCAGGCACAATAGCCTCGACCTCACAGGATAGGGCAACTTATTTTCATTTGTACCAGAGACCGGAACTGTACAACGGAATGAAACCCTGCCTGTTCTTGTGTCATCACCACAGTCGTTGGTCCATGTTGAGCCCATTGCTGTAGCCACTGTGGACATCCATCTTATCAAGGGTCTTCTTCCCTCTTGCTGCCCCTGTACTTTAACAAGCATTATGTCCTTTCTTAAGAACCAGTCTCTCCTGATAGCATGTCCAATGGATGTGAGATGAAGACTTGCCATCCTCACTTCTAAGGGGCATTCTGGCCGTGCTTCCTCCAAGAGGGATTTGCTTGTTCTTCTGACAGCCCAGACGACTTTCGGTATTGTTTGCACATCATTCACATGCATTGATTCTTCTTCAGGTTTCCTTACTCACTGTCCAGCTCTCACATGCAATTGACCATTGAAACTACTTACCTTGAATTCAGAGCTTAGGGTACACTACCCAAAGCCACATAGCTTGTGAGCGGCTGAAACATGTCTGCTGCCAGGATCTGTCCAATTTATTTTATTGAAACATCATACTCAAAAGGTGCTTTAGGCAAACATATTTTGTCTTTTGACTACATGTCCCTATAATATAACCAGGCTCAGACCCTCACATTGTAATGATTCAGCTATATGTCTGAGAGGTAAAAAGACCGCCAACCATATAACTGATGGGAGAATAGGTACTGACTGTCACCTGCAATGCCATTCCTTCAATAAATATTTGTTGAGTGTTATTCAAATGACAACATTTTGCAAAGCTTTAAGAAGACCCAGATGTAGAGAACACAGTCCCTGCTCACAGGAGACTCACAGATACTGCATCAGGGCCTTCAGATCAGGGACACCACAGATAGATGCTGAAAGAAAAATCATAAAAAGAAATAGCAACTACGCACGGAATCCAGGACAGATAAAATCCTCAGGAACAGTAATGGGAGGAGCGATACTGTGGTAGCTTTTTAATCTCCCATCATCTTGCATAGGGGTGGAGTCCAGACTGTCACTCAGGCCATAGCCAGTGAGGTCTCAATGTGGGCATGGCCTTCTCTTGAGGATTCTGGCAACTCCTGTATTCTTTCCTGGGGGTGAGAGACACCCATGACTTGATATTCCTGCTGACAAGATACATGGATCTACATTGACGGCAGCCAGAGCCTTGAACGGGGAGGAGTCATGTGGAGACCCATGCCACTTTCCACCTCCACTGGGTCCATAAGACATTCCACCGACTGCCCTGTGATCTTCCAGCACTTGGTGTCATTGCATGTGTTGCATAAGTCTGAAAAAAATTTACACACTGTTATTGGATATATGGGTTAATTTCGTACTTATGGACGTGGTCTGGACTGGGCTGGGATGTTTTCTTAATATACAATTATTCTTCTATATAAAGCTTTTTTAAGACACATGAGTGTTTATGAATGTGCTTCTCTAGTCAACTCGAACTGACTCAGATACCATGAGGGCACAGGGTGGCTGTGTAGGGAAGGGGAGGAAAAGGGAACTGATAACAATGGAACACACACACACACACACAACTTAGGGGCCGAATAACAGAAATATGGGTAGAGGGACACAGAAGACGGTGTGTATAAAGATATTAATTTATATATAATTTAGTAAGGGTGTGAGGGTTGAGGAAAGAGGGAAAAAACAGGAGCTGATATCAAAGGGGTCAAGTAGAATGATAGTGTTTAGAAAATGATGGTGGCAGCATATGTACAAACTCGCTTGATCTAATTGATTTATGGATTGTTATATTATCTGTCAGAGCCCCCATTAAAATGTGTTCTTTTTTCGATAACAACATAAACTCACTGCCATGGAGTCAATTTTGACTCAGTATAGAACACCCCCTGTGGTTTCCTCGCTTGCTATTCTTTAAGGAAACAGAAAACCTTTTCTTTCCCCTGCAGAGTGGCTGGTGGTTTCAACTATTGACTTTGAGGTTAGCAGGCACCATAGCACCATGATTCCTAAGGATGCTGATAGAAAGGGAGAACCTTGTGGAACATAATTTAAAATTCTTTAATTATCTAGACTTACTTAACTGGAAGAGTCCCAGAGACTATGACCCTGAGTTACTCTTCAAACCTTTAATTGAAACTGTTCCCTGAAGTCATCTTTAAACTAAATAACAATTTAGCTCTTAAAGGATTGCATCCTTGAGTATTGCAGTCTTTAAAAAATCAGCACAAATCTAAATGGGCTACAGATAAGTCAAAATATATGTGAGAGGGTTGTGGCAGAGAGATTAAGTAAAAAGAAAGGAAACACCTAGAATAGAAAGAACAAGAATGTTAATTCAATATGAAGCGTGTGACGAATGTCACTGAACATTGTGTCCAGAAAGGGTTGAAATGGAACAGATTTTGCTTTGTATGTTTTCACATATCAAAATTAAATACTAGTAGAAAAAGAGAGAGACTCGCATCTGTTTGAGGCAGACTACCAAATACTGGGTTATATATAATGCTAAGTATTGAATATTATCCCATTTTCATATGGCAAGTATGGAAAGCCAAGGATGGAGTGAGGCATTCACAGGGGAGATGGCATTTGAATGATCCAGGAAAATGGCTAAAGAAGATGCTCATTCCCGAGTGTTTCCACTGGGTTCGCAAACACATCAGCAAATGAATGTCAAATAACCCGTCTCACCCTCTAACTCAGAGCTGTGCAACCGAACTCTCTTCTATGATGAAAATGTTCCAGAGCAGTGATTCTCAACCTGTGGGTCGCGACCCCGTTGGGGGGGGGGGTCGAACAATGCTTTCACAGGGGTCATCCGATTCATCACAGTAGCAATATTATAGTTATGAAGTAGCAACAAAAATAATTTTATAGTTGGGAGGAGCACCACACATGAGGAACTATATGAAAGTGTCACAACATTAGGAAGGTTGAGAACCACTGTTCTAAAGGCATGACATCCAATCTGGTAGCTACTACATTTTATCAGGAAAGACCAGTCCATGGAAAGGGACATCATGCTCGTTAAAACTGAAGGTCCACAAGAAAAGAGACTGATCTTCAAGGAGATGGGCTGACACCATGGCTGCAACAATGGACTCCAACCTAACAACCATGGCGAGATTTGGCACAAGATCACGCAGTGTCCTCAAAGTAACATCCTTGATCTTCAGTCTTTTTAAGAGATCTGTTGTAGCACATTTAGCCAGTGCAACGTGTCGTTTAATGTCTTGACTGATGCTTCCTTGAGCATTGATCTGGCTTAGGGTTTAAAAATTCCCCTTGGCTTCTCAATCATACAGGAGGCCCACACAGTGATCATCTTTCCTCACTACACAGAGTGTCATGCCCCACTCACATTGGTCTCCTTGCTGTTCCAGGAAGAAGCTTGGAGAACCCAATCACAAGGTCTTTTGCACTGACTGTCTCCTACCTGGAACACTTTGCCTACCACCAGATGGCCACTCCTGTGTCTTCCTGCCTTATTCAAGTACTGCACTGTCAATGAGATCTTCCTTGGCTGCGATGCACTACTTGCCCCAAGTTTCCCATCCAGCGCAGTTTAGTGAGAAAAATCTCACTGCTACCTGCAGGGGGGAGCCTCGGCACTGGCATCTCAGAAAATGGAGCATAATCAGAACAGAAATGTGACCCTACCTCTCATGCTGAAAGGCTGCTAACTGCAAAATCTAAACCACCACACAACCAGCCACTTCTCAGGAGAAAGGCTGAAAGTTAGTCTCAGAAACCTACAGGGGAAGTTCTACCCTGTCTTATAGGGTCATTATGAACCAGTATCAACTCTATGGCAGTAAATTTGCATTTGGGAGGGGGCGCGTTCTAAGGAGCTGTGGGTCACATACCCTGATCAATCCAACTGGCAGCTGCATCAGCTGGCTAAGGCTTCAAAAGACTGAGTAGGTAACCCAGAGCTCATTGCTGTTGGCAGAAACTTGTGGGGGGTCAGAAGGACTTGAGGTGATGGTGTCCTTCTCAGTGGCCTCAGATAATCTTCTCCCCGGTCTGGGCATCAGCATCTTCTTTGCAAAATGGGATGATTGCATTAGAGAACCACTAAACTCCTATATACCTGAGCAACCAGGAAGCAATTGTGAATCCTGGAGAGGAGCAAAGACTATGCTGGTGGCTCTGCAAATCTTGGGAAGCCTGGATCCGATGCGGCTAGAACTGTCCACTGCGAGGCACCAAGAATCCCGAGAGCTGTAGTTCAGGTCTCCTCCTTGCCTGTGTACCATGGAAGATTTAATAAATGTTCTCCTCATGCTACCTTTAGGATCCTTGGTGGCAAAGTGGCAAAATCCCTTCACATTGGCCTGTTAACTGCAGGGTTGGCAGTTCAAACGCACCTGCTGCATTCCTGTAGAAAGGGCAGCTTTCAACTCCCACAAAGAATTGTTGTTTCAGAAATCCACAAGGACAGTTGTATCCTGTAACTATGGGTCAGAACTGGCACAATAGCAGTTCGTGATTGAGCTTTAAACTACATTTGAGACTGGGGTCTATTTTGAATTCCCCTACCTGTCCATTGGGTGTCATGGGAAGAAAGTAGATAGGAGAAAAAAAGGGTAGGAGGCAGTGAGGGAGGAGGGTAGAATGTACTGGAGTAACACATTCTGGCAGAAAATTGTGTGTATGTGTGTGTGTGCGTGTTCTATTGTAATTCACACAGATTATGGGTGGGGGAGGGAACTGAAAAAGTAAATATCCATGAAAAAGAAAATTTTTTTTCTTTGGTGATTTTCCTTTTGTTGAGCTAAGGGATGGAGAATGTACTGCATGGACGTGACCAGCCACTGGACCGGTGTGCTGTTAACACACCCTCCTGCCTTTGCATGCTGGGGGCCTCTCTGTAAACAGAAGTGACTTGTGACTTCTGATTTCCTGGGGCTCTAAAGAGAACCCGAGAATAGAAGTTCTAAATCGTGAACAAAGGAGAGACAAAGGGTTAATGACAGGACAGAATTTTGAAGTTTCATTGGATGAACACAGCGCCAGCATCCAACAAGCATTCCAAAGGCTGAACTCTGCCCGGAAGTAATGAATGAGCACTGCCTTTAGCCCGTGTCCTCACTCTCCCCGTCTCCTGCACTCCAAGCCAGCCTCACTAAGAGTAGTCAAAGGTGACATGGTGGTCCTTTCATCTCTCTCTGACCCCTCACGCTGCCTTCACCTCTATCCAAGTTGCTTCATCCTTCCCCCTTCTCCCTGATCTTCCTCGTGGAAAGATCTAATTCATACTAACTGGTAAAAGTCAGTTAGCACACAAGAAGGAAGACATCTCCTTCCTCAGTCTATGCTGCAGAAAAGGAAACTCGGGCTTGAGCTCATTTGCCCAACTGTCAAAGGTCCCATCACGGGCAGGGCCATGATGTGAAAATTCAAGCAAGCAGCCCCAGAGCCAGAGCTACCAACCCTCATCCACTGCAGTTCAAGTTCATGGGGTGAAGTGGTGAAAAGCTAACCAGAAACTGAGAGTCAATGTAGATACCCAAGGCTTTCTTGCCAGGGCACTCACTCACTCCCATTGAGTCAATGCTGACTCATAACAACCCTATAGGACAGGGTAGAATTCCCCTGTGAGTTACTGAGGATGTATCTCTTTATAGGAATAGAAAGCCCCATCTTTCCCTTGTGGAGTAGCTAGTGGTTTTAAACTGTTGCACAAAGCATAACCATGACACCATCAGGACTCCAAAACATGCCAGGGCAATCAATGGTTCTGTGAGATCTCTCAGGATAGAGATATACCTTGCTCCTTGGCTACACACGAGAAAGCATTCACCTCCAAGCCTAGTTTGTGATCCAAGTGGGTTTTATGAGAATTAGAAGAAGTTTCAGGTTTATAAAGGCACCTGCAGGGCTCTTCAGAAATGTGCATCTCCTTAGAAGCTTCCCTGAAAGTCACGAGGTCTGCTCTGTGCTCCTGCCTTTTAAATTACTCCAAGAGGTGGGGCGTGCTGGTGACCCTGGTTGAACTCATTGGCTGAACTGAATTCACCTGGCCTTGTTGGGCCAATTCAGGTGCAGAACACACCCAGTTGTACCTCCCCTTCCTGGCTGGGAACCTGAGCCTCTTAGCATGTGCAGTGTACCACTCGTTCATGGGACAAAGGCTCAGACTGCTGACCATGCGTAATGGATGCCTCAGTCCCTAAGCTAAACTACCTAGCAGTTCCAAAACCCCACTGCTGTGTAGTGTTCATGAACTTTGGCAGGAACACATCCTTACCACGAAGAATCCTGGTGGCCCAATGGCTAAGCACTTGGGCTTTAGACCGCGGTCAGTAGCAATGCATGAGAAAAAGGTCTTGCCATTGTAAGCATTCCACCCCACTGCCATCAAACGCAAAGGACCTCTGGTGACATGGCGGGCTACTCACAGAGCTACTAAATGCAAAGTCAACAGTTCTAACCCACCAGCTTCACTGTGGTAGAAAGATGAAGCTACCTATTCCTATAGAGACATAATATCTCAGAAACCTATAGGGAAAATTCTACCCTGCCATGGACTACTAAACGAACAACCTAATCTGTCTTGGAAGAAGTCAGGCCAGAGTGCCCTTGACAGCATATATGGCAAGATTTTGCCTCCCAAATACGTTGGACATATTGCCTGGAGAAGGACATCCTGCTTGGTAAAGTGGAGGGGCAGCACAAAAGAGGAAGGCCCTCAACGAGCTGGATTGACACCGTGGCTGCATCAATGTACTCAGGCAGAGAACAAATGTGATGATGGTGCAGGACCTGGAAGTGTTTGGTTCTGTTGTGCATAGGGTCACTTTGGGTCAGAAACCACTCAATGGCACCCGACAGCAACAACAACAAGTATATAAGATCACCATGAGTTGGAATCAACTCGACAGAAAGTGGGCTTTGGGTCTGTCATGGAACCAACCCTGGCTCATAGCGACCCAATCATGGGATTCTGAGGCTGTAAATCTTCATGGGAGCAGAGGGCCTCATCTGTCTCCTGCGGAGCAGCTGCTAGGTGTGAACCCCTGACTTTGCAGTTGACAGTCCAACACTTCCCTTAAAGTACCCCCCGGGGCTCCTTTGGTAACGATGACAGACTAGGAAACCCAATGGGGACATTTCTACTCTGTCACATGAAGGCATCCTGTGCAGAATGGGCTCAACGGGAACTAACACCAACCCCACCACTTTTAACACCATCCCAACCTTACAGACTGTGCTAGGCTCTTGAAGGAATTGACTTTTTGCACTCCCACTGAGCGAGCTATGAGCATGCATGCATGCCAACACGTAACTTCCGGTCCTGAACTAGGGATCAGCTGCACATGTAAGGATGTGCTTCTAATGTGGAAGGAAGTAAAGAGAGGGGATCTGGAAGCAGGAAAAGCCAGGAAGCAGGAGTCACTTAGGCAGACCCCTTTCCTAAACCAGCTTAATTAGCATATCACAGATCCTGGCTCAGAGGTGATGTTCAAAGAAGAATTGTTGACTGAATACACAAGGGAAGGAACCGAATAAGTGAACACAGAAATGTGCTAATGACCAAATTGACTCACAGTTCCCACCCTGCTCTTCTTCTTCCAGGTTCTTCTCTAGTTGCTAATGGTATTTGCTCGACCCCTCACAAGCACAAAAGGAGCCCTGGTGGCCTAGCGGTTAGGCAGTGGGCTGCTAACCACCAAACTAGCAGTTCTAAATTAGCAGGCATTCTGAAGGAGAACAACAAGCTGTCTGCTCCTTTAAAGAATTAGTCTTGGGAATGCACAGTGGTAGCTCTACCCTGGCCCATAGGGCTGCTCTGAGTCTGACTCGACTGGACAGCAGTGAGTATGGGTTTGGTTTGGTTTTCACAGGTACCCCGATCCGTTGGTGGTCTTGGTAAATTGCACACGCTGGTTCAGTGGACCTTGTGTAGGGCTTGAGAATTTGCACTTCTAACAAGCTCCTGATGTTGCTAGTCTGTGACCATATTTGGGGTGGCAAGGCTCTGGACTACCGGGGTCTTCCTGGTGGCTGCTGTCACAGCACAAGTTCCCAAGAGTGCACCGCTACTCATTTCTTTGGGATGATTTGGACTGAGTTTTCCCAGCCATTTCATCAAGGTTTTTGGCTATTTGTTCCATGACACTGAAAAGTTTGGACCTGACATACGCAGCTCAGGCTGTATTATCTATCTTCTCTGCCCTCTTGGATTGGAGATGGATCACCTATGAAGCGATGAGGGTAAGAAGGGTTGGGTGTCCCCAGGTAATGTGAACAGTTAGCACGCTCAACCACTGCTGATTAAAAGGTTTGCGGTTCAAATCTAAGGCCCCTCAGAAGAAAGGCCTGCTGATTGACTTCTGAACGACCAGCCTTTGAAAGCTCTGTGGGGTCCCGTGGTGCTGACCCACACGGCGTCACCGTGAGTTGGAATGGACTCCTCAGAAACGGGTTTAGTAAGCAGCACAAAGAGGAAACTCCTTGGTGAACTGGAGGACACGGTAGCTGAAACCATGGGCTCCAACATACTACCCCTGAGGCTGGCAAAGGACCGGGCAGTGCTGCCTTGTGTTGCAAAGAAGGTCCCTGTGATGTCGGAATGATTGGACAGCACTAACAACAACAAAGGGTGTCAGGGCCCTTCACTTCCCTAGACCACTGACCAGGTTCAAAGACCCGCATGCGTGTATAGTTTCACAGTTAGACGTGTTTAGAAAAAAATAATGTTTGCAAAAGTAAAATCTTGGTTTACATTTTACAGAGCATGCACAATGAGTAGAACTCTTAAGGTCCACCGGAACCTGTTTAGGGTCCCCTCCACTTGCTCACCACCGATAAGTCGATTCTGACTCATATTGATCCTACAGGAGAGGTTAAAATTTCCCCTGTGGGTATTTCTGAAACTGTAGCGCCTTATGGGAATAGAAAGCCTCCTCTTTCTCTGCACCTGGTGGGTTCAAACTGCCAACCTTGTCTTTAGCAGCTCAGGACTGACTTGTATCTCTATGAAACCAAAATCTACCTCACTGCCAGGGAGGTGATGCTGACTCATAGTGACCCTATGAGGCAGAGTAGATCTGTCCCTGTGAGTTTCTGAGACTGTAACTCTTTATAGGAGTAGACAGACTCTTCTTCCCACGGAGTGGCTGGTGGTTTCAAAGTGCTGACTTTGGTGTTAGCAGCCCAACATGCAAACACTATGCCACCAAAGCTCCTTTTGGACCCCTATAAGTAGATAAATATTTCTCTTATATCTGTGTTTCAACCAAAGGCATGGCTATAAAGGAAAAAAGGCCATGAGTGTCAAGAATGATTTGAAAATGTGGAGTTCTTTTGGGAAAGTATAAATATATATATATATATATATATATATATATATATATATATATATATATATATATATATATATATATATATACTTGTGTATATAAATAGAATTCTGACGGCAAGAGTGGTCAGGAGTTGGACTGTTAATCTCAAGGTCAGCAGTTTGAATGGCCAACCGCTCCTCTGGAGAAAGAGGAGATTTTCTACTCCTCTAAAGAATCACAGTCTCAGAAACCCACGGGGGCCATTTTACTCAGTCCCATGGGCCTGTGAGTTGGAATGGACTTGATGGCAGTGAGGGCATGTAAATATGCAAACACCCACCTCGGACTTAGGATTTGACCTGCTCCCTCAGCCCCGTGAGCATCTGCATCTGAAGCCATGGACTTGGCCTTCTGTGAAGAACCCATTAGTGCACCGCCACAAAGAGAACGAGTTTCCTCTGTGTCAGTCCATTACCCTGCCAACGTTCAGGATGGAGCCAACACCCTTGGTTTCCCAGAGAAATTGGCTCAACATCCCCCTGATGTGGTTGCATGACATAGGCCACTCATGCAATGCACTGCATGTGCTCTATTTAATGCACCATCACCAACAAGTCTACATGGGTGGTAACTCTGAAAACCTTGCCCAAACAGCTGGCTTCACCAAAGTATATGGAACCATGTGGAGGCGTCGACCAGTTCGACTCTGCACTGGCTGTACATTGGCATTGCCAAGGGGGCTTTCTCACTGACTGTGACCTGAATCCTGCTTCCACTAAGCCTTGCTTCATTGGTCTGGGATGGGGCCAGGCCAATGGGAGGCTTGAAAGCTCCTAAGGGATTCCAAAGTATGACCAAGGGTGAACACTACTGTTTTTGGCCATCACATCCGGGAAGGCCCTTGGGACTTTGCCACTCAAAGTACGATAGGTTAAGGAACCAGCAACATCAGCATTAGCTTCTCCCATGCTAATGCCATCGAGTTGATGCTGACTCATAGTGACCCTACAGGACAGGGTAGAACTGCCCTTGTGGGTTTCCCAGACTGTCACTCTTGCCCGGAGTCTACAGCCTCATATTTCTCCCAAGGAGTGGCTGGTGGTTTAGGACTACTGTCCTTGTGGTTAACAGCCCAAGAGTACCAGGGCCTCTAGAACTGCTGGATCCTAGACCCCACCCTGAACCCACAAAATCAGAATCTGCCCCCCAGCCCGATTTCCAGGAACCTGGGTAAGTGCATGCATGTGAAAGTTTAAGAAATACTTCCTTAGAAACCATTACTTTCCAGAACAAACTCCTCCTGCCAGAGGTGCAGAAATGAAAGCCCATAAGGCCATGCTCGCCTAGAAGCAATTTGAGGTCTCAGTGCTCCTATATCCTGGCTGTCATCCAGATTTCCTTATTCTCACCTGGACTGTTGTCACTGCAGCAGGTATTGGTGAGTCCTCAGCACGAACAGCCCCAAATTCGGTCTAGAGACACAGCTCCCATTTCAGAGTAGTACAATCCACAGTTTCCTATAGAGTTTCTGGCTTTTACTGGCTTGGGGTAGGGTCTAGTGGGAAACGCATCTTAGCAAGAGCCATTATGTATTCTGGATGTGCACAATGAGTTTGTCTTGAGGCATATTTATGTCTGATGTTCTTATGTATTCTCTTTCTATCCCATGCAACGTTATTATTTTGAAAATTTATATTTGCTTTTAATTACCCAGACACATAAGTGATTTATAGCTAGGTCTGATCGATTGGAATCAGATGACCACGCCTGGATTAACCATGGGTCCTGGTGACCATTAGGCACTTCTTTCCATGAATGATATTTTCACCTGAGTGAATGCATTCACGACTTTTCTTCTCTTAAGATAAATAAGCAGGTGGGTATCCTTTTGCTATGCTGGCACTTCCTTGTGCTGTTTTAAGTTCACCCAGCAATTTTTAAAAAGAGAAACATATTACAACTGTCATACACTTTATAATTCATGTGGAAAAATTTGAGGGAGAGCTAAATAGAGGTGACCCGTGGTGCAGTCTTACTTACTGCTTGTTAGAAGGTACTGAAATCTTATATACATAAACACTAGAAACCAGGAGAGAGGAAATGGTGGTTCCATGGCAGAATTCTCACTAGCCATGCAGGAAATTTGGGTTTGATTCTTGGCCAGTGCGCCTCCTGTTACAGCTACCACCTAACTGCTAGTGAAGGCTGGCATATTGCTATGATGCTGAACAGATTTTAGCGATGTTTTCTGCCTACAGACAGACTAGGAGGAAAGGCCTGGTGAACTCCTTCAAGCCATCAGCCACTGAAAACCCCCCAGTTGACAAGGGGTCAAATCTACAACCCATTGAAGGAATGGGGCAGGACCAGTGGGCATTGAGTTCTGTAGCACATGGAGTCCGCATGAGTCAGGAGCTGGCTGACTTGAAGGCAATTGTCCACAGCACTCTCTAGGAGGCAGTGGTTGGAGCACATAGGCGTCCTTCATGTGGCCCCATGATCATCAAGCCTTAAGTCATGCAACCAACTCTGGGAAATGAGAGATGCCCGGGGTACCAGGAATATTTGAAAGACCTGGTGTAAATTGGTTCAGCCCAGGGGAGTTCTGGAAACCACCGAGGTAAGCTTCCTGCTGAAACCACTAACTTAGCTCCAGTGTGAGTGGATGGGTGTCTGCACATGTACCCAGCCACCATTAGTGCTTTTGTTGTTGTTGTTGTTGTTGTTGTTGTTGCCGTTCACGTCCGTAGAGTCTATGCCGATTCACAGTGACCCTATATGACAGGGTAGAATTCCCCCTGTGACTTTCTCACACTGTGACTCTTTACAGGAGTAAAAAAGCCTCATCTTTATCTTGAGGAGTGGCTGGTGGTTTTGAATGGTTGATCTTGCCATTAGTCCATTGCGTAACCAGGTGCTGTCAATTTGGTTCCAACTCATGGCCACTCTATGTACAGCAGAACAAAACAACACGCTGCCCTGCGCATTTCTCACAGCCATTCCTACATTTGAGCCACTGTGTCAACCCATCTTGTGGAGGTTTGTCCTCCTTTTGGCTTGACCAAGCATGCTGCCCAACTCCAGGGACTGGTCGCTCCTGATAACACCCAAAGTACATGAAGCCAAATGTCACCATCCTCGCTTCTAAGAATCAATCTGGCTGTAGTTCTTTCAACATAGATTTGTTTGTTCTCCTAGAAGTTCCTTGGTATATTCAATATTCCTCACCAGGACCATATTTCAAATGCATCAATTCTTCTCGTGGGATTTCCTTATGCATTTTCCAGCTTCCACATGAAAATAATCATGCCTTGGGATAGGATACTCCTGAGTTTTTAAGGTGACAAAGTCACCTTGGTTCAAAAAAATGTTTAAAAGGCCTTTTGCAGTAAATTCACTGAAAGCAATTTATCCAGTGATTTCTTTACAGATATTTCTATGAGCGTTGGTTGTGGATGGGTCCAAGTAAGATGAAATGCTTCATCATTTAAATCTTTTCTGTTTATCATGTTGCTTATTGGTTCAGTGGTGAGGATTCTTGTTCTTTTAACCTCGAGTTGTAATCCATACTGAAGACTATCATCTTTGAACTTCATCAGTAAGTGCTTCAACTCCTCTTCCCTTGCAGCAAGCAAGGCTGGTCGCCTGCATATTTCAGGCTGTTCTCAAATCTTCCTGCAATCCTGAAGTCTCCAATTCAGCCATTCAAAACTCAAAACAGCTCAATGCCATGGAAGTCAAGTCAATTCTGACTCGAGCAACCCTGTAGGCCAGGAAAGAACCTCCCGGAAGGTTTCCAAGGCTGTAATCTTTGTGGCAGCACATGGTCACATCTTTCTCACTCGGGATAGCTGGTGAATTCCAAGTGTTGCTCTTTCGGTTAACAGTGAAGTGCTTAAACATTGCCCTACCTGGATTCCAAGTGTGAGCTAGCAGCCACAATTTTCTTCTGAGACCAAAGGGGTTGTTAGGTGTGAATTCTCGACCAAGGGTGGTCCAGCAGACCTGCTCAGTATTCGCCCAGGTGCAAAATCCATCAAGAGGATGCATTGTCATTATTTTTAATCACATAACACACCCAGGTGTAGCAGCAACCCAGCTTTGTAATATCACCCTGGTTTTGATAAATATGTCCCATTCCTTGATAACGCTTCCAAATCCTTTAATATCCTGCAGCTCAGTCCCTGATGTCTGGCTGTAACAAAAGGTGTGAAGGGAGACCATATGTCAATAAACTCTCCCCGTCTACCACAACTCACCGCATAATCAGCTCCACGGTAAAATGCATGGTAAGTCAGTTATGCGCTGGCGGGGAGGGCAAGGGGCCCCTTTCAGGTTTGTCTTCTGATGAAGTTGACCAAAATGACTTCTTATTTCAGCCTATTAGGAGAGTGAGAGTTGCCCCCCCCTCCCTCGCCATTTTTCTTTTCTTTTCCCTTTTTGTCCCTTTCCCCTTGGAGGGACAGCCTGCTCTGCTATTCTGAAAGGGTTGTCTGTTTTATGCTGCGCTCTCCACTCCATTAAATCACCTTTCCTCACATTAAATACAGGTCTTCAGGGTGGTCAGAGAGCTTTGCTGTGAGGGATAATGATATAATGAGGATGACATGCATGAAAAGTCATTTTTCAGCTCAATCCCAGGCAGACCACGGGGAAGCATGAAATGGGAAGGGGGAGAGGTGTACCTCACTTTAGACAAGAGCCGGGCTTCTGAGGGGGCCAGTCTCGACCTGGAAGGCTGCTGAAGGCTTCTTTACCTCACTCACTCATTCACTCATTCATTCAACCAGCTTGCTACTTACTTATTAAATGCCACACCTTGGGGCTCTCTCACTGAACAAAAGAGACAAAAATCCCCCTTCTGTCAAGAAGCTTCCATAAACAGAGGCATTCAAACACTTCCTAGAGAATGTGTTTAAAGTCCAATTTACACAAAAGCAGAAGAAGAGACTGATGCGAGGGGTTTCACACACACACATGTTCATATATGACTCCCATTGCAGCGACAAAGTGTAGGACTCTTCCAGGAGACACTATTCATTGGAGTTAAATTGCTCCCCCCCAACCCCCTGAGCTCTCTCTCTCTCTCTCTCTTTTTTCTTTCTTTCTGAGAGCAATTGCCCTTGGAAGGGATTAGCTGTTATCACTCTCTAGCACCTTAGTGTGAACTTATTTATTGGCTCCTTTTCCTGCCTAGATAGGAGGGGCCTCCAGGGCTGCTAAAAGCCAGAAAAATCCCAAAAAAGGCAGCAACAAGAGAGGCAGAGGACAATTGGGGTCAGTGTTTCTCATTTCAGTGGGGGGGGGGCATTTGTTAAAGATGCAGATTACACACACATACAGCACACACACACTTCCCTGCCACCCCACCCAATATGGCCCTACTAAATAAGGATCCTACCCCACCATCTGTCCGGGAGCCCCTGAACTGGCCCTTCCCATGAAACAAGCCAGGGCCATTGAAAGTGACTCTTTAGGCAAAAGACCAGTGACTTAGGTTTTCCAAACCAGGATAAAGACCATTTGTTAAGCACTTGCATATTAACCAAAAGGTTGATGCTTCAAACCCACCCACAGGTTCCTAGGAAAGCAGGCCTGGTGATCTGTTTCTGAAAGGGCACAGTCTTGAAAAGGATCCCTGGTAACATATTGTCCTGCTAGCCATAAGGTCAGTAGTTCAATACTACCAGCTGCTCTGAGAGAGAAAGCTGAAGCTTTCTACTGTACAGATGTATAGTCTCAGAAACCTACCAGGGCAAGTATACTCTGCTGCCATGAGTCAGAATTGACTCAATGGCAGCAAGTGAGTGGATGGGCAGGGATTGATTGGGCACCAACTAACACTAAGAACAACTATTTTGGGTGGCAGTGACATTCTTCTGCTTTATCTAGAATCTGAACTCTCAGCGTCATTAACAATGGAGGCAACAGACAAATAATTATAAACTACAGAAGGGTAAAGAAAAGCTAAAGAAGTTACTTCTGTTTGGGGTTTAGTTGTGTGCTTTTTTTAGCAGAAAATATGAACTATGAAGGAGCAGGGACTTGCTGGACTTAAATATGAACTGTAAGATCTCTCTCCGGGCTAGAGTTACATCTCAGTTCTTGGCTCTGCATGAGAAAGAATTCACGCCAAAGCCTGGCTCATGATCCAAGTGAGTTTAATGAAAGTTAAAAGAAGTTTCAGGTTTTACGCGCCACCCCTAGGATTCCTCCCCACCATGCAGCCTGGCAGAGACTGCTCGAGGTCACGCAAAGATCTCTCTCCTAAGTTTTCCTCCAAAAAAAGACCTGTCTCATGTTCTTTCTCAAGTTCTCTCCCCAGTTCCTGTCCCCAGTTTTTCCTTTCTCCCCCTCGCTCCTGCCTTTTCAAGGATTCCCGGGGAGAGGCATGGTGAATGACCCCAGGTCGATCCCATTGGCTGAATTGCAATCACCTGGCCCAGGTGGGCTGATCCAGGTTTAACGCCCATCCGTACCCACCAGCGGGAAAACCTAGGCTTTTGTTCTATGCTTGGTTCTCCTGGGCATGCGTCAATGGACATCTCATTCCTGCCTATCTGCCTAACAAAACCTATTTTTCAACCCCAAGTCTTTCTTGCCAAAAAATAATGTCCCATAATAGGAATGGCATGAGCAGGGCTTCTGTGTTGGATCAGATCAAGAAGATAGCTTTCATGCCCTGTACTAAGATCACAAAAGAATGTAATCCAGTGCCTTGTAGACAGTCTCGTGTACACAAAAGGTTTTCTAAGAGTCTCCAGAAGGCTGTGCTACAGCCTAAATAGGCTGAATTGCAGCCTAAAACAGAGAGGGACCCATTTCAAAGAGATGTGGGGACATGGCTTTCATAAAATTGAATGCATCATGTAATCCAGTGCAAGGGAAACCCAGTAACTTTGGGAAGGAACTGCATTGGCTTGGACTAAGCAGCCAGAGATAGTGCTACATAAAAAGAAAGAAGATGATTGATAAAGCAACCCAGACATTATTGTGGAAAAGGAAAAGGGACTTAGAAGACAATCAAAAGCTACAAGGAACCTCTCTTAGGGAGAAGTCTTGTGGTTTCAACTTGTGTGCTCTGGGGGATATTTGGCAGTCACGTATTAAATTGTGCATTCAATTTAATCCCTTTAAGGGATTTTGTCACTGGGCCTACAGCCCAACTATCCTGACAAAAAAAATCTATCTTGAAAATCACCCTGCTGTGAGGAAGCTAAAGGCAAGCACATGATACGATCACATGGAGGGAAATTGGGGAGCCAATGCAACAGCAAGAACCCAGGCCCTAGACCTATGAACCAAAGCAAACCCATCTTGCCAGGTCTCGCTGCTTGAGCTGGTTTGGCCAATGCCACGTGGAGTGGAGATGTGCTGCCCCAGCCAAACCTTCCTCAAATTACAAAATTATGAGCAAATAATACACCGAGTGGGATTGAAAGTCACTAAGCAGCAATAGGTAAGTAAAACATATGGGCCTACCATTACCTATCTGTAAAGAGTCTTTGGCAACTGGTTTATGGAAGACACAGGCCCTGATTACCTCCCATAACACGTATTCTTTATCATAGCCACGGACACTCATGGAAACATTAAAGTTGTGCTTGAGAGAGGAAAAGGTGAGTTAAGAACTGAGAAAAATGGTCATGTGGCCTGGATATGGCTCAAACACTCCATTCTCCTTGGTCTCTTGGAAGAAGGAGAGGGATGAGAACCCAAAGCTGTAAACATTGTGTGGATTAGAAACGTGTTAAGTTTGGCGTGAGGGCTGAAGGCCCAGGTTGGTAAAATTATTTCTGTGGGATTATCTAGAACCAGGGCTGCTCTGAGGCCCACACTGGAGAGAATGCCATGGTCATTACCCTTGTATGCTTTATTTTGGCTTAGTCCCTCCACCATCATGTGTCAGGGCTTACCCAGTGCCCCTTCTCAGCCCTGATACACGGTGTTGCCAAAAGGGCTCAGAGATGTTAAGCAATCTGATCAAGGTCATGGGGCTTAAGGTCAGGTACAGAGCCAGACACTGAAATGCAAGAAGACTGACTCCTATGCCCAGACCTGGGACAAATCTCTCTGACAGAGCTGGGTAGATGCCCCTAAACATCCGTCTTGTGTGTGTGTGTGTGTGTGTGTATTTGTGTGTGTGTATGTGTATATCCACATATATATGTTTGGTTTATTTGTCATCAACATAATTAGAGTATTTCTATCCAATTAAAAAATGAATTAAGCCAAGGTTGGTGGTTTACAATTTGCACAAGTGCCTTTATGAACTATCATGGTTTACTTTCTTTCATTGGGAGGCAGCTCCAAGTTTCAGACCTCTTCACTCCCCCAGTGAGGTGCTACATTCAGACCAGAGTCAGAGGAAAGGATTGACCAGAAAGAGTCAGTTCACTGAATGAGGTTCCTTTGAAAAGGAAGCCAAAATGGCCCTTAAACTCATGGCCATCAAGTCAATAATAGCTCCTAGTGAGGGACCCTGTTAAACAGGATCCTATGGTACAGGGTAGCTCTGTCCCTGTGACTCTCCAAGACTAACTCCATGGAAGCAGAAAGCACCAGGTTTCTGCCACAGGGCTGATGGTGGTATCAAATTACTGGCCTTTGGGATGTCAGCTCAACTTGTAACCACTATGCCACAAGGGCACTTAGTCAATCTAACAGGTCTGGCAAAATGTAGAGCCAGACATTATACACTGAAAATGGCTCACCACCACCACCAAAGGCTGGCTTTCTGGTGGGGTCTTCTGAGGGGTTAGGGGTGAGGGGTGAGGGGTGAGGGGTGAGGGTGAGGGTGAGGGTGAGGGTGAGGGTTAGGGTTAGATAAAATTGATGTGTGACTTGATAGGGCCACTAGTAAGCCAGCATATATAAAAGACTTACTCCCTCCCCCAACAGAATGGGTTCTTTTCTCCAAGATTTCACGAAACATGGCATGACCAGGAAAGACAACCGGTCCAAATTCCTAAAGCCACCAAAGTGGAGGCCGTCCCTCTCCTCCCCTCCCCATCCCCGTCCTCTTTATCCCACTTTGCAGGACGACTCAGGATCGGGAGAGCTGGCTTAAGACCCATTGTGACCGCTGCCTGCCTATCAGTTCATGGGGGCAAAAGGAAGAGAAATACCACTTATTTTAAAGTCACCCCCCAACACGTGCACTAGGGCTGGCATGTCCTCTCCACCCCCCAAGAAGGATCACTGGTCAGCAGCATTCTCTGCTTAAGGCAAGCAGCCCAAACACCTGGGGAAACCCCAAGAGTCCCTCTTTGGGTCTGTGTCCCATTTTTTTCCCCAGGATTGCATAATTGGAATAAACAAAACCCCCTGTCTGAGAAACCACAAGGTCTGATTTCTTTGCTAGACTAGCTTTTCCACATGCATCAGCCCACCTCAGACAAGTGCCAGCCACTTCTGCAGGTGCTGTTCACAGCAGAGGAATGGGAGCCCTTCCAGAGAGAGGCCCAGAAAGCAGTCAATAGAACTGATGGTCAGCCAGCGGGCACTCCCCAGTGGAGAGAAACTCTTTTTACCACTCCACGAATAATGCGGGACCCAAACTCCCAGTAATGCCCCGAGGGCTTAGCTGGGTATCACCAGTCTCTCTTGCAGGGCCTCCGCGGGACAACTAGGAAACCTATGCATTTATCTAAGGTCAGTGAGAATTTTCAGGCGCCTACAAATGAATGTCTGTCTGCCTGCCTGCCTGCCTGCCTGCCTTTTTAGAGTGGCTGATGGAATCCTGCGTTCTTTGTACCCCCAAGGACCCAGAGGCCCCCGAGAACAAGAGGGAAATAAGTATTTCCTTTATTACTCAGCCCGCCTCAGACATGAAAAAGAAATGGGAAGCATTTGAAGGGAACAATCTTCGTGATTTAGTAGAAGTGTCTTATTGGGTGTATCACAACACAGATGACCCTACCACGACAGAGACAAAGAAATAGCTAAAATACTAGGAATTGCCATGAGACACAACAGAGACTCAGAAAAAGAGATCATGGCCCACTCACGGAGAGACTGACCTGTGGCACCACCAAGCCCTGAGGAAGGAAGGATCCAGGTGCCTACTACAGAAGAGACAGACATTGGAAAAAACATTGCATTGAAAACTCCAGGAGAGACGGACAAACCTCCACTAGAGAGGACAGGCCTCGTCCTCGCCTAGAAAAACCCAAATGAGAGACAATAACGCTTGAGGAAGCTGAAGGAATGTCTCAGGGCTCTGTTTCACTGGCCCCCAGGATCCCGTGCTAACTGTCCAAGTTGGGGGCCATCCAGGAAATGTCTTGGAGGACACAGGGGCCATCTTCTCAGGTTCAAAAAAGAGAACGGACACATTGTCAAAGGAAAGATTGGAATTACTGTCAGCCTATGATTGCTTCCAAAGTACTCACACCAGAAGGTTTGCATGGAGATTGGGGGGCTTCCCAAGCCATCAAGGTAAAAAATGTCTCTCTGCCCTATGTCCCAGTTAGCCACATGGTTTTCATGGCACTGGCTCCCGGCTCGGCTGTTGAGCCAGTGAAATTCTTTTAGCAGGAGTTGAAGTGGCCATCAGCGGAAGGACAAAACCTCCACCGTGGGCTTCCCGTTTCAATACGAAGCCACCTATATCACCTCTTGGACATTATCATTGTCCTGGACTCTGAATTGCCACCCCAGATCTAGAATGCGCCTGACATGTCCACATGGTTTGAATCAGGTTCGGGTTAACCCCTCTCGATCACTTAGTGACATGGGACACTAGACCCTGGAATACCTTTACTTTCCAGATGAGAAAACTCACTCAAAAAGACACATGTACTGACCCACAGGAACACAACTGGTTAACAACAAAGCCACATTCCCAACCAGTGTCTGGAGCCAGAGCTCAGAGCCCCATATGTCTGTGCCCAGCTGAGCAGTCACCCTCTCCTGGACCCTCGAAAGATCTGAGGAGATCCTCCCCCCCCATTCCCCCCTCCCATGCCCAAATATGTTTTTTCATAGGATGGCACTGAATCTGCAGCTCTGGGAGCGGGACATATCTGATGGAGAATACGGAGAAGACGAAGGGGGAGGAGGGGAGAGTGGAGCACATCCTGGCCCACCAGGCCTTGAGGATGATGTTCCCACTCAGAGAAGACAGTCCACACAGAAGACCACATGGCCAGCCCAAGATGAGACACGACGTCCCTCAAAGACCCATAGCCCTAGAAGGGACAACACTGGAGAGACAGTGCGGGAACGGATCCCGCCACACCGAGGCATAGCACTAAGGGCGTGCAGCAGAAGAGCAAGGAAGTGGAGCAACAAGGTCCCCAGGGAATGCCAAAGGAGGACTTTGGGGGCAGGACTTGGTGCCCGCACAGACTGGACTGGAAAACACTGCTAAGGGCCAACAAACAGTCCGTGAACTAACTACAAGCTTTCCTTTCTTGAGGAATTGTGTTTTCTTTGATGGTCATTGGATTTTGGCTGTTTTCTTTCTTTTGGTGCTTGCTTTCGCTCTGTCTTTTGTTTGTGCATGTTATTACCTCTACTGTATGTCTAAAAAGAGATGCTGGATGCACAATCTGCAGGAGAGAAAAAGGGGACCAACACTTCGCGGGAGGGCCACGGGAAAGAGGGAGTTGGGGGGAAAGGGAGTGATGTCAAGAAACCCAGAGACAAGGGAACAACAAGTGGATGCAAATCCGTGGTGAGGGCGATGTAGGAATCCTGGTAGGGCGTGATCAAGGGTGAAGGAACCAAGAGGATTTACTGAAACCCAAATGAAGACTGAGCATGGCAGTGGGTACAAGAGGGAAATGAAAGGGAATAGCAGAGCGACCTAGGAAGCACGGGCCAGTTATAGAGGTCTAAAGAAAGGCACGCACAGATGTAAATATATTTATCTGTGAGCATGGGGAAATACACCTATGTCCATATCTTTATAGGTGTCCTATTAAGGTAGCAGATGGCCTTTGGGCCTCCACTCAAGGACTCTCTCATTGCAAGAATACCTTGTTCTATTACATTGGCATTCTATGATGCTCACCTTCCCGACACGTTCCCTGAAGTCTAAGCGGTTGCATAAGCAAATGTGGTCGAGAAAGCTGATGGTGCCCTGCTATCAAAAGATATGGCTCTGAGGTCTTAAAGGCCTGAAGGGTAAGCTAGCGGCCATGTAGCTCAGAAACAACAGAGCCCACATGGAATAAGCATACCAGCCTGTACGATCACGAGGTATCAAAGGGATCAGGCATCATCAGCACAAAAAAATCTCATTGCGAATGAGCAGGGAATGCTGGGTAGAGAGCCAAAGCCCATTTGCAGTACACTGGACATTCCCTTAAGTAAGGTCTTGGGGAAGAGACAAGCCTACACAGGGTACTAGACAGCAACGGTGAAACACAACTTTCCTCTAGCTCCTCAATGCTTCCTCTCCCCTCACTATCAAGATCCCAATTATAACTTTCAAATCTGACTAGACCAGAGAATGTACACTTGGACAGATAGGACCTAGAAACACAGGGAATTCAAGGTGGATGAGCCCTTTAGGACCAGTGTTATGAATGGGGATGCTGGGAGGGTGGAGGGAGGGTAGGCTGGCAGCAGGGAACCGATGACAAGGATCTACATAAAATCTCAAAAGAAAAGGGGGTGAAGGGGGACATCAGACAGTGCAAGATATGACAAAATAATAATTAGTAAATGATGAAGGATTTATGAGGAGGGGTAGTGAGAATGGGGGCGGGGGGAATGAGGAGCTGAGGCCAGGGGCTTGGGTGGAGAGAAGATATTTTGAGAATAATGAGGGCAATGAATGTACAAATGTGCCTTATATCAGTGATGTTTGCACGTATTGTGGTTATTGTTGTATGAGCCCCTATAAAAGGAGAGAAAAAAAAGACCCTGGCAGAGGGCTGATGCTAGGATGATCTCAGGCTGGATTAGACCAGCAAAAGCAGGTGCTGCAGTCGCCTCACCCTGTGTCTGTTCCTATGTGAGGCATGAAGCTTAGGGTCCACAGCCCCGGCAGCTGGACAGTGAGAGAGGCTGGGCTCTGAGGTCATTCCACAGGGGGAATGGCCCTCCGGTTCCTGTAGGGCCCACCCTCCTGGGTAGTCCTGCTGTCTGGGGCACCTCTTTCACGGAGCCCACACCAGGGGAGCTCTTCAACTCATGGGGGATTGGCAGGAAGCCTCTGCTCATGCACACACACCACCACCTAGCTGGAGGACCTCGGTGAACAAAGCCTGAGGCAGACAACAAGCCCACTAACTGATCCTGTGAGAGATATAATCAGGATCCAGAAACCGGCAACTGGGAGCAAGGGGCAGCATACCTGGGTCCCAGCCCCTCCCACTGCCCTCTGCAAGGGGTGACATTCCAAAGCACAGTGTTTTCCAAAAGCACTGTCAGGACTTTGGAATGGGCAGCTCATTTGTGGACATGGATACTATGTGATCCAGACATACTACCTCCTCTGATCCTGTCAGCCGAGACTAAAAACCCTTCCAAGCAGAAAGCCATGCATCTGAACAGTATCCACCAGCCACTCACGTCCACTCCTGCTGCCTCCAAAGAGCTTTCCTGGGTTGGTCAGATCTCTCTGGGGACAGATATCCCTTGGGCCTTGGTTCTGCGTGAGAAAGAATTCACGCCAAAGCCTGGTTTGTGATCCAAGTGAGGTTTAGGAGAGTTAGGGAGGTGTGGTGGGCAACCCTGGTCGATTCTAGTGGCTGAATTGAATATACTTGGCCTAGGTGGGTCGATGCAGGTGCAGCGCCCACCCAGGTGGACCTGCCCTTCCTGGCCGGAAACCTGGACCTCTGAGCACGCACAGTGTGCCACTCCTTCCTGGGCCACTAACTGGGCCCTCTGGGCATGTGTAATGGACACCCCAGTCCCTATGCTAGCTACCTAACATTTCCACCCTGAAGAGATGTAGACCCAAATCTTTGGGGTACTGGGCAACGACATCTCTAGCTACTTCCTGCTGGCAAAAGGGGCGAGGTGGAGCTTTGGGTCCACACCCTTCCTGCTCTGCTGGGAGGGGTTGTCCATTCAGCGCTAGGATGGATAAGGTTGAAGTGGTCCAGGAGATGGTGGTCCTGGAGCTGGCACACTTGGATTAGGGGCTTTGGTAACTTGAGAACTTCTGGAAAAACCAACAAACGCACAAAAGGGTGAACAGTTTAACTGAGACAAGGCTAGGATTGTGAGGTGGGAGTGCCCTTGAAAGTAGGTGAGTATCACAGGAAGTAAGTAAAAATCTTAGGATTATCAGGCGTGTGTGTTTGTTCATTCTAAGTACCGGCACGGGGGTAAAAGCATTCACAATTTCCCCTAGGGGGGTCCAGGGTTTGGGCACTACTGGGTGCAGTGGGATCACCGCTTCACTTATGATCCTAAGGCATTGGCCCCTCTGATAAGAACCATCCTTCTTTTTCACCCTATAATGCCTCACTTTTAAATTTTTGGGCAAAAAAATTCGTTTTGATTCATTACTTTCATAGTTATCAATATATATACATTTATATTCATTTCATTAAATGTTAGGGAAAGGTCATGCTCGGCGTTATAGGGTTAAATTGTAATATTGGGATGCTACAGGCGGATTCAACAGGGATCAAAAGTAGAGTAACTGCCTGTGTCATTTTTAATTTTCTCGGGTTCCATTTGAGTAAAAGGCTTGTAAGTTACCCTGGGACCAAATGCCCCTGGTGCCTCTACTAGGGGTAGAATGTTCAGGGAGGGTTCAGGGCTGGGACAATAGTGACCTGAAGTCCAGGATCCCTTAGGGCAGGGGTCCTCAAATTGTTTACACAGGGGGCCAGTTCATTGTCTCTCCGACCGTTGGAGGGCCAGACTATGGTTTTCAAAAAACCTATGGACAAATTCCTATGCACACTGCACGAGTCGGCTGCTAAGCAGGACAGGCAGTGGCAGCAAAAACACCCCGAGTGTGGGATAAATGGCATCGCGCCACATGTGCCCCATGGACCACAGTTTGAGGACGCCTGCCTTAGGGGTTCCTGGGTGCACTGGGGATGAAGGTCTCCTACTGCTCCTCGAGAGGAGAAATGCTCTAAGTCCTGGCATCTCCACCCACTTTCCCGGCACTCTACCGAACTGTTCCCGGTGAATCACGGTTGGAAGGGAAAGCGTACCATTCTCTGCCCACCATTCTCCTTTCTCAAAACGATACTGTGGCCAAATAGAGTTGCAAAGTGAATCTATCAGCTTTTGTTTGCCCAGCCTCTCTGTATCAACTCTATCCCAATTGGACACGATTCATGCAAGGGGGCAATTCCTGAGCATCAAGCTGCTAAGGCCCATCTAGAAAGCACAAAACAAGGAGGCGATTGACAGCTTGCTGCCTCCAGGTCAATAACCCCCACTTTGAGAGCGCACCCCTGGGTTGCCCTGAATCTCATGCCTCAGCCCGAGGGAAGGGGTCAAGGACTAGTCGCCGAGGGCGACCTTTAGGTCCAACCATTTTTCTGGACAACAGGCTAGGAGGACCATTGCTTGGGATGGCTCCAAGGCCCTCCAAGACGCCTGCTGGCGGGGCTGACGCTCAAATCTCTGAAGGGAAGGGACACGTGGCAGCTCAGCGAACCTTAAGGGAAATTGGAATTTCTGGCTGGAACATCATGGCAGAGGAGCTGTGTATTAAGTAAGAGCTGTCCCCAAAAGTGCCTGAAGCAGCATCACTGAAAGCCTAAAGGTAACAGTGACTCCGCCTAGGCTTCCGAACGCCATTGGCCTAAGCCTGGGCCACGGAAAAGCAGCCTGTAAGAAGGAACAAACCAAATCTGGAAGAACACTAGCCCTATAACGCCTCAAGTTTTAAATTTAGGAAATATTTTTTTTTGGTTTTTATTCTTTACTTTCATAGTTATCAATATATATGGCATTCAAAATATATTTTAAAAGCATAAAATTTTCAGTGTTTTTGAAATGTGACCAAATTGTCACATCTATAATTTGGGTACCAGATACGTTTTCATTAAGAATTATGACAATTTTGTGCTTGGCGTTATAGGGCTAGAGCAGCTTGTTTGAAAAACCAGGAGAAAGGCAAAGGGAATGGAGGGGATAAGGGAAACTTTTGGCTCCCGGGACGAGGCAGGGCTAACTCCCAGGCCTCTTCACCCAGCTCCCTAGGCAGCGCCCTTCCACATGTTTGGACTGGTGGGTGCCATCTTGGACATGGTCACAGATCCTGTTACCTCTCGGCTACAATGGCGACTGTGTAGGATCTCTGGGAAAAGCTGAAACAGCTTTGACAAGAGTGAAGCCATTTGGGGCTGACAGAAGCCACCATGAAAAGAAAATAAAGTAGCTAGGAAGTGTAAATGAACTAGCTGATATTGGGGAGGTAGGCTGTGCAGACGTCGCCCAAGGGAATGTCATGAAGGAAATGGGTGTTCAGAAGGCTTGCGAGAACGACCAGAGCAGTTTTGGTTCAACTAAGAATGGCTAACCCTAATACCCCGCTTCTCACTCGCCTAGTCCTGAGGAAGTATCCATGTACCTACTATACAAAACAGTGACATTGGAAAACTCAGTGCCTTGAAAAGCCTAGGAGAGGCAGACGAGCCACCACTAGAGGGAACGGGCCTAGTCCTCGCCTAGAAAAATCGAAGCTACAGACAATAATGCTCGAAGCTGAATAAAGGTGTCCAGGCTCTGTTTCACTTGACCCCAAAGAGCCCATGCTCACTCTCCATGTAGGGAGCCAGCCAGTAAATTTCTAGGTGGACAAAGGGGTCACCTTCTTGGTTTCAGAAAAGACTACAGGTGCCTTGTTAAAAGGAAAGGCTTTCAGTACAGGGACCCCAGGGCAGACCCAAGCACACCCATGGACAACGGCCAGAATAACAGATTTAGCACAAGAGACAGTTAGTTACACACACTCTCCTTCCTGGTAATGCCTCAATGCCCCTTTCCCCTAATTGATCGTGACTTATTATGAAAAATGGCAGCCATAATTACTTTCTCATCTGCTACAACAACCTCAACCCTTGAACTTGAAAAGCCAAAAGTTTTGCTCACCGCTCCAATGTCAGAGTGATATGTGTTTTATCAAGGAGCAGAAGAGACCTGCTCAAAGGAACTTCTTGATAAATCGCTAAAAGATATTCCTTTTGTATGGGCAGAGAACAACCTGCCAGACCTTTCTGAACTTCAGGTGCCTGGGGTCGTACAACTTCTGAGCTCAGCTACACCGGTGTGTCAAGCTAACCCTACTCCCTGGATAGCAAAAGTGGGTATTTCTGTTCCCATTTGCAGACTAAAGAGGACAGGCATTTGGGTCCTCTGCAAGTCCACATGGAATGCTCCCCTGCTGCCCATGCAGAAGCCGGGAACTGAGGACTTCCAACCGGTGCAGGATCTCAGAGAGGCAAATGAGAGGATAGAAACTGGCCACCCCACGTGCCAAACCCCGAGACCCTCCTGAGTACTATCCTGTCAAACTGAATTTGTTATACTGTTTTGGACTTAAAGGATGCTTTGTTCTCCATACCCGTGTCCCCTGCACATCAACCCAGTGAAGACTTACAGGGACACAAGGAGGAACACCCCCAAACCACCTTGCTCCAGTATGCAGATGACCTCCTCCTGGCCTCCGAAACCCTGGAGGAATGCCAACGGGCTACCAAGGACCTGATAATAGTCCTTGGCCCATTGGGGTACAGGGTATCTGCAAGAAAGGCTCAACTGTGTGTCCATAAAGCTGTATACCTAGGCTACCAACTGGAGGAGGGAAAACGGACCTTGTCCCCCAGCCGCACTGAGGCGATCCTCAAAATCCCAGTCCCTGAGACTAAGAGGCAGTTGCAAGAGTTTCTAGGAGCTGTGGGGTACTGTCCATTGTGGAATTTGGGATTTGAAAAAACAACGAAACCCCTATACGCAAGTACTGGGGAAAGGAAAAAGAACTTAAATGGACTGAAGTAGAACAACAAGCGTTTGAATCCTTTAAAAAGTGGCTCATATGGACAACCTCTCTTGCCCTACTAGACATTGTAAAGCCCTTCCAATTGTCTATGTGAGGCCAGAGGCACAGCAAAAGAAGTGCTAACTGAGAACTTGCGGCCATGGAAGAGACCTGTGGCCTATCTTTCAAAGAAACTGGACTCTGTAGCTGCAGGGTGGCTGAGTTGCATGCGAGCTGAGGCTGCCACGGCCATCCTAGTCATAGAAGCTAGGAAGCTTACACTGGGACAGGATATTGCTGTGGTAGGGGGACCTATGGTTGAACCACTCCTAACCAGTCCCCCGGACCGGTGGATCTCGAATGCCAGGACTATACCACAAATCCCCAAGGTAGTGGCTGTGACCATGCCATCCCCAGTGTTACAGCCACAACCTACATACTCAGAAAATGATCTAAAGATAAGCCAAGAGCTGGCCTGCCAAAAAGACTGGGAGCATCCAGGGTGGCTGCTCCATCCTGATGGAAGAAGATTCATGCCAGCAGCTCTGGGAGAGATCTGATTCCAGGACTACATGAAGGTATGCATTTGGGATCCTCTCTAAACTGTCTCAGTTGCTTCTCAGGCACTTTTACATACCCAGGCTTGGACACTGGGTGGCAGATGTCACCCACCGTTGATTGCACTGTGCTCGGGTAAACAACCCCAGAAAGAAAAGGAGCAACCCCAACCACGAGCTCGAGGTAGTAGTCCTGGAGAATTCTGGGAGGTGGACTTTATGGATATCAAACTTAGAAAGTATGGCTACCGATATTTGCTGGTGTTCGTAGACACCTGTTCTGGATGGGTGGAAGCCTTCCCAACAAAGAAGGAAACTGCTGCCACTGTGTGTAAATTATTAGTAACTAAAATTGTCCCTAGATTTGGCCTTCCCACCACCTTGGGGTCCAACAATGGCCCAACATTTATTGCTCAAGTTACTAAAGTCTTAGCAATGCTTCTAAATATTAACTGGAAGCTCTTCAGGGCAAGAAGAAAAAATAAACAGAACCCTAAAGGAATTGTTCATTAAGTTGCATTTAGGACCCTGCGAGACCTGGGTTGATCCTTACTTTACCTTTTGCCCTACTTCAAGTCCGATGCACTCCCTATGTGAAAAGCATGACCCCATTTGAATTTATGTTTGGCAGACCTTCCCCAAATCCTCCCAAGATTGAAGGAAGTAGAAATAATGGAAGTCACTAATCGTTCCCTCATCGAGTGCCTGCAGGCTTTGCAACAGGTGAGAGACAAATCATCTGCTCTGACACCTTCATTTTGGGCCTAACCAAGGGAAAGGGAACAGGCAGCCAACAACGTGCAACCAGGAAACTGGACATGGGTAAAGAAGCACCAACCTGACACCTTAGAACCTAGGTGGACTGGCCCATACCAAGTGATTCTTACAACACACCAACTGCTGTTAAAATAGTGGGGAGGGGGCCATGGATTCATCAGTCATAAGTAAAAAAAAAAAAAAAAAACCAACCATGAGCATATCCTGAAAAGATGGACACCCAGAAAGACGGAAAATCCCTCAAAATTAAGGCTTTACAGAACTTAATTGTTTTTCTCCGAGTATTGCTGACAGCACCCACTGTTTCCCCCAAGCACAAACACATCTGTGGACTGCTATTCTAACCTCCAGCAGACTCAGGTTTACACAGGCACCTCAGGGCCCCTCATGGGGCAGAGCCTACCTAGAAGCTGCTGGAGAGAAAGTCACTCAGTGGGCTCCGGGATCCTGCCTTGAGGATCATGTTCCCACTCAGAGAAGACAGTCCACACAGAAGACCACATGGCCAGCCCAAGATGAGACACGACGTCCCTCAAAGACCCATAGCCCTAGAAGGGACAACACTGGAGAGACAGTGCGGGAACGGATCCCGCCACACCGAGGCATAGCACTAAGGGCGTGCAGCAGAAGAGCAAGGAAGTGGAGCAACAAGGTCCCCAGGGAATGCCAAAGGAGGACTTTGGGGGCAGGACTTGGTGCCTGCACAGACTGGACTGGAAAACACTGCTAAAGGCCAAAAAACAGTCTGTAAACTAACTACAAGCTTTCCTTTCTTGAGGAGTTGTGTTTCCTTTGATGGTCATTGGATTTTGGCTGTTTTCTTTCTTTTGGTGCTTGCTTTCGCTCTGTCTTTTGTTTGTGCATGTTATTACCTCTACTGTATGTCTAAAAAGAGATGCTGGATGCACAATCTGCAGGAGAGAAAAAGGGGACCAACACTTCGCGGGAGGGCCACGGGAAAGAGGGAGTTGGGGGGAAAGGGAGTGATGTCAAGAAACCCAGAGACAAGGGAACAACAAGTGGATGCAAATCCGTGGTGAGGGCGATGTAGGAATCCTGGTAGGGCGTGATCAAGGGTGAAGGAACCAAGAGGATTTACTGAAACCCAAATGAAGACTGAGCATGGCAGTGGGCACAAGAGGGAAGTGAAAGGGAATAGCAGAGCGACCTAGGAAGCACGGGCCAGTTATAGAGGTCTAAAGAAAGGCACGCACAGATGTAAATATATTTATCTGTGAGCATGGGGAAATACACCTATGTCCATATCTTTATAGGTGTCCTATTAAGGTAGCAGATGGCCTTTGGGCCTCCACTCAAGGACTCTCTCATTGCAAGAATACCTTGTTCTATTACATTGGCATTCTATGATGCTCACCTTCCCGACACGTTCCCTGAAGTCTAAGCGGTTGCATAAGCAAATGTGGTCAAGAAAGCTGATGGTGCCCTGCTATCAAAAGATATGGCGTCTGAGGTCTTAAAGGCCTGAAGGGTAAGCAAGCGGCCATGTAGCTCAGAAACAACAGAGCCCACATGGAATAAGCATACCAGCCTGTGCGATCACGAGGTATCAAAGGGATCAGGAATCATCAGCACAAAAAAATCTCATTGCGAATGAACAGGGAATGCTGGGTAGAGAGCCAAAGCCCATTTGCAGTACACTGGACATTCCCTTAAGTAAGGTCTTGGGGAAGAGACAAGCCTACACAGGGTACTAGACAACAACGGTGAAACACAACTTTCCTCTAGCTCCTCAATGCTTCCTCTCCCCTCACTATCAAGATCCCAATTATAACTTTCAAATCTGACTAGACCAGAGAATGTACACTTGGACAGATAGGACCTAGAAACACAGGGAATTCAAGGTGGATGAGCCCTTTAGGACCAGTGTTATGAATGGGGATGCTGGGAGGGTGGAGGGAGGGTAGGCTGGCAGCAGGGAACCGATGACAAGGATCTACATAAAATCTCAAAAGAAAAGGGGGTGAAGGGGGACATCAGACAGTGCAAGATATGACAAAATAATAATTAGTAAATGATGAAGGATTTATGAGGAGGGGTAGTGAGAATGGGGGCGGGGGGAATGAGGAGCTGAGGCCAGGGGCTTGGGTGGAGAGAAGATATTTTGAGAATAATGAGGGCAATGAATGTACAAATGTGCCTTATATCAGTGATGTTTGCACGTATTGTGGTTAGGACTATCTACGTTACCTAGCGGGTACTTGGATTGTCTAGGTTAACTAGCGAGCACTTGGACTATCTAGGTTAACTAACGGGCACTTGGACTATGTAAGTTCCCTAGCGGGCACTTGGACTATGTGGGTTCCCTAGCGGGCATTTGGACTATCTAGGTTACCTAACGGGTACTTGGACAATGTAGGTTCCCTAGCGGGCACTTGGATTAAGTGAGTTCCCTATAGGGCACTTGGACTATGTAGGTTACTAGCGGGCATTTGGACTATGTAGGTTACCTAACGGGCACTTGGACTATGTAGGTTCCGTATCGGGCACTTGGACAATGTTGGTTACCTAGTGGGAACTTGGACTATGTAGGTTACCTAGCGGGCACTTGGACTATCTAGTTTAGGTAACGGGCACTTGGACTATCTAGGTTACCTAGTGTGAACTTGGACTATGTAGGTTAATTAGCGGACACTTGGACGAACTAGGTTAATGAGCGGGCCCTTGGACTATGTAGGTTACCTAGCGGGCACTTGGACTATCTAGGTTAGCTAACAGGAACTTGGACTATCTAGGTTACCTAGCGGGCACTTGGACAATGTAGGTCAACTAGCGGGCCCTTGGACTATCTAGGTTAGCTAACGGGCACTTGGATTATGTAGGTTCCCTAGAGGGCACTTAGACTATGTAGTTTTCCTTGCGGGCATTTGGACTATGTAGGTTACCTAGCAAGCACTTGGACTATGTAGGTTCCCTAACGGGCACTTGGACTGTGTAGGTTCCCTAGCGGTCAAGTGGACTATGTAGGCTCCCTAGAAGGCACTTGGATTATGTAGGTTACCTATCGCGCACTTTGACTATGTAGGTTATCTAGCAGGCACTTGGAGTATCCAGGTAACGAAGCGGGCACTTGGACTATGTAGGATACCTAGAGGACACTTGGACGATCTAGGTTAACTAGCGGGCACTTGGACTATGTACGTTAGCTAACAGGCACTTGGACTATGTAGGTTACCTAGAGGACACTTGGACGATCTAGGTTAACTAGCGGGCACTTGGACTATCTAGGTTAACTAGCGGGTCCATGGACTATCTAGGTTTACTAGCGGGCACTTGGACTATGTAGGTTACCTAGAGGACACTTGGACGATCTAGGATACCTAGCGGGCACTTGGACTATCTAGGTTAATGAAAGGGCACTTGGACTATGTAGGTTAACTAGCGGACACTTCGACTATCTAGGTTAGCTAACGGGCAATTGGACTATCTAGGTTACCCAGTGGGCACTTGTACTATGTAGTTTACCTAGCAGGCACTTGGACTATGTAGGTTAACTAGCGGGCACTTGGACTATCTAGGTTACCTAGCGGGCACTTGGACAATGTAGGTTCCCTAGTGGGTACTTGGACTGTCTAGGTTAACTAGCGCGCAATTGGACTGTCTAGGTTACCAAGTGGACAATTGTACTATGTAGTTTACCTAGCAGGCACTTGGACTATGGAGGTTAACTAGCGGGAACTTGGACTATCTAGGTTACCTAGCGGGCACTTGGACTATGTAGGTTAACTAGCGGGCACTTGGTCTATGTAGGTTAACTAGCAGGCCCTTGGATTATGTAAGTTAACTAGAGGGCACTTGGACGATCCTGGTTAACTAACGGGCACTTGGACTATCTAGGTTAACTAGCGGGCACTTAGACTATCTAGGTTAACTAGCGGGCACTTGGACTATGTAGGTTCCCTAGCGTGCATTTGGACTATATAGGTTACCTAGCGGGTACTTGGATTATGTAGGTTACCTACCGGGCACTTGGACTATGTAGGTTAACTAGCGGGCACTTGGATTATCTAGGTTAACTAACAGGCACTTCGACTATGTATGTCCCAAAGCGGGCACTTGGACTATGTAGGTTCCCTAGCGGGCACTTGGACTATCTAGGTTACCTAGCGGACACTTGGACTATGTAGGTTAACTAGCGGACAAATGCACTATGTAGGTTACCTAGCGGGCACTTGGACTATGTAGGTTAACTAGCAGGCCCTTGGACTATCTAGATTACCTAGCAGGCATTTGGACTATGTAGGTTAACTAGCGGGCACTTGCACTCTCTAGGTTACCTAGCAGGCACTTGGACTATGTACCTTCCCTAGCGGGCACTTGGACTATCTATGTTAACTAGCGGGCACTTGGACTATGTAGGTTACCTAGCGGACACTTGCACTATGTAGATTACCTAGCGGGCAGTTGGACTATGTAGGTTAACTAGAGGACACTTGGACGATCTAGGTTACCTAACGGACACTTTGACTATCTAGGTTACCTAGCGGGCACTTGGACTATGTAGGGTAACTAGCGGGCATTTGGACGATCTAGGATAACCAGTGGGCACTTGGACTATCAAAGTTAACAAGCGAGCCCTTGGACTATGTAGTTTAACTAGCGGGCCCTTGGACTATCTAGGTTACCTAGATAGCACTTGGACTATATAGGTTACCTAGCGGGCACTTGGACTATCTAGGTTAACGAACGGGCACTTGGACTATGCAGGTAACCTGGCCGGCACTTGGACTTTCTAGGTTACATAGCGGGCACTTGGACTTCTAGGTTAACGAATGGGCACTTGGACTATGTAGATTGCCTAGCGAGCACTTGGACTATCTAGGTTAGGTAACGGGCACTTGGACTATCTAGGTTAACTAGCGGGCACTTGGACTATGTACGTTAGCTAACAGGCACTTGGACTATGTAGGTTACCTAGAGGACACTTGGACGATCTAGGTTAACTAGCGGGCACTTGGACTATCTAGGTTAACTAGCGGGCCCTTGGACTATCTAGGTTTACTAGCGGGCACTTGGACTATGTAGGTTACCTAGAGGACACTTGGACGATCTAGGTTACCTTTCGGGCACTTGGACTATCTAGGTTAATGAAAGGGCACTTGGACTATGTAGGTTAACTAGCGGACACTTCGACTATCTAGGTTAGCTAACGGGCAATTGGACTATCTAGGTTACCTAGTGGGCACTAGTACTATGTAGTTTACCTAGCAGGCACTTGGACTATGTAGGTTAACTAGCGGGCACTTGGACTATCTAGGTTACCTAGCGGGCACTTGGACTATGTAGTTTCCCTAGCGGGTACTTGGACTGTCTCGGTTAACTAGCACGCAATTGGACTGTCTAGGTTACCAAGTGGGCACTTGTACTATGTAGTTTACCTAGCAGGCACTTGGACTATGTAGGTTAACTAGCGGGCACTTGGACTATCTAGGTTACCTATCGGGCACTTGGACTATGTATGTTCCCTAGCAGGCACTTGGGCTATCTACGTTATGTAGCGGGCACTTGGACTATGTAGGTTAACGAACGGGCACTTGGACTATGTAGGTAACCTAGTGGTCACTTGGACTCTCTAGGTTACCAAGCGGGCACTTGGACTATGTAGGTTAACTAGCGGGCACTTGGTCTATGTAGGTTAACTAGCAGGCCCTTGGATTATGTAAGTTGACTAGAGGGCACTTGGAAGATCCTGGTTAACTAACGGGCACTTGGACTATCTAGGTTAACTAGCGGGCACTTAGACTATCTAGGTTAACTAGCGGGCACTTGGACTATGTAGGTTCCCTAGCGTGCATTTGGACTATATAGGTTACCTAGCGGGTACTTGGATTATGTAGGTTACCTAGCTGGCACTTGGACTATGTAGGTTAACTAGCGGGCACTTGGATTATCTAGGTTAACTAACAGGCACTTCGACTATGTATGTTCCAAAGCGGGCACTTGGACTATGTAGGTTCCCTAGCGGGCACTTGGACTATCTAGGTTACCTAGTGGGCACTTGGACTATGTAGGTTAACTAGCGGACAAATGCACTATGTAGGTTACCTAGCGGGCACTTGGACTATGTAGGTTAACTAGCAGGCCCTTGGACTATCTAGGTTACCTAGTAGGCACTTGGACTATGTAGGTTAACTAGCGGGCACTTGCACTCTCTAGGTTACCTAGCAGGCACTTGGACTATGTACCTTCCCTAGCGGGCACTTGGACTATCTATGTTAACTAGCGGGCACTTGGACTATATAGGTTACCTAGCGGGCACTGGACTATCAAGGTTAACTAGAGGACACTTGGACGATCTAGGTTACCTAACGGGCACTTTGACTATCTAGGTTACCTAGCGGGCACTTGGACTATGTAGGTTAACTAGCGGGCATTTGGACGATCTAGGATAACCAGCGAGCACTTGGACTATCAAAGTTAACAAGCGAGCCCTTGGACTATGTAGGTTAACTAGCGGGCCCTTGGACTATCTAGGTTACCTAGATAGCACTTGGACTATATAGGTTACCTAGCGGGCACTTGGACTATCTAGGTTAACGAACGGGCACTTGGACTATGCAGGTAACCTGGCCGGCACTTGGACTTTCTAGGTTACATAGCGGGCACTTGGACTTCTAGGTTAACGAATGGGCACTTGGACTATGTAGATTGCCTAGCGAGCACTTGGACTATCTAGGTTGGGTAACGGGCACTTGGACTATCTAGGTTAACTAGCGGGCACTTGGACTATGTACGTTAGCTAACAGGCACTTGGACTATGTAGGTTACCTAGAGGACACTTGGACGATCTAGGTTAACTAGCGGGCACTTGAATTATCTAGGTTAACTAGCGGGCCCTTGGACTATCTAGGTTTACTAGCGGGCACTTGGACTATGTAGGTTACCTAGAGGACACTTGGACGATCTAGGTTACCTAGCGGGCACTTGGACTATCTAGGTTAATGAAAGGGCACTTGGACTATGTAGGTTAACTAGCGGACACTTCGACTATCTAGGTTAGCTAACGGGCAATTGGACTATCTAGGTTACCTAGTGGGCACTTGTACTATGTAGTTTACCTAGCAGGCACTTGGACTATGTAGGTTAACTAGCGGGCACTTGGACTATCTAGGTTACCTAGCGGGCACTTGGACTATGTAGTTTCCCTAGCGGGTACTTGGACTGTGTAGGTTAACTAGCGCGCATTTGGACTGTCTAGGTTACCAAGTGGGCACTTGTACTACGTAGTTTACCTAGCAGGCACTTGGACTATGTAGGTTAACTAGCGGGCACTTGGACTATCTAGGTTACCTAGTGGGCACTTGGACTATGTACGTTCCCTAGCAGGCACTTGGGCTATCTACGTTATGTAGCGGGCACTTGGACTATGTAGGTTAACGAATGGGCACTTGGACTATGTAGGTAACCTAGTGGTCACTTGGACTCTCTAGGTTACCTAGCGGGCACTTGGTCTATGTAGGTTAAGTAGCAGGCCCTTGGATTATGTAAGTTAACTAGAGGTCACTTGGACGATCCTGGTTAACTAACGGGCACTTGGACTATCTTGGTTAACTAGCAGGCACTGAGACTATCTAGGTTAACTAGCGGGCACTTGGACTATGTAGGTTCCCTAGCGTGCATTTGGACTATATAGGTTACATAACGGGCACTTGGATTATGTAGGTTACCTACCGGGCACTTGGACTATGTCGGTTAACTAGCGGGCACTTGGATTATCTAGGTTAACTAACAGGCACTTCGACTATGTATGTTCCAAAGCGGGCACTTGGACTATGTAGGTTCCCTAGCGGGCACTTGGACTATCTAGGTTACCTAGCGGGCACTTGGACTATGTAGGTTAACTAGCGGACAAATGCACTATGTAGGTTACCTAGCGGGCACTTGGACTATGTAGGTTAACTAGCAGGCCCTTGGACTATCTAGGTTACCTAGTAGGCACTTGGACTATGTAGGTTAACTAGCGGGCACTTGCACTCTCTAGGTTACCTAGCAGGCACTTGGACTATGTACCTTCCCTAGCGGGCACTTGGACTATCTATGTTAACTAGCGGGCACTTGGACTATGTAGGTTACCTAGCGGGCACTGGACTATCAAGGTTAACTAGAGGACACTTGGACGATCTAGGTTACCTAACGGGCACTTTGACTATCTAGGTTACCTAGCGGGCACTTGGACTATGTAGGTTAACTAGCGGGCACTTGGATTATCTAGGTTAACTAACAGGCACTTCGACTATGTATGTTCCAAAGCGGGCACTTGGACTATGTAGGTTCCCTAGCGGGCACTTGGACTATCTAGGTTACCTAGCGGGCACTTGGACTATGTAGGTTAACTAGCAGACAAATGCACTATGTAGGTTACCTAGCGGGCACTTGGACTATGTAGGTTAACTAGCAGGCCCTTGGACTATCTAGGTTACCTAGTAGGCACTTGGACTATGTAGGTTAACTAGCGGGCACTTGCACTCTCTAGGTTACCTAGCAGGCACTTGGACTATGTACCTTCCCTAGTGGGCACTTGGACTATCTATGTTAACTAGCGGGCACTTGGACTATGTAGGTTACCTAGCGGGCACTGGACTATCAAGGTTAACTAAAGGACACTTGGACGATCTAGGTTACCTAACGGGCACTTTGACTATCTAGGTTACCTAGCGGGCACTTGGACTATGTAGGTTAACTAGCGGGCATTTGGATGATCTAGGATAACCAGCGGGCACTTGGACTATCAAAGTTAACAAGCGAGCCCTTGGACTATGTAGGTTAACTAGCGGGCCCTTGGACTATCTAGGTTACCTAGATAGCACTTGGACTATATAGGTTACCTAGCGGGCACTTGGACTATCTAGGTTAACGAACTGGCACTTGGACTATGCAGGTAATCTGGCCGGCACTTGGACTTTCTAGGTTACATAGCGGGCACTGGACTTCTAGGTTAACGAATGGGCACTTGGACTATGTAGGTTGCCTAGCGAGCACTTGGACTATCTAGGTTGGGTAACGGGCACTTGGACTATCTAGGTTAACTAGCGGGCACTTGGACTATGTACGTTAGCTAACAGGCACTTGGACTATGTAGGTTACCTAGAGGACACTTGGACGATCTAGGTTAACTAGCGGGCACTTGGACTATCTAGGTTAACTAGCGGGCCCTTGGACTATCTAGGTTACCTAGCGGGCACTTGGACTATGTAGGTTACCTAGAGGACACTTGGACGATCTAGGTTACCTAGCGGGCACTTGGACTATCTAGGTTACCTAGATAGCACTTGGACTATATAGGTTACCTAGCGGGCACTTGGACTATAGGTTAACGAACGGGCACTTGGACTATGCAGGTAATCTGGCCGGCACTTGGACTTTCTAGGTTACATAGCGGGCACTGGACTTCTAGGTTAACGAATGGGCACTTGGACTATGTAGGATGCCTAGCGAGCACTTGGACTATCTAGGTTAGGTAACGGGCACTTGGACTATCTAGGTTAACTAGCGGGCACTTGGACTATGTACGTTAGCTAACAGGCACTTGGACTATGTAGGTTACCTAGAGGACACTTGGACGATCTAGGTTGACTAGCGGGCACTTGGACTATCTAGGTTAACTAGCGGGCCCTTGGACTATCTAGGTTACCTAGCGGGCACTTGGACTATGTAGGTTACCTAGAGGACACTTGGACGATCTAGGTTACCTAGCGGGCACTTGGACTATCTAGGTTAACGAAAGGGCACTTGGACTATGTAGGTTAACTAGCGGACACTTCGACTATCTAGGTTAGCTAACGGGCAATTCGACTATCTAGGTTACCTAGTGGGCGAAGTGGGGCTTTGGTCCACACCCTTCCTGCTCTGCTGGGAGGGGTTGTCCATTCAGCGCTAGATTGGATAAGGTTGAAGTGGTCCAGGAGATGGTGGTCCTGGAGTTGGCACAATTGGATTAGGGGCTTTGGTAACTTGAGAACTTCTGGAAAAACCAACAAACGCACAAAAGGGTGAACAGTTTAACTGAGACAAGGCTAGGATTGTGAGGTGGGAGTGCCCTTGAAAGTAGGTGAGTATCACAGGAAGTAAATAAAAAATCTTAGGATTATCAGGCGTGTGTGTTTGTTCATTCTAAGTACCGGCACGGGGGTAAAAGCATTCACAATTTCCCCTAGCGGGGTCCAGGGTTTGGGACTACTGGGTGCAGTGGGATCACCGCTTCACTTATGATCCTAAGGCATTGGCCCCTCTGATAAGAACCATCCTTCTTTTTAACCCTATAACGCCTCACTTTTAAATTTTTGGGCAAAAAAAAATTTCGTTTTGATTCATTACTTTCATAGTTATCAATATATATACATTTATATTCATTTCATTAAATGTTAGGGAAAGGTCATGCTCGGCGTTATAGGGTTAAATTGTAATATTGGGATGCTACAGGCGGATTCAACAGGGAACAAAAGTAGAGTAACTGCCTGTGTCGCTTTTAATTGTCTTGGGTTCCATTTGAGTAAAAGGTTTGTAAGTTACCCGGGGACCAAATGCCCCTGGTGCCTCTACTAGGGGTAGAATATTCAGGGAGGGTTCAGGGGTGGGACAATAGTGACCTGAAGTCCAGGATCCCTTAGGGCAGGGGTCCTCAAATTGTTTACACAGGGGGCCAGTTCATTGTCTCTCCGACCGTTGGAGGGCCAGACTATGGTTTTCAAAAAACCTATGGACAAATTCCTATGCACACTGCACGAGTCGGCTGCTAAGCAGGACAGGCAGTGGCAGCAAAAACACCCCGAGTGTGGGATAAATGGCATCGCGCCACATGTGCCCCATGGACCACAGTTTGAGGACGCTAGCCTTAGGGGTTCCTGGGTGCACTGGGGATGAAGGTCTCCTACTGCTCCTCGAGAGGAGAAATGCTCTAAATTCTGGCATCTCCGCCCAATTTCCAGGCACTCTACCGAACTGTTCCCGGTGAATCACGGTTGGAAGGGAATGCGTACCCTTCTCTGCCCACCATTCTCCTTTCTCAAAACGATACTGTGGCCAAATAGAGTTGCAAAGTGAATCTATCAGCTTTTGTTTGCCCAGCCTCTCTGTATCAACTCTATCCCAATTGGACACGATTCATGCAAGGGGGCAATTCCTGAGCATCAAGCTGCTAAGGCCCATCTAGAAAGCACAAAACAAGGAGGTGATTGACAGCTTGCTGCCTCCAGGTCAATAACCCCCACTTGAGAGCACACCTCTGGGTTGCCCTGAATCTCATGCCTCAGCCCGAGGGAAGGGGTCAAGGACTAGTCGCCGAGGGCGACCTTTAGGTCCAACCATTTTTCTGGACAACAGGCTAGGAGGACCACTGCTTGGGATGGCCCCAAGGCCCTCCAAGACACCTGCTGGCGGGGCTGATGCTCAAATCTCTCAAGGGAAGGGACACGTGGCAGCTCAGAGAACCTTAAGGGAAATTGGAATTTCTGGCTGGAACATCATGGCAGAGGAGCTGTGTATTAAGTAAGAGCTGTAGCCAAAAGTGCCTGAAGCAGCATCGCTGAAAGCCTAAATATCAGTGACTCCGCCTAGGCTTCCGAACACCATTGGCCTAAGCCTGGGCCACGGAAAAGCAGCCTGTAAGAAGGAACAAACCAAATCTGGAAGAACACTAGCCCTATAACGCCTCAAGTTTTAAATTTTGGAAATATTTTTTTTGGTTTTTATTATTTACTTTCATAGTTATCAATATATATGACATTCAAAATATATTTTAAAAGCATAAAATTTTCAGTGTTTTTGAAATGTGACCAAATTGTCACATTTATAATTTGGGTACCAGATACGTTTTCATTAAGAATTATGACAATTTTGTGCTTGGCGTTATAGGGCTAGAGCAGCTTGTTTGAAAAACCAGGAGAAAGGCAAAGGGAATGGAGGGGAAAAGGGAAACTTTGGGCTCCCGGGACCAGGCAGGGCTAACTCCCAGGCCTCTTCACCCAGCTCCCTAGGCAGCGCCCTTCCACATGTGGACTGGTGGGTGCCATCTTGGCCATGGTCACAGATCCTGTTACCTCTCGGCTACAATGGCGACTGTGTAGGATCTCTGGGAAAATCTGAAACAGCTTTGACAAGAGTGAAGCCATTTGGGGCTGACAGAAGCCACCATGAAAAGAAAATAAAGTAGCTAGGAAGTGTAAATGAACTAGCTGATATTGGGGAGGTAGGCTGTGCAGACGTCGCCCAAGGGAATGTCATGAAGGAAATGGGTGTTCAGAAGGCTTGCGAGAACGACCAGAGCAGTTTTGGTTCAACTAAGAATGGCTAACCCTAATACCCCGCTTCTCACTCGCCTAGTCCTGAGGAAGTATCCATGTACCTACTATACAAAACAGTGACATTGGAAAAATCAATGCCTTGAAAAGCCCAGGAGAGGCGGACGAGCCACCACTAGAGAGAACGGGCCTAGTCCTCGCCTAGAAAAATCGAAGCTACAGACAATAATGCTCGAAGCTGAATAAAGGTGTCCAGGCTCTGTTTCACTTGACCCCAAAGAGCCCATGCTCACTCTCCATGTAGGGAGCCAGCCAGTAAATTTCTAGGTGGACAAAGGGGTCACCTTCTTGGTTTCAGAAAAGACTACATGTGCCTTGTCAAAAGGAAAGGCTTTCATTACAGGGGCCCCAGGGCAGACCCAAGCACACCCATGGACAACGGCCAGAATAACAGATTTAGCACAAGAGACAGTTAGTTACACACACTCTCCTTCCTGGTAATGCCTCAATGCCCCTTTCCCCTAATTGATCGTGACTTATTATGAAAAATGGCAGCCATAATTACTTTCTCATCTGCTACAACCACCTTAACCCTTGAACTTGAAAAGCCAAAAGTTTTGCTCACCGCTCCAATGTCAGAGTGATATGTGTTTTATCAAGGAGCAGAAGAGACCTGCTCAAAGGAACTTCTTGATAAATCGCTAAAAGATATTCCTTTTGTATGGGCAGAGAACAACCTGCCAGACCTTTCTGAACTTCAGGTGCCTGGGGTCGTACAACTTCTGAGCTCAGCTACACCGGTGTGTCAAGCTAACCCTACTCCCTGGATAGCAAAAGTGGGTATTTCTGTTCCCATTTGCAGACTAAAGAGGACAGGCATTTGGGTCCTCTGCAAGTCCACATGGAATGCTCTCCTGCTGCCCATGCAGAAGCCGGGAACTGAGGACTTCCAACCGGTGCAGGATCTCAGAGAGGCAAATGAGAGGATAGAAACTGGCCACCCCACGTGCCAAACCCTGAGACCCTCCTGAGTACTATCCCGTCAAACTGAATTTGTTATACTGTTTTGGACTTAAAGGATGCTTTGTTCTCCATACCCGTGTCCCCTGCACATCAACCCAGTGAAGACTTACAGGGACACAAGGAGGAACACCCCCAAACCACCTTGCTCCAGTATGCAGATGACCTCCTCCTGGCCTCCGAAACCCTGGAGGAATGCCAACGGGCTACCAAGGACCTGATAATAGTCCTTGGCCCATTGGGGTACAGGGTATCTGCAAGAAAGGCTCAACTGTGTGTCCATAAAGCTGTATACCTAGGCTACCAACTGGAGGAGGGAAAACGGACCTTGTCCCCCAGCCGCACTGAGGCGATCCTCAAAATCCAAGTCCCTGAGACTAAGAGGCAGTTGCAAGAGTTTCTAGGAGCTGTGGGGTACTGTCCATTGTGGAATTTGGGATTTGCAAAAATAACGAAACCCCTATATGCAAGTACTGGGGAAAGGAAAAAGAACTTAAATGGACTGAAGTAGAACAACAAGCGTTTGAATCCTTTAAAAAGTCGCTCATATGGGCAACCTCTCTTGCCCTACTAGACATAGTAAAGCCCTTCCAATTGTCTATGTGAGGCCAGAGGCACAGCAAAAGAAGTGCTAACTGAGAACTTGCGGCCATGGAAGAGACCTGTGGCCTATCTTTCAAAGAAACTGGACTCTGTAGCTGCAGGATGGCTGAGCTGCATGCGAGCTGAGGCTGTCACGGCCATCCTAGTCATAGAAGCTAGGAAGCTTACACTGGGACAGGATATTGCTGTGGTAGGGGGACCTATGGTTGAACCACTCCTAACCAGTCCCCCGGACCGGTGGATCTCGAATGCCAGGACTATACCACAAATCCCCAAGGTAGTGGCTGTGACCATGCCATCCCCAGTGTTACAGCCACAACCTACATACTCAGAAAATGATCTAAAGATAAGCCAAGAGCTGGCCTGCCAAAAAGACTGGGAGCATCCAGGGTGGCTGCTCCATCCTGATGGAAGAAGATTCATGCCAGAAGCTCTGGGAGAGATCTGATTCCAGGACTACATGAAGGTATGCATTTGGGATCCTCTCTAAACTGTCTCAGTTGCTTCTCAGGCACTTTTACATACCCAGGCTTGGACACTGGGTGGCAGATGTCACCCACCGTTGATTGCACTGTGCTCGGGTAAACAACCCCAGAAAGAAAAGGAGCAACCCCAACCACGAGCTCGAGGTAGTAGTCCTGGAGAATTCTGGGAGGTGGACTTTATGGATATCAAACTTAGAAAGTATGGCTACCGATATTTGCTGGTGTTCGTAGACACCTGTTCTGGATGGGTGGAAGCCTTCCCAACAAAGAAGGAAACTGCTGCCACTGTGTGTAAATTATTAGTAACTAAAATTGTCCCTAGATTTGGCCTTCCCACCACCTTGGGGTCCAACAATGGCCCAACATTTATTGCTCAAATTACTAAAGTCTTAGCAATGCTTCTAAATATTAACTGGAAGCTCTTCAGGGCAAGTAGAAAAAAATAAACAGAACCCTAAAGGAATTGTTCGTTAAGTTGCATTTAGGACCTGGCGAGAACTGGGTTGATCCTTACTTTACCTTTTGCCCTACTTCAAGTCCGATGCACTCCCTATGGGAAAAGCATGTCCCCATTTGAATTTATGTTTGGCAGACCTTCCCCAAATCCTCCCAAGATTGAAGGAAGTAGAAATAATGGAAGTCACTAATCGTTCCCTCATCGAGTGCCTGCAGGCTGTGCAACAGGTGAGAGACAAATCATCTGCTCTGACACCTTCATTTTGGGCCTAACCAAGGGAAAGGGAACAGGCAGCCAACAACGTGCAACCAGGAAACTGGACATGGGTAAAGAAACACCAACCTGACACCATAGAACCTAGGGGGACTGGCCCATACCAAGTGATACTTACAACACCAACTGCTGTTAAAATAGTGGGGAGGGGGCCGTGGATTCATCAGTCATAAGTAAAAAAAAAAAGCCCTCCGTGAGCATATCCTGAAAAGATGGACACCCAGAAAGACGGAAAATCCCTCAAAATTAAGGCTCTACAGAACTTAATTGTTTTTCTCCGAGTATTGCTGACAGCACCCAGTGTTTCCCCCAAGCAGAAACACATCTGTGGACTGCTATTCTAACCTCCAGCAGTGAATATGTAACCTCTTATACTGGGTATGACCCCCTGTTTTCATTTTGATTTGTTTGATTTGCTAGGAAAGAATTGGCATTCTGGATCCTTTAAAGGTAAAGGACACAATGGGACCTATACTGGAATCCCGTCCTATGGGTGCGGAATACCCTCTATAGAAAGAAGGCTCCAAACAAACCATGTCTATATATGCCCGGCTCATGGACTCCCTAACTGCCAAGGGGAGGTTCATTATCATTGTGCAGCTTGGGGTTGTGAAACTATCATTTTCAGGGTGGAAACTTGTTAAAGATGACCCTATTATTTTACAAGAATGAGACTCACGTTGGAAGGGTTTGATCCCACTACGTGTATGGTTTCCAAATGTAACCCAATAAGAATTGGATTCAAGCGTTATTGGGTTCCCTGGGAAAACATGGGGAATTCAACATTATGTAAATGATAGAGATCCCGGGAAAACCTTTTCTATCCAGCAAAGTAAAATATGGCAACCTGCCATCCGTACAAAGGCCCAAACCTCGGGATAAATCCTGAAGAGCCACAGCTGGTGTCATTAAGATTCCTTTGCCGCACCCTCCAGACTCTCCAGTAACTTTCCCGTTCACTGCCAGCCCAACTCACAGGGCCCTTCTCATTCAGGAGCCACCTCAAGGTTCTGTGTTTGATTCTCGGGATGCTGTATTCCAATTTATGAACTCAAATCCTCACCTCACAGCTGATTGTTGGCTTTGTCTGAACCCTGCTTCCCCTTACTATGTAGGCACAGGTACAAATAGCACTATTGATACAGAGTGTAATCCAATTAGAAATGTTAGTAAAAAGAATTACACAAAGCAGCAGTCTATAGGTGATGTTAGTATGGACTCAAGTCTAAGCTCACTTTAAAAGATTTGCAAGGGCAAGGACTGTGTTTTTATTCATCTAAGTATCCCTTTAATATATCAAGATATCGAGATTTTTGCCTTCAAGCTGTTCCCATTGAACCAAATGTTGATCCTAATTTGTTATCTGCTCCAATGAGTACTTGCTTTACTTGTTCCACAGGACGAACACCCTGTCTCTTTTCCCCAGTATTAGTAGCGGACCCGGGTATTTGTGTGCTAGTGCATGTTAGTCCTCAAGTGTACCTGTGTTCTGGTGAAGGAGGTGTAGGGATAACTTTGGAATTTCCGGATGAGTTCAAAGAGCCCCAGTATTGGTCCCACTGGTAACAGGGCTTGGGATTATGGGATTAGCTGCAGTCGGGTCAGTTGCTTTAATACAAGGAAACTTAAACTATCAGATTCTTAGTCAGCAAATTGCTTTAGATCTACAGGGATTAAAAAAAACCTGTCTCCCATTTAGAAAGATCCCTAGACTCCCTTGTGGAAGTTGTGTTGCAAACCCGCCGAGGGCTTGACTTGCTCTTTTGGAAACAAGGAATGCTGTGCACAGCATTGGGAGAAACTAATTCTATGCAAAGCATTCGGGAATCAATAAAGATAGATGAGCCCTGGTTAGGAAAGGATTAGAACAAAGAGTCAAGAAAAGAAATGGAGGAACCAATTGGTTTGAAAAGCTACTTAATTGGTCAGCCTGGCTAACTACCCTATGAACGGTCCTAGCCGGCCCCTAATCCTCCTCCTGCTAAGCCTCACATTTGGCCCAGTAATAACCAATAAGCTAGTGGCATTCCTTACACAGAAAGTACAAGCCACAAAACTCTTAGTGCTGAGCCCACCATACACTGGGCTGGCTACCGAAGATTCAATGATTTGAACTTGGCTAAGAACAGGAGAGAATATAGCAGCTCTGGGCAAAGCTTAAATAGCCTTGACAAGAGAAGTCATTTTGAGCTTTCAGAAGCCATTATGAATGGTAAATAAACTAGCTATGAACTGCCAATGAACTAGCTGATACTGGGGAGTTAGGCTGTGCAGACGTAGCCCAAGGGAACGTACAGAAGGAAATGGATGTTCAGAAGGCTTGCGAGAAGGACCAGAGCAGTTTTGGTTCAACTAAGAATGGCTAACCACAATACCCCGCTTCTGAGCTCTGCCTGCTTGCACACCTGCACATTGCAAAAGTATAAAAACCTTTGGAAAATTAGACTGGGGGGCCGCTCAGTCTCCCCTCAAGAGAGCTGATGGTCTGGTCCCTGCGCAGGAAATGAAACTTGTTCTGCTGAACTTTCCGGCAGTCTGGGCGGTTTGCTGTCTGGGAATGGAGTGTAGGTACAACAGACACAGGTGGTGCCATTCTGCCTGAGAGTGGAGTCACGTGGCTGGGAAAATGGAGGCCGCAGGTTGCGGCCTAGCCGAAAGCCAGCCTGGAGCCGGCCACCCAGCCAGAGTCCTGCCAAAACCAACAGGGTGGACGCAGGCGCCCCCAGGCCTGCTGCTTGCCGGAGCCGCGGCACAACACTGTGTCCCAGTCTTGGCACAACAGACTCCATTTTGAGTCCTGCACCTCCATCTTAACTCTCAAGGCTGAACCCTAACCGACCTCCCCTCCCCTGCTCAACCGCAAATTCCTGGAACCAGCTCGTCCCAAAGCCAGAATGTTTTCTGAAGATAATGGTCACTCCATCCTTCCTTGACATATAGATAAGATTAGCGACCTTCTCCCTTCTGAAGCACCTGTGTGTGCAGAACCTCACCAGCTATGATCCTCCCCAGCTGTGCCTGCCAACAGTGGGCATAAAAACGCCGCCAGGATTCTTTCCCCCGGCGCAGCTTCAATAGCTCAATATCCTGAGTTGCTGAACCCGCCCGCAAACTTCTCAATAAAGCCTGCTTCTAAAACTTCGTTAATTGGGTCTTTCATTCTGTTTTCACATCCAAATAGACCTTGTGTTTTGGTGCCAAAAACCCGGGATAGGTGTGTGGCTCCCCACTTCTTTTGGGGTCCCCTAAGAGCCACCCAAATCTCCAGGACCTTTAGGCACGGCGCTTGCCTACGTTCAAAATCAGTCTATGGCTGCCCTGATGAGTCTCTCCCTCTCACTCAGACCTTGTGAAAGAAAATACTTGTTTTTCTCTCCCAAGTTGCCTGGCCCCAGTCCCAGCTTAACAACCACGCACATTGGCTTCCAACGGGCATTTTTGATTTCAACGTTCTACAGGACCTGGACAATTTCTGCAGGAGGACTGGTAAGGATTCTGAAGTCCCCTATGTGCAGGCTTTTTGGGACTTGCATTCCCGCCCTGACCTCTGTAGCCATTGTTCCGCCCGCCAAATACGGTTAGCTCTATCTCCTCAGCAGAAAGAACCTGCCATTCAAACCCCAGAAGATACAGCCAAGCTCCTCAGTGCGCCTCTTCCACTGCTCTATCAGTCTACCCCGCCTGCTGCGCCACCCCATCGCTCTCTCCTGTCCTCACCGCTTGCCTTTCATACCTGCTCCCACAACCCTCCAGCTGCCCTTTGTCCATTAAGAGAGGTTGCAGGTGTATAGGGACTCGTTCAAGTCCACGTCCCTTCTTCCTTAAAGGACCTGTCGCAGATAGAGACCCGCCTGGGCTCTTTCTCAGCAGAGCCCTCTAAGTTTATTAAAGAATTTACCTACATTTCCCAAACGTATGATTTAACCTGGCATGGCATCCAAATGATCCTTGCTTCTACCCTTACTGCCGAGGAACGTACACAGAAAAAAACCACGCTATCGACCCTAATGTCCCCTTGGGGGCGCATGCCATCCCAATAGAGGACCCCAGTTGGAGTTACCAGCCCGGCCGGGCGTCTGATCTTCCTTATAGAAACCTCATGCTCAGGTACCTCATTAGAGGTCTGGAAACAGTCTCCAACAAGGTTGTCAACTATGACAAACTGAGAGAAGTTACTGCTCTTTTTCTTAACCGCCTCCAGGAGGCACTCACAAAGTACACTCGTTTAGACCCAGGGTCTAAAAAGTGGGGTCTCTATTTTGGCCTCTCACTTCACCTTCCAGTCAGCCCCTGACATCAGAAAGAAAAGCTAAAGAAGGCTGAGGAGGGCCCTGAAACCCCTATACAGGATCTGGTAAAAATGGCATTTAAAGTTTTCAACGCTTGGGAGGAGCCAGCTGAGGCCACTTGCCAGGTGAGGGTCCAACAGATGGTTAGCCTCCATTCCCAAGCCCTGGTAGCAGCCCTAAGGCCGGCAGGCAATCCCGTCCATCGCCACGCTCCCCAGGGGAGCCGGCACCTACCGCCAGGAGCCTGCTTCAAATGTGGCCGGGTCGGCCACTGGGCAAAAGTTTGCCCCAATCCCAAGCCTCCTACCAAGCCCTGCCCGCAGTGCAAACAGCCAGGCCACTGGAAGTCGAACTGCCCGACCCTGGCTCTGCCACCGGCTCTGCAAAGCCGAGGTGCCGAGATCCTGGAAACTCCAGACACATAGCTGCAAGGTATGGAGCTGCTGGGGTTCATGGACTGAAGAGGCCCTGGCTCCTCGACTCCGGTAACCCTCGCCGAGCCCAGGGTTGTGCTCCAGGTAGCGGACTACCTTCTCCATTTCGCCCTCTCACTCAGGCCCTACTTCCCCTTCCCTGGTCTCGGTTATGGGAATAGACAGGCCCCCCTCCCACTCTGCAGATCCTGTTACTGACTTAGCCCAACAACTTTCCAGCTCCTAGCTCAGTATGCTTTTTACCTCCCACTTACACTCCAACTTACACTGAACAGGAAAACACCCAGTATTGCTCTCTTCCTCAACAAAAATGGTGGGTACACAAATAGAACTTACTCATTCTCCCAAAGTTACAACAGGAAACAATCATCACCAATATTCACAATTCTCCACACATCGGGCCAAAAGCTCTCTACACGTTTCTAACCCCATATTTCACCCCACTGGACTATGGAGTACTATCAACACAGTACATGCAAAATGCAACATCGGTGCCCTCTCCAATAGCCAGAAAGCTCAACACCCTCATAAACAGCTCCACCAGATTTAAGGGCACCTACTGGGACAGTACTGGCAGATAAACGTTACCCACATGCCAAAGCATAAGCGGTTTAAATATCTCCTCACTATGGTGAACACATTTTCAGGATGGATCAAAGTCTTTCCCACCTCCTCTGAGAGTGCAAGCATAGTCGCCACTCACCTTCTTCAAGACTTCATTACTCGTTTTGGCCAGCCTGCTTCAATTCAGTCGGACAATGGTCCAGACTTCATATCTATGGTGCAGCAGGCAGTTTGCGCCTCACTGGGCATCTGCTGGAAACTCCACGCAGCCTACACCCCCAGTCTTCTGGTAAGGTTGAACGAGCTAACAGTCTCATAAAACAACAGCTCACCAAACTCTCCCTAGAACTGCAACTTTCTTGGCCTCAACTATTACCCTTTGCTCTTATACTCGCCTTGGCGCAGCCCCTCAGGAGCCGTCCGGCCTCAGTCCTTTCAAAATACTCTACCGACAACCTTTCCTTTTCTCGCCTCTTCCTGCAACCGATTGCCCTCTGCTAGCTTTTTACCTTCCATACTTGTGCTTGCTCCACAACCTTCTTAGACAACACGCCAACTCTGCCATCCCTGAACCCTCTCTGACCTCTGCTGATCACCAAAAACCAGTGCATCCTGGAGATGCTGTGTTAATTAAATCCCTTGCACCCAAACCCTTAGCACCCCGGTGGAAAGGCCCTTACACTGTCCCTTACCACTCCCTCAGCAATCAAGGTTCTTAGACTAGATTCCTGGGTACATTTGTCCCGAGTCCAGATGGCAGTAAACTCTGACCATGGCTCCCAGTGGTCTGCTCAGTCTACTGGTCCTATGTCTCTCTGCCTCACTCACCTCACCAAGCCAGCCAGCTAAACGTAGTATAATTTCCCCTTTTGCCTGGCGATTTTACTTGACTGAAAACTATACCAATTACGCCTGCACTAAGTGTTATGATTATTTGCTGGCCACCGCTAACTGCCCACCCACAGGGGGCAGAGCACCCATATACTTAAATTTCACTGATTTTAAAACGCTTCCTGTATGACCAGAAGGCAACTACCCAATGTGCAAAAAAGTGAATGCAGAAAAATGTAGGGTGTCCTTGGTCTTCCTGCCAGATACATTACCTTTCCCTTCGTCCCCAGGGATGATTCTACTACCATCAATCTAAATACACTCTCACAATCCCAGACCCCTGGGATAGCCGGTGGACGTCTCCGGTTCCAGGAGCCTAGTGCACCACTCGCCAAGAGAAATTTCTGGACGCCAAACTGTATGTATGGAGGTCGCTACTCCAGGTCCAATCCACCATCCACCGTAATATTCAGATCCAAGACCTTCAACTCACTAACTAAATTTCTAAACCTTCTGAGTCTCCCTTCTCCTGGCTCACGCTGCTACAGCAGGGACTGGCCATCGCCACTTTGCTGGACTAGGCAACCTCTCCACCTGCTTCATGTGTGCGGCCCTAGAACGCCCTCCTCTGGTAGCAGTACCAGGTCCTGCCCTGTCATTTTCATCCAACGTAAAGACCACAAAAGCCATAACCATCCCCAACGTCCCTCTGTACATCCAACCGGAAAACACTCAAGTGCCCTTTTGCTACTCCAATCCATCGACACAGACATGTAATGTCACTCAAATCCCCTCCAAACCACTAACAGGGCCAGAAAAAATTTTCTTTAGGTGCAACCATACACTCACTATGCATATAAACATCAGTTCTACCTCTACCCATCACTCTGGTTCCGCAGCTCCCTATATACACTCCGGCTGAGTTCCAGGACAAATACATCCAAGTATACAGTCGTCAAACTAAAAGAGCAGTTTTTCTCCCGATAGCAGTGAGAATCTCCTTCGCCTCAGCAGCAATTGCAGTAGGACTCAGCGGCGGAGCCCTTGGACACTATCATCACAGCAGACAAGTTTACCGCATGCTTCCAGCTGGCAGTCGATGCCTCTGCCAAGTCTCTAGCCTCCCTGCAAAGACAAATAACCTCTGTTGCCCAAGTTGCCTTGCAGAACCACCACGCTTTACACCTCATCACGGCTGAAAAAGGAGGAACCTGCCTCTTCCTCCAGGAGGAAGGCTGTTATTATATCAATAAACTGGGGATTGTGGAAACTAGAGTCCAGATCCTCAACAAGCTAAACCGAGAGCTGCAAAACAACAGATTCAGAACAGATGGATCTTCCTCCTGGTGGAACTCTTCTCTGTACTCCTTCCTAGCCCCCATACTAGGACCCATAATTTTAGTTATAATTTTGCTCTTAATTGCTCCTTGTCTCATCCAGCTCCGGCAAAGTCGACTCCGCAAAATTACCCGTATAGCAGTTCACCAGCAATACCAACCTCTCCACCCTGTGCTAGGCCGCAACTGTCAGTACTCTGCCTGAAAAGCCCCTCCCCTTGCTTTTTACCCACTACCCACAGGAAGCAGTTACAGAAATGGTTACATCCCTTTTCCCTATAGGGCACAGTCTAAAATGTCCGGTCTTGGCACAACAGACTCCATTTTGAGTCCTGCACCTCCATCTTAGCTCTCAAGGCTGACCCCTAACCGACCTCCCCTCCCCTGCTCAACCCCAAATTCCTGGAACCAGCTCGTCCCAAAGCCAGAATGTTTTCTGAAGATATGGTCACTCCACGCGTCCCTGACATATAGGTAAGATTAACAACCTTCTCCCTTCTGAAGCACCTGTGTGCGCAGATCCTCGCCAGCTTTGATCCTCCCCAGCTGTGCCTGCCAGCAGTGGGCATAAAAACGCTGCCAGGATTTTTTCCCCCTGCGCGGCTTCAATAGCTCAATACCCTGAGTTGCTGAACCCGCCCGCAAGCTTCTCAATAAGGCCTGCTTCTAAAACTTCGTTAATTGCATCTTTGATTCCGTTTTCACGTCCAAATAAACCTTATACACTGAGCCTCGAGAAGGCTTTGGTTGTCAAAATCCTCCCAGCCTCCAGGCAGCAGCCTCCCAGCCCCCTCACAAATGCAGCCCGGGAAGGCAGGCGAGTTCCCGGGAAAGCAGGCACGTCAAGTCCCGCACACCAGCAAGAAACGGCACAAAGACGGACACCAGCAAGAAACGGCGCAAAGACGGACACCAGCAAGAAACGGCGCAAAGACGGACACCAGCAAGAAACGGCGCAAAGACGGACACCGTGAATTCAACCCAACAATTCTCCCGAGGGTGGTGAGGTAAAAGGAGCCCAGAGGGGCCCCCAATCCGTGAGACCAACATGGGAGAGCCCACTCCTGGGGCCGGCTTACCTCATAGCTCCGAATCACACAGCTCCACTTCTTTTCGACCTCTCCGGGGACAGGTGTGCCTTGGTCCTTGGCTCCACGCGAAAAACAGCTCACGCCGAGGCCTGGTTTGGGATCCCCGTGAGTTTTATGAGCGGTTAGGGAGGCGTGGTCGATGACGTGGGTCGACCCCATTGGCTGAATTGTTGAATTGAATTCACCTGGCCTAGGTGAGCCAATGCAGGTACAGCGCCCACCCAGGCATAGCTCCCCCTCCTGGCTGGAAACCTGAACTTCTGAGCATGCAGTGAGCCACTGCTTCATGAGCCGGTAGCTCGGACCTCTGAGCATGTGTAATAGGCCTGCCAGTCCCTATGCTAGCTCCCTAACAGGTTTTCCAGCCAAAGGTCTGCCTTCTGGAGCTGTTCTACAGAAAGCACTTAGTTCCTGACCCCTGCGCATTCGGGGTAATGGATGCCCTCGCTTCCGTGCTTGCTTCTATGTCATTCTGGAATGGTCCTTGTTTCACAGGTCGGCGAGGTCAGGAATTCTGGGCTGGTTGGCTACCAAGCACAAAATAAATAGCCAACAGATTGAAATCTCAACCCCTATATTGGTTTATTATCGACCACACAAACTTGTCTTCTGGAACTTCCCTCCTAAATTTCTGAACCCTTGAACTCCTTGACACATGTACTTGGAAAGCAAGGATTCCAAACTCTGATCACCATATCTGACTGCTCCCCCAGTCCCTCTGCACTGTCAACCAGCAAAGTCGGGCCTCTCCATTTCTCAGAAGCTGCAGATTGTTACGTGACATCACCCTGTGTTTAAATGTTAGTGATTATGCCATTTAAAAAACAAATGTGTGAGCCAACTGGGGGCAAACAAGACTCGTTTCAAACACCAGCTCTGTCTCCTCTAAGGGCCCGTGTACAACTGCGACAACACAACAGTGGGTCCTGCTGGGTCTCCATTAGCATCTGGGAGGAAGGTTATTTATTACAGGGAATCCTACCTTTGTCCCTTGGTGTTAATTGCAGACTCACTGGGTGACGGATTCACTTTGTCAAACTCCGTTTGGTATTGCTCCATCCCTCCATTATTCTCCCTAATGACAAAAATAATTAACACATTCATATAAAAGCACAGGATGAGGATAGCTTTAATTTATGCATCTAGTTCAGGGTCATCCCTCTTATCAATATATGACAATCTAATGAGGCTTAATTAAAAAGTAGCAGTGAAGCAATTTAGGAAACTGAGGGATTGTCACGAGTCCTGGTTGTGACAGCATGTTTTGTGCACCATGGAAGATAACAGATTTGTCTTCTGTGGTATCTCATATCCATCATCCCCAAACTACCTGCTCTTAGGGGTAGAGAGAGCGAGCTTGTCTTTGAAAAAAAGTGCCTGGGTTTGGTAGCTGCTCACAGGATGGCAGGTGTAATGTATTATGAGAACTTAACAAGGCTCTGAGAAGATGGCTATTGGAAGGTCTGGCTGGAGGGCAAGGTCATGGCCCTGAAGGATTCAGGATCCAGAAGTCAAGTCAGAACTGGATGCCAGAGACTTTCTCAATCCAGCCCTCTTTGCCCCTCCCCTAAGGCCAATACATTTCTAAGGGTTATGGATTCTACTTCAGAATCTTTCTCAAACCCAGGGCCCTCTTCACCATTATTGTCTAGACCTGGTCACCTCTTGCCTTATAAATAAAAATATGGGTTTATTGTAAGTCTGGGTCTGTTAGGTTTCTCGGGTGGGAAATGTCTCGGTCCTTGGCTACACACTGGAAAGAAATTCACACCAAAGCCTGGTTGGTAATCCGAGTGGGTTTATATACATGAGAGAAGAAGGTTCCGGCGTTACACTAAACTGAACACGGGCACCCTTATGACACTGCACACTCAGCCCTGCTGAGTGGAAGGCAGAGAAGCAGCTGAAGGGAAGGGGCGGCGGTCTCCAGATTCCAGCCTTTTAAGGGTTTTCAGCTGGGAGGCGTCAATTAAGCTCTCCTGGCTTGGGCTTAGCCCGCATTGGCTTCCAACCTCCTGTAGGGGGCCCCCTAAGCATGGAGAGGAACAACCTCTTGTCTTGCTACCTAACCGGTCTACATTCCTGCATGGCTACATTGAGATGGAACTAGCCCCTTTAGACAGCCTGAGGGGTTCACCAGGAGACACGGGCCCCAGTGTTCCCTGTGACCACCTTAAACCTTAAACTACTGTTGGAGTTTATATTACCTGTGTGGGTCTGTGGGCATGGGACGTTTCCATGCCAGAGACCTGAAGTTACACAAATAGGCATCCAGAACAGAACTCATACAGGCTCTAATAAGATGCTCGGATGCTTCTCGCTAGGATGAGAATTTAACGAAGTGTGTGAGCAGTTCAGATCTTGTAAGGGAGAACAGGTCAGTAGGGTATCCAGAGAAGAGAGCAAAGGTCAGGGGAAAGGGAGGGGGCCCACAGACATCTGTGCTCTGTGTTTGGCCACAAGACAAGAAACCGGGTCTCCTTGCAAAAGAAAGCAGAACAGCAAGTTCCTCAGAACTACGACATATTTAAACATGACCTATACAACACTCGGCTCTGGGAGGCGCCTTGGAAAACCATAAAAGCCCTAAAAGAGGGGCAAGGAGGAAGCCCAAGTCTTTGATTTTCCCTGCTGTGCTTTCAGTGTTGAAATGTCTGTGCACGGAGCCTTTGAAATTTCAGAATCAGAGAGTGGATTCACAAGCCAAGCTCCTGCTTTATTCTTCAATGCATTTGGGTCCAGCTTCTCCTTGGTGAGACATGTAACAGAAATTCTGGACTTAGGAGCCACTTGGTCCTTGGACACTAGGAGATTTCAGGGGAATCTGAAACAGGGCTCTAACCACCAGCTGGACTGGCCTAGGAAGCCCAAGTATTCATTCTCCCAAACACCAACCTCCCGTTGCTCTTCATCTGCCTGCACCTTGTTCAGCTTTAGTTGTCCGTGGAAGTGTTTGGCACCCATCTGATGCTTCGGAACCCAGAAAGGAGGAAAGGTAAAACTGGGATTCAAATGAAACAGACTTAAGCAGGACCATAGCCAAGATGTGCCCAGGGCTCCTCGCAGCATTTGTCACCTTCATTTCCCTCTTCGGACTCAGACGTGGCAAGGTTCAGAAACAAGCTTTACCAGAAAGAACAGCTGTGAACCCAGCCTGCTTCCAAGTGAGAAAAAGCCCTTTACACATGAGTTCCTGAGGTCAGCCCAGCCCTGTGCGTCCCCACCCCTCCCAGAGTCCCTGGCTCTCTGGCGAAGCATTAAAGCAAGTGGAAGCAGAGATTTGCTCAGAATAAAAAAATCGGTTTTCACAATAGCACGGCACGTTCTGGATGGCAATCACGGCTGCACAAACCATATCCGTCCTCCAGCCATAATGTTGGCGCCTCAGTGACCATGCACACACATTGTGTGGCGAGACTCAGAGCCTATTCCATTTGTGGTCAATTGTTTCCTCCCTCTCCATACTTTGCACTTAGGAGACATGCTCTCTGGAGGTGGTTGAGGCTTGTCTTGTCACCAATAATCATCTCCTACACCTTCCTTTACAGTCACTAATTTGATGTGCTCACTCAAAGAAATGCCAATAATATGAGGTTTCAGAGGAGAGCTCCTAGAGCTCCCCCAGACAACAAGGAGGCCGAGTGTCACCGTCCTTATCCTGAGCTGGGAGGGGGCACTAGTGTTCTGGAAGCTGGGGATCCGTCACTGCCTGCCCACCGCACAGACAGAGCAGGTGCTGGTTATAATTGCTTCTAGACGTCCTGCCATGCTGAGTTGAAAGTCAAACCTGTAAACGCTGCCCGACTACAATAACACTGGAGTACACAGACATTTCTGCATCATTGCTGGGTGAAAATATACTGAGTGGAGTTGGATGAGATGGCAGCAAGTGCCTAAGGAGGGGATGCTGTGGGAATACCAACAAGATGACTGTCAGTCGCCGTTTCCTCCTCTCTTCTGCTTTTCCCCCCCTTTCTTTCAGGCCCAAAAGACATGACAAATATGTAAGGAAACAAATTTGTTCATTTTTAGAGGAGTCTCCCACCCCACCCCACCCCACCCCCATCCAACTCTGGCCTCCTTTGAGCAAGCCAGTAGAACTTTTTTTTTTTTTTAAACCTGGCTTCTACTATGGCAATTTCCGGAGTTGCTATGTGGTTGTGTTTAAAAGTCGCCTTTGGGATCCAGAGCACAATCCTTGTCACAAAGGCATTCTCCCAGTCCCAAATAGCAATGCGACCTCCTTTCAGAAGGTTGTTCTTGTTTCTGTAGACCCAGAAAGGAGTTCAAGCTGTTGATCTTGACCGTGGTTGTCGAGTCAGCCTCTCATGGGCACCTCATGGGAAGCGGAGCAAACTATGCCAGTCTGTGCTATCACCAGGGCTGGGAAGGGAAGCCAACCGTGGAGGGCCATAGGTCGATGTGTGGATGGAGATAATCAGGTCTTTCGTCCTTATTCTATTTCAGTCTGGAAACATCACTGAAGCCTGCTCAGTGTCATAGCAACACACAAACTTTCACTGACAGTCTGGGGCACATTGGCTGCAAATCGAACCCGGGTCTTCCCGGTGAAAGACGATGAGAAATCTACCACTGAAGCACCGTGGCCCTCACCTCAAACCAGGGCAGTCATTTCCCACAGATCTACCAGAGTTCAAACCAGACCACAATGCGTGATGACTGAGATTGCCACCAGAATCTGATACTGATGCAGAAAAAAACCTAACTACCATTTTATTGACTCCCACTCATACCGGCCCAATAGGACAAAGAACTGCCCCTTTGGGGTTTTGAGACTTTAAATCCTTACAGTAGCGGTTCTCAACCTGTGGGTCGCGACCCCTCTGGGGATCAAATAACCCTTTCACAGGGGTCAACCAATTCATAACAATAGCAAAATTACAGTTATGAAGTAGCAATGAAAAATAATTTTATGGTTGCAGGTGACCACAACGTGAACTGTATTAAAGGGTGGTGGGGGCATTATGAAGGTTGAGAACCACTGCCTTACAGAAATAGAAAACCTCATATTTCTCCCACGGACGGGCTAGTCAGTTCAAAACCCCGACCTTGCGATTAGCAGCTTAATGCACAGTCCACTACACCACCTGGGCTCCTAATGCTATAATAAGAGATACTATTGTTAGATCTCTCCTGGGAGAGATATACCTCAGGCCTTGGCTTCGCGCGAGAAAGAATTCAATTCGAAGCCTGGATTGTGATCCAAGTGGGTTTTTTGAGAGAAGAAGTTTCAGGTTTACACAGGCACCTCGGGGCCCCTCACGGGGCACAGCCTACCTAGAAGCTGCTGGAGAGAAAGTCACTCAGTGGGCTCCGGGATCCTGCCTTTTTTAAAAAATCGTTTTATTAGGGGCTCATACAACTCTTATCACAATCCATATATACATCAATTGTGTAAAGCACATTTGTACATTCATTGCCCTCATTATTCTCAAAACATTTGCTCTCCACTTAAGCCCCTGGCATCAAGTCCTCATTTTTCCCCTCCCTCCCCGCTCCCCCATCCCTCAAGAAACCTTGATAATTTGTGAGTGGTGATACTGAGAGGGTTGTGGGAGGGTGGATTGGAAAGAGGGAACTGATTACAAGTATCTACATGTGACCTCCTCTCTGGGGGACAGACAACAGAAAAGTGGGTGAAGGGAGACATCGGAGCGGTCAAGATCCTGCCTTTTCAATTCCTCCATAGGGAGGCATGGTTGACGGTCATGGTCAACCCCAATGGCTGGATTGAATTCACCTTGCCCAGATGGGCCAATCCAGGGGTAATGCCCACCTAGGTGTACCACCCCTTCCTGGCCGGAAGTTTGAACCTGAGCATATGTAATGGATGACCCAGTCCCTATGCTAAACCACCTAATAGTATTTGCAAGATGCCAAGCACCGTTCTAAGCTTTTTGTGTATAATAATTCAATTATTCCACTTAACAAGCCTATGTGTGGACTCTATTTGGCCTTCTTTTACAGATGAAAAATCAGTGGCACAGGATGATAAAGTCATGAGCCTAGGACCACACAGTGAGGAAGTGGGAAGGAGAGATTTGGACCCAGGCTGTAGAGCCCATGCCTTGGGTGCCTACAGCTGCTATGTAGGACACAGAAAAGCATGGAGCAGACTCGGCGTAAGACATTAGGGAGTTGGGAGGACTGTAGCATGAATGTATGTGCTATGACTTCATGAGAGTAGCTGCTACTCAGATCCAGAAGAGAATACAAGCCTTTTGCAAAAATTATTTTTGCCAAGAGAGGGTGGAAAACTGCATCTTGTGCGAAATCCCCCCAACCTGCACATGTGCATAGCTATTTCAGAAGGTTCCAAACAATGTGTGCTGTGTGGCAAACCAAACTGAGCTCAGGGGGAGCTGGTCTGTGGGTTATGTTAGCCAGAAAGTGAGCAGTTTGAACTCACCAGCCACCACTCCAAGGGAGAAAGAGGAGGCTTTCTGCTCCCATGGACTTACAGCCTTCGAAGAGGCAGGGAGCATTTCCATGCGTCCTATGATTAGGCTCTCAGAGGGTGAGGGTGGAGTTGGTTGAGACCTGTCTTCAGGGCATTTCCCAGAAGGGCTTCCTGCAGTGGCTCTGCCTTCAGGAATGTCTGATGACCTTGAGGGCAGCAAAGTCCTAAACACACTCGGGCAGTGGTTCTCAACCTTCCTAATACAGGTCCTCTTGTTGTGGTGATGCCCCCCTCCCCCAACCATTAAATGATTTTCTTGCTACTTCATCACTGTAATTTTGCTACAGTTATGAATTGGGTGAGCCCTGTGAAAGGGTCATATGACTCCCAAAGGGGTCGCAACCCACAGGTTGAGAACCACTGCACTAAGTGTTCCCCTCCCAGACAGCCCTACCAGTGTCTGGTGTGCATAGTTCTGTGAGGTGAGAGAAATGGACTTCTGGTGACAGTTGATGTGGGTGGGCTTTCTCCCTATGTCAAATCCCTCTCAAGCCATTTGTCACCACAACAGAGGGAGCCATGCACAAAAAAGCAAGAAGAGGATGCAGCACAGCAGGACAGCAAGCAGAACAAAGATTGAATAAGCACAATTCACTTCAATCATGAATCGGGTGCCCTTGAGATGTGAGGAAGACCCCAGTCTAGTGACATTAGATCAGGTTTAGGGATTGAGTGAAGCGACCCCTCTTGGCTCCCCTCAGCCCCTATTTTGCTTTCCCATTGACCCTGACCCTTGCATCGTGATTGGTCCTTATTCCAGCATGATGGTTGGTTTCATAACCACGGCATATGGGAATGTGTTAGTCGATAGGTTATACAGGCACAGCCTCTGGAATGGGTAAGTGAGGAGGCGATTTGGGCTCGCTCATGCAGACCTCTAGTTGTCCTTGACATGCCTGGTAGAATGGATCATGTGAAGTGATTTGAGATCGGCGTTGAGATCTGATAGGTCATGCAGACGTCTAGCTGTTCCTGGCAGTACCCTATTTTAAGGAAACAGAATGTTTGGCGTTTAAGTCGTATTTGAGCTTAAATTTTGAGCAATAGGCTGTGGCTCACAGTGAGAGTCTATGTGGAGACCCTACATCCATTTTGAGGGGCCACAGATTCAGCCACCATTGAGTTCTTTCTTACACTCAACGATATACGGTAGTGTGCACATCCCAATGAAGGTCCCGCTCATGCTCTCACAGGCCCTCCTGAAACTCCATGAATTGATCTGTCTTCAGTCACAATTTTGTGACAAAGTTGTTTGTTTTCTATGTCTTATTTAAGTTTTCAGGAGCCCAGGTGGTAATGCTGGATAGTGTTGGACTATTAAGAGCAAGGTCGCTGGTTCAAAGCCACTAGTCATTCCACAGGAGAAAGATGAGGTTATTGCTTCCTGTAAAGGTAGCAACTTCAGGATCCCTGCACAGAGTCACTATGAGTCAGAGTCAGCAGGACAGAATGGGTGTCATTTTATTTAAGTCACTGTGGCTGTGGGTCCTTCCGACACCATTGTGGCCTCATGCGGATGCTCTCCTTCATCCAGAACAGCAGTTTGTGCCTTTTTCTTGTGTAAAACTTAGCAAAGGAGTTCCTAATAAAATATAGTTGGATTGGGAGTCTTTTCCCCCTCAAAACAAAGTAAATACAAAAATAGAAACGAGACTATGGTGCTAATAACCAGTTGGAGAGTTGAGAGAGCTGAACTCTCAATCCTGATAGAAACCCATTGTGACTGAGCACCTGCTCAAGGTCATCCACAGCCTATGAGGTTGAGCCTATGTGTTGGGGAGTAATTGTGTACATAAAGTTAACCATTTCTCTTTCTAAAGATTCTGTCTAAAGCTTACTTTAAATAATAAGTTTTCCCCTGGGCTAGGTAAAGTTCAGGGAGTTTAACCCCCTAGTATCCACCCCCTCTCAGCATTCATCATGTTAGGCCAGAGGAGGCAAATCACACCCACTACCCAGGGAGCACTGCTTCCAAAAGCACATTGCCTGTGCCGGGGCAGAGGGGAGGTACCCGGACCAGAAATGCTGACAGAGTGGAACCAGAGAGCTCAGCCCCCAGCTTCCCGAGGGAGCAGCTGTGATGGTTCACTTCTGGATGAATATGTTTAAGCAAAGGCCAAGGGCATGACTTGGGCAGCACGAAAAGCAGATGTGCAGAGGTTGTTCACTGCATTCCAGAAGTTCACACACTCTCCGGAGGCTCCTTGGCTCAATGGCAGGAAGTCATTGGTGGCTTCCACCTTCAATCCCAAAAGGTCACTGCCGTCCAGTGGATTCCAACCACAGTGACCCTGTATGGAGTTTTCAAGACTGTAAATGTTCATGGGAGCCAGCAGTCTCATTGTCCCCCTTGGAACAGGGAGCTAGCAGCCCGTTTTGCCACCAGGGCTCCTTCCTCTCTAATTCTGGATCCAGTCCCTCCGAATATCCTGCCCTGCCCTTGTCTAGGCTTCTTAAATGCGTTCCACGCTGCTTATGTTAGTCTGGGTGCATTCGAGAAACAAATCCACAGAAACACGTATGTATAAGAGAGTTGTATGTAAAGGGTGAGTGCACATCAAGAAAACATGCTCACATGTGCTTATGCACCCGCTTTGTCTTCAGCGATCATGTTGGTGTAGGCTGGTGTGCTTTTTCCATGTGGACTTTGTTGTTTCTTATCTACATGGCCCCCTGTTTATCTTCCAGCCTTTAAGACCCCAGGCGCTATATGCTTTGATAGCCGGGCACCATGGTGCTTAACTACTACACCACCAGGGTTCATTAGCATGTGACTTATCTCCTGTCATTCACACTAGATGCTCAAAATAGCAGGAGACCAGGTTTCTCCTTTGTGGCCACACCAGGTACTGACAGAACCAAGAACAGAGACACAGTTATATATCTTGACTATCATTTGCATATTATATGCCAGGAATCCCTAGGAAGTGTCTTGGAATTGTTCTACTCTGGTTCAAATTTCACACACCCTCCCAGTTTCCATACTGACTCTGCCAAACCCCTAGTAACTGATTTGCACCTCCTATCAACTTGGAGAAAACACCCTAGGCATGATATAGAAGTGGACATGCTTGGTACCCAGAAAACCTGTTCAGTGTTTTGAGGGCGGCTCAGCAAACAAAATGGGCACAGTGATTAAGCATTCAGCTGCTAACACAACACTCAACTCTGTAGTGGTTCTGCAAGAGAAGGATATGGTAGTTGACCCCCCAAAAGAGTTACAAACTTGGAAACCCTACAGGTATTTGTATAGGGTCGCTATGTGTTCCAATTGAGATGATTGTCATAGGTTGGGTTTGGTTCAACCCGTCTTACTGAGGAGACTCCTTCTTTACACGCAATCAGTTACTTTAGAGGAAAAAGACATGCCTGTCCCAGAACAATCCAAAGACTGGTAAAGGCAACACCCACAAAGACACTCCCTCTGCCTGCCTAACTCTAAAATGCTGCCCATAAAACACTCTGCCTGGTAATATCTGGGCAGCACACTGGGGAGGTGCAGCAAATGTGTGTTGAATGTATGAGGCCATTTCATAGTTTGGTTGCACGATCAGGGTGTCTGTCATAAAGCCCATCTCTTTGACTCCACCTCTCAGCAGAGATGAACACAAGCTTCCCGTTTTTTGCTCAGCAATGTCCTTGTCAAATAAAAGTTCCTTGTAGATCAGTAACTTGCCACAGAGCAAAAGATATGGGAAGAGGCTCATCTTTCTCCTGGCTATGAAATAGAATGGCAAGCCCCTCCCTTCAACACACACACACACGCACGCACACACACACGCGTGCACACACACACCCCTGCCTTACAACTACATTCGGTTGATTAGCAAACAAAGCTCTACAACCCAACTATGTGTTTTTCTTCTCCAGAGGAATGACGGACTTATATACCCTGCATTGTCTTTTTTTTAATGGAATTGCCCCAGTTCTCCTCACCTTTCCTTAGATAGTGCAGTGAACTATTAGATGACTGCAGGTATTGAAAACTAGTATTGATTTCCAGTTTGTGTCACCTTTGGCTTTTAGCACCCTCCACTTCTCTAGTAAGCTTTCCATTGCTTTGGGGAAATTTTCTCTCTCTGAATTTATTATGTGAGGGTGGTAGTGTAATAATCAATGTGCCTATGGAGGACTATCCTTCATGACCTAAACTCATTAAGGGGCAGTGCCTGATGGAGCATCAGGTTGGAGGAAGGCCTATTAACAACCTGCATTATACAGATGACACAATTTTGCTGAAAATGAGAAGGACTTGATTCACTTGCTGATGAAGATGAAGGATTAAAGCCTTCAGTTTGGATTATGACTCAATGTAAAGAAAGCCCAGACCCTCACAACTGGACCTATTGATAACATCATGATAAATGGAGGAAAGATCGAAATTGTCAAGGATTTTGTCTTGCTTGAATCCACAACCAATTCTCATGGAAGCAGCAGAGAAGAGAACAAATGACACATTTCACTAGTCAAATCTGCTACACGAGACCTCTTTAAAGTGTTGAAAAGCAAGAGATTACTTTGAGGACTGGGGCGGGTTGACCCAGGCCATGGTATTTTCAACTGTCTCATATTCATGTGAAAGTTGAACACTGAATAAGGAAGACCAAAGAAGAATAGATATATTTGATTAGTAGTGATGTAAAAGAGTAATGAATGTACCATGGACTGCCAAAAGAACAAACCCATCTAACTTGGATGAAGTACAGCCAGAATGTTCCTCAGGGCAAGGATAATGAGACTTCGCCTTAACTTTGACATGTTGTCCGGAGAGATCAGTCCCTGGAGCAGGACATCGTGTTCTGGAAAGTAGAGGGGCAATGAAAAAGAGGAAGGCCCTCAACAAATGGGATTGACACAGTGGCTGCAACAATGGGCTCAAACTTAAGAACAACGGTGAGAATGGTACAGGACCGGGCAGTGTATGATTATGTTGTATGTATGGTCACAATGAATCCAAACCCTCCCTATGACACTGAACAACAACAACAACAACAACAACAACCTGACTGAATCCTCTAGGAGGACTCTTAAATGTGAGAAAAATGGAACGAAGCCAGAGGAAGGATTGGAGGATGTCTTAAGTTCCTGTCTTAATCTCCTTAACCAAAAATTATCCAACAAGTCAGTAGCCTTAAAACACTTTTCTCCCTGCTTTGGAGCTTACAGGTTCAAATTTGGGGTGCGACTCTAGGTCAGGGTCCTTCTTTGTGGATACCAGAAAGTTCCTTGGCATTCCTCGCTATCTTTCTCCCCGTACTGTGTGTTACTGGGTCTATCCTGGCCTTTAACTCAGAAGTGTTTAGGTTTAGGCTCAAGCCTATTCTCATATGGCCTCATTTTTTTTAACATTTTATTAGGACTCATACAACTCTTATCACAATCCATACATATACATATATCAATTGTATAAAGCACATCTGTACATTCTTTGCCCTAATCATTTTCTTTTTTTTACATTTTATTAGGGGCTCATACAACTCTTATCACAATCCATACATATACATACATCAATTATATAAAGCACATCCGCACATTCCCTGCCCCAATCATTCTCAAAGCATTTGCTCTCCACTTATGCACTTTGCATCAGGTCCTTTTTTTTTTTCCTCTCTCTCCCCGCTCCCCCCTCCCTCATGTACCCTTGGTAATTTATACATTGTTATTTTGTCATATCTTGCTCTATCCCGAGTCTCCCTTCCCCCCCTTCTCTGCTGTCCATCTCCCAGGGAGGAGGTCACATGTGGATCCTCGTAATCAGTTCCCCCTTTCCAACCCACTCACCCTCCACTCTCCCAGCATCGCCCCTCACACCTTTGGTCCTGAAGGTATCATCCACCCTGGATTCCCTGTGCCTCCAGCCCCCATATGCACCAGTGTACAACCTCTGCCCTATCCAGCCCTGCAAGGTAGAATTTGGATCATGGTAGTTGGGGGGAGGAAGCATACAGGATCTGGGGGAAAGCTGTGTTCTTCATCGGTACTACCTCGCACCCTGACTGACCCATCTCCTCTTCTAAACCCCTCTATGAAGGGATCTCCAGTGGCCATACGGCCTCATTTATATTACAAAAGAACTCCCTTCTTTTCAAACAGGATCATGTCCACCAAGGTTCAAATTTCTCACATATTTTGAGGGGGCTACAGATCAATCCATAATGGTTCTTTTGGGTAGCTGTAACAAATGGCTACCAATCGAGTGACTTAAACAGCAGGCATTTGTTCTCTCACTTTTCTGAAGGACAAAGGGTTAAAATTAAGGTGTGGGCAAGATTCATTCCTTCTGAGAACTCTGAAGGAGAATCAAAGTAGCCTCTCTCTGCTTCCGGTCACTGCTGCTAATCCTTGATATTTCTTGGCTTATAGATGCACTGATCCAATCTCTGCCAGTGTCTTCACACGGGGTCTCTGTGTGCCCACACCTCTTCTTATAAGAACACACCAATCAGTGCATGTAGTATCCATCTGAAATCTAAACCCAGAAAGATGGAGCTCTTGAAATACTTATCTAAGCACATCTGCCAAGACTTCCTCTCCAAGTAAGGCCATAGTCTCAGGTCCCATGTGAACATGAATGGGTGTGTGTTAATGTGACTTAATGTACTACAGAGGGCACGCTTTGGCCTCAGGAGGAGTGTTTCGCCATTACCTGCTTCACAGCCCTGAGATTGCCCAGGCATTTGCCACATTTTCTTGTCTTCCCAACATTTATCCACCATTAGGCCTTTTTCCCTAAGTTAGTCAAGCGTCAGTTTCTGTCACTTGTGATCATGACCCTCCCTCCCACCCAGGTCACAAATTTAAAGTGACACAGGCAGTTTCTTTAATGGGCACTATGTTATCCTGACTAGCAAGCATTGCTAAGGAGGGAGGATGAATCAGGGAGAACCCGCTTGCTTCATCTAGCTTCGGGGCAGTCCACAGAGGATTGATCCCTGAGCCACTAACGAATTTTGCAACTGTCACAGAACAATGCAAATAAGTAAGATCCACATCTACTGAACACCATCATGAGGTCAAACTGTGTGTAAATAAATGCCTGTTTCAAAGAGTGAGTAAATCCTAAGGTAAGGAGTGACAGGGCTTTGTTGCCAGTATGTTAACCAACTGCACCACCCAGGGACTCCTCCATGTGACTAAAGAATGACTTAAGGAGTTCCCCCACAGACCCAAACCAAAACCAAATCCACTGCCATGGGGTTGACCTCATATATGGCACAATAGACTGGCTCTGCTGATTTTCAGAACTGCACATCTTTACGGGAGCAGAAAACCCTCATCTTTCTCCCAAGAAGTAGCTGGTGGGTTTGAACCATTAACTTTGCCATTAGCAGCAGCCCAACTCTTAACCCAATATACCACCAAGAGTGGTTCAATTTGGAAAAATAGTATGTGATCACCTATCTATGAAGGGAAACCCCTCTCATAGAGTGCACTTACACAAATGAGAAAGAAATGAGTCCCCAAATGCCCGTCTTAATCAACAATCTGGGGAAGGGTGTTCTGGGAAGCAGCTTTCAAATGTGCCTGGAGATTATAAAATTAATCAACCTAATCCCTGTTTTAAAGAGCCCTGGTGGTACAATGGCTAAGGACTGGGTGGCTAAACAAAAGGCTGGTAGTTTGAACCTACCCATGGGCTCTAAAGGGGAAAAGACTTGACGAGCTGGTCCCATAACGATCTCAGCCTAGGACACCTTTGGTGGCAGTTCTACTCTGTCCTGTAGGGTCACTATGAGCTGACATCAACTTAAAGACACACAGCACGTTTGACTCTACGTCATTTGTTGATAGAGTTTGTGCAGAGCATTCTGAGTAGAAAACAGACTCAGGGGCATCTGACATCAACCAGCAACAGTCTCTTTCCTTGAGAAAGACTGTGGAAAGGGATGAAGAGGGAGCTTCCAAAAGCGTGTGGAAAAATGATACGAAAAAATAATGGAATTTTGCCATGAGCTTTATGAATCTCTCTTCATGAGAGCTAGTCCTCCATGGAGGTTTCTAGAAAAGTGAAACATGAAGGAAGAGGCTGGTAAGTCCCACTGAACAATTCCAGGGGAGATTGGGTCTTGACTCAGAGTACTTGAGCATTCTGGCTTATTCCTCAAAATAGCAAATCAGACTAGACCAGGTTCTGAGACTCAGGGAAGGCAAATAAGACACACCAGGCCCATGATTCAGACTTATGGGGAAAGTCACACTGGAGAGGGAAGGCCTCTTTACCTTGTGTGCCTGACAAGTGTCTCATTTGCATCATCTAAAACCCAGCCCTGGAAAAAAGGCTAACAGTACCAGCTTCAAACTTGTATTTGAATCTTGTCTCTGTCACTTATTAACTTAGCCACCTTAAATCCCTTCCTCTAGTTTTCCATCTGTAAATGAGGCACAGTTCCAATCATAGGGCCTTCAGTAAATGGCTATTATTAGCTAGGCATGCACTCCTGTTTTCTAGGAGAGAGTTCTCAGCCAGGTTTTTGTGGGAGCTTGTTCGTCGGTATTGTCATAGATGAGTGTGTCACCCAGATTCCTCTCAGGGCCAAGAGACTGATTTCCCCAGCTGCCGAGAGAGCCACTGATAGAAAAGGTCCCAGTTGTCTGGCCCCTATCAGGATTGCCTCAGCTGATGAGAGCTCATCCAAGGTCTGCTCCTTCCCCAAACTAACCTTCATCCAACGACTTGTCAATGTAGGGGTATAAATGGCATAGTGGAGGCATTTGACCCCCCTGTAACTTCACAAAAGGCAATGGAGGAAAATCAAGATAAACAGCCCAAGGCTGATTCCTATGAGACAGAGATCAAAATGCCTCCACCCTCCTTTCTTTTCACAGTTTCTGACACCAACCATCCCTACCATGACACTCTCTTCTTCTCTGCTGGGTTTGATAATCCTTAAGTGGCAATGGCCACACAGAACTCGCAAACAATACTTATGTTTCTGGGGTTAATTGGGGACCTAGCAGGTGACAATTCAGGATCAGAAATGACTGGGGATATAGTTCTTCAGTCAGGACAGTCTCTTCCAAGTGGTGCCCAGAGGCAGAACTTTTTCTGGTCCTTGGCCTCTGCCCTGCAGCTCCTTGACCTCTGCTCTGCTTGGGACCGTGTGCAAAGTTCTTTCAGCTCTGTTGATAAGTGCGTTGAGGCAGCCCGCTTTGTCTGGAAGCCTTGGCCCAAAGACACTCAGCTTTCTCATTCTGTGTGCTGGCGAGCTCCCTGTTCTGGGGTCTTGGTGCTGCTGCCTCTGCTTCCATGAGCTATTTATCTGCCACTGTTTTTCATTGTCTCCTGATGCATCCAGTGTCAGGGATCTCTGTCTCCTGGACAGAGGTGGTGCTCAGAGTAATAATCCTGGGTCCAAAGAGCACACTCCACTGCTGGCTCGTCTTTCTCGGTGCTCTTGAAACTCCACTTTCTGTTTCTGAGTTAACTCACCCAGGATGACCATACCGACCAATCCCCACATTAGCGGTCTACAGGTCTTATTTGAATGGTCTCACCTCTTCGAGGATGCCATGCACTTTACTGATATTATTAGCATGCTATCTACTTCCCTCGGTGGCATAGTTCCACCCTGTCATTGGTAGGAGTTACAAAGACTATAGCTAGAGGAGAACTAGTAAGCAATTCGCTGCAACGTATTAGGCTACAAAGTCCCAGGCTACTGGTCACCACTTGGCCAGGTCCCAGTTACAGAGCTCCCTGTGATGGCTCCTTTTGCAAATCAATGTGGCGAGGCTATGGTGCCCAGTTTTTTGGTCAAACAAGCATTCATCTATTTGCTCTTGTTTTTTAAACATTTTATTAGGGGCTCATACAACTCTTATCACAATCCATACATATACATACATCAATTTTATAAAGCACATCTGTACATTCTTTGCCCTAATCACTCTCAAAGCATTTGCTCTCCACTTAAGCCCTCCGCATCAGGTCCTCTTTTTTTGTCCCCTCCCTCCCCGCTCCCCCTCCCTCATGAGCTCTTGATAATCCACAGATTGTTAGTTTGTCATCTCTTGCCCTTTCCGGAGTCTCCCTTCCCCCTTTCTCTGCCGTCCATCTCCCAGGGAGGAGGTCACATGTGGATCCTTGTAATCAGTTACCCCTTTCCAACCCACTCACCCTCCACTCTCCCAGTATCACCCCTCACACCCCTGGTCCTGAAGGTATCATCCACCCTGGATTCCCTGTGCCTCCAGCTCCCATATTCACCAGTGTACAGCCTCTGCCCTATCCAGTCCTGCAAGGTAGAATTTGGATCCTGGTAGTTGCGGAGAGGAAGCATCCAGGATCTAGGGGAAAGCTGTGTTCTTCATTGGTACTACTTCGCACCCTGACTGACCCATCTCCTCTCCTAAAGCCCTCTATGAGGGGATCTCCAGTGGTCGACATTTGGGCCTCTGGTCTCCACTCTGCACTTCCCCCTTCATTCTCTATGGTATATATATCCATATACACACAGATATATATATATATTCTATTTTTTTGCATGATGCCTTATACCTGGTCCCTTTGGCACCCCATGATCACACCGGCTGGTGTGCTTCTTCCAGGTGGGCTTTATTGCTTCTGAGCTAGATGGCCGCTTGTTCACCTCATCTATTTGCTCTTATGAAGGAGTGGGTCTCAAGCAAAATAGAATACCTTCCATAATGTGGGAAGGGGTAAACCTATCAGCCAAAGGCCTTCAGCACACCCTAGGGTGTGTTCTGACCATTCTTATTCTTGTCTTTTCCCATCACCTAACCTATGGATTTTAGGATGAACATCTACAGAGCTCTTTAGGCTGTTGCCTGACCTATGAATTTGGAACTTGCCATTCCCCTATGTGAGCCAATTGCTAGAAATAAGCCTCACTCTCTGGGGCTCTGGTGTCGTAGTGGGTGGCCCTTTGGGCATCCAACAGCAAGGACATCAGTTTGAAAACACCAAGGGCTCCTTGAGGGAAAGACGAAGCTTCGTAATCTCCTGAAGAGTTACAGTCTCCAACGCCCAAAAGGTCAGTTCTATACTGTTTTACACAGTCACTTTGAGTCCACCTTGATGGCAATGAGTGGCCGGTGCAGTGGTTAACCATAGGAGCCCTGGTGGATATATCGGTATCTCCAGTTACAGCTATATAACTGGTTTGGTTTCTCTAGGGAACACTGACTATGACATTCTCCATAGGCAGGGCTGAGACCTCTGTTGAGATTTCCCTCTTGTGCCCTTCCTTGATTCCCCCCACAGGTGATTATTCCCTGAGCATTCCTCAATAAATGTCAGGAATCCAGAGCTAATTCCATCACAGGGTCTCCTTCTTCCAGGGAGTCTGAATGGCTTCCGGGGAGTATGAACTGCAGTCTCCATCCAACTTCCTCCTTCTATTTCTATGATCTGGATCTTATTTGGGGCTCATTTGGTTGTAAACAGGCAAAGAGACCAATACTTGGAAGAGAGAATCCTAGGAAAATGGAAAGTTGGGGAGAACAAGAGGACAGCTGGCTCTGTCGACGGTTCCTGACCACCACTGGCATGTTCCTGTGTTCTTTGTGTCTGTCTCTCAGGGCACATGCTGTAATCTCGCAACATAGACCGCCTCCTCCACATGGCGGGACATGTGCTTCTGAATTATGCTTCTTAGATGCCAGGCCACTTGCAAAAGCGGGACTATCTTTTTTGATTTTTGGTTGGAAATGCTCCAGAAAAAGCGTCTAGTTGACCCATCTTATGTAAGTGTCTCCACTGGGCCAATGAAAACAGCCTTGTGACCATATTGAAATGTGGTGTCTTCCCCAGGGAACTGATGTTTCAGCCAGTGAGGTAGTTCACAGGGACAGATAAGAAAGGGGGTTGGGACAGATTAAAATAATAATAATGTCTATTTGCAAAGAATAGGGCCTTATTATTTTTCGGATGCCCCCATCTGAACACCCTACCACTGAATATAGGCAGGAGGTAGGGCCCACCTGTCACTCAAGCAGCTAAAAATGTACAGCACTTGCTGTAGCAGCTGCTAATGTGCCCATGTATTAGCACTTGGCACCCACCACTCCCATAAATGCCAATCGTCTCACAGGAAGCACATGTAACTCCTCACACAGGGAACAGTCATTGAGCAGGCAGGGGAGTTGACATCCTCCAGAACTTAATGCCACTTTAACCAATGACACATGGGGATAGGTGGAGCCACACTCCAGTTCCCTCAGCCTTTGGGTGGGACAACTACAAGAGGATTTATACTGTCTCTGGGAACCTACTCAATGACATTTCTTTATCGGCCCCTTCCCTTTGCTCTATCAGTATTACCCTTCTCTACTGGCCCTTCCTGGAGGCACCTCCCAAGGAAACAATAGTCTAGCTGCCATTCCAATTCTAGTGGATTCCAATTCTTGGTGACCGCATTCATGTGAGTCAATCAGAACTGTGCTTTCTGCAGATTCTTTCTCTCCCCTTTTTAAGAGTAGTTTTAAGGACACTGTGAAAGCTTCCCACCATCCAGTTCCAGAACATTTTCATCGACCCTGCAGCCATTAAGCAGTCATTCCCCATTGCCCCTTCCGCCCCACCCTGGGAAACCACCAATCTACTCTATGGCTCTACGGGATTTACCTGTCCAGCATATTTGCTCTAAATGGACTCACAATACATGGCATTTGGTGTTTGGCGTCTTTCACTTCATGTCTTGCGTTCACCTGTGTTACAGAGTCTGTCCGAATCAAAGGCCTTAGTTTTCTTGTGGCAGACTATATGTATATCCCACTCTGTGTAGATCATATTTTCTCTATTCTTCTACTGATGGGTATTGTTGGCTTATTGTTTACCTTTTGCCCATAGTGATTAGTGCAGCATCCATCTGGGTACTCGTCTTTCATTCTTTTAGATATGCACTTGGGAATGGACTCCCTGGATCAGCTGGCAAGGGTTCATGACCAAGTGGGTTATGTTGGGCTGCTAACCGTAAGGCCAGCATTTTGGACCCTTTAGCTACTGCGAGATAGAAATGCTCTCATAATGATCCACTGCCCCCCAGACCCACCAGCCGCAGTTCTACTCTGTCCTTTCGGGTTGCTGTGAGTCAGAATCGACTCGATGGCAGTGGTAGTGATGAAGCCAGCGACTTGAGAGTGGAACCAGGGACCGTGGAGAATTCTGGCAGTAGCCATGGTGTCCTCACTACCCAGATGCCAGCAGCCACCAGTGAACAAAGGAGGCACAAGCAAAGTTCTCGCTGACTTCATGCTGGCGACCCGGCTGCCCCTGCTTCCTCAAGTGCCATTTCCTCAGCTTTACTGGCAAGGGGGTGTACTCCCTATTATCATGTCACCAACTCTTTCAATGGTCCACCTAGCCAGGTGTGATTCCAGACACTCACTGTGCAGCCACCATCAGCGAAGGTGGCTGCCCACCTCATTTGTACACATGCAAAGAATGTGATCATTCTTGGCACTGGTGTCCTTAGTCATCCTGGTTGGTATATTTACATCCTTGGGGAGCTGGGTCAGTGAGCAAGCGCTTCTCAAGGTGCCCATATGATCTGTTTACTGAGAGTGCCAGCCCAAGGATCTGACTTGCCACCCACAGTGAACGCACCTCTGAGGCAAAGGGGAAGGCTTCTTTCTAACTGGGAGACCAGCAGGTCTTCTGCAGACATCACTCCCCTGCAGCACTCTGATCCGAGGCCTTTCATATTCCAAAGAGCAGCATTAAGATTCCCATCTGTCACCCCGTCAGACTCACATGTGCGAATTCTCTTTTCAGAGCAAGACAGCCAATGCAGTAAGCTGGGTAAAGGGGCAGTCTCACTCTGAGGAGACTCAGCCAGGAGTGTAGGGACAGGGAGTGAAATGTGCAGCTTCCAGCTGCCACCCAAGCCTCCTTAGTGCAGTGGCATGAGAGCAAAGAGATAGTCCTTTGTGACTCTTTGACCTCCTTCCTGGCCTTGGTGGAATTAACACTGCTCAGTGCTAGTCTCTTGTGAATATATGGAAAAGATAGCTCAGAAAAGAATAGAGTTAAATAAGAGCAGGACAGAGTAAGGTGGCTTCATGGTGTTGCATTTGTGTGTCTCAGAGCCCATCCTGGCTCACAGTGACCCTCTGTGACAGAGAAGAACTGTTCCACAGATTTTTCTAGGCAGAATTTTAAGGAAATGTACCTAGCAGCACAGTGGTTGCATGTGCGGCTGTAACAGAGAGACTGGCAGTTTGAACTCACTGATCCCCATCGAGAGAGTGAAGACGTGACTGCCTGCTCCCATGAAGACTCCTATCCTGTTGTTGTCTGTCCATTTGTGGTGCTGTGGTGAGTTGTGTGTTACTGTGATGCTGGAAGCCACGTGACTGGTATTTCAAATGCCAGCAGGGTTACCTCAAGTGAAGAGGTGTCAGGGAAACTTCCAGGCTATGAACAGAATACAAAGAAGGTTTCCACTGCCCACTTCAGAGGAAGTAGCCGCTGAAAACCCTTACACTATAGCACAGTGTGCCTTTCCTTCCCGTCACAGGGAGTCAGAATCGCCTCAATGGCACATAACAACCAACAACACCTTTGAGGAGGGAAATCTCCTTCAGTAGGGCTGGGTGAGTTTAAACTGGGTGGCTTCTTGGTTAGCACTTGAGCTCTGAATCATCTCACCACCAGGGCTACCATCTTCATGATGCAGGCAAATAAAACCATCTTGGTCCTGCTCGGTATTGCCAGCGTCAGCATGCTCTTTCTCCCATAAGCACATGTCTGGTGGTTGGACCACAGCAAACCCGGTTGACACTATTTCCTCATCACCCCGTGTGTGTCAGAGTAGAAGTGAACCATGAAGTTTTCTTTGATTAAAAACATTTTTATTGTGATTTGGGTGAAGGTTTAAGAGCAGCTCAGCTGTCCATTGAGCAACGCATACACATTTTGTTTCATGTCATTGATAGCAATTCCCACAATGTACCATCACTTCCCCCACATCTTCTTGTTTCTTGTCTCCAAGCTTCCTTCATTCTCAACTTTTTTGAACTTCGTTCTTGGGGGAATGCTGTCTTTTGATCTCATATGATCTATTATTCTACGGTATTTGTATGTCTCTAATGTCATTGTTCCCATTATAGACCTGTCTATTGTTTGGTTGAACATCGAGCCATGATGAGTTCAGTTCCAGACCTGCAGGGTAACTAAGCACCATAGTCTTGCAATTTCACCAGCCTTTATCCAAACAGTAAGCTTGGTGTTTTATCATGTGTGGGAAGCCGTAGCTCTCGCGAGATGTGGGAAGCCACAGCTCTCGTGAAGTGGGTAGCCGCAGCTCTCGCCGCCATTACTAGATGGCGCCGGGCAGTCAGGGCGGTGGTCCAACTAAGTGATAAACAACCACTTAGCGCATGCGCGATGCTGAGATGACGTAGTCATAACTCCACCCTGGAATATGCAAACGAAGGTTCTGGCGAACTCACCAATCAATGCATGAGGTTTTGGCAAATGCACCAATCAGGGCACAGCACGTCCCCATAGAGCATATATAAGCAGCAGTAGTTTGGGGTTTTGGGGTCTTTTACCGCATTATGAAAAATTAAATGCTTGTGGAAGAATCCTGTTGTGGTGCGTCTTTTCTTGCTGCCGAGACCTGGCGCGCGACAATTGGTGCCGAGAACCCGGGAATTTACGATCATCTAAGGCACGAGCGGAGACCCCCACCAGGGAGGATTCAGAACCACACGGAATTATAGAGGTAAGTTCTGAGAGACATGAGCCTGAACGATTGCTAAAGCTGCAAACTGTTGTATGCATTCTAATACTTTCATTTTCGGTTTCAAGGGCGGACAACCTGCTGCTTCTTATCTTGCACATAAACCCGTGTGAACCTGTGTGTTAAATTCTTGTCTACATAAGTAGGGAATATGGGGAACGTAGCAATAAACACCATGGTTACAGCGCTTGATGCTTTATTAAGGAAGAGAGGATTAAAAATTTCAGAGCCGACGCTGCGTAAGTTTGTAAAAAATGTGGATGAGATAGTACCGTGGTTTGTATCTTCAGGTTCTCTAACTTTGGCGAGTTGGAATAAACTGGGCTGGGATGTAGACCGAGTGGCAAAAGAAGGGAAATTGAAATCGGAAACTAAACCCATCTGGAAGTTAATAAAAGCACGTATTGAGGATAAAGAGTGTAGACAGTCATTACAGCAGGGACAGCAGGCTTTGGAGGACGTTCAGGAAAGCATGTCAGAAACAGAACGGGACGAGTCCAAAGAGGCTCGGGGTGAGTCCAAGCAGGCTCGGGGCGAGTCCAAAGAGGCTCGGGGCGAGTCCAAGGAGGCTTGGGGCGAGTCCAAGGAGGCTCGGGAGAGGCATGCCCAAACAGAAGAAACTGCGCAGGTAAAATTAGGGGAGGTTGTTGATCAACAGAAGAAGAACCGTACCCACCATTCGGAGCCTTTATATCCGTGGCGAGAACTAGACCGTGCCCGCCATTCGGAGTCTTTAAATCCGTGGCGAGAACTAGAACTCTTGGAAATATCAGAGGAGGAGGAGGAGCAGTTAGAGGAGATAGCTGCTCGCTATGAGGAAGGTCGGTATGACGCACTAAAAGCAACCGCAGGAGGGCAGTATAGTGCTATGCGGAAGACAGCTGGGAGCCCATCAGCACCACCTCCTTATAAGGAAGAAAAGCAGAAAGGGTGTGGCTATTCCTTTTGCCCACCCAATATCCGTAGAGAAATTCAACAAATGTATCCAGTATTTGAGGATCAGAATAACGCTCGTTATCATACACCCGTAGAACACAAGCAAGTAAAAGACTTAGCTGAGGCTGTAAGAGCTTATGGAGTAAGTGCAAATTATACTCAATCTTTAATTGAAAGGCTTACGAGTCAAGCTATGACTCCTGCTGATTGGACATTTGTAACAAAAGCAGTATTGACTACAGGACAGTACCTGGAATGGAAATCTTTATGCAGGATTTATTAACAGCTCAGGCTAGAGAAAATGCTGCAGCAGGACAGCCAGCATGGGATTTTGAAATGCTTACAGGCCAAGGAAGATGGGTTAATAATCAGACAGTATATCCATTGCAAGTATATCAGCAAATAAATTCTGCTGCAAGCAAGGCATGGAGAACTTTACCTAATAAAGGAGAGGTTAGAGGCAACTTAACAAAAATTATACAGGGACCTACTGAACCTTTTTCAGATTTTGTGGCACGAATGTTGGAGGCAGCAGGAAAAATTTTTGGAGATCAAGACACAGCCATGCCTCTCATTGAGCAGCTAGTTTTTGAGCAGTGTCATTGTCCCATATACTAGTGAGCAAGTTTCTACACTGCGCGCCACTACGGATGAGTGGGCAATTTTTAAATGCAGTTTTAATGGACTAATAGACAACCATTATCCTAAACATTCCTTGTTACAATTTGTGACTGCTCATCCAGTAATTTTCCCCCATGTCACTGTTAACAACCCCATTAAAGAAGCTTTAGACATTTATACAGATGGCTCTAAAACAGGTAAAGGATGTTATGTGATAAATAATCAAGTGACTACATTACAATTTTTAGCTAATGCACCTCAATTAGTAGAATGTTTGGTGGTCTTAGAAGTTTTTAAGAAATTTTCGGAACCAATTAACATCATATCTGACTCCTATTACGTAGTTAATGCGGTGTCTAAGCTGGAAATTGCTGGCTACATTAAGCAATCTAGCAAAGTAGCAGACATATTGTCTCAAATTAGAAAATGTATTTTGCAACGAAAACACCCATTTTATATTCAGCATATACGTGCTCATAGCTTGCTTCCAGGACCCATGGTAAAAAGTAATGATTTGGCTGATCAAGCTACAAGAGCTTTCCCTGTGTTAACTAAATCCAATTTTGAACTTGCTAAAGACTTTCATGAGCTGTATCATGTGCCTGCTGCCACTCTACGCATTAAGTTTTCAATTACTCGCGCAGAGGCTCGTACTATTGTGTTGCAGTGCGCCAAGTGTGCAGAATTTATTTCTAAACCTTCAGTTGGAGTAAATCCTCGAGTCGTCCGTCCTCTCGACATCTGGCAAATGGACGTTACTCACATATCTGCTTTTGGAAAGTTGCAGTACGTGCATGTGTCAGTGGACACCAGTTCTGGCATTGTACATGCAACACCCCTAACGGGGGAAAAATCCAGCCAAGTAATTCAACATTGCTTAGAGGCTTGGAGTGTATGGGGCAAGCCCACCATATTAAAAACGGATAATGGGCCTGCATATACTTCCACCAAGTTTCGACAGTTTTGCTTGCAAATGCAAGTAAAACACCTCACGGGCTTGCTGTATAATCCCCAAGGGCAAGGAATTGTGGAACGGTGTCATTGTACTTTAAAACAATATTTATTAAAACAAAAAGGGGGAATAGAGGCCGTGACGGTCACTACCCCTAGAACGGCCTTATCTTTAACTCTTTTTACTCTAAATTTTTAAAATCTGGATGAGAAAGGCCAATCAGCTGCAGACAGACATGGACAATGGCCAAAGCCACCAAAGGAAATGGTCCGATGGAAAAATGTCCTAGACAACAAATGGTATGGCCCGGACCCCATATTAATCAGGTCCAGGGGAGCAATTTGTGTTTTTCCACAGAAAGAAGAAAACCCCATCTGGGTGCCAGAGAGACTGGTGAGATTAATTAAGGAGGATGAAGATCGTGGGAGCAGGAAGAATGAAGAAGACGATGATCAACCTAATAATGTTGCTGATACTGATCGTAATATGGACCCCAATAGTTAAAGGAGTTTTTTTATGGGCCATAGCTAAAACTTGGCCTGTACCTATTCCCATACACTCGAATGCGTCAATATTACCCTTATTCTTATCAACGCAATGTGATTTGGGAATACCATGTATTACGCCTAGAGGGGAGCCTCCTAAAGTATATAATGCAAGCAATTTTACATTGGCATATAGTTTGTGTTTTACCACCATCAATACTAGTGCACCTTGTATATATGTAAGAAATGGATCTTTAGTCAATTGGGTGGATCCTTCTGGAGACTCTACATTTAATAATATTATATCCACCCTTATGAAAGTTGCACAAGGTGCTACAGGTGGAAGTGGCACCTCTGAGAAAGGAAAACGTGTAAATCAACAACACTTATGGTGATTCGTGAAGGATCCAGGCCCTCTGGGCCCATTAATGGATCAGTAGTGCCACCTAATGTGACCAGACGTGTCATATTACCTAGTTGCTCACCTGAAAAAAGTTTTCCGCCTACTTTTACTCAATGTCAGTCTCCAAATTATCGGAGCAACCCTATTATACCAGGTTTTGATATGACTCCGACTTTAGGTAAAGCAAAATGGAATAGTAATACTAATACCACTGGTCCTGATAATACCTGGCCATGGTATGAATGGATGGTATATAATCAACGTGGAGCATCTACGATAGTAACTCCTTTTGCAAAAATGTTTGGAATTAATGATACTTTATACAATGTCACTGGTGTATACAATACCACTACAAAGAGGCTGAAAGTAAATACTATGGTTAATATATCAAGAGTGCAATTTCAGCCATCACCTGTTTGTGTCCAGCCCCCATTTTTCTTTCTGCTAACATTCAACTTTAGTCATGCAAATGATACATTTTGGGAAGCTTCATGTAATAGCTTTAGCAGTCAGTGTTGGCTTGCTGAATGTTGGAATGGCTCTGAGCCATTTGCCTTGATAGTAAAGATTCCCACTATGATACCTGTACCGGTTGAAGCAGATCCCAATACTTTTCCTATTGCTACACTTTATAGATATAAAAGAGATTTTGGCATTACCGCAGCAATTATTACAGCTATTACTATCTCAGCTGCAGCAGCGGTTACAGCAGGATTGGCTATGTCTAATCAAGTAATGACAGCAAATGTCATTAGCAATATTACGCAATCTACATCAGAAGCTTTATCTACAGTCCATATGTTGGATGCTCGATTAATGTCTGGTTTACTGTTAGTGAACCAGAGAGTTGATTTATTACAACACCAAGTGGATACTCTTACGAGCATGGTGCAATTAAGTTGAGTTTCTTCAACACCTAATTTGTGCATAACACCTTTAAAATTCTTGAATGAGTCTTCTTTTAGCAGCAAGAATATATCCCAGTATCTTACAGGACAATGGACAGCTGAGCTGGAAGAACTTCAAGAACAACTTCGGATGCAGATTACGACTCTTAATGGCACAAGAATGAAACCCATAACAGTTGGAGATTTTACTTCTTGGCTTTCTACTGCCTTTTCCTACTTTAAAGAGTGGGTGGGGGTGTTTACATTTGCTGCAATAATGTGCTGTGGAGGAGTGTTGTTGCTATGGTTGCTCTGCAAGCTTAAAGCCCAGCAAAAACGTGACAAAGTCATCATCACGCAAGCGCTCTTAGCGATTGAGCGCGGTGGTTCCCATGATCTTTGGCTTTCTTTGTTAAGAGAAAATTAACCCCATAAGATGTCAGCTCCTGCACCCCACTGGGAAGAGTGACAGAAATTGGATCTTGGTCAGCCCTTGCACCATGTGGAACTTTGCTCATTGCACACATTAGGGTGACCAGATTTGGGTTTTTATATCCATCTTGATCTCCTGGGGCTGCTGGAGGCTCCGGGATGGATCGATGGACTTTACATCCATCTTGATCTTTTGGAGCTGCTGGAGGCTCTGGAATTGATCGATGGATTAGGCTTAAAATAAAAAAGAAAGGAGGAGATGTGGGAAGCCATAGCTCTCGCGAGATGTGGAAAGCCACAGCTCTCGTGATGTGGGTAGCCGCAGCTCTCGCCGCCATTACTAGATGGCGCCGGGCAGTCAGGGCGGTGGTCCAACTAAGTGATAAACAACCACTTAGCGCATGCGCGATGCTGAGATGACGTAGTCATAACTCCACCCTGGAGTATGCAAACGAAGGTTCTGGCGAACTCACCAATCAATGCATGAGGTTTTGGCAAATGCACCAATCAGGGCACAGCACGTCCCCATAGAGCATATATAAGCAGCAGTAGTTTGGGGTTTCGGGGCCTTTTACCGCATTATGAAAAATTAAATGCTTCTGGAAGAATCCTGTTGTGGTGCGTCTTTTCTTGCTGGCGAGACCTGGCGCGCGACAATCATGATTTTGAGTTTTGCCCCACATTTCCCTTCTACTCTAATCAAGCCCTTCTAATGTGATCTCTTTCATAGCAGTCGATAGTGAGAGCTAGGCACCATCTAGTTCTTCTGGTCTCCAGTGGTGGAGGGTGATCGTTGCTTGAGTCACTAGTCATTGATTCATTGTGCCCAATCAGTTCTCCTCTTCTGCTGTCCTCTGGATGGGGAGAGACCAACTGTTGCCCATTTCCTGATTGCTCAGGAACTTTGAAAATCCCAGAGACGATGGTCCTGATCCCCCAGCCTCAACAACTCATTCCCTAACAGTTTTTGCATCTGTCTCAGAGATTTTTTCCACCCCCACCCCGTTTTATGACATTGGTCCCTGTATGCTCCACCATATACCTGGATCTATTTAACAACCTAGGTCAATACATTCTATAAACTTTTCAATGGCCGAGGATTCTGAAGAAGATTGTCAGGCTTCTCTTTCACAGCTCCTCTAAGTGGGTTGGGAATGACAACTTTTCCCTTAATAGCAGAGCTCATTAACTGTTTACACCCCTAGATACTTCTTACTCTTAGAAAACTCACTGCCATCGAATCCATGCTGACTCACAGCCAACTTATAGAGCAGCGTAGAACTGCCCCTGTGAGTGTCTGAGACTCGAACTCTTTATGGGAGCAGAATGCCTTATCTTTCTCCCACAAAGCAGCTGGTAGTTTCAAACTGCTGATATAGCAATTAGCAGCCCAACTTGTAGCCACTAGGCCACAAAGGCTCTTTTTCTTCTTAGCAAAGAGAGGGAAAATAAGCAAACGGAACATTCCCCTGGTGCTTCCCGTGGATGCTGCGATGGGAGCTGGATCCTGAAGGCCCGGATTGGCTAAAACTCCATTTACACAGGAACATATGCCTCCCTTGTTAGTATTTGCATTGGGCAAGCCATTTCCTGCGCTCACATTTTGCATCTAGTTAAATGCCAGCAACTCCAGAGAGACATAGCTTTTACCTGTGGCTCTGCCCTTCTGGACAAGCCTTTGGTGCTCGATGGGGCTACTTTCAGTCTATGATCTTACATGTCCTTTTGGATCCCTTCGTCTCTTGTTTTTGTTTTGATTAACACAAACTGGATGAACAGCTTCAGGCTTAATATAATCGCTGCTGCATATTTCATTGGGAAATGTTGTTAAGAAGGCAGTTGGCATCCATGATCTAAGTGTATGCATAGAGATTTCTTTTCAGATGGTAAAGTGGCTTTGAATAATTATTGTTATTATTAGTGAATTAAAGACAAATGTGCCTCAAAATGTGAACATTAGGTGTGTGTGTGTGTGTGTGTGTGTGTGTGTGTGCATGTTTTAAAGAGCACATGGCTTGGTGATAGAGAGGGCGAAGCACTGGTGAGGAGCACATGACAGTGTTCAGAGAGATGACAAAGTGTAGTGATGAAACAAAACAGATTCCAAGCTCACATCCTCTGCTCCCTGCCTCAGAGGGAGGTCGCAACAAGGAGCAGAAAAGCCAAGGGCATTTCCTGCCCTCTCACAGCTGGCAAGCGCCACAGAAGGCACGGGGTTTTAATGCCAAGGCTTTGCTGCTGTGAGGCAGGGAGGGGGGCTTGCCATAGTTTCCACACGTTGACATCACAAACATACCGCAAGTGGGTGCCTTTAACACACCAAAGTCAATGTTCTCACAGCACCGGAGGCTGACAGCATCATGCCAGTGCACCAGCTTGATGGGTGCTTGTTTGTCTCCTCCCCAAGGCCCTTCTGTAAGGGTATGTCCAGTTGCCTATAGATGGGTTTTGTGTCCCCATTTCGCACTCCCACTCATCACAGTGATAGGACTTTTTGTTTCTTGATGCCTGATACCTGATCCCATTGACACCTCGTGATCACACAGGCTGGGCTGGACACTATTTACACAAATAATTAGGGTTGATGTTGGAACAAAACTTTCAACAAAATTCATTCCAAAAGGTAGCAACATGCATACCTGACTAATACATGTCATAACAAAATAAGAAGAGCATTAAAGTAGTGAATATTTGGTATTCCTGGATCACCATTCATTAGGCACCCTGAAGGCCAGAGAGTCAAACCAAAGTCCAATAACTGCCAATTCCATAACTTGGGATAGCAGTCATCATCTTCTCACACTGATGAATTTCAGTCTTAAATCAAAGGGCTCCTGATGAGTTTGAATGAAAGCCCAGTTTACAAACTCCAGTGAATGTAGCTTCCACATGGATTCTTTCTGGTGTGGCCTATGAAAGATATTGTGTGCCTCAAAAGAACAATATTAAGTCCACTAGTCTGTAGCACACACCCTGGATTACCAAGAGCTGGATAGAAAGTAGGTCCAAAAGGTCCAATTAAGTGGGCCTCTACTCAAGTACTCCCTCAACGCAAGAACACTTTGTTCTAGTCACCTGGCATTCTGTGATAACCTTCCCGCCAGAATTGCTGAAGACAAATGGGTGCATAAGCAAATGTAATGAAGAAAGGTGATGGTGTCCAGCAATGCAAAGATATAGCATCTGGGGTCTTACAGGCTTGAAGATGAACAAGTGACTCTCTCTAAGAAGCAACAAAGCCCACATGGAAGAAGCACACCAGCTTGTGTGATAAAGAGGTGTCGAAGGGATCAGGTATCTGGCATCAAAGACCCAGAACAAAAAGCCTTATTGATGTGATTGAGGGGGAGGGTGGACTGGAGACCCCAAACCCATTTGTAGACAGCTGTGAGAGTAGTGGTACCAAGAGGGGGCACTGATCACAATGTAACCCCTCCTTGGGCATGGGCAGTAGAAAAGAGGGTAAAGAGAGACCTCGGACAGTGTAAGACATGAAAAATTAATAACAATTTATGAATTATTAAGAGTTCGTGAAGAAGGGAAGAGGGAAAAATGAGGAGCCCATGCCAAGGGCTCAAGTAGAATGAAATTGTTTTGAAAATGATGATGGCAACAATGAACAAATGTGCTAGACACAATGGATGGATGCATAGATTGTGATAAGAGCTGTATGAGCCCCCAAGAAAATGATTTTGATCAGAATTGTGTTCTATCTATAGATTTATTGCTTTCAGTAATATTCACATTTTGATTTTTCTGTAGTTTCCTTTGTACAGGTCTTTTGTTTCTTTGGTTAAGTTTATTCCCAGGTATTCATCTTTTGTATGGATATTATAAATGATATTGTTTTCTCTTTTTTTATTTTTTTTCTTGATGTTTTTATTTTGGAGCTCTTCAATAGCATATTAAAATTGATTTCTGCTTATTAATCTTGTATGCCATTACTTTAACAGATTCGTTAGTACTTTCCAACAATCTTTCTGTGGAGTCCTTGGGGCTCTCACTATGTAAAATCATACTATCTGCAAATAGTGACAGCTTGACCTATTTTTTGCCCAATTATATTCCTTTTATTTTAAAATTTTTTTGCTGTCTGTCTGGCTAAGATGTTTATTGTAGTACAATGTTGAATAAGAATATTGATGAGGGACACTCTTATCTACTTCCTGTTTTCATTTTTTCTGAATGATCGTGATCAGGTTTTGAGGATTATGCTCATTTCATAGAATGCGTGTGGGAGTTTGCTGTCAGTTTCTATATTTTGGAATAGTCTGCACAGAATTAGTTATGGCTCTTCCCTGAATACTTGCTAGCATTCTCCTGTGAAGCCAACATACATACTTCTTTAGAACCTTTCTTGGTTGGAAGTCTCTTGGTGACCTCTAATTCTTCTTTTGCTCTACATGTATCTTTTTATTTCATTTGGATCTTTTGTGATGGCACCCTTTTCATCTCAAATTCTAGATATTTGCATCTTTCTTTTCCTTTGTTAAGTTTTCTATCAGTTTGTCGATTTTGTTAATCTTTTCATAACCAACTTTTTGTCTTGTTGATTTCCCCCCCATTTTTCAGTTCATTTATTTCTGCTTCAATTTTTATTAGTTCTTTCCCTTTATTGTTGAAGGACTTATGTGGTTTTCCTCTTTCTACTTGTTGGAAGTGTTTTATTAGTATTGGTTTTGGATTTCTCTCATATTTCGTGTGTGTATTGATTGCTATAAATTGACTTCAGATAACTGCATTGGTTGTATCCGAGTTTTTGGTATGATGTGTTATAGGTTTGCTTGTTTTAAGGAGTTTCTTAATTTCTCGTTTTCGTTTACTCTAGTGTCCAGTCATTTTGAAATGGTATGTTGTTCAGTCTCCATGTGTTTGTCTTTTTGTTCCTTTTCTTTCTGTTGTAGATTTCCAGTTTTATAACATTGTGATCTGAGAAAATGAATTGTTGAATTCAAAATTCCTTTATTTTTTCCTCCTCAGGAAATAACCTTTATTTCTCCCTTGTATTTGAGGGATATTTTTGTTCAGTATAATATTCTTGGCTGGCTTCCTTCCGCCCCACCCCCCCTTCCACCCGTCACAATTGTATATATGTCATTCCATTGTCTTCTTGCCTGCAGGTCTTTTGCTGAGAAGTCTGAATTTATCCTTATCAACTTTCCTTTGTAGATGACTTTTCCTTTTTCTCTAGCTGCCCTCAGATTCTCTCCTTTTCTTTATGTCTTGATGTTTTCTCTTTGGTTGTCCATTCTTCTCAGCTTGTTGAATAGTGTGTTGAAATTTTCTTCCATGGTTTCTTGTACTATTCTCTGTAGATTTTTTTTTTGGTGGTGTTCTTTTCCCAGCATTTCTTTTCTCTTTTTCTTTTCTTAGATGGGTTCTTATGATAGTGTCCTACAGGATTTATTTGGATGCTTCCGGGATTTTTTGTTGATTGCTTCTCTTGTCTACTGTCGTGAGGGTAATTGTCTTCAAGCTCATTTATTTTATTTTCCTTTTCCATTTTATTCCTCTAGCCTTTTACTATGTTGCCTAATTCAGTTATCTCATTGCTTGTCTTCTAGAATCCTTTGCTTTAAGGATTTTAGTTTCTCAATTTCTTCTGTTTTTCTCATGAACATTCCCCAGATCTCATGACCTAAGCATCATTCTTCTGAATTCTGTTACTGGTGGTTCTCAATCACATCTTCAGACTATTCCATTGGTTTGAGTGCTACTTGGTTGTTCATGTTTGTTTTTCTTGAATTTGGAAGCTTTCTGTGCTTGACTGCTGTTTCTTCAGCATTGTGGTGTGTGAGCTGCTGGTCATACAGAGGTAGAGTTTGTCTAGTGACACAGGTGAGTTCTAATAGGAGCTGGAAAACATACAGTGGTGAAATGAAAAGAAGGGGCAAGGTGCCTAAGTGGGGATAGTGGCTGGGAAAAATAGAATAAAATAAAAGTAATGATAAGAATAAAGTAATGATAGTAATAAGTGACTGTGAATAAGCCAACAGACTTGCAAAAATAATGGGAAAATATTTTCAGAGGGGTAATCACAATAAGGAGCTCTGGTCATATAATGGTTATGTATTGAGTTGTAATCCGAAAGGTCAACATTTTAAAACCACCAGCTGCTCCGCCAAAAAAAGGAGACTTTCTATTCCCATAAACAGTTACAGTCTCAGAAACTCACCGGACAGTTTTACCCTGTCCTATAGGATCACTGTGAGTTGACACTTGCGGGCAGAGAGTTAATCTCAATTAATAGGTTTCATGGAAAGATATTTAATGAGAGAACAGCAAGAAAATAGAAAGATAATTGATAGAAGTACAAGGATCAAAAAAAAAGACTTGGGTATGGTTGTGGGTACCAGATTCTGCTATTGTGGCAATGTGAATGAATGTGAGCATATCTGTGCACTTAGGAGGTCCTGGAAAGCCCATGCTAGAGTGGGTATGCTGGGATACACAGACCTGTCTCTTCCTGGGAGGAATGTGGATTCTCAGGAGGGTGGAGTCACTCCAGAAGAGGAAGTAGGAGATCAAAAGAGAGAGAGAGAGAGTATTAAAATAGAACAAAAGTACAAAATCCAAAAATATATATAATAAAGCTACCTTGTGGGTGGGGATTCCTGCTCTTTTAGTAGTCTGTGTGTACATGTATGCGGTATCACGACGCTGGCACACGGGATGGAATGCCTTGTAGAACAAAGCAGGAAAAGAGGAGGAAGATGGGGAAATGGTACAAAGCGTACCTTGAGTACTGAGTATGTGTGTACCAAGCTGCCCAAGTGATCTGCTAGCTATCTGTGTCCCTAGAGGCCAGGGAGGTAGAGGGTTGGCTGGCTGACTGTCTTTTCTCAGGGGCCACGAAGAATCACGATGCTTGTAGAAGCAACTCATGTTGCTGCTCATTCGTAAAGGGGAGTCTGTCAGCAGGCCTTGCTGCTTTCCACTTTGAGAAACTTGGGTCAACTTGGCTTTTAAGTTGAATTTCTTGCTACCAGGAAGTGCAGAATCTCTCTCATAGTGGAAACTCTTTGGTAGTTGCTGAGCACATCTTCCCGGGCTTGTTATATGGTGGCCATCTTACCCCATTTTCTGTCTTTTTCTACTTGAGGTATTGTAGTAGTATAGATGTATTTTTTTCTCACAACAACAACCTTACATTATTTATTGTTAAACTTGATTAGGAAGCAAAAAAACAAGGAATAAACCAGATTATTTGCCGATTGAAGTTCAATTAATCAGATGGGGACAAAAATCTTAATTCATGATTTGAGCCTGGGAAAATGCGGCCATGCGTGCCATCCTTCAGGGGGCTCCTTACAGACCCAGCTTGGTTCTTCTCCAATGTCTTCTCTTGGAGTTGTACCTGATTTTATTACCAGTTTTCATTCGAATCCATTGGGGAATGGGCAGATTCTGCTTCTGTTTCTTGGCCAGGAATCTCTTGACCCTGAAAGTCTTATGAGATGACATGGTGAAGTCGGAGCACCACCACACTCGCGGTGGCAGAGAGACGGAGAGGTAGATGTATTTTTTAATATCATTTTATTAGGGGCTCTTACACCTCTTATAGCAATCCATATATCAATTGTATCAAGCACATTTGTACATATGTTGTCACCATTATTTTCAAAACATTTTCTAATTGAGGCCTTGGTATCAGCTCCTGTTTTATTTCCCTCCCTCACCCTCATGACTCCTTGTTAAATTATAAATTATTATTATTTTCATATTTTACACTGTCTGCAGTCTCCCTTTACTCTGTTGCTTGTCCCCTGCAGGTGGGGAGTGGCTTATATGTCGATCATTGTGACTGGTTTTCCTTTTCTCCCCTTCCTCTCCCATCTTCCCCTTCCCCTCATGGTATTGCTACTCCCATTACTGTTCCTGAGGGATTTATCTGTCCTGGATTCCGTGTACCAAGAGCTCTGATATGTACTAGGGTACATGTTCCTGTCAAGCCAGATTTGTAAGCTAGAACTGGGGTCAGGATAGTGGGGTGCCAAGGTCAATTAAAGAGCTAGAGTAGTGTGTATTTTGTTGGTGCTAAACTTCACCCTGACTGACTTGACCCTTCTGTGAGGAGATGTCCAATTGTTTACAAATGGGCCTTGGGTCTCCACTCCAAACCCCCCCCCCAATTCATATCTATATGATGGTTTGTTTTGGGTCATCTGATACCTGATCCTGTTGACACCTTGTGATCACACAGGCTGTGTGCTTCTTTCATGTGGGTTTTATTGCTTCCCTGCTAGATGGCCGCTTGTTTAACTTCAAGCCTTTAAGACCCCAAACACTGTATCTTTTCATAGCTAGGCACCATCAGCTTTCTTCACCACATTTGCTAATGCACCCATTTGACTTTAGCTATCATGTCAGGAAGGTGAGCATCACAGAATGCCAGGTTATTAGAAGGAAGTGTTCTTGCGTTGCGGGAGGACTTGAATAGAGAACCAATATTCATCTGCAACCTTGATATTAAACATAAATATATGAACATAGACCCATATCCCTATCATTATATAAGTATATTTTTATATATGTGTGTATATTTACACCTCTATAAATGTCTTTTGCCTCCAACAAACGATCCTTGAACTAACTACAAGTTTTCTTTCTTGATGTGTTTTGTTTTGTTCTTTGTCAGTGATTTGTTGTTGTTTTGTTGTCTGGTTGTATACTGTTGCTTTGTTTTCCTCTGTCTTATTTTCGTGCATGTTATTGTCTCCACAGGTCTGTCTAAATAAGACAGGCTGGATGAACTATCTGGAGGAAAAACAATGGACCGACAGTTCCGGGGGGGCTTGGGATAGGGGAAGTGGGGGGGGTAAGGAAGTGGTGTTAACAAACCCAGGGACAAGGGAACAACATGGGACCCAAAATGGTAGTGAGGAGGGAGTGGCAGGCCTGGTAGGGAATGATCAAGGGTAAGGTTACATAAAGAAGAGGTATAGCTGTAACTCAGGTGGGGATGGAGCTTGGTAGTAGGGCAGGAGGAAAGTCAAGGGAGATGGAGGAAAGAGCTAGGAGTCAAAGGGCATTTATAGAGGTCTAGACAAAGACATGTGCATGCAAATATATATATATATATATATATATATATATATATATATATATATATATATGGATGGGGAAATAAATCTATGTGTCTATATTTATAGGTTTAGATTTAAGGTGGCAGAAGGACCTTGGACCTCTACTCAAGCACTCCCTCAATGCATGAATACTTTCTTTTATTAAGTTGGCACTCTACGATGCTCACTCTCCCTACACAACTGCTGAAGCCAAAGTGGGTGAACAAGTAAATGTAGTGAAGAAAGCTGATGGTGCCCGGCTATCAAACGAGATAGTGTCTGGGGTCTTAAAGGCTTGAAGATAAACAAGCGGCCATTTAACTCAGAAGGCACAAAGCCCACATGGAAGAACACACCAGCCTGTGTGATCGCGTGGTCCTGAAGGGATCAGTTATCAGGTATCAAAGAACAAAAAAATCATATCATTGGGTGCACACCTCCATGATACGATCACCAATGACAAACGGGTGCATAAGCAAATGTGGCGAAGAAAGCTGATGGTACCTGGCCATCAAAAGAGATAGTGTCTGGGGTCTTAAAGGCTTGAAGGTGAACAAGCGGCCATCTAGCTCAGAAGCAATAAAGCCCACATGGAAGAAGCACACCAGCCTGTGCAATTACGAGGTGCCAAAGGCATCATACGAAATATATATATATATATACCATAGTGAATGAAGGGGGAAGTGCAGAGTGGAGACCCAAAGCCCATTTGTCAACCACTGGAGATCCCCTCATAGAGGGGTTTAGGAGAGGAGATGGGTCAGTCAGGGTGCGATGTAGTACCGATGAAGAACACAGCTTTCCCCCAGATCCTGGATACTTCCTTCCCCCAACTACCATGATCCGAATTCTACCTTGCAGGACTGGATAGGGCAGAGGTTGTATGTACACCGGTGCATATGGGAGCTGGAGACACAGGGAATCCAGGGTGGATGATACCTTCAGGACCAGGGGTCTGAGGGGTGATACTGGGAGAGTGAGGGTGAGTGTGTTGGAAAGGGGGAACCGATTACAAGGATCCACATGTGACCTCCTCCCTGGGAGATGGACGGCAGAGAAAGGGAGGAAGGGAGACTCCGGATAGGGAAAGATATGACAAAATAACAATCTATAAATTATCAAAGGCTCATGAGGGAGGGGGGCCGGGGAGGGAGGGGGAAAAAAAGAGGACCTGATGCAAAGGGCTTAAGTGGAGAGCAAATGCTTTGAAAATGATTAGGGCAAAGAATGTAGGGGTGTGCTTTATACAATTTATGTATGTATTTGTATGGATTGTGATAAGAGTTGTATGAGCCCCTAATAAAATGTAAAAAAAAAATGTCTTTTGCCTCCTTTCCTCCTCTATTTCCCTTTACTTTCCTCCTGCCCCACTATCATGTTTGACCTTCATTTGGCTCTCAGTAATTCCTCTTTCAGCTACATTGCACTTGATCTAACCCCACCAGGCATTCTACACACCTTCCTCTCCATCAATTTTAGATCTCTTGTTGTTCCCTGTCCGTGGGTCTGTTGGCTCCCCTCCCCCTTCCCTAGCTCTCCCTTTCTCTTATCCCCTGGAACCGTTGGTCCCATTTTCTTCTCAGGATTGTAAGATTTGAATTTTTCTAATATGGTTATAAAGTTCTTTCCTGTTGTTTTGTTTATATAGTGGATAACATTGATTGTTTTTCTAATATGTAACCATCATTGCACCCTTGTTATGAATTCATGTTGGTCATGATGATTTACTTTACTGAGATATTTATTGTTGGCTTTATTAGGTAGGGTTTTGTTGAGATATTTTTACATTTATGTTCATAAGGGATATTGCTGTATTATTTTCTTTCCTGGCTATGTTTCTGTCTGATTTGGGTATAATGATTTTACAAGTTTCATAAAATGAATTTGGGGACTTTCCATTTTTATTATGTCCTACAATGGTTTGAATAAAATTGGTGTCAACTCTTCTTTGAATGTATTGGGAGTTTTTAATTGCATGACTCGTTTCTCTTTTCAATATGTATGTTTACTTTTCCTGCTTCAGTGTGTTCGTGTATGATAGATGGTGGTGTTGTTGCTGTTATTGGAAGGTGCTGTGGAGTTATTCCAACTCAGTGTTCCTATGGACAATAGAGCAAAACCCTGCCCCATACTGTGCAGTCCTCACTATTGTTCTTATCTTTGAGCCCAGTGATGCAGCTACTGTGTCAATCCATCTTGTTGAAGGTTTTCCTCGGTTCTAAAACCCGGTACTTTTATCATGCGTGGGACACGTCTCCAAGGTCTGTCTCCCTGGACAACATGTCCAAAGTACATTAAACCAAGTCTCGTCATTTTCTGCTACAGAGCCTTCTGGATGCACTTTTTCTAAGACAATTTTTGTTTTCAGTTCCTCTTTTTAAGTAACTTATTTTTCCTCAATTGCTGTCAGGATTCCTGTCATTTGTAACTTTCATCATGATATGTCATGATTATTTTATTTCAGTCAGCCCTGCTTTTGGTTTGTTTAGCTTCATGAGTACATTTTTTACCATGTCATGATATATTAAGGAAGTTTCCTTCTCTCTGCTCTTTTGATTGTTTTGTTTGTTTCTTCCTGTTTTTTTGTCCAATCACACATAATGTACTTGATGTTGTCCCACAGAATTCTGTGATTTTCTCTAGATTTTCTTGTCTATTTTAAAAATTATTCCTTTACCAAATTAGGTTGAGAGATTTTCTTTAATCTCACTGATGAACTCTGTCTGATTCAATTCTAGTCCATTTGCTCTTTTTTAAAATTAAAAGATCATACTACTGGGGACTCAGTTAGTTTATTGTGCCAACCTGGCCGATAAGCACATGTGGGGTTAATTGAAGGGCAGAGGGATAAATGGCTCAGTGAGCCTCACCTTTCTAGTTCTCGGGTCTCTTGCTTTGTGGTCACACCAGGGTGCAACTGCTTTCGCAGTTCCCTGCTTCAGCTTGCAAGACAGACTTCCTGCAAGACATCCCCAGGGAGAAGCCACATGAACGTACCCCGATGCAGCCCTGGGTGCTGGAGCACCCACGTGGAGACCCCTGCCAGCGCTGAGATGCTTACATATTCATTGACTCAGCTTTCCTCTGCAGTCGACATCATTGTGTCTGTTTTGTGAGATGGAGCAGGACTTTGTGGACTGTTATTGGCCTAATGGGTTAATGTTGGACTTGTGGGCTTGGGCAGCACTGGGTTGGGATATTTTCTTGATGCGCACTTAACCTTTACATACAATTCTCTCTTATACACAAGTTGCTGTAGATTTATTTCTCCAAAGTACCTAGACTAATAAAGGGGCTCTTAGAGCTCTTATAACAATCAATACATCAATTGTATCAAGCATATTTGTACATATGTTGCCAAGATTATTTTCTAAACATTTACTTTCTATTTGAGCCCTTACTATTAGACCCCAGGGACTCTCAAGGGGCAGGATTGTACTAGGAGGCCAAGCGGTGCAGTCCGTATGCCCTTGTGATGATACTGGCCTTGCTGTGCCCCAAGGTCAGTTAGCCCCTAGGGCAAGGCAGGGCATGAAGTGAGACCAGTGTTAAGAGCTCCGCTGGTGTAGGCAGTCCCCAAAGGAGAGAGGGCCACCGTTGATCCCAAACCCTAGCGAGGTGATCTCCTGGCTGTCTTTTCAGGCAAGTGGGGGAGATATGTCAGTTACGTGGGCGCTGACAGAAAATGAACCAGCCATGTGATGGACATGGGGCTTAGAGGAGCCAGCAGAGAGCAGGCTGCCACGGTCAGGCCTTATCAGGGGTTTAGAGGCCAGGGTCAAAATATCAGTCCCTCTTTTTCCCCTCCCTCCCCACCCCACCTTGACCCCTTGATAAATTATAAATTATTATTATTTTCATATCTTAACCAACCACTCTCTCCCGTCACCCTTGGTTTCTGTTGATCGTCCCCCTGGGGTGGGGGTGTGGTTATGTGTCAATCATTGGAGTCACCTTTCTCCTGCCCTCCTGGTATCACTACTTCCATTGTTATTCCTTGATTCAGTGTGTGTCTGGAGCTCTTATCTGTATCTGTGTACATGTTCTGGTCTAGCCCGCAGTGAAAGGCAGGACTGGAGTCATGGTAGTGGGGCGTGAGGAACCTCAAGGAACCAGAGGAATATTGTATATTTCATTGGTGTTATACTGCATCCTAGTTGACTCATCCCTTGTGACCCTTTTGCAAGGAGATGTTCCATTATCTACAGATGGATTTGGGGGGTGTGTGTGGGGTGTGTGTGTGTGTGTGTTTTGGGTCTTCTGATGCCTGTTACCTGATCCCATCTCATGATCACACAGGCTGGTGTGCTTCTTCCATGTGGGTTTGTTTATCAGCTAGACAGCTGCTTGTTTAACCTCAAGCCTTTCAGATCCCAGATGCTATATCTTTTGATAGAAGAGGTACCATCAGCTTTCTTTTTTTTTTTTTAATATTAGCATGGTGTGTTTTATTTTTGCAGTACTTTCACATATCCTGCTCCAATTAGTGATACTTATTTTCCCCAGAGATAAAGAAAACAAGGGAATGGGTTATTAAGCTAAACTGAAATAAGGTATGAATAGCAAACTAGTAAATGTACAAGTAATTTTCTCACATAACACTTGATCACTAGAGTATGAATAGCAGCTTCTCCAACTCTGACACCAAGCGATTACATTTAATGCGATGGAAAGTTAATGTCCAAGCCTGGGTGAGCAGCATCTGACACTTGTCAGAGCCAGTCTTAGTTTTCTGTTGTTGTTGTGGTCGGGTGCTGTCGAACCAGCTCCACCTCACAGTGACCCTCTAGACAAGAGAGCACACCCCATCCAGTCCTGAACCATCCCCAGTATCGCTCTATTTTTGCATCATTGTTGCAGGCAATCCATCAGCTTTCTTTACCACATTTGCTTGTGCACCCATTTTGTCTTCACCAATCATGCCAGGAGGGTGAGCATCACAACATGCCAGGTTCTTAGAACAAAGTATTCTTGTATTGAAGGCAGGCCCTGAGCAGAGACCTAAAGTCCATCTACTACATCAATGTCTTGCCATATATGATGTACATAGACCAATACCTCTATTTTTATGAATTAATGTATTTACATAGGTACACACTTATGCTTATACCTCTATCTATAGCTTTGCTTCCTAGATCTTTCCTGTTTCTTTTTACCTTTCTTCTACCTCACCATCACACTCACCCTTCTTCCACCTTAGTAGTTCTTCTCAGCTAAATTGCTGTTACCCCAACACCACCAGGATCTCTATGTCCTCCTCATTGTTGATTTTAATTCCTTAGTTATTCCCCTGTCTTTGGCATTGTTTGCTTACCACTCCCTTCCCCTGCCTCCTTCTACTCGCAAAGTCCTTTGCTCTTCTAATGCGTTATCTGTTTCTCTCATCTTAGTATTAATCTTCTGAATTTCTCTTTGCTGTGGTGTACGGTTTCTAGTTTCAATTGATGTGTTATTTTAGTGCTTTCCTGAATTACTCTAAAGTGTGTGTGTGTGTGTGTGTTCAGTTTTTCTTTAGCTTCGCAATCTTTCCTTTCTCCCGGTTCATTGATAGTATAAAAGTATAATTTTTAATAGTTTATCAGGTAATTTCAATGCCTTTTCTTCCTGAAAAAAGGTCTTCTAGCTCTTTATTGGTCATGTGCTTCAGCTGTTCTGTCTTGTTTCTTCATATAAACTTAAATTGCCTTTGCCACTGAGATGTTGTAGTATTAGTGTTTTTGTGTTTAATTGATCTTAGTATCTTGAGACTGCAGACACTCCACCTATCTACTGGTTGTTGTAAAGGATAATCTGAGAATGTGTGTGGTACTGTTTGTTGTTATTATAGCACAGTTAGCAATGGTTTGTTTGGTGGTCTCACTTACGTAAAGATGATCAGGTGGTACAGGAGTATGTAGTGTCTGTCACTGTATAGGTATGACTACAGGCATAGAGGTGGCTAGGCCTGCGATTGCTGTCCACTGTCAGGTAGAACAGGAAGGGACAAAAAAAATTGCCAACGAAGAAATAATTTTTGAAAAAGAAACCAGCAAGAGACAGCGGACAAACAAGAGCAAGTGAAAGGAATTTAATAACTAGAAGTGTGTGTGTGTGTGTGTGTGTGAGTGTGTGTGTCAAAAACCAAGGTAGAGAAAAATAAAAGAGAAGCTAATCAAAACATGAAAAAGGAAAGGAAGGGAACTGGAAAAGTAAATTAAAATGGAAAGAATAGAAGTAGAAGCAGAAATAAAGAAGAAAGCAGAGTGCAGAAGTGATTAAAATAAATAAAAGGAAGTGAAGGAAAAGGAAAAACAAAGAGAAAACTTGGGGTGAGGACCTTTTTGTATAGGTCACAGCCTCTAGGGGGTTGAATATTGATTCCAGATGGAGCTTGGCAGGCCTATCTGTTTTCTGTGGTCCACGCTCCTGATCCAGTAGGGTGTTTTTACAGCTTAGGTGATAGCTGAGGGGAATCTTTCTGGTAGAGAAGCAGCTGGGTCAGAATGGCTAATCATGGGGGAACTTTCCACGTGTCCAAGAGCAGCGAGGGATCCAGCATTGTATTTTTTGCTAGTGCTATGAGGAGAATCTCAAGCATTTCTGGGCATGGGGGTGATAATCCATCTCTAGGCATGGGGATGTTAAACCATGAGGGCATAGCTTTGTCTTCAAGCTGGTCTCCACTGACAACATGTCCAAAGTCTAACCATCCTTACTTCTAATGGGAATTCTGGCCATACTTCCAAGACAGATTTTGTTTGTTCTTTTGGCAGTCCATGGTACTGTCAATATTCTTTGCCAGTACCATGGTTCAAATTCATACAGTTTACCTGGGTCTTCTTCACTCAATGGCAAGCTTTTCACATGCAGATGAGGCAAATGAAAATACCATGGTTTGGATCAGGTGTACTTCCTGCTTAAAGTAACATCCTAACTTTTCAACATTCTAAAGAGCTCTTATGCAGCAGATCTACCCAGTGCAATGTATCTTTTCATCTCTTGACTGCTGCTTCCAGGAGCATTGCTTGTGGATCCAGACAAGACAAAATCCTTGACAACTTCAAGTTTTTCTCGATTTATCATCATGTTACCTATTGGTTCAGTTGTGAGGATTTTGGTTTTCTTTGTGTTGAGTTGTATCCCACATTGAAGGCTGATTAAGAGTAAGTTTCAGAGTCTCTTCTGACATGCACTTGTATCTTTTCTTTATTTCCATTTTTTAAAATGACACTGTGCTTTATTCAGAGATGTTCTCAAAATTTGGTGGGTTATTATCAAGGTTGTATATTGACTCTCGTGTACTTGTTTGCATTTTCTTGAACTTCAACTTGAGCTCACATATGAACAATTGCTGATCTGTTCCACAATCAGCCCCTGGACTGGTTTCAGTTGCTGATATTGAGCTTCTTTTATTGTCTCTTCCCACAGGTGTAGTCAATTTGATTTCCGTGCATTCCATCTGGAGAAGTCCACATTTATGGTCACCTTTTTTGTTGTTGATCAAATGTTTGAAGAAATCATTAATCATGCAAAATTCTAACATCCAATCAAGATAAATTGGTAATTATTGGTGATTGGAGTGCAAATGTTGGAACCAAAGAGGAAAGAACAGAAGTTGGAAAATATAGTATATGCTATCAGCAATTTATTGGTCTTGCAAACTCTGTCATGCGATCTCCAGCTTGGTTTCTATCACCAAGACCATATTTTTCAACTACTGATCCTTCCTCTTTGTTTTCAACTTTTGCATTCCAATAGCATTTTGATAGCAAGTCTGACAAATTTGGGACTGAATATGGTGGTAGAATTATTCAATTTCTGCATCACCAGCTTTGGGTGGTTGGTGCATAAATTTGAACAATAGTTGTATTGATTGGTTCTCCTTGAAGGGGCATAGATAGCATCCTATCAAAGATAGCATTGTACATTAAAATAGATCTTAAAATGTCCTTTTGATGATGAATGCAATGTTGTTTCTCTTGATTGTGTCATTTCCAGCAGAGTAAACCATAAGATTTTCTGTTTCAAAATGGTCAATATCAGTCCATTTCAGCTAACTAATGCTTACAATATCAATCTTTATGTATTCCATTTCATTTTTAATGACTTCCAATGTCCCTAGATTCATATTTCATACATCCCAAGTTTCAATTATTAATGACGATTTGAACTGTTTCTCCTCATTTTGAGTTGTGCCCCATCAGCAAATGAAGGTCCTGATGGCTATACTCGATGTGCATCATTATGGTCGACTTGCCTATGAAAAGTCAGCTCTTCCTCTTCCTCAGCCGTATTTTGAGTACTTTCCAAGTTGAAGAGCTCATCTTCTGGCACACGTTCTGACAATGTTCTTCTGTTGTTCATGGGGGGGTCTAGTAACTGACAGTGTTGCTGCTATCCATAGGGTTTTCAATGGCTCATTCTTCCCATGCAGGCAGCCAATTCCTTCTTCATTGTCTGTTCTTTGTCTGGAAGCTCTTTGGGTGACCCTGCTGGTATATGAAATGCCAATCACATAGCTCCCAGTATCTCACAAAACAAAAGTCACCACAGTACCACAAAATGCCAGACAAGTGATGGACCTCTATTCTTAGTGAGGCGTGGCCTGGTGGGAGGAATGGGCCCTTAGGTGGTTCTCATCCACTTACTGGAACAAATACTGTTAGTTCTTATTTCATAAATGTGAAATGCATAAAAGAGACCCCCCCCAAAAATATCCTCCAATTCAGATTTTCTGCCTTTTAAAAGAGGATAACCCACTCTGATTCAAAGTCATTGAGGTGTTTTGTTTTCCCCTCCCTCTGAGGCTACAGAGACTAGACTAATCACAGCTGAGGTGGAGCGACTGAAATGACTTAAAGCACCAGCTAGACTGGCTGTCAGAAGCAGCTACAGTCAATAGCTACAGACTGACAGAGCGGCTCAGCCAAGAGCTGAGGGTTCTCAACTCCCACTTCTACTGATGGGCACAGCCAGTGGCCTCTGGGAGTTGACTGGAACCCAGCAGCCAGTTGTGTGGAGCAAGCTAATTCATCTCAGCCTGGCCCAGGTCATCAAGTCACTGAAGGAGTATCGGGAAAGAGGGAAGAAATTTGGGGTCCCACATTTGGCCACAGACAAAAGTTGTTCTGTGTTTAGACAGTAGTTCTGGGCCTGAGTTTGGGGCAGGTGTGATGAAGGAAAGTCGGCTCCCTCCCTGCATCTGGGAACAGATGGTGGGGCTGCCCTGGAAACAGCAGGTCAGTCAGCTGGAGCAAAAAAGGCTTGGCCTCTAAAGCCCTGGCAGGGCAGACTGAAGCTACCTGGACTGTTTTTTCTTAACCCAATAGCTCCTGCTACCCTCACCACCCCCAACTAGGTAAAAGGGAAGAAAGATGCATTTTCTTTACAGAGGCAACTTTCTAGAAAGGAGACCAGCCCACCAGCTGTGAAAGGTCCCCTTAAACCATTTTACTTTGAGCAGGAGGAAGAAATGTTGAGATTCCCAGAGCCACGTGGAATTGTGGATCCTCTAGTTTAGGTTCCAGTGATGCCAGATCGATTTTTCTAGAGAAAGTCAAAATTCCTGTTTTCTTAAAAACCTCCTGATTTTTTCAAAGGCGATTCAATAACATTGGCTAGAAGCCAAGTAGGCCAAAGAGCCCTGGTGGCACAGTGGGTTATGTGTTGGGCAGCTAACTAGAAGGTCAGTAGTTTGAAACCACCAGTCACACTGGGGGAGCGGGGGTTGGGGGATAGGGTGGGGGGCTGTGCAGAGATGAGACCTTCTAGTCCATATAGAATTTCAGCCTCGGAAACCCACAGGGGCAGTTCCGCTCGGTCTTACAGGGTCACTGTGAGTTGGAATCTTCTAGATGGCAGTGAATAAGCAGGCCAACCAGAGTCCACACAGGTCCTCATTTGGCCATGGGAGTCCCCAGTCTGTGACCCTCACAGAATCGAACTTTGTGTATCGATGTTAAAAGTGAGATCCAGAGAGGGGAGTGCCTGTCCCCTTGAGGAGCACCGAGTTGACTTTCCAGTCTCCAATCTGGATTTCTACCCCTGAGCTCCAAATATACATTAATCACATTCATTTTTACCAGTTAGTACAGGAATCACCAAAGACAGCAATCAAAGGAAATCATAAAAAGTTTAACTTCCTGTATTTTTTCCATAAAACAACCCAGCAAACTGAATGGCCAGATCTAACCTCTGGCTAGCCAAAAAAGTACTACCATGAGCAGACGTCAAACAAGCATCCACTCTCCATCTTTGTGATTTGTTTCTCTAGTACACCACTCCAGGTAGCATAATGTGTTAGTCCAGGTAGACCAGAGAAACAAATTCACAGACACTCATGTGTATAAGAAAGAGCTTTGTATAAAAGAGCAATTGTATATTGAGAAAGATCCCAGCCCAGTCCAGATCAAGTCCGTAAGTCCAATATTATCCCCTATGTCCAATACTGGTCAATAAATTCCTCTTTAGACTCATGTAGCCATGCAATAATGCCAAATGCAAGAATATCACAGACCAGTGGGTGGAAAGTCATGTAGATCCAGTAGCGGTGAAGGATCTTGGGGCTGGCAGGGGTCACTATGTGGCTCCTCCAGCTCCAGGGCTCTGGCTCTCTCAGTGTGTCTCCATGTGGTTTGTCAACAGGATTGTGTAGAAAAGAGACAGTGTGTTCCACCACAAGATAGCAATACAGGAATACCCAAAATCCTCTGGAGAAAGCCAGGCCCCACAGAGGCCTCATTCGCTGTGACCCTATTGACAGGCTAGACTTTACCCTTTCTCAAGTTATTAGATTATGTAACTGCCTACAGTGGGTTTTCCAACAATTCCTGGAGCCTTGTTTTTGATTAATGCTTTCAGTGCAACTTGGACTTCTTCTTTCAGTACCTTTGGTTCTTATATGATACCTCTTAACATGATGCAATATTGACTAGTTCTTTTTAGTATAGCGACTCCATATATTCCTTTAATCTTTAAAATTTTTTCAGTTTTATTGACATATAATTCAGATGTCATATAATACAATAGTTTAAACTTGTTAAAAAGAGGTGTGTAATGATCTGATCACTGAAGACAAATGGCTATCAAAAGATATAGGGTCTTAGAGACTTCAAAGTAAATAAGCAGCTGTCTAGCTCAGAAACAAGAAAACCCACATGGAAGAAGCACACCAGCCTGTGTGATCATGAGGTGCCAAAGGGATCAGTTATCAGGCATCAAAGAACAAAAAATGTCATATAATTGTGTGCTCACCTTCCCGATATGATTGCTGAAGACAAATGGGCGCATAAACAAATGTGGTGAAACAAATCCTGGCTGTCAAAAGTGATAGCGTCTGGGCTCTTAAAGACTTGAAGGTAAACAAGCAGCCATCTAGCTCAGAAGCAACAAAGGCAACATGGAAGAAGCACACCAGCCTGTGTGATCATGATGTTTCAAAGGGATCAGGTATCAGGCATCAAAGAACAAAAAATTTATATCATTGTGAATGAGGGCAGTGAAGATTGGGAACCCAAGAACCATGTGTAGGCAAGTGGTCATCCCCTTTCAGACGGGTTGTCGGGAGATGATCCAGTCGGTGCAGTGTAGCAATGATGAAACATACAACTTTCCTCTAATTCCTAAATGCTTCCTCTCCCAACCCCCTCCTGTATCATGATCCCAATTCTGCCGCACAAATCTGGCTAGACCAGAGGATGTACACTGGTACAGATAGGAACTTGAAACACAGGGAATCCAGGTCAGACGCTCTCTTTAGGACCAGTGCTAAGAATGGCTATACCGTGAGGGTGGAGGGAAAGTGGGGTATTAAGGGGGGACCGATTACAAGGACCTACATAACCTCCACCCTGGGGGAAGGACAACAGAAAAGTGGGTGAAGGGAGATGTCGGACAGTGTAAGATATGACAAAATAATAATTTATAAATTATCAAGGGTTCATGAGGGAGGGGGTGGCGGGGAGGGTTGGAGAAAATGAGGAGTTGATACCAAGGGCTCAAGTAGAAAGCAAAGGTTTTGAGAATAATGATGGCAACAAATGTAGAAATGTGCTCGACACAATGTATGTATGGGTTGTGATAAGAGATGTGCAAGCTCCTGATAAAATGATACAAACAAATACATAAATAAATAGAAAATAACTAGAGCAAAGCTGTATGTTTCATTGTTGCTCCACTGCACCCTGAACACCTCTTCTCTTCCCACAACCGTTCTGTAAGGGGATGTCCACTTTCCTTCAGATGGGTTTTGGCCTCGTCCCTACTCCATACCCTTCCTCATTCACAATGATGTGATTTTTTTTGTTCTTTAATGCCTGATCCCTTCAACACCTCGTGATCACACATGCTGGTGTGCTTCTTCCACGTGGGCTTTGCTGTTTCTGAGCTAGATCGCGGATTGTTTATTTTCAGGCTTTTAAGGTGAGCATCACGGCATGCCAGTTCAATAGAACAAAGTGTTCTTGCAATTGAGGGAGAAAAGAAGTGGAGGTCCAATGTCCATCTGCTACCTTAATTCTAAACCTATCAATATTAACAAGGGTTTAGGAGGGAGGGGGTAGGGAGGGAGATAGAAAAACGAGGAGCTGATACCAAGGGCTCAATTAGAAAGGAAATGTGTTGAGAATGATGAGGTCAACAAATGCACAAATGTCCTAAACACAATGGAATGATGTATTGATTGTGATAAGGGTTGTACAAGCCCCCAATAAAATGATTTAAAAAAGGGGGGGGGACTGCTTACAAGGATTTACATATAACCCCCTCCATGGAGTTGCACAACAGAAAAGTGGATGAAGGGAGATGTGGGCACTGTAAGACATGACAAAATAATTGATAAATGATCAAGGTTCCATGAAGCAGGGGAAAAAGTGAGGAGCTGATATAAAGGGAGTAAAGAGAAAGCAAATGTTTTGAGAATGATGGCAAAAATGTACAAATGAGCGTGACACAATGTATGTACATATGGATAGTTATATGAGCCCTCAATAGAATGATTTTTATTTTTTAAAAAGGGAAAAGAGGAAGTTTCGGGGGGTGTGGGCGGTACATCTATTCCAAGCTATGCTGCTCCCGAAACTAGGTGCTCAGATTAGTATTGGAAAATTCGTCTCTCCTCATGGATAAAGTCAAATGGAACCCCAAGGACTCTTTCCGGAGGGCCGCGTTCCACCGGAAGAAGGCACCGGTCACCGCCTCCCCACTTCCGGTCATATTTCTGTAACGCGTATGGAATTGTCCCTTTGCAACCACCGTAGCCACGCAACCTGCGTCCTTGCCTTCCCATTGGTTGGGGATTTTTACCGCCAAAGCGCAGGCGATTTCCTAGACCTGCGCTAATAAGCGCGGCGCGAACTAGGCTGCAGGGAGCCCGCAGACTCTTCGGTCAAGTGGGCGGCCGACAAGGAGGTCCCGGTACCAGGTCTACCCGCCATGTTCTGTGAAAAGGCGACGGAGGTGGTCCGCGAACTGCACCACACGCCAGAAGGGCAGCTGCCCGCCTTTAATATGACGGGCTGGACGGCAGAGGGCGGGATGGAGGTCCGGGGAGCTTGGCTGAAAGGGGCTGGAGGGTGAGCGGGATCTCCCCTGGGCTGCTCTTTTCGCGGTTTGCTTCAGATTCCCCTGAGGGTGTGAGACAAGTTCCGGAAGGGAAAGTAACAGCATAACAAAAGGTTACTGTGGGAGAAAGAAGGAAGTTACTGTACAACTCAGCAATTGCGCTTCCTCAAAGTCTACTTCCTTCCGTTTTGCTTCATTTTTAGCTTTGTTGCTTTTCCTTTGCTTAGCCAAGTAAAAGGTTGCCTAATACGAACTAAAGTAAATTCGAATCCACCTCCATTCTGCCGAAGAAAGCTGGAAGCTTTCTGTTCTTTTAAAGATTGACAGCCTCAGAAACCCACAGAACCAGTCGTTTTTATTGGATCTAGCGTTTTATGCGCATTAGTGTGCGCGCACGCACTCAGTGAGCAAAATGTGATGATGAAGTAGGCCTCTGGTGCCAGACTGAGATTCATACTCTGTTCGATCACTGTGGACTCAGGCTTTCTGTGCGTCCAGTGTTCTCACCAACAAAAATGGGCATGATGATGGTACAGAGCTCTTGGTGTAGTGAGGAACTGTACCTGACACACTCAGGGCTGAGTCCCTGTATGCTGTTTCTACAAGAAATAATAATAGTGCTAACAGTCGTATTGTTACTATTATGATTATTTGTCCACTACAATAACATGGAAGTAGGAATGATGTTCAGCACTTAGCTTGCAATTGTCTCTCCTCATAATTGTGTGAGATCTGAGCTGTCTCCCCCCACCTCAAACATGTGAATGGAGAATTGAAGTTAGGAGATTTGTCAGTGGTGATATAGCCAGTAAAGAGCAGAGCTAGAGCTTGAACCCTGGAAGTCTAAGTACGTTTAAGCATCGTAGTAAACAATCATAGGGCAGCAACTAGATAGATGTCAGTGAGGACCAAGAAACACAAGTGAATAGAATGCAATGTGGTAAGTGAAACTGGTGTTGCGTAGATGGGAGCATAAAGAGAAATGCTACTGGGGGGTTGGGAGTGGGTGTTCGAGCCTTGTATGAAGTATTAGCCCTCACACAGGCAGGTGATAAACAATGGCTTAAGACTCATGATCACAACTGGAAAGGTTATGTATGGAGATGTCAATGGTGGGTTCTAGGATTAGAAAAACTTCGGCATTATTCCACAGGCATTTGGAATCAGGTAGAGGTTTTCAGGTAGGGGTGTGGCGGGATGTTTTTATATTTTGGAGTACTTATTGGCAGTAAAATGAGGCCTGGAGTTATGCATTGGGCTGCTAGCCTAATGGTCAGCAATTCAAACACACCAGCCATTCTAAGGGAGAAAGATAGCCGCTTCTGTAAAGATTTACAGCTGTATAAACCATAGGGAGCAATTTTCTCCGTCCTATAGGGTCATTTAATCAAAATGTACTTAATGGAAGTGGTTTTGGTTATTGGCAATATGGAAAATGCATCAGAAGAGAAGAACTAATGGAGGCAGAGAGATGAGCTAGTGGTGAGAAATGTGGATGATTGAAACTCAATTCTACAGATATTGATAAATGAGTTTTTTAAGTGATTGAAGACTAGCAGGACTTGTAACTTTTAGAATTGTGGAGATGAAATGGGTAATAAATGACATCAAGAGTAAACAAGGCTATTCATCATCATCAAATATTTTCAACATATAATTGGCTACAGGGTTGGTTGAACCCAAGACTGTATTTTGGCTGAAAGAATATGTGATGTCACTTCGTTTCAAATGGTCAACTATCTTATTAACATTTATGAATTTTAGAATTAAAACATTTTATTTGTCTAAGTGAAAAATTTCTATCTTAAGGTAGATGGTAGGAAAAATTCCTTTGGCCTTTCTTTTCTTGCAGTACAAACCAAAACTGTGTCTTTGGGGGAAAAAATTGGGAGAAACATTTTAAAACTTGTATTTGTTGTTTTTGCAGTGAAAAGGTGTACTTTCATGCTCGATTAAGCCTTTATTTTTGATGTAGGTACATAAATAGCCAGAATTTATGCAATGGCTATGGATTTTAAATAAATTATATATATAAATTGAGGATAAATGTAGTACAGATAGACTTAGGGGATTAATTGAATGCATTGGGGAATCCATGGATATATATCAAAAGCAGTTTATATATTCCAGGAGGATGGACTCAGACAAATTCTGGAGGAGAGGAAGGCTTTATATGAACAAAACCAATCCGATGTGTAAGTTTTCATAAGATTTTTTTTAAGTTATCAGAGTTAAGAATTAATTAGAAATAATATTAGCTAGTTGATTTTGCATCATATTTGGGTTTTTTTTTAATCTCTGTGCACCTGATTATATTCTAACTATATAATTTAGCCCAGCTCTAAAGGACTTAATATTGCTTATTGTTATATCTGCATTTTGGGTGCTTTAATGCATATTTGTTGGTTGATTGATATGACGGAATTAGGATAGACCCAAATTGAGATACAAGTGAATAAAAGCACTAACAAAGTGGAATACATACATTTTACTTTTTAAAAAAAATTAAAGAGAATAGACAATATATAGTAGGCAGTATAGACAATAGACAACATGATAGCTACATGTTGGGCTGCTGACTGCAAGATCAGCTGTTTGGAACCATCAGCTACTCTGAGGAGGAAAGATGAAGCTTTCTACTCCTATAAAGTGACAGTCTTAAAAATCCAGAGGGGCAGTTCTACACTGTCCTATGGGCAGAACTGCTTTGGGTGGAAATCAACTCACTGGCAGAGTTTGGTTTGAGTATCGGCGCAGTAGAGATTATTCATAGTTGGAGTGGAGTTTATACAGAACTAGTGCTGCAGAAAGCTCAAAAGGTTTCTAGATTTACAGATAGTAAAAGTTAAGCCTGGGATTTGGCACAGTGAAGAATTTGAGCTGTAAGACAAAGTAATAGTGCCCTGTGATTTGGTCAAAAAACAAACCAAGCTCACTGCCATTGAGTCAATGCCGACTCATAGTGACTCTATGGGACAGGATAGACTGCCTGTGTGGGTTTCTGAGCCTTTTTTAAAACAGTTTTATTGGTACTTAATCCACATATATCACACAATTCAATAGTTCAGTCATATCAAGAAGACTTACATAATCATTAACACAATCAATTCTTTAGAGATAAAATTACAAATAATGAATAAGAAAGAAAAGACCACCTTGTCTTAGAACAAGCAAGAAATGCTCTCACCTAAACAGCAGTTGTCAACCTGTTGGTTACGACCCGTTGGGGGTCAAACAACCCTTTCACAGGAGTCACCTAAGACCTGAAAACACATTTCCAATGGTCTTAGGAACCAAGACACTGTTCCTCTAGCTGTCTCTAGGCAGGGCTGCCCATATGCAGATATGCCCACATACGAGTAACTGGCGTGAAAACTGTTAACCCATGCTACACTATGCTTTACAACAAAATTAATTTCATTTGTAGTTAGAAATTAGTCTTTCACAATAGAAAATGTTTTTGTGATTAATCACTATGCTTTAATTATGTTCAAATTGTAACAATGAAAATACTTCCTGCTTATCAGGTTTTACATGACGATTCATAACAGTAGCAAAATTACAGTTATGAAGTAGCAACAAAAATAATTTTATGGTTGGGGGGGTCACCACAATATGAGGGACGGTAGTAAATGTATATTAGGAAGGTTGAAAACCACTGACCAAGAACAAGTTCAGGTTAGAAGGGAGGTCATCTGACCATGTATCCAGTTCATTCCAGCATAATCACACTTACAATGATCTCTATCTGATAGAAAAGCTGTTCGAGACACTTTCCTGTGACTAGAGGGGATCTGCTGGTGGCTTAATCTGACTAGATACTCTGCAGATGGGTTTGGGGCCCCCCTATCTTCTATAGCATTCTATAAATTGGGTCTTCGAAATTTGGGCTCTGATACTTTTCCCTTTGTCATTTTTGAATTTTGTTTTGCGTGCCTTTGGGTCACGCAAGCTGGTGTGCTTCTTCTTTGTGGACATAGTTCACTCCTCGTTTAGATGACTACTTGTTTGAATTTAAGACTCCACACACTATTCCGATTGATAGTGAGCACCATTTGTTTTCTTCACCACACTTAGCTGTAGCACCCTTATCTTCAGTGATCATTACATGAGGTGGGCAAGGCCATGTTATCCAAACTAACTGTCTTTGGATTGGGACTAAAGTTAAATTGGGGCCAGAATCCATCTGCTTGTCCCTGGGATATGCATAGCTCGGGTTTACTTTGACAGCCATACTATGACAAATTAATACCCTGTAAGACCAACTACCCCACCAACAGCAACAAAACAACTAGCAGACAACTAAAGACAAACACAAACAAAACAAGCAAATGAAAGGCAGGGGAAAAAACCCATAGAAACAGAAAAGTAACACATTGTCAATCATTCCCCCTGGAGTATAAGATGATTGCACTGGCAACACCATCAAGTTTTCCGATGACACATCATTCTGCTGTAGGTTTGAGGAGTCTGCAAGTACAGTTCTAACTTGAGCCGAAACCCATGAGTTGTTGCTCCACACAGTTAGATCTCATATTCAGTTGAATTCTGTTTACCCTAAGCAGGGGGGATCGATGCCAGGGGAAACATCCTGGATCAATTCTTCCAAGTTTAAATCCCTGCCCAACAGATCAAAGCCAGTCATATCACTGAGAGGGGAGCATCAAGGTACTAAATATATGGTGATTCTGAGTCCCTTTTGATGGACTCCAACCAAATGGGGTTCCCCCCAAGGTCCAATGACCATCACTTCCACAGGTCCAGGGCAGCCACTCTGCTTCCTCTTCTATCTAAGCACCCCAGTCCTCAGTCCAAGGGTACAGGCACCTTTGAGGCCAGGCTCAGTTCATTCTGCTGGGCCTCTGTGTTAAGCGCTTGTGTAGCCCGAGTGATGCCATGCTGACCACAAGGTTTACCGTACCACAAGGTCAGCATCCAGTGACACCTTGGTGTTTAGTCCATGGCATGTTTTATTGAGCTTTGGCTAGAGACATATTTGTAGTGTTTACCCAGGAACATAAAATCTGGACCATTGTCCCTATAGGTTCCCTACAATCATTGTTTAGCACCCCTTCCCAATGTGAGGATATTTCTCCCCAATCACCTACCATGCTCGCCAACAGAACTATCAGTGATGTTCCTCTCCCCTGGCCTAAACTTGATTTCCTGGCAAGGTTCTTTCATTTCTGTGGGGATTTGCCCCAGCCTTGTCTTGGTGTAGACCCTCAGGTGGATGGTCTTATCCCATATCCCACCTCTTTGTGGAGTGACCCACTTTGGAGGATATTTTTGGTTTAAGGATTATTTTAGGACTTGGGTTTTTCCAGTTTACGTGGCTCTAGAAAGTCTAGAGTTCTTGGTAATTTGAAATTCAATTTTGAATTTTTCCCTTTTGATCAGCATTCGTTTATAGATTCTTTAATCAAAAAGTTCACACTATCAATAGAATTGCCATGTGCCCCAGGGGCTGATTGATAATGTTCTCTAATATAAAATTACAATGATGTCTCTTTAAGATTAACCAGAGATGTACGTAAACCATAGATAACATGAATGGGATTTAGACTTGCATTTAATTCTAGCCCAATATGAGAATTAGTTCTTGTGACTTGGCCCTTTTTGATGCTCACTGAAGATATGGATGCTATAGCAAAGTGTAGTAAAGAAATTTAGATGGTATGATTTTTAGAAAGAATGGCGCATGGGGGTCTTATTTTTAAGCAAGCAGCCTTCTGAGTGAAATGTCACCTAAGTCCACATGGAAGAAGCACATCAGCCTTTGTGACCAGAGGAGTGTGAATAATTAAAACTCAAATATGAAGGAGGGAATAGTATTAGAGCTTAAATTGTGAACACCTGATTTGCAGAAGGATATGGATGACAGTGGAAATCCAAAATCATTTGCAAGTTCCACACAAGTGGTTTAAGATTCCGGTGAATCCTCTCTGACTCAGTTGAAGGATGTCAGTAGTCTTGCTATCAGACAGAGAGTGTTATAGAGATGATTACAATAAAGCATGATATCATTTGACCCCTGTTTTGACCCATTTTACTTCAGTAAAAACAAAGTGCAGGGAAAATATGTATGGATAAAGCTCTGTGAGTCCTCTCTGAGCATAGACAAGTGTTGTGGTTAGCCTTGCTGTTATGCAGAGTGCATTGGAAAGTGGATTATTGCAGATGCAATTCCTTTAAAATTTAGCACCATATCCATTGATCTCCTTTTTGACCCATTTTAAATTGATTTTAGTTTTTTATATTTTCTATCTTTTCAGTTGGGATACTTTTGTTTTACTTTGTTATTTATAGTAGGTTTTTTGCTGTTTTTAAATGTTTTAGTGTATATGAAATCTAGGGTAGGTATATCTATTGAGACAATATCTTGATTAATGGTTCCTGAGTTGTGGCCGGGGCGGTTTGAAGGAAGTGAGTACAATAATAACAGTGAGTACAAGAAGGAAGAAAATGTTCTAAATTCGATTGTGGTAATGATTGTACAACTCTTCTTAATATGATTGAACCATTTAATTATATAATTTGCGAATGACTTTTTAACAGTTTATTGGTATATAATTCACATATCGTTGTAGAATCATCACCATAATCAGGTTTAGATATTTTCTTCATTCTTGGACTCATTGTTATTAGCTCCCCATTTCCTCCCCACCTCCCCTGCCCTGCCCCAAGGAACCATGAATCCAGTTACTGCCTCTGATTCACCTATTTTGGATTTTATATACAGAAAAACAGTGAAAACAATAAAAACAACACTAAGAAGACTATGAAAGTAAAACAAAAACCTCAGTCAAAAGAAAGCTACAAGTATCTTAAGAACTAGAACACATTTAGATGGCTCATAAGGGAGAGCAAATGGTGGGGTGCTGAGTTTGAACCTAACCGCATCCGCAGGAATCCACTGCGCTCTGCATGCTAGCGAGGCCCTCCACCCCTCGTCCATGGTCACAGTGAGGCTCCAAGGGTTTGCTTCATGAGTATTTTCCCTTCACTTTTTTTTTTAATTGAAACAGCTTTAAAATGGGTCCAAAGGAAAATCAAATAAGATATACTGCATTTTGATCTATGTCTGACATATTGATTTACAGTGTCTGATAATAGAGCTCTTCACATCCCTCAGCTATAACGAGAGGGAATTCACAAGAGGCTTGATCTCTTTGTGGACCCTCTAAATGGATTTTGGGCTTCCACTGACAACCATAGCCTTCTACAAACCAATTGTTCACAATTTAAGCTTTGATATCATTCCAGCCTTTAGATTTGGATTATGTTCACACAGGCTGATGTGCTCCTTCCATGTGACACCCCACTTAGATGGCTGCTTGTTTGAAAACAAACCTTTAAAATCCCCAACACTATTTTTTCTAATAGCTGGGCACCATCTAGGTTCTTCACCACATTTTGCTGTAGACTCATATCTTCAGTGATTTCTTCATGAGGGCAACCACCAAGCAGGACCATGTCATAAGAACTAGCTGTTCTTAGATTGGGACTAGAATTAAGTACAAGCCTAAAATCCACTCATGGTTTATAAATGACTCTGGTTCACCTAAGAGAGACATCATTGTCATTTTATGTTACCGAACATTATCAATTATCATCCCCTTGCTGACTCATGACAACTTTATAGGGCAGGGTAGAACTGTCCTGTGTGTCTCCCAGCCTGCACATCATCACAGGAGTAAAAAGCCTCATCCTTCCCCCACAGACTTGGCTGGTGACTTTAAACTGCTGATGTTTCACTTAGGAGTCTAATGTGTAGCCGGTACACTTTGATGGTGTCATTAGTTTAGCCAATGTTACAGAATTTAGAACATTGTCGAGAAAGGGAAATTATACAAGTATGGGCCAGCTGTGAACTGCAATACATGAATTGTTGACTTGTGTAAATTAAACCTTTAAGTGACTGAGCACTATTTACAGAAACAACAGGAGTTGGTGATAGGGCAAACGTTCCAATAATATTTACAACAGCAGGGCCACACTGCCATAAAAAGCAAAGAAGCATTAAAACAGACTGGTAGTTCTGGGCCACTGTTCTTGGTGGCAAGAGATTGAAACCAAGTCCCGTGCTGTGGTTGACTTCTTTCACTAGTTTAATGACATCGAGTCCCATCCATATTGTAGATTGTGCCAATTCTTCATTTCTCCGATTGGCTGAGTAACATCAGCAGCAGCAGTAGTGTGTACACATATATATCACATTTTCCTATTCATGGGCATTAGGTGGTTCTTATCTTCACCCATTGCAAATAGTATAGCAAGGAATGTTGGTGTACAAGTCTGTTTGCATGTCTTTTCAAATCTGGGTGTAGTAGATCAGATTTTTGTTGAGCTGCGACACTACTACCTACATTAGCGATACCATTTTACATTCCTACCAGCAATGGATACAGGAAATTTTTTTTTTTTTGGTAGTGAGTTTGGTTAGGTTTATTTATTTTATTAAATCATTTTATTGGGGGCTTGTATAACTAACTCTTTGCACAATCCATAAATCCATCTATTATGTCAAGCACATTTGTTGCCATCATCATTCTCAAAACATTTTCTTTCTTCTTGAGTCTTTGGTATCCGCTCATTTTTTACCCTTCTTCTCCCTCCCTCCCTACCTCACAAAACTTTGATAATTTATAAATTTTTTTTCATGTCTTACACTGTCCAATATCTCCCTTCCCCCACTTTTCTGTTTTCCACCCCCAGGGAGGGGGTTATATGTGGATCATTGGTTCCTCTTTTCTCCCCCACCTTCCCCTTCCCCTCCTGGTATTGCTGCACTCATTGATCCTGAAGGGTTTATCTGCCCTGGATTCCCTGTGTTTCCGGCTCTTATCTGTATCAGTGTACAGCCTCTGGTCTACCCGGATTTGTAAGGTAGAATTGAGATCATGATAATTGGGGGAGGAAGCATTAAAGAACTAGAGGAAAGTTGCATGTTTCATCAGTGTTATACTGCACACTCACTGGCTCGTCTCCTCCCTGTGACCCTGCTGTAAAGGGATGTCTACTTGCCTACAGATGGACTTTGAGTCTCCACTCCGCACTCCCCCTCATTCACAATGATGATTTTTTTTGTTCTTGGATGACTGGTACCTGTTCCTATAGATACCTCATGATCACACAGGTTAGTGTGCTTCATCCATGTGGGTCTCTATCTTCAAGCCTTTAAGATCCCAGAGGCCATATCTTTTGATAGCTGGTACCATCAGCTTTCTTTTTCACATTTGCTTATGCACCTGTTTTGTCTTCAGCAATCATGTAGGGAAGGTGAGCATCATGGAATGCCAATTTAATAGAACAAAGTGTTCTTGCATTGAGGGAGTATTTGAGTAGAGTCCCAATGTCCTTTAATACTAAACCTATAAATACACGCACATTAGATCTACTTCTCCATCATCATATATAAATATTGGCATGTACACACCTGTATTTAGACCTTTAAATACTCTTTGACTCCTAATTCTTTCCTCTATTTCCTTTTGCTTTCTTCTTGTCCCACTATCATGCTCAGTCTTCATTTGGATTTCAGTAATTCCTCTAGGTTATACTGCTCTTGATCAAGCCCTACCAGGCCTCCTGCACCCTCCTGGCCATTGATTTTGAATCACTTATTGTTCCCTTGTCCCTAGGTTTGTTAACACCCACTTCCTTTCCCCCAACCCCCGCTTCCCCTGCTCCCATATCTCCCCAGAACCAGCAGTCCGTTGTTTTCTCCTTCAGATTGTTTATCCCGCCTATTTTTTCTGGATAGAATTGCAGAGATAATAATATGCACAAAAAACAAGACAGAGCAAAACAAAGCAACAAAAGAAAACCAAAAAAAGACAAAAAAAAGAGAAAAGCCTGTAAATAGTTCAAGGTCTGTTTTTTGACCTTTAGGAGTGTTTTCCAGTTGAGTCTGATGGGGTGGCACACTCTGGCCCCAAAGTCTATTTTTTGTACTCCCTCAAGACTTCTTTGCTCTGCTTCCTTTGCTTTTCTGTTGCATGGCTCTTAGTGTTTTGCCTCAGTGTGATGGGGTCAGATTGGGCACAGTTCCCACACTGTGTTTCCAGTGTTGTCCCCTGGTAGCACTATGGGTCAGTGAGGTACATCGTGTCTCATAGTGGACTGGCCATATGGTCCTCTCTGTGCTTTGACTTCTCTGAGTGGAAATATCGTCCTCAGGGCTTGGTGGGCCAGGATGTGTTCCACTTTGAACTACTTTCTTATATTCATAACACTTGTAAATTCTTGTTTTAAATTTTTGTCCCCCATCTTCCTGATGTCCTTCTGAGAAAACAATCACTGTAAGCAATGTCTGGTTAAATTATATATCAAAAGAAATCTTTTTATTTACCCACCTATAAATGTGATTTTTTTAGGACATTTGATGTATGTTTTTAAGTACTTGGTATTAGGTGTATTTGTGCTTAGTTTGTACAATGTAGACCATAATCTGGTACCCATAGAGTGACAGCAGATAGAAAAACCTAACAGCACAGGGTGTGCATTTTTCCTGTGCTCAGGGCCTAGTGCATTATGTGGAACAAAGCATGGTGGACCCTTTTTATATTCATCTAATTGCTTTAAAATGCTAAAGTAGATACTTACTCCTTTTGTTCTTCTGGTTTTAAAATGTGATCCATATCAAGTGTCTAAGAAGATGTGCATTTTATAGGGTGAAACTACTTCCTCTGTATATGAAAAAACCCTAAAGTATAGTAAAAAATATAGATGGGGAAATAGCAAATATTTGTTGAATGAATAAACTGCTGACTCCATGTCCAGATACAGTAGTGTGGTGAGGATTCGGAAGTGCTCCTAGAAGCGGAGTGCTCATACAATAGAAACATCATGTAAGACCACCTTCTTCGGGCCATGATGTCAGGTTTTCTCTTACCTCAGTGAACAAATAGGACACTTGTCTTTTGAAATAATAGAAAGCAATCAGTGTGCAAAACTGTACAATACCAAATGGTTAAAGGAGATTAAATTATTATAGTATCATTGCATTGACAAGTTAGTTAACTTGGCTTTTTCTTACTTTAATCTTGTAATGTGTAAATAAAAGTTCTGAAGTAGAAGCAGCACAATTTGCTTAGGTAAACTGTTACGTACAAATAGGTAAAAATGTGTACGTGTATCAGTCCTTTGAAAAATATCATGGAAAAATTAATTTTTTTGGTTCTGTAGTGCCAGGAACTGGATTTAATGGTTTCTTGTGGGGATTGTAGGGGTGGTTGGTGGGAAACAGGAAGCTAATAACAATGAGTACAAGAAATAAGAAAATGTTCTAAAATTGATTGTAGTGGTAATTGTACAGTTTTTTTGTACAATTCTTAATAACTATTGAATTGTTTGATGTGAATTGTTACATGTCAATAAAACTTAAAAATTTTTGTTGTTCTGCAGTGTATTTATCCATTTTCTCTTTAATTCTCTTCCTAGTAATGAAGCAAAATCAGACGGAAGAAGCAATTTGATACCAACCATCAAATTTCGGCACTGTTCTTTGTTAAGAAATCGACGCTGCACTATTGCGTACTTGTAAGCTGCTGTGATTTTACTTGTAGTAGCAGGAAACAAAGAAGAGTTTTCCATGGGGTTTCTCAATTAAGTTTCTGGTTGATAGCAACAGATCTCAGATTTATTTATCTCTGTGGTTATGCATGGAGCCCTGGTAGCATGGTTACTTGTTGGGCTGTGATCTACATGGTCCACAGTTCAAAACCACTAGTAGTTCCGAGGGGAAAAGGCCGTGTTTCTATTCCTGTAAATAATTACAATCTCGGAAACCCACAGGGGTTTGCTATGAGTCAGCATTGGCTTGATGGAAGTGAGAGTGTTTTCAGTGTTTATGCGCTGGCCTGTTAACCAGAAACAGCATTTCAAAACCACCAGCTGTTCTGCGGGGAAAAGATGAGGCTTTCTACTCTTAAAAAAGAGTTACAATCTCGGAAACTCACTGGTGCGCTTCTATCCTGTCCTTACAGTGTCAGTATGAGTCAAACAACTCCATGTGGCAGTGAGTTATTTCTTTTAAGTTTGATTTAATGTAAGCATTTTAATTTCGTTTTTCCAGTTTAAAATTTGTATTGTAAAAGATTGCACTATTCTTGAAAGCAGAGAGAATAATATAGTGAAGCTCCTGGAGTTGTCTTATAAATTTAACAATACATTTTCCATAATTTATGACATATGTATGTTAGGCTACTTAAAACTAAGTACTAAACATCAGATAACATTTTACCACTATATACTTTAGGATACATCTCTAAGAAATAAGGGCCTTTCTGATCTTTTTCCACATTACTGCTGTGTCACCATCACAGTTACGACAATGAACAGTGCTAGGGGCATCAGCCCAGTTCCTATTCCCGATTTCTGGTAGTCCCAAAGATGTCTTCTTAGAGTAGATCTATTTGCATCAGAATCTTAAAAAAAAAAAAATCCACAAATGACAGTTTAGTTGATAAGATCCTTGAGTCCTTACTGATAGAACAATGTCTGATTTCCTGCTTGTTTGTATGCTAATACTCTCTCAATGTCCTAGGTATGACCGGTTACTGCGGATTCGTGCACTTAGGTGGGAATATGGCAGTGTGTTGCCTAATGCTTTACGATTTCACATGTCTGCTGAAGAAGTAAGTTAGCACTTTTTCAAGTTAATGATTTTGGGAAAATACTGAGATCCTGGCTTTTTTTTTCTACAATGATGTTTACTGGTATTTCTCTGTTTTCTGTAAATTTTCTATATTTTGTTTGTGAGAATGTGTAGAGGTAAATATAAACTACTAACTCAGCAGTTTGTATATATAATTTATTGACACATACTTTTTGAATTAAGCAACCATTCTTACCATACTTTTCTGAGTTATTCCTCACTAGCATAAGCTTACTACTCCAAGATTCCTAGCTAATCTTTTGAGTTGCTATCATTTGATCCATGATTTGATCACCTTTTCAGCAATAAGTTTTCAGCGTTTTTTAAGCAGTTAGTACTTACTGCGATAGGCATGGGAAGTATAAAACCAAACTCATTACTCTCAAGTCGATTGTGACTAAAACTGCCTCAGAGGTTTATAAGGCTATACATTATTTTTGTTTTGAACTGTCTTATTTGGCACATAATCCATATACACTATCAATCTTTATGGAAACCAACTGCCATATTTTTCTCTTACAGAGTAGCTAAGTGGATTCAAATTGCCAACCTTTCCATTAATAGTGACAAATGTAGCAACTGCCACTGGGGTACCCTCCTGGAAGGGAGTAGTAGTAAGTAATTCTAGTGCTACAGGGAAAACTGACAAACAATTAAAAAAGGAGTTTCTTTTATTTATTAGTGATTCATCAGTGGAGTTGAAAAGCCGACATTATTCTTAGGAGATATGTAGTTTTCTAGTCAGCATGAATAAATATTCAGAATAAGATGAGTATTTGTCACTGAAGGTAGGGTGCTAGACCAGTATTTCAAGATAGAACATTAGAGTCAGAGCACTTGGTTTCAACTCCTGACACTGCTTTCTAATCTTGGGCAAGTAACCTCATTGCTCTGTGTTCACTCCTTTATTTACAAAATGGGGTCATAGTGTGTCCTACTACAGCCTTGGTTCTCAACCTTCCTAATGCCACGACCATTGAATAGAGTTCCTCATGTTGTGGTGATCCCCAATCTTAAAATCATTTTTGTTGCTACTTCATAACTGTAATTTTGCTACTGTTGTGAATTATAATGTAAACATCTGATATGTAGGATATATTTTTAGTTTACAAATTGAACATATTTAAAGCATAGTGATTAATCACAAAAATAGGTAATTATATCTTGTGAAATACTGATTTCTAATTATAAATAAATGAAATTTTGTCTTGAAGCATGGTGTAGCATGAGTAACAGTCTTAATATAACAATAGTGAACTACATTGCTACATTTTGCGACAGTGTGCGTAAAAAGCCAGAAGGTTGAGATAGTTTCTTTCTCACTAGATCAGAAATTCTCCAGACAGTCTTTGCAAGAGCACAAGATCATCTTCCACAACAAATCTACTTCTTTATTTAGACTTGATAACAAACAAGCTGGAAAACCCTGTTTCACAAAGATAAGTTGTTGGAAATGGAAGAAAAAGGTGCAACACAGTCTCAGACAGAACAGGACCTGACTGCAAACACTTGATCCAGAATTTTGTAACTGGCATTGTAGAGAAATCAGTTCTCGCTGCATCGCTGTTAGTTCAATAAACGTCTCTTGTGCTATCTCAGGAACATCTTCAACTTTGACTGTAAATGGGCTTCTGGCAAGTGCAAATGAGGTGTCGGGTAGATTTGGAAAGTACGATGAAATTTCATCTGCAAGCATATGCAAGTGTTCTTTCACAGAAATTGTAATCCTTTTGTCTGGTTCAGTGTCATGTTCTTCAAAGAAAACAGATAGGGTAGGCATGTAAATTTTATTTTCTTTTTATTATTTTTTTGGTAAATTTTATTTTCATCCAATTTTTTCCCCCAAAGCTGATGTTTCCTTTGGAATGATCAGATATTTTCAGACAAATCAAGGCATGTTGCATTTTGTCCTTGCAGTAATAAATTGTAACTCATTCAAGATGGCAAAGATGGCAATCAAACTATTTTCTGTATCTCACTTTTATCGCTGCAAAATGCTTTGAACTGCGGTCATGTTTTCTGATAAAAAACGTTTTGAGTTCATCACCATGCTCAAAAACACCTTTTAAAACTTTTCCTCTGGACAACCGTCTCACTTCAGTTGCGAAAGCAGTAGACTGTTTAAAGTGCTCGCCTTTACAAAATTGACAGAATTTATGATGCTTCTCATTACTTCTTGTAACTCTTTTGGCCGTGTATTTGTTGCTAATATTTTCTGATGAGTTATACAGTGAGTTCCGGTGACTTTCGGTGACTCAGTACCAAACGTTGAAATTCAGATTGACATCCTAGCATAGTGGAGCATCATCTGCAAACACCACAAACCTTTTCCCAAGAGATCTTATGCTCTTTCAGAATGAACCAACTATCAAATACATCACGTGTAGTAGTTGCCATTTTAAGAGGTTTGCAAAAAAAGAAACTCATATTTAAAGTCGCCATCATTAATATGCCTCAGGTAAACAGTAACTGTGAACAGTTTGCAACGTCTGTAGATTCATCACGCTGGATGCTAAATATTGGAAGTGGAGCAGATTTACTTTCCTGGATTATCTGATCAAGAATATCAGCAGCCTTGTCTGCTATTCTTCTGCAGGCAGTGTCATTTGATAAGAAAATTGCGCTCAATTTTGTAACAAATTCATCTCTGATCATAACTCGAACAATTTACTGGCCCCTGGCAACAGTGAATCCTCAGCAATGGTGTAGGGTTTCATAGCGCTGGTGATTCTGAGTGCCACCAAATATGAAACTTCAATGACCGCTACGTTTTGTTTGTGGTACTTGCCACCAGTGTCAAGTCTGGCTTTCTTGAGTTTATCATCAGCTTTGCTTTTAAAATAGTTGGTATCCTTGCCAGCAAAGCTCGGATATTTGCTATCAAAATGGCATATTAGTTTGTTCAGCTTCATAGATTCAACTAATAGAACTTCACAACAAGTAAGACATTGTAGTTTCTCAGTTCCTGCTGTCATTGAAGTAAAACCATACCATAGAAAATCCTCACTATCTTTTCTTAACGTTCTTCTACATGATCCATTGTCATGGGATGGTTGGCTAATGAAAATAATATATAACCATAGCTTTAATAATACAAAAGATGGCTCTCCCTCCTCCACCACTGCCACCTCCTCCTGCTGTTCCTGCAGCTGCCTGTGTGCTCGTTTGGTGCGGACCTGGTACCTCTTTTGAGAAGACTTCAGCATTCACCCTGGCCAACAAAAAACTCAAGGGAGGAGTCAAGACTGAGAACAATGATCAGATTAACTTGAAGGTGGTAGGGCAGGATGGTTCTGTGGTGCAGTTTAAGATTCAGAGGCACACCCACTTAGTAAGCTAATGGAAGCCTATTGTGAACAGGGTTTGTCAATGAGTCAGATCTGATTTGATTCGACAGACAGCCAATCAATGAAACAGACACACCTGCACAGTTGGAAATGGAGGATGAAGATACAATTGATGTGTTCCAGCAGCAGACAGGAGGCATCTTCTAAGGGAGCCTGCTCCTTTCCTCCAGAACTCTCTTCCAGCCGACCAAGAATCCATTCTCGATTAGAAAACCACAGTTTGATTCCACCACCTCCTGACAACTACAGTATAGTTTTCTCTTTATTTCATTTCCCCTTCCTCATTCCTTTATTGTACACAAAGTAACTGGTGCATGTACACAAGCATATTAAATTTTTCCCTTTGTTTATTTATTCGTTTACTAAATCACCAATGGTATGTTTTGATCAACATCAGGTGGAGATGGGATGGGGAAAACACTGGTTCTGTGAAAGCTCCCCTTCTCCATCAGTGGCTTGCTCATTCAGCTTCTTTCTTTGTATTTCAGTAGGTTATTTTGCTCTCACTGTTTAACAAAAACAAAAAAAAATGACATGAAAAAAATCCTTGCATGCCTTGTTCGATTGAAGAATTTTTATGTTTTTCATTTATCATTGTAAAACCAAGGACAGTTTTATAACATTTTTGTATGTAGCTATTACATGTAGGGCAATCTGTCTTTAAGTAGGCGTAAATTACTCTCAATGAAGCCTAGATAGTTTTCCCTTCAAGTCAAGCGTCTTGTTTAAATTTCTTATTTAAAAAAAAAATAGTACTAAAGATGATACATGGCACAATTTAGTCAATACAGTTTATTAAAATTTCCTATGATTTAACATTCTCTATGTTGTGTTTTTACATACCTGTTACTATCACAAGGAGCAGTATTCACATCAACCACAGCTGAATATAAAAAGACCAATCAGCATCCAGATAAAGTTCCCATGGTACAGATATCGATTTTTTGCAGTAGTTTATGATTTTACCCAGAAATAATAATTCATGAAGTGTCATTTACCACCAATACTGCTGCTTTTAACACTGTCGCTGCTTTTAACACAGTAGCTGCTTTTAACACAGCAGCTGCTCTCTACGCATGTGTGACTTGTCCACATAAACACATTGTGGTGCCAACCCTGTCACATCCACCTTTATTTGTACAAGTTGAATGTGATGGGGTTGTCTGATTATGTCATTACGCTGCGTACTCGTATGTGGGCAGACCCTCCTGGAGATGGACAGAGGAGCAGTGACTTGGTTCCTAAGACCATTGGAAATACATGTTTTCCAATGGTCTTAAGTGACTCCTGTGAAAGGGTCCTTTGACCCCAAAAGAGGTCGTAACCCACAGGTTGAGAACTGCTGTATTAACAGGGTTGTTACAGGATGATTAAGGCTGCCCATTTGGAACATAGCATAGAACGGAATGTGATCAATGCTGTTATTGTGTGAGTTTGGTATAGTATATCACTTATGAAAGAAAGTGTTAGTCTGGGTTGACTAGAGGAACAGTCATACACTCATGTGTATAAGAACTTTATATAAAAGAGCAATTATATATTGAGAAAACATCTCAGCCCAGTTCAGATCAAGTTCATAAGTCCGATATTAGCCTATATGTTCGGTCCTAGTCGATAAATTCCTCTTTAGATTCTCAGTATATGTAATGATGCCAAATGCAGGAATATCGCAGGCCAGTGGGGTAGAAAGTCTTGTGGATCCAGTGGCAGTGTATGCATTTCAGTGTTGGCACGGGTCTCCTCCAGCTCTCTGACTGTCTCAGCGCAGAAAAGGAAGGCAGAGAGACTGCGTTTGATCTCCATTGAGCTACTTATTTCTGTCATGCCTCAAAATGAGGTCATCAATCTGCAATTTTATTGACAGGCTGACAGGATATAATGTCATTGCCACGGCATGTATTCAGTAAATTTGCCATGAGTTTTATAAACAATTTACTTGCTAACTGCATTTAAAAATTTTAACTTGAGTTTAATTGACATAATTCATATACCATACAACCCAGTGGTTTAAATATATTAAAAAGAGCTGTGCAGTTATGATCCCCATCAATTTTAGAACATTTTCTTCAGTCTTAAACTCACCATTTGCCCCAGCCTGCCCTGTCCTAACCCAAAGAAACTTAATCCATTTATAGTCTTCACAGTAACTAAGTCCTATCCTAGATTTTATTTAAAGAAAATCATATGCGTATGGATTGTGATAAGAGTTGTATGAGCCCCTAATAAAATGTAAAACACAAAATAAAAAAAACACCTAACTATCCTAAGTCATCATGGCAAAATATTGAATGCTCAAGAAACCACTGAAAACTCCAAAAAAAAAAAGAAAGAAAATCATATGCAAAACAAACAGCCCTCAATCCAAAAGAAAATATAAAAACTAGAACAAATTTAAAAGGGACCAAAAGAGAGAAAAACAATAACGTTAAAAATTATCTGTGTTAATCTACTTTCCAATGCACTCAGTGTATAACAAGACTATTTCCATTCTTTGTTCATGGTCTAAGGAGATTCACTGGAGGCTTAATCTGTGTGGGAACTGTGCAAATGGAGTTTGGGCTTCCACTGTCATCCGCAGTCTGCTCAGGTTTTAATCTCTAATACCATTGCCTCCTCTGATCTTGGATTGCTAAGTACATTTCCATGCTTTATTTTTATTCTGTTCATGTTCTGGAGAAAGAAACAAAGTACCTCAGCTTCTTGAGGGAACTACTAAATAATTACGTTACCAGTTAATTTTTCAGGTTCTTTTTCCATGGTCTTTGTGCCGGAATCTTACATTAAGTGGACTTGAGGGGTGCCTCTTTATTATGGTGAAATGAACAGAACATGTTCTTTCTCTAATAACAATAGCTATAGTATTTTTCTAAAAACATAGAGTGTTTAAGAGTAATAGTTCTTGTAGGATTTTATCTTAAAATTTAAGTAACCAATAGATGAGGATTTTATTTTAAACATAAATACATGAACTTGTCGTGCATAAACTTTTTTAGTTTAGTACAAGGTAGTCATGACAAGGCACACAAGTAAGACTTCAAGATGCTGATTTTAGAACCAGAAAATTATAATGAACAATTATAATGTTAGTCTTGAGATTAGATTTCCATACTTTAGACTTCATTTTGACCTTGAGTTCAATGGAAATCCCTTATAGCTGGGGTCCAAATTCGGTGTTAATAGAGTCTCTACAAGGTCTAGTCTATGGAGAGAATCACTGCCTCTGCCTTTTCCTTCTCAGAGCATAAACCGAAATTCAGTTTCTATATGTGAACATTTCACTTTGAACTCACCGATAAGGGATAGGTGATGCCATCTTTAACAAAGATTAGTGTATTATTTTTTTCCATGAAGGTAGACAAATAGTAGTTTACAAGTTAGAGACTCCAAGACACTTTAGAGAGAGATAATCTTATGTCATAATTTCTTTTTTAAAAATCATTTTATTGGGGCTCATACAACTATTATCACAATCCATACATACATACATTAATTGTGTAAAACACCCACTGCCATTGACTTTTAACAATCCTTAAGGATGAGCAAAGTAGAACTGGCTGTTTAGGTTTCTGAAGCTGTATTTCTTTATAGGAGCAGAAATCCCCTTTCTCCCTAGGTGTAACTGGTTGAGTCAAACTGTTGACCTTGGCTTTAGCCAACACATAACCCAATACTAACCAACATAGTAGTGGTGGGTGCCTTCTCGTCAGTTCCGCCTCATAGTGGCCCTGTCTAGATCAGCATGAAGTACTCCTGGACTCTGCATCCTCACAATTGTTATGTTTGAACCCATTGTTGAGTTACCGTATCAATTCATCTCCTTGAGTTGTTTTTGTTTTTCCCACTGACTTTGCACTGTACCAAGTATTGTGTCGTTTTCTAAGGACTGGTCTCCTGAAAACATGCCCAAAACTTGTGAGACAAGTCTTGCCATACTCATCTCTAAGGATCAGTCTGGCTGTGATCTTCCGAGACAGATTTGTTTGTTCAGTTAGCAGTCCATGGTACTTTCGGTGTTCTTTGCCAACATGCTAATTCAAAGGCATCTATTCTTTGGTCTTTATTAATTGTTGTCCAACTTTCATATGCTTATGAGGCAATGGAAAATCCCATGGCTAAGGTCAATGGAAAATCCCATGGCATTGCTCAGTCCTCAAAGTGTGACATCCTTGCTCTTCATCACTTTAAAGTAGAATTTCAGAAATCCAAAATATGTTTAGTGAAAGAAATTTGTCACAAAATAATAAATACTGTGTGGATCTATTTAAAGTACAAATAATGAACAGCACTAAACTAGTGTTTTGGGGATGCATTCTTGGGTGATAATGTAAAATTTTCAGAATGGAACAAAATGATAAGTCTCCATTTTGGGGCTGAGGATGTGTTACTCCTTGACCAGGCTGTTTCTTAATAATGTCATTAACCTGTACATCTTTGTTTTGCCTACCTTTCTGTAATTATACATAAATAAGATTCTGAGGAGATTGCAACTAATGTCACAAAACAAAATATATATATAAATTATTGTATAAAACATGAGTTTTCTCTGTAAACTTTCACCCTAACCATAATAGACTTTAAAAAATAACAAATGCCTTTTATTATTATTTCCTTCCCCCAGCCCTTTGGCAACTCTTAATCTACTTTTTTACATTTATAGAATTCCGATGACTGACTTTCCTACAAATGCAGTCGTAAAATAATGTGACCTCTTGCGCCACTTTACATGTGATAAAGGTTTACCCTTGTCAGATACAACTTAGAACTGAATTCCAAAGTAAGCCTCACTATCTTCTATTGTGTGCACTCCTCATTTTGCTTGTCCTTCCTTCTCTTTGGGGACATTTGCATTGTCTGCTCAAGCATGTTGTTCCATTCTTATAAAAAGAGTCCATGCAGTATTTAAAGCGACCATAACTGAATCATGTGTTTTTCGTAGTGTTGTTTCTGGTTGAATGGTTTTTTTAGATCTGTGCTTAGGTCTACTGGTTTGTAAGCTATGTGATAACAGGAATTTTGTCTGTTTTGGTTGAATGCTCCATCCTAAGTGCACAGACAGTTCCTGACTCGTAGAAGACAACCATTAATGTTCGCTATATAAATACAGGAATGCCACACTCATGATCTACATGGGCGTATGTGCTGTTTGAAGTCACGATTACACAATGTTGGCAAGCTTGTTTTCTTTGTCACTTGGTAAAAAGACCATTTTTCTGTTTTCAGATAGAATGGTTCAATTGTTATAAGAAGTCCCTTGCTACTTACATGAGGTCATTGGGAGGAAATGAATGTTTGGACATAACACAGGATATGAAGCCTCCCAAAAGCTTATATATTGAAGTAAGTTTTACCTCTTGAGAATGGATTTTATTGAATGTGTGGATTATGCTCCTATTATGTAAGGAGGAGATATGAATATAGTTTTGTTAGGTGCCACCAAGTCCTATTCATAGTAACTAGATGTACAACAGAATGAAACACTGCCTTGCCCCGCACCCTCTTCTCAAACATTGCTGTTTGAGCCCATTATTGCAGTCATGGTGTCAATGTATACCACTGAGAGGCTTCCTCTTTTTGACCATCCAGGGACTTGCCATCCAGATGACATATACACGGAGTCGGCCTCTTTAAGGGGCACTCCCGCTGTAGCTCTTCCAGCATAGCTTTGTTTGCTCTTCTGGCTGTTGATGTTTTGTCAGTGCTTTTCTGCAATATCATAATTCATAGTTATCAATTCACCTCTGTCTTATTCATTGTTCACCTTTCATATACATATTAGGTGATTAAAAAATAGCATGGCTGGGGTCAGATAAACCGAGGACTAGTTTTCATAGTTTTACTGAGATAAAAGGACCCCTGGTGGTACAGTGGTTACACATTGGGTTGCGATCAGCATGGTCCGCAGTTCAAAACCCACAAAAACTCTGTCCCTTGACTCCACCCCTTGAGGGATAAGATGGGGTTCCTGCCAGGTCTAGAGGCCAGGTGTGTGGATTTCTCACCCAATGGGGGGGGGTTAAATTAAACCTCTCAAGTCTACTTTGAGATTGGTGCGGGAAGTGCTAGGCTTCTCTTTCCCCCTTGCCCCCTAATTGTGTTGTTTTGCTAACACATTTCCTGCTTGGGGGTGGCAAGGTGAGGAATGTTGAGCAAGGGCTGGTGGAACTGTAGAACAAAGCAAAAGTTAAGCTTGGCTAGTGACTGTCTGCACCAAGCTGACTCTGCAAAGCTGTTCTTCACCAGAGGACAGCAAGCCAAGAGGCTTGGTCAGCTGGGTTAGCTCAGGGACCAGAAAAAATTGGCTATGCCAGGCAGGAGGGAAGCTTCCCCAGCGTGTGGACAGCCTATAACAAAGAGGGGAATCTGTTAGTAGTTGCTACTGCTCTCTCAGTTTAAGAAGCTTGGATGTACTTCATATTGAGATTCTCTTCCATGAAGTTTAGGATATCGCTCCTAGTGGACCTTCTCTATAATTGCTGAGAGTTGTCCGAGTTTGTTGTCTGACAGTCATTTTGCTGACTCTGCTGCTCTTTAACACTTTAAAGAAGTCTTTTGCAGCATTTATCTCATGGCTTGATTTCTTCACTAATTCCATGAATGTTGATTATGCATTGAAATAAATGAAATCCGTGTCAATTAATTTTTTTCTCTTTTTATCATTGTGTTTATTGGCCCGAGCATGAGGCTTTTTTTCCCCATCGAGCCATAATCCCTACAGAAAGCTTTAGTCTCAGTTGTTCATTAATGTGTTGAATCCTCTTAGCTTTCCATAAGCAAAGTTGTATCATATGCATATCACAAGGTCTCTGCTTTTACACTGGACATTTTAATACTTTCATATTGAAAGTTACTACCACTAAGGAAGTACTTACCAAGGAGCTTCAAATGTTTCTGGGACTTTTTTCAGTTTTTAAATTCCATATTTGCACACACTTGAAGTCCCTGTCATATAGTTGTCATTTTGTTACTTGTTAAGTGGGTTATCCTCTCTTTGCTCCTCATTTCTTCCAGTAGTACCACGTACTTTGGCGCTTAGTTAATTTTTGGATTTTGAACCATCTTTATTATCCTCTTTTGTATACTTTTGAATATTGAATAAAGAAGACCAAAGAAAAATGTTTGCATTCAACTTAGGTGTTGGCTAAATATGTTAGGTAGCCAGAATAGGGGCCATAAAGGGGGAGTGTTAGTCTGGGTAGACAAGAGAAACAAATTCATAGAAACTCATGTTTATAAGAAAGAGGCTTATATAGAAGAACAACTGAATATTGCGAAAACGTCCCAGCCCAGTCCAGGTCAAGTCCGTGAGCCCAATATTAGCCCATATGTCTGATACCAATCTGTAAAGGCCTCGTCAGACTCACGAAACATGCAATGACTCCGATTGCAGGACGATCTTGAACCAGCGAGTAGAAACTTTTTGGATCCAGTAGCATTGTAAACATCTCAGCGCTGGCAGGGTTCTCTATGTAGCTTCTCTGGCTCCAGAGGTCTGTTGCATCAGGGTAGGTCCGTGTGGCTTTCCCAGCTACCAGGACGTAGTGCCATGTGTCTTGCCAGTAGAGCATCTCCAAGGAAGTGAGCTGAGAGAGAGAAGCGTCTCCTGTTTAAGGAGGAAATACTGGAGTTCCCAGAATTCTCAGGCGAAGGCAATGCCCACACAGAGGCCTCACTGGCTATCCTGATTGACCAACTAGACTCCACCACTTCACTCTTAATCCTCTCAAGTCCCAAATTGACATCAGATTACATAAGCACCACAAGGGGGTTGTCTCCGCAGTAACTGCATAAGGCTAAAGCAAAAGGATTGGAAGAAATCAGGCATCCATTAAATTTTAGAACAATCAAACTGAGCATGCTCAGACAAGAGCTCCCTCCGCCCCGAGGGGAGGTCCACCAGGGCACACAGATTAGGCTCAGTTACATTACCTCACACAGGTGGGCCTAAACTCAAGCCAGTGGAACCAACCAATACCTTCAACCATGCTTCCCCCAGCCGTTGTGGAGAGGAGGGAATAAAGACCCTGCCTTGACTTCCTTCCATTCCAGCATTCTCCACAAGTCGGGGGTGGGAGCCCTTTTGGCCCCTGGGATTTCCTGGTTCCACGTGCTGGGTTATGTGTTCCTGTTCTTTCTATGTGTTTTTTCCCCATTCAGCAGTGAACCCATGTGCAGTTCTGCGGATCCTTGTATGCTTTCTTAAAACAATGTGTATTTTTTGAGGCTGTAATACCTGAAACTTCCCTTTTCCCCATAAAATCACTTGGATTACAAACCTGCTTCTGCTGTGTGAATTCTTTCAGGTACCTGAATCCAGGAACCTAACACCTTTTTCTCTATATTGCTTCATCTTGCAATCTACTATCCTTGTATTTCAATCTAAAGGAATGTCTCAACATTCCCTCAGGTTTTATTTGTTTTCTTGAATTTTATCCTCATTTATAAAGGAAAGTTTTGCTGGCTATAGGAATCTTGGATGGCTGTTCATTTCTTTCATTATTTTAAATAGGTGACTCTATTACCTCCTGGTTTCCAGGGTTTCTATATATGTAAATTGGTACTTCATTTTATTTGATATTGTCAAGATTTTATCTTTTTTTTAAAGAGTTTGATGATAAGATATTTTGGTGTGGATCTCTCAGGCTTTCTTCTGATTTGGAAATTCTTAAGTGTCATTGATATGTACATTCTTGTCCTTTGTCAAGTTTTGGTAATGTTCTGCTGTTGTCTATTAAGTTTTATTTAGTTACCCTTTGCCCTCTTCTGGGACTTCCATAATATTTGCATTGATTTGCTTGATGGTGTTCCTTGGGATCATGTTTCTTTACTTTTGTTCCTCAGACTCAATAAGCTGTTCTGTTCTTCTGCCAACTCAAATATCCTGTTGAGTTATCCAGTAACGTTGTTTCTCTTATTTGTTAGTGCTAGTAATTGGATTGGCTTCTTTAAATGTAGGAAGACATATCAGAGGGCCGTATTTGACTTTCTCTGGCTTCACTGTTTCCATGAGGCAGAGTTCAGACATGCCTCCATCCTTCATCCTTCAATATCTATTCTGACACCACCCACTCCTCCCTCACACACTGCCTTTCTGTCGGGTTCAATTATCGGTCCCAGTTGGCCTCACAGAACTCACAGACAATATTCACAATTTAGTGGGCTTATTAAGGAAGGTAACTAGTTACCACAAGTCAGCATCAGGAAACAGTAAGTGTACCTCTCCTGTCATCCAGCAGTCATGTCAGTCTTTAGTCCTTAGCCTCTCAGTCACATAGTCCCTTTGCCTCTTTGGGCCAGAAAGGCAGCCCACTGCTCTGCCTCAAAGTATCATAGTCTCAGTATTGCTCCTCTGTTTTATGTCATGGACGCCTTGCCTCAGCCTCTGGTCTTGGCCTAGTTCCTCTGTTCTGTCCCATGGTCTCTGTGCTGCAGCCTTTGATGCCTCCATCTCAGTCTCTACCACTTCAGACAAAGATCTCAAGTATGTCCCACTAGGGCCTCTTACACCTTGATGGTCCAGCATTTCTCTGTGTTCCTGCTTCTGAGATGGCTTTTCCACATAACCATCCCTCCAAAATGGGATTTTAACCATAGCCATATAGGCTAGAATTGATAATACGATGCATAAGAGATTATGGCTAGATGGGCCTTATTCATTGACTACATCTCTTCATCTCTTTCTTAGGATCCCTGCTGGCATTGTAGGATAGGCATTGATTGCACTGCTAACCATAAGGTTCCAGAACCAAACTCTCTGGTATTGAGTCAATGCTGATTCCTAGGGATCCCCTATGGGTTTCTGAGTAGAAAGCCCAGGCTTTCTCCTACTGGTACTGGTAGTTTTGAACTGTCGACCATGCAGATTGCAACCCAGTGATTAACTGCTGTACCACCAGGGTTCTGAGGTTCTTAAGGTTCAAATTTACCAACTGTTGCTCAGGAGAAAGATGAGACTATTAGTTTCTGTAAGGATTTACAGCCTTGGAAAACCAATATAGGGTCATTGTGAGTTAGAATCAACTAGAGGGCTGTGATAGAATCTCTTTATAGATATTTTAATTTATGTATATATATTGCTAACCCAGTTTTCTTTTGTTCTTTGGGCCTGTTTTTTTTCCTAATTGTTTTATTAGGGGCTCATAGAACTCTTATCACAATCCATATATATACATACATCAATTGTATAAAGCACATCTGTACATTCTTTGCCCTAATCATTTTTTTTACATTTTATTAGGGGCTCATACAATTCTTATCACAATCCACACATATACATACATCAATTGTGTAAAGCACATTCCTACATTCTTTGCCTTAATCATTTTGAAAGCATTTGCTCTCCACTTAAGCCCTTTGCATTAGGTCCTCTTTTTTTCCCCCTCCCTCGCTTGCCCCCCCTCCCTCATGAGCCCTTGATAATTTATAGATTGTTATTTTGTCATATCTTTCCCTATCCGGAGTCTCCCTTACCCCCCCCACCCTTCTCTGCCGTCCGTCTCCCAGAGAGGAGGTCACATGTGGATCCTTGTAATCAGTTCCCCCTTTCCAACCCACTCACCCTCCACTCTCCCAGCATTGCCCCTCATACCATTGGTCCTGAATTTATCATCCACCCTGGATTCCCTGTGCCTCCAGCTCCCATATGCACCAGTGTACAACCTCTGCCCTATCCAGTCCTGCAAGGTAGAATTCGGATCATGGTAGTTGGGGGAGGAAGCATCCAGGATCTGGGAGAAAGCTGTGTTCTTCATCGGTACTGCATCGCACCCTGACTGACCCATCTCCTCTCCTAAACCCCTCTATGAGGGGATCTCCAGTGGCCGACAAATGGGCTTTGAGTCTCCACGCTGCACTTACCCCTTCATTCACTATGGTGTGTGTGTGTGTGTGTGTGTGTGTGTGTGTGTGTAAAATTAAAAACTTTTATACAATAGCCTATACTCCAGGATAAAGTGTAACTATCTGCTTTGTACTCCTCCTGGATCATTGCAGTATCCCCACTTTGGGAAACACTGCTATAGAGGGACAGGAGTATGGAAATGCTTATAGTGCCCTCTCTGCAACAAACTTTGATTCACAGTTTTAAGGTAATAGTGATGTGTGAGCTGAACTATATTAAGCTTACATTTTATAGGTCAAAAATGATTGGATGTTGGCACTTTAATTTCAAGCATCTTAATGTAATCTAACATTCCATCTTCCATAAATTTTGTTTTATTTTTAAAATACTAAATGAAAATTAATTGATTGCTAAGTTACTGTGTAAGCAAAATGAAAGAGCATGAAACTGAATCTTTTAAATGTATTTTTAAGTATTCCTGAGAAACAAGAGATTGGAAGACTTGATTTCCTTTGAAAAACAGTTTGTTCACTCCCTCAATGTATGAATATCTCCTTTTATTAAATTGGAACTCTATGATGCTCACTCTCCCGACACAACGGCTGGATTCGTTAGTACTTTCCAACAATCTTTCTGTGGAGTCCTTGGGGCTCTCACTATGTAAAATCATACTATCTGCAAATAGTGACAGCTTGACCTATTTTTTGCCCAATTATATTCCTTTTATTTTAAAATATTTTTGCTGTCTGTCTGGCTAAGATGTTTATTGTAGTACAATGTTGAATAAGAATATTGATGAGGGACACTCTTATCTACTTCCTGTTTTCATTTTTTCTAAATGATCGTGATCAGGGTTTGAGGATTATGCTCATTTCATAGAATGCGTGTGGGAGTTTGCTGTCAGTTTCTATATTTTGGAATAGTCTGCACAGAATTAGTTATGGCTCTTCCCTGAATACTTGCTAGCATTCTCCTGTGAAGCCAACATACATACTTCTTTAGAACCTTTCTTGGTTGGAAGTCTCTTGGTGACCTCTAATTCTTCTTTTGCTCTACATGTATCTTTTTATTTCATTTGGATCTTTTGTGATGGCACCCTTTTCATCTCAAATTCTAGATATTTGCATCTTTCTTTTCCTTTGTTAAGTTTTCTATCAGTTTGTCGATTTTGTTAATCTTTTCATAACCAACTTTTTGTCTTGTTGATTTCCCCCCCATTTTTCAGTTCATTTATTTCTGCTTCAATTTTTATTAGTTCTTTCCCTTTATTGTTGAAGGACTTATGTGGTTTCCCTCTTTCTACTTGTTGGAAGTGTTTTATTAGTATTGGTTTTGGATTTCTCTCATATTTCGTGTGTGTATTGATTGCTATAAATTGACTTCAGATAACTGCATTGGTTGTATCCGAGTTTTTGGTATGATGTGTTATAGGTTTGCTTGTTTTAAGGAGTTTCTTAATTTCTCGTTTTCGTTTACTCTAGTGTCCAGTCATTTTGAAATGGTATGTTGTTCAGTCTCCATGTGTTTGTCTTTTTGTTCCTTTTCTTTCTGTTGTAGATTTCCAGTTTTATAACATTGTGATCTGAGAAAATGAATTGTTGAATTCAAAATTCCTTTATTTTTTCCTCCTCAGGAAATAACCTTTATTTCTCCCTTGTATTTGAGGGATATTTTTGTTCAGTATAATATTCTTGGCTGGCTTCCTTCCGCCCCACCCCCCCTTCCACCCGTCACAATTGTATATATGTCATTCCATTGTCTTCTTGCCTGCAGGTCTTTTGCTGAGAAGTCTGAATTTATCCTTATCAACTTTCCTTTGTAGATGACTTTTCCTTTTTCTCTAGCTGCCCTCAGATTCTCTCCTTTTCTTTATGTCTTGATGTTTTCTCTTTGGTTGTCCATTCTTCTCAGCTTGTTGAATAGTGTGTTGAAATTTTCTTCCATGGTTTCTTGTACTATTCTCTGTAGATTTTTTTTTTTTTGGTGGTGTTCTTTTCCCAGCATTTCTTTTCTTTTTTCTTTTCTTAGATGGGTTCTTATGATAGTGTCCTACAGGATTTATTTGGATGCTTCCGGGATTTTTTGTTGATTGCTTCTCTTGTCTACTGTCGTGAGGGTAATTGTCTTCAAGCTCATTTATTTTATTTTCCTTTTCCATTTTATTCCTCTAGCCTTTTACTATGTTGCCTAATTCAGTTATCTCATTGCTTGTCTTCTAGAATCCTTTGCTTTAAGGATTTTAGTTTCTCAATTTCTTCTGTTTTTCTCATGAACATTCCCCAGATCTCATGACCTACGCATCATTCTTCTGAATTCTGTTACTGGTGGTTCACAATCACATCTTCAGACTATTCCATTGGTTTGAGTGCTACTTGGTTGTTCATGTTTGTTTTTCTTGAATTTGGAAGCTTTCTGTGCTTGACTGCTGTTTCTTCAGCATTGTGGTGTGTGAGCTGCTGGTCATACAGAGGTAGAGTTTGTCTAGTGACACAGGTGAGTTCTAATAGGAGCTGGAAAACATACAGTGGTGAAATGAAAAGAAGGGGCAAGGTGCCTAAGTGGGGATAGTGGCTGGGAAAAATAGAATAAAATAAAAGTAATGATAACAATAAAGTAATGATAGTAATAAGTGACTGTGAATAAGCCAACAGACTTGCAAAAATAATGGGAAAATATTTTCAGAGGGGTAATCACAATAAGGAGCTCTGGTCATATAATGGTTATGTATTGAGTTGTAATCCGAAAGGTCAACATTTTAAAACCACCAGCTGCTCCGCCAAAAAAAGGAGACTTTCTATTCCCATAAACAGTTACAGTCTCAGAAACTCACCGGACAGTTTTACCCTGTCCTATAGGATCACTGTGAGTTGACACTTGCGGGCAGAGAGTTAATCTCAATTAATAGGTTTCATGGAAAGATATTTAATGAGAGAACAGCAAGAAAATAGAAAGATAATTGATAGAAGTACAAGGATCAAAAAAAAAGACTTGGGTATGGTTGTGGGTACCAGATTCTGCTATTGTGGCAATGTGAATGAATGTGAGCATATCTGTGCACTTAGGAGGTCCTGGAAAGCCCATGCTAGAGTGGGTATGCTGGGATACACAGACCTGTCTCTTCCTGGGAGGAATGTGGATTCTCAGGAGGGTGGAGTCACTCCAGAAGAGGAAGTAGGAGATCAAAAAAGAGAGAGAGTATTAAAATAGAACAAAAGTACAAAATCCAAAAATATATATAATAAAGCTACCTTGTGGGTGGGGATTCCTGCTCTTTTAGTAGTCTGTGTGTACATGTATGCGGTATCACGACGCTGGCACACGGGATGGAATGCCTTGTAGAACAAAGCAGGAAAAGAGGAGAAAGATGGGGAAATGGTACAAAGCGTACCTTGGGTACTGAGTATGTGTGTACCAAGCTGCCCAAGTGATCTGCTAGCTATCTGTGTCCCTAGAGGCCAGGGAGGTAGAGGGTTGGCTGGCTGACTGTCTTTTCTCAGGGGCCACGAAGAATCACGATGCTTGTAGAAGCAACTCATGTTGCTGCTCATCCGTAAAGGGGAGTCTGTCAGCAGGCCTTGCTGCTTTCCACTTTGAGAAACTTGGGTCAACTTGGCTTTTAAGTTGAATTTCTTGCTACCAGGAAGTGCAGAATCTCTCTCATAGTGGAAACTCTTTGGTAGTTGCTGAGCACATCCTCCCGGGCTTGTTATATGGTGGCCATCTTACCCCATTTTCTGTCTTTTTCTACTTGAGGTATTATAGTAGTATAGATGTATTTTTTTCTCACAACAACAACCTTACATTATTTATTGTTAAACATGATTAGGAAGCAAAAAAACAAGGAATAAACCAGATTATTTGCCGATTGAAGTTCAATTCATCACATGGGGACAAAAATCTTAATTCATGATTTGAGCCTGGGAAAATGCGGCCATGCGTGCCATCCTTCAGGGGGCTCCTTACAGACCCAGCTTGGTTCTTCTCCAATGTCTTCTCTTGGAGTTGTACCTGATTTTATTACCAGTTTTCATTCGAATCCATTGGGGAATGGGCAGATTCTGCTTCTGTTTCTTGGCCAGGAATCTCTTGATCCTGAAAGTCTTATGAGATGACATGGTGAAGTCGGAGCACCACCACACTCGGGGTGGCAGAGAGACGGAGAGGTAGATGTATTTTTTAATATCATTTTATTAGGGGCTCTTACACCTCTTATAGCAATCCATATATCAATTGTATCAAGCACATTTGTACATATGTTGTCACCATTATTTTCAAAACATTTTCTAATTGAGGCCTTGGTATCAGCTCCTGTTTTATTTCCCTCCCTCACCCTCATGACTCCTTGTTAAATTATAAATTATTATTATTTTCATATTTTACACTGTCTGCAGTCTCCCTTTACTCTGTTGCTTGTCCCCTGCAGGTGGGGAGTGGCTTATATGTCGATCATTGTGACTGGTTTTCCTTTTCTCCCCTTCCTCTCCCATCTTCCCCTTCCCCTCATGGTATTGCTACTCCCATTACTGTTCCTGAGGGATTTATCTGTCCTGGATTCCGTGTACCAAGAGCTCTGATATGTACTAGGGTACATGTTCCTGTCAAGCCAGATTTGTAAGCTAGAACTGGGGTCAGGATAGTGGGGTGCCAAGGTCAATTAAAGAGCTAGAGTAGTGTGTATTTTGTTGGTGCTAAACTTCACCCTGACTGACTTGACCCTTCTGTGAGGAGATGTCCAATTGTTTACAAATGGGCCTTGGGTCTCCACTCCAAACCCCCCCCCCAATTCATATCTATATGATGGTTTGTTTTGGGTCATCTGATACCTGATCCTGTTGACACCTTGTGATCACACAGGCTGTGTGCTTCTTTCATGTGGGTTTTATTGCTTCCCTGCTAGATGGCCGCTTGTTTAACTTCAAGCCTTTAAGACCCCAAACACTGTATCTTTTCATAGCTAGGCACCATCAGCTTTCTTCACCACATTTGCTAATGCACCCATTTGACTTTAGCTATCATGTCAGGAAGGTGAGCATCACAGAATGCCAGGTTATTAGAAGGAAGTGTTCTTGCGTTGCGGGAGGACTTGAATAGAGAACCAATATTCATCTGCAACCTTGATATTAAACATAAATATATGAACATAGACCCATATCCCTATCATTATATAAGTATATTTTTATATATGTGTGTATATTTACACCTCTATAAATGTCTTTTGCCTCCAACATACGATCCTTGAACTAACTACAAGTTTTCTTTCTTGATGTGTTTTGTTTTGTTCTTTGTCAGTGATTTGTTGTTGTTTTGTTGTCTGGTTGTATACTGTTGCTTTGTTTTCCTCTGTCTTATTTTCGTGCATGTTATTGTCTCCACAGGTCTGTCTAAATAAGACAGGCTGGATGAACTATCTGGAGGAAAAACAATGGACCGACAGTTCCGGGGGGGCTTGGGATAGGGGAAGTGGGGGGGGTAAGGAAGTGGTGTTAACAAACCCAGGGACAAGGGAACAACATGGGACCCAAAATGGTAGTGAGGAGGGAGTGGCAGGCCTGGTAGGGAATGATCAAGGGTAAGGTTACATAAAGAAGAGGTATAGCTGTAACTCAGGTGGGGATGGAGCTTGGTAGTAGGGCAGGAGGAAAGTCAAGGGAGATGGAGGAAAGAGCTAGGAGTCAAAGGGCATTTATAGAGGTCTAGACAAAGACATGTGCATGCAAATATATATATATATATGGATGGATAAATAAATCTATGTGTCTATATTTATAGGTTTAGTTTTAAGGTGGCAGAAGGACCTTGGACCTCTACTCAAGCACTCCCTCAATGCATGAATACTTTCTTTTATTAAGTTGGCACTCTACGATGCTCACTCTCCCTACACAACTGCTGAAGCCAAAGTGGGTGAACAAGTAAATGTAGTGAAGAAAGCTGATGGTGCCCGGCTATCAAACGAGATAGTGTCTGGGGTCTTAAAGGCTTGAAGATAAACAAGCGGCCATTTAACTCAGAAGGCACAAAGCCCACATGGAAGAACACACCAGCCTGTGTGATCGCGTGGTCCTGAAGGGATCAGTTATCAGGTATCAAAGAACAAAAAAATCATATCATTGGGTGCACACCTCCATGATACGATCACCAATGACAAACGGGTGCATAAGCAAATGTGGCGAAGAAAGCTGATGGTACCTGGCCATCAAAAGAGATAGTGTCTGGGGTCTTAAAGGCTTGAAGGTGAACAAGCGGCCATCTAGCTCAGAAGCAATAAAGCCCACATGGAAGAAGCACACCAGCCTGTGCAATTACGAGGTGCCAAAGGCATCATACGAAATATATATATATATATACCATAGTGAATGAAGGGGGAAGTGCAGAGTGGAGACCCAAAGCCCATTTGTCAACCACTGGAGATCCCCTCATAGAGGGGTTTAGGAGAGGAGATGGGTCAGTCAGGGTGCGATGTAGTACTGATGAAGAACACAGCTTTCCCCCAGATCCTGGATACTTCCTTCCCCCAACTACCATGATCCGAATTCTACCTTGCAGGACTGGATAGGGCAGAGGTTGTATGTACACCGGTGCATATGGGAGCTGGAGACACAGGGAATCCAGGGTGGATGATACCTTCAGGACCAGGGGTCTGAGGGGTGATACTGGGAGAGTGAGGGTGAGTGTGTTGGAAAGGGGGAACCGATTACAAGGATCCACATGTGACCTCCTCCCTGGGAGATGGACGGCAGAGAAAGGGAGGAAGGGAGACTCCGGATAGGGAAAGATATGACAAAATAACAATCTATAAATTATCAAAGGCTCATGAGGGAGGGGGGCCGGGGAGGGAGGGGGAAAAAAAGAGGACCTGATGCAAAGGGCTTAAGTGGAGAGCAAATGCTTTGAAAATGATTAGGGCAAAGAATGTAGGGGTGTGCTTTATACAATTTATGTATGTATTTGTATGGATTGTGATAAGAGTTGTATGAGCCCCTAATAAAATGTAAAAAAAAATGTCTTTTGCCTCCTTTCCTCCTCTATTTCCCTTTACTTTCCTCCTGCCCCACTATCATGTTTGACCTTCATTTGGCTCTCAGTAATTCCTCTTTCAGCTACATTGCACTTGATCTAACCCCACCAGGCATTCTACACCTTCCTCTCCATCAATTTTAGATCTCTTGTTGTTCCCTGTCTGTGGGTCTGTTGGCTCCCCTCCCCCTTCCCTAGCTCTCCCTTTCTCTTATCCCCTGGAACCGTTGGTCCCATTTTCTTCTCAGGATTGTAGGATTTGAATTTTTCTAATATGGTTATAAAGTTCTTTCCTGTTGTTTTGTTTATATAGTGGATAACATTGATTGTTTTTCTAATATGTAACCATCATTGCACCCTTGTTATGAATTCATGTTGGTCATGATGATTTACTTTACTGAGATATTTATTGTTGGCTTTATTAGGTAGGGTTTTGTTGAGATATTTTTACATTTATGTTCATAAGGGATATTGCTGTATTATTTTCTTTCCTGGCTATGTTTCTGTCTGATTTGGGTATAATGATTTTACAAGTTTCATAAAATGAATTTGGGGACTTTCCATTTTTATTATGTCCTACAATGGTTTGAATAAAATTGGTGTCAACTCTTCTTTGAATGTATTGGGAGTTTTTAATTGCATGACTCGTTTCTCTTTTCAATATGTATGTTTACTTTTCCTGCTTCAGTGTGTTCGTGTATGATAGATGGTGGTGTTGTTGCTGTTATTGGAAGGTGCTGTGGAGTTATTCCAACTCAGTGTTCCTATGGACAATAGAACAAAACCCTGCCCCATACTGTGCAGTCCTCACTATTGTTCTTATCTTTGAGCCCAGTGATGCAGCTACTGTGTCAATCCATCTTGTTGAAGGTTTTCCTCGGTTCTAAAACCCGGTACGTTTATCATGCGTGGGACACGTCTCCAAGGTCTGTCTCCCTGGACAACATGTCCAAAGTACATTAAACCAAGTCTTGTCATTTTCTGCTACAGAGCCTTCTGGATGCACTTTTTCTAAGACAATTTTTGTTTTCAGTTCCTCTTTTTAAGTAACTTATTTTTCCTCAATTGCTGTCAGGATTCCTGTCATTTGTAACTTTCATCATGATATGTCATGATTATTTTATTTCAGTCAGCCCTGCTTTTGGTTTGTTTAGCTTCATGAGTACATTTTTTACCATGTCATGATATATTAAGGAAGTTTCCTTCTCTCTGCTCTTTTGATTGTTTTGTTTGTTTCTTCCTGTTTTTTTGTCCAATCACACATAATGTACTTGATGTTGTCCCACAGAATTCTGTGATTTTCTCTAGATTTTCTTGTCTATTTTAAAAATTATTCCTTTACCAAATTAGGTTGAGAGATTTTCTTTAATCTCACTGATGAACTCTTTCTGATTCAATTCTAGTCCATTTGCTCTTTTTTAAAGTTAAAAGATCATACTACTGGGGACTCAGTTAGTTTATTGTGCCAACCTGGCCGATAAGCACATGTGGGGTTAATTGAAGGGCAGAGGGATAAATGGCTCAGTGAGCCTCACCTTTCTAGTTCTCGGGTCTCTTGCTTTGTGGTCACACCAGGGTGCAACTGCTTTCGCAGTTCCCTGCTTCAGCTTGCAAGACAGACTTCCTGCAAGACATCCCCAGGGAGAAGCCACATGAACGTACCCCGATGCAGCCCTGGGTGCTGGAGCACCCACGTGGAGACCCCTGCCAGCGCTGAGATGCTTACATATTCATTGACTCAGCTTTCCTCTGCAGTCGACATCATTGTGTCTGTTTTGTGAGATGGAGCAGGACTTTGTGGACTGTTATTGGCCTAATGGGTTAATGTTGGACTTGTGGGCTTGGGCAGCACTGGGTTGGGATATTTTCTTGATGCGCACTTAACCTTTACATACAACTCTCTCTTATACACAAGTTGCTGTAGATTTATTTCTCCAAAGTACCTAGACTAATAAAGGGGCTCTTAGAGCTCTTATAACAATCAATACATCAATTGTATCAAGCATATTTGTACATATGTTGCCAAGATTATTTTCTAAACATTTACTTTCTATTTGAGCCCTTACTATTAGACCCCAGGGACTCTCAAGGGGCAGGATTGTACTAGGAGGCCAAGCGGTGCAGTCCGTATGCCCTTGTGATGATACTGGCCTTGCTGTGCCCCAAGGTCAGTTAGCCCCTAGGGCAAGGCAGGGCATGAAGTGAGACCAGTGTTAAGAGCTCCGCTGGTGTAGGCAGTCCCCAAAGGAGAGAGGGCCACCGTTGATCCCAAACCCTAGCGAGGTGATCTCCTGGCTGTCTTTTCAGGCAAGTGGGGGAGATATGTCAGTTACGTGGGCGCTGACAGAAAATGAACCAGCCATGTGATGGACATGGGGCTTAGAGGAGCCAGCAGAGAGCAGGCTGCCACGGTCAGGCCTTATCAGGGGTTTAGAGGCCAGGGTCAAAATATCAGTCCCTCTTTTTCCCCTCCCTCCCCACCCCACCTTGACCCCTTGATAAATTATAAATTATTATTATTTTCATATCTTAACCAACCACTCTCTCCCGTCACCCTTGGTTTCTGTTGATCGTCCCCCTGGGGTGGGGGTGTGGTTATGTGTCAATCATTGGAGTCACCTTTCTCCTGCCCTCCTGGTATCACTACTTCCATTGTTATTCCTTGATTCAGTGTGTGTCTGGAGCTCTTATCTGTATCTGTGTACATGTTCTGGTCTAGCCCGCAGTGAAAGGCAGGACTGGAGTCATGGTAGTGGGGCGTGAGGAACCTCAAGGAACCAGAGGAATATTGTATATTTCATTGGTGTTATACTGCATCCTAGTTGACTCATCCCTTGTGACCCTTTTGCAAGGAGATGTTCCATTATCTACTGATGGATTTGGGGGGTGTGTGTGGGGTGTGTGTGTGTGTGTGTTTTGGGTCTTCTGATGCCTGTTACCTGATCCCATCTCATGATCACACAGGCTGGTGTGCTTCTTCCATGTGGGTTTGTTTATCAGCTAGACAGCTGCTTGTTTAACCTCAAGCCTTTCAGATCCCAGATGCTATATCTTTTGATAGAAGAGGTACCATCAGCTTTCTTTTTTTTTTTTTTAATATTAGCATGGTGTGTTTTATTTTTGCAGTACTTTCACATATCCTGCTCCAATTAGTGATACTTATTTTCCCCAGAGATAAAGAAAACAAGGGAATGGGTTATTAAGCTAAACTGAAATAAGGTATGAATAGCAAACTAGTAAATGTACAAGTAATTTTCTCACATAACACTTGATCACTAGAGTATGAATAGCAGCTTCTCCAACTCTGACACCAAGCGATTACATTTAATGCGATGGAAAGTTAATGTCCAAGCCTGGGTGAGCAGCATCTGACACTTGTCAGAGCCAGTCTTAGTTTTCTGTTGTTGTTGTGGTCGGGTGCTGTCGAACCAGCTCCACCTCACAGTGACCCTCTAGACAAGAGAGCACACCCCATCCAGTCCTGAACCATCCCCAGTATCGCTCTATTTTTGCATCATTGTTGCAGGCAATCCATCAGCTTTCTTTACCACATTTGCTTGTGCACCCATTTTGTCTTCACCAATCATGCCAGGAGGGTGAGCATCACAACATGCCAGGTTCTTAGAACAAAGTATTCTTGTATTGAAGGCAGGCCCTGAGCAGAGACCTAAAGTCCATCTACTACATCAATGTCTTGCCATATATGATGTACATAGACCAATACCTCTATTTTTATGAATTAATGTATTTACATAGGTACACACTTATGCTTATACCTCTATCTATAGCTTTGCTTCCTAGATCTTTCCTGTTTCTTTTTACCTTTCTTCTACCTCACCATCACACTCACCCTTCTTCCACCTTAGTAGTTCTTCTCAGCTAAATTGCTGTTACCCCAACACCACCAGGATCTCTATGTCCTCCTCATTGTTGATTTTAATTCCTTAGTTATTCCCCTGTCTTTGGCATTGTTTGCTTACCACTCCCTTCCCCTGCCTCCTTCTACTCGCAAAGTCCTTTGCTCTTCTAATGCGTTATCTGTTTCTCTCATCTTAGTATTAATCTTCTGAATTTCTCTTTGCTGTGGTGTACGGTTTCTAGTTTCAATTGATGTGTTATTTTAGTGCTTTCCTGAATTACTCTAAAGTGTGTGTGTGTGTGTGTGTTCAGTTTTTCTTTAGCTTCGCAATCTTTCCTTTCTCCCGGTTCATTGATAGTATAAAAGTATAATTTTTAATAGTTTATGAGGTAATTTCAATGCCTTTTCTTCCTGAAAAAAGGTCTTCTAGCTCTTTATTGGTCATGTGCTTCAGCTGTTCTGTCTTGTTTCTTCATATAAACTTAAATTGCCTTTGCCACTGAGATGTTGTAGTATTAGTGTTTTTGTGTTTAATTGATCTTAGTATCTTGAGACTGCAGACACTCCACCTATCTACTGGTTGTTGTAAAGGATAATCTGAGAATGTGTGTGGTACTGTTTGTTGTTATTATAGCACAGTTAGCAATGGTTTGTTTGGTGGTCTCACTTACGTAAAGATGATCAGGTGGTACAGGAGTATGTAGTGTCTGTCACTGTATAGGTATGACTACAGGCATAGAGGTGGCTAGGCCTGCGATTGCTGTCCACTGTCAGGTAGAACAGGAAGGGACAAAAAAAATTGCCAACGAAGAAATAATTTTTGAAAAAGAAACCAGCAAGAGACAGCGGACAAACAAGAGCAAGTGAAAGGAATTTAATAACTAGAAGTGTGTGTGTGTGTGTGTGTGTGTGTGTGTCAAAAACCAAGGTAGAGAAAAATAAAAGAGAAGCTAATCAAAACATAAAAAAGGAAAGGAAGGGAACTGGAAAAGTAAATTAAAATGGAAAGAATAGAAGTATAAGCAGACATAAAGAAGAAAGCAGAGTGCAGAAGTGATTAAAATAAATAAAAGGAAGTGAAGGAAAAACAAAGAGAAAACTTGGGGTGAGGACCTTTTTGTATAGGTCACAGCCTCTAGGGGGTTGAATATTGATTCCAGATGGAGCTTGGCAGGCCTATCTGTTTTCTGTGGTCCACGCTCCTGATCCAGTAGGGTGTTTTTACAGCTTAGGTGATAGCTGAGGGGAATCTTTCTGGTAGAGAAGCAGCTGGGTCAGAATGGCTAATCATGGGGGAACTTTCCACGTGTCCAAGAGCAGCGAGGGATCCAGCATTGTATTTTTTGCTAGTGCTATGAGGAGAATCTCAAGCATTTCTGGGCATGGGGGTGATAATCCATCTCTAGGCATGGGGATGTTAAACCATGAGGGCATAGCTTTGTCTTCACGCTGGTCTCCACTGACAACATGTCCAAAGTCTAACCATCCTTACTTCTAATGGGAATTCTGGCCGTACTTCCAAGACAGATTTTGTTTGTTCTTTTGGCAGTCCATGGTACTGTCAATATTCTTTGCCAGTACCATGGTTCAAATTCATACAGTTTACCTGGGTCTTCTTCACTCAATGGCAAGCTTTTCACATGCAGATGAGGCAAATGAAAATACCATGGTTTGGATCAGGTGTACTTCCTGCTTAAAGTAACATCCTAACTTTTCAACATTCTAAAGAGCTCTTATGCAGCAGATCTACCCAGTGCAATGTATCTTTTCATCTCTTGACTGCTGCTTCCAGGAGCATTGCTTGTGGATCCAGACAAGACAAAATCCTTGACAACTTCAAGTTTTTCTCGATTTATCATCATGTTACCTATTGGTTCAGTTGTGAGGATTTTGGTTTTCTTTGTGTTGAGTTGTATCCCACATTGAAGGCTGATTAAGAGTAAATTTCAGAGTCTCTTCTGACATGCACTTGTATCTTTTCTTTATTTCCATTTTTTAAAATGACACTGTGCTTTATTCAGAGATGTTCTCAAAATTTGGTGGGTTATTATCAAGGTTGTATATTGACTCTCGTGTACTTGTTTGCATTTTCTTGAACTTCAACTTGAGCTCACATATGAACAATTGCTGATCTGTTCCACAATCAGCCCCTGGACTGGTTTCAGTTGCTGATATTGAGCTTCTTTTATTGTCTCTTCCCACAGGTGTAGTCAATTTGATTTCCGTGCATTCCATCTGGAGAAGTCCACATTTATGGTCACCTTTTTTGTTGTTGATCAAATGTTTGAAGAAATCATTAATCATGCAAAATTCTAACATCCAATCAAGATAAATTGGTAATTATTGGTGATTGGAGTGCAAATGTTGGAACCAAAGAGGAAAGAACAGAAGTTGGAAAATATAGTATATGCTATCAGCAATTTATTGGTCTTGCAAACTCTGTCATGCGATCTCCAGCTTGGTTTCTATCACCAAGACCATATTTTTCAACTACTGATCCTTCCTCTTTGTTTTCAACTTTTGCATTCCAATAGCATTTTGATAGCAAGTCTGACAAATTTGGGACTGAATATGGTGGTAGAATTATTCAATTTCTGCATCACCAGCTTTGGGTGGTTGGTGCATAAATTTGAACAATAGTTGTATTGATTGGTTCTCCTTGAAGGGGCATAGATAGCATCCTATCAAAGATAGCATTGTACATTAAAATAGATCTTAAAATGTCCTTTTGATGATGAATGCAATGTTGTTTCTCTTGATTGTGTCATTTCCAGCAGAGTAAACCATAAGATTTTCTGTTTCAAAATGGTCAATATCAGTCCATTTCAGCTAACTAATGCTTACAATATCAATCTTTATGTATTCCATTTCATTTTTAATGACTTCCAATGTCCCTAGATTCATATTTCATACATCCCAAGTTTCAATTATTAATGACGATTTGAACAGTTTCTCCTCATTTTGAGTTGTGCCCCATCAGCAAATGAAGGTCCTGATGGCTATACTCGATTTGCATCATTATGGTCGACTTGCCTATGAAAAGTCAGCTCTTCCTCTTCCTCAGCCGTATTTTGAGTACTTTCCAAGTTGAAGAGCTCATCTTCTGGCACACGTTCTGACAATGTTCTTCTGTTGTTCATGGGGGGGTCTAGTAACTGACAGTGTTGCTGCTATCCATAGGGTTTTCAATGGCTCATTCTTCCCATGCAGGCAGCCAATTCCTTCTTCATTGTCTGTTCTTTGTCTGGAAGCTCTTTGGGTGACCCTGCTGGTATATGAAATGCCAATCACATAGCTCCCAGTATCTCACAAAACAAAAGTCACCACAGTACCACAAAATGCCAGACAAGTGATGGACCTCTATTCTTAGTGAGGCGTGGCCTGGTGGGAGGAATGGGCCCTTAGGTGGTTCTCATCCACTTACTGGAACAAATACTGTTAGTTCTTATTTCATAAATGTGAAATGCATAAAAGAGACCCCCCCCAAAATATCCTCCAATTCAGACTTTCTGCCTTTTAAAAGAGGATAACCCACTCTGATTCAAAGTCATTGAGGTGTTTTGTTTTCCCCTCCCTCTGAGGCTACAGAGACTAGACTAATCACAGCTGAGGTGGAGCGACTGAAATGACTTAAAGCACCAGCTAGACTGGCTGTCAGAAGCAGCTACAGTCAATAGCTACAGACTGACAGAGCGGCTCAGCCAAGAGCTGAGGGTTCTCAACTCCCACTTCTACTGATGGGCACAGCCAGTGGCCTCTGGGAGTTGACTGGAACCCAGCAGCCAGCTGTGTGGAGCAAGCTAATTCATCTCAGCCTGGCCCAGGTCATCAAGTCACTGAAGGAGTATCGGGAAAGAGGGAAGAAATTTGGGGTCCCACATTTGGCCACAGACAAAAGTTGTTCTGTGTTTAGACAGTAGTTCTGGGCCTGAGTTTGGGGCAGGTGTGATGAAGGAAAGTCTCACTTCATGCCCTGCCTTGCCCTAGGGGCTAACTGACCTTGGGGCACAGCAAGGCCAGTATCATCACAAGGGCATACGGACTGCACCGCTTGGCCTCCTAGTACAATCCTGCCCCTTGAGAGTCCCTGGGGTCTAATAGTAAGGGCTCAAATAGAAAGTAAATGTTTAGAAAATAATCTTGGCAACATATGTACAAATATGCTTGATACAATTGATGTATTGATTGTTATAAGAGCTCTAAGAGCCCCTTTATTAGTCTAGGTACTTTGGAGAAATAAATCTACAGCAACTTGTGTATAAGAGAGAGTTGTATGTAAAGGTTAAGTGCGCATCAAGAAAATATCCCAACCCAGTGCTGCCCAAGCCCACAAGTCCAACATTAACCCATTAGGCCAATAACAGTCCACAAAGTCCTGCTCCATCTCACAAAACAGACACAATGATGTCGACTGCAGAGGAAAGCTGAGTCAATGAATATGTAAGCATCTCAGCGCTGGCAGGGGTCTCCACGTGGGTGCTCCAGCACCCAGGGCTGCATCGGGGTACGTTCATGTGGCTTCTCCCTGGGGATGTCTTGCAGGAAGTCTGTCTTGCAAGCTGAAGCAGGGAACTGCGAAAGCAGTTGCACCCTGGTGTGACCACAAAGCAAGAGACCCGAGAACTAGAAAGGTGAGGCTCACTGAGCCATTTATCCCTCTGCCCTTCAATTAACCCCACATGTGCTTATCGGCCAGGTTGGCACAATAAACTAACTGAGTCCCCAGTAGTATGATCTTTTAACTTTAAAAAAGAGCAAATGGACTAGAATTGAATCAGAAAGAGTTCATCAGTGAGATTAAAGAAAATCTCTCAACCTAATTTGGTAAAGGAATAATTTTTAAAATAGACAAGAAAATCTAGAGAAAATCACAGAATTCTGTGGGACAACATCAAGTACATTATGTGTGATTGGACAAAAAAACAGGAAGAAACAAACAAAACAATCAAAAGAGCAGAGAGAAGGAAACTTCCTTAATATATCATGACATGGTAAAAAATGTACTCATGAAGCTAAACAAACCAAAAGCAGGGCTGACTGAAATAAAATAATCATGACATATCATGATGAAAGTTACAAATGACAGGAATCCTGACAGCAATTGAGGAAAAATAAGTTACTTAAAAAGAGGAACTGAAAACAAAAATTGTCTTAGAAAAAGTGCATCCAGAAGGCTCTGTAGCAGAAAATGACAAGACTTGGTTTAATGTACTTTGGACATGTTGTCCAGGGAGACAGACCTTGGAGACGTGTCCCACGCATGATAAACGTACCGGGTTTTAGAACCGAGGAAAACCTTCAACAAGATGGATTGACACAGTAGCTGCATCACTGGGCTCAAAGATAAGAACAATAGTGAGGACTGCACAGTATGGGGCAGGGTTTTGTTCTATTGTCCATAGGAACACTGAGTTGGAATAACTCCACAGCACCTTCCAATAACAGCAACAACACCACCATCTATCATACACGAACACACTGAAGCAGGAAAAGTAAACATACATATTGAAAAGAGAAACGAGTCATGCAATTAAAAACTCCCAATACATTCAAAGAAGAGTTGACACCAATTTTATTCAAACCATTGTAGGACATAATAAAAATGGAAAGTCCCCAAATTCATTTTATGAAACTTGTAAAATCATTATACCCAAATCAGACAGAAACATAGCCAGGAAAGAAAATAATACAGCAATATCCCTTATGAACATAAATGTAAAAATATCTCAACAAAACCCTACCTAATAAAGCCAACAATAAATATCTCAGTAAAGTAAATCATCATGACCAACATGAATTCATAACAAGGGTGCAATGATGGTTACATATTAGAAAAACAATCAATGTTATCCACTATATAAACAAAACAACAGGAAAGAACTTTATAACCATATTAGAAAAATTCAAATCCTACAATCCTGAGAAGAAAATGGGACCAACGGTTCCAGGGGATAAGAGAAAGGGAGAGCTAGGGAAGGGGGAGGGGAGCCAACAGACCCACGGACAGGGAACAACAAGAGATCTAAAATTGATGGAGAGGAAGGTGTAGAATGCCTGGTGGGGTTAGATCAAGTGCAATGTAGCTGAAAGAGGAATTACTGAGAGCCAAATGAAGGTCAAACATGATAGTGGGGCAGGAGGAAAGTAAAGGGAAATAGAGGAGGAAAGGAGGCAAAAGACATTTTTTTTTACATTTTATTAGGGGCTCATACAACTCTTATCACAATCCATACAAATACATACATAAATTGTATAAAGCACACCCCTACATTCTTTGCCCTAATCATTTTCAAAGCATTTGCTCTCCACTTAAGCCCTTTGCATCAGGTCCTCTTTTTTCCCCCTCCCTCCCCGGCCCCCCTCCCTCATGAGCCTTTGATAATTTATAGATTGTTATTTTGTCATATCTTTCCCTATCCGGAGTCTCCCTTCCTCCCTTTCTCTGCCGTCCATCTCCCAGGGAGGAGGTCACATGTGGATCCTTGTAATCGGTTCCCCCTTTCCAACACACTCACCCTCACTCTCCCAGTATCACCCCTCAGACCCCTGGTCCTGAAGGTATCATCCACCCTGGATTCCCTGTGTCTCCAGCTCCCATATGCACCGGTGTACATACAACCTCTGCCCTATCCAGTCCTGCAAGGTAGAATTCGGATCATGGTAGTTGGGGGAAGGAAGTATCCAGGATCTGGGGGAAAGCTGTGTTCTTCATCGGTACTACATCGCACCTGACTGACCCATCTCCTCTCCTAAACCCCTCTATGAGGGGATCTCCAGTGGTTGACAAATGGGCTTTGGGTCTCCACTCTGCACTTCCCCCTTCATTCACTATGGTATATATATATATATATATATATATTTCGTATGATGCCTTTGGCACCTCGTAATTGCACAGGCTGGTGTGCTTCTTCCATGTGGGCTTTATTGCTTCTGAGCTAGATGGCCGCTTGTTCACCTTCAAGCCTTTAAGACCCCAGACACTATCTCTTTTGATGGCCAGGTACCATCAGCTTTCTTCGCCACATTTGCTTATGCACCCGTTTGTCATTGGTGATCGTATCATGGAGGTGTGCACCCAATGATATGATTTTTTTGTTCTTTGATACCTGATAACTGATCCCTTCAGGACCACGCGATCACACAGGCTGGTGTGTTCTTCCATGTGGGCTTTGTGCCTTCTGAGTTAAATGGCCGCTTGTTTATCTTCAAGCCTTTAAGACCCCAGACACTATCTCGTTTGATAGCCGGGCACCATCAGCTTTCTTCACTACATTTACTTGTTCACCCACTTTGGCTTCAGCAGTTGTGTAGGGAGAGTGAGCATCGTAGAGTGCCAACTTAATAAAAGAAAGTATTCATGCATTGAGGGAGTGCTTGAGTAGAGGTCCAAGGTCCTTCTGCCACCTTAAAACTAAACCTATAAATATAGACACATAGATTTATTTCCCCATCCATCTATATATATATATATATATATATATATATATATATATATATATATATATATATATTTGCATGCACATGTCTTTGTCTAGACCTCTATAAATGCCCTTTGACTCCTAGCTCTTTCCTCCATCTCCCTTGACTTTCCTCCTGCCCTACTACCAAGCTCCATCCCCACCTGAGTTACAGCTATACCTCTTCTTTATGTAACCTTACCCTTGATCATTCCCTACCAGGCCTGCCACTCCCTCCTCACTACCATTTTGGGTCCCATGTTGTTCCCTTGTCCCTGGGTTTGTTAACACCACTTCCTTACCCCCCCCACTTCCCCTATCCCAAGCCCCCCCGGAACTGTCGGTCCATTGTTTTTCCTCCAGATAGTTCATCCAGCCTGTCTTATTTAGACAGACCTGTGGAGACAATAACATGCACGAAAATAAGACAGAGGAAAACAAAGCAACAGTATACAACCAGACAACAAAACAACAACAAATCACTGACAAAGAACAAAACAAAACACATCAAGAAAGAAAACTTGTAGTTAGTTCAAGGATCGTATGTTGGAGGCAAAAGACATTTATAGAGGTGTAAATATACACACATATATAAAAATATACTTATATAATGATAGGGATATGGGTCTATGTTCATATATTTATGTTTAATATCAAGGTTGCAGATGAATATTGGTTCTCTATTCAAGTCCTCCCGCAACGCAAGAACACTTCCTTCTAATAACCTGGCATTCTGTGATGCTCACCTTCCTGACATGATAGCTAAAGTCAAATGGGTGCATTAGCAAATGTGGTGAAGAAAGCTGATGGTGCCTAGCTATGAAAAGATACAGTGTTTGGGGTCTTAAAAGCTTGAAGTTAAACAAGCGGCCATCTAGCAGGGAAGCAATAAAACCCACATGAAAGAAGCACACAGCCTGTGTGATCACAAGGTGTCAACAGGATCAGGTATCAGATGACCCAAAACAAACCATCATATAGATATGAATTGGGGGGGGGGGGTTTGGAGTGGAGACCCAAGGCCCATTTGTAAACAATTGGACATCTCCTCACAGAAGGGTCAAGTCAGTCAGGGTGAAGTTTAGCACCAACAAAATACACACTACTCTAGCTCTTTAATTGACCTTGGCACCCCACTATCCTGACCCCAGTTCTAGCTTACAAATCTGGCTTGACAGGAACATGTACCCTAGTACATATCAGAGCTCTTGGTACACGGAATCCAGGACAGATAAATCCCTCAGGAACAGTAATGGGAGTAGCAATACCATGAGGGGAAGGGGAAGATGGGAGAGGAAGGGGAGAAAAGGAAAACCAGTCACAATGATCGACATATAAGCCACTCCCCACCTGCAGGGGACAAGCAACAGAGTAAAGGGAGACTGCAGACAGTGTAAAATATGAAAATAATAATAATTTATAATTTAACAAGGAGTCATGAGGGTGAGGGAGGGAAATAAAACAGGAGCTGATACCAAGGCCTCAATTAGAAAATGTTTTGAAAATAATGGTGACAACATATGTACAAATGTGCTTGATACAATTGATATATGGATTGCTATAAGAGGTGTAAGAGCCCCTAATAAAATGATATTAAAAAATACATCTACCTCTCCGTCTCTCTGCCACCCCGAGTGTGGTGGTGCTCCGACTTCACCATGTCATCTCATAAGACTTTCAGGATCAAGAGATTCCTGGCCAAGAAACAGAAGCAGAATCTGCCCATTCCCCAATGGATTCGAATGAAAACTGGTAATAAAATCAGGTACAACTCCAAGAGAAGACATTGGAGAAGAACCAAGCTGGGTCTGTAAGGAGCCCCCTGAAGGATGGCACGCATGGCCGCATTTTCCCAGGCTCAAATCATGAATTAAGATTTTTGTCCCCATGTGATGAATTGAACTTCAATCGGCAAATAATCTGGTTTATTCCTTGTTTTTTTGCTTCCTAATCATGTTTAACAATAAATAATGTAATGTTGTTGTTGTGAGAAAAAAATACATCTATACTACTATAATACCTCAAGTAGAAAAAGACAGAAAATGGGGTAAGATGGCCACCATATAACAAGCCCGGGAGGATGTGCTCAGCAACTACCAAAGAGTTTCCACTATGAGAGAGATTCTGCACTTCCTGGTAGCAAGAAATTCAACTTAAAAGCCAAGTTGACCCAAGTTTCTCAAAGTGGAAAGCAGCAAGGCCTGCTGACAGACTCCCCTTTACGGATGAGCAGCAACATGAGTTGCTTCTACAAGCATCGTGATTCTTCGTGGCCCCTGAGAAAAGACAGTCAGCCAGCCAACCCTCTACCTCCCTGGCCTCTAGGGACACAGATAGCTAGCAGATCACTTGGGCAGCTTGGTACACACATACTCAGTACCCAAGGTACGCTTTGTACCATTTCCCCATCTTTCTCCTCTTTTCCTGCTTTGTTCTACAAGGCATTCCATCCCGTGTGCCAGCGTCGTGATACCGCATACATGTACACACAGACTACTAAAAGAGCAGGAATCCCCACCCACAAGGTAGCTTTATTATATATATTTTTGGATTTTGTACTTTTGTTCTATTTTAATACTCTCTCTCTCTCTTTTTTGATCTCCTACTTCCTCTTCTGGAGTGACTCCACCCTCCTGAGAATCCACATTCCTCCCAGGAAGAGACAGGTCTGTGTATCCCAGCATACCCACTCTAGCATGGGCTTTCCAGGACCTCCTAAGTGCACAGATATGCTCACATTCATTCACATTGCCACAATAGCAGAATCTGGTACCCACAACCATACCCAAGTCTTTTTTTTTTGATCCTTGTACTTCTATCAATTATCTTTCTATTTTCTTGCTGTTCTCTCAATAAATATCTTTCCATGAAACCTATTAATTGAGATTAACTCTCTGCCCGCAAGTGTCAACTCACAGTGATCCTATAGGACAGGGTAAAACTGTCCGGTGAGTTTCTGAGACTGTAACTGTTTATGGGAATAGAAAGTCTCCTTTTTTTGGCGGAGCAGCTGGTGGTTTTAAAATGTTGACCTTTCGGATTACAACTCAATACATAACCATTATATGACCAGAGCTCCTTATTGTGATTACCCCTCTGAAAATATTTTCCCATTATTTTTGCAAGTCTGTTGGCTTATTCACAGTCACTTATTACTATCATTACTTTATTCTTATCATTACTTTTATTTTATTCTATTTTTCCCAGCCACTATCCCCACTTAGGCACCTTGCCCCTTCTTTTCATTTCACCACTGTATGTTTTCCAGCTCCTATTAGAACTCACCTGTGTCACTAGACAAACTCTACCTCTGTATGACCAGCAGCTCACACACCACAATGCTGAAGAAACAGCAGTCAAGCACAGAAAGCTTCCAAATTCAAGAAAAACAAACATGAACAACCAAGTAGCACTCAAACCAATGGAATAGTCTGAAGATGTGATTGTGAACCACCAGTAACAGAATTCAGAAGAATGATGCTTAGGTCATGAGATCTGGGGAATGTTCATGAGAAAAACAGAAGAAATTGAGAAACTAAAATCCTTAAAACAAAGGATTCTAGAAGACAAGCAATGAGATAACTGAATTAGGCAACATAGTAAAAGGCTAGAGGAATAAAATGGAAAAGGAAAATAAAATAAATGAGCTTGAAGACAATTACCCTCACGACAGTAGACAAGAGAAGCAATCAACAAAAAATCCCGGAAGCATCCAAATAAATCCTGTAGGACACTATCATAAGAACCCATCTAAGAAAAGAAAAAAGAAAAGAAATGCTGGGAAAAGAACACCACCAAAAAAAAAAATCTACAGAGAATAGTACAAGAAACCATGGAAGAAAATTTCAACACACTATTCAACAAGCTGAGAAGAATGGACAACCAAAGAGAAAACATCAAGACATAAAGAAAAGGAGAGAATCTGAGGGCAGCTAGAGAAAAAGGAAAAGTCATCTACAAAGGAAAGTTGATAAGGATAAATTCAGACTTCTCAGCAAAAGACCTGCAGGCAAGAAGACAATGGAATGACATATATACAATTGTGACGGGTGGAAGGGGGGGTGGGGCGGAAGGAAGCCAGCCAAGAATATTATACTGAACAAAAATATCCCTCAAATACAAGGGAGAAATAAAGGTTATTTCCTGAGGAGGAAAAAATAAAGGAATTTTGAATTCAACAATTCATTTTCTCAGATCACAATGTTATAAAACTGGAAATCTACAACAGAAAGAAAAGGAACAAAAAGACAAACACATGGAGACTGAACAACATACCATTTCAAAATGACTGGACACTAGAGTAAACGAAAACGAGAAATTAAGAAACTCCTTAAAACAAGCAAACCTATAACACATCATACCAAAAACTCGGATACAACCAATGCAGTTATCTGAAGTCAATTTATAGCAATCAATACACACACGAAATATGAGAGAAATCCAAAACCAATACTAATAAAACACTTCCAACAAGTAGAAAGAGGGAAACCACATAAGTCCTTCAACAATAAAGGGAAAGAACTAATAAAAATTGAAGCAGAAATAAATGAACTGAAAAATGGGGGGGAAATCAACAAGACAAAAAGTTGGTTATGAAAAGATTAACAAAATCGACAAACTGATAGAAAACTTAACAAAGGAAAAGAAAGATGCAAATATCTAGAATTTGAGATGAAAAGGGTGCCATCACAAAAGATCCAAATGAAATAAAAAGATACATGTAGAGCAAAAGAAGAATTAGAGGTCACCAAGAGACTTCCAACCAAGAAAGGTTCTAAAGAAGTATGTATGTTGGCTTCACAGGAGAATGCTAGCAAGTATTCAGGGAAGAGCCATAACTAATTCTGTGCAGACTATTCCAAAATATAGAAACTGACAGCAAACTCCCACACGCATTCTATGAAATGAGCATAATCCTCAAACCCTGATCACGATCATTTAGAAAAAATGAAAACAGGAAGTAGATAAGAGTGTCCCTCATCAATATTCTTATTCAACATTGTACTACAATAAACATCTTAGCCAGACAGACAGCAAAAATATTTTAAAATAAAAGGAATATAATTGGGTAAAAAATAGGCCAAGCTGTCACTATTTGCAGATAGTATGATTTTACATAGTGAGAGCCCCAAGGACTCCACAGAAAGATTGTTGGAAAGTACTAACGAATCTGTTAAAGTAATGGCATACAAGATTAATAAGCAGAAATCAATTTTAATATGCTATTGAAGAGCTCCAAAATAAAAACATCAAGAAAAAAAATAAAAAAAGAGAAAACAATATCATTTATAATATCCATACAAAAGATGAATACCTGGGAATAAACTTAACCAAAGAAACAAAAGACCTGTACAAAGGAAACTACAGAAAAATCAAAATGTGAATATTACTGAAAGCAATAAATCTATAGATAGAACACAATTCTGATCAAAATCATTTTCTTGGGGGCTCATACAGCTCTTATCACAATCTATGCATCCATCCATTGTGTCTAGCACATTTGTTCATTGTTGCCATCATCATTTTCAAAACAATTTCATTCTACTTGAGCCCTTGGCATGGGCTCCTCATTTTTCCCTCTTCCCTTCTTCACGAACTCTTAATAATTCATAAATTGTTATTAATTTTTCATGTCTTACACTGTCCGAGGTCTCTCTTTATCCTCTTTTCTACTGCCCATGCCCAAGGAGGGGTTACATTGTGATCAGTGCCCCCTCTTGGTACCACTACTCTCACAGCTGTCTACAAATGGGTTTGGGGTCTCCAGTCCACCCTCCCCCTCAATCACATCAATAAGGCTTTTTGTTCTGGGTCTTTGATGCCAGATACCTGATCCCTTCGACACCTCTTTATCACACAAGCTGGTGTGCTTCTTCCATGTGGGCTTTGTTGCTTCTTAGAGAGAGTCACTTGTTCATCTTCAAGCCTGTAAGACCCCAGATGCTATATCTTTGCATTGCTGGACACCATCACCTTTCTTCATTACATTTGCTTATGCACCCATTTGTCTTCAGCAATTCTGGCGGGAAGGTTATCACAGAATGCCAGGTGACTAGAACAAAGTGTTCTTGCGTTGAGGGAGTACTTGAGTAGAGGCCCACTTAATTTTTGGACCTTTTGGACCTACTTTCTATCCAGCTCTTGGTAATCCAGGGTGTGTGCTACAGACTAGTGGACTTAATATTGTTCTTTTGAGGCACACAATATCTTTCATAGGCCACACCAGAAAGAATCCATGTGGAAGCTACATTCACTGGAGTTTGTAAACTGGGCTTTCATTCAAACTCATCAGGAGCCCTTTGATTTAAGACTGAAATTCATCAGTGTGAGAAGATGATGACTGCTATCCCAAGTTATGGAATTGGCAGTTATTGGACTTTGGTTTGACTCTCTGGCCTTCAGGGTGCCTAATGAATGGTGATCCAGGAATACCAAATATTCACTACTTTAATGCTCTTCTTATTTTGTTATGACATGTATTAGTCAGGTATGCATGTTGCTACCTTTTGGAATGAATTTTGTTGAAAGTTTTGTTCCAACATCAACCCTAATTATTTGTGTAAATAGTGTCCAGCCCAGCCTGTGTGATCACGAGGTGTCAATGGGATCAGGTATCAGGCATCAAGAAACAAAAAGTCCTATCACTGTGATGAGTGGGAGTGCGAAATGGGGACACAAAACCCATCTATAGGCAACTGGACATACCCTTACAGAAGGGCCTTGGGAGGAGACAAACCAGTCAGGGTATAGTATAGTAAAGATAAAACATACAGCTTTCCTCTAGTTCTTTAATGCTTCCTCCCTCCCACTATCATGATCCCAATTCTACCTTACAAATACGGCTAGACCAGAGGATGTACACTGGTACAGACAGGAACTAGAAACAGAGGCAATCCAGGACAGATGACCCTCTGAGGACTAGTAGTGAGAGTGGCGATACCGGGAGGGTGGAGGGAAGGTAGGGTAGAAAGGGGCAAGGGATTATAAAGATCTACATATAAACTCCTCCATGGGGGACAGACAACAGAAAAGTGGGTGAAGGGAGACGTTGGACAGTGTGAGATATGCCAAAATAATAATAATTTATAAATAATCAAGGGTTCATGAGGGAGGGTGGGGGAAGGAGGGTGAAAATGAGGAGCTGATACCAAGGGCTCAAGTAGAAAGAAAATGTTTTGAAAATTATATGGCAACAAATGTACAAATGTGCTTGACACAATGTATGTATGGATGAATTGTAATAAGAGCTGTATGAGTACCCCCAGAAAACATTTTTTAATAAATTGTTCAGAAACTTGAATTTAATCTATATAAGTCAACAATTCAAGCATGAATTGATGTCTGAAACCAGCCTATACTTCTATATGCTTTTCTCAACCGTGTTTTAAATTCTGTATCATTAGCTAAATGAATAACACTATCGTTACCTTATGCCCCAGGAAGATGGTTTGAAAAGTTTTCGTTATCATAAAATGATAATGTTGTTTCTAAAGTGAACCAGAGACATATATAAACCACAGATATGTGAATGGATTTTGTGCTCCCATTTAAATCTAGCCCCAATCTAAGAACTATGAGTTCTTAGGATGTGGCCCTCTTTAATGCTTAAAGAAGTCACTAAAGATATAGGTGCTATAGAAAAAAACAAAACAAAGGAGAATGAAAAAACAACAAACAAAGCCCACGAAATATACTCATAAAAATTATATCTGTTTGTAATTAATAGATAAAAATTTTACTAGTACATTGCTTAGAACACATGGTAGATAAATGGAATCACAGAATGGAATTTTCCCACTTTTTGCAGTCCATTGTATATTCAATATTTGTAAGTCTTAACATTTACAAAAAGTACAAAACAAGGTGATCTATATTAAACATAATGCCTGTGCTATAAATTGTCATCACAAGGTAATTATTTTACTATTGATTCGAACATTTTCTTCATTCAATACTTTTATTGAAGTTCAAAGTATACATTCATAAGACAATAAATACCTGGCTGTTTTTTCTTAGTATCACAGAGGTACCATCATCAACTTCAAATTCTCCATAGTCTCTTAGACACCGTACCTGAAAAGAAAATCAGATATTTTATCCAAATTACCTTTTAAAATATGCAGTGATCATAACATGAAGTGGGATTATATAAATGCCCGAACAGTAAAAGTACTGTATTTTATGTGTCTGTTTCCTCCTCTGTGTACTTAGGACCCTTACTATTCCCAGATATTTACTGTGGTCCTAAACCTAAAGATCTCAATTTCCTACGTCACCGGGAAGGGAAAAATAAGCTTTGCAAATGTATACATGGATGGTATTACCAATAAGGAAACCAGGGATTTAGATAAAAGGAGACTACATAGTTGGACGTTTTCCTCTCAAACAATGCACTATATTAATCAGAAGGAATAAAAATGAGGGACATAACAGTGGCAAACAAGAAAGAAAAGAGCATTTTACCTCAACAAGATTGACCAGATCCTTCCCATAATCCATCAGGATAAAAGAACATAAATCTAAAAACAAACTGTTTTTCTTTTTAACAATTTATTGGGGCTCATACAATTCTTATCACAGTTCATACATATACATACATCAATTGTATAAAGCACATCTGTACAGTCTTTGCCCTAATCATATTTTTCTCTTTTCCTTTTTTACATTTTATTAGGGACTCATACAACTCTTATCACAATCCATACATATACATACATCAATTGTATAAAGCACATCCATACATTGCCTGCCCCAATCATTCTCAAGGCATTTGCTCTCCACTTAAGCCCCTTGCATCAGGTCCTCTTTTTCATTTTTTCCCCTCCCTCCCCTTTCCCCCCTCCCTCGTGTGCACTTGGTAATTTATACATCGTTATTTTGTCATATCTTGCACTATCCGGAGTCTCCCTTACCCCACTTCTCTGCTGTCCCTCTCCCAGGGAAGAGGTCACATGTGGATCCTTGTAATCAGTACCCCCTTTCCAACCCACTCACCCTCCACTCTCCCAGCATCGTCCCTCACACCCTTGGTCCTGAAGGTATCATCCACCTTAGATTCCCTGTACCTTCAGCCCTCATATGTACCAGTGTACAGCCTCTGCCCTATCCAGCCCTGCAAGGTAGAATTCGGATCATGGTAGTTGGGGGGAGGAAGCATCCAGGATCTGGAGGAAAGTTGTGTTCTTCATCGGTACTACCTCGCACCCTAATTAACCCATCTCCTCTCCTAAACCCCTCTATGAGGGGATCTCCATTGGCTGACACTTGCGCCTTGGGTCTCCACTCTGCACTTCCCCCTTCATTTAATATGGTATATATATATATATATATATATATATATATATATATACATATACATATATACATATACATATATACACACATGTACACATACATACACACATGCCTTTTTTTTTTTTGCATGATGCCTTATACCTGGTCCCTTGGCACCTCGTGATCACACTGGCCGGTGTGCTTCTTCCATGTGGGCTTTTTTGCTTCTGAGCTAGATGGCCGCTTTTTCACCTTCAAGCCTTTAAGACCCCAGACACTATCTCTTTTGATAGCCAGGCACCATCAGCTTTCTTCACCACATTTGCTTATGCACCCATTTGTCTTCAGTGATCCTATCATGGAGGTGTGCAGTCAATGATATGATTTTTTGTTCTTTGATGCCTGGTAACTGATCCCTTCGGGACCACTCGATCACACAGGCTGGTGTGTTCTTCCATGTGGACTTTGTTGCTTCTGAGCTAGATGGCCGCTTGTTTATCTTCAAGCCTTTAAGACCCCAGTCACTATCTCTTTTGATAGCCGGGCACCATCGGCTTTCTTCACCACATTTACTTGTTCACCCACTTTGGCTCCAGCCGTTGTGTCGGGAGAGTGAGCATCATAGAGTTCCAATTTAATAAAAGGAGATATTCATACATTGAGGGAGTGAACAAACTGTTTTTCAAAGGAAATCAAGTCTTCCAATCTCTTGTTTCTCAGGAATACTTAAAAATACATTTAAAAGATTCACTTTCATGCTCTTTCATTTTGCTTACACAGTAACTTAGCAATCAATTAATTTTCATTTAGTATTTTAAAAATAAAACAAAATTTATGGAAGATGGAATGTTAGATTACATTAAGATGCTTGAAATTAAAGTGCCAACATCCAATCATTTTTGACCTATAAAATGTAAGCTTAATATAGTTCAGCTCACACATCACTATTACCTTAAAACTGTGAATCAAAGTTTGTTGCAGAGAGGGCACTATAAGCATTTCCATACTCCTGTCCCTCTATAGCAGTGTTTCCCAAAGTGGGGATACTGCAATGATCCAGGAGGAGTACAAAGCAGATAGTTACACTTTATCCTGGAGTATAGGCTATTGTATAAAAGTTTTTAATTTTACACACACACACACACACACACACACACACACACACACACACACCCCATAGTGAATGAAGGGGTAAGTGCAGCGTGGAGACTCAAAGCCCATTTATCGGCCACTGGAGATCCCCTCATAGAGGGGTTTAGGAGAGGAGATGGGTCAGTCAGGGTGCGATGCAGTACCGATGAAGAACACAGCTTTCTCCCAGATCCTGGATGCTTCCTCCCCCAACTACCAAGATCCGAATTCTACCTTGCAGGACTGGATAGGGCAGAGGTTGTACACTGGTGCATATGGGAGCTGGAGGCACAGGGAATCCAGGGTGGATGATACCTTCAGGACCAATGGTATGAGGGGCAATGCTGGGAGAGTGGAGGGTGAGTGGGTTGGAAAGGGGGAACTGATTACAAGGATCCACATGTGACCTCCTCTCTGGGAGACGGACAGCAGAGAAGGGTGGGGGGGGGGTAAGGGAGACTCCGGATAGGGCAAGATATGACAAAATAACAATGTATAAATTACCAAGGGCACATGAGGGAGGGGAGAAAAAAAAGAGGACCTGATGCAAAGGTAAAGTGAAGAGCAAATGCTTTCAGAGTGATTAGGGCAAAGACTGTAGGGATGTGCTTTATACAATTGATGTATGTATATGTGTGGATTGTGATAAGAGTTGTATGAGCCACTAATGAAATGTAAAAAAAGAAAGAAAAAAAAAAAAAGAACACAGCTTTCCCCCGGATCCTGGATGCTTCCTCCCCCCAACTACCATGATCCTAATTCTACACTGGTGCATATGGGAGCTGAAAGCACAGGGAAACCAGGGTGGATGATAACTTCAGGACCAATGGTATGAGGGGCAATGCTGGGAGAGTGGAGGGTGAGTGGGTTGGAAAGGGGGAACTTATTACAAGGATCCACATGTGACCTCCTCTCTGGGAGACGGACGGCAGAGAAGGGTGGGGAGGGGTAAGGGAGACTCCGGATAGGGAAAGATATGACAAAATAACAATCTATAAATTATCAAGGGCTCATGAGGGAGGGGGGGCAAGCGAGGGAGGGGGAAAAAAAGAGGACCTAATGCAAAGGGCTTAAGTGGAGAGCAAATGCTTTCAAAATGATTAGGGCAAAGAATGTAGGAATGTGCTTTACACAATTGATGTAAGTATAAGTGTGGATTGTGATAAGAATTGTATGAGCCCCTAATAAAATGTAAAAAAAATGATTAGGGCAAAGAATGTACAGATGTGCTTTATACAATTGATGTATGTATATATATGGATTGTGATAAGAGTTCTATGAGCCCCTAATAAAACAATTAGGAAAAAAAACAGGCCCAAAGAACAAAAGAAAACTGGGTTAGCAATATATATACATAAATTAAAATATCTATAAAGAGATTCTATCACAGCCCTCTAGTTGATTCTAACTCACAATGACCCTATATTGGTTTTCCAAGGCTGTAAATCCTTACAGAAACTAATAGTCTCATCTTTCTCCTGAGCAACAGTTGGTAAATTTGAACCTTAAGAACCTCAGAACCCTGGTGGTACAGCAGTTAATCACTGGGTTGCAATCTGCATGGTCGACAGTTCAAAACTACCAGTACCAGTAGGAGAAAGCCTGGGCTTTCTACTCAGAAACCCATAGGGGATCCCTAGGAATCAGCATTGACTCAATACCAGAGAGTTTGGTTCTGGAACCTTATGGTTAGCAGTGCAATCAATGCCTATCCTACAATGCCAGCAGGGATCCTAAGAAAGAGATGAAGAGATGTAGTCAATGAATAAGGCCCATCTAGCCATAATCTCTTATGCATCGTATTATCAATTCTAGCCTATATGGCTATGGTTAAAATCCCATTTTGGAGGGATGGTTATGTGGAAAAGCCATCTCAGAAGCAGGAACACAGAGAAATGCTGGACCATCAAGGTGTAAGAGGCCCTAGTGGGACATACTTGAGATCTTTGTCTGAAGTGGTAGAGACTGAGATGGAGGCATCAAAGGCTGCAGCACAGAGACCATGGGACAGAACAGAGGAACTAGGCCAAGACCAGAGGCTGAGGCAAGGCGTCCATGACATAAAACAGAGGAGCAATACTGAGACTATGATACTTTGAGGCAGAGCAGTGGGCTGCCTTTCTGGCCCAAAGAGGCAAAGGGACTATGTGACTGAGAGGCTAAGGACTAAAGACTGACATGACTGCTGGATGACAGGAGAGGTACACTTACTGTTTCCTGATGCTGACTTGTGGTAACTAGTTACCTTCCTTAATAAGCCCACTAAATTGTGAATATTGTCTGTGAGTTCTGTGAGGCCAACTGGGACCGATAATTGAACCCGACAGAAAGGCAGTGTGTGAGGGAGGAGTGGGTGGTGTCAGAATAGATATTGAAGGATGAAGGATGGAGGCATGTCTGAACTCTGCCTCATGGAAACAGTGAAGCCAGAGAAAGTCAAATACGGCCCTCTGATATGTCTTCCTACATTTAAAGAAGCCAATCCAATTACTAGCACTAACAAATAAGAGAAACAACGTTACTGGATAACTCAACAGGATATTTGAGTTGGCAGAAGAACAGAACAGCTTATTGAGTCTGAGGAACAAAAGTAAAGAAACATGATCCCAAGGAACACCATCAAGCAAATCAATGCAAATATTATGGAAGTCCCAGAAGAGGGCAAAGGGTAACTAAATAAAACTTAATAGACAACAGCAGAACATTACCAAAACTTGACAAAGGACAAGAATGTACATATCAATGACACTTAAGAATTTCCAAATCAGAAGAAAGCCTGAGAGATCCACACCAAAATATCTTATCATCAAACTCTTTAAAAAAAAGATAAAATCTTGACAATATCAAATAAAATGAAGTACCAATTTACATATATAGAAACCCTGGAAACCAGGAGGTAATAGAGTCACCTATTTAAAATAATGAAAGAAATGAACAGCCATCCAAGATTCCTATAGCCAGCAAAACTTTCCTTTATAAATGAGGATAAAATTCAAGAAAACAAATAAAACCTGAGGGAATGTTGAGACATTCCTTTAGATTGAAATACAAGGATAGTAGATTGCAAGATGAAGCAATATAGAGAAAAAGGTGTTAGGTTCCTGGATTCAGGTACCTGAAAGAATTCACACAGCAGAAGCAGGTTTGTAATCCAAGTGATTTTATGGGGAAAAGGGAAGTTTCAGGTATTACAGCCTCAAAAAATACACATTGTTTTAAGAAAGCATACAAGGATCCGCAGAACTGCACATGGGTTCACTGCTGAATGGGGAAAAAACACATAGAAAGAACAGGAACACATAACCCAGCACGTGGAACCAGGAAATCCCAGGGGCCAAAAGGGCTCCCACCCCCGACTTGTGGAGAATGCTGGAATGGAAGGAAGTCAAGGCAGGGTCTTTATTCCCTCCTCTCCACAACGGCTGGGGGAAGCATGGTTGAAGGTATTGGTTGGTTCCACTGGCTTGAGTTTAGGCCCACCTGTGTGAGGTAATGTAACTGAGCCTAATCTGTGTGCCCTGGTGGACCTCCCCTCGGGGCGGAGGGAGCTCTTGCCTGAGCATGCTCAGTTTGATTGTTCTAAAATTTAATGGATGCCTGATTTCTTCCAATCCTTTTGCTTTAGCCTTATGCAGTTACTGCGGAGACAACCCCCTTGTGGTGCTTATGTAATCTGATGTCAATTTGGGACTTGAGAGGATTAAGAGTGAAGTGGTGGAGTCTAGTTGGTCAATCAGGATAGCCAGTGAGGCCTCTGTGTGGGCATTGCCTTCGCCTGAGAATTCTGGGAACTCCAGTATTTCCTCCTTAAACAGGAGACGCTTCTCTCTCTCAGCTCACTTCCTTGGAGATGCTCTACTGGCAAGACACATGGCACTACGTCCTGGTAGCTGGGAAAGCCACACGGACCTACCCTGATGAAACAGACCTCTGGAGCCAGAGAAGCTACATAGAGAACCCTGCCAGCGCTGAGATGTTTACAATGCTACTGGATCCAAAAAGTTTCTACTCGCTGGTTCAAGATCGTCCTGCAATCGGAGTCATTGCATGTTTCGTGAGTCTGACGAGGCCTTTACAGATTGGTATCAGACATATGGGCTAATATTGGGCTCACGGACTTGACCTGGACTGGGCTGGGACGTTTTCGCAATATTCAGTTGTTCTTCTATATAAGCCTCTTTCTTATAAACATGAGTTTCTATGAATTTGTTTCTCTTGTCTACCCAGACTAACACTCCCCTTTATGGCCCCTATTCTGGCTACCTAACATATTTAGCCAACACCTAAGTTGAATGCAAACATTTTTCTTTGGTCTTCTTTATTCAATATTCAAAAGTATACAAAAGAGGATAATAAAGATGGTTCAAAATCCAAAAATTAACTAAGCGCCAAAGTACGTGGTACTACTGGAAGAAATGAGGAGCAAAGAGAGGATAACCCACTTAACAAGTAACAAAATGGCAACTATATGACAGGGACTTCAAGTGGTGCAAATATGGAATTTAAAAACTGAAAAAAGTCCCAGAAACATTTGAAGCTCCTTGGTAAGTACTTCCTTAGTGGTAGTAACTTTCAATATGAAAGTATTAAAATGTCCAGTGTAAAAGCAGAGACCTTGTGATATGCATATGATACAACTTTGCTTATGGAAAGCTAAGAGGATTCAACACATTAATGAACAACTGAGACTAAAGCTTTCTGTAGGGATTATGGCTCGATGGGAAAAAAAAGCCTCATGCTCGGGCCAATAAACACAATGATAAAAAGAGAAAAAAATAAATTGACACGGATTTCATTTATTTCAATGCATAATCAACATTCATGGAATTAGTGAAGAAATCAAGCCATGAGATAAATGCTGCAAAAGACTTCTTTAAAGTGTTAAAGAGCAGCAGAGTCAGCAAAATGACTGTCAGACAACAAACTCGGACAACTCTCAGCAATTATAGAGAAGGTCCACTAGGAGCGATATCCTAAACTTCATGGAAGAGAATCTCAATATGAAGTACATCCAAGCTTCTTAAACTGAGAGAGCAGTAGCAACTACTAACAGATTCCCCTCTTTGTTATAGGCTGTCCACACGCTGGGGAAGCTTCCCTCCTGCCTGGCGTAGCCAATTTTTTCTGGTCCCTGAGCTAACCCAGCTGACCAAGCCTCTTGGCTTGCTGTCCTCTGGTGAAGAACAGCTTTGCAGAGTCAGCTTGGTGCAGACAGTCACTAGCCAAGCTTAACTTTTGCTTTGTTCTACAGTTCCACCAGCCCTTGCTCAACATTCCTCACCTTGCCACCCCCAAGCAGGAAATGTGTTAGCAAAACAACACAATTAGGGGGCAAGGGGGAAAGAGAAGCCTAGCACTTCCCGCACCAATCTCAAAGTAGACTTGAGAGGTTTAATTTAACCCCCCCCCCCCATTGGGTGAGAAATCCACACACCTGGCCTCTAGACCTGGCAGGAACCCCATCTTATCCCTCAAGGGGTGGAGTCAAGGGACAGAGTTTTTGTGGGTTTTGAACTGCGGACCATGCTGATCGCAACCCAATGTGTAACCACTGTACCACCAGGGGTCCTTTTATCTCAGTAAAACTATGAAAACTAGTCCTCGGTTTATCTGACCCCAGCCATGCTATTTTTTAATCACCTAATATGTATATGAAAGGTGAACAATGAATAAGACAGAGGTGAATTGATAACTATGAATTATGATATCGCAGAAAAGCACTGACAAAACATCAACAGCCAGAAGAGCAAACAAAGCTATGCTGGAAGAGCTACAGCGGGAGTGCCCCTTAAAGAGGCCGACTCCGTGTATATGTCATCTGGATGGCAAGTCCCTGGATGGTCAAAAAGAGGAAGCCTCTCAGTGGTATACATTGACACCATGACTGCAATAATGGGCTCAAACAGCAATGTTTGAGAAGAGGGTGCGGGGCAAGGCAGTGTTTCATTCTGTTGTACATCTAGTTACTATGAATAGGACTTGGTGGCACCTAACAAAACTATATTCATATCTCCTCCTTACATAATAGGAGCATAATCCACACATTCAATAAAATCCATTCTCAAGAGGTAAAACTTACTTCAATATATAAGCTTTTGGGAGGCTTCATATCCTGTGTTATGTCCAAACCTTCATTTCCTCCCAATGACCTCATGTAAGTAGCAAGGGACTTCTTATAACAATTGAACCATTCTATCTGAAAACAGAAAAATGGTCTTTTTACCAAGTGACAAAGAAAACAAGCTTGCCAACATTGTGTAATCGTGACTTCAAACAGCACATACGCCCATGTAGATCATGAGTGTGGCATTCCTGTATTTATATAGCGAACATTAATGGTTGTCTTCTACGAGTCAGGAACTGTCTGTGCACTTAGGATGGAGCATTCAACCAAAACAGACAAAATTCCTGTTATCACATAGCTTACAAACCAGTAGACCTAAGCACAGATCTAAAAAAACCATTCAACCAGAAACAACACTACGAAAAACACATGATTCAGTTATGGTCGCTTTAAATACTGCATGGACTCTTTTTATAAGAATGGAACAACATGCTTGAGCAGACAATGCAAATGTCCCCAAAGAGAAGGAAGGACAAGCAAAATGAGGAGTGCACACAATAGAAGATAGTGAGGCTTACTTTGGAATTCAGTTCTAAGTTGTATCTGACAAGGGTAAACCTTTATCACATGTAAAGTGGCGCAAGAGGTCACATTATTTTACGACTGCATTTGTAGGAAAGTCAGTCATCGGAATTCTATAAATGTAAAAAAGTAGATTAAGAGTTGCCAAAGGGCTGGGGGAAGGAAATAATAATAAAAGGCATTTGTTATTTTTTAAAGTCTATTATGGTTAGGGTGAAAGTTTACAGAGAAAACTCATGTTTTATACAATAATTTATATATATTTTGTTTTGTGACATTAGTTGCAATCTCCTCAGAATCTTATTTATGTATAATTACAGAAAGGTAGGCAAAACAAAGATGTACAGGTTAATGACATTATTAAGAAACAGCCTGGTCAAGGAGTAACACATCCTCAGCCCCAAAATGGAGACTTATCATTTTGTTCCATTCTGAAAATTTTACATTATCACCCAAGAATGCATCCCCAAAACACTAGTTTAGTGCTGTTCATTATTTGTACTTTAAATAGATCCACACAGTATTTATTATTTTGTGACAAATTTCTTTCACTAAACATATTTTGGATTTCTGAAATTCTACTTTAAAGTGATGAAGAGCAAGGATGTCACACTTTGAGGACTGAGCAATGCCATGGGATTTTCCATTGACCTTAGCCATGGGATTTTCCATTGCCTCATAAGCATATGAAAGTTGGACAACAATTAATAAAGACCAAAGAATAGATGCCTTTGAATTAGCATGTTGGCAAAGAACACCGAAAGTACCATGGACTGCTAACTGAACAAACAAATCTGTCTCGGAAGATCACAGCCAGACTGATCCTTAGAGATGAGTATGGCAAGACTTGTCTCACAAGTTTTGGGCATGTTTTCAGGAGACCAGTCCTTAGAAAACGACACAATACTTGGTACAGTGCAAAGTCAGTGGGAAAAACAAAAACAACTCAAGGAGATGAATTGATACGGTAACTCAACAATGGGTTCAAACATAACAATTGTGAGGATGCAGAGTCCAGGAGTACTTCATGCTGATCTAGACAGGGCCACTATGAGGCGGAACTGACGAGAAGGCACCCACCACTACTATGTTGGTTAGTATTGGGTTATGTGTTGGCTAAAGCCAAGGTCAACAGTTTGACTCAACCAGTTACACCTAGGGAGAAAGGGGATTTCTGCTCCTATAAAGAAATACAGCTTCAGAAACCTAAACAGCCAGTTCTACTTTGCTCATCCTTAAGGATTGTTAAAAGTCAATGGCAGTGGGTGTTTTACACAATTAATGTATGTATGTATGGATTGTGATAATAGTTGTATGAGCCCCAATAAAATGATTTTTAAAAAAGAAATTATGACATAAGATTATCTCTCTCTAAAGTGTCTTGGAGTCTCTAACTTGTAAACTACTATTTGTCTACCTTCATGGAAAAAAATAATACACTAATCTTTGTTAAAGATGGCATCACCTATCCCTTATCGGTGAGTTCAAAGTGAAATGTTCACATATAGAAACTGAATTTCGGTTTATGCTCTGAGAAGGAAAAGGCAGAGGCAGTGATTCTCTCCATAGACTAGACCTTGTAGAGACTCTATTAACACCGAATTTGGACCCCAGCTATAAGGGATTTCCATTGAACTCAAGGTCAAAATGAAGTCTAAAGTATGGAAATCTAATCTCAAGACTAACATTATAATTGTTCATTATAATTTTCTGGTTCTAAAATCAGCATCTTGAAGTCTTACTTGTGTGCCTTGTCATGACTACCTTGTACTAAACTAAAAAAGTTTATGCACGACAAGTTCATGTATTTATGTTTAAAATAAAATCCTCATCTATTGGTTACTTAAATTTTAAGATAAAATCCTACAAGAACTATTACTCTTAAACACTCTATGTTTTTAGAAAAATACTATAGCTATTGTTATTAGAGAAAGAACATGTTCTGTTCATTTCACCATAATAAAGAGGCACCCCTCAAGTCCACTTAATGTAAGATTCCGGCACAAAGACCATGGAAAAAGAACCTGAAAAATTAACTGGTAACGTAATTATTTAGTAGTTCCCTCAAGAAGCTGAGGTACTTTGTTTCTTTCTCCAGAACATGAACAGAATAAAAATAAAGCATGGAAATGTACTTAGCAATCCAAGATCAGAGGAGGCAATGGTATTAGAGATTAAAACCTGAGCAGACTGCGGATGACAGTGGAAGCCCAAACTCCATTTGCACAGTTCCCACACAGATTAAGCCTCCAGTGAATCTCCTTAGACCATGAACAAAGAATGGAAATAGTCTTGTTATACACTGAGTGCATTGGAAAGTAGATTAACACAGATAATTTTTAACGTTATTGTTTTTCTCTCTTTTGGTCCCTTTTAAATTTGTTCTAGTTTTTATATTTTCTTTTGGATTGAGGGCTGTTTGTTTTGCATATGATTTTCTTTCTTTTTTTTTTTGGAGTTTTCAGTGGTTTCTTGAGCATTCAATATTTTGCCATGATGACTTAGGATAGTTAGGTGTTTTTTTTATTTTGTGTTTTACATTTTATTAGGGGCTCATACAACTCTTATCACAATCCATACGCATATGATTTTCTTTAAATAAAATCTAGGATAGGACTTAGTTACTGTGAAGACTATAAATGGATTAAGTTTCTTTGGGTTAGGACAGGGCAGGCTGGGGCAAATGGTGAGTTTAAGACTGAAGAAAATGTTCTAAAATTGATGGGGATCATAACTGCACAGCTCTTTTTAATATATTTAAACCACTGGGTTGTATGGTATATGAATTATGTCAATTAAACTCAAGTTAAAATTTTTAAATGCAGTTAGCAAGTAAATTGTTTATAAAACTCATGGCAAATTTACTGAATACATGCCGTGGCAATGACATTATATCCTGTCAGCCTGTCAATAAAATTGCAGATTGATGACCTCATTTTGAGGCATGACAGAAATAAGTAGCTCAATGGAGATCAAACGCAGTCTCTCTGCCTTCCTTTTCTGCGCTGAGACAGTCAGAGAGCTGGAGGAGACCCGTGCCAACACTGAAATGCATACACTGCCACTGGATCCACAAGACCTTCTACCCCACTGGCCTGCGATATTCCTGCATTTGGCATCATTACATATACTGAGAATCTAAAGAGGAATTTATCGACTAGGACCGAACATATAGGCTAATATCGGACTTATGAACTTGATCTGAACTGGGCTGAGATGTTTTCTCAATATATAATTGCTCTTTTATATAAAGTTCTTATACACATGAGTGTATGACTGTTCCTCTAGTCAACCCAGACTAACACTTTCTTTCATAAGTGATATACTATACCAAACTCACACAATAACAGCATTGATCACATTCCGTTCTATGCTATGTTCCAAATGGGCAGCCTTAATCATCCTGTAACAACCCTGTTAATACAGCAGTTCTCAACCTGTGGGTTACGACCTCTTTTGGGGTCAAAGGACCCTTTCACAGGAGTCACTTAAGACCATTGGAAAACATGTATTTCCAATGGTCTTAGGAACCAAGTCACTGCTCCTCTGTCCATCTCCAGGAGGGTCTGCCCACATACGAGTACGCAGCGTAATGACATAATCAGACAACCCCATCACATTCAACTTGTACAAATAAAGGTGGATGTGACAGGGTTGGCACCACAATGTGTTTATGTGGACAAGTCACACATGCGTAGAGAGCAGCTGCTGTGTTAAAAGCAGCTACTGTGTTAAAAGCAGCGACAGTGTTAAAAGCAGCAGTATTGGTGGTAAATGACACTTCATGAATTATTATTTCTGGGTAAAATCATAAACTACTGCAAAAAATCGATATCTGTACCATGGGAACTTTATCTGGATGCTGATTGGTCTTTTTATATTCAGCTGTGGTTGATGTGAATACTGCTCCTTGTGATAGTAACAGGTATGTAAAAACACAACATAGAGAATGTTAAATCATAGGAAATTTTAATAAACTGTATTGACTAAATTGTGCCATGTATCATCTTTAGTACTATTTTTTTTTTAAATAAGAAATTTAAACAAGACGCTTGACTTGAAGGGAAAACTATCTAGGCTTCATTGAGAGTAATTTACGCCTACTTAAAGACAGATTGCCCTACATGTAATAGCTACATACAAAAATGTTATAAAACTGTCCTTGGTTTTACAATGATAAATGAAAAACATAAAAATTCTTCAATCGAACAAGGCATGCAAGGATTTTTTTCATGTCATTTTTTTTTGTTTTTGTTAAACAGTGAGAGCAAAATAACCTACTGAAATACAAAGAGAGAAGCTGAATGAGCAAGCCACTGATGGAGAAGGGGAGCTTTCACAGAACCAGTGTTTTCCCCATCCCATCTCCACCTGATGTTGATCAAAACATACCATTGGTGATTTAGTAAACGAATAAATAAACAAAGGGAAAAATTTAATATGCTTGTGTACATGCACCAGTTACTTTGTGTACAATAAAGGAATGAGGAAGGGGAAATGAAATAAAGAGAAAACTATACTGTAGTTGTCAGGAGGTGGTGGAATCAAACTGTGGTTTTCTAATCGAGAATGGATTCTTGGTCGGCTGGAAGAGAGTTCTGGAGGAAAGGAGCAGGCTCCCTTAGAAGATGCCTCCTGTCTGCTGCTGGAACACATCAATTGTATCTTCATCCTCCATTTCCAACTGTGCAGGTGTGTCTGTTTCATTGATTGGCTGTCTGTCGAATCAAATCAGATCTGACTCATTGACAAACCCTGTTCACAATAGGCTTCCATTAGCTTACTAAGTGGGTGTGCCTCTGAATCTTAAACTGCACCACAGAACCATCCTGCCCTACCACCTTCAAGTTAATCTGATCATTGTTCTCAGTCTTGACTCCTCCCTTGAGTTTTTTGTTGGCCAGGGTGAATGCTGAAGTCTTCTCAAAAGAGGTACCAGGTCCGCACCAAACGAGCACACAGGCAGCTGCAGGAACAGCAGGAGGAGGTGGCAGTGGTGGAGGAGGGAGAGCCATCTTTTGTATTATTAAAGCTATGGTTATATATTATTTTCATTAGCCAACCATCCCATGACAATGGATCATGTAGAAGAACGTTAAGAAAAGATAGTGAGGATTTTCTATGGTATGGTTTTACTTCAATGACAGCAGGAACTGAGAAACTACAATGTCTTACTTGTTGTGAAGTTCTATTAGTTGAATCTATGAAGCTGAACAAACTAATATGCCATTTTGATAGCAAATATCCGAGCTTTGCTGGCAAGGATACCAACTATTTTAAAAGCAAAGCTGATGATAAACTCAAGAAAGCCAGACTTGACACTGGTGGCAAGTACCACAAACAAAACGTAGCGGTCATTGAAGTTTCATATTTGGTGGCACTCAGAATCACCAGCGCTATGAAACCCTACACCATTGCTGAGGATTCACTGTTGCCAGGGGCCAGTAAATTGTTCGAGTTATGATCAGAGATGAATTTGTTACAAAATTGAGCGCAATTTTCTTATCAAATGACACTGCCTGCAGAAGAATAGCAGACAAGGCTGCTGATATTCTTGATCAGATAATCCAGGAAAGTAAATCTGCTCCACTTCCAATATTTAGCATCCAGCGTGATGAATCTACAGACGTTGCAAACTGTTCACAGTTACTGTTTACCTGAGGCATATTAATGATGGCGACTTTAAATATGAGTTTCTTTTTTTGCAAACCTCTTAAAATGGCAACTACTACACGTGATGTATTTGATAGTTGGTTCATTCTGAAAGAGCATAAGATCTCTTGGGAAAAGGTTTGTGGTGTTTGCAGATGATGCTCCACTATGCTAGGATGTCAATCTGAATTTCAACGTTTGGTACTGAGTCACCGAAAGTCACCGGAACTCACTGTATAACTCATCAGAAAATATTAGCAACAAATACACGGCCAAAAGAGTTACAAGAAGTAATGAGAAGCATCATAAATTCTGTCAATTTTGTAAAGGCGAGCACTTTAAACAGTCTACTGCTTTCGCAACTGAAGTGAGACGGTTGTCCAGAGGAAAAGTTTTAAAAGGTGTTTTTGAGCATGGTGATGAACTCAAAACGTTTTTTATCAGAAAACATGACCGCAGTTCAAAGCATTTTGCAGCGATAAAAGTGAGATACAGAAAATAGTTTGATTGCCATCTTTGCCATCTTGAATGAGTTACAATTTATTACTGCAAGGACAAAATGCAACATGCCTTGATTTGTCTGAAAATATCTGATCATTCCAAAGGAAACATCAGCTTTGGGGGAAAAAATTGGATGAAAATAAAATTTACCAAAAAAATAATAAAAAGAAAATAAAATTTACATGCCTACCCTATCTGTTTTCTTTGAAGAACATGACACTGAACCAGACAAAAGGATTACAATTTCTGTGAAAGAACACTTGCATATGCTTGCAGATGAAATTTCATCGTACTTTCCAAATCTACCCGACACCTCATTTGCACTTGCCAGAAGCCCATTTACAGTCAAAGTTGAAGATGTTCCTGAGATAGCACAAGAGACGTTTATTGAACTAACAGCGATGCAGCGAGAACTGATTTCTCTACAATGCCAGTTACAAAATTCTGGATCAAGTGTTTGCAGTCAGGTCCTGTTCTGTCTGAGACTGTGTTGCACCTTTTTCTTCCATTTCCAACAACTTATCTTTGTGAAACAGGGTTTTCCAGCTTGTTTGTTATCAAGTCTAAATAAAGAAGTAGATTTGTTGTGGAAGATGATCTTGTGCTCTTGCAAAGACTGTCTGGAGAATTTCTGATCTAGTGAGAAAGAAACTATCTCAACCTTCTGGCTTTTTACGCACACTGTCGCAAAATGTAGCAATGTAGTTCACTATTGTTATATTAAGACTGTTACTCATGCTACACCATGCTTCAAGACAAAATTTCATTTATTTATAATTAGAAATCAGTATTTCACAAGATGTAATTACCTATTTTTGTGATTAATCACTATGCTTTAAATATGTTCAATTTGTAAACTAAAAATATATCCTACATATCAGATGTTTACATTATAATTCACAACAGTAGCAAAATTACAGTTATGAAGTAGCAACAAAAATGATTTTAAGATTGGGGATCACCACAACATGAGGAACTCTATTCAAGGGTCGTGGCATTAGGAAGGTTGAGAACCAAGGCTGTAGTAGGACACACTATGACCCCATTTTGTAAATAAAGGAGTGAACACAGAGCAATGAGGTTACTTGCCCAAGATTAGAAAGCAGTGTCAGGAGTTGAAACCAAGTGCTCTGACTCTAATGTTCTATCTTGAAATACTGGTCTAGCACCCTACCTTCAGTGACAAATACTCATCTTATTCTGAATATTTATTCATGCTGACTAGAAAACTACATATCTCCTAAGAATAATGTCGGCTTTTCAACTCCACTGATGAATCACTAATAAATAAAAGAAACTCCTTTTTTAATTGTTTGTCAGTTTTCCCTGTAGCACTAGAATTACTTACTACTACTCCCTTCCAGGAGGGTACCCCAGTGGCAGTTGCTACATTTGTCACTATTAATGGAAAGGTTGGCAATTTGAATCCACTTAGCTACTCTGTAAGAGAAAAATATGGCAGTTGGTTTCCATAAAGATTGATAGTGTATATGGATTATGTGCCAAATAAGACAGTTCAAAACAAAAATAATGTATAGCCTTATAAACCTCTGAGGCAGTTTTAGTCACAATCGACTTGAGAGTAATGAGTTTGGTTTTATACTTCCCATGCCTATCGCAGTAAGTACTAACTGCTTAAAAAACGCTGAAAACTTATTGCTGAAAAGGTGATCAAATCATGGATCAAATGATAGCAACTCAAAAGATTAGCTAGGAATCTTGGAGTAGTAAGCTTATGCTAGTGAGGAATAACTCAGAAAAGTATGGTAAGAATGGTTGCTTAATTCAAAAAGTATGTGTCAATAAATTATATATACAAACTGCTGAGTTAGTAGTTTATATTTACCTCTACCTACACATTCTCACAAACAAAATATAGAAAATTTACAGAAAACAGAGAAATACCAGTAAACATCATTGTAGAAAAAAAAAAGCCAGGATCTCAGTATTTTCCCAAAATCATTAACTTGAAAAAGTGCTAACTTACTTCTTCAGCAGACATGTGAAATCGTAAAGCATTAGGCAACACACTGCCATATTCCCACCTAAGTGCACGAATCCGCAGTAACCGGTCATACCTAGGACATTGAGAGAGTATTAGCATACAAACAAGCAGGAAATCAGACATTGTTCTATCAGTAAGGACTCAAGGATCTTATCAACTAAACTGTCATTTGTGGATATTTTTTTTTTTAAGATTCTGATGCAAATAGATCTACTCTAAGAAGACATCTTTGGGACTACCAGAAATCGGGAATAGGAACTGGGCTGATGCCCCTAGCACTGTTCATTGTCGTAACTGTGATGGTGACACAGCAGTAATGTGGAAAAAGATCAGAAAGGCCCTTATTCCTTAGAGATGTATCCTAAAGTATATAGTGGTAAAATGTTATCTGATGTTTAGTACTTAGTTTTAAGTAGCCTAACATACATATGTCATAAATTATGGAAAATGTATTGTTAAATTTATAAGACAACTCCAGGAGCTTCACTATATTATTCTCTCTGCTTTCAAGAATAGTGCAATCTTTTACAATACAAATTTTAAACTGGAAAAACGAAATTAAAATGCTTACATTAAATCAAACTTAAAAGAAATAACTCACTGCCACATGGAGTTGTTTGACTCATACTGACACTGTAAGGACAGGATAGAAGCGCACCAGTGAGTTTCCGAGATTGTAACTCTTTTTTAAGAGTAGAAAGCCTCATCTTTTCCCCGCAGAACAGCTGGTGGTTTTGAAATGCTGTTTCTGGTTAACAGGCCAGCGCATAAACACTGAAAACACTCTCACTTCCATCAAGCCAATGCTGACTCATAGCAAACCCCTGTGGGTTTCCGAGATTGTAATTATTTACAGGAATAGAAACACGGCCTTTTCCCCTCGGAACTACTAGTGGTTTTGAACTGTGGACCATGTAGATCACAGCCCAACAAGTAACCATGCTACCAGGGCTCCATGCATAACCACAGAGATAAATAAATCTGAGATCTGTTGCTATCAACCAGAAACTTAATTGAGAAACCCCATGGAAAACTCTTCTTTGTTTCCTGCTACTACAAGTAAAATCACAGCAGCTTACAAGTACGCAATAGTGCAGCGTCGATTTCTTAACAAAGAACAGTGCCGAAATTTGATGGTTGGTATCAAATTGCTTCTTCCGTCTGATTTTGCTTCATTACTAGGAAGAGAATTAAAGAGAAAATGGATAAATACACTGCAGAACAACAAAAATTTTTAAGTTTTATTGACATGTAACAATTCACATCAAACAATTCAATAGTTATTAAGAATTGTACAAAAAAAACTGTACAATTACCACTACAATCAATTTTAGAACATTTTCTTATTTCTTGTACTCATTGTTATTAGCTTCCTGTTTCCCACCAACCACCCCTACAATCCCCACAAGAAACCATTAAATCCAGTTCCTGGCACTACAGAACCAAAAAAATTAATTTTTCCATGATATTTTTCAAAGGACTGATACACGTACACATTTTTACCTATTTGTACGTAACAGTTTACCTAAGCAAATTGTGCTGCTTCTACTTCAGAACTTTTATTTACACATTACAAGATTAAAGTAAGAAAAAGCCAAGTTAACTAACTTGTCAATGCAATGATACTATAATAATTTAATCTCCTTTAACCATTTGGTATTGTACAGTTTTGCACACTGATTGCTTTCTATTATTTCAAAAGACAAGTGTCCTATTTGTTCACTGAGGTAAGAGAAAACCTGACATCATGGCCCGAAGAAGGTGGTCTTACATGATGTTTCTATTGTATGAGCACTCCGCTTCTAGGAGCACTTCCGAATCCTCACCACACTACTGTATCTGGACATGGAGTCAGCAGTTTATTCATTCAACAAATATTTGCTATTTCCCCATCTATATTTTTTACTATACTTTAGGGTTTTTTCATATACAGAGGAAGTAGTTTCACCCTATAAAATGCACATCTTCTTAGACACTTGATATGGATCACATTTTAAAACCAGAAGAACAAAAGGAGTAAGTATCTACTTTAGCATTTTAAAGCAATTAGATGAATATAAAAAGGGTCCACCATGCTTTGTTCCACATAATGCACTAGGCCCTGAGAACAGGAAAAATGCACACCCTGTGCTGTTAGGTTTTTCTATCTGCTGTCACTCTATGGGTACCAGATTATGGTCTACATTGTACAAACTAAGCACAAATACACCTAATACCAAGTACTTAAAAACATACATCAAATGTCCTAAAAAAAATCACATTTATAGGTGGGTAAATAAAAAGATTTCTTTTGATATATAATTTAACCAGACATTGCTTACAGTGATTGTTTTCTCAGAAGGACATCAGGAAGATGGGGGACAAAAATTTAAAACAAGAATTTACAAGTGTTATGAATATAAGAAAGTAGTTCAAAGTGGAACACATCCTGGCCCACCAAGCCCTGAGGACGATATTTCCACTCAGAGAAGTCAAAGCACAGAGAGGACCATATGGCCAGTCCACTATGAGACACGATGTACCTCACTGACCCATAGTGCTACCAGGGGACAACACTGGAAACACAGTGTGGGAACTGTGCCCAATCTGACCCCATCACACTGAGGCAAAACACTAAGAGCCATGCAACAGAAAAGCAAAGGAAGCAGAGCAAAGAAGTCTTGAGGGAGTACAAAAAATAGACTTTGGGGCCAGAGTGTGCCACCCCACCAGATTCAACTGGAAAACACTCCTAAAGGTCAACAAACAGACCTTGAACTATTTACAGGCTTTTCTCTTTTTTTTGTCTTTTTTTGGTTTTCTTTTGTTGCTTTGTTTTGCTCTGTCTTGTTTTTTTGTGCATATTATTATCTCTGCAATTCTATCTAGAAAAAATACGCGGGATAAACAATCTGAAGGAGAAAACAACGGACTGCTGGTTCTGGGGAGATATGGGAGCAGGGGAAGCGGGGGTGGGGGGAAAGGAAGTGGGTGTTAACAAACCTAGGGACAAGGGAACAATAAGTGATTCAAAATCAATGGCCAGGAGGGTGCAGGAGGCCTGGTAGGGCTTGATCAAGAGCAGTATAACCTAGAGGAATTACTGAAATCCAAATGAAGACTGAGCATGATAGTGGGACAAGAAGAAAGCAAAAGGAAATAGAGGAAAGAATTAGGAGTCAAAGAGTATTTAAAGGTCTAAATACAGGTGTGTACATGCCAATATTTATATATGATGATGGAGAAGTAGATCTAATGTGCGTGTATTTATAGGTTTAGTATTAAAGGACATTGGGACTCTACTCAAATACTCCCTCAATGCAAGAACACTTTGTTCTATTAAATTGGCATTCCATGATGCTCACCTTCCCTACATGATTGCTGAAGACAAAACAGGTGCATAAGCAAATGTGAAAAAGAAAGCTGATGGTACCAGCTATCAAAAGATATGGCCTCTGGGATCTTAAAGGCTTGAAGATAGAGACCCACATGGATGAAGCACACTAACCTGTGTGATCACGAGGTATCTATAGGAACAGGTACCAGTCATCCAAGAACAAAAAAAATCATCATTGTGAATGAGGGGGAGTGCGGAGTGGAGACTCAAAGTCCATCTGTAGGCAAGTAGACATCCCTTTACAGCAGGGTCACAGGGAGGAGACGAGCCAGTCAGTGTGCAGTATAACACTGATGAAACACGCAACTTTCCTCTAGTTCTTTAATGCTTCCTCCCCCAATTATCATGATCTCAATTCTACCTTACAAATCCGGGTAGACCAGAGGCTGTACACTGATACAGATAAGAGCCGGAAACACAGGGAATCCAGGGCAGATAAACCCTTCAGGATCAATGAGTGCAGCAATACCAGGAGGGGAAGGGGAAGGTGGGGGAGAAAAGAGGAACCAATGATCCACATATAACCCCCTCCCTGGGGGTGGAAAACAGAAAAGTGGGGGAAGGGAGATATTGGACAGTGTAAGACATGAAAAAAAATTTATAAATTATCAAAGTTTTGTGAGGTAGGGAGGGAGGGAGAAGAAGGGTAAAAAATGAGCGGATACCAAAGACTCAAGAAGAAAGAAAATGTTTTGAGAATGATGATGGCAACAAATGTGCTTGACATAATAGATGGATTTATGGATTGTGCAAAGAGTTAGTTATACAAGCCCCCAATAAAATGATTTAATAAAATAAATAAACCTAACCAAACTCACTACCAAAAAAAAAAAAATTTCCTGTATCCATTGCTGGTAGGAATGTAAAATGGTATCGCTAATGTAGGTAGTAGTGTCGCAGCTCAACAAAAATCTGATCTACTACACCCAGATTTGAAAAGACATGCAAACAGACTTGTACACCAACATTCCTTGCTATACTATTTGCAATGGGTGAAGATAAGAACCACCTAATGCCCATGAATAGGAAAATGTGATATATATGTGTACACACTACTGCTGCTGCTGATGTTACTCAGCCAATCGGAGAAATGAAGAATTGGCACAATCTACAATATGGATGGGACTCGATGTCATTAAACTAGTGAAAGAAGTCAACCACAGCACGGGACTTGGTTTCAATCTCTTGCCACCAAGAACAGTGGCCCAGAACTACCAGTCTGTTTTAATGCTTCTTTGCTTTTTATGGCAGTGTGGCTCTGCTGTTGTAAATATTATTGGAACGTTTGCCCTATCACCAACTCCTGTTGTTTCTGTAAATAGTGCTCAGTCACTTAAAGGTTTAATTTACACAAGTCAACAATTCATGTATTGCAGTTCACAGCTGGCCCATACTTGTATAATTTCCCTTTCTCGACAATGTTCTAAATTCTGTAACATTGGCTAAACTAATGACACCATCAAAGTGTACCGGCTACACATTAGACTCCTAAGTGAAACATCAGCAGTTTAAAGTCACCAGCCAAGTCTGTGGGGGAAGGATGAGGCTTTTTACTCCTGTGATGATGTGCAGGCTGGGAGACACACAGGACAGTTCTACCCTGCCCTATAAAGTTGTCATGAGTCAGCAAGGGGATGATAATTGATAATGTTCGGTAACATAAAATGACAATGATGTCTCTCTTAGGTGAACCAGAGTCATTTATAAACCATGAGTGGATTTTAGGCTTGTACTTAATTCTAGTCCCAATCTAAGAACAGCTAGTTCTTATGACATGGTCCTGCTTGGTGGTTGCCCTCATGAAGAAATCACTGAAGATATGAGTCTACAGCAAAATGTGGTGAAGAACCTAGATGGTGCCCAGCTATTAGAAAAAATAGTGTTGGGGATTTTAAAGGTTTGTTTTCAAACAAGCAGCCATCTAAGTGGGGTGTCACATGGAAGGAGCACATCAGCCTGTGTGAACATAATCCAAATCTAAAGGCTGGAATGATATCAAAGCTTAAATTGTGAACAATTGGTTTGTAGAAGGCTATGGTTGTCAGTGGAAGCCCAAAATCCATTTAGAGGGTCCACAAAGAGATCAAGCCTCTTGTGAATTCCCTCTCGTTATAGCTGAGGGATGTGAAGAGCTCTATTATCAGACACTGTAAATCAATATGTCAGACATAGATCAAAATGCAGTATATCTTATTTGATTTTCCTTTGGACCCATTTTAAAGCTGTTTCAATTAAAAAAAAAAGTGAAGGGAAAATACTCATGAAGCAAACCCTTGGAGCCTCACTGTGACCATGGACGAGGGGTGGAGGGCCTCGCTAGCATGCAGAGCGCAGTGGATTCCTGCGGATGCGGTTAGGTTCAAACTCAGCACCCCACCATTTGCTCTCCCTTATGAGCCATCTAAATGTGTTCTAGTTCTTAAGATACTTGTAGCTTTCTTTTGACTGAGGTTTTTGTTTTACTTTCATAGTCTTCTTAGTGTTGTTTTTATTGTTTTCACTGTTTTTCTGTATATAAAATCCAAAATAGGTGAATCAGAGGCAGTAACTGGATTCATGGTTCCTTGGGGCAGGGCAGGGGAGGTGGGGAGGAAATGGGGAGCTAATAACAATGAGTCCAAGAATGAAGAAAATATCTAAACCTGATTATGGTGATGATTCTACAACGATATGTGAATTATATACCAATAAACTGTTAAAAAGTCATTCGCAAATTATATAATTAAATGGTTCAATCATATTAAGAAGAGTTGTACAATCATTACCACAATCGAATTTAGAACATTTTCTTCCTTCTTGTACTCACTGTTATTATTGTACTCACTTCCTTCAAACCGCCCCGGCCACAACTCAGGAACCATTAATCAAGATATTGTCTCAATAGATATACCTACCCTAGATTTCATATACACTAAAACATTTAAAAACAGCAAAAAACCTACTAAAAATAACAAAGTAAAACAAAAGTATCCCAACTGAAAAGATAGAAAATATAAAAAACTAAAATCAATTTAAAATGGGTCAAAAAGGAGATCAATGGATATGGTGCTAAATTTTAAAGGAATTGCATCTGCAATAATCCACTTTCCAATGCACTCTGCATAACAGCAAGGCTAACCACAACACTTGTCTATGCTCAGAGAGGACTCACAGAGCTTTATCCATACATATTTCCCCTGCACTTTGTTTTTACTGAAGTAAAATGGGTCAAAACAGGGGTCAAATGATATCATGCTTTATTGTAATCATCTCTATAACACTCTCTGTCTGATAGCAAGACTACTGACATCCTTCAACTGAGTCAGAGAGGATTCACCGGAATCTTAAACCACTTGTGTGGAACTTGCAAATGATTTTGGATTTCCACTGTCATCCATATCCTTCTGCAAATCAGGTGTTCACAATTTAAGCTCTAATACTATTCCCTCCTTCATATTTGAGTTTTAATTATTCACACTCCTCTGGTCACAAAGGCTGATGTGCTTCTTCCATGTGGACTTAGGTGACATTTCACTCAGAAGGCTGCTTGCTTAAAAATAAGACCCCCATGCGCCATTCTTTCTAAAAATCATACCATCTAAATTTCTTTACTACACTTTGCTATAGCATCCATATCTTCAGTGAGCATCAAAAAGGGCCAAGTCACAAGAACTAATTCTCATATTGGGCTAGAATTAAATGCAAGTCTAAATCCCATTCATGTTATCTATGGTTTACGTACATCTCTGGTTAATCTTAAAGAGACATCATTGTAATTTTATATTAGAGAACATTATCAATCAGCCCCTGGGGCACATGGCAATTCTATTGATAGTGTGAACTTTTTGATTAAAGAATCTATAAACGAATGCTGATCAAAAGGGAAAAATTCAAAATTGAATTTCAAATTACCAAGAACTCTAGACTTTCTAGAGCCACGTAAACTGGAAAAACCCAAGTCCTAAAATAATCCTTAAACCAAAAATATCCTCCAAAGTGGGTCACTCCACAAAGAGGTGGGATATGGGATAAGACCATCCACCTGAGGGTCTACACCAAGACAAGGCTGGGGCAAATCCCCACAGAAATGAAAGAACCTTGCCAGGAAATCAAGTTTAGGCCAGGGGAGAGGAACATCACTGATAGTTCTGTTGGCGAGCATGGTAGGTGATTGGGGAGAAATATCCTCACATTGGGAAGGGGTGCTAAACAATGATTGTAGGGAACCTATAGGGACAATGGTCCAGATTTTATGTTCCTGGGTAAACACTACAAATATGTCTCTAGCCAAAGCTCAATAAAACATGCCATGGACTAAACACCAAGGTGTCACTGGATGCTGACCTTGTGGTACGGTAAACCTTGTGGTCAGCATGGCATCACTCGGGCTACACAAGCGCTTAACACAGAGGCCCAGCAGAATGAACTGAGCCTGGCCTCAAAGGTGCCTGTACCCTTGGACTGAGGACTGGGGTGCTTAGATAGAAGAGGAAGCAGAGTGGCTGCCCTGGACCTGTGGAAGTGATGGTCATTGGACCTTGGGGGGAACCCCATTTGGTTGGAGTCCATCAAAAGGGACTCAGAATCACCATATATTTAGTACCTTGATGCTCCCCTCTCAGTGATATGACTGGCTTTGATCTGTTGGGCAGGGATTTAAACTTGGAAGAATTGATCCAGGATGTTTCCCCTGGCATCGATCCCCCCTGCTTAGGGTAAACAGAATTCAACTGAATATGAGATCTAACTGTGTGGAGCAACAACTCATGGGTTTCGGCTCAAGTTAGAACTGTACTTGCAGACTCCTCAAACCTACAGCAGAATGATGTGTCATCGGAAAACTTGATGGTGTTGCCAGTGCAATCATCTTATACTCCAGGGGGAATGATTGACAATGTGTTACTTTTCTGTTTCTATGGGTTTTTTCCCCTGCCTTTCATTTGCTTGTTTTGTTTGTGTTTGTCTTTAGTTGTCTGCTAGTTGTTTTGTTGCTGTTGGTGGGGTAGTTGGTCTTACAGGGTATTAATTTGTCATAGTATGGCTGTCAAAGTAAACCCGAGCTATGCATATCCCAGGGACAAGCAGATGGATTCTGGCCCCAATTTAACTTTAGTCCCAATCCAAAGACAGTTAGTTTGGATAACATGGCCTTGCCCACCTCATGTAATGATCACTGAAGATAAGGGTGCTACAGCTAAGTGTGGTGAAGAAAACAAATGGTGCTCACTATCAATCGGAATAGTGTGTGGAGTCTTAAATTCAAACAAGTAGTCATCTAAACGAGGAGTGAACTATGTCCACAAAGAAGAAGCACACCAGCTTGCGTGACCCAAAGGCACGCAAAACAAAATTCAAAAATGACAAAGGGAAAAGTATCAGAGCCCAAATTTCGAAGACCCAATTTATAGAATGCTATAGAAGATAGGGGGGCCCCAAACCCATCTGCAGAGTATCTAGTCAGATTAAGCCACCAGCAGATCCCCTCTAGTCACAGGAAAGTGTCTCGAACAGCTTTTCTATCAGATAGAGATCATTGTAAGTGTGATTATGCTGGAATGAACTGGATACATGGTCAGATGACCTCCCTTCTAACCTGAACTTGTTCTTGGTCAGTGGTTTTCAACCTTCCTAATATACATTTACTACCGTCCCTCATATTGTGGTGACCCCCCCAACCATAAAATTATTTTTGTTGCTACTTCATAACTGTAATTTTGCTACTGTTATGAATCGTCATGTAAAACCTGATAAGCAGGAAGTATTTTCATTGTTACAATTTGAACATAATTAAAGCATAGTGATTAATCACAAAAACATTTTCTATTGTGAAAGACTAATTTCTAACTACAAATGAAATTAATTTTGTTGTAAAGCATAGTGTAGCATGGGTTAACAGTTTTCACGCCAGTTACTCGTATGTGGGCATATCTGCATATGGGCAGCCCTGCCTAGAGACAGCTAGAGGAACAGTGTCTTGGTTCCTAAGACCATTGGAAATGTGTTTTCAGGTCTTAGGTGACTCCTGTGAAAGGGTTGTTTGACCCCCAACGGGTCGTAACCAACAGGTTGACAACTGCTGTTTAGGTGAGAGCATTTCTTGCTTGTTCTAAGACAAGGTGGTCTTTTCTTTCTTATTCATTATTTGTAATTTTATCTCTAAAGAATTGATTGTGTTAATGATTATGTAAGTCTTCTTGATATGACTGAACTATTGAATTGTGTGATATATGTGGATTAAGTACCAATAAAACTGTTTTAAAAAAGGCTCAGAAACCCACACAGGCAGTCTATCCTGTCCCATAGAGTCACTATGAGTCGGCATTGACTCAATGGCAGTGAGCTTGGTTTGTTTTTTGACCAAATCACAGGGCACTATTACTTTGTCTTACAGCTCAAATTCTTCACTGTGCCAAATCCCAGGCTTAACTTTTACTATCTGTAAATCTAGAAACCTTTTGAGCTTTCTGCAGCACTAGTTCTGTATAAACTCCACTCCAACTATGAATAATCTCTACTGCGCCGATACTCAAACCAAACTCTGCCAGTGAGTTGATTTCCACCCAAAGCAGTTCTGCCCATAGGACAGTGTAGAACTGCCCCTCTGGATTTTTAAGACTGTCACTTTATAGGAGTAGAAAGCTTCATCTTTCCTCCTCAGAGTAGCTGATGGTTCCAAACAGCTGATCTTGCAGTCAGCAGCCCAACATGTAGCTATCATGTTGTCTATTGTCTATACTGCCTACTATATATTGTCTATTCTCTTTAATTTTTTTTAAAAAGTAAAATGTATGTATTCCACTTTGTTAGTGCTTTTATTCACTTGTATCTCAATTTGGGTCTATCCTAATTCCGTCATATCAATCAACCAACAAATATGCATTAAAGCACCCAAAATGCAGATATAACAATAAGCAATATTAAGTCCTTTAGAGCTGGGCTAAATTATATAGTTAGAATATAATCAGGTGCACAGAGATTAAAAAAAAACCCAAATATGATGCAAAATCAACTAGCTAATATTATTTCTAATTAATTCTTAACTCTGATAACTTAAAAAAAATCTTATGAAAACTTACACATCGGATTGGTTTTGTTCATATAAAGCCTTCCTCTCCTCCAGAATTTGTCTGAGTCCATCCTCCTGGAATATATAAACTGCTTTTGATATATATCCATGGATTCCCCAATGCATTCAATTAATCCCCTAAGTCTATCTGTACTACATTTATCCTCAATTTATATATATAATTTATTTAAAATCCATAGCCATTGCATAAATTCTGGCTATTTATGTACCTACATCAAAAATAAAGGCTTAATCGAGCATGAAAGTACACATTTTCACTGCAAAAACAACAAATACAAGTTTTAAAATGTTTCTCCCAATTTTTTCCCCCAAAGACACAGTTTTGGTTTGTACTGCAAGAAAAGAAAGGCCAAAGGAATTTTTCCTACCATCTACCTTAAGATAGAAATTTTTCACTTAGACAAATAAAATGTTTTAATTCTAAAATTCATAAATGTTAATAAGATAGTTGACCATTTGAAACGAAGTGACATCACATATTCTTTCAGCCAAAATACAGTCTTGGGTTCAACCAACCCTGTAGCCAATTATATGTTGAAAATATTTGATGATGATGAATAGCCTTGTTTACTCTTGATGTCATTTATTACCCATTTCATCTCCACAATTCTAAAAGTTACAAGTCCTGCTAGTCTTCAATCCCTTAAAAAACTCATTTATCAATATCTGTAGAATTGAGTTTCAATCATCCACATTTCTCACCACTAGCTCATCTCTCTGCCTCCATTAGTTCTTCTCTTCTGATGCATTTTCCATATAGCCAATAACCAAAACCACTTCCATTAAGTACATTTTGATTAAATGACCCTATAGGACGGAGAAAATTGCTCCCTATGGTTTACACAGCTGTAAATCTTTACAGAAGCGGCTATCTTTCTCCCTTAGAATGGCTGGTGTGTTTGAATTGCTGACCATTAGGCTAGCAGCCCAATGCATAACTCCAGGCCTCATTTTACTGCCAATAAGTACTCCAAAATATAAAAACATCCCGCCACACCCCTACCTGAAAACCTCTACCTGATTCCAAATGCCTGTGGAATAATGCCGAAGTTTTTCTAATCCTAGAACCCACCATTGACATCTCCATACATAACCTTTCCAGTTGTGATCATGAGTCTTAAGCCATTGTTTATCACCTGCCTGTGTGAGGGCTAATACTTCATAGAAGGCTCGAACACCCACTCCCAACCCCCCAGTAGCATTTCTCTTTATGCTCCCATCTACGCAACACCAGTTTCACTTACCACATTGCATTCTATTCACTTGTGTTTCTTGGTCCTCACTGACATCTATCTAGTTGCTGCCCTATGATTGTTTACTACGATGCTTAAACGTACTTAGACTTCCAGGGTTCAAGCTCTAGCTCTGCTCTTTACTGGCTATATCACCACTGACAAATCTCCTAACTTCAATTCTCCATTCACATGTTTGAGGTGGGGGGAGACAGCTCAGATCTCACACAATTATGAGGAGAGACAATTGCAAGCTAAGTGCTGAACATCATTCCTACTTCCATGTTATTGTAGTGGACAAATAATCATAATAGTAACAATACGACTGTTAGCACTATTATTATTTCTTGTAGAAACAGCATACAGGGACTCAGCCCTGAGTGTGTCAGGTACAGTTCCTCACTACACCAAGAGCTCTGTACCATCATCATGCCCATTTTTGTTGGTGAGAACACTGGACGCACAGAAAGCCTGAGTCCACAGTGATCGAACAGAGTATGAATCTCAGTCTGGCACCAGAGGCCTACTTCATCATCACATTTTGCTCACTGAGTGCGTGCGCGCACACTAATGCGCATAAAACGCTAGATCCAATAAAAACGACTGGTTCTGTGGGTTTCTGAGGCTGTCAATCTTTAAAAGAACAGAAAGCTTCCAGCTTTCTTCGGCAGAATGGAGGTGGATTCGAATTTACTTTAGTTCGTATTAGGCAACCTTTTACTTGGCTAAGCAAAGGAAAAGCAACAAAGCTAAAAATGAAGCAAAACGGAAGGAAGTAGACTTTGAGGAAGCGCAATTGCTGAGTTGTACAGTAACTTCCTTCTTTCTCCCACAGTAACCTTTTGTTATGCTGTTACTTTCCCTTCCGGAACTTGTCTCACACCCTCAGGGGAATCTGAAGCAAACCGCGAAAAGAGCAGCCCAGGGGAGATCCCGCTCACCCTCCAGCCCCTTTCAGCCAAGCTCCCCGGACCTCCATCCCGCCCTCTGCCGTCCAGCCCGTCATATTAAAGGCGGGCAGCTGCCCTTCTGGCGTGTGGTGCAGTTCGCGGACCACCTCCGTCGCCTTTTCACAGAACATGGCGGGTAGACCTGGTACCGGGACCTCCTTGTCGGCCGCCCACTTGACCGAAGAGTCTGCGGGCTCCCTGCAGCCTAGTTCGCGCCGCGCTTATTAGCGCAGGTCTAGGAAATCGCCTGCGCTTTGGCGGTAAAAATCCCCAACCAATGGGAAGGCAAGGACGCAGGTTGCGTGGCTACGGTGGTTGCAAAGGGACAATTCCATACGCGGTACAGAAATATGACCGGAAGTGGGGAGGCGGTGACCGGTGCCTTCTTCCGGTGGAACGCGGCCCTCCGGAAAGAGTCCTTGGGGTTCCATTTGACTTTATCCATGAGGAGAGACGAATTTTCCAATACTAATCTGAGCACCTAGTTTAGGGAGCAGCATAGCTTGGAATAGATGTACCGCCCACACCCCCCGAAACTTCCTCTTTTCCCTTTTTTAAAAATAAAAATCATTCTATTGAGGGCTCATATAACTATCCATATGTACATACATTGTGTCAAGCTCATTTGTACATTTTTGCCATCATTCTCAAAACATTTGCTTTCTCCTTACTCCCTTTATATCAGCTCCTCACTTTTTCCCCTGCTTCATGGAACCTTGATCATTTATCAATTATTTTGTCATGTCTTACAGTGCCCACATCTCCCTTCATCCACTTTTCTGTTGTGCAACTCCATGGAGGGGGTTATATGTAAATCCTTGTAAGCAGTCCCCCCCCCTTTTTTAAATCATTTTATTGGGGGCTTGTACAACCCTTATCACAATCAATACATCATTCCATTGTGTTTAGGACATTTGTGCATTTGTTGACCTCATCATTCTCAACACATTTCCTTTCTAATTGAGCCCTTGGTATCAGCTCCTCGTTTTTCTATCTCCCTCCCTACCCCCTCCCTCCTAAACCCTTGTTAATATTGATAGGTTTAGAATTAAGGTAGCAGATGGACATTGGACCTCCACTTCTTTTCTCCCTCAATTGCAAGAACACTTTGTTCTATTGAACTGGCATGCCGTGATGCTCACCTTAAAAGCCTGAAAATAAACAATCCGCGATCTAGCTCAGAAACAGCAAAGCCCACGTGGAAGAAGCACACCAGCATGTGTGATCACGAGGTGTTGAAGGGATCAGGCATTAAAGAACAAAAAAAATCACATCATTGTGAATGAGGAAGGGTATGGAGTAGGGACGAGGCCAAAACCCATCTGAAGGAAAGTGGACATCCCCTTACAGAACGGTTGTGGGAAGAGAAGAGGTGTTCAGGGTGCAGTGGAGCAACAATGAAACATACAGCTTTGCTCTAGTTATTTTCTATTTATTTATGTATTTGTTTGTATCATTTTATCAGGAGCTTGCACATCTCTTATCACAACCCATACATACATTGTGTCGAGCACATTTCTACATTTGTTGCCATCATTATTCTCAAAACCTTTGCTTTCTACTTGAGCCCTTGGTATCAACTCCTCATTTTCTCCAACCCTCCCCGCTACCCGCTCCCTCATGAACCCTTGATAATTTATAAATTATTATTTTGTCATATCTTACACTGTCCGACATCTCCCTTCACCCACTTTTCTGTTGTCCTTCCCCCAGGGTGGAGGTTATGTAGGTCCTTGTAATCGGTCCCCCCTTAATACCCCACTTTCCCTCCACCCTCACGGTATAGCCATTCTTAGCACTGGTCCTAAAGAGAGCGTCTGACCTGGATTCCCTGTGTTTCAAGTTCCTATCTGTACCAATGTACATCCTCTGGTCTAGCCAGATTTGTGCGGCAGAATTGGGATCATGATACAGGAGGGGGTTGGGAGAGGAAGCATTTAGGAATTAGAGGAAAGTTGTATGTTTCATCATTGCTACACTGCACCGACTGGATCATCTCCCGACAACCCTTCTGAAAGGGGATGACCACTTGCCTACACATGGTTCTTGGGTTCCCAATCTTCACTGCCCTCATTCACAATGATATAAATTTTTTGTTCTTTGATGCCTGATACCTGATCCCTTTGAAACATCATGATCACACAGGCTGGTGTGCTTCTTCCATGTTGCCTTTGTTGCTTCTGAGCTAGATGGCTGCTTGTTTACCTTCAAGTCTTTAAGAGCCCAGACGCTATCACTTTTGACAGCCAGGATTTGTTTCACCACATTTGTTTATGCGCCCATTTGTCTTCAGCAATCATATCGGGAAGGTGAGCACACAATTATATGACTTTTTTTGTTCTTTGATGCCTGATAACTGATCCCTTTGGCACCTCATGATCACACAGGCTGGTGTGCTTCTTCCATGTGGGTTTTCTTGTTTCTGAGCTAGACAGCTGCTTATTTACTTTGAAGTCTCTAAGACCCTATATCTTTTGATAGCCATTTGTCTTCAGTGATCAGATCATTACACACCTCTTTTTAACAAGTTTAAACTATTGTATTATATGACATCTGAATTATATGTCAATAAAACTGAAAAAATTTTAAAGATTAAAGGAATATATGGAGTCGCTATACTAAAAAGAACTAGTCAATATTGCATCATGTTAAGAGGTATCATATAAGAACCAAAGGTACTGAAAGAAGAAGTCCAAGTTGCACTGAAAGCATTAATCAAAAACAAGGCTCCAGGAATTGTTGGAAAACCCACTGTAGGCAGTTACATAATCTAATAACTTGAGAAAGGGTAAAGTCTAGCCTGTCAATAGGGTCACAGCGAATGAGGCCTCTGTGGGGCCTGGCTTTCTCCAGAGGATTTTGGTTATTCCTGTATTGCTATCTTGTGGTGGAACACACTGTCTCTTTTCTACACAATCCTGTTGACAAACCACATGGAGACACACTGAGAGAGCCAGAGCCCTGGAGCTGGAGGAGCCACATAGTGACCCCTGCCAGCACCAAGATCCTTCACCGCTACTGGATCTACATGACTTTCCACCCACTGGTCTGTGATATTCTTGCATTTGGCATTATTGCATGGCTACATGAGTCTAAAGAGGAATTTATTGACCAGTATTGGACATAGGGGATAATATTGGACTTACGGACTTGATCTGGACTGGGCTGGGATCTTTCTCAATATACAATTGCTCTTTTATACAAAGCTCTTTCTTATACACATGAGTGTCTGTGAATTTGTTTCTCTGGTCTACCTGGACTAACACATTATGCTACCTGGAGTGGTGTACTAGAGAAACAAATCACAAAGATGGAGAGTGGATGCTTGTTTGACGTCTGCTCATGGTAGTACTTTTTTGGCTAGCCAGAGGTTAGATCTGGCCATTCAGTTTGCTGGGTTGTTTTATGGAAAAAATACAGGAAGTTAAACATTTTATGATTTCCTTTGATTGCTGTCTTTGGTGATTCCTGTACTAACTGGTAAAAATGAATGTGATTAATGTATATTTGGAGCTCAGGGGTAGAAATCCAGATTGGAGACTGGAAAGTCAACTCGGTGCTCCTCAAGGGGACAGGCACTCCCCTCTCTGGATCTCTCTTTTAACATCGATACACAAAGTTCGATTCTGTGAGGGTCACAGACTGGGGACTCCCATGGCCAAATGAGGACCTGTGTGGACTCTGGTTGGCCTGCTTATTCACTGCCATCTAGAAGATTCCAACTCACAGTGACCCTGTAAGACCGAGCGGAACTGCCCCTGTGGGTTTCCGAGGCTGAAATTCTATATGGACTAGAAGGTCTCATCTCTGCACAGCCCCCCACCCTATCCCCCAACCCCCGCTCCCCCAGTGTGACTGGTGGTTTCAAACTACTGACCTTCTAGTTAGCTGCCCAACACATAACCCACTGTGCCATCAGGGCTCTTTGGCCTACTTGGCTTCTATCCAATGTTATTGAATCGCCTTTGAAAAAATCAGGAGGTTTTTAAGAAAACAGGAATTTTGACTTTCTCTAGAAAAATCGATCTGGCATCACTGGAACCTAAACTAGAGGATCCACAATTCCACGTGGCTCTGGGAATCTCAACATTTCTTCCTCCTGCTCAAAGTAAAATTGTTTAAGGGGACCTTTCACAGCTGGTGGGCTGGTCTCCTTTCTAGAAAGTTGCCTCTGTAAAGAAAATGCATCTTTCTTCCCTTTTACCTAGTTGGGGGTGGTGAGGGTAGCAGGAGCTATTGGGTTAAGAAAAAACAGTCCAGGTAGCTTCAGTCTGCCCTGCCAGGGATTTAGAGGCCAAGCCTTTTTTGCTCCAGCTGACTGACCTGCTGTTTCCAGGGCAGCCCCACCATCTGTTCCAAGATGCAGTGGGGGGGGCGACTTTCCTTCATCACACCTGCCCCAAACTCAGGCCCAGAACTACTGTCTAAACACAGAACAACTTTTGTCTGTGGCCAAATGTGGGACCCCAAATTTCTTCCCTCTTTCCCGATACTCCTTCAGTGACTTGATGACCTGGGCCAGGCTGAGATGAATTAGCTTGCTCCACACAGCTGGCTGCTGGGTTCCAGTCAACTCCCAGAGGCCACTGGCTGTGCCCATCAGTAGAAGTGGGAGTTGAGAACCCTCAGCTCTTGGCTGAGCCGCTCTGTCAGTCTGTAGCTATTGACTGTAGCTGCTTCTGACAGCCAGTCTAGCTGGTGCTTTAAGTCATTTCAGTCGCTCCACCTCAGCTGTGATTAGTCTAGTCTCTGTAGCCTCAGAGGGAGGGGAAAACAAAACACCTCAATGACTGAATCAGAGTGGGTTATCCTCTTTTAAAAGGCAGAAAGTCTGAATTGGAGGATATTTTGGGGGGGGGGGTCTCTTTTATGCATTTCACATTTATGAAATAAGAACTAACAGTATTTGTTCCAGTAAGTGGATGAGAACCACCTAAGGGCCCATTCCTCCCACCAGGCCACGCCTCACTAAGAATAGAGGTCCATCACTTGTCTGGCATTTTGTGGTACTGTGGTGACTTTTGTTTTGTGAGATACTGGGAGCTATGTGATTGGCATTTCATATACCAGCAGGGTCACCCAAAGAGCTTCCAGACAAAGAACAGACAATGAAGAAGGAATTGGCTGCCTGCATGGGACATTGGAAGTCATTAAAAATGAAATGGAATACATAAAGATTGATATTGTAAGCATTAGTTAGCTGAAATGGACTGATATTGACCATTTTGAAACAGAAAATCTTATGGTTTACTCTGCTGGAAATGACACAATCAAGAGAAACAACATTGCATTCATCATCAAAAGGACATTTTAAGATCTATTTTAATGTACAATGCTATCTTTGATAGGATGCTATCTATGCCCCTTCAAGGAGAACCAATCAATACAACTATTGTTCAAATTTATGCACCAACCACCCAAAGCTGGTGATGCAGAAATTGAATAATTCTACCACCATATTCAGTCCCAAATTTGTCAGACTTGCTATCAAAATGCTATTGGAATGCAAAAGTTGAAAACAAAGAGGAAGGATCAGTAGTTGAAAAATATGGTCTTGGTGATAGAAACCAAGCTGGAGATCGCATGACAGAGTAAAAACACCCTACTGGATCAGGTGCGTGGACCACAGAAAACAGATAGGCCTGCCAAGCTCCATCTGGAATCAATATTCAACCCCCTAGAGGCTGTGACCTATACAAAAAGGTCCTCACCCCAAGTTTTCTCTTTGTTTTTCCTTCACTTCCTTTTATTTATTTTAATCACTTCTGCACTCTGCTTTCTTCTTTATTTCTGCTTCTACTTCTATTCTTTCCATTTTAATTTACTTTTCCAGTTCCCTTCCTTTCCTTTTTTATGTTTTGATTAGCTTCTCTTTTATTTTTCTCTACCTTGGTTTTTGACACACACACACACACACACACACACACACACACTTCTAGTTATTAAATTCCTTTCACTTGCTCTTGTTTGTCCGCTGTCTCTTGCTGGTTTCTTTTTCAAAAATTATTTCTTCGTTGGCAATTTTTTTTGTCCCTTCCTGTTCTACCTGACAGTGGACAGCAATCGCAGGCCTAGCCACCTCTATGCCTGTAGTCATACCTATACAGTGACAGACACTACATACTCCTGTACCACCTGATCATCTTTACGTAAGTGAGACCACCAAACAAACCATTGCTAACTGTGCTATAATAACAACAAACAGTACCACACACATTCTCAGATTATCCTTTACAACAACCAGTAGATAGGTGGAGTGTCTGCAGTCTCAAGATACTAAGATCAATTAAACACAAAAACACTAATACTACAACATCTCAGTGGCAAAGGCAATTTAAGTTTATATGAAGAAACAAGACAGAACAGCTGAAGCACATGACCAATAAAGAGCTAGAAGACCTTTTTTCAGGAAGAAAAGGCATTGAAATTACCTCATAAACTATTAAAAATTATACTTTTATACTATCAATGAACCGGGAGAAAGGAAAGATTGCGAAGCTAAAGAAAAACTGAACACACACACACACACACACTTTAGAGTAATTCAGGAAAGCACTAAAATAACACATCAATTGAAACTAGAAACCGTACACCACAGCAAAGAGAAATTCAGAAGATTAATACTAAGATGAGAGAAACAGATAACGCATTAGAAGAGCAAAGGACTTTGCGAGTAGAAGGAGGCAGGGGAAGGGAGTGGTAAGCAAACAATGCCAAAGACAGGGGAATAACTAAGGAATTAAAATCAACAATGAGGAGGACATAGAGATCCTGGTGGTGTTGGGGTAACAGCAATTTAGCTGAGAAGAACTACTAAGGTGGAAGAAGGGTGAGTGTGATGGTGAGGTAGAAGAAAGGTAAAAAGAAACAGGAAAGATCTAGGAAGCAAAGCTATAGATAGAGGTATAAGCATAAGTGTGTACCTATGTAAATACATTAATTCATAAAAATAGAGGTATTGGTCTATGTACATCATATATGGCAAGACATTGATGTAGTAGATGGACTTTAGGTCTCTGCTCAGGGCCTGCCTTCAATACAAGAATACTTTGTTCTAAGAACCTGGCATGTTGTGATGCTCACCCTCCTGGCATGATTGGTGAAGACAAAATGGGTGCACAAGCAAATGTGGTAAAGAAAGCTGATGGATTGCCTGCAACAATGATGCAAAAATAGAGCGATACTGGGGATGGTTCAGGACTGGATGGGGTGTGCTCTCTTGTCTAGAGGGTCACTGTGAGGTGGAGCTGGTTCGACAGCACCCGACCACAACAACAACAGAAAACTAAGACTGGCTCTGACAAGTGTCAGATGCTGCTCACCCAGGCTTGGACATTAACTTTCCATCGCATTAAATGTAATCGCTTGGTGTCAGAGTTGGAGAAGCTGCTATTCATACTCTAGTGATCAAGTGTTATGTGAGAAAATTACTTGTACATTTACTAGTTTGCTATTCATACCTTATTTCAGTTTAGCTTAATAACCCATTCCCTTGTTTTCTTTATCTCTGGGGAAAATAAGCATCACTAATTGGAGCAGGATATGTGAAAGTACTGCAAAAATAAAACACACCATGCTAATATTAAAAAAAAAAAAAAGAAAGCTGATGGTACCTCTTCTATCAAAAGATATAGCATCTGGGATCTGAAAGGCTTGAGGTTAAACAAGCAGCTGTCTAGCTGATAAACAAACCCACATGGAAGAAGCACACCAGCCTGTGTGATCATGAGATGGGATCAGGTAACAGGCATCAGAAGACCCAAAACACACACACACACACACACCCCACACACACACCCCAAATCCATCTGTAGATAATGGAACATCTCCTTGCAAAAGGGTCACAAGGGATGAGTCAACTAGGATGCAGTATAACACCAATGAAATATACAATATTCCTCTGGTTCCTTGAGGTTCCTCACGCCCCACTACCATGACTCCAGTCCTGCCTTTCACTGCGGGCTAGACCAGAACATGTACACAGATACAGATAAGAGCTCCAGACACACACTGAATCAAGGAATAACAATGGAAGTAGTGATACCAGGAGGGCAGGAGAAAGGTGACTCCAATGATTGACACATAACCACACCCCCACCCCAGGGGGACGATCAACAGAAACCAAGGGTGACGGGAGAGAGTGGTTGGTTAAGTTATGAAAATAATAATAATTTATAATTTATCAAGGGGTCAAGGTGGGGTGGGGAGGGAGGGGAAAAAGAGGGACTGATATTTTGACCCTGGCCTCTAAACCCCTGATAAGGCCTGACCGTGGCAGCCTGCTCTCTGCTGGCTCCTCTAAGCCCCATGTCCATCACATGGCTGGTTCATTTTCTGTCAGCGCCCACGTAACTGACATATCTCCCCCACTTGCCTGAAAAGACAGCCAGGAGATCACCTCGCTAGGGTTTGGGATCAACGGTGGCCCTCTCTCCTTTGGGGACTGCCTACACCAGCGGAGCTCTTAACACTGGTCTCACTTCATGCCCTGCCTTGCCCTAGGGGCTAACTGACCTTGGGGCACAGCAAGGCCAGTATCATCACAAGGGCATACGGACTGCACCGCTTGGCCTCCTAGTACAATCCTGCCCCTTGAGAGTCCCTGGGGTCTAATAGTAAGGGCTCAAATAGAAAGTAAATGTTTAGAAAATAATCTTGGCAACATATGTACAAATATGCTTGATACAATTGATGTATTGATTGTTATAAGAGCTCTAAGAGCCCCTTTATTAGTCTAGGTACTTTGGAGAAATAAATCTACAGCAACTTGTGTATAAGAGAGAGTTGTATGTAAAGGTTAAGTGCGCATCAAGAAAATATCCCAACCCAGTGCTGCCCAAGCCCACAAGTCCAACATTAACCCATTAGGCCAATAACAGTCCACAAAGTCCTGCTCCATCTCACAAAACAGACACAATGATATCGACTGCAGAGGAAAGCTGAGTCAATGAATATGTAAGCATCTCAGCGCTGGCAGGGGTCTCCACGTGGGTGCTCCAGCACCCAGGGCTGCATCGGGGTACGTTCATGTGGCTTCTCCCTGGGGATGTCTTGCAGGAAGTCTGTCTTGCAAGTTGAAGCAGGGAACTGCGAAAGCAGTTGCACCCTGGTGTGACCACAAAGCAAGAGACCCGAGAACTAGAAAGGTGAGGCTCACTGAGCCATTTATCCCTCTGCCCTTCAATTAACCCCACATGTGCTTATCGGCCAGGTTGGCACAATAAACTAACTGAGTCCCCAGTAGTATGATCTTTTAATTTTAAAAAAGAGCAAATGGACTAGAATTGAATCAGACAGAGTTCATCAGTGAGATTAAAGAAAATCTCTCAACCTAATTTGGTAAAGGAATAATTTTTAAAATAGATAAGAAAATCTAGAGAAAATCACAGAATTCTGTGGGACAACATCAAGTACATTATGTGTGATTGGACAAAAAAACAGGAAGAAACAAACAAAACAATCAAAAGAGCAGAGAGAAGGAAACTTCCTTAATATATCATGACATGGTAAAAAATGTACTCATGAAGCTAAACAAACCAAAAGCAGGGCTGACTGAAATAAAATAATCATGACATATCATGATGAAAGTTACAAATGACAGGAATCCTGACAGCAATTGAGGAAAAATAAGTTACTTAAAAAGAGGAACTGAAAACAAAAATTGTCTTAGAAAAAGTGCATCCAGAAGGCTCTGTAGCAGAAAATGACGAGACTTGGTTTAATGTACTTTGGACATGTTGTCCAGGGAGACAGACCTTGGAGACGTGTCCCACGCATGATAAAAGTACCGGGTTTTAGAACCGAGGAAAACCTTCAACAAGATGGATTGACACAGTAGCTGCATCACTGGGCTCAAAGATAAGAACAATAGTGAGGACTGCACAGTATGGGGCAGGGTTTTGCTCTATTGTCCATAGGAACACTGAGTTGGAATAACTCCACAGCACCTTCCAATAACAGCAACAACACCACCATCTATCATACACGAACACACTGAAGCAGGAAAAGTAAACATACATATTGAAAAGAAAAGAGAAACGAGTCATGCAATTAAAAACTCCCAATACATTCAAAGAAGAGTTGACACCAATTTTATTCAAACCATTGTAGGACATAATAAAAATGGAAAGTCCCCAAATTCATTTTATGAAACTTGTAAAATCATTATACCCAAATCAGACAGAAACATAGCCAGGAAAGAAAATAATACAGCAATATCCCTTATGAACATAAATGTAAAAATATCTCAACAAAACCCTACCTAATAAAGCCAACAATAAATATCTCAGTAAAGTAAATCATCATGACCAACATGAATTCATAACAAGGGTGCAATGATGGTTACATATTAGAAAAACAATCAATGTTATCCACTATATAAACAAAACAACAGGAAAGAACTTTACAACCATATTAGAAAAATTCAAATCCTACAATCCTGAGAAGAAAATGGGACCAACGGTTCCAGGGGATAAGAGAAAGGGAGAGCTAGGGAAGGGGGAGGGGAGCCAACAGACCCACGGACAGGGAACAACAAGAGATCTAAAATTGATGGAGAGGAAGGTGTAGAATGCCTGGTGGGGTTAGATCAAGTGCAATGTAGCTGAAAGAGGAATTACTGAGAGCCAAATGAAGGTCAAACATGATAGTGGGGCAGGAGGAAAGTAAAGGGAAATAGAGGAGGAAAGGAGGCAAAAGACATTTTTTTTTACATTTTATTAGGGGCTCATACAACTCTTATCACAATCCATACAAATACATACATAAATTGTATAAAGCACACCCCTACATTCTTTGCCCTAATCATTTTCAAAGCATTTGCTCTCCACTTAAGCCCTTTGCATCAGGTCCTCTTTTTTTCCCCCTCCCTCCCCGACCCCCTCCCTCATGAGCCTTTGATAATTTATAGATTGTTATTTTGTCATATCTTTCCCTATCCGGAGTCTCCCTTCCTCCCTTTCTCTGCCGTCCATCTCCCAGGGAGGAGGTCACATGTGGATCCTTGTAATCGGTTCCCCCTTTCCAACCCACTCACCCTCACTCTCCCAGTATCACCCCTCAGACCCCTGGTCCTGAAGGTATCATCCACCCTGGATTCCCTGTGTCTCCAGCTCCCATATGCACCAGTGTACATACAACCTCTGCCCTATCCAGTCCTGCAAGGTAGAATTCGGATCATGGTAGTTGGGGGAAGGAAGTATCCAGGATCTGGGGGAAAGCTGTGTTCTTCATCGGTACTACATCGCACCCTGACTGACCCATCTCCTCTCCTAAACCCCTCTATGAGGGGATCTCCAGTGGTTGACAAATGGGCTTTGGGTCTCCACTCTGCACTTCCCCCTTCATTCACTATGGTATATATATATATATTTCGTATGATGCCTTTGGCACCTCGTAATTGCACAGGCTGGTGTGCTTCTTCCATGTGGGCTTTATTGCTTCTGAGCTAGATGGCCGCTTGTTCACCTTCAAGCCTTTAAGACCCCAGACACTATCTCGTTTGATAGCCGGGCACCATCAGCTTTCTTCACTACATTTACTTGTTCACCCACTTTGGCTTCAGCAGTTGTGTAGGGAGAGTGAGCATCGTAGAGTGCCAACTTAATAAAAGAAAGTATTCATGCATTGAGGGAGTGCTTGAGTAGAGGTCCAAGGTCCTTCTGCCACCTTAAAACTAAACCTATAAATATAGACACATAGATTTATTTCCCCATCCATCTATATATATATATATATATATATATATATATATATATATATATATATATATATATATATATATATATTTGCATGCACATGTCTTTGTCTAGACCTCTATAAATGCCCTTTGACTCCTAGCTCTTTCCTCCATCTCCCTTGACTTTCCTCCTGCCCTACTACCAAGCTCCATCCCCACCTGAGTTACAGCTATACCTCTTCTTTATGTAACCTTACCCTTGATCATTCCCTACCAGGCCTGCCACTCCCTCCTCACTACCATTTTGGGTCCCATGTTGTTCCCTTGTCCCTGGGTTTGTTAACACCACTTCCTTACCCCCCCCCACTTCCCCTATCCCAAGCCCCCCCGGAACTGTCGGTCCATTGTTTTTCCTCCAGATAGTTCATCCAGCCTGTCTTATTTAGACAGACCTGTGGAGACAATAACATGCACGAAAATAAGACAGAGGAAAACAAAGCAACAGTATACAACCAGACAACAAAACAACAACAAATCACTGACAAAGAACAAAACAAAACACATCAAGAAAGAAAACTTGTAGTTAGTTCAAGGATCGTTTGTTGGAGGCAAAAGACATTTATAGAGGTATAAATATACACACATATATAAAAATATACTTATATAATGATAGGGATATGGGTCTATGTTCATATATTTATGTTTAATATCAAGGTTGCAGATGAATATTGGTTCTCTATTCAAGTCCTCCCGCAACGCAAGAACACTTCCTTCTAATAACCTGGCATTCTGTGATGCTCACCTTCCTGACATGATAGCTAAAGTCAAATGGGTGCATTAGCAAATGTGGTGAAGAAAGCTGATGGTGCCTAGCTATGAAAAGATACAGTGTTTGGGGTCTTAAAGGCTTGAAGTTAAACAAGCGGCCATCTAGCAGGGAAGCAATAAAACCCACATGAAAGAAGCACACAGCCTGTGTGATCACAAGGTGTCAACAGGATCAGGTATCAGATGACCCAAAACAAACCATCATATAGATATGAATTGGGGGGGGGGTTTGGAGTGGAGACCCAAGGCCCATTTGTAAACAATTGGACATCTCCTCACAGAAGGGTCAAGTCAGTCAGGGTGAAGTTTAGCACCAACAAAATACACACTACTCTAGCTCTTTAATTGACCTTGGCACCCCACTATCCTGACCCCAGTTCTAGCTTACAAATCTGGCTTGACAGGAACATGTACCCTAGTACATATCAGAGCTCTTGGTACACGGAATCCAGGACAGATAAATCCCTCAGGAACAGTAATGGGAGTAGCAATACCATGAGGGGAAGGGGAAGATGGGAGAGGAAGGGGAGAAAAGGAAAACCAGTCACAATGATCGACATATAAGCCACTCCCCACCTGCAGGGGACAAGCAACAGAGTAAAGGGAGACTGCAGACAGTGTAAAATATGAAAATAATAATAATTTATAATTTAACAAGGAGTCATGAGGGTGAGGGAGGGAAATAAAACAGGAGCTGATACCAAGGCCTCAATTAGAAAATGTTTTGAAAATAATGGTGACAACATATGTACAAATGTGCTTGATACAATTGATATATGGATTGCTATAAGAGGTGTAAGAGCCCCTAATAAAATGATATTAAAAAATACATCTACCTCTCCGTCTCTCTGCCACCCCGAGTGTGGTGGTGCTCCGACTTCACCATGTCATCTCATAAGACTTTCAGGATCAAGAGATTCCTGGCCAAGAAACAGAAGCAGAATCTGCCCATTCCCCAATGGATTCGAATGAAAACTGGTAATAAAATCAGGTACAACTCCAAGAGAAGACATTGGAGAAGAACCAAGCTGGGTCTGTAAGGAGCCCCCTGAAGGATGGCACGCATGGCCGCATTTTCCCAGGCTCAAATCATGAATTAAGATTTTTGTCCCCATGTGATGAATTGAACTTCAATCGGCAAATAATCTGGTTTATTCCTTGTTTTTTTGCTTCCTAATCATGTTTAACAATAAATAATGTAAGGTTGTTGTTGTGAGAAAAAAATACATCTATACTACTATAATACCTCAAGTAGAAAAAGACAGAAAATGGGGTAAGATGGCCACCATATAACAAGCCCGGGAGGATGTGCTCAGCAACTACCAAAGAGTTTCCACTATGAGAGAGATTCTGCACTTCCTGGTAGCAAGAAATTCAACTTAAAAGCCAAGTTGACCCAAGTTTCTCAAAGTGGAAAGCAGCAAGGCCTGCTGACAGACTCCCCTTTACGGATGAGCAGCAACATGAGTTGCTTCTACAAGCATCGTGATTCTTCGTGGCCCCTGAGAAAAGACAGTCAGCCAGCCAACCCTCTACCTCCCTGGCCTCTAGGGACACAGATAGCTAGCAGATCACTTGGGCAGCTTGGTACACACATACTCAGTACCCAAGGTACGCTTTGTACCATTTCCCCATCTTTCTCCTCTTTTCCTGCTTTGTTCTACAAGGCATTCCATCCCGTGTGCCAGCGTCGTGATACCGCATACATGTACACACAGACTACTAAAAGAGCAGGAATCCCCACCCACAAGGTAGCTTTATTATATATATTTTTGGATTTTGTACTTTTGTTCTATTTTAATACTCTCTCTCTCTCTTTTTTGATCTCCTACTTCCTCTTCTGGAGTGACTCCACCCTCCTGAGAATCCACATTCCTCCCAGGAAGAGACAGGTCTGTGTATCCCAGCATACCCACTCTAGCATGGGCTTTCCAGGACCTCCTAAGTGCACAGATATGCTCACATTCATTCACATTGCCACAATAGCAGAATCTGGTACCCACAACCATACCCAAGTCTTTTTTTTTGATCCTTGTACTTCTATCAATTATCTTTCTATTTTCTTGCTGTTCTCTCATTAAATATCTTTCCATGAAACCTATTAATTGAGATTAACTCTCTGCCCGCAAGTGTCAACTCACAGTGATCCTATAGGACAGGGTAAAACTGTCCGGTGAGTTTCTGAGACTGTAACTGTTTATGGGAATAGAAAGTCTCCTTTTTTTGGCGGAGCAGCTGGTGGTTTTAAAATGTTGACCTTTCGGATTACAACTCAATACATAACCATTATATGACCAGAGCTCCTTATTGTGATTACCCCTCTGAAAATATTTTCCCATTATTTTTGCAAGTCTGTTGGCTTATTCACAGTCACTTATTACTATCATTACTTTATTGTTATCATTACTTTTATTTTATTCTATTTTTCCCAGCCACTATCCCCACTTAGGCACCTTGCCCCTTCTTTTCATTTCACCACTGTATGTTTTCCAGCTCCTATTAGAACTCACCTGTGTCACTAGACAAACTCTACCTCTGTATGACCAGCAGCTCACACACCACAATGCTGAAGAAACAGCAGTCAAGCACAGAAAGCTTCCAAATTCAAGAAAAACAAACATGAACAACCAAGTAGCACTCAAACCAATGGAATAGTCTGAAGATGTGATTGTGAACCACCAGTAACAGAATTCAGAAGAATGATGCTTAGGTCATGAGATCTGGGGAATGTTCATGAGAAAAACAGAAGAAATTGAGAAACTAAAATCCTTAAAGCAAAGGATTCTAGAAGACAAGCAATGAGATAACTGAATTAGGCAACATAGTAAAAGGCTAGAGGAATAAAATGGAAAAGGAAAATAAAATAAATGAGCTTGAAGACAATTACCCTCACGACAGTAGACAAGAGAAGCAATCAACAAAAAATCCCGGAAGCATCCAAATAAATCCTGTAGGACACTATCATAAGAACCCATCTAAGAAAAGAAAAAAGAAAAGAAATGCTGGGAAAAGAACACCACCAAAAAAAAAAATCTACAGAGAATAGTACAAGAAACCATGGAAGAAAATTTCAACACACTATTCAACAAGCTGAGAAGAATGGACAACCAAAGAGAAAACATCAAGACATAAAGAAAAGGAGAGAATCTGAGGGCAGCTAGAGAAAAAGGAAAAGTCATCTACAAAGGAAAGTTGATAAGGATAAATTCAGACTTCTCAGCAAAAGACCTGCAGGCAAGAAGACAATGGAATGACATATATACAATTGTGACGGGTGGAAGGGGGGGTGGGGCGGAAGGAAGCCAGCCAAGAATATTATACTGAACAAAAATATCCCTCAAATACAAGGGAGAAATAAAGGTTATTTCCTGAGGAGGAAAAAATAAAGGAATTTTGAATTCAACAATTCATTTTCTCAGATCACAATGTTATAAAACTGGAAATCTACAACAGAAAGAAAAGGAACAAAAAGACAAACACATGGAGACTGAACAACATACCATTTCAAAATGACTGGACACTAGAGTAAACGAAAACGAGAAATTAAGAAACTCCTTAAAACAAGCAAACCTATAACACATCATACCAAAAACTCGGATACAACCAATGCAGTTATCTGAAGTCAATTTATAGCAATCAATACACACACGAAATATGAGAGAAATCCAAAACCAATACTAATAAAACACTTCCAACAAGTAGAAAGAGGGAAACCACATAAGTCCTTCAACAATAAAGGGAAAGAACTAATAAAAATTGAAGCAGAAATAAATGAACTGAAAAATGGGGGGGAAATCAACAAGACAAAAAGTTGGTTATGAAAAGATTAACAAAATCGACAAACTGATAGAAAACTTAACAAAGGAAAAGAAAGATGCAAATATCTAGAATTTGAGATGAAAAGGGTGCCATCACAAAAGATCCAAATGAAATAAAAAGATACATGTAGAGCAAAAGAAGAATTAGAGGTCACCAAGAGACTTCCAACCAAGAAAGGTTCTAAAGAAGTATGTATGTTGGCTTCACAGGAGAATGCTAGCAAGTATTCAGGGAAGAGCCATAACTAATTCTGTGCAGACTATTCCAAAATATAGAAACTGACAGCAAACTCCCACACGCATTCTATGAAATGAGCATAATCCTCAAACCCTGATCACGATCATTTAGAAAAAATGAAAACAGGAAGTAGATAAGAGTGTCCCTCATCAATATTCTTATTCAACATTGTACTACAATAAACATCTTAGCCAGACAGACAGCAAAAATATTTTAAAATAAAAGGAATATAATTGGGCAAAAAATAGGTCAAGCTGTCACTATTTGCAGATAGTATGATTTTACATAGTGAGAGCCCCAAGGACTCCACAGAAAGATTGTTGGAAAGTACTAACGAATCTGTTAAAGTAATGGCATACAAGATTAATAAGCAGAAATCAATTTTAATATGCTATTGAAGAGCTCCAAAATAAAAACATCAAGAAAAAAAATAAAAAAAGAGAAAACAATATCATTTATAATATCCATACAAAAGATGAATACCTGGGAATAAACTTAACCAAAGAAACAAAAGACCTGTACAAAGGAAACTACAGAAAAATCAAAATGTGAATATTACTGAAAGCAATAAATCTATAGATAGAACACAATTCTGATCAAAATCATTTTCTTGGGGGCTCATACAGCTCTTATCACAATCTATGCATCCATCCATTGTGTCTAGCACATTTGTTCATTGTTGCCATCATCATTTTCAAAACAATTTCATTCTACTTGAGCCCTTGGCATGGGCTCCTCATTTTTCCCTCTTCCCTTCTTCACGAACTCTTAATAATTCATAAATTGTTATTAATTTTTCATGTCTTACACTGTCCGAGGTCTCTCTTTACCCTCTTTTCTACTGCCCATGCCCAAGGAGGGGTTACATTGTGATCAGTGCCCCCTCTTGGTACCACTACTCTCACAGCTGTCTACAAATGGGTTTGGGGTCTCCAGTCCACCCTCCCCCTCAATCACATCAATAAGGCTTTTTGTTCTGGGTCTTTGATGCCAGATACCTGATCCCTTCGACACCTCTTTATCACACAAGCTGGTGTGCTTCTTCCATGTGGGCTTTGTTGCTTCTTAGAGAGAGTCACTTGTTCATCTTCAAGCCTGTAAGACCCCAGATGCTATATCTTTGCATTGCTGGACACCATCACCTTTCTTCATTACATTTGCTTATGCACCCATTTGTCTTCAGCAATTCTGGCGGGAAGGTTATCACAGAATGCCAGGTGACTAGAACAAAGTGTTCTTGCGTTGAGGGAGTACTTGAGTAGAGGCCCACTTAATTGGACCTTTTGGACCTACTTTCTATCCAGCTCTTGGTAATCCAGGGTGTGTGCTACAGACTAGTGGACTTAATATTGTTCTTTTGAGGCACACAATATCTTTCATAGGCCACACCAGAAAGAATCCATGTGGAAGCTACATTCACTGGAGTTTGTAAACTGGGCTTTCATTCAAACTCATCAGGAGCCCTTTGATTTAAGACTGAAATTCATCAGTGTGAGAAGATGATGACTGCTATCCCAAGTTATGGAATTGGCAGTTATTGGACTTTGGTTTGACTCTCTGGCCTTCAGGGTGCCTAATGAATGGTGATCCAGGAATACCAAATATTCACTACTTTAATGCTCTTCTTATTTTGTTATGACATGTATTAGTCAGGTATGCATGTTGCTACCTTTTGGAATGAATTTTGTTGAAAGTTTTGTTCCAACATCAACCCTAATTATTTGTGTAAATAGTGTCCAGCCCAGCCTGTGTGATCACGAGGTGTCAATGGGATCAGGTATCAGGCATCAAGAAACAAAAAGTCCTATCACTGTGATGAGTGGGAGTGCGAAATGGGGACACAAAACCCATCTATAGGCAACTGGACATACCCTTACAGAAGGGCCTTGGGAGGAGACAAACCAGTCAGGGTATAGTATAGTAAAGATAAAACATACAGCTTTCCTCTAGTTCTTTAATGCTTCCTCCCTCCCACTATCATGATCCCAATTCTACCTTACAAATACGGCTAGACCAGAGGATGTACACTGGTACAGACAGGAACTAGAAACAGAGGCAATCCAGGACAGATGACCCTCTGAGGACTAGTAGTGAGAGTGGCGATACCGGGAGGGTGGAGGGAAGGTAGGGTAGAAAGGGGCAAGGGATTATAAAGATCTACATATAAACTCCTCCATGGGGGACAGACAACAGAAAAGTGGGTGAAGGGAGACGTTGGACAGTGTGAGATATGCCAAAATAATAATAATTTATAAATAATCAAGGGTTCATGAGGGAGGGTGGGGGAAGGAGGGTGAAAATGAGGAGCTGATACCAAGGGCTCAAGTAGAAAGAAAATGTTTTGAAAATTATATGGCAACAAATGTACAAATGTGCTTGACACAATGTATGTATGGATGAATTGTAATAAGAGCTGTATGAGTACCCCCAGAAAAGATTTTTTAATAAATTGTTCAGAAACTTGAATTTAATCTATATAAGTCAACAATTCAAGCATGAATTGATGTCTGAAACCAGCCTATACTTCTATATGCTTTTCTCAACCGTGTTTTAAATTCTGTATCATAAGCTAAATGAATAACACTATCGTTACCTTATGCCCCAGGAAGATGGTTTGAAAAGTTTTCGTTATCATAAAATGATAATGTTGTTTCTAAAGTGAACCAGAGACATATATAAACCACAGATATGTGAATGGATTTTGTGCTCCCATTTAAATCTAGCCCCAATCTAAGAACTATGAGTTCTTAGGATGTGGCCCTCTTTAATGCTTAAAGAAGTCACTAAAGATATAGGTGCTATAGAAAAAAACAAAACAAAGGAGAATGAAAAAACAACAAACAAAGCCCAAGAAATATACTCATAAAAATTATATCTGTTTGTAATTAATAGATAAAAATTTTACTAGTACATTGCTTAGAACACATGGTAGATAAATGGAATCACAGAATGGAATTTTCCCACTTTTTGCAGTCCATTGTATATTCAATATTTGTAAGTCTTAACATTTACAAAAAGTACAAAACAAGGTGATCTATATTAAACATAATGCCTGTGCTATAAATTGTCATCACAAGGTAATTATTTTACTATTGATTCGAACATTTTCTTCATTCAATACTTTTATTGAAGTTCAAAGTATACATTCTTAAGACAATAAATACCTGGCTGTTTTTTCTTAGTATCACAGAGGTACCATCATCAACTTCAAATTCTCCATAGTCTCTTAGACACCGTACCTGAAAAGAAAATCAGATATTTTATCCAAATTACCTTTTAAAATATGCAGTGATCATAACATGAAGTGGGATTATATAAATGCCCGAACAGTAAAAGTACTGTATTTTATGTGTCTGTTTCCTCCTCTGTGTACTTAGGACCCTTACTATTCCCAGATATTTACTGTGGTCCTAAACCTAAAGATCTCAATTTCCTACGTCACCGGGAAGGGAAAAATAAGCTTTGCAAATGTATACATGGATGGTATTACCAATAAGGAAACCAGGGATTTAGATAAAAGGAGACTACATAGTTGGACGTTTTCCTCTCAAACAATGCACTATATTAATCAGAAGGAATAAAAATGAGGGACATAACAGTGGCAAACAAGAAAGAAAAGAGCATTTTACCTCAACAAGATTGACCAGATCCTTCCCATAATCCATCAGGATAAAAGAACATAAATCTAAAAACAAACTGTTTTTCTTTTTAACAATTTATTGGGGCTCATACAATTCTTATCACAGTTCATACATATACATACATCAATTGTATAAAGCACATCTGTACAGTCTTTGCCCTAATCATATTTTTCTCGTTTCCTTTTTTACATTTTATTAGGGACTCATACAACTCTTATCACAATCCATACATATACATACATCAATTGTATAAAGCACATCCATACATTGCCTGCCCCAATCATTCTCAAGGCATTTGCTCTCCACTTAAGCCCCTTGCATCAGGTCCTCTTTTTCATTTTTTCCCCTCCCTCCCCTTTCCCCCCTCCCTCGTGTGCACTTGGTAATTTATACATCGTTATTTTGTCATATCTTGCCCTATCCGGAGTCTCCCTTACCCCCCTTCTCTGCTGTCCCTCTCCCAGGGAAGAGGTCACATGTGGATCCTTGTATTCAGTACCCCCTTTCCAACCCACTCACCCTCCACTCTCCCAGCATCGTCCCTCACACCCTTGGTCCTGAAGGTATCATCCACCTTGGATTCCCTGTACCTCCAGCCCTCATATGTACCAGTGTACAGCCTCTGCCCTATCCAGCCCTGCAAGGTAGAATTCGGATCATGGTAGTTGGGGGGAGGAAACATCCAGGATCTGGAGGAAAGTTGTGTTCTTCATCGGTACTACCTCGCACCCTAATTAACCCATCTCCTCTCCTAAACCCCTCTATGAGGGGATCTCCATTGGCTGACACTTGCGCCTTGGGTCTCCACTCTGCACTTCCCCCTTCATTTAATATGGTATATATATATATATACATATACATATATACATATACACACATGTACACATACATACACACATGCCTTTTTTTTTTTTGCATGATGCCTTATACCTGGTCCCTTGGCACCTCGTGATCACACTGGCCGGTGTGCTTCTTCCATGTGGGCTTTTTTGCTTCTGAGCTAGATGGCCGCTTTTTCACCTTCAAGCCTTTAAGACCCCAGACACTATCTCTTTTGATAGCCAGGCACCATCAGCTTTCTTCACCACATTTGCTTATGCACCCATTTGTCTTCAGCAATCCTATCATGGAGGTGTGCACTCAATGATATGATTTTTTGTTCTTTGATGCCTGGTAACTGATCCCTTCGGGACCACTCGATCACACAGGCTGGTGTGTTCTTCCATGTGGACTTTGTTGCTTCTGAGCTAGATGGCCGCTTGTTTATCTTCAAGCCTTTAAGACCCCAGTCACTATCTCTTTTGATAGCCGGGCACCATCGGCTTTCTTCACCACATTTACTTGTTCACCCACTTTGGCTCCAGCCGTTGTGTCGGGAGAGTGAGCATCATAGAGTTCCAATTTAATAAAAGGAGATATTCATACATTGAGGGAGTGAACAAACTGTTTTTCAAAGGAAATCAAGTCTTCCAATCTCTTGTTTCTCAGGAATACTTAAAAATACATTTAAAAGATTCACTTTCATGCTCTTTCATTTTGCTTACACAGTAACTTAGCAATCAATTAATTTTCATTTAGTATTTTAAAAATAAAACAAAATTTATGGAAGATGGAATGTTAGATTACATTAAGATCCTTGAAATTAAAGTGCCAACATCCAATCATTTTTGACCTATAAAATGTAAGCTTAATATAGTTCAGCTCACACATCACTATTACCTTAAAACTGTGAATCAAAGTTTGTTGCAGAGAGGGCACTATAAGCATTTCCATACTCCTGTCCCTCTATAGCAGTGTTTCCCAAAGTGGGGATACTGCAATGATCCAGGAGGAGTACAAAGCAGATAGTTACACTTTATCCTGGAGTATAGGCTATTGTATAAAAGTTTTTAATTTTACACACACACACACACACACACACACACACACCATAGTGAATGAAGGGGTAAGTGCAGCGTGGAGACTCAAAGCCCATTTGTCGGCCACTGGAGATCCCCTCATAGAGGGGTTTAGGAGAGGAGATGGGTCAGTCAGGGTGCGATGCAATACCGATGAAGAACACAGCTTTCTCCCAGATCCTGGATGCTTCCTCCCCCAACTACCATGATCCGAATTCTACCTTGCAGGACTGGATAGGGCAGAGGTTGTACACTGGTGCATATGGGAGCTGAAAGCACAGGGAATCCAGGGTGGATGATAACTTCAGGACCAATGGTATGAGGGGCAATGCTGGGAGTGGAGGGTGAGTGGGTTGGAAAGGGGGAACTGATTACAAGGATCCACATGTGACCTCCTCTCTGGGAGACGGACGGCAGAGAAGGGTGGGGAGGGGTAAGGGAGACTCCGGATAGGGAAAGATATGACAAAATAACAATCTATAAATTATCAAGGGCTCATGAGGGAGGGGGGGCAAGCGAGGGAGGGGGAAAAAAAGAGGACCTAATGCAAAGGGCTTAAGTGGAGAGCAAATGCTTTCAAAATGATTAGGGCAAAGAATGTAGGAATGTGCTTTACACAATTGATGTATGTATATGTGTGGATTGTGATAAGAATTGTATGAGCCCCTAATAAAATGTAAAAAAAATGATTAGGGCAAAGAATGTACAGATGTGCTTTATACAATTGATGTATGTATATATATGGATTGTGATAAGAGTTCTATGAGCCCCTATTAAAACAATTAGGAAAAAAAACAGGCCCAAAGAACAAAAGAAAACTGGGTTAGCAATATATATACATAAATTAAAATATCTATAAAGAGATTCTATCACCGCCCTCTAGTTGATTCTAACTCACAATGACCCTATATTGGTTTTCCAAGGCTGTAAATCCTTACAGAAACTAATAGTCTCATCTTTCTCCTGAGCAACAGTTGGTAAATTTGAACCTTAAGAACCTCAGAACCCTGGTGGTACAGCAGTTAATCACTGGGTTGCAATCTGCATGGTCGACAGTTCAAAACTACCAGTACCAGTAGGAGAAAGCCTGGGCTTTCTACTCAGAAACCCATAGGGGATCCCTAGGAATCAGCATTGACTCAATACCAGAGAGTTTGGTTCTGGAACCTTATGGTTAGCAGTGCAATCAATGCCTATCCTACAATGCCAGCAGGGATCCTAAGAAAGAGATGAAGAGATGTAGTCAATGAATAAGGCCCATCTAGCCATAATCTCTTATGCATCGTATTATCAATTCTAGCCTATATGGCTATGGTTAAAATCCCATTTTGGAGGGATGGTTATGTGGAAAAGCCATCTCAGAAGCAGGAACACAGAGAAATGCTGGACCATCAAGGTGTAAGAGGCCCTAGTGGGACATACTTGAGATCTTTGTCTGAAGTGGTAGAGACTGAGATGGAGGCATCAAAGGCTGCAGCACAGAGACCATGGGACAGAACAGAGGAACTAGGCCAAGACCAGAGGCTGAGGCAAGGCGTCCATGACATAAAACAGAGGAGCAATACTGAGACTATGATACTTTGAGGCAGAGCAGTGGGCTGCCTTTCTGGCCCAAAGAGGCAAAGGGACTATGTGACTGAGAGGCTAAGGACTAAAGACTGACATGACTGCTGGATGACAGGAGAGGTACACTTACTGTTTCCTGATGCTGACTTGTGGTAACTAGTTACCTTCCTTAATAAGCCCACTAAATTGTGAATATTGTCTGTGAGTTCTGTGAGGCCAACTGGGACCGATAATTGAACCCGACAGAAAGGCAGTGTGTGAGGGAGGAGTGGGTGGTGTCAGAATAGATATTGAAGGATGAAGGATGGAGGCATGTCTGAACTCTGCCTCATGGAAACAGTGAAGCCAGAGAAAGTCAAATACGGCCCTCTGATATGTCTTCCTACATTTAAAGAAGCCAATCCAATTACTAGCACTAACAAATAAGAGAAACAACGTTACTGGATAACTCAACAGGATATTTGAGTTGGCAGAAGAACAGAACAGCTTATTGAGTCTGAGGAACAAAAGTAAAGAAACATGATCCCAAGGAACACCATCAAGCAAATCAATGCAAATATTATGGAAGTCCCAGAAGAGGGCAAAGGGTAACTAAATAAAACTTAATAGACAACAGCAGAACATTACCAAAACTTGACAAAGGACAAGAATGTACATATCAATGACACTTAAGAATTTCCAAATCAGAAGAAAGCCTGAGAGATCCACACCAAAATATCTTATCATCAAACTCTTTAAAAAAAAGATAAAATCTTGACAATATCAAATAAAATGAAGTACCAATTTACATATATAGAAACCCTGGAAACCAGGAGGTAATAGAGTCACCTATTTAAAATAATGAAAGAAATGAACAGCCATCCAAGATTCCTATAGCCAGCAAAACTTTCCTTTATAAATGAGGATAAAATTCAAGAAAACAAATAAAACCTGAGGGAATGTTGAGACATTCCTTTAGATTGAAATACAAGGATAGTAGATTGCAAGATGAAGCAATATAGAGAAAAAGGTGTTAGGTTCCTGGATTCAGGTACCTGAAAGAATTCACACAGCAGAAGCAGGTTTGTAATCCAAGTGATTTTATGGGGAAAAGGGAAGTTTCAGGTATTACAGCCTCAAAAAATACACATTGTTTTAAGAAAGCATACAAGGATCCGCAGAACTGCACATGGGTTCACTGCTGAATGGGGAAAAAACACATAGAAAGAACAGGAACACATAACCCAGCACGTGGAACCAGGAAATCCCAGGGGCCAAAAGGGCTCCCACCCCCGACTTGTGGAGAATGCTGGAATGGAAGGAAGTCAAGGCAGGGTCTTTATTCCCTCCTCTCCACAACGGCTGGGGGAAGCATGGTTGAAGGTATTGGTTGGTTCCACTGGCTTGAGTTTAGGCCCACCTGTGTGAGGTAATGTAACTGAGCCTAATCTGTGTGCCCTGGTGGACCTCCCCTCGGGGCGGAGGGAGCTCTTGTCTGAGCATGCTCAGTTTGATTGTTCTAAAATTTAATGGATGCCTGATTTCTTCCAATCCTTTTGCTTTAGCCTTATGCAGTTACTGCGGAGACAACCCCCTTGTGGTGCTTATGTAATCTGATGTCAATTTGGGACTTGAGAGGATTAAGAGTGAAGTGGTGGAGTCTAGTTGGTCAATCAGGATAGCCAGTGAGGCCTCTGTGTGGGCATTGCCTTCGCCTGAGAATTCTGGGAACTCCAGTATTTCCTCCTTAAACAGGAGACGCTTCTCTCTCTCAGCTCACTTCCTTGGAGATGCTCTACTGGCAAGACACATGGCACTACGTCCTGGTAGCTGGGAAAGCCACACGGACCTACCCTGATGCAACAGACCTCTGGAGCCAGAGAAGCTACATAGAGAACCCTGCCAGCGCTGAGATGTTTACAATGCTACTGGATCCAAAAAGTTTCTACTCGCTGGTTCAAGATCGTCCTGCAATCGGAGTCATTGCATGTTTCGTGAGTCTGACGAGGCCTTTACAGATTGGTATCAGACATATGGGCTAATATTGGGCTCACGGACTTGACCTGGACTGGGCTGGGACGTTTTCGCAATATTCAGTTGTTCTTCTATATAAGCCTCTTTCTTATAAACATGAGTTTCTATGAATTTGTTTCTCTTGTCTACCCAGACTAACACTCCCCCTTTATGGCCCCTATTCTGGCTACCTAACATATTTAGCCAACACCCATGAATCTCAGAAACATCGTGACAGTGAAGGAAAACCAGTGAGAGCAGATGTACTTCCAATAATCCAACACTTAAATTAGACCTCATACCTAAATCCTATCCTAAAAACAACCCTAATCCTAACCCTAAACAAGGTGAAAAGCTAACCCTAGGTGTAAACCTAAACAGAGATGTACCCTAAGCCTAGGTCTAACTGTATTCTCCTAACCTTAAAATTAACCCTAACCTAAGGCTCACCCTAAAGCAAGCCCTAACCATAACCGTATGTCTACCCTAAGGCTAACCCTAATCCTAACCCCAAATCTGATGTGAACATGCAGCTCCCCCTACAACTAACCTTACTCCTAACCGTCATCCTTCGCCTGAACCTAACTTAACTCTATCCCTCACCTTCAATCGAAGCCTCCATAGCACCGTTAATGTAATCCAATCCCTTAAACTAGACAGAGAGCTAAACTTAACCATAACCAAAACGGACGTAACACACAAACCGTAAGCCTGAACCCAACTCTTAACCTCGCACACTGTCTAACCCTCACACAAATATTAACCCCAACCCATATCTAAACAGTCAAGTTTACCATAGGCCTAAATGAGACAATAGGTTCGCTCATCCTTCAGCACTAAAGCCTACTCTTACCTTCCACCTCACACTGCCCCTACATTTGATCCTCAGACTTACCATAACCCGAATCCTCACACAGCCGTAACTCTAACGTGAACTCTAACTCTGTCCCTAAACATGCCCAAATGCCTGTACCTATGCCCGTCTAAAGTTAAACCTAAACCGAAATCTTCTGTGCCACCATTTTGCAGCAGTTTAAAGAAGTACACTGGGAAAGATTTTTCTGCAAGAAAGAAACTGCAGGCGGCGTGCCTGAACTGAGAATATCATGCTGCACGAGCTCTTTGGCCTCAGATGCTAGAAGTGCCATGAGTGGGCACTATAAAGAAACGGGACTTTACTTTCTCCGTGATCATCAACCTTTGTGGATTCTCTTTGTTCTAGACGCCTGAAATAAAGACAGTTGTCCTGAGTCACCTAAACCTCCACCGAGTGGTCTTAGTGAGGCGCGGGATCTTGCCGGTATCAGAATTCCAAAGAAGGCTGAACGTCCACAATTAAATGGTCATTGCCCAGAAATGAAGCGCCAGCCGGATCAGCCTGGGAAACAAGCTTCCATTAGACAATGAAGATGTGAGAATCTGGTACGGCCACACTTCATGGTTTCCATAGATCCATGCAATTCCGTGTTGAATTTCAGTCCGAAAATGAAACCGCTGGAGCCTCTGTTCAGCAGGCCCTGGTGTAGCTCCCAGAGGCACAATGGTGCTCCTCTAGATTTTGGACGAAAAACGTTTTCACGGGAATAAGCAACCTTGATCAAGCCAGGTGGGTCTTGGAAAAACGAAATTGCTGCGTGTGCCTGGAATACTGACAAGCACTCACCTGTGTCACTCTATGGCGCATTCAGCACAGGAATCTGCATCGATTGAGCCAAGACAAAGGAAAGTTCAGGGAGGCAGCACCCGTGTAGAAAAGCATTTGTTCTTCAAAGAGGAGGCCAATATTGTGAAACGACATACCCATGGCAAATAGTTTTCATCGGCAGTTTCATGGAGCAATATTGCGGGGAGAGAAAAGGCACCACCTGAGGGAGGCACGCTCAAAAAAATTACGTAGGGCAGGAGACGGGTCGCCCCCAGGCACTAGGGGTGTCGGGCCTCAACATTGTTAGCAGAGTTCACTGAAGTCCCTGAGTGAAGTTTTCTCCGGTGTCCTTCGTCTACGTTCCTAAAATTTACTCTGCGGTTTCTGATGACTGGGTTACGAACGGCCACCATTCACCGTTTTCCTTACACTCGTGCGTCTCCATCGACCTTAAAGGAAAGGGAGAACACGCAGATGCTGGCAGCTAAATTCAGCAGAGTTTGTCTCAACACAAAAGAGACAGCTCTGTGGGGACCCGTCTTCCATGGTAAAACATTCCTAACGAATAAGAAATCTTCCCATCGCAATGACCATATGAGAGAAGGGCCACCGGTGGATTTGCCGATGTGCCTATAAACATCTTCTTCAGGCCATGAAGTAGTGAAGCACGGGAACCCAGGCGCTTCACCCTTTTCCCTAGACCAGTGAAACTTAAAGAGCCACTATTGACCTGTGAGACATGACGTTGCTGGAAGCATCAGTGTACAGAGGCATGGGAACCTCAAAGGAGTTTCTTCCGTGTGAAAATAACAACCAGGCTGAACTTCATGGCAGGGTTCCAGATTCCCAGGAATTCCACGGGCTGTATTGCTCAGAGATAGAACCTACTGCTTGGGGCACACTTAATCTGAAAAACTTGCTGGACTCACGGCTTTCCCAAAGACCCAAGATTCTCAAAGAGCGAGCGTAAGTTTGACGGAAAAACAAACTGCCGGTAGCGCCTTTTGACCTTGAAACCGGCAAGAAGGAAGATTTCCTTTAAACCATGAATCTCAGAAACATCGTGACAGTGAAGGAAAACCAGTGAGAGCAGATGTACTTCCAATAATCCAACACTTAAATTAGACCTCATACCTAAATCCTATCCTAAAAACAACCCTAATCCTAACCCTAAACAAGGTGAAAAGCTAACCCTAGGTGTAAACCTAAACAGAGATGTACCCTAAGCCTAGGTCTAACTGTATTCTCCTAACCTTAAAATTAACCCTAACCTAAGGCTCACCCTAAAGCAAGCCCTAACCATAACCGTATGTCTACCCTAAGGCTAACCCTAATCCTAACCCCAAATCTGATGTGAACATGCAGCTCCCCCTACAACTAACCTTACTCCTAACCGTCATCCTTCGCCTGAACCTAACTTAACTCTATCCCTCACCTTCAATCGAAGCCTCCATAGCACCGTTAATGTAATCCAATCCCTTAAACTAGACAGAGAGCTAAACTTAACCATAACCAAAACGGACGTAACACACAAACCGTAAGCCTGAACCCAACTCTTAACCTCGCACACTGTCTAACCCTCACACAAATATTAACCCCAACCCATATCTAAACAGTCAAGTTTACCATAGGCCTAAATGAGACAATAGGTTCGCTCATCCTTAAGCACTAAAGCCTACTCTTACCTTCCACCTCACACTGCCCCTACATTTGATCCTCAGACTTACCATAACCCGAATCCTCACACAGCCGTAACTCTAACGTGAACTCTAACTCTGTCCCTAAACATGCCCAAATGCCTGTACCTATGCCCGTCTAAAGTTAAACCTAACCTAGATCGTCAAAGGGCCCGCTAGTTAACCTACATAGTCCAAGTGCCCGCTAGTTAACCTACATAGTCCAAGTACCTGATGGGGAACCTACATAGTCCAAGTATCCGCTAGGTAACCTACATAGTCCAAATGCCCGCTAGTAACGTACATAGTCCAAGTGCCCGTTAGGTAACCTATTTAGTCCAAGTGCCCGCTAGGGAACACACATAGTCCAAGTGCCCGTTAGAGAACTTACATAGTCAAAGCCCTGCTAGGGAACCTACATAGTCCAAGTGCCCGCTAGGGAACCTAGATAGTCCAAGTACCCGTTAGCTAACCTAGATAGTCCAAGTGCCCGCTAGGTAACCTCCATAGTCCAAGTGCCCGCTAGGTAACCTCCATAGTCCAAGTGCCCGTTCGTTAACCTAGATAGTCTAAGTTCCTGTTAGCTAAACTACATTGTCCAAGTGCCCGTTCGTTAACCTAGATAGTTCAAGTGCCCTCTAGGGAACCTAGATAGTCCAAGTGCCTGCTAGGTAACATACATAGTCCAAGTGCCCGCTCGGGAACCTACATAGTCCAAGTGCCCGCTAGGGAACCTACATAGTCCAAGTGCCCGTTAGTTAACCTAGATACTCAAAGTGCCTGCTAGGTATCCTAGATAGTCCAAATGCCCGCTAGGGTACCCACATAGTCCAACTGCCCGATAGGGAACCAACATAGTCCAAGTGCCCGCTAAGGGACCTACATAGTCCAAGTGCCCGCTAGGTAACCTACATAGTCCAAATGCCCGCTAGGGTACCCACAGAGTCCAACTGCCCGGTAGGGAACCAACATAATCCAAGTGCCCGCTAAGTGACCTACATAGTCCAAGTGCCCGTTAGGGAACCTACATAGTCCAAGTGCGCTCTAGGGAACCTGCATTGTCCAAGTGCCCGCTAGTTAACCTAGATCATCCATGTGTCCGCTAGTAAACCTACATAGTCCAAGTTCCCGTTAGGTAACCTAGATAGGCCAAGTGCCCGCTAGTTAACCTACATAGTACAATGGCCCGCTAGTTGACCTAGTTAGTCCAAGTGCCCTCTAGTTAACCTACATAGTCAAAGGGCCCGCTAGTTAACCTAAGTATTACAAATGTCCGATAGGGATCCTACATAGTCCAAGTGCCCGCTAGGTAACCTAGATATTCCAAGTTCCGGTTTGCTAACCTAGATAGTCCAAGTGCCCGCTAGGTAACCTACGTAGTTCAAGTGCCCATTCGTTAACTTAGCTTGTCCAAGTCGCGGTAGGTAACCAACATAGTCCAAGGGCTGCTAGGTAACCTATATAGTCCAAGTGCCCGCTAATTAACCTATAGTCCAAGTGCCCTCTAGGTAACCTACATATTCCAAGTTCCCGCTAGGTAACCTAGATAGTCCAAGTGCCCGTTACGTTAACTACATAGTCCACGTGCCCGTTCGTTAACCTAGATCGTCCAATTGCCCGCTAGGTAACCTACATAGTACAAGGGCCGGCTAGGTAACCTTTAGAATCCAAGTGCACGCTAGGTAATTTAGATAGTCCAGGTGCCCGTTAGGTAACCTAGATAGTCCAAGTGCCCGCTAGTTAACCTACATAGTCCAAGTGCCCCCTGGTTAACTTAAACAGTCCAAGTGCCCGCTAGGTTACCTGCATAGTCCAAGTGCCCGTTAGGTAACCCAGATAGTCCAAGTGCCCGCTAGGTAACCTACATAGTCCAAGTGCCCGCTAGGTAACCTACATAGTCCAAGTACCCGTTAGCTAACCTAGATAGTCCAAGTGCCCGCTAGGTAACCTCCATAGTCCAAATGCCCGCTAGGTAACCTCCATAGTCCAAGTGCCCGTTCGTTAACCTAGATAGTCCAAGTTCCTGTTAGCTAACCTACATAGTCCAAGTGCCCGTTCGTTAACCTAGATAGTTCAAGTGCCCGCTAGGTAACCTAGACAGTCCAAGTGCCTGCTAGGTAACCTACATAGTCCAAGTGCCCGTTTGCTAACCTAGATCGTCAAAGGGCCCGCTAGTTAACCTACATAGTCCAAGGGCCCTCTAGTTAACCTAGATAGTCCAAGTGCCCGCTAGTTAACCTACATTGTCCAAGTCCCTGATGGGGAACCTACATAGTCCAAGTATCCGCTAGGTAACCTACATAGTCCAAATGCCCGCTAGTAACGTACATAGTCCAAGTGCCCGTTAGGTAACCTAGATAGTCCAAATGCCCGCTAGGGAACACACATAGTCCAAGTGCCCGTTAGAGAACTTACATAGTCAAAGCCCTGCTAGGGAACCTACATAGTCCAAGTGCCCGCTAGGGAACCTAGATAGTCCAAGTACCCGTTAGGTAACCTACGTAGTTCAAGTGCCCATTCGTTAACTTAGATAGTCCAAGTCGCGGTAGGTAACCAACATAGTCCAAGGGCCGCTACGTAACCTATATAGTCCAAGTGCCCGCTAATTAACCTATAGTCCAAGTGCCCTCTAGGTAACCTACATATTCCAAGTTCCCGCTAGGTAACCTAGATAGTCCAAGTGCCCGTTACCTAACCTACATAGTCCAAGTGCCCGTTAGGTTAACTACATAGTCCACGTGCCCGTTCGTTAACCTAGATCGTCCAATTGCCCGCTAGGTAACCTACATAGTACAAGGGCCGGCTAGGTAACCTTTAGAATCCAAGTGCCCGCTAGGTAATCTAGATAGTCCAGGTGCCCGTTAGGTAACCTAGATAGTCCAAGTGCCCGCTAGTTAACCTACATAGTCCAAGTGCCCCCTGGTTAACTTAAACAGTCCAAGTGCCCGCTAGGTTACCTGCATAGTCCAAGTGCCCGTTAGGTAACCTAGATAGTCCAAGTGCCCGCTACGTAACCTACATAGTCCAAGTGCCCGCTAGGTAACCTAGATAGTCCAAGTACCCGTTAGCTAACCTAGATAGTCCAAGTGCCCGCTAGGTAACCTCCATAGTCCAAGTGCCCGCTAGGTAACATCCATAGTCCAAGTGCCCGTTCGTTAACCTAGATAGTCCAAGTTCCTGTTAGCTAACCTACATAGTCCAAGTGCCCGTTCGTTAACCTAGATAGTTCAAGTGCCCGCTAGGTAACCTAGACAGTCCAAGTGCCTGCTAGGTAACCTACATAGTCCAAGTGCCCGTTTGCCAACCTAGATCGTCAAAGGGCCCGCTAGTTAACCTACATAGTCCAAGGGCCCTCTAGTTAACCTAGATAGTCCAAGTGCCCGCTAGTTAACCTACATTGTCCAAGTCCCTGATGGGGAACCTACATAGTCCAAGTATCCGCTAAGTAACCTACATAGTCCAAATGCCCGCTAGTAACGTACATAGTCCAAGTGCCCGTTAGGTAACCTAGATAGTCCAAATGCCCGCTAGGGAACACACATAGTCCAAGTGCCCGTTAGAGAACTTACATATTCAAAGCACTGCTAGGGAACCTACATAGTCCAAGTGCCCGCTAGGGAACCTAGATAGTCCAAGTACCCGTTAGCTAACCTAGATAGTCTAAGTGCCCGCTAGGTAACCTCCATAGTCCATGTGCCCGCTAGGTAACCTCCATAGTCCAAGTGCCCGTTCTTTAACCTATATAGTCCAAGTTCCTGTTAGCTAACATACATAGTCCAAGTGCCCGTTCGTTAACCTAGATAGTTCAAGTGCCCGCTAGGTAACCTAGACAGTCCAAGTGCCTGCTAGGTAACCTACATAGTCCAAGTGCCCAATGAGGAACCTACATAGTCCACGTGCCCGATAGGGAAACTTCATATACCAAGTGCCCGTTAGGGAACCCAGATAGTCCAAGTGCCCATAGGGAACCTATATGGTCCAAGTGCCCTCTAGGGAAGCTACATATTCATAGTGCCCGCTAGGGAACCTGCATTGTCCAAGTGCCCGCTAGTTAACCAAGATTGTCCAAGTGTCCGCTAGTAAACCTACATAGTCCAAGTTCCCGTTAGGTAACCTAGATAGGCCAAGTGCCCGCAAGGTAACCTACATAGTCCAAGTGCCCGCTAGGTAACCTAGATATTCCAGGTTCCGGTTTACTAACCTAGATAGTCCAAGTGCCCGGTAGGTAACCTACATAGTCCAAGTGCCCATTCGTTAACCTAGATAGTCCAAGTGCCCGCTAGGTAACCTATACTGTCCCAGTGCCCGCTAGGATACCTACATAGTCCAAGTGCACGTTCGTTAACTTAGATAGTCCAAGTCGCGCTAGGTAACCTATATAGTCCAAGGGCCCGCTAGGTAACCTATATAGTCAAAGTGCCCGCTAGTTAAACTATAGTCCAAGTGCCCGCTAGGTAACCTACATATTCCAAGTTCCCGCTAGGTAACCTAGATAGTCCAAGTGCCCGTTACCTAACCTACATAGTCCAAGTGCCCGTTAGGTTACCTACATAGTCCACGTGCCGGTTCGTTAACCTAGATAGTCCAAGTGCCCGCTAGGTAACCTACATAGTCTAAGTGCCCGCTAATTAACCTACATAGTCCAAGTGCCCGTTAGGTAACCTAGACAGTCCAAGTGCCCGCTAGGTAACCTCCATAGTCCAAGTGCCTGCTAATTAACCTATATAGTCCAAGTGCCCGCTAGGGAACCTGCATCGTCCAAGTGCCCGCTAGTTAATCTAGATAGTCCAAGGGTCCGCTAGTAAACCTACATAGTCCAAGTTCCCGTTAGGTAACCTAGATAGGCCAAGTGCCCGCTAGTTAACCTCCATAGTCCAAGTGCCCGCTAGGTAACCTCCATAGTCCAAGTGCCCGCTAATTAACCTATATAGTCCAAGTGCCCGATAGGGAATCTTCATATTCCAAGTGCCCGTTAGGGAACCCAGATTGTCCAAGTGCCCATAGGGAACCTATATAGTCCAAGTTCCCTCTAGGGAAGCTACATATTCATAGTGCCCGCTAGGGAACCTGCATTGTCCAAGTGCCCGCTAGTTAACCTAGATCGTCCAAGTGTCCGCTAGTAAACCTACATAGTCCAAGTTCCAGTTAGGTAACCTAGATAGGCCAAGTGCCCGCTAGTTAACCTACATAGTACAATGGCCCGCTAGTTGACCTAGATAGTCCAAGTGCCCGCTAGTTAACCTAGATAGTCAAAGTGCCCGCTAGTTAACCTAAGGAGTACAAATGTCCGATAGGGATCCTACATAGTCCAAGTGCCCGCTAGGTAACCTAGATATTCCAAGTTCTGGTTTGCTAACCTAGATAGTCCAAGTGCCCGCTAGGTAACCTACGTAGTCCAAGTGCCCATTCGTTAACCTAGATAGTCCAAGTGCCTGCTAGGTAACCTATACTGTCCAAGTGCCCGCTAGATTACTTACATAGTCCAAGTGCACTTTCGTTAACTTAGATAGTCCAAGTCACGGTAGGTAACCAACATAGTCCAAGGGCCGGTAGGTAACCTATAAGTCCAAGTGCCCGCTAGTTAGCCTATAGTCCAAGTGCCCTCTAGGTAACCTACATATTCCAAGTTTCCGCTAGGTAACCTAGATAGTCCAAGTGCCCGTTACCTAACCTAGATAGTCCAAGTGCCCGTTAGGTTACCTACATAGTCCACGTGCCCATTAGTTAACCTAGATAGTCCAATTGCCCGCTAGGTAACCTACATAGTCCAAGGGCCGGCTAGGTAACCTTTAGAATCCAAGTGCCCACTAGGTAATCTAGATAGTCCAGGTGCCCGTTAGGTAACCTAGATAGTCCAAGTGCCCGCTAGTTAACCTACATAGTCCAAGTGCCCGCTAGGTTACCTGCATAGTCCAAGTGCCCGTTAGGTAACCTAGATAGTACAAGTGCCCGCTAGGTAACCTCCATAGTCCAAGTGCCCGTGCATTAACCTAGATAGTCCAAGTTCCTGTTAGCTAACCTACATAGTCCAAGTGCCCGTTCGTTAACCTAGATAGTTCAAGTGCCCTCTAGGTAACCTAGACAGTCCAAGTGCCTGCTAGGTAACCTACAATATCCAAGTGCCCGTTTGCTAACCTAGATCGTCAAAGGGCCCGCTAGTTAACCTACATAGTCCAAGGGCCCGCTAGTTAACCTAGATAGTCCAAGTGCCCGCTAGTTAACCTACATTGTCCAAGTCCCTGATGGGGAACCTACATAGTCCAAGTATCCTCTAGGTAACCTACATAGTCCAAATGCCCGCTAGTAACGTACATAGTCCAAGTGCCCGTTAGGTAACCTAGATAGTCCAAATGCCCGCTAGGGAACCCACATAGCCCAAGTGCCCATTAGAGAACTTACATAATCAAAGCCCTGCTAGGGAACCTCCATAGTCCAAGTGCCCGCTAGGGAACCTAGATAGTCCAAGTACCCGTTAGCTAACCTAGATAGTCCAAGTGCCCGCTAGGTAACCTCCATAGTCCAAGTGCCCGTTCGTTAACCTATATAGTCCAAGTTCCTGTTAGCTAACCTACATAGTCCAAGTGTCCGTTCGTTAACCTAGATAGTTCAAGTGCCCGCTAGGTAACCTAGACAGTCCAAGTGCCTGCTAGGTAACCTACATAGTCTAAGTGCCCGCTAGGGACCTACATAGTCCAAGTGCCCGCTAGGTAACCTACATAGTCCAAGTGCCCGTTAGTTAACCTAGATAGTCAAAGTGCCTGGTAGGTAACCTAGATAGTCCAAATGCCTGCTAGGGTACCCACATAGTCCAACTGCCCGATAGGGAACCAACATAGTCCAAGTGCCCGCTAAGGGACCGACATAGTCCAAGTGACCGCTAGGGAACCTACATAGTCCAAATGCCCGTTAGGGTACCCACAGAGTCCAACTGCCCGATAGGGAACCTACATAGTCCAAGTGCCCGCTAGGTAACCTAGATAGTCCAAGTACCCGTTAGCTAACCAAGATAGTCCAAGTGCCCGCTAGGTAACCTCCATAGTCCAAGTGCCCGCTAGGTAACCTCCATAGTCCAAGTGCCCGTTCATTAACCTAGATAGTCCAAGTTCCTGTTAGCTAACCTACATAGTCCAAGTGCCCGTTTGTTAACCTAGATAGTTCAAGTGCCCTCTAGGTAACCTAGACAGTCCAAGTGCCTGCTAGGTAACCTACATAGTCCAAGTGCCCGTTTGCTAACCTAGATCGTCAAAGGGCCCGCTAGTTAACCTACATAGTCCAAGGGCCCGCTAGTTAACCTACATAGTCCAAGGGCCCGCTAGTTAACCTAGATAGTCCAAGTGCCCGCTAGTTAACCTACATTGTCCAAGTCCCTGATGGGGAACCTACATAGTCCAAGTATCCGCTAGGTAACCTACATAGTCCAAATGCCCGCTAGTAACGTACATAGTCCAAGTGCCCGTTAGGTAACCTAGATAGTCCAAATGCCCGCTAGGGAACCCACATAGCCCAAGTGCCCATTAGAGAACTTACATAATCAAAGCCCTTCTAGGGAACCTACATAGTCCAAGTGCCCGCTAGGGAACCTAGATAGTCCAAGTACCCGTTAGCTAACCTAGATAGTCCAAGTGCCGGCTAGGTAACCTCCATAGTCCAAGTGCCCGCTAGGTAACCTCCATAGTCCAAGTGCCCGTTCGTTAACCTATATAGTCCAAGTTCCTGTTAGCTAACCTACATAGTCCAAGTGTCCGTTCGTTAACCTAGATAGTTCAAGTGCCCGCTAGGTAACCTAGACAGTCCAAGTGCCTGCTAGGTAACCTACATAGTCTAAGTGCCCGCTAGGGACCTACATAGTCCAAGTGCCCGCTAGGTAACCTACATAGTCCAAGTGCCCGTTAGTTAACCTAGATAGTCAAAGTGCCTGCTAGGTAACCTAGATAGTCCAAATGCCTGCTAGGGTACCCACATAGTCCAACTGCCCGATAGGGAACTAACATAGTCCAAGTGCCCGCTAAGGGACCGACATAGTCCAAGTGACCGCTAGGGAACCTACATAGTCCAAATGCCCGTTAGGGTACCCACAGAGTCCAACTGCCCGATAGGGAACCAACATAGTCCAAGTGCCCGCTAAGGGACCTACATAGTCCAAGTGCCCGTTAGGGAACCTACATAGTCCAAGTGCCCTCTAGGGAACCTGCATCGTCCAAGTGCCTGCCAGTTAACATAGAGAGTCTAAGTTCCCGCTAGTTAACCTAGATAGTCCAAGTGCCTGCTAGTTAACCTAGATCGTCCAAGTGCCCGCTAGTTAACCTACATAGTCCAAGGTCCGTTAGTTAACCTAGATAGTCCAAGAGCCCTCTAGACAACCTAGATCGTCCAAGTGACCGCTAGTTAACCTACATAGTCCAAGTGCCTGCTAGGGGACGTACATAGTCCAAGTGCCCGCTGGACAACCTAGATAGTCCAAGTGCCCGCTAGTTAACCTACATAGTCCAAGTGCCCGCTCAGGAACCTACATAGTCCAAGTGTGCGAAAGGGAACCTACGTATTCCAAGTGCCCGTTAGGGCACCTAGATAATCCAAGTAACCATAGGGAACCTATATAGTCCAAGTGCCCTCTATGGAACCTTCATAGTCAAAGTGCCCGCTAGGGAACCTGCATTGTACAAGTGCCCGCTAGTTAACCTAGATAGTCCAAGTGCCCGCTAGGTAACCTAGATAGTCGAAGGGCCCGCTAGTTAACTTACATAGTCCAAGTGCCCGATAGGGAACCTACATAGTCCAAGTGCCCAATGAGGAACCTACATAGTCCAAGTGCCCGATAGGGAATCTTCATATTCCAAGTGCCCGTTAGGGAACCCAGATAGTCCAAGTGCCCATAGGGAACTTATATGGTCCAAGTGCCCTCTAGGGAAGCTACATATTCATAGTGCCCGCTAGGGAACCTGCATTGTCCAAGTGCCCGCTAGTTAACCAAGATTGTCCAAGTGTCCGCTAGTAAACCTACATAGTCCAAGTTCCCGTTAGGTAACCTAGATAGGCCAAGTGCCCGCAAAGTAACCTACATAGTCCAAGTGCCCGCTAGGTAACCTAGATATTCCAAGTTCCGGTTTACTAACCTAGATAGTCCAAGTGCCCGCTAGGTAACCTACATAGTCCAAGTGCCCATTCGTTAAACTAGATAGTCCAAGTGCCCGGTAGGTAACCTATACTGTCCAAGTGCCCGCGAGGTTACCTACATAGTCCAAGTGCACGTTCGTTAACTTACATAGTCCAAGTTGCGCTAGGTAACATACATAGACCAAGGGCCCGCTAGGTAACCTATATAGTCCAAGTGCCCGCTAGTTAAACTATAGTCCAAGTGCCCGCTAGGTAACCTACATATTCCAAGTTCCCGCTAGGTAACCTAGATAGTCCAAGTGCCCGTTACCTAACCTAGATATTCCAAGTGCCCATTAGGTTACCTACATAGTCCACGTCCCTGTTCGTTAACCTAGATAGTCCAAGTGCCCGCTAAGTAACCTACATAGTCCAAGTGCCCGCTAATTAACCTATATAGTACAAGTGCCCGTTAGGTAACCTAGACAGTCCAAGTGCCCGCTAGGTAACCTCCATAGTCGAAGTGCCTGCTAATTAACCTATATAGTCCAAGTGCCCGCTAGGGAACCTGCATCGTCCAAGTGCCCGCTAGTTAATCTAGATAGTCCAAGGGTCCGCTAGTAAACCTACATAGTCCAAGTTCCCGTTAGGTAACCTAGATAGGCCAAGTGCCCGCTAGTTAACCTACATAGTACAATGGCCCGCTAGTTGACCTAGATAGTCCAAGTGCCCGCTAGTTAACCTAGATAGTCAAAGTGCCCGCTAGTTAACCTAAGTAGTACAAATGTCCAATAGGGATCCTACATAATCCAAGTGCCCGCTTGGTAACCTAGATATTCCAAGTTCCGGTTTGCTAACCTAGATAGTCCAAGTGCCCGCTAGGTAACCTATACTGTCCAAGTGCCCGCTAGGTTACTTACATAGTCCAAGTGCACGTTCGTTAACTTAGACAGTCCAAGTTGCGGTAGGTAACCAACATAGTCTAAGGGCCGCTAGGTAACCTATATAGTCCTAGTGCCCGCTAGTTAACCTATAGTCCATGTGCCCTCTAGGTAACTTAAACAGTCCAAGTGCCCGCTAGGTTACCTGCATAGTCCAAGTGCCCGTTAGGTAACCTAGATAGTCCAAGTGCCCGCTGGGTAACCTCCATAGTCCAAGTGCCCGCTAGGTAACATCGATAGTCCAAGTGCCCGTTCGTTAACCTAGATAGTCCAAGTTCCTGTTAGCTAACCTACATAGTCCAAGTGCACGTTCATTAACCTAGATAGTTCAAGTGCCCGCTAGGTAACCTAGACAGTCCAAGTGCCTGATAGTTAACCTACATAGTCCAAGTGCCCGTTTGCTAACCTAGATCGTCAAAGGGCCCGCTAGTTAACCTAGATAGTCCAAGTGCCCGCTAGTTAACCTACATTGTCCAAGTCCCTGATGGGGAACCTACATAGTCCAAGTATCCGCTAGGTAACCTACATAGTCCAAATGCCCACTAGTAACGTACGTAGTCCAAATGCCCGTTAGGTAACCTAGATAGTCCAAATGCCCGCTAGGGAACCTACATAGCCCAAGTGCCCGCTAGGTAACCTACATAGTCCAAATGCCCGCTAGAAACCTACATAGTCCAAGTGCAAGAAGGGAACCTACATAATCCAAGTGCCCGCTAGGGAACCTACTTAGTCCAAATGCCCGTTAGGTTACCTAGATAGTCCAAATGCCCGCTAGGGTACCCAAATAGTCTAAGTGCCCGCGAGGTATCCTACATAGTCCAAGTGCCGATTCATTAACCTAGATTTTCCAAGTGCCCTCTAGGTAACCTAGACTGTCCAAGTGCCCGCTTGGTTACCTACATAGTCCACGTGCCCGTTCGTTAACCTAGATAGTACAAGAGCCCGCTAGTTAACCTACATAGTGCAAGGGCCCGCTAGTTAACCTAGATAGTCCAAGTGCCCGCTAGTTAACCTACAATGTCCAAGTCCCTGATGGGGAACCTACATAGTCCAAGTATCCGCTAGGTAACCTACATAGTCCAAATGCCCGCTAGTAACGTACATAGTCCAAGTGCCCGTTAGGTAACCTAGATAGTCCAAATGCCCGCTAGGGAACCCACATAGTCCAAGTGCCCGTTAGAGAACTTACATAGTCAAAGCCCTGCTTGGGAACCTACATAGTCCAAGTGCCCGCTAGGTAACCTAGATAGTCCAAGTAGCCGTTAGCTAACCTAGATAGTCCAAGTGCCTGCTAGGTAACCTACATAGTCCAAGTGCCCACTAGGTAACCTCCATAGTCCAAGTGCCCGTTCGTTAACCTAGATAGTCCAAGTTCCTGTTAGCTAACCTACATAGTCCAAGTGCCCGTTCGTTAACCTAGATAGTTCAAGTGCCCGCTAGGTAACCCAGACAGTCCAAGTGCCTGCTAGGTAACCTACATAGTCCAAGTGCCCGCTAGGGAACCTACATAGTCCAAGTGCCCGTTAGTTAACCTAGATAGTCAAAGTGCCTGCTAGGTAACCTAGATAGTCCAAATGCCCGCTAGGATACCCACATAGTCCAACTGCCCGATAGGGAACCAACATAGTCCAAGTGCCCGCTAAGGGACCTACATAGTCCAAGTGCCCGTTAGGGAACCTACATAGTCCAAGCGCCCTCTAGGGAACCTGCATCGTCCAAGTGCCCGCCAGTTAACATAGATAGTCCAAGTTCCCGCTAGTTAACATAGATAGTCCAAGTGCCCGCTAGTTAACATAGATCGTCCAAGTGCCCGCTAGTTAACCTACATAGTCCAAGGTCCGTTAGTTAACCTAGATAGTCCAAGTGCCCTCTAGTTAACCTACATAGTACAAGGGCCCTCTAGTTAACCTAGATAGTCCAAGTGCCCGCTAGGGGACGTACGTAGTCCAAGTGCCCGCTGGGCAACCTAGATAGTCCAAGTGCCCGCTAGATAACCTACATAGTCCAAGTGCCCGCTGAGGAACCTACATAGTCCAAGTGTCCGAAAGGGAACCTACGTATTCCAAGTGCCCGTTAGGGCACCTAGATAGTCCAAGTAACCATAGGGAACCTATATAGTCCAAGTGCCCTCTAGGGAAGCTACATAGTCAAAGTGCCCGCTAGGGAACCTGCATTGTACAAGTGCCCGCTAGTTAACCTAGATAGTCCAAGTGCCCGCTAGGTAACCTAGATAGTCGAAGGGCCCGCTAGTTAACCTACATAGTCCAAGTGCCCGATAGGGAACCTACATAGTCCAAGTGCCCAATGAGGAACCTACATAGTCCAAGTGCCCGATAGGGAATCTTCATATTCCAAGTGCCCGTTAGGGAACCCAGATAGTCCAAGTGCCCATAGGGAACCTATATGGTCCAAGTGCCCTCTAGGGAAGCTATATATTCATAGTGCCCGCTAGGGAACCTGCATTGTCCAAGTGCCCGCTAGTTAACCAAGATCGTCCAAGTGTCTGCTAGTAAACCTACATAGTCCAAGTTCCCGTTAGGTAACCTAGATAGGCCAAGTGCCCGCAAGGTAACCTACATAGTCCAAGTGCCCGCTAGGTAACCTAGATATTCCAAGGTCCGGTTTACTAATCTAGATAGTCCAAGTGCCCGCTAGGTAACCTACATAGTCCAAGTGCCCATTCGTTAACCTAGATAGTCCAAGTGCCCGCTAGGTAACCTATACTGTCCAAGTGCCCGCTAGGTTACCTACATAGTCCAAGTGCACGTTCGTTAAATTAGATAGTCCAAGTCGCGCTAGGTAACCTAGATAGTCCAAGGGCCTGCTAGTTAACCTACATAGTCCAACGGCCCTCTAGTTAACCTAGATAGTCCAAGTGCCCGCTGGAGGACGTACACAGTCCAAGTGCCCGCTAGGTAACCTAGATAGTCTACGGGCCGCTAGTTAACCTACATAGTCCAACTGCCCGATAGGGAACCTACATAGTCCAAGTGCCCGCTAAGGGACGAACATAGTCCATGTGCCCGCTAGGGAACCTGCATAGTCAAAATGCCCGATAGGTAACCTAGATAGTCTAAGTGCCCGCTAGTAAACCTACATAGTCCAAGTGCCCACTGAGGAACCTGCATAGTCCAAGTGTCCGAAAGGGAACCTACGTAGTCAAAGTGCCCGTTAGGGAACCTGCATTGTACAAGTGCCCTCTAGTTAACCTAGATAGTCCAAGTGCCCGCTAGGTAACCTAGATAGTCCAAGGGCCCGCTAGTTAACCTACAAAGTCCAAGTGCCCGATAGGGAACCTACATAGTCCAAGTGCCCAATGAGGAACCTATATAGTCCAAGTGCCAGATAGGGAATCTTCATATTCCAAGTGCCCGTTAGGGAACCCAGATAGTCCAAGTGCCCATAGGGAACCTACATAGTCCAAGTGCCCTCTAGGGAAGCTACCTATTCATAGTGCCCGCTAGGGAACCTGCATTGTCCAAGTGCCCGCTAGTTAACCTAGATCGTCCAAGTGTCCGCTAGTAAACCTACATAGTCCAAGTTCCCGTTAGGTAACCTAGATAGGCCAAGTGCCCGCTAGTTAACCTACATAGTACAATGGCCCGCTAGTTGACATAGATAGTCCAAGTGCCCGCTAGTTAACCTAGATAGTCAAAGTGCCCGCTAGTTAACCTAAGTAGTACAAATGTCCGATAGGGATCCTACACAGTCCAAGTGCCCACTAGGTAACCTAGATATTCCAAGTTCCGGTTTGCTAACCTAGATAGTCCAAGTGCCCGCTAGGTAACCTACATAGTCCAAGTGCCCATTCGTTAACCTAGATAGTCCAAATGCCCGCTAGGTAACCTATACTGTCCAAGTGCCTGCTAGGTTACCTACATAGTCCAAGTGCACGTTCGTTAACTTAGATAGTCCAAGTCGCGCTAGGTAACCTACATAGTCCAAGGGCCACTAGGTAACCTATAGTCCAAGTGCCCTCTTGGTAACCTACATATTCCAAGTTCCCGCTAGGTAATCTAGATAGTCAAAGTGCCCGTTACCTGACCTAGATAGTCCAAGTGTCCGTTAGGTTACCTACATAGTCCACGTGCCCGTTCGTTAACCTAGATAGTCCAATTGCCCGCTAGGTAACCTACATAGTCCAAGAGCCGGCAGGTAACTTAGAAAGTTCAAGTGCCCGCTAGGTTACCTGCATAGTCCAAGTGCCCGTTAGGTAACCTAGATAGTCCAAGTGCCCGCTAGGTAACCTACATAATCCAAGTGCCCGCTAGGTAACCTAGATAGTCAAAGTACCAGTTAGCTAACCTAGATAGTCCTAGTGCCCGCTAGGTAACCTCCGTAGTCCAATTGCCCTCTAGGTAACCTCCATAGTCCAAGTGCCCACTAATTTACCTATATAGTCCAAGTGCCCGCTAGGGAAACTGCATCGTTCAAGTGCCCGCTAGTTAATCTAGATAGTCCAAGTGCCCGCTAGTTAACCTAGATAGTCCAAGTGCCCGCTACTTAACCTAGATCGTCCAAGTGCCCGCTAGTTAACCTACATAGTCCAAGGTCCGCTAGTTAACCTAGATATTCCAAGTGCCCCTTAGTTAACCTACATAGTCAAAGGGCCCTCTAGTTAACCTAGATAGTCCAAGTGCCCACTAGGGGACATACATAGTCCAAGTGCCCGCTATGTAACCTAGATAGTCTAAGGGCCTGCTGGATAACCTACATAGTCCAATTGCCCGATAGGGAACCTACATAGTCCAAGTGCCCGCTAAGGGACGAACATAGTCCAAGTGCCCGCTAGGGAACCTACATAGTCCAAGTGCCCGCTAGGTAACCTAGATAGTCCAAGTGCCCGCTAGTTAACCTACATAGTCCAAGTACCCGCTGAGGAACCTACATAGTCCAAGTGTCCGAAAGGGAACCTACGTATTCCAAGTGCCCATTAGGGCACCTAGATAGTCCAAGTGCCCATAGGGAACCTATATCATCCAAGTGCCCTCTAGTTAACCTAGATAGTCCAAGTGCCCGCTAGGTAACCTAGATAGTCCAAGGGCCCGCTAGTTAACCTACAAAGTCCAAGTGCCCGATAGGGAACCTACATAGTCCAAGTGCCCAATGAGGAACCTACATAGTCCAAGTGCCCGATAGGGAATCTTCATATTCCAAGTGCCCGTTAGGGAACCAAATAGTCCAAGTGCCCATAGGGAACCTACATAGTCCAAGTGCCCTCTAGGGAAGCTACATATTCATACTGCCCGCTAGGGAACCTGCATTGTCCAAGTGCCCGCTAGTTATCCTAGATCGTCCAAGTGTCCGCTAGTAAACCTACATATTCCAAGTTCCCGTTAGGTAACCTAGATAGGCCAAGTGCCCGTTACCTAACCTAGATAGTCAAAGTGCCCGCTAGTTAACCTAAGTAGTACAAATGTCCAATAGGGATCCTACATAGTCCAAGTGCCCGCTAGGTAACCTAGATATTCCAAGTTCCGGTTTGCTAACCTAGATAGTCCAAGTGCCCGCTAGGTAACCTACATAGTCCAAGTGCCCATTCGTTAACCTAGATAGTCCAAGTGCCCGCTAGGTAACCTATACTGTCCAAGTGCCCGCTAGGTTACTTACATAGACCAAGTGCACGTTCGTTAACTTAGATAGTCCAAGTCGTGGTAGGTAACCAACATAGTCCAAGGGCCGCTAGGTAACCTATATAGTCCAAGTGCCCGCTAGTTAACCTATAGTCGAAGTGCCCTCTAGGTAACCTACATATTCCAAGTTCCCGCTAGGTAACCTATAGTCCAAGTGCCCGTTACCTAACCTAGATAGTCCAAGTGCCCGTTAGGTTACCTATATTGTCCAAGTGCCCGCTAGTTAACCTACATAGTCCAAGGTCCGCTAGTTAACCTAGATATTCCAAGTGCCCGCTAGTTAACCTACATAGTCCAAGGGCCCTCTAGTTAACCTAGATAGTCCAAGTGACCGCTAGAAGACGTACATAGTCCAAGTGCCCGCTAGGTAACCTAGATAGTCTAAGGGCCCGCTAGTTAACCTACATAGTCCAACTGCCCCATAGGGAACCTCCATAGTCCAAGTGCCCGCTAAGGGACGAAAATAGTCCAAGTGCCCGCTAGGGAACCTGCATAGTCCAAGTGCCCGCTAGGTAACCTAGATAGTCCAAGTGCCCGCTAGTTAACCTACATAGTCCAAGTGCCCGCTGAGGAACCTACATAGTCCAAGTGTCCGAAAGGGAACCTATGTATTCCAAGTGCCCATTAGGGCACCTAGATAGTCCAAGTGCCCATAGGGAACCTATATCGTCCAAGTGCCCTCTAGGGAACCTATATAGTCAAAGTGCCCGCTAGGGAACCTGCATTGCGCAAGTGCCCTCTAGTTAACCTAGATAGTCCAAGTGCCCGCTAGGTAACCTAGATAGTCCAAGGGCCCGCTAGTTAACCTACATAGTCCAAGTGCCCAATGAGGAACCTACATAGTCCAAGTGCCCGATAGGGAATCTTCATATTCCAAGTGCCCGTTAGGGAACCCAGATAGTCCAAGTGCCCGCTAGGTAACCTCCATAGTCCAAGTGCCCGCTAGGTAACCTCCATAGTCCAAGTGCCCGTTCGTAAACCTAGATAGTCCAATTTCCTGTTAGCTAACCTACATAGTCCAAGTGCCCGTTCGTTAACCTAGATAGTTCAAGTGCCCTCTAGGTAACCTAGACAGTCCAAGTGCCTGCTAGGTAACCTACATAGTCCAAGTGCCCGTTTGCTAACCTAGATCGTCAAAGGGCCCGCTAGTTAACCTACATAGTCCAAGGGCCCGCTAGTTAACCTATATAGTCCAAGTGCCCGCTAGTTAACCTTCATTGTCCAAGTCCCTGATGGGGAACCTACATAGTCCAAGTATCCGCTAGGTAACCTACATAGTCCAAATGCCCGCTAGTAACGTACATAGTCCAAGTGCCCGTTAGGTAACCTAGATAGTCCAAATGCCCGCTAGGGAACCCACATAGCCCAAGTGCCCATTAGAGAACTTACATAATCAAAGCCCTGCTAGGGAACCTACATAGTCCAAGTGCCCGCTAGGGAACCTAGATAGTCCAAGTACCCGTTAGCTAACCTAGATAGTCCAAGTGCCCGCTAGGTAACCTCCATAGTCCAAGTGCCCGCTAGGTAACCTCCATAGTCCAAGTGCCCGTTCGTTAACCTAGATAGTCCAAGTTCCTGTTAGCTAACCTACATAATCCAAGTGTCCGTTCGTTAACCTAGATAGTTCAAGTGCCCGCTAGGTAACCTAGACAGTCCAAGTGCCTGCTAGGTAACCTACATAGTCTAAGTGCCCGCTAGGGACCTACATAGTCCAAGTGCCCGCTAGGTAACCTACATAGTCCAAGTGCCCGTTAGTTAACCTAGATAGTCAAAGTGCCTGCTAGGTAAACTAGATAGTCCAAATGCCTGCTAGGGTACCCACATAGTCCAACTGCCCGATAGGGAACCAACATAGTCCAAGTGCCCGCTAAGGGACTGACATAGTCCAAGTGACCGCTAGGGAACCTACATAGTCCAAATGCCCGTTAGGGTACCCACAGAGTCCAACTGCCCGAAAGGGAACCAACATAGTCCAAGTGCCCGCTAAGGGACCTACATATTCCAATGCCCGTTAGGGAACCTACATAGTCCAAGTGCCCTCTAGGGAACCTGCATTGTCCAAGTGCCCGCCAGTTAACATAGAGACTCTAAGTTCCCGCTAGTTAACCTAGATAGTCCAAGTGTCCGCTAGTTAACCTAGATCATCCTAGTGCCCGCTAGTTAACCTACATAGTGCAAGTTCCGTTAGTTAACCTAGAGAGTCCAAGTGCCCTCTAGATAACCTACATAGTCCAAGGGCCCTCTAGTTAACCTCGATAGTCCAAGTGCCCGCTAGGGGACGTACATAGTCCAAGTGCCCGCTGGACAACCTAGATAGTCCAAGTGCCCGCTAGTTGACCTACATAGTCCAAGTGCCCGCTTGTTAACCTACATAGTCCAAGTGTCCGAAAGGGAACCTACGTATTCCAAGTGCCCGTTAGGGCACCTAGATAGTCTAAGTAACCATAGTGAACCTATATAGTCCAAGTGTCCTCTAGGGAAGTTACATAGTCAAAGTGCCCGCTAGGGAACCTGCATTGTACAAGTGCCCGCTAGTTAACCTAGATAGTCCAAGTGCCCGCTAGGTAACCTAGATAGTCGAAGGGCCCCCTAGTTAACCTACATAGTCCAAGTGCCCGATAGGGAACCTACATAGTCCAAGTGCCCAACAGGAACGTACATAGTCCAAGTGCCCGATAGGGAATCTTCATATTCCAAGTGCCCGTTAGGGAACCCAGATAGTCCAAGTGCCCATAGGGAACCTATATGGTCCAAGTGCCCTCTAGGGAAGCTACATATTCATAGTGCCTGCTAGGGAACCTGCATTTTCCAAGTGCCCGCTAGTTAACCAAGATTGTCCAAGTGTCCGCTAGTAAACCTACATAGTCCAAGTCCCCGTTAGGTAACCTAGTTAGGCCAAGTTCCCGCAAGATAACCTCCATAGTCCAAGTGCCCGCTAGGTAACCTAGATATTCCAAGTTCCGGTTTACTAACCTAGATAGTCCAAGTGCCCGCTAGGTAACCTACATAGTCCAAGTGCCCATTCGTTAACCTAGATAGTCCAAGTGCCCGCTAGGTAACCTATACTGTCCAAGTGCCCACTAGGTTACCTACATAGTCCAAGTGCACGTTCGTTAACTTAGATAGTCCAAGTTGCGCTAGGTAACATACATAGTCCAAGGGCCCGCTAGGTAAACTATATAGTCCAAGTGCCCGCTAGTTAAACTATAGTCCAAGTGCCCGCTAGGTAACCTACATATTCCAAGTTCCCGCTAGGTAACCTAGATAGTCCAAGTGCCCGTTACCTAACCTAGATATTCCAAGTGCCCATTAGGTTACCTACATAGTCCACGTGCCGGTTCGTTAACCTAGATAGTCCAAGTGCCCGCTAGGTAACCTACATAGTCCAAGTGCCCGCTAATTAACCTACATAGTCCAAGTGCCCGTTAGGTAACCTAGACAGTCCAAGTGCCCGCTAGGTAACCTCCATAGTCCAAGTGCCCGCTAATTAACCTATATAGTCCAAGTGCCCGCTAGGGAACCTGCATCGGCCAAGTGCCCGCTAGTTAATCTAGATAGTCCAAGTGCCCGCTAGTTAACCTAAATAGTCCAAGGGCCCTCTATTTAAACTAGATAGTCCAAGTGCCCGCTAGGGGACGTACATAGTCCAAGTGCCCGCTAGGTAACCTAGATAGTCTAAGGGCCCGCTAGTTAACCTACATAGTCCAACTGCCCGATATGGAACTTACATAGTCCAAGATCCCGCTAAGGGACGAACATAGTCCAAGTGCCCGCTAGGGAACCTACATAGTCCAAGTGCCCGCTAGGTAACCTAGATCGTCCAAGTGCCCGCTAGTTAACCTACATAGTCCAAGTGCCCGCTGAGGAACCTACATAGTCCAAGTGTCCGAAAGGGAACCTACATATTCCAAGTGCCCATTAGGGCACCTAGACAGTCCAAGTGCCCATAGGGAACCTATATAGTCCAAGTGCCCACTAGGGAACTTACATAGTCAAAGTGCCCGCTAGGTAACCTGCATTGTACAAGTGCCCTCTAGTTAACCTAGATCTTCCAAGTGCCCGCTAGGTAACCTAGGTAGTCCAAGGGCCCGCTAGTTAACCTACATAGTCCAAGTGCCCGATAGGGAACCTACATAGTCCAAGTGCCCAATGCGGAACCTACATAGTCCAAGTGCCCGATAGGGAATCTTCATATTCCAAGTGCCCGTTAGGGAACCCAGATTGTCCAAGTGCCCATAGGGAACCTATATAGTCCAAGTTCCCTCTAGGGAAGCTACATATTCATAGTGCCCGCTAGGGAACCTGCATTGTCCAAGTGCCCGCTAGGTAACCTAGATCGTCAAAGTGTCCGCTAGTAAACCTACATAGTCCAAGTTCCCGTTAGGTAACCTAGATAGGCCAAGTGCCCGCTAGTTAACCTACATAGTACAATGGCCCGCTAGTTGACCTAGATAGTCCAAGTGCCCGCTAGTTAACCTAGATAGTCAAAGTGCCCGCTAGTTAACCTCAGTAGTACAAATGTCCAATAGGGATCCTACATAATCCAAGTGCCCGCTAGGTAACCTAGATATTCCATGTTCCGGTTTGCTAACCTAGATAGTCCAAGTGCCCGCTATGTAACCTGTACTGTCCAAGTGCCCGCTAGGTTACTTACATAGTCCAAGTGCACGTTCGTTAACTTAGATAGTCCAAGTCGCGGTAGGTAACCAACATAGTCTAAGGGCCGCTAGGTAACCTATATAGTCCAAGTGCCCGCTAGTTAACCTATAGTCCAAGTGCCCTCTAGGTAACTTAAACAGTCCAAGTGCCCGCTAGGTTACCTGCACAGTCCAAGTGCCCGTTAGGTAACCTAGATAGTCCAAGTGCCCGCTAGGTAATCTAGATAGTCCAAGTGCCCGCTAGGTAACATCCATAGTCCAAGTGCCCGTTCGTTAACCTAGAGAGTCCAAGTTCCTGTTAGCTAACCTACATAGTCCAAGTGCCCGTTCGTTAACCTAGATAGTTCAAGTGCCCGCTAGGTAACCTAGACAGTCCAAGTGCCTGCTAGGTAACCTACATAGTCCAAGTGCCCGTTTGCTAACCTAGATCGTCAAAGGGCCCGCTAGTTAACCTACATAGTCCAAGGGCCCTCTAGTTAACCTAGATAGTCCAAGTGCCCGATAGTTAACCTACATTGTCCAAGTCCCTGATGGGGAACCTACATAGTCCAAGTATCCGCTAGGTAACCTACATAGTCCAAATGCCCACTAGTAACGTACGTAGTCCAAATGCCCATTAGGTAACCTAGATAGTCCAAATGCCCGCTAGGGAACCTACATAGCCCAAGTGCCCGCTAGGTAACCTACATAGTCCAAATGCCCGCTAGAAACCTACATAGTCCAAGTGCAAGAAGGGAACCTACATAATCCAATTGCCCGCTAGGGAACCTACATAGTCCAAATGCCCGATAGGTAACTTAGATAGTCCAAGTGACCGCTAGTTAACCTACATAGTCCAAGTGCCCGCTGGTTAACTTAAACAGTCCAAGTGCCCGCTAGGTTACCTGCATAGTCCAAGTGCCCGTTAGGTAACCTAGATAGTCCAAGTGCCCGCTAGGTAACCTACATAGTCCAAGTGCCCGCTAGGTAACCTAGATAGTCCAAGTACCCGTTAGCTAACCTAGATAGTCCAAGTGCCCGCTAGGTAACCTCCATAGTCCAAGTGCCCGCTAGGTAACCGCCATAGTCCAAGTGCCCTTTCGTTAACCTAGATAGTCCAAGTTCTTGTTAGCTAACCTACATAGTCCAAGTGCCCGTTCGTTAACCTAGATTGTTCAAGTGCCCGCCAGGTAACCTAGACAGTCCAAGTGCCTGCTAGGTAACCTACATAGTCCAAGTGCCCGTTTGCTAACCTAGATCGTCAAAGGGCCCGCTAGTTAACCTACATAGTCCAATTGCCCGCTAGTTAACCTACATTGTGCAAGTACCTGATGGGGAACCTACATAGTCCAAGTATCCGCTAGGTAACCTACATAGTCCAAATGCCCGCTAGTAACGTACATAGTCCAAATGCCCGCTAGGGAACACACATAGTCCAAGTGCCCGTTAGAGAACTTACATAGTCAAAGCCGTGCTAGGGAACCTACATAGTCCAAGTGCCCGCTAGGGAACCTAGATAGTCCAAGAACCCGTTAGCTAACCTAGATAGTCCAAGTGCCCGCTAGGTAACCTCCATAGTCCAAGTGCCCGCTAGGTAACCTCCATAGTCCAAGTGCCCGTTCGTTAACCTAGATAGTCTAAGTTCCTGTTAGCTAAACTACATAGTCCAAGTGCCCGTTCGTTAACCTAGATAGTTCAAGTGCCCGCTAGGTAACCTAGAAAGTCCAAGTGCCTGCTAGGTAACCTACATAGTCCAAGTGCCCGCTAGGGAACCTACATAGTCCAAGTGCCCGCTAGGTAACCTACATAGTCCAAGTGCCCGTTAGTTAACCTAGATAGTCAAAGTGCCTGCTAGGTAACCTAGATAGTCCAAATGCCTGCTAGGGTACCCACATAGTCCAACTGCCCGATAGGGAACCAACATAGTCCAAGTGCCCAATGAGGAACCTACATAGTCCAAGTGCCCGATAGGGAATCTTCATATTCCAAGTGCCCGTTAGGGAACCCAGATTGTCCAAGTGCCCATAGGGAACCTATATAGTCCAAGTTCCCTCTAGGGAAGCTACATATTCATAGTGCCCGCTAGGGAACCTGCATTGTCCAAGTGCCCGCTAGTTAACCTAGATCGTCCAAGTGTCCGCTAGTAAACCTACATAGTCCAAGTTCCCGTTAGGTAACCTAGATAGGCCAAGTGCCCGCTAGTTAACCTACATAGTACAATGGCCCGCTAGTTGACCTAGATAGTCCAAGTGCCCGCTAGTTAACCTAGATAGTCAAAGTGCCCGCTAGTTAACCTAAGTAGTACAAATGTCCAATAGGGATCCTACATAATCCAAGTGCCCGCTAGGTAACCTAGATATTCCAAGTTCCGGTTTGCTAACCTAGATAGTCCATGTGCCCGCTATGTAACCTATACTGTCCAAGTGCGCGCTAGGTTACTTACATAGTCCAAGTGCACGTTCGTTAACTTAGATAGTCCAAGTCGCGGTAGGTAACCAACATAGTCTAAGGGCCGCTAGGTAACCTATATAGTCCAAGTGCCCGCTAGTTAACCTATAGTCCAAGTGCCCTCTAGGTACCTTAAACAGTCCAAGTGCCCGCTAGGTTACCTGCATAGTCCAAGTGCCCGTTAGGTAACCTAGATAGTCCAAGTGCCCGCTAGGTAACCTCCATAGTCCAAGTGCCCGCTAGGTAACATCCATAGTCCAAGTGCCCGTTCGTTAACCTAGAGGGTCCAAGTTCCTGTTAGCTAACCTACATAGTCCAAGTGCCCGTTCGTTAACCTAGATAGTTCAAGTGCCCGCTAGGTAACCTAGACAGTCCAAGTGCCTGCTAGGTAACCTACATAGTCCAAGTGCCCGTTTGCTAACCTAGATCGTCAAAGGGCCCGCTAGTTAACCTACATAGTCCAAGTGCCCGATAGTTAACCTACATTGTCCAAGTCCCTGATGGGGAATCTACATAGTCCAAGTATCCACTAGGTAACCTACATAGTCCAAATGCCCACTAGTAATGTACGTAGTCCAAATGCCCGTTAGGTAACCTAGATAGTCCAAATGCCCGCTAGGGAACCTACATAGCCCAAGTGCCCGCTAGGTAACCTATATAGTCCAAATGCCCGCTAGAAACCTACATAGTCCAAGTGCAAGAAGGGAACCTACATAATCCAATTGCCCGCTAGGGAACCTACATAGTCCAAATGCCCGTTAGGTAACCTAGATAGTCCAAGTGCCCGCTAGGTAACCTAATATAGTCCAAGTGCCCGCTAGGTAACCTAGATAGTCCAAGTACCCGTTAGCTAACCTAGATAGTCCAAGTGCCCGCTAGGTAACCTCCATAGTCCAAGTGCCCGCTAGGTAACCGCCATAGTCCAAGTGCCCTTTCGTTAACCTAGATAGTCCAAGTTCTTGTTAGCTAACCTACATAGTCCAAGTGCCCGTTCGTTAACCTAGATTGTTCAAGTGCCCGCCAGGTAACCTAGACAGTCCAAGTGCCTGCTAGGTAACCTACATAGTCCAAGTGCCCGTTTGCTAACCTAGATCGTCAAAGGGCCCGCTAGTTAACCTACATAGTCCAAGTGCCCGCTGGTTAACTTAAACAGTCCAAGTGCCCGCTAGGTTACCTGCATAGTCCAAGTGCCCGTTAGGTAACCTAGATAGTCCAAGTGCCCGCTAGGTAACCTACATAGTCCAAGTGCCCGCTAGGTAACCTAGATAGTCCAAGTACCCGTTAGCTAACCTAGATAGTCCAAGTGCCCGCTAGGTAACCTCCATAGTCCAAGTGCCCGCTAGGTAACCGCCATAGTCCAAGTGCCCTTTCGTTAACCTAGATAGTCCAAGTTCTTGTTAGCTAACCTACATAGTCCAAGTGCCCGTTCGTTAACCTAGATTGTTCAAGTGCCCGCCAGGTAACCTAGACAGTCCAAGTGCCTGCTAGGTAACCTACATAGTCCAAGTGCCCGTTTGCTAACCTAGATCGTCAAAGGGCCCGCTAGTTAACCTACATAGTCCAAGTGCCCGCTAGTTAACCTACATTGTGCAAGTACCTGATGGGGAACCTACATAGTCCAAATACCCGCTAGGTAACCTACATAGTCCAAGTGCCCGCTAGGTAACCTAGATAGTCCAAGTACCCGTTAGCTAACCTAGATAGTCCAAATGCCCGCTAGGTAACCTCTATAGTCCAAGTGCCCGCTAGGTAACCGCCATAGTCCAAGTGCCCTTTCGTTAACCTAGATAGTCCAAGTTCTTGTTAGCTAACCTACATAGTCCAAGTGCCCGTTCGTTAACCTAGATTGTTCAAGTGCCCGCCAGGTAACCTAGACAGTCCAAGTGCCTGCTAGGTAACCTACATAATCCAAGTGCCCGTTTGCTAACCTAGATCGTCAAAGGGCCCGCTAGTTAACCTACATAGTCCAAGTGCCCGCTAGTTAACCTACATTGTGCAAGTACCTGATGGGGAACCTACATAGTCCACGTATCCGCTAGGTAACCTACATAGTCCAAATGCCCGCTAGTAACGTACATAGTCCAAATGCCCGCTAGGGAACACACATAGTCCAAGTGCCCGTTAGAGAACTTACATAGTCAAAGCCCTGCTAGGGAACCTACATAGTCCAAGTGCCCGCTAGGGAACCTAGATAGTCCAAGAACCCGTTAGCTAACCTAGATAGTCCAAGTGCCCGCTAGGTAACCTCCATAGTCCAAGTGCCCGCTAGGTAACCTCCATAGTCCAAGTGCCCGTTCGTTAACCTAGATAGTCTAAGTTCCTGTTAGCTAAACTACATAGTCCAAGTGCCCGTTCGTTAACCTAGATAGTTCAAGTGCCCGCTAGGTAACCTAGAAAGTCCAAGTGCCTGCTAGGTAACCTACATAGTCCAAGTGCCCGCTAGGGAACCTACATAGTCCAAGTGCCCGCTAGGTAACCTACATAGTCCAAGTGCCCGTTAGTTAACCTAGATAGTCAAAGTGCCTGCTAGGTAACCTAGATAGTCCAAATGCCTGCTAGGGTACCCACATAGTCCAACTGCCCGATAGGGAACCAACATAGTCCAAGTGCCCAATGAGGAACCTACATAGTCCAAGTGCCCGATAGGGAATCTTCATATTCCAAGTGCCCGTTAGGGAACCCAGATTGTCCAAGTGCCCATAGGGAACCTATATAGTCCAAGTTCCCTCTAGGGAAGCTACATATTCATAGTGCCCGCTAGGGAACCTGCATTGTCCAAGTGCCCGCTAGTTAACCTAGATCGTCCAAGTGTCCGCTAGTAAACCTACATAGTCCAAGTTCCCGTTAGGTAACCTAGATAGGCCAAGTGCCCGCTAGTTAACCTACATAGTACAATGGCCCGCTAGTTGACCTAGATAGTCCAAGTGCCCGCTAGTTAACCTAGATAGTCAAAGTGCCCGCTAGTTAACCTAAGTAGTACAAATGTCCAATAGGGATCCTACATAATCCAAGTGCCCGCTAGGTAACCTAGATATTCCAAGTTCCGGTTTGCTAACCTAGATAGTCCATGTGCCCGCTATGTAACCTATACTGTCCAAGTGCGCGCTAGGTTACTTACATAGTCCAAGTGTACGTTCGTTAACTTAGATAGTCCAAGTCGCGGTAGGTAACCAACATAGTCTAAGGGCCGCTAGGTAACCTATATAGTCCAAGTGCCCGCTAGTTAACCTATAGTCCAAGTGCCCTCTAGGTAACTTAAACAGTCCAAGTGCCCGCTAGGTTACCTGCATAGTCCAAGTGCCCGTTAGGTAACCTAGATAGTCCAAGTGCCCGCTAGGTAACCTCCATAGTCCAAGTGCCCGCTAGGTAACATCCATAGTCCAAGTGCCCGTTCGTTAACCTAGAGAGTCCAAGTTCCTGTTAGCTAACCTACATAGTCCAAGTGCCCGTTCGTTAACCTAGATAGTTCAAGTGCCCGCTAGGTAACCTAGACAGTCCAAGTGCCTGCTAGGTAACCTACATAGTCCAAGTGCCCGTTTGCTAACCTAGATCGTCAAAGGGCCCGCTAGTTAACCTACATAGTCCAAGGGCCCTCTAGTTAACCTAGATAGTCCAAGTGCCCGATAGTTAACCTACATTGTCCAAGTCCCTGATGGGGAACCTACAAAGTCCAAGTATCCGCTAGGTAACCTACATAGTCCAAATGCCCACTAGTAACGTACATAGTCCAAATGCCCGTTAGGTAACCTAGATAGTCCAAATGCCCGCTAAGGAACCTACATAGCCCAAGTGCCCGCTAGGTAAACTACATCGTCCAAATGCCAGCTAGAACCCTACATAGTCCAAGTGCAAGAAGGGAACCTACATAATCCAAGTGCCCGCTAGGGAACCTACATAGTCCAAGTGCCCGTTTGCTAACCTAGATCGTCAAAGGGCCCGCTAGTTAACCTACATAGTCCAAGTGCCCGCTGATTAACTTAAACAGTCCAAGTGCCCGCTAGGTTACCTGCATAGTCCAAGTGCCCGTTAGGTAACCTAGATAGTCCAAGTGCCCGCTAGGTAACCTACATAGTCCAAGTGCCCGCTAGGTAACCTAGATAGTCCAAGTACCCGTTAGCTAACCTAGATAGTCCAAGTGCCCGCTAGGTAACCTCCATAGTTCAAGTGCCCGCTAGGTAACCGCCATAGTCCAAGTGCCCGTTCGTTAACCTAGATAGTCCAACTTCCTGTTAGCTAACCTACATAGTCCAAGTGCCCGTTCGTTAACCTAGATAGTTCAATTGCCCGCCAGGTAACCTAGACAGTCCAAGTGCCTGCTAGGTAACCTACATAGTCCAAGTGCCCGTTTGCTAACCTAGATCGTCAAAGGGCCCGCTAGTTAACCTACATAGTCCAAGTGCCCGCTAGTTAACCTACATTGTGCAAGTACCTGATGGGGAACCTACATAGTCCAAGTATCCGCTAGGTAACCTACATAGTCCAAATGCCCTCTAGTAACGTACATAGTCCAAGTGCCCGTTAGGTAACCTAGATAGTCCAAATGCCCGCTAGGGAACACACATAGTGCAAGTGCCCGTTGGAGAACTTACATAGTCAAAGCCCTGCTAGGGAACCTACATAGTCCAAGTGCCCGCTAGGGAACCTAGATAGTCCAAGAACCCGTTAGCTAACCTAGATAGTCCAAGTGCCCGCTAGGTAACCTCCATAGTCCAAGTGCCCGCTAGGTAACCTCCATAGTCCAAGTGCCCGTTCGTTAACCTAGATAGTCTAAGTTCCTGTTAGCTAAACTACATAGTCCAAGTGCCCATTCGTTAACCTAGATAGTTCAAGGGCCCGCTAGGTAACCTAGACAGTCCAAGTGCCTGCTAGGTAACCTACATAGTCCAAGTGCCCGCTAGGGAACCTACATAGTCCAAGTGCCCGCTAGGTAACCTACATAGTCCAAGTGCCCGTTAGTTAACCTAGATAGTCAAAGTGCCTGCTAGGTAACCTAGATAGTCCAAATGCCCGCTAGGGTACCCACATAGTCCAACTGCCCGATAGGGAACCAACATAGTCCAAGTGCCCGCTAAGGGACCTACATAGTCCAAGTGCCCGCTAGGTAACCTACATAGTCCAAATGCCCGCTAGGGTACCCACAGAGTCCAACTGCCCGGTAGGGAACCAACATAATCCAAGTGCCCGCTAAGGGACCTACATAGTCCATGTGCCCGTTAGGGAACCTACATAGTCCAAGTGCGCTCTAGGGAACCTGCATCGTCCAAGTGCCCGCCAGTTAACATAGATAGTCTAAGTTCCCGCTAGTTAACCTAGATAGTCCAAGTGCCCGCTAGTTAACCTAGATAGTCCAAGTGCCCGCTAGGTAACCTAGATAGTCGAAGGGCCCGCTAGTTAACCTACATAGTCCAAGTGCCCGATAGGGAACCTACATAGTCCAAGTGCCCAATGAGGAACCTACATAGTCCAAGTGCCCGATAGGGAATCTTCATATTCCAAGTGCCCGTTAGGGTACCCAGATAGTCCAAGTGCCCATAGGGAACCTATATGGTCCAAGTGCCCTCTAGGGAAGCTTCATATTCATAGTGCCCGCTAGGGAACCTGCATTGTCCAAGTGCCCGCTAGTTAACCAAGATTGTCCAAGTGTCCGCTAGTAAACCTACATAGTTCAAGTTCCCGTTAGGTAACCTAGATAGGCCAAGTGCCCGTTACCTAACCTAGATAGTCCAAGTGCCCGTTAGGTTACCTACATAGTCCACGTGCCGGTTCGTTAACCTAGATAGTCCAAGTGCCCGCTAGGCAACCTACATAGTCCAAGTGCCCGCTAATTAACCTACATAGTCCAAGTGCCCGTTAGGTAACCTAGACAGTCCATGTGCCCGCTAGGTAACCTCCATAGTCCAAGTGCCCGCTAATAAACCTATATAGTCCAAGTGCCCGCTAGGGAACCTGCATCGTCCAAGTGCCCGCTAGTTAACCTAGATCGTCCAAGTGCCCGCTAGTTAACCTACATAGTCCAAGGTCCGCTAGTTAACCTAGATATTCCAAGTGCCCGCTAGTTAACCTACATAGTCCAAGGGCCCTCTATTTAACCTAGATAGTCCAAGTGCCCGCTAGGGGACGTACATAGTCCAAGTGCCCGCTAGGTAACCTAGATAGTCTAAGGGCCCGCTAGTTAACCTACATAGTCCAACTGCCTGATAGGGAACCTACATAGTCCAAGTGCCCGCTAAGGTACGAACATAGTCCAAGGGCCCGCTAGGGAACCTACATAGTCCAAGTGCCTGCTAGGTAACCTAGATAGTCCAAGTGCCCGCTAGGGAACCTAGACAGTCCAAGTGCCTGCTAGGTAACCTACATAGTCCAAGTGCCCGTTTGCTAACCTAGATCGTCAAAGGGCCCGCTAGTTAACCTACATAGTCCAAGGGCCCTCTAGTTAACCTAGATAGTCCAAGTGCCCGCTAGTTAACCTACATTGTCCAAGTCCCTGATGGGGAACCTACATAGTCCAAGTATCCGCTAGGTAACCTACATAGTCCAAATGCCCACTAGTAACGTACGTAGTCCAAATGCCCGTTAGGTAACCTAGATAGTCCAAATGCCCGCTAGGGAACCTACATAGCCCAAGTGCCCGCTAGGTAACCTACATAGTCCAAATGCCCGCTAGAAACCTACATAGTCCAAGTGCAAGAAGGGAACCTACATAATCCAATTGCCCGCTAGGGAACCTACATAGTCCAAATGCCCGTTAGGTAACCTAGATAGTCCAAGTGCCCGCTAGTTAACCTACATAGTCCAAGTGCCCGCTGGTTAACTTAAACAGTCCAAGTGCCCGCTAGGTTACCTGCATAGTCCAAGTGCCCGTTAGGTAACCTAGATAGTCCAAGTGCCCGCTAGGTAACCTACATAGTCCAAGTGCCCGCTAGGTAACCTAGATAGTCCAAGTACCCGTTAGCTAACCTAGATAGTCCAAGTGCCCGCTAGGTAACCTCCATAGTCCAAGTGCCCGCTAGGTAACCGCCATAGTCCAAGTGCCCTTTCGTTAACCTAGATAGTCCAAGTTCTTGTTAGCTAACCTACATAGTCCAAGTGCCCGTTCGTTAACCTAGATTGTTCAAGTGCCCGCCAGGTAACCTCGACAGTCCAAGTGCCTGCTAGGTAACCTCCATAGTCCAAGTGCCTGTTTGCTAACCTAGATCGTCAAAGGGCCCGCTAGTTAACCTACATAGTCCAAGTGCCCGCTAGTTAACCTACATTGTGCAAGTACCTGATGGGGAACCTACATAGTCCAAGTATCCGCTAGGTAACCTACATAGTCCAAATGCCCGCTAGTAACGTACATAGTCCAAATGCCCGCTAGGGAACACACATAGTCCAAGTGCCCGTTAGAGAACTTACATAGTCAAAGCCCTGCTAGGGAACCTACATAGTCCAAGTGCCCGCTAGGGAACCTAGATAGTCCAAGAACCCGTTAGCTAACCTAGATAGTCCAAGTGCCCGCTAGGTAACCTCCATAGTCCAAGTGCCCGCTAGGTAACCTCCATAGTCCAAGTGCCCGTTCGTTAACCTAGATAGTCTAAGTTCCTGTTAGCTAAACTACATAGTCCAAGTGCCCGTTCGTTAACCTAGATAGTTCAAGTGCCCGCTAGGTAACCTAGAAAGTCCAAGTGCCTGCTAGGTAACCTACATAGTGCAAGTGCCCGCTAGGGAACCTACATAGTCCAAGTGCCCGCTAGGTAACCTACATAGTCCAAGTGCCCGTTAGTTAACCTAGATAGTCAAAGTGCCTGCTAGGTAACCTAGATAGTCCAAATGCCTGCTAGGGTACCCACATAGTCCAACTGCCCGATAGGGAACCAACATAGTCCAAGTGCCCAATGAGGAACCTACATAGTCCAAGTGCCCGATAGGGAATCTTCATATTCCAAGTGCCCGTTAGGGAACCCAGATTGTCCAAGTGCCCATAGGGAACCTATATAGTCCAAGTTCCCTCTAGGGAAGCTACATATTCATAGTGCCCGCTAGGGAACCTGCATTGTCCAAGTGCCCGCTAGTTAACCTAGATCGTCCAAGTGTCCGCTAGTAAACCTACATAGTCCAAGTTCCCGTTAGGTAACCTAGATAGGCCAAGTGCCCGCTAGTTAACCTACATAGTACAATGGCCTGCTAGTTGACCTAGATAGTCCAAGTGCCCGCTAGTTAACCTAGATAGTCAAAGTGCCCGCTAGTTAACCTAAGTAGTACAAATGTCCAATAGGGATCCTACATAATCCAAGTGCCCGCTAGGTAACCTAGATATTCCAAGTTCCGGTTTGCTAACCTAGATAGTCCATGTGCCCGCTATGTAACCTATACTGTCCAAGTGCGCGCTAGGTTACTTACATAGTCCAAGTGCACGTTCGTTAATTTAGATAGTCCAAGTCGCGGTAGGTAACCAACATAGTCTAAGGGCCGCTAGGTAACCTATATAGTCCAAGTGCCCGCTAGTTAACCTATAGTCCAAGTGCCCTCTAGGTAACTTAAACAGTCCAAGTGCCCGCTAGGTTACCTGCATAGTCCAAGTGCCCGTTAGGTAACCTAGATAGTCCAAGTGCCCGCTAGGTAACCTCCATAGTCCAAGTGCCCGCTAGGTAACATCCATAGTCCAAGTGCCCGTTCGTTAACCTAGAGAGTCCAAGTTCCTGTTAGCTAACCTACATAGTCCAAGTGCCCGTTCGTTAACCTAGATAGTTCAAGTGCCCGCTAGGTAACCTAGACAGTCCAAGTGCCTGCTAGGTAACCTACATAGTCCAAGTGCCCGTTTGCTAACCTAGATCGTCAAAGGGCCCGCTAGTTAACCTACATAGTCCAAGGGCCCTCTAGTTAACCTAGATAGTCCAAGTGCCCGATAGTTAACCTACATTGTCCAAGTCCCTGATGGGGAACCTACATAATCCAAGTATCCGCTAGGTAACCTACATAGTCCAAATGCCCACTAGTAACGTACATAGTCCAAATGCCCGTTAGGTAACCTAGATAGTCCAAATGCCCGCTAGGGAACCTACATAGCCCAAGTGCCCGCTAGGTAAACTACATCGTCCAAATGCCCGCTAGAACCCTACATAGTCCAAGTGCAAGAAGGGAACCTACATAATCCAAGTGCCCGCTAGGGAACCTACATAGTCCAAGTGCCCGTTTGCTAACCTAGATCGTCAAAGGGCCCGCTAGTTAACCTACATAGTCCAAGTGCCCGCTGATTAACTTAAACAGTCCAAGTGCCCGCTAGGTTACCTGCATAGTCCAAGTGCCCGTTAGGTAACCTAGATAGTCCAAGTGCCCGCTAGGTAACCTACATAGTCCAAGTGCCCGCTAGGTAACCTAGATAGTCCAAGTACCCGTTAGCTAACCTAGATAGTCCAAGTGCCTGCTAGGTAACCTCCATAGTTCAAGTGCCCGCTAGGTAACCGCCATAGTCCAAGTGCCTGTTCGTTAACCTAGATAGTCCAAGTTCCTGTTAGCTAACCTACATAGTCCAAGTGCCCGTTCGTTAACCTAGATAGTTCAGTTGCCCGCCAGGTAACCTAGACAGTCCAAGTGCCTGCTAGGTAACCTACATAGTCCAAGTGCCCGTTTGCTCACCTAGATCGTCAAAGGGCCCGCTAGTTAACCTACATAGTCCAAGTGCCCGCTAGTTAACCTACATTGTGCAAGTACCTGATGGGGAACCTACATAGTCCAAGTATCCGCTAGGTAACCTACATAGTCCAAATGCCCTCTAGTAACGTACATAGTCCAAGTGCCCGTTAGGTAACCTAGATAGTCCAAATGCCCGCTAGGGAACACACATAGTGCAAGTGCCCGTTAGAGAACTTACATAGTCAAAGCCCTGCTAGGGAACCTACATAGTCCAAGTGCCCGCTAGGGAACCTAGATAGTCCAAGAACCCGTTAGCTAACCTAGATAGTCCAAGTGCCCGCTAGGTAACCTCCATAGTCCAAGTGCCCGCTAGGTAACCTCCATAGTCCAAGTGCCCGTTCGTTAACCTAGATAGTCTAAGTTCCTGTTAGCTAAACTACATAGTCCAAGTGCCCATTCGTTAACCTAGATAGTTCAAGGGCCCGCTAGGTAACCTAGACAGTCCAAGTGCCTGCTAGGTAACCTACATAGTCCAAGTGCCCGCTAGGGAACCTACATAGTCCAAGTGCCCGCTAGGTAACCTACATAGTCCAAGTGCCCGTTAGTTAACCTAGATAGTCAAAGTGCCTGCTAGGTAACCTAGATAGTCCAAATGCCCGCTAGGGTACCCACATAGTCCAACTGCCCGATAGGGAACCAACATAGTCCAAGTGCCCGCTAAGGGACCTACATAGTCCAAGTGCCCGCTAGGTAACCTACATAGTCCAAATGCCCGCTAGGGTACCCACAGAGTCCAACTGCCCGGTAGGGAACCAACATAATCCAAATGCCCGCTAAGGGACCTACATAGTCCATGTGCCCGTTAGGGAACCTACATAGTCCAAGTGCGCTCTAGGGAACCTGCATCGTCCAAGTGCCCGCCAGTTAACATAGATAGTCTAAGTTCCCGCTAGTTAACCTAGATAGTCCAAGTGCCCGCTAGTTAACCTAGATAGTCCAAGTGCCCGCTAGGTAACCTAGATAGTCGAAGGGCCCGCTAGTTAACATACATAGTCCAAGTGCCCGATAGGGAACCTACATAGTCCAAGTGCCCAATGAGGAACCTACATAGTCCAAGTGCCCGATAGGGAATCTTCATATTCCAAGTGCCCGTTAGGGTACCCAGATAGTCCAAGTGCCCATAGGGAACCTATATGGTCCAAGTGCCCTCTAGGGAAGCTTCATATTCATAGTGCACGCTAGGGAACCTGCATTGTCCAAGTGCCCGCTAGTTAACCAAGATTGTCCAAGTGTCCGCTAGTAAACCTACATAGTTCAAGTTCCCGTTAGGTAACCTAGATAGGCCAAGTGCCCGTTACCTAACCTAGATAGTCCAAGTGCCCGTTAGGTTACCTACATAGTCCACGTGCCGGTTCGTTAACCTAGATAGTCCAAGTGCCCGCTAGGCAACCTACATAGTCCAAGTGCCCGCTAATTAACCTACATAGTCCAAGTGCCCGTTAGGTAACCTAGACAGTCCATGTGCCCGCTAGGTAACCTCCATAGTCCAAGTGCCCGCTAATAAACCTATATAGTCCAAGTGCCCGCTAGGGAACCTGCATCGTCCAAGTGCCCGCTAGTTAATCTAGATAGTCCAAGTGCCGGCTAGTTAAGCTAGATAGTACAAGTGGCCGCTAGTTAACCTAGATCGTCCAAGTGCCCGCTAGTTAACCTACATAGTCCAAGGTCCGCTAGTTAACCTAGATATTCCAAGTGCCCGCTAGTTAACCTACATAGTCCAAGGGCCCTCTATTTAACCTAGATAGTCCAAGTGCCCGCTAGGGGACGTACATAGTCCAAGTGCCCGCTAGGTAACCTAGATAGTCTAAGGGCCCGCTAGTTAACCTACATAGTCCAACTGCCTGATAGGGAACCTACATAGTCCAAGTGCCCGCTAAGGTACGAACATAGTCCAAGGGCCCGCTAGGGAACCTACATAGTCCAAGTGCCTGCTAGGTAACCTAGATAGTCCAAGTGCCCGCTAGGGAACCTAGACAGTCCAAGTGCCTGCTAGGTAACCTACATAGTCCAAGTGCCCGTTTGCTAACCTAGATCGTCAAAGGGCCCGCTAGTTAACCTACATAGTCCAAGGGCCCTCTAGTTAACCTAGATAGTCCAAGTGCCCGCTAGTTAACCTACATTGTCCAAGTCCCTGATGGGGAACCTACATAGTCCAAGTATCCGCTAGGTAACCTACATAGTCCAAATGCCCACTAGTAACGTACGTAGTCCAAATGCCCGTTAGGTAACCTAGATAGTCCAAATGCCCGCTAGGGAACCTACATAGCCCAAGTGCCCGCTAGGTAACCTACATAGTCCAAATGCCCGCTAGAAACCTACATAGTCCAAGTGCAAGAAGGGAACCTACATAATCCAATTGCCCGCTAGGGAACCTACATAGTCCAAATGCCCGTTAGGTAACCTAGATAGTCCAAGTGCCCGCTAGTTAACCTACATAGTCCAAGTGCCCGCTGGTTAACTTAAACAGTCCAAGTGCCCGCTAGGTTACCTGCATAGTCCAAGTGCCCGTTAGGTAACCTAGATAGTCCAAGTGCCCGCTAGGTAACCTACATAGTCCAAGTGCCCGCTAGGTAACCTAGATAGTCCAAGTACCCGTTAGCTAACCTACATAGTCCAAGTGCCCGCTAGGTAACCTCCATAGTCCAAGTGCCCGCTAGGTAACCGCCATAGTCCAAGTGCCCTTTCGTTAACCTAGATAGTCCAAGTTCTTGTTAGCTAACCTACATAGTCCAAGTGCCCGTTCGTTAACCTAGATTGTTCAAGTGCCCGCCAGGTAACCTCGACAGTCCAAGTGCCTGCTAGGTAACCTCCATAGTCCAAGTGCCTGTTTGCTAACCTAGATCGTCAAAGGGCCCGCTAGTTAACCTACATAGTCCAAGTGCCCGCTAGTTAACCTACATTGTGCAAGTACCTGATGGGGAACCTACATAGTCCAAGTATCCGCTAGGTAACCTACATAGTCCAAATGCCCGCTAGTAACGTACATAGTCCAAATGCCCGCTAGGGAACACACATAGTCCAAGTGCCCGTTAGAGAACTTACATAGTCAAAGCCCTGCTAGGGAACCTACATAGTCCAAGTGCCCGCTAGGGAACCTAGATAGTCCAAGAACCCGTTAGCTAACCTAGATAGTCCAAGTGCCCGCTAGGTAACCTCCATAGTCCAAGTGCCCGCTAGGTAACCTCCATAGTCCAAGTGCCCGTTCGTTAACCTAGATAGTCTAAGTTCCTGTTAGCTAAACTACATAGTCCAAGTGCCCATTCGTTAACCTAGATAGTTCAAGTGCCCGCTAGGTAACCTAGAAAGTCCAAGTGCCTGCTAGGTAACCTACATAGTGCAAGTGCCCGCTAGGGAACCTACATAGTCCAAGTGCCCGCTAGGTAACCTACATAGTCCAAGTGCCCGTTAGTTAACCTAGATAGTCAAAGTGCCTGCTAGGTAACCTAGATAGTCCAAATGCCTGCTAGGGTACCCACATAGTCCAACTGCCCGATAGGGAACCAACATAGTCCAAGTGCCCAATGAGGAACCTACATAGTCCAAGTGCCCGATAGGGAATCTTCATATTCCAAGTGCCCGTTAGGGAACCCAGATTGTCCAAGTGCCCATAGGGAACCTATATAGTCCAAGTTCCCTCTAGGGAAGCTACATATTCATAGTGCCCGCTAGTTGACCTAGATAGTCCAAGTGCCCGCTAGTTAACCTAGATAGTCAAAGTGCCCGCTAGTTAACCTAAGTAGTACAAATGTCCAATAGGGATCCTACATAATCCAAGTGCCCGCTAGGTAACCTAGATATTCCAAGTTCCGGTTTGCTAACCTAGATAGTCCATGTGCCCGCTATGTAACCTATACTGTCCAAGTGCGCGCTAGGTTACTTACATAGTCCAAGTGCACGTTCGTTAACTTAGATAGTCCAAGTCGCGGTAGGTAACCAACATAGTCTAAGGGCCGCTAGGTAACCTATATAGTCCAAGTGCCCGCTAGTTAACCTATAGTCCAAGTGCCCTCTAGGTAACTTAAACAGTCCAAGTGCCCGCTAGGTTACCTGCATAGTCCAAGTGCCCGTTAGGTAACCTAGATAGTCCAAGTGCCCGCTAGGTAACCTCCATAGTCCAAGTGCCCGCTAGGTAACATCCATAGTCCAAGTGCCCGTTCGTTAACCTAGAGAGTCCAAGTTCCTGTTAGCTAACCTACATAGTCCAAGTGCCCGTTCGTTAACCTAGATAGTTCAAGTGCCCGCTAGGTAACCTAGACAGTCCAAGTGCCTGCTAGGTAACCTACATAGTCCAAGTGCCCGTTTGCTAACCTAGATCGTCAAAGGGCCCGCTAGTTAACCTACATAGTCCAAGGGCCCTCTAGTTAACCTAGATAGTCCAAGTGCCCGATAGTTAACCTACATTGTCCAAGTCCCTGATGGGGAACCTACATAATCCAAGTATCCGCTAGGTAACCTACATAGTCCAAATGCCCACTAGTAACGTACATAGTCCAAATGCCCGTTAGGTAACCTAGATAGTCCAAATGCCCGCTAGGGAACCTACATAGCCCAAGTGCCCGCTAGGTAAACTACATCGTCCAAATGCCCGCTAGAACCCTACATAGTCCAAGTGCAAGAAGGGAACCTACATAATCCAAGTGCCCGCTAGGGAACCTACATAGTCCAAGTGCCCGTTTGCTAACCTAGATCGTCAAAGGGCCCGCTAGTTAACCTACATAGTCCAAGTGCCCGCTGATTAACTTAAACAGTCCAAGTGCCCGCTAGGTTACCTGCATAGTCCAAGTGCCCGTTAGGTAACCTAGATAGTCCAAGTGCCCGCTAGGTAACCTACATAGTCCAAGTGCCCGCTAGGTAACCTAGATAGTCCAAGTACCCGTTAGCTAACCTAGATAGTCCAAGTGCCCGCTAGGTAACCTCCATAGTTCAAGTGCCCGCTAGGTAACCGCCATAGTCCAAGTGCCTGTTCGTTAACCTAGATAGTCCAAGTTCCTGTTAGCTAACCTACATAGTCCAAGTGCCCGTTCGTTAACCTAGATAGTTCAGTTGCCCGCCAGGTAACCTAGACAGTCCAAGTGCCTGCTAGGTAACCTACATAGTCCAAGTGCCCGTTTGCTAACCTAGATCGTCAAAGGGCCCGCTAGTTAACCTACATAGTCCAAGTGCCCGCTAGTTAACCTACATTGTGCAAGTACCTGATGGGGAACCTACATAGTCCAAGTATCCGCTAGGTAACCTACATAGTCCAAATGCCCTCTAGTAACGTACATAGTCCAAGTGCCCGTTAGGTAACCTAGATAGTCCAAATGCCCGCTAGGGAACACACATAGTGCAAGTGCCCGTTAGAGAACTTACATAGTCAAAGCCCTGCTAGGGAACCTACATAGTCCAAGTGCCCGCTAGGGAACCTAGATAGTCCAAGAACCCGTTAGCTAACCTAGATAGTCCAAGTGCCCGCTAGGTAACCTCCATAGTCCAAGTGCCCGCTAGGTAACCTCCATAGTCCAAGTGCCCGTTCGTTAACCTAGATAGTCTAAGTTCCTGTTAGCTAAACTACATAGTCCAAGTGCCCATTCGTTAACCTAGATAGTTCAAGGGCCCGCTAGGTAACCTAGACAGTCCAAGTGCCTGCTAGGTAACCTACATAGTCCAAGTGCCCGCTAGGGAACCTACATAGTCCAAGTGCCCGCTAGGTAACCTACATAGTCCAAGTGCCCGTTAGTTAACCTAGATAGTCAAAGTGCCTGCTAGGTAACCTAGATAGTCCAAATGCCCGCTAGGGTACCCACATAGTCCAACTGCCCGATAGGGAACCAACATAGTCCAAGTGCCCGCTAAGGGACCTACATAGTCCAAGTGCCCGCTAGGTAACCTACATAGTCCAAATGCCCGCTAGGGTACCCACAGAGTCCAACTGCCCGGTAGGGAACCAACATAATCCAAGTGCCCGCTAAGGGACCTACATAGTCCATGTGCCCGTTAGGGAACCTACATAGTCCAAGTGCGCTCTAGGGAACCTGCATCGTCCAAGTGCCCGCCAGTTAACATAGATAGTCTAAGTTCCCGCTAGTTAACCTAGATAGTCCAAGTGCCCGCTAGTTAACCTAGATAGTCCAAGTGCCCGCTAGGTAACCTAGATAGTCGAAGGGCCCGCTAGTTAACCTACATAGTCCAAGTGCCCGATAGGGAACCTACATAGTCCAAGTGCCCAATGAGGAACCTACATAGTCCAAGTGCCCGATAGGGAATCTTCATATTCCAAGTGCCCGTTAGGGTACCCAGATAGTCCAAGTGCCCATAGGGAACCTATATGGTCCAAGTGCCCTCTAGGGAAGCTTCATATTCATAGTGCCCGCTAGGGAACCTGCATTGTCCAAGTGCCCGCTAGTTAACCAAGATTGTCCAAGTGTCCGCTAGTAAACCTACATAGTTCAAGTTCCCGTTAGGTAACCTAGATAGGCCAAGTGCCCGTTACCTAACCTAGATAGTCCAAGTGCCCGTTAGGTTACCTACATAGTCCACGTGCCGGTTCGTTAACCTAGATAGTCCAAGTGCACGCTAGGCAACCTACATAGTCCAAGTGCCCGCTAATTAACCTACATAGTCCAAGTGCCCGTTAGGTAACCTAGACAGTCCATGTGCCCGCTAGGTAACCTCCATGTTCCAAGTGCCCGCTAATAAACCTATATAGTCCAAGTGCCCGCTAGGGAACCTGCATCGTCCAAGTGCCCGCTAGTTAATCTAGATAGTCCAAGTGCCGGCTAGTTAAGCTAGATAGTACAAGTGGCCGCTAGTTAACTTAGATCGTCCAAGTGCCCGCTAGTTAACCTACATAGTCCAAGGTCCGCTAGTTAACCTAGATATTCCAAGTGCCCGCTAGTTAACCTACATAGTCCAAGGGCCCTCTATTTAACCTAGATAGTCCAAGTGCCCGCTAGGGGACGTACATAGTCCAAGTGCCCGCTAGGTAACCTAGATAGTCTAAGGGCCCGCTAGTTAACCTACATAGTCCAACTGCCTGATAGGGAACCTACATAGTCCAAGTGCCCGCTAAGGTACGAACATAGTCCAAGGGCCCGCTAGGGAACCTACATAGTCCAAGTGCCTGCTAGGTAACCTAGATAGTCCAAGTGCCCGCTAGGGAACCTAGACAGTCCAAGTGCCTGCTAGGTAACCTACATAGTCCAAGTGCCCGTTTGCTAACCTAGATCGTCAAAGGGCCCGCTAGTTAACCTACATAGTCCAAGGGCCCTCTAGTTAACCTAGATAGTCCAAGTGCCCGCTAGTTAACCTACATTGTCCAAGTCCCTGATGGGGAACCTACATAGTCCAAGTATCCGCTAGGTAACCTACATAGTCCAAATGCCCACTAGTAACGTACGTAGTCCAAATGCCCGTTAGGTAACCTAGGTAGTCCAAATGCCCGCTAGGGAACCTACATAGCCCAAGTGCCCGCTAGGTAACCTAGATAGTCCAAATGCCCGCTAGAACCCTACATAGTCCAAGTGCAAGAAGGGAACCTACATAATCCAATTGCCCGCTAGGGAACCTACATAGTCCAAATGCCCGTTAGGTAACCTAGATAGTCCAAGTGCCCGCTAGTTAACCTACATAGTCCAAGTGCCCGCTGGTTAACTTAAACAGTCCAAGTGCCCGCTAGGTTACCTGCATAGTCCAAGTGCCCGTTAGGTAACCTAGATAGTCCAAGTGCCCGCTAGGTAACCTACATAGTCCAAGTGCCCGCTAGGTAACCTAGATAGTCCAAGTACCCGTTAGCTAACCTAGATAGTCCAAGTGCCCGCTAGGTAACCTCCATAGTCCAAGTGCCCGCTAGGTAACCGCCATAGTCCAAGTGCCCTTTCGTTAACCTAGATAGTCCAAGTTCTTGTTAGCTAACCTACATAGTCCAAGTGCCCGTTCGTTAACCTAGATTGTTCAAGTGCCCGCCAGGTAACCTCGACAGTCCAAGTGCCTGCTAGGTAACCTCCATAGTCCAAGTGCCTGCTTGCTAACCTAGATCTTCAAAGGGCCCGCTAGTTAACCTACATAGTCCAAGTGCCCGCTAGTTAACCTACATTGTGCAAGTACCTGATGGGGAACCTACATAGTCCAAGGATCCGCTAGGTAACCTACATAGTCCAAATGCCCGCTAGTAACGTACATAGTCCAAATGCCCGCTAGGGAACACACATAGTCCAAGTGCCCGTTAGAGAACTTACATAGTCAAAGCCCTGCTAGGGAACCTACATAGTCCAAGTGCCCGCTAGGGAACCTAGATAGTCCAAGAACCCGTTAGCTAACCTAGATAGTCCAAGTGCCCGCTAGGTAACCTCCATAGTCCAAGTGCCCGCTAGGTAACCTCCATAGTCCAAGTACCCGTTCGTTAACCTAGATAGTCTAAGTTCCTGTTAGCTAAACTACACAGTCCAAGTGCCCGTTCGTTAACCTAGATAGTTCAAGTGCCCGCTAGGTAACCTAGAAAGTCCAAGTGCCTTCTAGGTAACCTACATAGTGCAAGTGCCCGCTAGGGAACCTACATAGTCCAAGTGCCCGCTAGGTAACCTACATAGTCCAAGTGCCCGTTAGTTAACCTAGATAGTCAAAGTGCCTGCTAGGTAACCTAGATAGTCCAAATGCCTGCTAGGGTACCCACATAGTCCAACTGCCCGATAGGGAACCAACATAGTCCAAGTGCCCAATGAGGAACCTACATAGTTCAAGTGCCCGATAGGGAATCTTCATATTCCCAGTGCCCGTTAGGGAACCCAGATTGTCCAAGTGCCCATAGGGAACCTATATAGTCCAAGTTCCCTCTAGGGAAGCTACATATTCATAGTGCCCGCTAGGGAACCTGCATTGTCCAAGTGCCCGCTAGTTAACCTAGATCGTCCAAGTGTCCGCTAGTAAACCTACATAGTCCAAGTTCCCGTTAGGTAACCTAGATAGGCCAAGTGCCCGCTAGTTAACCTACATAGTACAATGGCCCGCTAGTTGACCTAGATAGTCCAAGTGCCCGCTAGTTAACCTAGATAGTCAAAGTGCCCGCTAGTTAACCTAAGTAGTACAAATGTCCAATAGGGATCCTACATAATCCAAGTGCCCGCTAGGTAACCTAGATATTCCAAGTTCCGGTTTGCTAACCTAGATAGTCCATGTGCCCGCTATGTAACCTATACTGTCCAAGTGCGCGCTAGGTTACTTACATAGTCCAAGTGCACGTTCGTTAACTTAGATAGTCCAAGTCGCGGTAGGTAACCAACATAGTCTAAGGGCCGCTAGGTAACCTATATAGTCCAAGTGCCCGCTAGTTAACCTATAGTCCAAGTGCCCTCTAGGTAACTTAAACAGTCCAAGTGCCCGCTAGGTTACCTGCATAGTCCAAGTGCCCGTTAGGTAACCTAGATAGTCCAAGTGCCCGCTAGGTAACCTCCATAGTCCAAGTGCCCGCTAGGTAACATCCATAGTCCAAGTGCCCGTTCGTTAACCTAGAGAGTCCAAGTTCCTGTTAGCTAACCTACATAGTCCAAGTGCCCGTTCGTTAACCTAGATAGTTCAAGTGCCCGCTAGGTAACCTAGACAGTCCAAGTGCCTGCTAGGTAACCTACATAGTCCAAGTGCCCGCTAGGGAACCTACATAGTCCAAGTGCCCGCTAGGTAACCTACATAGTCCAAGTGCCCGTTAGTTAACCTAGATAGTCAAAGTGCCTGCTAGGTAACCTAGATAGTCCAAATGCCCGCTAGGGTACCCACATAGTCCAACTGCCCGATAGGGAACCAACATAGTCCAAGTGCCCGCTAAGGGACCTACATAGTCCAAGTGCCCGCTAGGTAACCTACATAGTCCAAATGCCCGCTAGGGTACCCACAGAGTCCAACTGCCCGGTAGGGAACCAACATAATCCAAGTGCCCGCTAAGGGACCTACATAGTCCATGTGCCCGTTAGGGAACCTACATAGTCCAAGTGCGCTCTAGGGAACCTGCATCGTCCAAGTGCCCGCCAGTTAACATAGATAGTCTAAGTTCCCGCTAGTTAACCTAGATAGTCCAAGTGCCCGCTAGTTAACCTAGATAGTCCAAGTGCCCGCTAGGTAACCTAGATAGTCGAAGGGCCCGCTAGTTAACCTACATAGTCCAAGTGCCCGATAGGGAACCTACATAGTCCAAGTGCCCAATGAGGAACCTACATAGTCCAAGTGCCCGATAGGGAATCTTCATATTCCAAGTGCCCGTTAGGGTACCCAGATAGTCCAAGTGCCCATAGGGAACCTATATGGTCCAAGTGCCCTCTAGGGAAGCTACATATTCATAGTGCCCGCTAGGGAACCTGCATTGTCCAAGTGCCCGCTAGTTAACCAAGATCGTCCAAGTGTCCGCTAGTAAACCTACATAGTCCAAGTTCCCGTTAGGTAACCTAGATAGGCCAAGTGCCCGTTACCTAACCTAGATAGTCCAAGTGCGCGTTAGGTTACCTACATAGTCCACGTGCCGGTTCGTTAACCTAGATAGTCCAAGTGCCCGCTAGGCAACCTACATAGTCCAAGTGCCCGCTAATTAACCTACATAGTCCAAGTGCCCGTTAGGTAACCTAGACAGTCCATGTGCTCGCTAGGTAACCTCCATAGTCCAAGTGCCCGCTAATAAACCTATATAGTCCAAGTGCCCGCTAGGGAACCTGCATCGTCCAAGTGCCCGCTAGTTAATCTAGATAGTCCAAGTGCCCGCTAGTTAAGCTAGATAGTACAAGTGGCCGCTAGTTAACCTAGATCGTCCAAGTGCCCGCTAGTTAACCTACATAGTCCAAGGTCCGCTAGTTAACCTAGATATTCCAAGTGCCCGCTAGTTAACCTACATAGTCCAACGGCCCTCTATTTAACCTAGATAGTCCGAGTGCCCGCTAGGGGACGTACATAGTCCAAGTGCCCGCTAGGTAACCTAGATAGTCTAAGGGCCCGCTAGTTAACCTACATAGTCCAACTGCCTGATAGGGAACCTACATAGTCCAAGTGCCCGCTAAGGTACGAACATAGTCCAAGGGCCCGCTAGGGAACCTACATAGTCCAAGTGCCTGCTAGGTAACCTAGATAGTCCAAGTGCCCGCTAGGGAATCTACATAGTCCAAGTGCCCGCTAGGTAAGTTAGATAGTCCAAGTGCCCGCTAGTTAACCTACATAGTCCAAGTGCCCGATGAGGAACCTACATAGTCCAAGTGTCCAAAAGGGAATATACGTATTCCAACTGCCCATTAGGGCACCTAGATAGTCCAAGTGCCCTCTAGGGAACCTACATAGTCAAAGTGCCCGCTAGGGAACCTGCATTGTACAAGTGCCCTCTAGTTAACCTAGATAGTCCAAGTGCCCGCTAGGTAACCTAGATAGTCCAAGTGCCCGCTAGTTAACCTACATAGTCCAAGTGCCCAATGAGGAACCTACATAGTCCAAGTGCCCGATAGGGAATCTTCATATTCCAAGTGCCCGTTAGGGAACCCAGATTGTCCAAGTGCCCATAGGGAACCTATATAGTCCAAGTTCCCTCTGGGGAAGCTACATATTCATAGTGCCCGCTAGGGAACCTGCATTGTCCAAGTGCCCGCTAGTTAACCTAGATCGTCCAAGTGTCCGCTAGTAAACCTACGTAGTCCAAGTTCCCGTTAGGTAACCTAGATAGGCCAAGTGCCCGCTAGTTAACCTACATAGTACAATGGCCCGCTAGTTGACCTAGATAGTCCAAGTGCCCGCTAGTTAACCTACATAGTCAAAGGGCCCGCTAGTTAACCTAAGTAGTACAAATGTCCGATAGGGATCCTACATAGTCCAAGTGCCCGCTAGGTAACCTGGATATTCCATGTTCCGGTTTGCTAACCTAGATAGTCCAAGTGCCCGCTAGGTAACCTACGTAGTTCAAGTGCCAATTCGTTAACTTAGATAGTCCAAGTCGCGGTAGGTAACCAACATAGTCCAAGGGCCGCTAGGTAACCTATATAGACCAAGTGCCCGCTAATTAACCTATAGTCCAAGTGCCCTCTAGGTAACCTACATATTCCAAGTTCCCGCTAGGTAACCTAGATAGTCCAAGTGCCCGTTACTTAACCTAGATAGTCCAAGTGCCCGTTAGGTTAACTACATAGTCCACGTGCCCGTTCGTTAACCTAGATCGTCCAATTGCCCGCTAGGTAACCTACATAGTCCAAGGGCCGGCTAGGTAACCTTTAGAATCCAAGTGCCCGCTAGGTAATCTAGATAGTCCAGGTGCCCGTTAGGTAACCTAGATAGTCCAAGTGCCCGCTAGTTAACCTACATAGTCCAAGTGCCCCCAGGTTAACTTAAACAGTCCAAGTGCCCACTAGGTTACCTGCATAGTCCAAGTGCCCGTTAGGTAACCTAGATAGTCCAAGTGCCCGCTACATAACCTACATAGTCCAAGTGCCCGCTAGGTAACCTAGATAGTCCAAGTACCCGTTAGCTAACCTAGATAGTCCAAGTGCCCGCTAGGTAACCTCCATAGTCCAAGTGCCCGATAGGTAACCTCCATAGTCCAAGTGCCCGTTCGTTAACCTAGATAGTCCAAGTTCCTGTTAGCTAACCTACATAGTCCAAGTGCCATTTCGTTAACCTAGATAGTTCAAGTGCCCGCTAGGTAACCAAGACAGTCCAAGTGCCTGCTAGGTAACCTACATAGTCCAAGTGCCCGTTTGCTAACCTAGATCGTCAAAGGGCCCACTAGTTAACCTACATAGTCCAAGGGCCCTCTAGTTAACCTAGATAGTCCAAGTGCCCGCTAGTTAACCTACATTGTCCAAGTCCCTGATGGGGAACCTACATAGTCCAAGTATCCGCTAGGTAACCTACATAGTCCAAATGCCCGCTAGTAACGTACATAGTCCAAGTGCCCGTTAGGTAACCTAGATAGTCCAAATGCCCGCTAGGGAACACACATAGTCCAAGTGCCCATTAGAGAACTTACATAGTCAAAGCCCTGCTAGGGAACCTACATAGTCCAAGTGCCCGCTAGGGAACCTAGATAGTCCACGTACCCGTTAGCTAACCTAGATAGTCCAAGTGCCCGCTAGGTAACCTCCATAGTCCAAGTGCCCGCTAGGTAACCTCCATAGTCCAAGTGCCCGTTCTTTAACCTATATAGTCCAAGTTCCTGTTAGCTAACCTACATAGTCCAAGTGCCCGTTCGTTAACCTAGATAGTTCAAGTGCCCGCTAGGTAACCTAGACAGTCCAAGTGCCTGCTAGGTAACCTACATAGTCCAAGTGCCCAATGAGGAACCTACATAGTCCACGTGCCCGATAGGGAAACTTCATATTCCAAGTGCCCGTTAGGGAACCCAGATAGTCCAAGTGCCCATAGGGAACCTATATGGTCCAAGTGCCCTCTAGGGAAGCTACATATTCATAGTGCCCGCTAGGGAACCTGCATTGTCCAAGTGCCCGCTAGTTAACCAAGATTGTCCAAGTGTCCGCTAGTAAACCTACATAGTCCAAGTTCCCGTTAGGTAACCTAGATAGGCCAAGTGCCCGCAAGGTAACCTACATAGTCCAAGTGCCCGCTAGGTAACCTAGATATTCCAAGTTCCAGTTTACTAACCTAGATAGGCCAAGTGCCCGTTAGGTAACCTACATAGTCCAAGTGCCCATTCGTTAACCTAGATAATCCAAGTGCCCGCTAGGTAACCTATACTGTCCAAGTGCCCGCTAGGTTACCTACATAGTCCAAGTGCACGTTCGTTAACTTAGATAGTCCAAGTCGCGCTAGGTAACCTATATAGTCCAAGGGCCCGCTAGGTAACCTATATAGTCCAAGTGCCCGCTAGTTAAACTATAGTCCAAGTGCCCGCTAGGTAACCTACATATTTCAAGTTCCCGCTAGGTAACCTAGATAGTCCAAGTGCCCGTTACCTAACCTACATAGTCCAAGTGCCCGTTAGGTTACCTACATAGTCCACGTGCCGGTTCGTTAACCTAGATAGTCCAAGTGCCCGCTAGGTAACCTACATAGTCCAAGTGCCCGCTAATTAACCTACATAGTCCAAGTGCCCGTTAGGTAACCTAGACAGTCCAAGTGCCCGCTAGGTAACCTCCATAGTCCAAGTGCCCGCTAATAAACCTATATAGTCCAAGTGTCCGCTAGGGAACCTGCATCGTCCAAGTGCCCGCTAGTTAATCTAGATAGTCCAAGTGCCCGCTAGTTAAGCTAGATAGTCCATGTGGCCGCTAGTTAACCTAGATCGTCCAAGTGCCCGCTAGTTAACCTACATAGTCCAAGGTCCGCTAGTTAACCTAGATATTCCAAGTGTCCGCTAGTTAACCTACATAGTCCAAGGGCCCTCTATTTAACCTAGATAGTCCAAGTGCCCGCTAGGGGACGTACATAGTCCAAGTGCCCGCTAGGTAACCTAGATAGTCTAAGGGCCCGCTAGTTAACCTACATAGTCCAACTGCCCGATAGGGAACCTACATAGTCCAAGTGTCCGCTAAGGTACGAACATAGTCCAAGTGCCCGCTAGTTAACCTACATAGTCCAAGTGCCCGCTGAGGAACCTACATAGTCCAAGTGTCCGAAAGGGAACCTACGTATTCCAAGTGCCCATTAGGGCACCTAGATAGTCCAAGTGCCCATAGGGAACCTATATAGTCTAAATGCCCTCTAGGGAACCTACATAGTCAAAGTGCCCGCTAGGGAACCTGCATTGTACAAGTGCCCTCTAGTTAACCTAGATAGTCCAAGTGCCCGCTAGGTAACCTAGATAGTCCAAGGGCCCGCTAGTTAACCTACATAGTCCAAGTGCCCAATGAGGAACCTACATAGTCCAAGTGCCCGATAGGGAATCTTCATATTCCAAGTGCCCGTTAGGGAACCCAGATTGTCCAAGTGCCCATAGGGAACCTATATAGTCCAAGTTCCCTCTAGGGAAGCTACATATTCATAGTGCCCGCTAGGGAACCTGCATTGTCCAAGTGCCCGCTAGTTAACCAAGATTGTCCAAGTGACCGCTAGTTAACCTAGATCGTCCAAGAGTCCGCTAGTAAACCTACATAGTCCAAGTTCCCGTTAGGTAACCTAGAAAGGCCAAGTGCCCGCTAGTTAACCTACATAGTACAATGGCCCTCTAGTTGACCTAGATAGTCCAAGTGCCCGCTAGTTAACCTAGATAGTCAAAGTGCCCGCTAGTTAACCTAAGTAGTACAAATGTCCAATAGGGATCCTACATAATCCAATTGCCCGCTAGGTAACCTAGATATTCCTAGTTCCGGTTTGCTAACCTAGATAGTCCAAGTGCCCGCTATGTAACCTATACTGTCCAAGTGCCCGCTAGGTTACTTACATAGTCCAAGTGCACGTTCGTTAACTTAGATAGTCCAAGTCGCGGTAGGTAACCAACATAGTCTAAGGGCCACTAGGTAACCTATATAGTCCAAGTGCCCGCTAGTTAACCTATAGTCCAAGTGCCCTCTAGGTAACTTAAACAGTCCAAGTGCCCGCTAGGTTACCTGCATAGTCCAAGTGCCCGTTAGGTAACCTAGATAGTCCAAGTGCCCGCTAGGTAACCTCCATAGTCCAAGTGCCCGCTAGGTAACATCCATAGTCCAAGTGCCCGTTCGTTAACCTAGAGAGTCCACGTTCCTGTTAGCTAACCTACATAGTCCAAGTGCCCGTTCGTTAACCTAGATAGTTCAAGTGCCCGCTAGGTAACCTAGACAGTCCAAGTGCCTGCTAGGTAACCTACATAGTCCAAGTGCCCTTTTGCTAACCTAGATCGTCAAAGGGCCCGCTAGTTAACCTACATAGTCCAAGGGCCCTCTAGTTAACCTAGATAGTCCAAGTGCCCGATAGTTAACCTACATTGTCCAAGTCCCTGATGGGGAACCTACATAGTCCAAGTATCCGCTAGGTAACCTACATAGTCCAAATGCCCACTAGTAACGTACGTAGTCCAAATGCCCGTTAGGTAACCTAGATAGTCCAAATGCCCGCTAGGGAACCTACATAGCCCAAGTGCCCGCTAGGTAACCTACATAGTCCAAATGCCCGCTAGAAACCTACATAGTCCAAGTGCAAGAAGGGAACCTACATAATCCAATTGCCCGCTAGGGAACCTACATAGTCCAAATGCCCGTTAGGTAACCTAGATAGTCCAAGTGCCCGCTAGTTAACCTACATAGTCCAAGTGCCCGCTGGTTAACTTAAACAGTCCAAGTGCCCGCTAGGTTACCTGCATAGTCCAAGTGCCCGTTAGGTAACCTAGATAGTCCAAGTGCCCGCTAGGTAACCTACATAGTCCAAGTGCCCGCTAGGTAACCTAGATAGTCCAAGTACCCGTTAGCTAACCTAGATAGTCCAAGTGCCCGCTAGGTAACCTCCATAGTCCAAGTGCCCACTAGGTAACCGCCATAGTCCAAGTGCCCTTTCGTTAACCTAGATAGTCCAAGTTCTTGTTAGCTAACCTACATAGTCCAAGTGCCCGTTCGTTAACCTAGATTGTTCAAGTGTCCGCCAGGTAACCTAGACAGTCCAAGTGCCTGCTAGGTAACCTACATAGTCCAAGTGCCCGTTTGCTAACCTAGATCGTCAAAGGGCCTGCTAGTTAACCTACATAGTCCAAGTGCCCGCTAGTTAACCTACATTGTGCAAGTACCTGATGGGGAACCTACATAGTCCAAGTATCCGCTAGGTAACCTACATAGTCCAAATGCACGCTAGTAACGTACATAGTCCAAATGCCCGCTAGGGAACACACATAGTCCCAGTGCCCGTTAGAGAACTTACATTGTCAAAGCCCTGCTAGGGAACCTACATAGTCCAAGTGCCCGCTAGGGAACCTAGATAGTCCAAGAACCCGTTAGCTAACCTAGATAGTCCAAGTGCCCGCTAGGTAACCTCCATAGTCCAAGTGCCCGCTAGGTAACCTCCATAGTCCAAGTGCCCGTTCGTTAACCTAGATAGTCTAAGTTCCTGTTAGCTAAACTACATAGTCCAAGTGCCCGTTCGTTAACCTAGATAGTTCAAGTGCCCGCTAGGTAACCTAGAAAGTCCAAGTGCCTGCTAGGTAACCTACATAGTCCAAGTGCCCGCTAGGGAACCTACATAGTCCAAGTGCCCGCTAGGTAACCTACATAGTCCAAGTGCCCGTTAGTTAACCTAGATAGTCAAAGTGCCTGCTAGGTAACCTAGATAGTCCAAATGCCTGCTAGGGTACCCACATAGTCCAACTGCCCGATAGGGAACCAACATAGTCCAAGTGCCCAATGAGGAACCTACATAGTCCAAGTGCCCGATAGGGAATCTTCATATTCCAAGTGCCCGTTAGGGAACCCAGATTGTCCAAGTGCCCATAGGGAACCTATATAGTCCAAGTTCCCTCTAGGGAAGCTACATATTCATAGTGCCCGCTAGGGAACCTGCATTGTCCAAGTGCCCGCTAGTTAACCTAGATCGTCCAAGTGTCCGCTAGTAAACCTACATAGTCCAAGTTCCCGTTAGGTAACCTAGATAGGCCAAGTGCCCGCTAGTTAACCTAGAGAGTCCAAGTTCCTGTTAGCTAACCTACATAGTCCAAGTGCCCGTTCGTTAACCTAGATAGTTCAAGTGCCCGCTAGGTAACCTAGACAGTCCAAGTGCCTGCTAGGTAACCTACATAGTCCAAGTGCCCGTTTGCTAACCTAGATCGTCAAAGGGCCCGCTAGTTAACCTACATAGTCCAAGGGCCCGCTAGTTAACCTAGATAGTCCAAGTGCCCGCTAGTTAACCTACATTGTCCAAGTCCATGATGGGGAACCTACATAGTCCAAGTATCCGCTAGGTAACCTACATAGTCCAAATGCCCGCTAGTAACGTACATAGTCCAAGTGCCCGTTAGGTAACCTAGATAGTCCAAATGCCCGCTAGGGAACACACATAGTCCAAGTGCCCGTTAGAGAACTTACATAGTCAAAGCCCTGCTAGGGAACCTACATAGTCCAAGTGCCCGCTAGGGAACCTAGATAGTCCAAGTACCCGTTAGGTAACCTACGTAGTTCAAGTGCCCATTCGTTAACTTAGATAGTCCAAGTCGCGGTAGGTATCCAACATAGTCCAAGGGCTGCTAGGTAACCTATATAGTCCAAGTGCCCGCTAATTAACCTATAGTCCAAGTGCCCTCTAGGTAACCTACATATTCCAAGTTCTCGCTAGGTAACCTAGATAGTCCAAGTGCCCGTTACCTAACCTAGATAGTCCAAGTGCCCGTTAGGCTAACTACATAGTCCACGTGCCCGTTCGTTAACCTAGATCGTCCAATTGCCCGCTAGGTAACCTAGATAGTCCAGGTGCCCGTTAGGTAACCTAGCTAGTCCAAGTGCCCGCTAGTTAACCTACATAGTCCAAGTGCCCCCTGGTTAACTTAAACAGTCCAAGTGCCCGCTAGGTTACCTGCATAGTCCAAGTGCCCGTTAGGTAACCTAGATAGTCCAAGTGCCCGCTACGTAACCTACATAGTCCAAGTGCCCGCTAGGTAACCTAGATAGTCCAAGTACCCGTTAGCTAACCTAGATAGTCCAAGTGCCCGCTAGGTAACCTCCATAGTCCAAGTGCCCGCTAGGTAACCTCCATAGTCCAAGTGCCCGTTCGTTAACCTAGATAGTCCAAGTTCCTGTTAGCTAACCTACAAAATCCAAGTGCCCGTTCGTTAACCTAGATAGTTCAAGTGCCCGCTAGGTAACCTAGACAGTCCAAGTGCCTGCTAGGTAACCTACATAGTCCAAGTGCCCGTTTGCTAACCTAGATCGTCAAAGGGCCCGCTAGTTAACCTACATAGTCCAAGGGCCCTCTAGTTAACCTAGATAGTCCAAGTACCCGCTAGGTAACCTACATTGTCCAAGTCCCTGATGGGGAACCTACATAGTCCAAGTATCCGCTAAGTAACCTACATAGTCCAAATGCCCGCTAGTAACGTACATAGTCCAAGTGCCCGTTAGGTAACCTAGATAGTCCAAATGCCCGCTAGGGAACACACATAGTCCAAGTGCCCGTTAGAGAACTTACATATTCAAAGCCCTGCTAGGGAACCTACATAGTCCAAGTGCCCGCTAGGGAACCTAGATAGTCCAAGTACCCGTTAGCTAACCTAGATAGTCCAAGTGCCCACTAGTTAACCTCCATAGTCCAAGTGCCCGCTAGGTAACCTCCATAGTCCAAGTGCCCGTTCTTTAACCTATATAGTCCAAGTTCCTGTTAGCTAACCTACATAGTCCAAGTGCCCGTTCGTTAACCTAGATAGTTCATGTGCCCGCTAGGTAACCTAGACAGTCCAAGTGCCCGCTAGGTAACCTAGACAGTCAAAGTGCCTGCTAGGTAACCTACATAGTCCAAGTGCCCGTTAGCTAACCTAGATAGTCCAAGTGCCCGCTAGGTAACCTCCATAGTCCAAGTGCCCGCTAGGTAACCGCCATTGTCCAGGTGCCCTTTCGTTAACCTAGATAGTCCAAGTTCTTGTTAGCTAACCTACATAGTCCAAGTGCCCGTTCGTTAACCTAGATTGTTCAAGTGCCCGCCAGGTAACCTAGACAGTCCAAGTGCCTGCTAGGTAACCTACATAGTCCAAGTGCCCGTTTGCTAACCTAGATCGTCAAAGGGCCTGCTAGTTAACCTACATAGTCCAAGTGCCCGCTAGTTAACCTACATTGTGCAAGTACCTGATGGGGAACCTACATAGTCCAAGTATCCGCTAGGTAACCTACATAGTCCAAATGCCCGCTAGTAACGTACATAGTCCAAATGCCCGCTAGGGAACACACATAGTCCCAGTGCCCGTTAGAGAACTTACATTGTCAAAGCCCTGCTAGGGAACCTACATAGTCCAAGTGCCCGCTAGGGAACCTAGATAGTCCAAGAACCCGTTAGCTAACCTAGATAGTCCAAGTGCCCGCTAGGTAACGTCCATAGTCCAAGTGCCCGCTAGGTAACCTCCATAGTCCAAGTGCCCGTTCGTTAACCTAAATAGTCTAAGTTCCTGTTAGCTAAACTACATAGTCCAAGTGCCCGTTCGTTAACCTAGATAGTTCAAGTGCCCGCTAGGTAACCTAGAAAGTCCAAGTGCCTGCTAGGTAACCTACATAGTCCAAGTGCCCGCTAGGGAACCTACATAATCCAAGTGCCCGCTAGGTAACCTACATAGTCCAAGTGCCCGTTAGTTAACCTAGATAGTCAAAGTGCCTGCTAGGTAACCTAGATAGTCCAAATGCCTGCTAGGGTACCCACATAGTCCAACTGCCCGATAGGGAATCTTCATATTCCAAGTGCCGTTAGGGAACCCAGATTGTCCAAGTGCCCATAGGGAACCTATATACTCCAAGTTCCCTCTAGGGAAGCTACATATTCATAGTGCCCGCTAGGGAACCTGCATTGTCCAAGTGCCCGCTAGTTAACCTAGATCGTCCAAGTGTCCGCTAGTAAACCTACATAGTCCAAGTTCCCGTTAGGTAACCTAGATAGGCCAAGTGCCCGCTAGTTAACCTAGAGAGTCCAAGTTCCTGTTAGCTAACCTACATAGTCCAAGTGCCCGTTCGTTAACCTAGATAGTTCAAGTGCCCGCTAGGTAACCTAGACAGTCCAAGTGCCTGCTAGGTAACCTACATAGTCCAAGTGCCCGTTTGCTAACCTAGATCGTCAAAGGGCCCGCTAGTTAACCTACATAGTCCAAGGGCCCGCTAGTTAACCTAGATAGTCCAAGTGCCCGCTAGTTAACCTACATTGTCCAAGTCCCTGATGGGGAACCTACATAGTCCAAGTATCCGCTAGGTAACCTACATAGTCCAAATGCCCGCTAGTAACGTACATAGTCCAAGTGCCCGTTAGGTAACCTAGATAGTCCAAATGCCCGCTAGGGAACACACATAGTCCAAGTGCCCGTTAGAGAACTTACATAGTCAAAGCCCTGCTAGGGAACCTACATAGTCCAAGTGCCCGCTAGGGAACCTAGATAGTCCAAGTACCCGTTAGGTAACCTACGTAGTTCAAGTGCCCATTCGTTAACTTAGATAGTCCAAGTCGCGGTAGGTAACCAACATAGTCCAAGGGCTGCTAGGTAACCTCTATAGTCCAAGTGCCCGCTAATTAACCTATAGTCCAAGTGCCCTCTAGGTAACCTACATATTCCAAGTTCTCGCTAGGTAACCTAGATAGTCCAAGTGCCCGTTACCTAACCTAGATAGTCCAAGTGCCCGTTAGGTTAACTACATAGTCCACGTGCCCGTTCGTTAACCTAGATCGTCCAATTGCCCGCTAGGTAACCTACATAGTCCAAGGGCCGGCTAGGTAACCTTTAGAATCCAAGTGCCCGCTAGGTAATCTAGATAGTCCAGGTGCCCGTTAGGTAACCTAGATAGTCCAAGTGCCCGCTAGTTAACCTACATAGTCCAAGTGCCCCCTGGTTAACTTAAACAGTCCAAGTGCCCGCTAGGTTACCTGCATAGTCCAAGTGCCCGTTAGGTAACCTAGATAGTCCAAGTGCCCGCTACGTAACCTACATAGTCCAAGTGCCTGCTAGGTAACCTAGATAGTCCAAGTACCCGTTAGCTAACCTAGATAGTCCAAGTGCCCGCTAGGTAACCTCCATAGTCCAAGTGCCCGCTAGGTAACCTCCATAGTCCAAGTGCCCGTTCGTTAACCTAGATAGTCCAAGTTCCTGTTAGCTAACCTACATAGTCCAAGTGCCCGTTCGTTAACCTAGATAGTTCAAGTGCCCGCTAGGTAACCTAGACAGTCCAAGTGCCTGCTAGGTAACCTACATAGTCCAAGTGCCCGTTTGCTAACCTAGATCGTCAAAGGGCCCGCTAGTTAACCTACATAGTCCAAGGGCCCTCTAGTTAACCTAGATAGTCCAAGTACCCGCTAGTTAACCTACATTGTCCAAGTCCCTGAGGGGGTACCTACATAGTCCAAGTATCCGCTAAGTAACCTACATAGTCCAAATGCCCGCTAGTAACGTACATAGTCCAAGTGCCCGTTAGGTAACCTAGGTAGTCCAAATGCCCGCTAGGGAACACACATAGTCCAAGTGCCCGTTAGAGAACTTACATATTCAAAGCCCTGCTAGGGAACCTACATGGTTCAAGTGCCCGCTAGGGAACCTAGATAGTCCAAGTACCCGTTAGCTAACCTAGATAGTCCAAGTGCCCGCTAGTTAACCTCCATAGTCCAAGTGCCCGCTAGGTAACCTCCATAGTCCAAGTGCCCGTTCTTTAACCTATATAGTCCAAGTTCCTGTTAGCTAACCTACATAGTCCAAGTGCCCGTTCGTTAACCTAGATAGTTCATGTGCCCGCTAGGTAACCTAGACAGTCCAAGTGCCCGCTAGGTAACCTAGACAGTCCAAGTGCCTGCTAGGTAACCTACATAGTCCAAGTGCCCAATGAGGAACCTACATAGTCCACGTGCCCGATAGGGAAACTTCATATTCCAAGTGCCCGTTAGGGAACCCAGATAGTCCAAGTGCCCATAGGGAACCTATATGGTCCAAGTGCCCTCTAGGGAAGCTACATATTCATAGTGCCCGCTAGGGAACCTGCATTGTCCAAGTGCCCGCTAGTTAACCAAGATTGTCCAAGTGTCCGCTAGTAAACCTACATAGTCCAAGTTCCCGTTAGGTAACCTAGATAGGCCAAGTGCCCGCAAGGTAACCTACATAGTCCAATTGCCCGCTAGGTAACCTAGATATTCCAGGTTCCGGTTTACTAACCTAGATAGTCCATGTGCCCGCTAGGTAACCTACATAGTCCAAGTGCCCATTCGTTAACCTAGATAGTCCAAGTGCCCGCTAGGTAACCTATACTGTCCCAGTGCCCGCTAGGATACCTACATAGTCCAAGTGCACGTTCGTTAACTTAGATAGTCCAAGTCGCGCTAGGTAACCTATATAGTCCAAGGGCCCGCTAGGTAACCTATATAGTCAAAGTGCCCGCTAGTTAAACTATAGTCCAAGTGCCCGCTAGGTAACCTACATATTCCAAGTTCCCGCTAGGTAACCTAGATAGTCCAAGTGCCCGTTACCTAACCTACATAGTCCAAGTGCCCGTTAGGTTACCTACATAGTCCACGTGCCGGTTCGTTAACCTAGATAGTCCAAATGCCCGCTAGGTAACCTACATAGTCCAAGTGCCCGCTAATTAACCTACATAGTCCAAGTGCCCGTTAGGTAACCTAGACAGTCCAAGTGCCCGGTAGGTAACCTCCATAGTCCAAGTGCCCGCTAATTAACCTATATAGTCCAAGTGCCCGCTAGGGAACCTGCATCGTCCAAGTGCCCGCTAGTTAATCTAGATAGTCCAAGGGTCCGCTAGTAAACCTACATAGTCCAAGTTCCCGTTAGGTAACCTAGATAGGCCAAGTGCCCGCTAGTTAACTTCCATAGTCCAAGTGCCCGCTAGGTAACCTCCATAGTCCAAGTGCCCGCTAATTAACCTATATAGTCCAAGTGCCCGATAGGGAATCTTCATATTCCAAGTGCCCGTTAGGGAACCCAGATTGTCCAAGTGCCCATAGGGAACCTTTATACTCCAAGTTCCCTCTAGGGAAGCTACATATTCATAGTGCCCGCTAGGGAACCTGCATTGTCCAAGTGCCCGCTAGTTAACCTAGATCGTCCAAGGGTCCGCTAGTAAACCTACATAGTCCAAGTTCCCGTTAGGTAACCTAGATAGGCCAAGTGCCCGCTAGTTAACCTACATAGTACAATGGCCCGCTAGTTGACCTAGATAGTCCAAGTGCCCGCTAGGTAACCTACGTAGTCCAAGTGCCCATTCGTTAACCTAGATAGTCCAAGTGCCTGCTAGGTAACCTATACTGTCCAAGTGCCCACTAGGTTACTTACATAGTCCAAGTGCACTTTCGTTAACTTAGATAGTCCAAGTCGCGGTAGGTAACCAACATAGTCCAAGGGCCGCTAGGTAACCTATAAGTCCAAGTGCCCGCTAGTTAGCCTATAGTCCAAGTGCCCTCTAGGTAACCTACATATTCCATGTTTCCGCTAGGTAACCTAGATAGTCCAAGTGCCCGTTACCTAACCTTGATAGTCCAAGTGCCCGTTAGGTTACCTACATCGTCCACGTGCCCGTTCGTTAACCTAGATAGTCCAATTGCCCGCTAGGTAACCTACATAGTCCAAGGGCCGGCTAGGTAACCTTTAGAATCCAAGTGCCCACTAGGTAATCTAGATAGTCCAGGTGCCCGTTAGGTAACCTAGATAGTCCAAGTGCCCGCTAGTTAACCTACATAGTCCAAGTGCCCGCTAAGTTACCTGCATAGTCCAAGTGCCCGTTAGGTAACCTAGATAGTACAAGTGCCCGCTAGGTAACCTACATAGTCCAAGTGCCCGCTAGGTAACCTAGATAGTCCAAGTACCCGTTAGCTAACCTAGATAGTCCAAGTGCCCGCTAGGTAACCTCCATAGTCCAAGTGCCCGCTAGGTAACCTCCATAGTCCAAGTGCCCGTTCATTAACCTAGATAGTCCAAGTTCCTGTTAGCTAACCTACATAGTCCAAGTGCCCGTTCGTTAACCTAGATAGTTCAAGTGCCCTCTAGGTAACCTAGACAGTCCAAGTGCCTGCTAGGTAACCTACATAGTCCAAGTGCCCGTTTGCTAACCTAGATCGTCAAAGGGCCCGCTAGTTAACCTACATAGTCCAAGGGCCCGCTAGTTAACCTAGATAGTCCTGGTGCCCGCTAGTTAACCTACATTGTCCAAGTCCCTGATGGGGAACCTACATAGTCCAAGTATCCGCTAGGTAACCTACATAGTCCAAATGCCCGCTAGTAACGTACATAGTCCAAGTGCCCGTTAGGTAACCTAGATAGTCCAAATGCCCGCTAGGGAACCCACATAGCCCAAGTGCCCATTAGAGAACTTACATAATCAAAGCCCTGCTAGGGAACCTCCATAGTCCAAGTGCCCGCTAGGGAACCTAGATAGTCCAAGTACCCGTTAGCTAACCTAGATAGTCCAAGTGCCCGCTAGGTAACCTCCATAGTCCAAGTGCCCGCTAGGTAACCTCCATAGTCCAAGTGCCCGTTCGTTAACCTATATAGTCCAAGTTCCTGTTAGCTAACCTACATAGTCCAAGTGTCCGTTCGTTAACCTAGATAGTTCAAGTGCCCGCTAGGTAACCTAGACAGTCCAAGTGCCTGCTAGGTAACCTACATAGTCTAAGTGCCCGCTAGGGACCTACATAGTCCAAGTGCCCGCTAGGTAACCTACATAGTCCAAGTGCCCGTTAGTTAACCTAGATAGTCAAAGTGCCTGCAGGGTAACCTAGATAGTCCAAATGCCTGCTAGGGTACCCACATAGTCCAACTGCCCGATAGGGAACCAACATAGTCCAAGTGCCCGCTAAGGGACCGACATAGTCCAAGTGACCACTAGGGAACCTACATAGTCCAAATGCCCGTTAGGGTACCCACAGAGTCCAACTGCCCGATAGGGAACCAACATAATCCAAGTGCCCGCTAAGGGACCTACATAGTTCAAGTGCCCGTTAGGGAACCTACATAGTCCAAGTGCCCTCTAGGGAACCTGCATCGTCCAAGTGCCCGCCAGTTAACATAGAGAGTCTAAGTTCCCGCTAGTTAACCTAGATAGTCCAAGTGCCTGCTAGTTAACCTAGATCGTCCAAGTGCCCGCTAGTTAACCTACATAGTCCAAGGTCCGTTAGTTAACCTAGATAGTCCAAGTGCCCTCTAGATAACCTAGATCGTCCAAGTGCCCGCTAGTTAACCTACATAGTCCAAGTGCCCGCTAGGGGACGTACATAGTCCAAGTGCCCGCTGGACAACCTAGATAGTCCAAGTGCCCGCTAGTTAACCTACATAGTCCAAGTGCCCGCTGAGGAACCTACATAGTCCAAGTGTGCGAAAGGGAACCTACGTATTCCAAGTGCCCGTTAGGGCAACTAGATAGTCCAAGTAACCATAGGGAACCTATATAGTCCAAGTGCCCTCTATGGAACCTTCATAGTCAAAGTGCCCGCTAGGGAACCTGCATTGTACAAGTGCCCGCTAGTTAACCTAGATAGTCCAAGTGCCCGCTAGGTAACCTAGATAGTCGAAGGGCCCGCTAGTTAACCTACATAGTCCAAGTGCCCGATAGGGAACCTACATAGTCCAAGTGCCCAATGAGGAACCTACATAGTCCAAGTGCCCGATAGGGAATCTTCATATTCCAAGGGCCCGTTAGGGAACCCAGATAGTCCAAGTGCCCATAGGGAACTTATATGGCCCAAGTGCCCTCTAGGGAAGCTACATATTCATAGTGCCCGCTAGGGAACCTGCATTGTCCAAGTGCCCGCTCGTTAACCAAGATTGTCCAAGTGTCCGCTAGTAAACCTACATAGTCCAAGTTCCCGTTAGGTAACCTAGATAGGCCAAGTGCCAGCAAAGTAACCTACATAGTCCAAGTGCCCGCTAGGTAACCTACATAGTCCAAGTGCCCGTTAGTTAACCTAGATAGTCAAAGTGCCTGCTAGGTAACCTAGATAGTCCAAATGCCTGCTAGGGTACCCACATAGTCCAACTGCCCGATAGGGAACCAACATAGTCCAAGTGCCCGCTAAGGGAACGACATAGTCCAAGTGACCGCTAGGGAACCTACATAGTCCAAATGCCCGTTAGGGTACCCACAGAGTCCAACTGCCCGATAGGGGACCTACATAGTCCAAGTGCCCGCTAGGTAACCTAGATAGTCCAAGTACCCGTTAGCTAACCTAGATAGTCCAAGTGCCCGCTAGGTAACCTCCATAGTCCAAGTGCCCGTTCATTAACCTAGATAGTCCAAGTTCCTGTTAGCTAACCTACATAGTCCAAGTGCCCGTTCGTTAACCTAGATAGTTCAAGTGCCCTCTAGGTAACCTATACAGTCCAAGTGCCTGCTAGGTAACCTACATAATCCAAGTGTCCGTTTGCTAACCTAGATCGTCAAAGGGCCCGCTAGTTAACCTACATAGTCCAAGGGCCCGCTAGTTAACCTAGATAGTCCAAGTGCCCGCTAGTTAACCTACATTGTCCAAGTCCCTGATGGGGAACCTACATAGTCCAAGTATCCGCTAGGTAACCTACATAGTCCAAATGCCCGCTAGTAACGTACATAGTCCAAGTGCCCGTTAGGTAAGCTAGATAGTCCAAATGCCCGCTAGGGAACCCACATAGCCCAAGTGCCCATTAGAGAACTTACATAATCAAAGCCCTGCTAGGGAACCTACATAGTCCAAGTGCCCGCTAGGGAACCTAGATAGTCCAAGTACCCGTTAGCTAACCTAGATAGTCCAAGTGCCCGGTAGGTAACCTCCATAGTCCAAGTGCCCGCTAGGTAACCTCCATAGTCCAAGTGCCCGTTCGTTAACCTATATAGTCCAAGTTCCTGTTAGCTAACCTACATAGTCCAAGTGTCCGTTCGTTAACCTAGATAGTTCAAGTGCCCGCTAGGTAACCTAGACAGTCCAAGTGCCTGCTAGGTAACCTACATAGTCTAAGTGCCCGCTAGGGACCTACATAGTCCAAGTGCCCGCTAGGTAACCTACATAGTCCAAGTGCCCGTTAGTTAACCTAGATAGTCAAAGTGCCTGCAGGGTAACCTAGATAGTCCAAATGCCTGCTAGGGTACCCACATAGTCCAACTGCCCGATAGGGAACCAACATAGTCCAAGTGCTCGCTAAGGGACCGACATAGTCCAAGTGACCGCTAGGGAACCTACATAGTCCAAATGCCCGTTAGGGTACCCACAGAGTCCAACTGCCCGATAGGGAACCAACATAGTCCAAGTGCCCGCTAAGGGACCTACATAGTCCAAGTGCCCGTTAGGGAACCTATATAGTCCAAGTGCCCTCTAGGGAACCTGCATCGTCCAAGTGCCCGCCAGTTAACATAGAGAGTCTAAGTTCCCGCTAGTTAACCTAGATAGTCCAAGTGCCTGCTAGTTAACCTAGATCGTCCAAGTGCCCGCTAGTTAACCTACATAGTCCAAGGTCCGTTAGTTAACCTAGATAGTCCAAGTGCCCTCTAGAAAACCTAGATCGTCCAAGTGCCCGCTAGTTAACCTACATAGTCCAAGTGCCCGCTAGGGGACGTACATAGTCCAAGTGCCCGCTGGACAACCTAGATAGTCCAAGTGCCCGCTAGTTAACCTACATAGTCCAAGTGCCCGCTGAGGAACCTACATAGTCCAAGTGTGCGAAAGGGAACCTACGTATTCCAAGTGCCCGTTAGGGCAACTAGATAGTCCAAGTAACCATAGGGAACCTATATAGTCCAAGTGCCCTCTATGGAACCTTCATAGTCAAAGTGCCCTCTAGGGAACCTGCATTGTACAAGTGCCCGCTAGTTAACCTAGATAGTCCAAGTGCCCGCTAGGTAACCTAGATAGTCGAAGGGCCCGCTAGTTAACCTACATAGTCCAAGTGCCCGATAGGGAACCTACATAGTCCAAGTGCCCAATGAGGAACCTACATAGTCCAAGTGCCCGATAGGGAATCTTCATATTCCAAGTGCCCGTTAGGGAACCCAGATAGTCCAAGTGCCCATAGGGAACTTATATGGTCCAAGTGCCCTCTAGGGAAGCTACATATTCATATTGCCCGCTAGGGAACCTGCATTGTCCAAGTGCCCGCTAGTTAACCAAGATTGTCCAAGTGTCCGCTAGTAAACCTACATAGTCCAAGTTCCCGTTAGGTAACCTAGATAGGCCAAGTGCCCGCAAAGTAACCTACATAGTCCAAGTGCCCGCTAGGTAACCTAGATATTCCAAGTTCCGGTTTACTAACCTAGATAGTCCAAGTGCCCGCTAGGTAACCTACATAGTCCAAGTGCCCATTCGTTAAACTAGATAGTCCAAGTGCCCGCTAGGTAACCTATACTGTCCAAGTGCCCGCTAGGTTACCTACATAGTCCAAGTGCACGTTCGTTAACTTAGATAGTCCAAGTTGCGCTAGGTAACATACATAGACCAAGGGCCCGCTAGGTAACCTATATAGTCCAAGTGCCCGCTAGTTAAACTATAGTCCAAGTGCCGCTAGGTAACTTACATATTCCAAGTTCCCGCTAGGTAACCTAGATAGTCCAAGTGCCCTTTACCTAACCTAGATATTCCAAGTGCCCATTAGGTTACCTACATAGTCCACGTCCCTGTTCGTTAACCTAGATAGTCCAAGTGCCCGCTAAGTAACCTACATAGTCCAAGTGCCCGCTAATTAACCTACATAGTCCAAGTGCCCGTTAGGTAACCTAGACAGTCCAAGTGCCCGCTAGGTAACCTCCATAGTCCAAGTGCCTGCTAATTAACCTATATAGTCCAAGTGCCCGCTAGGGAACCTGCATCGTTCAAGTGCCCGCTAGTTAATCTAGATAGTCCAAGGGTCCGCTAGTAAACCTACATAGTCCAAGTTCCCGTTAGGTAACCTAGATAGGCCAAGTGCCCGCTAGTTAACCTACATAGTACAATGGCCCGCTAGTTGACCTAGATAGTCCAAGTGCCCGCTAGTTAACCTAGATAGTCAAAGTGCCCGCTAGTTAACCTAAGTAGTACAAATGTCCAATAGGGATCCTACATAATCCAAGTGCCCGCTTGGTAATCTAGATATTCCAAGTTCCGGTTTGCTAACCTAGATAGTCCAAGTGCCCGCTAGGTAACCTATACTGTCCAAGTGACCGCTAGGTTACTTACATAGTCCAAGTGCACGTTCGTTAACTTAGATAGTCCAAGTTGCGGTAGGTAACCAACATAGTCTAAGGGCCGCTAGGTAACCTATATAGTCCAAGTGCCCGCTAGTTAACCTATAGTCCATGTGCCCTCTAGGTAACTTAAACAGTCCAAGTGCCCGCTAGGTTACCTGCATAGTTCAAGTGCCCGTTAGGTAACCTAGATAGTCCAAGTGCCCGCTGGGTAACCTCCATAGTCCAAGTGCCCGCTAGGTAACATCCATAGTCCAAGTGCCCGTTCGTTAACCTAGATAGTCCAAGTTCCTGTTAGCTAACCTACATAGTCCAAGTGCCCGTTCGTTAACCTAGATAGTTCAAGTGCCCGTTAGGTAACCTAGACAGTCCAAGTGCCTGATAGGTAACCTACATAGTCCAAGTGCCCGTTTGCTAACCTAGATCGTCAAAGGGCCCGCTAGTTAACCTACATAGTCCAAGGGCCCGCTAGTTAACCTAGATAGTCCAAGTGCCCGCTAGTTAACCTACATTGTCCAAGTCCCTGATGGGGAACCTACATAGTCCAAGTATCCGCTAGGTAACCTACATAGTCCAAATGCCCACTAGTAACGTACGTAGTCCAAATGCCCGTTAGGTAACCTAGATAGTCCAAATGCCCGCTAGGGAACCTACATAGCCCAAGTGCCCGCTAGGTAACCTACATAGTCCAAATGCCCGCTAGAAACCTACATAGTCCAAGTGCAAGAAGGGAACCTACATAATCCAAGTGCCCGCTAGGGAACCTACATAGTCCAAGTGCCCATTCGTTAACCTAGATAGTTCAAGTGCCCGCTAGGTAACCCAGACAGTCCAAGTGCCTGCTAGGTAACCTACATAGTCCAAGTGCCCGCTAGGGAACCTACATAGTCCAAGTGCCCGTTAGTTAACCTAGATAGTCCAAGTGCCCTCTAGTTAACCTACATAGTCCAAGGGCCCTCTAGTTAACCTAGATGGTCCAAGTGCCCGCTAGGGGACGTACGTAGTCCAAGTGCCCGCTGGGCAACCTAGATAGTCCAAGTGCCCGCTAGATAACCTACATAGTCCAAGTGCCCGCTGAGGAACCTACATAGTCCAAGTTCCCGTTAGGTAACCTAGATAGGCCAAGTGCCCGCAAAGTAACCTACATAGTCCAAGTGCCCGCTAGGTAACCTACATAGTCCAAGTGCCCGTTAGTTAACCTAGATAGTCAAAGTGCCTGCTAGGTAACCTAGATAGTCCAAATGCCCGCTAGGATACCCACATAGTCCAACTGCCCGATAGGGAGCCAACATAGTCCAAGTGCCCGCTAATGGACCTATATAGTCCAAGTGCCCGTTAGGGAACCTACATAGTCCAAGCGCCCTCTAGGGAACATGCATCGTCCAAGTGCCCGCCAGTTAAAATAGATAGTCCAAGTTCCCGCTAGTTAACATAGATAGTCCAAGTGCCCGCTAGTTAACATAGATCGTCCAAGTGCCCGCTAGTTAACCTACATAGTCCAAGGTCCGTTAGTTAACCTAGATAGTCCAAGTGCCCTCTAGTTAACCTACATAGTCCAAGGGCCCTCTAGTTAACCTAGATAGTCCAAGTGCCCGCTAGGGGACGTACGTAGTCCAAGTGCCCGCTGGGCAACCTAGATAGTCCAAGTGCCCGCTAGATAACCTACATAGTCCAAGTGCCCGCTGAGGAACCTACATAGTCCAAGTGTCCGAAAGGGAACCTACGTATTCCAAGTGCCCGTTAGGGCACCTAGATAGTCCAAGTAACCATAGGGAACCTATATGGTCCAAGTGCCCTCTAGGGAAGCTACATAGTCAAAGTGCCCGCTAGGGAACCTGCATTGTACAAGTGCCCGCTAGTTAACCTAGATAGTCCAAGTTCCCGTTAGGTAACCTAGATAGGCCAAGTGCCCGCTAGTTAACCTAGAGAGTCCAAGTTCCTGTTAGCTAACCTACATAGTCCAAGTGCCCGTTCGTTAACCTAGATAGTTCAAGTGCCCGCTAGGTAACCTAGACAGTCCAAGTGCCTGCTAGGTAACCTACATAGTCCAAGTGCCCGTTTGCTAACCTAGATCGTCAAAGGGCCCGCTAGTTAACCTACATAGTCCAAGGGCCCGCTAGTTAACCTAGATAGTCCAAGTGCCCGCTAGTTAACCTACATTGTCCAAGTCCCTGATGGGGAACCTACATAGTCCAAGTATCCGCTAGGTAACCTACATAGTCCAAATGCCCGCTAGTAACGTACATAGTCCAAGTGCCCGTTAGGTAACCTAGATAGTCCAAATGCCCGCTAGGGAACACACATAGTCCAAGTGCCCGTTAGAGAACTTACATAGTCAAAGCCCTGCTAGGGAACCTACATAGTCCAAGTGCCCGCTAGGGAACCTAGATAGTCCAAGTACCCGTTAGGTAACCTACGTAGTTCAAGTGCCCATTCGTTAACTTAGATAGTCCAAGTCGCGGTAGGTAACCAACATAGTCCAAGGGCTGCTAGGTAACCTCTATAGTCCAAGTGCCCGCTAATTAACCTATAGTCCAAGTGCCCTCTAGGTAACCTACATATTCCAAGTTCTCGCTAGGTAACCTAGATAGTCCAAGTGCCCGTTACCTAACCTAGATAGTCCAAGTGCCCGTTAGGTTAACTACATAGTCCACGTGCCCGTTCGTTAACCTAGATCGTCCAATTGCCCGCTAGGTAACCTACATAGTCCAAGGGCCGGCTAGGTAACCTTTAGAATCCAAGTGCCCGCTAGGTAATCTAGATAGTCCAGGTGCCCGTTAGGTAACCTAGATAGTCCAAGTGCCCGCTAGTTAACCTACATAGTCCAAGTGCCCCCTGGTTAACTTAAACAGTCCAAGTGCCCGCTAGGTTACCTGCATAGTCCAAGTGCCCGTTAGGTAACCTAGATAGTCCAAGTGCCCGCTACGTAACCTACATAGTCCAAGTGCCTGCTAGGTAACCTAGATAGTCCAAGTACCCGTTAGCTAACCTAGATAGTCCAAGTGCCCGCTAGGTAACCTCCATAGTCCAAGTGCCCGCTAGGTAACCTCCATAGTCCAAGTGCCCGTTCGTTAACCTAGATAGTCCAAGTTCCTGTTAGCTAACCTACATAGTCCAAGTGCCCGTTCGTTAACCTAGATAGTTCAAGTGCCCGCTAGGTAACCTAGACAGTCCAAGTGCCTGCTAGGTAACCTACATAGTCCAAGTGCCCGTTTGCTAACCTAGATCGTCAAAGGGCCCGCTAGTTAACCTACATAGTCCAAGGGCCCTCTAGTTAACCTAGATAGTCCAAGTACCCGCTAGTTAACCTACATTGTCCAAGTCCCTGAGGGGGTACCTACATAGTCCAAGTATCCGCTAAGTAACCTACATAGTCCAAATGCCCGCTAGTAACGTACATAGTCCAAGTGCCCGTTAGGTAACCTAGATAGTCCAAATGCCCGCTAGGGAACACACATAGTCCAAGTGCCCGTTAGAGAACTTACATATTCAAAGCCCTGCTAGGGAACCTACATGGTTCAAGTGCCCGCTAGGGAACCTAGATAGTCCAAGTACCCGTTAGCTAACCTAGATAGTCCAAGTGCCCGCTAGTTAACCTCCATAGTCCAAGTGCCCGCTAGGTAACCTCCATAGTCCAAGTGCCCGTTCTTTAACCTATATAGTCCAAGTTCCTGTTAGCTAACCTACATAGTCCAAGTGCCCGTTCGTTAACCTAGATAGTTCATGTGCCCGCTAGGTAACCTAGACAGTCCAAGTGCCCGCTAGGTAACCTAGACAGTCCAAGTGCCTGCTAGGTAACCTACATAGTCCAAGTGCCCAATGAGGAACCTACATAGTCCACGTGCCCGATAGGGAAACTTCATATTCCAAGTGCCCGTTAGGGAACCCAGATAGTCCAAGTGCCCATAGGGAACCTATATGGTCCAAGTGCCCTCTAGGGAAGCTACATATTCATAGTGCCCGCTAGGGAACCTGCATTGTCCAAGTGCCCGCTAGTTAACCAAGATTGTCCAAGTGTCCGCTAGTAAACCTACATAGTCCAAGTTCCCGTTAGGTAACCTAGATAGGCCAAGTGCCCGCAAGGTAACCTACATAGTCCAATTGCCCGCTAGGTAACCTAGATATTCCAGGTTCCGGTTTACTAACCTAGATAGTCCATGTGCCCGCTAGGTAACCTACATAGTCCAAGTGCCCATTCGTTAACCTAGATAGTCCAAGTGCCCGCTAGGTAACCTATACTGTCCCAGTGCCCGCTAGGATACCTACATAGTCCAAGTGCACGTTCGTTAACTTAGATAGTCCAAGTCGCGCTAGGTAACCTATATAGTCCAAGGGCCCGCTAGGTAACCTATATAGTCAAAGTGCCCGCTAGTTAAACTATAGTCCAAGTGCCCGCTAGGTAACCTACATATTCCAAGTTCCCGCTAGGTAACCTAGATAGTCCAAGTGCCCGTTACCTAACCTACATAGTCCAAGTGCCCGTTAGGTTACCTACATAGTCCACGTGCCGGTTCGTTAACCTAGATAGTCCAAATGCCCGCTAGGTAACCTACATAGTCCAAGTGCCCGCTAATTAACCTACATAGTCCAAGTGCCCGTTAGGTAACCTAGACAGTCCAAGTGCCCGGTAGGTAACCTCCATAGTCCAAGTGCCCGCTAATTAACCTATATAGTCCAAGTGCCCGCTAGGGAACCTGCATCGTCCAAGTGCCCGCTAGTTAATCTAGATAGTCCAAGGGTCCGCTAGTAAACCTACATAGTCCAAGTTCCCGTTAGGTAACCTAGATAGGCCAAGTGCCCGCTAGTTAACTTCCATAGTCCAAGTGCCCGCTAGGTAACCTCCATAGTCCAAGTGCCCGCTAATTAACCTATATAGTCCAAGTGCCCGATAGGGAATCTTCATATTCCAAGTGCCCGTTAGGGAACCCAGATTGTCCAAGTGCCCATAGGGAACCTTTATACTCCAAGTTCCCTCTAGGGAAGCTACATATTCATAGTGCCCGCTAGGGAACCTGCATTGTCCAAGTGCCCGCTAGTTAACCTAGATCGTCCAAGGGTCCGCTAGTAAACCTACATAGTCCAAGTTCCCGTTAGGTAACCTAGATAGGCCAAGTGCCCGCTAGTTAACCTACATAGTACAATGGCCCGCTAGTTGACCTAGATAGTCCAAGTGCCCGCTAGGTAACCTACGTAGTCCAAGTGCCCATTCGTTAACCTAGATAGTCCAAGTGCCTGCTAGGTAACCTATACTGTCCAAGTGCCCACTAGGTTACTTACATAGTCCAAGTGCACTTTCGTTAACTTAGATAGTCCAAGTCGCGGTAGGTAACCAACATAGTCCAAGGGCCGCTAGGTAACCTATAAGTCCAAGTGCCCGCTAGTTAGCCTATAGTCCAAGTGCCCTCTAGGTAACCTACATATTCCATGTTTCCGCTAGGTAACCTAGATAGTCCAAGTGCCCGTTACCTAACCTTGATAGTCCAAGTGCCCGTTAGGTTACCTACATCGTCCACGTGCCCGTTCGTTAACCTAGATAGTCCAATTGCCCGCTAGGTAACCTACATAGTCCAAGGGCCGGCTAGGTAACCTTTAGAATCCAAGTGCCCACTAGGTAATCTAGATAGTCCAGGTGCCCGTTAGGTAACCTAGATAGTCCAAGTGCCCGCTAGTTAACCTACATAGTCCAAGTGCCCGCTAAGTTACCTGCATAGTCCAAGTGCCCGTTAGGTAACCTAGATAGTACAAGTGCCCGCTAGGTAACCTACATAGTCCAAGTGCCCGCTAGGTAACCTAGATAGTCCAAGTACCCGTTAGCTAACCTAGATAGTCCAAGTGCCCGCTAGGTAACCTCCATAGTCCAAGTGCCCGCTAGGTAACCTCCATAGTCCAAGTGCCCGTTCATTAACCTAGATAGTCCAAGTTCCTGTTAGCTAACCTACATAGTCCAAGTGCCCGTTCGTTAACCTAGATAGTTCAAGTGCCCTCTAGGTAACCTAGACAGTCCAAGTGCCTGCTAGGTAACCTACATAGTCCAAGTGCCCGTTTGCTAACCTAGATCGTCAAAGGGCCCGCTAGTTAACCTACATAGTCCAAGGGCCCGCTAGTTAACCTAGATAGTCCTGGTGCCCGCTAGTTAACCTACATTGTCCAAGTCCCTGATGGGGAACCTACATAGTCCAAGTATCCGCTAGGTAACCTACATAGTCCAAATGCCCGCTAGTAACGTACATAGTCCAAGTGCCCGTTAGGTAACCTAGATAGTCCAAATGCCCGCTAGGGAACCCACATAGCCCAAGTGCCCATTAGAGAACTTACATAATCAAAGCCCTGCTAGGGAACCTCCATAGTCCAAGTGCCCGCTAGGGAACCTAGATAGTCCAAGTACCCGTTAGCTAACCTAGATAGTCCAAGTGCCCGCTAGGTAACCTCCATAGTCCAAGTGCCCGCTAGGTAACCTCCATAGTCCAAGTGCCCGTTCGTTAACCTATATAGTCCAAGTTCCTGTTAGCTAACCTACATAGTCCAAGTGTCCGTTCGTTAACCTAGATAGTTCAAGTGCCCGCTAGGTAACCTAGACAGTCCAAGTGCCTGCTAGGTAACCTACATAGTCTAAGTGCCCGCTAGGGACCTACATAGTCCAAGTGCCCGCTAGGTAACCTACATAGTCCAAGTGCCCGTTAGTTAACCTAGATAGTCAAAGTGCCTGCAGGGTAACCTAGATAGTCCAAATGCCTGCTAGGGTACCCACATAGTCCAACTGCCCGATAGGGAACCAACATAGTCCAAGTGCCCGCTAAGGGACCGACATAGTCCAAGTGACCACTAGGGAACCTACATAGTCCAAATGCCCGTTAGGGTACCCACAGAGTCCAACTGCCCGATAGGGAACCAACATAATCCAAGTGCCCGCTAAGGGACCTACATAGTTCAAGTGCCCGTTAGGGAACCTACATAGTCCAAGTGCCCTCTAGGGAACCTGCATCGTCCAAGTGCCCGCCAGTTAACATAGAGAGTCTAAGTTCCCGCTAGTTAACCTAGATAGTCCAAGTGCCTGCTAGTTAACCTAGATCGTCCAAGTGCCCGCTAGTTAACCTACATAGTCCAAGGTCCGTTAGTTAACCTAGATAGTCCAAGTGCCCTCTAGATAACCTAGATCGTCCAAGTGCCCGCTAGTTAACCTACATAGTCCAAGTGCCCGCTAGGGGACGTACATAGTCCAAGTGCCCGCTGGACAACCTAGATAGTCCAAGTGCCCGCTAGTTAACCTACATAGTCCAAGTGCCCGCTGAGGAACCTACATAGTCCAAGTGTGCGAAAGGGAACCTACGTATTCCAAGTGCCCGTTAGGGCAACTAGATAGTCCAAGTAACCATAGGGAACCTATATAGTCCAAGTGCCCTCTATGGAACCTTCATAGTCAAAGTGCCCGCTAGGGAACCTGCATTGTACAAGTGCCCGCTAGTTAACCTAGATAGTCCAAGTGCCCGCTAGGTAACCTAGATAGTCGAAGGGCCCGCTAGTTAACCTACATAGTCCAAGTGCCCGATAGGGAACCTACATAGTCCAAGTGCCCAATGAGGAACCTACATAGTCCAAGTGCCCGATAGGGAATCTTCATATTCCAAGGGCCCGTTAGGGAACCCAGATAGTCCAAGTGCCCATAGGGAACTTATATGGCCCAAGTGCCCTCTAGGGAAGCTACATATTCATAGTGCCCGCTAGGGAACCTGCATTGTCCAAGTGCCCGCTCGTTAACCAAGATTGTCCAAGTGTCCGCTAGTAAACCTACATAGTCCAAGTTCCCGTTAGGTAACCTAGATAGGCCAAGTGCCAGCAAAGTAACCTACATAGTCCAAGTGCCCGCTAGGTAACCTACATAGTCCAAGTGCCCGTTAGTTAACCTAGATAGTCAAAGTGCCTGCTAGGTAACCTAGATAGTCCAAATGCCTGCTAGGGTACCCACATAGTCCAACTGCCCGATAGGGAACCAACATAGTCCAAGTGCCCGCTAAGGGAACGACATAGTCCAAGTGACCGCTAGGGAACCTACATAGTCCAAATGCCCGTTAGGGTACCCACAGAGTCCAACTGCCCGATAGGGGACCTACATAGTCCAAGTGCCCGCTAGGTAACCTAGATAGTCCAAGTACCCGTTAGCTAACCTAGATAGTCCAAGTGCCCGCTAGGTAACCTCCATAGTCCAAGTGCCCGTTCATTAACCTAGATAGTCCAAGTTCCTGTTAGCTAACCTACATAGTCCAAGTGCCCGTTCGTTAACCTAGATAGTTCAAGTGCCCTCTAGGTAACCTATACAGTCCAAGTGCCTGCTAGGTAACCTACATAATCCAAGTGTCCGTTTGCTAACCTAGATCGTCAAAGGGCCCGCTAGTTAACCTACATAGTCCAAGGGCCCGCTAGTTAACCTAGATAGTCCAAGTGCCCGCTAGTTAACCTACATTGTCCAAGTCCCTGATGGGGAACCTACATAGTCCAAGTATCCGCTAGGTAACCTACATAGTCCAAATGCCCGCTAGTAACGTACATAGTCCAAGTGCCCGTTAGGTAAGCTAGATAGTCCAAATGCCCGCTAGGGAACCCACATAGCCCAAGTGCCCATTAGAGAACTTACATAATCAAAGCCCTGCTAGGGAACCTACATAGTCCAAGTGCCCGCTAGGGAACCTAGATAGTCCAAGTACCCGTTAGCTAACCTAGATAGTCCAAGTGCCCGGTAGGTAACCTCCATAGTCCAAGTGCCCGCTAGGTAACCTCCATAGTCCAAGTGCCCGTTCGTTAACCTATATAGTCCAAGTTCCTGTTAGCTAACCTACATAGTCCAAGTGTCCGTTCGTTAACCTAGATAGTTCAAGTGCCCGCTAGGTAACCTAGACAGTCCAAGTGCCTGCTAGGTAACCTACATAGTCTAAGTGCCCGCTAGGGACCTACATAGTCCAAGTGCCCGCTAGGTAACCTACATAGTCCAAGTGCCCGTTAGTTAACCTAGATAGTCAAAGTGCCTGCAGGGTAACCTAGATAGTCCAAATGCCTGCTAGGGTACCCACATAGTCCAACTGCCCGATAGGGAACCAACATAGTCCAAGTGCTCGCTAAGGGACCGACATAGTCCAAGTGACCGCTAGGGAACCTACATAGTCCAAATGCCCGTTAGGGTACCCACAGAGTCCAACTGCCCGATAGGGAACCAACATAGTCCAAGTGCCCGCTAAGGGACCTACATAGTCCAAGTGCCCGTTAGGGAACCTATATAGTCCAAGTGCCCTCTAGGGAACCTGCATCGTCCAAGTGCCCGCCAGTTAACATAGAGAGTCTAAGTTCCCGCTAGTTAACCTAGATAGTCCAAGTGCCTGCTAGTTAACCTAGATCGTCCAAGTGCCCGCTAGTTAACCTACATAGTCCAAGGTCCGTTAGTTAACCTAGATAGTCCAAGTGCCCTCTAGAAAACCTAGATCGTCCAAGTGCCCGCTAGTTAACCTACATAGTCCAAGTGCCCGCTAGGGGACGTACATAGTCCAAGTGCCCGCTGGACAACCTAGATAGTCCAAGTGCCCGCTAGTTAACCTACATAGTCCAAGTGCCCGCTGAGGAACCTACATAGTCCAAGTGTGCGAAAGGGAACCTACGTATTCCAAGTGCCCGTTAGGGCAACTAGATAGTCCAAGTAACCATAGGGAACCTATATAGTCCAAGTGCCCTCTATGGAACCTTCATAGTCAAAGTGCCCTCTAGGGAACCTGCATTGTACAAGTGCCCGCTAGTTAACCTAGATAGTCCAAGTGCCCGCTAGGTAACCTAGATAGTCGAAGGGCCCGCTAGTTAACCTACATAGTCCAAGTGCCCGATAGGGAACCTACATAGTCCAAGTGCCCAATGAGGAACCTACATAGTCCAAGTGCCCGATAGGGAATCTTCATATTCCAAGTGCCCGTTAGGGAACCCAGATAGTCCAAGTGCCCATAGGGAACTTATATGGTCCAAGTGCCCTCTAGGGAAGCTACATATTCATATTGCCCGCTAGGGAACCTGCATTGTCCAAGTGCCCGCTAGTTAACCAAGATTGTCCAAGTGTCCGCTAGTAAACCTACATAGTCCAAGTTCCCGTTAGGTAACCTAGATAGGCCAAGTGCCCGCAAAGTAACCTACATAGTCCAAGTGCCCGCTAGGTAACCTAGATATTCCAAGTTCCGGTTTACTAACCTAGATAGTCCAAGTGCCCGCTAGGTAACCTACATAGTCCAAGTGCCCATTCGTTAAACTAGATAGTCCAAGTGCCCGCTAGGTAACCTATACTGTCCAAGTGCCCGCTAGGTTACCTACATAGTCCAAGTGCACGTTCGTTAACTTAGATAGTCCAAGTTGCGCTAGGTAACATACATAGACCAAGGGCCCGCTAGGTAACCTATATAGTCCAAGTGCCCGCTAGTTAAACTATAGTCCAAGTGCCGCTAGGTAACTTACATATTCCAAGTTCCCGCTAGGTAACCTAGATAGTCCAAGTGCCCTTTACCTAACCTAGATATTCCAAGTGCCCATTAGGTTACCTACATAGTCCACGTCCCTGTTCGTTAACCTAGATAGTCCAAGTGCCCGCTAAGTAACCTACATAGTCCAAGTGCCCGCTAATTAACCTACATAGTCCAAGTGCCCGTTAGGTAACCTAGACAGTCCAAGTGCCCGCTAGGTAACCTCCATAGTCCAAGTGCCTGCTAATTAACCTATATAGTCCAAGTGCCCGCTAGGGAACCTGCATCGTTCAAGTGCCCGCTAGTTAATCTAGATAGTCCAAGGGTCCGCTAGTAAACCTACATAGTCCAAGTTCCCGTTAGGTAACCTAGATAGGCCAAGTGCCCGCTAGTTAACCTACATAGTACAATGGCCCGCTAGTTGACCTAGATAGTCCAAGTGCCCGCTAGTTAACCTAGATAGTCAAAGTGCCCGCTAGTTAACCTAAGTAGTACAAATGTCCAATAGGGATCCTACATAATCCAAGTGCCCGCTTGGTAATCTAGATATTCCAAGTTCCGGTTTGCTAACCTAGATAGTCCAAGTGCCCGCTAGGTAACCTATACTGTCCAAGTGACCGCTAGGTTACTTACATAGTCCAAGTGCACGTTCGTTAACTTAGATAGTCCAAGTTGCGGTAGGTAACCAACATAGTCTAAGGGCCGCTAGGTAACCTATATAGTCCAAGTGCCCGCTAGTTAACCTATAGTCCATGTGCCCTCTAGGTAACTTAAACAGTCCAAGTGCCCGCTAGGTTACCTGCATAGTTCAAGTGCCCGTTAGGTAACCTAGATAGTCCAAGTGCCCGCTGGGTAACCTCCATAGTCCAAGTGCCCGCTAGGTAACATCCATAGTCCAAGTGCCCGTTCGTTAACCTAGATAGTCCAAGTTCCTGTTAGCTAACCTACATAGTCCAAGTGCCCGTTCGTTAACCTAGATAGTTCAAGTGCCCGTTAGGTAACCTAGACAGTCCAAGTGCCTGATAGGTAACCTACATAGTCCAAGTGCCCGTTTGCTAACCTAGATCGTCAAAGGGCCCGCTAGTTAACCTACATAGTCCAAGGGCCCGCTAGTTAACCTAGATAGTCCAAGTGCCCGCTAGTTAACCTACATTGTCCAAGTCCCTGATGGGGAACCTACATAGTCCAAGTATCCGCTAGGTAACCTACATAGTCCAAATGCCCACTAGTAACGTACGTAGTCCAAATGCCCGTTAGGTAACCTAGATAGTCCAAATGCCCGCTAGGGAACCTACATAGCCCAAGTGCCCGCTAGGTAACCTACATAGTCCAAATGCCCGCTAGAAACCTACATAGTCCAAGTGCAAGAAGGGAACCTACATAATCCAAGTGCCCGCTAGGGAACCTACATAGTCCAAGTGCCCATTCGTTAACCTAGATAGTTCAAGTGCCCGCTAGGTAACCCAGACAGTCCAAGTGCCTGCTAGGTAACCTACATAGTCCAAGTGCCCGCTAGGGAACCTACATAGTCCAAGTGCCCGTTAGTTAACCTAGATAGTCCAAGTGCCCTCTAGTTAACCTACATAGTCCAAGGGCCCTCTAGTTAACCTAGATAGTCCAAGTGCCCGCTAGGGGACGTACGTAGTCCAAGTGCCCGCTGGGCAACCTAGATAGTCCAAGTGCCCGCTAGATAACCTACATAGTCCAAGTGCCCGCTGAGGAACCTACATAGTCCAAGTTCCCGTTAGGTAACCTAGATAGGCCAAGTGCCCGCAAAGTAACCTACATAGTCCAAGTGCCCGCTAGGTAACCTACATAGTCCAAGTGCCCGTTAGTTAACCTAGATAGTCAAAGTGCCTGCTAGGTAACCTAGATAGTCCAAATGCCCGCTAGGATACCCACATAGTCCAACTGCCCGATAGGGAGCCAACATAGTCCAAGTGCCCGCTAATGGACCTATATAGTCCAAGTGCCCGTTAGGGAACCTACATAGTCCAAGCGCCCTCTAGGGAACATGCATCGTCCAAGTGCCCGCCAGTTAAAATAGATAGTCCAAGTTCCCGCTAGTTAACATAGATAGTCCAAGTGCCCGCTAGTTAACATAGATCGTCCAAGTGCCCGCTAGTTAACCTACATAGTCCAAGGTCCGTTAGTTAACCTAGATAGTCCAAGTGCCCTCTAGTTAACCTACATAGTCCAAGGGCCCTCTAGTTAACCTAGATAGTCCAAGTGCCCGCTAGGGGACGTACGTAGTCCAAGTGCCCGCTGGGCAACCTAGATAGTCCAAGTGCCCGCTAGATAACCTACATAGTCCAAGTGCCCGCTGAGGAACCTACATAGTCCAAGTGTCCGAAAGGGAACCTACGTATTCCAAGTGCCCGTTAGGGCACCTAGATAGTCCAAGTAACCATAGGGAACCTATATGGTCCAAGTGCCCTCTAGGGAAGCTACATAGTCAAAGTGCCCGCTAGGGAACCTGCATTGTACAAGTGCCCGCTAGTTAACCTAGATAGTCCAAGTGCCCGCTAGGTAACCTAGATAGTCGAAGGGCCCGCTAGTTAACCTAAATAGTCCATGTGCCCGATAGGGAATCTTCATATTCCAAGTGCCCGTTAGGGAACCCAGATAGTCCAAGTGCCCATAGGGAACCTATATGGTCCAAGTGCCCTCTAGGGAAGCTATATATTCATAGTGCCTGCTAGGGAACCTGCATTGTACAAGTGCCCGCTAGTTAACCAAGATCGTCCAAGTGTCCGCTAGTAAACCTACATAGTCCAAGTTCCCGTTAGGTAACCTAGATAGGCCAAGTGCCCGCAAGGTAACCTACATAGTCCAAGTGCCCGCTAGGTAACCTAGATATTCCAAGTTCCGGTTTACTAATCTAGATAGTCCAAGTGCCCGCTAGGTAACCTATACTGTCCAAGTGCCCGCTAGGTTACCTACATAGTCCAAGTGCACGTTCGTTAAATTAGATAGTCCAAGTCGCGCTAGGTAACCTAGATAGTCCAAGGGCCTGCTAGTTAACCTACATAGTCCAACGGCCCTCTAGTTAACCTAGATAGTCCAAGTGCCCGCTGGAGGACGTACACAGTCCAAGTGCCCGCTAGGTAACCTAGATAGTCTACGGGCCGCTAGTTAACCTACATAGTCCAACTGCCCGATAGGGAACCTACATAGTCCAAGTGCCCGCTAAGGGACGAATATAGTCCATGTGCCCGCTAGGGAACCTGCATAGTCAAAATGCCCGATAGGTAACCTAGATAGTCCAAGTGCCCGCTAGTAAACCTACATAGTCCAGGTGCCCACTGAGGAACCTGCATAGTCCAAGTGTCCGAAAGGGAACCTACGTAGTCAAAGTGCCTGCTAGGGAACCTGCATTGTACAAGTGCCCGCTAGTTAACCTAGATAGTCCAAGTGCCCGCTAGGTAACCTAGATAGTCCAAGGGCCCGCTAGTTAACCTTCAAAGTCCAAGTACCCGATAGGGAACCTACATAGTCCAAGTGCCCAATGAGGAACCTATATAGTCCAAGTGCCAGATAGGGAATCTTCATATTCCAAGTGCCCGTTATGGAACCCAGATAGTCCAAGTGCCCATAGGGAACCTACATAGTCCAAGTGCCCTCTAGGGAAGCTACATATTCATAGTGCCCGCTAGGGAACCTGCATTGTCCAAGTGCCCGCTAGTTAACCTAGATCGTCCAAGTGTCCGCTAGTAAACCTACATAGTCCAAGTTCCCGTTAGGTAACCTAGATAGGCCAAGTGCACTCTAGTTAACCTACATAGTACAATGGCCCGCTAGTTGACATAGATAGTCCAAGTGCCCGCTAGTTAACCTAGATAGTCAAAGTGCCCGCTAGTTAACCTAAGTAGTACAAATGTCCGATAGGGATCCTACATAGTCCAAGTGCCCGCTAGGTAACCTAGATATTCCAAGTTCCGGTTTGCTAACCTAGATAGTCCAAGTGCCCGCTAGGTAACCTACATAGTCCAAGTGCCCATTCGTTAACCTAGATAGTCCAAATGCCCGCTAGGTAACCTATACTGTCCAAGTGCCTGCTAGGTTACCTACATAGTCCACGTGCCCGTTCGTCAACCTAGATAGTCCAATTGCCCGCTAGGTAACCTACATAGTCCAAGAGCCGGCAGGTAACTTAGACAGTTCAAGTGCCCGCTAGGTTACCTGCATAGTCCAAGTGCCCGTTAGGTAACCTAGATAGTCCAAGTGCCCGCTAGGTAACCTACATAGTCCAAGTGCCCGCTAGGTAACCTAGATAGTCCAAGTACCCGTTAGCTAACCTAGATAGTCCTAGTGCCCGCTAGGTAACCTCCGTAGTCCAATTGCCCTCTAGGTAACCTCCATAGTCCAAGTGCCCACTAATTTACCTATATAGTCCAAGTGCCCGCTAGGGAAACTGCATCGTTGAAGTGCCCGCTAGTTAATCTAGATAGTCCAAGTGCCCGCTAGTTAACCTAGATAGTCCAAGTGCCTGCTACTTAACCTAGATCGTCCAAGTGCCCGCTAGTTAACCTACATAGTCCAAGGTCCGCTAGTTAACCTAGATATTCCAAGTGCCCCTTAGTTAACCTACATAGTCAAAGGGCCCTCTAGTTAACCTAGATAGTCCAAATGCCCACTAGGGGACATACATAGTCCAAGTGCCCGCTATGTAACCTAGATAGTCTAAGGGCCTGCTAGATAACCTACATAGTCCAATTGCCCGATAGGGAACCTACATAGTCCAAGTGCCCGCTAAGGGACGAACATAGTCCAAGTGCCCGCTAGGGAACCTACATAGTCCAAGTGCCCGCTAGGTAACCTAGATAGTCCAAGTGCCCGCTAGTTAACCTACATAGTCCAAGTACCTGCTGAGGAACCTACATAGTCCAAGTGTCCGAAAGGGAACCTACGTATACCAAGTGCCCATTAGGGCACCTAGATAGTCCAAGTGCCCATAGGGAACCTATATCGTCCAAGTGCCCTCTAGGGAACCTACATAGTCAAAGTGCCCGCTAGGGAACCTGCATTGTACAAGTGCCCTCTAGTTAACCTAGATAGTCCAAGTGCCCGCTAGGTAACCTAGATAGTCCAAGGGCCCGCTAGTTAACCTACAAAGTCCAAGTGCCCGATAGGGAACCTACATAGTCAAAGTGCCCAATGAGGATCCTACATAGTCCAAGTGCCCGATAGGGAATCTTCATATTCCAAGTGCCCGTTAGGGAACCAAGATATTCCAAGTGCCCATAGGGAACTTATATGGTCCAAGTGCCCTCTTGGGAAGCTACATATTCATAGTGCCCGCTAGGGAACCTGCATTGTCCAAGTGCCCGCTAGTTAACCTAGATCGTCCAAGTGTCCGCTAGTAAACCTACATAGTCCAAGTTCCAGTTAGGTAACTTAGATAGGCCAAGTGCCCGTTACCTAACCTAGATAGTCAAAGTGCCCGCTAGTTAACCTAAGTAGTACAAATGTCCAATAGGGATCCTACATAGTCCAAGTGCCCGCTAGGTAACCTAGATATTCCAAGTTCCGGTTTGCTAACCTAGATAGTCCAAGTGCCCGCTAGGTAACCTACATAGTCCAAGTGCCCATTCGTTAACCTAGATAGTCCAAGTGCCCGCTAGGTAACCTATACTGTCCAAGTGCCCGCTAGGTTACTTACATAGACCAAGTGCACGTTCGTTAACTTAGATAGTCCAAGTCGTGGTAGGTAACCAACATAGTCCAAGGGCCGCTAGGTAACCTATATAGTCCAAGTGGCCGCTAGTTAACCTATAGTCGAAGTGCCCTCTAGGTAACCTACATATTCCAAGTTCCCGCTAGGTAACCTATAGTCCAAGTGCCCGTTACCTAACCTAGATAGTCCAAGTGCCCGTTAGGTTACCTATATTGTCCAAGTGCCCGCTAGTTAACCTACATAGTCCAAGGTCCGCTAGTTAACCTAGATATTCCAAGTGCCCCTTAGTTAACCTACAGAGTCCAAGGGCCCTCTAGTTAACCTAGATAGTCCAAGTGACCGCTAGAAGACGTACATAGTCCAAGTGCCCGCTAGGTAACCTAGATAGTCTAAGGGCCCGCTAGTTAACCTACATAGTCCAACTGCCCCATAGGGAACCTCCATAGTCCAAGTGCCCGCTAAGGGACGAAAATAGTCCAAGTGCCCGCTAGGGAACCTGCATAATCCAAGTGCCCGCTAGGTAACCTAGATAGTCCAAGTGCCCGCTAGTTAACCTACATAGTCCAAGTGCCCGCTGAGGAACCTACATAGTCCAAGTGTCCGAAAGGGAACCTATGTATTCCAAGTGCCCATTAGGGCACCTAGATAGTCCAAGTGCCCATAGGGAACCTATATCGTCCAAGTGCCCTCTAGGGAACCTATATAGTCAAAGTGCCCGCTAGGGAACTTGCATTGCGCAAGTGCCCTCTAGTTAACCTAGATAGTCCAAGTGCCCGCTAGGTAACCTAGATAGTCCAAGGGCCCGCTGGTTAATCTACATAGTCCAAGTGCCCAATGAGGAACCTACATAGTCCAAGTGCCCGATAGGGAATCTTCATATTCCAAGTGCCCGTTAGGGAACCCAGATAGTCCAAGTGCCCGCTAGGTAACCTCCATAGTCCAAGTGCCCGCTAGGTAACCTCCATAGTCCAAGTGCCCGTTCGTTAACCTAGATAGTCCAAGTTCCTGTTAGCTAACCTACATAGTCCAAGTGCCCGTTCGTTAACCTAGATAGTTCAAGTGCCCTCTAGGTAACCTAGACAGTCCAAGTGCCTGCTAGGTAACCTACATAGTCCAAGTGCCCGTTTGCTAACCTAGATCGTCAAAGGGCCCGCTAGTTAACCTACATAGTCCAAGGGCCCGCTAGTTAACCTATATAGTCCAAGTGCCCGCTAGTTAACCTTCATTGTCCAAGTCCCTGATGGGGAACCTACATAGTCGAAGTATCCGCTAGGTAACCTACATAGTCCAAATGCCCGCTAGTAACGTACATAGTCCAAGTGCCCGTTAGGTAACCTAGATAGTCCAAATGCCCGCTAGGGAACCCACATAGCCCAAGTGCCCATTAGAGAACTTACATAATCAAAGCCCTGCTAGGGAACCTACATAGTCCAAGTGCCCGCTAGGGAACCTAGATAGTCCAAGTACCCGTTAGCTAACCTAGATAATCCAAGTGCCCGCTAGGTAACCTCCATAGTCCAAGTGCCCGCTAGGTAACCTCCATAGTCCAAGTGCCCGTTCGTTAACCTAGATAGTCCAAGTTCCTGTTAGCTAACCTACATAATCCAAGTGTCCGTTCGTTAACCTAGATAGTTCAAGTGCCCGCTAGGTAACCTAGACAGTCCAAGTGCCTGCTAGGTAACCTACATAGTCTAAGTGCCCGCTAGGGACCTACATAGTCCAAGTGCCCGCTAGGTAACCTACATAGTCCAAGTGCCCGTTAGTTATCCTAGATAGTCAAAGTGCCTGCTAGGTAACCTAGATAGTCCAAATGCCTGCTAGGGTACCCACATAGTCCAACTGCCCGATAGGGAACCAACATAGTCCAAGTGCCCGCTAAGGGACCGACATAGTCCAAGTGACCGCTAGGGAACCTACATAGTCCAAATGCCCGTTAGGGTACCCACAGAGTCCAACTGCCCGAAAGGGAACCAACATAGTCCAAGTGCCCGCTAAGGGACCTACATAGTCCAAGTGCCCGTTAGGGAACCTACATAGTCCAAGTGCCCTCTAGGGAACCTGCATTGTCCAAGTGCCCGCCAGTTAACATAGAGAGTCTAAGTTCCCGCTAGTTAACCTAGATAGTCCAAGTGCCCGCTAGTTAACCTAGATCATCCAAGTGCCCCGCTAGTTAACCTACATAGTCCAAGGTCCGTTAGTTAACCTAGAGAGTCCAAGTGCCCTCTAGATAACCTACATAGTCCAAGGGCCCTCTAGTTAACCTCGATAGTCCAAGTGCCCGCTAGGGGACGTACATAGTCCAAGTGCCCGCTGGACAACCTAGATAGTCCAAGTGCCCGCTAGTTGACCTACATAGTCCAAGTGCCCGCTTGTTAACCTACATAGTCCAAGTGTCCGAAAGGGAACCTACGTATTCCAAGTGCCCGTTAGGGCACCTAGATAGTCCAAGTAACCATAGTGAACCTATATAGTCCAAGTGCCCTCTAGGGAAGCTACATAGTCAAAGTGCCCGCTAGGGAACCTGCATTGTACAAGTGCCCGCTAGTTAACCTAGATAGTCCAAGTGCCCGCTAGGTAACCTAGATAGTCGAAGGTACCCCTAGTTAACCTACATAGTCCAAGTGCCCGATAGGGAACCTACATAGTCCAAGTGCCCAATGAGTAACGTACATAGTCCAAGTGCCCGATAGGGAATCTTCATATTCCAAGTGCCCGTTAGGGAACCCAGATAGTCCAAGTGCCCATAGGGAACCTATATGGTCCAAGTGCCCTCTAGGGAAGCTACATATTCATAGTGCCCGCTAGGGAACCTGCATTTTCCAAGTGCCCGCTAGTTAACCAAGATTGTCCAAGTGTCCGCTAGTAAACCTACATAGTCCAAGTCCCCGTTAGGTAACCTAGATAGGCCAAGTGCCCGCAAGATAACCTAAATAGTCCAAGTGCCCGCTAGGTAACCTAGATATTCCAAGTTCCGGTTTACTAACCTAGATAGTCCAAGTGCCCGCTAGGTAACCTACATAGTCCAAGTGCCCATTCGTTAACCTAGATAGTCCAAGTGCCCGCTAGGTAACCTATACTGTCCAAGTGCCCGCTAGGTTACCTACATAGTCCAAGTGCACGTTCGTTAACTTAGATAGTCCAAGTTGCGCTAGGTAACATACATAGTCCAAGGGCCCGCTAGGTAACCTATATAGTCCAAGTGCCCGCTAGTTAAACTATAGTCCAAGTGCCCGCTAGGTAACATACATATTCCAAGTTCCCGCTAGGTAAAGTAGATAGTCCAAGTGCCCGTTACCTAACCTAGATAGTCCAAGTGCCCATTAGGTTACCTACATAGTCCACGTGCCGGTTCGTTAACCTAGATAGTCCAAGTGCCCGCTAGGTAACCTACATAGTCCAAGTGCCCGCTAATTAACCTACATAGTCCAAGTGCCCGTTAGGTAACCTAGACAGTCCAAGTGCCCTCTAGGTAACCTCCATAGTCCAAGTGCCCACTAGTTAATCTAGATAGTCCAAGTGCCCTCTAGTTAACCTAAATAGTCCAAGGGCCCTCTATTTAAACTAGATAGTCCAAGTGCCCGCTAGGGGACGTACATAGTCCAAGTGCCCGCTAGGTAACCTAGATAGTCTAAGGGCCCGCTAGTTAACCTACATAGTCCAACTGCCCGATATGGAACTTACATAGTCCAAGATCCCGCTAAGGGACGAACATAGTCCAAGTGCCCGCTAGGGAACCTACATAGTCCAAGTGCCCGCTAGGTAACCTAGATCGTCCAAGTGCCCGCTAGTTAACCTACATAGTCCAAGTGCCCGCTGAGGAACCTACATAGTCCAAGTGTCCGAAAGGGAACCTACGTATTCCAAGTGCCCATTAGGGCACCTAGACAGTCCAAGTGCCCATAGGGAACCTATATAGTCCAAGTGCCCTCTAGGGAACTTACATAGTCAAAGTGCCCGCTAGGGAACCTGCATTGTACAAGTGCCCTCTAGTTAACCTAGATCTTCCAAGTGCCCGCTAGGTAACCTAGGTAGTCCAAGGGCCCGCTAGTTATCCTACATAGTCCAAGTGCCCGATAGGGAACCTACATAGTCCAAGTGCCCAATGCGGAACCTACATAGTCCAAGTGCCCGATAGGGAATCTTCATATTCCAAGTGCCCGTTAGGGAACCCAGATTGTCCAAGTGCCCATAGGGAACCTATATAGTCCAAGTTCCCTCTAGGGAAGCTACATATTCATAGTGCCCGCTAGGGAACCTGCATTGTCCAAGTGCCCGCTAGGTAACCTAGATCGTCCAAGTGTCCGCTAGTAAACCTACATAGTCCAAGTTCCTGTTAGGTAACCTAGATAGGCCAAGTGCCCGCTAGTTAACCTACATAGTACAATGGCCCGCTAGTTGACCTAGATAGTCCAAGTGCCCGCTAGTTAACCTAGATAGTCAAAGTGCCCGCTAGTTAACCTCAGTAGTACAAATGTCCAATAGGGATCCTACATAATCCAAGTGCCCGCTAGGTAACCTAGATATTCCATGTTCCGGTTTGCTAACCTAGATAGTCCAAGTGCCCGCTATGTAACCTGTACTGTCCAAGTGCCCGCTAGGTTACTTACATAGTCCAAGTGCACGTTCGTTAACTTAGATAGTCCAAGTCGCGGTAGGTAACCAACATAGTCTAAGGGCCGCTAGGTAACCTATATAGTCCAAGTGCCCGCTAGTTATTCTATAGTCCAAGTGCCCTCTAGGTAACTTAAACAGTCCAAGTGCCCGCTAGGTTACCTGCATAGTCCAAGTGCCCGTTAGATAACCTAGATAGTCCAAGTGCTGCTAGGTAACCTCCATAGTCCAAGTGCCCGCTAGGTAACATCCATAGTCCAAGTGCCCGTTCGTTAACCTAGAGAGTCCAAGTTCCTGTTAGCTAACCTACATAGTCCAAGTGCCCGTTCGTTAACCTAGATAGTTCAAGTGCCCGCTAGGTAACCTAGACAGTCCAAGTGCCTGCTAGGTAACCTACATAGTCCAAGTGCCCGTTTGCTAACCTAGATCGTCAAAGGGCCCGCTAGTTAACCTACATAGTCCAAGGGCCCTCTAGTTAACCTAGATAGTCCAAGTGCCCGATAGTTAACCTACATTGTCCAAGTCCCTGATGGGGAACCTACATAGTCCAAGTATCCGCTAGGTAACCTACATAGTCCAAATGCCCACTAGTAACGTACGTAGTCCAAATGCCCGTTAGGTAACCTAGATAGTCCAAATGCCCGCTAGGGACCTACATAGCCCAAGTGCCCGCTAGGTAACCTGCATAGTCCAAATGCCCGCTAGAAACCTACATAGTCCAAGTGCAAGAAGGGAACCTACATAATCCAATTGCCCGCTAGGGAACCTACATAGTCCAAATGCCCGTTAGGTAACCTAGATAGTCCAAGTGCCCGCTAGTTAACCTACATAGTCCAAGTGCACGCTGGTTAACTTAAACAGTCCAAGTGCCCGCTAGGTTACCTGCATAGTCCAAGTGCCCGTTAGGTAACCTAGATAGTCCAAGTGCCCGCTAGGTAACCTACATAGTCCAAGTGCCCGCTAGGTAACCTAGATAGTCCAAGTACCCGTTAGCTAACCTAGATAGTCCAAGTGCCCCCTAGGTAACCTCCATAGTCCAAGTGCCCGCTAGGTAACCGCCATAGTCCAAGTGCCCTTTCGTTAACCTAGATAGTCCAAGTTCTTGTTAGCTAACCTACATAGTCCAAGTGCCCGTTCGTTAACCTAGATTGTTCAAGTGCCCGCCAGGTAACCTAGACAGTCCAAGTGCCTGCTAGGTAACCTACATAGTCCAAGTGCCCGTTTGCTAACCTAGATCGTCAAAGGGCCCGCTAGTTAACCTACATAGTCCAAGTGCCCGCTAGGTAACCTACATAGTCCAAGTGCCCATTCGTTAACCAAGATAGTCCAAGTGCCCGCTAGGTTACCTACATAGTCCAAGTGCACGTTCGTTAAATTAGATAGTCCAAGTCGCGCTAGGTAACCTAGATAGTCCAAGGGCCTGCTAGTTAACCTACATAGTCCAACGGCCCTCTAGTTAACCTAGATAGTCCAAGTGACCGCTAGGTAACCTAGATAGTCTACGGGCCGCTAGTTAACCTACATAGTCCAACTGCCCGATAGGAAACCTACATAGTCCAAGTGCCCGCTAAGGGACGAGCATAGTCCATGTGCCCGCTAGGGAACCTGCATAGTCAAAATGCCCGATAGGTAACCTAGATAGTCCAAGTGCCCGCTAGTAAACCTACATAGTTCAGGTGCCCACTGAGGAACCTGCATAGTCCAAGTGTCCGAAAGGGAACCTACGTAGTCAAAGTGCCCGCTAGGGAACCTGCATTGTACAAGTGCCCGCTCTTAACCTAGATAGTCCAAGTGCCCGCTAGGTAACCTAGATAGTCCAAGGGCCCGCTAGTGAACCTACAAAGTCCAAGTGCCCGATAGGGAACCTACGTAGTCCAAGTGCCCAATGAGGAACCTATATAGTCCAAGTGCCAGATAGGGAATCTTCATATTCCAAGTGCCCGTTAGGGAACCCAGATAGTCCAAGTGCCCATAGGGAACCTACATAGTCCAAGTGCCCTCTAGGGAAGCTACATATTCATAGTGCCCGCTAGGGAACCTGCATTGTCCAAGTGCCCGCTAGTTAACCTAGATCGTCCTAGTGTCCGCTAGTAAACCTACATAGTCCAAGTTCCCGTTAGGTAACCTAGATAGGCCAAGTGCCCGCTAGTTAACCTACATAGTACAATGGCCCGCTAGTTGACATAGATAGTCCAAGTGCCCGCTAGTTAACCTAGATAGTCAAAGTGCCCGCTAGTTAACCTAAGTAGTACAAATGTCCGGTAGGGATCCTACATAGTCCAAGTGCCCGCTAGGTAACCTAGATATTCCATGTTCCGGTTTGCTAACCTAGATAGTCCAAGTGCCCGCTAGGTAACCTACATAGTCCAAGTGCCCATTCGTTAACCTAGATAGTCCAAATGCCCGCTAGGTAACCTATACTGTCCAAGTGCCTGCTAGGTTACCTACATAGTCCAAGTGCACGTTCGTTAACTTAGATAGTCCAAGTCGCGCTAGGTAACCTACATAGTCCAAGGGCCACTAGGTAACCTATAGTCCAAGTGCCCTCTTGGTAACCTACATATTCAAAGTTCCCGCTAGGTAAGCTAGATAGTCAAAGTGCCCGTTACCTGACCTAGATCGTCCAAGTGTCCGTTAGGTTACCTACATAGTCCACGTGCCCGTTCGTCAACCTAGATAGTCCAATTGCCCGCTAGGTAACCTACATAGTCCAAGAGCCGGCAGGTAACTTAGACAGTTCAAGTGCCCGCTAGGTTACCTGCATAGTCCAAGTGCCCGTTAGGTAACCTAGATAGTCCAAGTGCCCGATAGGTAACCTACATAGTCCAAGTGCCCGCTAGGTAACCTAGATAGTCCAAGTACCCGTTAGCTAACCTAGATAGTCCTAGTGCCCGCTAGGTAACCTCCGTAGTCCAATTGCCCTCTAGGTAACCTCCATAGTCCAAGTGCCCACTAATTTACCTATATAGTCCAAGTGCCCGCTAGGGAAACTGCATCGTTGAAGTGCCCGCTAGTTAATCTAGATAGTCCAAGTGCCCGCTAGTTAACCTAGATAGTCCAAGTGCCTGCTACTTAACCTAGATCTTCCAAGTGCCCGCTAGTTAACCTACATAGTCCAAGGTCCGCTAGTTAACCTAGATATTCCAAGTGCCCCTTAGTTAACCTATATAGTCAAAGGGCCCTCTAGTTAACCTAGATAGTCCAAGTGCCCACTAGGGGACATACATAGTCCAAGTGCCCGCTATGTAACCTAGATAGTCTAAGGGCCTGCTAGATAACCTACATAGTCCAAATGCCCGATAGGGAACCTACATAGTCCAAGTGCCCGCTAAGGGACGAACATAGTCCAAGTGCCCGCTAGGGAACCTACATAGTCCAAGTGCCCGCTAGGTAACCTAGATAGTCCAAGTGCCCGCTAGTTAACCTACATAGTCCAAGTACCCGCTGAGGAACCTACATAGTCCAAGTGTCCGAAAGGGAACCTACGTATTCCAAGTGCCCATTAGGGCACCTAGATAGTCCAAGTGCCCATAGGAACCTATATCATCCAAGTGCCCTCTAGGGAACCTACATAGTCAAAGTGCCCGCTAGGGAACCTGCATTGTACAAGTGCCCTCTAGTTAACCTAGATAGTCCAAGTGCCCGCTAGGTAACCTAGATAGTCCAAGGGCCCGCTAGTTAACCTACAAAGTCCAAGTGCCCGATAGGGAACCTACATAGTCCAAGTGCCCAATGAGGAACCTACATAGTCCAAGTGCCCGATAGGGAATCTTCATATTCCAAGTGCCCGTTAGGGAACCAAGATAGTCCAAGTGCCCATAGGGAACCTACATAGTCCAAGTGCCCTCTAGGGAAGCTACATATTCATACTGCCCGCTAGGGAACCTGCATTGTCCAAGTGCACGCTAGTTAACCTAGATCGTCCAAGTGTCCGCTAGTAAACCTACATAGTCCAAGTTCCCGTTAGGTAACCTAGATAGGCCAAGTGCCCGTTACCTAACCTAGATAGTCAAAGTGCCCGCTAGTTAACCTAAGTAGTACAAATGTCCAATAGGGATCCTACATAGTCCAAGTGCCCGCTAGGTAACCTAGATATTCCAAGTTCCGGTTTGCTAACCTAGATAGTCCAAGTGCCCGCTAGGTAACCTACATAGTCCAAGTGCCCATTCGTTAACCTAGATAGTCCAAGTGCCCGCTAGGTAACCTAGATAGTCCAAGTGCCCGCTAGTTAACCTACATAGTCCAAGTGCCCGCTGAGGAACCTACATAATCCAAGTGTCCGAAAGGGAACCTATGTATTCCAAGTGCCCATTAGGGCACCTAGATAGTCCAAGTGCCCATAGGGAACCTATATCGTCCAAGTGCCCTCTAGGGAACCTATATAGTCAAAGTGCCCACTAGGGAACCTGCATTGCGCAAGTGCCCTCTAGTTAACCTAGATAGTCCAAGTGCCCGCTAGGTAACCTAGATAGTCCAAGGGCCCGCTAGTTAACCTACATAGTCCAAGTGCCCAATGAGGAACCTACATAGTCCAAGTGCCCGATAGGGAATCTTCATATTCCAAGTGCCCGTTAAGGAACCCAGATAGTCCAAGTGCCCGCTAGGTAACCTCCATAGTCCAAGTGCCCACTAGGTAACCTCCATAGTCCAAGTGCCCGTTCGTTAACCTAGATAGTCCAAGTTCCTGTTAGCTAACCTACATTGTCCAAGTGCCCGTTCGTTAACCTAGATAGTTCAAGTCCCCGCTAGGTAACCTAGACAGTCCAAGTGCCTGCTAGGTAACCTACATAGTCCAAGTGCCCTTTTGCTAACCTAGATCGTCAAAGGGCCCTCTAGTTAACCTACATAGTCCAAGGGCCCGCTAGTTAACCTATATAGTCCAAGTGCCCGCTAGTTAACCTTCATTGTCCAAGTCCCTGATGGGGAACCTACATAGTCGAAGTATCCGCTAGGTAACCTACATAGTCCAAATGCCCGCTAGTAACGTACATAGTCCAAATGCCCGTTAGGTAACCTAGATAGTCCAAATGCCCGCTAGGGAACCCACATAGCCCAAGTGCCCATTAGAGAACTTACATAATCAAAGCCCTGCTAGGGAACCTACATAGTCCAAGTGCCCGCTAGGGAACCTAGATAGTCCAAGTACCCGTTAGCTAACCTAGATAGTCCAAGTGCCCGCTAGGTAACCTCCATAGTCCAAGTGCCCGCTAGGTAACCTCCATAGTCCAAGTGCCCGTTCGTTAACCTAGATAGTCCAAGTTGCTGTTAGCTAACCTACATAATCCAAGTGTCCGTTCGTTAACCTAGATAGTTCAAGTGCCCGCTAGGTAACCTAGACAGTCCAAGTGCCTGCTAGGTAACCTACATAGTCTAAGTGCCCGCTAGGGACCTACATAGTCCAAGTGCCCGCTAGGTAACCTACATAGTCCAAGTGCCCGTTAGTTAACCTAGATAGTCAAAGTGCCTGCTAGGTAACCTAGATAGTCCAAATGCCTGCTAGGGTACCCACATAGTCCAACTGCCCGATAGGGAACCAACATAGTCCAAGTGCCCGGTAAGGGACCGACATAGTCCAAGTGACCGCTAGGGAACCTACATAGTCCAAATACCGTTAGGGTACCCACAGAGTCCAACTGCCCGAAAGGGAACCAACATAGTCCAAGTGCCCGCTAAGGGACCTACATAGTCCAAGTGCCCGTTAGGGAACCTACATAGTCCAAGTGCCCTCTAGGGAACCTGCATTGTCCAAGTGCCCGCCAGTTAACATAGAGAGTCTAAGTTCCCGCTAGTTAACCTAGATAGTCCAAGTGCCCGCTAGTTAACCTAGATCATCCAAGTGCCCGCTAGTTAACCTACATAGTCCAAGGTCCGTTAGTTAACCTAGAGAGTCCAAGTGCCCTCTAGATAACGTACATAGTCCAAGGGCCCTCTAGTTAACCTCGATAGTCCAAGTGCCCGCTAGGGGACGTACATAGTCCAAGTGCCCGCTGGACAACCTAGATAGTCCAAGTGCCCGCTAGTTGACCTACATAGTCCAAGTGCCCGCTTGTTAACCTACATAGTCCAAGTGTCCGAAAGGGAACCTACGTATTCCAAGTGCCCGTTAGGGCACCTAGATAGTCCAAGTAACCATAGTGAACCTATATAGTCCAAGTGCCCTCTAGGGAAGCTACATAGTCAAAGTGCCCGCTAGGGAACCTGCATTGTACAAGTGCCCGCTAGTTAACCTAGATAGTCCAAGTGCCCGCTAGGTAACCTAGATAGTCGAAGGTACCCCTAGTTAACCTACATAGTCCAAGTGCCCGATAGGGAACCTACATAGTCCAAGTGCCCAATGAGGAACGTACATAGTCCAAGTGCCTGATAGGGAATCTTCATATTCCAAGTGCCCGTTAGGGAACCCAGATAGTCCAAGTGCCCATAGGGAACCTATATGGTCCAAGTGCCCTCTAGGGAAGCTACATATTCATAGTGCCCGCTAGGGAACCTGCATTTTCCAAGTGCCCGCTAGTTAACCAAGATTGTCCAAGTGTCCGCTAGTAAACCTACATAGTCCAAGTCCCCGTTAGGTAACCTAGATAGGCCAAGTGCCCGCAAGATAACCTACATAGTCCAAGTGCCCGCTAGGTAACCTAGATATTCCAAGTTCCGGTTTACTAACCTAGATAGTCCAAGTGCCCGCTAGGTAACCTACATAGTCCAAGTGCCCATTCGTTAACCTAGATAGTCCAAGTGCCCGCTAGGTAACCTATACTGTCCAAGTGCCCGCTAGGTTACCTACATAGTCCAAGTGCACGTTCGTTAACTTAGATAGTCCAAGTTGCGCTAGGTAACATACATAGTCCAAGGGCCCGCTAGGTAACCTATATAGTCCAAGTGCCCGCTAGTTAAACTATAGTCCAAGTGCCCGCTAGGTAACCTACATATTCCAAGTTCCCGCTAGGTAAAGTAGATAGTCCAAGTGCCCGTTACCTAAATTAGATAGTCCAAGTGCCCATTAGGTTACCTACATAGTCCACGTGCCGGTTCGTTAACCTAGATAGTCCAAGTGCCCGCTAGGTAACCTACATAGTCCAAGTGCCCGCTAATTAACCTACATAGTCCAAGTGCCCGTTAGGTAACCTAGACAGTCCAAGTGCCCGCTAGGTAACCTCCATAGTCCAAGTGCCCGCTAATTAACCTATATAGTCCAAGTGCCCGCTAGGGAACCTGCATCGGCCAAGTGCCCGCTAGTTAATCTAGATAGTCCAAGTGCCCGCTAGTTAACCTAAATAGTCCAAGGGCCCTCTATTTAAACTAGATAGTCCAAGTGCCCGCTAGGGGACGTACATAGTCCAAGTGCCCGCTAGGTAACCTAGATAGTCTAAGGGCCCGCTAGTTAACCTACATAGTCCAACTGCCCGATATGGAACTTACATAGTCCAAGATCCCGCTAAGGGACGAACATAGTCCAAGTGCCCGCTAGGGAACCTACATAGTCCAAGTGCCCGCTAGGTAACCTAGATCGTCCAAGTGCCCGCTAGTTAACCTACATAGTCCAAGTGCCCGCTGAGGAACCTACATAGTCCAAGTGTCCGAAAGGGAACCTACGTATTCCAAGTGCCCATTAGGGCACCTAGACAGTCCAAGTGCCCATAGGGAACCTATATAGTCCAAGTGCCCTCTAGGGAACTTACATAGTCAAAGTGCCCGCTAGGGAACCTGCATTGTACAAGTGCCCTCTAGTTAACCTAGATCTTCCAAGTGCCCTCTAGGTAACCTAGGTAGTCCAAGGGCCCGCTAGTTAACCTACATAGTCCAAGTGCCCGATAGGGAACCTACATAGTCCAAGTGCCCAATGAGGAACCTACATAGTCCAAGTGCCCGATAGGGAATCTTCATATTCCAAGTGCCCGTTAGGGAACCCAGATTGTCCAAGTGCCCATAGGGAACCTTTATAGTCCAAGTTCCCTCTAGGGAAGCTACATATTCATAGTGCCCGCTAGGGAACCTGCATTGTCCAAGTGCCCGCTAGTTAACCTAGATCGTCCAAGTGTCCGCTAGTAAACCTACATAGTCCAAGTTCCCGTTAGGTAACCTAGATAGGCCAAGTGCCCGCTAGTTAACCTACATAGTACAATGGCCCGCTAGTTGACCTAGATAGTCCAAGTGCCCGCTAGTTAACCTAGATAGTCAAAGTGCCCGCTAGTTTACCTCAGTAGTACAAATGTCCAATAGGGATCCTACATAATCCAAGTGCCCGCTAGGTAACCTAGATATTCCATGTTCCGGTTTGCTAACCTAGATAGTCCAAGTGCCCGGTAAGGGACCGACATAGTCCAAGTGACCGCTAGGGAACCTACATAGTCCAAATACCGTTAGGGTACCCACAGAGTCCAACTGCCCGAAAGGGAACCAACATAGTCCAAGTGCCCGCTAAGGGACCTACATATTCCAAGTGCCCGTTAGGGAACCTACATAGTCCAAGTGCCCTCTAGGGAACCTGCATTGTCCAAGTGCCCGCCAGTTAACATAGAGAGTCTAAGTTCCCGCTAGTTAACCTAGATAGTCCAAGTGCCCGCTAGTTAACCGAGATCATCCAAGTGTCCGCTAGTTAACCTACATAGTCCAAGGTCCGTTAGTTAACCTAGAGAGTCCAAGTGCCCTCTAGATAACGTACATAGTCCAAGGGCCCTCTAGTTAACCTCGATAGTCCAAGTGCCCGCTAGGGGACGTACATAGTCCAAGTGCCCGCTGGACAACCTAGATAGTCCAAGTGCCCGCTAGTTGACCTACATAGTCCAAGTGCCCGCTTGTTAACCTACATAGTCCAAGTGTCCGAAAGGGAACCTACGTATTCCAAGTGCCCGTTAGGGCACCTAGATAGTCCAAGTAACCATATTGAACCTATATAGTCCAAGTGCCCTCTAGGGAAGCTACATAGTCAAAGTGCCCGCTAGGGAACCTGCATTGTACAAGTGCCCGCTAGTTAACCTAGATAGTCCAAGTGCCCGCTAGGTAACCTAGATAGTCGAAGGTACCCCTAGTTAACCTACATAGTCCAAGTGCCCGATAGGGAACCTACATAGTCCAAGTGCCCAATGAGGAACGTACATAGTCCAAGTGCCCGATAGGGAATCTTCATATTCCAAGTGCCCGTTAGGGAACCCAGATAGTCCAAGTGCCCAGGGGAACCTATATGGTCCAAGTGCCCTCTAGGGAAGCTACATATTCATAGTGCCCGCTAGGGAACCTGCATTTTCCAAGTGCCCGCTAGTTAACCAAGATTGTCCAAGTGTCCGCTAGTAAACCTACATAGTCCAAGTCCCCGTTAGGTAACCTAGATAGGCCAAGTGCCCGCAAGATAACCTACATAGTCCAAGTGCCCGCTAGGTAACCTAGATATTCCAAGTTCCGGTTTACTAACCTAGATAGTCCAAGTGCCCGCTAGGTAACCTACATAGTCCAAGTGCCCATTCGTTAACCTAGATAGTCCAAGTGCCCGCTAGGTTACCTACATAGTCCAAGTGCACGTTCGTTAACTTAGATAGTCCAAGTTGCGCTAGGTAACATACATAGTCCAAGGGCCCGCTAGGTAACCTATATAGTCCAAGTGCCCGCTAGTTAAACTATAGTCCAAGTGCCCGCTAGGTAACCTACATATTCCAAGTTCCCGCTAGGTAACCTAGATAGTCCAAGTGCCCGTTACCTAACCTAGATAGTCCAAGTGCCCATTAGGTTACCTACATAGTCCACGTGCCGGTTCGTTAACCTAGATAGTCCAAGTGCCCGCTAGGTAACCTACATAGTCCAAGTGCCCGCTAATTAACCTACATAGTCCAAGTGCCCGTTAGGTAACCTAGACAGTCCAAGTGCCCGCTAGGTAACCTCCATAGTCCAAGTGCCCGCTAATTAACCTATATAGTCCAAGTGCCCGCTAGGGAACCTGCATCGGCCAAGTGCCCGCTAGTTAATCTAGATAGTCCAAGTGCCCGCTAGTTAACCTAAATAGTCCAAGGGCCCTCTATTTAAACTAGATAGTCCAAGTGCCCGCTAGGGGACGTACATAGTCCAAGTGCCCGCTAGGTAACCTAGATAGTCTAAGGGCCGCTAGTTAACCTACATAGTCCAACTGCCCGATATGGAAATTACATAGTCCAAGATCCCGCTAAGGGACGAACATAGTCCAAGTGCCCGCTAGGGAACCTACATAGTCCAAGTGCCCGCTAGGTAACCTAGATCGTCCAAGTGCCCGCTAGTTAACCTACATAGTCCAAGTGCCCGCTGAGGAACCTACATAGTCCAAGTGTCCGAAAGGGAACCTACGTATTCCAAGTGCCCATTAGGGCACCTAGACAGTCCAAGTGCCCATAGGGAACCTATATAGTCCAAGTACCCTCTAGGGAACTTACATAGTCAAAGTGCCCGCTAGGGAACCTGGATTGTACAAGTGCCCTCTAGTTAACCTAGATCTTCCAAGTGCCCGCTAGGTAACCTAGGTAGTCCAAGGGCCCGCTAGTTAACCTACATAGTCCAAGTGCCCGATAGGGAACCTACATAGTCCAAGTGCCCAATGAGGAACCTACATAGTCCAAGTGCCCGATAGGGAATCTTCATATTCCAAGTGCCCGTTAGGGAACCCAGATTGTCCAAGTGCCCATAGGGAACCTATATAGTCCAAGTTCCCTCTAGGGAAGCTACATATTCATAGTGCCCGCTAGGGAACCTGCATTGTCCAAGTGCCCGCTAGGTAACCTAGATCGTCCAAGTGTCCGCTAGTAAACCTACATAGTCCAAGTTCCCGTTAGGTAACCTAGATAGGCCAAGTGCCCGCTAGTTAACCTACATAGTACAATGGCCCGCTAGTTGACCTAGATAGTCCAAGTGCCCGCTAGTTAACCTAGATAGTCAAAGTGCCCGCTAGTTAACCTCAGTAGTACAAATGTCCAATAGGGATCCTACATAATCCAAGTGCCCTCTAGGTAACCTAGATATTCCATGTTCCGGTTTGCTAACCTAGATAGTCCAAGTGCCCGCTATGTAACCTGTACTGTCCAAGTGCCCGCTAGGTTACTTACATAGTCCAAGTGCACGTTCGTTAACTTAGATAGTCCAAGTCGCGGTAGGTAACCAACATAGTCTAAGGGCCGCTAGGTAACCTATATAGTCCAAGTGCCCGCTAGTTAACCTATAGTCCAAGTGCCCTCTAGGTAACTTAAACAGTCCAAGTGCCCGCTAGGTTACCTGCATAGTCCAAGTGCCCGTTAGGTAACCTAGATAGTCCAAGTGCCCGCTAGGTAACCTCCATAGTCCAAGTGCCCGCTAGGTAACATCCATAGTCCAAGTGCCCGTTCGTTAACCTAGATAGTTCAAGTGCCCGCTAGGTAACCTAGACAGTCCAAGTGCCTGCTAGGTAACCTACATAGTCCAAGTGCCCGTTTGCTAACCTAGATCGTCAAAGGGCCCGCTAGTTAACCTACATAGTCCAAGGGCCCTCTAGTTAACCGAGATAGTCCAAGTGCCCGATAGTTAACCTACATTGTCCAAGTCCCTGATGGGGAACCTACATAGTCCAAGTATCCGCTAGGTAACCTACATAGTCCAAATGCCCACTAGTAACGTACGTAGTCCAAATGCCCGTTAGGTAACCTAGATAGTCCAAATGCCCGCTAGGGAACCTACATAGCCCAAGTGCCCGCTAGGTAACCTACATAGTCCAAATGCCCGCTAGAAACCTACATAGTCCAAGTGCAAGAAGGGAACCTACATAATCCAATTGCCCGCTAGGGAACCTACATAGTCCAAATGCCCGTTAGGTAACCTAGATAGTCCAAGTGCCCGCTAGTTAACCTACATAGTCCAATTGCCCGCTGGTTAACTTAAACAGTCCAAGTGCCCGCTAGGTTACCTGCATAGTCCAAGTGCCCGTTAGGTAACCTAGATAGTCCAAGTGCCCGCTAGGTAACCTACATAGTCCAAGTGCCCGCTAGGTAACCTAGATAGTCCAAGTACCCGTTAGCTAACCTAGATAGTCCAAGTGCCCGCTAGGTAACCTCCATAGTCCAAGTGCCCGCTAGGTAACCGCCATAGTCCAAGTGCCCTTTCGTTAACCTAGATAGTCCAAGTTCTTGTTAGCTAACCTACATAGTCCAAGTGCCCGTTCGTTAACCTAGATTGTTCAAGTGCCCGCCAGGTAACCTAGACAGTCCAATTGCCTGCTAGGTAACCTACATAGTCCAAGTGCCCGTTTGCTAACCTAGATCGTCAAAGGGCCCGCTAGTTAACCTACATAGTCCAAGTGCCCGCTAGTTAACCTACATTGTGCAAGTACCTGATGGGGAACCTACATAGTCCAAGTATCCGCTAGGTAGCCTACATAGTCCAAATGCCCGCTAGTAACGTACATAGTCCAAATGCCCGCTAGGGAACACATATAGTCCAAGTGCCCGTTAGAGAACTTACATAGTCAAAGCCGTGCTAGGGAACCTACATAGTCCAAGTGCCCGCTAGGGAACCTAGATAGTCCAAGAACCCGTTAGCTAACCTAGATAGTCCAAGTGCCCGCTAGGTAACCTCCATAGTCCAAGTGCCCGCTAGGTAACCTCCATAGTCCAAGTGCCCGTTCGTTAACCTAGATAGTCTAAGTTCCTGTTAGCTAAACTACATAGTCCAAGTGCCCGTTCGTTAACCTAGATAGTTCAAGTGCCCGCTAGGTAACCTAGAAAGTCCAAGTGCCTGCTAGGTAACCTACATAGTCCAAGTGCCCGCTAGGGAACCTACATAGTCCAAGTGCCCGCTAGGTAACCTACATAGTCCAAGTGCCCGTTAGTTAACCTAGATAGTCAAAGTGCCTGCTAGGTAACCTAGATAGTCCAAATGCCTGCTAGGGTACCCACATAGTCCAACTGCCCAATAGGGAACCAACATAGTCCAAGTGTCCAATGAGGAACCTACATAGTCCAAGTGCCCGATAGGGAATCTTCATATTCCAAGTGCCCGTTAGGGAACCCAGATTGTCCAAGTGCCCATAGGGAACCTATATAGTCCAAGTTCCCTCTAGGGAAGCTACATATTCATAGTGTCCGCTAGGGAACCTGCATTGTCCAAGTGCCCGCTAGTTAACCTAGATCGTCCAAGTGTCCGCTAGTAAACCTACATAGTCCAAGTTCCCGTTAGGTAACCTAGATAGGCCAAGTGCCCGCTAGTTAACCTACATAGTACAATGGCCCGCTAGTTGACCTAGATAGTCCAAGTGCCCGCTAGTTAACCTAGATAGTCAAAGTGCCCGCTAGTTAACCTAAGTAGTACAAATGTCCAATAGGGATCCTACATAATCCAAGTGCCCGCTAGGTAACCTAGATATTCCAAGTTCCGGTTTGCTAACCTAGATAGTCCATGTGCCCGCTATGTAACCTATACTGTCCAAGTGCGCGCTAGGTTACTTACATAGTCCAAGTACACGTTCGTTAACTTAGATAGTCCAAGTCGCGGTAGGTAACCAACATAGTCTAAGGGCCGCTAGGTAACATATATAGTCCAAGTGCCCGCTAGTTAACCTATAGTCCAAGTGCCCTCTAGGTAACTTAAACAGTCCAAGTGCCCGCTAGGTTACCTGCATAGTCCAAGTGCCCGTTATGTAACCTAGATAGTCCAAGTGCCCGCTAGGTAACCTCCATAGTCCAAGTGCCCGCTAGGTAACATCCATAGTCCAAGTGCCCGTTCGTTAACCTAGAGAGTCCAAGTTCCTGTTAGCTAACCTACAGAGTCCAAGTGCCCGTTCGTTAACCTAGATAGTTCAAGTGCCCGCTAGGTAACCTAGACAGTCCAAGTGCCTGCTAGGTAACCTACATAGTCCAAGTGCCCGTTTGCTAACCTAGATCGTCAAAGGGCCCGCTAGTTAACCTACATAGTCCAAGGGCCCTCTAGTTAACCTAGATAGTCCAAGTGCCCGCTAGTTAACCTACATTGTCCAAGTCCCTGATGGGGAGCCTACATAGTCCAAGTATCCGCTAGGTAACCTACATAGTCCAAATGCCCACTAGTAACGTACGTAGTCCAAATGCCCGTTAGGTAACCTAGATAGTCCAAATGCCCGCTAGGGAACCTACATAGCCCAAGTGCCCGCTAGGTAACCTACATAGTCCAAATGCCCGCTAGAAACCTACATAGTCCAAGTGCAAGAAGGGAACCTACATAATCCAATTGCCCGCTAGGGAACCTACATAGTCCAAATGCCCGTTAGGTAACCTAGATAGTCCAAGTGCCCGCTAGTTAACCTACATAGTCCAAGTGCCCGCTGGTTAACATAAACAGTCCAAGTGCCCGCTAGGTTACCTGCATAATCCAAGTGCCCGTTAGGTAACCTAGATAGTCCAAGTGCCCGCTAGGTAACCTACATAGTCCAAGTGCCCGCTAGGTAACCTAGATAGTCCAAGTAACCGTTAGCTAACCTAGATAGTCCAAGTGCCCGCTAGGTAACCTCCATAGTCCAAGTGCCCGCTAGGTAACCGCCATAGTCCAAGTGCCCTTTCGTTAACCTAGATAGTCCAAGTTCTTGTTAGCTAACCTACATAGTCCAAGTGCCCGTTCGTTAACCGAGATTGTTCAAGTGCCCGCCAGGTAACCTAGACAGTCCAAGTGCCTGCTAGGTAACCTACATAGTCCAAGTGCCCGTTTGCTAACCTAGATCGTCAAAGGGCCCGCTAGTTAACCTACATAGTCCAAGTGCCCGCTAGTTAACCTACATTGTGCAAGTACCTGATGGGGAACCTACATAGTCCAAGTATCCGCTAGGTAACCTACATAGTCCAAATGCCCGCTAGTAACGTACATAGTCCAAATGCCCGCTAGGGAACACACATAGTCCAAGTGCCCGTTAGAGAACTTACATAGTCAAAGCCCTGCTAGGGAACCTACATAGTCCAAGTGCCCGCTAGGGAACCTAGATAGTCCAAGAACCCGTTAGCTAACCTAGATAGTCCAAGTGCCCGCTAGGTAACCTCCATAGTCCAAGTGCCCGCTAGGTAACCTCCATAGTCCAAGTGCCCGTTCGTTAACCTAGATAGTCTAAGTTCCTGTTAGCTAAACTACATAGTCCAAGTGCCCGTTCGTTGACCTAGATAGTTCAAGTGCCCGCTAGGTAACCTAGAAAGTCCAAGTGCCTGCTAGGTAACCTACATAGTCCAAGTGCCCGCTAAGGAACCTACATAGTCCAAGTGCCCGCTAGGTAACCTACATAGTCCAAGTGCCCGTTAGTTAACCTAGATAGTCAAAGTGCCTGCTAGGTAACCTAGATAGTCCAAATGCCTGCTAGGGTACCCACATAGTCCAACTGCCCGATAGGGAACCAACATAGTCCAAGTGCCCAATGAGGAACCTACATAGTCCAAGTGCCCGATAGGGAATCTTCATATTCCAAGTGCCCGTTAGGGAACCCAGATTGTCCAAGTGCCCATAGGGAACCTATATAGTCCAAGTTCCCTCTAGGGAAACTACATATTCATAGTGCCCGCTAGGGAACCTGCATTGTCCAAGTGCCCGCTAGGTAACCTAGATCGTCCAAGTGTCCGCTAGTAAACCTACATAGTCCAAGTTCCCGTTAGGTAACCTAGATAGGCCAAGTGCCCGCTAGTTAACCTACATAGTACAATGGCCCGCTAGTTGACCTAGATAGTCCAAGTGCCCGCTAGTTAACCTAGATAGTCAAAGTGCCCGCTAGTTAACCTCAGTAGTACAAATGTCCAATAGGGATCCTACATAATCCAAGTGCCCTCTAGGTAACCTAGATATTCCATGTTCCGGTTTGCTAACCTAGATAGTCCAAGTGCCCGCCATGTAACCTGTACTGTCCAAGTGCCCGCTAGGTTACTTACATAGTCCAAGTGCACGTTCGTTAACTTAGATAGTCCAAGTCGCGGTAGGTAACCAACATAGTCTAAGGGCCGCTAGGTAACCTATATAGTCCAAGTGCCCGCTAGTTAACCTATAGTCCAAGTGCCCTCTAGGTAACTTAAACAGTCCAAGTGCCCGCTAGGTTACCTGCATAGTCCAAGTGCCCGTTAGGTAACCTAGATAGTCCAAGTGCCCGCTAGGTAACCTCCATAGTCCAAGTGCCCGCTAGGTAACATCCATAGTCCAAGTGCCCGTTCGTTAACCTAGATAGTTCAAGTGCCCGCTAGGTAACCTAGACAGTCCAAGTGCCTGCTAGGTAACCTACATAGTCCAAGTGCCCGTTTGCTAACCTAGATCGTCAAAGGGCCCGCTAGTTAACCTACATAGTCCAAGGGCCCTCTAGTTAACCGAGATAGTCCAAGTGCCCGATAGTTAACCTACATTGTCCAAGTCCCTGATGGGGAACCTACATAGTCCAAGTATCCGCTAGGTAACCTACATAGTCCAAATGCCCACTAGTAACGTACGTAGTCCAATTGCCCGTTAGGTAACCTAGATAGTCCAAATGCCCACTAGGGAACCTACATAGCCCAAGTGCCCGCTAGGTAACCTACATAGTCCAAATGCCCGCTAGAAACCTACATAGTCCAAGTGCAAGAAGGGAACCTACATAATCCAATTGCCCGCTAGGGAACCTACATAGTCCAAATGCCCGTTAGGTAACCTAGATAGTCCAAGTGCCCGCTAGTTAACCTACATAGTCCAATTGCCCGCTGGTTAACTTAAACAGTCCAAGTGCCCGCTAGGTTACCTGCATAGTCCAAGTGCCCGTTAGGTAACCTAGATAGTCCAAGTGCCCGCTAGGTAACCTACATAGTCCAAGTGCCCGCTAGGTAACCTAGATAGTCCAAGTACCCGTTAGCTAACCTAGATAGTCCAAGTGCCCGCTAGGTAACCTCCATAGTCCAAGTGCCCGCTAGGTAACCGCCATAGTCCAAGTGCCCTTTCGTTAACCTAGATAGTCCAAGTTCTTGTTAGCTAACCTACATAGTCCAAGTGCCCGTTCGTTAACCTAGATTGTTCAAGTGCCCGCCAGGTAACCTAGACAGTCCAATTGCCTGCTAGGTAACCTACATAGTCCAAGTGCCCGTTTGCTAACCTAGATCGTCAAAGGGCCCGCTAGTTAACCTACATAGTCCAAGTGCCCGCTAGTTAACCTACATTGTGCAAGTACCTGATGGGGAACCTACATAGTCCAAGTATCCGCTAGGTAGCCTACATAGTCCAAATGCCCGCTAGTAACGTACATAGTCCAAATGCCCGCTAGGGAACACATATAGTCCAAGTGCCCGTTAGAGAACTTACATAGTCAAAGCCGTGCTAGGGAACCTACATAGTCCAAGTGCCCGCTAGGGAACCTAGATAGTCCAAGAACCCGTTAGCTAACCTAGATAGTCCAAGTGCCCGCTAGGTAACCTCCATAGTCCAAGTGCCCGCTAGGTAACCTCCATAGTCCAAGTGCCCGTTCGTTAACCTAGATAGTCTAAGTTCCTGTTAGCTCAACTACATAGTCCAAGTGCCCGTTTGTTAACCTAGATAGTTCAAGTGCCCGCTAGGTAACCTAGAAAGTCCAAGTGCCTGCTAGGTAACCTACATAGTCCAAGTGCCCGCTAGGGAACCTACATAGTCCAAGTGCCCGCTAGGTAACCTACATAGTCCAAGTGCCCGTTAGTTAACCTAGATAGTCAAAGTGCCTGCTAGGTAACCTAGATAGTCCAAATGCCTGCTAGGGTACCCACATAGTCCAACTGCCCAATAGGGAACCAACATAGTCCAAGTGCCCAATGAGGAACCTACATAGTCCAAGTGCCCGATAGGGAATCTTCATATTCCAAGTGCCCGTTAGGGAACCCAGATTGTCCAAGTGCCTATAGGGAACCTATATAGTCCAAGTTCCCTCTAGGGAAGCTACATATTCATAGTGCCCGCTAGGGAACCTGCATTGTCCAAGTGCCCGCTAGTTAACCTAGATCGTCCAAGTGTCCGCTAGTAAACCTACATAGTCCAAGTTCCCGTTAGGTAACCTAGATAGGCCAAGTGCCCGCTAGTTAACCTACATAGTACAATGGCCCGCTAGTTGACCTAGATAGTCCAAGTGCCCGCTAGTTAACCTAGATAGTCAAAGTGCCCGCTAGTTAACCTAAGTAGTACAAATGTCCAATAGGGATCCTACATAATCCAAGTGCCCGCTAGGTAACCTAGATATTCCAAGTTCCGGTTTGCTAACCTAGATAGTCCATGTGCCCGCTATGTAACCTATACTGTCCAAGTGCGCGCTAGGTTACTTACATAGTCCAAGTGCACGTTCGTTAACTTAGATAGTCCAAGTCGCGGTAGGTAACCAACATAGTCTAAGGGCCGCTAGGTAACATATATAGTCCAAGTGCCCGCTAGTTAACCTATAGTCCAAGTGCCCTCTAGGTAACTTAAACAGTCCAAGTGCCCGCTAGGTTACCTGCATAGTCCAAGTGCCCGTTAGGTAACCTAGATAGTCCAAGTGCCCGCTAGGTAACCTCCATAGTCCAAGTGCCCGCTAGGTAACATCCATAGTCCAAGTGCCCGTTCGTTAACCTAGAGAGTCCAAGTTCCTGTTAGCTAACCTACATAGTCCAAGTGCCCGTTCGTTAACCTAGATAGTTCAAGTGCCCGCTAGGTAACCTAGACAGTCCAAGTGCCTGCTAGGTAACCTACATATTCCAAGTGCCCGTTTGCTAACCTAGATCGTCAAAGGGCCCGCTAGTTAACCTACATAGTCCAAGGGCCCTCTAGTTAACCTAGATAGTCCAAGTGCCCGCTAGTTAACCTACATTGTCCAAGTCCCTGATGGGGAACCTACATAGTCCAAGTATCCGCTAGGTAACCTACATAGTCCAAATGCCCACTAGTAACGTACGTAGTACAAATGCCCGTTAGGTAACCTAGATAGTCCAAATTCCCGCTAGGGAACCTACATAGCCCAAGTGCCCGCTAGGTAACCTACATAGTCCAAATGCCCGCTAGAAACCTACATAGTCCAAGTGCAAGAAGGGAACCTACATAATCCAATTGCCCGCTAGGGAACCTACATAGTCCAAATGCCCGTTAGGTAACCTAGATAGTCCAAGTGCCCGCTAGTTAACCTACATAGTCCAAGTGCCCGCTGGTTAACATAAACAGTCCAAGTGCCCGCTAGGTTACCTGCATAATCCAAGTGCCCGTTAGGTAACCTAGATAGTCCAAGTGCCCGCTAGGTAACCTACATAGTCCAAGTGCCCGCTAGGTAACCTAGATAGTCCAAGTACCCGTTAGCTAACCTAGATAGTCCAAGTGCCCGCTAGGTAACCTCCATAGTCCAAGTGCCCGCTAGGTAACTGCCATAGGCCAAGTGCCCTTTCGTTAACCAAGATAGTCCAAGTTCTTGTTAGCTAACCTACATAGTCCAAGTGCCCGTTCGTTAACCGAGATTGTTCAAGTGCCCGCCAGGTAACCTAGACAGTCCAAGTGCCTGCTAGGTAACCTACATAGTCCAAGTGCCCGTTTGCTAACCTAGATCGTCAAAGGGCCCGCTAGTTAACCTACATAGTCCAAGTGCCCGCTAGTTAACCTACATTGTGCAAGTACCTGATGGGGAACCTACATAGTCCAAGTATCCGCTAGGTAACCTACATAGTCCAAATGCCCGCTAGTAACGTACATAGTCCAAATGCCCGCTAGGGAACACACATAGTCCAAGTGCCCGTTAGAGAACTTACATAGTCAAAGCCCTGCTAGGGAACCTACATAGTCCAAGTGCCCGCTAGGGAACCTAGATAGTCCAAGAACCCGTTAGCTAACCTAGATAGTCCAAGTGCCCGCTAGGTAACCTCCATAGTCCAAGTGCCCGCTAGGTAACCTCCATAGTCCAAGTGCCCGTTCGTTAACCTAGATAGTCTAAGTTCCTGTTAGCTAAACTACATAGTCCAAGTGCCCGTTCGTTAACCTAGATAGTTCAAGTGCCCGCTAGGTAACCTAGAAAGTCCAAGTGCCTGCTAGGTAACCTACATAGTCCAAGTGCCCGCTAAGGAACCTACATAGTCCAAGTGCCCGCTAGGTAACCTACATAGTCCAAGTGCCCGTTAGTTAACCTAGATAGTCAAAGTGCCTGCTAGGTAACCTAGATAGTCCAAATGCCTGCTAGGGTACCCACATAGTCCAACTGCCCGATAGGGAACCAACATAGTCCAAGTGCCCAATGAGGAACCTACATAGTCCAAGTGCCCGATAGGGAATCTTCATATTCCAAGTGCCCGTTAGGGAACCCAGATTGTCCAAGTGCCCATAGGGAACCTATATAGTCCAAGTTCCCTCTAGGGAAACTACATATTCATAGTGCCCGCTAGGGAACCTGCATTGTCCAAGTGCCCGCTAGTTAACCTAGATCGTCCAAGTGTCCGCTAGTAAACCTACATAGTCCAAGTTCCCGTTAGGTAACCTAGATAGGCCAAGTGCCCGCTAGTTAACCTACATAGTACAATGGCCCGCTAGTTGACCTAGATAGTCCAAGTGCCCGCTAGTTAACCTAGATAGTCAAAGTGCCCGCTAGTTAACCTAAGTAGTACAAATGTCCAATAGGGATCCTACATAATCCAAGTGCCCGCTAGGTAACCTAGATATTCCAAGTTCCGGTTTGCTAACCTAGATAGTCCATGTGCCCGCTATGTAACCTATACTGTCCAAGTGCTCGCTAGGTTACTTACATAGTCCAAGTGCACGTTCGTTAACTTAGATAGTCCAAGTCGCGGTAGGTAACCAACATAGTCTAAGGGCCGCTAGGTAACCTATATAGTCCAAGTGCCCGCTAGTTAACCTATAGTCCAAGTGCCCTCTAGGTAACTTAAACAGTCCAAGTGCCCGCTAGGTTACCTGCATAGTCCAAGTGCCCGTTAGGTAACCTAGATAGTCCAAGTGCCCGCTAGGTAACCTCCATAGTCCAAGTGCCCGCTAGGTAACATCCATAGTCCAAGTGCCCGTTCGTTAACCTAGAGAGTCCAAGTTCCTGTTAGCTAACCTACATAGTCCAAGTGCCCGTTCGTTAACCTAGATAGTTCAAGTGCCCGCTAGGTAACCTAGACAGTCCAAGTGCCTGCTAGGTAACCTACATAGTCCAAGTGCCCGTTTGCTAACCTAGATCGTCAAAGGGCCCGCTAGTTAACCTACATAGTCCAAGGGCCCTCTAGTTAACCTATATAGTCCAAGTGCCCGATAGTTAACCTACATTGTCCAAGTCCCTGATGGGGAACCTACATAGTCCAAGTATCCGCTAGGTAACCTACATAGTCCAAATGCCCACTAGTAACGTACATAGTCCAAATGCCCGTTAGGTAACCTAGATAATCCAAATGCCCATAGGGAACCTACATAGCCCAAGTGCCCGCTAGGTAAACTACATAGTCCAAATGCCCGCTAGAACCCTACATAGTCCAAGTGCAAGAAGGGAACCTACATAATCCAAGTGCCCGCTAGGGAACCTACATAGTCCAAATGCCCGTTAGGTAACCTAGATAGTCCAAGTGCCCGCTAGTTAACCTACATAGTCCAAGTGCCCGCTGATTAACTTAAACAGTCCAAGTGCCCGCTGGGTTACCTGCATAGTCCAAGTGCCCGTTAGGTAACCTAGATATTCCAAGTGCCCGCTAGGTAACCTACATAGTCCAAGTGCCTGCTAGGTAACCTAGATAGTCCAAGTACCCGTTAGCTAACCTAGATAGTCCAAGTGCCCGCTAGGTAACCTCCATAGTCCAAGTGCCCGCTAGGTAACCGCCATAGTCGAAGTGCCCATTCGTTAACCTAGATAGTCCAAGTTCCTGTTAGCTAACCTACATAGTCCAAGTGCCCGTTCGTTAACCTAGATAGTTCAAGTGCCCGCCAGGTAACCTAGACAGTCCAAGTGCCTGCTAGGTAACCTACATAGTCCAAGTGCCCGTTTGCTAACCTAGATCGTCAAAGGGCCCGCTAGTTAACCTACATAGTCCAAGTGCCCGCTAGTTAACCTACATTGTGCAAGTACCTGATGGGGAACCTACATAGTCCAAGTATCCGCTAGGTAACCTACATAGTCCAAATGCCCTCTAGTAACGTACATAGTCCAAGTGCCCGTTAGGTAACCTAGATAGTCCAAATGCCCGCTAGGGAACACACATTGTGCAAGTGCCCGTTAGAGAACTTACATAGTCAAAGCCCTGCTAAGGAACCTACATAGTCCAAGTGCCCGCTAGGGAACCTAGATAGTCCAAGAACCCGTTAGCTAACCTAGATAGTCCAAGTGCCCGCTAGGTAACCTCCATAGTCCAAGTGCCCGCTAGGTAACCTCCATAGTCCAAGTGCCCATTCGTTAACCTAGATAGTCTAAGTTCCTGTTAGCTAAACTACATAGTCCAAGTGCCCGTTCGTTAACCTAGATAGTTCAAGTGCCCGCTAGGTAACCTAGACAGTCCAAGTGCCTGCTAGGTAACCTACATAGTCCAAGTGCCCGCTAGGGAACCTACATAGTCCAAGTGCCCGCTAGGTAACCTACATAGTCCAAGTGCCCGTTAGTTAACCTAGATAGTCAAAGTGCCTGCTAGGTAACCTAGATAGTCCAAATGCCCGCTAGGGTACCAACATAGTCCAACTGCCCGATAGGGAACCAACATAGTCCAAGTGCCCGCTAAGGGACCTACATAGTCCAAGTGCCCGCTAGGTAACCTACATAGTCCAAATGCCCGCTAGGGTACCCACAGAGTCCAACTGCCCGGTAGGGAACCAACATAATCCAAGTGCCCGCTAAGGGACCTACATAGTCCATGTGCCCGTTAGGGAACCTACATAGTCCAAGTGCGCTCTAGGGAACCTGCATCGTCCAAGTGCCCGCCAGTTAACATAGATAGTCTAAGTTCCCGCTAGTTAACCTAGATAGTCCAAGTGCCCGCTAGTTAACCTAGATAGTCCAAGTGCCCGCTAGGTAACCTAGATAGTCGAAGGGCCCGCTAGTTAACCTACATAGTCCAAGTGCCCGATAGGGAACCTACATAGTCCAAGTGCCCAATGAGGAACCTACATAGTCCAAGTGCCCAATAGGGAATCTTCATATTCCAAGTGCCCGTTAGGGTACCCAGATAGTCCAAGTGCCCATAGGGAACCTATATGGTCCAAGTGCCCTCTAGGGAAGCTACATATTCATAGTGCCCGCTAGGGAACCTGCATTGTCCAAGTGACCGCTAGTTAACCAAGATTGTCCAATTGTCCGCTAGTAAACCTACATAGTCCAAGTTCCCGTTAGGTAACCTAGATAGGCCAAGTGCCCGTTACCTAACCTAGATAGTCCAAGTGCCCGTTAGGTTACCTACATAGTCCACGTGCCGGTTCGTTAACCTAGATAGTCCAAGTGCCCGCTAGGTAACCTACATAGTCCAAGTGCCCTCGAATTAACCTACATAGTCCAAGTGCCCGTTAGGTAACCTAGACAGTCCATGTGCCCGCTAGGTAACCTCCATAGTCCAAGTGCCCGCTAATAAACCTATATAGTCCAAGTGCCCGCTAGGGAACCTGCATCGTCCAAGTGCCCGCTAGTTAATCTAGATAGTCCAAGTGCCCGCTAGTTAAGCTAGATAGTACAAGTGGCCGCTAGTTAACCTAGATCGTCCAAGTGCCCGCTAGTTAACCTACATAGTCCAAGGTCCGCTAGTTAACCTAGATATTCCAAGTGCCCGCTAGTTAACCTACATAGTCCAACTGCCTGATAGGGAACCTACATAGTCCAAGTGCCCGCTAAGGTACGAACATAGTCCAAGGGCCCGCTAGGGAACCTACATAGTCCAAGTGCCTGCTAGGTAAGCTAGATAGTCCAAGTGCCCGCTAGTTAACCTACATAGTCCAAGTGCCCACTGAGGAACCTACATAGTCCAAGTGTCCAAAAGGGAACCTACGTATTCCAACTGCACATTAGGGCACCTAGATAGTCCAAGTGCCCTCTAGGGAACCTACATAGTCAAAGTGCCCGCTAGGGAACCTGCATTGTACAAGTGCACTCTAGTTAACCTAGATAGTCCAAGTGCCCGCTAGGTAACCTAGATAGTCCAAGGGCCCGCTAGTTAACCTACATAGTCCAAGTGCCCAATGAGGAACCTACATAGTCCAAGTGCCCGATAGGGAATCTTCATATTCCAAGTGCCCGTTAGGGAACCCAGATTGTCCAAGTGCCCATAGGGAACCTATATAGTCCAAGTTCCCTCTGGGGAAGTTACATATTCATAGTGCCCGCTAGGGAACCTGCATTGTCCAAGTGCCCGCTAGTTAACCTAGATCGTCCAAGTCTCCGCTAGTAAACGTACGTAGTCCAGTTCCCGTTAGGTAACCTAGATAGGCCAAGTGCCCGCTAGTTAACCTACATAGTACAATGGCCCGCTAGTTGACCTAGATAGTCCAAGTGCCCGCTAGTTAACCTACATAGTCAAAGGGCCCGCTAGTTAACCTAAGTAGTACAAATGTCCTATAGGGATCCTACATAGTCCAAGTGCCCGCTAGGTAACCTAGATATTCCAAGTTCCGCTTTGCTAACCTAGATAGTCCAAGTGCCCGCTAGGTAACCTACGTAGTTCAAGTGCCCATTCGTTAACTTAGATAGTCCAAGTCGCGGTAGGTAACCAACATAGTCCAAGGGCCGCTAGGTAACCTTTATAGTCCAAGTGCCCGCTAATTAACCTATAGTCCAAGTGCCCTCTAGGTAACCTACATATTCCAAGTTCCCGCTAGGTAACCTAGATAGTCCAAGTGCCCGTTACCTAACCTAGATAGTCCAAGTGCCCGTTAGGTTAACTACATAGTCCACGTGCCCGTTCGTTAACCTAGATCGTCCAATTGCCCGCTAGGTAACCTACATAGTCCAAGGGCCGGCTAGGTAACCTTTAGAATCCAAGTGCCCGCTAGGTAATCTAGATAGTCCAGGTGAACGTTAGGTAACCTAGATAGTCCAAGTGCCCGCTAGTTAACCTACATAGTCCAAGTGCCCCCTGGTTAACTTAAACAGTCCAAGTGCCCGCTAGGTTACCTGCATAGTCCACGTGCCCGTTAGGTAACCTAGATAGTCCAAGTGCCCTCTACGTAACCTACATAGTCCAAGTGCCCGCTAGGTAACCTAGATAGTCCAAGTACCCGTTAGCTAACCTAGATAGTCCAAGTGCCCGCTAGGTAACCTCCATAGTCCAAGTGCCCGCTAGGTACCCTCCATAGTCCAAGTGCCCGTTCGTTAACCTAGATAGTCCAAGTTCCTGTTAGCTAACCTACATAGTCCAAGTGCCATTTCGTTAACCTAGATAGTTCAAGTGCCCGCTAGGTAACCAAGACAGTCCAAGTGCCTGCTAGGTAACCTACATAGTCCAAGTGCCCGTTTGCTAACCTAGATCGTCAAAGGGCCCACTAGTTAACCTACATAGTCCAAGGGCCCTCTAGTTAACCTAGATAGTCCAAGTGCCCGCTAGTTAACCTACATTGTCCAAGTCCCTGATGGGGAACCTACATAGTCGAAGTATCCGCTAGGTAACCTTCATAGTCCAAATGCCCGCTAGTAACGTACATAGTCCAAGTGCCCGTTAGGTAACCTAGATAGTCCAAATGCCCGTTAGGGAACACACATAGTCCAAGTGCCCGTTAGAGAACTTACATAGTCAAAGCCCTGCTAGGGAACCTACATAGTCCAAGTGCCCGCTAGGGAACCTAGATAGTCCACGTACCCGTTAGCTAACCTAGATAGTCCAAGTGCCCGCTAGGTAACCTCCATAGTCCAAGTGCCCGCTAGGTATCCTCCATAGTCCAAGTGCCCGTTCTTTAACCTATATAGTCCAAGTTCCTGTTAGCTAACCTACATAGTCCAAGTGCCCATTCGTTAACCTAGATAGTTCAAGTGCCCGCTAGGTAACCTAGACAGTCCAAGTGCCTGCTAGGTAACCTACATAGTCCAAGTGCCCTTTTGCTAACCTAGATCGTCAAAGGGCCCGCTAGTTAACCTACATAGTCCAAGGGCCCTCTAGGTAACCTACATAGTCCAAGTGCCCAATGAGGAACCTACATAGTCCACGTGCCCGATAGGGAAACTTCATATTCCAAGTGCCCGTTAGGGAACCCAGATAGTCCAAGTGCCCATAGGGAACCTATATGGTCCAAGTGCCCTCTAGGGAAGCTACATATTCATAATGCCCGCTAGGGAACCTGCATTGTCCAAGTGCCCGCTAGTTAACCAAGATTGTCCAAGTGTCCGCTAGTAAACCTACATAATCCAAGTTCCCGTTAGGTAACCTAGATAGGCCAAGTTCCCGCAAGGTAACCTACATAGTCCAAGTGCCCGCTAGATAACCTAGATATTCCAAGTTCCAGTTTACTAACCTAGATAGGCCAAGTGCCCGTTAGGTAACCTACATAGTCCATGTGCCCATTCGTTAACCTAGATAATCCAAGTGCCCGCTAGGTAACCTATATTGTCCAAGTGCCCGCTAGGTTACCTACATAGTCCAAGTGCACGTTCGTTAACTTAGATAGTCCAAGTCGCGCTAGTTAACCTATATAGTCCAAGGGCCCGCTGGGTAACCTATATAGTCCAAGTGCCCGCTAGTTAAACTATACTCCAAGTGCCCGCTAGGTAACCTACATATTCCAAGTTCCCGCTAGGTAACCTAGATAGTCCAAGTGCCCGTTACCTAACCTACATAGTCCAAGTGCCCGTTAGGTTACCTACATAGTCTACGTGCCGGTTCGTTAACCTAGATAGTCCAAGTGCCCGCTAGGTAACCTACATAGTCCAAGTGCCCGCTAATTAACCTACATAGTCCAAGTGCCCGTTAGGTAACCTAGACAGTCTAAGTGCCCGCTAGGTAACCTCCATAGTCCAAGTGCCCGCTAATAAACCTATATAGTCCAAGTGCCCGCTAGGGAACCTGCATCGTCCAAGTGCCCGCTAGTTAATCTAGATAGTCCAAGTGCCCGCTAGTTAAGCTAGATAGTCCAAGTGGCCGCTAGTTAACCTAGATCGTCCAAGTGCCCGCTAGATAACCTACATAGTCCAAGGTCCGCTAGTTAACCTAGATATTCCAAGTGCCCGCTAGTTAACCTACATAGTCCAAGGGCCCTCTATTTAACCTAGATAGTCCAAGTGCCCGCTAGGTAACCTAGATAGTCTAAGGGCCCGCTAGTTAACCTACATAGTCCAAGTGCCCGCTGAGGAACCTACATAGTCCAAGTGTCCGAAAGGGAACCTATGTATTCCAAGTGCCCATTAGGGCACCTAGATAGTCCAAGTGCCCATAGGGAACCTATATAGTCCAAGTGCCCTCTAGGGAACCTACATAGTCAAAGTGCCCGCTAGGGAACCTGCATTGTACAAGTGCCCTCTAGTTAACCTAGATAGTCCAAGTGCCCGCTAGGTAACCTAGATAGTCCAAGGGCCCGCTAGTTAACCTACATAGTCCAAGTGCCCAATGAGGAACCTACATAGTCCAAGTGCCCGATAGGGAATCTTCATATTCCAAGTGCCCGTTAGGGAACCCAGATTGTCCAAGTGCCCATAGGGAACTTATATAGTCCAAGTTCCCTCTAGGGAAGCTACATATTCATAGTGCCCGCTAGGGAACCTGCATTGTCCAAGTGACCGCTAGTTAACCTTGATCGTCCAAGGTTCCGCTAGTAAACCTACATAGTCCAAGTTCCCGTTAGGTAACCTAGATAGGCCAAGTGCCCGCTAGTTAACCTACATAGTACAATGGCCCGCTAGTTGACCTAGATAGTCCAAGTGCCCGCTAGTTAACCTAGATAGTCAAAGTGCCCGCTAGTTAACCTAAGTAGTACAAATGTCCAATAGGGATCCTACATAATCCAATTGCCCGCTAGGTAACCTAGATATTCCAAGTTCCGGTTTGCTAACCTAGATAGTCCAAGTGCCCGCTATGTAACCTATACTGTCCAAGTGCCCGCTAGGTTACTTACATAGTCCAAGTGCACGTTCGTTAACTTAGATAGTCCAAGTCGCGGTAGGTAACCAACAGAGTCTAAGGGCCACTAGGTAACCTATATAGTCCAAGTGCCCGCTAGTTAACCTATAGTCCAAGTGCCCTCTAGGTAACTGAAACAGTCCAAGTGCCCGCTAGGTTACCTGCATAGTCCAAGTGCCCGTTAGGTAACCTAGATAGTCCAAGTGCCCGCTAGGTAACCTCCATAGTCCAAGTGCCCGCTAGGTAACATCCATAGTCCAAGTGCCCGTTCGTTAACCTAGATAGTCCAAGTTCCTGTTAGCTAACCTACATAGTCCAAGTGCCCGTTCGTTAACCTAGATAGTTCAAGTGCCCGCTAGGTAACCTAGACAGTCCAAGTGCCTGCTAGGTAACCTACATAGTCCAAGTGCCCGTTTGCTAACCTAGATCGTCAAAGGGCCCGCTAGTTAACCTACATAGTCCAAGGGCCCTCTAGTTAACCTAGATAGTCCAAGTGCCCGCTAGTTAACCTACATTGTCCAAGTCCCTGATGGGGAACCTACATAGTCCAAGTATCCGCTAGGTAACCTACATAGTCCAAATGCCCACTAGTAACGTACGTAGTCCAAATGCCCGTTAGGTAACCTAGATAGTCCAAATGCCCGCTAGGGAACCTACATAGCCCAAGTGCCCGCTAGGTAACCTACATAGTCCAAATGCCCGCTAGAAACCTACATAGTCCAAGTGCAAGAAGGGAACCTACGTAATCCAAGTTCCCGCTAGGGAACCTACATATTCCAAATGCCCGTTAGGTAACCTAGATAGTCCAAATGCCCGCTAGGGTACCCACATAGTCTAAGTGCCCGCGAGGTAACCTACATTGTCCAAGTGCCCATTCATTAACCTAGATTTTCCAAGTGCCCTCTAGGTAACCTAGACTGTCCAAGTGCCCGCTTGGTTACCTACATAGTCCACGTGCCCGTTCGTTAACCTAGATAGTACAAGAGCCCGCTAGTTAACCTACATAGTCCAAGGGCCCGCTAGTTAACCTAGATAGTCCAAGTGCCCGCTAGTTAACCTACATTGTCCAAGTCCCTGATGGGGAACCTACATAGTCCAAGTATCCGCTAGGTAACCTACATAGTCCAAATGCCCGCTAGTAACGTACATAGTCCAAGTGCCCGTTAGGTAACCTAGATAGTCCAAATGCCCGCTAGGGAACCCACATAGTCCAAGTGCCCGTTAGAGAACTTACATAGTCAAAGCCCTGCTAGGGAACCTACATAGTCCAAGTGCCCGCTAGGTAACCTAGATAGTCCAAGTACCCGTTAGCTAACCTAGATAGTCCAAGTGCCCGCTAGGTAACCTCCATAGTCCAAGTGCCCGCTAGGTTACCTCCATAGTCCAAGTGCCCGTTCGTTAACCTAGATAGTCCAAGTTCCTATTAGCTAACCTACATAGTCCAAGTGCCCGTTCGTTAACCTAGATAGTTCAAGTGCCCGCTAGGTAACCTAGACAGTCCAAGTGCCTGCTAGGTAACCTACATAGTCCAAGTGCACGTTCGTTAACTTAGATAGTCCAAGTCGCGCTAGGTAACCTATATAGTCCAAGGGCCCGCTAGGTAACCTATATAGTCCAAGTGCCCGCTAGTTAAACTATAGTCCAAGTGCCCGCTAGGTAACCTACATATTCCAAGTTCCCGCTAGGTAACCTAGATAGTCCAAGTGCCCGTTACCTAACCTACATAGTCCAAGTGCCCGTTAGGTTACCTACATAGTCCACGTGCCGGTTCGTTAACCTAGATAGTCCAAGTGCCCGCTAGGTAACCTACATAGTCCAAGTGCCCGCTAATTAACCTACATAGTCCAAGTGCCCGTTAGGTAACCAAGACAGTCCAAGTGCCCGCTAGGTAACCTCCATAGTCCAAGTGCCCGCTAATAAACCTATATAGTCCAAGTGCCCGCTAGGGAACCTGCATCATCCAAGTGCCCGCTAGTTAATCTAGATAGTCCAAGTGCCCGCTAGTTAAGCTAGATAGTCCAAGTGGCCGCTAGTTAACCTAGATCGTCCAAGTGCCCGCTAGTTAACCTACATAGTCCAAGGTACGCTAGTTAACCTAGATATTCCAAGTGCCCGCTAGTTAACCTACATAGTCCAAGGGCCCTCTATTTAACCTAGATAGTCCAAGTGCCCGCTAGGGGACGTACATAGTCCAAGTGCCCGCTAGGTAACCTAGATAGTCTAAGGGCCCGCTAGTTAACCTACATAGTCCAACTGCCCGATAGGGAACCTACATAGTCCAAGTGTCCGCTAAGGTACGAACATAGTCCAAGTGTCCGCTAGTTAACCTACATAGTCCAAGTGCCCGCTGAGGAACCTACATAGTCCAAGTGTCCGAAAGGGAACCTACGTATTCCAAGTGCTCATTAGGGCACCTAGATAGTCCAAGTGCCCATAGGGAACCTATATAGTCCAAGTGCCCTCTAGGGAACCTACATAGTCAAAGTGCCCGCTAGGGAACCTGCATTGTACAAGTGCCCTCTAGTTAACCTAGATAGTCCAAGTGCCCGTTAGGTAACCTAGATAGTCCAAGGGCCCGCTAGTTAACCTACATAGTCCAAGTGCCCAATGAGGAACCTACATAGTCCAAGTGCCCGATAGGGAATCTTCATATTCCAAGTGCCCGTTAGGGAACCCAGATTGTCCAAGTGCCCATAGGGAACCTATATAGTCCAAGTTCCCTCTAGGGAAGCTACATATTCATAGTGCCCGCTAGGGAACCTGCATTGTCCAAGTGATCGCTAGTTAACCTAGATCGTCCAAGGTTCCGCTAGTAAACCTACATAGTCCAAGTTCCCGTTAGGTAACCTAGATAGGCCAAGTGCCCGCTAGTTAACCTACATAGTACAATGGCCCGCTAGTTGACCTAGATAGTCCAAGTGCCCGCTAGTTAACCTAGATAGTCAAAGTGCCCGCTAGTTAACCTAAGTAGTATAAATGTCCAATAGGGATCCTACATAATCCAATTGCCCGCTAGGTAACCTAGATATTCCAAGTTCCGGTTTGCTAACCTAGATAGTCCAAGTGCCCGCTATGTAACCTATACTGTCCAAGTGCCCGCTAGGTTACTTACATAGTCCAAGTGCACGTTCGTTAACTTAGATAGTCCAAGTCGCGGTAGGTAACCAACAGAGTCTAAGGGCCACTAGGTAACCTATATAGTCCAAGTGCCCGCTAGTTAACCTATAGTCCAAGTGCCCTCTAGGTAACTGAAACAGTCCAAGTGCCCGCTAGGTTACCTGCATAGTCCAAGTGCCCGTTAGGTAACCTAGATAGTCCAAGTGCCCGCTAGGTAACCTCCATAGTCCAAGTGCCCGCTAGGTAACATCCATAGTCCAAGTGCCCGTTCGTTAACCTAGATAGTCCAAGTTCCTGTTAGCTAACCTACATAGTCCAAGTGCCCGTTCGTTAACCTAGATAGTTCAAGTGCCCGCTAGGTAACCTAGACAGTCCAAGTGCCTGCTAGGTAACCTACATAGTCCAAGTGCCCGTTTGCTAACCTAGATCGTCAAAGGGCCCGCTAGTTAACCTACATAGTCCAAGGGCCCTCTAGTTAACCTAGATAGTCCAAGTGCCCGCTAGTTAACCTACATTGTCCAAGTCCCTGATGGGGAACGTACATAGTCCAAGTATCCGCTAGGTAACCTACATAGTCCAAATGCCCACTAGTAACGTACGTAGTCCAAATGCCCGTTAGGTAACCTAGATAGTCCAAATGCCCGCTAGGGAACCTACATAGCCCAAGTGCCCGCTAGGTAACCTACATAGTCCAAATGCCCGCTAGAAACCTACATAGTCCAAGTGCAAGAAGGGAACCTACGTAATCCAAGTTCCCGCTAGGGAACCTACATATTCCAAATGCCCGTTAGGTAACCTAGATAGTCCAAATGCCCGCTAGGGTACCAACATAGTCTAAGTGCCCGCGAGGTAACCTACATTGTCCAAGTGCCCATTCATTAACCTAGATTTTCCAAGTGCCCTCTAGGTAACCTAGACTGTCCAAGTGCCCGCTTGGTTACCTACATAGTCCACGTGCCCGTTCGTTAACCTAGATAGTACAAGAGCCCGCTAGTTAACCTACATAGTCCAAGGGCCCGCTAGTTAACCTAGATAGTCCAAGTGCCCGCTAGTTAACCTACATTGTCCAAGTCCCTGATGGGGAACCTACATAGTCCAAGTATCCGCTAGGTAACCTACATAGTCCAAATGCCCGCTAGTAACGTACATAGTCCAAGTGCCCGTTAGGTAACCTAGATAGTCCAAATGCCCGCTAGGGAACCCACATAGTCCAAGTGCCCGTTAGAGAACTTACATAGTCAAAGCCCTGCTAGGGAACCTACATAGTCCAAGTGCCCGCTAGGTAACCTAGATAGTCCAAGTACCCGTTAGCTAACCTAGATAGTCCAAGTGCCCGCTAGGTAACCTCCATAGTCCAAGTGCCCGCTAGGTTACCTCCATAGTCCAAGTGCCCGTTCGTTAACCTAGATAGTCCAAGTTCCTGTTAGCTAACCTACATAGTCCAAGTGCCCGTTCGTTAACCTAGATAGTTCAAGTGCCCGCTAGGTAACCTAGACAGTCCAAGTGCCTGCTAGGTAACCTACATAGTCCAAGTGCACGTTCGTTAACTTAGATAGTCCAAGTCGCGCTAGGTAACCTATATAGTCCAAGGGCCCGCTAGGTAACCTATATAGTCCAAGTGCCCGCTAGTTAAACTATAGTCCAAGTGCCCGCTAGGTAACCTACATATTCCAAGTTCCCGCTAGGTAACCTAGATAGTCCAAGTGCCCGTTACCTAACCTACATAGTCCAAGTGCCCGTTAGGTTACCTACATAGTCCACGTGCCGGTTCGTTAACCTAGATAGTCCAAGTGCCCGCTAGGTAACCTACATAGTCCAAGTGCCCGCTAATTAACCTACATAGTCCAAGTGCCCGTTAGGTAACCAAGACAGTCCAAGTGCCCGCTAGGTAACCTCCATAGTCCAAGTGCCCGCTAATAAACCTATATAGTCCAAGTGCCCGCTAGGGAACCTGCATCATCCAAGTGCCCGCTAGTTAATCTAGATAGTCCAAGTGCCCGCTAGTTAAGCTAGATAGTCCAAGTGGCCGCTAGTTAACCTAGATCGTCCAAGTGCCCGCTAGTTAACCTACATAGTCCAAGGTCCGCTAGTTAACCTAGATATTCCAAGTGCCCGCTAGTTAACCTACATAGTCCAAGGGCCCTCTATTTAACCTAGATAGTCCAAGTGCCCGCTAGGGGACGTACATAGTCCAAGTGCCCGCTAGGTAACCTAGATAGTCTAAGGGCCCGCTAGTTAACCTACATAGTCCAACTGCCCGATAGGGAACCTACATAGTCCAAGTGTCCGCTAAGGTACGAACATAGTCCAAGTGCCCGCTAGTTAACCTACATAGTCCAAGTGCCCGCTGAGGAACCTACATAGTCCAAGTGTCCGAAAGGGAACCTATGTATTCCAAGTGCCCATTAGGGCACCTAGATAGTCCAAGTGCCCATAGGGAACCTACATAGTCCAAGTGCCCTCTAGGGAACCTACATAGTCAAAGTGCCCGCTAGGGAACCTGCATTGTACAAGTGCCCTCTAGTTAACCTAGATAGTCCAAGTGCCCGCTAGGTAACCTAGATAGTCCAAGGGCCCGCTAGTTAACCTACATAGTCCAAGTGCCCAATGAGGAACCTACATAGTCCAAGTGCCTGATAGGGAATCTTCATATTCCAAGTGCCCGTTAGGGAACCCAGATTGTCCAAGTGCCCATAGGGAACCTATATAGTCCAAGTTCCCTCTAGGGAAGCTACATATTCATAGTGCCCGCTAGGGAACCTGCATTGTCCAAGTGACCGCTAGTTAACCTAGATCGTCCAAGGGTCCGCTAGTAAACCTACATAGTCCAAGTTCCCGTTAGGTAACCTAGATAGGCCAAGTGCCCGCTAGTTAACCTACATAGTACAATGGCCCGCTAGTTGACCTAGATAGTCCAAGTGCCCGCTAGTTAACCTAGATAGTCAAAGTGCCCGCTAGTTAACCTAAGTAGTACAAATGTCCAATAGGGATCCTACATAATCCAAGTGCCCGCTAGGTAACCTAGATATTCCAAGTTCCGGTTTGCTAACCTAGATAGTCAAGTGCCCGCTATGTAACCTATACTGTCCAAGTGCCCGCTAGGTTACTTACATAGTCCAAGTGCACGTTCGTTAACTTAGATAGTCCAAGTCGCGGTAGGTAACCAACATAGTCTAAGGGCCACTAGGTAACCTATATAGTCCAAGTGCACGCTAGTTAACCTATAGTCCAAGTGCCCTCTAGGTAACTTAAACAGTCCAAGTGCCCGCTAGGTTACCTGCATAGTCCAAGTGCCCGTTAGGTAACCTAGATAGTCCAAGTGCCCGCTAGGTAACCTCCATAGTCCAAGTGCCCGCTAGGTAACATCCATAGTCCAAGTGCCCGTTCGTTAACCTAGATAGTCCAAGTTCCTGTTAGCTAACCTACATAGTCCAAGTGCCCGTTCGTTAACCTAGATAGTTCAAGTGCCCGCTAGGTAACCTAGACAGTCCAAGTGCCTGCTAGGTAACCTACATAGTCCAAGTGCCCGTTTTCTAACCTAGATCGTCAAAGGGCCCGCTAGTTAACCTACATAGTCCAAGGGCCCTCTAGTTAACCTAGATAGTCCAAGTGCCCGCTAGTTAACCTACATTGTCCAAGTCCCTGATGGGGAACGTACATAGTCCAAGTATCCGCTAGGTAACCTACATAGTCCAAATGCCCACTAGTAACGTACGTAGTCCAAATGCCCGTTAGGTAACCTAGATAGTCCAAATGCCCGCTAGGGAACCTACATAGCCCAAGTGCCCGCTAGGTAACCTACATAGTCCAAATGCCCGCTAGAAACCTACATAGTCCAAGTGCAAGAAGGGAACCTACGTAATCCAAGTTCCCGCTAGGAAACCTACATATTCCAAATGCCCGTTAGGTAACCTAGATAGTCCAAATGCCCGCTAGGGTACCAACATAGTCTAAGTGCCCGCGAGGTAACCTACATTGTCCAAGTGCCCATTCATTAACCTAGATTTTCCAAGTGCCCTCTAGGTAACCTAGACTGTCCAAGTGCCCGCTTGGTTACCTACATAGTCCACGTGCCCGTTCGTTAACCTAGATAGTACAAGAGCCCGCTAGTTAACCTACATAGTCCAAGGGCCCGCTAGTTAACCTAGATAGTCCAAGTGCCCGCTAGTTAACCTACATTGTCCAAGTCCCTGATGGGGAACCTACATAGTCCAAGTATCCGCTAGGTAACCTACATAGTCCAAATGCCCGCTAGTAACGTACATAGTCCAAGTGCCCGTTAGGTAACCTAGATAGTCCAAATGCCCGCTAGGGAACCCACATAGTCCAAGTGCCCGTTAGAGAACTTACATAGTCAAAGCCCTGCTAGGGAACCTACATAGTCCAAGTGCCCGCTAGGTAACCTAGATAGTCCAAGTACCCGTTAGCTAACCTAGATAGTCCAAGTGCCCGCTAGGTAACCTCCATAGTCCAAGTGCCCGCTAGGTTACCTCCATAGTCCAAGTGCCCGTTCGTTAACCTAGATAGTCCAAGTTCCTGTTAGCTAACCTACATAGTCCAAGTGCCCGTTCGTTAACCTAGATAGTTCAAGTGCCCGCTAGGTAACCTAGACAGTCCAAGTGCCTGCTAGGTAACCTACATAGTCCAAGTGCCCGTTTGCTAACCTAGATCGTCAAAGGGCCCGCTAGTTAACCTACATAGTCCAAGTGCCTGATAGGTAACCTACATAGTTCAAGTGCCCAATGAGGAACCTATATAGTCCACGTGCCCGATAGGGAAATTTCATATTCCAAGTGCCCGTTAGGGAAACCAGATAGTCCAAGTGCCCATAGGGAACCTATATGGTCCAAGTGCCCTCTAGGGAAGCTACATATTCATAGTGCCCCCTAGGGAACCTGCATTGTCCAAGTGCCCGCTAGTTAACCAAGATTGTCCAAGTGTCCGCTAGTAAACCTACATAGTCCAAGTTCCCGTTAGGTAACCTAGATAGGCCAAGTGCCCGCAAGGTAATCTACATAGTCCAAGTGCCCGCTAGGTAACCTAGATATTCCAAGTTCCAGTTTACTAACCTAGATAGTCCAAGTGCCCGCTAGGTAACCTACATAGTCCAAGTGCCCATTCGTTAACCTAGACAGTCCAAGTGCCCGCTAGGTAACCTATACTGTCCAAGTGCCCGCTAGGTTACCTCCATAGTCCAAGTGCCCGCTAATAAACCTATATAGTCCAAGTGCCCGCTAGGGAACCTGCATCGTCCAAGTGCCCGCTAGTTAATCTAGATAGTCCAAGTGCCCGCTAGTTAAGCTAGATAGTCCAAGTGGCCGCTAGTTAACCTAGATCGTCCAAGTGCCCGCTAGTTAACCTACATAGTCCAAGGTCGGCTAGTTAACCTAGATATTCCAAGTGCCCGCTAGTTAACCTACATAGTCCAAGGGCCCTCTATTTAACCTACATAGTCCAAGTGCCCGCTAGGGGACGTACATAGTCCAAGTGCACGCTAGGTAACCTAGATAGTCTAAGGGCCCGCTAGTTAACCTACATAGTCCAACTGCCCGAAAGGGAACCTACATAGTCCAAGTGTCCGCTAAGGTACGAACATAGTCCAAGTGCCCGCTAGGGAACCTACATAGTCCAAGTGCCCGCTAGGTAACCTAGATAGTCCAAGTGCCCGCTAGTTAACCTACATAGTCCAAGTGCCCGCTGCGGAACCTACATAGTCCAAGTGTCCGAAAGGGAAGCTACGTATTCCAAGTGCCCATTAGGGCACCTAGATAGTCCAAGTGCCCATAGGGAACCTATATAGTCCAAGTGCCCTCTAGGGAACCTACATAGTCAAAGTGCCCGCTAGGGAACCTGCATTGTACAAGTGCCCTCTAGTTAACCTAGATAGTCCAAGTGCCCGCTAGGTAACCTAGATAGTCCAAGGGCCCGCTAGTTAACCTACATAGTCCAAGTGCCCAATGAGGAACCTACATAGTCCAAGTGCCCGATAGGGAATCTTCATATTCCAAGTGTCCGTTAGGGAACCCAGATTGTCCAAGTGCCCATAGGGAACCTATATAGTCCAAGTTCCCTGTAGGGAAGCTACATATTCATAGTGCCCGCTAGGGAACCTGCATTGTCCAAGTGCCCGCTAGTTAACCTAGATCGTCCAAGTGTCCGCTAGTTAACCTACATTGTCCAAGTCCCTGATGGGGAACCTACATAGTCCAAGTATCCGCTAGGTAACCTACATAGTCCAAATGCCCGCTAGTAACGTACATAGTCCAAGTGCCCGTTAGGTAACCTAGATAGTCCAAATGCCTGCTAGGGAACCCACATAGTCCAAGTGCCCGTTAGAGAACTTACATAGTCAAAGCCCTGCTAGGGAACCTACATAGTCCAAGTGCCCGCTAGGTAACCTAGATAGTCCAAGTACCCGTTAGCTAACCTAGATAGTCCAAGTGTCCGCTAGGTAACCTCCATAGTCCAAGTGCCCGTTCGTTAACCTAGATAGTCCAAGTTCCTGTTAGCTAACCTACATAGTCCAAGTGCCCGTTCGTTAACCTAGATAGTTCAAGTGCCCCTAGGTAACCTAGACAGTCCAAGTGCCTGCTAGGTAACCTACATAGTCCAAGTGCCCGTTTGCTAACTTAGATCGTCAAAGGGCCCGCTAGTTAACCTACATAGTCCAAGGGCCCTCTAGTTAACCTAGATAGTCCAAGTGCCCGCTAGTTAACCTACATTGTCCAAGTCCCTGATGGGGAACCTACATAGTCCAAGTATCCGCTAGGTAACCTACATATTCCAAATGCCCACTAGTAACGTACGTAGTCCAAATGCCCGTTAGGTAACCTACATAGTCCAAATGCCCGCTAGGGTACCCACATAGTCTAAGTGCCCGCGAGGTAACCTACATAGTCCAAGTGCCGATTCATTAACCTAGATTTTCCAAGTGCCCTCTAGGTAACCTAGACTGTCCAAGTGCCCGCTTGGTTACCTACATAGTCCACGTGCCCGTTCGTTAACCTAGATAGTACAAGAGCCCGCTAGTTAACCTACATAGTGCAAGGGCCCGCTAGTTAACCTAGATAGTCAAAGTGCCCGCTAGTTAACCTACATTGTCCAAGTCCCTGATGGGGAACCTACATAGTCCAAGTATCCGCTAGGTAACCTACATAGTCCAAATGCCCGCTAGTAACGTACATAGTCCAAGTGCCGTTCGTTAACCTAGATAGTCCAAGTTCCTGTTAGCTAACCTACATAGTCCAAGTGCCTGTTCGTTAACCTAGATAGTTCAAGTGCCCGCTTGGTAACCTAGACAGTCCAAGTGCCTGCTAGGTAACCTACATAGTCCAAGTGCCCGCTAGGGAACCTACATATTCCAAGTGCCCGTTAGTTTACCTAGATAGTCAAAGTGCCTTCTAGGTAACCTAGATAGTCCAAATGCCCGCTAGGATACCCACAGAGTCCAACTGCCCGATAGGGAACCAACATAGTCCAAGTGCCCGCTAAGGGACCTACATAGTCCAAGTGCCCGTTAGGGAACCTACATAGTCCAAGTGCCCTCTAGGGAACCTGCATCGTCCATGTGCCCGCTAGTTAACCTAGATAGTCCAAGTGCCCGCTAGTTAACCTACATAGTCCAAGGTCCGTTAGTTAACCTAGATAGTCCAAGTGCCCTCTAGTTAATCTACATAGTCCAAGGGCCCTCTAGTTAACCTCGATAGTCCAAGTGCCCGCTAGGGGACGTACATAGTCCAAGTGCCCGCTGGGCAACCTAGATAGTCCAAGTGCCCGCTAGATTACCTACATAGCCCAAGTGCCCGCTGAGGAACCTACATAGTCCAAGTGTCCGAAAGGGAACCTACGTATTCCAAGTGCCCGTTAGGGCACCTAGATAGTCCAAGTAACCATAGGGAACCTATATAGTCCAAGTGCCCTCTAGGGAAGCTACATAGTCAAAGTGCCCGCTAGGGAACCTGCATTGTACAAGTGCCCGCTAGTTAACCTAGATAGTCCCAGTGCCCACTAGGTAACCTAGATAGTCGAAGGGCCCGCTAGTTAACCTACATAGTCCAAGTGCCCGATAGGGAACTTACATAGTCCAAGTGCCCAATGAGGAACCTACATAGTCCAAGTGCCCGATAGGGAATCTTCATATTCCAAGTGCCCATTAGGGAACCCAGATAGTCCAAGTGCCCATAGGGAACCTATATGGTCCAAGTGCCGTCTAGGGAAGCTACATATTCATAGTGCCCGCTAGGGAACCTGCATCGTCCAAGTGCCCGCTAGTTAACCAAGATCGTCCAAGTGTCCGCTAGTAAACCTACATAGTCCAAGTTCCCGTTAGGTAACCTATATAGGCCAAGTGCCCGCAAGGTAACCTACATAGTCCAAGTGCAAGCTAGGTAACCTAGATATTCCAAGTTCCGGTTTGCTAACCTAGATAGTCCAAGTGCCCGCTAGGTAACCTACATAGTTCAAGTGCCCATTCGTTAACCTAGATAGTCCAAGTGCCCGCTAGGTAACCTATACTGTCCAAGAGCCCGCTAGGTTACGTACATAGTCCAAGTGCACGTTCGTTAACTTAGATAGTCCAAGTCGCGCTAGGTAACCTACATAGTCCAAAGGCCCGCTAGGTAACCTATATAGTCCAAGTGCCCGCTATTTAAACTATAGTCCAAATGCCCGCTAGGTAACCTACATATTCCAAGTTCCCGCTAGGTAACCAAGATAGTCCAAGTGCCCGTTACCTAACCTAGATAGTCCAAGTGCCCGTTAGGTTACCTACATAGTCCAAGTGCCCGCTAATTAACCTACATAGTCCAAGTGCCCGTTAGGTAACCTAGACAGTCCAAGTGCCCGATAGTTAACCTCAATAGTCCAAGTGCCCGCTAATTAACCTATATAGTCCAAGTGCCCGCTAGGGAACCTGCATCATCCAAGTGCCCGCTAGTTAATCTAGATAGTCCAAGTGCCCGCTAGTTAAGCTAGATAGTCCAAGCGGCCGCTAGTTAACCTAGATCGTCCAAGTGCCCGCTAGTTAACCTAGATCGCCCAAGTGCCCGCTAGTTAACCTACATAGTCCAAGGTCCGCTAGTTAACCTAGATATTCCAAGTGCCCGCTAGTTAACCTACATAGTCCAAGGGTCCTCTAGTTAACCTAGATAGTCCAAGTGCCCACTAGGGGAAGTACATAGTCCAAGTGCCCGCTAGGTAACCTAGATAGTCTAAGGGCCCGCTAGTTAACCTACATAGTCCAACTGCCCGATAGGGAACCTACATAGTCCAAGCGATCGCTAAGGGACGAACATAGTCCAAGTGCCCGCTAGGGAACCTACATAGTCCAAGAGCCCGCTAGGTAACCTAGATAGTCCAAGTGCCCGCTAGTTAACCTACATAGTCCAAGTGCCCGCTGAGGAACCTACATAGTCCAAGTGTCCGAAAGGGAACCTACGTATTCCAAGTGCCCATTAGGGCACCTAGATAGTCCAAGTGCCCATAGGGAACCTATATAGTCCAAGTGCCCTCTAGGGAACTTACATAGTCAAAGTGCCCGCTAGGGTACCTGCATTGTACAAGTGCCCTCTAGTTAACCTAGATAGTCCAAGTGCCCGCTAGGTAACCTACATAGTCCAAGAGCCGGCAGGTAACTTAGACAGTTCAAGTGCCCGCTAGGTTACCTGCATAGTCCAAGTGCCCGTTAGGTAACCTAGATAGTCCAAGTGCCCGCTAGGTAACCTACATAGTCCAAGTGCCCGCTAGGTAACCTAGATAGTCCAAGTACCCGTTAGCTAACCTAGATATTCCAAGTGCCCGCTAGGTAACCTCCATAGTCCAATTGCCTTCTAGGTAACCTCCATAGTCCAAGTGCCCACTAATTTACCTATATAGTCCAAGTGCCCGCTAGGGAAACTGCATCGTTCAAGTGCCCGCTAGTTAATCTAGATAGTCCAAGTGCCCGCTAGTTAACCTAGATAGTCCAAGTGCCCGCTATTTAACCTAGATTTTCCAAGTGCCCGCTAGTTAACCTACATAGTCCAAGGTCCGCTAGTTAACCTAGATATTCCAAGTGCCCCTTAGTTAACCTACATAGTCAAAGGGCCCTCTAGTTAACCTAGATAGTCCAAGTGCCCGCTAGGGGACATACATAGTCCAAGTGCCCGCTATGTAACCTAGATAGTCTAAGGGCCCGCTAGATAACCTACATAGTCCAATTGCCCGATAGGGAACCTACATAGTCCAAGTGCACGCTAAGGGACGAACATAGTCCAAGTGCCCGCTAGGGAACCTACATAGTCCAAGTGCCCGCTAGGTAACCTAGATAGTCCAAGTGCCCGCTAGTTAACCTACATAGTCCAAGTACCCGCTGAGGAACCTACATAGTCCAAGTGTCCGAAAGGGAACCTACGTATTCCAAGTGCCCATTAGGGCACCTAGATAGTCCAAGTGCCCATAGGGAACCTATATCGTCCAAGTGCCCTCTAGGGAACCTACATAGTCAAAGTCCCCGCTAGGGAACCTGCATTGTACAAGTGCCCTCTAGTTAACCTAGATAGTCCAAGTGCCCGCTAGGGAACCTAGATAGTCCAAGGGCCCGCTAGTTAACCTACAAAGTCCAAGTGCCCGATAGGGAACCTACATAGTCCAAGTGCCCAATGAGGAACCTACATAGTCCAAGTGCCCGATAGGGAATCTTCATATTCCAAGTGCCCGTTAGGGAACCCAGATAGTCCAAATACCCATAGGGAACCTACATAGTCCAAGTGCCCTCTAGGGAAGCTACATATTCATAGTGCCCGCTAGGGAACCTGCATTGTCCAAGTGCCCGCTAGTTAACCTAGATCGTCCAAGGGTCCGCTAGTAAACCTACATAGTCCAAGTTCCCGTTAGGTAACCTAGATAGGCCAAGTGCCCGCTAGTTAACCTACATAGTACAATGGCCCGCTAGTTGACCTAGATAGTCCAAGTGCCCGCTAGGTAACCTAGATAGTCAAAGTGCCCGCTAGTTAACCTAAGTAGTACAAATGTCCGATAGGGATCCTACATAGTCCAAGTGCCCGCTAGGTAACCTAGATATTCCAAGTTCCGGTTTGCTAACCTAGATAGTCCAAGTGTCCGCTAGGTAACCTACGTAGTCCAAGTGCCCATTCGTTAACCTAGATAGTCCAAGTGCCTGCTAGTTAACCTATACTGTCCAAGTGCCCGCTAGGTTACTTACATAGTCCAAGTGCACTTTCGTTAACTTAGATAGTCCAAGTCGCGGTAGGTAACCAACATAGTCCAAGGGCCGCTAGGTAACCTATATAGCCCAAGTGCCCGCTAGTTAGCCTATAGTCCAAGTGCCCTCTAGGTAACCTACATATTCCATGTTTCCGCTAGGTAACCTAGATAGTCCAAGTGCCCGTTACCTAACCTAGATAGTCCAAGTGCCCGCTAGGTAACCTACATAGTCCAAGGGCCGGCTAGGTAACCTTTAGAATACAAGTGCCCACTAGGTAATCTAGATAGTCCAGGTGCCCGTTAGGTAACCTAGATTGTCCAAGTGCCCGCTAGTTAACCTACACAGTCCAAGTGCCCGCTGGTTAACTTAAACAGTCCAAGTGCCCGCTAGGTTACCTGCATAGTCCAAGTGCCCGTTAGGTAACCTAGATAGTCCAAGTGCCCGCTAGGTAACCTACATAGTCCAAATGCCCGCTAGGTAACCTAGATAGTCCAAGTACCCGTTAGCTAACCTAGATAGTCCAAGTGCCCGCTAGGTAACCTCCATAGTCCAAGTGCCCGCTAGGTTACCTCCATAGTCCAAGTGCCCGTTCGTTAACCTAGATAGTCCAAGTTCCTGTTAGCTAACTTACATAGTCCAAGTGCCCGTTCGTTAACCTAGATAGTTCAAGTGCCCGCTAGGTAACCTAGACAGTCCAAGTGCCTGCTAGGTAACCTAAATAGTCCAAGTGCCCGTTTGCTAACCTAGATCGTCAAAGGGCCCGCTAGTTAACCTACATAGTCCAAGGGCCCGCTAGTTAACCTAGATAGTCCAAGTGCCCGCTAGTTAACCTACATTGTCCAAGTCCCTGATGGGGAACCTACATAGTCCAAGTATCCGCTAGGTAACCTACATAGTCCAAATGCCCGCTAGTAACGTACATAGTCCAAGTGCCCGTTAGGTAACCTAGATAGTCCAAATGCCCGCTAGGGAACCCACATAGCCCAAGTGCCCATTAGAGAACTTACATAATCAAAGCCCTGCTAGGGAACCTACATAGTCCAAGTGCCCGCTAGGGAACCTAGATAGTCTAAGTACCCGTTAGCTAACCTAGATAGTCCAAGTGCCCGCTAGGTAACCTCCATAGTCCAAGTGCCCGCTAGGTAACCTCCATAGTCCAAGTGCCCGTTCGTTAACCTAGATAGTCCAAGTTCCTGTTAGCTAACCTACATAGTCCAAGTGTCCGTTCGTTAACCTAGATAGTTCAAGTGCCCGCTAGGTAACCTAGACAGTCCAAGTGCCTGCTAGGTAACCTACATAGTCTCAGTGCCCGCTAGGGACCTACATAGTCCAAGTGCCCGCTAGGTAACCTACATAATCCAAGTGCCCGTTAGTTAACCTAGATAGTCAAAGTGCCTGCTAGGTAACCTAGATAGTCCAAATGCCCGCTAGGGTACCCACATAGTCCAACTGCCCGATAGGGAACCAACATAGTCCAAGTGCCCGCTAAGGGACCGACATAGTCCAAGTGACCGCTAGGGAACCTACATAGTCCAAATGCCCGTTAGGGTACCCACAGAGTCCAACTGCCCGATAGGGAACCAACATAGTCCAAGTGCCCGCTAAGGGACCTACATAGTCCAAGTGCCCGTTAGGGAACCTACATAGTCCAAGTGCCCTCTAGGGAACCTGCATCGTCCAAGTGCCCGCCAGTTAACATAGAGAGTCTAAGTTCCCGCTAGTTAATCTAGATAGTCCAAGTGCCCGCTAGTTAACATAGATCGTCCAAGTGCCCGCTAGTTATCCTACATAGTCCAAGGTCCGTTAGTTAACCTAGATAGTCCAAGTGCCCTCTAGATAACCTACATAGTCCAAGGGCCCTCTAGTTAACCTCGATAGTCCAAGTGCCCGCTAGGGGACGTACATAGTCCAAGTGCCCGCTGGACAACCTAGATAGTCCAAGTGCCCGCTAGTTAACCTACATAGTCCAAGTGCCCGCTGAGGAACCTACATAGACGAAGTGTCCGAAAGGGAACCTACGTATTCCAAGTGCCCGTTAGGGCACCTAGATAGTCCAAGTAACCATAGGGAACCTATATAGTCCAAGTGCCCTCTAGGGAAGCTACATAGTCAAAGTGCCTGCTAGGGAACCTGCATTGTACAAGTGCCCGCTAGTTAACCTAGATAGTCCAAGTGCCCGCTAGGTAACCTAGATAGTCGAAGGGCCCGCTAGTTAACCTACATAGTCCAAGTGCCCGATAGGGAACCTACATAGTTCAAGTGCCCAATGAGGAACCTACATAATCCAAGTGCCCGATAGGGAATCTTCATATTCCAAGTGCCCGTTAGGGAACCCAGATAGTCCAAGTGCCCATAGGGAACCTATATGGTCCAAGTGCCCTCTAGGGAAGCTACATATTCATAGTGCCCGCTAGGGAACCTGCATTGTCCAAGTGCCCGCTAGTTAACCAAGATTGTCCAAGTGTCCGCTAGTAAACCTACATAGTCCAAGTTCCCGTTAGGTAACCTAGATAGGCCAAGTGCCCGCAAGGTAACCTACATAGTCCAAGTGCCCGCTAGGTAACCTAGATATTCCAAGTTCCGGTTTACTAACCTAGATAGTCCAAGTGCCCGGTAGGTAACCTGCATAGTCCAAGTGCCCATTCGTTAACCTAGATAGTCCAAGTGCCCGCTAGGTAACCTATACTGTCCAAGTGCCCGCTAGGTTACCTACATAGTCCATGTGCACGTTCGTTAACTTAGATAGTCCAAGTTGCGCTAGGTAACATACATAGACCAAGGGCCAGCTAGGTAACCTATCTAGTCCAAGTGCCCGCTAGTTAAACTATAGTCCAAGTGCCCGCTAGGTAACCTACATATTCCAAGTTCCCGCTAGGTAACCTAGATAGTCCAAGTGCCCGTTACCTAACCTAGATAGTCCAAGTGCCCATTAGGTTACCTACATAGTCCACGTGCCGGTTCGTTAACCTAGATAGTCCAAGTGCCCGCTAATTAACCTACATAGTCCAAGTGCCCGCTAATTAACCTACATAGTCCAAGTGCCCGTTAGGTAACCTAGACAATCCAAGTGCCCGCTAGGTAACCTCCATAGTCCAAGTGCCCGCTAATTAACCTATATAGTCCAAGTGCCCGCTAGGGAACCTGCATCGTCCAAGTGCCCGCTAGTTAACCTAGATAGTCCAAGTGCCCGCTAGTTAACCTACATATTCCAAGGGCCCTCTATTTAACCTAGATAGTCCAAGTGCCCGCTAGGGGACGTACATAGTCCAAGTGCCCGCTAGGTAACCTAGATAGTCCAAGTGCCCGCTAGTTAACCTACATAGTCCAAGTGCCCGCTGAGGAACCTACATAGTTCAAGTGTCCGAAAGGGAACCTACGTATTCCAAGTGCCCATTAGGGCACCTAGATAGTCCAAGTGCCCATAGGGAACCTATATGGTCCAAGTGCCCTCTAGGGAAGCTACATATTCATAGTGCCCGCAAGGGAACCTGCATTGTCCAAGTGCCCGCTAGTTATCCTAGATCGTCCAAGGGTCCGCTAGTAAACCTACATAGTCCAAGTTCCCGTTAGGTAACCTAGATAGGCCAAGTGCCCGCTAGTTAACCTACATAGTACAATGGCCCGCTAGTTGACCTAGATAGTCCAAGTGCCCGCTAGTTAACGTAGCTAGTCAAAGTGCCCTCTAGTTAACCTAAGTAGTACAAATGTCCAATAGGGATCCTACATAATCCAAGTGCCCGCTAGGTAACCTAGATATTCCAAGTTCCGTTTTGCTAACCTAGATAGTCCAAGTGCCCGCTAGGTAACCTATACTGTCCAAGTACCCGCTAGTTTACTTACATAGTCCAAGTGCACGTTCGTTAACTTAGATAGTCCAAGTAGCGTTTGTTAACCAACATAATCTAAGGGCCGCTAGGTAACCTATATAGTCCAAGTGCCCGCTAGTTAACCTATAGTCCAAGTGCCCTCTAGGTAACTTAAACAGTCCAAGTGCCCGCTAGGTTACCTGCATAGTCCAAGTGCCCGCTAGGTAACCTAGACAGTCCAAGTGCCTGCTAGGTAACCTACATAGTCCAAGTGCCCGTTTGCTAACCTAGATCGTCAAAGGGCCCGCTAGTTAACCTACATAGTCCAAGGGCCCTCTAGTTAACCTAGATAGTCCAAGTGCCAGCTAGTTAACCTACATTGTCCAAGTCCCTGATGGGGAGCCTACATAGTCCAAGTATCCGCTAGGTAACCTACATAGTCCAAATGCCCACTAGTAACGTACGTAGTCCAAATGCCCGTTAGGTAACCTAGATAGTCCAAATGCCCGCTAGGGAACCTACATAGCCCAAGTGCCCGCTAGGTAACCTACATAGTCCAAATGCCCGCTAGAAACCTACATAGTCCAAGTGCAAGAAGGGAACCTACATAATCCAAGTGCCCGCTAGGGAACCTACATAGTCCAAATGCCCGTTAGGTAACCTAGATAGTCCAAATGCCCGCTAGGGTACCCACATAGTCTAAGTGCCCGCGAGGTAACCTACATAGTCCAAGTGCCCATTCATTAACCTAGATTTTCCAAGTGCCCTCTAGGTAACCTAGACTGTCCAAGTGCCCGCTTGGTTACCTACATAGTCCACGTGCCCGTTCGTTAACCTAGAAAGTACAAGAGCCCGCTAGTTAACCTACATAGTCCAAGGGCCCGCTAGTTAACCTAGATAGTCCAAGTGCCCGCTAGTTAACCTACATTGTCCATGTCCCTGATGGGGAACCTACATAGTCCAAGTATCCGCTAGGTAACCTACATAGTCCAAATGCCCGCTAGTAACGTACATAGTCCAAGTGCCCGTTAGGTAACCTAGATAGTCTAAATGCCCGCTAGGGAACCCACATAGTCCAAGTGCCCGTTAGAGAACTTAGATAGTCAAAGCCCTGCTAGGGAACCTACATAGTCAAAGTGCCCGCTAGGGAACCTAGATAGTCCAAGTAACCGTTAGCTAACCTAGATAGTCCAAGTGCCCGCTAGGTAACCTACATAGTCCAAGTGCCCGTTCGTTAACCTAGATAGTCCAAGTTCCTGTTAGCTAACCTACATAGTCCAAGTGCCCGTTCGTTAACCTAGATAGTTCAAGTGTCCGCTAGGTAACCTAGACAGTCCAAGTGCCTGCTAGGTAACCTACATAGTCCAAGTGCCCGCTAGGGAACCTACATAGTCCAAGGGCCCGCTAGTTAACCTAGATAGTCCAAGTGCCCGCTAGTTAACGTACATTGTCCAAGTCCCTGATGGGGAACCTACATAGTCCAAGTATCCGCTAGGTAACCTACATAGTCCAAATGCCCGCTAGTAACGTACATAGTCCAAGTGCCCGTTAGGTAACCTAGTTAGTCCAAATGCCCGCTAGGGAACCCACATAGTCCAAGTTCCCGTTAGAGAACTTACATAGTCAAAGCCCTGCTAGGGAACTTACATAGTCCAAGTGCCCGCTAGGGAACCTAGATAGTCCAAGTACCCGTTAGCAAACCTAGATAGTCCAAGTGCCCGCTAGGTAACCTCCATAGTCCAAGTGCCCGTTCGTTAACCTAGATAGTCCAAGTTCCTGTTAGCTAACCTACATAGTCCAAGTGCGCGTTCGTTAACCTAGATAGTTCAAGTGCCCGCTAGGTAACCTAGACAGTCCAAGTGCCTGCTAGGTAACCTACATAGTCCAAGTGCGCGCTAGGGAACCTACATAGTCCAAGTGCCCGTTAGTTAACCTAGATAGTCAAAGTGCTTTCTAGGTAACCTAGATAGTCCAAATGCCCGCTAGGATACCCACATAGTCCAACTGCCCGATAGGGAACCAACATAGTCCAAGTGCCCGCTAAGGGACCTACATAGTCCAAGTGCCCGTTAGGGAACCTACATAGTCCAAGTGCCCTCTAGGGAACCTGCATCGTCCATGTGCCCGCCAGTTAACATAGATAGTCTAAGTCCCCGCTAGTTAACCTAGATAGTCCAAGTGCCCGCTAGTTAACATAGATCGTCCAAGTGCCCGCTAGTTAACCTACATAGTCCAAGGTCCGTTAGTTAACCTAGATAGTCCAAGTGCCCGCTAGGTAACCTAGATAGTCGAAGGGCCCAATGAGGAACCTACATAGTCCAAGTGCCCGATAGGGAATCTTCATATTCCAAGTGCCCGTTAGGGAACCCAGATAGTCCAAGTGCCCATAGGGAACCTATATGGTCCAAGTGCCCTCTAGGGAAGCTACATATTCATAGTGCCCGCTAGGGAACCTGCATTGTCCAAGTGCCCGCTAGTTAACCAAGATTGTCCAAGTGTCCGCTAGTAAACCTACATAGTCCAAGTTCCCGTTAGGTAACCTAGATAGGCCAAGTGCCCGCAAGATAACCTACATAGTCCAAGTGCCCGCTAGGTAACCTAGATATTCCAAGTTCCGGTTTACTAACCTAGATAGTCCAAGTGCCCGGTAGGTAACCTACATAGTCCAAGTGCCCATTCGTTAACCTAGATAGTCCAAGTGCCCGCTAGGTAACCTATACTGTCCAAGTGCCCGCTAGGTTACCTACATAGTCCATGTGCACGTTCGTTAACTTAGATAGTCCAAGTTGCGCTAGGTAACATACATAGACCAAGGGCCCGCTAGGTAACCTATCTAGTCCAAGTGCCCGCTAGATAAACTATAATCCAAGTGCCCGCTAGGTAACCTACATATTCCAAGTTCCCGCTAGGTAACCTAGATAGTCCAAGTGCCCGTTACCTAACCTAGATAGTCCAAGTGCCCATTAGGTTACCTACATAGTCCACGTGCCGGTTCGTTAACCTAGATAGTCCAAGTGCCCGCTAATTAACCTACATAGTCCAAGTGCCCGCTAATTAACCTACATAGTCCAAGTGCCCGTTAGGTAACCTAGACAATCCAAGTGCCCGCTAGGTAACCTCCATAGTCCAAGTGCCCGCTAATTAACCTATATAGTCCAAGTGCCCGCTAGGGAACCTTCATCGTCCATGTGCCCGCTAGTTAATCTAGATAGTCCAAATGCCCGCTAGTTAACCTACATAGTCCAAGGGCCCTCTATTTAACCTAGATAGTCCAAGTGCCCGCTAGGGGACGTACATAATCCAAGTGCCCGCTAGGTAACCTAGATATTCTAAGGGCCCGCAAGTTAACCTACATAGTCCAACTGCCCGATAGGGAACCTACATAGTCAAAGTGCCCGCTAAGGGACGAACATAGTCCAAGTGCCCTCTAGGGAACCTACATAGTCCAAGTGCCCGCTAGGTAACCTAGATAGTCCAAGTGCCCGCTAGTTAACCTACATAGTCCAAGTGCCCGCTGAGGAACCTACATAGTCCAAGTGTCCGAAAGGGAACCTACGTATTCCAAGTGCCCATTAGGTCACCTAGATAGTCCAAGTGCCCATAGGGAACCTATATGGACCAAGTGCCCTCTAGGGAAGCTACATATTCATAGTGCCCGCAAGGGAACCTGCATTGTCCAAGTGCCCGCTAGTTATCCTAGATCGTCCAAGGGTCCGCTAGTAAACCTACATAGTCCAAGTTCCCGTTAGGTAACCTAGATAGGCCAAGTGCCCGCTAGTTAACCTACATAGTACAATGGCCCGCTAGTTGACCTAGATAGTCCAAGTGGCCGCTAGTTATCGTAGCTAGTCAAAGTGCCCTCTAGTTAACCTAAGTAGTACAAATGTCCAATAGGGATCCTACATAATCCAAGTGCCCGCTAGGTAACCTAGATATTCCAAGTTCCGGTTTGCTAACCTAGATAGTCCAAGTGCCCGCTAGGTAACCTATACTGTCCAAGTGCCCGCTAGGTTACTTACATAGTCCAAGTGCACGTTCGTTAACTTAGATAGTCCAAGTCGCGTTAGGTAACCAACATAATCTAAGGGCCGCTAGGTAACCTATATAGTCCAAGTGCCCGCTAGTTAACCTATAGTCCAAGTGCCCTCAAGGTAACTTAAACAGTCCAAGTGCCCGCTGGGTTACCTGCATAGTCCAAGTGCCCGCTAGGTAACCTAGACAGTCCAAGTGCATGCTAGGTAACCTACATAGTCCAAGTGCCCGTTTGCTAACCTAGATCGTCAAAGGGCCCGCTAGTTAACCTACATAGTCCAAGGGCCCTCTAGTTAACCTAGATAGTCCAAGTGCCCGCTAGGGGACGTACATAGTCCAAGTGCCCGCTAGGTAACCTAGATATTCTAAGGGCCCGCTAGTTAACCTACATAGTCCAACTGCCCGATAGGGAACCTACATAGTCCAAGATCCCGCTAAGGGACGAACATAGTCCAAGTGCCCTCTAGGGAACCTACATAGTCCAAGTGCCCGCTAGGTAACCTAGATAGTCCAAGTGCCCGCTAGTTAACCTACATAGTCCAAGTGCCCGCTGAGGAACCTACATAGTCCAAGTGTCCGAAAGGGAACCTACGTATTCCAAGTGCCCATTAGGGCACCTAGATAGTCCAAGTGCCCATAGGGAACTTATATGGTCCAAGTGCCGTCTAGGGAAGCTACATATTCATAGTGCCCGCAAGGGAACCTGCATTGTCCAAGTGCCCGCTAGTTATCCTAGATCGTCCATGGGTCCGCTAGTAAACCTACATAGTCCAAGTTCCCGTTAGGTAACCTAGATAGGCCAAGTGCCCGCTAGTTAACCTACATAGTACAATGGCCCGCTAGTTGACCTAGATAGTCCAAGTGCCCGCTAGTTAACGTAGCTAGTCAAAGTGCCCTCTAGTTAACCTAAGTAGTACAAATGTCCAATAGGGATCCTACATAATCCAAGTGCCCGCTAGGTAACCTAGATATTCCAAGTTCCGGTTTGCTAACCTAGATAGTCCAAGTGCCCGCTAGGTAACCTATACTGTCCAAGTGCCCGCTAGGTAACCTATACTGTCCAAGTGCCCGCTAGGTTACTTACATAGTCCAAGTGCACGTTCGTTAACTTAGATAGTCCAAGTCGCGTTAGGTAACCAACATAATCTAAGGGCCGCTAGGTAACCTATATAGTCCAAGTGCCCGCTAGTTAACCTATAGTCCAAGTGCCCTCTAGGTAACTTAAACAGTCCAAGTGCCCGCTAGGTTACCTGCATAGTCCAAGTGCCCGCTAGGTAACCTAGACAGTCCAAGTGCCTGCTAGGTAACCTACATAGTCCACGTGCCCGTTTGCTAACCTAGATCGTCAAAGGGCCCGCTAGTTAACCTACATAGTCCAAGGGCCCTCTAGTTAACCTAGATAGTCCAAGTGCCAGCTAGTTAACCTACATTGTCCAAGTCCCTGATGGGGAGCCTACATAGTCCAAGTATCCGCTAGGTAACCTACATAGTCCAAATGCCCACTAGTAACGTACGTAGTCCAAATGCCCGTTAGGTAACCTAGATAGTCCAAATGCCCGCTAGGGAACCTACATAGCCCAAGTGCCCGCTAGGTAACCTACATAGTCCAAATGCCCGCTAGAAACCTACATAGTCCAAGTTCAAGAAGGGAACCTACATAATCCAAGTGCCCGCTAGGGAACCTACATAGTCCAAATGCCCGTTAGGTAACCTAGATAGTCCAAATGCCCGCTAGGGTACCCACATAGTCTAAGTGCCCGCGAGGTTACCTACATAGTCCAAGTGCCCATTCATTAACCTAGATTTTCCAAGGGCCCTCTAGGTAACCTAGACTGTCCAAGTGCCCGCTTGGTTACCTATATAGTCCACGTGCCCGTTCGTTAACCTAGAAAGTACAAGAGCCCGCTAGTTAACCTACATAGTCCAAGTGCCCGCTAGTTAACCTACATTGTCCATGTCCCTGATGGGGAACCTACATAGTCCAAGTATCCGCTAGGTAACCTACATAGTCCAAATGCCCGCTAGTAACGTACATAGTCCAAGTGCCCGTTAGGTAACCTAGATAGTCCAAATGCCCCTAGGGAACCCACATAGTCCAAGTGCCCGTTAGAGAACTTAGATAGTCAAAGCCCTGCTAGGGAATCTACATAGTCCAAGTGCCCGCTAGGGAACCTAGATAGTCCAAGTACCCGTTAGCTAACCTAGATAGTCCAAGTGCCCGCTAGGTAACCTACATAGTCCAAGTGCCCCTTCGTTAACCTAGATAGTCCAAGTTCCTGTTAGCTAACCTACATAGTCCAAGTGCCCGTTCGTTAACCTAGATAGTTCAAGTGTCCGCTAGGTAACCTAGACAGTCCAAGTGCCTGCTAGGTAACCTACATAGTCCAAGTGCCCGCTAGGGAACCTACATAGTCCAAGGGCCCGCTAGTTAACCTAGATAGTCCAAGTGCCCGCTAGTTAACCTACATTGTCCAAGTCCCTGATGGGGAACCTACATTGTCCAAGTATCCGCTAGGTAACCTACATAGTCCAAATGCCCGCTAGTAACGTACATAGTCCAAGTGCCCGTTAGGTAACCTAGATAGTCCAAATGCCCGCTAGGGAACCCACATAGTCCAAGTGCCCGTTAGAGAACTTACATAGTCAAAGCCCTGCTAGGGAACTTACATAGTCCAAGTGCCCGCTAGGGAACCTAGATAGTCCAAGTACCCGTTAGCTAACCTAGATAGTCCAAGTGCCCGCTAGGTAACCTCCATAGTCCAAGTGCCCGTTCGTTAACCTAGATAGTCCAAGTTCCTGTTAGCTAACCTACATAGTCCAAGTGCCCGTTCGTTAACCTAGATAGTTCAAGTGCCCGCTAGGTAACCTAGACAGTCCAAGTGCCTGCTAGGTAACCTACATAGTCCAAGTGCCCGCTAGGGAACCTACATAGTCCAAGTGCCCGTTAGTTAACCTAGATAGTCAAAGTGCCTTCTAGGTAACCTAGATAGTCCAAATGCCCGCTAGGATACCCACATAGTCCAACTTCCCGATAGGGAACCAACATAGTCCAAGTGCCCGCTAAGGGACCTACATAGTTCAAGTGCCCGTTAGGGAACCTACATAGTCCAAGTGCCCTCTAGGGAACCTGCATCGTCCATGTGCCCGCCAGTTAACATAGATAGTCTAAGTTCCCGCTAGTTAACCTAGATAGTCCAAGTGCCCGCTAGTTAACCTACATAGTCCAAGGTCCGTTAGTTAACCTAGATAGTCCAAGTGCCCGCTAGGTAACCTAGATAGTCGAAGGGCCCAATGAGGAACCTACATAGTCCAAGTGCCCGATAGGGAATCTTCATATTCCAAGTGCCCGTTAGGGAACCCAGATAGTCCAAGTGCCCATAGGGAACCTATATGGTCCAAGTGCCCTCTAGGGAAGCTACATATTCATAGTGCCCGCTAGGGAACCTGCATTGTCCAAGTGCCCGCTAGTTAACCAAGATTGTCCAAGTGTCCGCTAGTAAACCTACATAGTCCAAGTTCCCGTTAGGTAACCTAGATAGGCCAAGTGCCCGCAAGATAACCTACATAGTCCAAGTGCCCGCTAGGTAACCTAGATATTCCAAGTTCCGGTTTACTAACCTAGATAGTCCAAGTGCCCGCTAGGTAACCTACATAGTCCAAGTGCCCATTCGTTAACCTAGATAGTCCAAGTGCCCGCTAGGTAACCTATACTGTCCAAGTGCCCGCTAGGTTACCTACATAGTCCATGTGCACGTTCGTTAACTTAGATAGTCCAAGTTGCGCTAGGTAACATACATAGACCAAGGGCCCGCTAGGTAACCTATCTAGTCCAAGTGCCCGCTAGTTAAACTATAGTCCAAGTGCCCGCTAGGTAACCTACATATTCCAAGTTCCCGCTAGGTAACCTAGATAGTCCAAGTGCCCGTTACCTAACCTAGATAGTCCAAGTGCCCATTAGGTTACCTACATAGTCCACGTGCCGGTTCGTTAACCTAGATAGTCCAAGTGCCCGCTAATTAACCTACATAGTCCAAGTGCCCGCTAATTAACCTACATAGTCCAAGTGCCCGTTAGGTAACCTAGACAATCCAAGTGCCCGCTAGGTAACCTCCATAGTCCAAGTGCCCGCTAATTAACCTATATAGTCCAAGTGCCCGCTAGGGAACCTTCATCGTCCAAGTGCCCGCTAGTTAATCTAGATAGTCCAAGTGCCCGCTAGTTAACCTACATAGTCCAAGGGCCCTCTATTTAACCTAGATAGTCCAAGTGCCCGCTAGGGGACGTACATAGTACAAGTGCCCGCTAGGTAACCTAGATATTCTAAGGGCCCGCTAGTTAACCTACATAGTCCAACTGCCCGATAGGGAACCTACATAGTCCAAGATCCCGCTAAGGGACGAACATAGTCCAAGTGCCCGCTAGGGAACCTACATAGTCCAAGTGCCCGCTAGGTAACCTAGATAGTCCAAGTGCCCGCTAGTTAACCTACATAGTCCAAGTGCCCGCTGAGGAACCTACATAGTCCAAGTGTCCGAAATGGAACCTACGTATTCCAAGTGCCCATTAGGGCACCTAGATAGTCCAAGTGCCCATAGGGAACCTATATGGTCCAAGTGCCCTCTAGGGAAGCTACATATTCATAGTGCCCGCAAGGGAACCTGCATTGTCCAAGTGCCCGCTAGTTATCCTAGATCGTCCAAGGGTCCGCTAGTAATCCTACATAGTCCAAGTTCCCGTTAGGTAACCTAGATAGGCCAAGTGTCCGCTAGTTAACCTACATAGTACAATGGCCCGCTAGTTGACCTAGATAGTCCAAGTGCCCGCTAGTTAACCTAGCTAGTCAAAGTGCCCTCTAGTTAACCTAAGTAGTACAAATGTCCAATAGGGATCCTACATAATCCAAGTGCCCGCTAGGTAACCTAGATATTCCAAGTTCCGGTTTGCTAACCTAGATAGTCCAAGTGCCCGCTAGGTAACCTATACTGTCCAAGTGCCCGCTAGGTTACTTACATAGTCCAAGTGCACGTTCGTTAACTTAGATAGTCCAAGTCGCGTTAGGTAACCAACATAATCTAAGGGCCGCTAGGTAACCTATATAGTCCAAGTGCCCGCTAGTTAACCTATAGTCCAAGTGCACTCAAGGTAACTTAAACAGTCCAAGTGCCCGCTAGGTTACCTGCATAGTCCAAGTGCCCGCTAGGTAACCTAGACAGTCCAAGTGCCTGCTAGGTAACCTACATAGTCCAAGTGCCCGTTTGCTAACCTAGATCGTCAAAGGGCCCGCTAGTTAACCTACATAGTCCAAGGGCCCTCTAGTTAACCTAGATAGTCCAAGTGCCAGCTAGTTAACCTACATTGTCCAAGTCCCTGATGGGGAGCCTACATAGTCCAAGTATCCGCTAGGTAACCTACATAGTCCAAATGCCCACTAGTAACGTACGTAGTCCAAATGCCCGTTAGGTAACCTAGATAGTCCAAATGCCCGCTAGGGAACCTACATAGCCCAAGTGCCCGCTAGGTAACCTACATAGTCCAAATGCCCGCTAGAAACCTACATAGTCCAAGTGCAAGAAGGGAACCTACATAATCCAAGTGCCCGCTAGGGAACCTACATAGTCCAAATGCCCGTTAGGTAACCTAGATAGTCCAAATGCCCGCTAGGGTACCCACATAGTCTAAGTGCCCGCGAGGTAACCTACATTGTCCAAGTGCCCATTCATTAACCTAGATTTTCCAAGTGCCCTCTAGGTAACCTAGACTGTCCAAGTGCCCGCTTGGTTACCTACATAGTCCACGTGCCCGTTCGTTAACCTAGAAAGTACAAGAGCCCGCTAGTTAACCTACATAGTCCAAGGGCCCGCTAGTTAACCTAGATAGTCCAAGTGCCCGCTAGTTAACCTACATTGTCCATGTCCCTGATGGGGAACCTACATAGTCCAAGTATCCGCTAGGTAACCTACATAGTCCAAATGCCCGCTAGTAACGTACATAGTCCAAGTGCCCGTTAGGTAACCTAGATAGTCCAAATGCCCGCTAGGGAACCCACATAGTCCAAGTGCCCGTTAGAGAACTTAGATAGTCAAAGCCCTGCTAGGGAACCTACATAGTCCAAGTGCCCGCTAGGGAACCTACATAGTCCAAGTGCCCGTTAGTTAACCTAGATAGTCAAAGTGCCTTCTAGGTAACCTAGATAGTCCAAATGCCCGCTAGGATACCCACATAGTCCAACTGCCCGATAGGGAACCAACATAGTCCAAGTGCCCGCTAAGGGACCTACATAGTCCAAGTGCCCGTTAGGGAACCTACATAGTCCAAGTGCCCTCTAGGGAACCTGCATCGTCCATGTGCCCGCCAGTTAACATAGATAGTCTAAGTTCCCGCTAGTTAACCTAGATAGTCCAAGTGCCCGCTAGTTAACATAGATCGTCCAAGTGCCCGCTAGTTAACCTACATAGTCCAAGGTCCGTTAGTTAACCTAGATAGTCCAAGTGCCCTCTAGTTAACCTACATAGTCCAAGGGCCCTCTAGTTAACCTCGATATTCCAAGTGCCCGCTAGGGGACGTACATAGTCCAAGTGCCCGCTGGGCAACCTAGATAGTCCAAGTGCCCGCTTGTTAACCTACATAGTCCAAGTGTCCGAAAGGGAACCTACGTATTCCAAGTGCCCGTTAGGGCACCTAGATAGTCCAAGTAACCATAGGGAACCTATATAGTCCAAGTGCCCTCTAGGGAACCTACATAGTCAAAGTGCCCGCTAGGGAACCTGCATTGTACAAGTGCCCGCTAGTTAACCTAGATAGTCGAAGGGCCCGCTAGTTAACCTACATAGTCCAAGTGCCCGATAGGGAACCTACATAGTCCAAGTGCCCAATGAGGAACCTACATAGTCCAAGTGCCCGATAGGGAATCTTCATATTCCAATTGCCCGTTAGGGAACCCAGATAGTCCAAGTGCCCATAGGGAACCTATATGGTCCAAGTGCCCTCTAGGGAAGCTACATATTCATAGTGCCCGCTAGGGAACCTGCATCGTCCAAGTGCCCGCTAGTTAACCAAGATCGTCCAAGTGTCCGCTAGTAAACCTACATAGTCCAAGTTCCCGTTAGGTAACCTAGATAGGCCAAGTGCCCGCAAGGTAACCTACATAGTCCAAGTGCCCGCTAGGTAACCTAGATATTCCAAGTTCCGGTTTACTAATCTAGATAGTCCAAGAGCCCGCTAGGTAACCTACATAGTCCAAGTGCCCATTCGTTAACCTAGATAGTCCAAGTGCACGCTAGGTAACCTATATTGTCCAAGTGCCCGCTAGGTTACCTACATAGTCCATGTGCACGTTCGTTAACTTAGATAGTCCAAGTCGCGCTAGGTAACCTACATAGTCCAAAGGCCCGCTAGGTAACCTATATAGTCCAAGTGCCCGCTAGTTAAACTATAGTCCAAGTGCCCGCTAGGTAACCTACATATTCCAAGTTCCCGCTATGTATCCAAGATAGTCCAAGTGCCCGTTACCTAACCTAGATAGTCCAAGTGCCCGTTAGGTTACCTACATAGTCCAAGTGCCCGCTAATTAACCTACATAGTCCAAGTGCCCGTTAGGTAACCTAGACAGTCCAAGTGCCCGATAGTTAACCTCCATAGTCCAAGTGCCCGCTAATTAACCTATATAGTCCAAGTGCCCGCTAGGGAACCTGCATCATCCATGTGCCCGCTAGTTAATCTAGATAGTCCAAGTGCCCGCTAGTTAAGCTAGATAGTCCAAGTGGCCGATAGTTAACCTAGATTGCCCAAGTGCCCGCTAGTTAACCTACATAGTCCAAGGTCCGCTAGTTAACCTAGATATTCCAAGTGCCCGCTAGTTAACCTACATAGTCCAAGGGCCCTCTAGTTAACCTAGATAGTCCAAGTGCCCACTAGGGGAAGTACATAGTCCAAGTGCCCGCTAGGTAACCTAGATAGTCTAAGGGCCCGCTAGTTAACCTACATAGTCCAACTGCCCGATAGGAAACCTACATAGTCCAAGCGCTCGCTAAGGGACGAACATAGTCCAAGTGCCCGCTAGGGAACATACATAGTCCAAGTGCCCGCTAGGGAACCTACATAGTCCAAGTGCCCGCTAGGTAACCTAGATAGTCCAAGTGCCCGCTACTTAACCTACATAGTCCAAGTGCCCGCTGAGGAACCTACATAGTCCAAGTGTCCGAAAGGGAACCTACGTATTCCATGTGCCCATTAGGGCACCTAGATAGTCCAAGTGCCCATAGGGAACCTATATAGTCCAAGTGCCCTCTAGGGAACTTACATAGTCAAAGTGCCCGCTAGGGTACCTGCATTGTACAAGTGCCCTCTAGTTAACCTAGATAGTCCAAGTGCCCGCTAGGTAACCTAGATAGTCCAAGGGCCTGCTAGTTAACCTACATAGTCCAACGGCCCTCTAGTTAACCTAGATAGTCCAAGTCCCCGCTGGAGGACGTACATAGTCCAAGTGCCCGCTAGGTAACCTAGATAGTCTACGGGCCCGCTAGTTAACCTACATAGTCCAACTGCCCGATAGGGAACCTACGTAGTCCAAGTGCCCGCTAAGGGACGAACATAGTCTAAGTGCCCGCTAGGGAACCTGCATAGTCAAAGTGCCCGATAGGTAACCTAGATAGTCCAAGTGCCCGCTAGTAAACCTACATAGTCCAAGTGCCCACTGAGGAACCTGCATAGTCCAAGTGTCCGAAAGGGAACCTACGTATTCCAAGTGCCCATTAGGGCACCTAGATAGTCCAAGTGCCCATAGGGAACCTATATCGTCCAAGTGCCCTCTAGGGAACCTACATAGTCAAAGTGCCCGCTAGGGAACCTGCATTGTACAAGTGACCTCTAGTTAACCTAGATAGTCCAAGTGCGCGCTAGGTAACCTAGATAGTCCAAGGGCCCGCTAGTTAACCTACAAAGTCCAAGTGCCCGATAGGAACCTACATAGTCCAAGTGCCCAATGAGGAACCTACATAGTCCAAGTGCCCGATAGGGAATCTTCATATTCCAAGTGCCCGTTAGGGAACCCAGATAGTCCAAGTGCCCATAGGGAACCTACATAATCCAAGTGCCCTCTAGGGAAGCTACATATTCATAGTGCCCGCTAGGGAACCTGCATTGTCCAAGTGCCCGCTAGTTAACCTAGATCGTCCAAGTGTCTGCTAGTAAACCTACATAGTCCAAGTTCCCGTTAGGTAACCTAGATAGGCCAAGTGCCCGCTAGTTAACCTACATAGTACAATGGCCCGCTAGTTGACCTAGATAGTCCAAGTGCCCGCTAGTTAACCTAGATAGTCAAAGTGCCCGCTAGTTAACCTCAGTAGTACAAATGTCCAATAGGGATCCTACATAATCCAAGTGCCCGCTAGGTAACCTAGATATTCCATGTTCCGGTTTGCTAACCTAGATAGTCCAAGTGCCCGCTATGTAACCTGTACTGTCCAAGTGCCCGCTAGGTTACTTACATAGTCCAAGTGCACGTTCGTTAACTTAGATAGTCCAAGTCGCGGTAGGTAACCAACATAGTCTAATGGCCGCTAGGTAACCTATATAGTCCAAGTGCCCGCTAATTAACCTATATAGTCCAAGTACCCGCTAGGGAACCTTCATCGTCCAAGTGCCCGCTAGTTAATCTAGATAGTCCAAGTGCCCGCTAGTTAACCTACATAGTCCAAGGGCCCTCTATTTAACCTAGATAGTCCAAGTGCCCGCTAGGGGACGTACATAGTCCAAGTGCCCGCTAGGTAACCTAGATATTCTAAGGGCCCGCTAGTTAACCTACATAGTCCAACTGCCCGATAGGGAACCTACATAGTCCAAGATCCCGCTAAGGGACGAACATAGTCCAAGTGCCCGCTAGGGAACCTACATAGTCCAAGTGCCCGCTAGGTAACCTAGATAGTCCAAGTGCCCGCTAGTTAACCTACATAGTCCAAGTGCCCGCTGAGGAACCTACATAGTCCAAGTGTCCGAAAGGGAACCTACGTATTCCAAGTGCCCATTAGGGCACCTAGATAGTCCAAGTGCCCATAGGGAACCTATATGGTCCAAGTGCCCTCTAGGGAAGCTACATATTCATAGTGCCCGCTAGGGAACCTGCATTGTCCAAGTGCCCGCTAGTTATCCTAGATCGTCCAAGGGTCCGCTAGTAAACCTACATAGTCCAAGTTCCCGTTAGGTAACCTAGATAGGCCAAGTGCCCGGTAGTTAACCTACATAGTACAATGGCCCGCTAGTTGACCTAGATAGTTCAAGTGCCCGCTAGTTAACCTAAGTAGTACAAATGTCCGATAGGGATCCTACATAGTCCAAGTGCCCGCTAGGTAACCTAGATATTCCAAGTTCCGGTTTGCTAACCTAGATAGTCCAAGTGCCCGCTAGGTAACCTACATAGTCCAAGTGCCCATTCGTTAACCTAGATAGTCCAAGTGCCCGCTAGGTAACCTATACTGTCCAAGTGCCTGCTAGGTTACCTACATAGTCCAAGTGCACGTTCGTTAACTTAGATAGTCCAAGTCGCGCTAGGTAACCTACATAGTCCAAGGGCCACTAGGTAACCTATAGTCCAAGTGCCCTCTAGGTAACCTACATATTCCAAGTTCCCGCTAGGTAACCTAGATAGTCAAAGTGCCCGTTACCTAACCTAGATAGTCCAAGTGCCCGTGAGGTTACCTACATAGTCCACGTGCCCGTTCGTTAACCTAGATAGTACAATTGCCCGCTAGGTAACCTACATAGTCCAAGAGCCGGCAGGTAACTTAGACAGTTCAAGTGCCCGCTAGGTTACCTGCATAGTCCAAGTGCCCGTTAGGTAACCTAGATAGTCCAAGTGCCTGCTAGGTAACCTACATAGTCCAAGTGCCCGCTAGGTAACCTAGATAGTCCAAGTACCCGTTAGCTAACCTAGATAGTCCAAGTGCCCGCTAGGTAACCTCCATAGTCCAATTGCCTTCTAGGTAACCTCCATAGTCCAAGTGCCCACTAATTTACCTATATAGTCCAAGTGCCGGCTAGGGAAACTGCATCGTTCAAGTGCCCGCTAGTTAATCTAGATAGTCCAAGTGCCCGCTAGTTAACCTAGATAGTCCAAGTGCCCGCTACTTAACCTAGATCGTCCAAGTGCCCGCTAGTTAACCTACATAGTCCAAGGTCCGCTAGTTAACCTAGATATTCCAAGTGCCCCTTAGTTAACCTACATAGTCAAAGGGCCCTCTAGTTATCCTAGATAGTCCAAGTGCCCGCTAGGGGACATACATAGTCCAAGTGCCCGCTATGTAACCTAGATAGTCTAAGGGCCCGCTAGATAACCTACATAGTCCAACTGCCCGATAGGGAACCCACATAGTCCAAGTGCCCGCTAAGGGACGAACATAGTCCAAGTGCCCGCTAGGGAACCTACAAAATCCAAGTGCCCGCTAGGTAACCTAGATAGTCCAAGTGCCCGCTAGTTAACCTACATAGTCCAAGTACCCGCTGAGGAACCTACATAGTCCAAGTGTCCGAAAGGGAACCTACGTATTCCAAGTGCCCGTTAGGGCACCTAGATAGTCCAAGTAACCATAGGGAACCTATATAGTCCAAGTGCCCTCTAGGGAAGCTACATAGTCAAAGTGCCCGCTAGGGAACCTGCATTGTACAAGTGCCCGCTAGTTAACCTAGATAGTCCAAGTGCCCGCTAGGTAACCTAGATAGTCGAAGGGCCCGCCAGTTAACCTACATAGTCCAAGTGCCCGATAGGGAACCTACATAGTCCAAGTGCCCAATGAGGAACCTACATAGTCCAAGTGCCCGATAGGGAATCTTCATATTCCAAGTGCCCGTTAGGGAACCCAGATAGTCCAAGTGCCCATAGGGAACCTATATGGTCCAAGTGCCCTCTAGGGAAGCTACATATTCATAGTGCCCGCTAGGGAACCTGCATCCTCCAAGTGCCCGCTAGTTAACCAAGATCATCCAAGTGTCCGCTAGTAAACCTACATAGTCCAAGTTCCCGTTAGGTAACCTAGATAGGCCAAGTGCCCGCAAGGTGACCTACATAGTCCAAGTGCCCGCTAGGTAACCTAGATATTCCAAGTTCCGGTTTACTAATCTAGATAGTCCAAGTACCCGCTAGGTAACCTACATAGTCCAAGTGCCCATTCGTTAACCTAGATAGTCCAAGTGCCCGCTAGGTAACCTATACTGTCCAAGTGCCCGCTAGGTTACCTATATAGTCCGTGTGCACGTTCTTTAACTTAGATAGTCCAAGTCGCGCTAGGTAACCTATATAGTCCAAGTGCCCGCTAGTTAAACTATAGTCCAAGTGCCCGCTAGGTTACCTACATAGTCCATGTGCACGTTCGTTAACTTAGATAGTCCAAGTCGCGCTAGGTAACCTACATAGTCCAAAGGCCCGCTAGGTAACCTATATAGTCCAAGTGCCCGCTAGTTAAACTATAGTCCAAGTGCCCGCTAGGTAACCTACATATTCCAAGTTCCCGCTATGTATCCAAGATAGTCCAAGTGCCCGTTACCTAACCTAGATAGTCCAAGTGCCCGTTAGGTTACCTACATAGTCCAAGTGCCCGCTAATTAACCTACATAGTCCAAGTGCCCGTTAGGTAACCTAGACAGTCCAAGTGCCCGATAGTTAACCTCCATAGTCCAAGTGCCCGCTAATTAACCTATATAGTCCAAGTGCCCGCTAGGGAACCTGCATCATCCATGTGCCCGCCAGTTAATCTAGATAGTCCAAGTGCCCGCTAGTTAAGCTAGATAGTCCAAGTGGCCGATAGTTAACCTAGATCGCCCAAGTGCCCGCTAGTTAACCTACATAGTCCAAGGTCCGCTAGTTAACCTAGATATTCCAAGTGCCCGCTAGTTAACCTACATAGTCCAAGGGCCCTCTAGTTAACCTAGATAGTCCAAGTGCCCACTAGGGGAAGTACATAGTCCAAGTGCCCGCTAGGTAACCTAGATAGTCTAAGGGCCCGCTAGTTAACCTACATAGTCCAACTGCCCGATAGGAAACCTACATAGTCCAAGCGCTCGCTAAGGGACGAACATAGTCCAAGTGCCCGCTAGGGAACCTACATAGTCCAAGTGCCCGCTAGGTAACCTAGATAGTCCAAGTGCCCGCTAGTTAACCTACATAGTCCAAGTGCCCGCTGAGGAACCTACATAGTCCAAGTGTCCGAAAGGGAACCTACGTATTCCATGTGCCCATTAGGGCACCTAGATAGTCCAAGTGCCCATAGGGAACCTATATAGTCCAAGTGCCCTCTAGGGAACTTACATAGTCAAAGTGCCCGCTAGGGTACCTGCATTGTACAAGTGCCCTCTAGTTAACCTAGATAGTCCAAGTGCCCGCTAGGTAACCTAGATAGTCCATGGGCCTGCTAGTTAACCTACATAGTCCAACGGCCCTCTAGTTAACCTAGATAGTCCAAGTCCCCGCTGGAGGACGTACATAGTCCAAGTGCCCGCTAGGTAACCTAGATAGTCTACGGGCCCGCTAGTTAACCTACATAGTCCAACTGCCCGATAGGGAACCTACGTAGTCCAAGTGCCCGCTAAGGGACGAACATAGTCTAAGTGCCCGCTAGGGAACCTGCATAGTCAAAGTGCCCGATAGGTAACCTAGATAGTCCAAGTGCCCGCTAGTAAACCTACATAGTCCAAGTGCCCACTGAGGAACCTGCATAGTCCAAGTGTCCAAAGGGAACCTACGTATTCCAAGTGCCCATTAGGGCACCTAGATAGTCCAAGTGCCCATAGGGAACCTATATCGTCCAAGTGCCCTCTAGGGAACCTACATAGTCAAAGTGCCCGCTAGGGAACCTGCATTGTACAAGTGACCTCTAGTTAACCTAGATAGTCCAAGTGCCCGCTAGGTAACCTAGATAGTCCAAGGGCCCGCTAGTTAACCTACAAAGTCCAAGTGCCCGATAGGAACCTACATAGTCCAAGTGCCCAATGAGGAACCTACATAGTCCAAGTGCCCGATAGGGAATCTTCATATTCCAAGTGCCCGTTAGGGAACCCAGATAGTCCAAGTGCCCATAGGGAACCTACATAATCCAAGTGCCCTCTAGGGAAGCTACATATTCATAGTGCCCGCTAGGGAACCTGCATTGTCCAAGTGCCCGCTAGTTAACCTAGATCGTCCAAGTGTCTGCTAGTAAACCTACATAGTCCAAGTTCCCGTTAGGTAACCTAGATAGGCCAAGTGCCCGCTAGTTAACCTACATAGTACAATGGCCCGCTAGTTGACCTAGATAGTCCAAGTGCCCGCTAGTTAACCTAGATAGTCAAAGTGCCCGCTAGTTAACCTCAGTAGTACAAATGTCCAATAGGGATCCTACATAATCCAAGTGCCCGCTAGGTAACCTAGATATTCCATGTTCCGGTTTGCTAACCTAGATAGTCCAAGTGCCCGCTATGTAACCTGTACTGTCCAAGTGCCCGCTAGGTTACTTACATAGTCCAAGTGCACGTTCGTTAACTTAGATAGTCCAAGTCGCGGTAGGTAACCAACATAGTCTAAGGGCCGCTAGGTAACCTATATAGTCCAAGTGCCCGCTAATTAACCTATATAGTCCAAGTGTCTGCTAGGGAACCTTCATCGTCCATGTGCCCGCTAGTTAATCTAGATAGTCCAAGTGCCCGCTAGTTAACCTACATAGTCCAAGGGCCCTCTATTTAACCTAGATAGTCCAAGTGCCCGCTAGGGGACGTACATAGTCCAAGTGCCCGCTAGGTAACCTAGATATTCTAAGGGCCCGCTAGTTAACCTACATAGTCCAACTGCCCGATAGGGAACCTACATAGTCCAAGATCCCGCTAAGGGACGAACATAGTCCAAGTGCCCGCTAGGGAACCTACATAGTCCAAGTGCCCGCTAGGTAACCTAGATAGTCCAAGTGCCCGCTAGTTAACCTACATAGTCCAAGTGCCCGCTGAGGAACCTACATAGTCCAAGTGTCCGAAAGGGAACCTACGTATTCCAAGTGCCCATTAGGGCACCTAGATAGTCCAAGTGCCCATAGGGAACCTATATGGTACAAGTGCCCTCTAGGGAAGCTACATATTCATAGTGCCCGCAAGGGAACATGCATTGTCCAAGTGCCCGCTAGTTATCCTAGATCGTCCAAGGGTCCGCTAGTAAACCTACATAGTCCAAGTTCCCGTTAGGTAACCTAGATAGGCCAAGTGCCCGCTAGTTAACCTACATAGTACAATGGCCCGCTAGTTGACCTAGATAGTTCAAGTGCCCGCTAGTTAACCTAAGTAGTACAAATGTCCGATAGGGATCCTACATAGTCCAAGTGCCCGCTAGGTTACCTAGACATTCCAAGTTCCGGTTTGCTAACCTAGATAGTCCAAGTGCCCGCTAGGTAACCTACATAGTCCAAGTGCCCATTCGTTAACCTAGATAGTCCAAGTGCCCGCTAGGTAACCTATACTGTCCAAGTGCCTGCTAGGTTACCTACATAGTCCAAGTGCTCGTTCGTTAACTTAGATAGTCCAAGTCGCGCTAGGTAACCTACATAGTCCAAGGGCCACTAGGTAACCTATAGTCCAAGTGCCCTCTAGGTAACCTACATATTCCAAGTTCCCGCTAGGTAACCTAGATAGTCAAAGTGCCCGTTACCTAACCTAGATAGTCCAAGTGCCCGTGAGGTTACCTACATAGTCCACGTGCCCGTTCGTTAACCTAGATAGTACAATTGCCCGCTAGGTAACCTACATAGTCCAAGAGCCGGCAGGTAACTTAGACAGTTCAAGTGCCCGCTAGGTTACCTGCATAGTCCAAGTGCCCGTTAGGTAACCTAGATAGTCCAAGTGCCTGCTAGGTAACCTACATAGTCCAAGTGCCCGCTAGGTAACCTAGATAGTCCAAGTACCCGTTAGCTAACCTAGATAGTCCAAGTGCCCGCTAGGTAACCTCCATAGTCCAATTGCCTTCTAGGTAACCTCCATAGTCCAAGTGCCCACTAATTTACCTATATAGTCCAAGTGCCCGCTAGGGAAACTGCATCGTTCAAGTGCCCGCTAGTTAATCTAGATAGTCCAAGTGCCCGCTAGTTAACCTAGATAGTCCAAGTGCCCGCTAGTTAACCTAGATCGTCCAAGTGCCCGCTAGTTAACCTACATAGTCCAAGGTCCGCTAGTTAACCTAGATATTCCAAGTGCCCCTTAGTTAACCTACATAGTCAAAGGGCCCTCTAGTTAACCTAGATAGTCCAAGTGCCCGCTAGGGGACATACATAGTCCAAGTGCCCGCTATGTAACCTAGATAGTCTAAGGGCCCGCTAGATAACCTACATAGTCCAACTGCCCGATAGGGAACCTACATAGTCCAAGTGCCCGCTAAGGGACGAACATAGTCCAAGTGCCCGCTAGGGAACCTACAAAATCCAAGTGCCCGCTAGGTAACCTAGATAGTCCAAGTGCCCGCTAGTTAACCTACATAGTCCAAGTGCCCGAGTGAGGAACCTACATAGTCCAAGTGTCCGAAAGGGAACCTACGTATTCCAAGTGCCCGTTAGGGCACCTAGATAGTCCAAGTAACCATAGGGAACCTATATAGTCCAAGTGCCCTCTAGGGAAGCTACATAGTCAAAGTGCCCGCTAGGGAACCTGCATTGTACAAGTGCCCGCTAGTTAACCTAGATAGTCCAAGTGCCCGCTAGGTAACCTAGATAGTCGAAGGGCCCGCCAGTTAACCTACATAGTCCAAGTGCCCGATAGGGAACCTACATAGTCCAAGTGCCCAATGAGGAACCTACATAGTCCAAGTGCCCGATAGGGAATCTTCATATTCCAAGTGCCCGTTACGGAACCCAGATAGTCCAAGTGCCCATAGGGAACCTATATGGTCCAAGTGCCCTCTAGGGAAGCTACATATTCATAGTGCCCGCTAGGGAACCTGCATCGTCCAAGTGCCCGCTAGTTAACCAAGATCGTCCAAGTGTCCGCTAGTAAACCTACATAGTCCAAGTTCCCGTTAGGTAACCTAGATAGGCCAAGTGCCCGCAAGGTGACCTACATAGTCCAAGTGCCCGCTAGGTAACCTAGATATTCCAAGTTCCGGTTTACTAATCTAGATAGTCCAAGTACCCGCTAGGTAACCTACATAGTCCAAGTGCCCATACGTTAACCTAGATAGTCCAAGTGCCCGCTAGGTAACCTATACTGTCCAAGTGCCCGCTAGGTTACCTATATAGTCCATGTGCACGTTCTTTAACTTAGATAGTCCAAGTCGCGCTAGGTAACCTATATAGTCCAAGTGCCCGCTAGTTAAACTATAGTCCAAGTGCCCGCTAGGTAACCTACATATTCCAAGTTCCCGCTAGGTAACCAAGATTGTCCAAGTGCCCGTTACCTAACCTAGATAGTCCAAGTGCCCGTTAGGTTACCTACATAGTCCAAGTGCCCGCTAATTAACCTACATAGTCCAAGTGCCCGTTAGGTAACCTAGACAGTCCAAGTGCCCGATAGTTACCCTCCATAGTCCAAGTGCCCGCTAATTAACCTATTTAGTCCAAGTGCCCGCTAGGGAACCTGCATCATCCAAGTGCCCGCTAGTTAATCTAGATAGTTCAAGTGCCCGCTAGTTAAGCTAGATAGTCCAAGTGGCCGCTAGTTAACCTAGATCGTCCAAGTGCCCGCTAGTTAACCTAGATCGCCCAAGTGCCCGCTAGTTAACCTACATAGTCCAAGGTCCGCTAGTTAACCTAGATATTCCAAGTGCCCGCTAGTTAACCTACATAGTCCAAGGGCCCTCTAGTTAACCTAGATAGTCCAAGTGCCCACTAGGGGAAGTACATAGTCCAAGTGCCCGCTAGGTAACCTAGATAGTCTAAGGGCCCGCTAGTTAACCTACATAGTCCAACTGCCCGATAGGGAACCTACATAGTCCAAGCGCTCGCTAAGGGACGAACATAGTCCAAGTGCCCGCTAGGGAACCTACATAGTCCAAGTGCCCGCTAGGGAACCTACATAGTCCAAGTGCCCGCTAGGTAACCTAGATAGTCCAAGTGCCCGCTAGTTAACCTACATAGTCCAAGTGCCCGCTGAGGAACCTACATAGTCCAAGTGTCCGAAAGGGAACCTACGTATTCCATGTGCCCATTAGGGCACCTAGATAGTCCAAGTGCCCATAGGGAACCTATATAGTCCAAGTGCCCTCTAAGGCACTTACATAGTCAAAGTGCCCGCTAGGGTACCTGCATTGTACAAGTGCCCTCTAGTTAACCTAGATAGTCCAAGTGCCCGCTAGGTAACCTAGATAGTCCAAGGGCCTGCTAGTTAACCTACATAGTCCAACGGCCCTCTAGTTAACCTAGATAGTCCAAGTCCCCGCTGGAGGACGTACATAGTCCAAGTGCCCGCTAGGTAACCTAGATAGTCTACGGGCCTGCTAGTTAACCTACATAGTCCAAATGCCCGATAGGGAACCTACATAGTCCAAGTGCCCGCTAAGGGACGAACATAGTCCAAGTGCCCGCTAGGGAACCTGCATAGTCAAAGTGCCCGATAGGTAACCTAGATAGTCCAAGTGCCCGCTAGTAAACCTACATAGTCCAAGTACCCACTGAGGAACCTGCATAGTCCAAGTGTCCGAAAGGGAACCTACGTATTCCAAGTGCCCATTAGGGCACCTAGATAGTCCAAGTGCCCATAGGGAACCTATATCGTCCAAGTGCCCTCTAGGGAACCTACATAGTCAAAGTGCCCGCTAGGGAACCTGCATTGTACAAGTGACCTCTAGTTAACCTAGATAGTCCAAGTGCCCGCTAGGTAACCTAGATAGTCCAAGGGCCCGCTAGTTAACCTACAAAGTCCAAGTGCCCGATAGGAACCTACATAGTCCAAGTGCCCAATGAGGAACCTACATAGTCCAAGTGCCCAATGAGGAACCTACATAGTCCAAGTGCCCGATAGGGAATCTTCATATTCCAAGTGCCCGTTAGGGAACCCAGATAGTCCAAGTGCCCATAGGGAACCTACATAATCCAAGTGCCCTCTAGGGAAGCTACATATTCATAGTGCCCGCAAGGGAACATGCATTGTCCAAGTGCCCGCTAGTTATCCTAGATCGTCCAAGGGTCCGCTAGTAAACCTACATAGTCCAAGTTCCCATTAGGTAACCTAGATAGGCCAAGTGCCCGCTAGTTAACCTACATAGTACAATGGCCCGCTAGTTGACCTAGATAGTTCAAGTGCCCGCTAGTTAACCTAAGTAGTACAAATGTCCGATAGGGATCCTACATAGTCCAAGTGCCCGCTAGGTAACCTAGATATTCCAAGTTCCGGTTTGCTAACCTAGATAGTCCAAGTGCCCGCTAGGTAACCTACATAGTCCAAGTGCCCATTCGTTAACCTAGATAGTCCAAGTGCCCGCTAGGTAACCTATACTGTCCAAGTGCCTGCTAGGTTACCTACATAGTCCAAGTGCACGTTCGTTAACTTAGATAGTCCAAGTCGCGCTAGGTAACCTACATAGTCCAAGGGCCACTAGGTAACCTATAGTCCAAGTGCCCTCTAGGTAACCTACATATTCCAAATTCCCGCTAGGTAACCTAGATAGTCAAAGTGCCCGTTACCTAACCTAGATAGTCCAAGTGCCCGTGAGGTTACCTACATAGTCCACGTGCCCGTTCGTTAACCTAGATAGTACAATTGCCCGCTAGGTAACCTACATAGTCCAAGAGCCGGCAGGTAACTTAGACAGTTCAAGTGCCCGCTAGGTTACCTGCATAGTCCAAGTGCCCGTTAGGTAACCTAGATAGTCCAAGTGCCCGCTAGGTAACCTACATAGTCCAAGTGCCCGCTAGGTAACCTAGATAGTCCAAGTACCCGTTAGCTAACCTAGATAGTCCAAGTGCCCGCTAGGTAACCTCCATAGTCCAATTGCCTTCTAGGTAACCTCCATAGTCCAAGTGCCCACTAATTTACCTATATAGTCCAAGTGCCCGCTAGGGAAACTGCATCGTTCAAGTGTCCGCTAGTTAATCTAGATAGTCCAAGTGCCCGCTAGTTAACCTAGATAGTCCAAGTGCCCGCTAGTTAACCTAGATCGTCCAAGTGCCCGCTAGTTAACCTACATAGTCCAAGGTCCGCTAGTTAACCTAGATATTCCAAGTGCCCCTTAGTTAACCTAGATAGTCCAAGTGCCCGCTAGGGGACATACATAGTCCAAGTGCCCGCTATGTAACCTAGATAGTCTAAGGGCCCGCTAGATAACCTACTTAGTCCAACTGCCCGATAGGGAACCTACATAGTCCAAGTGCCCGCTAAGGGACGAACATAGTCCAAGTGCCCGCTAGGGAACCTACAAAATCCAAGTGCCCGCTAGGTAACCTAGATAGTCCAAGTGCCAGCTAGTTAACCTACATAGTCCAAGTGCCCACTGAGGAACCTACATAGTCCAAGTGTCCGAAAGGGAACCTACGTATTCCAAGTGCCCGTTAGGGCACCTAGATAGTCCAAGTAACCATAGGGAACCTATATAGTCCAAGTGCCCTCTAGGGAAGCTACATAGTCAAAGTGCCCGCTAGGGAACCTGCATTGTACAAGTGCCCGCTAGTTAACCTAGATAGTCCAAGTGCCCGCTAGGTAACCTAGATAGTCGAAGGGCCCGCCAGTTAACCTACATAGTCCAAGTGCCCGATAGGGAACCTACATAGTCCAAGTGCCCAATGAGGAACCTACATAGTCCAAGTGCCCGATAGGGAATCTTCATATTCCAAGTGCCCGTTAGGGAACCCAGATAGTCCAAGTGCCCATAGGGAACCTATATGGTCCAAGTGCCCTCTAGGGAAGCTACATATTCATAGTGCCCGCTAGGGAACCTGCATCGTCCAAGTGCCCGCTAGTTAACCAAGATCGTCCAAGTGTCCGCTAGTAAACCTACATAGTCCAAGTTCCCGTTAGGTAACCTAGATAGGCCAAGTGCCCGCAAGGTGACCTACATAGTCCAAGTGCCCGCTAGGTAACCTAGATATTCCAAGTTCCGGTTTACTAATCTAGATAGTCCAAGTACCCGCTAGGTAACCTACATAGTCCAAGTGCCCATTCGTTAACCTAGATAGTCCAAGTGCCCGCTAGGTAACCTATACTGTCCAAGTGCCCGCTAGGTTACCTATATAGTCCATGTGCACGTTCTTTAACTTAGATAGTCCAAGTCGCGCTAGGTAACCTATATAGTCCAAGTGCCCGCTAGTTAAACTATAGTCCAAGTGCCCGCTAGGTAACCTACATATTCCAAGTTCCCGCTAGGTAACCAAGATTGTCCAAGTGCCCGTTACCTAACCTAGATAGTCCAAGTGCCCGTTAGGTTACCTACATAGTCCAAGTGCCCGCTAATTAACCTACATAGTCCAAGTGCCCGTTAGGTAACCTAGACAGTCCAAGTGCCCGATAGTTAACCTCCATAGTCCAAGTGCCCGCTAATTAACCTATATAGTCCAAGTGCCCGCTAGGGAACCTGCATCATCCAAGTGCCCGCTAGTTAATCTAGATAGTCCAAGTGTCCGCTAGTTAAGCTAGATAGTCCAAGTGGCCGCTAGTTAACCTAGATCGTCCAAGTGCCCGCTAGTTAACCTAGATCGCCCAAGTGCCCGCTAGTTAACCTACATAGTCCAAGGTCCGCTAGTTAACCTAGATATTCCAAGTGCCCGCTAGTTAACCTACATAGTCCAAGGGCCCTCTAGTTAACCTAGATAGTCCAAGTGCCCACTAGGGGAAGTACATAGTCCAAGTGCACGCTAGGTAACCTAGATAGTCTAAGGGCCCGCTAGTTAACCTACATAGTCCAACTGCCCGATAGGGAACCTACATAGTCCAAGCGCTCGCTAAGGGACGAACATAGTCCAAGTGCCCGCTAGGGAACCTACATAGTCCAAGTGCCCGCTAGGTAACCTAGATAGTCCAAGTGCCCGCTAGTTAACCTACATAGTCCAAGTGCCCAATGAGGAACCTACATAGTCCAAGTGCCCGATAGGGAATCTTCATATTCCAAGTGCCCGTTAGGGAACCCAGATAGTCCAAGTGCCCGCTAGGTAACCTCCATAGTCCAAGTGCCCGCTAGGTAACCTCCATAGTCCAAGTGCCCGTTCGTTAACCTAGATAGTCCAAGTTCCTGTTAGCTAACCTACATAGTCCAAGTGCCCGCTAGTTAACCTATATAGTCCAAGTGCCCGCTAGTTAACCTTCATTGTCCAAGTCCCTGATGGGGAACCTACATAGTCCAAGTATCCGCTAGGTAACCTACATAGTCCAAATGCCCGCTAGTAACGTACATAGTCCAAGTGCCCGTTAGGTAACCTAGATAGTCCAAATGCCCGCTAGGGAACCCACATAGCCCAAGTGCCCATTAAAGAACTTACATAATCAAAGCCCTGCTAGGGAACCTACATAGTCCAAGTGCCCGCAAGGGAACCTATATAGTCCAAGTACCCGTTAGCTAACCTAGATAGTCCAAGTGCCCGCTAGGTAACCTCCATAATCCAAGTGCCCGCTAGGTAACCTCCATAGTCCAAGTGCCCGTTCGTTAACCTAGATAGTCCAAGTTCCTGTTAGCTAACCTACATAATCCAAGTGTCCGTTCGTTAACCTAGATAGTTCAAGTGCCCGCTAGGTAACCTAGACAGTCCAAGTGCCTGCTAGGTAACCTACATAGTCTAAGTGCCCGCTAGGGACCTACATAGTCCAAGTGCCCGCTAGGTAACCTACATAGTCCAAGTGCCCGTTAGTTAACCTAGATAGTCAAAGTGCCTGCTAGGTAACCTAGATAGTCCAAATGCCTGCTAGGGTACCCACATAGTCCGACTGCCCGATAGGGAACCAACATAGTCCAAGTGCCCGCTAAGGGACCGACATAGTCCAAGTGACCGCTAGGGAACCTACATAGTCCAAATGCCCGTTAGGGTACCCACAGGGTCCAACTGCCCGAAAGGGAACCAACATAGTCCAAGTGCCCGCTAAGGGACCTACGTAGTCCAAGTGCCCGTTAGGGAACCTACATAGTCCAAGTGCCCTCTAGGGAACCTGCATCGTCCAAGTGCCCGCCAGTTAACATAGAGAGTCTAAGTTCCCGCTAGTTAACCTAGATAGTCCAAGTGCCCGCTAGTTAACCTAGATCATCCAAGTGCCCGCTAGTTAACCTACATAGTCCAAGGTCCGTTAGATAACCTAGAGAGTCCAAGTGCCCTCTAGATAACCTACATAGTCCAAGGGCCCTCTAGTTAACCTCGATAGTCCAAGTGCCCGCTAGGGGACGTACATAGTCCAAGTGCCCGCTGGACAACCTAGATAGTCCAAGTGCCCGCTAGTTGACCTACATAGTCCAAGTGCCCGCTTGTTAACCTAGATAGTCCAAGTGTCCGAAAGGGAACCTACGTATTCCAAGTGCCCGTTAGGGCACCTAGATAGTCCAAGTAACCATAGTGAACCTATATAGTCCAAGTGCCCTCTAGGGAAGCTACATAGTCAAAGTGCCCGCTAGGGAACCTGCATTGTACAAGTGCCCGCTAGTTAACCTAGATATTCCAAGTGCCCGCTAGGTAACCTAGATAGTCGAAGGGCCCCCTAGTTAACCTACATAGTCCAAGTGCCCGATAGGGAACCTACATAGTCCAAGTGCCCTCTAGGGAAGCTACATATTCATAGTGCCCGCTAGGGAACCTGCATTTTCCAAGTGCCCGCTAGTTAACCAAGATTGTCCAAGTGTCCGCTAGTAAACCTACATAGTCCAAGTCCCCGTTAGGTAACCTAGATAGGCCAAGTGCCCGCAAGATAACCTACATAGTCCAAGTGCCCGCTAGGTAACCTAGATATTCCAAGTTCCGGTTTACTAACCTAGATAGTCCAAGTGCCCGCTAGGTAACCTACATAGTCCAAGTGCCCATTCATTAACCTAGGTAGTCCAAGTGCCCCCTAGGTAACCTATACTGTCCAAGTGCCCGCTAGGTTACCTACATAGTCCAAGTGCACGTTCGTTAACTTAGATAGTCCAAGTTGCGCTAGGTAACATACATAGTCCAAGGGCCCGCTAGGTAACCTATATAGTCCAAGTGCCCGCTAGTTAAACTATAGTCCAAGTGCCCGCTAGGTAACCTACATATTCCAAGTTCCCGCTAGGAAACCTAGATAGTCCAAGTGCCCGTTACCTAACCTAGATAGTCCAAGTGCCCATTAGGTTACCTACATAGTCCACGTGCCGGTTCGTTAACCTAGATAGTCCAAGTGCCCGCTAGGTAACCTACATAGTCCAAGTGCCCGCTAATTAACCTACATAGTCCAAGTGCCCGTTAGGTAACCTAGACAGTCCAAGTGCCCGCTAGGTAACCTCCATAGTCCAAGTGCCCGCTAATTAACCTATATAGTCCAAGTGCCCGCTAGGGAACCTGCATCGGCCAAGTGCCCGCTAGTTAATCTAGATAGTCCAAGTGCCCGCTAGTTAACCTACATAGTCCAAGGGCCCTCTATTTAAACTAGATAGTCCAAGTGCCCGCTAGGGGACGTACATAGTCCAAGTGCCCGCTAGGTAACCTAGATAGTCTAAGGGCCCGCTAGTTAACCTACATAGTCCAACTGCCCGATATGGAACTTACATAGTCCAAGATCCCGCTAAGGGACGAACATAGTCCAAGTGCCCGCTAGGGAACCTACATAGTCCAAGTGCCCGCTAGGTAACCTAGATCGTCCAAGTGCCCGCTAGTTAACCTACATAGTCCAAGTGCCCGCTGAGGAACCTACATAGTCCAAGTGTCCGAAAGGGAACCTACATATTCCAAGTGCCCATTAGGGCACCTAGATAGTCCAAATAACCATAGGGAACCTATATAGTCCAAGTGCCCTCTAGGGAAGCTACATAGTCAAAGTGCCCGCTAGGGAACCTGCATTGTACAAGTGCCCGCTAGTTAACCTAGATAGTCCAAGTGCACGCTAGGTAACCTAGATAGTCGAAGGGCCCGCTAGTTAACCTACATAGTCCAAGTGCCCGATAGGGAACCTACATAGTCCAAGTGCCCAATGAGGAACCTACATAGTCCAAGTGCCCGATAGGGAATCTTCATATTCCAAGTGCCCGTTAGGGTACCCAGATAGTCCAAGTGCCCATAGGGAACCTATATGGTCCAAGTGCCCTCTAGGGAAGCTACATATTCATAGTGCCCCCTAGGGAACCTGCATTGTCCAAGTGCCCGCTAGTTAACCAAGATTGTCCAAGTGTCCGCTAGTAAACCTACATAGTCCAAGTTCCCGTTAGGTAACCTAGATAGGCCAAGTGCCCGTTACCTAACCTAGATAGTCCAAGTGCCCATTTGGTTACCTACATAGTCCACGTGCCGGTTCGTTAACCTAGATAGTCCAAGTGCCCGCTAGGTAACCTACATAGTCCAAGTGCCCGCTAATTAACCTACATAGTCCAAGTGCCCGTTAGGTAACCTAGACAGTCCAAGTGCCCGCTAGGTAACCTCCATAGTCCAAGTGCCCGCTAATAAACCTATATAGTCCAAGTGCCCGCTAGGGAACCTGCATCGTCCAAGTGCCCGCTAGTTAATCTAGATAGTCCAAGTGCCCGCTAGTTAAGCTAGAGAGTACAAGTGGCCGTTAGTTAACCTAGATCGTCCAAGTGCCCGCTAGTTAACCTCCATAGTCCAAGGTCCGCTAGTTAACCTAGATATTCCAAGTGCCTGCTAGTTAACCTACATAGTCCAAGGGCCCTCTATTTAACCTAGATAGTCCAAGTGCCCGCTAAGGGACGTACATAGTCCAAGTGCCCGCTAGGTAACCTAGATAGTCTAAGGGCCCGCTAGTTAACCTACATAGTCCAACTGCCTGATAGGGAACCTACATAGTCCAAGTGCCCGCTAAGGTACGAACATAGTCCAAGGGCCCGCTAGGGAACCTACATAGTCCAAGTGCCTGCTAGGTAACCTAGATAGTCCAAGTGCCCGCTAATTAAACTATAGTCCAAGTGCCCTCTAGGTAACCTACATATTCCAAGTTCCCGCTAGGTAACCTAGATAGTCCAAGTGCTCGTTACCTAACCTAGATAGTCCAAGTGCCCGTTAGGTTAACTACATAGTCCACGTGCCCGTTCGTTAACCTAGATCGTCCAATTGCCCGCTAGGTAACCTACATAGTCCAAGGGCCGGCTAGGTAACCTTTAGAATCCAAGTGCCCGCTAGGTAATCTAGATAGTCCAGGTGCCCGTTATGTAACCTAGATAGTCCAAGTGCCCGCTAGTTAACCTACATAGTCCAAGTGCCCCCTAGTTAACTTAAACCATCCAAGTGCCCGCTAGGTTACCTGCATAGTCCAAGTGCCCGTTAGGTAACCTAGATAGTCCAAGTGCCCGCTACGTAACCTACATAGTCCAAGTGCCCGCTAGGTAACCTAGATAGTCCAAGTACCCGTTAGCTAACCTAGATAGTCCAAGTGCCCGCTAGGTAACCTCCATAGTCCAAGTGCCCGCTAGGTAACCTCCATAGTCCAAGTGCCCGTTCGTTAACCTAGATAGTCCAAGTTCCTGTTAGTTAACCTACATAGTCCAAGTGCCATTTCGTTAACCTAGATAGTTCAAGTGCCCGCTAGGTAACCAAGACAGTCCAAGTGCCTGCTAGGTAACCTACATAGTCCAAGTGCCCGTTTGCTAACCTAGATCGTCAAAGGGCCCACTAGTTAACCTACATAGTCCAAGGGCTCTCTAGTTAACCTAGATAGTCCAAGTGCCCGCTAGTTAACCTACATTGTCCAAGTCCCTGATGGGGAACCTACATAGTCCAAGTATCCGCTAGGTAACCTACATAGTCCAAATGCCCGCTAGTAACGTACATAGTCGAAGTGCCCTTTAGGTAAACTAGATAGTCCAAATGCCCGCTAGGGAACACACATAGTCCAAGTGCCCGTTAGAGAACTTACATAGTCAAAGCCCTGCTAGGGAACCTACATAGTCCAAGTGCCCGCTAGGGAACCTAGATAGTCCACGTACACGTTAGCTAACCTAGATAGTCCAAGTGCCCGCTAGGTAACCTCCATAGTCCAAGTGCCCGCTAGGTAACCTCCATAGTCCAAGTGCCCGTTCTTTAACCTATATAGTCCAAGTTCCTGTTAGCTAACCTACATAGTCCAAGTGCCCGTTCGTTAACCTAGATAGTTCAAGTGCCCGCTAGGTAACCTAGACAGTCCAAGTGCCTGCTAGGTAACCTACATAGTCCAAGTGCCCAATGAGGAACCTACATAGTCCACGTGCCCGATAGGGAAACTTCATATTCCAAGTGCCCGTTAGGGAACCCAGATAGTCCAAGTGCCCATAGGGAACCTATATGGTCCAAGTGCCCTCTAGGGAAGCTACATATTCATAGTGCCCGCTCGGGAACCTGCATTGTCCAAGTGCCCGCTAGTTAACCAAGATTGTCCAAGTGTCCGCTAGTAAACCTACATAGTCCAAGTTCCCGTTAGGTAACCTAGATAGGCCAAGTGCCCGCAAGGTAACCTACATAGTCCAATTGCCCGCTAGGTAACCTAGATATTCCAAGTTCCAGTTTACTAACCTAGATAGGCCAAGTGCCCGCTAGGTAACCTACATAGTCCAAGTGCCCATTCGTTAACCTAGATAATCCAAGTGCCCGCTAGGTAACCTATACTGTCCAAGTGCCCGCTAGGTTACCTACATAGTCCAAGTGCACGTTCGTTAACTTAGATAGTCCAAGTCGCGCTAGGTAACCTATATAGTCCAAGGGCCCGCTAGGTAACCTATATAGTCCAAGTGCCCGCTAGTTAAACTATAGTCCAAGTGCCCGCTAGGTAACCTACATATTCCAAGTTCCCGCTAGGTAACCTAGATAGTCCAAGTGCCCGTTACCTAACTTACATAGTCCAAGTGCCCGTTAGGTTACCTACATAGTCCACGTGCCGGTTCGTTAACCTAGATAGTCCAAGTGCCCGCTAGGTAACCTACATAGTCCAAGTGCCCGCTAATTAACCTACATAGTCCAAGTGCCCGTTAGGTAACCTAGACAGTCCAAGTGCCCGCTAGGTAACCTCCATAGTCCAAGTGCCCGCTAATAAACCTATATAGTCCAAGTGCCCGCTAGGGAACCTGCATCGTCCAAGTGCCCGCTAGTTAATCTAGATAGTCCAAGTGCCCGCTAGTTAAGCTAGATAGTCCAAGTGGCCGCTAGTTAACCTAGATCGTCCAAGTGCCCGCTAGTTAACCTACATAGTCCAAGGTCCGCTAGTTAACCTAGATATTCCAAGTGCCCGCTAGTTAACCTACATAGTCCAAGGGCCCTCTATTTAACCTAGATAGTCCAAGTGCCCGCTAGGGGACGTACATAGTCCAAGTGCCCGCTAGGTAACCTAGATAGTCTAAGGGCCCGCTAGTTAACCTACATAGTCCAACTGCCCGATAGGGAACCTACATAGTCCAAGTGTCCGCTAAGGTACGAACATAGTCCAAGTGCCCGCTAGTTAACCTACATAGTCCAAGTGCCCGCTGAGGAACCTACATAGTCCAAGTGTCCGAAAGGGAACCTACGTATTCCAAGTGCCCATTAGGGCACCTAGATAGTCCAAGTGCCCATAGGGAACCTATATAGTCCAAGTGCCCTCTAGGGAACCTACATAATCAAAGTGCCCGCTAGGGAACCTGCATTGTACAAGTGCCCTCTAGTTAACCTAGATAGTCCATGTGCCCGCTAGGTAACCTAGATAGTCCAAGGGCCCGCTAGTTAACCTACATAGTCCAAGTGCCCAATGAGGAACCTACATAGTCCAAGTGACCGCTAGTTAACCTAGATCGTCCAAGGGTCCGCTAGTAAACCTACATAGTCCAAGTTCCCGTTAGGTAACCTAGATAGGCCAAGTGCCCGCTAGTTAACCTACATAGTACAATGGCCCGCTAGTTGACCTTGATAGTCCAAGTGCCCGCTAGTTAACCTAGATAGTCAAAGTGCCCGCTAGTTAACCTAAGTAGTACAAATGTCCAATAGGGATCCTACATAATCCAAGTGCCCGCTAGGTAACCTAGATATTCCAAGTTCCGGTTTGCTAACCTAGATAGTCAAGTGCCCGCTATGTAACCTATACTGTCCAAGTGCCCGCTAGGTTACTTACATAGTCCAAGTGCACGTTCGTTAACTTAGATAGTCCAAGTCGCGGTAGGTAACCAACATAGTCTAAGGGCCGCTAGGTAACCTATATAGTCCAAGTGCCCGCTAGTTAACCTATAGTCCAAGTGCCCTCTAGGTAACTTAAACAATCCAAGTGCCCGCTAGGTTACCTGCATAGTCCAAGTGCCCGTTAGGTAACCTAGATAGTCCAAGTGCCCGCTAGGTAACCTCCATAGTCCAAGTGCCCGCTAGGTAACATCCATAGTCCAAGTGCCCGTTCGTTAACCTAGAGAGTCCAAGTTCCTGTTAGCTAACCTACATAGTCCAAGTGCCCGTTCGTTAACCTAGATAGTTCAAGTGCCCGCTAGGTAACCTAGACAGTCCAAGTGCCTGCTAGGTAACCTACATAGTCCAAGTGCCCGTTTGCTCACCTAGATCGTCAAAGGGCCCGCTAGTTAACCTACATAGTCCAAGGGCCCTCTAGTTAACCTAGATAGTCCAAGTGCCCGCTAGTTAACCTACATTGTCCAAGTCCCTGATGGGGAACGTACATAGTCCAAGTATCCGCTAGGTAACCTACATAGTCCAAATGCCCACTAGTAACGTACGTAGTCCAAATGCCCGTTAGGTAACCTAGATAGTCCAAATGCCCGCTAGGGAAACTACATAGCCCAAGTGCCCGCTAGGTAACCTACATAGCCCAAATGCCCGCTAGAAACCTACATAGTCCAAGTGCAAGAAGGGAACCTACGTAATCCAAGTTCCCGCTAGGGAACCTACATATTCCAAATGCCCGTTAGGTAACCTAGATAGTCCAAATGCCCGCTAGGGTACCCACATAGTCTAAGTGCCCGCGAGGTAACCTACATTGTCCAAGTGCCCATTCATTAACCTAGATTTTCCAAGTGCCCTCTAGGTAACCTAGACTGTCCAAGTGCCCGCTTGGTTACCTACATAGTCCACGTGCCCGTTCGTTAACCTAGATAGTACAAGAGCCCGCTAGTTAACCTACATAGTCCAAGGGCCCGCTAGTTAACCTTGATAGTCCAAGTGCCCGCTAGTTAACCTACATTGTCCAAGTCCCTGATGGGGAACCTACATAGTCCAAGTATCCGCTAGGTAACCTACATAGTCCAAATGCCCGCAAGTAACGTACATAGTCCAAGTGCCCGTTAGGTAACCTAGATAGTCCAAATGCCCGCTAGGGAACCCACATAGTCCAAGTGCCCGTTAGAGAACTTACATAGTCAAAGTCCTGCTAGGGAACCTACATAGTCCAAGTGCCCGCTAGGTAACCTAGATAGTCCAAGTACCCGTTAGCTAACCTAGATAGTCCAAGTGCCCGCTAGGTAACCTCCATAGTCCAAGTGCCCGCTAGGTAACCTCCATAGTCCAAGTGCCCGTTCGTTAACCTAGATAGTCCAAGTTCCTGTTAGCTAACCTACATAGTCCAAGTGCCCGTTCGTTAACCTAGATAGTTCAAGTGCCCGCTAGGTAACCTAGACAGTCCAAGTGCCTGCTAGGTAACCTACATAGTCCAAGTGCCCGTTTGCTAACCTAGATCGTCAAAGGGCCCGCTAGTTAACCTACATAGTCCAAGTGCCCGATAGGTAACCTACATAGTCCAAGTGCCCAATGAGGAACCTACATAGTCCACGTGCCCGATAGGGAAACTTTATATTCCAAGTGCCCGTTAGGGAAACCAGATAGTCCAAGTGCCCATAGGGAACCTATATGGTCCAAGTGCCCTCTAGGGAAGCTACATATTCATAGTGCCCGCTAGGGAACCTGCATTGTCCAAGTGCCCGCTAGTTAACCAAGATTGTCCAAGTGTCCGCTAGTAAACCTACATAGTCCAAGTTCCCGTTAGGTAACCTAGATAGGCCAAGTGCCCGCAAGGTAACCTACATAGTCCAAGTGCCCGCTAGGTAACCTAGATATTCCAAGTTCCAGTTTACTAACCTAGATAGGCCAAGTGCCCGCTAGGTAACCTACATAGTCCAAGTGCCCATTCGTTAACCTAGACAGTCCAAGTGCCCGCTAGGTAACCTATACTGTCCAAGTGCCCGCTAGGTTAACTACATAGTCCAAGTGCACGTTCGTTAACTTAGATAGTCCAAGTCGCGCTAGGTAACCTATATAGTCCAAGGGCCCGCTAGGTAACCTATATAGTCCAAGTGCCCGCTAGTTAAACTATAGTCCAAGTGCCCGCTAGGTAACCTACATATTCCAAGTTCCCGCTAGGTAACCTAGATAGTCCAAGTGCCCGTTACCTAACCTACATAGTCCAAGTGCCCGTTAGGTTACCTACATAGTCCACGTGCCGGTTCGTTAACCTAGATAGTCCAAGTGCCCGCTAGGTAACCTACATAGTCCAAGTGCCCGCTAATTAACCTACATAGTCCAAGTGCCCATTAGGTAACCTAGACAGTCCAAGTGCCCGCTAGGTAACCTCCATAGTCCAAGTGCCCGCTAATAAACCTATATAATCCAAGCGCCCGCTAGGGAACCTGCATCGTCCAAGTGCCCGCTAGTTAATCTAGATAGTCCAAGTGCCCGCTAGTTAAGCTAGATAGTCCAAGTGGCCGCTAGTTAACCTAGATCATCCAAGTGCCCGCTAGTTAACCTACATAGTCCAAAGTCCGCTAGTTAACCTAGATATTCCAAGTGCCCGCTAGTTAACCTACATAGTCCAAGGGCCCTCTATTTAACCTAGATAGTCCAAGTGCCCGCTAGGGGACGTACATAGTCCAAATGCACGCTAGGTAACCTAGATAGTCTAAGGGCCCGCTAGTTAACCTACATATTCCAACTGCCCGATAGGGAACCTACATAGTCCAAGTGTCCGCTAAGGTACGAACATAGTCCAAGTGCCCGCTAGGGAACCTACATAGTCCAAGTGCCCGCTAGGTAACCTAGATAGTCCAAGTGCCCGCTAGTTAACCTACATAGTCCAAGGGCCCTCTATTTAACCTAGATAGTCCAAGTGCCCGCTAGGGGACGTACATAGTCCAAGTGCCCGCTAGGTAACCTAGATAGTCTAAGGGCCCGCTAGTTAACCTACATAGTCCAACTGCCCAATAGGGAACCTACATAGTCCAAGTGTCCGCTAAGGTACGAACATAGTCCAAGTGCCCGCTAGTTAACCTACATAGTCCACGTGCCCGCTGAGGAACCTACATAGTCCAAGTGTCCGAAAGGGAACCTACGTATTCCAAGTGCCCATTAGGGCACCTAGATAGTCCAAGTGCCCATAGGGAACCTATATAGTCCAAGTGCCCTCTAGGGAACCTACATAGTCAAAGTGCCCGCTAGGGAACCTGCATTGTACAAGTGCCCTCTAGTTAACCTAGATAGTCCAAGTGCCCGCTAGGTAACCTAGATAGTCCAAGGGCCCGCTAGTTTACCTACATAGTCCAAGTGCCCAATGAGGAACCTACATAGTCCAAGTGCCCGATAGGGAATCTTCATATTCCAAGAGCCCGTTAGGGAACCCAGATTGTCCAAGTGCCCATAGGGAACCTATATAGTCCAAGTTCCCTCTAGGGAAGCTACATATTCATAGTGCCCGCTAGGGAACCTGCATTGTCCAAGTGACCGCTAGTTAACCTAGATCGTCCAAGGGTCCGCTAGTAAACCTACATAGTCCAAGTTCCCGTTAGGTAACCTAGATAGGCCAAGTGCCCGCTAGTTAACCTACATAGTACAATGGCCCGCTAGTTGACCTAGATAGTCCAAGTGCCCGCTAGTTAACCTAGATAGTCAAAGTGCCCGCTAGTTAACCTAAGTAGTACAAATGTCCAATAGGGATCCTACATAATCCAAGTGCCCGCTAGGTAACCTAGATATTCCAAGTTCCAGTTTGCTAACCTAGATAGTCAAGTGCCCGCTATGTAACCTATACTGTCCAAGTGCCCGCTAGGTTACTTACATAGTCCAAGTGCACGTTCGTTAACTTAGATAGTCCAAGTCGCGGTAGGTAACCAACATAGTCTAAGGGCCGCTAGGTAACCTATATAGTCCAAGTGCCCGCTAGTTAACCTATAGTCCAAGTGCCCTCTAGGTAACTTAAACAGTCCAAGTGACCGCTAGGTTACCTGCATAGTCCAAGTGCCCGTTAGGTAACCTAGATAGTCCAAGTGCCCGCTAGGTAACCTCCATAGTCCAAGTGCCCGCTAGGTAACATCCATAGTCCAAGTGCCCGTTCGTTAACCTAGATAGTCCAAATTCCTGTTAGCTAACCTACATAGTCCAAGTGCCCGTTCGTTAACCTAGATAGTTCAAGTGCTCGCTACGTTACCTGGACAGTCCAAGTGCCTGCTAGGTAACCTACATAGTCCAAGTGCCCGTTTGCTAACCTAGATCGTCAAAGGGCCCGCTAGTTAACCTACATAGTCCAAGGGCCCTCTAGTTAACCTAGATAGTCCAAGTGCCCGCTAGTTAACCTACATTGTCCAAGTCCCTGATGGGGAACGTACATAGTCCAAGTATCCGCTAGGTAACCTACATAGTCCAAATGCCCACTAGTAACGTACGTAGTCCAAATGCCCGTTAGGTAACCTAGATAGTCCAAATGCCCGCTAGGGAACCTACATAGCCCAAGTGCCCGCTAGGTAACCTACATAGTCCAAATGCCCACTAGAAACCTACATAGTCCAAGTGCAAGAAGGGAACCTACGTAATCCAAGTTCCCGCTAGGGAACCTACATATTCCAAATGCCCGTTAGGTAACCTAGATAGTCCAAATGCCCGCTAGGGTACCCACATAGTCTAAGTGCCCGCGAGGTAACCTACATTGTCCAAGTGCCCATTCATTAACCTAGATTTTCCAAGTGCCCTCTAGGTAACCTAGACTGTCCAAGTGCCCGCTTGGTTACTTACATAGTCCACGTGCCCGTTCGTTAACCTAGATAGTACAAGAGCCCGCTAGTTAACCTACATAGTCCAAGGGCCCGCTAGTTAACCTAGATAGTCCAAGTGCCCGCTAGTTAACCTACATTGTCCAAGTCCCTGATGGGGAACCTACATAGTCCAAGTATCCGCTAGGTAACCTACATAGTCCAAATGCCCGCAAGTAACGTACATAGTCCAAGTGCCCGTTAGGTAACCTAGATAGTCCAAATGCGCGCTAGGGAACCCACATAGTCCAAGTGCCCGTTAGAGAACTTACATAGTCAAAGCCCTGCTAGGGAACCTACATAGTCCAATTGCCCGCTAGGTAACCTAGATAGTCCAAGTACCCATTAGCTAACCTAGATAGTCCAAGTGCCCGCTAGGTAACCTCCATAGTCCAAGTGCCCGCTAGGTAACCTCCATAGTCCAAGTGCCCGTTCGTTAACCTAGATAGTCCAAGTTCCTGTTAGCTAACCTACATAGTCCAAGTGCCCGTTCGTTAACCTAGATAGTTCAAGTGCCCGCTAGGTAACCTAGACAGTCCAAGTGCCTGCTAGGTAACCTACATAGTCCAAGTGCCCGTTTGCTAACCTAGATCGTCAAAGGGCCCGCTAGTTAACCTACATAGTCCAAGTGCCCGATAGGTAACCTACATAGTCCAAGTGCCCAATGAGGAACCTACATAGTCCACGTGCCCGATAGGGAAACTTTATATTCCAAGTGCCCGTTAGGGAAACCAGATAGTCCAAGTGCCCATAGGGAACCTATATGGTCCAAGTGCCCTCTAGGGAAGCTACATATTCATAGTGCCCGCTAGGGAACCTGCATTGTCCAAGTGTCTGCTAGTAAACCTACATAGTCCAAGTTCCCGTTAGGTAACCTGGATAGGCCAAGTGCCCGCAAGGTAACCTACATAGTCCAAGTGCCCGCTAGGTAACCTAGATATTCCAAGTTCCAGTTTACTAACCTAGATAGTCCAAGTGCCCGCTAGGTAACCTACATAGTCCAAGTGCCCATTCGTTAACCTAGACAGTCCAAGTGCCCGCTAGGTAACCTATACTGTCCAAGTGCCCGCTAGGTTACCTACATAGTCCAAGTGCACGTTCGTTAACTTAGATAGTCCAAGTCGCGCTAGGTAACCTATATAGTCCAAGGGCCCGCTAGGTAACCTATATAGTCCAAGTTCCCGCTAGTTAAACTATAGTCCAAGTGCCCGCTAGGTAACCTACATATTCCAAGTTCCCGCTAGGTAACCTAGATAGTCCAAGTGCACGTTACCTAACCTACATAGTCCAAGTGCCCGTTAGGTTACCTACATAGTCCACGTGCCGGTTCGTTAACCTAGATAGTCCAAGTGCCCGCTAGGTAACCTACATAGTCCAAGTGCCCGCTAATTAACCTACATAGTCCAAGTGCCCATTAGGTAACCTAGACAGTCCAAGTGCCCGCTAGGTAACCTCCATAGTCCAAGTGCCCGCTAATAAACCTATATAGTCCAAGTGCCCGCTAGGGAACCTGCATCGTCCAAGTGCCCGCTAGTTAATCTAGATAGTCCAAGTGCCCGCTAGTTAAGCTAGATAGTCCAAGTGGCCGCTAGTTAACCTAGATCGTCCAAGTGCCCGCTAGTTAACCTACATAGTCCAAGGTCCGCTAGTTAACCTAGATATTCCAAGTGCCCGCTAGTTAACCTACATAGTCCAAGGGCCCTCTATTTAACCTAGATAGTCCAAGTGCCCGCTAGGGGACGTACATAGTCCAAGTGCACGCTAGGTAACCTAGATAGTCTAAGGGCCCGCTAGTTAACCTACATAGTCCAACTGCCCGATAGGGAACCTACATAGTCCAAGTGTCCGCTAAGGTACGAACATAGTCCAAGTGCCCGCTAGGGAACCTACATAGTCCAAGTGCTCGCTAGGTAACCTAGATAGTCCAAGTGCCCGCTAGTTAACCTACATAGTCCAAGTGCCCGCTGAGGAACCTACATAGTCCAAGTGTCCGAAAGGGAACCTACGTATTCCAAGTCCCCATTAGGGCACCTAGATAGTCCAAGTGCCCATAGGGAACCTATATAGTCCAAGTGCCCTAGGGAAGCTACATAGTCAAAGTGCCCGCTAGGGAACCTGCATTGTACAAGTCCCCACTAGTTAACCTAGATAGTCCAAGTGCCCGCTAGGTAACCTAGATAGTCCAAGGGCCCGCTAGTTAACCTACATAGTCCAAGTGCCCAATGAGGAACCTACATAGTCCAAGTGCCCGATAGGGAATCTTCATATTCCAAGTGCCCGTTAGGGAACCCAGATTGTCCAAGTGCCCATAGGGAACCTATATAGTCCAAGTTCCCTCTAGGGAAGCTACATATTCATAGTGCCCGCTAGGGAACCTGCATTGTCCAAGTGCCCGCTAGTTAACATACATTGTCCAAGTCCCTGATGGGGAACCTACATAGTCCAAGTATCCGCTAGGTAACCTACATAGTCCAAATGCCCGCTAGTAACGTACATAGTCCAAGTGCCCGTTAGGTAACCTAGATAGTCCAAATGCCCGCTAGGGAACCCACATAGTCCAAGTGCCCGTTAGAGAACTTACATAGTCAAAGCCCTGCTAGGGAACCTACATAGTCCAAGTGCCCGCTAAGTAACCTAGATAGTCCAAGTACCCGTTAGCTAACCTAGATAGTCCAAGTGTCCGCTAGGTAACCACCATAGTCCAAGTGCCCGTTCGTTAACCTAGATAGTCCAAGTTCCTGTTAGCTAACCTCCATAGTCCAAGTGCCCGTTCGTTAACCTAGATAGTTCAAGTGCCCGCTAGGTAACCTAGACAGTCCAAGTGCCTGCTAGGTAACCTACATAGTCCAAGTGCCCGTTTGCTAACCTAGATCGTCAAAGGGCCCGCTAGTTAACCTACATAGTCCAAGGGCCCTCTAGTTAACCTAGATAGTCCAAGTGCCCGCTAGTTAACCTACATTGTCCAAGTCCCTGATGGGGAACGTACATAGTCCAAGTATCCGCTAGGTAACCTACATAGTCCAAATGCCCACTAGTAACGTACGTAGTCCAAATGCCCGTTAGGTAACCTACATAGTCCAAATGCCCGCTAGAAACCTACATAGTCCAAGTGCAAGAAGGGAACCTACATAATCCAAGTGCCCGCTAGGGAACCTACATAGTCCAAATGCCCGTTAGGTAACCTAGATAGTCCAAATGCCCGCTAGGGTACCCACATAGTCTAAGTGCCCGCGAGGTAACCTACATAGTCCAAGTGCCGATTCATTAACCTTGATTTTCGAAGTGCCCTCTAGGTAACCTAGACTGTCCAAGTGCCCGCTTGGTTACCTACATAGTCCACGTGCCCGTTCGTTAACCTAGATAGTACAAGAGCCCGCTAGTTAACCTACATAGTGCAAGGGCCCGCTAGTTAACCTAGATAGTCCAAGTGCCCGCTAGTTAAACTACATTGTCCAAGTCCCTGATGGGGAACCTACATAGTCCAAGTATCCGCTAGGTAACCTACATAGTCCAAATGCCCGCTAGTAACGTACATAGTCCAAGTGCCCGTTAGGTAACCTAGATAGTCCAAATGCCCGCTAGGGAACCCACATAGTCCAAGTGCCCGTTAGAGAACTTACATAGTCAAAGCCCTGCTAGGGAACCTACATAGTCCAAGTGCCCGCTAGGGAACCTAGATAGTCCACGTGCCGGTTCGTTAACCTAGATAGTCCAAGTGCCCGCTAGGTAACCTACATAGTCCAAGTGCCCGCTAATTAACCTACATAGTCCAAGTGCCCATTAGGTAACCTAGACAGTCCAAGTGCCCGCTAGGTAACCTCCATAGTCCAAGTGCCCGCTAATAAACCTATATAGTCCAAGTGCCCGCTAGGGAACCTGCATCGTCCAAGTGCCCGCTAGTTAATCTAGATAGTCCAAGTGCCCGCTAGTTAAGCTAGATAGTCCAAGTGGCCGCTAGTTAACCTAGATCGTCCAAGTGCCCGCTAGTTAACCTACATAGTCCAAGGTCCGCTAGTTAACCTAGATATTCCAAGTGCCCGCTAGTTAACCTACATAGTCCAAGGGCCCTCTATTTAACCTAGATAGTCCAAGTGCCCGCTAGGGGACGTACATAGTCCAAGTGCACGCTAGGTAACCTAGATAGTCTAAGGGCCCGCTAGTTAACCTACATAGTCCAACTGCCCGATAGGGAACCTACATAGTCCAAGTGTCCGCTAAGGTACGAACATAGTCCAAGTGCCCGCTAGGGAACCTACATAGTCCAAGTGCTCGCTAGGTAACCTAGAGAGTCCAAGTGCCCGCTAGTTAACCTACATAGTCCAAGTGCCCGCTGAGGAACCTACATAGTCCACGTGTCCGAAAGGGAACCTACGTATTCCAAGTCCCCATTAGGGCACCTAGATAGTCCAAGTGCCCATAGGGAACCTATATAGTCCAAGTGCCCTCTAGGGAAGCTACATAGTCAAAGTGCCCGCTAGGGAACCTGCATTGTACAAGTCCCCACTAGTTAACCTAGATAGTCCAAGTGCCCGCTAGGTAACCTAGATAGTCCAAGGGCCCGCTAGTTAACCTACATAGTCCAAGTGCCCAATGAGGAACCTACATAGTCCAAGTGCCCGATAGGGAATCTTCATATTCCAAGTGCCCGTTAGGGAACCCAGATTGTCCAAGTGCCCATAGGGAACCTATATAGTCCAAGTTCCCTCTAGGGAAGCTACATATTCATAGTGCCCGCTAGGGAACCTGCATTGTCCAAGTGCCCGCTAGTTAACATACATTGTCCAAGTCCCTGATGGGGAACCTACATAGTCCAAGTATCCGCTAGGTAACCTACATAGTCCAAATGCCCGCTAGTAACGTACATAGTCCAAGTGCCCGTTAGGTAACCTAGATAGTCCAAATGCCCGCTAGGGAACCCACATAGTCCAAGTGCCCGTTAGAGAACTTACATAGTCAAAGCCCTGCTAGGGAACCTACATAGTCCAAGTGCCCGCTAAGTAACCTAGATAGTCCAAGTACCCGTTAGCTAACCTAGATAGTCCAAGTGTCCGCTAGGTAACCTCCATAGTCCAAGTGCCCGTTCGTTAACCTAGATAGTCCAAGTTCCTGTTAGCTAACCTCCATAGTCCAAGTGCCCGTTCGTTAACCTAGATAGTTCAAGTGCCCGCTAGGTAACCTAGACAGTCCAAGTGCCTGCTAGGTAACCTACATAGTCCAAGTGCCCGTTTGCTAACCTAGATCGTCAAAGGGCCCGCTAGTTAACCTACATAGTCCAAGGGCCCTCTAGTTAACCTAGATAGTCCAAGTGCCCGCTAGTTAACCTACATTGTCCAAGTCCCTGATGGGGAACGTACATAGTCCAAGTATCCGCTAGGTAACCTACATAGTCCAAATGCCCACTAGTAACGTACGTAGTCCAAATGCCCGTTAGGTAACCTACATAGTCCAAATGCCCGCTAGAAACCTACATAGTCCAAGTGCAAGAAGGGAACCTACATAATCCAAGTGCCCGCTAGGGAACCTACATAGTCCAAATGCCCGTTAGGTAACCTAGATAGTCCAAATGCCCGCTAGGGTACCCACATAGTCTAAGTGCCCGCGAGGTAACCTACATAGTCCAAGTGCCGATTCATTAACCTTGATTTTCGAAGTGCCCTCTAGGTAACCTAGACTGTCCAAGTGCCCGCTTGGTTACCTACATAGTCCACGTGCCCGTTCGTTAACCTAGATAGTACAAGAGCCCGCTAGTTAACCTACATAGTGCAAGGGCCCGCTAGTTAACCTAGATAGTCCAAGTGCCCGCTAGTTAACCTACATTGTCCAAGTCCCTGATGGGGAACCTACATAGTCCAAGTATCCGCTAGGTAACCTACATAGTCCAAATGCCCGCTAGTAACGTACATAGTCCAAGTGCCCGTTAGGTAACCTAGATAGTCCAAATGCCCGCTAGGGAACCCACATAGTCCAAGTGCCCGTTAGAGAACTTACATAGTCAAAGCCCTGCTAGGGAACCTACATAGTCCAAGTGCCCGCTAGGGAACCTAGATAGTCCAAGTACCCGTTAGCTAACCTAGATAGTCCAAGTGCCCGCTAGGTAACCTACATAATCCAAGTGCCCGTTCGTTAACCTAGATAGTCCAAGATCCTGTTAGCTAACCTACATAGTCCAAGTGCCCGTTCGTTAACCTAGATAGTTCAAGTGCCCGCTAGGTAACCTAGACAGTCCAAGTGCCTGCTAGGTAACCTACATAGTCCAAGTGCCCGCTAGTTAACCTAGATAGTCCAAGTGCCCGCTAGTTAACCTACATTGTCCAAGTCCCTGATGGGGAACCTACATTATCCAAGTATCCGCTAGGTAACCTACATAGTCCAAATGACCGCTAGTAACGTACATAGTCCAAGTGCCCGTTAGGTAACCTAGATAGTCCAAATGCCCGCTAGGGAACCCACATAGTCCAAGTGCCCGTTAGAGAACTTACATAGTCAAAGCCCTGCTAGGGAACCTACATAGTCCAAGTGCCCGCTAGGGAACCTAGATAGTCCAAGTACCCGTTAGCTAACCTAGATAGTCCAAGTGCCCTCTAGGTAACCTCCATAGTCCAAGTGCCCGTTCGTTAACCTAGATAGTCCAAGTTCCTGTTAGCTAACCTACATAGTCCAAGTGCCTGTTCATTAACCTAGATAGTTCAAGTGCCCGCTAGGTAACCTAGACAGTCCAAGTGCCTGCTAGGTAACCTACATAGTCCAAGTGCCCGCTAGGGAACCTACATATTCCAAGTGCCCGTTAGTTTACCTAGATAGTCAAAGTGCCTTCTAGGTAACCTAGATAGTCCAAATGCCCGCTAGGATACCCACAGAGTCCAACTGCCCGATAGGGAATCAACATAGTCCAAGTGCCCGCTAAGGGACCTACATAGTCCAAGTGCCCGTTAGGGAACCTACATAGTCCAAGTGCCCTCTAGGGAACCTGCATCGTCCATGTACCCGCTAGTTAACCTAGATAGTCCAAGTGCCCGCTAGTTAACCTACATAGTCCAAGGTCCGTTAGTTAACCTAGATAGTCCAAGTGCCCTTTAGTTAACCTACATAGTCCAAGGGCCCTCTAGTTAACCTCGATAGTCCAATTGCCCGCTAGGGGACGTACATAGTCCAAGTGCCCGCTGGGCAACCTAGATAGTCCAAGTGCCCGCTAGATTACCTACATAGTCCAAGTGCCCGCTGAGGAACCTACATAGTCCAAGTGTCCGAAAAGGAACCTACGTATTCCAAGTGCCCGTTAGGGCACCTAGATAGTCCAAGTAACCATAGGGAACCTATATAGTCCAAGTGCCCTCTAGGGAAGCTACATAGTCAAAGTGCCCGCTAGGGAACCTGCATTGTACAAGTGTCCGCTAGTTAACCTAGATAGTCCAAGTGCCCACTAGGTAACCTAGATAGTCGAAGGGCCCGCTAGTTAAACTACATAGTCCAAGTGCCCGATAGGGAACCTACATAGTCCAAGTGCCCAATGAGGAACCTACATAGTCCAAGTGCCCGATAGGGAATCTTCATATTCCAAGGGCCTGTTAGGGAACCCAGATAGTCCAAGTGCCCATAGGGAACCTATATGGTCCAAGTGCCCTCTAGGGAAGCTACATATTCATAGTGCCCGCTAGGGAACCTGCATCGTCCAAGTGCCCGCTAGTTAACCTACATTGTCCAAGTCCCTGATGGGGAACCTACATAGTCCAAGTATCCGCTAGGTAACCTACATAGTCCAAATGCCCGCTAGTAACGTACATAGTCCAAGTGCGCGCTAGGTAACCTACATATTCCAAGTTCCCGCTAGGTAACCTAGATAGTCCAATTGCCCGCTAGGTAACCTACATAGTCCAAGAGCCGGCAGGTAACTTAGATAGTTCAAGTGCCCGCTAGGTTAGCTGCATAGATAGTTACCTAACCTAGATAGTCCAAGTGCCCGTTAGGTTACCTACATAGTCCACGTGCCCGTTCGTTAACCTAGATAGTACAATTGCCCGCTAGGTAACCTACATAGTCCAAGAGCCGGAAGGTAACTTAGACAGTTCAAGTGCCCGCTAGGTTACCTGCATAGTCCAAGTGCCCGTTAAGTAACCTAGATAGTCCAAGTGCCCGCTAGGTAACCTACATAGTCCAAGTGCCCGCTAGGTAACCTAGATAGTCCAAGTACCCGTTAGCTAACCTAGATAGTCCAAGTGCCCGCTAGGTAACCTCCATAGTCCAAGTTCCCGTTAGGTAACCTAGATAGGCAAAGTGCCCGCTAGTTAACCTACATAGTACAATGGCCCGCTAGTTGACCTAGATAGTCCAAGTGCCAGCTAGTTAACCTAGATAGTCAAAGTGCCCGCTAGTTAACCTAAGTAGTACAAATGTCCGATAGGGATCCTACATAGTCCAAGTGCCCGCTAGGTAACCTAGATATTCCAAGTTCCAGTTTGCTAACCTAGATAGTCCAAGTGCCCGCTAGGTAACCTACGTAGTACAAGTGCCCATTCGTTAACCTAGATAGTCGAAGTGCCTGCTAGTTAACCTATACTGTCCAAGTTCCCGCTAGGTTACTTACATAGTCCAAGTGCACTTTCGTTAACTTAGATAGTCCAAGTCGCGGTAGGTAACCAACACAGTCCAAGGGCCGCTAGGTAACCTATATAGCCCAAGTGCCCGCTAGTTAGCCTATAGTCCAAGTGCCCTCTAGGTAACCTACATATTCCATGTTTCCGCTAGGTAACCTAGATAGTCCAAGTGCCCGTTACCTAACCTAGATAGTCCAAGTGCCCGTTAGGTTACCTACATAGTCCACGTGCCCGTTCGTTAACCTAGATAGTCCAATTGCCCGCTAGGTAACCTACACAGTCCAAGGGCCGGCTAGGTCACCTTTAGAATCCAAGTGCCCACTAGGTAATCTAGATAGTCCAGGTGCCCGTTAGGTAACCTAGATAGTCCAAGTGCCCGCTAGTTAACCTACACAGTCCAAGTGCCCGCTGGTTAACTTAAACAGTCCAAGTGCCCGCTAGGTTACCTGCATAGTCCAAGTGCCCGTTAGGTAACCTAGATAGTCCAAGTGCCCGCTAGGTAACCTACATAGTCCAAGTGCCCACTAGGTAACCTAGATAGTCCAAGTACCCGTTAGCTAACCTAGATAGTCCAAGTGCCCGCTAGGTAACCTCCATAGTTCAAGTGCCCGCTAGGTAACCTACATAGTCCAAGTGCCCGTTCGTTAACCTAGATAGTCCAAGTTCCTGTTAGCTAACTTACATAGTCCAAGTGCCCGTTCGTTAACCTAGATAGTCCAAGTGCCTGCTAGGTAACCTAAATAGTCCAAGTGCCCGTTTGCTAACCTAGATCGTCAAAGGGCCCGCTAGTTAACCTACATAGTCCAAGGGCCCGCTAGTTAACCTAGATAGTCCAAGTGCCCGCTAGTTAACCTACATTGTCCAAGTCCCTGATGGGGAACTTACATAGTCCAAGTATCCGCTAGGTAACCTACATAGTCCAAATGCCCGCTAGTAACGTACATAGTCCAAGTGCCCGTTAGGTAACCTATATAGTCCAAATGCCCGCTAGGGAACCCACATAGCCCAAGTGCCCATTAGAGAACTTACATAATCAAAGCCCTGCTAGGGAACCTACATAGTCCAAGTGCCCGCTAGGGAACCTAGATAGTCTAAGTACCCGTTAGCTAACCTAGATAGTCCAAGTGCCCGCTAGGTAACCTCCATAGTCCAAGTGCCCGTTCGTTAACCTAGATAGTCTAAGTTCCTGTTAGCTAACCTACATAGTCCAAGTGTCCGTTCGTTAACCTAGATAGTTCAAGTGCCCGCTAGGTAACCTATACAGTCCAAGTGCCTGCTAGGTAACCTACATAGTCTCAGTGCCCGCTAGGGACCTACATAGTCCAAGTGCCCGCTAGGTAACCTACATAGTCCAAGTGCCCGTTAGTTAACCTAGATAGTCAAAGTGCCTGCTAGGCAACCTAGATACTCCAAATGCCCGCTAGGGTACCCACATAGTCCAACTGCCCGATAGGGAACCAACATAGTCCAAGTGCCCGCTAAGGGACCTACATAGTCCAAGTGACCGCTAGGGAACCTACATAGTCCAAATGCCCGTTAGGGTACCCACAGAGTCCAACTGCCCGATAGGGAACCAACATAGTCCAAGTGCCCGCTAAGGGACCTACATAGTCCAAGTGCCCGTTAGGGAACCTACATAGTCCAAGTGCCCTCTAGGGAACCTGAATCGTCCAAGTGCCCGCCAGTTAACATAGAGAGTCTAAGTTCCCGCTAGTTAACCTAGATAGTCCAAGTGCCCGCTAGTTAACATAGATCGTCCAAGTGCCCGCTAGTTAACCTACATAGTCCAAGGTCCGTTAGTTAACCTAGATAGTCCAAGTGCCCTCTAGATAACCTACATAGTCCAAGGGCCCTCTAGTTAACCTCGATAGTCCAAGTGCCCGCTAGGGGACGTACATAGTCCAAGTGCCCGCTGGACAACCTAGATAGTCCAAGTGCCCGCTAGTTAACCTACATAGTCCAAGTGCCCGCTGAGGAACCTACATAGACGAAGTGTCCGAAAGGGAACCTACGTATTCCAAGTGCCCGTTAGGGCACCTAGATAGTCCAAGTAACCATAGGGAACCTATATAGTCCAAGTGCCCTCTAGGGAAGCTACATAGTCAAAGTGCCCGCTAGGGAACCTGCATTGTACAAGTGCCCGCTAGTTAACCAAGATAGTACAAGTGCCCGCTAGGTAACCTAGATAGTCGAAGGGCCCGCTAGTTAACCTACATAGTCCAAGTGCCCGATAGGGAACCTACATAGTCCAAGTGCCCGATAGGGAACCCAGATAGTCCAAGTGCCCATAGGGAACCTATATGGTCCAAGTGCCCTCTAGGGAAGCTACATATTCATAGTGCCCGCTAGGGAACCTGCATTGTCCAAGTGCCCGCTAGTTAACCAAGATTGTCCAAGTGTCCGCTAGTAAACCTACATAGTCCAAGTTCCCGTTAGGTAACCTAGATAGGCCAAGTGCCCGCAAGGTAACCTACATAGTCCAAGTGCCCGCTAGGTAACCTAGATATTCCAAGTTCCGGTTTACTAACCTAGATAGTCCAAGGGCCCGGTAGGTAACCTACATAGTCCAAGTGCCCATTCGTTAACCTAGATAGTCCAAGTGCCCGCTAGGTAACCTATACTGTCCAAGTGCCCGCTAGGTTACCTACATAGTCCATGTGCACGTTCGTTAACTTAGATAGTCCAAGTTGCGCTAGGTAACATACATAGACCAAGGAGCCGCTAGGTAACCTATCTAGTCCAAGTGCCCGCTAGTTAAACTATAGTCCAAGTGCCCGCTAGGTAACCTACATATTCCAAGTTCCCGCTAGGTAACCTAGATAGTCCAAGTGCCCGTTACCTAACCTAGATATTCCAAGTGCCCATTAGGTTACCTACATAGTCCACGTGCCGGTTCGTTAACCTAGATAGTCCAAGTGCCCGCTAATTAACCTACATAGTCCAAGTGCCCACTAATTAACCTACATAGTCCAAGTGCCCGTTAGGTAACCTAGACAATCCAAGTGCCCGCTAGGTAACCTCCATAGTCCAAGTGCCCGCTAATTAACCTATATAGTCCAAGTGCCCGCTAGGGAACCTGCATCGTCCAAGTGCCCGCTAGTTAATCTAGATAGTCCAAGTGCCCGCTAGTTAACCTACATAGTCCAAGGGCCCTCTATTTAACCTAGATAGTCCAAGTGCCCGCTAGGGGACGTACATAGTCCAAGTGCCCGCTAGGTAACCTAGATATTCTAGGGGCCCGCTAGTTAACCTACATAGTCCAACTGCCTGATAGGGAACCTACATAGTCCAAGATCCCGCTAAGGGACGAACATAGTCCAAGTGCCCGCTAGGGAACCTACATAGTCCAAGTGCCCGCTAGGTAACCTAGATAGTCCAAGTGCCCGCTAGTTAACCTACATAGTCCAAGTGCCCGCTGAGGAACCTACATACTCCAAGTGTCCGAAAGGGAACCTACGTATTCCAAGTGCCCATTAGGGCACCTAGATAGTCCAAGTGCCCATAGGGAACCTATATGGTCCAAGTGCCCTCTAGGGAAACTACATATTCATAGTGCCCGCAAGGGAACCTGCATTGTCCAAGTGCCCGCTAGTTATCCTAGATCGTCCAAGGGTCCGCTAGTAAACCTACATAGTCCAAGTTCCCGTTAGGTAACCTAGATAGGCCAAGTGCCCGCTAGTTAACCTACATAGTACAATGGCCCGCTAGTTGACATAGATAGTCCAAGTGCCCGCTAGTTAACCTCGCTAGTCAAAGTGCCCTCTAGTTAACCTAAGTAGTACAAATGTCCAATAGGGATCCTACATAATCCAAGTGCCCGCTAGGTAACCTAGATATTCCAAGTTACGGTTTGCTAACCTAGATAGTCCAAGTACCCGCTAGGTAACCTATACTCTCCAAGTGCCCGCTAGGTTACTTACATAGTCCAAGTGCACGTTCGTTAACTTAGATAGTCCAAGTCGCGTTAGGTAACCAACATAATGTAAGGGCCGCTAGGTAACCTATATAGTCCAAGTGCCCGCTAGTTAACCTATAGTCCAAGTGCCCTCTAGGTAACTTAAACAGTCCAAGTGCCCGCTAGGTTACCTGCATAGTCCAAGTGCCCGCTAGGTAACCTACACAGTCCAAGTGCCTGCTAGGTAACCTACATAGTCCAAGTGCCCGTTTGCTAACCTAGATCGTCAAAGGGCCCGCTAGTTAACCTACATAGTCCAAGGGCCCTCTAGTTAACCTAGATAGTCCAAGTGCCCGCTAGTTAACCTACATGGTCCAAGTCCCTGATGGGGAGCCTACATAGTCCAAGTATCCGCTAGGTAACCTACATAGTCCAAATGCCCACTAGTAACGTACGTAGTCCAAATGCCCGTTAGGTAACCTAGATAGTCCAAATGCCCGCTAGGGAACCTACATAGCCCAAGTGCCCGCTAGGTAACCTACATAGTCCAAATGCCCGCTAGAAACCTACATAGTCCAAGTGCAAGAAGGGAACCTACATAATCCAAGTGCCCGCTAGGGAACCTACATAGTCCAAATGCCCGTTAGGTAACCTAGATAGTCCAAATGCCCGCTAGGGTACCCACATAGTCTAAGTGCCCGCGAGGTAACCTACATAGTCCAAGTGCCCATTCATTAACCTAGATTTTCCAAGTGCCCTCTAGGTAACCTAGACTGTCCAAGTGCCCGCTTGGTTACCTACATAGTCCACGTGCCCGTTCGTTAACCTAGAAAGTACCAGAGCCCGCTAGTTAACCTACATAGTCCAAGGGCCCGCTAGTTAACCTAGATAGTCCAAGTGCCCGCTAGTTAACCTACATTGTCCATGTCCCTGATGGGGAACCTACATAGTCCAAGTATCCGCTAGGTAACCTACATAGTCCAAATGCCCGCTAGTAACGTACATAGTCCAAGTGCCCGTTAGGTAACCTAGATAGTCCAAATGCCCGCTAGGGAACCCACATAGTCCAAGTGCCCGTTAGAGAACTTAGATAGTCAAAGCCCTGCTAGGGACCCTACATAGTCCAAATGCCCGCTAGGGAACCCACATAGCCCAAGTGCCCATTAGAGAACTTACATAATCAAAGCCCTGCTAGGGAACCTACATAGTCCAAGTGCCCGCTAGGGAACCTAGATAGTCTAAGTACCCGTTAGCTAACCTAGATAGTCCAAGTGCCCGCTAGGTAACCTCCATAGTCCAAGTGCCCGTTCGTTAACCTAGATAGTCTAAGTTCCTGTTAGCTAACCTACATAGTCCAAGTGTCCGTTCGTTAACCTAGATAGTTCAAGTGCCCGCTAGGTAACCTATACAGTCCAAGTGCCTGCTAGGTAACCTACATAGTCTCAGTGCCCGCTAGGGACCTACATAGTCCAAGTGCCCGCTAGGTAACCTACATAGTCCAAGTGCCCGTTAGTTAACCTAGATAGTCAAAGTGCCTGCTAGGTAACCTAGATACTCCAAATGCCCGCTAGGGTACCCACATAGTCCAACTGCCCGATAGGGAACCAACATAGTCCAAGTGCCCGCTAAGGGACCTACATAGTCCAAGTGACCGCTAGGGAACCTACATAGTCCAAATGCCCGTTAGGGTACCCACAGAGTCCAACTGCCCGATAGGGAACCAACATAGTCCAAGTGCCCGCTAAGGGACCTACATAGTCCAAGTGCCCGTTAGGGAACCTACATAGTCCAAGTGCCCTCTAGGGAACCTGAATCGTCCAAGTGCCCGCCAGTTAACATAGAGAGTCTAAGTTCCCGCTAGTTAACCTAGATAGTCCAAGTGCCCGCTAGTTAACATAGATCGTCCAAGTGCCCGCTAGTTAACCTACATAGTCCAAGGTCCGTTAGTTAACCTAGATAGTCCAAGTGCCCTCTAGATAACCTACATAGTCCAAGGGCCCTCTAGTTAACATCGATAGTCCAAGTGCCCGCTAGGGGACGTACATAGTCCAAGTGCCCGCTGGACAACCTAGATAGTCCAAGTGCCCGCTAGTTAACCTACATAGTCCAAGTGCCCGCTGAGGAACCTACATAGACGAAGTGTCCGAAAGGGAACCTACGTACTCCAAGTGCCCGTTAGGGCACCTAGATAGTCCAAGTAACCATAGGGAACCTATATAGTCCAAGTGCCCTCTAGGGAAGCTACATAGTCAAAGTGCCCGCTAGGGAACCTGCATTGTACAAGTGCCCGCTAGTTAACCTAGATAGTACAAGTGCCCGCTAGGTAACCTAGATAGTCGAAGGGCCCGCTAGTTAACCTACATAGTCCAAGTGCCCGATAGGGAACCTACATAGTCCAAGTGCCCGATAGGGAACCCAGATTGTCCAAGTGCCCATTAGGGAACCCAGATTGTCCAAGTGCCCATAGGGAACCTATATAGTCCAAGTTCCCTCTAGGGAAGCTACATATTCATAGTGCCCGCTAGGGAACCTGCATTGTCCAAGTGCCCGCTAGTTAACCAAGATTGTCCAAGTGTCCGCTAGTAAACCTACATAGTCCAAGTTCCCGTTAGGTAACCTAGATAGGCCAAGTGCCCGCAAGTAACCTACATAGTCCAAGTGCCCGCTAGGTAACCTAGATATTCCAAGTTCCGGTTTACTAACCTAGATAGTCCAAGGGCCCGGTAGGTAACCTACATAGTCCAAGTGCCCATTCGTTAACCTAGATAGTCCAAGTACCCGCAAGGTAACCTATACTGTCCAAGTGCCCGCTAGGTTACCTACATAGTCCATGTGCACGTTCGTTAACTTAGATAGTCCAAGTTGCGCTAGGTAACATACATAGACCAAAGAGCCGCTAGGTAACCTATCTAGTCCAAGTGCCCGCTAGTTAAACTATAGTCCAAGTGCCCGCTAGGTAACCTACATATTCCAAGTTCCCGCTAGGTAACCTAGATAGTCCAAGTGCCCGTTACCTAACCTAGATATTCCAAGTGCCCATTAGGTTACCTACATAGTCCACGTGCCGGTTCGTTAACCTAGATAGTCCAAGTGCCTGCTAATTAACCTACATAGTCCAAGTGCCCACTAATTAACCTACATAGTCCACGTGCCCGTTAGGTAACCTAGACAATCCAAGTGCCCGCTAGGTAACCTCCATAGTCCAAGTGCCCGCTAGTTAACCTACATAGTCCAAGGGCCCTCTATTTAACCTAGATAGTCCAAGTGCCCGCTAGGGGACGTACATAGTCCAAGTGCCCGCTAGGTAACCTAGATATTCTAAGGGCCCGCTAGTTAACCTACATAGTCCAACTGCCTGATAGGGAACCTACATAGTCCAAGATCCCGCTAAGGGACGAACATAGTCCAAGTGCCCGCTAGGGAACCTACATAGTCCAAGTGCCCGCTAGGTAACCTAGATAGTCCAAGTGCCCGCTAGTTAACCTACATAGTCCAAGTGCCCGCTGAGGAACCTACATACTCCAAGTGTCCGAAAGGGAACCTACGTATTCCAAGTGCCCATTAGGGCACCTAGATAGTCCAAGTGCCCATAGGGAACCTATATGGTCCAAGTGCCCTCTAGGGAAACTACATATTCATAGTGCCCGCAAGGAAACCTGCATTGTCCAAGTGCCCGCTAGTTATCCTAGATCGTCCAAGGGTCCGCTAGTAAACCTACATAGTCCAAGTTCCCGTTAGGTAACCTAGATAGGCCAAGTGCCCGCTAGTTAACCTACATAGTACAATGGCCCGCTAGTTGACATAGATAGTCCAAGTGCCCGCTAGTTAACCTCGCTAGTCAAAGTGCCCTCTAGTTAACCTAAGTAGTACAAATGTCCAATAGGGATCCTACATAATCCAAGTGCCCGCTAGGTAACCTAGATATTCCAAGTTCCGGTTTGCTAACCTAGATAGTCCAAGTACCCGCTAGGTAACCTATACTCTCCAAGTGCCCGCTAGGTTACTTACATAGTCCAAGTGCACGTTCGTTAACTTAGATAGTCCAAGTCGCGTTAGGTAACCAACATAATGTAAGGGCCGCTAGGTAACCTATATAGTCCAAGTGCCCGCTAGTTAACCTATAGTCCAAGTGCCCTCTAGGTAACTTAAACAGTCCAAGTGCCCGCTAGGTTACCTGCATAGTCCAAGTGCCCGCTAGGTAACCTACACAGTCCAAGTGCCTGCTAGGTAACCTACATAGTCCAAGTGCCCGTTTGCTAACCTAGATCGTCAAAGGGCCCGCTAGTTAACCTACATAGTCCAAGGGCCCTCTAGTTAACCTAGATAGTCCAAGTGCCCGCTAGTTAACCTACATGGTCCAAGTCCCTGATGGGGAGCCTACATAGTCCAAGTATCCGCTAGGTAACCTACATAGTCCAAATGCCCACTAGTAACGTACGTAGTCCAAATGCCCGTTAGGTAACCTAGATAGTCCAAATGCCCGCTAGGGAACCTACATAGCCCAAGTGCCCGTTGGGTAACCTACATAGTCCAAATGCCCGCTAGAAACCTACATAGTCCAAGTGCAAGAAGGGAACCTACATAATCCAAGTGCCCGCTAGGGAACTTACATAGTCCAAATGCCCGTTAGGTAACCTAGATAGTCCAAATGCCCGCTAGGGTACCCACATAGTCTAAGTGCCCGCGAGGTAACCTACATAGTCCAAGTGCCCATTCATTAACCTAGATTTTCCAAGTGCCCTCTAGGTAACCTAGACTGTCCAAGTGCCCGCTTGGTTACCTACATAGTCCACGTGCCCGTTCGTTAACCTAGAAAGTACAAGAGCCCGCTAGTTAACCTACATAGTCCAAGGGCCCGCTAGTTAACCTAGATAGTCCAAGTGCCCGCTAGTTAACCTACATTGTCCATGTCCCTGATGGGGAACCTACATAGTCCAAGTATCCGCTAGGTAACCTACATAGTCCAAATGCCCGCTAGTAACGTACATAGTCCAAGTGCCCGTTAGGTAACCTAGATAGTCCAAATGCCCGCTAGGGAACCCACATAGTCCAAGTGCCCGTTAGAGAACTTAGATAGTCAAAGCCCTGCTAGGGAACCTACATAGTCCAAGTGCCCGCTAGGGAACCTAGATAGTCCAAGTACCCGTTAGCTAACCTAGATAGTCCAAGTGCCCGCTAGGTAACCTACATAGTCCAAGTGCCCGTTCGTTAACCTAGATAGTCCAAGTTCCTGTTAGCTAACCTACATAGTCCAAGTGCCCGTTCGTTAACCTAGATAGTTCAAGTGCCCGCTAGGTAACCTAGACAGTCCAAGTGCCTGCTAGGTAACCTACATAGTCCAAGTGCCCGCTAGGGAACCTACAAAGTCCAAGGGCCCGCTAGTTAACCTAGATAATCCAAGTGCCCGCTAGTTAACCAAGATCGTCCAAGTGTCCGCTAGTAAACCTACATAGTCCAAGTTCCCGTTAGGTAACCTAGATAGGCCAAGTGCCCGCAAGGTAACCTACATAGTCCAAGTGCCCGCTAGGTAACCTAGATATTCCAAGTTCCGGTTTACTAATCTAGATAGTCCAAGTGCCCGCTAGGTAACCTACATATTCCAAGTTCCCGCTAGGTAACCAAGATTGTCCAAGTGCCCGTTACCTAACCTAGATAGTCCAAGTGCCCGTTAGGTTACCTACATAGTCCAAGTTCCCGCTAATTAACCTACATAGTCCAAGTGCCCGTTAGGTAACCTAGACAGTCCAAGTGCCCGATAGTTACCCTCCATAGTCCAAGTGCCCGCTAATTAACCTATATAGTCCAAGTGCCCGCTAGGGAACCTGCATCATCCAAGTGCCCGCTAGTTAATCTAGATAGTTCAAGTGCCCGCTAGTTAAGCTAGATAGTCCAAGTGGCCGCTAGTTAACCTAGATCATCCAAGTGCCCGCTAGTTAACCTAGATCGCCCAAGTGCCCGCTAGTTAACCTACATAGTCCAAGGTCCGCTAGTTAACGTAGATATTCCAAGTGCCCGCTAGTTAACCTACATAGTCCAAGGGCCCTCTAGTTAACCTAGATAGTCCAAGTGCCCACTAGGGGAAGTACATAGTCCAAGTGCCCGCTAGGTAACCTAGATAGTCTAAGGGCCCGCTAGTTAACCTACATAGTCCAACTGCCCGATAGGGAACCTACATAGTCCAAGCGCTCGCTAAGGGACGAACATAGTCCAAGTGACCGCTAGGGAACCTACATAGTCCAAGTGCCCGCTAGGGAACCTACATAGTCCAAGTGCCCGCTAGGTAACCTAGATAGTCCAAGTGCCCGCTAGTTAACCTACATAGTCCAAGTGCCCGCTGAGGAACCTACATAGTCCAAGTGTCCGAAAGGGAACCTACGTATTCCATGTGCCCATTAGGGCACCTAGATAGTCCAAGTGCCCATAGGGAACCTATATAGTCCAAGTGCCCTCTAGGGAACTTACATAGTCAAAGTGCCCGCTAGGGTACCTGCATTGTACAAGTGCCCTCTAGTTAACCTAGATAGTCCAAGTGCCCGCTAGGTAACCTAGATAGTCCAAGGGCCTGCTAGTTAACCTACATAGTCCAACGGCCCTCTAGTTAACCTAGATATTCCAAGTACCCGCTGGAGGACGTACATAGTCCAAGTGCCCGCTAGGTAACCTAGATAGTCTACGGGCCTGCTAGTTAACCTACATAGTCCAAATGCCCGATAGGGAACCTACATAGTCCAAGTGCCCGTTAAGGGACGAACATAGTCCAAGTGCCCGCTAGGGAACCTGCATAGTCAAAGTGCCCGATAGGTAACCTAGATAGTCCAAGTGCCCGCTAGTAAACCTACATAGTCCAAGTGCCCACTGAGGAACCTGCATAGTCCAAGTGTCCGAAAGGGAACCTACGTATTCCAAGTGCCCATTAGGGCACCTAGATAGTCCAAGTGCCCATAGGGAACCTATATCGTCCAAGTGCCCTCTAGGGAACCTACATAGTCAAAGTGCCCGCTAGGAAACCTGCATTGTACAAGTGACCTCTAGTTAACCTAGATAGTCCAAGTGCCCGCTAGTTAACCTAGATAGTCCAAGGGCCCGCTAGTTAACCTACAAAGTCCAAGTGCCCGATAGGGAACCTACATAGTCCAAGTGCCCAATGAGGAACCTACATAGTCCAAGTGCCCGATAGGGAATCTTCATATTCCAAGTGCCCGTTAGGGAACCCAGATAGTCCAAGTGCCCATAGGGAACCTACATAATCCAAGTGCCCTCTAGGGAAGCTACATATTCATAGTGCCCGCAAGGGAACATGCATTGTCCAAGTGCCCGCTAGTTATCCTAGATCGTCCAAGGGTCCGCTAGTAAACCTACATAGTCCAAGTTCCCGTTAGTTAACCTAGATAGGCCAAGTGCCCGCTAGTTAACCTACATAGTACAATGGCCCGCTAGTTGACCTAGATAGTTCAAGTGCCCGCTAGTTAACCTAAGTAGTACAAATGTCCGATAGGGATCCTACATAGTCCAAGTGCCCGCTAGGTAACCTAGATATTCCAAGTTCCGGTTTGCTAACCTAGATAGTCCAAGTGCCCATTCGTTAACCTAGATAGTCCAAGTGCCCGCTAGGTAACCTATACTGTCCAAGTGCCTGCTAGGTTACCTACATAGTCCAAGTGCACGTTCGTTAACTTAGATAGTCCAAGTTGCGCTAGGTAACCTACATAGTCCAAGGGCCACTAGGTAACCTATAGTCCAAGTGCCCTCTAGGTAACCTACATATTCCAAGTTCCCGCTAGGTAACCTAGATAGTCAAAGTGCCCGTTACCTAACCTAGATAGTCCAAGTGCCCGTGAGGTTACCTACATAGTCCACGTGCCCGTTCGTTAACCTAGATAGTACAATTGCCCGCTAGGTAACCTACATAGTCCAAGAGCCGGCAGGTAACTTAGACAGTTCAAGTGCCCGCTAGCTTACCTGCATAGTCCAAGTGCCCGTTAGGTAACCTAGATAGTCCAAGTGCCCGCTAGGTAACCTACATAGTCCAAGTGCCCGCTAGGTAACCTAGATAGTCCAAGTACCCGTTAGCTAACCTAGATAGTCCAAGTGCCCGCTAGGTAACCTCCATAGTCCAATTGCCTTCTAGGTAACCTCCATAGTCCAAGTGCCCACTAATTTACCTATATAGTCCAAGTGCCCGCTAGGGAAACTGCATCGTTCAAGTGTCCGCTAGTTAATCTAGATAGTCCAAGTGCCCGCTAGTTAACCTAGATAGTCCAAGTGCCTGCTACTTAACCTAGATCGTCCAAGTGCCCGCTAGTTAACCTACATAGTCCAAGGTCCGCTAGTTAACCTAGATATTCCAAGTGCCCCTTAGTTAACCTACATAGTCAAAGGGCCCTCTAGTTAACCTAGATAGTCCAAGTGCCCGCTAGGGGACATACATAGTCCAAGTGCCCGCTATGTAACCTAGATAGTCTAAGGGCCCGCTAGATAACCTACATAGTCCAACTGCCCGATAGGGAACCTACATAGTCCAAGTGCCCGCTAAGGGACGAACATAGTCCAAGTGCCCGCTAGGGAACCTACAAAATCCAAGTGCCCGCTAGGTAACCTAGATAGTCCAAGTGCCAGCTAGTTAACCTACATAGTCCAAGTGCCCACTGAGGAACCTACATAGTCCAAGTGTCCGAAAGGGAACCTACGTATTCCAAGTGCCCGTTAGGGCACCTAGATAGTCCAAGTAACCATAGGGAACCTATATAGTCCAAGTGCCCTCTAGGGAAGCTACATAGTCAAAGTGCCCGCTAGGGAACCTGCATTGTACAAGTGCCCGCTAGTTAACCTAGATAGTCCAAGTGCCCGCTAGGTAACCTAGATAGTCGAAGGGCCCGCCAGTTAACCTACATAGTCCAAGTGCCCGATAGGGAACCTACATAGTCCAAGTGCCCAATGAGGAACCTACATAGTCCAAGTGCCCGATAGGGAATCTTCATATTCCAAGTGCCCGTTAGGGAACCCAGATAGTCCAAGTGCCCATAGGGAACCTATATGGTCCAAGTGCCCTCTAGGGAAGCTACATATTCATAGTGCCCGCTAGGGAACCTGCATCGTCCAAGTGCCCGCTAGTTAACCAAGATCGTCCAAGTGTCCGCTAGTAAACCTACATAGTCCAAGTTCCCGTTAGGTAACCTAGATAGGCCAAGTGCCCGCAAGGTGACCTACATAGTCCAAGTGCCCGCTAGGTAACCTAGATATTCCAAGTTCCGGTTTACTAATCTAGATAGTCCAAGTACCCGCTAGGTAACCTACATAGTCCAAGTGCCCATTCGTTAACCTAGATAGTCCAAGTGCCCGCTAGGTAACCTATACTGTCCAAGTGCCCGCTAGGTTACCTATATAGTCCATGTGCACGTTCTTTAACTTAGATAGTCCAAGTCGCGCTAGGTAACCTATATAGTCCAAGTGCCCGCTAGTTAAACTATAGTCCAAGTGCCCGCTAGGTAACCTACATATTCCAAGTTCCCGCTAGGTAACTAGATTGTCCAAGTGCCCGTTACCTAACCTAGATAGTCCAAGTGCCCGTTAGGTTACCTACATAGTCCAAGTGCCCGCTAATTAACCTACATAGTCCAAGTGCCCGTTAGGTAACCTAGACAGTCCAAGTGCCCGATAGTTAACCTCCATAGTCCAAGTGCCCGCTAATTAACCTATATAGTCCAAGTGCCCGCTAGGGAACCTGCATCATCCAAGTGCCCGCTAGTTAATCTAGATAGTCCAAGTGCCCGCTAGTTAAGCTAGATAGTCCAAGTGGCCGCTAGTTAACCTAGATCGTCCAAGTGCCCGCTAGTTAACCTAGATCGCCCAAGTGCCCGCTAGTTAACCTACATAGTCCAAGGTCCGCTAGTTAACCTAGATATTCCAAGTGCCCGCTAGTTAACCTACATAGTCCAAGGGCCCTCTAGTTAACCTAGATAGTCCAAGTGCCCACTAGGGGAAGTACATAGTCCAAGTGCACGCTAGGTAACCTAGATAGTCTAAGGGCCCGCTAGTAAACCTACATAGTCCAACTGCCCGATAGGGAACCTACATAGTCCAAGCGCTCGCTAAGGGACGAACATAGTCCAAGTGCCCGCTAGGGAACCTACATAGTCCAAGTGCCCACTAGGTAACCTAGATAGTCCAAGTGCCCGCTAGTTAACCTACATAGTCCAAGTGCCCAATGAGGAACCTACATAGTCCAAGTGCCCGATAGGGAATCTTCATATTCCAAGTGCCCGTTAGGGAACCCAGATAGTCCAAGTGCCCGCTAGGTAACCTCCATAGTCCAAGTGCCCGCTAGGTAACCTCCATAGTCCAAGTGCCCGTTCGTTAACCTAGATAGTCCAAGTTCCTGTTAGCTAACCTACATAGTCCAAGTGCCCGCTAGTTAACCTATATAGTCCAAGTGCCCGCTAGTTAACCTTCATTGTCCAAGTCCCTGATGGGGAACCTACATAGTCCAAGTATCCGCTAGGTAACCTACATAGTCCAAATGCCCGCTAGTAACGTACATAGTCCAAGTGCCCGTTAGGTAACCTAGATAGTCCAAATGCCCGCTAGGGAGCCCACATAGCCCAAGTGCCCATTAAAGAACTTACATAATCAAAGCCCTGCTAGGGAACCTACATAGTCCAAGTGCCCACAAGGGAACCTAGATAGTCCAAGTACCCGTTAGCTAACCTAGATAGTCCAAGTGCCCGCTAGGTAACCTCCATAGTCCAAGTGCCCGCTAGGTAACCTCCATAGTCCAAGTGCCCGTTCGTTAACCTAGATAGTCCAAGTTCCTGTTAGCTAACCTACATAATCCAAGTGTCCGTTCGTTAACCTAGATAGTTCAAGTGCCCGCTAGGTAACCTAGACAGTCCAAGTGCCTGCTAGGTAACCTACATAGTCTAAGTGCCCGCTAGGGACCTACATAGTCCAAGTGCCCGCTAGGTAACCTACATAGTCCAAGTGCCCGTTAGTTAACCTAGATAGTCAAAGTGCCTGCTAGGTAACCTAGATAGTCCAAATGCCTGCTAGGGTACCCACATAGTCAGACTGCCCGATAGGGAACCAACATAGTCCAAGTGCCCGCTAAGGGACCGACATAGTCCAAGTGACCGCTAGGGAACCTACATAGTCCAAATGCCCGTTAGGGTACCCACAGGGTCCAACTGCCCGAAAGGGAACCAACATAGTCCAAGTGCCCGCTAAGGGACCTACGTAGTCCAAGTGCCCGTTAGGGAACCTACATAGTCCAAGTGCCCTCTAGGGAACCTGAATCGTCCAAGTGCCCGCCAGTTAACATAGAGAGTCTAAGTTCCCGCTAGTTAACCTAGATAGTCCAAGTGCCCGCTAGTTAACCTAGATCATCCAAGTGCCCGCTAGTTAACCTACATAGTCCAAGGTCCGTTAGATAACCTAGAGAGTCCAAGTGCCCTCTAGATAACCTACATAGTCCAAGGGCCCTCTAGTTAACCTCGATAGTCCAAGTGCCCGCTAGGGGACGTACATAGTCCAAGTGCCCGCTGGACAACCTAGATAGTCCAAGTGCCCGCTAGTTGACCTACATAGTCCAAGTGCCAGCTTGTTAACCTAGATAGTCCAAGTGTCCGAAAGGGAACCTACGTATTCCAAGTGCCCGTTAGGGCACCTAGATAGTCCAAGTAACCATAGTGAACCTATATAGTCCAAGTGCCCTCTAGGGAAGCTACATAGTCAAAGTGCCCGCTAGGGAACCTGCATTGTACAAGTGCCCGCTAGTTAACCTAGATATTCCAAGTGCCCGCTAGGTAACCTAGATAGTCGAAGGGCCCCCTAGTTAACCTACATAGTCCAAGTGCCCGATAGGGAACCTACATAGTCCAAGTGCCCTCTAGGGAAGCTACATATTCATAGTGCCCGCTAGGGAACCTGCATTTTCCAAGTGCCCGCTAGTTAACCAAGATTGTCCAAGTGTCCGCTAGTAAACCTACATAGTCCAAGTCCCCGTTAGGTAACCTAGATAGGCCAAGTGCCCGCAAGATAACCTACATAGTCCAAGTGCCCGCTAGGTAACCTAGATATTCCAAGTTCCGGTTTACTAACCTAGATAGTCCAAGTGCCCGCTAGGTAACCTACATAGTCCAAGTGCCCATTCGTTAACCTAGGTAGTCCAAGTGCCCCCTAGGTAACCTATACTGTCCAAGTGCCCGCTAGGTTACCTACATAGTCCAAGTGCACGTTCGTTAACTTAGATAGTCCAAGTTGCGCTAGGTAACATACATAGTCCAAGGGCCCGCTAGGTAACCTATATAGTCCAAGTGCCCGCTAGTTAAACTATAGTCCAAGTGCCCGCTAGGTAACCTACATATTCCAAGTTCCCGCTAGGTAACCTAGATAGTCCAAGTGCCCGTTACCTAACCTAGATAGTCCAAGTGCCCATTAGGTTACCTACATAGTCCACGTGCCGGTTCGTTAACCTAGATAGTCCAAGTGCCCGCTAGGTAACCTACATAGTCCAAGTGCCCGCTAATTAACCTACATAGTCCAAGTGCCCGTTAGGTAACCTAGACAGTCCAAGTGCCCGCTAGGTAACCTCCATAGTCCAAGTGCCCGCTAATTAACCTATATAGTCCAAGTGCCCGCTAGGGAACCTGCATCGGCCAAGTGCCCGCTAGTTAATCTAGATAGTCCAAGTGCCCGCTAGTTAACCTACATAGTCCAAGGGCCCTCTATTTAAACTAGATAGTCCAAGTGCCCGCTAGGGGACGTACATAGTCCAAGTGCCCGCTAGGTAACCTAGATAGTCTAAGGGCCCGCTAGTTAACCTACATAGTCCAACTGCCTGATATGGAACTTACATAGTCCAAGATCCCGCTAAGGGACGAACATAGTCCAAGTGCCCGCTAGGGAACCTACATAGTCCAAGTGCCCGCTAGGTAACCTAGATCGTCCAAGTGCCCGCTAGTTAACCTACATAGTCCAAGTGCCCGCTGAGGAACCTACATAGTCCAAGTGTCCGAAAGGGAACCTACATATTCCAAGTGCCCATTAGGGCACCTAGATAGTCCAAATAACCATAGGGAACCTATATAGTCCAAGTGCCCTCTAGGGAAGCTACATAGTCAAAGTGCCCGCTAGGGAACCTGCATTGTACAAGTGCCCGCTAGTTAACCTAGATAGTCCAAGTGCCCGCTAGGTTACCTAGATAGTCGAAGGGCCCGCTAGTTAACCTACATAGTCCAAGTGCCCGATAGGGAACCTACATAGTCCAAGTGCCCAATGAGGAACCTACATAGTCCAAGTGCCCGATAGGGAATCTTCTATTTCCAAGTGCCCGTTAGGGTACCCAGATAGTCCAAGTGACATAGGGAACCTATATGGTCCAAGTGCCCTCTAGGGAAGCTACATATTCATAGTGCCCCCTAGGGAACCTGCATTGTCCAAGTGCCCGCTAGTTAACCAAGATTGTCCAAGTGTCCGCTAGTAAACCTACATAGTCCAAGTTCCCGTTAGGTAACCTAGATAGGCCAAGTGCCCGTTACCTAACCTAGATAGTCCAAGTGCCCGTTTGGTTACCTACATAGTCCACGTGCCGGTTCGTTAACCTAGATAGTCCAAGTGCCCGCTAGGTAACCTACATAGTCCAAGTGCCCGCTAATTAACCTACATAGTCCAAGTGCCCGTTAGGTAACCTAGACAGTCCAAGTGCCCGCTAGGTAACCTCCATAGTCCAAGTGCCCGCTAATAAACCTATATAGTCCAAGTGCCCGCTAGGGAACCTGCATCGTCCAAGTGCCCGCTAGTTAATCTAGATAGTCCAAGTGCCCGCTAGTTAAGCTAGATAGTACAAGTGGCCGTTAGTTAACATAGATCGTCCAAGTGCCCGCTAGTTAACCTCCATAGTCCAAGGTCCGCTAGTTAACCTAGATATTCCAAGTGCCTGCTAGTTAACCTACATAGTCCAAGGGCCCTCTATTTAACCTAGATAGTCCAAGTGCCCGCTAAGGGACGTACATAGTCCAAGTGCCCGCTAGGTAACCTAGATAGTCTAAGGGCCCGCTAGTTAACCTACATAGTCCAACTGCCTGATAGGGAACCTACATAGTCCAAGTGCCCGCTAAGGTACGAACATAGTCCAAGGGCCCGCTAGGGAACCTACATAGTCCAAGTGCCTGCTAGGTAACCTAGATAGTCCAAGTGCCCGCTAGGGAACCTACATAGTCTAAGTGCCCGCTAGGTAAGCTAGATAGTCCAAGTGCCCGCTAGTTAACCTACATAGTCCAAGTGCCCGCTGAGGAACCTACATAGTCCAAGTGTCCAAAAGGGAACCTACGTATTCCAACTGCCCATTAGGGCACCTAGATAGTCCAAGTGCCCTCTAGGGAACCTACATAGTCAAAGTGCCCGCTAGGGAACCTGCATTGTACAAGTGCCCTCTAGTTAACCTAGATAGTCCAAGTGCCCGCTAGGTAACCTAGATAGTCCAAGGGCCCGCTAGTTAACCTACATAGTCCAAGTGCCCAATGAGGAACCTACATAGTCCAAGTGCCCAATAGGGAATCTTCATATTCCAAGTGCCCGTTAGGGAACCCAGATTGTCCAAGTGCCCATAGGGAACCTATATAGTCCAAGTTCCCTCTGGGGAAGCTACATATTCATAGTGCCCGCTAGGGAACCTGCATTGTCCAAGTGCCCGCTAGTTAACCTAGATCGTCCAAGTGTCCGCTAGTAAACCTACTTAGTCCAAGTTCCCGTTAGGTAACCTAGATAGGCCAAGTGCCCGCTAGTTAACCTACATAGTACAATGGCCCGCTAGTTGACCTAGATAGTCCAAGTGCCCGCTAGTTAACCTACATAGTCAAAGGGCCCGCTAGTTAACCTAAGTAGTACAAATGTCCGATAGGGATCCTACATAGTCCAAGTGCCCGCTAGGTAACCTAGATATTCAAGTTCCGGTTTGCTAACCTAGATAGTCCAAGTGCCCGCTAGGTAACCTACGTAGTTCAAGTGCCCATTCGTTAACTTAGATAGTCCAAGTCGCGGTAGGTAACCAACATAGTCCAAGGGCCGCTAGGTAACCTATATAGTCCAAGTGCCCGCTAATTAAACTATAGTCCAAGTGCCCTCTAGGTAACCTACATATTCCAAGTTCCCGCTAGGTAACCTAGATAGTCCAAGTGCCCGTTACCTAACCTAGATAGTCCAAGTGCCCGTTAGGTTAACTACATAGTCCACGTGCCCGTTCGTTAACCTAGATCGTCCAATTGCCCGCTAGGTAACCTACATAGTCCAAGGGCCGGCTAGGTAACCTTTAGAATCCAAGTGCCCGCTAGGTAATCTAGATAGTCCAGGTGCCCGTTATGTAACCTAGATATTCCAAGTGCCCGCTAGTTAACCTACATAGTCCAAGTGCCCCCTAGTTAACTTAAACCATCCAAGTGCCCGCTAGGTTACCTGCATAGTCCAAGTGCCCGTTAGGTAACCTAGATAGTCCAAGTGCCCGCTACGTAACCTACATAGTCCAAGTGCCCGCTAGGTAACCTAGATAGTCCAAGTACCCGTTAGCTAACCTAGATAGTCCAAGTGCCCGCTAGGTAACCTCCATAGTCCAAGTGCCCGCTAGGTAACCTCCATAGTCCAAGTGCCCGTTCGTTAACCTAGATAGTCCAAGTTCCTGTTAGCTAACCTACATAGTCCAAGTGCCATTTCGTTAACCTAGATAGTTCAAGTGCCCGCTAGGTAACCAAGACAGTCCAAGTGCCTGCTAGGTAACCTACATAGTCCAAGTGCCCGTTTGCTAACCTAGATCGTCAAAGGGCCCACTAGTTAACCTACATAGTCCAAGGGCTCTCTAGTTAACCTAGATAGTCCAAGTGCCCGCTAGTTAACCTACATTGTCCAAGTCCCTGATGGGGAACCTACATAGTCCAAGTATCCGCTAGGTAACCTACATAGTCCAAATGCCCGCTAGTAACATACATAGTCGAAGTGCCCTTTAGGTAAACTAGATAGTCCAAATGCCCGCTAGGGAACACACATAGTCCAAGTGCCCGTTAGAGAACTTACATAGTCAAAGCCCTGCTAGGGAACCTACATAGTCCAAGTGCCCGCTAGGGAACCTAGATAGTCCACGTACACGTTAGCTAACCTAGATAGTCCAAGTGCCCGCTAGGTAACCTCCATAGTCCAAGTGCCCGCTAGGTAACCTCCATAGTCCAAGTGCCCGTTCTTTAACCTATATAGTCCAAGTTCCTGTTAGCTAACCTACATAGTCCAAGTGCCCGTTCGTTAACCTAGATAGTTCAAGTGCCCGCTAGGTAACCTAGACAGTCCAAGTGCCTGCTAGGTAACCTACATAGTCCAAGTGCCCAATGAGGAACCTACATAGTCCACGTGCCCGATAGGGAAACTTCATATTCCAAGTGCCCGTTAGGGAACCCAGATAGTCCAAGTGCCCATAGGGAACTTATATGGTCCAAGTGCCCTCTAGGGAAGCTACATATTCATAGTGCCCGCTAGGGAACCTGCATTGTCCAAGTGCCCGCTAGTTAACCAAGATTGTCCAAGTGTCCGCTAGTAAACCTACATAGTCCAAGTTCCCGTTAGGTAACTTAGATAGGCCAAGTGCCCGCAAGGTAACCTACATAGTCCAATTGCCCGCTAGGTAACCTAGATATTCCAAGTTCCAGTTTACTAACCTAGATAGGCCAAGTGCCCGCTAGGTAACCTACATAGTCCAAGTGCCCATTCGTTAACCTAGATAGTCCAAGTGCCCGCTAGGTAACCTATACTGTCCAAGTGCCCGCTAGGTTAACTACATAGTCCAAGTGCACGTTCGTTAACTTAGATAGTCCAAGTCGCGCTAGGTAACCTATATAGTCCAAGGGCCCGCTAGGTAACCTATATAGTCCAAGTGCCCGCTAGTTAAACTATAGTCCAAGTGCCCGCTAGGTAACCTACATATTCCAAGTTCCCGCTAGGTAACCTAGATAGTCCAAGTGCCCGTTACCTAACCTACATAGTCCAAGTGCCCGTTAGGTTACCTACATAGTCCACGTGCCGGTTCGTTAACCTAGATAGTCCAAGTGCCCGCTAGGTAACCTACATAGTCCAAGTGCCCGCTAATTAACCTACATAGTCCAAGTGCCCGTTAGGTAACCTAGACAGTCCAAGTGCCCGCTAGGTAACCTCCATAGTCCAAGTGCCCGCTAATAAACCTATATAGTCCAAGTGCCCGCTAGGGAACCTGCATCGTCCAAGTGCCCGCTAGTTAATCTAGATAGTCCAAGTGCCCGCTAGTTAAGCTAGATAGTCCAAGTGGCCGCTAGTTAACCTAGATCGTCCAAGTGCCCGCTAGTTAACCTACATAGTCCAAGGTCCGCTAGTTAACCTAGATATTCCAAGTGCCCGCTAGTTAACCTACATAGTCCAAGGGCCCTCTATTTAACCTAGATAGTCCAAGTGCCCGCTAGGGGACGTACATAGTCCAAGTGCCCGCTAGGTAACCTAGATAGTCTAAGGGCCCGCTAGTTAACCTACATAGTCCAACTGCCCGATAGGGAACCTACATAGTCCAAGTGTCCGCTAAGGTACGAACATAGTCCAAGTGCCCGCTAGGGAACCTACATAGTCCAAGTGCTCGCTAGGTAACCTAGATAGTCCAAGTGCCCGCTAGTTAACCTACATAGTCCAAGTGCCCGCTGAGGAACCTACATAGTCCAAGTGTCCGAAAGGGAACCTACGTATTCCAAGTCCCCATTAGGGCACCTAGATAGTCCAAGTGCCCATAGGGAACCTATATAGTCCAAGTGCCCTCTAGGGAAGCTACATAGTCAAAGTGCCCGCTAGGGAACCTGCATTGTACAAGTCCCCACTAGTTAACCTAGATAGTCCAAGTGCCCGCTAGGTAACCTAGATAGTCCAAGGGCCCGCTAGTTAACCTACATAGTCCAAGTGCCCAATGAGGAACCTACATAGTCCAAGTGCCCGATAGGGAATCTTCATATTCCAAGTGCCCGTTAGGGAACCCAGATTGTCCAAGTGCCCATAGGGAACCTATATAGTCCAAGTTCCCTCTAGGGAAGCTACATATTCATAGTGCCCGCTAGGGAACCTGCATTGTCCAAGTGCCCGCTAGTTAACATACATTGTCCAAGTCCCTGATGGGGAACCTACATAGTCCAAGTATCCGCTAGGTAACCTACATAGTCCAAATGCCCGCTAGTAACGTACATAGTCCAAGTGCCCGTTAGGTAACCGAGATAGTCCAAATGCCCGCTAGGGAACCCCCATAGTCCAAGTGCCCGTTAGAGAACTTACATAGTCAAAGCCCTGCTAGGGAACCTACATAGTCCAAGTGCCCGCTAAGTAACCTAGATAGTCCAAGTACCCGTTAGCTAACCTAGATAGTCCAAGTGTCCGCTAGGTAACCTCCATAGTCCAAGTGCCCGTTCGTTAACCTAGATAGTCCAAGTTCCTGTTAGCTAACCTCCATAGTCCAAGTGCCCGTTCGTTAACCTAGATAGTTCAAGTGCCCGCTAGGTAACCTAGACAGTCCAGGTGCCTGCTAGGTAACCTACATAGTCCAAGTGCCCGTTTGCTAACCTAGATCGTCAAAGGGCCCGCTAGTTAACCTACATAGTCCAAGGGCCCTCTAGTTAACCTAGATAGTCCAAGTGCCCGCTAGTTAACCTACATTGTCCAAGTCCCTGATGGGGAACCTACATAGTCCAAGTATCCGCTAGGTAACCTACATAGTCCAAATGCCCACTAGTAACGTACGTAGTCCAAATGCCCGTTAGGTAACCTACATAGTCCAAATGCCCGCTAGAAACCTACATAGTCCAAGTGCAAGAAGGGAACCTACATAATCCAAGTGCCCGCTAGGGATCCTACATAGTCCAAATGCCCGTTAGGTAACCTAGATAGTCCAAATGCCCGCTAGGGTACCCACATAGTCTAAGTGCCCGCGAGGTAACCTACATAGTCCAAGTGCCGATTCATTAACCTTGATTTTCGAAGTGCCCTCTAGGTAACCTAGACTGTCCAAGTGCCCGCTTGGTTACCTACATAGTCCACGTGCCCGTTCGTTAACCTAGATAGTACAAGAGCCCGCTAGTTAACCTACATAGTGCAAGGGCCCGCTAGTTAACCTAGATAGTCCAAGTGCCCGCTAGTTAACCTACATTGTCCAAGTCCCTGATGGGGAACCTACATAGTCCAAGTATCCGCTAGGTAACCTACATAGTCCAAATGCCCGCTAGTAACGTACATAGTCCAAGTGCCCGTTAGGTAACCTAGATAGTCCAAATGCCCGCTAGGGAACCCACATAGTCCAAGTGCCCGTTAGAGAACTTACATAGTCAAAGCCCTGCTAGGGAACCTACATAGTCCAAGTGCCCGCTAGGGAACCTAGATAGTCCAAGTACCCGTTAGCTAACCTAGATAGTCCAAGTGCCCGCTAGGTAACCTACATAATCCAAGTGCCCGTTCGTTAACCTAGATAGTCCAAGATCCTGTTAGCTAACCTACATAGTCCAAGTGCCCGTTCGTTAACCTAGATAGTTCAAGTGCCCGCTAGGTAACCTAGACAGTCCAAGTGCCTGCTAGGTAACCTACATAGTCCAAGTGCCCGCTAGTTAACCTAGATAGTTCAAGTGCCCGCTAGGTAACCTAGACAGTCCAAGTGCCTGCTAGGTAACCTACATAGTCCAAGTGCCCGCTAGTTAACCTAGATAGTCCAAGTGCCCGCTAGTTAACCTACATTGTCCAAGTCCCTGATGGGGAACCTACATTATCCAAGTATGCGCTAGGTAACCTACATAGTCCAAATGACCGCTAGTAACGTACATAGTCCAAGTGCCCGTTAAGTAACCTAGATAGTCCAAATGCCCGCTAGGGAACCCACATAGTCCAAGTGCCCGTTAGAGAACTTACATAGTCAAAGCCCTGCTAGGGAACCTACATAGTCCAAGTGCCCGCTAGGGAACCTAGATAGTCCAAGTACCCGTTAGCTAACCTAGATAGTCCAAGTGCCCTCTAGGTAACCTCCATAGTCCAAGTGCCCGTTCGTTAACCTAGATAGTCCAAGTTCCTGTTAGCTAACCTACATAGTCCAAGTGCCTGTTCATTAACCTAGATAGTTCAAGTGCCCGCTAGGTAACCTAGACAGTCCAAGTGCCTGCTAGGTAACCTACATAGTCCAAGTGCCCGCTAGGGAACCTACATATTCCAAGTGCCCGTTAGTTTACCTAGATAGTCAAAGTGCCTTCTAGGTAACCTAGATAGTCCAAATGCCCGCTAGGATACCCACAGAGTCCAACTGCCCGATAGGGAATCAACATAGTCCAAGTGCCCGCTAAGGGACCTACATAGTCCAAGTGCCCGTTAGGGAACCTACATAGTCCAAGTGCCCTCTAGGGAACCTGCATCGTCCATGTGCCCGCTAGTTAACCTAGATAGTCCAAGTGCCCGCTAGTTAACCTAGATAGTCCAAGGTCCGTTAGTTAACCTAGATAGTCCAAGTGCCCTTTAGTTAACCTACATAGTCCAAGGGCCCTCTAGTTAACCTCGATAGTCCAAGTGCCCGCTAGGGGACGTACATAGTCCAAGTGCCCGCTGGGCAACCTAGATAGTCCAAGTGCCCGCTAGATTACCTACATAGTCCAAGTGCCCGCTGAGGAACCTACATAGTCCAAGTGTCCGAAAAGGAACCTACGTATTCCAAGTGCCCGTTAGGGCACCTAGATAGTCCAAGTAACCATAGGGAACCTATATAGTCCAAGTGCCCTCTAGGGAAGCTACATAGTCAAAGTGCCCGCTAGGGAACCTGCATTGTACAAGTGTCCGCTAGTTAACCTAGATAGTCCAAGTGCCCACTAGGTAACCTAGATAGTCGAAGGGCCCGCTAGTTAACCTACATAGTCCAAGTGCCCGATAGGGAACCTACATAGTCCAAGTGCCCAATGAGGAACCTACATAGTCCAAGTGCCCGATAGGGAATCTTCATATTCCAAGGGCCTGTTAGGGAACCCAGATAGTCCAAGTGCCCATAGGGAACCTATATGGTCCAAGTGCCCTCTAGGGAAGCTACATATTCATAGTGCCCGCTAGGGAACCTGCATCGTCCAAGTGCCCGCTAGTTAACCTACATTGTCCAAGTTCCTGATGGGGAACCTACATAGTCCAAGTATCCGCTAGGTAACCTACATAGTCCAAATGCCCGCTAGTAACGTACATAGTCCAAGTGCGCGCTAGGTAACCTACATATTCCAAGTTCCCGCTAGGTAACCTAGATAGTCCAATTGCCCGCTAGGTAACCTACATAGTCCAAGAGCCGGCAGGTAACTTAGATAGTTCAAGTGCCCGCTAGGTTAGCTGCATAGATAGTTACCTAACCTAGATAGTCCAAGTGCCCGTTAGGTTACCTACATAGTCCACGTGCCCGTTCGTTAACCTAGATAGTACAATTGCCCGCTAGGTAACCTACATAGTCCAAGAGCCGGAAGGTAACTTAGACAGTTCAAGTGCCCGCTAGGTTACCTGCATAGTCCAAGTGCCCGTTAGGTAACCTAGATAGTCCAAGTGCCCGCTAGGTAACCTACATAGTCCAAGTGCCCGCTAGGTAACCTAGATAGTCCAAGTACCCGTTAGCTAACCTAGATAGTCCAAGTGCCCGCTAGGTAACCTCCATAGTCCAAGTTCCCGTTAGGTAACCTAGATAGGCAAAGTGCCCGCTAGTTAACCTACATAGTACAATGGCCCGCTAGTTGACCTAGATAGTCCAAGTGCCAGCTAGATAACCTAGATAGTCAAAGTGCCCGCTAGTTAACCTAAGTAGTACAAATGTCCGATAGGGATCCTACATAGTCCAAGTGCCCGCTAGGTAACCTAGATATTCCAAGTTCCAGTTTGCTAACCTAGATAGTCCAAGTGCCCGCTAGGTAACCTACGTAGTACAAGTGCCCATTCGTTAACCTAGATAGTCGAAGTGCCTGCTAGTTAACCTATACTGTCCAAGTGCCCGCTAGGTTACTTACATAGTCCAAGTGCACTTTCGTTAACTTAGATAGTCCAAGTCGCGGTAGGTAACCAACACAGTCCAAGGGCCGCTAGGTAACCTATATAGCCCAAGTGCCCGCTAGTTAGCCTATAGTCCAAGTGCCCTCTAGGTAACCTACATATTCCATGTTTCCGCTAGGTAACCTAGATAGTCCAAGTGCCCGTTACCTAACCTAGATAGTCCAAGTGCCCGTTAGGTTACCTACATAGTCCACGTGCCCGTTCGTTAACCTAGATAGTCCAATTGCCCGCTAGGTAACCTACACAGTCCAAGGGCCGGCTAGGTCACCTTTAGAATCCAAGTGCCCACTAGGTAATCTAGATAGTCCAGGTGCCCGTTAGGTAACCTAGATAGTCCAAGTGCCCGCTAGTTAACCTACACAGTCCAAGTGCCCGCTGGTTAACTTAAACAGTCCAAGTGCCCGCTAGGTTACCTGCATAGTCCAAGTGCCCGTTAGGTAACCTAGATAGTCCAAGTGCCCGCTAGGTAACCTACATAGTCCAAGTGCCCACTAGGTAACCTAGATAGTCCAAGTACCCGTTAGCTAACCTAGATAGTCCAAGTGCCCGCTAGGTAACCTCCATAGTTCAAGTGCCCGCTAGGTAACCTCCATAGTCCAAGTGCCCGTTCGTTAACCTAGATAGTCCAAGTGCCTGCTAGGTAACCTAAATAGTCCAAGTGCCCGTTTGCTAACCTAGATCGTCAAAGGGCCCGCTAGTTAACCTACATAGTCCAAGGGCCCGCTAGTTAACCTAGATAGTCCAAGTGCCCGCTAGTTAACCTACATTGTCCAAGTCCCTGATGGGGAACTTACATAGTCCAAGTATCCGCTAGGTAACCTACATAGTCCAAATGCCCGCTAGTAACGTACATAGTCCAAGTGCCCGTTAGGTAACCTATATAGCCCAAATGCCCGCTAGGGAACCCACATAGCCCAAGTGTCCATTAGAGAACTTACATAATCAAAGCCCTGCTAGGGAACCTACATAGTCCAAGTGCCCGCTAGGGAACCTAGATAGTCTAAGTACCCGTTAGCTAACCTAGATAGTCCAAGTGCCCGCTAGGTAACCTCCATAGTCCAAGTGCCCGTTCGTTAACCTAGATAGTCTAAGTTCCTGTTAGCTAACCTACATAGTCCAAGTGTCCGTTCGTTAACCTAGATAGTTCAAGTGCCCGCTAGGTAACCTATACAGTCCAAGTGCCTGCTAGGTAACCTACATAGTCTCAGTGCCCGCTAGGGACCTACATAGTCCAAGTGCCCGCTAGGTAACCTACATAGTCCAAGTGCCCGTTAGTTAACCTAGATAGTCAAAGTGCCTGCTAGGTAACCTAGATACTCCAAATGCCCGCTAGGGTACCCACATAGTCCAACTGCCCGATAGGGAACCAACATAGTCCAAGTGCCCGCTAAGGGACCTACATAGTCCAAGTGACCGCTAGGGAACCTACATAGTCCAAATGCCCGTTAGGGTACCCACAGAGTCCAACTGCCCGATAGGGAACCAACATAGTCCAAGTGCCCGCTAAGGGACCTACATAGTCCAAGTGCCCGTTAGGGAACCTACATAGTCCAAGTGCCCTCTAGGGAACCTGAATCGTCCAAGTGCCCGCCAGTTAACATAGAGAGTCTAAGTTCCCGCTAGTTAACCTAGATAGTCCAAGTGCCCGCTAGTTAACATAGATCGTCCAAGTGCCCGCTAGTTAACCTACATAGTCCAAGGTCCGTTAGTTAACCTAGATAGTCCAAGTGCCCTCTAGATAACCTACATAGTCCAAGGGCCCTCTAGTTAACCTCGATACTCCAAGTGCCCGCTAGGGGACGTACATAGTCCAAGTGCCCGCTGGACAACCTAGATAGTCCAAGTGCCCGCTAGTTAACCTACATAGTCCAAGTGCCCGCTGAGGAACCTACATAGACGAAGTGTCCGAAAGGGAACCTACGTATTCCAAGTGCCCGTTAGGGCACCTAGATAGTCCAAGTAACCATAGGGAACCTATATAGTCCAAGTGCCCTCTAGGGAAGCTACATAGTCAAAGTGCCCGCTAGGGAACCTGCATTGTACAAGTGCCCGCTAGTTAACCTAGATAGTACAAGTGCCCGCTAGGTAACCTAGATAGTCGAAGGGCCCGCTAGTTAACCTACATAGTCCAAGTGCCCGATAGGGAACCTACATAGTCCAAGTGCCCGATAGGGAACCCAGATAGTCCAAGTGCCCATAGGGAACCTATATGGTCCAAGTGCCCTCTAGGGAAGCTACATATTCATAGTGCCCGCTAGGGAACCTGCATTGTCCAAGTGCCCGCTAGTTAACCAAGATTGTCCAAGTGTCCGCTAGTAAACCTACATAGTCCAAGTTCCCGTTAGGTAACCTAGATAGGACAAGTGCCCGCAAGGTAACCTACATAGTCCAAGTGCCCGCTAGGTAACCTAGATATTCCAAGTTCCGGTTTACTAACCTAGATAGTCCAAGGGCCCGGTAGGTAACCTACAGAGTCCAAGTGCCCATTCGTTAACCTAGATAGTCCAAGTGCCCGCTAGGTAACCTATACTGTCCAAGTGCCCGCTAGGTTACCTAAATAGTCCATGTGCACGTTCGTTAACTTAGATAGTCCAAGTTGCGCTAGGTAACATACATAGACCAAGGAGCCGCTAGGTAACCTATCTAGTCCAAGTGCCCGCTAGTTAAACTATAGTCCAAGTGCCCGCTAGGTAACCTACATATTCCAAGTTCCCGCTAGGTAACCTAGATAGTCCAAGTGCCCGTTACCTAACCTAGATATTCCAAGTGCCCATTAGGTTACCTACATAGTCCACGTGCCGGTTCGTTAACCTAGATAGTCCAAGTGCCCGCTAATTAACCTACATAGTCCAAGTGCCCACTAATTAACCTACATAGTCCAAGTGCCCGTTAGGTAACCTAGACAATCCAAGTGCCCGCTAGGTAACCTCCATAGTCCAAGTGCCCGCTAATTAACCTATATAGTCCAAGTGCCCGCTAGGGAACCTGCATCGTCCAAGTGCCCGCTAGTTAATCTAGATAGTCCAAGTGCCCGCTAGTTAACCTACATAGTCCAAGGGCCCTCTATTTAACCTAGATAGTCCAAGTGCCCGCTAGGGGACGTACATAGTCCAAGTGCCCGCTAGGTAACCTAGATATTCTAAGGGCCCGCTAGTTAACCTACATAGTCCAACTGCCTGATAGGGAACCTACATAGTCCAAGATCCCGCTAAGGGACGAACATAGTCCAAGTGCCCGCTAGGGAACCTACATAGTCCAAGTGCTCGCTAGGTAACCTAGATAGTCCAAGTGCCCGCTAGTTAACCTACATAGTCCAAGTGCCCGCTGAGGAACCTACATACTCCAAGTGTCCGAAAGGGAACCTACGTATTCCAAGTGCCCATTAGGGCACCTAGATAGTCCAAGTGCCCATAGGGAACCTATATGGTCCAAGTGCCCTCTAGGGAAACTACATATTCATAGTGCCCGCAAGGAAACCTGCATTGTCCAAGTGCCCGCTAGTTATCCTAGATCGTCCAAGGGTCCGCTAGTAAACCTACATAGTCCAAGTTCCCGTTAGGTAACCTAGATAGGCCAAGTGCCCGCTAGTTAACCTACATAGTACAATGGCCCGCTAGTTGACATAGATAGTCCAAGTGCCCGCTAGTTAACCTCGCTAGTCAAAGTGCCCTCTAGTTAACCTAAGTAGTACAAATGTCCAATAGGGATCCTACATAATCCAAGTGCCCGCTAGGTAACCTAGATATTCCAAGTTCCGGTTTGCTAACCTAGATAGTCCAAGTACCCGCTAGGTAACCTATACTCTCCAAGTGCCCGCTAGGTTACTTACATAGTCCAAGTGCACGTTCGTTAACTTAGATAGTCCAAGTCGCGTTAGGTAACCAACATAATGTAAGGGCCGCTAGGTAACCTATATAGTCCAAGTGCCCGCTAGTTAACCTATAGTCCAAGTGCCCTCTAGGTAACTTAAACAGTCCAAGTGCCCGCTAGGTTACCTGCATAGTCCAAGTGCCCGCTAGGTAACCTACACAGTCCAAGTGCCTGCTAGGTAACCTACATAGTCCAAGTGCCCGTTTGCTAACCTAGATCGTCAAAGGGCCCGCTAGTTAACCTACATAGTCCAAGGGCCCTCTAGTTAACCTAGATAGTCCAAGTGCCCGCTAGTTAACCTACATGGTCCAAGTCCCTGATGGGGAGCCTACATAGTCCAAGTATCCGCTAGGTAACCTACATAGTCCAAATGCCCACTAGTAACGTACGTAGTCCAAATGCCCGTTAGGTAACCTAGATAGTCCAAATGCCCGCTAGGGAACCTACATAGCCCAAGTGCCCGCTAGGTAACCTACATAGTCCAAATGCCCGCTAGAAACCTACATAGTCCAAGTGCAAGAAGGGAACCTACATAATCCAAGTGCCCGCTAGGGAACCTACATAGTCCAAATGCCCGTTAGGTAACCTAGATAGTCCAAATGCCCGCTAGGGTACCCACATAGTCTAAGTGCCCGCGAGGTAACCTACATAGTCCAAGTGCCGATCCATTAACCTAGATTTTCCAAGTGCCCTCTAGGTAACCTAGACTGTCCAAGTGCCCGCTTGGTTACCTACATAGTCCACGTGCCCGTTCGTTAACCTAGAAAGTACAAGAGCCCGCTAGTTAACCTACATAGTCCAAGGGCCCGCTAGTTAACCTAGATAGTCCAAGTGCCCGCTAGTTAACCTACATTGTCCAAGTCCCTGATGGGGAACCTACATTATCCAAGTATGCGCTAGGTAACCTACATAGTCCAAATGACCGCTAGTAACGTACATAGTCCAAGTGCCCATTAAGTAACCTAGATAGTCCAAATGCCCGCTAGGGAACCCACATAGTCCAAGTGCCCGTTAGAGAACTTACATAGTCAAAGCCCTGCTAGGGAACCTACATAGTCCAAGTGCCCGCTAGGGAACCTAGATAGTCCAAGTACCCGTTAGCTAACCTAGATAGTCCAAGTGCCCTCTAGGTAACCTCCATAGTCCAAGTGCCCGTTCGTTAACCTAGATAGTCCACGTTCCTGTTAGCTAACCTACATAGTCCAAGTGCCTGTTCATTAACCTAGATAGTTCAAGTGCCCGCTAGGTAACCTAGACAGTCCAAGTGCCTGCTAGGTAACCTACATAGTCCAAGTGCCCGCTAGGGAACCTACATATTCCAAGTGCCCGTTAGTTTACCTAGATAGTCAAAGTGCCTTCTAGGTAACCTAGATAGTCCAAATGCCCGCTAGGATACCCACAGAGTCCAACTGCCCGATAGGGAATCAACATAGTCCAAGTGCCCGCTAAGGGACCTACATAGTCCAAGTGCCCGTTAGGGAACCTACATAGTCCAAGTGCCCTCTAGGGAACCTGCATCGTCCATGTGCCCGCTAGTTAACCTAGATAGTCCAAGTGCCCGCTAGTTAACCTAGATAGTCCAAGGTCCGTTAGTTAACCTAGATAGTCCAAGTGCCCTTTAGTTAACCTACATAGTCCAAGGGCCCTCTAGTTAACCTCGATAGTCCAAGTGCCCGCTAGGGGACGTACATTGTCCAAGTGCCCGCTGGGCAACCTAGATAGTCCAAGTGCCCGCTAGATTACCTACATAGTCCAAGTGCCCGCTGAGGAACCTACATAGTCCAAGTGTCCGAAAAGGAACCTACGTATTCCAAGTGCCCGTTAGGGCACCTAGATAGTCCAAGTAACCATAGGGAACCTATATAGTCCAAGTGCCCTCTAGGGAAGCTACATAGTCAAAGTGCCCGCTAGGGAACCTGCATTGTACAAGTGTCCGCTAGTTAACCTAGATAGTCCAAGTGCCCACTAGGTAACCTAGATAGTCGAAGGGCCCGCTAGTTAACCTACATAGTCCAAGTGCCCGATAGGGAACCTACATAGTCCAAGTGCCCAATGAGGAACCTACATAGTCCAAGTGCCCGATAGGGAATCTTCATATTCCAAGGGCCTGTTAGGGAACCCAGATAGTCCAAGTGCCCATAGGGAACATATATGGTCCAAGTGCCCTCTAGGGAAGCTACATATTCATAGTGCCCGCTAGGGAACCTGCATCGTCCAAGTGCCCGCTAGTTAACCTACATTGTCCAAGTCCCTGATGGGGAACCTACATAGTCCAAGTATCCGCTAGGTAACCTACATAGTCCAAATGCCCGCTAGTAACGTACATAGTCCAAGTGCGCGCTAGGTAACCTACATATTCCAAGTTCCCGCTAGGTAACCTAGATAGTCCAATTGCCCGCTAGGTAACCTACATAGTCCAAGAGCCGGCAGGTAACTTAGATAGTTCAAGTGCCCGCTAGGTTAGCTGCATAGATAGTTACCTAACCTAGATAGTCCAAGTGCCCGTTAGGTTACCTACATAGTCCACGTGCCCGTTCGTTAACCTAGATAGTACAATTGCCCGCTAGGTAACCTACATAGTCCAAGAGCCGGAAGGTAACTTAGACAGTTCAAGTGCCCGCTAGGTTACCTGCATAGTCCAAGTGCCCGTTAGGTAACCTAGATAGTCCAAGTGCCCGCTAGGTAACCTACATAGTCCAAGTGCCCGCTAGGTAACCTAGATAGTCCAAGTACCCGTTAGCTAACCTAGATAGTCCAAGTGCCCGCTAGGTAACCTCCATAGTCCAAGTTCCCGTTAGGTAACCTAGATAGGCAAAGTGCCCGCTAGTTAACCTACATAGTACAATGGCCCGCTAGTTGACCTAGATAGTCCAAGTGCCAGCTAGATAACCTAGATAGTCAAAGTGCCCGCTAGTTAACCTAAGTAGTACAAATGTCCGATAGGGATCCTACATAGTCCAAGTGCCCGCTAGGTAACCTAGATATTCCAAGTTCCAGTTTGCTAACCTAGATAGTCCAAGTGCCCGCTAGGTAACCTACGTAGTACAAGTGCCCATTCGTTAACCTAGATAGTCGAAGTGCCTGCTAGTTAACCTATACTGTCCAAGTGCCCGCTAGGTTACTTACATAGTCCAAGTGCACTTTCGTTAACTTAGATAGTCCAAGTCGCGGTAGGTAACCAACACAGTCCAAGGGCCGCTAGGTAACCTATATAGCCCAAGTGCCCGCTAGTTAGCCTATAGTCCAAGTGCCCTCTAGGTAACCTACATATTCCATGTTTCCGCTAGGTAACCTAGATAGTCCAAGTGCCCGTTACCTAACCTAGATAGTCCAAGTGCCCGTTAGGTTACCTACATAGTCCACGTGCCCGTTCGTTAACCTAGATAGTCCAATTGCCCGCTAGGTAACCTACACAGTCCAAGGGCCGGCTAGGTCACCTTTAGAATCCAAGTGCCCACTAGGTAATCTAGATAGTCCAGGTGCCCGTTAGGTAACCTAGATAGTCCAAGTGCCCGCTAGTTAACCTACACAGTCCAAGTGCCCGCTGGTTAACTTAAACAGTCCAAGTGCCCGCTAGGTTACCTGCATAGTCCAAGTGCCCGTTAGGTAACCTAGATAGTCCAAGTGCCCGCTAGGTAACCTACATAGTCCAAGTGCCCACTAGGTAACCTAGATAGTCCAAGTACCCGTTAGCTAACCTAGATAGTCCAAGTGCCCGCTAGGTAACCTCCATAGTTCAAGTGCCCGCTAGGTAACCTCCATAGTCCAAGTGCCCGTTCGTTAACCTAGATAGTCCAAGTTCCTGTTAGCTAACTTACATAGTCCAAGTGCCCGTTCGTTAACCTAGATAGTCCAAGTGCCTGCTAGGTAACCTAAATAGTCCAAGTGCCCGTTTGCTAACCTAGATCGTCAAAGGGCCCGCTAGTTAACCTACATAGTCCAAGGGCCCGCTAGTTAACCTAGATAGTCCAAGTGCCCGCTAGTTAACCTACATTGTCCAAGTCCCTGATGGGGAACTTACATAGTCCAAGTATCCGCTAGGTAACCTACATAGTCCAAATGCCCGCTAGTAACGTACATAGTCCAAGTGCCCGTTAGGTAACCTATATAGCCCAAATGCCCGCTAGGGAACCCACATAGCCCAAGTGTCCATTAGAGAACTTACATAATCAAAGCCCTGCTAGGGAACCTACATAGTCCAAGTGCCCGCTAGGGAACCTAGATAGTCTAAGTACCCGTTAGCTAACCTAGATAGTCCAAGTGCCCGCTAGGTAACCTCCATAGTCCAAGTGCCCGTTCGTTAACCTAGATAGTCTAAGTTCCTGTTAGCTAACCTACATAGTCCAAGTGTCCGTACGTTAACCTAGATAGTTCAAGTGCCCGCTAGGTAACCTATACAGTCCAAGTGCCTGCTAGGTAACCTACATAGTCTCAGTGCCCGCTAGGGACCTACATAGTCCAAGTGCCCGCTAGGTAACCTACATAGTCCAAGTGCCCGTTAGTTAACCTAGATAGTCAAAGTGCCTGCTAGGTAACCTAGATACTCCAAATGCCCGCTAGGGTACCCACATAGTCCAACTGCCCGATAGGGAACCAACATAGTCCAAGTGCCCGCTAAGGGACCTACATAGTCCAAGTGACCGCTAGGGAACCTACATAGTCCAAATGCCCGTTAGGGTACCCACAGAGTCCAACTGCCCGATAGGGAACCAACATAGTCCAAGTGCCCGCTAAGGGACCTACATAGTCCAAGTGCCCGTTAGGGAACCTACATAGTCCAAGTGCCCTCTAGGGAACCTGAATCGTCCAAGTGCCCGCCAGTTAACATAGAGAGTCTAAGTTCCCTCTAGTTAACCTAGATAGTCCAAGTGCCCGCTAGTTAACATAGATCGTCCAAGTGCCCGCTAGTTAACCTACATAGTCCAAGGTCCGTTAGTTAACCTAGATAGTCCAAGTGCCCTCTAGATAACCTACATAGTCCAAGGGCCCTCTAGTTAACCTCGATAGTCCAAGTGCCCGCTAGGGGACGTACATAGTCCAAGTGCCCGCTGGACAACCTAGATAGTCCAAGTGCCCGCTAGTTAACCTACATAGTCCAAGTGCCCGCTGAGGAACCTACATAGACGAAGTGTCCGAAAGGGAACCTACGTATTCCAAGTGCCCGTTAGGGCACCTAGATAGTCCAAGTAACCATAGGGAACCTATATAGTCCAAGTGCCCTCTAGGGAAGCTACATAGTCAAAGTGCCCGCTAGGGAACCTGCATTGTACAAGTGCCCGCTAGTTAACCTAGATAGTACAAGTGCCCGCTAGGTAACCTAGATAGTCGAAGGGCCCGCTAGTTAACCTACATAGTCCAAGTGCCCGATAGGGAACCTACATAGTCCAAGTGCCCGATAGGGAACCCAGATAGTCCAAGTGCCCATAGGGAACCTATATGGTCCAAGTGCCCTCTAGGGAAGCTACATATTCATAGTGCCCGCTAGGGAACCTGCATTGTCCAAGTGCCCGCTAGTTAACCAAGATTGTCCAAGTGTCCGCTAGTAAACCTACATAGTCCAAGTTCCCGTTAGGTAACCTAGATAGGCCAAGTGCCCGCAAGGTAACCTACATAGTCCAAGTGCCCGCTAGGTAACCTAGATATTCCAAGTTCCGGTTTACTAACCTAGATAGTCCAAGGGCCCGGTAGGTAACCTACATAGTCCAAGTGCCCATTCGTTAACCTAGATAGTCCAAGTGCCCGCTAGGTAACCTATACTGTCCAAGTGCCCGCTAGGTTACCTAAATAGTCCATGTGCACGTTCGTTAACTTAGATAGTCCAAGTTGCGCTAGGTAACATACATAGACCAAGGAGCCGCTAGGTAACCTATCTAGTCCAAGTGCCCGCTAGTTAAACTATAGTCCAAGTGCCCGCTAGGTAACCTACATATTCCAAGTTCCCGCTAGGTAACCTAGATAGTCCAAGTGCCCGTTACCTAACCTAGATATTCCAAGTGCCCATTAGGTTACCTACATAGTCCACGTGCCGGTTCGTTAACCTAGATAGTCCAAGTGCCCGCTAATTAACCTACATAGTCCAAGTGCCCACTAATTAACCTACATAGTCCAAGTGCCCGTTAGGTAACCTAGACAATCCAAGTGCCCGCTAGGTAACCTCCATAGTCCAAGTGCCCGCTAATTAACCTATATAGTCCAAGTGCCCGCTAGGGAACCTGCATCGTCCAAGTGCCCGCTAGTTAATCTAGATAGTCCAAGTGCCCGCTAGTTAACCTACATAGTCCAAGGGCCCTCTATTTAACCTAGATAGTCCAAGTGCCCGCTAGGGGACGTACATAGTCCAAGTGCCCGCTAGGTAACCTAGATATTCTAAGGGCCCGCTAGTTAACCTACATAGTCCAACTGCCTGATAGGGAACCTACATAGTCCAAGATCCCGCTAAGGGACGAACATAGTCCAAGTGCCCGCTAGGGAACCTACATAGTCCAAGTGCCCGCTAGGTAACCTAGATAGTCCAAGTGCCCGCTAGTTAACCTACATAGTCCAAGTGCCCGCTGAGGAACCTACATACTCCAAGTGTCCGAAAGGGAACCTACGTATTCCAAGTGCCCATTAGGGCACCTAGATAGTCCAAGTGCCCATAGGGAACCTATATGGTCCAAGTGCCCTCTAGGGAAACTACATATTCATAGTGCCCGCAAGGGAACCTGCATTGTCCAAGTGCCCGCTAGTTATCCTAGATCGTCCAAGGGTCCGCTAGTAAACCTACATAGTCCAAGTTCCCGTTAGGTAACCTAGATAGGCCAAGTGCCCGCTAGTTAACCTACATAGTACAATGGCCCGCTAGTTGACATAGATAGTCCAAGTGCCCGCTAGTTAACCTCGCTAGTCAAAGTGCCCTCTAGTTAACCTAAGTAGTACAAATGTCCAATAGGGATCCTACATAATCCAAGTGCCCGCTAGGTAACCTAGATATTCCAAGTTCCGGTTTGCTAACCTAGATAGTCCAAGTACCCGCTAGGTAACCTATACTCTCCAAGTGCCCGCTAGGTTACTTACATAGTCCAAGTGCACGTTCGTTAACTTAGATAGTCCAAGTCGCGTTAGGTAACCAACATAATGTAAGGGCCGCTAGGTAACCTATATAGTCCAAGTGCCCGCTAGTTAACCTATAGTCCAAGTGCCCTCTAGGTAACTTAAACAGTCCAAGTGCCCGCTAGGTTACCTGCATAGTCCAAGTGCCCGCTAGGTAACCTACACAGTCCAAGTGCCTGCTAGGTAACCTACATAGTCCAAGTGCCCGTTTGCTAACCTAGATCGTCAAAGGGCCCGCTAGTTAACCTACATAGTCCAAGGGCCCTCTAGTTAACCTAGATAGTCCAAGTGCCCGCTAGTTAACCTACATGGTCCAAGTCCCTGATGGGGAGCCTACATAGTCCAAGTATCCGCTAGGTAACCTACATAGTCCAAATGCCCACTAGTAACGTACGTAGTCCAAATGCCCGTTAGGTAACCTAGATAGTCCAAATGCCCGCTAGGGAACCTACATAGCCCAAGTGCCCGCTAGGTAACCTACATAGTCCAAATGCCCGCTAGAAACCTACATAGTCCAAGTGCAAGAAGGGAACCTACATAATCCAAGTGCCCGCTAGGGAACCTACATAGTCCAAATGCCCGTTAGGTAACCTAGATAGTCCAAATGCCCGCTAGGGTACCCACATAGTCTAAGTGCCCGCGAGGTAACCTACATAGTCCAAGTGCCCATTCATTAACCTAGATTTTCCAAGTGCCCTCTAGGTAACCTAGACTGTCCAAGTGCCCGCTTGGTTACCTACATAGTCCACGTGCCCGTTCGTTAACCTAGAAAGTACCAGAGCCCGCTAGTTAACCTACATAGTCCAAGGGCCCGCTAGTTAACCTAGATAGTCCAAGTGCCCGCTAGTTAACCTACATTGTCCATGTCCCTGATGGGGAACCTACATAGTCCAAGTATCCGCTAGGTAACCTACATAGTCCAAATGCCCGCTAGTAACGTACATAGTCCAAGTGCCCGTTAGGTAACCTAGATAGTCCAAATGCCCGCTAGGGAACCCACATAGTCCAAGTGCCCGTTAGAGAACTTAGATAGTCAAAGCCCTGCTAGGGAACCTACATAGTCCAAGTGCCCGCTAGGGAACCTAGATAGTCCAAGTACCCGTTAGCTAACCTAGATAGTCCAAGTGCCCGCTAGGTAACCTACATAGTCCAAGTGCCCGTTCGTTAACCTAGATAGTCCAAGTTCCTGTTAGCTAACCTACATAGTCCAAGTGCCCGTTCGTTAACCTAGATAGTTCAAGTGCCCGCTAGGTAACCTAGACAGTCCAAGTGCCTGCTAGGTAACCTACATAGTCCAAGTGCCCGCTAGGGAACCTACATAGTCCAAAGGCCCGCTAGTTAACCTAGATAATCCAAGTGCCCGCTAGTTAACCAAGATCTTCCAAGTGTCCGCTAGTAAACCTACATAGTCCAAGTTCCCGTTAGGTAAACTAGATAGGCCAAGTGCCCGCAAGGTAACCTACATAGTCCAAGTGCCCGCTAGGTAACCTAGATATTCCAAGTTCCGGTTTACTAATCTAGATAGTCCAAGTGCCCGCTAGGTAACCTACATAGTCCCAGTGCCCATTCGTTAACCTAGATAGTCCAAGTGCCCGCTAGGTAACCTATATTGTCCAAGTGCCCGCTAGGTTACCTACATAGTCCATGTGCACGTTCGTTAACTTAGATAGTCCAAGTCGCGCTAGGTAACCTACATAGTCCAAAGGCCCGCTAGGTAACCTATATAATCCAAGTGCCCGCTAGTTAAACTATAGTCCAAGTGCCCGCTAGGTAACCTACATATTCCAAGTTCCCGCTATGTAACCAAGATAGTCCAAGTGCCCGTTACTTAACCTAGATAGTCCAAGTGCCCGTTAGGTTACCTGCATAGTCCAAGTGCCCGCTAATTAACCTACATAGTCCAAGTGCCCGTTAGGTAACCTAGACAGTCCAAGTGCCCGATAGTTAACCTCCATAGTCCATGTGCCCGCTAATTAACCTATATAGTCCAAGTGCCCGCTAGGGAACCTGCATCATCCATGTGCCCGCTAGTTAATCTAGATAGTCCAAGTGCCCGCTAGTTAAGCTAGATAGTCCAAGTGGCCGATAGTTAACCTAGATCGTCCAAGTGCCCGCTAGTTAACCTAGATCGCCCAAGTGCCCGCTAGTTAACCTACATAGTCCAAGGTCCGCTAGTTAACGTAGATATTCCAAGTGCCCGCTAGTTAACCTACATAGTCCAAGGGCCCTCTAGTTAACCTAGATAGTCCAAGTGCCCACTAGGTGAAGTACATAGTCCAAGTGCCCGCTAGGTAACCTAGATAGTCTAAGGGCCCGCTAGTTAACCTACATAGTCCAACTGCCCGATAGGGAACCTACATAGTCCAAGCGCTCGCTAAGGGACGAACATAGTCCAAGTGCTCGCTAGGGAACCTATATAGTCCAAGTGCCCGCTAGGGAACCTACATAGTCCAAGTGCCCGCTAGGTAACCTAGATAGTCCAAGTGCCCGCTAGTTAACCTACATAGTCCAAGTGCCCGCTGAGGAACCTACATAGTCCAAATGTCCGAAAGGGAACCTACGTATTCCAAGTGCCCATTAGGGCCCCTAGATAGTCCAAGTGCCCATAGGGAACCTATATAGTCCAAGTGCCCTCTAGGGAACTTACATAGTCAAAGTGCCCGCTAGGGTACCTGCATTGTACAAGTGCCCTCTAGTTAACCTAGATAGTCCAAGTGCCCGCTAGGTAACCTAGATAGTCCAAGGGCCTGCTAGTTAACCTACATAGTCCAACGCCCCTCTAGTTAACCTAGATAGTCCAAGTCCCCGCTGGAGGACGTACATAGTTCAAGTGCCCGCTAGGTAACCTAGATAGTCTACGGGCCCGCTAGTTAACCTACATAGTACAACTGCCCGATAGGGAACCTACATAGTCCAAGTGCCCTCTAAGGGACGAACATAGTCCAAGTGCCCGCTAGGGAACCTGCATAGTCCAAGTGCCCGATAGGTAACCTAGATAGTCCAAGTGCCCGCTAGTAAACCTACATAGTCCAAGTGCCCACTGAGGAACCTGCATAGTCCAAGTGTCCGAAAGGGAACCTACGTATTCCAAGTGCCCATTAGGGCACCTAGATAGTCCAAGGGCCCATAGGGAACCTATATCGTCCAAGTGCCCTCTAGGGAAGCTACATAGTCAAAGTGCCCGCTAGGGAACCTGCATTGTACAAGTGACCTCTAGTTAACCTAGATAGTCCAAGTGCCCGCTAGGTAACCTAGATAGTCCAAGGGCCCGCTAGTTAACCTACAAAGTCCAAGTGCCCGATAGTGAACCTACATAGTCCAAGTGCCCAATGAGAAACCTACATAGTCCAAGTGCCCGATAGGGAATCTTCATATTCCAAGTGCCCGTTAGGGAACCCAGATAGTCCAAGTGCCCATAGGGAACCTATATAGTCCAAGTGCCCTCTAGGGAAGCTACATATTCATAGTGCCCGCTAGGGAACCTGCATTGTCCAAGTGCCCGCTAGTTAACCTAGATCGTCCAAGTGTCCGCTGGTAAACCTACATAGTCCAAGTTCCCGTTACGTAACCTAGATAGGCCAAGTGCCCGCTAGTTAACCTACATAGTACAATGGCCCGCTAGTTGACCTAGATAGTTCAAGTGCCCGCTAGTTAACCTAGATAGTCAAAGTGCCCGCTAGTTAACCTAAGTAGTACAATGTCCGATAGGGATCCTACATAGTCCATGTGCCCGCTAGGTAACCTAGATATTCCAAGTTCCGGTTTGCTAACCTAGATAGTCCAAGTGCCCGCTAGGTAACCTACATATTCCAAGTGCCCATTCGTTAACCTAGATAGTCCAAGTGCCCGCTAGGTAACCTATACTGTAAAAGTGCCTGCTAGGTTACCTACATAGTCCAAGTGCACGTTCGTTAACTTAGATAGTCCAAGTCGCGCTAGGTAACCTACATAGTCCAAGGGCCACTAGGTAACCTATAGTCCAAGTGCCCTCTAGGGAACCTACATATTCCAAGTTCCCGCTAGGTAACCTAGATAGTCAAAGTGCCCGTTACCTAACCTAGATAGTCCAAGTGCCCGTGAGGTTACCTACATAGTCCACGTGCCCGTTCGTTAACCTAGATAGTACAATTGCCCGCTAGGTAACCTACATAGTCCAAGAGCCGGCAGGTAACTTAGACAGTTCAAGTGCCCGCTAGGTTACCTGCATAGTCCAAGTGCCCGTTAGGTAACCTAGATAGTCCAAGTGCCCGCTAGGTAACCTACATAGTCCAAGTGCCCGCTAGGTAACCTAGATAGTCCAAGTACCCGTTAGCTAACCTAGATAGTCCAAGTGCCCGCTAGGTAACCTCCATAGTCCAATTGCCTTCTAGGTAACCTCCATAGTCCAAGTGCCCACTAATTTACCTATATAGTGCAAGTGCCCGCTAGGGAAACTGCATCGTTCAAGTGCCCGCTAGTTAACCTAGATAGTCCAAGTGCCCGCTACTTAACCTAGATCGTCCAAGTGCCCGCTAGTTAACCTACATAGTCGAAGGTCCGATACTTAACCTAGATATTCCAAGTGCCCCTTAGTTAACCTATATAGTCAAAGGGCCCTCTAGTTAACCTGATAGTCCAAGTGCCCGCTAGGGGACATACATAGTCCAAGTGCCCGCTATGTAACCTAGATAGTCTAAGGGCCCGCTAGATAACCTACATAGTCCAACTGCCCGATAGGGAACCTACATAGTCCAAGTGCCCGCTAGGGAACCTACAAAATCCAAGTGCCCGCTAGGTAACCTAGATAGTCCAAGTGCCCGCTAGTTAACCTACATAGTCCAAGTGCCCGCTGAGGAACCTACATAGTCCAAGTGTCCGAAAGGGAACCTACGTATTCCAAGTGCCCGTTAGGGCACCTAGATAGTCCAAGTAACCATAGGGAACCTATATAGTCCAAGTGCCCTCTAGGGAAGCTACATAGTCAAAGTGCCCGCTAGGGAACCTGCATTGTACAAGTGCCCGCTAGTTAACCTAGATAGTCCAAGTGCCCGCTAGGTAACCTAGATAGTCGAAGGGCCCGCTAGTTAACCTACATAGTCCAAGTGCCCAATGAGGAACCTACATAGTCTAAGTGCCCGATAGGGAATCTTCATATTCCATGTGCCTGTTAGGGAACCCAGATAGTCCAAGTGCCCATAGGGAACCTATATCGTCCAAGTGCCCTCTAGGGAAGCTACATATTCATAGTGCCCGCTAGGGAACCTGCATTGTCCAAGTGCCCGCTAGTTAACCAAGATCGTCCAAGTGTCCGCTAGTAAACCTACATAGTCCAAGTTCCCGTTAGGTAACCTAGATTGGCCAAGTGCCCGCAAGGTAACCTACATAGTCCAAGTGCCCGCTAGGTAACCTAGATATTCCAAGTAACGGTTTACTAATCTAGATAGTCCAAGTGCCCGCTAGGTAACCTACATAGTCCAAGTGCCCATTCGTTAACCTAGATAGTCCAAGTGCCCGCTAGGTAACCTATACTGTCCAAGTGCCCGCTAGGTTACCTATATAGTCCATGTGCACGTTCTTTAACTAAGATAGTCCAAGTCGCGCTAGGTAACCTATATAGTCCAAGTGCCCGCTAGTTAAACTATAGTCCAAGTGCCCGCTAGGTAACCTACATATTCCAAGTTCCCGCTAGGTAACCAAGATTGTCCAAGTGCCCGTTACCTAACCTAGATAGTCCAAGTGCCCGTTAGGTTACCTACATAGTCCAAGTGCCCGCTAATTAACCTACATAGTCCAAGTGCCCGTTAGGTAACCTAGACAGTCCAAGTGCCCGATAGTTAACCTCCATAGTCCAAGTGCCCGCTAATTAACCTATATAGTCCAAGTGCCCGCTAGGGAACCTGCATCATCCAAGTGCCCGCTAGTTAATCTAGATAGTCCAAGTGCCCGCTAGTTAAGCTAGATAGTCCAAGTGGCCGCTAGTTAACCTAGATCGTCCAAGTGCCCGCTAGTTAACCTAGATCGCCCAAGTGCCCGCTAGTTAACCTACATAGTCCAAGGTCCGCTAGTTAACCTAGATATTCCAAGTGCCCGCTAGTTAACCTACATAGTCCAAGGGCCCTCTAGTTAACCTAGATAGTCCAAGTGCCCACTAGGGGAAGTACATAGTCCAAGTGCACGCTAGGTAACCTAGATAGTCTAAGGGCCCGCTAGTTAACCTACATAGTCCAACTGCCCGATAGGGAACCTACATAGTCCAAGCGCTCGCTAAGGGACGAACATGGTCCAAGTGCCCGCTAGGGAACCTACATAGTCCAAGTGCCCGCTGGGTAACCTAGATAGTCCAAGTGCCCGCTAGTTAACCTACATAGTCCAAGTGCCCGCTGAGGAACCTACATAGTCCAAGTGTCCGAAAGGGAACCTACGTATTCCAAGTGCCCATTAGGGCACCTAGATAGTCCAAGTGCCCATAGGGAACCTATATAGTCCAAGTGCCCTCTAGGGAACTTACATAGTCAAAGTGCCCGCTAGGGTACCTGCATTGTACAAGTGCCCTCTAGTTAACCTAGATAGTCCAAGTGCCCGCTAGGTAACCTAGATAGTCCAAGGGCCTGCTAGTTAACCTACATAGTCCAACGGCCCTCTAGTTAACCTAGATAGTCCAAGTGCCCGCTGGAGGACGTACATAGTCCAAGTGCCCGCTAGGAAACCTAGATAGTCTACGGGCCCGCTAGTTAACCTACATAGTACAACTGCCCGATAGGGAACCTACATAGTCCAAGTGCCCGCTAAGGGACGAACATAGTCCAAGTGCCCGCTAGGGAACCTGCATAGTCCAAGTGCCCGATAGGTAACCTAGATAGTCCAAGTGCCCGCTAGTAAACCTACATAGTCCAAGTGCCCACTGAGGAAACTGCATAGTCCAAGTGTCCGAAAGGGAACCTACGTATTCCAAGTGCCCATTAGGGCACCTAGATAGTCCAAGTGCCCATAGGGAACCTATATCGTCCAAGTGCCCTCTAGGGAACCTACATAGTCAAAGTGCCCGCTAGGGAACCTGCATTGTACAAGTGCCCTCTAGTTAACCTTGATAGTCCAAGTGCCCGCTAGGTAACCTAGATAGTCCAAGGGCCCGCTAGTTAACCTACAAAGTCCAAGTGCCCGATAGGGAACCTACATAGTCCAAGTGCCCAATGAGGAACCTACATAGTCCAAGTGCCCGATAGGGAATCTTCATATTCCAAGTGCCCGTTAGGGAACCCAGATAGTCCAAGTGCCCATAGGGAACCTACATAGTCCAAGTGCCCTCTAGGGAAGCTATATATTCATAGTGCCCGCTAGGGAACCTGCATTGTCCAAGTGCCCGCTAGTTAACCTAGATCGTCCAAGTGTCCGCTAGTAAACCTACATAGTCCAAGTTCCCGTTACGTAACCTAGATAGGCCAAGTGCCCACTAGTTAACCTACATAGTACAATGGCCCGCTAGTTGACCTAGATAGTTCAAGTGCCCGCTAGTTAACCTAGATAGTCAAAGTGCCCGCTAGTTAACCTAAGTAGTACAAATGTCCGATAGGGATCCTACATAGTCCATGTGCCCGCTAGGTAACCTAGATATTCCAAGTTCCGGTTTGCTAACCTAGATAGTCCAAGTGCCCGCTAGGTAACCTACATAGTCCAAGTGCCCATTCGTTAACCTAGATAGTCCAAGTGCCCGCTAGGTAACCTATACTGTCCAAGTGCCTGCTAGGTTACCTACATAGTCCAAGTGCACGTTCGTTAACTTAGATAGTCCAAGTCGCGCTAGGTAACCTACATAGTCCAAGGGCCACTAGGTAACCTATAGTCCAAGTGCCCTCTAGGTAACCTACCTATTCCAAGTTCCCGCTAGGTAACCTAGATAGTCAAAGTGCCCGTTACCTAACCTAGATAGTCCAAGTGCCCGTGAGGTTACCTACATAGTCCACGTGCCCGTTCGTTAACCTAGATAGTACAATTGCCCGCTAGGTAACCTACATAGTCCAATAGCCGGCAGGTAACTTAGACAGTTCAAATGCCCGCTAGGTTACCTGCATAGTCCAAGTGCCCGTTAGGTAACCTAGATAGTCCAAGTGCCCGCTAGGTAACCTACATAGTCCAAGTGCCCGCTAGGTAACCTAGATAGTCCAAGTACCCGTTAGCTAACCTAGATAGTCCAAGTGCCCGCTAGGTAACCTCCATAGTCCAATTGCCTTCTAGGTAACCTCCATAGTCCAAGTGCCCAATAATTTACCTATATAGTCCAAGTGCCCGCTAGGGAAACTGCATCGTTCAAGTGCCCGCTAGTTAATCTAGATAGTCCAAGTGCCCGCTAGTTAACCTAGATAGTCCAAGTGCCCGCTACTTAACCTAGATCGTCCAAGTGCCCGCTAGTTAACCTACATAGTCCAAGGTCCGCTAGTTAACCTAGATATTCCAAGTGCCCCTTAGTTAACCTACATAGTCAAAGGGCCCTCTAGTTAACCTAGATAGTCCAAGTGCCCGCTAGGTGACATACATAGTCCAAGTGCCCACTATGTAACCTAGATAGTCTAAGGGCCCGCTAGATAACCTACATAGTACAACTGCCCGATAGGGAACCTACATAGTCCAAGTGCCCGCTAAGGGACGAACATAGTCCAAGTGCCCGCTAGGGAACCTACAAAATCCAAGTGCCCGCTAGGTAACCTAGATAGTCCAAGTGCCCGCTAGTTAACCTACATAGTCCAAGTGCCCGCTGAGGAACCTACATAGTCCAAGTGTCCGAAAGGGAACCTACGTATTCCAAGTGCCCGTTAGGGCACCTAGATAGTCCAAGTAACCATAGGGAACCTATATAGTCCAAGTGCCCTCCAGGGAAGCTACATAGTCAAAGTGCCCGCTAGGGAACCTGCATTGTACAAGTGCCCGCTAGTTAACCTAGATAGTCCAAGTGCCCGCTAGGTAACCTAGATAGTCCAAGGGCCCGCTAGTTAACCTACATAGTCCAAGTGCCCGATAGGGAACCTACATAGTCCAAGTGCCCAATGAGGAACCTACATAGTCCAAGTGCCCGAGAGGGAATCTTCATATTCCAAGTGCCCGTTAGGGAACCCAGATAGTCCAAGTGCCCATAGGGAACCTATATGGTCCAAGTGCCCTCTAGGGAAGCTACATATTCATAGTGCCCGCTAGGGAACCTGCATTGTCCAAGTGCCCGCTAGTTAACCAAGATCGTCCAAGTGTCCGCTAGTAAACCTACATAGTCCAAGTTCCCGTTAGGTAACCTAGATAGGCCTAGTGCCCGCAAGGTAACCTACATAGTCCAAGTGCCCGCTAGGTAACCTAGATATTCCAAGTTCCGGTTTACTAATCTAGATAGTCCATGTGCCCTCTAGGTAACCTACATAGTCCAAGTGCCCATTCGTTAACCTAGATAGTCCAAGTGCCCGCTAGGTAACCTATACTGTCCAAGTGCCCGCTAGGTTACCTATATAGTCCATGTGCACGTTCTTTAACTTAGATAGTCCAAGTCGCGCTAGGTAACCTATATAGTCCAAGTGTCCGCTAGTTAAACTATAGTCCAAGTGCCCGCTAGGTAACCTACATATTCCAAGTTCCCGCTAGGTAACCAAGATTGTCCAAGTGCCCGTTACCTAACCTAGATAGTCCAAGTGCCCGTTAGGTTACCTACATAGTCCAAGTGCCCGCTAATTAACCTACATAGTCCAAGTGCCCGTTACGTAACCTAGACAGTCCAAGTGCCCGATATTAACCTCCATAGTCCAAGTGCCCGCTAATTAACCTATATAGTCCAAGTGCCCGCTAGGGAACCTGCATCATCCAAGTGCCCGCTAGTTAATCTAGATAGTCCAAGTGCCCGCTAGTTAAGCTAGATAGTCCAAGTGACCGCTAGTTAACCTAGATCGTCCAAGTGCCCGCTAGTTAACCTAGATCGCCCAAGTGCCCGCTAGTTAACCTACATAGTCCAAGGTCTGCTAGTTAACCTAGATATTTCAAGTGCCCGCTAGTTAACCTACATAGTCCAAGGGCCCTCTAGTTAACCTAGATAGTCCAAGTGCCCACTAGGGGAAGTACATAGTCCAAGTGCCCGCTAGGTAACCTAGATAGTCTAAGGGCCCGCTAGTTAACCTACATAGTCCAACTGCCCGATAGGGAACCTACATAGTCCAAGCGCTCGCTAAGGGCCGAACATAGTCCAAGTGCCCGCTAGGGAACCTACATAGTACAAGTGCCCGCTAGGTAACCTAGATAGTCCAAGTGCCCGCTAGTTAACCTACATAGTCCAAGTGCCCGCTGAGGAACCTACATAGTCCAAGTGTCCGAAAGGGAACCTACGTATTCCAAGTGCCCATTAGGGCACCTAGATAGTCCAAGTGCCCATAGGGAACCTATATAGTCCAAGTGCCCTCTAGGGAACTTACATAGTCAAAGTGCCCGCTAGGGTACCTGCATTGTACAAGTGCCCTCTAGTTAACCTAGATAGTCCAAGTGCCCGCTAGGTAACCTAGATAGTCCAAGGGCCTGCTAGTTAACCTACATAGTCCAACGGCCCTCTAGTTAACCTAGATAGTCCAAGTGCCCGCTGGAGGACGTACATAGTCCAAGTGCCCGCTAGGTAACCTAGATAGTCTACGGGCCCGCTAGTTAACCTACATAGTCCAACTGCCCGATAGGGAACCTACATAGTCCAAGTGCCCGCTAAGGGACGAACATAGTCCAAGTGCCCGCTAGGGAACCTGCATAGTCCAAGTGCCCGATAGGTAACCTAGATAGTCCAAGTGCCCGCTAGTAAACCTACATAGTCCAAGTGCCCACTGAGGAACCTGCATAGTCCAAGTGTCCGAAAGGGAACCTACGTATTCCAAGTGCCCATTAGGGCACCTAGATAGTCCAAGTGCCCATAGGGAACATATATCGTCCAAGTGCCCTCTAGGGAACCTACATAGTCAAAGTGCCCGCTAGGGAACCTGCATTGTACAAGTGCCCTCTAGTTAACCTACATAGTCCAAGTGCCCGCTAGGTAACCTAGATAGTCCAAGGGCCCGCTAGTTAACCTACAAAGTCCAAGTGCCCAATGAGGAACCTACATAGTCCAAGTGCCCGATAGGGAATCTTCATATTCCAAGTGCCCGTTAGGGAACCCAGATAGTCCAAGTGCCCATAGGGAACCTACATAGTCCAAGTGCCCTCTAGGGAAGCTATATATTCATAGTGCCCGCTAGGGAACCTGCATTGTCCAAGTGCCCGCTAGTTAACCTAGATCGTCCAAGTGTCCGCTAGTAAACCTACATAGTCCAAGTTCCCGTTACGTAACCTAGATAGGCCAAGTGCCCACTAGTTAACCTACATAGTACAATGGCCCGCTAGTTGACCTAGATAGTTCAAGTGCCCGCTAGTTAACCTAGATAGTGAAAGTGCCCGCTAGTTAACCTAAGTAGTACAAATGTCCGATAGGGATCCTACATAGTCCATGTGCCCGCTAGGTAACCTAGATATTCCAAGTTCCGGTTTGCTAACCTAGATAGTCCAAGTGCCCGCTAGGTAACCTACATAGTCCAAGTGCCCATTCGTTAACCTAGATAGTCCAAGTGCCCGCTAGGTAACCTATACTGTCCAAGTGCCTGCTAGGTTACCTACATAGTCCAAGTGCACGTTCGTTAACTTAGATAGTCCAAGTCGCGCTAGGTAACCTACATAGTCCAAGGGCCACTAGGTAACCTATAGTCCAAGTGCCCTCTAGGTAACCTACCTATTCCAAGTTCCCGCTAGGTAACCTAGATAGTCAAAGTGCCCGTTACCTAACCTAGATAGTCCAAGTGCCCGTGAGGTTACCTACATAGTCCACGTGCCCGTTCGTTAACCTAGATAGTACAATTGCCCGCTAGGTAACCTACATAGTCCAATAGCCGGCAGGTAACTTAGACAGTTCAAATGCCCGCTAGGTTACCTGCATAGTCCAAGTGCCCGTTAGGTAACCTAGATAGTCCAAGTGCCCGCTAGGTAACCTACATAGTCCAAGTGCCCGCTAGGTAACCTAGATAGTCCAAGTACCCGTTAGCTAACCTAGATAGTCCAAGTGCCCGCTAGGTAACCTCCATAGTCCAATTGCCTTCTAGGTAACCTCCATAGTCCAAGTGCCCAATAATTTACCTATATAGTCCAAGTGCCCGCTAGGGAAACTGCATCGTTCAAGTGCCCGCTAGTTAATCTAGATAGTCCAAGTGCCCGCTAGTTAACCTAGATAGTCCAAGTGCCCGCTACTTAACCTAGATCGTCCAAGTGCCCGCTAGTTAACCTACATAGTCCAAGGTCCGCTAGTTAACCTAGATATTCCAAGTGCCCCTTAGTTAACCTACATAGTCAAAGGGCCCTCTAGTTAACCTAGATAGTCCAAGTGCCCGCTAGGTGACATACATAGTCCAAGTGCCCACTATGTAACCTAGATAGTCTAAGGGCCCGCTAGATAACCTACATAGTACAACTGCCCGATAGGGAACCTACATAGTCCAAGTGCCCGCTAAGGGACGAACATAGTCCAAGTGCCCGCTAGGGAACCTACAAAATCCAAGTGCCCGCTAGGTAACCTAGATAGTCCAAGTGCCCGCTAGTTAACCTACATAGTCCAAGTGCCCGCTGAGGAACCTACATAGTCCAAGTGTCCGAAAGGGAACCTACGTATTCCAAGTGCCCGTTAGGGCACCTAGATAGTCCAAGTAACCATAGGGAACCTATATAGTCCAAGTGCCCTCCAGGGAAGCTACATAGTCAAAGTGCCCGCTAGGGAACCTGCATTGTACAAGTGCCCGCTAGTTAACCTAGATAGTCCAAGTGCCCGCTAGGTAACCTAGATAGTCGAAGGGCCCGCTAGTTAACCTACATAGTCCAAGTGCCCGATAGGGAACCTACATAGTCCAAGTGCCCAATGAGGAACCTACATAGTCCAAGTGCCCGAGAGGGAATCTTCATATTCCAAGTGCCCGTTAGGGAACCCAGATAGTCCAAGTGCCCATAGGGAACCTATATGGTCCAAGTGCCCTCTAGGGAAGCTACATATTCATAGTGCCCGCTAGGGAACCTGCATTGTCCAAGTGCCCGCTAGTTAACCAAGATCGTCCAAGTGTCCGCTAGTAAACCTACATAGTCCAAGTTCCCGTTAGGTAGCCTAGATAGGCCTAGTGCCCGCAAGGTAACCTACATAGTCCAAGTGCCCGCTAGGTAACCTAGATATTCCAAGTTCCGGTTTACTAATCTAGATAGTCCAAGTGCCCTCTAGGTAACCTACATAGTCCAAGTGCCCATTCGTTAACCTAGATAGTCCAAGTGCCCGCTAGGTAACCTATACTGTCCAAGTGCCCGCTAGGTTACCTATATAGTCCATGTGCACGTTCTTTAACTTAGATAGTCCAAGTCGCGCTAGGTAACCTATATAGTCCAAGTGCCCGCTAGTTAAACTATAGTCCAAGTGCCCGCTAGGTAACCTACATATTCCAAGTTCCCGCTAGGTAACCAAGATTGTCCAAGTGCCCGTTACCTAACCTAGATAGTCCAAGTGCCCGTTAGGTTACCTACATAGTCCAAGTGCCCGCTAATTAACCTACATAGTCCAAGTGCCCGTTACGTAACCTAGACAGTCCAAGTGCCCGATATTAACCTCCATAGTCCAAGTGCCCGCTAATTAACCTATATAGTCCAAGTGCCCGCTAGGGAACCTGCATCATCCAACTGCCCGCTAGTTAATCTAGATAGTCCAAGTGCCCGCTAGTTAAGCTAGATAGTCCAAGTGGCCGCTAGTTAACCTAGATCGTCCAAGTGCCCGCTAGTTAACCTAGATCGCCCAAGTGCCCGCTAGTTAACCTACATAGTCCAAGGTCTGCTAGTTAACCTAGATATTTCAAGTGCCCGCTAGTTAACCTACATAGTCCAAGGGCCCTCTAGTTAACCTAGATAGTCCAAGTGCCCACTAGGGGAAGTACATAGTCCAAGTGCCCGCTAGGTAACCTAGATAGTCTAAGGGCCCGCTAGTTAACCTACATAGTCCAACTGCCCGATAGGGAACCTACATAGTCCAAGCGCTCGCTAAGGGCCGAACATAGTCCAAGTGCCCGCTAGGGAACCTACATAGTCCAAGTGCCCGCTAGGTAACCTAGATAGTCCAAGTGCCCGCTAGTTAACCTACATAGTCCAAGTGCCCGCTGAGGAACCTACATAGTCCAAGTGTCCGAAAGGGAACCTACGTATTCCAAGTGCCCATTAGGGCACCTAGATAGTCCAAGTGCCCATAGGGAACCTATATAGTCCAAGTGCCCTCTAGGGAACTTACATAGTCAAAGTGCCCGCTAGGGTACCTGCATTGTACAAGTGCCCTCTAGTTAACCTAGATAGTCCAAGTGCCCGCTAGGTAACCTAGATAGTCCAAGGGCCTGCTAGTTAACCTACATAGTCCAACGGCCCTCTAGTTAACCTAGATAGTCCAAGTGCCCGCTGGAGGACGTACATAGTCCAAGTGCCCGCTAGGTAACCTAGATAGTCTACGGGCCCGCTAGTTAACCTACATAGTCCAACTGCCCGATAGGGAACCTACATAGTCCAAGTGCCCGCTAAGGGACGAACATAGTCCAAGTGCCCGCTAGGGAACCTGCATAGTCCAAGTGCCCGATAGGTAACCTAGATAGTCCAAGTGCCCGCTAGTAAACCTACATAGTCCAAGTGCCCACTGAGGAACCTGCATAGTCCAAGTGTCCGAAAGGGAACCTACGTATTCCAAGTGCCCATTAGGGCACCTAGATAGTCCAAGTGCCCATAGGGAACATATATCGTCCAAGTGCCCTCTAGGGAACCTACATAGTCAAAGTGCCCGCTAGGGAACCTGCATTGTACAAGTGCCCTCTAGTTAACCTACATAGTCCAAGTGCCCGCTAGGTAACCTAGATAGTCCAAGGGCCCGCTAGTTAACCTACAAAGTCCAAGTGCCCAATGAGGAACCTACATAGTCCAAGTGCCCGATAGGGAATCTTCATATTCCAAGTGCCCGTTAGGGAACCCAGATAGTCCAAGTGCCCATAGGGAACCTACATAGTCCAAGTGCCCTCTAGGGAAGCTATATATTCATAGTGCCCGCTAGGGAACCTGCATTGTCCAAGTGCCCGCTAGTTAACCTAGATCGTCCAAGTGTCCGCTAGTAAACCTACATAGTCCAAGTTCCCGTTACGTAACCTAGATAGGCCAAGTGCCCACTAGTTAACCTACATAGTACAATGGCCCGCTAGTTGACCTAGATAGTTCAAGTGCCCGCTAGTTAACCTAGATAGTGAAAGTGCCCGCTAGTTAACCTAAGTAGTACAAATGTCCGATAGGGATCCTACATAGTCCATGTGCCCGCTAGGTAACCTAGATATTCCAAGTTCCGGTTTGCTAACCTAGATAGTCCAAGTGCCCGCTAGGTAACCTACATAGTCCAAGTGCCCATTCGTTAACCTAGATAGTCCAAGTGCCCGCTAGGTAACCTATACTGTCCAAGTGCCTGCTAGGTTACCTACATAGTCCAAGTGCACGTTCGTTAACTTAGATAGTCCAAGTCGCGCTAGGTAACCTACATAGTCCAAGGGCCACTAGGTAACCTATAGTCCAAGTGCCCTCTAGGTAACCTACCTATTCCAAGTTCCCGCTAGGTAACCTAGATAGTCAAAGTGCCCGTTACCTAACCTAGATAGTCCAAGTGCCCGTGAGGTTACCTACATAGTCCACGTGCCCGTTCGTTAACCTAGATAGTACAATTGCCCGCTAGGTAACCTACATAGTCCAATAGCCGGCAGGTAACTTAGACAGTTCAAATGCCCGCTAGGTTACCTGCATAGTCCAAGTGCCCGTTAGGTAACCTAGATAGTCCAAGTGCCCGCAAGGTAACCTACATAGTCCAAGTGCCCGCTAGGTAACCTAGATAGTCCAAGTACCCGTTAGCTAACCTAGATAGTCCAAGTGCCCGCTAGGTAACCTCCATAGTCCAATTGCCTTCTAGGTAACCTCCATAGTCCAAGTGCCCACTAATTTACCTATATAGTCCAAGTGCCCGCTAGGGAAACTGCATCGTTCAAGTGCCCGCTAGTTAATCTAGATAGTCCAAGTGCCCGCTAGTTAACCTAGATAGTCCAAGTGCCCGCTACTTAACCTAGATCGTCCAAGTGCCCGCTAGTTAACCTACATAGTCCAAGGTCCGCTAGTTAACCTAGATATTCCAAGTGCCCCTTAGTTAACCTACATAGTCAAAGGGCCCTCTAGTTAACCTAGATAGTCCAAGTGCCCGCTAGGTGACATACATAGTCCAAGTGCCCACTATGTAACCTAGATAGTCTAAGGGCCCGCTAGATAACCTACATAGTACAACTGCCCGATAGGGAACCTACATAGTCCAAGTGCCCGCTAAGGCACGAACATAGTTCAAGTGCCCGCTAGGGAACCTACAAAATCCAAGTGCCCGCTAGGTAACCTAGATAGTCCAAGTGCCCGCTAGTTAACCTACATAGTCCAAGTGCCCGCTGAGGAACCTACATAGTCCAAGTGTCCGAAAGGGAACCTACGTATTCCAAGTGCCCGTTAGGGCACCTAGATAGTCCAAGTAACCATAGGGAACCTATATAGTCCAAGTGCCCTCCAGGGAAGCTACATAGTCAAAGTGCCCGCTAGGGAACCTGCATTGTACAAGTGCCCGCTAGTTAACCTAGATAGTCCAAGTGCCCGCTAGGTAACCTAGATAGTCCAAGGGCCCGCTAGTTAACCTACATAGTCCAAGTGCCCGATAGGGAACCTACATAGTCCAAGTGCCCAATGAGGAACCTACATAGTCCAAGTGCCCGAGAGGGAATCTTCATATTCCAAGTGCCCGTTAGGGAACCCAGATAGTCCAAGTGCCCATAGGGAACCTATATGGTCCAAGTGCCCTCTAGGGAAGCTACATATTCATAGTGCCCGCTAGGGAACCTGCATTGTCCAAGTGCCCGCTAGTTAACCAAGATCGTCCAAGTGTCCGCTAGTAAACCTACATAGTCCAAGTTCCCGTTAGGTAGCCTAGATAGGCCTAGTGCCCGCAAGGTAACCTACATAGTCCAAGTGCCCGCTAGGTAACCTAGATATTCCAAGTTCCGGTTTACTAATCTAGATAGTCCAAGTGCCCTCTAGGTAACCTACATAGTCCAAGTGCCCATTCGTTAACCTAGATAGTCCAAGTGCCCGCTAGGTAACCTATACTGTCCAAGTGCCCGCTAGGTTACCTATATAGTCCATGTGCACGTTCTTTAACTTAGATAGTCCAAGTCGCGCTAGGTAACCTATATAGTCCAAGTGCCCGCTAGTTAAACTATAGTCCAAGTGCCCGCTAGGTAACCTACATATTCCAAGTTCCCGCTAGGTAACCAAGATTGTCCAAGTGCCCGTTACCTAACCTAGATAGTCCAAGTGCCCGTTAGGTTACCTACATAGTCCAAGTGCCCGCTAATTAACCTACATAGTCCAAGTGCCCGTTACGTAACCTAGACAGTCCAAGTGCCCGATATTAACCTCCATAGTCCAAGTGCCCGCTAATTAACCTATATAGTCCAAGTGCCCGCTAGGGAACCTGCATCATCCAAGTGCCCGCTAGTTAATCTAGATAGTCCAAGTGCCCGCTAGTTAAGCTAGATAGTCCAAGTGGCCGCTAGTTAACCTAGATCGTCCAAGTGCCCGCTAGTTAACCTAGATCGCCCAAGTGCCCGCTAGTTAACCTACATAGTCCAAGGTCTGCTAGTTAACCTAGATATTTCAAGTGCCCGCTAGTTAACCTACATAGTCCAAGGGCCCTCTAGTTAACCTAGATAGTCCAAGTGCCCACTAGGGGAAGTACATAGTCCAAGTGCCCGCTAGGTAACCTAGATAGTCTAAGGGCCCGCTAGTTAACCTACATAGTCCAACTGCCCGATAGGGAACCTACATAGTCCAAGCGCTCGCTAAGGGCCGAACATAGTCCAAGTGCCCGCTAGGGAACCAACATAGTCCAAGTGCCCGCTAGGTAACCTAGATAGTCCAAGTGCCCGCTAGTTAACCTACATAGTCCAAGTGCCCGCTGAGGAACCTACATAGTCCAAGTGTCCGAAAGGGAACCTACGTATTCCAAGTGCCCATTAGGGCACCTAGATAGTCCAAGTGCCCATAGGGAACCTATATAGTCCAAGTGCCCTCTAGGGAACTTACATAGTCAAAGTGCCCGCTAGGGTACCTGCATTGTACAAGTGCCCTCTAGTTAACCTAGATAGTCCAAGTGCCCGCTAGGTAACCTAGATAGTCCAAGGGCCTGCTAGTTAACCTACATAGTCCAACGGCCCTCTAGTTAACCTAGATAGTCCAAGTGCCCGCTGGAGGACGTACATAGTCCAAGTGCCCGCTAGGTAACCTAGATAGTCTACGGGCCCGCTAGTTAACCTACATAGTCCAACTGCCCGATAGGGAACCTACATAGTCCAAGTGCCCGCTAAGGGACGAACATAGTCCAAGTGCCCGCTAGGGAACCTGCATAGTCCAAGTGCCCGATAGGTAACCTAGATAGTCCAAGTGCCCGCTAGTAAACCTACATAGTCCAAGTGCCCACTGAGGAACCTGCATAGTCCAAGTGTCCGAAAGGGAACCTACGTATTCCAAGTGCCCATTAGGGCACCTAGATAGTCCAAGTGCCCATAGGGAACATATATCGTCCAAGTGCCCTCTAGGGAACCTACATAGTCAAAGTGCCCGCTAGGGAACCTGCATTGTACAAGTGCCCTCTAGTTAACCTACATAGTCCAAGTGCCCGCTAGGTAACCTAGATAGTCCAAGGGCCCGCTAGTTAACCTACAAAGTCCAAGTGCCCAATGAGGAACCTACATAGTCCAAGTGCCCGATAGGGAATCTTCATATTCCAAGTGCCCGTTAGGGAACCCAGATAGTCCAAGTGCCCATAGGGAACCTACATAGTCCAAGTGCCCTCTAGGGAAGCTATATATTCATAGTGCCCGCTAGGGAACCTGCATTGTCCAAGTGCCCGCTAGTTAACCTAGATCGTCCAAGTGTCCGCTAGTAAACCTACATAGTCCAAGTTCCCGTTATGTAACCTAGATAGGCCAAGTGCCCACTAGTTAACCTACATAGTACAATGGCCCGCTAGTTGACCTAGATAGTTCAAGTGCCCGCTAGTTAACCTAGATAGTGAAAGTGCCCGCTAGTTAACCTAAGTAGTACAAATGTCCGATAGGGATCCTACATAGTCCATGTGCCCGCTAGGTAACCTAGATATTCCAAGTTCCGGTTTGCTAACCTAGATAGTCCAAGTGCCCGCTAGGTAACCTACATAGTCCAAGTGCCCATTCGTTAACCTAGATAGTCCAAGTGCCCGCTAGGTAACCTATACTGTCCAAGTGCCTGCTAGGTTACCTACATAGTCCAAGTGCACGTTCGTTAACTTAGATAGTCCAAGTCGCGCTAGGTAACCTACATAGTCCAAGGGCCACTAGGTAACCTATAGTCCAAGTGCCCTCTAGGTAACCTACCTATTCCAAGTTCCCGCTAGGTAACCTAGATAGTCAAAGTGCCCGTTACCTAACCTAGATAGTCCAAGTGCCCGTGAGGTTACCTACATAGTCCACGTGCCCGTTCGTTAACCTAGATAGTACAATTGCCCGCTAGGTAACCTACATAGTCCAATAGCCGGCAGGTAACTTAGACAGTTCAAATGCCCGCTAGGTTACCTGCATAGTCCAAGTGCCCGTTAGGTAACCTAGATAGTCCAAGTGCCCGCTAGGTAACCTACATAGTCCAAGTGCCCGATAGGGAACCTACATAGTCCAAGTGCCCAATGAGGAACCTACATAGTCCACGTGCCCGTTCGTTAACCTAGATAGTACAATTGCCCGCTAGGTAACCTACATAGTCCAATAGCCGGCAGGTAACTTAGACAGTTCAAATGCCCGCTAGGTTACCTGCATAGTCCAAGTGCCCGTTAGGTAACCTAGATAGTCCAAGTACCCGTTAGCTAACCTAGATAGTCCAAGTGTCCGCTAGGTAACCTCCATAGTCCAATTGCCTTCTAGGTAACCTCCATAGTCCAAGTGCCCAATAATTTACCTATATAGTCCAAGTGCCCGCTAGGGAAACTGCATCGTTCAAGTGCCCGCTAGTTAATCTAGATAGTCCAAGTGCCCGCTAGTTAACCTAGATAGTCCAAGTGCCCGCTACTTAACCTAGATCGTCCAAGTGCCCGCTAGTTAACCTACATAGTCCAAGGTCCGCTAGTTAACCTAGATATTCCAAGTGCCCCTTAGTTAACCTACATAGTCAAAGGGCCCTCTAGTTAACCTAGATAGTCCAAGTGCCCGCTAGGGGACATACATAGTCCAAGTGCCCGCTATGTAACCTAGATAGTCTAAGGGCCCGCTAGATAACCTACATAGTACAACTGCCCGATAGGGAACCTACATAGTCCAAGTGCCCGCTAAGGGACGAACATAGTCCAAGTGCCCTCCAGGGAACCTACAAAATCCAAGTGCCCGCTAGGTAACCTAGATAGTCCAAGTGCCCGCTAGTTAACCTACATAGTCCAAGTGCCCGCTGAGGAACCTACATAGTCCAAGTGTCCGAAAGGGAACCTACGTATTCCAAGTGCCCTTTGGGGCACCTAGATAGTCCAAGTGCCCATAGGGAACATATATCGTCCAAGTGCCCTCTAGGGAATTTACATAGTCAAAGTGCCCGCTAGGGAACCTGCATTGTACAAGTGCCCTCTAGTTAACCTAGATAGTCCAAGTGCCCGCTAGTTAACCTAGATAGTCCAAGGGCCCGCTAGTTAACCTACATAGTCCAACTGCCCGATAGGGAACCTACATAGTCCAAGCGCTCGCTAAGGGACGAACATAGTCCAAGTGCCCGCTTGGGAACCTACATAGTCCAAGTGCCCGCTGGGTAACCTAGATAGTCCAAGTGCCCGCTAGTTAACCTACATAGTCCAAGTGCCCGCTGAGGAACCTACATAGTCCAAGTGTCCGAAAGGGAACCTACATATTCCAAGTGCCCATTAGGGCACCTAGATAGTCCAAGTGCCCATAGGGAACCTATATAGTCCAAGTGCCCTCTAGGGAACTTACATAGTCAAAGTGCCCGCTAGGGTACCTGCATTGTACAAGTGCCCTCTAGTTAACCTAGATAGTCCAAGTGCCCGGAGGTAACCTAGATAGTCCAAGGGCCTGCTAGTTTACCTACATAGTCCAACGGCCCTCTAGTTAACCTAGATAGTCCAAGTGCTCGCTGGAGGACGTACATAGTCCAAGTGCCCGCTAGGTAACCTAGATAGTCTACGGGCCTGCTAGTTAACCTACATAGTCCAACTGCCCGATAGGGAACCTACATAGTCCAAGTGCCCGCTAAGGGACGAACATAGTCCAAGTGCCCGCTAGGGAACCTGCATAGTCCAAGTGCCCGATAGGTAACCTAGATAGTCCAAGTGCCCGCTAGTTAACCTACATAGTCCAAGTGCCCGCTGAGGAACCTACATAGTCCAAGTGTCCGAAAGGGAACCTACGTATTCCAAGTGCCCATTAGGGCACCTAGATAGTCCAAGTGCCCATAGGGAACCTATATAGTCCAAGTGCCCTCTAGGGAACTTACATAGTCAAAGTGCCCGCTAGGGTACCTGCATTGTACAAGTGCCCTCTAGTTAACGTAGATAGTCCAAGTGCCCGCTAGGTAACCTAGATAGTCCCAGGGCCGGCTAGTTAACCTACATAGTCCAACGGCCCTCTAGTTAACCTAGATAGTCCAAGTGCCCGCTGGAGGACGTACATAGTCCAAGTGCCCGCTAGGTAACCTAGATAGTCTACGGGCCCGCTAGTTAACCTACATAGTCCAACTGCCCGATAGGGAACCTACATAGTCCAAGTGCCCGCTAAGGGACGAACATAGTCCAAGTGCCCGCTAGGGAACCTGCATAGTCCAAGTGCCCGATAGGTAACCTAGATAGTCCAAGTGCCCGCTAGTAAACCTACATAGTCCAAGTGCCCACTGAGGAAACTGCATAGTCCAAGTGTCCGAAAGGGAACCTACGTATTCCAAGTGCCCATTAGGGCACCTAGATAGTCCAAGTGCCCATAGGGAACCTATATCGTCCAAGTGCCCTCTAGGGAACCTACATAGTCAAAGTGCCCGCTAGGGAACCTGCATTGTACAAGTGCCCTCTAGTTAACCTTGATAGTCCAAGTGCCCGCTAGGTAACCTAGATAGTCCAAGGGCCCGCTAGTTAACCTACAAAGTCCAAGTGCCCGATAGGGAACCTACATAGTCCAAGTGCCCAATGAGGAACCTACATAGTCCAAGTGCCCGATAGGGAATCTTCATATTCCAAGTGCCCGTTAGGGAACCCAGATAGTCCAAGTGCCCATAGGGAACCTACATAGTCCAAGTGCCCTCTAGGGAAGCTATATATTCATAGTGCCCGCTAGGGAACCTGCATTGTCCAAGTGCCCGCTAGTTAACCTAGATCGTCCAAGTGTCCGCTAGTAAACCTACATAGTCCAAGTTCCCGTTACGTAACCTAGATAGGCCAAGTGCCCACTAGTTAACCTACATAGTACAATGGCCCGCTAGTTGACCTAGATAGTTCAAGTGCCCGCTAGTTAACCTAGATAGTGAAAGTGCCCGCTAGTTAACCTAAGTAGTACAAATGTCCGATAGGGATCCTACATAGTCCATGTGCCCGCTAGGTAACCTAGATATTCCAAGTTCCGGTTTGCTAACCTAGATAGTCCAAGTGCCCGCTAGGTAACCTACATAGTCCAAGTGCCCATTCGTTAACCTAGATAGTCCAAGTGCCCGCTAGGTAACCTATACTGTCCAAGTGCCTGCTAGGTTACCTACATAGTCCAAGTGCACGTTCGTTAACTTAGATAGTCCAAGTCGCGCTAGGTAACCTACATAGTCCAAGGGCCACTAGGTAACCTATAGTCCAAGTGCCCTCTAGGTAACCTACCTATTCCAAGTTCCCGCTAGGTAACCTAGATAGTCAAAGTGCCCGTTACCTAACCTAGATAGTCCAAGTGCCCGTGAGGTTACCTACATAGTCCACGTGCCCGTTCGTTAACCTAGATAGTACAATTGCCCGCTAGGTAACCTACATAGTCCAATAGCCGGCAGGTAACTTAGACAGTTCAAATGCCCGCTAGGTTACCTGCATAGTCCAAGTGCCCGTTAGGTAACCTAGATAGTCCAAGTGCCCGCTAGGTAACCTACATAGTCCAAGTGCCCGATAGGGAACCTACATAGTCCAAGTGCCCAATGAGGAACCTACATAGTCCACGTGCCCGTTCGTTAACCTAGATAGTACAATTGCCCGCTAGGTAACCTACATAGTCCAATAGCCGGCAGGTAACTTAGACAGTTCAAATGCCCGCTAGGTTACCTGCATAGTCCAAGTGCCCGTTAGGTAACCTAGATATTCCAAGTACCCGTTAGCTAACCTAGATAGTCCAAGTGCCCGCTAGGTAACCTCCATAGTCCAATTGCCTTCTAGGTAACCTCCATAGTCCAAGTGCCCAATAATTTACCTATATAGTCCAAGTGCCCGCTAGGGAAACTGCATCGTTCAAGTGCCCGCTAGTTAATCTAGATAGTCCAAGTGCCCGCTAGTTAACCTAGATAGTCCAAGTGCCCGCTACTTAACCTAGATCGTCCAAGTGCCCGCTAGTTAACCTACATAGTCCAAGGTCCGCTAGTTAACCTAGATATTCCAAGTGCCCCTTAGTTAACCTACATAGTCAAAGGGCCCTCTAGTTAACCTAGATAGTCCAAGTGCCCGCTAGGGGACATACATAGTCCAAGTGCCCGCGATGTAACCTAGATAGTCTAAGGGCCCGCTAGATAACCTACATAGTACAACTGCCCGATAGGGAACCTACATAGTCCAAGTGCCCGCTAAGGGACGAACATAGTCCAAGTGCCCTCCAGGGAACCTACAAAATCCAAGTGCCCGCTAGGTAACCTAGATAGTCCAAGTGCCCGCTAGTTAACCTACATAGTCCAAGTGCCCGCTGAGGAACCTACATAGTCCAAGTGTCCGAAAGGGAACCTACGTATTCCAAGTGCCCTTTGGGGCACCTAGATAGTCCAAGTGCCCATAGGGAACATATATCGTCCAAGTGCCCTCTAGGGAACCTACATAGTCAAAGTGCCCGCTAGGGAACCTGCATTGTACAAGTGCCCTCTAGTTAACCTAGATAGTCCAAGGGCCCGCTAGTTAACCTACATAGTCCAACTGCCCGATAGGGAACCTACATAGTCCAAGCGCTCGCTAAGGGACGAACATAGTCCAAGTGCCCGCTTGGGAACCTACATAGTCCAAGTGCCCGCTGGATAACCTAGATAGTCCAAGTGCCCGCTAGTTAACCTACATAGTCCAAGTGCCCGCTGAGGAACCTACATAGTCCAAGTGTCCGAAAGGGAACCTATATATTCCAAGTGCCCATTAGGGCACCTAGATAGTCCAAGTGCCCATAGGGAACCTATATAGTCCAAGTGCCCTCTAGGGAACTTACATAGTCAAAGTGCCCGCTAGGGTACCTGCATTGTACAAGTGCCCTCTAGTTAACCTAGATAGTCCAAGTGCCCGGAGGTAACCTAGATAGTCCAAGGGCCTGCTAGTTTACCTACATAGTCCAACGGCCCTCTAGTTAACCTAGATAGTCCAAGTGCTCGCTGGAGGACGTACATAGTCCAAGTGCCCGCTAGGTAACCTAGATAGTCTACGGGCCTGCTAGTTAACCTACATAGTCCAACTGCCCGATAGGGAACCTACATAGTCCAAGTGCCCGCTAAGGGACGAACATAGTCCAAGTGCCCGCTAGGGAACCTGCATAGTCCAAGTGCCCGATAGGTAACCTAGATAGTCCAAGTGCCCGCTAGTTAACCTACATAGTCCAAGTGCCCGCTGAGGAACCTACATAGTCCAAGTGTCCGAAAGGGAACCTACGTATTCCAAGTGCCCATTAGGGCACCTAGATAGTCCAAGTGCCCATAGGGAACCTATATAGTCCAAGTGCCCTCTAGGGAACTTACATAGTCAAAGTGCCCGCTAGGGTACCTGCATTGTACAAGTGCCCTCTAGTTAACGTAGATAGTCCAAGTGCCCGCTAGGTAACCTAGATAGTCCCAGGGCCGGCTAGTTAACCTACATAGTCCAACGGCCCTCTAGTTAACCTAGATAGTCCAAGTGCCCGCTGGAGGACGTACATAGTCCAAGTGCCCGCTAGGTAACCTAGATAGTCTACGGGCCCGCTAGTTAACCTACATAGTCCAACTGCCCGATAGGGAACCTACATAGTCCAAGTGCCCGCTAAGGGACGAACATAGTCCAAGTGCCCGCTAGGGAACCTGCATAGTCCAAGTGCCCGATAGGTAACCTAGATAGTCCAAGTGCCCGCTAGTAAACCTACATAGTCCAAGTGCCCACTGAGGAAACTGCATAGTCCAAGTGTCCGAAAGGGAACCTACGTATTCCAAGTGCCCATTAGGGCACCTAGATAGTCCAAGTGCCCATAGGGAACCTATATCGTCCAAGTGCCCTCTAGGGAACCTACATAGTCAAAGTGCCCGCTAGGGAACCTGCATTGTACAAGTGCCCTCTAGTTAACCTTGATAGTCCAAGTGCCCGCTAGGTAACCTAGATAGTCCAAGGGCCCGCTAGTTAACCTACAAAGTCCAAGTGCCCGATAGGGAACCTACATAGTCCAAGTGCCCAATGAGGAACCTACATAGTCCAAGTGCCCGATAGGGAATCTTCATATTCCAAGTGCCCGTTAGGGAACCCAGATAGTCCAAGTGCCCATAGGGAACCTACATAGTCCAAGTGCCCTCTAGGGAAGCTACATATTCATAGTGCCCGCTAGGGAACCTGCATTATCCAAGTGCCCGCTAGTTAACCTAGATCGTCCAAGTGTCCGCTAGTAAACCTACATAGTCCAAGTTCCCGTTACGTAACCTAGATAGGCCAAGTGCCCACTAGTTAACCTACATAGTACAATGGCCCGCTAGTTGACCTAGATAGTTCAAGTGCCCGCTAGTTAACCTAGATAGTGAAAGTGCCCGCTAGTTAACCTAAGTAGTACAAATGTCCGATAGGGATCCTACATAGTCCATGTGCCCGCTAGGTAACCTAGATATTCCAAGTTCCGGTTTGCTAACCTAGATAGTCCAAGTGCCCGCTAGGTAACCTACATAGTCCAAGTGCCCATTCGTTAACCTAGATAGTCCAAGTGCCCGCTAGGTAACCTAGATAGTCCAAGGGCCCGCTAGTTAACCTACAAAGTCCAAGTGCCCGATAGGGAACCTACATAGTCCAAGTGCCCAATGAGGAACCTACATAGTCCAAGTGCCCGAGAGGGAATCTTCATATTCCAAGTGCCCGTTAGGGAACCCAGATAGTCCAAGTGCCCATAGGGAACCTACATAGTCCAAGTGCCCTCTAGGGAAGCTACATATTCATAGTGCCCGCTAGGGAACCTGCATTGTCCAACTGCCCGCTAGTTAACCTAGATCGTCCAAGTGTCCGCTAGTAAACCTACATAGTCCAAGTTCCCGTTACGTAACCTAGATAGGCCAAGTGCCCACTAGTTAACCTACATAGTACAATGGCCCACTAGTTGACCTAGATAGTTCAAGTGCCCGCTAGTTAACCTAGATAGTGAAAGTGCCCGCTAGTTAACCTAAGTAGTACAAATGTCCGATAGGGATCCTACATAGTCCATGTGCCCGCTAGGTAACCTAGATATTCCAAGTTCCGGTTTGCTAACCTAGATAGTCCAAGTGCCCGCTAGGTAACCTACATAGTCCAAGTGCCCATTCGTTAACCTAGATAGTCCTAGTGCCCGCTAGGTAACCTATACTGTCCAAGTGCCTGCTAGGTTACCTACATAGTCCAAGTGCACGTTCGTTAACTTAGATAGTCCAAGTCGCGCTAGGTAACCTACATAGTCCAAGGGCCACTAGGTAACCTATAGTCCAAGTGCCCTCTAGGTAACCTACATATTCCAAGTTCCCGCTAGGTAACCTAGATAGTCAAAGTGCCCGTTACCTAACCTAGATAGTCCAAGTGCCCGTGAGGTTACCTACATAGTCCACGTGCCCGTTCGTTAACCTAGATAGTACAATTGCCCGCTAGGTAACCTACATAGTCCAATAGCCGGCAGGTAACTTAGACATTTCAAGTGCCCGCTAGGTTACCTGCATAGTCCAAGTGCCCGTAAGGTAACCTAGATAGTCCAAGTGCCCGCTAGGTAACCTACATAGTCCAAGTGCCCGCTAGCTAACCTAGATAGTCCAAGTACCCGTTAGCTAACCTAGATAGTCCAAGTGCCCGCTAGGTAACCTCCATAGTCCAATTGCATTCTAGGTAACCTCCATAGTCCAAGTGCCCAATAATTTACCTATATAGTCCAAGTGCCCGCTAGGGAAACTGCATCGTTCAAGTGCCCGCTAGTTAATCTAGATAGTCCAAGTGCCCGCTAGTTAACCTAGATCGTCCAAGTGCCCGCTACTTAACCTAGATCGTCCAAGTGCCCGCTAGTTAACCTACATAGTCCAAGGTCCGCTAGTTAACCTAGATATTCCAAGTGCCCCTTAGTTAACCTACATAGTCAAAGGGCCCTCTAGTTAACCTAGATAGTCCAAGTGCCCGCTAGGGGACATACATAGTCCAAGTGCCCACTATGTAACCTAGATAGTCTAAGGGCCCGCTAGATAACCTACATAGTACAACTGCCCGATAGGGAACCTACATAGTCCAAGTGCCCAATGAGGAACCTACATAGTCCAAGTGCCCGATAGGGAATCTTCATATTCCAAGTGCCCGTTAGGGAACCCAGATAGTCCAAGTGCCCATAGGGAACCTACATAGTCCAAGTGCCCTCTAGGGAAGCTACATATTCATAGTGCCCGCTAGGGAACCTGCATTATCCAAGTGCCCGCTAGTTAACCTAGATCGTCCAAGTGTCCGCTAGTAAACCTACATAGTCCAAGTTCCCGTTACGTAACCTAGATAGGCCAAGTGCCCACTAGTTAACCTACATAGTACAATGGCCCGCTAGTTGACCTAGATAGTTCAAGTGCCCGCTAGTTAACCTAGATAGTGAAAGTGCCCGCTAGTTAACCTAAGTAGTACAAATGTCCGATAGGGATCCTACATAGTCCATGTGCCCGCTAGGTAACCTAGATATTCCAAGTTCCGGTTTGCTAACCTAGATAGTCCAAGTGCCCGCTAGGTAACCTACATAGTCCAAGTGCCCATTCGTTAACCTAGATAGTCCAAGTGCCCGCTAGGTAACCTAGATAGTCCAAGGGCCCGCTAGTTAACCTACAAAGTCCAAGTGCCCGATAGGGAACCTACATAGTCCAAGTGCCCAATGAGGAACCTACATAGTCCAAGTGCCCGAGAGGGAATCTTCATATTCCAAGTGCCCGTTAGGGAACCCAGATAGTCCAAGTGCCCATAGGGAACCTACATAGTCCAAGTGCCCTCTAGGGAAGCTACATATTCATAGTGCCCGCTAGGGAACCTGCATTGTCCAACTGCCCGCTAGTTAACCTAGATCGTCCAAGTGTCCGCTAGTAAACCTACATAGTCCAAGTTCCCGTTACGTAACCTAGATAGGCCAAGTGCCCACTAGTTAACCTACATAGTACAATGGCCCACTAGTTGACCTAGATAGTTCAAGTGCCCGCTAGTTAACCTAGATAGTGAAAGTGCCCGCTAGTTAACCTAAGTAGTACAAATGTCCGATAGGGATCCTACATAGTCCATGTGCCCGCTAGGTAACCTAGATATTCCAAGTTCCGGTTTGCTAACCTAGATAGTCCAAGTGCCCGCTAGGTAACCTACATAGTCCAAGTGCCCATTCGTTAACCTAGATAGTCCTAGTGCCCGCTAGGTAACCTATACTGTCCAAGTGCCTGCTAGGTTACCTACATAGTCCAAGTGCACGTTCGTTAACTTAGATAGTCCAAGTCGCGCTAGGTAACCTACATAGTCCAAGGGCCACTAGGTAACCTATAGTCCAAGTGCCCTCTAGGTAACCTACATATTCCAAGTTCCCGCTAGGTAACCTAGATAGTCAAAGTGCCCGTTACCTAACCTAGATAGTCCAAGTGCCCGTGAGGTTACCTACATAGTCCACGTGCCCGTTCGTTAACCTAGATAGTACAATTGCCCGCTAGGTAACCTACATAGTCCAATAGCCGGCAGGTAACTTAGACATTTCAAGTGCCCGCTAGGTTACCTGCATAGTCCAAGTGCCCGTAAGGTAACCTAGATAGTCCAAGTGCCCGCTAGGTAACCTACATAGTCCAAGTGCCCGCTAGCTAACCTAGATAGTCCAAGTACCCGTTAGCTAACCTAGATAGTCCAAGTGCCCGCTAGGTAACCTCCATAGTCCAATTGCATTCTAGGTAACCTCCATAGTCCAAGTGCCCAATAATTTACCTATATAGTCCAAGTGCCCGCTAGGGAAACTGCATCGTTCAAGTGCCCGCTAGTTAATCTAGATAGTCCAAGTGCCCGCTAGTTAACCTAGATCGTCCAAGTGCCCGCTACTTAACCTAGATCGTCCAAGTGCCCGCTAGTTAACCTACATAGTCCAAGGTCCGCTAGTTAACCTAGATATTCCAAGTGCCCCTTAGTTAACCTACATAGTCAAAGGGCCCTCTAGTTAACCTAGATAGTCCAAGTGCCCGCTAGGGGACATACATAGTCCAAGTGCCCACTATGTAACCTAGATAGTCTAAGGGCCCGCTAGATAACCTACATAGTACAACTGCCCGATAGGGAACCTACATAGTCCAAGTGCCCGCTAAGGGACGAACATAGTCCAAGTGCCCGCTAGGGAACCTACAAAATCCAAGTGCCCGCTAGGTAACCTAGATAGTCCAAGTGCCCGCTAGTTAACCTACATAGTCCAAGTGCCCGCTGAGGAACCTACATAGTCCAAGTGTCCGAAAGGGAACCTACGTATTCCAAGTGCCCGTTAGGGCACCTAGATAGTCCAAGTAACCATAGGGAACCTATATAGTCCAAGTGCCCTCCAGGGAAGCTACATAGTCAAAGTGCCCGCTAGGGAACCTGCATTGTACAAGTGCCCGCTAGTTAACCTAGATAGTCCAAGTGCCCGCTAGGTAACCTAGATAGTCCAAGGGCCCGCTAGTTAACCTACATAGTCCAAGTGCCCGATAGGGAACCTACATAGTCCAAGTGCCCAATGAGGAACCTACATAGTCCAAGTGCCCGAGAGGGAATCTTCATATTCCAAGTGCCCGTTAGGGAACCCAGATAGTCCAAGTGCCCATAGGGAACCTATATGGTCCAAGTGCCCTCTAGGGAAGCTACATATTCATAGTGCCCGCTAGGGAACCTGCATTGTCCAAGTGCCCGCTAGTTAACCAAGATCGTCCAAGTGTCCGCTAGTAAACCTACATAGTCCAAGTTCCCGTTAGGTAACCTAGATAGGCCAAGTGCCCGCAAGGTAACCTACATAGTCCAAGTGCCCGCTAGGTAACCTAGATATTCCAAGTTCCGGTTTACTAATCTAGATAGTCCAAGTGCCCTCTAGGTAACCTACATAGTCCAAGTGCCCATTCGTTAACCTAAATAGTCCAAGTGCCCGCTAGGTAACCTATACTATCCAAGTGCCCGCTAGGTTACCTATATAGTCCATGTGCACGTTCTTTAACTTAGATAGTCCAAGTCGCGTTAGGTAACCTATATAGTCCAAGTGCCCGCTAGTTAAACTATAGTCCAAGTGCCCGCTAGGTAACCTGCATATTCCAAGTTCCCGCTAGGTAACCAAGATTGTCCAAGTGCCCGTTACCTAACCTAGATAGTCCAAGTGCCCGTTAGGTTACCTACATAGTCCAAGTGCCCGCTAATTAACCTACATAGTCCAAGTGCCCGTTAGGTAACCTAGACAGTCCAAGTGCCCGGTAGTTAACCTCCATAGTCCAAGTGCCCGCTAATTAACCTATATAGTCCAAGTGCCCGCTAGGGAACCTGCATTGTACAAGTGCCCTCTAGTTAACCTAGATAGTCCAAGTGCCCGCTAGGTAACCTAGATAGTCCAAGGGCCTGCTAGTTAACCTACATAGTCCAACACCCCTCTAGTTAACCTAGATAGTCCAAGTCCCCGCTGGAGGACGTACATAGTTCAAGTGCCCGCTAGGTAACCTAGATAGTCTACGGGCCCGCTAGTTAACCTACATAGTACAACTGCCCGATAGGGAACCTACATAGTCCAAGTGCCCTCTAAGGGACGAACATAGTCCAAGTGCCCGCTAGGGAACCTGCATAGTCAAAGTGCCCGATAGGTAACCTAGATAGTCCAAGTGCCCGCTAGTAAACCTACATAGTCCAAGTGCCCACTGAGGAACCTGCATAGTCCAAGTGTCCGAAAGGGAACCTACGTATTCCAAGTGCCCATTAGGGCACCTAGATAGTCCAAGTGCCCATAGGGAACCTATATCGTCCAAGTGCCCTCTAGGGAACCTACATAGTCAAAGTGCCCGCTAGGGAACCTGCATTGTACAAGTGACCTCTAGTTAACCTAGATAGTCCAAGTGCCCGCTAGGTAACCTAGATAGTCCAAGGGCCCGCTAGTTAACCTACAAAGTCCAAGTGCCCGATAGGGAACCTACATAGTCCAAGTGCCCAATGAGAAACCTACATATTCCAAGTGCCCGATAGGGAATCTTCATATTCCAAGTGCCCGTTAGGGAACCCAGATAGTCCAAGTGCCCATAGGGAACCTACATAGTCCAAGTGCCCTCTAGGGAAGCTACATATTCATAGTGCCCGCTAGGGAACCTGCATTGTCCAAGTGCCCGCTAGTTAACCTAGATCGTCCAAGTGTCCGCTGGTAAACCTACATAGTCCAAGTTCCCGTTAGGTAACCTAGATAGGCCAAGTGCCCGCTAGTTAACCTACATAGTACAATGGCCCGCTAGTTGACCTAGATAGTTCAAGTGCCCGCTAGTTAACCTAGATAGTCAAAGTGCCCGCTAGTTAACCTAAGTAGTACAATGTCCGATAGGGATCCTACATAGTCCATGTGCCCGCTAGGTAACCTAGATATTCCAAGTTCCGGTTTGCTAACCTAGATAGTCCAAGTGCCCGCTAGGTAACCTACATATTCCAAGTGCCCATTCGTTAACCTAGATAGTCCAAGTGCCCGCTAGGTAACCTATACTGTAAAAGTGCCTGCTAGGTTACCTACATAGTCCAAGTGCACGTTCGTTAACTTAGATAGTCCAAGTCGCGCTAGGTAACCTACATAGTCCAAGGGCCACTAGGTAACCTATAGTCCAAGTGCCCTCTAGGGAACCTACATATTCCAAGTTCCCGCTAGGTAACCTAGATAGTCAAAGTGCCCGTTACCTAACCTAGATAGTCCAAGTGCCCGTGAGGTTACCTACATAGTCCACGTGCCCGTTCGTTAACCTAGATAGTACAATTGCCCGCTAGGTAACCTACATAGTCCAAGAGCCGGCAGGTAACTTAGACAGTTCAAGTGCCCGCTAGGTTACCTGCATAGTCCAAGTGCCCGTTAGGTAACCTAGATAGTCCAAGTGCCCGCTAGGTAACCTACATAGTCCAAGTGCCCGCTAGGTAACCTAGATAGTCCAAGTACCCGTTAGCTAACCTAGATAGTCCAAGTGCCCGCTAGGTAACCTCCATAGTCCAATTGCCTTCTAGGTAACCTCCATAGTCCAAGTGCCCACTAATTTACCTATATAGTCCAAGTGCCCGCTAGGGAAACTGCATCGTTCAAGTGCCCGCTAGTTAATCTAGATAGTCCAAGTGCCCGCTAGTTAACCTAGATAGTCCAAGTGCCCGCTACTTAACCTAGATCGTCCAAGTGCCCGCTAGTTAACCTACATAGTCCAAGGTCCGCTAGTTAACCTAGATATTCCAAGTGCCCCTTAGTTAACCTACATAGTCAAAGGGCCCTCTAGTTAACCTAGATAGTCCAAGTGCCCGCTAGGGGACATACATAGTCCAAGTGCCCGCTATGTAACCTAGATAGTCTAAGGGCCCGCTAGATAACCTACATAGTCCAACTGCCCGATAGGGAACCTACATAGTCCAAGTGCCCGCTAGGGAACCTACAAAATCCAAGTGCCCGCTAGGTAACCTAGATAGTCCAAGTGCCCGCTAGTTAACCTACATAGTCCAAGTGCCCGCTGAGGAACCTACATAGTCCAAGTGTCCGAAAGGGAAACTACGTATTCCAAGTGCCCGTTAGGGCACCTAGATAGTCCAAGTAACCATAGGGAACCTATATAGTCCAAGTGCCCTCTAGGGAACCTACATAGTCAAAGTGCCCGCTAGGGAACCTGCATTGTACAAGTGCCCGCTAGTTAACCTAGATAGTCCAAGTGCCCGCTAGGTAACCTAGATAGTCGAAGGGCCCGCTAGTTAACCTACATAGTCCAAGTGCCCGATAGGGAACCTACATAGTCCAAGTGCCCAATGAGGAACCTACATAGTCTAAGTGCCCGATAGGGAATCTTCATATTCCAAGTGCCTGTTAGGGAACCCAGATAGTCCAAGTGCCCATAGGGAACCTATATCGTCCAAGTGCCCTCTAGGGAAGCTACATATTCATAGTGCCCGCTAGGGAACCTGCATTGTCCAAGTGCCCGCTAGTTAACCAAGATCGTCCAAGTGTCCGCTAGTAAACCTACATAGTCCAAGTTCCCGTTAGGTAACCTAGATAGGCCTAGTGCCCGCAAGGTAACCTACATAGTCCAAGTGCCCGCTAGGTAACCTAGATATTCCAAGTTCCGGTTTACTAATCTAGATAGTCCAAGTGCCCGCTAGGTAACCTACATAGTCCAAGTGCCCATTCGTTAACCTAGATAGTCCAAGTGCCCGCTAGGTAACCTATACTGTCCAAGTGCCCGCTAGGTTACCTATATAGTCCATGTGCACGTTCTTTAACTTAGATAGTCCAAGTCGCGCTAGGTAACCTATATAGTCCAAGTGCCCGCTAGTTAAACTATAGTCCAAGTGCCCGCTAGGTAACCTACATATTCCAAGTTCCCGCTAGGTAACCAAGATTGTCCAAGTGCCCGTTACCTAACCTAGATAGTCCAAGTGCCCGTTAGGTTACCTACATAGTCCAAGTGCCCGCTAATTAACCTACATAGTCCAAGTGCCCGTTAGGTAACCTAGACAGTCCAAGTGCCCGATAGTTAACCTCCATAGTCCAAGTGCCCGCTAATTAACCTATATAGTCCAAGTGCCCGTTAGGGAACCTGCATCATCCAAGTGCCCGCTAGTTAATCTAGATAGTCCAAGTGCCCGCTAGTTAAGCTAGATAGTCCAAGTGGCCGCTAGTTAACCTAGATCGTCCAAGTGCCCGCTAGTTAACCTAGATCGCCCAAGTGCCCGCTAGTTAACCTACATAGTCCAAGGTCCGCTAGTTAACCTAGATATTCCAAGTGCCCGCTATTTAACCTACATAGTCCAAGGGCCCTCTAGTTAACCTAGATAGTCCAAGTGCCCACTAGGGGAAGTACATAGTCCAAGTGCACGCTAGGTAACCTAGATAGTCTAAGGGCCCGCTAGTTAACCTACATAGTCCAACTGCCCGATAGGGAACCTACATAGTCCAAGCGCTCGCTAAGGGACGAACATAGTCCAAGTGCCCGCTAGGGAACCTACATAGTCCAAGTGCCCGCTGGGTAACCTAGATAGTCCAAGTGCCCGCTAGTTAACCTACATAGTCCAAGTGCCCGCTGAGGAACCTACATAGTCCAAGTGTCCGAAAGGGAACCTACGTATTCCAAGTGCCCATTAGGGCACCCAGATAGTCCAAGTGCCCATAGGGAACCTATATAGTCCAAGTGCCCTCTAGGGAACTTACATAGTCAAAGTGCCCGCTAGGGTACCTGCATTGTACAAGTGCCCTCTAGTTAACCTAGATAGTCCAAGTGCCCGCTAGGTAACCTAGATAGTCCAAGGGCCTGCTAGTTAACCTACATAGTCCAATGGCCCTCTAGTTAACCTAGATAGTCCAAGTGCCCGCTGGAGGACGTACATAGTCCAAGTGCCCGCTAGGAAACCTAGATAGTCTACGGGCCCGCTAGTTAACCTACATAGTACAACTGCCCGATAGGGAACCTACATAGTCCAAGTGCCCGCTAAGGGACGAACATAGTCCAAGTGCCCGCTAGGGAACCTGCATAGTCCAAGTGCCCGATAGGTAACCTAGATAGTCCAAGTGCCCGCTAGTAAACCTACATAGTCCAAGTGCCCACTGAGGAAACTGCATAGTCCAAGTGTCCAAAAGGGAACCTACGTATTCCAAGTGCCCATTAGGGCACCTAGATAGTCCAAGTGCCCATAGGGAACCTATATCGTCCAAGTGCCCTCTAGGGAACCTACATAGTCAAAGTGCCCGCTAGGGAACCTGCATTGTACAAGTGCCCTCTAGTTAACCTTGATAGTCCAAGTGCCCGCTAGGTAACCTAGATAGTCCAAGGGCCCGCTAGTTAACCTACAAAGTCCAAGTGCCCGATAGGGAACCTACATAGTCCAAGTGCCCAATGAGGAACCTACATAGTCCAAGTGCCCGATAGGGAATCTTCATATTCCAAGTGCCCGTTAGGGAACCCAGATAGTCCAAGTGCCCATAGGGAACCTACATAGTCCAAGTGCCCTCTAGGGAAGCTACATATTCATAGTGCCCGCTAGGGAACCTGCATTGTCCAAGTGCCCGCTAGTTAACCTAGATAGTCCAAGTGTCCGCTAGTAAACCTACATAGTCCAAGTTCCCGTTACGTAACCTAGATAGGCCAAGTGCCCACTAGTTAACCTACATAGTACAATGGCCCGCTAGTTGACCTAGATAGTTCAAGTGCCCGCTAGTTAACCTAGATAGTGAAAGTGCCCGCTAGTTAACCTAAGTAGTACAAATGTCCGATAGGGATCCTACATAGTCCATGTGCCCGCTAGGTAACCTAGATATTCCAAGTTCCGGTTTGCTAACCTAGATAGTCCAAGTGCCCGCTAGGTAACCTACATAGTCCAAGTGCCCATTCGTTAACCTAGATAGTCCAAGTGCCCGCTAGGTAACCTATACTGTCCAAGTGCCTGCTAGGTTACCTACATAGTCCAAGTGCACGTTCGTTAACTTAGATAGAACAAGTCGCGCTAGGTAACCTACATAGTCCAAGGGCCACTAGGTAACCTATAGTCCAAGTGCCCTCTAGGTAACCTACCTATTCCAAGTTCCCGCTAGGTAACCTAGATAGTCAAAGTGCCCGTTACCTAACCTAGATAGTCCAAGTGCCCGTGAGGTTACCTACATAGTCCACGTGCCCGTTCGTTAACCTAGATAGTACAATTGCCCGCTAGGTAACCTACATAGTCCAATAGCCGGCAGGTAACTTAGACAGTTCAAATGCCCGCTAGGTTACCTGCATAGTCCAAGTGCCCGTTAGGTAACCTAGATAGTCCAAGTGCCCGCTAGGTAACCTACATAGTCCAAGTGCCCGCTAGGTAACCTAGATAGTCCAAGTACCTGTTAGCTAACCTAGATAGTCCAAGTGCCCGCTAGGTAACCTCCATAGTCCAATTGCCTTCTAGGTAACCTCCATAGTCCAAGTGCCCAATAATTTACCTATATAGTCCAAGTGCCCGCTAGGGAAACTGCATCGTTCAAGTGCCCGCTAGTTAATCTAGATAGTCCAAGTGCCCGCTAGTTAACCTAGATAGTCCAAGTGCCCGCTACTTAACCTAGATCGTCCAAGTGCCCGCTAGTTAACCTACATAGTCCAAGGTCCGCTAGTTAACCTAGATATTCCAAGTGCCCCTTAGTTAACCTACATAGTCAAAGGGCCATCTAGTTAACCTAGATAGTCCAAGTGCCCGCTAGGTGACATACATAGTCCAAGTGCCCACTATGTAACCTAGATAGTCTAAGGGCCCGCTAGATAACCTACATAGTACAACTGCCCGATAGGGAACCTACATAGTCCAAGTGCCCGCTAAGGGACGAACATAGTCCAAGTGCCCGCTAGGGAACCTACAAAATCCAAGTGCCCGCTAGGTAACCTAGATAGTCCAAGTGCCCGCTAGTTAACCTACATAGTCCAAGTGCCCGCTGAGGAACCTACATAGTCCAAGTGTCCGAAAGGGAACCTACGTATTCCAAGTGCCCGTTAGGGCACCTAGATAGTCCAAGTAACCATAGGGAACCTATATAGTCCAAGTGCCCTCCAGGGAAGCTACATAGTCAAAGTGCCCGCTAGGGAACCTGCATTGTACAAGTGCCCGCTAGTTAACCTAGATAGTCCAAGTGCCCGCTAGGTAACCTAGATAGTCGAAGGGCCCGCTAGTTAACCTACATAGTCCAAGTGCCCGATAGGGAACCTACATAGTCCAAGTGCCCAATGAGGAACCTACATAGTCCAAGTGCCCGAGAGGGAATCTTCATATTCCAAGTGCCCGTTAGGGAACCCAGATAGTCCAAGTGCCCATAGGGAACCTATATGGTCCAAGTGCCCTCTAGGGAAGCTACATATTCATAGTGCCCGCTAGGGAATCTGCATTGTCCAAGTGCCCGCTAGTTAACCAAGATCGTCCAAGTGTCCGCTAGTAAACCTACATAGTCCAAGTTCCCGTTAGGTAACCTAGATAGGCCAAGTGCCCGCAAGGTAACCTACATAGTCCAAGTGCCCGCTAGGTAACCTAGATATTCCAAGTTCCGGTTTACTAATCTAGATAGTCCAAGTGCCCTCTAGGTAACCTACATAGTCCAAGTGCCCATTCGTTAACCTAGATAGTCCAAGTGCCCGCTAGGTAACCTATACTGTCCAAGTGCCCGCTAGGTTACCTATATAGTCCATGTGCACGTTCTTTAACTTAGATAGTCCAAGTCGCGCTAGGTAACCTATATAGTCCAAGTGCCCGCTAGTTAAACTATAGTCCAAGTGCCCGCTAGGTAACCTACATATTCCAAGTTCCCGCTAGGTAACCAAGATTGTCCAAGTGCCCGTTACCTAACCTAGATAGTCCAAGTGCCCGTTAGGTTACCTACATAGTCCAAGTGCCCGCTAATTAACCTACATAGTCCAAGTGCCCGTTACGTAACCTAGACAGTCCAAGTGCCCGATATTAACCTCCATAGTCCAAGTGCCCGCTAATTAACCTATATAGTCCAAGTGCCCGCTAGGGAACCTGCATCATCCAAGTGCCCGCTAGTTAATCTAGATAGTCCAAGTGCCCGCTAGTTAAGCTAGATAGTCCAAGTGGCCGCTAGTTAACCTAGATCGTCCAAGTGCCCGCTGGAGGACGTACATAGTCCAAGTGCCCGCTAGGTAACCTAGATAGTCTACGGGCCCGCTAGTTAACCTACATAGTCCAACTGCCCGATAGGGAACCTACATAGTCCAAGTGCCCGCTAAGGGACGAACATAGTCCAAGTGCCCGCTAGGGAACCTGCATAGTCCAAGTGCCCGATAGGTAATCTAGATAGTCCAAGTGCCCGCTAGTAAACCTACATAGTCCAAGTGCCCACTGAGGAAACTGCATAGTCCAAGTGTCCGAAAGGGAACCTACGTATTCCAAGTGCCCATTAGGGCACCTAGATAGTCCAAGTGCCCATAGGGAACCTATATCGTCCAAGTGCCCTCTAGGGAACCTACATAGTCAAAGTGCCCGCTAGGGAACCTGCATTGTACAAGTGCCCTCTAGTTAACCTTGATAGTCCAAGTGCCCGCTAGGTAACCTAGATAGTCCAAGGGCCCACTAGTTAACCTACAAAGTCCAAGTGCCCGATAGGGAACCTACATAGTCCAAGTGCCCAATGAGGAACCTACATAGTCCAAGTGCCCGATAGGGAATCTTCATATTCCAAGTGCCCGTTAGGGAACCCAGATAGTCCAAGTGCCCATAGGGAACCTACATAGTCCAAGTGCCCTCTAGGGAAGCTACATATTCATAGTGCCCGCTAGGGAACCTGCATTATCCAAGTGCCCGCTAGTTAACCTAGATCGTCCAAGTGTCCGCTAGTAAACCTACATAGTCCAAGTTCCCGTTACGTAACCTAGATAGGCCAAGTGCCCACTAGTTAACCTACATAGTACAATGGCCCGCTAGTTGACCTAGATAGTTCAAGTGCCCGCTAGTTAACCTAGATAGTGAAAGTGCCCGCTAGTTAACCTAAGTAGTACAAATGTCCGATAGGGATCCTACATAGTCCATGTGCCCGCTAGGTAACCTAGATATTCCAAGTTCCGGTTTGCTAACCTAGATAGTCCAAGTGCCCGCTAGGTAACCTACATAGTCCAAGTGCCCATTCGTTAACCTAGATAGTCCAAGTGCCCGCTAGGTAACCTAGATAGTCCAAGGGCCCGCTAGTTAACCTACAAAGTCCAAGTGCCCGATAGGGAACCTACATAGTCCAAGTGCCCAATGAGGAACCTACATAGTCCAAGTGCCCGATAGGGAATCTTCATATTCCAAGTGCCCGTTAGGGAACCCAGATAGTCCAAGTGCCCATAGGGAACCTACATAGTCCAAGTGCCCTCTAGGGAAGCTACATATTCATAGTGCCCGCTAGGGAACCTGCATTGTCCAAGTGCCCGCTAGTTAACCTAGATCGTCCAAGTGTCCGCTAGTAAACCTACATAGTCCAAGTTCCCGTTATGTAACCTAGATAGGCCAAGTGCCCACTAGTTAACCTACATAGTACAATGGCCCACTAGTTGACCTAGATAGTTCAAGTGCCTGCTAGTTAACCTAGATAGTGAAAGTGCCCGCTAGTTAACCTAAGTAGTACAAATGTCCGATAGGGATCCTACATAGTCCATGTGCCCGCTAGGTAACCTAGATATTCCAAGTTCCGGTTTGCTAACCTAGATAGTCCAAGTGCCCGCTAGGTAACCTACATAGTCCAAGTGCCCATTCGTTAACCTAGATAGTCCTAGTGCCCGCTAGGTAACCTATACTGTCCAAGTGCCTGCTAGGTTACCTACATAGTCCAAGTGCACGTTCGTTAACTTAGATAGTCCAAGTCGCGCTAGGTAACCTACATAGTCCAAGGGCCACTAGGTAACCTATAGTCCAAATGCCCTCTAGGTAACCTACATATTCCAAGTTCCCGCTAGGTAACCTAGATAGTCAAAGTGCCCGTTACCTAACCTAGATAGTCCAAGTGCCCGTGAGGTTACCTACATAGTCCACGTGCCCGTTCGTTAACCTAGATAGTACAATTGCCCGCTAGGTAACCTACATAGTCCAATAGCCGGCAGGTAACTTAGACATTTCAAGTGCCCGCTAGGTTACCTGCATAGTCCAAGTGCCCGTAAGGTAACCTAGATAGTCCAAGTGCCCGCTAGGTAACCTACATAGTCCAAGTGCCCGCTAGCTAACCTAGATAGTCCAAGTACCCGTTAGCTAACCTAGATAGTCCAAGTGCCCGCTAGGTAACCTCCATAGTCCAATTGCCTTCTAGGTAACCTCCATAGTCCAAGTGCCCAATAATTTACCTATATAGTCCAAGTGCCCGCTAGGGAAACTGCATCGTTCAAGTGCCCGCTAGTTAATCTAGATAGTCCAAGTGCCCGCTAGTTAACCTAGATCGTCCAAGTGCCCGCTACTTAACCTAGATCGTCCAAGTGCCCGCTAGTTAACCTACATAGTCCAAGGTCCGCTAGTTAACCTAGATATTCCAAGTGCCCCTTAGTTAACCTACATAGTCAAAGGGCCCTCTAGTTAACCTAGATAGTCCAAGTGCCCGCTAGGGGACATACATAGTCCAAGTGCCCACTATGTAACCTAGATAGTCTAAGGGCCCGCTAGATAACCTACATAGTACAACTGCCCGATAGGGAACCTACATAGTCCAAGTGCCCGCTAAGGGACGAACATAGTCCAAGTGCCCGCTAGGGAACCTACAAAATCCAAGTGCCCGCTAGGTAACCTAGATAGTCCAAGTGCCCGCTAGTTAACCTACATAGTCCAAGTGCCCGCTGAGGAACCTACATAGTCCAAGTGTCCGAAAGGGAACCTACGTATTCCAAGTGCCCGTTAGGGCACCTAGATAGTCCAAGTAACCATAGGGAACCTATATAGTCCAAGTGCCCTCCAGGGAAGCTACATAGTCAAAGTGCCCGCTAGGGAACCTGCATTGTACAAGTGCCCGCTAGTTAACCTAGATAGTCCAAGTGCCCGCTAGGTAACCTAGATAGTCCAAGGGCCCGCTAGTTAACCTACATAGTCCAAGTGCCCGATAGGGAACCTACATAGTCCAAGTGCCCAATGAGGAACCTACATAGTCCAAGTGCCCGAGAGGGAATCTTCATATTCCAAGTGCCCGTTAGGGAACCCAGATAGTCCAAGTGCCCATAGGGAACCTATATGGTCCAAGTGCCCTCTAGGGAAGCTACATATTCATAGTGCCCGCTAGGGAACCTGCATTGTCCAAGTGCCCGCTAGTTAACCAAGATCGTCCAAGTGTCCGCTAGTAAACCTACATAGTCCAAGTTCCCGTTAGGTAACCTAGATAGGCCAAGTGCCCGCAAGGTAACCTACATAGTCCAAGTGCCCGCTAGGTAACCTAGATATTCCAAGTTCCGGTTTACTAATCTAGATAGTCCAAGTGCCCTCTAGGTAACCTACATAGTCCAAGTGCCCATTCGTTAACCTAAATAGTCCAAGTGCCCGCTAGGTAACCTATACTATCCAAGTGCCCGCTAGGTTACCTATATAGTCCATGTGCACGTTCTTTAACTTAGATAGTCCAAGTCGCGTTAGGTAACCTATATAGTCCAAGTGCCCGCTAGTTAAACTATAGTCCAAGTGCCCGCTAGGTAACCTGCATATTCCAAGTTCCCGCTAGGTAACCAAGATTGTCCAAGTGCCCGTTACCTAACCTAGATAGTCCAAGTGCCCGTTAGGTTACCTACATAGTCCAAGTGCCCGCTAATTAACCTACATAGTCCAAGTGCCCGTTAGGTAACCTAGACAGTCCAAGTGCCCGGTAGTTAACCTCCATAGTCCAAGTGCCCGCTAATTAACCTATATAGTCCAAGTGCCCGCTAGGGAACCTGCATTGTACAAGTGCCCTCTAGTTAACCTAGATAGTCCAAGTGCCCGCTAGGTAACCTAGATAGTCCAAGGGCCTGCTAGTTAACCTACATAGTCCAACACCCCTCTAGTTAACCTAGATAGTCCAAGTCCCCGCTGGAGGACGTACATAGTTCAAGTGCCCGCTAGGTAACCTAGATAGTCTACGGGCCCGCTAGTTAACCTACATAGTACAACTGCCCGATAGGGAACCTACATAGTCCAAGTGCCCTCTAAGGGACGAACATAGTCCAAGTGCCCGCTAGGGAACCTGCATAGTCAAAGTGCCCGATAGGTAACCTAGATAGTCCAAGTGCCCGCTAGTAAACCTACATAGTCCAAGTGCCCACTGAGGAACCTGCATAGTCCAAGTGTCCGAAAGGGAACCTACGTATTCCAAGTGCCCATTAGGGCACCTAGATAGTCCAAGTGCCCATAGGGAACCTATATCGTCCAAGTGCCCTCTAGGGAACCTACATAGTCAAAGTGCCCGCTAGGGAACCTGCATTGTACAAGTGACCTCTAGTTAACCTAGATAGTCCAAGTGCCCGCTAGGTAACCTAGATAGTCCAAGGGCCCGCTAGTTAACCTACAAAGTCCAAGTGCCCGATAGGGAACCTACATAGTCCAAGTGCCCAATGAGAAACCTACATAGTCCAAGTGCCCGATAGGGAATCTTCATATTCCAAGTGCCCGTTAGGGAACCCAGATAGTCCAAGTGCCCATAGGGAACCTACATAGTCCAAGTGCCCTCTAGGGAAGCTACATATTCATAGTGCCCGCTAGGGAACCTGCATTGTCCAAGTGCCCGCTAGTTAACCTAGATCGTCCAAGTGTCCGCTGGTAAACCTACATAGTCCAAGTTCCCGTTAGGTAACCTAGATAGGCCAAGTGCCCGCTAGTTAACCTACATAGTACAATGGCCCGCTAGTTGACCTAGATAGTTCAAGTGCCCGCTAGTTAACCTAGATAGTCAAAGTGCCCGCTAGTTAACCTAAGTAGTACAATGTCCGATAGGGATCCTACATAGTCCATGTGCCCGCTAGGTAACCTAGATATTCCAAGTTCCGGTTTGCTAACCTAGATAGTCCAAGTGCCCGCTAGGTAACCTACATATTCCAAGTGCCCATTCGTTAACCTAGATAGTCCAAGTGCCCGCTAGGTAACCTATACTGTAAAAGTGCCTGCTAGGTTACCTACATAGTCCAAGTGCACGTTCGTTAACTTAGATAGTCCAAGTCGCACTAGGTAACCTACATAGTCCAAGGGCCACTAGGTAACCTATAGTCCAAGTGCCCTCTAGGGAACCTACATATTCCAAGTTCCCGCTAGGTAACCTAGATAGTCAAAGTGCCCGTTACCTAACCTAGATAGTCCAAGTGCCCGTGAGGTTACCTACATAGTCCACGTGCCCGTTCGTTAACCTAGATAGTACAATTGCCCGCTAGGTAACCTACATAGTCCAAGAGCCGGTAGGTAACTTAGACAGTTCAAGTGCCCGCTAGGTTACCTGCATAGTCCAAGTGCCCGTTAGGTAACCTAGATAGTCCAAGTGCCCGCTAGGTAACCTACATAGTCCAAGTGCCCGCTAGGTAACCTAGATAGTCCAAGTACCCGTTAGCTAACCTAGATAGTCCAAGTGCCCGCTAGGTAACCTCCATAGTCCAATTGCCTTCTAGGTAACCTCCATAGTCCAAGTGCCCACTAATTTACCTATATAGTCCAAGTGCCCGCTAGGGAAACTGCATCGTTCAAGTGCCCGCTAGTTAATCTAGATAGTCCAAGTGCCCGCTAGTTAACCTAGATAGTCCAAGTGCCCGCTACTTAACCTAGATCGTCCAAGTGCCCGCTAGTTAACCTACATAGTCCAAGGTCCGCTAGTTAACCTAGATATTCCAAGTGCCCCTTAGTTAACCTACATAGTCAAAGGGCCCTCTAGTTAACCTAGATAGTCCAAGTGCCCGCTAGGGGACATACATAGTCCAAGTGCCCGCTATGTAACCTAGATAGTCTAAGGGCCCGCTAGATAACCTACATAGTCCAACTGCCCGATAGGGAACCTACATAGTCCAAGTGCCCGCTAGGGAACCTACAAAATCCAAGTGCCCGCTAGGTAACCTAGATAGTCCAAGTGCCCGCTAGTTAACCTACATAGTCCAAGTGCCCGCTGAGGAACCTACATAGTCCAAGTGTCCGAAAGGGAAACTACGTATTCCAAGTGCCCGTTAGGGCACCTAGATAGTCCAAGTAACCATAGGGAACCTATATAGTCCAAGTGCCCTCTAGGGAAGCTACATAGTCAAAGTGCCCGCTAGGGAACCTGCATTGTACAAGTGCCCGCTAGTTAACCTAGATAGTCCAAGTGCCCGCTAGGTAACCTAGATAGTCGAAGGGCCCGCTAGTTAACCTACATAGTCCAAGTGCCCGATAGGGAACCTACATAGTCCAAGTGCCCAATGAGGAACCTACATAGTCCAAGTGCCCGAGAGGGAATCTTCATATTCCAAGTGCCCGTTAGGGAACCCAGATAGTCCAAGTGCCCATAGGGAACCTATATGGTCCAAGTGCCCTCTAGGGAAGCTACATATTCATAGTGCCCGCTAGGGAACCTGCATTGTCCAAGTGCCCGCTAGTTAACCAAGATCGTCCAAGTGTCCGCTAGTAAACCTACATAGTCCAAGTTCCCGTTAGGTAACCTAGATAGGCCAAGTGCCCGCAAGGTAACCTACATAGTCCAAGTGCCCGCTAGGTAACCTAGATATTCCAAGTTCCGGTTTACTAATCTAGATAGTCCAAGTGCCCTCTAGGTAACCTACATAGTCCAAGTGCCCATTCGTTAACCTAAATAGTCCAAGTGCCCGCTAGGTAACCTATACTATCCAAGTGCCCGCTAGGTTACCTATATAGTCCATGTGCACGTTCTTTAACTTAGATAGTCCAAGTCGCGTTAGGTAACCTATATAGTCCAAGTGCCCGCTAGTTAAACTATAGTCCAAGTGCCCGCTAGGTAACCTGCATATTCCAAGTTCCCGCTAGGTAACCAAGATTGTCCAAGTGCCCGTTACCTAACCTAGATAGTCCAAGTGCCCGTTAGGTTACCTACATAGTCCAAGTGCCCGCTAATTAACCTACATAGTCCAAGTGCCCGTTAGGTAACCTAGACAGTCCAAGTGCCCGGTAGTTAACCTCCATAGTCCAAGTGCCCGCTAATTAACCTATATAGTCCAAGTGCCCGCTAGGGAACCTGCATTGTACAAGTGCCCTCTAGTTAACCTAGATAGTCCAAGTGCCCGCTAGGTAACCTAGATAGTCCAAGGGCCTGCTAGTTAACCTACATAGTCCAACGCCCCTCTAGTTAACCTAGATAGTCCAAGTCCCCGCTGGAGGACGTACATAGTTCAAGTGCCCGCTAGGTAACCTAGATAGTCTACGGGCCCGCTAGTTAACCTACATAGTACAACTGCCCGATAGGGAACCTACATAGTCCAAGTGCCCTCTAAGGGACGAACATAGTCCAAGTGCCCGCTAGGGAACCTGCATAGTCAAAGTGCCCGATAGGTAACCTAGATAGTCCAAGTGCCCGCTAGTAAACCTACATAGTCCAAGTGCCCACTGAGGAACCTGCATAGTCCAAGTGTCTGAAAGGGAACCTACGTATTCCAAGTGCCCATTAGGGCACCTAGATAGTCCAAGTGCCCATAGGGAACCTATATCGTCCAAGTGCCCTCTAGGGAACCTACATAGTCAAAGTGCCCGCTAGGGAACCTGCATTGTACAAGTGACCTCTAGTTAACCTAGATAGTCCAAGTGCCCGCTAGGTAACCTAGATAGTCCAAGGGCCCGCTAGTTAACCTACAAAGTCCAAGTGCCCGATAGGGAACCTACATAGTCCAAGTGCCCAATGAGAAACCTACATAGTCCAAGTGCCCGATAGGGAATCTTCATATTCCAAGTGCCCGTTAGGGAACCCAGATAGTCCAAGTGCCCATAGGGAACCTACATAGTCCAAGTGCCCTCTAGGGAAGCTACATATTCATAGTGCCCGCTAGGGAACCTGCATTGTCCAAGTGCCCGCTAGTTAACCTAGATCGTCCAAGTGTCCGCTGGTAAACCTACATAGTCCAAGTTCCCGTTAGGTAACCTAGATAGGCCAAGTGCCCGCTAGTTAACCTACATAGTACAATGGCCCGCTAGTTGACCTAGATAGTTCAAGTGCCCGCTAGTTAACCTAGATAGTCAAAGTGCCCGCTAGTTAACCTAAGTAGTACAATGTCCGATAGGGATCCTACATAGTCCATGTGCCCGCTAGGTAACCTAGATATTCCAAGTTCCGGTTTGCTAACCTAGATAGTCCAAGTGCCCGCTAGGTAACCTACATATTCCAAGTGCCCATTCGTTAACCTAGATAGTCCAAGTGCCCGCTAGGTAACCTATACTGTAAAAGTGCCTGCTAGGTTACCTACATAGTCCAAGTGCACGTTCGTTAACTTAGATAGTCCAAGTCGCGCTAGGTAACCTACATAGTCCAAGGGCCACTAGGTAACCTATAGTCCAAGTGCCCTCTAGGGAACCTACATATTCCAAGTTCCCGCTAGGTAACCTAGATAGTCAAAGTGCCCGTTACCTAACCTAGATAGTCCAAGTGCCCGTGAGGTTACCTACATAGTCCACGTGCCCGTTCGTTAACCTAGATAGTACAATTGCCCGCTAGGTAACCTACATAGTCCAAGAGCCGGCAGGTAACTTAGACAGTTCAAGTGCCCGCTAGGTTACCTGCATAGTCCAAGTGCCCGCTAGGTAACCTAGATAGTCCAAGTACCCGTTAGCTAACCTAGATAGTCCAAGTGCCCGCTAGGTAACCTCCATAGTCCAATTGCCTTCTAGGTAACCTCCATAGTCCAAGTGCCCACTAATTTACCTATATAGTCCAAGTGCCCGCTAGGGAAACTGCATCGTTCAAGTGCCCGCTAGTTAATCTAGATAGTCCAAGTGCCCGCTAGTTAACCTAGATAGTCCAAGTGCCCGCTACTTAACCTAGATCGTCCAAGTGCCCGCTAGTTAACCTACATAGTCCAAGGTCCGCTAGTTAACCTAGATATTCCAAGTGCCCCTTAGTTAACCTACATAGTCAAAGGGCCCTCTAGTTAACCTAGATAGTCCAAGTGCCCGCTAGGGGACATACATAGTCCAAGTGCCCGCTATGTAACCTAGATAGTCTAAGGGCCCGCTAGATAACCTACATAGTCCAACTGCCCGATAGGGAACCTACATAGTCCAAGTGCCCGCTAGGGAACCTACAAAATCCAAGTGCCCGCTAGGTAACCTAGATAGTCCAAGTGCCCGCTAGTTAACCTACATAGTCCAAGTGCCCGCTGAGGAACCTACATAGTCCAAGTGTCCGAAAGGGAAACTACGTATTCCAAGTGCCCGTTAGGGCACCTAGATAGTCCAAGTAACCATAGGGAACCTATATAGTCCAAGTGCCCTCTAGGGAAGCTACATAGTCAAAGTGCCCGCTAGGGAACCTGCATTGTACAAGTGCCCGCTAGTTAACCTAGATAGTCCAAGTGCCCGCTAGGTAACCTAGATAGTCGAAGGGCCCGCTAGTTAACCTACATAGTCCAAGTGCCCGATAGGGAACCTACATAGTCCAAGTGCCCAATGAGGAACCTACATAGTCTAAGTGCCCGATAGGGAATCTTCATATTCCAAGTGCCTGTTAGGGAACCCAGATAGTCCAAGTGCCCATAGGGAACCTATATCGTCCAAGTGCCCTCTAGGGAAGCTACATATTCATAGTGCCCGCTAGGGAACCTGCATTGTCCAAGTGCCCGCTAGTTAACCAAGATCGTCCAAGTGTCCGCTAGTAAACCTACATAGTCCAAGTTCCCGTTAGGTAACCTAGATAGGCCTAGTGCCCGCAAGGTAACCTACATAGTCCAAGTGCCCGCTAGGTAACCTAGATATTCCAAGTTCCGGTTTACTAATCTAGATAGTCCAAGTGCCCTCTAGGTAACCTACATAGTCCAAGTGCCCATTCGTTAACCTAGATAGTCCAAGTGCCCGCTAGGTAACCTATACTGTCCAAGTGCCCGCTAGGTTACCTATATAGTCCATGTGCACGTTCTTTAACTTAGATAGTCCAAGTCGCGCTAGGTAACCTATATAGTCCAAGTGCCCGCTAGTTAAACTATAGTCCAAGTGCCCGCTAGGTAACCTACATATTCCAAGTTCCCGCTAGGTAACCAAGATTGTCCAAGTGCCCGTTACCTAACCTAGATAGTCCAAGTGCCCGTTAGGTTACCTACATAGTCCAAGTGCCCGCTAATTAACCTACATAGTCCAAGTGCCCGTTACGTAACCTAGACAGTCCAAGTGCCCGATATTAACCTCCATAGTCCAAGTGCCCGCTAATTAACCTATATAGTCCAAGTGCCCGCTAGGGAACCTGCATCATCCAAGTGCCCGCTAGTTAATCTAGATAGTCCAAGTGCCCGCTAGTTAAGCTAGATAGTCCAAGTGGCCGCTAGTTAACCTAGATCGTCCAAGTGCCCGCTAGTTAACCTAGATCGCCCAAGTGCCCGCTAGTTAACCTACATAGTCCAAGGTCCGCTAGTTAACCTAGATATTTCAAGTGCCCGCTAGTTAACCTACATAGTCCAAGGGCCCTCTAGTTAACCTAGATAGTCCAAGTGCCCACTAGGGGAAGTACATAGTCCAAGTGCCCGCTAGGTAACCTAGATAGTCCAAGTGCCCGCTAGGGGACGTACATAGTCCAACTGCCCGATAGGGAACCTACATAGTCCAAGCGCTCGCTAAGGGACGAACATAGTCCAAGTGCCCGCTAGGGAACCTACATAGTCCAAGTGCCCGCTAGGTAACCTAGATAGTCCAAGTGCCCGCTAGTTAACCTACATAGTCCAAGTGCCCGCTGAGGAACCTACATAGTCCAAGTGTCCGAAAGGGAACCTACGTATTCCAAGTGCCCATTAGGGCACCTAGATAGTCCAAGTGCCCATAGGGAACCTATATAGTCCAAGTGCCCTCTAGGGAACTTACATAGTCAAAGTGCCCGCTAGGGTACCTGCATTGTACAAGTGCCCTCTAGTTAACCTAGATAGTCCAAGTGCCCGCTAGGTAACCTAGATAGTCCAAGGGCCTGCTAGTTAACCTACATAGTCCAACGGCCCTCTAGTTAACCTAGATAGTCCAAGTGCCCGCTGGAGGACGTACATAGTCCAAGTGCCCGCTAGGTAACCTAGATAGTCTACGGGCCCGCTAGTTAACCTACATAGTCCAACTGCCCGATAGGGAACCTACATAGTCCAAGTGCCCGCTAAGGGACGAACATAGTCCAAGTGCCCGCTAGGGAACCTGCATAGTCCAAGTGCCCGATAGGTAACCTAGATAGTCCAAGTGCCCGCTAGTAAACCTACATAGTCCAAGTGCCCACTGAGGAACCTGCATAGTCCAAGTGTCCGAAAGGGAACCTACGTATTCCAAGTGCCCATTAGGGCACCTAGATAGTCCAAGTGCCCATAGGGAACCTATATCGTCCAAGTGCCCTCTAGGGAACCTACATAGTCAAAGTGCCCGCTAGGGAACCTGCATTGTACAAGTGCCCTCTAGTTAACCTACATAGTCCAAGTGCCCGCTAGGTAACCTAGATAGTCCAAGGGCCCGCTAGTTAACCTACAAAGTCCAAGTGCCCAATGAGGAACCTACATAGTCCAAGTGCCCGATAGGGAATCTTCATATTCCAAGTGCCCATTAGGGAACCCAGATAGTCCAAGTGCCCATAGGGAACCTACATAATCCAAGTGCCCTCTACGGAAGCTACATATTCATAGTGCCCGCTAGGGAACCTGCATTGTCCAAGTGCCCGCTAGTTAACCTAGATCGTCCAAGTGTCCGCTAGTAAACCTACATAGTCCAAGTTCCCGTTAGGTAACCTAGATAGGCCAAGTGCCCGCTAGTTAACCTACATAGTACAATGGCCCGCTAGTTGACCTAGATAGTTCAAGTGCCCGCTAGTTAACCTAGATAGTCAAAGTGCCCGCTAGTTAACCTAAGTAGTACAAATGTCCGATAGGGATCCTACATAGTCCAAGTGCCCGCTAGGTAACCTAGATATTCCAAGTTCCGGTTTGCTAACCTAGATAGTCCAAGTGCCCGCTAGGTAACCTACATAGTCCAAGTGCCCATTCGTTAACCTAGATAGTCCAAGTGCCCGCTAGGTAACCTATACTGTCCAAGTGCCTGCTAGGTTACCTACATAGTCCAAGTGCACGTTCGTTAACTTAGATAGTCCAAGTCGCGCTAGGTAACCTACATAGTCCAAGGGCCACTAGGTAACCTATAGTCCAAGTGCCCTCTAGGGAACCTACATATTCCAAGTTCCCGCTAGGTAACCTAGATAGTCAAAGTGCCCGTTACCTAACCTAGATAGTCCAAGTGCCCGTGAGGTTACCTACATAGTCCACGTGCCCGTTCGTTAACCTAGATAATATAATTGCCCGCTAGGTAACCTACATAGTCCAAGAGCCGGCAGGTAACTTAGACAGTTCAAGTGCCCGCTAGGTTACCTGCATAGTCCAAGTGCCCGTTAGGTAACCTAGATAGTCCAAGTGCCCGCTAGGTAACCTACATAGTCCAAGTGCCCGCTAGGTAACCTAGATAGTCCAAGTACCCGTTAGCTAACCTAGATAGTCCAAGTGCCCGCTAGGTAACCTCCATAGTCCAATTGCCTTCTAGGTAACCTCCATAGTCCAAGTGCCCAATAATTTACCTATATAGTCCAAGTGCCCGCTAGGGAAACTGCATCGTTCAAGTGCCCGCTAGTTAATCTAGATAGTCCAAGTGCCCGCTAGTTAACCTAGATAGTCCAAGTGCCCGCTACTTAACCTAGATCGTCCAAGTGCCCGCTAGTTAACCTACATAGTCCAAGGTCCGCTAGTTAACCTAGATATTCCAAGTGCCCCTTAGTTAACCTACATAGTCAAAGGGCCCTCTAGTTAACCTAGATAGTCCAAGTGCCCGCTAGGGGACATACATAGTCCAAGTGCCCGCTATGGAACCTAGATAGTCTAAGGGCCCGCTAGATAACCTACATAGTACAACTGCCCGATAGGGAACCTACATGGTCCAAGTGCCCGCTAAGGGACGAACATAGTCCAAGTGCCCTCTAGGGAACCTACAAAATCCAAGTGCCCGCTAGGTAACCTAGATAGTCCAAGGCCCGCTAGTTAACCTACATAGTCCAAGTGCCCGCTGAGGAACCTACATAGTCCAAGTGTCCGAAAGGGAACCTACGTATTCCAAGTGCCCTTTGGGGCACCTAGATAGTCCAAGTGCCCATAGGGAACATATATCGTCCAAGTGCCCTCTAGGGAACCTACATAGTCAAAGTGCCCGCTAGGGAACCTGCATTGTACAAGTGCCCTCTAGTTAACCTAGATAGTCCAAGTGCCCGCTAGTTAACCTAGATAGTCCAAGGGCCCGCTAGTTAACCTACAAAGTCCAAGTGCCCGATAGGGAACCTACATAGTCCAAGTGCCCAATGAGGAACCTACATAGTCCAAGTGCCCGATAGGGAATCTTCATATTCCAAGTGCCCGTTAGGGAACCCAGATAGTCCAAGTGCCCATGGGGAACCTACATAGTCCAAGTGCCCTCTAGGGAAGCTACATATTCATAGTGCCCGCTAGGGAACCTGCATTGTCCAAGTGCCCGCTAGTTAACCTAGATCGTCCAAGTGTCCGCTAGTAAACCTACATAGTCCAAGTTCCCGTTAGGTAACCTAGATAGGCCAAGTGCCCGCTAGTTAACCTACATAGTACAATGGCCCGCTAGTTGACATAGATAGTCCAAGTGCCCGCTAGTTAACCTAGATAGTAAAAGTGCCCGCTAGTTAACCTAAGTAGTACAAATGTCCAATAGGGATCCTACATAGTCCAAGTGCCCGCTAGGTAACCTAGATATTCCAAGTTCCGGTTTGCTAACCTAGATAGTCCAAGTGCCCGCTAGATAACCTACATAGTCCAAGTGCCCGCTAGGTAACCTTCATAGTCCAAGTGCCCGCTAGTTAACCTAGAGAGTCAAAGTGCCCGCTAGTTAACCTAAGTAGTACAAATGTCCAATAGGGATCCTACATAGTCCAAGTGCCCGCTAGGTAACCTAGATATTCCAAGTTCCGGTTTGCTAACCTAGATAGTCCAAGTGCCCGCTAGGTAACCTACATAGTCCAAGTGCCCATTCGTTAACCTAGATAGTCCAAGTGCCCGCTAGGTAACCTATACTGTCCAAGTGCCCGCTAGGTTACTTACATAGTCCAAGTGCACGTTCGTTAACTTAGATAGTCCAAGTCGCGGTAGGTAACCAACATAGTCCAAGGGCCGCAAGGTAACCTATATAGTCCAAGTGCCCGCTAGTTAACCTATAGTCCATGTGCCCTCTAGGTAACCTACATATTCCAAGTTCCCGCTAGGTAACCTATAGTCCTAGTGCCCATTACCTAAGCTAGATAGTCCAAGTGCCCGTTAGGTTACCTATATTGTCCAAGTGCCCGCTAGTTAACCTACATAGTCCAAGGTCCGCTAGTTAACCTAGATATTCCAAGTGCCCGCTAGTTAACCTACATAGTCCAAGGGCCCTCTAGTTAACCTAGATAGTCAAAGTGACCGCTAGAAGACGTACATAGTCCAAGTGCCCGCTAGGTAACCTAGATAGTCTAAGGGCCCGCTAGTTAACCTACATAGTCCAACTGCCCGATAGGGAACCTACATAGTCCAAGTGCCCGCTAAGGGACGAACATAGTCCAAGTGCCCGCTAGGGAACCTGCATAGTCCAAGTGCCCGCTAGGTAACCTAGATAGTCCAAGTGCCCGCTAGTTAACCTACATAGTCCAAGTGCCCGATGAGGAACCTACATAGTCCAAGTGTCCGAAAGGGAACCTACGTATTCCAAGTGCCCATTAGGGCACCTAGATAGTCCAAGTGCCCATAGGGAACCTATATCGTCCAAGTGCCCTCTAGGGAACCTACATAGTCAAAGTGCCCGCTAGGGAACCTGCATTGTACAAGTGCCCTCTAGTTAACCTAGATAGTCCAAGTGCCCGCTAGGTAACCTAGATAGTCCAAGGGCCCGCTAGTTAACCTACATAGTCCAAGTGCCCGATAGGGAACCTACATAGTCCAAGTGCCCAATGAGGAACCTACATAGTCCAAGTGCCCGATAGGGAATCTTCATATTCCAAGTGCCCGTTAGGGAACCCAGATATTCCAAGTGCCCGCTAGGTAACCTCCATAGTCCAAGTGCCCGCTAGGTAACCTCCATAGTCCAAGTGCCCGTTCGTTAACCTAGATAGTCCAAGTTCCTGTTAGCTAACCTACATAGTCCAAGTGCCCGTTCATTAACCTAGATAATTCAAGTGCCCGCTAGGTAACCTAGACAGTCCAAGTGCCTGCTAGGTAACCTACATAGTCCAAGTGCCCGTTTGCTAACCAAGATCGTCAAAGGGCCCGGTATTTAACCTACATAGTCCAAGGGCCCGCTAGTTAACCTAGATAGTCCAAGTGCCCGCTAGTTAACCTACATTGTCCAAGTCCCTGATGGGGAACCTACATAGTCCAAGTATCCGCTAGGTAACCTACATAGTCCAAATGCCCGCTAGTAACGTACATAGTCCAAGTGCCCGTTAGGTAACCTAGATAGTCCAAATGCCCGCTAGGGATCCCACATAGCCCAAGTGCCCATTAGAGAACTTACATAATCAAAGCCCTGCTAGGGAACCTACATAGTCCAAGTGCCCGTTAGCTAACCTAGATAGTCCAAGTGCCCGCTAGGTAACCTCCATAGTCCAAGTGCCCGCTAGGTAACCTCCATAGTCCAAGTGCCCGTTCGTTAACCTAGATAGTCCAAGTTCCTGTTAGCTAACCTACATAGTCCAAGTGTCCGTTCGTTAACCTAGATAGTTCAAGTGCCCGCTAGGTAACCTAGACAGTCCAAGTGCCTGCTAGGTAACCTACATAGTCTAAGTGCCCGCTAGGGACCTACATAGTCCAAGTGCCCGCTAGGTAACCTACATAGTCCAAGTGCCCGCTAAGGGACCTACATAGTCCAAGTGCCCGTTAGGGAACCTACATAGTCCAAGTGCCCTCTAGGGAACCTGCATCGTCCAAGTGCCCGCCAGTTAACATAGAGAGTCTAAGTCCCCGCTAGTTAACCTAGATAGTCCAAGTGCCCGCTAGTTAACCTAGATCGTCCAAGTGCCCGCTAGTTAACCTACATAGTCCAAGGTCCGTTAGTTAACCTAGATAGTCCAAGTGCCCTCTAGATAACCTACATAGTCCAAGGGCCCTCTAGTTAACCTCGATAGTCCAAGTGCCCGCTAGGGGACGTACATAGTCCAAGTGCCCGCTGGACAACCTAGATAGTCCAAGTGCCCGCTAGTTAACCTACAAAATCCAAGTGCCCGCTGAGGAACCTACATAGTCCAAGTGTGCGAAAGGGAACTTACGTATTCCAAGTGCCCGTTAGGGCACCTAGATAGTCCAAGTAACCATAGGGAACCTATATAGTCCAAGTGCCCTCTAGGGAACCTACATAGTCAAAGTGCCCGCTAGGGAACCTGCATTGTACAAGTGCCCTCTAGTTAACCTAGATAGTCCAAGTGCCCGCTAGGTAACCTAGATAGTCCAAGGGCCCGCTAGTTAACCTACATAGTCCAAGTGCCCAATGAGGAACCTAAATAGTCCAAGTGCCCGATAGGGAATCTTCATATTCCAAGTGCCTGTTAGGGAACCCAGATTGTCCAAGTGCCCATAGGGAACCTATATAGTCCAAGTTCCCTCTAGGGAAGCTACATATTCATAGTGCCCGCTAGTTAACCTAGATCGTCCAAGTGTCCGCTAGTAAACCTACATAGTCCAAGTTCCCGTTAGGTAACCTAGATAGGCCAAGTGCCCGCTAGTTAACCTACATAGTACAATGGCCCGCTAGTTGACCTAGATAGTCCAAGTGCCCGCTAGTTAACCTAGATAGTCAAAGTGCCCGCTAGTTAACCTAAGTAGTACAAATGTCCGATAGGGATCCTACATAGTCCAAGTGCCCGCTAGGTAACCTAGATATTCCAAGTTCCGGTTTGCTAACCTAGATAGTCCAAGTGCCCGCTAGGTAACCTACATAGTCCAAGTGCCATTTGTTAACCTAGATAGTCCAAGTGCCTGCTAGGTAACCTATACTGTCCAAGTGCCCGCTAGGTTACTTACATAGTCCAAGTGCACTTTCGTTAACTTAGATAGTCCAAGTCGCGGTAGGTAACCAACATAGTCCAAGGGCCGCTAGGTAACCTATAAGTCCAAGTGCCCGCTAGTTAGCCTATAGTCCAAGTGCCCTCTAGGTAACCTACATATTCCAAGTTTCCGCTAGGTAACCTAGATAGTCCAAGTGCCCGTTACCTAACCTAGATAGTCCAAGTGCCCGTTAGGTTACCTACATAGTCCACGTGCCCGTTCGTTAACCTAGATAGTCCAATTGCCCGCTAGGTAACCTACATAGTCCAAGGGCCAGCTAGGTAACCTTTAGAATCAAAGTGCCCACTAGGTAATCTAGATAGTCCAGGTGCCCGTTAGGTAACCTAGATAGTCCAAGTGCCCGCTAGTTAACCTACATAGTCCAAGTGCCCGCTAGGTTACCTGCATAGTCCAAGTGCCCGTTAGGTAACCTAGATAGTACAAGTGCCCGCTAGGTAACCTACATAGTCCAAGTGCCCGCTAGGTAACCTAGATAGTCCAATTACCCGTTAGCTAACCTAGATAGTCCAAGTGCCCGCTAGGTAACCTCCATAGTCCAAGTGCCCGCTAGGTAACCTCCATAGTCCAAGTGCCCGTTCATTAACCTAGATAGTCCAAGTTCCTGTTAGCTAACCTACATAGTCCAAGTGCCCGTTCGTTAACCTAGATAGTTCAAGTGCCCTCTAGGTAACCTAGACAGTCCAAGTGCCCGTTTGCTAACCTAGATTGTCAAAGGGCCCGCTAGTTAACCTACATAGTCCAAGGGCCCGCTAGTTAACCTAGATAGTCCAAGTGCCCGCTAGTTAACCTATATTGTCCAAGTCCCTGATGGGGAACCTACATAGTCCAAGTATCCGCTAGGTAACCTACATAGTCCAAATGCCCGCTAGTAACGTACATAGTCCAAGTGTCCGTTAGGTAACCTAGATAGTCCAAATGCCCGCTAGGGAACCCACATAGCCCAAGTGCCCATTATAGAACTTACATAATCAAAGCCCTGCTAGGGAACCTACATAGTCCAAGTGCCCGCTAGGGAACCTAGATAGTCCAAGTACCCGTTAGCTAACCTAGATAGTCCAAGTGCCCGCTAGGTAACCTCCATAGTCCAAGTGCCCGCTAGGTAACCTCCATAGTCCAAGTGCCCGTTCGTTAACCTATATAGTCCAAGTTCCTGTTAGCTAACCTACATAGTCCAAGTGTCCGTTCGTTAACCTAGATAGTTCAAGTGCCCGCTAGGTAACCTAGACAGTCCAAGTGCCTGCTAGGTAACCTACATAGTCTAAGTGCCCGCTAGGGACCTACATAGTCCAAGTGCCCGCTAGGTAACCTTCATAGTCCAAGTGCCCGTTAGTTAACCTAGATAGTCAAAGTGCCTGCTAGGTAACCTAGATAGTCCAAATGCCTGCCAGGGTACCCACATAGTCCAACTGCCCGATAGGGAACCAACATAGTCCAAGTGCCCGCTAAGGAACCGACATAGTCAAAGTGACCACTAGGGAACCTACATAGTCCAAATGCCCATTAGGGTACCCACAGAGTCCAACTGCCCGATAGGGAACCTACATAGTCCAAGTGCCCGCTAGGTAACCTAGATAGTCCAAGTACCCGTTAGCTAACCTAGATAGTCCATGTGCCCGCTAGGTAACCTCCATAGTCCAAGTGCCCGCTAGGTAACCTCCATAGTCCAAGTGCCCGTTCATTAACCTAGATAGTCCAAGTTCCTGTTAGCTAACCTACATAGTCCAAGTGCCCGTTCGTTAACCTAGATAGTTCAAGTGCCCTCTGGGTAACCTAGACAGTCCAAGTGCCTGCTAGGTAACCTACATAGTCCAAGTGCCCGTTTGCTAACCTAGATCGTCAAAGGGCCCGCTAGTTAACCTACATAGTCCAAGGGCCCGCTAGTTAACTTAGATAGTCCAAGTGCCCGCTAGTTAACCTACATTGTCCAAGTCCCTGATGGGGAACCTACATAGTCCAAGTATCCGCTAGGTAACCTACATAGTCCAAATGCCCGCTAGTAACGTACATAGTCCAAGTGCCCGTTAGGTAACCTAGATAGTCCAAATGCCCGCTAGGGAACCCACATAGCCCAAGTGCCCATTAGAGAACTTACATAATCAAAGCCCTGCTAGGGAACCTACATAGTCCAAGTGCCCGCTAGGGAACCTAGATAGTCCAAGTACCCGTTAGCTAACCTAGATAGTCCAAGTGCCCGCTAGGTAACCTCCATAGTCCAAGTGCCCGCTAGGTAACCTCCATAGTCCAATTGCCCGTTCGTTAACCTATATAGTCCAAGTTCCTGTTGGCTAACCTACATAGTCCAAGTGTCCGTTCGTTAACCTAGATAGTTCAAGTGCCCGCTAGGTAACCTAGACAGTCCAAGTGCCTGCTAGGTAACCTACATAGTCTAAGTGCCCGCTAGGGATCTACATAGTCCAAGTGCCCGCTAGGTAACCTACATAGTCCAAGTGCCCGTTAGTTAACCTAGATAGTCAAAGTGCCTGCTAGGTAACCTAGATAGTCCAAATGCCTGCTAGGGTACCCACATAGTCCAACTGCCCGATAGGGAACCAACATAGTCCAAGTGCCCGCTAAGTGACCGACATAGTCCAAGTGACCACTAGGGAACCTACATAGTCCAAATGCCCGTTAGGGTACCCACAGAGTCCAACTGCCCGATAGGGAACCAACATAGTCCAAGTGCCCGCTAAGGGACCTACATAGTCCAAGTGCCCGTTTGGGAACCTACATATTCCAAGTGCCCTCTAGGGAACCTGCTTCGTCCAAGTGCCCGCCAGTTAACATAGAGAGTCTAAGTTCCCGCTAGTTAACCTAGATAGTCCAAGTGCCTGCTAGTTAACCTAGATCGTCCAAGTGCCCGCTAGTTAACCTACATAGTCCAAGGTCCGTTAGTTATCCTAGATAGTCCAAGTGCCCTCTAGATAACCTAGATCGTCCAAGTGCCCGCTAGTTAATCTACATAGTCCAAGTGCCCGCTAGGGGACGTACATAGTCCAAGTGCCCGCTGGACAACCTAGATAGTCCAAGTGCCCGCTAGTTAACCTACATAGTCCAAGTGCCCGCTGAGAACCTACATAGTCCAAGTGTGCGAAAGGGAACCTACGTATTCCAAGTGCCCGTTAGGGCACCTAGATAGTCCAAGTAACCATAGGGAACCTATATAGTCCAAGTGCCCTCTATGGAACCTTCATAGTCAAAGTGCCCGCTAGGGAACCTGCATTGTACAAGTGCCCGCTAGTTAACCTAGATAGTCCAAGTGCCCGCTAGGTAACCTAGATAGTCGAAGGGCCCGCTAGTTAACCTACATAGTCCAAGTGCCCGATAGGGAACTTACATAGTCCAAGTGCCTAATGAGGAACCTACATAATCCAAGTGCCCGATAGGGAATCTTCATATTCCAAGTGCCCGTTAGGGAACCCAGATAGTCCAAGTGCCCATAGGGAACTTATATGGTCCAAGTGCCCTCTAGGGAAGCTACATATTCATAGTGCCCGCTAGGGAACCTGCATTGTCCAAGTGCCCGCTAGTTAACCAAGATTGTCCAAGTGTCCGCTAGTAAACCTACATAGTCCAAGTTCCCGTTAGGTAACCTAGATAGGCCAAGTGCCCGCAAAGTAACCTACATAGTCCAAGTGCCCGCTAGGTAACCTACATAGTCCAAGTGCCCGTTAGTTAACCTAGATAGTCAAAGTGCCTGCTAGGCAACCTAGATAGTCCAAATGCCTGCTAGGGTACCCACATAGTCCAACTGCCCAATAGGGAACCAACATAGTCCAAGTGCCCACTAAGGGACCGACATAGTCCAAGTGACCGCTAGGGAACCTACATAGTCCAAATGCCCGTTAGGGTACCCACAGAGTCCAACTGCCCGATAGGGAACCTACATAGTCCAAGTGCCCGCTAGGTAACCTAGATAGTCCAAGTACCCGTTAGCTAACCTAGATAGTCCAAGTGCCCGCTAGGTAACCTCCATAGTCCAAGTGCCCGCTAGGTAACCTCCATAGTCCAAGTGCCCGTTCATTAACCTAGATAGTCCTAGTTCCTGTTAGCTAACCTACATAGTCCAAGTGCCCGTTCGTTAACCTAGATAGTTCAAGTGCCCTCTAGGTAACCTAGACAGTCCAAGTGCCTGCTAGGTAACCTACATAGTCCAAGTGCCCGTTTGCTAACCTAGATCGTCAAAGGGCCCGCTAGTTAACCTACATAGTCCAAGGGCCCGCTAGTTAACCAAGATTGTCCAAGTGTCCGCTAGTAAACCAAGATTGTCCAAGTGTCCGCTAGTAAACCTACATAGTCCAAGTTCCCATTAGGTAACCTAGATAGGCCAAGTGCCCGCAAAGTAACCTACATAGTCCAAGTGCCCGCTAGGTAACCTAGATATTCCAAGTTCCGGTTTACTAACCTAGATAGTCCAAGTGCCCGCTAGGTAACCTACATAGTCCAAGTGCCCATTCATTAAACTAGATAGTCCAAGTGCCCGCTAGGTAACCTATACTGTCCAAGTGCCCGCTAGGTTACCTACATAGTCCAAGTGCACGTTCGTTAACTTAGATAGTCCAAGTTGCGCTAGGTAACATACATAGACCAAGGGCCCGCTAGGTAACCTATATAGTCCAAGTGCCCGCTAGTTAAACTATAGTCCAAGTGCCCGCTAGGTAACCTACATATTCCAAGTTCCCGCTAGGTAACCTAGATAGTCCAAGTGCCCGTTACCTAACCTAGATATTCCAAGTGCCCATTAGGTTACCTACATAGTCCACGTCCCTGTTCGTTAACCTAGATAGTCCAAGTGCCCGCTAAGTAACCTACATAGTCCAAGTGCCGGCTAATTAACCTACATAGTCCAAGTGCCCGTTAGGTAACCTAGACAGTCCAAGTGCCCGCTAGGTAACCTCCATAGTCCAAGTGCCTGCTAATTAACCTATATAGTCCAAGTGCCCGCTAGGGAACCTGCATCGTCCAAGTGCCCGCTAGTTAATCTAGATAGTCCAAGGGTCCGCTAGTAAACCTACATAGTCCAAGTTCCCGTTAGGTAACCTAGATAGGCCAAGTGCCCGCTAGTTAACCTACATAGTACAATGGCCCGCTAGTTGACCTAGATAGTCCAAGTGCCCGCTAGTTAACCTAGATAGTCAAAGTGCCCGCTAGTTAAGCTAAGTAGTACAAATGTCCAATAGGGATCCTACATAATCCAAGTGCCCGCTAGGTAACCTAGATATTCCAAGTTCCGGTTTGCTAACCTAGATAGTCCAAGTGCCCGCTAGGTAACCTATACTGTCCAAGTGCCCGCTAGGTTACTTACATAGTCCAAGTGCACGTTCGTTAACTTAGATAGTCCAAGTCGCGGTAGGTAACCAACATAGTCTAAGGGCCGCTAGGTAACCTATATAGTCCAAGTGCCCGCTAGTTAACCTATAGTCCATGTGCCCTCTAGGTAACTTAAACAGTCCAAGTGCCCGCTAGGTTACCTGCATAGTCCAAGTGCCCGTTAGGTAACCTAGATAGTCCAAGTGCCCGCTGGGTAACCTCCATAGTCCAAGTGCCCGCTAGGTAACATCCATAGTCCAAGTGCCCGTTCGTTAACCTAGATAGTCCAAGTTCCTGTTAGCTAACCTACATAGTCCAAGTGCCCGTTCGTTAACCTAGATAGTTCAAGTGCCCGCTAGGTAACCTAGACAGTCCAAGTGCCTGATAGGTAACCTACATAGTCCAAGTGCCCGTTTGCTAACCTAGATCGTCAAAGGGCCCGCTAGTTAACCTACATAGTCCAAGGGCCCGCTAGTTAACCTAGATAGTCCAAGTGCCCGCTAGTTAACCTACATTGTCCAAGTCCCTGATGGGGAACCTACATAGTCCAAGTATCCGCTAGGTAACCTACATAGTCCAAATGCCCACTAGTAACGTACGTAGTCCAAATGCCCGTTAGGTAACCTAGATAGTCCAAATGCCCGCTAGGGAACCTACATAGCCCAAGTGCCCGCTAGGTAACCTACATAGTCCAAATGCCCGCTAGAAACCTACATAGTCCAAGTGCAAGAAGGGAACCTACATAATCCAAGTGCCCGCTAGGGAACCTACATAGTCCAAATGCCCGTTAGGTAACCTAGATAGTCCAAATGCCCGCTAGGGTACCCAAATAGTCTAAGTGCCCGCGAGGTAACCTACATAGTCCAAGTGCCGATTCATTAACCTAGATTTTCCAAGTGCCCTCTAGGTAACCTAGACTGTCCAAGTGCCCGCTTGTTACCTACATAGTCCACGTGCCCGTTCGTTAACCTAGATAGTACAAGAGCCCGCTACTTAACCTACATAGTGCAAGGGCCCGCTAGTTAACCTAGATAGTCCAAGTGCCCGCTAGTTAACCTACATTGTCCAAGTCCCTGATGGGGAACCTACATAGTCCAAGTATCCGCTAGGTAACCTACATAGTCCAAATGCCCGCTAGTAACGTCCATAGTCCAAGTGCCCGTTAGGTAACCTAGATAGTCCAAATGCCCGCTAGGGAACCCACATAGTCCAAGTGCCCGTTAGAGAACTTACATAGTCAAAGCCCTGCTAGGGAACCTACATAGTCCAAGTGCCCGCTAGGTAACCTAGATAGTCCAAGTACCCGTTAGCTAACCTAGATAGTCCAAGTGCCTGCTAGGTAACCTACATAGTCCAAGTGCCCGCTAGGTAACCTCCATAGTCCAAGTGCCCGTTCGTTAACCTAGATAGTCCAAGTTCCTGTTAGCTAACCTACATAGTCCAAGTGCCCGTTCGTTAACCTAGATAGTTCAAGTGCCCGCTAGGTAACCTAGACAGTCCAAGTGCCTGCTAGGTAACCTACATAGTCCAAGTGCCCGCTAGGGAACCTACATAGTCCAAGTGCCCGTTAGTTAACCTAGATAGTCAAAGTGCCTGCTAGGTAACCTAGATAGTCCAAATGCCTGCTAGGGTACCCACATAGTCCAACTGCCCGATAGGGAACCAACATAGTCCAAGTGCCCGCTAAGGGACCGACATAGTCCAAGTGACCGCTAGGGAACCTACATAGTCCAAATGCCCGTTAGGGTACCCACAGAGTCCAACTGCCCGATAGGGAACCAACATAGTCCAAGTGCCCGCTAAGGGACCTACATAGTCCAAGTGCCCGTTAGGGAACCTACATAGTCCAAGTGCCCTCTAGGGAACCTGCATCGTCCAAGTGCCCGCCAGTTAACATAGAGAGTCTAAGTTCCCGCTAGTTAACCTAGATAGTCCAAGTGCCTGCTAGTTAACCTAGATCGTCCAAGTGCCCGCTAGTTAACCTACATAGTCCAAGGTCCGTTAGTTAACCTAGATAGTCCAAGTGCCCTCTAGATAACCTAGATCATCCAAGTGCCCGCTAGTTAACCTCCATAGTCCAAGTGCCCAATAATTTACCTATATAGTCCAAGTGCCCGCTAGGGAAACTGCATCGTTCAAGTGCCCGCTAGTTAATCTAGATAGTCCAAGTGCCCGCTAGTTAACCTAGATAGTCCAAGTGCCCGCTACTTAACCTAGATCGTCCAAGTGCCCGCTAGTTAACCTACATAGTCCAAGGTCCGCTAGTTAACCTAGATATTCCAAGTGCCCCTTAGTTAACCTACATAGTCAAAGGGCCCTCTAGTTAACCTAGATAGTCCAAGTGCCCGCTAGGGGACATACATAGTCCAAGTGCCCGCTATGTAACCTAGATAGTCTAAGGGCCCGCTAGATAACCTACATAGTACAACTGCCCGATAGGGAACCTACATGGTCCAAGTGCCCGCTAAGGGACGAACATAGTCCAAGTGCCCTCTAGGGAACCTACAAAATCCAAGTGCCCGCTAGGTAACCTAGATAGTCCAAGGCCCGCTAGTTAACCTACATAGTCCAAGTGCCCGCTGAGGAACCTACATAGTCCAAGTGTCCGAAAGGGAACCTACGTATTCCAAGTGCCCTTTGGGGCACCTAGATAGTCCAAGTGCCCATAGGGAACATATATCGTCCAAGTGCCCTCTAGGGAACCTACATAGTCAAAGTGCCCGCTAGGGAACCTGCATTGTACAAGTGCCCTCTAGTTAACCTAGATAGTCCAAGTGCCCGCTAGTTAACCTAGATAGTCCAAGGGCCCGCTAGTTAACCTACAAAGTCCAAGTGCCCGATAGGGAACCTACATAGTCCAAGTGCCCAATGAGGAACCTACATAGTCCAAGTGCCCGATAGGGAATCTTCATATTCCAAGTGCCCGTTAGGGAACCCAGATAGTCCAAGTGCCCATGGGGAACCTACATAGTCCAAGTGCCCTCTAGGGAAGCTACATATTCATAGTGCCCGCTAGGGAACCTGCATTGTCCAAGTGCCCGCTAGTTAACCTAGATCGTCCAAGTGTCCGCTAGTAAACCTACATAGTCCAAGTTCCCGTTAGGTAACCTAGATAGGCCAAGTGCCTGCTAGTTAACCTACATAGTACAATGGCCCGCTAGTTGACATAGATAGTCCAAGTGCCCGCTAGTTAACCTAGATAGTCAAAGTGCCCGCTAGTTAACCTAAGTAGTACAAATGTCCAATAGGGATCCTACATAGTCCAAGTGCCCGCTAGGTAACCTAGATATTCCAAGTTCCGGTTTGCTAACCTAGATAGTCCAAGTGCCCGCTAGATAACCTACATAGTCCAAGTGCCCGCTAGGTAACCTTCATAGTCCAAGTGCCCGCTAGTTAACCTAGAGAGTCAAAGTGCCCGCTAGTTAACCTAAGTAGTACAAATGTCCAATAGGGATCCTACATAGTCCAAGTGCCCGCTAGGTAACCTAGATATTCCAAGTTCCGGTTTGCTAACCTAGATAGTCCAAGTGCCCGCTAGGTAACCTACATAGTCCAAGTGCCCATTCGTTAACCTAGATAGTCCAAGTGCCCGCTAGGTAACCTATACTGTCCAAGTGCCCGCTAGGTTACTTACATAGTCCAAGTGCACGTTCGTTAACTTAGATAGTCCAAGTCGCGGTAGGTAACCAACATAGTCCAAGGGCCGCAAGGTAACCTATATAGTCCAAGTGCCCGCTAGTTAACCTATAGTCCATGTGCCCTCTAGGTAACCTACATATTCCAAGTTCCCGCTAGGTAACCTATAGTCCTAGTGCCCGTTACCTAAGCTAGATAGTCCAAGTGCCCGTTAGGTTACCTATATTGTCCAAGTGCCCGCTAGTTAACCTACATAGTCCAAGGTCCGCTAGTTAACCTAGATATTCCAAGTGCCCGCTAGTTAACCTACATAGTCCAAGGGCCCTCTAGTTAACCTAGATAGTCAAAGTGACCACTAGAAGACGTACATAGTCCAAGTGCCCGCTAGGTAACCTAGATAGTCTAAGGGCCCGCTAGTTAACCTACATAGTCCAACTGCCCGATAGGGAACCTACATAGTCCAAGTGCCCGCTAAGGGACGAACATAGTCCAAGTGCCCGCTAGGGAACCTGCATAGTCCAAGTGCCCGCTAGGTAACCTAGATAGTCCAAGTGCCCGCTAGTTAACCTACATAGTCCAAGTGCCCGATGAGGAACCTACATAGTCCAAGTGTCCGAAAGGGAACCTACGTATTCCAAGTGCCCATTAGGGCACCTAGATAGTCCAAGTGCCCATAGGGAACCTATATCGTCCAAGTGCCCTCTAGGGAACCTACATAGTCAAAGTGCCCGCTAGGGAACCTGCATTGTACAAGTGCCCTCTAGTTTACCTAGATAGTCCAAGTGCCCGTTCGTTAACCTAGATAGTCCAAGTTCCTGTTAGCTAACCTACATAGTCCAAGTGTCCGTTCGTTAACCTAGATAGTTCAAGTGCCCGCTAGGTAACCTAGACAGTCCAAGTGCCTGCTAGGTAACCTACATAGTCTAAGTGCCCGCTAGGGACCTACATAGTCCAAGTGCCCGCTAGGTAACCTACATAGTCCAAGTGCCCGCTAAGGGACCTACATAGTCCAAGTGCCCGTTAGGGAACCTACATAGTCCAAGTGCCCTCTAGGGAACCTGCATCGTCCAAGTGCCCGCCAGTTAACATAGAGAGTCTAAGTCCCCGCTAGTTAACCTAGATAGTCCAAGTGCCCGCTAGTTAACCTAGATCGTCCAAGTGCCCGCTAGTTAACCTACATAGTCCAAGGTCCGTTAGTTAACCTAGATAGTCCAAGTGCCCTCTAGATAACCTACATAGTCCAAGGGCCCTCTAGTTAACCTCGATAGTCCAAGTGCCCGCTAGGGGACGTACATAGTCCAAGTGCCCGCTGGACAACCTAGATAGTCCAAGTGCCCGCTAGTTAACCTACAAAATCCAAGTGCCCGCTGAGGAACCTACATAGTCCAAGTGTGCGAAAGGGAACTTACGTATTCCAAGTGCCCGTTAGGGCACCTAGATAGTCCAAGTAACCATAGGGAACCTATATAGTCCAAGTGCCCTCTAGGGAACCTACATAGTCAAAGTGCCCGCTAGGGAACCTGCATTGTACAAGTGCCCTCTAGTTAACCTAGATAGTCCAAGTGCCCGCTAGGTAACCTAGATAGTCCAAGGGCCCGCTAGTTAACCTACATAGTCCAAGTGCCCAATGAGGAACCTAAATAGTCCAAGTGCCCGATAGGGAATCTTCATATTCCAAGTGCCCGTTAGGGAACCCAGATTGTCCAAGTGCCCATAGGGAACCTATATAGTCCAAGTTCCCTCTAGGGAAGCTACATATTCATAGTGCCCGCTAGTTAACCTAGATCGTCCAAGGGTCCGCTAGTAAACCTACATAGTCCAAGTTCCCGTTAGGTAACCTAGATAGGCCAAGTGCCCGCTAGTTAACCTACATAGTACAATGGCCCGCTAGTTGACCTAGATAGTCCAAGTGCCCGCTAGTTAACCTAGATAGTCAAAGTGCCCGCTAGTTAACCTAAGTAGTACAAATGTCCGATAGGGATCCTACATAGTCCAAGTGCCCGCTAGGTAACCTAGATATTCCAAGTTCCGGTTTGCTAACCTAGATAGTCCAAGTGCCCGCTAGGTAACCTACGTAGTCCAAGTGCCATTTGTTAACCTAGATAGTCCAAGTGCCTGCTAGGTAACCTATACTGTCCAAGTGCCCGCTAGGTTACTTACATAGTCCAAGTGCACTTTCGTTAACTTAGATAGTCCAAGTCGCGGTAGGTAACCAACATAGTCCAAGGGCCGCTAGGTAACCTATAAGTCCAAGTGCCCGCTAGTTAGCCTATAGTCCAAGTGCCCTCTAGGTAACCTACATATTCCAAGTTTCCGCTAGGTAACCTAGATAGTCCAAGTGCCCGTTACCTAACCTAGATAGTCCAAGTGCCCGTTAGGTTACCTACATAGTCCACGTGCCCGTTCGTTAACCTAGATAGTCCAATTGCCCGCTAGGTAACCTACATAGTCCAAGGGCCAGCTAGGTAACCTTTAGAATCAAAGTGCCCACTAGGTAATCTAGATAGTCCAGGTGCCCGTTAGGTAACCTAGATAGTCCAAGTGCCCGCTAGTTAACCTACATAGTCCAAGTGCCCGCTAGGTTACCTGCATAGTCCAAGTGCCCGTTAGGTAACCTAGATAGTACAAGTGCCCGCTAGGTAACCTACATAGTCCAAGTGCCCGCTAGGTAACCTAGATAGTCCAAGTACCCGTTAGCTAACCTAGATAGTCCAAGTGCCCGCTAGGTAACCTCCATAGTCCAAGTGCCCGCTAGGTAACCTCCATAGTCCAAGTGCCCGTTCATTAACCTAGATAGTCCAAGTTCCTGTTAGCTAACCTACATAGTCCAAGTGCCCGTTCGTTAACCTAGATAGTTCAAGTGCCCTCTAGGTAACCTAGACAGTCCAAGTGCCCGTTTGCTAACCTAGATTGTCAAAGGGCCCGCTAGTTAACCTACATAGTCCAAGGGCCCGCTAGTTAACCTAGATAGTCCAAGTGCCCGCTAGTTAACCTATATTGTCCAAGTCCCTGATGGGGAACCTACATAGTCCAAGTATCCGCTAGGTAACATACATAGTCCAAATGCCCGCTAGTAACGTACATAGTCCAAGTGTCCGTTAGGTAACCTAGATAGTCCAAATGCCCGCTAGGGAACCCACATAGCCCAAGTGCCCATTAGAGAACTTACATAATCAAAGCCCTGCTAGGGAACCTACATAGTCCAAGTGCCCGCTAGGGAACCTAGATAGTCCAAGTGCCCGTTAGTTAACCTAGATAGTCAAAGTGCCTGCTATGTAACCTAGATAGTCCAAATGCCTGCCAGGGTACCCACATAGTCCAACTGCCCGATAGGGAACCAACATAGTCCAAGTGCCCGCTAAGGAACCGACATAGTCAAAGTGACCACTAGGGAACCTACATAGTCCAAATGCCCATTAGGGTACCCACAGAGTCCAACTGCCCGATAGGGAACCTACATAGTCCAAGTGCCCGCTAGGTAACCTAGATAGTCCAAGTACCCGTTAGCTAACCTAGATAGTCCATGTGCCCGCTAGGTAACCTCCATAGTCCAAGTGCCCGCTAGGTAACCTCCATAGTCCAAGTGCCCGTTCATTAACCTAGATAGTCCAAGTTCCTGTTAGCTAACCTACATAGTCCAAGTGCCCGTTCGTTAACCTAGATAGTTCAAGTGCCCTCTGGGTAACCTAGACAGTCCAAGTGCCTGCTAGGTAACCTACATAGTCCAAGTGCCCGTTTGCTAACCTAGATCGTCAAAGGGCCCGCTAGTTAACCTACATAGTCCAAGGGCCCGCTAGTTAACTTAGATAGTCCAAGTGCCCGCTAGTTAACCTACATTGTCCAAGTCCCTGATGGGGAACCTACATAGTCCAAGTATCCGCTAGGTAACCTACATAGTCCAAATGCCCGCTAGTAACGTACATAGTCCAAGTGCCCGTTAGGTAACCTAGATAGTCCAAATGCCCGCTAGGGAACCCACATAGCCCAAGTGCCCATTAGAGAACTTACATAATCAAAGCCCTGCTAGGGAACCTACATAGTCCAAGTGCCCGCTAGGGAACCTAGATAGTCCAAGTACCCGTTAGCTAACCTAGATAGTCCAAGTGCCCGCTAGGTAACCTCCATAGTCCAAGTGCCCGCTAGGTAACCTCCATAGTCCAATTGCCCGTTCGTTAACCTATATAGTCCAAGTTCCTGTTGGCTAACCTACATAGTCCAAGTGTCCGTTCGTTAACCTAGATAGTTCAAGTGCCCGCTAGGTAACCTAGACAGTCCAAGTGCCTGCTAGGTAACCTACATAGTCTAAGTGCCCGCTAGGGATCTACATAGTCCAAGTGCCCGCTAGGTAACCTACATAGTCCAAGTGCCCGTTAGTTAACCTAGATAGTCAAAGTGCCTGCTAGGTAACCTAGATAGTCCAAATGCCTGCTAGGGTACCCACATAGTCCAACTGCCCGATAGGGAACCAACATAGTCCAAGTGCCCGCTAAGTGACCGACATAGTCCAAGTGACCGCTAGGGAACCTACATAGTCCAAATGCCCGTTAGGGTACCCACAGAGTCCAACTGCCCGATAGGGAACCAACATAGTCCAAGTGCCCGCTAAGGGACCTACATAGTCCAAGTGCCCGTTAGGGAACCTACATATTCCAAGTGCCCTCTAGGGAACCTGCTTCGTCCAAGTGCCCGCCAGTTAACATAGAGAGTCTAAGTTCCCGCTAGTTAACCTAGATAGTCCAAGTGCCTGCTAGTTAACCTAGATCGTCCAAGTGCCCGCTAGTTAACCTACATAGTCCAAGGTCCGTTAGTTATCCTAGATAGTCCAAGTGCCCTCTAGATAACCTAGATCGTCCAAGTGCCCGCTAGTTAATCTACATAGTCCAAGTGCCCGCTAGGGGACGTACATAGTCCAAGTGCCCGCTGGACAACCTAGATAGTCCAAGTGCCCGCTAGTTAACCTACATAGTCCAAGTGCCCGCTGAGAACCTACATAGTCCAAGTGTGCGAAAGGGAACCTACGTATTCCAAGTGCCCGTTAGGGCACCTAGATAGTCCAAGTAACCATAGGGAACCTATATAGTCCAAGTGCCCTCTATGGAACCTTCATAGTCAAAGTGCCCGCTAGGGAACCTGCATTGTACAAGTGCCCGCTAGTTTACCTAGATACTCCAAGTGCCCGCTAGGTAACCTAGATAGTCGAAGGGCCCGCTAGTTAACCTACATAGTCCAAGTGCCCGATAGGGAACTTACATAGTCCAAGTGCCTAATGAGGAACCTACATAATCCAAGTGCCCGATAGGGAATCTTCATATTCCAAGTGCCCGTTAGGGAACCCAGATAGTCCAAGTGCCCATAGGGAACTTATATGGTCCAAGTGCCCTCTAGGGAAGCTACATATTCATAGTGCCCGCTAGGGAACCTGCATTGTCCAAGTGCCCGCTAGTTAACCAAGATTGTCCAAGTGTCCGCTAGTAAACCTACATAGTCCAAGTTCCCGTTAGGTAACCTAGATAGGCCAAGTGCCCGCAAAGTAACCTACATAGTCCAAGTGCCCGCTAGGTAACCTACATAGTCCAAGTGCCCGTTAGTTAACCTAGATAGTCAAAGTGCCTGCTAGGCAACCTAGATAGTCCAAATGCCTGCTAGGGTACCCACATAGTCCAACTGCCCAATAGGGAACCAACATAGTCCAAGTGCCCGCTAAGGGACCGACATAGTCCAAGTGACCGCTAGGGAACCTACATAGTCCAAATGCCCGTTAGGGTACCCACAGAGTCCAACTGCCCGATAGGGAACCTACATAGTCCAAGTGCCCGCTAGGTAACCTAGATAGTCCAAGTACCCGTTAGCTAACCTAGATAGTCCAAGTGCCCGCTAGGTAACCTCCATAGTCCAAGTGCCCGCTAGGTAACCTCCATAGTCCAAGTGCCCGTTCATTAACCTAGATAGTCCTAGTTCCTGTTAGCTAACCTACATAGTCCAAGTGCCCGTTCGTTAACCTAGATAGTTCAAGTGCCCTCTAGGTAACCTAGACAGTCCAAGTGCCTGCTAGGTAACCTACATAGTCCAAGTGCCCGTTTGCTAACCTAGATCGTCAAAGGGCCCGCTAGTTAACCTACATAGTCCAAGGGCCCGCTAGTTAACCAAGATTGTCCAAGTGTCCCCTAGTAAACCAAGATTGTCCAAGTGTCCGCTAGTAAACCTACATAGTCCAAGTTCCCATTAGGTAACCTAGATAGGCCAAGTGCCCGCAAAGTAACCTACATAGTCCAAGTGCCCGCTAGGTAACCTAGATATTCCAAGTTCCGGTTTACTAACCTAGATAGTCCAAGTGCCCGCTAGGTAACCTACATAGTCCAAGTGCCCATTCATTAAACTAGATAGTCCAAGTGCCCGCTAGGTAACCTATACTGTCCAAGTGCCCGCTAGGTTACCTACATAGTCCAAGTGCACGTTCGTTAACTTAGATAGTCCAAGTTGCGCTAGGTAACATACATAGACCAAGGGCCCGCTAGGTAACCTATATAGTCCAAGTGCCCGCTAGTTAAACTATAGTCCAAGTGCCCGCTAGGTAACCTACATATTCCAAGTTCCCGCTAGGTAACCTAGATAGTCCAAGTGCCCGTTACCTAACCTAGATATTCCAAGTGCCCATTAGGTTACCTACATAGTCCACGTCCCTGTTCGTTAACCTAGATAGTCCAAGTGCCCGCTAAGTAACCTACATAGTCCAAGTGCCCGCTAATTAACCTACATAGTCCAAGTGCCCGTTAGGTAACCTAGACAGTCCAAGTGCCCGCTAGGTAACCTCCATAGTCCAAGTGCCTGCTAATTAACCTATATAGTCCAAGTGCCCGCTAGGGAACCTGCATCGTCCAAGTGCCCGCTAGTTAATCTAGATAGTCCAAGGGTCCGCTAGTAAACCTACATAGTCCAAGTTCCCGTTAGGTAACCTAGATAGGCCAAGTGCCCGCTAGTTAACCTACATAGTACAATGGCCCGCTAGTTGACCTAGATAGTCCAAGTGCCCGCTAGTTAACCTAGATAGTCAAAGTGCCCGCTAGTTAACCTAAGTAGTACAAATGTCCAATAGGGATCCTACATAATCCAAGTGCCCGCTAGGTAACCTAGATATTCCAAGTTCCGGTTTGCTAACCTAGATAGTCCAAGTGCCCGCTAGGTAACCTATACTGTCCAAGTGCCCGCTAGGTTACTTACATAGTCCAAGTGCACGTTCGTTAACTTAGATAGTCCAAGTCGCGGTAGGTAACCAACATAGTCTAAGGGCCGCTAGGTAACCTATATAGTCCAAGTGCCCGCTAGTTAACCTATAGTCCATGTGCCCTCTAGGTAACTTAAACAGTCCAAGTGCCCGCTAGGTTACCTGCATAGTCCAAGTGCCCGTTAGGTAACCTAGATAGTCCAAGTGCCCGCTGGGTAACCTCCATAGTCCAAGTGCCCGCTAGGTAACATCCATAGTCCAAGTGCCCGTTCGTTAACCTAGATAGTCCAAGTTCCTGTTAGCTAACCTACATAGTCCAAGTGCCCGTTCGTTAACCTAGATAGTTCAAGTGCCCGCTAGGTAACCTAGACAGTCCAAGTGCCTGATAGGTAACCTACATAGTCCAAGTGCCCGTTTGCTAACCTAGATCGTCAAAGGGCCCGCTAGTTAACCTACATAGTCCAAGGGCCCGCTAGTTAACCTAGATAGTCCAAGTGCCCGCTAGTTAACCTACATTGTCCAAGTCCCTGATGGGGAACCTACATAGTCCAAGTATCCGCTAGGTAACCTACATAGTCCAAATGCCCACTAGTAACGTACGTAGTCCAAATGCCCGTTAGGTAACCTAGATAGTCCAAATGCCCGCTAGGGAACCTACATAGCCCAAGTGCCCGCTAGGTAACCTACATAGTCCAAATGCCCGCTAGAAACCTACATAGTCCAAGTGCAAGAAGGGAACCTACATAATCCAAGTGCCCGCTAGGGAACCTACATAGTCCAAATGCCCGTTAGGTAACCTAGATAGTCCAAATGCCCGCTAGGGTACCCAAATAGTCTAAGTGCCCGCGAGGTAACCTACATAGTCCAAGTGCCGATTCATTAACCTAGATTTTCCAAGTGCCCTCTAGGTAACCTAGACTGTCCAAGTGCCCGCTTGTTACCTACATAGTCCACGTGCCCGTTCGTTAACCTAGATAGTACAAGAGCCCGCTACTTAACCTACATAGTGCAAGGGCCCGCTAGTTAACCTAGATAGTCCAAGTGCCCGCTAGTTAACCTACATTGTCCAAGTCCCTGATGGGGAACCTACATAGTCCAAGTATCCGCTAGGTAACCTACATAGTCCAAATGCCCGCTAGTAACGTACATAGTCCAAGTGCCCGTTAGGTAACCTAGATAGTCCAAATGCCCGCTAGGGAACCCACATAGTCCAAGTGCCCGTTAGAGAACTTACATAGTCAAAGCCCTGCTAGGGAACCTACATAGTCCAAGTGCCTGCTAGGTAACCTAGATAGTCCAAGTACCCGTTAGCTAACCTAGATAGTCCAAGTGCCTGCTAGGTAACCTACATAGTCCAAGTGCCCGCTAGGTAACCTCCATAGTCCAAGTGCCCGTTCGTTAACCTAGATAGTCCAAGTTCCTGTTAGCTAACCTACATAGTCCAAGTGCCCGTTCGTTAACCTAGATAGTTCAAGTGCCCGCTAGGTAACCTAGACAGTCCAAGTGCCTGCTAGGTAACCTACATAGTCCAAGTGCCCGCTAGGGAACCTACATAGTCCAAGTGCCCGTTAGTTAACCTAGATAGTCAAAGTGCCTGCTAGGTAACCTAGATAGTCCAAATGCCTGCTAGGGTACCCACATAGTCCAACTGCCCGATAGGGAACCAACATAGTCCAAGTGCCCGCTAAGGGACCGACATAGTCCAAGTGACCGCTAGGGAACCTACATAGTCCAAATGCCCGTTAGGGTACCCACAGAGTCCAACTGCCCGATAGGGAACCAACATAGTCCAAGTGCCCGCTAAGGGACCTACATAGTCCAAGTGCCCGTTAGGGAACCTACATAGTCCAAGTGCCCTCTAGGGAACCTGCATCGTCCAAGTGCCCGCCAGTTAACATAGAGAGTCTAAGTTCCCGCTAGTTAACCTAGATAGTCCAAGTGCCTGCTAGTTAACCTAGATCGTCCAAGTGCCGGCTAGTTAACCTACATAGTCCAAGGTCCGTTAGTTAACCTAGATAGTCCAAGTGCCCTCTAGATAACCTAGATCGTCCAAGTGCCCGCTAGTTAACCTACATAGTCCAAGTGCCCGCTAGGGGACGTACATAGTCCAAGTGCCTGCTGGACAACCTAGATAGTCCAAGTGCCCGCTAGTTAACCTACATAGTCCAAGTGCCCGCTGAGGAACCTACATAGTCCAAGTGTGCGAAAGGGAACCTACGTATTCCAAGTGCCCGTTAGGGCACCTAGATAGTCCAAGTAACCATAGGGAACCTATATAGTCCAAGTGCCCTCTATGGAACCTTCATAGTCAAAGTGCCCGCTAGGGAACCTGCATTGTACAAGTGCCCGCTAGTTAACCTAGATAGTCCAAGTGCCCGCTAGGTAACCTAGATAGTCGAAGGGCCCGCTAGTTAACCTACATAGTCCAAGTGCCCGATAGGGAATCTTCATATTCCAAGTGCCCGTTAGGGAACCCAGATAGTCCAAGTGCCCATAGGGAACTTATATGGTCCAAGTGCCCTCTAGGGAAGCTACATATTCATAGTTCCCGCTAGGGAACCTGCATTGTCCAAGTGCCCGCTAGTTAACCAAGATTGTCCAAGTGTCCGCTAGTAAACCTACATAGTCCAAGTTCCCGTTAGGTAACCTAGATAGGCCAAGTGCCCGCAAAGTAACCTACATAGTCCAAGTGCCCGCTAGGTAACCTAGATATTCCAAGTTCCGGTTTACTAACCTAGATAGTCCAAGTGCCCGCTAGGTAACCTACATAGTCCAAGTGCCCATTCGTTAAACTAGATAGTCCAAGTGCCCGCTAGGTAACCTATACTGTCCAAGTGCCCGCTAGGTTACCTACATAGTCCAAGTGCACGTTCGTTAACTTAGATAGTCCAAGTTGCGCTAGGTAACATACATAGACCAAGGGCCCGCTAGGTAACCTATATAGTCCAAGTGCCCGCTAGTTAAACTATAGTCCAAGTGCCCGCTAGGTAACCTACATATTCCAAGTTCCCGCTAGGTAACCTAGATAGTCCAAGTGCCCGTTACCTAACCTAGATATTCCAAGTGCCCATTAGGTTACCTACATAGTCCACGTCCCTGTTCGTTAACCTAGATAGTCCAAGTGCCCGCTAAGTAACCTACATAGTCCAAGTGCCCGCTAATTAACCTACATAGTCCAAGTGCCCGTTAGGTAACCTAGACAGTCCAAGTGCCCGCTAGGTAACCTCCATAGTCCAAGTGCCTGCTAATTAACCTATATAGTCCAAGTGCCCGCTAGGGAACCTGCATCGTCCAAGTGCCCGCTAGTTAATCTAGATAGTCCAAGGGTCCGCTAGTAAACCTACATAGTCCAAGTTCCCGTTAGGTAACCTAGATAGGCCAAGTGCCCGCTAGTTAACCTACATAGTACAATGGCCCGCTAGTTGACCTAGATAGTCCAAGTGCCCGCTAGTTAACCTAGATAGTCAAAGTGCCCGCTAGTTAACCTAAGTAGTACAAATGTCCAATAGGGATCCTACATAATCCAAGTGCCCGCTAGGTAACCTAGATATTCCAAGTTCCGGTTTGCTAACCTAGATAGTCCAAGTGCCCGCTAGGTAACCTATACTGTCCAAGTGCCCGCTAGGTTACTTACATAGTCCAAGTGCACGTTCGTTAACTTAGATAGTCCAAGTCGCGGTAGGTAACCAACATAGTCTAAGGGCCGCTAGGTAACCTATATAGTCCAAGTGCCCGCTAGTTAACCTATAGTCCATGTGCCCTCTAGGTAACTTAAACAGTCCAAGTGCCCGCTAGGTTACCTGCATAGTCCAAGTGCCCGTTAGGTAACCTAGATAGTCCAAGTGCCCGCTGGGTAACCTCCATAGTCCAAGTGCCCGCTAGGTAACATCCATAGTCCAAGTGCCCGTTCGTTAACCTAGATAGTCCAAGTTCCTGTTAGCTAACCTACATAGTCCAAGTGCCCGTTCGTTAACCTAGATAGTTCAAGTGCCCGCTAGGTAACCTAGACAGTCCAAGTGCCTGATAGGTAACCTACATAGTCCAAGTGCCCGTTTGCTAACCTAGATCGTCAAAAGGCCCGCTAGTTAACCTACATAGTCCAAGGGCCCGCTAGTTAACCTAGATAGTCCAAGTGCCCGCTAGTTAACCTACATTGTCCAAGTCCCTGATGGGGAACCTACATAGTCCAAGTATCCGCTAGGTAACCTACATAGTCCAAATGCCCACTAGTAACGTACGTAGTCCAAATGCCCGTTAGGTAACCTAGATAGTCCAAATGCCCGCTAGGGAACCTACATAGCCCAAGTGCCCGCTAGGTAACCTACATAGTCCAAATGCCCGCTAGAAACCTACATAGTCCAAGTGCAAGAAGGGAACCTACATAATCCAAGTGCCCGCTAGGGAACCTACATAGTCCAAATGCCCGTTAGGTAACCTAGATAGTCCAAATGCCCGCTAGGGTACCCAAATAGTTTAAGTGCCCGCGAGGTAACCTACATAGTCCAAGTGCCGATTCATTAACCTAGATTTTCCAAGTGCCCTCTAGGTAACCTAGACTGTCCAAGTGCCCGCTTGGTTACCTACATAGTCCACGTGCCCGTTCGTTAACCTAGATAGTACAAGAGCCCGCTACTTAACCTACATAGTGCAAGGGCCCGCTAGTTAACCTAGATAGTCCAAGTGCCCGCTAGTTAACCTACATTGTCCAAGTCCCTGATGGGGAACCTACATAGTCCAAGTATCCGCTAGGTAACCTACATAGTCCAAATGCCCGCTAGTAACGTACATAGTCCAAGTGCCCGTTAGGTAACCTAGATAGTCCAAATGCCCGCTAGGGAACCCACATAGTCCAAGTGCCCGTTAGAGAACTTACATAGTCAAAGCCCTGCTAGGGAACCTACATAGTCCAAGTGCCCGCTAGGTAACCTAGATCGTCCAATTACCCGTTAGCTAACCTAGATAGTCCAAGTGCCTGCTAGGTAACCTACATAGTCCAAGTGCCCGCTAGGTAACCTCCATAGTCCAAGTGCCCGTTCGTTAACCTAGATAGTCCAAGTTCCTGTTAGCTAACCTACATAGTCCAAGTGCCCGTTCGTTAACCTAGATAGTTCAAGTGCCCGCTAGGTAACCTAGACAGTCCAAGTGCCTGCTAGGTAACCTACATAGTCCAAGTGCCCGCTAGGGAACCTACATAGTCCAAGTGCCCGTTAGTTAACCTAGATAGTCAAAGTGCCTGCTAGGTAACCTAGATAGTCCAAATGCCTGCTAGGGTACCCACATAGTCCAACTGCCCGATAGGGAACCAACATAGTCCAAGTGCCCGCTAAGGGACCGACATAGTCCAAGTGACCGCTAGGGAACCTACATAGTCCAAATGCCCGTTAGGGTACCCACAGAGTCCAACTGCCCGATAGGGAACCAACATAGTCCAAGTGCCCGCTAAGGGACCTACATAGTCCAAGTGCCCGTTAGGGAACCTACATAGTCCAAGTGCCCTCTAGGGAACCTGCATCGTCCAAGTGCCCGCCAGTTAACATAGAGAGTCTAAGTTCCCGCTAGTTAACCTAGATAGTCCAAGTGCCTGCTAGTTAACCTAGATCGTCCAAGTGCCGGCTAGTTAACCTACATAGTCCAAGGTCCGTTAGTTAACCTAGATAGTCCAAGTGCCCTCTAGATAACCTAGATCGTCCAAGTGCCCGCTAGTTAACCTACATAGTCCAAGTGCCCGCTAGGGGACGTACATAGTCCAAGTGCCTGCTGGACAACCTAGATAGTCCAAGTGCCCGCTAGTTAACCTACATAGTCCAAGTGCCCGCTGAGGAACCTACATAGTCCAAGTGTGCGAAAGGGAACCTACGTATTCCAAGTGCCCGTTAGGGCACCTAGATAGTCCAAGTAACCATAGGGAACCTATATAGTCCAAGTGCCCTCTATGGAACCTTCATAGTCAAAGTGCCCGCTAGGGAACCTGCATTGTACAAGTGCCCGCTAGTTAACCTAGATAGTCCAAGTGCCCGCTAGGTAACCTAGATAGTCGAAGGGCCCGCTAGTTAACCTACATAGTCCAAGTGCCCGATAGGGAACCTACATAGTCCAAGTGCCCAATGAGGAACCTACATAGTCCAAGTGCCCGATAGGGAATCTTCATATTCCAAGTGCCCGTTAGGGAACCCAGATAGTCCAAGTGCCCATAGGGAACTTATATGGTCCAAGTGCCCTCTAGGGAAGCTACATATTCATAGTGCCCGCTAGGGAACCTGCATTGTCCAAGTGCCCGCTAGTTAACCAAGATTGTCCAAGTGTCCGCTAGTAAACCTACATAGTCCAAGTTCCCGTTAGGTAACCTAGATAGGCCAAGTGCCCGCAAAGTAACCTACATAGTCCAAGTGCCCGCTAGGTAACCTAGATATTCCAAGTTCCGGTTTACTAACCTAGATAGTCCAAGTGCCCGCTAGGTAACCTACATAGTCCAAGTGCCCATTCGTTAAACTAGATAGTCCAAGTGCCCGCTAGGTAACCTATACTGTCCAAGTGCCCGCTAGGTTACCTACATAGTCCAAGTGCACGTTCGTTAACTTAGATAGTCCAAGTTGCGCTAGGTAACATACATAGACCAAGGGCCCGCTAGGTAACCTATATAGTCCAAGTGCCCGCTAGTTAAACTATAGTCCAAGTGCCCGCTAGGTAACCTACATATTCCAAGTTCCCGCTAGGTAACCTAGATAGTCCAAGTGCCCGTTACCTAACCTAGATATTCCAAGTGCCCATTAGGTTACCTACATAGTCCACGTCCCTGTTCGTTAACCTAGATAGTCCAAGTGCCCGCTAAGTAACCTACATAGTCCAAGTGCCCGCTAATTAACCTACATAGTCCAAGTGCCCGTTAGGTAACCTAGACAGTCCAAGTGCCCGCTAGGTAACCTCCATAGTCCAAGTGCCTGCTAATTAACCTATATAGTCCAAGTGCCCGCTAGGGAACCTGCATCGTCCAAGTGCCCGCTAGTTAATCTAGATAGTCCAAGGGTCCGCTAGTAAACCTACATAGTCCAAGTTCCCGTTAGGTAACCTAGATAGGCCAAGTGCCCGCTAGTTAACCTACATAGTACAATGGCCCGCTAGTTGACCTAGATAGTCCAAGTGCCCGCTAGTTAACCTAGATAGTCAAAGTGCCCGCTAGTTAACCTAAGTAGTACAAATGTCCAATAGGGATCCTACATAATCCAAGTGCCCGCTAGGTAACCTAGATATTCCAAGTTCCGGTTTGCTAACCTAGATAGTCCAAGTGCCCGCTAGGTAACCTATACTGTCCAAGTGCCCGCTAGGTTACTTACATAGTCCAAGTGCACGTTCGTTAACTTAGATAGTCCAAGTCGCGGTAGGTAACCAACATAGTCTAAGGGCCGCTAGGTAACCTATATAGTCCAAGTGCCCGCTAGTTAACCTATAGTCCATGTGCCCTCTAGGTAACTTAAACAGTCCAAGTGCCCGCTAGGTTACCTGCATAGTCCAAGTGCCCGTTAGGTAACCTAGATAGTCCAAGTGCCCGCTGGGTAACCTCCATAGTCCAAGTGCCCGCTAGGTAACATCCATAGTCCAAGTGCCCGTTCGTTAACCTAGATAGTCCAAGTTCCTGTTAGCTAACCTACATAGTCCAAGTGCCCGTTCGTTAACCTAGATAGTTCAAGTGCCCGCTAGGTAACCTAGACAGTCCAAGTGCCTGATAGGTAACCTACATAGTCCAAGTGCCCGTTTGCTAACCTAGATCGTCAAAAGGCCCGCTAGTTAACCTACATAGTCCAAGGGCCCGCTAGTTAACCTAGATAGTCCAAGTGCCCGCTAGGGAACCTACATAGCCCAAGTGCCCGCTAGGTAACCTACATAGTCCAAATGCCCGCTAGAAACCTACATAGTCCAAGTGCAAGAAGGGAACCTACATAATCCAAGTGCCCGCTAGGGAACCTACATAGTCCAAATGCCCGTTAGGTAACCTAGATAGTCCAAATGCCCGCTAGGGTACCCAAATAGTTTAAGTGCCCGCGAGGTAACCTACATAGTCCAAGTGCCGATTCATTAACCTAGATTTTCCAAGTGCCCTCTAGGTAACCTAGACTGTCCAAGTGCCCGCTTGGTTACCTACATAGTCCACGTGCCCGTTCGTTAACCTAGATAGTACAAGAGCCCGCTACTTAACCTACATAGTGCAAGGGCCCGCTAGTTAACCTAGATAGTCCAAGTGCCCGCTAGTTAACCTACATTGTCCAAGTCCCTGATGGGGAACCTACATAGTCCAAGTATCCGCTAGGTAACCTACATAGTCCAAATGCCCACTAGTAACGTACGTAGTCCAAATGCCCGTTAGGTAACCTAGATAGTCCAAATGCCCGCTAGGGAACCTACATAGCCCAAGTGCCCGCTAGGTAACCTACATAGTCCAAATGCCCGCTAGAAACCTACATAGTCCAAGTGCAAGAAGGGAACCTACATAATCCAAGTGCCCGCTAGGGAACCTACATAGTCCAAATGCCCGTTAGGTAACCTAGATAGTCCAAATGCCCGCTAGGGTACCCAAATAGTTTAAGTGCCCGCGAGGTAACCTACATAGTCCAAGTGCCGATTCATTAACCTAGATTTTCCAAGTGCCCTCTAGGTAACCTAGACTGTCCAAGTGCCCGCTTGGTTACCTACATAGTCCACGTGCCCGTTCGTTAACCTAGATAGTACAAGAGCCCGCTACTTAACCTACATAGTGCAAGGGCCCGCTAGTTAACCTAGATAGTCCAAGTGCCCGCTAGTTAACCTACATTGTCCAAGTCCCTGATGGGGAACCTACATAGTCCAAGTATCCGCTAGGTAACCTACATAGTCCAAATGCCCGCTAGTAACGTACATAGTCCAAGTGCCCGTTAGGTAACCTAGATAGTCCAAATGCCCGCTAGGGAACCCACATAGTCCAAGTGCCCGTTAGAGAACTTACATAGTCAAAGCCCTGCTAGGGAACCTACATAGTCCAAGTGCCCGCTAGGTAACCTAGATCGTCCAATTACCCGTTAGCTAACCTAGATAGTCCAAGTGCCTGCTAGGTAACCTACATAGTCCAAGTGCCCGCTAGGTAACCTCCATAGTCCAAGTGCCCGTTCGTTAACCTAGATAGTCCAAGTTCCTGTTAGCTAACCTACATAGTCCAAGTGCCCGTTCGTTAACCTAGATAGTTCAAGTGCCCGCTAGGTAACCTAGACAGTCCAAGTGCCTGCTAGGTAACCTACATAGTCCAAGTGCCCGCTAGGGAACCTACATAGTCCAAGTGCCCGTTAGTTAACCTAGATAGTCAAAGTGCCTGCTAGGTAACCTAGATAGTCCAAATGCCTGCTAGGGTACCCACATAGTCCAACTGCCCGATAGGGAACCAACATAGTCCAAGTGCCCGCTAAGGGACCGACATAGTCCAAGTGACCGCTAGGGAACCTACATAGTCCAAATGCCCGTTAGGGTACCCACAGAGTCCAACTGCCCGATAGGGAACCAACATAGTCCAAGTGCCCGCTAAGGGACCTACATAGTCCAAGTGCCCGTTAGGGAACCTACATAGTCCAAGTGCCCTCTAGGGAACCTGCATCGTCCAAGTGCCCGCCAGTTAACATAGAGAGTCTAAGTTCCCGCTAGTTAACCTAGATAGTCCAAGTGCCTGCTAGTTAACCTAGATCGTCCAAGTGCCGGCTAGTTAACCTACATAGTCCAAGGTCCGTTAGTTAACCTAGATAGTCCAAGTGCCCTCTAGATAACCTAGATCGTCCAAGTGCCCGCTAGTTAACCTACATAGTCCAAGTGCCCGCTAGGGGACGTACATAGTCCAAGTGCCTGCTGGACAACCTAGATAGTCCAAGTGCCCGCTAGTTAACCTACATAGTCCAAGTGCCCGCTGAGGAACCTACATAGTCCAAGTGTGCGAAAGGGAACCTACGTATTCCAAGTGCCCGTTAGGGCACCTAGATAGTCCAAGTAACCATAGGGAACCTATATAGTCCAAGTGCCCTCTATGGAACCTTCATAGTCAAAGTGCCCGCTAGGGAACCTGCATTGTACAAGTGCCCGCTAGTTAACCTAGATAGTCCAAGTGCCCGCTAGGTAACCTAGATAGTCGAAGGGCCCGCTAGTTAACCTACATAGTCCAAGTGCCCGATAGGGAACCTACATAGTCCAAGTGCCCAATGAGGAACCTACATAGTCCAAGTGCCCGATAGGGAATCTTCATATTCCAAGTGCCCGTTAGGGAACCCAGATAGTCCAAGTGCCCATAGGGAACTTATATGGTCCAAGTGCCCTCTAGGGAAGCTACATATTCATAGTGCCCGCTAGGGAACCTGCATTGTCCAAGTGCCCGCTAGTTAACCAAGATTGTCCAAGTGTCCGCTAGTAAACCTACATAGTCCAAGTTCCCGTTAGGTAACCTAGATAGGCCAAGTGCCCGCAAAGTAACCTACATAGTCCAAGTGCCCGCTAGGTAACCTAGATATTCCAAGTTCCAGTTTACTAACCTAGATAGTCCAAGTGCCCGCTAGGTAACCTACATAGTCCAAGTGCCCATTCGTTAAACTAGATAGTCCAAGTGCCCGCTAGGTAACCTATACTGTCCAAGTGCCCGCTAGGTTACCTACATAGTCCAAGTGCACGTTCGTTAACTTAGATAGTCCAAGTTGCGCTAGGTAACATACATAGACCAAGGGCCCGCTAGGTAACCTATATAGTCCAAGTGCCCGCTAATTAAACTATAGTCCAAGTGCCCGCTAGGTAACCTACATATTCCAAGTTCACGCTAGGTAACCTAGATAGTCCAAGTGCCCGTTACCTAACCTAGATATTCCAAGTGCCCATTAGGTTACCTACATAGTCCACGTCCCTGTTCGTTAACCTAGATAGTCCAAGTGCCCGCTAAGTAACCTACATAGTCCAAGTGCCCGCTAATTAACCTACATAGTCCAAGTGCCCGTTAGGTAACCTAGACAGTCCAAGTGCCCGCTAGGTAACCTCCATAGTCCAAGTGCCTGCTAATTAACCTATATAGTCCAAGTGCCCGCTAGGGAACCTGCATCGTCCAAGTGCCCGCTAGTTAATCTAGATAGTCCAAGGGTCCGCTAGTAAACCTACATAGTCCAAGTTCCCGTTAGGTAACCTAGATAGGCCAAGTGCCCGCTAGTTAACCTACATAGTACAATGGCCCGCTAGTTGACCTAGATAGTCCAAGTGCCCGCTAGTTAACCTAGATAGTCAAAGTGCCCGCTAGTTAACCTAAGTAGTACAAATGTCCAATAGGGATCCTACATAATCCAAGTGCCCGCTAGGTAACCTAGATATTCCAAGTTCCGGTTTGCTAACCTAGATAGTCCAAGTGCCCGCTAGGTAACCTATACTGTCCAAGTGCCCGCTAGGTTACTTACATAGTCCAAGTGCACGTTCGTTAACTTAGATAGTCCAAGTCGCGGTAGGTAACCATCATAGTCTAAGGGCCGCTAGGTAACCTATATAGTCCAAGTGCCCGCTAGTTAACCTATAGTCCATGTGCCCTCTAGGTAACTTAAACAGTCCAAGTGCCCGCTAGGTTACCTGCATAGTCCAAGTGCCCGTTAGGTAACCTAGATAGTCCAAGTGCCCGCTGGGTAACCTCCATAGTCCAAGTGCCCGCTAGGTAACATCCATAGTCCAAGTGCCCGTTCGTTAACCTAGATAGTCCAAGTTCCTGTTAGCTAACCTACATAGTCCAAGTGCCCGTTCGTTAACCTAGATAGTTCAAGTGCCCGCTAGGTAACCTAGACAGTCCAAGTGCCTGATAGGTAACCTACATAGTTCAAGTGCCCGTTTGCTAACCTAGATCGTCAAAAGGCCCGCTAGTTAACCTACATAGTCCAAGGGCCCGCTAGTTAACCTAGATAGTCCAAGTGCCCGCTAGTTAACCTACATTGTCCAAGTCCCTGATGGGGAACCTACATAGTCCAAGTATCCGCTAGGTAACCTACATAGTCCAAATGCCCACTAGTAACGTACGTACTCCAAATGCCCGTTAGGTAACCTAGATAGTCCAAATGCCCGCTAGGGAACCTACATAGCCCAAGTGCCCGCTAGGTAACCTACATAGTCCAAATGCCCGCTAGAAACCTACATAGTCCAAGTGCAAGAAGGGAACCTACATAATCCAAGTGCCCGCTAGGGAACCTACATAGTCCAAATGCCCGTTAGGTAACCTAGATAGTCCAAATGCCCGCTAGGGTACCCAAATAGTCTAAGTGCCCGCGAGGTAACCTACATAGTCCAAGTGCCGATTCATTAACCTAGATTTTCCAAGTGCCCTCTAGGTAACCTAGACTGTCCAAGTGCCCGCTTGGTTACCTACATAGTCCACGTGCCCGTTCGTTAACCTAGATAGTACAAGAGCCCGCTACTTAACCTACATAGTGCAAGGGCCCGCTAGTTAACCTAGATAGTCCAAGTGCCTGCTAGTTAACCTACATTGTCCAAGTCCCTGATGGGGAACCTACATAGTCCAAGTATCCGCTAGGTAACCTACATAGTCCAAATGCCCGCTAGTAACGTACATAGTCCAAGTGCCCGTTAGGTAACCTAGATAGTCCAAATGCCCGCTAGGGAACCCACATAGTCCAAGTGCCCGTTAGAGAACTTACATAGTCAAAGCCCTGCTAGGGAACCTACATAGTCCAAGTGCCCGCTAGGTAACCTAGATAGTCCAAGTACCCGTTAGCTAACCTAGATAGTCCAAGTGCCTGCTAGGTAACCTACATAGTCCAAGTGCCCGCTAGGTAACCTCCATAGTCCAAGTGCCCGTTCGTTAACCTAGATAGTCCAAGTTCCTGTTAGCTAACCTACATAGTCCAAGTGCCCGTTCGTTAACCTAGATAGTTCAAGTGCCCGCTAGGTAACCTAGACAGTCCAAGTGCCTGCTAGGTAACCTACATAGTCCAAGTGCCCGCTAGGGAACCTACATAGTCCAAGTGCCCGTTAGTTAACCTAGATAGTCAAAGTGCCTGCTAGGTAACCTAGATAGTCCAAATGCCTGCTAGGGTACCCACATAGTCCAACTGCCCGATAGGGAACCAACATAGTCCAAGTGCCCGCTAAGGGACCGACATAGTCCAAGTGACCGCTAGGGAACCTACATAGTCCAAATGCCCGTTAGGGTACCCACAGAGTCCAACTGCCCGAAAGGGAACCAACATAGTCCAAGTGCCCGCTAAGGGTCTACATAGTCCAAGTGCCCAATAGGGAACCTACATAGTCCAAGTGCCCTCTAGGGAACCTGCATCGTCCAAGTGCCCGCCAGTTAACATAGAGAGTCTAAGTTCCCGCTAGTTAACCTAGATAGTCCAAGTGCCTGCTAGTTAACCTAGATCGTCCAAGTGCCCGCTAGTTAACCTACATAGTCCAAGGTCCGTTAGTTAACCTAGATAGTCCAAGTGCCCTCTAGATAACCTAGATCGTCCAAGTGCCCGCTAGTTAACCTACATAGTCCAAGTGCCCGCTAGGGGACGTACATAGTCCAAGTGCCTGCTGGACAACCTAGATAGTCCAAGTGCCCGCTAGTTAACCTACATAGTCCAAGTGCCCGCTGAGGAACCTACATAGTCCAAGTGTGCGAAAGGGAACCTACGTATTCCAAGTGCCCGTTAGGGCACCTAGATAGTCCAAGTAACCATAGGGAACCTATATAGTCCAAGTGCCCTCTATGGAACCTTCATAGTCAAAGTGCCCGCTAGGGAACCTGCATTGTACAAGTGCCCGCTAGTTAACCTAGATAGTCCAAGTGCCCGCTAGGTAACCTAGATAGTCGAAGGGCCCGCTAGTTAACCTACATAGTCCAAGTGCCCGATAGGGAACCTACATAGTCCAAGTGCCCAATGAGGAACCTACATAGTCCAAGTGCCCGATAGGGAATCTTCATATTCCAAGTGCCCGTTAGGGAACCCAGATAGTCCAAGTGCCCATAGGGAACTTATATGGTCCAAGTGCCCTCTAGGGAAGCTACATATTCATAGTGCCCGCTAGGGAACCTGCATTGTCCAAGTGCCCGCTAGTTAACCAAGATTGTCCAAGTGTCCGCTAGTAAACCTACATAGTCCAAGTTCCCGTTAGGTAACCTAGATAGGCCAAGTGCCCGCAAAGTAACCTACATAGTCCAAGTGCCCGCTAGGTAACCTAGATATTCCAAGTTCCAGTTTACTAACCTAGATAGTCCAAGTGCCCGCTAGGTAACCTACATAGTCCAAGTGCCCATTCGTTAAACTAGATAGTCCAAGTGCCCGCTAGGTAACCTATACTGTCCAAGTGCCCGCTAGGTTACCTACATAGTCCAAGTGCACGTTCGTTAACTTAGATAGTCCAAGTTGCGCTAGGTAACATACATAGACCAAGGGCCCGCTAGGTAACCTATATAGTCCAAGTGCCCGCTAGTTAAACTATAGTCCAAGTGCCCGCTAGGTAACCTACATATTCCAAGTTCCCGCTAGGTAACCTAGATAGTCCAAGTGCCCGTTACCTAACCTAGATATTCCAAGTGCCCATTAGGTTACCTACATAGTCCACGTCCCTGTTCGTTAACCTAGATAGTCCAAGTGCCCGCTAAGTAACCTACATAGTCCAAGTGCCCGCTAATTAACCTACATAGTCCAAGTGCCCGTTAGGTAACCTAGACAGTCCAAGTGCCCGCTAGGTAACCTCCATAGTCCAAGTGCCTGCTAATTAACCTATATAGTCCAAGTGCCCGCTAGGGAACCTGCATCGTCCAAGTGCCCGCTAGTTAATCTAGATAGTCCAAGGGTCCGCTAGTAAACCTACATAGTCCAAGTTCCCGTTAGGTAACCTAGATAGGCCAAGTGCCCGCTAGTTAACCTACATAGTACAATGGCCCGCTAGTTGACCTAGATAGTCCAAGTGCCCGCTAGTTAACCTAGATAGTCAAAGTGCCCGCTAGTTAACCTAAGTAGTACAAATGTCCAATAGGGATCCTACATAATCCAAGTGCCCGCTAGGTAACCTAGATATTCCAAGTTCCGGTTTGCTAACCTAGATAGTCCAAGTGCCCGCTAGGTAACCTATACTGTCCAAGTGCCCGCTAGGTTACTTACATAGTCCAAGTGCACGTTCGTTAACTTAGATAGTCCAAGTCGCGGTAGGTAACCAACATAGTCTAAGGGCCGCTAGGTAACCTATATAGTCCAAGTGCCCGCTAGTTAACCTATAGTCCATGTGCCCTCTAGGTAACTTAAACAGTCCAAGTGCCCGCTAGGTTACCTGCATAGTCCAAGTGCCCGTTAGGTAACCTAGATAGTCCAAGTGCCCGCTGGGTAACCTCCATAGTCCAAGTGCCCGCTAGGTAACATCCATAGTCCAAGTGCCCGTTCGTTAACCTAGATAGTCCAAGTTCCTGTTAGCTAACCTACATAGTCCAAGTGCCCGTTCGTTAACCTAGATAGTTCAAGTGCCCGCTAGGTAACCTAGACAGTCCAAGTGCCTGATAGGTAACCTACATAGTTCAAGTGCCCGTTTGCTAACCTAGATCGTCAAAAGGCCCGCTAGTTAACCTACATAGTCCAAGGGCCCGCTAGTTAACCTAGATAGTCCAAGTGCCCGCAGGTTAACCTACATTGTCCAAGTCCCTGATGGGGAACCTACATAGTCCAAGTATCCGCTAGGTAACCTACATAGTCCAAATGCCCACTAGTAACGTACGTACTCCAAATGCCCGTTAGGTAACCTAGATAGTCCAAATGCCCGCTAGGGAACCTACATAGCCCAAGTGCCCGCTAGGTAACCTACATAGTCCAAATGCCCGCTAGAAACCTACATAGTCCAAGTGCAAGAAGGGAACCTACATAATCCAAGTGCCCGCTAGGGAACCTACATAGTCCAAATGCCCGTTAGGTAACCTAGATAGTCCAAATGCCCGCTAGGGTACCCAAATAGTCTAAGTGCCCGCGAGGTAACTTACATAGTCCAAGTGCCGATTCATTAACCTAGATTTTCCAAGTGCCCTCTAGGTAACCTAGACTGTCCAAGTGCCCGCTTGGTTACCTACATAGTCCACGTGCCCGTTCGTTAACCTAGATAGTACAAGAGCCCGCTACTTAACCTACATAGTGCAAGGGCCCGCTAGTTAACCTAGATAGTCCAAGTGCCTGCTAGTTAACCTACATTGTCCAAGTCCCTGATGGGGAACCTACATAGTCCAAGTATCCGCTAGGTAACCTACATAGTCCAAATGCCCGCTAGTAACGTACATAGTCCAAGTGCCCGTTAGGTAACCTAGATAGTCCAAATGCCCGCTAGGGAACCCACATAGTCCAAGTGCCCGTTAGAGAACTTACATAGTCAAAGCCCTGCTAGGGAACCTACATAGTCCAAGTGCCCGCTAGGTAACCTAGATAGTCCAAGTACCCGTTAGCTAACCTAGATAGTCCAAGTGCCTGCTAGGTAACCTACATAGTCCAAGTGCCCGCTAGGTAACCTCCATAGTCCAAGTGCCCGTTCGTTAACCTAGATAGTCCAAGTTCCTGTTAGCTAACCTACATAGTCCAAGTGCCCGTTCGTTAACCTAGATAGTTCAAGTGCCCGCTAGGTAACCTAGACAGTCCAAGTGCCTGCTAGGTAACCTACATAGTCCAAGTGCCCGCTAGGGAACCTACATAGTCCAAGTGCCCGTTAGTTAACCTAGATAGTCAAAGTGCCTGCTAGGTAACCTAGATAGTCCAAATGCCTGCTAGGGTACCCACATAGTCCAACTGCCCGATAGGGAACCAACATAGTCCAAGTGCCCGCTAAGGGACCGACATAGTCCAAGTGACCGCTAGGGAACCTACATAGTCCAAATGCCCGTTAGGGTACCCACAGAGTCCAACTGCCCGAAAGGGAACCAACATAGTCCAAGTGCCCGCTAAGGGTCTACATAGTCCAAGTGCCCAATAGGGAACCTACATAGTCCAAGTGCCCTCTAGGGAACCTGCATCGTCCAAGTGCCCGCCAGTTAACATAGAGAGTCTAAGTTCCCGCTAGTTAACCTAGATAGTCCAAGTGCCTGCTAGTTAACCTAGATCGTCCAAGTGCCCGCTAGTTAACCTACATAGTCCAAGGTCCGTTAGTTAACCTAGATAGTCCAAGTGCCCTCTAGATAACCTAGATCGTCCAAGTGCCCGCTAGTTAACCTACATAGTCCAAGTGCCCGCTAGGGGACGTACATAGTCCAAGTGCCTGCTGGACAACCTAGATAGTCCAAGTGCCCGCTAGTTAACCTACATAGTCCAAGTGCCCGCTGAGGAACCTACATAGTCCAAGTGTGCGAAAGGGAACCTACGTATTCCAAGTGCCCGTTAGGGCACCTAGATAGTCCAAGTAACCATAGGGAACCTATATAGTCCAAGTGCCCTCTATGGAACCTTCATAGTCAAAGTGCCCGCTAGGGAACCTGCATTGTACAAGTGCCCGCTAGTTAACCTAGATAGTCCAAGTGCCCGCTAGGTAACCTAGATAGTCGAAGGGCCCGCTAGTTAACCTACATAGTCCAAGTGCCCGATAGGGAACCTACATAGTCCAAGTGCCCAATGAGGAACCTACATAGTCCAAGTGCCCGATAGGGAATCTTCATATTCCAAGTGCCCGTTAGGGAACCCAGATAGTCCAAGTGCCCATAGGGAACTTATATGGTCCAAGTGCCCTCTAGGGAAGCTACATATTCATAGTGCCCGCTAGGGAACCTGCATTGTCCAAGTGCCCGCTAGTTAACCAAGATTGTCCAAGTGTCCGCTAGTAAACCTACATAGTCCAAGTTCCCGTTAGGTAACCTAGATAGGCCAAGTGCCCGCAAAGTAACCTACATAGTCCAAGTGCCCGCTAGGTAACCTAGATATTCCAAGTTCCAGTTTACTAACCTAGATAGTCCAAGTGCCCGCTAGGTAACCTACATAGTCCAAGTGCCCATTCGTTAAACTAGATAGTCCAAGTGCCCGCTAGGTAACCTATACTGTCCAAGTGCCCGCTAGGTTACCTACATAGTCCAAGTGCACGTTCGTTAACTTAGATAGTCCAAGTTGCGCTAGGTAACATACATAGACCAAGGGCCCGCTAGGTAACCTATATAGTCCAAGTGCCCGCTAGTTAAACTATAGTCCAAGTGCCCGCTAGGTAACCTACATATTCCAAGTTCCCGCTAGGTAACCTAGATAGTCCAAGTGCCCGTTACCTAACCTAGATATTCAAATTGCCCATTAGGTTACCTACATAGTCCACGTCCCTGTTCGTTAACCTAGATAGTCCAAGTGCCCGCTAAGTAACCTACATAGTCCAAGTGCCCGCTAATTAACCTACATAGTCCAAGTGCCCGTTAGGTAACCTAGACAGTCCAAGTGCCCGCTAGGTAACCTCCATAGTCCAAGTGCCTGCTAATTAACCTATATAGTCCAAGTGCCCGCTAGGGAACCTGCATCGTCCAAGTGCCCGCTAGTTAATCTAGATAGTCCAAGGGTCCGCTAGTAAACCTACATAGTCCAAGTTCCCGTTAGGTAACCTAGATAGGCCAAGTGCCCGCTAGTTAACCTACATAGTACAATGGCCCGCTAGTTGACCTAGATAGTCCAAGTGCCCGCTAGTTAACCTAGATAGTCAAAGTGCCCGCTAGTTAACCTAAGTAGTACAAATGTCCAATAGGGATCCTACATAATCCAAGTGCCCGCTAGGTAACCTAGATATTCCAAGTTCCGGTTTGCTAACCTAGATAGTCCAAGTGCCCGCTAGGTAACCTATACTGTCCAAGTGCCCGCTAGGTTACTTACATAGTCCAAGTGCACGTTCGTTAACTTAGATAGTCCAAGTCGCGGTAGGTAACCAACATAGTCTAAGGGCCGCTAGGTAACCTATATAGTCCAAGTGCCCGCTAGTTAACCTATAGTCCATGTGCCCTCTAGGTAACTTAAACAGTCCAAGTGCCCGCTAGGTTACCTGCATAGTCCAAGTGCCAGTTAGGTAACCTAGATAGTCCAAGTGCCCGCTGGGTAATCTCCATAGTCCAAGTGCCCGCTAGGTAACATCCATAGTCCAAGTGCCCGTTCGTTAACCTAGATAGTCCAAGTTCCTGTTAGCTAACCTACATAGTCCAAGTGCCCGTTCGTTAACCTAGATAGTTCAAGTGCCCACTAGGTAACCTAGACAGTCCAAGTGCCTGATAGGTAACCTACATAGTCCAAGTGCCCGTTTGCTAACCTAGATCGTCAAAGGGCCCGCTAGTTAACCTACATAGTCCAAGGGCCCGCTAGTTAACCTAGATAGTCCAAGTGCCCGCTAGTTAACCTACATTGTCCAAGTCCCTGATGGGGAACCTACATAGTCCAAGTATCCGCTAGGTAACCTACATAGTCCAAATGCCCACTAGTAACGTACGTAGTCCAAATGCCCGTTAGGTAACCTAGATAGTCCAAATGCCCGCTAGGGAACCTACATAGCCCAAGTGCCCGCTAGGTAACCTACATAGTCCAAATGCCCGCTAGAAACCTACATAGTCCAAGTGCAAGAAGGGAACCTACATAATCCAAGTGCCCGCTAGGGAACCTATATAGTCCAAATGCCCGTTAGGTAACCTAGATAGTCCAAATGCCCGCTAGGGTACCCAAATAGTCTAAGTGCCCGCGAGGTAACCTACATAGTCCAAGTGCCGATTCATTAACCTAGATTTTCCAAGTGCCCTCTAGGTAACCTAGACTGTCCAAGTGCCCGCTTGGTTACCTACATAGTCCACGTGCCCGTTCGTTAACCTAGATAGTACAAGAGCCCGCTACTTAACCTACATAGTGCAAGGGCCCGCTAGTTAACCTAGATAGTCCAAGTGCCCGCTAGTTAACCTACATTGTCCAAGTCCCTGATGGGGAACCTACATAGTCCAAGTATCCGCTAGGTAACCTACATAGTCCAAATGCCCGCTAGTAACGTACATAGTCCAAGTGCCCGTTAGGTAACCTAGATAGTCCAAATGCCCGCTAGGGAACCCACATAGTCCAAGTGCCCGTTAGAGAACTTACATAGTCAAAGCCCTGCTAGGGAACCTACATAGTCCAAGTGCCCGCTAGGTAACCTAGATAGTCCAAGTACCCGTTAGCTAACCTAGATAGTCCAAGTGCCTGCTAGGTAACCTACATAGTCCAAGTGCCCGCTAGGTAACCTCCATAGTCCAAGTGCCCGTTCGTTAACCTAGATAGTCCAAGTTCCTGTTAGCTAACCTACATAGTCCAAGTGCCCGTTCGTTAACCTAGATAGTTCAAGTGCCCGCTAGGTAACCTAGACAGTCCAAGTGCCTGCTAGGTAACCTACATAGTCCAAGTGCCCGCTAGGGAACCTACATAGTCCAAGTGCCCGTTAGTTAACCTAGATAGTCAAAGTGCCTGCTAGGTAACCTAGATAGTCCAAATGCCTGCTAGGGTACCCACATAGTCCAACTGCCCGATAGGGAACCAACATAGTCCAAGTGCCCGCTAAGGGACCGACATAGTCCAAGTGACCGCTAGGGAACCTACATAGTCCAAATGCCCGTTAGGGTACCCACAGAGTCCAACTGCCCGATAGGGAACCAACATAGTCCAAGTGCCCGCTAAGGGACCTACATAGTCCAAGTGCCCGTTAGGGAACCTACATAGTCCAAGTGCCCTCTAGGGAACCTGCATCGTCCAAGTGCCCGCCAGTTAACATAGAGAGTCTAAGTTCCCGCTAGTTAACCTAGATAGTCCAAGTGCCTGCTAGTTAACCTAGATCGTCCAAGTGCCGGCTAGTTAACCTACATAGTCCAAGGTCCGTTAGTTAACCTAGATAGTCCAAGTGCCCTCTAGATAACCTAGATCGTCCAAGTGCCCGCTAGTTAACCTACATAGTCCAAGTGCCCGCTAGGGGACGTACATAGTCCAAGTGCCTGCTGGACAACCTAGATAGTCCAAGTGCCCGCTAGTTAACCTACATAGTCCAAGTGCCCGCTGAGGAACCTACATAGTCCAAGTGTGCGAAAGGGAACCTACGTATTCCAAGTGCCCGTTAGGGCACCTAGATAGTCCAAGTAACCATAGGGAACCTATATAGTCCAAGTGCCCTCTATGGAACCTTCATAGTCAAAGTGCCCGCTAGGGAACCTGCATTGTACAAGTGCCCGCTAGTTAACCTAGATAGTCCAAGTGCCCGCTAGGTAACCTAGATAGTCGAAGGGCCCGCTAGTTAACCTACATAGTCCAAGTGCCCGATAGGGAACCTACATAGTCCAAGTGCCCAATGAGGAACCTACATAGTCCAAGTGCCCGATAGGGAATCTTCATATTCCAAGTGCCCGTTAGGGAACCCAGATAGTCCAAGTGCCCATAGGGAACTTATATGGTCCAAGTGCCCTCTAGGGAAGCTACATATTCATAGTGCCCGCTAGGGAACCTGCATTGTCCAAGTGCCCGCTAGTTAACCAAGATTGTCCAAGTGTCCGCTAGTAAACCTACATAGTCCAAGTTCCCGTTAGGTAACCTAGATAGGCCAAGTGCCCGCAAAGTAACCTACATAGTCCAAGTGCCCGCTAGGTAACCTAGATATTCCAAGTTCCGGTTTACTAACCTAGATAGTCCAAGTGCCCGCTAGGTAACCTACATAGTCCAAGTGCCCATTCGTTAAACTAGATAGTCCAAGTGCCCGCTAGGTAACCTATACTGTCCAAGTGCCCGCTAGGTTACCTACATAGTCCAAGTGCACGTTCGTTAACTTAGATAGTCCAAGTTGCGCTAGGTAACATACATAGACCAAGGGCCCGCTAGGTAACCTATATAGTCCAAGTGCCCGCTAGTTAAACTATAGTCCAAGTGCCCGCTAGGTAACCTACATATTCCAAGTTCCCGCTAGGTAACCTAGATAGTCCAAGTGCCCGTTACCTAACCTAGATATTCCAAGTGCCCATTAGGTTACCTACATAGTCCACGTCCCTGTTCGTTAACCTAGATAGTCCAAGTGCCCGCTAAGTAACCTACATAGTCCAAGTGCCCGCTAATTAACCTACATAGTCCAAGTGCCCGTTAGGTAACCTAGACAGTCCAAGTGCCCGCTAGGTAACTTCCATAGTCCAAGTGCCTGCTAATTAACCTATATAGTCCAAGTGCCCGCTAGGGAACCTGCATCGTCCAAGTGCCCGCTAGTTAATCTAGATAGTCCAAGGGTCCGCTAGTAAACCTACATAGTCCAAGTTCCCGTTAGGTAACCTAGATAGGCCAAGTGCCCGCTAGTTAACCTACATAGTACAATGGCCCGCTAGTTGACCTAGATAGTCCAAGTGCCCGCTAGTTAACCTAGATAGTCAAAGTGCCCGCTAGTTAACCTAAGTAGTACAAATGTCCAATAGGGATCCTACATAATCCAAGTGCCCGCTAGGTAACCTAGATATTCCAAGTTCCGGTTTGCTAACCTAGATAGTCCAAGTGCCCGCTAGGTAACCTATACTGTCCAAGTGCCCGCTAGGTTACTTACATAGTCCAAGTGCACGTTCGTTAACTTAGATAGTCCAAGTCGCGGTAGGTAACCAACATAGTCTAAGGGCCGCTAGGTAACCTATATAGTCCAAGTGCCCGCTAGTTAACCTATAGTCCATGTGCCCTCTAGGTAACTTAAACAGTCCAAGTGCCCGCTAGGTTACCTGCATAGTCCAAGTGCCAGTTAGGTAACCTAGATAGTCCAAGTGCCCGCTGGGTAACCTCCATAGTCCAAGTGCCCGCTAGGTAACATCCATAGTCCAAGTGCCCGTTCGTTAACCTAGATAGTCCAAGTTCCTGTTAGCTAACCTACATAGTCCAAGTGCCCGTTCGTTAACCTAGATAGTTCAAGTGCCCACTAGGTAACCTAGACAGTCCAAGTGCCTGATAGGTAACCTACATAGTCCAAGTGCCCGTTTGCTAACCTAGATCGTCAAAGGGCCCGCTAGTTAACCTACATAGTCCAAGGGCCCGCTAGTTAACCTAGATAGTCCAAGTGCCCGCTAGTTAACCTACATTGTCCAAGTCCCTGATGGGGAACCTACATAGTCCAAGTATCCGCTAGGTAACCTACATAGTCCAAATGCCCACTAGTAACGTACGTAGTCCAAATGCCCGTTAGGTAACCTAGATAGTCCAAATGCCCGCTAGGGAACCTACATAGCCCAAGTGCCCGCTAGGTAACCTACATAGTCCAAATGCCCGCTAGAAACCTACATAGTCCAAGTGCAAGAAGGGAACCTACATAATCCAAGTGCCCGCTAGGGAACCTACATAGTCCAAATGCCCGTTAGGTAACCTAGATAGTCCAAATGCCCGCTAGGGTACCCAAATAGTCTAAGTGCCCGCGAGGTAACCTACATAGTCCAAGTGCCGATTCATTAACCTAGATTTTCCAAGTGCCCTCTAGGTAACCTAGACTGTCCAAGTGCCCGCTTGGTTACCTACATAGTCCACGTGCCCGTTCGTTAACCTAGATAGTACAAGAGCCCGCTACTTAACCTACATAGTGCAAGGGCCCGCTAGTTAACCTAGATAGTCCAAGTGCCCGCTAGTTAACCTACATTGTCCAAGTCCCTGATGGGGAACCTACATAGTCCAAGTATCCGCTAGGTAACCTACATAGTCCAAATGCCCGCTAGTAACGTACATAGTCCAAGTGCCCGTTAGGTAACCTAGATAGTCCAAATGCCCGCTAGGGAACCCACATAGTCCAAGTGCCCGTTAGAGAACTTACATAGTCAAAGCCCTGCTAGGGAACCTACATAGTCCAAGTGCCCGCTAGGTAACCTAGATAGTCCAAGTACCCGTTAGCTAACCTAGATAGTCCAAGTGCCTGCTAGGTAACCTACATAGTCCAAGTGCCCGCTAGGTAACCTCCATAGTCCAAGTGCCCGTTCGTTAACCTAGATAGTCCAAGTTCCTGTTAGCTAACCTACATAGTCCAAGTGCCCGTTCGTTAACCTAGATAGTTCAAGTGCCCGCTAGGTAACCTAGACAGTCCAAGTGCCTGCTAGGTAACCTACATAGTCCAAGTGCCCGCTAGGGAACCTACATAGTCCAAGTGCCCGTTAGTTAACCTAGATAGTCAAAGTGCCTGCTAGGTAACCTAGATAGTCCAAATGCCTGCTAGGGTACCCACATAGTCCAACTGCCCGATAGGGAACCAACATAGTCAAAGTGCCCGCTAAGGGACCGACATAGTCCAAGTGACCGCTAGGGAACCTACATAGTCCAAATGCCCGTTAGGGTACCCACAGAGTCCAACTGCCCGATAGGGAACCAACATAGTCCAAGTGCCCGCTAAGGGACCTACATAGTCCAAGTGCCCGTTAGGGAACCTACATAGTCCAAGTGCCCTCTAGGGAACCTGCATCGTCCAAGTGCCCGCCAGTTAACATAGAGAGTCTTAGTTCCCGCTAGTTAACCTAGATAGTCCAAGTGCCTGCTAGTTAACCTAGATCGTCCAAGTGCCGGCTAGTTAACCTACATAGTCCAAGGTCCGTTAGTTAACCTAGATAGTCCAAGTGCCCTCTAGATAACCTAGATCGTCCAAGTGCCCGCTAGTTAACCTACATAGTCCAAGTGCCCGCTAGGGGACGTACATAGTCCAAGTGCCTGCTGGACAACCTAGATAGTCCAAGTGCCCGCTAGTTAACCTACATAGTCCAAGTGCCCGCTGAGGAACCTACATAGTCCAAGTGTCCGAAAGGGAACCTACGTATTCCAAGTGCCCGTTAGGGCACCTAGATAGTCCAAGTAACCATAGGGAACCTATATAGTCCAAGTGCCCTCTATGGAACCTTCATAGTCAAAGTGCCCGCTAGGGAACCTGCATTGTACAAGTGCCCGCTAGTTAACCTAGATAGTCCAAGTGCCCGCTAGGTAACCTAGATAGTCGAAGGGCCCGCTAGTTAACCTACATAGTCCAAGTGCCCGATAGGGAACCTACATAGTCCAAGTGCCCAATGAGGAACCTACATAGTCCAAGTGCCCGATAGGGAATCTTCATATTCCAAGTGCCCGTTAGGGAACCCAGATAGTCCAAGTGCCCATAGGGAACTTATATGGTCCAAGTGCCCTCTAGGGAAGCTACATATTCATAGTGCCCGCTAGGGAACCTGCATTGTCCAAGTGCCCGCTAGTTAACCAAGATTGTCCAAGTGTCCGCTAGTAAACCTACATAGTCCAAGTTCCCGTTAGGTAACCTAGATAGGCCAAGTGCCCGCAAAGTAACCTACATAGTCCAAGTGCCCGCTAGGTAACCTAGATATTCCAAGTTCCGGTTTACTAACCTAGATAGTCCAAGTGCCCGCTAGGTAACCTACATAGTCCAAGTGCCCATTCGTTAAACTAGATAGTCCAAGTGCCCGCTAGGTAACCTATACTGTCCAAGTGCCCGCTAGGTTACCTACATAGTCCAAGTGCACGTTCGTTAACTTAGATAGTCCAAGTTGCGCTAGGTAACATACATAGACCAAGGGCCCGCTAGGTAACCTATATAGTCCAAGTGCCCGCTAGTTAAACTATAGTCCAAGTGCCCGCTAGGTAACCTACATATTCCAAGTTCCCGCTAGGTAACCTAGATAGTCCAAGTGCCCGTTACCTAACCTAGATATTCCAAGTGCCCATTAGGTTACCTACATAGTCCACGTCCCTGTTCGTTAACCTAGATAGTCCAAGTGCCCGCTAAGTAACCTACATAGTCCAAGTGCCCGCTAATTAACCTACATAGTCCAAGTGCCCGTTAGGTAACCTAGACAGTCCAAGTGCCCGCTAGGTAACTTCCATAGTCCAAGTGCCTGCTAATTAACCTATATAGTCCAAGTGCCCGCTAGGGAACCTGCATCGTCCAAGTGCCCGCTAGTTAATCTAGATAGTCCAAGTGCCCGCTAGTTAACCTACATTGTCCAAGTCCCTGATGGGGAACCTACATAGTCCAAGTATCCGCTAGGTAACCTACATAGTCCAAATGCCCGCTAGTAACGTACATAGTCCAAGTGCCCGTTAGGTAACCTAGATAGTCCAAATGCCCGCTAGGGAACCCACATAGTCCAAGTGCCCGTTAGAGAACTTACATAGTCAAAGCCCTGCTAGGGAACCTACATAGTCCAAGTGCCCGCTAGGTAACCCAGATAGTCCAAGTACCCGTTAGCTAACCTAGATAGTCCAAGTGCCTGCTAGGTAACCTACATAGTCCAAGTGCCCGCTAGGTAACCTCCATAGTCCAAGTGCCCGTTCGTTAACCTAGATAGTCCAAGTTCCTGTTAGCTAACCTACATAGTCCAAGTGCCCGTTCGTTAACCTAGATAGTTCAAGTGCCCGCTAGGTAACCTAGACAGTCCAAGTGCCTGCTAGGTAACCTACATAGTCCAAGTGCCCGCTAGGGAACCTACATAGTCCAAGTGCCCGTTAGTTAACCTAGATAGTCAAAGTGCCTGCTAGGTAACCTAGATAGTCCAAATGCCTGCTAGGGTACCCACATAGTCCAACTGCCCGATAGGGAACCAACATAGTCCAAGTGCCCGCTAAGGGACCGACATAGTCCAAGTGACCGCTAGGGAACCTACATAGTCCAAATGCCCGTTAGGGTACCCACAGAGTCCAACTGCCCGATAGGGAACCAACATAGTCCAAGTGCCCGCTAAGGGACCTACATAGTCCAAGTGCCCGTTAGGGAACCTACATAGTCCAAGTGCCCTCTAGGGAACCTGCATCGTCCAAGTGCCCGCCAGTTAACATAGAGAGTCTAAGTTCCCGCTAGTTAACCTAGATAGTCCAAGTGCCTGCTAGTTAACCTAGATCGTCCAAGTGCCGGCTAGTTAACCTACATAGTCCAAGGTCCGTTAGTTAACCTAGATAGTCCAAGTGCCCTCTAGATAACCTAGATCGTCCAAGTGCCCGCTAGTTAACCTACATAGTCCAAGTGCCCGCTAGGGGACGTACATAGTCCAAGTGCCTGCTGGACAACCTAGATAGTCCAAGTGCCCGCTAGTTAACCTACATAGTCCAAGTGCCCGCTGAGGAACCTACATAGTCCAAGTGTGCGAAAGGGAACCTACGTATTCCAAGTGCCCGTTAGGGCACCTAGATAGTCCAAGTAACCATAGGGAACCTATATAGTCCAAGTGCCCTCTATGGAACCTTCATAGTCAAAGTGCCCGCTAGGGAACCTGCATTGTACAAGTGCCCGCTAGTTAACCTAGATAGTCCAAGTGCCCGCTAGGTAACCTAGATAGTCGAAGGGCCCGCTAGTTAACCTACATAGTCCAAGTGCCCGATAGGGAACCTACATAGTCCAAGTGCCCAATGAGGAACCTACATAGTCCAAGTGCCCGATAGGGAATCTTCATATTCCAAGTGCCCGTTAGGGAACCCAGATAGTCCAAGTGCCCATAGGGAACTTATATGGTCCAAGTGCCCTCTAGGGAAGCTACATATTCATAGTGCCCGCTAGGGAACCTGCATTGTCCAAGTGCCCGCTAGTTAACCAAGATTGTCCAAGTGTCCGCTAGTAAACCTACATAGTCCAAGTTCCCGTTAGGTAACCTAGATAGGCCAAGTGCCCGCAAAGTAACCTACATAGTCCAAGTGCCCGCTAGGTAACCTAGATATTCCAAGTTCCGGTTTACTAACCTAGATAGTCCAAGTGCCCGCTAGGTAACCTACATAGTCCAAGTGCCCATTCGTTAAACTAGATAGTCCAAGTGCCCGCTAGGTAACCTATACTGTCCAAGTGCCCGCTAGGTTACCTACATAGTCCAAGTGCACGTTCGTTAACTTAGATAGTCCAAGTTGCGCTAGGTAACATACATAGACCAAGGGCCCGCTAGGTAACCTATATAGTCCAAGTGCCCGCTAGTTAAACTATAGTCCAAGTGCCCGCTAGGTAACCTACATATTCCAAGTTCCCGCTAGGTAACCTAGATAGTCCAAGTGCCCGTTACCTAACCTAGATATTCCAAGTGCCCATTAGGTTACCTACATAGTCCACGTCCCTGTTCGTTAACCTAGATAGTCCAAGTGCCCGCTAAGTAACCTACATAGTCCAAGTGCCCGCTAATTAACCTACATAGTCCAAGTGCCCGTTAGGTAACCTATATAGTCCAAGTGCCCGCTAGGGAACCTGCATCGTCCAAGTGCCCGCTAGTTAATCTAGATAGTCCAAGGGTCCGCTAGTAAACCTACATAGTCCAAGTTCCCGTTAGGTAACCTAGATAGGCCAAGTGCCCGCTAGTTAACCTACATAGTACAATGGCCCGCTAGTTGACCTAGATAGTCCAAGTGCCCGCTAGTTAACCTAGATAGTCAAAGTGCCCGCTAGTTAACCTAAGTAGTACAAATGTACAATAGGGATCCTACATAATCCAAGTGCCCGCTAGGTAACCTAGATATTCCAAGTTCCGGTTTGCTAACCTAGATAGTCCAAGTGCCCGCTAGGTAACCTATACTGTCCAAGTGCCCGCTAGGTTACTTACATAGTCCAAGTGCACGTTCGTTAACTTAGATAGTCCAAGTCGCGGTAGGTAACCAACATAGTCTAAGGGCCGCTAGGTAACCTATATAGTCCAAGTGCCCGCTAGTTAACCTATAGTCCATGTGCCCTCTAGGTAACTTAAACAGTCCAAGTGCCCGCTAGGTTACCTGCATAGTCCAAGTGCCCGTTAGGTAACCTAGATAGTCCAAGTGCCCGCTGGGTAACCTCCATAGTCCAAGTGCCCGCTAGGTAACATCCATAGTCCAAGTGCCCGTTCGTTAACCTAGATAGTCCAAGTTCCTGTTAGCTAACCTACATAGTCCAAGTGCCCGTTCGTTAACCTAGATAGTTCAAGTGCCCGCTAGGTAACCTAGACAGTCCAAGTGCCTGATAGGTAACCTACATAGTCCAAGTGCCCGTTTGCTAACCTAGATCGTCAAAGGGCCCGCTAGTTAACCTACATAGTCCAAGGGCCCGCTAGTTAACCTAGATAGTCCAAGTGCCCGCTAGTTAACCTACATTGTCCAAGTCCCTGATGGGGAACATACATAGTCCAAGTATCCGCTAGGTAACCTACATAGTCCAAATGCCCACTAGTAACGTACGTAGTCCAAATGCCCGTTAGGTAACCTAGATAGTCCAAATGCCCGCTAGGGAACCTACATAGCCCAAGTGCCCGCTAGGTAACCTACATAGTCCAAATGCCCGCTAGAAACCTACATAGTCCAAGTGCAAGAAGGGAACCTACATAATCCAAGTGCCCGCTAGGGAACCTACATAGTCCAAATGCCCGTTAGGTAACCTAGATAGTCCAAATGCCCGCTAGGGTACCCAAATAGTCTTAGTGCCCGCGAGGTAACCTACATAGTCCAAGTGCCGATTCATTAACCTAGATTTCCTAGTGCCCTCTAGGTAACCTAGACTGTCCAAGTGCCCGCTTGGTTACCTACATAGTCCACGTGCCCGTTCGTTAACCTAGATAGTACAAGAGCCCGCTACTGAACCTACATAGTGTAAGGGCCCGCTAGTTAACCTAGATAGTCCAAGTGCCCGCTAGTTAACCTACATTGTCCAAGTCCCTGATGGGGAACCTACATAGTCCAAGTATCCGCTAGGTAACCTACATAGTCCAAATGCCCGCTAGTAACGTACATAGTCCAAGTGCCCATTAGGTAACCTAGATAGTCCAAATGCCCGCTAGGGAACCCACATAGTCCAAGTGCCCGTTAGAGAACTTACATAGTCAAAGCCCTGCTAGGGAACCTACATAGTCCAAGTGCCCGCTAGGTAACCTAGATAGTCCAAGTACCCGTTAGCTAACCTAGATAGTCCAAGTGCCTGCTAGGTGACCTACATAGTCCAAGTGCCCGCTAGGTAACCTCCATAGTCCAAGTGCCCGTTCGTTAACCTAGATAGTCCAAGTTCCTGTTAGCTAACCTACATAGTCCAAGGGCCCGTTCGTTAACCTAGATAGTTCAAGTGCCCGCTAGGTAACCTAGACAGTCCAAGTGCCTGCTAGGTAACCTACATAGTCCAAGTACCCGCTAGGGAACCTACATAGTCCAAGTGCCCGTTAGTTAACCTAGATAGTCAAAGTGCCTGCTAGGTAACCTAGATAGTCCAAATGCCCGCTAGGATACCCACATAGTCCAACTGCCCGATAGGGAACCAACATAGTCCAAGTGCCCGCTAAGGGACCTACATAGTCCAAGTGCCCGTTAGGGAACCTACATAGTCCAAGTGCCCTCTAGGGAACCTGCATCGTCCAAATGCCCGCCAGTTAACATAGATCGTCCAAGTGCCCGCTAGTTAACCTACATAGTCCAAGGTCCGTTAGTTAACCTAGATAGTCCAAGTGCCCTCTAGTTAACCTACATAGTCCAAGGGCCCTCTAGTTAACCTAGATAGTCCAAGTGCCCGCTAGGGGACGTACGTAGTCCAAGTGCCCGCTGGGCAACCTAGATAGTCCAAGTGCCCGCTAGATAACCTACATAGTCCAAGTGCCCGCTGAGGAACCTACATAGTCCAAGTGTCCGAAAGGGAACCTACGTATTCCAAGTGCCCGTTAGGGCACCTAGATAGTCCAAGTAACCATAGGGAACCTATATAGTCCAAGTGCCCTCTAGGGAAGCTACATAGTCAAAGTGCCCGCTAGGGAACCTGCATTGTACAAGTGCCCGCTACTTAACCTAGATAGTCCAAGTGCCCGCTAGGTAACCTAGATAGTCGAAGGGCCCGCTAGTTAACCTACATAGTCCAAGTGCCCGATAGGGAACCTACATAGTCCAAGTGCCCAATGAGGAACCTACATAGTCCAAGTGCCCGATAGGGAATCTTCATATTCCAAGTGCCCGTTAGGGAACCCAGATAGTCCAAGTGCCCATAGGGAACCTATATGGTCCAAGTGCCCTCTAGGGAAGCTATATATTCATAGTGCCCGCTAGGGAACCTGCATTGTCCAAGTGCCCGCTAGTTAACAAAGATCGTCCAAGTGTACGCTAGTAAACCTACATAGTCCAAGTTCCCGTTAGGTAACCTAGATAGGCCAAGTGCCCGCAAGGTAACCTACATAGTCCAAGTGCCCGCTAGGTAACCTAGATATTCCAAGTTCCGGTTTACTAATCTAGATAGTCCAAGTGCCCGCTAGGTAACCTACATAGTCCAAGTGCCCATTCGTTAACCTAGATAGTCCAAGTACCCGCTAGGTAACCTATACTGTCCAAGTGCCCGCTAGGTTACCTACATAGTCCAAGTGCACGTTCGTTAAATTAGATAGTCCAAGTCGCGCTAGGTAACCTAGATAGTCAAAGGGCCTGCTAGTTAACCTACATAGTCCGACGGCCCTCTAGTTAACCTAGATAGTCCAAGTGCCCGCTGGAGGACGTACACTGTCCAAGTGCCCGCTAGGTAACCTAGATAGTCTACGGGCCGCTAGGTAACCTACATAGTCCAACTGCCCGATAGGGAACCTACATAGTCCAAGTGCCCGCTAAGGGACGAACATAGTCCATGTGCCCGCTAGGGAACCTGCATATTCAAAATGCCCGATAGGTAACCTAGAAAGTCCAAGTGCCCGCTAGTAAACCTACATAGTCCAAGTGCCCACTGAAGAACCTGCATAGTCCAAGTGTCCGAAAGGGAACCTACGTAGTCAAAGTGCCCGCTAGGGAACCTGCATTGTACAAGTGCCCTCTAGTTAACCTAGATAGTCCAAGTGCCCGCTAGGTAACCTAGATAGTCCAAGGGCCCGCTAGTTAACCTACAAAGTCCAAGTGCCCGATAGGGAACCTACATAGTCCAAGTGCCCAATGAGGAACCTACATAGTCCAAGTGCCAGATAGGGAATCTTCATATTCCAAGTGCCCGTTAGGGAACCCAGATAGTCCAAGTGGCCATAGGGAACCTACATAGTCCAAGTGCCCTCTAGGGAAGCTACATATTCAGAGTGCCCGCTAGGGAACCTGCATTGTCCAAGTGCCCGCTAGTTAACCTAGATCGTCCAAGTGTCCGCTAGTAAACCTATATAGTCCAAGTTCCCGTTAGGTAACCTAGATAGGCCAAGTGCCCGCTAGTTAACCTACATAGTACAATGGCCCGCTAGTTGACATAGATAGTCCAAGTGCCCGCTAGTTAACCTAGATAGTCAAAGTGCCCGCTAGTTAACCTAAGTAGAACAAATGTCCGATAGGGATCCTACATAGTCCAAGTGCCCGCTAGGTAACCTAGATATTCCAAGTTCCGGTTTGCTAACCTAGATAGTCCAAGTGCCCGCTAAGTAACCTACATAGTCCAAGTGCCCATTCGTTAACCTAGATAGTCCAAATGCCCGCTAGGTAACCTATACTGTCCAAGTGCCTGCTAGGTTACCTACATAGTCCAAGTGCACGTTCGTTAACTTAGATAGTCCAAGTCGCGCTAGGTAACCTACATAGTCCAAGGGCCACTAGGTAACCTATAGTCCAAGTGCCCTCTTGGTAACCTACATATTCCAAGTTCCCGCTAGGTAACCTAGATAGTCAAAGTGCCCGTTACCTAACCTAGATAGTCCAAGTGTCCGTTAGGTTACCTACATAGTCCACGTGCCCGTTCGTTAACCTAGATAGTCCAATTGCCCGCTAGGTAACCTACATAGTCCAAGAGCCGGCAGGTAACGTAGACAGTTCAAGTGCCCGCTAGTTTACCTGCATAGTCCAAGTGCCCGTTAGGTAACCTAGATAGTCCAAGTGCCCGCTAGGTAACCTACATAGTCCAAGTGCCCGCTAGGTAACCTAGATAGTCCAAGTACCCGTTAGCTAACCTAGATAGTCCTAGTGCCCGCTAGGTAACCTCCGTAGTCCAATTGCCCTCTAGGTAACCTCCATAGTCCAAGTGCCCACTATTTTACCTATATAGTCCAAGTGCCCGCTAGGGAAACTGCATCGTTCAAGTGCCCGCTAGTTAATCTAGATAGTCCAAGTGCCCGCTAGTTAACCTAGATAGTCTAAGTGCCCGCTACTTAACCTAGATCGTCCAAGTGCCCGCTAGTTAACCTACATAGTCCAAGGTCCGCTAGTTAACCTAGATATTCCAAGTGCCCCTTAGTTAACCTACATAGTCAAAGGGCCCTCTAGTTAACCTAGATAGTCCAAGTGCCCACTAGGGGACATACATAGTCCAAGTGCCCGCTATGTAACCTAGATAGTCTAAGGGCCTGCTAGATAACCTACATAGTCCAATTGCCGATAGGGAACCTACATAGTCCAAGTGCCCGCTAAGGGACGAACATAGTCCAAGTGCCCGCTAGGGAACCTACATAGTCCAAGTGCCCGCTAGGTAAGCTAGATAGTCCAAGTGCCCGCTAGTTAACCTACATAGTCCAAGTACCCGCTGAGGAACCTACATAGTCCAAGTGTCCGAAAGGGAACCTACGTATTCCAAGTGCCCATTAGGGCACCTAGATAGTCCAAGTGCCCATAGGGAACCTATATAGTCCAAGTGCCCTCTAGGGAACCTACATAGTCAAAGTGCCCGCTAGGGAACCTGCATTGTACAAGTGCCCTCTAGTTAACCTAGATAGTCCAAGTGCCCGCTAGGTAACCTAGATAGTCCAAGGGCCCGCTAGTTAACCTACAAAGTCCAAGTGCCCGATAGGGAACCTACATAGTCCAAGTGCCCAATGAGGAACCTACATAGTCCAAGTGCCCGATAGGGAATCTTCATATTCCAAGTGCCCGTTAGGGAACCAAGATAGTCCAAGTGCCCATAGGGAACCTACATAGTCCAAGTGCCCTCTAGGGAAGCTACATATTCATACAGCCCGCTAGGGAACCTGCATTGTCCAAGTGCCCGCTAGTTAACCTAGATCGTCCAAGTGTCCGCTAGTAAACCTACATAGTCCAAGTTCCCGTTAGGTAACCTAGATAGGCCAAGTGCCCGTTACCTAACCTAGATAGTCAAAGTGCCCGCTAGTTAACCTAAGTAGTACAAATGTCCAATAGGGATCCTACATAGTCCAAGTGCCCGCTAGGTAACCTAGATATTCCAAGTTCCGTTTTGCTAACCTAGATAGTCCAAGTGCCCGCTAGGTAACCTACATAGTCCAAGTGCCCATTCGTTAACCTAGATAGTCCAAGTGCCCGCTAGGTAACCTATACTATCCAAGTGCCCGCTAGGTTACTTACATAGTCCAAGTGCACGTTCGTTAACTTAGATAGTCCAAGTCGCGGTAGGTAACCAACATAGTCTAAGGGCCGCTAGGTAACCTATAGTGGAAGTGCCCTCTAGGTAACCTACATATTCCAAGTTCCCGCTAGGTAACCTATAGTCCAAGTGCCCGTTACCTAACCTTGATAGTCCAAGTGCCCGTTAGGCTACCTATATTGTCCAAGTGCCCGCTAGTTAACCTACATAGTCCAAGGTCCGCTAGTTAACCTAGATATTCCAAGTGCCCGCTAGTTAACCTACATAGTCCAAGGGCCCTCTAGTTAACCTAGATAGTCCAAGTGACCGCTAGAAGACGTACATAGTCCAAGTGCCCGCTAGGTAACCTAGATAGTCTAAGGGCCCGCTAGTTAACCTACATAGTCCAACTGCCCCATAGGGAACCTACATAGTCCAAGTGCCCGCTAAGGGACGAAAATAGTCCAAGTGCCCGCTAGGGAACCTGCATAGTCCAAGTGCCCGCTAGGTAACCTAGATAGTCCAAGTGCCCGCTAGTTAACCTACATAGTCCAAGTGCCCGCTGAGGAACCTACATAGTCCAAGTGTCCGAAAGGGAACCTACGTATTCCAAGTGCCCATTAGGGCACCTAGATAGTCCAAGTGCCCATAGGGAACCTATATCGTCCAAGTGCCCTCTAGGGAACCTATATAGTCAAAGTGCCCGCTAGGGAACCTGCATTGCGCAAGTGCTCTCTAGTTAACCTAGATAGTCCAAGTGCCCGCTAGGTAACCTAGATAGTCCAAGGGCCCGCTAGTTAACCTACATAGTCCAAGTGCCCAATGAGGAACCTACATAGTCCAAGTGCCCGATAGGGAATCTTCATATTCCAAGTGCCTTTAGGGAACCCAGATAGTCCAAGTGCCCGCTAGGTAACCTCCATAGTCCAAGTGCCCGCTAGGTAACCTCCATAGTCCAAGTGCCCGTTCGTTAACCTAGATAGTCCAAGTTCCTGTTAGCTAACCTACATAGTCCAAGTGCCCGTTCGTTAACCTAGATATTTAAAGTGCCCGCTAGGTAACCTAGACAGTCCAAGTGCCTGCTAGGTAACCTACATAGTTCAAGTGCCCGTTTGCTAACCTAGATCGTCAAAGGGCCCGCTAGTTAACCTACATAGTCCAAGGGCTCGCTAGTTAACCTATATAGTCCAAGTGCCCGCTAGTTAACCTTCATTGTCCAAGTCCCTGATGGGGAACCTACATAGTCCAAGTATCCGCTAGGTAACCTACATAGTCCAAATGCCCGCTAGTAACGTACATAGTCCAAGTGCCCGTTAGGTAACCTAGATAGTCCAAATGCCCGCTAGGGAACCCACATAGCCCAAGTGCCCATTAGAGAACTTACATAATCAAAGCCCTGCTAGGGAACCTACATAGTCCAAGTGCCCGCTAGGGAACCTAGATAGTCCAAGTACCCGTTAGCTAACCTAGATAGTCCAAGTGCCCGCTAGGTAACCTCCATAGTCCAAGTGCCCGCTAGGTAACCTCCATAGTCCAAGTGCCCGTTCGTTAACCTAGATAGTCCAAGTTCCTGTTAGCTAACCTACATAATCCAAGTGTCCGTTCGTTAACCTAGATAGTTCAAGTGCCCGCTAGGTAACCTAGACAGTCCAAGTGCCTGCTAGGTAACCTACATAGTCTAAGTGCCCGCTAGGGACCTACATATTCCAAGTGCCCGCTAGGTAACCTACATAGTCCAAGTGCCCGTTAGTTAACCTAGATAGTCAAAGTGCCTGCTAGGTAACCTAGATAGTCCAAATGCCTGCTAGGGTACCCACATAGTCCAACTGCCCGATAGGGAACCAACATAGTCCAAGTGCCCGCTAAGGGACCGACATAGTCCAAGTGACCGCTAGGGAACCTACATAGTCCAAATGCCCGTTAGGGTACCCACAGAGTCCAACTGCCCGAAAGGGAACCAACATAGTCCAAGTGCCCGCTAAGGGACCTACATAGTCCAAGTGCCCGTTAGGGAACCTACATAGTCCAAGTGCCCTCTAGGGAACCTGCATCGTCCAAGTGCCCGCCAGTTAACATAGAGAGTCTAAGTTCCCGCTAGTTAACCTAGATAGTCCAAGTGCCCGCTAGTTAACCTAGATCATCCAAGTGCCCGCTAGTTAACCTACATAGTCCAAGGTCCGTTAGTTAACCTATAGAGTCCAAGTGCCCTCTAGATAACCTACATAGTCCAAGGGCCCTCTAGTTAACCTCGATAGTCCAAGTGCCCGCTAGGGGACGTACATAGTCCAAGTGCCCGCTGGACAACCTAGATAGTCCAAGTGCCCGCTAGTTGACCTACATAGTCCAAGTGCCCGCTTGTTAACCTACATAGTCCAAGTGTCCGAAAGGGAACCTACGTATTCCAAGTGCCCGTTAGGGCACCTAGATAGTCCAAGTAACCATAGTGAACCTATATAGTCCAAGTGCCCTCTAGGTAAGCTACATAGTCAAAGTGCCCGCTAGGGAACCTGCATTGTACAAGTGCCCGCTAGTTAACCTAGATAGTCCAAGTGCCCGCTAGGTAACCTAGATAGTCGAAGGGCCCCCTAGTTAACCTACATAGTCCAAGTGCCCGATAGGGAACCTACATAGTCCAAGTGCCCAATGAGGAACGTACATAGTCCAAGTGCCCGATAGGGAATCTTCATATTCCAAGTGCCCGTTAGGGAACCCAGATAGTCCAAGTGCCCATAGGGAACCTATATGGTCCAAGTGCCCTCTAGGGAAGCTACATATTCATAGTGCCCGCTAGGGAACCTGCATTTTCCAAGTGCCCGCTAGTTAACCAAGATTGTCCAAGTGTCCGCTAGTAAACCTACATAGTCCAAGTCCCCGTTAGGTAACCTAGATAGGCCAAGTGCCCGCAAGATAACCTACATAGTCCAAGTGCCCGCTAGGTAACCTAGATATTCCAAGTTCCGGTTTACTAACCTAGATAGTCCAAGTGCCCGCTAGGTAACCTACATAGTCCAAGTGCCCATTCGTTAACCTAGATAGTCCAAGTGCCCGCTAGGTAACCTATACTGTCCAAGTGCCCGCTAGGTTACCTACATAGTCCAAGTGCACGTTCGTTAACTTAGATAGTCCAAGTTGCGCTAGGTAACATACATAGTCCAAGGGCACGCTAGGTAACCTATATAGTCCAAGTGCCCGCTAGTTAAACTATAGTCCAAGTGCCCGCTAGGTAACCTACATATTCCAAGTTCCCGCTAGGTAACCTAGATAGTCCAAGTGCCCGTTACCTAACCTAGATTGTCCAAGTGCCCATTAGGTTACCTACATAGTCCACGTGCCGGTTCGTTAACCTAGATAGTCCAAGTTCCCGCTAGGTAACCTATAGTCCAAGTGCCCGTTACCTAACCTAGATAGTCCAAGTGCCCGTTAGGCTACCTATATTGTCCAAGTGCCCGCTAGTTAACCTACATAGTCCAAGGTCCGCTAGTTAACCTAGATATTCCAAGTGCCCGCTAGTTAACCTACATAGTCCAAGGGCCCTCTAGTTAACCTAGATAGTCCAAGTGACCGCTAGAAGACGTACATAGTCCAAGTGCCCGCTAGGTAACCTAGATAGTCTAAGGGCCCGCTAGTCAACCTACATAGTCCAACTGCCCCATAGGGAACCTACATAGTCCAAGTGCCCGCTAAGGGACGAAAATAGTCCAAGTGCCCGCTAGGGAACCTGCATAGTCCAAGTGCCCGCTAGGTAACCTAGATAGTCCAAGTGCCCGCTAGTTAACCTACATAGTCCAAGTGCCCGCTGAGGAACCTACATAGTCCAAGTGTCCGAAAGGGAACCTACGTATTCCAAGTGCCCATTAGGGCACCTAGATAGTCCAAGTGCCCATAGGGAACCTATATCGTCCAAGTGCCCTCTAGGGAACCTATATAGTCAAAGTGCCCGCTAGGGAACCTGCATTGCGCAAGTGCCCTCTAGTTAACCTAGATAGTCCAAGTGCCCGCTAGGTAACCTAGATAGTCCAAGGGCCCGCTAGTTAACCTACATAGTCCAAGTGCCCAATGAGGAACCTACATAGTCCAAGTGCCCGATAGGGAATCTTCATATTCCAAGTGCCCGTTAGGGAACCCAGATAGTCCAAGTGCCCATAGGGAACCTATATGGTCCAAGTGCCCTCTAGGGAAGCTACATATTCATACAGCCCGCTAGGGAACCTGCATTGTCCAAGTGCCCGCTAGTTAACCTAGATCGTCCAAGTGTCCGCTAGTAAACCTACATAGTCCAAGTTCCCGTTAGGTAACCTAGATAGGCCAAGTGCCCGTTACCTAACCTAGATAGTCAAAGTGCCCGCTAGTTAACCTAAGTAGTACAAATGTCCAATAGGGATCCTACATAGTCCAAGTGCCCGCTAGGTAACCTAGATATTCCAAGTTCCGTTTTGCTAACCTAGATAGTCCAAGTGCCCGCTAGGTAACCTACATAGTCCAAGTGCCCATTCGTTAACCTAGATAGTCCAAGTGCCCGCTAGGTAACCTATACTATCCAAGTGCCCGCTAGGTTACTTACATAGTCCAAGTGCACGTTCGTTAACTTAGATAGTCCAAGTCGCGGTAGGTAACCAACATAGTCTAAGGGCCGCTAGGTAACCTATAGTGGAAGTGCCCTCTAGGTAACCTACATATTCCAAGTTCCCGCTAGGTAACCTATAGTCCAAGTGCCCGTTACCTAACCTTGATAGTCCAAGTGCCCGTTAGGCTACCTATATTGTCCAAGTGCCCGCTAGTTAACCTACATAGTCCAAGGTCCGCTAGTTAACCTAGATATTCCAAGTGCCCGCTAGTTAACCTACATAGTCCAAGGGCCCTCTAGTTAACCTAGATAGTCCAAGTGACCGCTAGAAGACGTACATAGTCCAAGTGCCCGCTAGGTAACCTAGATAGTCTAAGGGCCCGCTAGTTAACCTACATAGTCCAACTGCCCCATAGGGAACCTACATAGTCCAAGTGCCCGCTAAGGGACGAAAATAGTCCAAGTGCCCGCTAGGGAACCTGCATAGTCCAAGTGCCCGCTAGGTAACCTAGATAGTCCAAGTGCCCGCTAGTTAACCTACATAGTCCAAGTGCCCGCTGAGGAACCTACATAGTCCAAGTGTCCGAAAGGGAACCTACGTATTCCAAGTGCCCATTAGGGCACCTAGATAGTCCAAGTGCCCATAGGGAACCTATATCGTCCAAGTGCCCTCTAGGGAACCTATATAGTCAAAGTGCCCGCTAGGGAACCTGCATTGCGCAAGTGCTCTCTAGTTAACCTAGATAGTCCAAGTGCCCGCTAGGTAACCTAGATAGTCCAAGGGCCCGCTAGTTAACCTACATAGTCCAAGTGCCCAATGAGGAACCTACATAGTCCAAGTGCCCGATAGGGAATCTTCATATTCCAAGTGCCTTTAGGGAACCCAGATAGTCCAAGTGCCCGCTAGGTAACCTCCATAGTCCAAGTGCCCGCTAGGTAACCTCCATAGTCCAAGTGCCCGTTCGTTAACCTAGATAGTCCAAGTTCCTGTTAGCTAACCTACATAGTCCAAGTGCCCGTTCGTTAACCTAGATATTTAAAGTGCCCGCTAGGTAACCTAGACAGTCCAAGTGCCTGCTAGGTAACCTACATAGTTCAAGTGCCCGTTTGCTAACCTAGATCGTCAAAGGGCCCGCTAGTTAACCTACATAGTCCAAAGGCTCGCTAGTTAACCTATATAGTCCAAGTGCCCGCTAGTTAACCTTCATTGTCCAAGTCCCTGATGGGGAACCTACATAGTCCAAGTATCCGCTAGGTAACCTACATAGTCCAAATGCCCGCTAGTAACGTACATAGTCCAAGTGCCCGTTAGGTAACCTAGATAGTCCAAATGCCCGCTAGGGAACCCACATAGCCCAAGTGCCCATTAGAGAACTTACATAATCAAAGCCCTGCTAGGGAACCTACATAGTCCAAGTGCCCGCTAGGGAACCTAGATAGTCCAAGTACCCGTTAGCTAACCTAGATAGTCCAAGTGCCCGCTAGGTAACCTCCATAGTCCAAGTGCCCGCTAGGTAACCTCCATAGTCCAAGTGCCCGTTCGTTAACCTAGATAGTCCAAGTTCCTGTTAGCTAACCTACATAATCCAAGTGTCCGTTCGTTAACCTAGATAGTTCAAGTGCCCGCTAGGTAACCTAGACAGTCCAAGTGCCTGCTAGGTAACCTACATAGTCTAAGTGCCCGCTAGGGACCTACATATTCCAAGTGCCCGCTAGGTAACCTACATAGTCCAAGTGCCCGTTAGTTAACCTAGATAGTCAAAGTGCCTGCTAGGTAACCTAGATAGTCCAAATGCCTGCTAGGGTACCCACATAGTCCAACTGCCCGATAGGGAACCAACATACTCCAAGTGCCCGCTAGTTGACCTACATAGTCCAAGTGCCCGCTTGTTAACCTACATAGTCCAAGTGTCCGAAAGGGAACCTACGTATTCCAAGTGCCCGTTAGGGCACCTAGATAGTCCAAGTAACCATAGTGAACCTATATAGTCCAAGTGCCCTCTAGGTAAGCTACATAGTCAAAGTGCCCGCTAGGGAACCTGCATTGTACAAGTGCCCGCTAGTTAACCTAGATAGTCCAAGTGCCCGCTAGGTAACCTAGATAGTCGAAGGGCCCCCTAGTTAACCTACATAGTCCAAGTGCCCGATAGGGAACCTACATAGTCCAAGTGCCCAATGAGGAACGTACATAGTCCAAGTGCCCGATAGGGAATCTTCATATTCCAAGTGCCCGTTAGGGAACCCAGATAGTCCAAGTGCCCATAGGGAACCTATATGGTCCAAGTGCCCTCTAGGGAAGCTACATATTCATAGTGCCCGCTAGGGAACCTGCATTTTCCAAGTGCCCGCTAGTTAACCAAGATTGTCCAAGTGTCCGCTAGTAAACCTACATAGTCCAAGTCCCCGTTAGGTAACCTAGATAGGCCAAGTGCCCGCAAGATAACCTACATAGTCCAAGTGCCCGCTAGGTAACCTAGATATTCCAAGTTCCGGTTTACTAACCTAGATAGTCCAAGTGCCCGCTAGGTAACCTACATAGTCCAAGTGCCCATTCGTTAACCTAGATAGTCCAAGTGCCCGCTAGGTAACCTATACTGTCCAAGTGCCCGCTAGGTTACCTACATAGTCCAAGTGCACGTTCGTTAACTTAGATAGTCCAAGTTGCGCTAGGTAACATACATAGTCCAAGGGCACGCTAGGTAACCTATATAGTCCAAGTGCCCGCTAGTTAAACTATAGTCCAAGTGCCCGCTAGGTAACCTACATATTCCAAGTTCCCGCTAGGTAAGCTAGATAGTCCAAGTGCCCGTTACCTAACCTAGATAGTCCAAGTGCCCATTAGGTTACCTACATAGTCCACGTGCCGGTTCGTTAACCTAGATAGTCCAAGTTCCCGCTAGGTAACCTATAGTCCAAGTGCCCGTTACCTAACCTAGATAGTCCAAGTGCCCGTTAGGCTACCTATATTGTCCAAGTGCCCGCTAGTTAACCTACATAGTCCAAGGTCCGCTAGTTAACCTAGATATTCCAAGTGCCCGCTAGTTAACCTACATAGTCCAAGGGCCCTCTAGTTAACCTAGATAGTCCAAGTGACCGCTAGAAGACGTACATAGTCCAAGTGCCCGCTAGGTAACCTAGATAGTCTAAGGGCCCGCTAGTTAACCTACATAGTCCAACTGCCCCATAGGGAACCTACATAGTCCAAGTGCCCGCTAAGGGACGAAAATAGTCCAAGTGCCCGCTAGGGAACCTGCATAGTCCAAGTGCCCGCTAGGTAACCTAGATAGTCCAAGTGCCCGCTAGTTAACCTACATAGTCCAAGTGCCCGCTGAGGAACCTACATAGTCCAAGTGTCCGAAAGGGAACCTACGTATTCCAAGTGCCCATTAGGGCACCTAGATAGTCCAAGTGCCCATAGGGAACCTATATCGTCCAAGTGCCCTCTAGGGAACCTATATAGTCAAAGTGCCCGCTAGGGAACCTGCATTGCGCAAGTGCCCTCTAGTTAACCTAGATAGTCCAAGTGCCCGCTAGGTAACCTAGATAGTCCAAGGGCCCGCTAGTTAACCTACATAGTCCAAGTGCCCAATGAGGAACCTACATAGTCCAAGTGCCCGATAGGGAATCTTCATATTCCAAGTGCCCGTTAGGGAACCCAGATAGTCCAAGTGCCCATAGGGAACCTATATGGTCCAAGTGCCCTCTAGGGAAGCTACATATTCATACAGCCCGCTAGGGAACCTGCATTGTCCAAGTGCCCGCTAGTTAACCTAGATCGTCCAAGTGTCCGCTAGTAAACCTACATAGTCCAAGTTCCCGTTAGGTAACCTAGATAGGCCAAGTGCCCGTTACCTAACCTAGATAGTCAAAGTGCCCGCTAGTTAACCTAAGTAGTACAAATGTCCAATAGGGATCCTACATAGTCCAAGTGCCCGCTAGGTAACCTAGATATTCCAAGTTCCGTTTTGCTAACCTAGATAGTCCAAGTGCCCGCTAGGTAACCTACATAGTCCAAGTGCCCATTCGTTAACCTAGATAGTCCAAGTGCCCGCTAGGTAACCTATACTATCCAAGTGCCCGCTAGGTTACTTACATAGTCCAAGTGCACGTTCGTTAACTTAGATAGTCCAAGTCGCGGTAGGTAACCAACATAGTCTAAGGGCCGCTAGGTAACCTATAGTGGAAGTGCCCTCTAGGTAACCTACATATTCCAAGTTCCCGCTAGGTAACCTATAGTCCAAGTGCCCGTTACCTAACCTTGATAGTCCAAGTGCCCGTTAGGCTACCTATATTGTCCAAGTGCCCGCTAGTTAACCTACATAGTCCAAGGTCCGCTAGTTAACCTAGATATTCCAAGTGCCCGCTAGTTAACCTACATAGTCCAAGGGCCCTCTAGTTAACCTAGATAGTCCAAGTGACCGCTAGAAGACGTACATAGTCCAAGTGCCCGCTAGGTAACCTAGATAGTCTAAGGGCCCGCTAGTTAACCTACATAGTCCAACTGCCCCATAGGGAACCTACATAGTCCAAGTGCCCGCTAAGGGACGAAAATAGTCCAAGTGCCCGCTAGGGAACCTGCATAGTCCAAGTGCCCGCTAGGTAACCTAGATAGTCCAAGTGCCCGCTAGTTAACCTACATAGTCCAAGTGCCCGCTGAGGAACCTACATAGTCCAAGTGTCCGAAAGGGAACCTACGTATTCCAAGTGCCCATTAGGGCACCTAGATAGTCCAAGTGCCCATAGGGAACCTATATCGTCCAAGTGCCCTCTAGGGAACCTATATAGTCAAAGTGCCCGCTAGGGAACCTGCATTGCGCAAGTGCTCTCTAGTTAACCTAGATAGTCCAAGTGCCCGCTAGGTAACCTAGATAGTCCAAGGGCCCGCTAGTTAACCTACATAGTCCAAGTGCCCAATGAGGAACCTACATAGTCCAAGTGCCCGATAGGGAATCTTCATATTCCAAGTGCCTTTAGGGAACCCAGATAGTCCAAGTGCCCGCTAGGTAACCTCCATAGTCCAAGTGCCCGCTAGGTAACCTCCATAGTCCAAGTGCCCGTTCGTTAACCTAGATAGTCCAAGTTCCTGTTAGCTAACCTACATAGTCCAAGTGCCCGTTCGTTAACCTAGATATTTAAAGTGCCCGCTAGGTAACCTAGACAGTCCAAGTGCCTGCTAGGTAACCTACATAGTTCAAGTGCCCGTTTGCTAACCTAGATCGTCAAAGGGCCCGCTAGTTAACCTACATAGTCCAAGGGCTCGCTAGTTAACCTATATAGTCCAAGTGCCCGCTAGTTAACCTTCATTGTCCAAGTCCCTGATGGGGAACCTACATAGTCCAAGTATCCGCTAGGTAACCTACATAGTCCAAATGCCCGCTAGTAACGTACATAGTCCAAGTGCCCGTTAGGTAACCTAGATAGTCCAAATGCCCGCTAGGGAACCCACATAGCCCAAGTGCCCATTAGAGAACTTACATAATCAAAGCCCTGCTAGGGAACCTACATAGTCCAAGTGCCCGCTAGGGAACCTAGATAGTCCAAGTACCCGTTAGCTAACCTAGATAGTCCAAGTGCCCGCTAGGTAACCTCCATAGTCCAAGTGCCCGCTAGGTAACCTCCATAGTCCAAGTGCCCGTTCGTTAACCTAGATAGTCCAAGTTCCTGTTAGCTAACCTACATAATCCAAGTGTCCGTTCGTTAACCTAGATAGTTCAAGTGCCCGCTAGGTAACCTAGACAGTCCAAGTGCCTGCTAGGTAACCTACATAGTCTAAGTGCCCGCTAGGGACCTACATATTCCAAGTGCCCGCTAGGTAACCTACATAGTCCAAGTGCCCGTTAGTTAACCTAGATAGTCAAAGTGCCTGCTAGGTAACCTAGATAGTCCAAATGCCTGCTAGGGTACCCACATAGTCCAACTGCCCGATAGGGAACCAACATAGTCCAAGTGCCCGCTAAGGGACCGACATAGTCCAAGTGACCGCTAGGGAACCTACATAGTCCAAATGCCCGTTAGGGTACCCACAGAGTCCAACTGCCCGAAAGGGAACCAACATAGTCCAAGTGCCCGCTAAGGGACCTACATAGTCCAAGTGCCCGTTAGGGAACCTACATAGTCCAAGTGCCCTCTAGGGAACCTGCATCGTCCAAGTGCCCGCCAGTTAACATAGAGAGTCTAAGTTCCCGCTAGTTAACCTAGATAGTCCAAGTGCCCGCTAGTTAACCTAGATCATCCAAGTGCCCGCTAGTTAACCTACATAGTCCAAGGTCCGTTAGTTAACCTATAGAGTCCAAGTGCCCTCTAGATAACCTACATAGTCCAAGGGCCCTCTAGTTAACCTCGATAGTCCAAGTGCCCGCTAGGGGACGTACATAGTCCAAGTGCCCGCTGGACAACCTAGATAGTCCAAGTGCCCGCTAGTTGACCTACATAGTCCAAGTGCCCGCTTGTTAACCTACATAGTCCAAGTGTCCGAAAGGGAACCTACGTATTCCAAGTGCCCGTTAGGGCACCTAGATAGTCCAAGTAACCATAGTGAACCTATATAGTCCAAGTGCCCTCTAGGGAAGCTACATAGTCAAAGTGCCCGCTAGGGAACCTGCATTGTACAAGTGCCCGCTAGTTAACCTAGATAGTCCAAGTGCCCGCTAGGTAACCTAGATAGTCGAAGGGCCCCCTAGTTAACCTACATAGTCCAAGTGCCCGATAGGGAACCTACATAGTCCAAGTGCCCAATGAGGAACGTACATAGTCCAAGTGCCCGATAGGGAATCTTCATATTCCAAGTGCCCGTTAGGGAACCCAGATAGTCCAAGTGCCCATAGGGAACCTATATGGTCCAAGTGCCCTCTAGGGAAGCTACATATTCATAGTGCCCGCTAGGGAACCTGCATTTTCCAAGTGCCCGCTAGTTAACCAAGATTGTCCAAGTGTCCGCTAGTAAACCTACATAGTCCAAGTCCCCGTTAGGTAACCTAGATAGGCCAAGTGCCCGCAAGATAACCTACATAGTCCAAGTGCCCGCTAGGTAACCTAGATATTCCAAGTTCCGGTTTACTAACCTAGATAGTCCAAGTGCCCGCTAGGTAACCTACATAGTCCAAGTGCCCATTCGTTAACCTAGATAGTCCAAGTGCCCGCTAGGTAACCTATACTGTCCAAGTGCCCGCTAGGTTACCTACATAGTCCAAGTGCACGTTCGTTAACTTAGATAGTCCAAGTTGCGCTAGGTAACATACATAGTCCAAGGGCACGCTAGGTAACCTATATAGTCCAAGTGCCCGCTAGTTAAACTATAGTCCAAGTGCCCGCTAGGTAACCTACATATTCCAAGTTCCCGCTAGGTAACCTAGATAGTCCAAGTGCCCGTTACCTAACCTAGATTGTCCAAGTGCCCATTAGGTTACCTACATAGTCCACGTGCCGGTTCGTTAACCTAGATAGTCCAAGTTCCCGCTAGGTAACCTATAGTCCAAGTGCCCGTTACCTAACCTAGATAGTCCAAGTGCCCGTTAGGCTACCTATATTGTCCAAGTGCCCGCTAGTTAACCTACATAGTCCAAGGTCCGCTAGTTAACCTAGATATTCCAAGTGCCCGCTAGTTAACCTACATAGTCCAAGGGCCCTCTAGTTAACCTAGATAGTCCAAGTGACCGCTAGAAGACGTACATAGTCCAAGTGCCCGCTAGGTAACCTAGATAGTCTAAGGGCCCGCTAGTTAACCTACATAGTCCAACTGCCCCATAGGGAACCTACATAGTCCAAGTGCCCGCTAAGGGACGAAAATAGTCCAAGTGCCCGCTAGGGAACCTGCATAGTCCAAGTGCCCGCTAGGTAACCTAGATAGTCCAAGTGCCCGCTAGTTAACCTACATAGTCCAAGTGCCCGCTGAGGAACCTACATAGTCCAAGTGTCCGAAAGGGAACCTACGTATTCCAAGTGCCCATTAGGGCACCTAGATAGTCCAAGTGCCCATAGGGAACCTATATCGTCCAAGTGCCCTCTAGGGAACCTATATAGTCAAAGTGCCCGCTAGGGAACCTGCATTGCGCAAGTGCCCTCTAGTTAACCTAGATAGTCCAAGTGCCCGCTAGGTAACCTAGATAGTCCAAGGGCCCGCTAGTTAACCTACATAGTCCAAGTGCCCAATGAGGAACCTACATAGTCCAAGTGCCCGATAGGGAATCTTCATATTCCAAGTGCCCGTTAGGGAACCCAGATAGTCCAAGTGCCCATAGGGAACCTATATGGTCCAAGTGCCCTCTAGGGAAGCTACATATTCATACAGCCCGCTAGGGAACCTGCATTTTCCAAGTGCCCGCTAGTTAACCAAGATTGTCCAAGTGTCCGCTAGTAAACCTACATAGTCCAAGTCCCCGTTAGGTAACCTAGATAGTCCAAGTGCCCGCAAGATAACCTACATAGTCCAAGTGCCCGCTAGGTAACCTAGATATTCCAAGTTCCGGTTTACTAACCTAGATAGTCCAAGTGCCCGCTAGGTAACCTACATAGTCCAAGTGCCCATTCGTTAACCTAGATAGTCCAAGTGCCCGCTAGGTAACCTATACTGTCCAAGTGCCCGCTAGGTTACCTACATAGTCCAAGTGCACGTTCGTTAACTTAGATAGTCCAAGTTGCGCTAGGTAACATACATAGTCCAAGGGCCCGCTAGGTAACCTATATAGTCCAAGTGCCCGCTAGTTAAACTATAGTCCAAGTGCCCGCTAGGTAACCTCCATAGTCCAAGTGCCCGCTAGGTAACCTCCATAGTCCAAGTGCCCGTTCGTTAACCTAGATAGTCCAAGTTCCTGTTAGCTAACCTACATAATCCAAGTGTCCGTTCGTTAACCTAGATAGTTCAAGTGCCCGCTAGGTAACCTAGACAGTCCAAGTGCCTGCTAGGTAACCTACATAGTCTAAGTGCCCGCTAGGGACCTACATATTCCAAGTGCCCGCTAGGTAACCTACATAGTCCAAGTGCCCGTTAGTTAACCTAGATAGTCAAAGTGCCTGCTAGGTAACCTAGATAGTCCAAATGCCTGCTAGGGTACCCACATAGTCCAACTGCCCGATAGGGAACCAACATAGTCCAAGTGCCCGCTAAGGGACCGACATAGTCCAAGTGACCGCTAGGGAACCTACATAGTCCAAATGCCCGTTAGGGTACCCACAGAGTCCAACTGCCCGAAAGGGAACCAACATAGTCCAAGTGCCCGCTAAGGGACCTACATAGTCCAAGTGCCCGTTAGGGAACCTACATAGTCCAAGTGCCCTCTAGGGAACCTGCATCGTCCAAGTGCCCGCCAGTTAACATAGAGAGTCTAAGTTCCCGCTAGTTAACCTAGATAGTCCAAGTGCCCGCTAGTTAACCTAGATCATCCAAGTGCCCGCTAGTTAACCTACATAGTCCAAGGTCCGTTAGTTAACCTATAGAGTCCAAGTGCCCTCTAGATAACCTACATAGTCCAAGGGCCCTCTAGTTAACCTCGATAGTCCAAGTGCCCGCTAGGGGACGTACATAGTCCAAGTGCCCGCTGGACAACCTAGATAGTCCAAGTGCCCGCTAGTTGACCTACATAGTCCAAGTGCCCGCTTGTTAACCTACATAGTCCAAGTGTCCGAAAGGGAACCTACGTATTCCAAGTGCCCGTTAGGGCACCTAGATAGTCCAAATAACCATAGTGAACCTATATAGTCCAAGTGCCCTCTAGGGAAGCTACATAGTCAAAGTGCCCGCTAGGGAACCTGCATTGTACAAGTGCCCGCTAGTTAACCTAGATAGTCCAAGTGCCCGCTAGGTAACCTAGATAGTCCAAGTGCCCGCTAGGTAACCTACATAGTCCAAGTGCCCGATAGGGAACCTACATAGTCCAAGTGCCCAATGAGGAACGTACATAGTCCAAGTGCCCGATAGGGAATCTTCATATTCCAAGTGCCCGTTAGGGAACCCAGATAGTCCAAGTGCCCATAGGGAACCTATATGGTCCAAGTGCCCTCTAGGGAAGCTACATATTCATAGTGCCCGCTAGGGAACCTGCATTTTCCAAGTGCCCGCTAGTTAACCAAGATTGTCCAAGTGTCCGCTAGTAAACCTACATAGTCCAAGTCCCCGTTAGGTAACCTAGATAGGCCAAGTGCCCGCAAGATAACCTACATAGTCCAAGTGCCCGCTAGGTAACCTAGATATTCCAAGTTCCGGTTTACTAACCTAGATAGTCCAAGTGCCCGCTAGGTAACCTACATAGTCCAAGTGCCCATTCGTTAACCTAGATAGTCCAAGTGCCCGCTAGGTAACCTATACTGTCCAAGTGCCCGCTAGGTTACCTACATAGTCCAAGTGCACGTTCGTTAACTTAGATAGTCCAAGTTGCGCTAGGTAACATACATAGTCCAAGGGCCCGCTAGGTAACCTATATAGTCCAAGTGCCCGCTAGTTAAACTATAGTCCAAGTGCCCGCTAGGTAACCTACATATTCCAAGTTCCCGCTAGGTAACCTAGATAGTCCAAGTGCCCGTTACCTAACCTAGATAGTCCAAGTGCCCATTAGGTTACCTACATAGACCACGTGCCGGTTCGTTAACCTAGATAGTCCAAGTTCCCGCTAGGTAACCTATAGTCCAAGTGCCCGTTACCTAACCTAGATAGTCCAAGTGCCCGTTAGGCTACCTATATTGTCCAAGTGCCCGCTAGTTAACCTACATAGTCCAAGGTCCGCTAGTTAACCTAGATATTCCAAGTGCCCGCTAGTTAACCTACATAGTCCAAGGGCCCTCTAGTTAACCTAGATAGTCCAAGTGACCGCTAGAAGACGTACATAGTCCAAGTGCCCGCTAGGTAACCTAGATAGTCTAAGGGCCCGCTAGTTAACCTACATAGTCCAACTGCCCCATAGGGAACCTACATAGTCCAAGTGCCCGCTAAGGGACGAAAATAGTCCAAGTGCCCGCTAGGGAACCTGCATAGTCCAAGTGCCCGCTAGGTAACCTAGATAGTCCAAGTGCCCGCTAGTTAACCTACATAGTCCAAGTGCCCGCTGAGGAACCTACATAGTCCAAGTGTCCGAAAGGGAACCTACGTATTCCAAGTGCCCATTAGGGCACCTAGATAGTCCAAGTGCCCATAGGGAACCTATATCGTCCAAGTGCCCTCTAGGGAACCTATATAGTCAAAGTGCCCGCTAGGGAACCTGCATTGCGCAAGTGCCCTCGAGTTAACCTAGATAGTCCAAGTGCCCGCTAGGTAACCTAGATAGTCCAAGGGCCCGCTAGTTAACCTACATAGTCCAAGTGCCCAATGAGGAACCTACATAGTCCAAGTGCCCGATAGGGAATCTTCATATTCCAAGTGCCTTTAGGGAACCCAGATAGTCCAAGTGCCCGCTAGGTAACCTCCATAGTCCAAGTGCCCGCTAGGTAACCTCCATAGTCCAAGTGCCCGTTCGTTAACCTAGATAGTCCAAGTTCCTGTTAGCTAACCTACATAATCCAAGTGTCCGTTCGTTAACCTAGATAGTTCAAGTGCCTGCTAGGTAACCTACATAGTCTAAGTGCCCGCTAGGGACCTACATAGTCCAAGTGCCCGCTAGGTAACCTACATAGTCCAAGTGCCCGTTAGTTAACCTAGATAGTCAAAGTGCCTGCTAGGTAACCTAGATAGTCCAAATGCCTGCTAGGGTACCCACATAGTCCAACTGCCCGATAGGGAACCAACATAGTCCAAGTGCCCGCTAAGGGACCGACATAGTCCAAGTGACCGCTAGGGAACCTACATAGTCCAAATGCCCGTTAGGGTACCCACAGAGTCCAACTGCCCGAAAGGGAACCAACATAGTCCAAGTGCCCGCTAAGGGACCTACATAGTCCAAGTGCCCGTTAGGGAACCTACATAGTCCAAGTGCCCTCTAGGGAACCTGCATCGTCCAAGTGCCCGCCAGTTAACATAGAGAGTCTAAGTTCCCGCTAGTTAACCTAGATAGTCCAAGTGCCCGCTAGTTAACCTAGATCATCCAAGTGCCCGCTAGTTAACCTACATAGTCCAAGGTCCGTTAGTTAACCTAGAGAGTCCAAGTGCCCTCTAGATAACCTACATAGTCCAAGGGCCCTCTAGTTAACCTCGATAGTCCAAGTGCCCGCTAGGGGACGTACATAGTCCAAGTGCCCGCTGGACAACCTAGATAGTCCAAGTGCCCGCTAGTTGACCTACATAGTCCAAGTGCCCGCTTGTTAACCTACATAGTCCAAGTGTCCGAAAGGGAACCTACGTAGTCAAAGTGCCCGCTAGGGAACCTGCATTGTACAAGTGCCCTCTAGTTAACCTAGATAGTCCAAGTGCCCGCTAGGTAACCTAGATAGTCCAAGGGCCCGCTAGTTAACCTACAAAGTCCAAGTGCCCGATAGGGAACCTACATAGTCCAAGTGCCCAATGAGGAACCTACATAGTCCAAGTGCCAGATAGGGAATCTTCATATTCCAAGTGCCCGTTAGGGAACCCAGATAGTCCAAGTGGCCATAGGGAACCTACATAGTCCAAGTGCCCTCTAGGGAAGCTACATATTCAGAGTGCCCGCTAGGGAACCTGCATTGTCCAAGTGCCCGCTAGTTAACCTAGATCGTCCAAGTGTCCGCTAGTAAACCTATATAGTCCAAGTTCCCGTTAGGTAACCTAGATAGGCCAAGTGCCCGCTAGTTAACCTACATAGTACAATGGCCCGCTAGTTGACATAGATAGTCCAAGTGCCCGCTAGTTAACCTAGATAGTCAAAGTGCCCGCTAGTTAACCTAAGTAGTACAAATGTCCGATAGGGATCCTACATAGTCCAAGTGCCCGCTAGGTAACCTAGATATTCCAAGTTCCGGTTTGCTAACCTAGATAGTCCAAGTGCCCGCTAGGTAACCTACATAGTCCAAGTGCCCATTCGTTAACCTAGATAGTCCAAATGCCCGCTAGGTAACCTATACTGTCCAAGTGCCTGCTAGGTTACCTACATAGTCCAAGTGCACGTTCGTTAACTTAGATAGTCCAATTCGCGCTAGGTAACCTACATAGTCCAAGGGCCACTAGGTAACCTATAGTCCAAGTGCCCTCTTGGTAACCTACATATTCCAAGTTCCCGCTAGGTAACCTAGATAGTCAAAGTGCCCGTTACCTAACCTAGATAGTCCAAGTGTCCGTTAGGTTACCTACATAGTCCACGTGCCCGTTCGTTAACCTAGATAGTCCAATTGCCCGCTAGGTAACCTACATAGTCCAAGAGCCGGCAGGTAACTTAGACAGTTCAAGTGCCCGCTAGTTTACCTGCATAGTCCAAGTGCCCGTTAGGTAACCTAGATAGTCCAAGTGCCCGCTAGGTAACCTACATAGTCCAAGTGCCCGCTAGGTAACCTAGATAGTCCAAGTACCCGTTAGCTAACCTAGATAGTCCTAGTGCCCGCTAGGTAACCTCCGTAGTCCAATTGCCCTCTAGGTAACCTCCATAGTCCAAGTGCCCACTATTTTACCTATATAGTCCAAGTGCCCGCTAGGGAAACTGCATCGTTCAAGTGCCCGCTAGTTAATCTAGATAGTCCAAGTGCCCGCTAGTTAACCTAGATAGTCTAAGTGCCCGCTACTTAACCTAGATCGTCCAAGTGCCCGCTAGTTAACCTACATAGTCCAAGGTCCGCTAGTTAACCTAGATATTCCAAGTGCCCCTTAGTTAACCTACATAGTCAAAGGGCCCTCTAGTTAACCTAGATAGTCCAAGTGCCCACTAGGGGACATACATAGTCCAAGTGCCCGCTATGTAACCTAGATAGTCTAAGGGCCTGCTAGATAACCTACATAGTCCAATTGCCGATAGGGAACCTACATAGTCCAAGTGCCCGCTAAGGGACGAATATAGTCCAAGTGCCCGCTAGGGAACCTACATAGTCCAAGTGCCCGCTAGGTAAGCTAGATAGTCCAAGTGCCCGCTAGTTAACCTAGTAGTCCAAGTACCCGCTGAGGAACCTACATAGTCCAAGTGTCCGAAAGGGAACCTACGTATTCCAAGTGCCCATTAGGGCACCTAGATAGTCCAAGTGCCCATAGGGAACCTATATAGTCCAAGTGCCCTCTAGGGAACCTACATAGTCAAAGTGCCCGCTAGGGAACCTGCATTGTACAAGTGCCCTCTAGTTAACCTAGATAGTCCAAGTGCCCGCTAGGTAACCTAGATAGTCCAAGGGCCCGCTAGTTAACCTACAAAGTCCAAGTGCCCGATAGGGAACCTACATAGTCCAAGTGCCCAATGAGGAACCTACATAGTCCAAGTGCCCGATAGGGAATCTTCATATTCCAAGTGCCCGTTAGGGAACCAAGATAGTCCAAGTGCCCATAGGGAACCTACATATTCCAAGTGCCCTCTAGGGAAGCTACATATTCATACTGCCCGCTAGGGAACCTGCATTGTCCAAGTGCCCGCTAGTTAACCTAGATCGTCCAAGTGTCCGCTAGTAAACCTACATAGTCCAAGTTCCCGTTAGGTAACCTAGATAGGCCAAGTGCCCGTTACCTAACCTAGATAGTCAAAGTGCCCGCTAGTTAACCTAAGTAGTACAAATGTCCAATAGGGATCCTACATAGTCCAAGTGCCCGCTAGGTAACCTAGATATTCCAAGTTCCGTTTTGCTAACCTAGATAGTCCAAGTGCCCGCTAGGTAACCTACATAGTCCAAGTGCCCATTCGTTAACCTAGATAGTCCAAGTGCCCGCTAGGTAACCTATACTATCCAAGTGCCCGCTAGGTTACTTACATAGTCCAAGTGCACGTTCGTTAACTTAGATAGTCCAAGTCGCGGTAGGTAACCAACATAGTCTAAGGGCCGCTAGGTAACCTATAGTGGAAGTGCCCTCTAGGTAACCTACATATTCCAAGTTCCCGCTAGGTAACCTATAGTCCAAGTGCCCGTTACCTAACCTAGATAGTCCAAGTGCCCGTTAGGCTACCTATATTGTCCAAGTGCCCGCTAGTTAACCTACATAGTCCAAGGTCCGCTAGTTAACCTAGATATTCCAAGTGCCCGCTAGTTAACCTACATAGTCCAAGGGCCCTCTAGTTAACCTAGATAGTCCAAGTGACCGCTAGAAGACGTACATAGTCCAAGTGCCCGCTAGGTAACCTAGATAGTCTAAGGGCCCGCTAGTTAACCTACATAGTCCAACTGCCCCATAGGGAACCTACATAGTCCAAGTGCCCGCTAAGGGACGAAAATAGTCCAAGTGCCCGCTAGGGAACCTGCATAGTCCAAGTGCCCGCTAGGTAACCTAGATAGTCCAAGTGCCCGCTAGTTAACCTACATAGTCCAAGTGCCCGCTGAGGAACCTACATAGTCCAAGTGTCCGACAGGGAACCTACGTATTCCAAGTGCCCATTAGGGCACCTAGATAGTCCAAGTGCCCATAGGGAACCTATATCGTCCAAGTGCCCTCTAGGGAACCTATATAGTCAAAGTGCCCGCTAGGGAACCTGCATTGCGCAAGTGCTCTCTAGTTAACCTAGATAGTCCAAGTGCCCGCTAGGTAACCTAGATAGTCCAAGGGCCCGCTAGTTAACCTACATAGTCCAAGTGCCCAATGAGGAACCTACATAGTCCAAGTGCCCGATAGGGAATCTTCATATTCCAAGTGCCTTTAGGGAACCCAGATAGTCCAAGTGCCCGCTAGGTAACCTCCATAGTCCAAGTGCCCGCTAGGTAACCTCCATAGTCCAAGTGCCCGTTCGTTAACCTAGATAGTCCAAGTTCCTGTTAGCTAACCTACATAGTCCAAGTGCCCGTTCGTTAACCTAGATATTTAAATTGCCCGCTAGGTAACCTAGACAGTCCAAGTGCCTGCTAGGTAACCTACATAGTTCAAGTGCCCGTTTGCTAACCTAGTTCGTCAAAGGGCCCGCTAGTTAACCTACATAGTCCAAGGGCTCGCTAGTTAACCTATATAGTCCAAGTGCCCGCTAGTTAACCTTCATTGTCCAAGTCCCTGATGGGGAACCTACATAGTCCAAGTATCCGCTAGGTAACCTACATAGTCCAAATGCCCGCTAGTAACGTACATAGTCCAATGCCCGTTAGGTAACCTAGATAGTCCAAATGCCCGCTAGGGAACCCACATAGCCCAAGTGCCCATTAGAGAACTTACATAATCAAAGCCCTGCTAGGGAACCTACATAGTCCAAGTGCCCGCTAGGGAACCTAGATAGTCCAAGTACCCGTTAGCTAACCTAGATAGTCCAAGTGCCCGCTAGGTAACCTCCATAGTCCAAGTGCCCGCTAGGTAACCTCCATAGTCCAAGTGCCCGTTCGTTAACCTAGATAGTCCAAGTTCCTGTTAGCTAACCTACATAATCCAAGTGTCCGTTCGTTAACCTAGATAGTTCAAGTGCCCGCTAGGTAACCTAGACAGTCCAAGTGCCTGCTAGGTAACCTACATAGTCTAAGTGCCCGCTAGGGACCTACATATTCCAAGTGCCCGCTAGGTAACCTACATAGTCCAAGTGCCCGTTAGTTAACCTAGATAGTCAAAGTGCCTGCTAGGTAACCTAGATAGTCCAAATGCCTGCTAGGGTACCCACATAGTCCAACTGCCCGATAGGGAACCAACATAGTCCAAGTGCCCGCTAAGGGACCGACATAGTCCAAGTGACCGCTAGGGAACCTACATAGTCCAAATGCCCGTTAGGGTACCCACAGAGTCCAACTGCCCGAAAGGGAACCAACATAGTCCAAGTGCCCGCTAAGGGACCTACATAGTCCAAGTGCCCTCTAGGGAACCTGCATCGTCCAAGTGCCCGCCAGTTAACATAGAGAGTCTAAGTTCCCGCTAGTTAACCTAGATAGTCCAAGTGCCCGCTAGTTAACCTAGATCATCCAAGTGCCCGCTAGTTAACCTACATAGTCCAAGGTCCGTTAGTTAACCTATAGAGTCCAAGTGCCCTCTAGATAACCTACATAGTCCAAGGGCCCTCTAGTTAACCTCGATAGTCCAAGTGCCCGCTAGGGGACGTACATAGTCCAAGTGCCCGCTGGACAACCTAGATAGTCCAAGTGCCCGCTAGTTGACCTACATAGTCCAAGTGCCCGCTTGTTAACCTACATAGTCCAAGTGTCCGAAAGGGAACCTACGTATTCCAAGTGCCCGTTAGGGCACCTAGATAGTCCAAGTAACCATAGTGAACCTATATAGTCCAAGTGCCCTCTAGGGAAGCTACATAGTCAAAGTGCCCGCTAGGGAACCTGCATTGTACAAGTGCCCGCTAGTTAACCTAGATAGTCGAAGGGCCCCCTAGTTAACCTACATAGTCCAAGTGCCCGATAGGGAACCTACATAGTCCAAGTGCCCAATGAGGAACGTACATAGTCCAAGTGCCCGATAGGGAATCTTCATATTCCAAGTGCCCGTTAGGGAACCCAGATAGTCCAAGTGCCCATAGGGAACCTATATGGTCCAAGTGCCCTCTAGGGAAGCTACATATTCATAGTGCCCGCTAGGGAACCTGCATTTTCCAAGTGCCCGCTAGTTAACCAAGATTGTCCAAGTGTCCGCTAGTAAACCTACATAGTCCAAGTCCCCGTTAGGTAACCTAGATAGGCCAAGTGCCCGCAAGATAACCTACATAGTCCAAGTGCCCGCTAGGTAACCTAGATATTCCAAGTTCCGGTTTACTAACCTAGATAGTCCAAGTGCCCGCTAGGTAACCTACATAGTCCAAGTGCCCATTCGTTAACCTAGATAGTCCAAGTGCCCGCTAGGTAACCTATACTGTCCAAGTGCCCGCTAGGTTACCTACATAGTCCAAGTGCACGTTCGTTAACTTAGATAGTCCAAGTTGCGCTAGGTAACATACATAGTCCAAGGGCCCGCTAGGTAACCTATATAGTCCAAGTGCCCGCTAGTTAAACTATAGTCCAAGTGCCCGCTAGGTAACCTACATATTCCAAGTTCCCGCTAGGTAACCTAGATAGTCCAAGTGCCCGTTACCTAACCTAGATAGTCCAAGTGCCCATTAGGTTACCTACATAGTCCACGTGCCGGTTCGTTAACCTAGATAGTCCAAGTTCCCGCTAGGTAACCTATAGTCCAAGTGCCCGTTACCTAACCTAGATAGTCCAAGTGCCCGTTAGGCTACCTATATTGTCCAAGTGCCCGCTAGTTAACCTACATAGTCCAAGGTCCGCTAGTTAACCTAGATATTCCAAGTGCCCGCTAGTTAACCTACATAGTCCAAGGGCCCTCTAGTTAACCTAGATAGTCCAAGTGACCGCTAGAAGACGTACATAGTCCAAGTGCCCGCTAGGTAACCTAGATAGTCTAAGGGCCCGCTAGTTAACCTACATAGTCCAACTGCCCCATAGGGAACCTACATAGTCCAAGTGCCCGCTAAGGGACGAAAATAGTCCAAGTGCCCGCTAGGGAACCTGCATAGTCCAAGTGCCCGCTAGGTAACCTAGATAGTCCAAGTGCCCGCTAGTTAACCTACATAGTCCAAGTGCCCGCTGAGGAACCTACATAGTCCAAGTGTCCGAAAGGGAACCTACGTATTCCAAGTGCCCATTAGGGCACCTAGATAGTCCAAGTGCCCATAGGGAACCTATATCGTCCAAGTGCCCTCTAGGGAACCTATATAGTCAAAGTGCCCGCTAGGGAACCTGCATTGCGCAAGTGCCCTCTAGTTAACCTAGATAGTCCAAGTGCCCGCTAGGTAACCTAGATAGTCCAAGGGCCCGCTAGTTAACCTACATAGTCCAAGTGCCCAATGAGGAACCTACATAGTCCAAGTGCCCGATAGGGAATCTTCATATTCCAAGTGCCCGTTAGGGAACCCAGATAGTCCAAGTGCCCATAGGGAACCTATATGGTCCAAGTGCCCTCTAGGGAAGCTACATATTCATAGTGCCCGCTAGGGAACCTGCATTTTCCAAGTGCCCGCTAGTTAACCAAGATTGTCCAAGTGTCCGCTAGTAAACCTACATAGTCCAAGTCCCCGTTAGGTAACCTAGATAGGCCAAGTGCCCGCAAGATAACCTACATAGTCCAAGTGCCCGCTAGGTAACCTAGATATTCCAAGTTCCGGTTTACTAACCTAGATAGTCCAAGTGCCCGCTAGGTAACCTACATAGTCCAAGTGCCCATTCGTTAACCTAGATAGTCCAAGTGCCCGCTAGGTTACCTATACTGTCCAAGTGCCCGCTAGGTTACCTACATAGTCCAAGTGCACGTTCGTTAACTTAGATAGTCCAAGTTGCGCTAGGTAACATACATAGTCCAAGGGCCCGCTAGGTAACCTATATAGTCCAAGTGCCCGCTAGTTAAACTATAGTCCAAGTGCCCGCTAGGTAACCTACATATTCCAAGTTCCCGCTAGGTAACCTAGATAGTCCAAGTGCCCGTTACCTAACCTAGATAGTCCAAGTGCCCATTAGGTTACCTACATAGACCACGTGCCGGTTCGTTAACCTAGATAGTCCAAGTTCCCGCTAGGTAACCTATAGTCCAAGTGCCCGTTACCTAACCTAGATAGTCCAAGTGCCCGTTAGGCTACCTATATTGTCCAAGTGCCCGCTAGTTAACCTACATAGTCCAAGGTCCGCTAGTTAACCTAGATATTCCAAGTGCCCGCTAGTTAACCTACATAGTCCAAGGGCCCTCTAGTTAACCTAGATAGTCCAAGTGACCGCTAGAAGACGTACATAGTCCAAGTGCCCGCTAGGTAACCTAGATAGTCTAAGGGCCCGCTAGTTAACCTACATAGTCCAACTGCCCCATAGGGAACCTACATAGTCCAAGTGCCCGCTAAGGGACGAAAATAGTCCAAGTGCCCGCTAGGGAACCTGCATAGTCCAAGTGCCCGCTAGGTAACCTAGATAGTCCAAGTGCCCGCTAGTTAACCTACATAGTCCAAGTGCCCGCTGAGGAACCTACATAGTCCAAGTGTCCGAAAGGGAACCTACGTATTCCAAGTGCCCATTAGGGCACCTAGATAGTCCAAGTACCCATAGGGAACCTATATCGTCCAAGTGCCCTCTAGGGAACCTATATAGTCAAAGTGCCCGCTAGGGAACCTGCATTGCGCAAGTGCCCTCGAGTTAACCTAGATAGTCCAAGTGCCCGCTAGGTAACCTAGATAGTCCAAGGGCCCGCTAGTTAACCTACATAGTCCAAGTGCCCAATGAGGAACCTACATAGTCCAAGTGCCCGATAGGGAATCTTCATATTCCAAGTGCCTTTAGGGAACCCAGATAGTCCAAGTGCCCACTAGGTAACCTCCATAGTCCAAGTGCCCGCTAGGTAACCTCCATAGTCCAAGTGCCCGTTCGTTAACCTAGATAGTCCAAGTTCCTGTTAGCTAACCTACATAGTCCAAGTGCCCGTTCGTTAACCTAGATAGTTCAAGTGCCCGCTAGGTAACCTAGACAGTCCAAGTGCCTGCTAGGTAACCTACATAGTTCAAGTGCCCGTTTGCTAACCTAGATCGTCAAAGGGCCCGCTAGTTAACCTACATAGTCCAAGGGCCCGCTAGTTAACCTATATAGTCCAAGTGCCCGCTAGTTAACCTTCATTGTCCAAGTCCCTGATGGGGAACCTACATAGTCCAAGTATCCGCTAGGTAACCTACATAGTCCAAATGCCCGCTAGTAACGTACATAGTCCAAGTGCCCGTTAGGTAACCTAGATAGTCCAAATGCCCGCTAGGGAACCCACATAGCCCAAGTGCCCATTAGAGAACTTACATAATCAAAGCCCTGCTAGGGAACCTACGTAGTCCAAGTGCCCGCTAGGGAACCTAGATAGTCCAAGTACCCGTTAGCTAACCTAGATAGTCCAAGTGCCCGCTAGGTAACCTCCATAGTCCAAGTGCCCGCTAGGTAACCTCCATAGTCCAAGTGCCCGTTCGTTAACCTAGATAGTCCAAGTTCCTGTTAGCTAACCTACATAATCCAAGTGTCCGTTCGTTAACCTAGATAGTTCAAGTGCCCGCTAGGTAACCTAGACAGTCCAAGTGCCTGCTAGGTAACCTACATAGTCTAAGTGCCCGCTAGGGACCTACATAGTCCAAGTGCCCGCTAGGTAACCTACATAGTCCAAGTGCCCGTTAGTTAACCTAGATAGTCAAAGTGCCTGCTAGGTAACCTAGATAGTCCAAATGCCTGCTAGGGTACCCACATAGTCCAACTGCCCGATAGGGAACCAACATAGTCCAAGTGCCCGCTAAGGGACCGACATAGTCCAAGTGACCGCTAGGGAACCTACATAGTCCAAATGCCCGTTAGGGTACCCACAGAGTCCAACTGCCCGAAAGGGAACCAACATAGTCCAAGTGCCCGCTAAGGGACCTACATAGTCCAAGTGCCCGTTAGGGAACCTACATAGTCCAAGTGCCCTCTAGGGAACCTGCATCGTCCAAGTGCCCGCCAGTTAACATAGAGAGTCTAAGTTCCCGCTAGTTAACCTAGATAGTCCAAGTGCCCGCTAGTTAACCTAGATCATCCAAGTGCCCGCTAGTTAACCTACATAGTCCAAGGTCCGTTAGTTAACCTAGAGAGTCCAAGTGCCCTCTAGATAACCTACATAGTTCAAGGGCCCTCTAGTTAACCTCGATAGTCCAAGTGCCCGCTAGGGGACGTACATAGTCCAAGTGCCCGCTGGACAACCTAGATAGTCCAAGTGCCCGCTAGTTGACCTACATAGTCCAAGTGCCCGCTTGTTAACCTACATAGTCCAAGTGTCCGAAAGGGAACCTACGTATTCCAAGTGCCCGTTAGGGCACCTAGATAGTCCAAGTAACCATAGTGAACCTATATAGTCCAAGTGCCCTCTAGGGAAGCTACATAGTCAAAGTGCCCGCTAGGGAACCTGCATTGTACAAGTGCCCGCTAGTTAACCTAGATAGTCCAAGTGCCCGCTAGGTAACCTAGATAGTCGAAGGGCCCCCTAGTTAACCTACATAGTCCAAGTGCCCGATAGGGAACCTACATAGTCCAAGTGCCCAATGAGGAACGTACATAGTCCAAGTGCCCGATAGGGAATCTTCATATTCCAAGTGCCCGTTAGGGAACCCAGATAGTCCAAGTGCCCATAGGGAACCTATATGGTCCAAGTGCCCTCTAGGGAAGCTACATATTCATAGTGCCCGCTAGGGAACCTGCATTTTCCAAGTGCCCGCTAGTTAACCAAGGTTGTCCAAGTGTCCGCTAGTAAACCTACATAGTCCAAGTCCCCGTTAGGTAACCTAGATAGGCCAAGTGCCCGCAAGATAACCTACATAGTCCAAGTGCCCGCTAGGTAACCTAGATATTCCAAGTTCCGGTTTACTAACCTAGATAGTCCAAGTGCCCGCTAGGTAACCTACATAGTCCAAGTGCCCATTCGTTAACCTAGATAGTCCAAGTGCCCGCTAGGTAACCTATACTGTCCAAGTGCCCGCTAGGTTACCTACATAGTCCAAGTGCACGTTCGTTAACTTAGATAGTCCAAGTTGCGCTAGGTAACATACATAGTCCAAGGGCCCGCTAGGTAACCTATATAGTCCAAGTGCCCGCTAGTTAAACTATAGTCCAAGTGCCCGCTAGGTAACCTACATATTCCAAGTTCCCGCTAGGTAACCTAGATAGTCCAAGTGCCCGTTACCTAACCTAGATAGTCCAAGTGCCCATTAGGTTACCTACATAGTCCACGTGCCGGTTCGTTAACCTAGATAGTCCAAGTGCCCGCTAGGTAACCTACATAGTCCAAGTGCCCGCTAATTAACCTACATAGTCCAAGTGCCCGTTAGGTAACCTAGACAGTCCAAGTGCCCGCTAGGTAACCTCCATAGTCCAAGTGCCCGCTAATTAACCTATATAGTCAAAGTGCCCGCTAGGGAACCTGCATCGTCCAAGTGCCTGCTAGTTAATCTAGATAGTCCAAGTGCCCGCTAGTTAACCTACATAGTCCAAGGGCCCTCTATTTAAACTAGATAGTCCAAGTGCCCACTAGGGGACGTACATAGTCCAAGTGCCCGCTAGGTAACCTAGAAGTCTAAGGGCCCGCTAGTTAACCTACATAGTCAAACTGCCCGATATGGAACTTACATAGTCCAAGATCCCGCTAAGGGACGAACATAGTCCAAGTGCCCGCTAGAGAACCTACATAGTCCAAGTGCCCGCTAGGTAACCAAGATCGTCCAAGTGCCCGCTAGTTAACCTACATAGTCCAAGTGCCCGCTGAGGAACCTACATAGTCCAAGTGTCCGAAAGGGAACCTACGTATTCCAAGTGCCCATTAGTGCACCTAGACAGTCCAAGTGCCCATAGGGAACCTATATAGTCCAAGTGCCCTCTAGGGAACTTACATAGTCAAAGTGCCCGCTAGGGAACCTGCATTGTACAAGTGCCCTCTAGTTAACCTAGATCTTCCAAGTGCCCGCTAGGTAACCTAGGTAGTCCAAGGGCCCGCTAGTTAACCTACATAGTCCAAGTGCCCGATAGGGAACCTACATAGTCCAAGTGCCCAATGAGGAACCTACATAGTCCAAGTGCCCGATAGGGAATCTTCATATTCCAAGTGCCCGTTAGGGAACCCAGATTGTCCAAGTGCCCATAGGGAACCTATATAGTCCAAGTGCCCTCTAGGGAAGCTACATATTCATAGTGCCCGCTAGGGAACCTGCATTGTCCAAGTGCCCGCTAGTTAACCTAGATCGTCCAAGTGTCCGCTAGTAAACCTACATAGTCCAAGTTCCCGTTAGGTAACCTAGATAGGCCAAGTGCTTGCTAGTTAACCTACATAGTACATTGGCCCGCTAGTTGACCTAGATAGTCCAAGTGCCCGCTAGTTAACCTAGATAGTCAAAGTGCCCGCTAGTTAACCTCAGTAGTACAAATGTCCAATAGGGATCCTACATAATCCAAGTGCCCGCTAGGTAACCTAGATATTCCATGTTCCGGTTTGCTAACCTAGATAGTCCAAGTGCCCGCTATGTAACCTGTACTGTCCAAGTGCCCTCTAGGTTACTTACATAGTCCAAGTGCATGTTCGTTAACTTACATAGTCCAAGTCGCGGTAGGTAACCAACATAGTCTAAGGGCTGCTAGGTAACCTATATAGTCCAAGTGCCCGCTAGTTAACCTATAGTCCAAGTGCCCTCTAGGTAACTTAAACAGTCCAAGTGCCCGCTAGGTTACCTGCATAATCCAAGTGTCCGTTAGGTAACCTAGATAGTCCAAGTGCCCGCTAGGTAACCTCCATAGTCCAAGTGCCCGCTAGGTAACATCCATAATCCAAGTGCCCGTTCGTTAACCTAGAGAGTCCAAGTTCCTGTTAGCTAACCTACATAGTCCAAGTGCCCGTTCGTTAACCTAGATAGTTCAAGTGCCCGCTAGGTAACCTAGACAGTCCAAGTGCCTGCTAGGTAACCTACATAGTCCAAGTGCCCGTTTGCTAACCTAGATCGTCAAAGGGCCCGCTAGTTAACCTACATAGTCCAAGGGCCCTCTAGTTAACCTAGATAGTCCAAGCGCCCGCTAGTTAACCTACATTGTCCAAGTCCCTGATGGGGAACCTACATAGTCCAAGTATCCGCTATGTAACCTACATAGTCCAAATGCCCACTAGTAACGTACGTAGTCCAAATGCCCGTTAGGTAACCTAGATAGTACAAATGCCCGCTAGGGAACCTACATAGCCCTAGTGCCCGCTAAGTAACCTACATAGTCCAAATGCCCGCTAGAAACCTACATAGTCCAAGTGCAAGAAGGGAACCTACATAATCCAAGTGCCAGCTAGGGAACCTACATAGTCCAAATGCCCGTTAGGTAACCTAGATAGTCCAAGTGCCCGCTAGTTAACCTACATAGTCCAAGTGCCCGCTGGTTAACTTAAACAGTCCAAGTGCCCGCTAGGTTACCTGCATAGTCCAAGTGCCCGTTAGGTAACCTAGATAGTCCAAGTGCCCGCTAGGTAAACTACATAGTCCAAGTGCCCGCTAGGTAACCTAGATAGTCCAAGTACCCGTTAGCTAACCTAGATAGTCCAAGTGCCCGCTAGGTAACCTCCATAGTCCAAGTGCCCGCTAGGTAACCGCCATAGTCCAAGTGCCCTTTCGTTAACCTAGATAGTCCAAGTTCTTGTTAGCTAACCTACATAGTCCAAGTGCCCGTTCGTTAACCTAGATTGTTCAAGTGCCCGCCAGGTAACCTAGACAGTCCAAGTGCCTGCTAGGTAACCTACATAGTCCAAGTGCCCGTTTGCTAACCTAGATCGTCAAAGGGCCCGCTAGTTAACCTACATAGTCCAAGTGCCCGCTAGTTAACCTACATTGTGCAAGTACCTGATGGGGAACCTACATAGTCCAAGTATCCGCTAGGTAACCTACATAGTCCAAATGCCCGCTAGTAACGTACATAGTCCAAGTGCCCGTTAGGTAACCTAGATAGTCCAAATGCCCGCTAGGGAACACACATAGTGCAAGTGCCCGTTAGAGAACTTACATAGTCAAAGCCCTGCTAGGGAACCTACATAGTCCAAGTGCCCGCTAGGGAACCTAGATAGTCCAAGAACCCGTTAGCTAACCTAGATAGTCCAAGTGCCCGCTAGGTAACCTCCATAGTCCAAGTGCCCGCTAGGTAACCTCCATAGTCCAAGTGCCCGTTCGTTAACCTAGATAGTCTAAGTTCCTGTTAGCTAAACTACATAGTCCAAGTGCCCGTTCGTTAACCTAGATAGTTCAAGTGCCCGCTAGGTAACCTAGACAGTGCAAGTGCCTGCTAGGTAACCTACATAGTCCAAGTGCCCGCTAGGGAACCTACATAGTGCAAGTGCCCGCTAGGTAACCTACATAGTCCAAGTGCCCGTTAGTTAACCTAGATAGTCAAAGTGCCTGCTAGGTAACCTAAATAGTTCAAATGCCTGCTAGGGTACCCACATAGTCCAACTGCCCGATAGGGAACCAACATAGTCCAAGTGCCCAATGAGGAACCTACATAGTCCAAGTGCCCGATAGGGAATCTTCATATTCTAAGTGCCCGTTAGGGAACCCAGATTGTCCAAGTGCCCATAGGGAACCTATGTAGTCCAAGTTCCCTGTAGGGAAGCTACATATTCATAGTGCCCGCTAGGGAACCTGCATTGTCCAAGTGCCCGCTAGTTAACCTAGATCGTCCAAGTGTCCGCTAGTAAACCTACATAGTCCAAGTTCCCGTTAGGTAACCTAGATAGGCCAAGTGCCCGCTAGTTAACGTACATAGTACAATGGCCCGCTAGTTGACCTAGATAGTCCAAGTGCCCGCTACTTAACCTAGATAGTCAAAGTGCCCGCTAGTTAACCTAAGTAGTACAAATGTCCAATAGGGATCCTACATAATCCAAGTGCCCGCTAGGTAACCTAGATATTCCAAGTTCCGGTTTGCTAACCTAGATAGTCCAAGTGCCCGCTATGTAACCTATACTGTCCAAGTGCCCGCTAGGTTACTTACATAGTCCAAGTGCACGTTCGTTAACTTAGATAGTCCAAGTCGCGGTAGGTAACCAACATAGTCTAATGGCCGCTAGGTAACCTATATAGTCCAAGTGCCCGCTAGTTAACCTATAGTCCAAGTGCCCTCTAGGTAACTTAAACAGTCCAAGTGCCCGCTAGGTTACCTGCATAGTCCAAGTGCCCGTTAGGTAACCTAGATAGTCCAATTGCCCGCTAGGTAACCTCCATAGTCCAAGTGCCCGCTAGGTAACATCCATAGTCCAAGTGCCCGTTCGTTAACCTAGAGAGTCCAAGTTCCTGTTAGCTAACCTACATAGTCCAAGTGCCCGTTCGTTAACCTAGATAGTTCAAGTGCCCGCTAGGTAACCTAGACAGTCCAAGTGCCTGCTAGGTAACCTACATAGTCCAAGTGCCCGTTTGCTAACCTAGATCGTCAAAGGGCCCGCTAGTTAACCTACATAGTCCAAGGGCCCTCTAGTTAACCTAGATAGTCCAAGTGCCCGCTAGTTAACCTACATTGTCCAAGTCCCTGATGGGGAACCTACATAGTCCAAGTATCCGCTAGGGAACCTACATAGTCCAAATGCCCACTAGTAACGTACATAGTCCAAATGCCCGTTAGGTAACCTAGATAGTACAAATGCCCGCTAGGGAACCTACATAGCCCAAGTGCCCGCTAGGTAAACTACATAGTCCAAATGCCCGCTAGAACCCTACATAGTCCAAGTGCAAGAAGGGAACCTATATAATCCAAGTGCCCGCTAGGGAACCTACATAGTCCAAATGCCCGTTAGGTAACCTAGATAGTCCAAGTGCCCGCTAGTTAACCTACATAGTCCAAGTGCCCGCTGATTAACTTAAACAGTCCAAGTGCCCGCTAGGTTACCTGCATAGTCCAAGTGCCCGTTAGGTAACCTAGATAGTCCAAGTGCCTGCTAGGTAACCTACATAGTCCAAGTGCCCGCTAGGTAACCTAGATAGTCCAAGTACCCGTTAGCTAACCTAGATAGTCCAAGTGCCCGCTAGGTAACCTCCATAGTCCAAGTGCCCGCTAGGTAACCGCCATAGTCCAAGTGCCCGTTCGTTAACCTAGATAGTCCAAGTTCCTGTTAGCTAACCTACATAGTCCAAGTGCCCGTTCGTTAACCTAGATAGTTCAAGTGCCCGCCAGGTAACCTAGACAGTCCAAGTGCCTGCTAGGTAACCTACATAGTCCAAGTGCCCGTTTGCTAACCTAGATCGTCAAAGGGCCCGCTAGTTAACCTACATAGTCCAAGTGCCCGCTAGTTAACCTACATTGTGCAAGTACCTGATGGGGAACCTACATAGTCCAAGTATCCGCTAGGTAACCTACATAGTCCAAATGCCCGCTAGTAACGTACATAGTCCAAGTGCCCGTTAGGTAACCTAGATAGTCCAAATGCCCGCTAGGGAACACACATAGTGCAAGTGCCCGTTAGAGAACTTACATAGTCAAAGCCCTGCTAGGGAACCTACATAGTCCAAGTGCCCGCTAGGGAACCTAGATAGTCCAAGAACCCGTTAGCTAACCTAGATAGTCCAAGTGCCCGCTAGGTAACCTCCATAGTCCAAGTGCCCGCTAGGTAACCTCCATAGTCCAAGTGCCCGTTCGTTAACCTAGATAGTCTAAGTTCCTGTTAGCTAAACTACATAGTCCAAGTGCCCGTTCGTTAACCTAGATAGTTCAAGTGCCCGCTAGGTAACCTAGACAGTGCAAGTGCCTGCTAGGTTACCTACATAGTCCAAGTGCCCGCTAGGGAACCTACATAGTGCAAGTGCCCGCTAGGTAACCTACATAGTCCAAGTGCCCGTTAGTTAACCTAGATAGTCAAAGTGCCTGCTAGGTAACCTAAATAGTTCAAATGCCTGCTAGGGTACCCACATAGTCCAACTGCCCGATAGGGAACCAACATAGTCCAAGTGCCCAATGAGGAACCTACATAGTCCAAGTGCCCGATAGGGAATCTTCATATTCTAAGTGCCCGTTAGGGAACCCAGATTGTCCAAGTGCCCATAGGGAACCTATGTAGTCCAAGTTCCCTGTAGGGAAGCTACATATTCATAGTGCCCGCTAGGGAACCTGCATTGTCCAAGTGCCCGCTAGTTAACCTAGATCGTCCAAGTGTCCGCTAGTAAACCTACATAGTCCAAGTTCCCGTTAGGTAACCTAGATAGGCCAAGTGCCCGCTAGTTAACGTACATAGTACAATGGCCCGCTAGTTGACCTAGATAGTCCAAGTGCCCGCTACTTAACCTAGATAGTCAAAGTGCCCGCTAGTTAACCTAAGTAGTACAAATGTCCAATAGGGATCCTACATAATCCAAGTGCCCGCTAGGTAACCTAGATATTCCAAGTTCCGGTTTGCTAACCTAGATAGTCCAAGTGCCCGCTATGTAACCTATACTGTCCAAGTGCCCGCTAGGTTACTTACATAGTCCAAGTGCACGTTCGTTAACTTAGATAGTCCAAGTCGCGGTAGGTAACCAACATAGTCTAAGGGCCGCTAGGTAACCTATATAGTCCAAGTGCCCGCTAGTTAACCTATAGTCCAAGTGCCCTCTAGGTAACTTAAACAGTCCAAGTGCCCGCTAGGTTACCTGCATAGTCCAAGTGCCCGTTAGGTAACCTAGATAGTCCAATTGCCCGCTAGGTAACCTCCATAGTCCAAGTGCCCGCTAGGTAACATCCATAGTCCAAGTGCCCGTTCGTTAACCTAGAGAGTCCAAGTTCCTGTTAGCTAACCTACATAGTCCAAGTGCCCGTTCGTTAACCTAGATAGTTCAAGTGCCCGCTAGGTAACCTAGACAGTCCAAGTGCCTGCTAGGTAACCTACATAGTCCAAGTGCCCGTTTGCTAACCTAGATCGTCAAAGGGCCCGCTAGTTAACCTACATAGTCCAAGGGCCCTCTAGTTAACCTAGATAGTCCAAGTGCCCGCTAGTTAACCTACATTGTCCAAGTCCCTGATGGGGAACCTACATAGTCCAAGTATCCGCTAGGGAACCTACATAGTCCAAATGCCCACTAGTAACGTACATAGTCCAAATGCCCGTTAGGTAACCTAGATAGTACAAATGCCCGCTAGGGAACCTACATAGCCCAAGTGCCCGCTAGGTAAACTACATAGTCCAAATGCCCGCTAGAACCCTACATAGTCCAAGTGCAAGAAGGGAACCTATATAATCCAAGTGCCCGCTAGGGAACCTACATAGTCCAAATGCCCGTTAGGTAACCTAGATAGTCCAAGTGCCCGCTAGTTAACCTACATAGTCCAAGTGCCCGCTGATTAACTTAAACAGTCCAAGTGCCCGCTAGGTTACCTGCATAGTCCAAGTGCCCGTTAGGTAACCTAGATAGTCCAAGTGCCTGCTAGGTAACCTACATAGTCCAAGTGCCCGCTAGGTAACCTAGATAGTCCAAGTACCCGTTAGCTAACCTAGATAGTCCAAGTGCCCGCTAGGTAACCTCCATAGTCCAAGTGCCCGCTAGGTAACCGCCATAGTCCAAGTGCCCGTTCGTTAACCTAGATAGTCCAAGTTCCTGTTAGCTAACCTACATAGTCCAAGTGCCCGTTCGTTAACCTAGATAGTTCAAGTGCCCGCCAGGTAACCTAGACAGTCCAAGTGCCTGCTAGGTAACCTACATAGTCCAAGTGCCCGTTTGCTAACCTAGATCGTCAAAGGGCCCGCTAGTTAACCTACATAGTCCAAGTGCCCGCTAGTTAACCTACATTGTGCAAGTACCTGATGGGGAACCTACATAGTCCAAGTATCCGCTAGGTAACCTACATAGTCCAAATGCCCGCTAGTAACGTACATAGTCCAAGTGCCCGTTAGGTAACCTAGATAGTCCAAATGCCCGCTAGGGAACACACATAGTGCAAGTGCCCGTTAGAGAACTTACATAGTCAAAGCCCTGCTAGGGAACCTACATAGTCCAAGTGCCCGCTAGGGAACCTAGATAGTCCAAGAACCCGTTAGCTAACCTAGATAGTCCAAGTGCCCGCTAGGTAACCTCCATAGTCCAAGTGCCCGCTAGGTAACCTCCATAGTCCAAGTGCCCGTTCGTTAACCTAGATAGTCTAAGTTCCTGTTAGCTAAACTACATAGTCCAAGTGCCCGTTCGTTAACCTAGATAGTTCAAGTGCCCGCTAGGTAACCTAGACAGTGCAAGTGCCTGCTAGGTTACCTACATAGTCCAAGTGCCCGCTAGGGAACCTACATAGTGCAAGTGCCCGCTAGGTAACCTACATAGTCCAAGTGCCCGTTAGTTAACCTAGATAGTCAAAGTGCCTGCTAGGTAACCTAAATAGTTCAAATGCCTGCTAGGGTACCCACATAGTCCAACTGCCCGATAGGGAACCAACATAGTCCAAGTGCCCAATGAGGAACCTACATAGTCCAAGTGCCCGATAGGGAATCTTCATATTCTAAGTGCCCGTTAGGGAACCCAGATTGTCCAAGTGCCCATAGGGAACCTATGTAGTCCAAGTTCCCTGTAGGGAAGCTACATATTCATAGTGCCCGCTAGGGAACCTGCATTGTCCAAGTGCCCGCTAGTTAACCTAGATCGTCCAAGTGTCCGCTAGTAAACCTACATAGTCCAAGTTCCCGTTAGGTAACCTAGATAGGCCAAGTGCCCGCTAGTTAACGTACATAGTACAATGGCCCGCTAGTTGACCTAGATAGTCCAAGTGCCCGCTACTTAACCTAGATAGTCAAAGTGCCCGCTAGTTAACCTAAGTAGTACAAATGTCCAATAGGGATCCTACATAATCCAAGTGCCCGCTAGGTAACCTAGATATTCCAAGTTCCGGTTTGCTAACCTAGATAGTCCAAGTGCCCGCTATGTAACCTATACTGTCCAAGTGCCCGCTAGGTTACTTACATAGTCCAAGTGCACGTTCGTTAACTTAGATAGTCCAAGTCGCGGTAGGTAACCAACATAGTCTAAGGGCCGCTAGGTAACCTATATAGTCCAAGTGCCCGCTAGTTAACCTATAGTCCAAGTGCCCTCTAGGTAACTTAAACAGTCCAAGTGCCCGCTAGGTTACCTGCATAGTCCAAGTGCCCGTTAGGTAACCTAGATAGTCCAATTGCCCGCTAGGTAACCTCCATAGTCCAAGTGCCCGCTAGGTAACATCCATAGTCCAAGTGCCCGTTCGTTAACCTAGAGAGTCCAAGTTCCTGTTAGCTAACCTACATAGTCCAAGTGCCCGTTCGTTAACCTAGATAGTTCAAGTGCCCGCTAGGTAACCTAGACAGTCCAAGTGCCTGCTAGGTAACCTACATAGTCCAAGTGCCCGTTTGCTAACCTAGATCGTCAAAGGGCCCGCTAGTTAACCTACATAGTCCAAGGGCCCTCTAGTTAACCTAGATAGTCCAAGTGCCCGCTAGTTAACCTACATTGTCCAAGTCCCTGATGGGGAACCTACATAGTCCAAGTATCCGCTAGGGAACCTACATAGTCCAAATGCCCACTAGTAACGTACATAGTCCAAATGCCCGTTAGGTAACCTAGATAGTACAAATGCCCGCTAGGGAACCTACATAGCCCAAGTGCCCGCTAGGTAAACTACATAGTCCAAATGCCCGCTAGAACCCTACATAGTCCAAGTGCAAGAAGGGAACCTATATAATCCAAGTGCCCGCTAGGGAACCTACATAGTCCAAATGCCCGTTAGGTAACCTAGATAGTCCAAGTGCCCGCTAGTTAACCTACATAGTCCAAGTGCCCGCTGATTAACTTAAACAGTCCAAGTGCCCGCTAGGTTACCTGCATAGTCCAAGTGCCCGTTAGGTAACCTAGATAGTCCAAGTGCCTGCTAGGTAACCTACATAGTCCAAGTGCCCGCTAGGTAACCTAGATAGTCCAAGTACCCGTTAGCTAACCTAGATAGTCCAAGTGCCCGCTAGGTAACCTCCATAGTCCAAGTGCCCGCTAGGTAACCGCCATAGTCCAAGTGCCCGTTCGTTAACCTAGATAGTCCAAGTTCCTGTTAGCTAACCTACATAGTCCAAGTGCCCGTTCGTTAACCTAGATAGTTCAAGTGCCCGCCAGGTAACCTAGACAGTCCAAGTGCCTGCTAGGTAACCTACATAGTCCAAGTGCCCGTTTGCTAACCTAGATCGTCAAAGGGCCCGCTAGTTAACCTACATAGTCCAAGTGCCCGCTAGTTAACCTACATTGTGCAAGTACCTGATGGGGAACCTACATAGTCCAAGTATCCGCTAGGTAACCTACATAGTCCAAATGCCCGCTAGTAACGTACATAGTCCAAGTGCCCGTTAGGTAACCTAGATAGTCCAAATGCCCGCTAGGGAACACACATAGTGCAAGTGCCCGTTAGAGAACTTACATAGTCAAAGCCCTGCTAGGGAACCTACATAGTCCAAGTGCCCGCTAGGGAACCTAGATAGTCCAAGAACCCGTTAGCTAACCTAGATAGTCCAAGTGCCCGCTAGGTAACCTCCATAGTCCAAGTGCCCGCTAGGTAACCTCCATAGTCCAAGTGCCCGTTCGTTAACCTAGATAGTCTAAGTTCCTGTTAGCTAAACTACATAGTCCAAGTGCCCGTTCGTTAACCTAGATAGTTCAAGTGCCCGCTAGGTAACCTAGACAGTGCAAGTGCCTGCTAGGTAACCTACATAGTCCAAGTGCCCGCTAGGGAACCTACATAGTGCAAGTGCCCGCTAGGTAACCTACATAGTCCAAGTGCCCGTTAGTTAACCTAGATAGTCAAAGTGCCTGCTAGGCCACCTAAATAGTTCAAATGCCTGCTAGGGTACCCACATAGTCCAACTGCCCGATAGGGAACCAACATAGTCCAAGTGCCCAATGAGGAACCTACATAGTCCAAGTGCCCGATAGGGAATCTTCATATTCTAAGTGCCCGTTAGGGAACCCAGATTGTCCAAGTGCCCATAGGGAACCTATATAGTCCAAGTTCCCTGTAGGGAAGCTACATATTCATAGTGCCCGCTAGGGAACCTGCATTGTCCAAGTGCCCGCTAGTTAACCTAGATCGTCCAAGTGTCCGCTAGTAAACCTACATAGTCCAAGTTCCCGTTAGGTAACCTAGATAGGCCAAGTGCCCGCTAGTTAACGTACATAGTACAATGGCCCGCTAGTTGACCTAGATAGTCCAAGTGCCCGCTACTTAACCTAGATAGTCAAAGTGCCCGCTAGTTAACCTAAGTAGTACAAATGTCCAATAGGGATCCTACATAATCCAAGTGCCCGCTAGGTAACCTAGATATTCCAAGTTCCGGTTTGCTAACCTAGATAGTCCAAGTGCCCGCTATGTAACCTATACTGTCCAAGTGCCCGCTAGGTTACTTACATAGTCCAAGTGCACGTTCGTTAACTTAGATAGTCCAAGTCGCGGTAGGTAACCAACATAGTCTAAGGGCCGCTAGGTAACCTATATAGTCCAAGTGCCCGCTAGTTAACCTATAGTCCAAGTGCCCTCTAGGTAACTTAAACAGTCCAAGTGCCCGCTAGGTTACCTGCATAGTCCAAGTGCCCGTTAGGTAACCTAGATAGTCCAATTGCCCGCTAGGTAACCTCCATAGTCCAAGTGCCCGCTAGGTAACATCCATAGTCCAAGTGCCCGTTCGTTAACCTAGAGAGTCCAAGTTCCTGTTAGCTAACCTACATAGTCCAAGTGCCCGTTCGTTAACCTAGATAGTTCAAGTGCCCGCTAGGTAACCTAGACAGTCCAAGTGCCTGCTAGGTAACCTACATAGTCCAAGTGCCCGTTTGCTAACCTAGATCGTCAAAGGGCCCGCTAGTTAACCTACATAGTCCAAGGGCCCTCTAGTTAACCTAGATAGTCCAAGTGCCCGCTAGTTAACCTACATTGTCCAAGTCCCTGATGGGGAACCTACATAGTCCAAGTATCCGCTAGGGAACCTACATAGTCCAAATGCCCACTAGTAACGTACATAGTCCAAATGCCCGTTAGGTAACCTAGATAGTACAAATGCCCGCTAGGGAACCTACATAGCCCAAGTGCCCGCTAAGTAACCTACATAGTCCAAATGCCCGCTAGAACCCTACATAGTCCAAGTGCAAGAAGGGAACCTACATATTCCAAGTGCCCGCTAGGGAACCTACATAGTCCAAATGCCCGTTAGGTAACCTAGATAGTCCAAGTGCCCGCTAGTTAACCTACATAGTCCAAGTGCCCGCTGATTAACTTAAACAGTCCAAGTGCCCGCTAGGTTACCTGCATAGTCCAAGTGCCCGTTAGGTAACCTAGATAGTCCAAGTGCCCGCTAGGTAACCTACATAGTCCAAGTGCCCGCTAGGTAACCTAGATAGTCCAAGTACCCATTAGCTAACCTAGATAGTCCAAGTGCCCGCTAGGTAACCTCCATAGTCCAAGTGCCCGCTAGGTAACCGCCATAGTCCAAGTGCCCGTTCGTTAACCTAGATAGTCCAAGTTCCTTTTAGCTAACCTACATAGTCCAAGTGCCCGTTCGTTAACCTAGATAGTTCAAGTGCCCGCCAGGTAACCTAGACAGTCCAAGTGCCTGCTAGGTAACCTACATAGTCCAAGTGCCCGTTTGCTAACCTAGATCGTCAAAGGGCCCGCTAGTTAACCTACATAGTCCAAGTGCCCGCTAGTTAACCTACATTGTGCAAGTACCTGATGGGGAACCTACATAGTCCAAGTATCCGCTAGGTAACCTACATAGTCCAAATGCCCGCTAGTAACGTACATAGTCCAAGTGCCCGTTAGGTAACCTAGATAGTCCAAATGCCCGCTAGGGAACACACATAGTGCAAGTGCCCGTTAGAGAACTTACATAGTCAAAGCCCTGCTAGGGAACCTACATAGTCCAAGTGCCCGCTAGGGAACCTAGATAGTCCAAGAACCCGTTAGCTAACCTAGATAGTCCAAGTGCCCGCTAGGTAACCTCCATAGTCCAAGTGCCCGCTAGGTAACCTCCATAGTCCAAGTGCCCGTTCGTTAACCTAGATAGTCTAAGTTCCTGTTAGCTAAACTACATAGTCCAAGTGCCCGCTAGTTAACCTACATAGTCCAAGTGTCCGAAAGGGTACCTACGTTTTCCAAGTGCCCATTAGGGCACCTAGATAGTCCAAGTGCCCATAGGGAACCTATATCGTCCAAGTGCCCTCTAGGGAACCTATATAGTCAAAGTGCCCGCTAGGGAACCTGCATTGCGCAAGTGCCCTCTAGTTAACCTAGATAGTCCAAGTGCCCGCTAGGTAACCTAGATAGTCCAAGGGCCCGCTAGTTAACCTACATAGTCCAAGTGCCCAATGAGGACCCTACATAGTCCAAGTGCCCGATAGGGAATCTTCATATTCCAAGTGCCTTTAGGGAACCCAGATAGTCCAAGTGCCCGCTAGGTAACCTCCATAGTCCAAGTGCCCGCTAGGTAACCTCCATAGTCCAAGTGCCCGTTCGTTAACCTAGATAGTCCAAGTTCCTGTTAGCTAACCTACATAGTCCAAGTGCCCGTTCGTTAACCTAGATAGTTCAAGTGCCCGCTAGGTAACCTAGACAGTCCAAGTGCCTGCTAGGTAACCTACATAGTTCAAGTGCCCGTTTGCTAACCTAGATCGTCAAAGGGCCCGCTAGTTAACCTACATAGTCCAAGGGCCCGCTAGTTAACCTATATAGTCCAAGTGCCCGCTAGTTAACCTTCATTGTCCAAGTCCCTGATGGGGAACCTACATAGTCCAAGTATCCGCTAGGTAACCTACATAGTCCAAATGCCCGCTAGTAACGTACATAGTCCAAGTGCCCGTTAGGTAACCTAGATAATCCAAATGCCCGCTAGGGAACCCACATAGCCCAAGTGCCCATTAGAGAACTTACATAATCAAAGCCCTGCTAGGGAACCTACATAGTCCAAGTGCCCGCTAGGGAACCTAGATAGTCCAAGTACCCGTTAGCTAACCTAGATAGTCCAAATGCCCGCTAGGTAACCTCCATAGTCCAAGTGCCCGCTAGGTAACCTCCATAGTCCAAGTGCCCGTTCGTTAACCTAGATAGTCCAAGTTCCTGTTAGCTAACCTACATAATCCAAGTGTCCGTTCGTTAACCTAGATAGTTCAAGTGCCCGCTAGGTAACCTAGACAGTCCAAGTGCCCGCTAGGTAACCTACATAGTCTAAGTGCCCGCTAGGGACCTACATAGTCCAAGTGCCCGCAAGGTTACCTACATAGTCCAAGTGCCCGTTAGTTAACCTAGATAGTCAAAGTGCCTGCTAGGTAACCTAGATAGTCCAAATGCCTGCTAGGGTACCCACATAGTCCAACTGCCCGATAGGGAACCAACATAGTCCAAGTGCCCGCTAAGGGACCGACATAGTCCAAGTGACCGCTAGGGAACCTACATAGTCCAAATGCCCGTTAGGGTACCCACAGAGTCCAACTGCCCGAAAGGGAACCAACATAGTCCAAGTGCCCGCTAAGGGACCTACATAGTCCAAGTGCCCGTTAGGGAACCTACATAGTCCAAGTGCCCTCTAGGGAACCTGCATCGTCCAAGTGCCCGCCAGTTAACATAGAGAGTCTAAGTTCCCGCTAGTTAACCTAGATAGTCCAAGTGCCCGCTAGTTAACCTAGATCATCCAAGTGCCCGCTAGTTAACCTACATAGTCCAAGGTCCGTTAGTTAACCTAGAGAGTCCAAGTGCCCTCTAGATAACCTACATAGTCCAAGGGCCCTCTAGTTAACCTCGATAGTCCAAGTGCCCGCTAGGGGACGTACATAGTCCAAGTGCCCGCTGGACAACCTAGATAGTCCAAGTGCCCGCTAGTTGACCTACATAGTCCAAGTGCCCGCTTGTTAACCTACATAGTCCAAGTGTCCGAAAGGGAACCTACGTATTCCAAGTGCCCGTTAGGGCACCTAGATAGTCCAAGTAACCATAGTGAACCTATATAGTCCAAGTGCCCTCTAGGGAAGCTACATAGTCAAAGTGCCCGCTAGGGAACCTGCATTGTACAAGTGCCCGCTAGTTAACCTAGATAGTCCAAGTGCCCGCTAGGTAACCTAGATAGTCGAAGGGCCCCCTAGTTAACCTACATAGTCCAAGTGCCCGATAGGGAACCTACATAGTCCAAGTGCCCAATGAGGAACGTACATAGTCCAAGTGCCCGATAGGGAATCTTCATATTCCAAGTGCCCGTTAGGGAACCCAGATAGTCCAAGTGCCCATAGGGAACCTATATGGTCCAAGTGCCCTCTAGGGAAGCTACATATTCATAGTGCCCGCTAGGGAACCTGCATTTTCCAAGTGCCCGCTAGTTAACCAAGATTGTCCAAGTGTCCGCTAGTAAACCTACATAGTCCAAGTCCCCGTTAGGTAACCTAGATAGGCCAAGTGCCCGCAAGATAACCTACATAGTCCAAGTGCCCGCTAGGTAACCTAGATATTCCAAGTTCCGGTTTACTAACCTAGATAGTCCAAGTGCCCGCTAGGTAACCTACATAGTCCAAGTGCCCATTCGTTAACCTAGATAGTCCAAGTGCCCGCTAGGTAACCTATACTGTCCAAGTGCCCGCTAGGTTACCTACATAGTCCAAGTGCACGTTCGTTAACTTAGATAGTCCATGTTGCGCTAGGTAACATACATAGTCCAAGGGCCCGCTAGGTAACCTATATAGTCCAAGTGCCCGCTAGTTAAACTATAGTCCAAGTGCCCGCTAGGTAACCTACATATTCCAAGTTCCCGCTAGGTAACCTAGATAGTCCAAGTGCCCGTTACCTAACCTAGATAGTCCAAGTGCCCATTAGGTTACCTACATAGTCCACGTGCCGGTTCGTTAACCTAGATAGTCCAAGTTCCCGCTAGGTAACCTATAGTCCAAGTGCCCGTTACCTAACCTAGATAGTCCAAGTGCCCGTTAGGCTACCTATATTGTCCAAGTGCCCGCTAGTTAACCTACATAGTCCAAGGTCCGCTAGTTAACCTAGATATTCCAAGTGCCCGCTAGTTAACCTACATAGTCCAAGGGCCCTCTAGTTAACCTAGATAGTCCAAGTGACCGCTAGAAGACGTACATAGTCCAAGTGCCCGCTAGGTAACCTAGATAGTCTAAGGGCCCGCTAGTTAACCTACATAGTCCAACTGCCCCATAGGGAACCTACATAGTCCAAGTGCCCGCTAAGGGACGAAAATAGTCCAAGTGCCCGCTAGGGAACCTGCATAGTCCAAGTGCCCGCTAGGTAACCTAGATAGTCCAAGTGCCCGCTAGTTAACCTACATAGTCCAAGTGCCCGCTAGTTAACCTACATAGTCCAAGTGTCCGAAAGGGAACCTACGTATTCCAAGTGCCCATTAGGGCACCTAGATAGTCCAAGTGCCCATAGGGAACCTATATCGTCCAAGTGCCCTCTAGGGAACCTATATAGTCAAAGTGCCCGCTAGGGAACCTGCATTGCGCAAGTGCCCTCTAGTTAACCTAGATAGTCCAAGTGCCCGCTAGGTAACCTAGATAGTCCAAGGGCCCGCTAGTTAACCTACATAGTCCAAGTGCCCAATGAGGAACCTACATAGTCCAAGTGCCCGATAGGGAATCTTCATATTCCAAGTGCCTTTAGGGAACCCAGATAGTCCAAGTGCCCGCTAGGTAACCTCCATAGTCCAAGTGCCCGCTAGGTAACCTCCATAGTCCAAGTGCCCGTTCGTTAACCTAGATAGTCCAAGTTCCTGTTAGCTAACCTACATAGTCCAAGTGCCCGTTCGTTAACCTAGATAGTTTAAGTGCCCGCTAGGTAACCTAGACAGTCCAAGTGCCTGCTAGGTAACCTACATAGTTCAAGTGCCCGTTTGCTAACCTAGATCGTCAAAGGGCCCGCTAGTTAACCTACATAGTCCAAGGGCCCGCTAGTTAACCTATATAGTCCAAGTGCCCGCTAGTTAACCTTCATTGTCCAAGTCCCTGATGGGGAACCTACATAGTCCAAGTATCCGCTAGGTAACCTACATAGTCCAAATGCCCGCTAGTAACGTACATAGTCCAAGTGCCCGTTAGGTAACCTAGATAGTCCAAATGCCCGCTAGGGAACCCACATAGCCCAAGTGCCCATTAGAGAACTTACATAATCAAAGCCCTGCTAGGGAACCTACATAGTCCAAGTGCCCGCTAGGGAACCTAGATAGTCCAAGTACCCGTTAGCTAACCTAGATAGTCCAAGTGCCCGCTAGGTAACCTCCATAGTCCAAGTGCCCGCTAGGTAACCTCCATAGTCCAAGTGCCCGTTCGTTAACCTAGATAGTCCAAGTTCCTGTTAGCTAACCTACATAATCCAAGTGTCCGTTCGTTAACCTAGATAGTTCAAGTGCCCGCTAGGTAACCTAGACAGTCCAAGTGACTGCTAGGTAACCTACATAGTCTAAGTGCCCGCTAGGGACGTACATAGTCCAAGTGCCCGCTAGGTAACCTACATAGTCCAAGTGCCCGTTAGTTAACCTAGATAGTCAAAGTGCCTGCTAGGTAACCTAGATAGTCCAAATGCCTGCTAGGGTACCCACATAGTCCAACTGCCCGATAGGGAACCAACATAGTCCAAGTGCCCGCTAAGGGACCGACATAGTCCAAGTGACCGCTAGGGAACCTACATAGTCCAAATGCCCGTTAGGGTACCCACAGAGTCCAACTGCCCGAAAGGGACCTACATAGGGAACCTACATAGTCCAAGTGCCCGCTAAGGGACCTACATAGTCCAAGTGCCCGTTAGGGAACCTACATAGTCCAAGTGCCCTCTAGGGAACCTGCATCGTCCAAGTGCCCGCCAGTTAACATAGAGAGTCTAAGTTCCCGCTAGTTAACCTAGATAGTCCAAGTGCCCGCTAGTTAACCTAGATCATCCAAGTGCCCGCTAGTTAACCTACATAGTCCAAGGTCCGTTAGTTAACCTAGAGAGTCCAAGTGCCCTCTAGATAACCTACATAGTCCAAGGGCCCTCTAGTTAACCTCGATAGTCCAAGTGCCCGCTAGGGGACGTACATAGTCCAAGTGCCCGCTGGACAACCTAGATAGTCCAAGTGCCCGCTAGTTGACCTACATAGTCCAAGTGCCCGCTTGTTAACCTACATAGTCCAAGTGTCCGAAAGGGAACCTACGTATTCCAAGTGCCCGTTAGGGCACCTAGATAGTCCAAGTAACCATAGTGAACCTATATAGTCCAAGTGCCCTCTAGGGAAGCTACATAGTCAAAGTGCCCGCTAGGAAACCTGCATTGTACAAGTGCCCGCTAGTTAACCTAGATAGTCCAAGTGCCCGCTAGGTAACCTAGATAGTCCAAGGGCCCGCTAGTTAACCTACATAGTCCAAGTGCCCAATGAGGACCCTACATAGTCCAAGTGCCCGATAGGGAATCTTCATATTCCAAGTGCCTTTAGGGAACCCAGATAGTCCAAGTGCCCGCTAGGTAACCTCCATAGTCCAAGTGCCCGCTAGGTAACCTCCATAGTCCAAGTGCCCGTTCGTTAACCTAGATAGTCCAAGTTCCTGTTAGCTAACCTACATAGTCCAAGTGCCCGTTCGTTAACCTAGATAGTTCAAGTGCCCGCTAGGTAACCTAGACAGTCCAAGTGCCTGCTAGGTAACCTACATAGTTCAAGTGCCCGTTTGCTAACCTAGATCGTCAAAGGGCCCGCTAGTTAACCTACATAGTCCAAGGGCCCGCTAGTTAACCTATATAGTCCAAGTGCCCGCTAGTTAACCTTCATTGTCCAAGTCCCTGATGGGGAACCTACATAGTCCAAGTATCCGCTAGGTAACCTACATAGTCCAAATGCCCGCTAGTAACGTACATAGTCCAAGTGCCCGTTAGGTAACCTAGATAATCCAAATGCCCGCTAGGGAACCCACATAGCCCAAGTGCCCATTAGAGAACTTACATAATCAAAGCCCTGCTAGGGAACCTACATAGTCCAAGTGCCCGCTAGGGAACCTAGATAGTCCAAGTACCCGTTAGCTAACCTAGATAGTCCAAGTGCCCGCTAGGTAACCTCCATAGTCCAAGTGCCCGCTAGGTAACCTCCATAGTCCAAGTGCCCGTTCGTTAACCTAGATAGTCCAAGTTCCTGTTAGCTAACCTACATAATCCAAGTGTCCGTTCGTTAACCTAGATAGTTCAAGTGCCCGCTAGGTAACCTAGACAGTCCAAGTGCCCGCTAGGTAACCTACATAGTCTAAGTGCCCGCTAGGGACCTACATAGTCCAAGTGCCCGCAAGGTTACCTACATAGTCCAAGTGCCCGTTAGTTAACCTAGATAGTCAAAGTGCCTGCTAGGTAACCTAGATAGTCCAAATGCCTGCTAGGGTACCCACATAGTCCAACTGCCCGATAGGGAACCAACATAGTCCAAGTGCCCGCTAAGGGACCGACATAGTCCAAGTGACCGCTAGGGAACCTACATAGTCCAAATGCCCGTTAGGGTACCCACAGAGTCCAACTGCCCGAAAGGGAACCAACATAGTCCAAGTGCCCGCTAAGGGACCTACATAGTCCAAGTGCCCGTTAGGGAACCTACATAGTCCAAGTGCCCTCTAGGGAACCTGCATCGTCCAAGTGCCCGCCAGTTAACATAGAGAGTCTAAGTTCCCGCTAGTTAACCTAGATAGTCCAAGTGCCCGCTAGTTAACCTAGATCATCCAAGTGCCCGCTAGTTAACCTACATAGTCCAAGGTCCGTTAGTTAACCTAGAGAGTCCAAGTGCCCTCTAGATAACCTACATAGTCCAAGGGCCCTCTAGTTAACCTCGATAGTCCAAGTGCCCGCTAGGGGACGTACATAGTCCAAGTGCCCGCTGGACAACCTAGATAGTCCAAGTGCCCGCTAGTTGACCTACATAGTCCAAGTGCCCGCTTGTTAACCTACATAGTCCAAGTGTCCGAAAGGGAACCTACGTATTCCAAGTGCCCGTTAGGGCACCTAGATAGTCCAAGTAACCATAGTGAACCTATATAGTCCAAGTGCCCTCTAGGGAAGCTACATAGTCAAAGTGCCCGCTAGGGAACCTGCATTGTACAAGTGCCCGCTAGTTAACCTAGATAGTCCAAGTGCCCGCTAGGTAACCTAGATAGTCGAAGGGCCCCCTAGTTAACCTACATAGTCCAAGTGCCCGATAGGGAACCTACATAGTCCAAGTGCCCAATGAGGAACGTACATAGTCCAAGTGCCCGATAGGGAATCTTCATATTCCAAGTGCCCGTTAGGGAACCCAGATAGTCCAAGTGCCCATAGGGAACCTATATGGTCCAAGTGCCCTCTAGGGAAGCTACATATTCATAGTGCCCGCTAGGGAACCTGCATTTTCCAAGTGCCCGCTAGTTAACCAAGATTGTCCAAGTGTCCGCTAGTAAACCTACATAGTCCAAGTCCCCGTTAGGTAACCTAGATAGGCCAAGTGCCCGCAAGATAACCTACATAGTCCAAGTGCCCGCTAGGTAACCTAGATATTCCAAGTTCCGGTTTACTAACCTAGATAGTCCAAGTGCCCGCTAGGTAACCTACATAGTCCAAGTGCCCATTCGTTAACCTAGATAGTCCAAGTGCCCGCTAGGTAACCTATACTGTCCAAGTGCCCGCTAGGTTACCTACATAGTCCAAGTGCACGTTCGTTAACTTAGATAGTCCAAGTTGCGCTAGGTAACATACATAGTCCAAGGGCCCGCTAGGTAACCTATATAGTCCAAGTGCCCGCTAGTTAAACTATAGTCCAAGTGCCCGCTAGGTAACCTACATATTCCAAGTTCCCGCTAGGTAACCTAGATAGTCCAAGTGCCCGTTACCTAACCTAGATAGTCCAAGTGCCCATTAGGTTACCTACATAGTCCACGTGCCGGTTCGTTAACCTAGATAGTCCAAGTTCCCGCTAGGTAACCTATAGTCCAAGTGCCCGTTACCTAACCTAGATAGTCCAAGTGCCCGTTAGGCTACCTATATTGTCCAAGTGCCCGCTAGTTAACCTACATAGTCCAAGGTCCGCTAGTTAACCTAGATATTCCAAGTGCCCGCTAGTTAACCTACATAGTCCAAGGGCCCTCTAGTTAACCTAGATAGTCCAAGTGACCGCTAGAAGACGTACATAGTCCAAGTGCCCGCTAGGTAACCTAGATAGTCTAAGGGCCCGCTAGTTAACCTACATAGTCCAACTGCCCCATAGGGAACCTACATAGTCCAAGTGCCCGCTAAGGGACGAAAATAGTCCAAGTGCCCGCTAGGGAACCTGCATAGTCCAAGTGCCCGCTAGGTAACCTAGATAGTCCAAGTGCCCGCTAGTTAACCTACATAGTCCAAGTGCCCGCTAGTTAACCTACATAGTCCAAGTGTCCGAAAGGGAACCTACGTATTCCAAGTGCCCATTAGGGCACCTAGATAGTCCAAGTGCCCATAGGGAACCTATATCGTCCAAGTGCCCTCTAGGGAACCTATATAGTCAAAGTGCCCGCTAGGGAACCTGCATTGCGCAAGTGCCCTCTAGTTAACCTAGATAGTCCAAGTGCCCGCTAGGTAACCTAGATAGTCCAAGGGCCCGCTAGTTAACCTACATAGTCCAAGTGCCCAATGAGGAACCTACATAGTCCAAGTGCCCGATAGGGAATCTTCATATTCCAAGTGCCTTTAGGGAACCCAGATAGTCCAAGTGCCCGCTAGGTAACCTCCATAGTCCAAGTGCCCGCTAGGTAACCTCCATAGTCCAAGTGCCCGTTCGTTAACCTAGATAGTCCAAGTTCCTTTTAGCTAACCTACATAGTCCAAGTGCCCGTTCGTTAACCTAGATAGTTTAAGTGCCCTCTAGGTAACCTAGACAGTCCAAGTGCCTGCTAGGTAACCTACATAGTTCAAGTGCCCGTTTGCTAACCTAGATCGTCAAAGGGCCCGCTAGTTAACCTACATAGTCCAAGGGCCCGCTAGTTAACCTATATAGTCCAAGTGCCCGCTAGTTAACCTTCATTGTCCAAGTCCCTGATGGGGAACCTACATAGTCCAAGTATCCGCTAGGTAACCTACATAGTCCAAATGCCCGCTAGTAACGTACATAGTCCAAGTGCCCGTTAGGTAACCTAGATAGTCCAAATGCCCGCTAGGGAACCCACATAGCCCAAGTGCCCATTAGAGAACTTACATAATCAAAGCCCTGCTAGGGAACCTACATAGTCCAAGTGCCCGCTAGGGAACCTAGATAGTCCAAGTACCCGTTAGCTAACCTAGATAGTCCAAGTGCCCGCTAGGTAACCTCCATAGTCCAAGTGCCCGCTAGGTAACCTCCATAGTCCAAGTGCCCGTTCGTTAACCTAGATAGTCCAAGTTCCTGTTAGCTAACCTACATAATCCAAGTGTCCGTTCGTTAACCTAGATAGTTCAAGTGCCCGCTAGGTAACCTAGACAGTCCAAGTGACTGCTAGGTAACCTACATAGTCTAAGTGCCCGCTAGGGACGTACATAGTCCAAGTGCCCGCTAGGTAACCTACATAGTCCAAGTGCCCGTTAGTTAACCTAGATAGTCAAAGTGCCTGCTAGGTAACCTAGATAGTCCAAATGCCTGCTAGGGTACCCACATAGTCCAACTGCCCGATAGGGAACCAACCTAGTCCAAGTGCCCGCTAAGGGACCGACATAGTCCAAGTGACCGCTAGGGAACCTACATAGTCCAAATGCCCGTTAGGGTACCCACAGAGTCCAACTGCCCGAAAGGGACCTACATAGGGAACCTACATAGTCCAAGTGCCTGCTAAGGGACCTACATAGTCCAAGTGCCCGTTAGGGAACCTACATAGTCCAAGTGCCCTCTAGGGAACCTGCATCGTCCAAGTGCCCGCCAGTTAACATAGAGAGTCTAAGTTCCCGCTAGTTAACCTAGATAGTCCAAGTGCCCGCTAGTTAACCTAGATCATCCAAGTGCCCGCTAGTTAACCTACATAGTCCAAGGTCCGTTAGTTAACCTAGAGAGTCCAAGTGCCCTCTAGATAACCTACATAGTCCAAGGGCCCTCTAGTTAACCTCGATAGTCCAAGTGCCCGCTAGGGGACGTACATAGTCCAAGTGCCCGCTGGACAACCTAGATAGTCCAAGTGCCCGCTAGTTGACCTACATAGTCCAAGTGCCCGCTTGTTAACCTACATAGTCCAAGTGTCCGAAAGGGAACCTACGTATTCCAAGTGCCCGTTAGGGCACCTAGATAGTCCAAGTAACCATAGTGAACCTATATAGTCCAAGTGCCCTCTAGGGAAGCTACATAGTCAAAGTGCCCGCTAGGAAACCTGCATTGTACAAGTGCCCGCTAGTTAACCTAGATAGTCCAAGTGCCCGCTAGGTAACCTAGATAGTCGAAGGGCCCCCTAGTTAACCTACATAGTCCAAGTGCCCGATAGGGAACCTACATAATCCAAGTGCCCAATGAGGAACGTACATAGTCCAAGTGCCCGATAGGGAATCTTCATATTCCAAGTGCCCGTTAGGGACCCAGATAGTCCAAGTGCACATAGGGAACCTATATGGTCCAAGTGCCCTCTAGGGAAGCTACATATTCATAGTGCCCGCTAGGGAACCTGCATTTTCCAAGTGCCCGCTAGTTAACCAAGATTGTCCAAGTGTCCGCTAGTAAACCTACATAGTCCAAGTCCCCGTTAGGTAACCTAGATAGGCCAAGTGCCCGCAAGATAACCTACATAGTCCAAGTGCCCGCTAGGTAACCTAGATATTCCAAGTTCCGGTTTACTAACCTAGATAGTCCAAGTGCCCGCTAGGTAACCTACATAGTCCAAGTGCCCATTCGTTAACCTAGATAGTCCAAGTGCCCGCTAGGTAACCTATACTGTCCAAGTGCCCGCTAGGTTACCTACATAGTCCAAGTGCACGTTCGTTAACTTAGATAGTCCAAGTTGCGCTAGGTAACATACATAGTCCAAGGGCCCGCTAGGTAACCTATATAGTCCAAGTGCCCGCTAGTTAAACTATAGTCCAAGTGCCCGCTAGGTAACCTACATATTCCAAGTTCCCGCTAGGTAACCTAGATAGTCCAAGTGCCCGTTACCTAACCTAGATAGTCCAAGTGCCCATTAGGTTACCTACATAGTCCACGTGCCGGTTCGTTAACCTAGATAGTCCAAGTGCCCGCTAGGTAACCTACATAGTACAAGTGCCCGCTAATTAACCTACATAGTCCAAGTGCCCGTTAGGTAACCTAGAGTGTCCATGTGCCCGCTAGGTAACCTCCATAGTCCAAGTGCCCGCTAATTAACCTATATAGTCCAAGTGCCCGCTAGGGAACCTGCATCGTCCAAGTGCCCGCTAGTTAATCTAGATAGTCCAAGTGCCCGCTAGTTAACCTACATAGTCCAAGGGCCCTCTATTTAAACTAGATAGTCCAAGTGCCCACTAGGGGACGTACATAGTCCAAGTGCCCGCTAGGTAACCTAGAAGTCTAAGGGCCCGCTAGTTAACCTACATAGTCAAACTGCCCGATATGGAACTTACATAGTCCAAGATCCCGCTAAGGGACGAACATAGTCCAAGTGCCCGCTAGGGAACCTACATAGTCCAAGTGCCCGCTAGGTAACCAAGATCGTCCAAGTGCCCGCTAGTTAACCTACATAGTCCAAGTGCCCGCTGAGGAACCTACATAGTCCAAGTGTCCGAAAGGGAACCTACGTATTCCAAGTGCCCATTAGGGCACCTAGACAGTCCAAGTGCCCATAGGGAACCTATATAGTCCAAGTGCCCTCTAGGGAACTTACATAGTCAAAGTGCCCGCTAGGGAACCTGCATTGTACAAGTGCCCTCTAGTTAACCTAGATCTTCCAAGTGCCCGCTAGGTAACCTAGGTAGTCCAAGGGCCCGCTAGTTAACCTACATAGTCCAAGTGCCCGATAGGGAACCTACATAGTCCAAGTGCCCAATGAGGAACCTACATAGTCCAAGTGCCCGATAGGGAATCTTCATATTCCAAGTGCCCGTTAGGGAACCCAGATAGTCCAAGTGCCCATAGGGAACCTACATAGTCCAAGTGCCCTCTAGGGAAGCTACATATTCATAGTGCCCGCTAGGGAACCTGCATTGTCCAGTGCCCGCTAGTTAACCTAGATCGTCCAAGTGTCCGCTAGTAAACCTACATAGTCCAAGTTCCCGTTAGGTAACCTAGATAGGCCAAGTGCCCGTTACCTAACCTAGATAGTCCAAGTGCCCGTTAGGTTACCTACATAGTCCAAGTGCCCGCTAATTAACCTATATAGTCCAAGTGCCCGTTAGGTAACCTAGACAGTCCAAGTGCCCGCTAGGTAACCTCCATAGTCCAAGTGCCCGCTAATAAACCTATATAGTCCATTGCCCGCTAGGGAACCTGCATCGTCCAAGTGCCCGCTAGTTAATCTAGATAGTCCAAGTGCCCGCTAGTTAAGCTAGATAGTACAAGTGGCCGCTAGTTAACCTAGATCGTCCAAGTGCCCGCTAGTTAACCTACATAGTCCAAGGTCCGCTAGTTAACCTAGATATTCCAAGTGCCCGCTAGTTAACCTACATAGTCCAAGGGCCCTCTATTTAACCTAGATAGTTCAAGAGCCCGCTAGGGGACATACATAGTCCAAGTGCCCGCTAGGTAACCTAGATAGTCTAAGGGCCCGCTAGTTAACCTACATAGTCCAACTGCCTGATAGGGAACCTACATAGTCCAAGTGCCCGCTAAGGTACGAACATAGTCCAAGGGCCCGCTAGGGAACCTACATAGTCCAAGTGCCTGCTAGGTAACCTAGATAGTCCAAGTGCCCGCTAGGGAACCTACATAGTCCAAGTGCCCGCTAGGTAAGCTAGATAGTCCAAGTGCCCGCTAGTTAACCTACATAGTCCAAGTGCCCGCTGAGGAACCTACATAGTCCAAGTGTCCAAAAGGGAACCTACGTATTCCAACTGCCCATTAGGGCACCTAGATAGTCCAAGTGCCCTCTAGGGAACCTACATAGTCAAAGTGCCCGCTAGGGAACCTGCATTGTACAAGTGCCCTCTAGTTAACCTAGATAGTCCAAGTGCCCGCTAGGTAACCTAGATAGTCCAAGGGCCCGCTAGTTAACCTACATAGTCCAAGTCCCCAATGAGGAAACTACAGAGTCCAAGTGCCCGATAGGGAATCTTCATATTCCAAGTGCCCGTTAGGGAACCCAGATTGTCCAAGTGCCCATAGGGAACCTATATAGTCCAAGTTCCCTCTGGGGAAGCTACATATTCATAGTGCCCGCTAGGGAACCTGCATTGTCCAAGTGCCCGCTAGTTAACCTAGATCGTCCAAGTGTCCGCTAGTAAACCTACTTAGTCCAAGTTCCCGTTAGGTAACCTAGATAGGCCAAGTGCCCGCTAGTTAACCTACATAGTACAATGGCCCGCTAGTTGACCTAGATAGTCCAAGTGCCCGCTAGTTAACCTACATAGTCAAAGGGCCCGCTAGTTAACCTAAGTAGTACAAATGTCCGATAGGGATCCTACATAGTCCAAGTGCCCGCTAGGTAACCTAGATATTCCAAGTTCCGGTTTGCTAACCTAGATAGTCCAAGTGCCCGCTAGGTAACCTACGTAGTTCAAGTGCCCATTCGTTAACTTAGATAGTCCAAGTCGCGGTAGGTAACCAACATAGTCCAAGGGCCGCTAGGTAACCTATATAGTCCAAGTGCCCGCTAATTAACCTATAGTCCAAGTGCCCTCTAGGTAACCTACATATTCCAAGTTCCCGCTAGGTAACCTAGATAGTCCAAGTGCCCGTTACCTAACCTAGATAGTCCAAGTGCCCGTTAGGTTAACTACATAGTCCACGTGCCCGTTCGTTAACCTAGATCGTCCAATTGCCCGCTAGGTAACCTACATAGTCCAAGTGCCCGTTTGCTAACCTAGATCGTCAAAGGGCCCACTAGTTAACCTACATAGTCCAAGGGCCCTCTAGTTATCCTAGATAGTCCAAGTGCCCGCTAGTTAACCTACATTGTCCATGTCCCTGATGGGGAACCTACATAGTCCAAGTATCCGCTAGGTAACCTACATAGTCCAAATGCCCGCTAGTAACGTACATAGTCCAAGTGCCCGTTAGGTAACCTAGATAGTCCAAAGGCCCGCTAGGGAACACACATAGTCCAAGTGCCCGTTAGAGAACTTACATAGTCAAAGCCCTGCTAGGGAACCTACATAGTCCAAGTGCCCGCTAGGGAACCTAGATAGTCCACGTACCCGTTAGCTAACCTAGATAGTCCAAGTGCCCGCTAGGTAACCTCCATAGTCCAAGTGCCCGCTAGGTAACCTCCATATTCCAAGTGCCTGTTCTTTAACCTATATAGTCCAAGTTCCTGTTAGCTAACCTACATAGTCCAAGTGCCCGTTCGTTAACCTAGATAGTTCAAGTGCCCGCTAGGTAACCTAGACAGTCCAAGTGCCTGCTAGGTAACCTACATAGTCCAAGTGCCCAATGAGGAACCTACATAGTCCACGTGCCCGATAGGGAAACTTCATATTCCAAGTGCCCGTTAGGGAACCCAGATAGTCCAAGTGCCCATAGGGAACCTATATGGTCCAAGTGCCCTCTAGGGAAGCTACATATTCATAGTGCCCGCTAGGGAACCTGCATTGTCCAAGTGCCCGCTAGTTAACCAAGATTGTCCAAGTGTCCGCTAGTAAACCTACATAGTCCAAGTTCCCGTTAGGTAACCTAGATAGTCCAAGTGCCCGCTAGTAACCTACATAGTCCAAGTGCCCGCTGAGGAACCTACATAGTCCAAGTGTCCGAAAGGGAACCTACGTATTCCAAGTGCCCGTTAGGGCACCTAGATAGTCCAAATAACCATAGGGAACCTATATAGTCCAAGTGCCCTCTAGGGAAGCTACATAGTCAAAGTGCCCGCTAGGGAACCTGCATTGTACAAGTGCCCGCTAGTTAACCTAGATAGTCCAAGTGCCCGCTAGGTAACCTAGATAGTCGAAGGGCCCGCTAGTTAACCTACATAGTCCAAGTGCCCGATACGGAACCTACATAGTCCAAGTGCCCAATGAGGAACCTACATAGTCCAAGTGCCCGATAGGGAATCTTCATATTCCAAGTGCCCGTTAGGGTACCCAGATAGTCCAAGTGCCCATAGGGAACCTATATGGTCCAAGTGCCCTCTAGGGAAGCTACATATTCATAGTGCCCGCTAGGGAACCTGCATTGTCCAAGTGCACGCTAGTTAACCAAGATTGTCCAAGTGTCAGCTAGTAAACCTACATAGTCCAAGTTCCCGTTAGGTAACCTAGATAGGCCAAGTGCCCGTTACCTAACCTAGATAGTCCAAGTGCCCGTTAGGTTACCTACATAGTCCATGTGCCGGTTCGTTAACCTAGATAGTCCAAGTGCCCGCTAGGCAACCTACATAGTCCAAGTGCCCGCTAATTAACCTACATAGTCCAAGTGCCCGTTAGGTAACCTAGACAGTCCAAGTGCCCGCTAGGTAACCTCCATAGTCCAAGTGCCCGCTAATAAACCTATATAGTCCATGTGCCCGCTAGGGAACCTGCATCGTCCAAGTGCCCGCTAGTTAATCTAGATAGTCCAAGTGCCCGCTAGTTAAGCTAGATAGTACAAGTGGCCGCTAGTTAACCTAGATCGTCCAAGTGCCCGCTAGTTAACCTACATAGTCCAAGGTCCGCTAGTTAACCTAGATATTCCAAGTGCCCGCTAGTTAACCTACATAGTCCAAGGGCCCTCTATTTAACCTAGATAGTCCAAGTGCCCGCTAGGGGACGTACATAGTCCAAGTGCCCGCTAGGTAACCTAGATAGTCTAAGGGCCCGCTAGTTAACCTACATAGTCCAACTGCCTGATAGGGAACCTACATAGTCCAAGTGCCCGCTAAGGTACGAACATAGTCCAAGGGCCCGCTAGGGAACCTACATAGTCCAAGTGCCTGCTAGGTAACCTAGATAGTCCAAGTGCCCGCTAGGGAACCTACATAGTCCAAGTGCCCGCTAGGTAAGCTAGATAGTCCAAGTGCCCGCTAGTTAACCTACATAGTCCAATTGCCCGCTGAGGAACCTACATAGTCCAAGTGTCCAAAAGGGAACCTACGTATTCCAACTGCCCATTAGGGCACCTAGATAGTCCAAGTGCCCTCTAGGGAACCTACATAGTCAAAGTGCCCGCTAGGGAACCTGCATTGTACAAGTGCCCTCTAGTTAACCTAGATAGTCCAAGTGCCCGCTAGGTAACCTAGATAGTCCAAGGGCCCGCTAGTTAACCTACATAGTCCAAGTGCCCAATGAGGAACCTACATAGTCCAAGTGCCCGATAGGGAATCTTCATATTCCAAGTGCCCGTTAGGGAATCCAGATTGTCCAAGTGCCCATAGGGAACCTATATAGTCCAAGTTCCCTCTGGGGAAGCTACATATTCATAGTGCCCGCTAGGGAACCTGCATTGTCCAAGTGCCCGCTAGTTAACCTAGATCGTCCAAGTGTCCGCTAGTAAACCTACTTAGTCCAAGTTCCCGTTAGGTAACCTAGATAGGCCAAGTGCCCGCTAGTTAACCTACATAGTACAATGGCCCGCTAGTTGACCTAGATAGTCCAAGTGCCCGCTAGTTAACCTACATAGTCAAAGGGCCCGCTAGTTAACCTAAGTAGTACAAATGTCCGATAGGGATCCTACATAGTCCAAGTGCCCGCTAGGTAACCTAGATATTCCAAGTTCCGGTTTGCTAACCTAGATAGTCCAAGTGCCCGCTAGGTAACCTACGTAGTTCAAGTGCCCATTCGTTAACTTAGATAGTCCAAGTCGCGGTAGGTAACCAACATAGTCCAAGGGCCCGTTAGGTAACCTAGATAGTCCAAATGCCCGCTAGGGAACCCACATAGTCCAAGTGCCCGTTAGAGAACTTACATAGTCAAAGCCCTGCTATGGAACCTACATAGTCCAAGTGCCCGCTAGGTAACCTAGATAGTCCAAGTGCCCGTTAGGTTAACTATATAGTCCACGTGCCCGTTCGTTAACCTAGATCGTCCAATTGCCCGCTAGGTAACCTCCATAGTCCAAGGGCCGGCTAGGTAACCTTTAGAATCCAAGTGCCCGCTAGGTAATCTAGATAGTCCAGGTGCCCGTTAGGTAACCTAGATAGTCCAAGTGCCCGCTAGTTAACCTACATAGTCCAAGTGCCCCCTGGTTAACTTAAACAGTCCAAGTGCCCGCTAGGTTACCTGCATAGTCCAAGTGCCCGTTAGGTAACCTAGATAGTCCAAGTGCCCGCTACGTAACCTACATAGTCCAAGTGCCCGCTAGGTAACCTAGATAGTCCAAGTACCCGTTAGCTAACCTAGATAGTCCAAGTGCCCGCTAGGTAACCTCCATAGTCCAAGTGCCCGCTAGGTAACCTCCATAGTCCAAGTGCCCGTTCATTAACCTAGATAGTCCAAGTTCCTGTTAGCTAACCTACATAGTCCAAGTGCCATTTCGTTAACCTAGATAGTTCAAGTGCCCGCTAGGTAACCTAGACAGTCCAAGTGCCTGCTAGGTAACCTACATAGTCCAAGTGCCCGTTTGCTAACCCTAGATCGTCAAAGGGCCCACTAGTTAACCTACATAGTCCAAGGGCCCTCTAGTTAACCTAGATAGTCCAAGTGCCCGCTAGTTAACCTACATTGTCCAAGTCCCTGATGGGGAACCTACATAGTCCAAGTATCCGCTAGGTAACCTACATAGTCCAAATGCCCGCTAGTAACGTACATAGTCCAAGTGCCCGTTAGTTAACCTAGATAGTCCAAATGCCCGCTAGGGAACACACATAGTCCAAGTGCCCGTTAGAGAACTTACATAGTCAAAGCCCTGCTAGGGAACCTACATAGTCCAAGTGCCCGCTAGGGAACCTAGATAGTCCACGTACCCGTTAGCTAACCTAGATAGTCCAAGTGCCCGCTAGGTAACCTCCATAGTCCAAGTGCCCGCTTGGTAACCTCCATATTCCAAGTGCCTGTTCTTTAACCTATATAGTCCAAGTTCCTGTTAGCTAACCTACATAGTCCAAGTGCCCGTTCGTTAACCTAGATAGTTCAAGTGCCCGCTAGGTAACCTAGACAGTCCAAGTGCCTGCTAGGTAACCTACATAGTCCAAGTGCCCAATGAGGAACCTACATAATCCACGTGCCCGAAGGGAAACTTCATATTCCAAGTGCCCGTTAGGGAACCCAGATAGTCCAAGTGCCCATAGGGAACCTATATGATCCAAGTGCCCTCTAGGGAAGCTACATATTCATAGTGCCCGCTAGGGAACCTGCATTGTCCAAGTGACCGCTAGTTAACCTAGATCGTCCAAGGGTCCGCTAGTAAACCTACATAGTCCAAGTTCCCGTTAGGTAACCTAGATAGGCCAAGTGCCCGCTAGTTAACCTAGATAGTCAAAGTGCCCGCTAGTTAACCTAAGTAGTACAAATGTCCAATAGGGATCCTACATAATCCAAGTGCCCGCTAGGTAACCTAGATATTCCAAGTTCCGGTTTGCTAACCTAGATAGTCCAAGTGCCCGCTATGTAACCTATACTGTCCAAGTGCCCGCTAGGTTACTTACATAGTCCAAGTGCACGTTCGTTAACTTAGATAGTCCAAGTCGCGGTAGGTAACCAACATAGTCTAAGGGCCGCTAGGTAACCTATATAGTCCAAGTGCCTGCTAGTTAACCTATAGTCCAAGTGCCCTCTAGGTAACTTAAACAGTCCAAGTGCCCGCTAGGTTACCTGCATAGTCCAAGTGCCCGTTAGGTAACCTAGATAGTCCACGTGCCCGCTAGGTAACCTCCATAGTCCAAGTCCCCGCTAGGTAACATCCATAGTCCAAGTGCCCGTTCGTTAACCTAGATAGTCCAAGTTCCTGTTAGCTAACCTACATAGTCCAAGTGCCCGTTCGTTAACCTAGATAGTTCAAGTGCCCGCTAGGTAACCTAGACAGTCCAAGTGCCTGCTAGGTAACCTACATAGTCCAAGTGCCCGTTTGCTAACCTAGATCGTCAAAGGGCCCGCTAGTTAACCTCCATAGTCCAAGGGCCCTCTAGTTAACCTAGATAGTCCAAGTGTCCGCTAGTTAACCTACATTGTCCAAGTCCCTGATGGGGAACGTACATAGTCCAAGTATCCGCTAGGTAACCTACATAGTCCAAATGCCCACTAGTAACGTACGTAGTCCAAATGCCCGTTAGGTAACCTAGATAGTCCAAATGCCCGCTAGGGAACCTACATAGCCCATGTGCCCGCTAGGTAACCTACATAGTTCAAATGCCCGCTAGAAACCTACATAGTCCAAGTGCAAGAAGGGAACCTACGTAATACAAGTTCCCGCTAGGGAACCTACATAGTCCAAATGCCCGTTAGGTAACCTAGATAGTCCAAATGCCCGCTAGGGTACCCACATAGTCTAAGTGCCCGCGAGGTAACCTACATTGTCCAAGTGCCCATTCATTAACCTAGATTTTCCAAGTGCCCTCTGGTAACCTAGACTGTCCAATTGCCTGCTTGGTTACCTACATAGTCCACGTGCCCGTTCGTTAACCTAGATAGTACAAGAGCAGGCTAGTTAACCTACATAGTCCAAGGGCCCGCTAGTTAACCTAGATAGTCCAAGTGCCCGTTAGTTAACCTACATTGTCCAAGTCCCCGATTGGGAACCTACATAGTCCAAGTATCCGCTAGGTAACCTACATAGTCCAAATGCCCGCTAGTAACGTACATAGTCCAAGTGCCCGTTAGGTAACCTAGATAGTCCAAATGCCCGCTAGGGAACCCACATAGTCCAAGTGCCCGTTAGAGAACTTACATAGTCAAAGCCCTGCTAGGGAACCTACATAGTCCAAGTGCCCGCTAGGTAACCTAGATAGTCCAAGTACCCGTTAGCTAAACTAGATAGTCCAAGTGTCCGCTAGGTAACCTCCATAGTCCAAGTGCCCGCTAGGTAACCTCCATAGTCCAAGTGCCCGTTCGTTAACCTAGATAGTCCAAGTTCCTGTTAGCTAACCTACATAGTCCAAGTGCCCGTTCGTTAACCTAGATAGTTCAAGTGCCCGCTAGGTAACCTAGACAGTCCAAGTGCCTGCTAGGTAACCTACATAGTCCAAGTGCCCGTTTGCTAACCTAGATCGTCAAAGGGCCCGCTAGTTAACCTACATAGTCCAAGTGCCCGATAGGTAACCAACATAGTCCAAGTGCCCAATGAGGAACCTACATAGTCCACGTGCCCGATAGGGAAACTTCATATTCCAAGTGCCCGTTAGGGAAACCAGATAGTCCAAGTGCCCATAGGGAACCTATATGGTCCAAGTGCCCTCTAGGGAAGCTACATATCCATAGTGCCCGCTAGGGAACCTGCATTGTCCAAGTGCCCGCTCGTTAACCAAGATTGTCCAAGTGACCGCTAGTAAACCTACATAGTCCAAGTTCCCGTTAGGTAACCTAGATAGGCCAAGTGCCCGCAAGGTAACCTACATAGTCCAAGTGCCCGCTAGGTAACCTAGATATTCCAAGTTCCAGTTTACTAACCTAGATAGTCCAAGTGCCCGCTAGGTAACCTACATAGTCCAAGTGCCCATTCGTTAACCTAGATAGTCCAAGTGCCCGCTAGGTAACCTATACTGTCCAAGTGCCCGCTAGGTTACCTACATAGTCCAAGTGCACGTTCGTTAACTTAGATAGTCCAAGTCGCGCTAGGTAACCTATATAGTCCAAGGGCCCGCTAGGTAACCTATATAGTCCAAGTGCCCGCTAGTTAAACTATAGTCCAAGTGCCCGCTAGGTAACCTACATATTCCAAGTTCTCGCTAGGTAACCTAGATAGTCCAAGTGCCCGTTACCTAACCTACATAGTCCAAGTGCCCGTTAGGTTACCTACATAGTCCACGTGCCGGTTGGTTAACCTAGATAGTCAAAGTGCCCGCTAGGTAACCTACATAGTCCAAGTGCCCGCTAATTAACCTACATAGTCCAAGTGCCCATTAGGTAACCTAGACAGTCCAAGTGCCCGCTAGGTAACCTCCATAGTCCAAGTGCCCGCTAATCAACCTATATAGTCCAAGTGCCCGCTAGGGAACCTGCATCGTCCAAGTGCCCGCTAGTTAATCTAGATAGTCCAAGTGCCCGCTAGTTAAGCTAGATAGTCCAAGTGGCCGCTAGTTAACCTAGATCGTCCAAGTGCCCGCTAGTTAACCTACATAGTCCAAGGTCCGCTAGTTAACCTAGATATTCCAAGTGCCCGCTAGTTAACCTTCATAGTCCAAGGGTCCTCTATTTAACCTAGATAGTCCAAGTGCCCGCCTGGGGACGTACATAGTCCAAGTGCACGCTAGGTAACCTAGATAGTCTAAGGGCCCGCTAGTTAACCTACATAGTCAAACTGCCCCATAGGGAACCTACATAGTCCAAGTGCCCGCTAAGGGACGAACATAGTCCAAGTGCCCGCTAGGGAACCTACATAATCCAAGTGCCCGCTAGGTAACCTAGATAGTCCAAGTGCCCGCTAGTTAACCTACATAGTCCAAGTGCCCGCTGAGGAACCTACATAGTCCAAGTGTCCGAAAGGGAACCTACGTATTCCAAGTGCCCATTAGGGCACCTAGATAGTCCAAGTGCCCATAGGGAACCTATATAGTCCAAGTGCCCTCTAGGGAACCTACATAGTCAAAGTGCCCGCTAGGGAACCTGCATTGTACAAGTGCCCTCTAGTTAACCTAGATAGTCCAAGTGCCCGCTAGGTAACCTAGATAGTCCAAGGGCCCGCTAGTTAACCTACATAGTCCAAGTGCCCAATGAGGAACCTACATAGTCCAAGTGCCCGATAGGGAATCTTCATATTCCAAGTGCCCGTTAGGGAACCCAGATTGTCCAAGTGCCCATAGGGAACCTATATAGTCCAAGTTCCCTCTAGGGAAGCTACATATTCATAGTGCCCGCTAGGGAACCTGCATTGTCCAAGTGCCCGCTAGTTAACCTAGATCGTCCAAGTGTCCGCTAGTTAACCTACATTGTCCAAGTCCCTGATGGGGAACCTACATAGTCCAAGTATCCGCTAGGTAACGTCCAAATGCCCGCTAGTAACGTACATAGTCCAAGTGCCCGTTAGGTAACCTAGATAGTCCAAATGCCCGCTAGGGAACCCACATAGTCCAAGTGCCCGTTAGAGAACTTACATAGTCAAAGCCCTGCTAGGGAACCTACATAGTCCAAGTGCCCGCTAGGTAACCTAGATAGTCCAAGTACCCGTTAGCTAACCTAGATAGTCCAAGTGTCCGCTAGGTAACCTCCATAGTCCAAGTGCCCGTTCGTTAACCTAGATAGTCCAAGTTCCTGTTAGCTAACCTACATAGTCCAAGTGCCCGTTCGTTAACCTAGATAGTTCAAGTGCCCGCTAGGTAACCTACACAGTCCAAGTGCCTGCTAGGTAACCTACATAGTCCAAGTGCCCGTTTGCTAACCTAGATCGTCAAAGGGCCCACTAGTTAACCTACATAGTCCAAGGGCCCTCTAGTTAACCTAGATAGTCCAAGTGTCTGCTAGTTAACCTACATTGTCCAAGTCCCTGATGGGGAACCTACATAGTCCAAGTATCCGCTAGTTAACATACATAGTCCAAATGCCCACTAGTAACGTACGTAGTCCAAATGCCCGTTAGGTAACCTAGATAGTCCAAATGCCCGCTAGAAACCTACATAGTCCAAGTGCAAGAAGGGAACCTACATAATCCAAGTGCCCGCTAGGGAACCTACATAGTCCAAATGCCCGTTAGGTAACCTAGATAGTCCAAATGCCCGCTAGGGTACCCACATAGTCTAAGTGCCCGCGAGGTAACCTACATAGTCCAAGAGCCGATTCATTAACCTAGATTTTCCAAGTGCCCTCTAGGTAACCTAGACTGTCCAAGTGCCCGCTTGGTTACCTACATAGTCCACGTGCCCGTTCGTTAACCTAGATAGTACAAGAGCCCGCTAGTTAACCTACATAGTGCAAGGGCCCGCTAGTTAACCTAGATAGTCCAAGTGCCCGCTAGTTAACCTACATTGTCCAAGTCCCTGATGGGGAACCTACATAGTCCAAGTATCCGCTAGGTAACCTACATAGTCCAAATGCCCGCTAGTAACATACATAGTCCAAGTGCCCGTTAGGTAACCTAGATAGTCCAAATGCCCGCTAGGGAACCCACATAATCCAAGTGCCCGTTAGAGACCTTACATAGTCAAAGCCCTGCTAGGGAACCTACATAGTCCAAGTGCCCGCTAGGGAACCTAGATAGTCCAAGTACCCGTTAGCTAACCTAGATAGTCCAAGTGCCCGCTAGGTAACCTCCATAATCCAAGTGCCCGTTCGTTAACCTAGATAGTCCAAGTTCCTGTTAGCTAACCTACATAGTCCAAGTGCCCGTTCGTTAACCTAGATAGTTCAAGTGCCCGCTAGGTAACCTAGACAGTCCAAGTGCCTGCTAGGTAACCTACATAGTCCAAGTGCCCGCTAGGTAACCTACATAGTCCAAGTGCCCGCTAGTTAACCTAGATAGTCCAAGTGCCCGCTAGTTAACCTACATTGTCCAAGTCCCTGATGGGGAACCTACATAGTCCAAGTATCCGCTAGGTAACCTACATAGTCCAAATGACCGCTAGTAACGTACATAGTCCAAGTGCCCGTTAGAGAACTTACATAGTCAAAGCCCTGCTAGGGAACCTACATAGTCCAAGTGCCCGCTAGGGAACCTAGATAGTCCAAGTACCCGTTAGCTAACCTAGATAGTCCAAGTGCCCGCTAGGTAACCTCCATAGTCCAAGTGCCCGTTCGTTAACCTAGATAGTCCAAGTTCCTGTTAGCTAACCTACATAGTCCAAGTGCCTGTTCGTTAACCTAGATAGTTCAAGTGCCCGCTAGGTAACCTAGACAGTCGAAGTGCCTGCTAGGTAACCTACATAGTCCAGTGCCCGCTAGGGAACCTACATAGTCCAAGTGCCCGTTAGTTAACCTAGATAGTCAAAGTGCCTTCTAGGTAACCTAGATAGTCCAAATGCCCGCTAGGATACCCACATAGTCCAACTGCCCGATAGGGAACCAACATAGTCCAAGTGCCCGCTAAGGGACCTACATAGTCCAAGTGCCCGTTAGGGAACTTACATAGTCCAAGTGCCCTCTAGGGAACCTGCATCGTCTATGTGCCCGCTAGTTAACCTAGATAGTCCAAGTGCTCGCTAGTTAGCATAGATCATCCAAGTGCCCGCTAGTTAACCTACATAGTCCAAGGTCCGTTAGTTAACCTAGATAGTCCAAGTGCCCTCTAGTTAACCTACATAGTCCAAGGGCCCTCTAGTTAACCTCGATAGTCCAAGTGCCCGCTAGGGGACGTACATAGTCCAAGTGCCCGCTGGGCAACCTAGATAGTCCAAGTGCCCGCTAGATTACCTACATAGTCCAAGTGCCCGCTGAGGAACCTACATAGTCCAAGTGTCCGAAAGGGAACCTACGTATTCCAAGTGCCCGTTAGGGCACCTAGATAGTCCAAGTAACCATAGGGAACCTATATCGTCCAAGTGCCCTCTAGGGAAGCTACATAGTCAAAGTGCCCGCTAGGGAACCTGCATTGTATAAGTGCCCGCTAGTTAACCTAGATAGTCCAAGTGCCCACTAGGTAACCTAGATAGTCGAAGGGCCCGCTAGTTAACCTACATAGTCCAAGTCCCCGATAGGGAACCTACATAGTCCGAGTGCCCAATGAGGAACCTACATAGTCCAAGTGCCCGATAGGGAATCTTCATATTCCAAGTGCCCGTTAGGGAACCCAGATAGTCCAAGTGCCCATAGGGAACCTATATGGTCCAAGTGCCCTCTAGGGAAGCTACATATTCATAGTGCCCGCTAGGGAACCGGCATCGTCCAAGTGCCCGCTAGTTAACCAAGATCGTCCAAGTGTCCGCTAGTAAACCTACATAGTCCAAGTTCCCGTTAGGTAACCTAGATAGGCCAAGTGCCCGCAAGGTAACGTACATAGTCCAAGTGCCCGCTAGGTAACCTAGATATTCCAAGTTCCGGTTTGCTAACCTAGATAGTCCAAGTGCCCGCTAGGTAACCTACATAGTTCAAGTGCCCATTCGTTAACCTAGATAGTCCAAGTGCCCGCTACGTAACCTATACTGTCCAAGAGCCCGCTAGGTTACGTACATAGTCCAAGTGCACGTTCGTTAACTTAGATAGTCCAAGTCGCGCTAGGTAACCTACATAGTCCAAAGGCCCGCTAGGTAACCTATATAGTCCAAGTGCCCGCTATTTAAACTATAGTCCAAGTGCCCGCTAGGTAACCTACATATTCCAAGTTCCCGCTAGGTAACCAAGGTAGTCCAAGTGCCCGTTACCTAACCTAGATAGTCCAAGTGCCCGTTAGGTTACCTACATAGTCCAAGTGCCCGCTAATTAACCTACATAGTCCAAGTGCTTTTAGGTAACCTAGACAGTCCAAGTGCCCGATAGTTAACCTCCATAGTCCTAGTGCCCGCTAATTAACCTATATAGTCCAAGTGCCCGCTAGGGAACCTGCATCATCCAAGTGCCCGCTAGTTAATCTAGATAGTCCAAGTGCCCGCTAGTTAAGCTAGATAGTCCAAGTGGCCGCTAGTTAACCTAGATCGTCCAAGTTCCCGCTAGTTAACCTAGATCGCCCAAGTGCCCGCTAGTTAACCTACATAGTCCAAGGTCCGCTAGTTAACCTAGATATTCCAAGTGCCCGCTAGTTAACCTACATAGTCCAAGGGTCCTCTAGTTAACCTAGATAGTCCAAGTGCCCACTAGGGGAAGTACATAGTCCAAGTGCCCGCTAGGTAACCTAGATAGTCTAAGGGCCCGCTAGTTAACCTACATAGTCCAACTGCCCGATAGGGAACCTACATAGTCCAAGCGATCGCTAAGGGACGAACATAGTCCAAGTGCCCGCTAGGGAACCTACATAGTCCAAGTGCCCGCTGAGGAACCTACATAGTCCAAGTGTCCGAAAGGGAACCTACGTATTCCAAGTGCCCATTAGGGCACCTAGATAGTCCAAGTGCCCATAGGGAACCTATATAGTCCAAGTGCCCTCTAGGGAACTTACATAGTCAAAGTGCCCGCTATGGTACCTGCATTGTACAAGTGCCCTCTAGTTAACCTAGATAGTCCAAGTGCCCGCTAGGTAACCTAGATTGTCCAAGGGCCTGCTAGTTAACCTACAAAGTCCAAGTGCCCGATAGGGAACCTACATAGTCCAAGTGCCCAATGAGGAACCTACATAGTCCAAGTGCCCGATAGGGAATCTTCATATTCCAAGTGCCCGTTAGGGAACCCAGATAGTCCAAGTGCCCATAGGGAACCTACATAGTCCAAGTGCCCTCTAGGGAAGCTACATATTCATAGTGCCCGCTAGGGAACCTGCATTGTCCAAGTGCCCACTAGGTAACCTAGATCGTCCAAGTGTCCGCTAGTAAACCTACATAGTCCAAGTTCCCGTTAGTTAACCTAGATAGGCCAAGTGCCCGCTAGTTGACCTACATAGTACAATGGCCCGCTAGTTGACCTACATAGTTCAAGTGCCCGCTAGTTAACCTAGATAGTCAAAGTGCCCGCTAGTTAACCTAAGTAGTACAAATGTCCGATAGGGATCCTACATAGTCCAAGTGCCCGCTAGGTAACCTAGATATTCCAAGTTCCGGTTTGCTAACCTAGATAGTCCAAGTGCCCGCTAGGTAACCTACATAGTCCAAGTGCCCATTCGTTAACCTAGATATTCCATGTGCCCGCTAGGTAACCTATACTGTCCAAGTGCCTGCTAGGTTACCTACATAGTCCAAGTGCACGTTCGTTAACTTAGATAGTCCAAGTCGCGCTAGGTAACCTACATAGTCCAAGGGCCACTAGGTAACCTATAGTCCAAGTGTCCTCTAGGTAACCTACATATTCCAAGTTCCCGCTAGGTAACCTAGATAGTCAAAGTGCCTGTTACCTAACCTAGATAGTCCATGTGCCCGTGAGGTTACCTACATAGTCCACGTGCCCGTTCGTTAACCTAGATAGTACAATTGCCCGCTAGGTAACCTACATAGTCCAAGAGCCGGCAGGTACCTTAGACAGTTCAAGTGCCCGCTAGGTAACCTACATAGTCCAAGTGCCCGCTAGGTAACCTAGATAGTCCAAGTACCCGTTAGCTAACCTAGATAGTCCAAGTGCCCGCTAGTTAACCTAGATAGTCAAAGTGCCCGCTAGTTAACCTAAGTAGTACAAATGTCCGATAGGGATCCTACATAGTCCAAGTGCCCGCTAGGTAACCTAGATATTCCAAGTTCTGGTTTGCTAACCTAGATAGTCCAAGTGCCCGCTAGGTAACCTACGTAGTACAAGTGCCCATTCGTTAACCTAGATAGTCCAAGTGCCTGCTAGTTAACCTATACTGTCCAAGTGCCCGCTAGGTTACTTACATAGTCCTAGTGCACTTTCGTTAACTTAGATAGTCCAAGTCGCGGTAGGTAACCAACATAGTCCAAGGGCCGCTAGGTAACCTATATAGTCCAAGTGCCCGCTAGTTAGCCTATAGTCCAAGTGCCCTCTAGGTAACCTACATATTCCATGTTTCCGCTAGGTAACCTAGATAGTCCAAGTGCCCGCTACCTAACCTAGATTGTCCAAGTGCCCATTAGGTTACCTACATAGTCCACGTGCCCGTTCGTTAACCTAGATAGTCCAATTGCCCGCTAGGTAACCTACATAGTCCAAGGGCCGGCTAGGTAACCTTTAGAATCCAAGTGCCCACTAGGTAATCTAGATAGTCCAGGTGCCCGTTAGGTAACCTAGATAGTCCAAGTGCCCGCTAGTTAACCTACACAGTCCAAGTGCCCGCTGGTTAACTTAAACAGTCCAAGTGCCCGCTAGGTTACCTACATAGTCCAAGTGCCCGTTAGGTAACCTAGATAGTCCAAGTGCCCGTTAGGTAACCTCCATAGTCCAAGTGCCCGTTCGTTAACCTAGATAGTCCAAGTTCCTGTTAGCTAACCTACATAGTCCAAGTGTCCGTTCGTTAACCTAGATAGTTCAAGTGCCCGCTAGGTAACCTAGACAGTCCAAGTGCCTGCTAGGTAACCTACATAGTCTAAGTGCCCGCTAGGGACCTACATAGTCCAAGTGCCCGCTAGGTAACCTACATAGTCCAAGTGCCCGTTAGTTAACCTAGATAGTCAAAGTGCCTGCTAGGTAACCTAGATAGTCCAAATGCCTGCTAGGGTACCCACATAGTCCAACTGCCCGATAGGGAACCAACATAGTCCAAGTGCCCGCTAAGGGACCGACATAGTCCAAGTGACCGCTAGGGAACCTACATAGTCCAAATGCCCGTTAGGGTACCCACAGAGTCCAACTGCCCGATAGGGAACCAACATAGTCCAAGTGCCCGCTAAGGGACCTACATAGTCCAAGTGCCCGTTAGGGAACCTACATAGTCCAAGTGCCCTCTAGGGAACCTGCATCGTCCAAGTGCCCGCCAGTTAACATAGAGAGTCTAAGTTCCCGCTTGTTAACCTAGATAGTCCAAGTGCCCGCTAGTTAACATAGATCGTCCAAGTGCCCGCTAGTTAACCTACATAGTCCAAGGTCCGTTAGTTAACCTAGATAGTCCAAGTGCCCTCTAGATAACCTACATAGTCCAAGGGCCCTCTAGTTAACCTCGATAGTCCAAGTGCCCGCTAGGGGACGTACATAGTCCAAGTGCCCGCTGGACAACCTAGATAGTCCAAGTGCCCGCTAGTTAACCTACATAGTCCAAGTGCCCGCTGAGGAACCTACATAGACGAAGTGTCCGAAAGGGAACCTACGTATTCCAAGTGCCCGTTAGGGCACCTAGATAGTCCAAGTAACCATAGGGAACCTATATAGTCCAAGTGCCCTCTAGGGAACCTACATAGTCAAAGTGCCCGCTAGGGAACCTGCATTGTACAAGTGCCCGCTAGTTAACCTAGATAGTCCAAGTGCCCGCTAGGTAACCTAGATAGTCGAAGGGCCCGCTAGTTAACCTACATAGTCCAAGTGCCCGATAGGGAACCTACATAGTCCAAGTGCCCAATGAGGAACCTACATAGTCCAAGTGCCCGGTAGGGAATCTTCATATTCCAAGTGCCCGTTAGGGAACCCAGATAGTCCAAGTGCCCATAGGGAACCTATATGGTCAAAGTGCCCTCTAGGGAAGCTACATATTCATAGTGCCCGCTAGGGAACCTGCATTGTCTAAGTGCCCGCTAGTTAACCAAGATTGTCCAAGTGTCCGCTAGTAAACCTACATAGTCCAAGTTCCCGTTAGGTAACCTAGATAGGCCAAGTGCCCGCAAGGTAACCTACATAGTCCAAGTGCCCGCTAGGTAACCTAGATATTCCAAGTTCCGGTTTACTAACCTAGATAGTCCAAGTGCCCGGTAGGTAACCTACATAGTCCAAGTGCCCATTCGTTAACCTAGATAGTCCAAGTGCCCGCTAGGTAACCTATACTGTCCAAGTGCCCGCTAGGTTACCTACATAGTCCAAGTGCACGTTCGTTAACTTAGATAGTCCAAGTTGCGCTAGGTAACATACATAGACCAGGGGCCCGCTAGGTAACCTATCTAGTCCAAGTGCCCGCTAGTTAAACTATAGTCCAAGTGCCCGCTAGGTAACCTACATATTCCAAGTTCCCGCTAGGTAACCTAGATAGTCCAAGTGCCCGTTACCTAACCTAGATAGTCCAAGTGCCCATTAGGTTACCTACATAGTCCACGTGCCGGTTCGTTAACCTAGATAGTCCAAGTGCCCGCTAATTAACCTACATAGTCCAAGTGCCCGCTAATTAACCTACATAGTCCAAGTGCCCGTTAGGTAACCTAGACAATCCAAGTGCCCGCTAGGTAACCTCCATAGTCCAAGTGCCCGCTAATTAACCTATATTGTCCAAGTGCCCGCTAGGGAACCTGCATCGTCCAAGTGCCCGCTAGTTAATCTAGATAGTCCAAGTGCCCGCTAGTTAACCTAAAGAGTCCAAGGGCCCTCTATTTAACCTAGATAGTCCAAGTGCCCGCTAGGGGATGTACATAGTCCAAGTGCCCGCTAGGTAACCTAGATATTCTAAGGGCCCGCTAGTTAACCTACATAGTCCAACTGCCCGATAGGGAACCTACATAGTCCAAGATCCCGCTAAGGGACGAACATAGTCCAAGTGCCCGCTAGGGAACCTACATAGTCCAAGTGCCCGCTAGGTAACCTAGATAGTCCAAGTGCCCGCTAGTTAACCTACATAGTCCAAGTGCCCGCTGAGGAACCTACATAGTCCAAGTGTCCGAAAGGGAACCTACGTATTCCAAGTGCCCATTAGGGCACCTAGATAGTCCAAGTGCCCATAGGGAACCTATATGGTACAAGGGCCCTCTAGGGAAGCTACATATTCATAGTGCCCGCAAGGGAACCTGCATTGTCCAAGTGCCCGCTAGTTATCCTAGATCGTCCAAGGGTCCGCTAGTAAACCTACATAGTCCAAGTTCCCGTTAGGTAACCTAGATAGGCCAAGTGCCCGCTAGTTAACCTACATAGTACAATGGCCCGCTAGTTGACCTAGATAGTCCAAGTGCCCGCTAGTTAACCTAGCTAGTCAAAGTGCCCTCTAGTTAACCTAAGTAGTACAAATGTCCAATAGGGATTCTACATAATCCAAGTGCCCGCTAGGTAACCTAGATATTCCAAGTTCCGGTTTGCTAACCTAGATAGTCCAAGTGCCCGCTAGGTAACCTATACTGTCCAAGTGTCCGCTAGGTTACTTACATAGTCCAAGTGCACGTTCGTTAACTTAGATAGTCCAAGTCGCGTTAGGTAACCAACATAATCTAAGGGCCGCTAGGTAACCTATATAGTCCAAGTGCCCGCTAGTTAACCTATAGTCCAAGTGCCCTCTAGGTAACTTAAACAGTCCAAGTGCCCGCTAGGTTACCTGCATAGTCCAAGTGCCCGCTAGGTAACCTAGACAGTCCAAGTGCCTGCTAGGTAACCTACATAGTCCAAGTGCCCGTTTGCTAACCTAGATCGTCAAAGGGCCCGCTAGTTAACCTACATAGTCCAAGGGCCCTCTAGTTAACCTAGATAGTCCAAGTGCCCGCTAGTTAACCTACATTGTCCAAGTCCCTGATGGGGAGCCTACATAGTCCAAGTATCCGCTAGGTAACCTACATAATCCAAGTGCCCGCTAGGGAACCTACATAGTCCAAATGCCCGTTAGGTAACCTAGATAGTGCAAATGCCCGCTAGGGTACCCACATAGTCTAAGTGCCCGCGAGGTAACCTACATTGTCCAAGTGCCCATTCATTAACCTAGATTTTCCAAGTGCCCTCTAGGTAACCTAGACTGTCCAAGTGCCCGCTTGGTTACCTACATAGTCCACGTGCCCGTTCGTTAACCTAGAAAGTACAAGAGCCCGCTAGTTAACCTACATAGTCCAAGGGCCCGCTAGTTAACCTAGATAGTCCAAGTGCCCGCTAGTTAACCTACATTGTCCATGTCCCTGATGGGGAACCTACATAGTCCAAGTATCCGCTAGGTAACCTACATAGTCCAAATGCCTGCTAGTAACGTACATAGTCCAAGTGCCCGTTAGGTAACCTAGATAGTCCAAATGCACGCTAGGGAACCCACATAGTCCAAGTGCCCGTTAGAAAACTTACATAGTCAAAGCCCTGCTATGGAACCTACATAGTCCAAGTGCCCGCTAGGGAACCTAGATAGTCCAAGTACCCGTTAGCTAACCTAGATAGTCCAAGTGCCCGCTAGGTAACCTACATAGTCCAAGTGCCCGTTCGTTAACCTAGATAGTCCAAGTTCCTGTTAGCTAACCTACATAGTCCAAGTGCCCGTTCGTTAACCTAGATAGTTCAAGTGCCCGCGAGGTAACCTAGACAGTCCAAGTGCCTGCTAGGTAACCTACATAGTCCAAGTGCCCGCTAGTTAACCTACATAGTCCAAGGTCCGTTAGTTAACCTAGATAGTCCAAGTGCCCTCTAGTTAACCTAGATAGTCCAAGTGCCCGCTAGTAAACCTACATTGTCCAAGTCCCTGATGGGGAGCCTACATAGTCCAAGTATCCGCTAGGTAACCTACATAGTCCAAATGCCCACTAGTAACGTACATAGTCCAAATGCCCGTTAGGTAACCTAGATAGTCCAAATGCCCGCAGGGAACCTACATAGCCCAAGTGCCCGCTAGGTAACCTACATAGTCCAAATGCCCGCTAGAAACCTACATAGTCCAAGTGCAAGAAGGGAACCTACATAATCCAAGTGCCCGCTAGGGAACCTACATAGTCCAAATGCCCGTTAGGTAACCTAGATAGTGCAAATGCCCGCTAGGGTACCCACATAGTCTAAGTGCCCGCGAGGTAACCTACATTGTCCAAGTGCCCATTCATTAACCTAGATTTTCCAAGTGCCCTCTAGGTAACCTAGACTGTCCAAGTGCCCGCTTGGTTACCTACATAGTCCACGTGCCCGTTCGTTAACCTAGAAAGTACCAGAGCCCGCTAGTTAACCTACATAGTCCAAGGGCCCGCTAGTTAACCTAGATAGTCCAAGTGCCCGCTAGTTAACCTACATTGTCCATGTCCCTGATGGGGAACCTACATAGTCCAAGTATCCGCTAGGTAACCTACATAGTCCAAATGCCTGCTAGTAACGTACATAGTCCAAGTGCCCGTTAGGTAACCTAGATAGTCCAAATGCCCGCTAGGGAACCCACATAGTCCAAGTGCCCGTTAGAGAACTTACATAGTCAAAGCCCTGCTATGGAACCTACATAGTCCAAGTGCCCGCTAGGGAACCTAGATAGTCCAAGTACCCGTTAGCTAACCTAGATAGTCCAAGTGCCCGCTAGGTAACCTACATAGTCCAAGTGCCCGTTCGTTAACCTAGATAGTCCAAGTTCCTGTTAGCTAACCTACATAGTCCAAGTGCCCGTTCGTTAACCTAGATAGTTCAAGTGCCCGCTAGGTAACCTAGACAGTCCAAGTGCCTGCTAGGTAACCTACATAGTCCAAGTGCCCGCTAGTTAACCTACATAGTCCAAGGTCCGTTAGTTAACCTAGATAGTCCAAGTGCCCTCTAGATAACCTACATAGTCCAAGGGCCCTCTAGTTAACCTCGATAGTCCAAGTGCCCGCTAGGGGACGTACATAGTCCAAGTGCCCGCTGGACAACCTAGATAGTCCAAGTGCCCGCTAGTTAAACTACATAGTCCAAGTGCCCGCTGAGGAACCTACATAGACGAAGTGTCCGAAAGGGAACCTACGTATTCCAAGTGCCCGTTAGGGCACCTAGATAGTCCAAGTAACCATAGGGAACCTATATAGTCCAAGTGCCCTCTAGGGAAGCTACATAGTCAAAGTGCCCGCTAGGGAACCTGCATTGTACAAGTGCCTGCTAGTTAACCTAGATAGTCCAAGTGCCCGCTAGGTAACCTAGATAGTCGAAGGGCCCGCTAGTTAACCTACATAGTCCAAGTGCCCGGTAGGTAACCTACATAGTCCAAGTGCCCATTCGTTAACCTAGATAGTCCAAGTGCCCGCTAGGTAACCTATCTAGTCCAAGTGCCCGCTAGTTAAACTATAGTCCAAGTGCCCGCTAGGTAACCTACATATTCCAAGTTCCCGCTAGGTAATCTAGATAGTCCAAGTGCCCGTTACCTATCCTAGATAGTCCAAGTGCCCATTAGGTTACCTACATAGTCCACGTGCCGGTTCGTTAACCTAGATAGTCCAAGTGCCCGCTAATTAACCTACATAGTCCAAGTGCCCGTTAATTAACCTACATAGTCCAAGTGCCCGTTAGGTAACCTAGACAATCCAAGTGCCCGCTAGGTAACCTCCATAGTCCAAGTGCCCGCTAATTAACCTATATAGTCCAAGTGCCGGCTAGGGAACCTGCATCGTCCAAGTGCCCGCTAGTTAATCTAGATAGTCCAAGTGCCCGCTGGTTAACCTACATAGTCCAAGGGCCCTCTATTTAACCTAGATAGTCCAAGTGCCCGCTAGGGGACGTACATAGTCCAAGTGCCCGCTAGGTAACCTAGATATTCTAAGGGCCCGCTAGTTAACCTACATAGTCCAACTGCCCGATAGGGAACCTACATAGTCCAAGATCCCGCTAAGGGACGAACATAGTCCAAGTGCCCGCTAGGGAACCTACATAGTTCAAGTGCCCGCTAGGTAACCTAGATAGTCCAAGTGCCCGCTAGTTAACCTACATAGTCCAAGTGCCCGCTGAGGAACCTACATAGTCCAAGTGTCCGAAAGGGAACCTACGTATTCCAAGTGCCCATTAGGGCACCTAGATAGTCCAAGTGCCCATAGGGAACCTATATGGTCCAAGTGCCCTCTAGGGAAGCTACATATTCATAGTGCCCGCAAGGGAACCTGCATTGTCCAACTGCCCGCTAGTTATCCTAGATCGTCCAAGGGTCCGCTAGTAAACCTACATAGTCCAAGTTCCCGTTAGGTAACCTAGATAGGCCAAGTGCCCGCTAGATAACCTACATAGTACAATGGCCCGCTAGTTGACCTAGATAGTCCAAGTGCCCGCTAGTTAACCTAGCTAGTCAAAGTGCCCTCTAGTTAACCTAAGTAGTACAAATGTCCAATAGGGATCCTACATAATCCAAGTGCCCGCTAGGTAACCTAGATATTCCAAGTTCCGGTTTGCTAACCTAGATAGTCCAAGTGCCCGCTAGGTAACCTATACTGTCCAAGTGCCCGCTAGGTTACTTACATAGTCCAAGTGCACGTTCATTAACTTAGATAGTCCAAGTCGCGTTAGGTAACCAACATAATCTATGGGCCGCTAGGTAACCTATATAGTCCAAGTGCCCGCTAGTTAACCTATAGTCCAAGTGCCCTCTAGGTAACATAAACAGTCCAAGTGCCCGCTAGGTTACCTGCATAGTCCAAGTGCCCGCTAGGTAACCTAGACAGTCCAAGTGCCTGCTAGGTAACCTACATAGTCCAAGTGCCCCTTTGCTAACCTAGATCGTCAAAGGGCCCGCTAGTTAACCTACATAGTCCAAGGGCCCTCTAGTTAACCTAGATAGTCCAAGTGCCCGCTAGTTAACCTACATTGTCCAAGTCCCTGATGGGGAGCCTACATAGTCCAAGTATCCGCTAGGTAACCTACATAGTCCAAATGCCCACTAGTAACGTACGTAGTCCAAATGCCCGTTAGGTAACCTAGATAGTCCAAATGCCCGCTAGGGAACCTACATAGCCCAAGTGCCCGCTAGGTAACCTACATAGTCCAAATGCCCGCTAGAAACCTACATAGTCCAAGTGCAAGAAGGGAAACTACATAATCCAAGTGCCCGCTAGGGAACCTACATAGTCCAAATGCCCGTTAGGTAACCTAGATAGTCCAAATGCCCGCTAGGGTACCCACATAGTCTAAGTGCCCGCGAGGTAACCTACATAGTCCAAGTGCCCATTCATTAAACTAGATTTTCCAAGTGCCCTCTAGGTAACCTAGACTGTCCAAGTGCCCGCTTGGTTACCTACATAGTCCACGTGCCCGTTCGTTAACCTAGAAAGTACAAGAGCCCGCTAGTTAACCTACATAGTCCAAGGGCCCGCTGGTTAACCTAGATAGTCCAAGGGCCCGCTAGTTAACCTACATTGTCCATGTCCCTGATGGGGAACCTACATAGTCCAAGTATCCGCTAGGTAACCTACATAGTCCAAATGCCCGCTAGTAACGTACATAGTCCAAGTGCCCGTTAGGTAACCTAGATAGTCCAAATGCCCGCTAGGGAACCCACATAGTCCAAGTGCCCGTTAGAGAACTTACATAGTCAAAGCCCTGCTAGGGAACCTACATAGTCCAAGTGCCCGCTAGGGAACCTAGATAGTCCAAGTACCCGTTAGCTAACCTAGATAGTCCAAGTGCCCGCTAGGTAACCTACATAGTCCAAGTGCCCGTTCGTTAACCTAGATAGTCCAAGTTCATGTTAGCTAACTTACATAGTCCAAGTGCCCGTTCGTTAACCTAGATAGTTCAAGTGCCCGCTAGGTAACCTAGACAGTCCAAGTGCCTGCTAGGTAACCTACATAGTCCAAGTGCCCGCTAGGGAACCTACATAGTCCAAGTGCCCGTTAGTTAACCTAGATAGTCAAAGTGCCTTCTAGGTAACCTAGATAGTCCAAATGCCCGCTAGGATACCCACATAGTCCAACTGCCCGTTAGGGAACCAACATAGTCCAAGTGCCCGCTAAGGGACCTACATAGTCCAAGTGCCCGTTAGGGAACCTACATAGTCCAAGTGCCCTCTAGGGAACCTGCATCGTCCATGTGCCCGCCAGTTAACATAGATAGTCTAAGTTCCCGCTAGTTAACCTAGATAGTCCAAGTGCCCGCTAGTTAACATAGATCGTCCAAGTGCCCGCTAGTTAACCTACATAGTCCAAGGTCCGTTAGTTAACCTAGATAGTCCAAAGCCCTCTAGTTAACCTACACAGTCCAAGGGCCCTCTAGTTAACCTCGATATTCCAAGTGCCCGCTAGGGGACGTACATAGTCCAAGTGCCCGCTGGGCAACCTAGATAGTCCAAGTGCCCGCTAGATAACCTACATAGTCCAAGTGCCCGCTGAGGAACCTACATAGTCCAAGTGTCTGAAAGGGAACCTACGTATTCCAAGTGCCCGTTAGGGCACCTAGATAGTCCAAGTAACCATAGGGAACCTATATAGTCCAAGTGCCCTCTAGGGAAGCTACATAGTCAAAGTGCCCACTAGGGAACCTGCATTGTACAAGTGCCCGCTAGTTAACCTAGATAGTCCAAGTGTCCGCTAGGTAACCTAGATAGTCGAAGGGCCCGCTAGTTAACCTACATAGTCCAAGTGCCCGATAGGGAACCTACATGGTCCAAGTGCCCAATGAGGAACCTACATAGTCCAAGTGCCCGATAGGGAATCTTCATATTCCAAGTGCCCGTTAGGGAACCCAGATAGTCCAAGTGCCCATAGGGAACCTATATGGTCCAAGTGCCCTCTAGGGAAGCTACATATTCATAGTGCCCGCTAGGGAACCTGCATTGTCCAAGTGCCCGCTAGTTAACCAAGATCGTCCAAGTGTCCGCTAGTAAACCTACATAGTCCAAGTTCCCGTTAGGTAACCTAGATAGGCCAAGTGCCCGCAAGGTAACCTACATAGTCCAAGTGCCCGCTAGGTAACCTAGATATTCCAAGTTCCGGTTTACTAATCTAGATAGTCCAAGTGCCCGCTAGGTAACCTACATAGTCCAAGTGCCCATTCGTTAACCTAGATAGTCCAAGTGCCCGCTAGGTAACCTATATTGTCCAAGTGCCCGCTAGGTTACCTACATAGTCCATGTGCACGTTCGTTAACTTAGATAGTCCAAGTCGCGCTAGGTAACCTACATAGTCCAAAGGCCCGCTAGGTAACCTATATAGTCCAAGTGCCCGCTAGTTAAACTATAGTCCAAGTGCCCGCTAGGTAACCTACATATTCCAAGTTCCCGCTATGTAACCAAGATAGTCCAAGTGCCCGTTACCTAACCTAGATAGTCCAAGTGCCCGTTAGGTTACCTACATAGTCCAAGTGCCCGCTAATTAACCTACATAGTCCAAGTGCCCGTTAGGTAACCTACATAGTCCAAGTGCCCTATAGTTAACCTCCACAGTCCAAGTGCCCGCTAATTAACCTATATAGTCCAAGTGCCCGCTAGGGAACCTGCATCATCCATGTGCCCGCTAGTTAATCTAGATAGTCCAAGTGCCCGCTAGTTAAGCTAGATAGTCCAAGTGGCCGATAGTTAACCTAGATCGCCCAAGTGCCCGCTAGTTAACCTACATAGTCCATGTTCCGCTAGTTAACCTAGATATTCCAAGTGCCCGCTAGTTAACCTACATAGTCCAAGGGCCCTCTAGTTAACCTAGATAGTCCAAGTGCCCACTAGGGGAAGTACATAGTCCAAGTGCCCGCTAGGTAACCTAGATAGTCTAAGGGCCCGCTAGTTAACCTACATAGTCCAACTGCCCGATAGGGAACCTACATAGTCCAAGCGCTCGCTAAGGGACGAACATAGTCCCAGTGCCCGCTAGGGAACCTACATAGTCCAAGTGCCCGCTAGGGAACCTACATAGTCCAAGTGCCCGCTAGGTAACCTAGATAGTCCAAGTGCCCGCTAGTTAACCTACATAGTCCAAGTGCCCGCTGAGGAACCTACATAGTCCAAGTGTCCGAAAGGGAACCTACGTATTCCAAGTGCCCATTAGGGCACCTAGATAGTCCAAGTGCCCATAGGGAACCTATATAGTCCAAGTGCCCTCTAGGGAACTTACATAGTCAAAGTGCCCGCTAGGGTACCTGCATTGTACAAGTGCCCTCTAGGTAACCTAGATAGTCCAAGGGCCTGCTAGTTAACCTACATAGTCCAACGGCCCTCTAGTTAACCTAGATAGTCCAAGTCCCCGCCGGAGGACGTACATAGTCCAAGTGCCCGCTAGGTAACCAAGATAGTCTACGGGCCCGCTAGTTAACCTACATAGTCCAACTGCCCGATAGGGAACCTACATAGTCCAAGTGCCCGCTAAGGGACAAACATAGTCCAAGTGCCCGCTAGGGAACCTGCATAGTCAAAGTGCCCGATAGGTAACCTAGATAGTCCAAGTGCCCGCTGAGGAACCTGCATAGTCCAAGTGTCCGAAAGGGAACTTACGTATTCCAAGGGCCCATTAGGGCACCTAGATAGTCCAAGTGCCCATAGGGAACCTATATCGTCCAAGTGCCCTCTAGGGAACCTACATAGTCAAAGTGCCCGCTAGGGAACCTGCATTTTACAAGTGCCCTCTAGTTAACCTAGATAGTCCAAGTGCCCGCTAGGTAACCTAGATAGTCCAAGGGCCCGCTAGTTAACCTACAAAGTCCAAGTGCCCGATAGGGAACCTACATAGTCCAAGTGCCCAATGAGAAACCTACATAGTCCAAGTGCCCGATAGGGAATCTTCATATTCCAAGTGCCCGTTAGGGAACCCAGATAGTCCAAGTGCCCATAGGGAACCTACATAGTCCAAGTGCCCTCTAGGGAAGCTACATATTCATAGTGCCCGCTAGGGAACCTGCATTGTCCAAGTGCCCGCTAGTTAACCTAGATCGTCCAAGTGTCCGCTAGTAAACCTACATAGTCCAAGTTCCCGTTAGGTAACCTAGATAGGCCAAGTGCCCGCTAGTTAACCTACATAGTACAATGGCCCGCTAGTTGACCTACATAGTTCAAGTGCCCGCTAGTTAACCTAGATAGTCAAAGTGCCCGCTAGTTAACCTAAGTAGTACAAATGTCTGATAGGGATCCTACATAGTCCATGTGCCCGCTAGGTAACCTAGATATTCCAAGTTCCGGTTTGCTAACCTAGATAGTCCAAGTGCCCGCTAGGTAACCTACATAGTCCAAGTGCCCATTCGTTAACCTAGATAGTCCAAGTGCCCGCTAGGTTACCTATATAGTCCAAGTGCACGTTCGTTAACTTAGATAGTCCAAGTCGCGCTAGGTAACCTACATAGTCCAAGGGCCACTAGGTAACCTATAGTCCAAGTGCCCTGTAGGTAACCTACATATTCCAAGTTCCCGCTAGGTAACCTAGATAGTCAAAGTGCCCGTTACCTAACCTAGATAGTCCAAGTGCCCGTGAGGTTACCTACATAGTCCACGTGCCCGTTCTTTAACCTAGATAGTACAATTGCCCGCTAGGTAACCTACATAGTCCAAGAGCCGGCAGGTAACTTAGACAGTTCAAGTGCCCGCTAGGTTACCTGCATAGTCCAAGTGCCCGTTAGGTAACCTAGATAGTCCAAGTGCCCGCTAGGTAACCTACATAGTCCAAGTGCCCGCTAGGTAACCTAGATAGTCCAAGTACCCGTTAGCTAACCTAGATAGTCCAAGTGCCCGCTAGGTAACCTCCATAGTCCAATTGCCTTCTAGGTAACCTCCATAGTCCAAGTGCCCAATAATTTACCTATATAGTCCAAGTGCCCGCTAGGGAAACTGCATCGTTGAAGTGCCCGCTAGTTAATCTAGATGGTCCAAGTGCCCACTAGTTAACGTAGATAGTCCAAGTGCCCGCTACTTAACCTAGATCGTCCAAGTGCCCGCTAGTTAACCTACATAGTCCAAGGTCCGCTAGTTAACCTAGATATTCCAAGCGCCCCTTAGTTAACCTACATAGTCAAAGGGCCCTCTAGTTAACCTAGATAGTCCAAGTGCCCGCTAGGGGACATACATAGTCCAAGTGCCCGCTATGTAACCTAGATTGTCTAAGGGCCCGCTAGATAACCTAAATAGTCCAACTGCCCGATAGGGAACCTACATAGTCCAAGTGCCCGCTAAGGGACGAACATAGTCCAAGTGCCCGCTAGGGAACCTACAAAATCCAAGTGCCCGCTAGGTAACCTAGATAGTCCAAATGCCCGCTAGTTAACCTACATAGTCAAAGTGCCCGCTGAGGAACCTACATAGTCCAAGTGTCCGAAAGGGAACCTACGTATTCCAAGTGCCCATTAGGGCACCTAGATAGTCCAAGTGCCCATAGGGAACCTATATAGTCCAAGTGCCCTCTAGGGAACTTACATAGTCAAAGTGCCCGCTAGGGTACCTGCATTGTACAAGTGCCCTCTAGTTAACCTAGATAGTCCAAGTGCCCGCTAGGTAACCTAGATAGTCCAAGGGCCTGCTAGTTAACCTACATAGTCCAACGGCCCTCTAGTTAACCTAGATAGTCCAAGTGCCCGCTGGAGGACGTACATAGTCCAAGTGCCCGCTAGGTAACCTAGATAGTCTACGGGCCCGCTAGTTAACCTACATAGTCCAACTGCCCGGTAGGGAACCTACATAGTGCAAGTGCCCGCTAAGGGACGAACATAGTCCAAGTGCCTGCTAGGGAACCTGCATAGTCCAAGTGCCTGCTAGTAAACCTACATAGTCCAAGTGCCCACTGAGGAACCTGCATAGTCCAAGTGTCCGAAAGGGAACCTACGTATTCCAAGTGCCCATTAGGGCACCTAGATAGTCCAAGTGCCCATAGGGAACCTATATCGTCCAAGTGCCCTCTAGGGAACCTACATAGTCAAAGTGCCCGCTAGGGAACCTGCATTGTACAAGTGCCCTCTAGTTAACCTACATAGTCCAAGTGCCCGCTAGGTAACCTAGATAGTCCAAGGGCCCGCTAGTTAACCTACAAAGTCCAAGTGCCCGATAGGGAACCTACATAGGCCAAGTGCCCAATGAGGAACCTACATAGTCCAAGTGCCCGATAGGGAATCTTCATATTCCAAGTGCCCGTTAGGGAACCCAGATAGTCCAAGTGCCCATAGGGAACCTACATAGTCCAAGTGCCCTCTAGGGAAGCTACATATTCATAGTGCCCGCTAGGGAACCTGCATTGTCCAGTGCCCGCTAGTTAACCTAGATCGTCCAAGTGTCCGCTAGTAAACCTACATAGTCCAAGTTCCCGTTAGGTAACCTAGATAGGCCAAGTGCCCGCTAGTTAACCTACATAGTACAATGGCTCGCTAGTTGACCTACATAGTTCAAGTGCCCGCTAGTTAACCTAGATAGTCAAAGTGCCCGCTAGTTAACCTAAGTAGTACAAATGTCCGATAGGGATCCTACATAGTCCAAGTGCCCGCTAGGTAACCTAGATATTCCAAGTTCCGGTTTGCTAACCTAGATAGTCCAAGTGCCCGCTAGGTAACCTACATAGTCCAAGTGCCCATTCGTTAACCTAGATAGTCCAAGTGCCCGCTAGGTAACCTATACTGTCCAAGTGCCTGCTAGGTTACCTACATAGTCCAAGTGCACGTTCGTTAACTTAGATAGTCCAAGTCGCGCTAGGTAACCTACATAGTCCAAGGGCCACTAGGTAACCTATAGTCCAAGTGCCCTCTAGGTAACCTACATATTCCAAGTTCCCGCTAGGTAACCTAGATAGTCAACGTGCCCGTTACCTAACCTAGATAGTCCAAGTGCCCGTGAGGTTACCTACATAGTCCACGTGCCCGTTCGTTAACCTAGATAGTACAATTGCCCGCTAGGTAACCTACATAGTCCGAGAGCCGGCAGGTAACTTAGACAGTTCAAGTGCCCGCTAGGTTACCTGCATCGTCCAAGAGCCTGTTAGGTAACCTAGATAGTCCAAGTGCCCGCTAGGTAACCTACATAGTCCAAGTGCCCGCTAGGTAACCTAGATAGTCCAAGTACCCGTTAGCTAACCTAGATAGTCCAAGTGCCCGCTAGGTAACCTCCATAGTCCAATTGCCTTCTAGGTAACCTCCATAGTCCAAGTGCCCACTAATTTACCTATATAGTCCAAGTGCCCGCTAGGGAAACTGCATCGTTCAAGTGCCCGCTAGTTAATCTAGATAGTCCAAGTAACCGCTAGTTAACCTAGATAGTCCAAGTGCCCGCTACTTAACCTAGATAGTCCAAGTGCCCGCTAGTTAACCTACATAGTCCAAGGTCCGCTAGTTAACCTAGATATTCCAAGTGCCCCTTAGTTAACCTACATAGTCAAAGGGCCCTCTAGTTAACCTAGATAGTCCAAGTGCCCGCTAGGGGACATACATAGTCCAAGTGCCCGCTATGTAACCTAGATAGTCTAAGGGCCCGCTAGATAACCTACATAGTACAACTGCCCGATAGGGAACCTACATAGTCCAAGTGCCCGCTAAGGGACGAACATAGTCCAAGTGCCCGCTAGGGAACCTACAAAATCCAAGTGCCCGCTAGGTAACCTAGATAGTCCAAGTGCCCGCTAGTTAACCTACATAGTCCAAGTGCCCGCTGAGGAACCTACATAGTCCAAGTGTCCGAAAGGGAACCTACGTATTCCAAGTGCCCGTTAGGGCACCTAGATAGTCCAAGTAACCATAGGGAACCTATATAGTCCAAGTGCCCTCTAGGGAAGCTACATAGTCAAAGTGCCCGCTAGGGAACCTGCATTGTACAAGTGCCCGCTAGTTAACCTAGATAGTCCAAGTGCCCGCTAGGTAACCTAGATAGTCGAAGGGCCCGCTAGTTAACCTACATAGTCCAAGTGCCCGATAGGGAACCTACATAGTCCAAGTGCCCAATGAGGAACCTACATAGTCCAAGTGCCCGAGAGGGAATCTTCATATTCCAAGTGCCCGTTAGGGAACCCAGATAGTCCAAGTGCCCATAGGGAACCTATATGGTCCAAGTGCCCTCTAGGGAAGCTACACATTCATAGTGCCCGCTAGGGAACCTGCATTGTCCAAGTGCCCGCTAGTTAACCAAAATCGTCCAAGTGTCCGCTAGTAAACCTACATAGTCCAAGTTCCCGTTAGGTAACCTAGATAGGCCAAGTGCCCGCAAGGTAACCTACATAGTCCAAGTGCCCGCTAGGTAACCTAGATATTCCAAGTTCCGGTTTACTAATCTAGATAGTCCAAGTGCCCTCTAGGTAACCTACATAGTCCAAGTGCCCATTCGTTAACCTAGATAGTCCAAGTGCCCGCTAGGTAACCTATACTGTCCAAGTGCCCGCTAGGTTACCTATATAGTCCATGTGCACGTTCTTTAACTTAGATAGTCCAAGTCGCGCTAGGTAACCTATATAGTAGTCCAAGTGCCCGCTAGTTAAACTATAGTCCAAGTGCCCGCTAGGTAACCAAGATTGTCCAAGTGCCCGTTACCTAACCTAGATAGTCCAAGTGCCCGTTAGGTTACCTACATAGTCCAAGTGCCCGCTAATTAACCTACATAGTCCAAGTGCCCGTTAGGTAACCTAGACAGTCCAAGTGCCCGATAGTTAACCTCCATAGTCCAAGTGCCCGCTAATTAACCTATATAGTCCAAGTGCCCGCTAGGGAACCTGCATCATCCAAGTGCTCGCTAGTTAATCTAGATAGTCCAAGTGCCCGCTAGTTAAGCTAGATAGTCCAAGTGGCCGCTAGTTAACCTAGATCGTCCAAGTGCCCGCTAGTTAACCTAGATCGCCCAAGTGCCCGCTAGTTAACCTACATAGTCCAAGGTCCGCTAGTTAACCTAGATAGTCCAAGTGCCCACTAGGGGAAGTACATAGTCCAAGTGCCCGCTAGGTAACCTAGATAGTCTAAGGGCCCGCTAGTTAACCTACATAGTCCAACTGCCCGATAGGGAACCTACATAGTCCAAGCGCTCGCTAAGGGACGAACATAGTCCAAGTGCCCGCTAGGGAACCTACATAGTCCAAGTGCCCGCTAGGTAACCTAGATAGTCCAAGTGCCCGCTAGTTAACCTACATAGTCCAAGTGCCCGCTGAGGAACCTACATAGTCCAAGTGTCCGAAAGGGAACCTACGTATTCCAAGTGCCCATTAGGGCACCTAGATAGTCCAAGTGCCCATAGGGAACCTATATAGTCCAAGTGCCCTCTAGGGAACTTACATAGTCAAAGTGCCCGCTAGGGTACCTGCATTGTACAAGTGCCCTCTAGTTAACCTAGATAGTCCAAGTGCCCGCTAGGTAACCTAGATAGTCCAAGGGCCTGCTAGTTAACCTACATAGTCCAACGGCCCTCTAGTTAACCTAGATAGTCCAAGTGCCCGCTGGAGGACGTACATAGTCCAAGTGCCCGAAGGGAATCTTCATATTCCAAGTCCCCGTTAGGGAACCCAGATAGTCCAAGTGCCCATAGGGAACCTACATAATCCAAGTGCCATCTAGGGAAGCTACATATTCATAGTGCCCGCTAGGGAACCTGCATTGTCCAAGTGCCCGCTAGTTAACCTAGATCGTCCAAGTGTCCGCTAGTAAACCTACATAGTCCAAGTTCCCGTTAGGTAAACTAGATAGGCCAAGTGCCCGCTAGTTAACCTACATAGTACAATGGCCCGCTAGTTGACCTAGATAGTTCAAGTGCCCGCTAGTTAACCTAGATAGTCAAAGTGCCCGCTAGTTAACCTAAGTAGTACAAATGTCCGATAGGGATCCTACATAGTCCAAGTGCCCGCTAGGTAACCTCGATATTCCAAGTTCCGGTTTGCTAACCTAGATAGTCCAAGTGCCCGCTAGGTAACCTACATAGTCCAAGTGCCCATTCGTTAACCTAGATAGTCCAAGTGCCCGCTAGGTAACCTATACTGTCCAAGTGCCTGCTAGGTTACCTACATAGTCCAAGTGCACGTTCGTTAACTTAGATAGTCCAAGTCGCGCTAGGTAACCTACATAGTCCAAGGGCCACTAGGTAACCTATAGTCCAAGTGCCCTCTAGGGAACCTACATATTCCAAGTTCCCGCTAGGTAACCTAGATAGTCAAAGTGCCCGTTACCTAACCTAGATAGTCCAAGTGCCCGTGAGGTTACCTACATAGTCCACGTGCCCGTTCTTTAACCTAGATAGTACAATTGCCCGCTAGGTAACCTACATAGTCCAAGAGCCGGCAGGTAACTTAGACAGTTCAAGTGCCCGCTAGGTTACCTGCATAGTCCAAGTGCCCGTTAGGTAACCTAGATAGTCCAAGTGCCCGCTAGGTAACCTACATAGTCCAAGTGCCCGCTAGGTAACCTAGATAGTCCAAGTACCCGTTAGCTAACCTAGATAGTCCAAGTGCCCGCTAGGTAACCTCCATAGTCCAATTGCCTTCTAGGTAACCTCCATAGTCCAAGTGCCCAATAATTTACCTATATAGTCCAAGTGCCCGCTAGGGAAACTGCATCGTTGAAGTGCCCGCTAGTTAATCTAGATAGTCCAAGTGCCCACTAGTTAACGTAGATAGTCCAAGTGCCCGCTACTTAACCTAGATCGTCCAAGTGCCCGCTAGTTAACCTACATAGTCCAAGGTCCGCTAGTTAACCTAGATATTCCAAGCGCCCCTTAGTTAACCTACATAGTCAAAGGGCCCTCTAGTTAACCTAGATAGTCCAAGTGCCCGCTAGGGGACATACATAGTCCAAGTGCCCGCTATGTAACCTAGATTGTCTAAGGGCCCGCTAGATAACCTAAATAGTCCAACTGCCCGATAGGGAACCTACATAGTCCAAGTGCCCGCTAAGGGACGAACATAGTCCAAGTGCCCGCTAGGGAACCTACAAAATCCAAGTGCCCGCTAGGTAACCTAGATAGTCCAAATGCCCGCTAGTTAACCTACATAGTCCAAGTGCCCGCTGAGGAACCTACATAGTCCAAGTGTCCGAAAGGGAACCTACGTATTCCAAGTGCCCATTAGGGCACCTAGATAGTCCAAGTGCCCATAGGGAACCTATATAGTCCAAGTGCCCTCTAGGGAACTTACATAGTCAAAGTGCCCGCTAGGGTACCTGCATTGTACAAGTGCCCTCTAGTTAACCTAGATAGTCCAAGTGCCCGCTAGGTAACCTAGATAGTCCAAGGGCCTGCTAGTTAACCTACATAGTCCAACGGCCCTCTAGTTAACCTAGATAGTCCAAGTGCCCGCTGGAGGACGTACATAGTCCAAGTGCCCGCTAGGTAACCTAGATAGTCTACGGGCCCGCTAGTTAACCTACATAGTCCAACTGCCCGGTAGGGAACCTACATAGTGCAAGTGCCCGCTAAGGGACGAACATAGTCCAAGTGCCCGCTAGGGAACCTGCATAGTCCAAGTGCCTGCTAGTAAACCTACATAGTCCAAGTGCCCGCTGAGGAACCTACATAGTCCAAGTGTCCGAAAGGGAACCTACGTATTCCAAGTGCCCGTTAGGGCACCTAGATAGTCCAAGTAACCATAGGGAACCTATATAGTCCAAGTGCCCTCTAGGGAAGCTACATAGTCAAAGTGCCCGCTAGGGAACCTGCATTGTACAAGTGCCCGCTAGTTAACCTAGATAGTCCAAGTGCCCGCTAGGTAACCTAGATAGTCGAAGGGCCCGCTAGTTAACCTACATAGTCCAAGTGCCCGATAGGGAACCTACATAGTCCAAGTGCCCAATGAGGAACCTACATAGTCCAAGTGCCCGAGAGGGAATCTTCATATTCCAAGTGCCCGTTAGGGAACCCAGATAGTCCAAGTGCCCATAGGGAACCTATATGGTCCAAGTGCCCTCTAGGGAAGCTACACATTCATAGTGCCCGCTAGGGAACCTGCATTGTCCAAGTGCCCGCTAGTTAACCAAAATCGTCCAAGTGTCCGCTAGTAAACCTACATAGTCCAAGTTCCCGTTAGGTAACCTAGATAGGCCAAGTGCCCGCAAGGTAACCTACATAGTCCAAGTGCCCGCTAGGTAACCTAGATATTCCAAGTTCCGGTTTACTAATCTAGATAGTCCAAGTGCCCTCTAGGTAACCTACATAGTCCAAGTGCCCATTCGTTAACCTAGATAGTCCAAGTGCCCGCTAGGTAACCTATACTGTCCAAGTGCCCGCTAGGTTACCTATATAGTCCATGTGCACGTTCTTTAACTTAGATAGTCCAAGTCGCGCTAGGTAACCTATATAGTAGTCCAAGTGCCCGCTAGTTAAACTATAGTCCAAGTGCCCGCTAGGTAACCAAGATTGTCCAAGTGCCCGTTACCTAACCTAGATAGTCCAAGTGCCCGTTAGGTTACCTACATAGTCCAAGTGCCCGCTAATTAACCTACATAGTCCAAGTGCCCGTTAGGTAACCTAGACAGTCCAAGTGCCCGATAGTTAACCTCCATAGTCCAAGTGCCCGCTAATTAACCTATATAGTCCAAGTGCCCGCTAGGGAACCTGCATCATCCAAGTGCTCGCTAGTTAATCTAGATAGTCCAAGTGCCCGCTAGTTAAGCTAGATAGTCCAAGTGGCCGCTAGTTAACCTAGATCGTCCAAGTGCCCGCTAGTTAACCTAGATCGCCCAAGTGCCCGCTAGTTAACCTACATAGTCCAAGGTCCGCTAGTTAACCTAGATAGTCCAAGTGCCCACTAGGGGAAGTACATAGTCCAAGTGCCCGCTAGGTAACCTAGATAGTCTAAGGGCCCGCTAGTTAACCTACATAGTCCAACTGCCCGATAGGGAACCTACATAGTCCAAGCGCTCGCTAAGGGACGAACATAGTCCAAGTGCCCGCTAGGGAACCTACATAGTCCAAGTGCCCGCTAGGTAACCTAGATAGTCCAAGTGCCCGCTAGTTAACCTACATAGTCCAAGTGCCCGCTGAGGAACCTACATAGTCCAAGTGTCCGAAAGGGAACCTACGTATTCCAAGTGCCCATTAGGGCACCTAGATAGTCCAAGTGCCCATAGGGAACCTATATAGTCCAAGTGCCCTCTAGGGAACTTACATAGTCAAAGTGCCCGCTAGGGTACCTGCATTGTACAAGTGCCCTCTAGTTAACCTAGATAGTCCAAGTGCCCGCTAGGTAACCTAGATAGTCCAAGGGCCTGCTAGTTAACCTACATAGTCCAACGGCCCTCTAGTTAACCTAGATAGTCCAAGTGCCCGCTGGAGGACGTACATAGTCCAAGTGCCCGAAGGGAATCTTCATATTCCAAGTCCCCGTTAGGGAACCCAGATAGTCCAAGTGCCCATAGGGAACCTACATAATCCAAGTGCCATCTAGGAAAGCTACATATTCATAGTGCCCGCTAGGGAACCTGCATTGTCCAAGTGCCCGCTAGTTAACCTAGATCGTCCAAGTGTCCGCTAGTAAACCTACATAGTCCAAGTTCCCGTTAGGTAAACTAGATAGGCCAAGTGCCCGCTAGTTAACCTACATAGTACAATGGCCCGCTAGTTGACCTAGATAGTTCAAGTGCCCGCTAGTTAACCTAGATAGTCAAAGTGCCCGCTAGTTAACCTAAGTAGTACAAATGTCCGATAGGGATCCTACATAGTCCAAGTGCCCGCTAGGTAACCTCGATATTCCAAGTTCCGGTTTGCTAACCTAGATAGTCCAAGTGCCCGCTAGGTAACCTACATAGTCCAAGTGCCCATTCGTTAACCTAGATAGTCCAAGTGCCCGCTAGGTAACCTATACTGTCCAAGTGCCTGCTAGGTTACCTACATAGTCCAAGTGCACGTTCGTTAACTTAGATAGTCCAAGTCGCGCTAGGTAACCTACATAGTCCAAGGGCCACTAGGTAACCTATAGTCCAAGTGCCCTCTAGGGAACCTACATATTCCAAGTTCCCGCTAGGTAACCTAGATAGTCAAAGTGCCCGTTACCTAACCTAGGTAGTCCAAGTGCCCGTGAGGTTACCTACATAGTCCACGTGCCCGTTCGTTAACCTAGATAGTATAATTGCCCGCTAGGTAACCTACATAGTCCAAGAGCCGGCAGGAAACTTAGACAGTTCAAGTGCCCGCTAGGTTACCTGCATAGTCCAAGTGCCCGTTAGGTAACCTAGATAGTCCAAGTGCCCGCTAGGTAACCTACATAGTCCAAGTGCCCGCTAGGTAACCTAGATAGTCCAAGTACCCGTTAGCTAACCTAGATAGTCCAAGTGCCCGCTAGGTAACCTCCATAGTCCAATTGCCTTTTAGGTAACCTCCATAGTCCAAGTGCCCACTAATTTACCTATATAGTCCAAGTACCCGCTAGGGAAACTGCATCGTTCAAGTGCCCGCTAGTTAATCTAGATAGTCCAAGTGCCCGCTAGTTAACCTAGATAGTCCAAGTGCCCGCTACTTAACCTAGATCGTCCAAGTGCCCGCTAGTTAACCTACATAGTCCAAGGTCCGCTAGTTAACCTAGATATTCCAAGTGCCCCTTAGTTAACCTACATAGTCAAAGGGCCCTCTAGTTAACCTAGATAGTCCAAGTGCCCGCTAGGGGACATACATAGTCCAAGTGCCCGCTATGTAACCTAGATAGTCTAAGGGCCCGCTAGATAACCTACATAGTACAACTGCCCGATAGGGAACTTACATAGTCCAAGTGCCCGCTAAGGGACGAACATAGTCCAAGTGCCCGCTAGGGAACCTACAAAATCCAAGTGCCCGTTAGGTAACCTAGATAGTCCAAGTGCCCGCTAGTTAACTTACATAGTCCAAGTGCCCGATGAGGAACCTACATAGTCCAAGTGTCCGAAAGGGAACCTACGTATTCCAAGTGCCCATTAGGGCACCTAGATAGTCCAAGTGCCCATAGGGAACATATATCGTCCAAGTGCCCTCTAGGGAACCTACATAGTCAAAGTGCCCGCTAGGGAACCTGCATTGTACAAGTGCCCTCTAGTTAACCTAGATAGTCCAAGTGCCCGCTAAGTAACCTAGATAGTCCACGGGCCCGCTAGTTAACCTACAAAGTCCAAGTGCCCGATAGGCAACCTACATAGTCCAAGTGCCCAATGAGGAACCTACATAGTCCAAGTGCCCGATAGGGAATTTTCATATTCCAAGTGCCCGTTAGGGAACCCAGATAGTCCAAGTGCCCATAGGGAACCTACATAGTCCAAGTGCCCTCTAGGGAAGCTACATATTCATAGTGCCCGCTAGGGAACCTGCATTGTCCAAGTGCCCGCTAGTCAACCTAGATAGTCCAAGTGTCCGCTAGTAAACCTACATAGTCCAAGTTCCCGTTAGGTAACCTAGATAGGCCAAGTGCCCGCTAGTTAACCTACATAGTACAATGGCCCGCTAGTTGACATAGATAGTCCAAGTGCCCGCTAGTTAACCTAGATAGTCAAAGTGCCCGCTAGTTAACCTAAGTAGTACAAATGTCCGATAGGGATCCTACATAGTCCAAGTGCCCGCTAGGTAACCTAGATATTCCAAGTTCCGGTTTGCTAACCTAGATAGTCCAAGTGCCCGCTAGGTAACCTACATAGTCCAAGTGCCCATTCGTTAACCTAGATAGTACAAGTGCCCGCTAGGTAACCTATACTGTCCAAGTGCCCGCTAGGTTACTTACATAGTCCAAATGCACGTTCGTTAACTTAGATAGTCCAAGTCGCGGTAGGTAACCAACATAGTCCAAGGGCCGCTAGGTAACCTATATAGTCCAAGTGCCCGCTAGTTAACCTATAGTCCAAGTGCCCTCTAGGTAACCTACATATTCCAAGTTCCCGCTATGTAACCTATAGTCCAAGTGCCCGTTACCTAACCTAGATAATCCAAGTGCCCGTTAGGTTACTTATTTGTCCAAGTGCACGCTAGTTAACCTACATAGTCCAAGGTCCGCTAGTAAACCTAGATATTCCAAGTGCCCGCTAGTTAACCTACATAGTCCTAGGGCCCTCTAGTTAACCTAGATAATCCAAGTGACCGCTAGAAGACGTACATAGTCCAAGTGCCCGCTAGGTAACCTAGATAGTCTAAGGGCCCGCTAGTTAACCTACATAGTCCAACTGCCCGATAGGGAACCTACATAGTCCAAGTGCCCGCTAAGGGACGAACATAGTCCAAGTGCCCGCTAGGTAACCTAGATAGTCCAAGTGCCCGCTAGTTAACCTACATAGTCCAAGAGCCCGATGAGGAACCTACATAGTCCAAGTGTCCGAAAGGGAACCTACGTATTCCAAGTGCCCATTAGGGCACCTAGATAGTCCAAGTGCCCATAGGGAACATATATCGTCCAAGTGCCCTCTAGGGAACCTACATAGTCAAAGTGCCCGCTAGGGAACCTGCATTGTACAAGTGCCCTCTAGTTAACCTAGATAGTCCAAGTGCCCGCTAGGTAACCTAGATAGTCCAAGGGCCCGCTAGTTAACCTACAAAGTCCAAGTGCCCGATAGGGAACCTACATAGTCCAAGTGCCCAATGAGGAACCTACATAGTCCAAGTGCCCGATAGGGAATCTTCATATTCCAAGTGCCCGTTAGGGAACCCAGATAGTCCAAGTGCCCATAGGGAACCTACATAGTCCAAGTGCCCTCTAGGGAAGCTACATATTCATAGTGCCCGCTAGGGAACCTGCATTGTCCAAGTGCCCGCTAGTTAACCTAGATCGTCCAAGTGTCCGCTAGTAAACCTACATAGTCCAAGTTCCCGTTAGGTAACCTAGATAGGCCAAGTGCCCGCTAGTTAACCTACATAGTACAATGGCCCGCTAGTTGACCTAGATAGTCCAAGTGCCTGCTAGTTAACCTAGATAGTCAAAGTGCCCGCTAGTTAACCTAAGTAGTACAAATGTCCAATAGGGATCCAACATAGTCCAAGTGCCCGCTAGGTAACCTAGATATTCCAAGTTCCGGTTTGCTAACCTAGATAGTCCAAGTGCCCGCTAGGTAACCTACATAGTCCAAGTGCCCATTCGTTAACCTAGATAGTCCAAGTGCCCGCTAGGTAACCTATACTGTCCAAGTGCCCGCTAGGTTACTTACATAGTCCAAGTGCACGTTCGTTAACTTAGATAGTCCAAGTCGCGGTAGGTAACCAACATAGTCCAAGGGCCGCTAGGTAACCTATATAGTCCAAGTGCCCGCTAGTTAACCTATAGTCCAAGTGCCCTCTAGGTAACCTACATATTCCAAGTTCCCGCTAGGTAACCTATAGTCCAAGTGCCCGTTACCTAACCTAGATAGTCCAAGTGCCCGTTAGGTTACCTATATTGTCCAAGTGCCCGCTAGTTAACCTACATAGTCCAAGTCCGCTAGTTAACCTAGATATTCCAAGTGCCCGCTAGTTAACCTACATAGTCCAAGGGCCCTCTAGTTAACCTAGATAATCCAAGTGACCGCTAGAAGACGTACATAGTCCAAGTGCCCGCTAGGTAACCTAGATAGTCTAAGGGCCCGCTAGTTAACCTACATAGTCCAACTGCCCGATAGGGAACCTACATAGTCCAAGTGCCCGCTAAGGGACGAACATAGTCCAAGTGCCCGCTAGGGAACCTGCATAGTCCAAGTGCCCGCTAGGTAACCTAGATAGTCCAAGTGCCCGCTAGTTAACCTACATAGTCCAAGTGCCCGATGAGGAACCTACAAAGTCCAAGTGTCCGAAAGGGAACCTATGTATTCCAAGTGCCCATTAGGGCACCTAGATAGTCCAAGTGCCCATAGGGAACCTATATCGTCCAAGTGCCCTCTAGGGAACCTACATAGTCAAAGTGCCCGCTAGTTAACCTACATAGTCCAAGTGCCCGATAGGGAACCTACATAGTCCAAGTGCCCAATGAGGAACCTACATAGTCCAAGTGCCCGATAGGGAATCTTCATATTCCAAGTGCCCGTTAGGGAACCTAGATATTCCAAGTTCCGGTTTGCTAACCTAGATAGTCCAAGTGCCCGCTAGGTAACCTACATAGTCCAAGTGCCCATTCGTTAACCTAGATAGTCCAAGTGCCCGCTAGGTAACCTATACTGTCCAAGTGCCCGCTAGGTTACTTACATAGTCCAAGTGCACGTTCGTTAACCTACATAGTCCAATTGCCCGCTAGGTAACGTAGATAGCCCAAGTGCCCGCTAGGGAACGTACATAGTCCAAGTGCCCTCTAGGTAACCTAGATAGTCCAAGTGCCCGCTAGTTAACACATATAGTCCAAGTGCGTGCTAGGTAAACTACATAGTCCAAGTGCCCACTAGGAAACCCACAGTCCAATTGCCCGCTAGTTAACCTAGACAGTCCAAGTACCCGATAGGGGACCTACATAGTCCAAGTGCCCGCTGGGAACCTACATAGTCCATGTGCTCGCTAGGCAACCCACATAGTCCAAGTGCCCGTTAGTTAACCTAGATAGTCAAAGTGCCTGCTAGGTAACCTAAATAGACCAAGTGCCCGCTAGGTAACCTAGATAGTCCAATTGCCCGTTGGCTAACCTAGATAGTCGAAGTGTCCGCTAGTTAAGCAACATAGTCCAAGTGTCCTTTCGTTAACCAGATAGGCCAAGTGCCCGCTAGGTAACCAAGATAGTCCAAGTGCCCGCTAGGGTATGTACATAGTTCAAGTGCCCGCTAGGTAACCTAGATTGTCCAAGTGTCCGCTAGTTAACCTACATAGTACAAGGGCCCGCTAGGTAACCTAGATAATCCAAGGTCCTGCTAGTAAACCTACATAGTCCAATGCCCGATAGGGAATCTACATAGTCCAAGTGCCCGCTGAGGAACCTAAATAGTCCAAGTTCCCGATAGGGAACCTGTATATTCCAAGTGCCCGTTAGGGAACCTAGATTGTCCAAAGGCCCATAGGGAACCTATACAATCCAAGTGCCCGCTAGGGAACCTACATAGTCAAAGTGCTCGCTAGGGAACCTACATTGTGCAAGTGCCCGCTAGGCAACCTAGATAGTCCAAGTGCCCGCTAGTTAACCTACATAGTCCAAGGTCAGCTAGTTAACCTAGATAGTCCATGTGACCGCTTGTTAACCTACATAGTCCAAGGTCAGCTAGTTAACCTAGATAGTCCAAGTGACCGCTTGTTAACCTACATAGTGCAAGATCACCTAGTTAACCTAGATAGTCCAAGTGCCCGCTAGTTAACCTACATAGTCCAAGAACCCGCTAGTTAACCTAGATATTCCAAGTGCCCGCTAGTTAACCTAGATCGTCCAAGTGTCCGCTAGTTAACCTACATAGTCCAAGTTCCCGCTAGGTAACCTACACAGTCCAATTGCCCCCTAGTTAACCTAGACAGACCAAGTACCTGATAGGGAACCTACATAGTCCAAGTGCTCACTAGGCAACCTACATAGTCCAAGTGCCCGTTAGTTAACCTAGATAGTCAAAGTGCCTGCTAGGTAACCTAAATAGTCCAAGTGCCCGCAAGGGAACTTACATAGTCCAAGTGCCCGCTAGGTAACATAGATAGTCCAATTGCCCATTAGCTAACTAGATAGTCGAAGTGTCCCCTAGTTAACCTACATAGTCCAAGTGCCCGTTCGTTAACGTAGATAGGCCAAGTGCCCGCTAGGTAACCTAGACAGTCCAAGTGCCCGCTAGGTTACCTACATAGTCCAAGTGCACGTTCGTTAACCTAGATAGTCCAAGTGCCCGCTGGTAACCTACATAGTCCAATGGCCCGCTAGGTAACCTTGATAGTCCAAGTGCCTTCTAGTTAACCTACATAGTCCAAGTGCTCGCTAGGTAACCTACATAATCCAAGTGCACAATAGGTAACCTAAATAATCCAAATGCCCGCTAGAGAAACTATATAGTCCAAGTGCCCGCTAGTTAACCTAGATAGTCCAAGTGCCCGCTAGTAAACCTAGATAGTCCAAGGGCCCGGTAGTTAATCTAGATAGTCCAAGTGCCCGCTAGTTAACCTAGATAGTCCAAGGGCCCGCTAGTTAACCTACATAGTCCAAGTGCCCGATAGGGAACCTACATAATCCAAGTGCCCGCTAGGGAACCTATATAGTCCAAGTGCCCGCTAGGGAACTTACATAGTCCAAGGGCCCGCTAGGGAAACTACATAGTCCAAGTGCCCGCTAGGGAACTTACATAGTCCAAGGGCCCGCTAGGGAACCTACATAGTCCAAGTGCCCGTTAGTTAACCTAGATAGTCAAAGTGCCCGTTAGTTAACCTAGATAGTCAAAGTGCCCGCTTGGTAACCTAGATAGTCCAACAGCCCGCTAGGTAACCTACATACTCCAAGAACCCGCTAGGTAACGTTGATAGTTCAAGTGCCAGCTAGGTAACCTAGATAGTCCAAGTGCCCGCTAGGTAACCTACCAAATCTAATTGCCCGCTAGGTTATCTATGTAGTCCAAATGCCCGCTAGGGAATCTACATAGTCCAAGGGCCCGCTAGTTAACGTAGATAGTCCAAGTGCCGCTAGTTATTCTACATAGTCCAAGGGCCCGCTAGTTAACCTACATAGTCCAAGTACCCGCTAGTTAACCTAGATCGTCCAAGTGCCCCCTAGGTAACCTACATAGCCCAAGGGCCCGCTAGTTAACCTACATAGTCCAAGGGCCCACTAGCTAACCTACAAAGTCTAAGTGCCCGCTAGGTTATCTATATAGTCCAAATGCCCGCTAGGGAACCTACATAGTCCAAGTGCCCGCTAGTTAACCTACATCGTCCAAGTGCCCGCTAGTTAACCAACATAGTCAATGGGCCCACTAGTTAACCTACATAGTGCAAGAGCCCGCTAGTTAACCTAGATCGAGCAAGTGTCTGCTAATTAACCTACATAGTCCAAGTGCCAGTTAGCTAACCTAGATAGTCCAAGGGCCCACTAGTTGACCTACATAGTCCAAGTGCCCGCTAGTTAACCTAGATAGTCATAGTGCCCATTAGTTAACCTAGGGTGTCCAAGTGCCCACTAGGGGACGTACTTAGTCCATGTGCCCGTTAGCTAACCTAGATAGTCCAAGTGCCCGCTAGTTAACATTGATCATCCAAGTGCCCGCTAGTTAACCTAGATAGTCCAAGTGCCCGCTAGTTAACCTACATAGTACAAGGGCCCGCTAGTTGACCTAGATAGTCCAAGTTCCCGCTAGTTAACCTAGATAGTCAAAGTGCCCGCTAGTTAACCTAAGTAGTACAAATGTCCGATAGGGATCCTACATAGTCCAAGTGACCGCTAGTTAACCTACATAGTCCAAGTCCCCGCTAGGTAACCTAGACAGTCCAAGTGACCATTATGTTACCTACATAGTCCAAGTGCCCGTTCGTTAACCTGCATAGTCCAATTGGCCGCTAGGTAACGTAGATAGCCCAAGTGCCCGGTAGGGAACGTACATAGTCCAAGTGCCCTCTAGGTAACCTAGATAGTCCATGTGCCCGCTAGTTAACCTATATAGTCCAAGTGCGTGCTAGGTAAACAACATAGTCCAAGTGCCCACTAGGAAACCCAGACAGTCCAATTGCCCGCTAGTTAACCTAGACAGTCCAAGTACCCGATAGGGAACCTACATAGTCCAAGTGCCCGCTGGGAACCTACATAGTCCAAGTGCTCGCTAGGCAACCTACATAGTCCAAGTGCCCGTTAGTTAACCTAGATAGTCAAAGTGCCTGCTAGGTAACCTAAATAGTCCAAGTGCCCGCTAGGTAACCTAGATAGTCCAATTGCCCGTTGGCTAACCTAGATAGTCGAAGTGTCCGCTAGTTAACCTACATAGTCCAAGTGTCCGTTCGTTAACCTAGATAGGCCAAGTGCCCGCTAGGTAAACAAGATAGTCCAAGTGCCCGCTAGGGTATGTACATAGTTCAAGTGCCCGCTAGGTAACCTAGATTGTCCAAGTGTCGCTACTTAACCTACACAGTGCAAGTGCCCGCTAGGTAACCTAGATAGTCCAAGGGCCTGCTAGTTAACCTACATAGTCCAATGCCCTATAGGGAACCTACATAGTCCAAGTGCCCGCTGAGGAACCTACATAGTCCAAGTTCCCGATAGGGAACCTGTATATTCCAAGTGCCCGTTAGGGAACCTGTATATTCCAAGTGCCCATAGGGAACCTATATAGTCCAAGTGCCCGCTAGGGAACCTACATAGTCAAAGTGCTCGCTAGGGAACCTACATTGTGCAAGTGCCCGCTAGTTAACCTAGATAGTCCCAGTGCCCGCTAGTTAACCTACATAGTCCAAGGTCAGCTAGTTAACCTAGATAGTCCAAGTGACCGCTTGTTACCCTACATAGTCCAAGGTCAGCTAGTTAACCTAGATAGTCCAAGTGCCCGCTAGTTAACCTACATAGTCCTAGAAACTGCTAGTTAACCTAGATAGTCCAAGTTCCCGCTAGTTAACCTACATAGTCCAAGGGCCCGCTAGTTAACCTTGATATTCCAAGTGCCCGCTAGTTAACCTAGATCGTCCAAGTGTCCGCTAGTCAACCTACATAGTCCATGTTCCCGCTAGGTAACCTACACAGTCCAATTGCCCCCTAGTTAACCTAGACAGTCCAAGTACCTGATAGGGAACCTACATAGTCCAAGTGCTCGCTAGGGTACCTACATAGTCCAAGTGTTCACTAGGCAACCTACATAGTCCAAGTGCCCGTTAGTTAACCTAGATAGTCAAAGTGCCTGCTAGGTAACCTAAATAATCCAAGTGCCCGCAAGGGAACCTACATAGTCCAAGTGCCCGTTAGTTAACCTAGATAGTCCAAGGGCGCGCTAGTTAACCTACATAGTCCAAGTGCCCGATAGGGAACCTACATAATCCAAGTGCCCGCTAGGGAACCTACATAGTCCAAGTGCCCGCTAGGGAACTTACATAGTCCAAGGTCCCGCTAGGGAAACTACATAGTCCAAGTGCCCGCTAGGGAACTTACATAGTCCAAGGCCCCGTTAGTGAACCTACATAGTCCAAGGGCCCGTTAGTTAACCTAGATAGTCCAAGTGCCCGCATGGTAACCTAGATAGTCCAACAGCCCGCTAGGTAACCTACATACTTCAAGAACCCGCTAGGTAACGTAGATAGTTCAAGTGCCAGCTAGGTAATCTTGATAGTCCAAGTGCCCGCTAGGTAACCTACAAAATCTAAGTGCCCGCTAGGTTATCTATGTAGTCCAAATGCCCGCTAGGGAATCTACATAGTCCAAGGGCCCGCTAGTTAATGTAGATAGTCCAAGTGCCGCTAGCTAATCTACATAGTCCAAGGGCCCGCTAGTTAACCTACATAGTCCAAGTACCCGCTAGTTAACCTAGATCGTCCAAGTGCCCGCTAGGTAACCTACATAGCCCAAGGGCCCTCTAGTTAACCTACATAGTCCATGTGCCCGTTAGTTAACCTAGATAGTCCAAGGCCGCGCTAGTTAACCTACATAGTCCAAGTGCCCGATAGGGAACCTAGACAGTCCAAGTGACCATTATGTTACCTACATAGTCCAAGTGCCCGTTCGTTAACCTACATAGTCCAATTGGCCGCTAGGTAACGTAGATAGCCCAAGTGCCCGGTAGGGAACGTACATAGTCCAAGGGCCCTCTAGGTAACCTAGATAGTCCATGTGCCCGCTAGTTAACCTATATAGTCCAAGTGCGTGCTAGGTAAACAACATAGTCCAAGTGCCCACTAGGAAACCCAGACAGTCCAATTGCCCGCTAGTTAACCTAGACAGTCCAAGTACCCGATAGGGAACCTACATAGTCCAAGTGCCCGCTGGGAACCTACATAGTCCAAGTGCTCGCTAGGCAACCTACATAGTCCAAGTGCCCGTTAGTTAACCTAGATAGTCAAAGTGCCTGCTAGGTAACCTAAATAGTCCAAGTGCCCGCTAGGTAACCTAGATAGTCCAATTGCCCGTTGGCTAACCTAGATAGTCGAAGTGTCCGCTAGTTAACCTACATAGTCCAAGTGTCCGTTCGTTAACCTAGATAGGCCAAGTGCCCGCTAGGTAAACAAGATAGTCCAAGTGCCCGCTAGGGTATGTACATAGTTCAAGTGCCCGCTAGGTAACCTAGATTGTCCAAGTGTCCGCTACTTAACCTACACAGTGCAAGTGCCCGCTAGGTAACCTAGATAGTCCAAGGGCCTGCTAGTTAACCTACATAGTCCAATGCCCTATAGGGAACCTACATAGTCCAAGTGCCCGCTGAGGAACCTACATAGTCCAAGTTCCCGATAGGGAACCTGTATATTCCAAGTGCCCGTTAGGGAACCTGTATATTCCAAGTGCCCATAGGGAACCTATATAGTCCAAGTGCCCGCTAGGGAACCTACATAGTCAAAGTGCTCGCTAGGGAACCTACATTGTGCAAGTGCCCGCTAGTTAACCTAGATAGTCCCAGTGCCCGCTAGTTAACCTACATAGTCCAAGGTCAGCTAGTTAACCTAGATAGTCCAAGTGACCGCTTGTTACCCTACATAGTCCAAGGTCAGCTAGTTAACCTAGATAGTCCAAGTGCCCGCTAGTTAACCTACATAGTCCTAGAAACTGCTAGTTAACCTAGATAGTCCAAGTTCCCGCTAGTTAACCTATATAGTCCAAGGGCCCGCTAGTTAACCTTGATATTCCAAGTGCCCGCTAGTTAACCTAGATCGTCCAAGTGTCCGCTAGTCAACCTACATAGTCCATGTTCCCGCTAGGTAACCTACACAGTCCAATTGCCCCCTAGTTAACCTAGACAGTCCAAGTACCTGATAGGGAACCTACATAGTCCAAGTGCTCGCTAGGGTACCTACATAGTCCAAGTGTTCACTAGGCAACCTACATAGTCCAAGTGCCCGTTAGTTAACCTAGATAGTCAAAGTGCCTGCTAGGTAACCTAAATAATCCAAGTGCCCGCAAGGGAACCTACATAGTCCAAGTGCCCGTTAGTTAACCTAGATAGTCCAAGGGCGCGCTAGTTAACCTACATAGTCCAAGTGCCCGATAGGGAACCTACATAATCCAAGTGCCCGCTAGGGAACCTACATAGTCCAAGTGCCCGCTAGGGAACTTACATAGTCCAAGGTCCCGCTAGGGAAACTACATAGTCCAAGTGCCCGCTAGGGAACTTACATAGTCCAAGGCCCCGTTAGTGAACCTACATAGTCCAAGGGCCCGTTAGTTAACCTAGATAGTCCAAGTGCCCGCATGGTAACCTAGATAGTCCAACAGCCCGCTAGGTAACCTACATACTTCAAGAACCCGCTAGGTAACGTAGATAGTTCAAGTGCCAGCTAGGTAATCTTGATAGTCCAAGTGCCCGCTAGGTAACCTACAAAATCTAAGTGCCCGCTAGGTTATCTATGTAGTCCAAATGCCCGCTAGGGAATCTACATAGTCCAAGGGCCCGCTAGTTAATGTAGATAGTCCAAGTGCCGCTAGCTAATCTACATAGTCCAAGGGCCCGCTAGTTAACCTACATAGTCCAAGTACCCGCTAGTTAACCTAGATCGTCCAAGTGCCCGCTAGGTAACCTACATAGCCCAAGGGCCCTCTAGTTAACCTACATAGTCCATGTGCCCGTTAGTTAACCTAGATAGTCCAAGGCCGCGCTAGTTAACCTACATAGTCCAAGTGCCCGATAGGGAACCTAGACAGTCCAAGTGACCATTATGTTACCTACATAGTCCAAGTGCCCGTTCGTTAACCTACATAGTCCAATTGGCCGCTAGGTAACGTAGATAGCCCAAGTGCCCGGTAGGGAACGTACATAGTCCAAGGGCCCTCTAGGTAACCTAGATAGTCCATGTGCCCGCTAGTTAACCTATATAGTCCAAGTGCGTGCTAGGTAAACAACATAGTCCAAGTGCCCACTAGGAAACCCAGACAGTCCAATTGCCCGCTAGTTAACCTAGACAGTCCAAGTACCCGATAGGGAACCTACATAGTCCAAGTGCCCGCTGGGAACCTACATAGTCCAAGTGCTTGCTAGGCAACCTACATAGTCCAAGTGCCCGTTAGTTAACCTAGATAGTCAAAGTGCCTGCTAGGTAACCTAAATAGTCCAAGTGCCCGCTAGGTAACCTAGATAGTCCAATTGCCCGTTGGCTAACCTAGATAGTCGAAGTGTCCGCTAGTTAACCTACATAGTCCAAGTGTCCGTTCGTTAACCTAGATAGGCCAAGTGCCCGCTAGGTAAACAAGATAGTCCAAGTGCCCGCTAGGGTATGTACATAGTTCAAGTGCCCGCTAGGTAACCTAGATTGTCCAAGTGTCCGCTACTTAACCTACACAGTGCAAGTGCCCGCTAGGTAACCTAGATAGTCCAAGGGCCTGCTAGTTAACCTACATAGTCCAATGCCCTATAGGGAACCTACATAGTCCAAGTGCCCGCTGAGGAACCTACATAGTCCAAGTTCCCGATAGGGAACCTGTATATTCCAAGTGCCCGTTAGGGAACCTGTATATTCCAAGTGCCCATAGGGAACCTATATAGTCCAAGTGCCCGCTAGGGAACCTACATAGTCAAAGTGCTCGCTAGGGAACCTACATTGTGCAAGTGCCCGCTAGTTAACCTAGATAGTCCCAGTGCCCGCTAGTTAACCTACATAGTCCAAGGTCAGCTAGTTAACCTAGATAGTCCAAGTGACCGCTTGTTACCCTACATAGTCCAAGGTCAGCTAGTTAACCTAGATAGTCCAAGTGCCCGCTAGTTAACCTACATAGTCCTAGAACCTGCTAGTTAACCTAGATAGTCCAAGTTCCCGCTAGTTAACCTACATAGTCCAAGGGCCCGCTAGTTAACCTTGATATTCCAAGTGCCCGCTAGTTAACCTAGATCGTCCAAGTGTCCGCTAGTCAACCTACATAGTCCATGTTCCCGCTAGGTAACCTACACAGTCCAATTGCCCCCTAGTTAACCTAGACAGTCCAAGTACCTGATAGGGAACCTACATAGTCCAAGTGCTCGCTAGGGTACCTACATAGTCCAAGTGTTCACTAGGCAACCTACATAGTCCAAGTGCCCGTTAGTTAACCTAGATAGTCAAAGTGCCTGCTAGGTAACCTAAATAATCCAAGTGCCCGCAAGGGAACCTACATAGTCCAAATGCCCGTTAGTTAACCTAGATAGTCCAAGGGCACGCTAGTTAACCTACATAGTCCAAGTGCCCGATAGGGAACCTACATAATCCAAGTGCCCGCTAGGGAACCTACATAGTCCAAGTGCCCGCTAGGGAACTTACATAGTCCAAGGTCCCGCTAGGGAAACTACATAGTCCAAGTGCCCGCTAGGGAACTTATATAGTCCAAGGGCCCGTTAGTGAACCTACATAGTCCAAGGGCCCGTTAGTTAACCTAGATAGTCCAAGTGCCCGCATGGTAACCTAGATAGTCCAACAGCCCGCTAGGTAACCTACATACTTCAAGAACCCGCTAGGTAACGTAGATAGTTCAAGTGCCAGCTAGGTAATCTAGATAGTCCAAGTGCCCGCTAGGTAACATACAAAATCTAAGTGCCCGCTAGGTTATCTATGTAGTCCAAATGCCCGCTAGGGAATCTACATAGTCCAAGGGCCCGCTAGTTAATGTAGATAGTCCAAGTGCCGCTAGCTAATCTACATAGTCCAAGGGCCCGCTAGTTAACCTACATAGTCCAAGTGCCCGCTAGGTAACCTACATAGCCCAAGGGCCCTCTAGTTAACCTACATAGTCCAAGTGCCCGTTAGTTAACCTAGATAGTCCAAGGGCGCGCTAGTTAACCTACATAGTCCAAGTGCCCGATAGGGAACCTACATAATCCAAGTGCCCGCTAGGGAACCTACATAGTCCAAGTGCCCGCTAGGGAACTTACATAGTCCAAGGTACCGCTAGGGAAACTACATAGTCCAAGTGCCCGCTAGGGAACTTACATAGTCCAAGGGCCCGTTAGTGAACCTACATAGTCCAAGGGCCCGTTAGTTAACCTAGATAGTCCAAGTGCCCGCATGGTAACCTAGATAGTCCAACAGCCCGCTAGGTAACCTACATACTTCAAGAACCCGCTAGGTAACGTAGATAGTTCAAGTGCCAGCTAGGTAATCTAGATAGTCCAAGTGCCCGCTAGGTAACCTACAAAATCTAAGGGCCCGCTAGGTTATCTATGTAGTCCAAATGCCCGCTAGGGAATCTACATAGTCCAAGGGCCCGCTAGTTAATGTAGATAGTCCAAGTGCCGCTAGCTAATCTACATAGTCCAAGGGCCCGCTAGTTAACCTACATAGTCCAAGTGCCCGTTAGCTAACCTAGATAGTCCAAGTGCCCGCTAGTTAAAATTGATCATCCAAGTGCCCGCCAGTTAACTTAGATAATCCAAGTGCACGCTAGTTAACCTAGATAGTCCAAGTGCCCTCTAGTTAACCTATATCGTCCAAGTGCCCGCTAGTTAACCTACATAGTCCAATGGCCCGCTAGTTAACGTAAGTAGACCAAGGTCCGCTAGTTAACCTAGATACTCCAAGTGCTCGCTAGTTAACCTACATAGTACAAGGGCCCGCTAGTTGACCTAGATAGTCCAAGTGCCCGCTAGTTAACCTAGATAGTCCAAGTTCCCGTTCGTTATCCTAGATAGTCCAAGTGGCAGCTAGGTAACCTAGACTGTCCAAGTGCCCGCTAGGTTACCTACATATTCCAAGTGCCCGTTCGTTAACCTAGATAGTCAAAGTGCCCACTAGAAACCTACATAGTCCAAGGGCCCGCTATGTAACCTAGATAGTCCAAGTGCCCGCTAGGTAACCTAGAGTCCAAGTGCTCGCTAGTTAACCTACATAGTCCAAGTTCCCGCTAGGTAACCTAGATATTCAAAGTGCCCGTTACCTAACCAGATTGTCCAAGTGCCCGCTAAGCATCCTACATAGTCCAAGTGCCCGTTCGTTAACCTAGAAGTCCAAGTGCCCGCTAGGTAACCTAGATAGTCCAAGTGCCCGCTAGGTAACCAAGATAGTCCAAGTGCCCGCTAGGGTATGTACATAGTTCAAGTGCCCGCTAGGTAACCTAGATTTTCCAAGTGTCCGCTAGTTAACCTACATAGTACAAGTGCCCGCTAGGTAACCTAGATAGTCCAAGGGCCTGCTAGTTAACCTACATAGTCCAATGCCCGATAGGGAACCTACATAGTCCAAGTGCCCGCTGAGGAACCTACATAGTCCAAGTTCCCGATAGGGAACCTGTATATTCCAAGTGCCCGTTAGGGAACCTGTATATTCCAAGTGCCCGTTAGGGAACCTATATAGTCCAAGTGCCCGCTAGGGAACGTACATAGTCAAAGAGCTCGCTAGGGAACCTGCATTGTGCAAGTGCCCGCTAGTTAACCTAGATATTCCAAGTGCCCGCTAGTTAACCTACATAGTCCAAGGTCAGCTAGTTAACCTAGATAGTCCAAGTGCCTGCTAGTTAACCTACATAGTCCAAGAACCCGCTAGTTAACCTAGATAGTCCAAGTGCCCGCTAGTTAACCTACATAGTCCAAAGGTCCGCTAGTTAACCTACATAGTCCAAGTTCCCGCTAGTTAACCTACACAGTCCAATTGCCCCCTAGTTAACCTAGACAGTCCAGGTACCTGATAGGGAACCTACATAGTCCAAGTGCTCGCTAAGGAACCTACATAGTCCAAGTGCTCACTAGGCAACCTACATAGTCCAAGTGCCCGTTAGTTAACCTAGATAGTCAAAATGCCTGCTAGGAAAGCCATATAATCCAAGTGCCCACAAGGGAACCTACATAGTCCAAGTGCCCGCTAGGTAACCTAGATAGTCCAATTGCCCATTAGCTAACCTAGATAGTCGAAGTGTCCCCTAGTTAACCTACATAGTCCAAGTGGCCGTTCGTTAACGTAGATAGGCCAAGTGCCCCCTAGGTAACCTAGACAGTCCAAGGGCCCGCTAGGTTACCTACATAGTCCAAGTGCACGTTCGTTAACCTAGATAGTCCAAGTGCCCGCTGGTAACCTACATAGTCCAATGGCCCGCTAGGTAACCTTGATAGTCCAAGTGCCTTCTAGTTAACCTACATAGTCCAAGTGCCCGCTAGGTAACCTACATAATCCAATTGCACAATAGGTAACCTAAATAATCCAAATGCCCGCTAGGGAAACTACATAATCCAAGTGCCCGCTAGTTAACTTAGATAGTCCAAGTGCCCGCTAGTAAACCTAGATATTCCAAGGGCCTGCTAGTTAATCTAGATAGTCCAAGTGCCCGCTAGTTAACCTAGATAGTCCAAGGGCCCGCTAGTTAACCTACATAGTCCAAGTGCCCGATAGGGAACCTACATAATCCAAGTGCCCGCTAGAGAACCTACATAGTCCAAGTGCCCGCTAGGGAACTTACATAATCCAAGGGCCCGCTAGGGAAACTACATAGTCCAAGTGCCCGCTAGGGAACTTACATAGTCCAAGGGCCCGCTAGGAAACCTACATAGTCCAAGTGCCCGTTAGTTAACCTAGATAGTCCAAGTGCCCGCTTGGTAACCTAGATAGTCCAACAGCCCGCTAGGTAACCTACATACTCCAAGAACCCGCTAGGTAACGTAGATAGTTCAAGTGCCAGCTAGGTAACCTAGATAGTCCAAGTGCCCGCTAGGTTATCTATGTATTCCAAATGCCCGCTAGGGAATCTACATAGTCCAAGGGCCCGCTAGTTAACGTAGATAGTCCAAGTGCCGCTAGTTAATCTACATAGTCCAAGGGCCCGCTAGTTAACCTACATAGTCCAAGTACCCGCTAGTTAACCTAGATCGTCCAAGTGCCCGCTAGGTAACCTACATAGCCCAAGGGCCCGCTACTTAACCTACATAGTCCAAGGGCCCGCTAGCTAACCTACAAAGTCTAAGTGCCCGCTAGGTTATCTATATAGTCCAAATGCCCGCTAGGGAACCTACATAGTCCAAGTGCCCGCTAGTTAACCTAGATCGTCGAAGTGCCCGCTAGTTAACCAACATAGTCAATGGGCCCACTAGATAACCTACATAGTGCAAGAGCCCGCTAGTTAACCTAGATCGTGCAAGTGTCTGCTAGTTAACCTACATAGTCCAAGTGCCAGTTAGCTAACCTAGATAGTCCAAGGGCCCGCTAGTTGACCTAGATAGTCCAAGTGCCCGCTAGTTAACCTAGATAGTCCTAGTGCCCGTTAGTTAACCTAGGGTGTCCAAGTGCCCACTAGGGGACGTACTTAGTCCAAGTGCCCGTTAGCTAACCTAGATAGTCCAAGTGTCCGCTAGTTAACATTGATCATCCAAGTGCCTGCTAGTTAACCTAGATAGTCCAAGTGCACGCTAGTTAACCTAGATAGTCCAAGTGCCCTCTAGTTAACCTATATCTTCCAAGTGCCCGCTAGTTAACCTACATAGTCCAAGGGCCCGCTAGTTAACGTACGTAGACCAAGGTCCGCTAGTTAATCTTGATACTCCAAGTGCTCGCTAGTTAACCTACATAGTACAAGGGCCCGCTAGTTGACCTATATAGTCCAAGTGCCCGTTCGTTAACCTAGATAGTCCAAGTGCCAGCTAGGTAACCTAGACTGTCCAAGTGCCCGCTAGGTTACCTACATATTCCAAGTGCCCATTCGTTAACCTAGATAGTCAAAGTGCCCGCTAGGAAACCTACATAGTCCAAGGGCCCGCTAGGTAACCTAGATAGTCCAAGTGCCCGCTAGGTAACCTAGAGTCCAAGCGCTCACTTGTTAACTTTGATAGTCCAAGTGCCCGGAGTTAACCTAGATTGTCCAAGTGCCCGCTAGTTAACTTAGATTGTCCACGTGCCCGCTAGGGATCCTTCATAATCCAAGTGCCTGCTAGGCAACCTAGGTAGTCCAGTGCCCGCTAGTTAACCTAGATAGTCCTAGTGCCTGTTAGTTAACCTAGATAGTCCAAATGCCCACTAGGGGACGTACATAGTCCAAGTGCCCGCTAGTTAAACTACATAGTCCAAGGTCCGCTAGTTAACCTAGATAGTCCATGTGCCCGCTAATTAACCTACATAGTACAAGGGCCCGCTAGTTGACCTAGATAGTCCAAGTGCCCGCTAGTTAACCTAAGTAGTACAAATGTCCGACAGGGATCCTACATAGGCCAAGTGACCGCTAGTTAACCTACATAGTCCAAGTCCCCGCTAGGTAACCTAGACAGTCCAAGTGACCATTATGTTACCTACATAGTCCATGTGCCCATTCGTTATCCTACATAGTCCAATTGCCCGCTAGGTAACGTAGATAGCCCAAGTGCCCTCTAGGGAACGTACATAGTCCAAGTGCCCTCTAGGTAACCTAGATAGTCCAAGTGCCCGCTAGTTAACCTACATAGTCCAAGTGCGTGCTAGGTAAACTACATAGTCCAAGTGCCCACTAGGTAACCCAGACAGTCCAATTGCCCGCTAGTTAACCTAGACAGTCCAAGTACCCGATAGGGAACCTACATAGTCCAAGTGCCCGCTGGAACCTACATAGTCCAAGTTCTCGCTAGGCAACCTACATAGTCCAAGTGCCCGTTAGTTAACCTAGATAGTCAAAGTGCCTGCTAGGTAACCTATATAGTCCAAGTGCCCGCTAGGTAACCTAGATAGTCCAATTGCCCGTTGGCTAACCTAGATAGTCGAAGTGTCCGCTAGTTAACCTACATAGTCCAAGTGTCCGTTCGTTAACCTAGATAGGCCAAGTGCCCGCTAGGTAACCAAGATAGTCCAAGTGCCCCCTAGGGTATGTACATAGTTCAAGTGCCAGCTAGGTAACCTAGATTGTCCAAGGGCCTGCTAGTTAACCTACATAGTCCAATGCCCTATAGGGAACCTACATAGTCCAAGTGCCTGCTGAGGAACCTACATAGTCCAAGTTCCCGATAGGGAACCTATATATTCCAAGTGCCCGTTAGGGAACCTGTATATTCCAAGTGCCCGTTAGGGAACCTAGATAGTCCAAGTGCCCGATAGGGAACCTACATAGTCAAAGTGCTCGCTAGGGAACCTGCATTGTGCAAGTGCCCGCTAGTTAACCTAGATAGTCCAAGTGCCCGCTAGTTAACCTACATAGTCCAAGGTCAGCTACTTAACCTAGATAGTCCAAGTGCCCGCTAGTTAACCTACATAGTCCAAGAACCCGCTAGTTAACCTAGATAGTCCAAGTGCCCGCTAGTTAACCTACATAGTCCAAGGGCCCGCTAGTTAACCTAGATATTCCAAGTGCCCGCTAGTTAACCCAGATCGTCCAAGTGTCCGCTAGTTAACCTACATAGTCCATGTTCCCGCTAGGTAACCTACACAGTCCAATTGCCCCCTAGTTAACCTAGACAGTCCAAGTACCTGATAGGGAACCTACATAGTCCAAGTGCTCGCTAGCTAACCTACAAAGTCTAAGTGCCCGCTAGGTTATCTATATAGTCCAAATGCCCGCTAGGGAACCTACATAGTCCAAGTGCCCGCTAGTTAACCTAGATCGTCGAAGTGCCCGCTAGTTAACCAACATAGTCAATGGGCCCACTAGATAACCTACATAGTGCAAGAGCCCGCTAGCTAACCTAGATCGTGCAAGTGTCTGCTAGTTAACCTACATAGTCCAAGTGCCAGTTAGCTAACCTAGATAGTCCAAGGGCCCGCTAGTTGACCTAGATAGTCCAAGTGCCCGCTAGTTAACCTAGATAGTCCTAGTGCCCGTTAGTTAACCTAGGGTGTCCAAGTGCCCACTAGGGGACGTACTTAGTCCAAGTGCCCGTTAGCTAACCTAGATAGTCCAAGTGCCCGCTAGTTAACATTGATCATCCAAGTGCCCGCTAGTTAACCTAGATAGTCCAAGTGCACGCTAGTTAACCTAGATAGTCCAAGTGCCCTCTAGTTAACCTATATCGTCCAATTGCCCGCTAGTTAACCTACATCGTCCAAGGGCCCGCTAGTTAACGTACGTAGACCAAGGTCCGCTAGTTAATCTAGATACTCCAAGTGCTCGCTAGTTAACCTACATAGTACAAGGGCCCGCTAGTTGACCTATATAGTCCAAGTGCCCGCTAGTTAACCTAGATAGTCCAAGTGCCCGTTCGTTAACCTAGATAGTCAAAGTGCCCGCTAGGAAACCTACATAGTCCAAGGGCCCGCTAGGTAACCTAGATAGTCCAAGTGCCCGCTAGGTAACCTAGAGTCCAAGTGCTCGCTAGTTGGCCTACATACTCCAAGTGCCCGCTCTGTAACCTAGACAGTCCAAGTGCCCGCTAGGTTACCTGCATATTCCAAGTTCCCCTTTCGTTAACTTAGATAGTCCAAGTGCCCGCTAGGCAACCTAGATAGTCCAAGGGCCCGCTAGTTAACCTACATAGTCCAAGCGCTCACTTGTTAACTTTGATAGTCCAAGTGCCCGCTAGTTAACCTAGATCGTCCAAGTGCCCGCTAGTTAACTTAGATTGTCCATGTGCCCGCTAGGGATCCTTCATAATCCAAGTGCCTGCTAGGTAACCTAGGTAGTCCAGTGCCCGCTAGTTAACCTAGATATTCCTAGTGCCCGTTAGTTAACCTAGATAGTCCAAATGCCCACTAGGGGACGTACATAGTCCAAGTGCCCGCTAGTTAACCTACATAGTCCAAGGTCCGCTAGTTAACCTAGATAGTCCATGTGCCCGTTAATTAACCTACATAGTACAAGGGCCCGCTAGTTGACCTAGATAGTCCAAGTGCCCGCTAGTTAACCTAGATAGTCAAAGTGCCCGCTAGTTAACCTAAGTAGTACAAATGTCCGATAGGGATCCTACATAGGCCAAGTGACCGCTGGTTAACCTACATAGTCCAAGTCCCCGCTAGGTAACCTAGACAGTCCAAGTGACCATTATGTTACCTACATAGTCCATGTGCCCATTCGTTAACCTACATAGTCCAATTGCCCGCTAAGTAACGTAGATAGCCCAAGTGCCCTCTAGGGAACGTACATAGTCCAAGTGCCCTCTAGGTAACCTAGATAGTCCAAGTGCCCGCTAGTTAACCTACATAGTCCAAGTGCGTGCTAGGTAAACTACATAGTTCAAGTGCCCACTAGGTAACCCAGACAGTCCAATTGCCAGCTAGTTAACCTAGACAGTCCAAGTACCCGATAGGGAACCTACATAGTCCAAGTGCTCGCTAGGCAACCTACATAGTCCAAGTGTCCGTTAGTTAACCTAGATAGTCAAAGCGCCTGCTAGGTAACCTAAATAGTCCAAGTGCCCGCTAGGTAACCTAGATAGTCCAATTGCCCGTTGGCTAACCTAGATATTCGAAGTGTCCGCTAGTTAACCTACATAGTCCAAGTGTCCGTTCGTTAACCTAGATAGGCCAAGTGCCCTCTAGGTAACCAAGATAGTCCAAGTGCCCCCTAGGGTATGTACATAGTTCAAGTGCCAGCTAGGTAACCTAGATAGTCCAAGGGCCTGCTAGTTAACCTACATAGTCCAATGCCCTATAGGGAACCTACATAGTCCAAGTGCCCGCTGAGGAACCTACATAATCCAAGTTCCCGATAGGGAACCTGTATATTCCAAGTGCCCGTTAGGGAACCTGTATATTCCAAGTGCCCGTTAGGGAACCTAGATAGTCCAAGTGCCCGCTAGGGAACCTACATAGTCAAAGTGCTCGCTAGGGAACCTGCATTGTGCAAGTTCCCGCTAGTTAACCTAGATAGTCCAAGTGCCCGCTAGTTAACCTACATAGTCCAAGGTCAGCTAGTTAACCTAGATAGTCCAAGTGCCCGCTAGTTAACCTACATAGTCCAAGAACCCGCTAGTTAACCTAGATAGTCCAAGTGCCCGCTAGTTAACCTACATAGTCCAAGGGCCCGCTAGTTAACCTAGATATTCCAAGTGCCCGCTAGTTAACCTAGATCGTCCAAGTGTCCGCTAGTTAACCTACATAGTCCAAGTTCCCGCTAGGTAACCTACACATTCCAATTGCCTCCTAGTTAACCTAGACAGTCCAAGTACCTGATAGGGAACCTACATAGTCCAAGTGCTCGCTAGGGAACCTACATAGTCCAAGTGCTCACTAGGCAACCTACATAGTCCAAGTGCCCGTTAGTTAACCTAGATAGTCAATGTGCATGCTAAGTAACCTAAATAATCCAAGTGCCCGCCAGGGAACCTACATAGTCCAAGTGCCCGCTAGGTAACCTAGATAGTCCAATTGCCCATTAGCTAACCTAGATAGTCGAAGTGTCCCCTAGTTAACCTACATAGTCCAAGTGCCCGTTCGTTAACGTAGATAGGCCAAGTGCCCGCTAGGTAACCTAGACAGTCCAAGTGGCCGCTAGGTTACCTACATAGTCCACGTGCACGTTTGTTAACCTAGATAGTCCAAATGCCCGCTGGTAACCTATATAGTCCAATGGCCCGCTAGGTAACGTTGATAGTCCAAGTGCCTTCTAGTTAACCTACATAGTCCAAGTGCCCGCTAGGTAACCTACATAATCCAATTGCACAATAGGTAACCTAAATAATCCAAATGCCCGCTAGGGAAACTACATAATCCAAGTGCCCGCTAGTTAACTTAGATAGTCCAAGTGCCCGCTAGTAAACCTAGATAGTCCAAGGGCCTGCTAGTTAATCTAGATAGTCCAAGTGCTCGCTAGTTAACCTACATAATCCAAGTGCCCGCTAGAGAACCTACATAGTCCAAGTACCCGCTAGGGAACTTACATAGTCCAAGGGCCCTCTAGGGAAACTACATAGTCCAAGTGCCCGCTAGGGAACTTACATAGTCCAAGGGCCCGCTAGGGAACCTACATAGTCCAAGTGCCCGTTAGTTAACCTAGATAGTCCAAGTGCCCGCTTGGTAACATAGATAGTTCAACAGCCCGCTAGGTAACCTACATACTCCAAGAACCCGCTAGGTAACGTAGATAGTTCAAGTGCCAGCTAAGTAACCTAGATAGTCCAAGTGCCCGCTAGGTTATCTATGTAGTCCAAATGCCCGCTAGGGAGTCTACATAGTCCAAGGGCCCGCTAGTTAACGTAGATAGTCCAAGTGCCGCTAGTTAATCTACATAGTCCAAGGGCCCGCTAGTTAACCTACATAGTCCAAGTACCCGCTAGTTAACCTAGATCGTCCAAGTGCCCGCTAGGTAACCTACATAGCCCAAGGGCCCGCTAGTTAACCTACATAGTCCAAGGGCCCGCTAGCTAACCTACAAAGTCTAAGTGCCCGCTAGGTTATCTATATAGTCCAAATGCCCGCTAGGGAACCTACATAGTCCAAGTGCCCGCTAGTTAACCTAGATCATCCAAGTGCCCGGTAGTTAACCAACATAGTCAATGGGCCCACTAGATAACCTACATAGTGCAAGAGCCCGCTAGTTAACCTAGATCGTGCAAGTGTCTGCTAGTTAACCTACATAGTCCAAGTGCCAGTTAGCTAACCTAGATAGTCCAAGGGCCCGCTAGTTGACCTAGATAGTCCAAGTGCCCTCTAGTTAACCTAGATAGTCCTAGTGACCGTTAGTTAACCTAGGGTGTCCAAGTGCCCACTACGGGACGTACTTAGTCCATGTGCCCGTTAGCTAACCTAGATAGTCCAAGTGCCCGCTAGTTAACATTGATCATCCAAGTGCCCGCTAGTTAACCTAGATAGTCCAAGTGCACGCTAGTTAACCTAGATAGTCCAAGTGCCCTCTAGTTAACCTATATCGTGCAAGTGCCCGCTAGTTAACCTACATAGTCCAAGGGCCCGCTAGTTAACGTACGTAGACCAAGGTCCGCTAGTTAATCTAGATACTCCAAGTGCTCGCTAGTTAACCTACATAGTACAAGGGCCTGCTATTTGACCTATATAGTCCAAGTGCCCGCTAGTAAACCTAGATAGTCCAAGTGCCCGTTCGTTAACCTAGATAGTCCAAGTGCCAGCTAGGTAACCTACATATTCCAAGTGCCCGTTCGTTAACCTAGATAGTCAAAGTGCCCGCTAGGAAACCTACATAGTCCAAAGGCCCGCTAGGTAACCTAGATACTCCAAGTGCCCGCTAATTAACCTAGAGTCCAAGTGCTCGCTAGTTAGCCTACATACTCCAAGTGCCCGCTATGTAACCTAGACAGTCCAAGTGCCCGCTAGGTTACCTGCATATTCCAAGTTCCCCTTTCGTTAACTTAGATAGTCCAAGTGCCCGCTAGGTAACCTAGATAGTCCCAGGGCCCGCTAGTTAACCTACATAGTCCAAGCGCTCACTTGTTAACTTTGATAGTCCAAGTGCCCGCTAGTTAACCTAGATCGTCCAAGTGCCCGCTAGTTAACTTAGATTGTCCACGTGCCCGCTAGGGATCCTTCATAATCCAAGTGCCTGCTAGGTAACCTAGGTAGTCCAGTGCCCGCTAGTTAACCTAGATATTCCTAGTGCCCGTTAGTTAACCTAGATAGTCCAAATGCCCACTAGGGGACGTACATAGTCCAAGTGCCCGCTAGTTAACCTACATAGTCCAAGGTCCGCTAGTTAACCTAGATAGTCCATGTGCCCGCTAATTAACCTACATAGTACAAGGGCCCGCTAGTTGACCTAGATAGTCCAAGTGCCCGCTAGTTAACCTAAGTAGTACAAATGTCCGATAGGGATCCTACATATGCCAAGTGACCGCTAGTTAACCTACATAGTCCAAGTCCCCGCTAGGTAACCTAGACAGTCCAAGTGACCATTATGTTACCTACATAGTCCAAGTGCCCGTTCGTTAACCTACATAGTCCAATTGCCCGCTAGGTAACGTAGATAGCCCAAGTGCCCGCTAGGGAATGTACATAGTCCAAGTGCCCTCTAGGTAACCTAGATAGTCCAAGTGCCCGCTAGGTAACCAAGATAGTCCAAGTGCCCCCTAGGGTATGTACATAGTTCAAGTGCCAGCAAGGTAACCTAGATTGTCCAAGTGTCAGCTAGTTAACCTACATAGTACAAGTGCCCGCTAGGTAACTTAAATAGTCCAAGGGCCTGCTAGGTAACCTACATAGTCCAATGCCCGATAGGGAACCTACATAGTCCAAGTGCCCCCTGAGGAACCTACATAGTCCATGTTCCCGATAGGGAACCTTTATATTCCAAGTGCCCGTTAGGGAACCTAGATAGTCCACGTGCCCATAGGGAACCTATATAGTCCAAGTGCCCGCTAGGGAACCTACATAGTCAAAGTGCTCGCTAGGGAACCTGCATTGTGCAAGTGCCCGCTAGTTAACCTAGATAGTCCAAGTGCCCGCTAGTTAACCTACATAGTCCAAGGTCAGCTAGTTAACCTAGATAGTCCAAGTGACCGCTTGTTAACCTACATAGTCCAAGGTCAGCTAGTTAACCTAGATAGTCCAAGTGCCCACTAGTTAACCTACATAGTCCAAGTTCCCGCTACGTAACCTACACAGTCCAATTGCCCCCTAGTTAACCTAGACAGTCCAAGTACCTGATAGGGAACCTACATAGTCCAAGTGCTCGCTAGGGAACCTACATAATCCAAGTGCTCACTAGGCAACCTACATAGTCCAAGTGCCCATTAGTTAACCTAGATAGTCAAAGTGCCTGCTAGGTAACCTAAATAGTCCAAGTGCCCGCTAGGTAACCTAGATAGTCCAATTGCCCATTGGCTAACCTAGATAGTCGAAGTGTCCCCTAGTTAACCTACATAGTCCAAGTGCCCGTTCGTTAACGTAGATAGGCCAAGTGCCCGCTAGGTAAACTAGACAGTCCAAGTGCCTGCTAGGTTACCTACATAGTCCAAGTGCACGTTCGTTAACCTAGATAGTCCAAGTGCCTGCTGGTAACCTACATAGTCCAATGGCCCGCTAGGTAACTTTGATAGTCCAAGTGCCTTCTAGTTAACCTACATAGTCCAAGTGCCCGCTAGGTAACCTACATAATCCAAGTGCACAATAGGTAACCTAAATAATCCAAATGCCCGCTAGGGAAACTACATAGACCAAGTGCCCGCTAGTTAACCTAGATAGTCCAAGTGCCCGCTAGTAAACCTAGATAGTCCAAGGCCCGCTAGTTAATCTAGATAGTCCAAGGGCCCGCTAGTTAACCTACATAGTCCAAGTGCCCGATAGGGAACCTACATAATCCAAGTGTCCGCTAGGGAACCTACATAGTCCAAGTGCTCGCTAGGGAACTTACATAGTCCAAGGGCCCGCTAGGGAAACCACATAGTCCAAATGCCCGCTAGGGAATTTACATAGTCCAAGGGCCCGCTTGGGAACCTACATAGTCCAAGTGCCCGTTAGTTAACCTAGATAGTCCAACAGCCCGCTAGGTAACCTACATACTCCAAGAACCCGCTAGGTAACGTAGATAGTTCAAGTGCCATCTAGGTAACCTAGATAGTCCAAGTGCCCGCTAGGTAAACTACAAAATCTAAGTGCCCGCTAGGTTATCTATGTAGTCCAAATGCCCGCTAGGGAATCTACATAGTCCAAGGGCCCGCTAGTTAACGTAGATAATCCAAGTTCCGCTAGTTAATCTACATAGTCCACGGGCCCGCTAGTTAACTTACATAGTCCAAGTACCCGCTAGTTAACCTAGATCGTCCAAGTCCCCGCTAGGTAACCTACATAGCCCAAGGGACCGCTAGTTAACCTACATAGTCCAAGGGCCCGCTAGCTAACCTACAAAGTCTAAGTGCCCGCTAGGTTATCTATATAGTCCAAATGCCCGCTAGGGAACCTACATAGTCCAAGTGCCCGCTAGTTAACCTAGATCGTCCAAGTGCCCGCTAGTTAACCTAGATCGTCCAAGTGCCCGCTAGTTAACCAACATAGTCAATGGTCCCACTAGTTAACCTACATAGTGCAAGAGCCCGCTAGTTAACCTAAATCGTGCAAGTGTCTGCTAGTTAACCTACATAGTCCAAGTGCCAGTTAGCTAACCTAGATTGTCCAAGGGCCCGCTAGTTGACCTACATAGTCCAAGTGCCCGCTAGTTAACCTAGATAGTCCTAGTGCCCGTTAGTTAACCTAGGATATCCAAGTGCCCACTAGGGGACGTACTTAGTCCAAGTGCCCGTTAGCTAACCTAGATAGTCCAAGTGCCCGCTAGTTAACATTGATCATCCGAGTGCCCGCTAGTTAACCTAGATAGTCCAAGTGCACGCTAGTTAACCTAGATAGTCCAAGTTCCCTCTAGTTAACCTATATCGTCCAAGTGCCCGCTAGTTAACCTACATAGTCCAAGGGCCCGCTAGTTAACGTACGTAGACCAAGGTCCGCTAGTTAACCTAGATACTCCAAGTGCCCGCTAGTTAACCTACATAGTACAAGGGCCCGCTAGTTGACCTAGATAGTCCAAGTGCCCACTAGTTAACCTAGATAGTCCAAGTGCCGTTCGTTAACCTAGATAGTCCAAGTGCCAGTTAGGTAACCTAGACTGTCCAAGTGCCCGCTAGGTAACCTACATATTCCAAGTGTCCGTTCGTTAACCTAGATAGTCAAAGTGCCCGCTAGGAAACCTACATAGTCCAAGGGCCCGCTAGGTAACCTAGATAGTCCAAGTGCCCGCTAGGTAACTTATATTGTCCAAGTTCCCGCTAGGTAACCTAGATACTCAAAGTGCCCGTTACCTAACCTAGATTGTCCAAGTGCCCGCTAAGCATCCTACATAGTCCAAGTGCCCGTTCGTTAACCTAGAAGTCCAAGTGCCCGCTAGGTAACCTAGATAGTCCAAGTGCCCGCTAGGTAACCTAGATAGTCCAAGGGCCCGCTAGTTAACCTACATAGTCCAAGGGCTCACTTGTTAACTTTGATAGTACAAGTGCCCGCTAGTTAACCTAGATAGTCCAAGTGCACGCTAGTTAACCTAGATAGTCCAAGTGCTCTCTAGTTAACCTATATCGTCCAAGTGCCCGCTAGTTAACCTACATAGTCCAAGGGCCCGCTAGTTAACGTACGTAGACCAAGGTCCGCTAGTTAATCTAGATACTCCAAGTGCTCGCTAGTTAACCTACATAGTACAAGGGCCCGCTAGTTGACCTATATAGTCCAAGTGCCCGCTAGTTAACCTAGATAGTCCAAGTGCCCGTTCGTTAACCTAGATAGTCCAAGTGCCAGCTAGGTAACCTAGACTGTCCATGTGCCCGCTAGGTTAACTACATATTCCAAGTGCCCGTTCGTTAACCTAGATAGTCAAAGTGCCCGCTAGGAAACCTACATAGTCCAAGTGCCCGCTAGGTAACCTAGAGTCCAAGTGCTCGCTAGTTAACCTACATAGTCCAAGTGCCCGCTATGTAACCTAGATAGTCCAAGTGCCCGCTAGGTAACTTATATTGTCCAAGTTCCCGCTAGGTAACCTAGATACTCAAAGTGCCCGTTACCTAACCTAGATTGTCCAAGTGCCCTCTAAGCATCCTACAATGTCCAAGTGCCCGTTTGTTAACCTAGAAATCCAAGTGCCCGCTAGGTAACCTAGACAGTCCAAGTGCCCGCTAGGTTACCTGCATATTCCAAGTGCCCGTTCATTAACTTAGATAGTCCAAGTGCCGGTAGGTAACCCAGATAGTCCAAGGGCCCGCTACTTAACCTACATAGTCCAAGGGCTCACTTGTTAACTTTGATAGTCCAAGTGCCCGTTAGTTAACCTAGATAGTCCAAGTGCCCGCTAGTTAACTTAGATTGTCCAAGTGCCCGCTAGGGATCCTTCATAATCCAAGTGCCTGCTAGGTAACCTAGGTAGTCCAGTGCCCGCTAGTTAACCTAGATAGTCCTAGTGCCCGTTAGTTAACCTAGATAGTCCAAGTGCCCACTAGGGGACGTACATAGTCCAAGTGCCCGCTAGTTTACCTACATAGTACAAGGTCCGCTAGTTAACCTAGATAGTCCAAGTGCCCGCTAGTTAACCTACATCGTACAAGGGCCCGCTAGTTGACCTAGATAGTCCAAGTTCCCGCTAGTTAACCAAGATAGTCAAAGTGCCCGCTAGTTAACCTAAGTAGTACAAATGTCCGATAGGGATCTTACATAGTCCAAGTGACCGCTAGTTAACCTAAATAGTCCAAGTCCCCGCTAGGTAACCTAGACAGTCCAAGTGACCATTATGTTACCTACATAGTCCAAGTGCCCGTTCGTTAACCTGCATAGTCCAATTGCCCGCTAGGTAACGTAGATAGCCCAAGTTCCCGCTAGGGAACGTACATAGTCCAAGTGCCCTCTAGGTAACCTAGATAGTCCAAATGCCCGCTAGTTAACCTACATAGTCCAAGTGCGTGCTAGGTAAACTACATAGTCCAAGTGCCCACTAGGTAACCCAGACAGTCCAATTGCCCGCTAGTTAACCTAGACAGTCCAAGTACCCGATAGGGAAACTACATAGTCCAAGTGCCCGCTGGGAACCTACATAGTCCAAGTGCTCGCTAGGCAACCTACATAGTCCAAGTGCCCGTTAGTTAACCTAGATTGTCAAAGTGCCTGCTAGGTAACCTAAATAGTCCAAGTGCCCGCTAGGTAACCTAGATAGTCCAATTGCCCGTTGGCTAACCTAGATAGTCGAAGTGTCCGCTAGTTAACCTACATAGCCCAAGTGTCCGTTCATTAACCTAGATAGGCCAAGTGCCCGCTAGGTAACCAAGATAGTCCAAGTGCCCGCTAGGGTATGTACATAGTTCAAGTTCCCGCTAGGTAACCTAGATTGTCCAAGTGTCCGCTAGTTAACCTACATAGTACAAGTGCCCGCTAGGTAACCTAGATAGTCCAAGGGCCTGCTAGTTAACCTACATAGTCCACTGCCCGATAGGGAACCTACATAGTCCAGGTGCCCGCTGAGGAACCTACATAGTCCAAATTCCCGATAGGGAACCTGTATATTCCAAGTGCCCGTTAGGGAACCTAGATAGTCCAAGTGCCCATAGGGAACCTATGTAGTCCAAGTGCCCGCTAGGGAACCTACATAGTCAAAGAGCTCGCTAGGGAACCTGCATTGTGCAAGTGCCCGCTAGTTAACCTAGATAGTCCAAGTCCCCGCTAGTTAACCTACATAGTCCAAGGTCAGCTAGTTAACCTAGATAGTCCAAGTGACCGCTTGTTAACCTACATAGTCCAAGGTCAGCTAGTTAACCTAGATAGTCCAAGTGCCCGCTAGTTAACCTACATAGTCCAAGAACCCGCTAGTTAACCTAGATAGTCCAAGTTCCCGCAAGTTAACCTACATAGTCCAAGGGCCCGCTAGTTAACCTAGATATTCCAAGTGCCCACTAGTTAACCTAGATCGTCCAAGTGTCCGCTAGTTATCCTACATAGTCCAAGTTCCCGCTAGGTAACCTACACAGTCCAATTGCCCCCTAGTTAACCTAGACAGTCCAAGTACCTGATAGGGAACCTACATAGTCCAAGTGCTCGCTAGGGAACCTACATAGTCCAAGTGCTCACTAGGCAACCTACATAGTGCAAGTGCCCGTTAGTTAACCTAGATAGTCAAAGTGCCTGCTAGGTAACCTAAATCGTCCAAGTGCCCGCAAGGGAACCTACATACTCCAAGTGCCCGCTAGGTAACCTAGATAGTCCAAGTGCCCATTAGCTAACCTAGATATTCGAAGTGTCCCCTAGTTAACCTACATAGTCCAAGTGCCCGTTCGTTAACGTAGATAGGCCTAGCGTCCGCTAGGTAACCTAGACAGTCCAAGTGCCCGCTAGGTTACCTACATAGTCCAATGGCCCGCTAGGTAACCTTGATAGTCCAAGTGCTTTCTAGTTAACCTACATATTCCAAGTGCCCGCTAGGTAACCTAGATCATCCAAGTGCCCACTAGTTAACATAGATAAACCAAGTGCCCGCTAGTTATCCTACATAGTCCAAGGGCCCTCTAGTTAACCTAGATAGTCCAAGTGCCCGCTAGGGGACGTACATAGTCCACGTGCCTGCTAGGTAACCTAGATAGTCCAAGTGCCCGCTAGGGTATGTACATAGTTCAAGTGCCCTTCTAGGTAACGTAGATTGTCCAAGTGTCCGCTAGTTAACCTACATAGTCCAAGTTCCCACTAGGTAACCTAGAAAGTCCAAGGGCCTGCTAGTTAACCTACGTACTCCAATGCCCGATAGGGAACCTACATAGTCCAAGTGCCCGCTGAGGAACCTACATAGTCCAAGTGCCCGAAGGGAACCTATATATTCCAAGTGCCTGTTAGGGAACCTAGATAGTCCAAGTGCCCATAGGGATCCTATATAGTCCAAGTGCCCGCTAGGGAACCTACATAGTCAAAGTGCCGCTAGGGAACCTGCATTGTTCAAGTGCCCGCTAGTTAACCTAGATAGTCCAAGTGCCCGCTAGTTAACCTACATAGTCCAAGGTCAGCTAGTTAACCTAGATAGTCCAAGTGCCCGCTAGTTAACCTACATATTCCAAGGTCAGCTAGTTAACTTGGATAGTCCAAGTGCCCGCTAGTTAACCTACATAGTCCAAAGTCAGCTAGTTAACCTAAATAATCCAAATGCCCGCTAGGGAAACTACATAGACCAAGTGCCCGCTAGTTAACCTAGATAGTCCAAGTGCCCGCTAGTAAACCTAGATAGTCCAAGGCCCGCTAGTTAATCTAGATAGTCCAAGGGCCCGCTAGTTAACCTAAATAGTCCAAGTGCCCGATAGGGAACCTACATAATCCAAGTGCCCGCTAGGGAACCTACATAGTCCAAGTGCTCGCTAGGGAACTTACATAGTCCAAGGGCCCGCTAGGGAAACCACATAGTCCAAATGCCCGCTAGGGAATTTACATAGTCCAAGGGCCCGCTAGGGAACCTACATAGTCCAAGTGCCCGTTAGTTAACCTAGATAGTCCAACAGCCCGCTAGATAACCTACATACTCCAAGAACCCGCTAGGTAACGTAGATAATTCAAGTGCCAGCTAGGTAACCTAGATAGTCCAAGTGCCCGCTAGGTAACCTACAAAATCTATGTGCCCGCTAGGTTATCTATGTAGTCCAAATGCCCGCTAGGAAATCTACATAGTCTAAGGGCCCGCTAGTTAACGTAGATAATCCAAGTTCCGCTAGTTAATCTACATAGTCCAAGGGCCCGCTAGTTAACTTACATAGTCCAAGTACCCGCTAGTTAACCTAGATCGTCCAAGTGCCCGCTAAGTAACCTACATAGCCCAAGGGCCCGCTAGTTAACCTACATAGTCCAAGGGCCCGCTAGCTAACCTACAAAGTCTAAGTGCCCGATAGGTTATCTATATAGTCCAAATGCCCGCTAGGGAACCTACATAGTCCAAGTGCCCGCTAGTTAACCTAGATCGTCCAAGTGCCCGCTAGTTAACCTAGATCATCCAAGTGCCCGCTAGTTAACCAACATAGTCAATGGTCCCACTAGTTAACCTACATAGTGCAAGAGCCCGCTAGTTAACCTAAATCGTGCAAGTGTCTGCTAGTTAACCTACATAGTCCAAGTGCCAGTTAGCTAACCTAGATTGTCCAAGGGCCCGCTAGTTGACCTACATAGTCCAAGTGCCCGCTAGTTAACCTAGATAGTCCTAGTGCCCGTTAGTTAACCTAGGATGTCCAAGTGCCCACTAGGGGACGTACTTAGTCCAAGTGCCCGTTAGCTAACCTAGATAGTCCAAGTGCCCGCTAGTTAACATTGATCATCCAAGTGCCCGCTAGTTAACCTAGATAGTCCAAGTGCACGCTAGTTAACCTAGATAGTCCAAGTGCCCTCTAGTTAACCTATATCGTCCAAGTGCCCGCTAGTTAACCTACATAGTCCAAGGTCAGCTAGTTAACTTGGATAGTCCAAGTGACCGCTAGTTAACCTACATAGTCCAAAGTCAGCTAGTTAACCTAGATAGTCCAAGTGCCCGCTAGTTAACCTACATAGTCCAAGGTCAGCTAGTTAACTTGGATAGTCCAAGTGCCCGCTAGTTAACCTACATAGTCCAAAGTCAGCTAGTTAACCTAAATAATCCAAATGCCCGCTAGGGAAACTACATAGACCAAGTGCCCGCAAGTTAACCTAGATAGTCCAAGTGCCCGCTAGTAAACCTAGATAGTCCAAGGCCCGCTAGTTAATCTAGATAGTCCAAGGGCCCGCTAGTTAACCTAAATAGTCCAAGTGCCCGATAGGGAACCTACATAATCCAAGTGCCCGCTAGGGAACCTACATAGTCCAAGTGCTTGCTAGGGAACTTACATAGTCCAAGGGCCCGCTAGGGAAACCACATAGTCCAAATGCCCGCTAGGGAATTTACATAGTCCAAGGGCCCGTTAGGGAACCTACATAGTCCAAGTGCCCGTTAGTTAACCTAGATAGTCCAACAGCCCGCTAGATAACCTACATACTCCAAGAACCCGCTAGGTAACGTAGATAGTTCAAGTGCCATCTAGGTAACCTAGATAGTCCAAGTGCCCGCTAGGTAAACTACAAAATCTAAGTGCCCGCTAGGTTATCTATGTAGTCCAAATGCCCGCTAGGAAATCTACATAGTCCAAGGGCCCGCTAGTTAACGTAGATAATCCAAGTTCCGCTAGTTAATCTACATAGTCCAAGGGCCCGCTAGTTAACTTACATAGTCCAAGTACCCGCTAGTTAACCTAGATCGTCCAAGTGCCCGCTAAGTAACCTACATAGCCCAAGGGCCCGCTAGTTAACCTACATAGTCCAAGGGCCCGCTAGCTAACCTACAAAGTCTAAGTGCCCGATAGGTTATCTATATAGTCCAAATGCCCGCTAGGGAACCTACATAGTCCAAGTGCCCGCTAGTTAACCTAGATCGTCCAAGTGCCCGCTAGTTAACCTAGATCGTCCAAGTGCCCGCTAGTTAACCAACATAATCAATGGTCCCACTAGTTAACCTACATAGTGCAAGAGCCCGCTAGTTAACCTAAATCGTGCAAGTGTCTGCTAGTTAACCTACATAGTCCAAGTGCCAGTTAGCTAACCTAGATTGTCCAAGGGCCCGCTAGTTGACCTACATAGTCCAAGTGCCCACTAGTTAACCTAGATAGTCCTAGTGCCCGCTAGTTAACCTAGGATGTCCAAGTGCCCACTAGGGGACGTACTTAGTCCAAGTGCCCGTTAGCTAACCTAGATAGTCCAAGTGCCCGCTAGTTTACATTGATCATCCAAGTGCCCGCTAGTTAACCTAGATAGTCCAAGTGCACGCTAGTTAACCTAGATAGTCCAAGTGCCCTCTAGTTAACCTATATCGTCCAAGTGCCCGCTAGTTAACCTACATAGACCAAGGGCCCGCTAGTTGACCTAGATAGTCCAAGTGACCGCTAGTTAACCTAGATAGTCCAAGTGCCGTTCGTTAACCTAGATAGTCCAAGTGCCAGTTAGGTAACCTAGACTGTCCAAGTGCCCGCTAGGTAACCTAAATATTCCAAGTGTCCGTTCGTTAACCTAGATAGTCAAAGTGCCCGCTAGGAAACCTACATAGTCCAAGGGCCCGCTAGGTAACCTAGATAGTCCAAGTGCCCGCTAGGTAACTTATATTGTCCAAGTTCCCGCTAGGTAACCTAGATACTCCAAGTGCCCGCTAGTTAACCTACATAGTACAAGGGCCCGCTAGTTGACCTAGATAGTCCAAGTGACCGCTAGTTAACCTAGATAGTCCAAGTGCCGTTCGTTAACCTAGATAGTCCAAGTGCCAGTTAGGTAACCTAGACTGTCCAAGTGCCCGCTAGGTAACCTACATATTCCAAGTGTCCGTTCGTTAACCTAGATAGTCAAAGTGCCCGCTAGGAAACCTACATAGTCCAAGGGCCCGCTAGGTAACCTAGATAGTCCAAGTGCCCGCTAGGTAACCTAGATAGTCCAAGTGCCCGCTAGGTAACTTATATTGTCCAAGTTCCCGCTAGGTAACCTAGATACTCAAAGTGCCCGTTACTTAACCTCGATTGTCCAAGTGCCCGCTAAGCATCTTACATAGTCCAAGTGCCCGTTCGTTAACCTAGAAGTCCAAGTGCCCGTTCGTTAACCTAGATAGTCCAAGTGCCCGCTAGGTAACCTAGATAGTCCAAGGGCCCGCTAGTTAACCTACATAGTCCAAGGGCTCACTTGTTAACTTTGATAGTCCAAGTGCCCGCTAGTTAACCTAGATAGTCCAAGTGCACGCTAGTTAACCTAGATAGTCCAAGTGTCCTCTAGTTAACCTATATCGTCCAAGTGCCCGCTAGTTAACCTACATAGTCCAAGGGCCCGCTAGTTAACGTACGTAGACCAAGGTCCGCTAGTTAATCTAGATACTCCAAGTGCTCGCTAGTTAACCTACATAGTACAAGGGCCCGCTAGTTGACCTATATAGTCCAAGTGCCCGCTAGTTAACCTAGATAGTCCAAGTGCCCGTTCGTTAACCTAGATAGTCCAAGTGCCAGCTAGGTAACCTAGACTGTCCAAGTGCCCGCTAGGTTACCTACATATTCCAAGTGCCCGTTCGTTAACCTAGATAGTCAAAGTGCCCGCTAGGAAACCTACATAGTCCAAGTGCCCGCTAGGTAACCTAGAGTCCAAGTGCTCGCTAGTTAACCTACATAGTCCAAGTGCCCGCTATGTAACCTAGATAGTCCAAGTGCCCGCTAGGTAACTTATATTGTCCAAGTTCCCGCTAGGTAACCTAGATACTCAAAGTGCCCGTTACCTAACCTAGATTGTCCAAGTGCCCTCTAAGCATCCTACAATGTCCAAGTGCCCGTTTGTTAACCTAGAAGTCCAAGTGCCCGCTAGGTAACCTAGACAGTCCAAGTGCCCGCTAGGTTACCTGCATATTCCAAGTGCCCGTTCATTAACTTAGATAGTCCAAGTGCCGGTAGGTAACCCAGATAGTCCAAGGGCCCGCTACTTAACCTACATAGTCCAAGGGCTCACTTGTTAACTTTGATAGTCCAAGTGCCCGCTAGTTAACCTAGATAATCCAAGTGCCCGCTAGTTAACTTAGATTGTCCAAGTGCCCGCTAGGGATCCTTCATAATCCAAGTGCCTGCTAGGTAACCTAGGTAGTCCAGGGCCCGCTAGTTAACCTAGATAGTCCTAGTGCCCGTTAGTTAACCTAGATAGTCCAAGTGCCCACTAGGGGACGTACATAGTCCAAGTGCCCGCTAGTTAACCTACATAGTACAAGGTCCGCTAGTTAACCTAGATAGTCCAAGTGCCCGCTAGTTAACCTACATCGTACAAGGGCCCGCTAGTTGACCTAGATAGTCCAAGTTCCCGCTAGTAAACCAAGATAGTCAAAGTGCCCGCTAGTTAACCTAAGTAGTACAAATGTCCGATAGGGATCTTACATAGTCCAAGTGACCGCTAGTTAACCTACATAGTCCAAGTCCCCGCTAGGTAACCTAGACAGTCCAAGTGACCATTATGTTACCTACATAGTCCAAGTGCCCGTTCGTTAACCTACATAGTCCAATTGCCCGCTAGGTAACGTAGATAGCCCAAGTTCCCGCTAGGGAACGTACATAGTCCAAGTGCCCTCTAGGTAACCTAGATAGTCCAAATGCCCGCTAGTTAACCTACATAGTCCAAGTGCGTGCTAGGTAAACTACATAGTCCAAGTGCCCACTAGGTAACCCAGACAGTCCAATTGCCCGCTAGTTAACCTAGACAGTCCAAGTACCCGATAGGGAACCTACATAGTCCAAGTGCCCGCTGGCAACCTACATAGTCCAAGTGCTCGCTAGGCAACCTACATAGTCCAAGTGCCCGTTAGTTAACCTAGATAGTCAAAGTGCCTGCTAGGTAACCTAAATAGTCCAAGTGCCCGCTAGGTAACCTAGATAGTCCAACTAGATAGTCCAATTGCCCGTTGGCTAACCTAGATAGTCGAAGTGTCCGCTAGTTAACCTACATAGCCCAAGTGTCCGTTCGTTAACCTAGATAGGCCAAGTGCCCGCTAGGTAACCAAGATAGTCCAAGTGCCCGCTAGGGTATGTACATAGTTCAAGTGCCCGCTAGGTAACGTAGATTGTCCAAGTGTCCGCTAGTTAACCTACATAGTACAAGTGCCCGCTAGGTAACCTAGATAGTCCAAGGGCCTGCTAGTTAACCTACATAGTCCACTGCCCGATAGGGAACCTACATAGTCCAGGTGCCCGCTGAGGAACCTATATAGTCCAAATTCCCGATAGGGAACCTGTATATTCCAAGTGCCCGTTAGGGAACCTAGATAGTCCAAGTGCCCATAGGGAACCTATATAGTCCAAGTGCCCGCTAGGGAACCTACATAGTCAAAGAGCTCGCTAGGGAACCTGCATTGTGCAAGTGCCCGCTAGTTAACCTAGATAGTCCAAGTCCCCGCTAGTTAACCTACATAGTCCAAGGTCAGCTAGTTAACCTAGATAGTCCAAGTGACCGCTTGTTAACCTACATAGTCCAAGGTCAGCTAGTTAACCTAGATAGTCCAAGTGCCCGCTAGTTAACCTACATAGTCCAAGAACCCGCTAGTTAACCTAGATAGTCCAAGTTCCCGCTAGTTAACCTACATAGTCCAAGGGCCCGCTAGTTAACCTAGATATTCCAAGTGCCCGCTAGTTAACCTAGATCGTCCAAGTGTCCGCTAGTTAACCTACATAGTCCAAGTTCCCGCTAGGTAACCTACACAGTCCAATTGCCCCCTAGTTAACCTACATAGTCCAAGGTCAGCTAGTTAACTTGGATAGTCCAAGTGCCCGCTAGTTAACCTACATAGTCCAAAGTCAGCTAGTTAACCTAGATAGTCCAAGTGCCCGCTAGTTAACCTACATAGTCCAAGGTCAGCTAGTTAACTTGGATAGTCCAAGTGCCCGCTAGTTAACCTACATAGTCCAAAGTCAGCTAGTTAACCTAGATAGTCCAAATGCCCGCTAGGGACACTACATAGTCCAAGTGCCCGCTAGTTAGCCCAGATAGTTCAAGTGCCTGCTAGTAAACCTACATAATCTATGGGCCCGCTAGTTAATCTACATAGTACAAGGGCCCGCTAGTTAACCTAGATCGTGTAAGTGTCCTCTAGTTAACCTAGATAGTCCAAGTGCGCGCTACGTAACCTAGATAGTCCAAGGGCACGCTAGTTAACCTACATAGTACAAGTGCCCGCTAGGCAACCTAGATAGTCCAAGTGCCCGCTAAGGAACTTGCATAGTCCAAGTGCACGCTAGTTAACCTAGATAGTCCAAGTGCCCGCTAGTTAACCTAGATAGTCCAAGTGCCTGCTACGTAACCAACATAGTGCAAGTGTCCGCTAGTTAACCTACATATTCCAAGTGCCCGCTAGTTAACATAGATAGTCCAAGTGCCCGCTAGGGAATGTACATAGTCCAAGTGCCCGCTAGGGAACGTACATAGTCCAAATGCCCGCTAGGGAACGTAAATAGTCCAAGTGCCTGCTGGGTAACTTAGATAGTGCAAGTGCCTGCTAGTTAACCTAGATAGTTCTAGTACCCGCTAGGTAACCTCGATCGTTCAAGGGCCCCCTAGTTAACCTACATAATCCAAGTGCCCGCTAGATAACCTAGATAGTCCAAGTGCCCGTTCGGTAACCTAGATAGTCCAAGTGCCCTTTAGGGATCCTAGATAGTCCAAAGGCCCGCTAGTAAACCTACATAGTCCATGGGCCCGCTAGTTAACCTACATAGTGCAAGTGTCCGCTAGTTAAACTACATATTCCAAGTGCCCGCTAGTTAACCTACATAATGTAAGTGCCCGTTAGCTAACGTAGATAGTCCAAGGGCCCGCTAGTTCACCTACATAGTCAAAGTGCCAGCTAGGTAACCTAGATAGTACAAGTGCCCCCTAGGGAACCTAGATAGTCCAAGTGCCTGTTATTTAACCTAGATAGTCCAAGTGGCGGCTAAGTAACCTACATAGTCCAAGTGTCCGTTCGTTAACCTAGATAATCCAAGTGCCCGCTAGGTAACCTAGACAGTCCAAGTGCCCACTAGTTAACCTACATAGTCCAAGTGCCCAATAGGGAACCTACATAATCCAAGTGCCAGCTAGGGAACCTACATAGTCCAAGTGCCCGGTAGGCAACCTACATAGTCCAAGTGCCCGTTATTTAACCTAGATAGTCAAAGTGCCTGCTAGGTAACCTAGATAGTCCAAGTGCCTGCTAGGTAACCTACATAGTCCAAGTTCCCGCTTGGTAACCTTAATAGTCCAAATGCCCTCTAGGGAAACTACATAGTCCAAGGGCCCGCTAGTTAACCTAGATAGTCCAAGTGCCTGCTAGTAAACCTACATAATCCATGGGCCCGCTAGTTAACCTACATAGTGCAAAGGCCCGCTAGTTAACCTAGATCGTGCAAGTGTCCGCTAGTTAACCTACATAGTCCAAGTGCCCGCTAGTTAACCTAGATAGTCCAAGTGCCCGCTAGAGATCCTTCATAATCCAAGTGCCTGCTAGGTAACCTAGATTGTGCAAGTGTCCGCTAGTTAACCTACGTAGACCAAGTGCCCGCTAGTTAACCTATATACCAAGTGCCCGCTACGTAACCTAGATAGTCCAAGGGCACGCTAGTTAACCTACATAGTACAAGTGCCCGCTAGGCAACCTAGATAGTCCAAGTGCCCTCTAAGGAACCTACATAGTCCAAGTGCACGCTAGTTAACCTAGATAGTCCAAGTGCCTGCTAGGTAACCTACATAGTGCAAGTGTCCGCTAGATAACCTACATATTCCAAGTGCCCGTAGTTAACATAGATAGTCCAAGTGCCCGCTAGGGAACGTACATAGTCCACGTGCCCGCTAGGTAACTTAGATAGTTCTAGTACCCGCTAGGTAACCTAGATCGTCCAAGGGCCCCCTAGTTAGCCTACATAGTCCAAGTGCCCGCTAGGTAACCTAGATAGTCCAAGTGCCCGTTCGGTAACCTAGATAGTCCAAGTGCCCTTTAGGGAACTTAGATAGTCCAAGGGCCCGCTAGTAAACCTACATAGTCTATGGGCACGCTAGACAACCTACATAGTGCAAGTGTCCGCTAGTTAACCTACATATTCCAAGTGCCCCCTAGTTAACCTACATAATCTAAGTTCCCGTTAGCTAACCTAGGTAGTCCAAGGGCCCGCTAGTTGACCTACATAGTCCAAGTGCCAGCTAGGTAACCTAGATAGTCCAAGTGCCTGTTAGCTAACCTAGATAGTCCAAGTGGCGGCTAGGTAACCTACATAGTCCAAGTGCCCGTTCGTTAACCAAGATAATCCAAGTGCCCGCTAGGTAACCTAGACAGTCCAAGTGTCCGCTAGTTAACCTACATAGTCCATGTGCCCAATAGGGAACCTACATAATCCAAGTGCCCGCTAGGGAACCTACATAGTCCAAGTGCCCGCTAGGCAACCTACATAGTCCAAGTGCCCGTTAGTTAACCTAGATAATCAAAGTGCCTGCTAGGTAACGTAGATAGTCCAAGTGCCCACTAGGTAACCTACATAGTCCAAGTTCCCGCTTGGTAACTTTAATACTCCAAATGCCCGCTAGGGAAACTACATAGTCTAATTGCCCGCTAGGTAACCTAGATAGTCCAAGTGCCTGCTAGTAAACCTACATAATCCATGGGCCCGCTAGTTAACCAACATAGTGCAAGGACCCGCTAGTTAACCTAGATCGTGCAAGTGTCCGCTAGTTAACCTACATAGTCCAAGTGCCTGCTAGTTAACCTAGATAGTCCAAGTGCCCGCTAGGGATCCTTCATAATCCAAGTGCCTGCTAGGTTACCTAGATAGTCCAAGTGCCCGCTAGTTAACCTAGATAGTCCTAGTGGCCGTTAGTTAACCTAGATAGTCCAAGTGCCCACTAGGGGACGTACATAGTCAAAGTGCCCGCTAGTTAACCTAGATAGTCCTAGTGCCCGTTAGTTAACCTAGATAGTCAAGTGTCCACTAGGGGACGTACATAGTCCAAGTGCCCGCTAGGCAACCTAGATAGTCCAAGTGGGCGCTAGGCTATGTACATAGTCCAAGTGCCTGCTAGGAAACCTAGATAGTCCAAGTGCCGCTAGTTAACCTACATAGTCCAAGGGCCCGCTAGTTAACCTACATAGTCCCAGGTCTGCTAGTTAACCTAGATAGTCAAAGTGCCCGCTAGGTAACCTAGACAGTCCAAGTGCCCGCTAGGGTATGTACATAGTCCAAGTGCCCGTTCGTTAACCTAGATAGTCCAAGTGCCCGCTAGGTAACCTATATAGGACAAGTGCCCTCTAGTTAACCTAGATAGTCCAAGTGCCCGCTAGGTAACCTAGATAGTCAAAGTGCCCGTTAGGTAACCAACATTGTCCAAGTTCCCGCTAGGTAACCGAGAAAGTCCAAGTGCCCTTTACCTAACCTAGATAGTCCAAGTGCCCGCTAGGCCACATACATAGTCCAAGTGCCCTTTCGTTAACCTAGAAGGCCACGTGCCCGCTATGTAACCTAGACAGTCCAAGTGCCCGCTAGGTTACCTGCATAGTCCAAGTGCCCGTTCGTTAACCTAGATAGTCCAAGTGCCCGCTAGAGAACCTATATAGTCCAAGTGCTATCTAGGTAACCTAGATAGTCCAAGTGCCTGCTAGGTAACCTACATAGTCCAAGTGCCCGTTCGTTAACCTAGATAGTCCAAGTGCCCGCTAGGTAACCTATATAGTGCAAGTGCCCGCTAGTTAACCTAGATTGTCCAAGTGCCCGCTAGTTAACCTACATAGTCCAAGTGCCCGCTAGGTAACCTAGATAGTGAAAGTGCCCGTTAGGTAACCTAGATAGTCCAAGTGCCTGCTAGGTAACCTACATTGTCCAAGTTCCCGCTAGGTAACCTAGATAGTCCAAGTGCCCGTAACCTAACCTAGATAGTCCAAGTGCCCGCTAGGCAACATACATAGTCCAAGTGCCCGTTCGTTAACCTAGAAGTCCAAGTGCCCGCTAAGTACCCTAGACAGTCCAAGTGCCCGTTCGTTAACCTAGATAGTCCAAGTGCCCGCTAGGGAACCTATATACTCCAAGTGCTATCTAGGTAACCTAGATAGTCCAAGGGCCCGCTAGTTAACTTACATAGTTCAAGGGCTCGCTTGTTAACTTTGATAGTCCAAGTGCCCATTAGTTAACCAAGATCGTCCTAGTGCCCGCTAGTTAACCTAGATCGTCCAAGTGTCCTCTAGTTAACCTACATAGTCCAAGTGCCCGCTAAGTTAACCTAGACAGTCTAAGTGCATGCTAGTTAACCTTGATAGTCAAAGTGCCTGCTAGGTAACCTAGATAGTCCAAGAGCCCGCTAGGTAACCTAGATAGTCCAAGTGCCCACTAGGTAACCTAGATAGTCCAAATGCCCGCTAGGGACACTACATAGTCCAAGTGCCCGCTAGTTAACCTAGATAGTCCATGTGCTCGCTAGGTAACCAACAAAGTCTAAGTGCCCACTAGGTTATCTATATAGTCCAAATGCCCGCTAGGGAACCTACATAGTCCAAGTGCCCGCTAGGTAACCTAGATAGTCCAAGTGCTCTCTAGTTAACCTAGATCGTCCAAGTGCCCGCTAGTTATCCTACATAGTCCCAGAGCCCTTTAGTTAACCTACATAGTCCAAGGTCCGCTAGTTAACTTAGATAGTCCAAGTGCTCGCTAGTTAACCTACATAGTACAAGGGCCCGCTAGTTGACCTAGATAGTCCAAGTGCCCACAAGTTAACCTAGATAGGTCAAGTGCCTGGTAGGTAACCAAAGTAGTCCAAATGTCCGATAGGGATCCTACATAGTCCAAGTGCCCGCTAGTTAACCTAGATAGTCCAAGTGCCCGCTAGGGATCCTTCATAATCCAAGTGCCTGCTAGGTAACCTAGATAGTCCAAGTGCCCGCTAGTTAACCTAGATAGTCCTAGTGCCCGTTAGTTACCTAGATAGTCCAGTGCCCACTAGAGGACGTACATAATCCATGTGCCTGCTAGGTAACCTAGATAGTCCAAGTGCGCGCTAGGCTATGTACATAGTCCAAGTGCCTGCTAGGAAACCTAGATAGTCCAAGAGCCCGCTAGTTAACCTACATATTCCAAGGGCCCGCTAGTTAACCTACATAGTCCAAGGTCTGCTAGTTAACCTAGATAGTCAAAGTGCTCGCTAGGTAACCTACATTGTCCAAGTTCCCGCTTGGTAACTTTAATACTCCAAATGCCCGCTAGGGAAACTACATAGTCTAATTGCCCGCTAGGTAACCTAGATAGTCCAAGTGCCTGCTAGTAAACCTACATAATCCATGGGCCCGCTAGTTAACCAACATAGTGCAAGGGCCCGCTAGTTAACCTAGATCGTGCAAGTGTCCGCTAGTTAACCTACATAGTCCAAGTGCCCGCTAGTTAACCTAGATAGTCCAAGTGCCCGCTAGGGATCCTTCATAATCAAAGTGCCTGCTAGGTTACCTAGATAGTCCAAGTGCCCGCTAGTTAACTTAGATAGTCCTAGTGCCCGTTAGTTAACCTAGATAGTCAAGTGTCCACTAGGGGACGTACATAGTCCAAGTGCCCGCTAGGCAACCTAGATAGTCCAAGTGGGCGCTAGGCTATGTACATAGTCCAAGTGCCTGCTAGGAAACCTAGATAGTCCAAGTGCCGCTAGTTAACCTACATAGTCCAAGGGCCCGCTAGTTAACCTACATAGTCCCAGGTCTGCTAGTTAACCTAGATAGTCAAAGTGCCCGCTAGGTAACCTAGACAGTCCAAGTGCCCGCTAGGTTACCTGCATAGTCCAAGTGCCCGTTCGTTAACCTAGATAGTCCAAGTGCCCGCTAGAGAACCTATGTAGTCCAAGTGCTATCTAGGTAACCTAGATAGTCCAAGTGCCTGCTAGGTAACCTACATAGTCCAAGTGCCCGTTCGTTAACCTAGATAGTCCAAGTGCCCGCTAGGTAACTTATATAGTGCAAGTGCCCGCTAGTTAACCTAGATTGTCCAAGTGCCCGCTAGTTAACCTACATAGTCCAAGTGCCCGCTAGGTAACCTAGATAGTGAAAGTGCCTGCTAGGTAACCTACATAGTGCAAGTGTCCGCTAGATAACCTACATATTCCAAGTGCCCGTAGTTAACATAGATAGTCCAAGTGCCCGCTAGGGAACGTACATAGTCCACGTGCCCGCTAGGTAACTTAGATAGTTCTAGTACCCGCTAGGTAACCTAGATCGTCCAAGGGCCCCCTAGTTAGCCTACATAGTCCAAGTGCCCGCTAGGTAACCTAGATAGTCCAAGTGCCCGTTCGGTAACCTAGATAGTCCAAGTGCCCTTTAGGGAACTTAGATAGTCCAAGGGCCCGCTAGTAAACCTACATAGTCTATGGGCACGCTAGACAACCTACATAGTGCAAGTGTCCGCTAGTTAACCTACATATTCCAAGTGCCCCCTAGTTAACCTACATAATCTAAGTTCCCGTTAGCTAACCTAGGTAGTCCAAGGGCCCGCTAGTTGACCTACATAGTCCAAGTGCCAGCTAGGTAACCTAGATAGTCCAAGTGCCTGTTAGCTAACCTAGATAGTCCAAGTGGCGGCTAGGTAACCTACATAGTCCAAGTGCCCGTTCGTTAACCAAGATAATCCAAGTGCCCGCTAGGTAACCTAGACAGTCCAAGTGTCCGCTAGTTAACCTACATAGTCCATGTGCCCAATAGGGAACCTACATAATCCAAGTGCCCGCTAGGGAACCTACATAGTCCAAGTGCCCGCTAGGCAACCTACATAGTCCAAGTGCCCGTTAGTTAACCTAGATAATCAAAGTGCCTGCTAGGTAACGTAGATAGTCCAAGTGCCCACTAGGTAACCTACATAGTCCAAGTTCCCGCTTGGTAACTTTAATACTCCAAATGCCCGCTAGGGAAACTACATAGTCTAATTGCCCGCTAGGTAACCTAGATAGTCCAAGTGCCTGCTAGTAAACCTACATAATCCATGGGCCCGCTAGTTAACCAACATAGTGCAAGGACCCGCTAGTTAACCTAGATCGTGCAAGTGTCCGCTAGTTAACCTACATAGTCCAAGTGCCTGCTAGTTAACCTAGATAGTCCAAGTGCCCGCTAGGGATCCTTCATAATCCAAGTGCCTGCTAGGTTACCTAGATAGTCCAAGTGCCCGCTAGTTAACCTAGATAGTCCTAGTGGCCGTTAGTTAACCTAGATAGTCCAAGTGCCCACTAGGGGACGTACATAGTCAAAGTGCCCGCTAGTTAACCTAGATAGTCCTAGTGCCCGTTAGTTAACCTAGATAGTCAAGTGTCCACTAGGGGACGTACATAGTCCAAGTGCCCGCTAGGCAACCTAGATAGTCCAAGTGGGCGCTAGGCTATGTACATAGTCCAAGTGCCTGCTAGGAAACGTAGATAGTCCAAGTGCCGCTAGTTAACCTACATAGTCCAAGGGCCCGCTAGTTAACCTACATAGTCCCAGGTCTGCTAGTTAACCTAGATAGTCAAAGTGCCCGCTAGGTAACCTAGACAGTCCAAGTGCCCGCTAGGGTATGTACATAGTCCAAGTGCCCGTTCGTTAACCTAGATAGTCCAAGTGCCCGCTAGGTAACCTATATAGGACAAGTGCCCTCTAGTTAACCTAGATAGTCCAAGTGCCCGCTAGGTAACCTAGATAGTCAAAGTGCCCGTTAGGTAACCAACATTGTCCAAGTTCCCGCTAGGTAACCGAGAAAGTCCAAGTGCCCTTTACCTAACCTAGATAGTCCAAGTGCCCGCTAGGCCACATACATAGTCCAAGTGCCCTTTCGTTAACCTAGAAGGCCACGTGCCCGCTATGTAACCTAGACAGTCCAAGTGCCCGCTAGGTTACCTGCATAGTCCAAGTGCCCGTTCGTTAACCTAGATAGTCCAAGTGCCCGCTAGAGAACCTATATAGTCCAAGTGCTATCTAGGTAACCTAGATAGTCCAAGTGCCTGCTAGGTAACCTACATAGTCCAAGTGCCCGTTCGTTAACCTAGATAGTCCAAGTGCCCGCTAGGTAACCTATATAGTGCAAGTGCCCGCTAGTTAACCTAGATTGTCCAAGTGCCCGCTAGTTAACCTACATAGTCCAAGTGCCCGCTAGGTAACCTAGATAGTGAAAGTGCCCGTTAGGTAACCTAGATAGTCCAAGTGCCTGCTAGGTAACCTACATTGTCCAAGTTCCCGCTAGGTAACCTAGATAGTCCAAGTGCCCGTAACCTAACCTAGATAGTCCAAGTGCCCGCTAGGCAACATACATAGTCCAAGTGCCCGTTCGTTAACCTAGAAGTCCAAGTGCCCGCTAAGTACCCTAGACAGTCCAAGTGCCCGTTCGTTAACCTAGATAGTCCAAGTGCCCGCTAGGGAACCTATATACTCCAAGTGCTATCTAGGTAACCTAGATAGTCCAAGGGCCCGCTAGTTAACTTACATAGTTCAAGGGCTCGCTTGTTAACTTTGATAGTCCAAGTGCCCATTAGTTAACCAAGATCGTCCTAGTGCCCGCTAGTTAACCTAGATCGTCCAAGTGTCCTCTAGTTAACCTACATAGTCCAAGTGCCCGCTAAGTTAACCTAGACAGTCTAAGTGCATGCTAGTTAACCTTGATAGTCCAAGTGCCCACTAGGTAACCTAGATAGTCCAAATGCCCGCTAGGGACACTACATAGTCCAAGTGCCCGCTAGTTAACCTAGATAGTCCATGTGCCCGCTAGGTAACCAACAAAGTCTAAGTGCCCACTAGGTTATCTATATAGTCCAAATGCCCGCTAGGGAACCTACATAGTCCAAGTGCCCGCTAGGTAACCTAGATAGTCCAAGTGCTCTCTAGTTAACCTAGATCGTCCAAGTGCCCGCTAGTTATCCTACATAGTCCCAGAGCCCTTTAGTTAACCTACATAGTCCAAGGTCCGCTAGTTAACTTACGTAGTCCAAGTGCTCGCTAGTTAACCTACATAGTACAAGGGCCCGCTAGTTGACCTAGATAGTCCAAGTGCCCACAAGTTAACCTAGATAGGTCAAGTGCCTGGTAGGTAACCAAAGTAGTCCAAATGTCCGATAGGGATCCTACATAGTCCAAGTGCCCGCTAGTTAACCTAGATAGTCCAAGTGCCCGCTAGGGATCCTTCATAATCCAAGTGCCTGCTAGGTAACCTAGATAGTCCAAGTGCCCGCTAGTTAACCTAGATAGTCCTAGTGCCCGTTAGTTACCTAGATAGTCCAGTGCCCACTAGAGGACGTACATAATCCATGTGCCTGCTAGGTAACCTAGATAGTCCAAGTGCGCGCTAGTTAACCTACATATTCCAAGGGCCGGCTAGTTAACCTACATAGTCCAAGGTCTGCTAGTTAACCTAGATAGTCAAAGTGCTCGCTAGGTAACCTACATTGTCCAAGTTCCCGCTAGGTAACCTAGATAGTCCAAGTGCCCGTTACCCAACCTAGATTGTCCAAGTGCCCGCTAGGCAACATACATATTGCAAGTGCCCGTTCGTTAACCTAGAAGTCCAAGTGCCCGCTATGTAACCTAGACAGTCCAAGTGCCCGCTAGGTTACCTGCATAGTCCAAGTGCCTGTTCGTTAACCTACATAGTCTAAGTGTCCGCTAGTTAACCTAGATAGTCCAAGTGCCCGCTAGGGATCCTTCATAATCCAAGTGCCTGCTAGGTAACCTAGATAGTCCAAGTGCCCGCTAGTTAACCTAGATAGTCCTAGTGCCCACTAGGGGACGTACATAGTCCAAGTCCCTGCCAGGTAACCTAGATTGTCCAAGTGGGCGCTAGGCTATGTACATAGTCCAAGTGCCTGCTAGGAAACCTAGATAGTCCAAGAGCCCGCTAGGTAACCTACATAGTCCAAGGGCCCGCTAGTTAACCTACATAGTCCAAGGTCTGCAAGTTAACCTAGATAATCAAGGTGCCCGCTAGGTAACCTAGACATTCCAAGTGCCCGTTAGGTTACCTACATAGTCCAAGTGCCCATTCGTTAACCTAGATAGTCCTAGTGCCCGCTAAGTTAACCTAGACAGTACAAGTGCACGCTAGTTAACCTACATAGTCCAAGTGCCCGATAGGGAACTACATAATCTAAGTGCCCGCTAGGCAACCTACATAGTCCAAGTGCCCGTTAGTTAACCTTGATAGTCAAAGTACCTGCTAGGTAACCTAGATAGTCCAAGTGCCCACTAGGTAACCTAGATAGTCCAAATGCCCGCTAGGGACACTACATAGTCCAAGTGCCCGCTAGTTAGCCTAGATAGTCCAAGTGCCTGCTGGTAAACCTACATAATCTATGGGACCGCTAGTTAACCTACATAGTACAAGTGCCCACTAGGCAACCTAGATAGTCCAAGTGCCCGCTAAGGAACCTACATAGTCCAAGTGCACGCTAGTTAACCTAGATAGTCCAAGTGCCCGCTAGGTAACCTAGATAGTCCAAGTGCCTGCTAGGTAACCGACATAGTGCAAGTGTCCGCTAGTTAACCTACATATTCCAAGTGCCCGCTAGTTAACATAGATAGTCCAAGTGCCCGCTAGGGAACGTACATAGTCCAAGTGCCCGCTAGGGTACGTACATACTCCAAGTGCCCGCTAGGGAACGTACATAGTCCAAGTGCCTGCTAGGTATCTTAGATAGTGCAAGTGCCTGAAAGTTAACCTAGATAGTTCTAGTACCTGCTAGGTAACCTCGATCGTTCAAGGGCCCCCTAGTTAACCTACATAATCCAAGTGCCCGCTAGATAACCTAGATAGTCCAAGTGCCCGTTCGGTAACCTACATAGTCCAAGTGCCCTTTAGGAAACTTAGATAGTCCAAAGGCCCGCTAGTAAACCTACATAGTCCATGGGCCCGCTAGTTAACCTACATAGTGCAAGTGTCCGCTAGTTAACCTACATATTCCAAGTGCCCGCTAGTTAACCTACATAATCTAAGTGCCCGTTAGCTAACCTAGATAGTCCAAGGGCCCACTAGTTGACCTACATAGTCCAAGTGCCAGCTAGGTAACCTAGATAGTACAAGTGCCCGCTAGGGAACCTAGATAGTCCAAGTGCCTGTTAGCTAACCTAGAGAGTCCAAGTGGCGGCTAGGTAACCTACATAGTCCAAGTGTCCGTTCGTTAACCTAGATAATCCAAGTGCCCGCTAGGTAACCTAGACAGTCTAAGTGCCCGCTAGTTAACCTACATAGTCCAATTGACTGATAGGGAACCTACATAATCCAAGTGCCAGCTAGGGAACCTACATAGTCCAAGTGCCCGCTAGGCAACCTACATAGTCCATGTGCCCGTTATTTAACCTAGATAGTCAAAGTGCCTGCTAGGTAACCTAGATAGTCCAAGTGCCCGCTACATAACCTACATAGTCCAAGTTCCCGCTTGGTAACCTTAATAGTCCAAATGCCCTCTAGGATAACTACATAGTCCAAGGGCCCGATAGATAACCTAGATAGTCCAAGTGCCTGCTAGTAAACCTACATAATCCATGGGCCCGCTGGTTAACCTACATAGTGCAAGGGCCCGCTAGTTAACCTAGATCGTGCAAGTGTCCGCTAGTTAACCTACATAGTCCAAGTGCCCGCTAGTTAACCTAGATAGTCCAAGTGCCCGCTAGGTAACCTACAAAGTCTAAGTGCCCACTAGGTTATCTATATAGTCCAAATGGCCGCTAGGGAACCTACATAGTCCAAGTGCCCGCTATGTAACCTAGGTAGTCCAAGTGCCCTCTAGTTAACCTAGATCGTCCAAGTGCCCGCTAGTTATCCTACATAGTCCAAGAGCCCTTTAGTTAACCTACATAGTCCAAGGTCCGCTAGTTAACCTAGATAGTCCAAGTGCTCGCTAGTTAACCTACATAGTACAAGGGCCCGCTAGTTGACCTAGATAGTCCAAGTGCCCACAAGTTAACCTAGATAGGTCAAGTGCCTGGTAGGTAACCAAAGTAGTCCAAATGTCTGATAGGGTTCCTACATAGTCCAAGTGCCTGCTAGTTAACCTAGATAGTCCAAGTGCCCGCTAGGGATCCTTCATAATCCAAATGCCCGCTAGTTAACCTAGATAGTCCTAGTGCCCGTTAGTTACCTAGATAGTCCAGTGCCCACTAGGGGACGTACATAATCCATGTGCCTGCTAGGTAACCTAGATAGTCCAAGTGCGCGCTAGGCTATGTACATAGTCCAAGTGCCTGCTAGGAAACCTAGATAGTCCAAGAGCCCGCTAGTTAACCTACATATTCCAAGGGCCCGCTAGTTAACCTATATAGTCCAAGGTCTGCTAGTTAACCGAGATAGTCAAAGTGCCCGCTAGGTAACCTAGACAATCCAAGTGCCCGTTAGGTTACCTACATAGTCCAAGTGCCCGTTCGTTAACCTAGATAGTCCAAGTGCCCGCTAGGTAACCTACATAGTCCAAGGGCCCGCTAGGTAACCGAGATAGTCCAAGTGCCCGCTAGGTAACCTCGATAGTCCAAGTCCGCGCAAGTTAACCTAGATAGTCCAAGTGCCTGCTAGGTAACCTACATTGTCCAAGTTCCCGCTAGGTAACCTAGATAGTCCAAGTGCCCATTACCTAACCTAGATTGTCCAAGTGCCCGCTAGGCAACATACATATTCCAAGTGCCCGTTCGTTAACCTAGAAGTCCTAGTGCCCGCTATGTAACCTAGACAGTCCAAGTGCCCGCTAGGTTACCTGCATAGTCCAAGTGCCTGTTCGTTAACCTAGATAGTCCAAGTGCCCGCTAGTTAACCTAGATAGTCCAAGTGCCCGCTAGGGATCCTTCATAATCCAAGTGCCTGCTAGGTAACCTAGATAGTCCAAGTGCCCGCTAGTTAACCTAGATAGTCCTAGTGCCCACTAGGGGACGTACATAGTCCAAGTCCCTGCTAGGTAACCTAGATAGTCCAAGTGGGCGCTAGGCTATGTACATAGTCCAAGTGCCTGCTAGGAAACCTAGATAGTCCAAGAGCCCTCTAGGTAACCTATATAATCCAAGGGCCCGCTAGTTAACCTACATAGTCCAAGGTCTGCAAGTTAACCTAGATAATCAAGGTGCCTGCTAGGTAACCTAGACAGTCCAAGTGCCCGTTAGGTTACCTACATAGTCCAAGTGCCCATTCGTTAACCTAGATAGTCCAAGTGCCCGCTACGTAACCTACATAGTCCAAGGGCCCGCTAGGTAAGCTAGATAGTCCAAGTGCCCGCTAGGTAACCTCGATAGTCCAAGTGCGCGCTAGTTAACCTAGATAGTCCAAGTGCCTGCTAGGTAACCTACATTGTCCAAGTTCCCGCTAGGTAACCTAGATAGTCCAAGTGCCCGTTACCTAACCTAGATTGTCCAAGTGCCCGCTAGGCAACATACATATTCCAAGTGCCCGTTCGTTAACCTAGAAGTCCAAGTGCCCGCTATGTAACCTAGACAGTCCAAGTGCCCGCTAGGTTACCTGCATAGTCCAAGTGCCTGTACGTTAACCTACATAGTCCAAGTGCCCTCTAGGGAACCTATATATTCCAAGTGCTATCTAGGTAACCTAGATAGTCCAAGGGCCCGCTAGTTAACCTAGATAGTCCAAGGGCTCGCTTGTTAACTTTGATTGTCCAAGTGCCCGTTAGTTAACCTAGATCGTCCAAGTGTCCTCTAGTTAACCTACATAGTCCAAGTGCCCGCTAGTTAACCTACATAGTGCAAGTGTCTGCTAGGTAACCTACATAGTCCAAGTGCTGCTAGTTAACCTAGATAGTCCAAGTGCCCGCTAGGTAACCTAGAGAGTGCAATTGCCCGCTAGTTAACCTCCATAGTCCAAGTGCCTGCTAGGTACCCTAGATAGTCCAAGTGCCTGCTAGGTAACATACATAGTCCAAGTGCCCGCTAGGTAACCTACATAGTGCAAGTGTCCGCTAGTTAACCTAGATCGTCCAATTGTCCGCTAGTTAACATACATAGTCCAAGTTCCCGCTAGGTAACCTAGATAGTCCAATTGCCCGTTCGGTAACCTAGATAGTCCAAGTGGCCTTTAGGGAATCTAGATAGTCCAAGTGCCCACTAGGGAACCTACATAGTCCAATTGCCCGCTCTGGAACATACATAGTCCAAGTGCTAGCTAGTTAACCTAGATAGTCCAAGTGCCCGCTAGGTAACCTATATAGTCCAAATGCCCGCTAGGGAACCCACATAGTCCAAGCGCCTGCTAGGTAACCTAGATAGTCCAAGTGCCCGCTTGTTAACCTAGATAGTCCAAGTGCCCCTAGGTAACCTAGATAGTCCAACAGCCCGGTAGGTAACCTACATACTCCAAGTACCCGCTAGGTAACGTAGATAGTTCAAGTGCCAGCTAGGTAACCTAGATAGTCCAAGTGCCCGCTAGGTAACCTACAGCCTCTAAGTGCCCGCTAAGGAATCTATATAGGCCAAATGCCCGCTAGGGAGCCTACATAATCCAAATGCCCGCTAGGTAACCTAGATAGTCCAAGTGCCCGCTAGGTAACCTACATAGTCCAAATGCCCTCTAGTTAACCCACATAGTCCAAGTACCCGCTAGGGAATTTACATAGTCCAAGGGCCCGCTAGGGAACCTACAGAGTCCAAGTGCCCGTGTGTTAACCTAGATAGTCCATGTGCCCGCTAGGTAACCTAGATAGTCCAAGGGCCCGCTAGTTAACCTACATAGTTCAAGGTTTCGCTTGTTAACTTTGAGAGTCCAAGTGCCCATTAGTTAACCTAGATCGTCCTAGTGCCCGCTAGTTAACCTAGATCATCCAAGTGTCCTCTAGTTAACCTACATAGTCCAAGTGCCCGCTAAGTTAACCTAGACAGTCCAAGTGCACGCTAGTTAACCTACATAGTCCAAGTGCCCGATAGGGAACCTACATAATCTAAGTGCCCGCTAGGCAACCTACATAGTCCAAGTGCCCGTTAGTTAACCTTGATAGTCAAAATGCCTGCTAGGTAACCTAGATAGTCCAAGAGCCCGCTAGGTAACCTAGATAGTCCAAATGCCCGCTAGGGACACTACATAGTCCAAGTGCCCGCTAGTTAGCCTAGATAGTCCAAGTGCCTGCTGGTAAACCTACATAATCTATGGGACCGCTAGTTAACCTACATAGTACAAGTGCCCGCTAGGCAACCTAGATAGTCCAAGTGCCCGCTAAGGAACCTACATAGTCCAAGTGCACGCTAGTTAACCTAGATAGTCCAAGTGCCCGCTAGGTAACCTAGATAGTCCAAGTGCCCGCTAGGTAACCTACAAAGGCTAAGTTCCCGTTATGTTATCTATATAGTCCAAATGCCCGCTAGGGAACCTACATAGTCCAACTGCCCGTTAGTTAACTTTGATAGTCCAAGTGCTCGCTAGTTAACCTACATAGTACAAGGGCCCGTTAGTTGACCTAGATAGTCCACGTGCCCGCTAGTTAACCTAGATAGTCCAAGTGCCCGCTAGGTAACCTAAGCAGTCCAAATGTCCGATAGGGATCCTACATAGTCCAAGTGCCCGCTAGTTAACCTACATAGTCCATGTGCCCGTTCATTAACCTAGATAGTCCAAGTGCCTGCTAGGTAACCTAGACTGTCCAAGTGCCCGCTAGGTTACCTACATAGTCCAAGTGCCCGTTCGTTAACCTAGATAGTCCAAGTGCCCGCTAGGAAACCTACATAGTCCAAGGGCCCGCTAGGTAACCTAGATAGCCCAAGTGCCCGTTAGGTAACCTAGAGTCCAAGTGTTCGCTAGTTATCCTACATAGTCCAAGTGCCCACTATGTAACCTAGATAGTCAAAGTGCCGTTAGGTAACCTAGATGGTCCAAGTGCCCGTTAGGTAACCTAGATAGTCAAACAGCCCGGTAGGTAACCTAGATAGTCCAAGTACCCGCTAAGTAACATAGATAGTCCAAGTGCCCAAACGTGAACCTAGATAGGCCAAGTGCCCGCTAGGTAACCTAGACTGTCCAAGTGCCCCCTAGGTTACCTACATAGTCCAAGTGCCCGTTCGTTAACCTTGAAATCCAAGTGCCTGCTAGGCAACCTACATAGTCCAAGAGCCCGTTCGTTAACCTAGAAGTCCAAGTGCTTGCTAGGTAACCTAGACAGTCCAAGTGCCCGCTAGGTTACCTGCATATTCCAAGTGCCCGTTCGTTAACCTAGATACTCCAAGTGCCCGCTAGGTAACCTGGATAGTCCAAGGTCAAGCTAGTTAACCTACATAATCCAAGGTCTCACTTGTTAACTTTGATAGTCCAAGTACCCGCTAGTTAACCTAGATCGTCCAAGTGCCGCTAGTTAACCTAGATTGTCCGAGTGCCTGCTAGTTAACCTACATAGTCCAAGGGCCCACTAGTTAACCTAGATAGTCCAAGTGTCCTCTAGTTAACCTACATAGTCCAAGTGCCCGCTTGTTAACCTATATACCAAGTGCCCGCTACGAAACCTAGATAGTCCAAGTGCACGCTAGTTAACCTACATAGTCCAAGTGCCCGCTAGGCAACCTAGATAGTACAAGTGACCGATAAGGAACCTACATAATCCAAGGGCCCGTTCGTTAACCTAGATAGTCCAAGTGCCCGCTAGGAAACCTACATTGTCCAAGGGCCCGCTAGGCAACCTAGATAGTCCAAGTGCCCGCTAGGTAACCTAGAGTCCAAGTGCTCGCTAGTTAACCTACATAGTCCAAGTGCCCACTATGTAACCTAGATAGTCAAAGTGCCCGTTAGGTAACCTAGATAGTCCAAGTGCCCGCTAGGTAACTTACATTGTCCAAGTTCCCGCTAGGTAACCAAGATAATCCAAGTGCCTGTTACCTAACCTAGATAGTCCAAGTGCCCGCTAGGCAACCTACATAGTCCAAGAGCCCGTTCGTTAACCTAGAAGTCCAAGTGCCCACTAGATAACCTAGACAGTCTAAGTGCCCCCTAGGTTACCTGCATATTCCCAGTGCCCGTTCGTTAACCTAGATAGTCCAAGTGCCCACTAGGTAACCTACATAGTCCAAGTGCCCTTTAGGAAACTTAGATAGTCCAAAGGCCCGCTAGTAAACCTACATAGTCCATGGGCCCGCTAGTTAACCTACATAGTGCAAGTGTCCGCTAGTTAACCTACATATTCCAAGTGCCCGCTAGTTAACCTACATAATCTAAGTGCCCGTTAGCTAACCTAGATAGTCCAAGGGCCCACTAGTTGACCTACATAGTCCAAGTGCCAGCTATGTAACCTAGATAGTACAAGTGCCCGCTAGGGAACCTAGATAGTCCAAGTGCCTGTTAGCTAACCTAGATAGTCCAAGTGGCGGCTAGGTAACCTACATAGTTTAAGTGTCCGTTCGTTAACCTAGATAATCCAAGTGCCCGCTAGGTAACCTAGACAGTCCAAGTGCCCGCTAGTTAACCTAGATAGTCCAAGTGCCCGATAGGGAACCTACATAATCCAAGTGCCAGCTAGGGAACCTACATAGTCCAAGTACCCGCTAGTTAACCTAGATAGTCCAAGTGCCCGCTAGGTAACCTACAAAGTCTAAGTGCCCACTAGGTTATCTATATAGTCCAAATGGCCGCTAGGGAACCTACATAGTCCAAGTGCCCGCTATGTAACCTAGGTAGTCCAAGTGCCCTCTAGTTAACCTAGATCGTCCAAGTGCCCGCTAGTTATCCTACATAGTCCAAGAGCCCTTTAGTTAACCTACATAGTCCAAGGTCCGCTAGTTAACCTAGATAGTCCAAGTGCTCGCTAGTTAACCTACATAGTACAAGGGCCCGCTAGTTGACCTAGATAGTCCAAGTGCCCACAAGTTAACCTAGATAGGTCAAGTGCCTGGTAGGTAACCAAAGTAGTCCAAATGTCTGATAGGGTTCCTACATAGTCCAAGTGCCTGCTAGTTAACCTAGATAGTCCAAGTGCCCGCTAGGGATCCTTCATAATCCAAATGCCCGCTAGTTAACCTAGATAGTCCTAGTGCCCGTTAGTTACCTAGATAGTCCAGTGCCCACTAGGGGACGTACATAATCCATGTGCCTGCTAGGTAACCTAGATAGTCCAAGTGCGCGCTAGGCTATGTACATAGTCCAAGTGCCTGCTAGGAAACCTAGATAGTCCAAGAGCCCGCTAGTTAACCTACATATTCCAAGGGCCCGCTAGTTAACCTATATAGTCCAAGGTCTGCTAGTTAACCGAGATAGTCAAAGTGCCCGCTAGGTAACCTAGACAATCCAAGTGCCCGTTAGGTTACCTACATAGTCCAAGTGCCCGTTCGTTAACCTAGATAGTCCAAGTGCCCGCTAGGTAACCTACATAGTCCAAGGGCCCGCTAGGTAACCGAGATAGTCCAAGTGCCCGCTAGGTAACCTCGATAGTCCAAGTCCGCGCAAGTTAACCTAGATAGTCCAAGTGCCTGCTAGGTAACCTACATTGTCCAAGTTCCCGCTAGGTAACCTAGATAGTCCAAGTGCCCATTACCTAACCTAGATTGTCCAAGTGCCCGCTAGGCAACATACATATTCCAAGTGCCCGTTCGTTAACCTAGAAGTCCTAGTGCCCGCTATGTAACCTAGACAGTCCAAGTGCCCGCTAGGTTACCTGCATAGTCCAAGTGCCTGTTCGTTAACCTAGATAGTCCAAGTGCCCGCTAGTTAACCTAGATAGTCCAAGTGCCCGCTAGGGATCCTTCATAATCCAAGTGCCTGCTAGGTAACCTAGATAGTCCAAGTGCCCGCTAGTTAACCTAGATAGTCCTAGTGCCCACTAGGGGACGTACATAGTCCAAGTCCCTGCTAGGTAACCTAGATAGTCCAAGTGGGCGCTAGGCTATGTACATAGTCCAAGTGCCTGCTAGGAAACCTAGATAGTCCAAGAGCCCTCTAGGTAACCTATATAATCCAAGGGCCCGCTAGTTAACCTACATAGTCCAAGGTCTGCAAGTTAACCTAGATAATCAAGGTGCCTGCTAGGTAACCTAGACAGTCCAAGTGCCCGTTAGGTTACCTACATAGTCCAAGTGCCCATTCGTTAACCTAGATAGTCCAAGTGCCCGCTACGTAACCTACATAGTCCAAGGGCCCGCTAGGTAAGCTAGATAGTCCAAGTGCCCGCTAGGTAACCTCGATAGTCCAAGTGCGCGCTAGTTAACCTAGATAGTCCAAGTGCCTGCTAGGTAACCTACATTGTCCAAGTTCCCGCTAGGTAACCTAGATAGTCCAAGTGCCCGTTACCTAACCTAGATTGTCCAAGTGCCCGCTAGGCAACATACATATTCCAAGTGCCCGTTCGTTAACCTAGAAGTCCAAGTGCCCGCTATGTAACCTAGACAGTCCAAGTGCCCGCTAGGTTACCTGCATAGTCCAAGTGCCTGTACGTTAACCTACATAGTCCAAGTGCCCTCTAGGGAACCTATATATTCCAAGTGCTATCTAGGTAACCTAGATAGTCCAAGGGCCCGCTAGTTAACCTAGATAGTCCAAGGGCTCGCTTGTTAACTTTGATTGTCCAAGTGCCCGTTAGTTAACCTAGATCGTCCAAGTGTCCTCTAGTTAACCTACATAGTCCAAGTGCCCGCTAGTTAACCTACATAGTGCAAGTGTCTGCTAGGTAACCTACATAGTCCAAGTGCTGCTAGTTAACCTAGATAGTCCAAGTGCCCGCTAGGTAACCTAGAGAGTGCAATTGCCCGCTAGTTAACCTCCATAGTCCAAGTGCCTGCTAGGTACCCTAGATAGTCCAAGTGCCTGCTAGGTAACATACATAGTCCAAGTGCCCGCTAGGTAACCTACATAGTGCAAGTGTCCGCTAGTTAACCTAGATCGTCCAATTGTCCGCTAGTTAACATACATAGTCCAAGTTCCCGCTAGGTAACCTAGATAGTCCAATTGCCCGTTCGGTAACCTAGATAGTCCAAGTGGCCTTTAGGGAATCTAGATAGTCCAAGTGCCCACTAGGGAACCTACATAGTCCAATTGCCCGCTCTGGAACATACATAGTCCAAGTGCTAGCTAGTTAACCTAGATAGTCCAAGTGCCCGCTAGGTAACCTATATAGTCCAAATGCCCGCTAGGGAACCCACATAGTCCAAGCGCCTGCTAGGTAACCTAGATAGTCCAAGTGCCCGCTTGTTAACCTAGATAGTCCAAGTGCCCCTAGGTAACCTAGATAGTCCAACAGCCCGGTAGGTAACCTACATACTCCAAGTACCCGCTAGGTAACGTAGATAGTTCAAGTGCCAGCTAGGTAACCTAGATAGTCCAAGTGCCCGCTAGGTAACCTACAGCCTCTAAGTGCCCGCTAAGGAATCTATATAGGCCAAATGCCCGCTAGGGAGCCTACATAATCCAAATGCCCGCTAGGTAACCTAGATAGTCCAAGTGCCCGCTAGGTAACCTACATAGTCCAAATGCCCTCTAGTTAACCCACATAGTCCAAGTACCCGCTAGGGAATTTACATAGTCCAAGGGCCCGCTAGGGAACCTACAGAGTCCAAGTGCCCGTGTGTTAACCTAGATAGTCCATGTGCCCGCTAGGTAACCTAGATAGTCCAAGGGCCCGCTAGTTAACCTACATAGTTCAAGGTTTCGCTTGTTAACTTTGAGAGTCCAAGTGCCCATTAGTTAACCTAGATCGTCCTAGTGCCCGCTAGTTAACCTAGATCATCCAAGTGTCCTCTAGTTAACCTACATAGTCCAAGTGCCCGCTAAGTTAACCTAGACAGTCCAAGTGCACGCTAGTTAACCTACATAGTCCAAGTGCCCGATAGGGAACCTACATAATCTAAGTGCCCGCTAGGCAACCTACATAGTCCAAGTGCCCGTTAGTTAACCTTGATAGTCAAAATGCCTGCTAGGTAACCTAGATAGTCCAAGAGCCCGCTAGGTAACCTAGATAGTCCAAATGCCCGCTAGGGACACTACATAGTCCAAGTGCCCGCTAGTTAGCCTAGATAGTCCAAGTGCCTGCTGGTAAACCTACATAATCTATGGGACCGCTAGTTAACCTACATAGTACAAGTGCCCGCTAGGCAACCTAGATAGTCCAAGTGCCCGCTAAGGAACCTACATAGTCCAAGTGCACGCTAGTTAACCTAGATAGTCCAAGTGCCCGCTAGGTAACCTAGATAGTCCAAGTGCCCGCTAGGTAACCTACAAAGGCTAAGTTCCCGTTATGTTATCTATATAGTCCAAATGCCCGCTAGGGAACCTACATAGTCCAACTGCCCGTTAGTTAACTTTGATAGTCCAAGTGCTCGCTAGTTAACCTACATAGTACAAGGGCCCGTTAGTTGACCTAGATAGTCCACGTGCCCGCTAGTTAACCTAGATAGTCCAAGTGCCCGCTAGGTAACCTAAGCAGTCCAAATGTCCGATAGGGATCCTACATAGTCCAAGTGCCCGCTAGTTAACCTACATAGTCCATGTGCCCGTTCATTAACCTAGATAGTCCAAGTGCCTGCTAGGTAACCTAGACTGTCCAAGTGCCCGCTAGGTTACCTACATAGTCCAAGTGCCCGTTCGTTAACCTAGATAGTCCAAGTGCCCGCTAGGAAACCTACATAGTCCAAGGGCCCGCTAGGTAACCTAGATAGCCCAAGTGCCCGTTAGGTAACCTAGAGTCCAAGTGTTCGCTAGTTATCCTACATAGTCCAAGTGCCCACTATGTAACCTAGATAGTCAAAGTGCCGTTAGGTAACCTAGATGGTCCAAGTGCCCGTTAGGTAACCTAGATAGTCAAACAGCCCGGTAGGTAACCTAGATAGTCCAAGTACCCGCTAAGTAACATAGATAGTCCAAGTGCCCAAACGTGAACCTAGATAGGCCAAGTGCCCGCTAGGTAACCTAGACTGTCCAAGTGCCCCCTAGGTTACCTACATAGTCCAAGTGCCCGTTCGTTAACCTTGAAATCCAAGTGCCTGCTAGGCAACCTACATAGTCCAAGAGCCCGTTCGTTAACCTAGAAGTCCAAGTGCTTGCTAGGTAACCTAGACAGTCCAAGTGCCCGCTAGGTTACCTGCATATTCCAAGTGCCCGTTCGTTAACCTAGATACTCCAAGTGCCCGCTAGGTAACCTGGATAGTCCAAGGTCAAGCTAGTTAACCTACATAATCCAAGGTCTCACTTGTTAACTTTGATAGTCCAAGTACCCGCTAGTTAACCTAGATCGTCCAAGTGCCGCTAGTTAACCTAGATTGTCCGAGTGCCTGCTAGTTAACCTACATAGTCCAAGGGCCCACTAGTTAACCTAGATAGTCCAAGTGTCCTCTAGTTAACCTACATAGTCCAAGTGCCCGCTTGTTAACCTATATACCAAGTGCCCGCTACGAAACCTAGATAGTCCAAGTGCACGCTAGTTAACCTACATAGTCCAAGTGCCCGCTAGGCAACCTAGATAGTACAAGTGACCGCTAAGGAACCTACATAATCCAAGGGCCCGTTCGTTAACCTAGATAGTCCAAGTGCCCGCTAGGAAACCTACATTGTCCAAGGGCCCGCTAGGCAACCTAGATAGTCCAAGTGCCCGCTAGGTAACCTAGAGTCCAAGTGCTCGCTAGTTAACCTACATAGTCCAAGTGCCCACTATGTAACCTAGATAGTCAAAGTGCCCGTTAGGTAACCTAGATAGTCCAAGTGCCCGCTAGGTAACTTACATTGTCCAAGTTCCCGCTAGGTAACCAAGATAATCCAAGTGCCTGTTACCTAACCTAGATAGTCCAAGTGCCCGCTAGGCAACCTACATAGTCCAAGAGCCCGTTCGTTAACCTAGAAGTCCAAGTGCCCACTAGATAACCTAGACAGTCTAAGTGCCCCCTAGGTTACCTGCATATTCCCAGTGCCCGTTCGTTAACCTAGATAGTCCAAGTGCCCACTAGGTAACCTACATAGTCCAAGTGCCCTTTAGGAAACTTAGATAGTCCAAAGGCCCGCTAGTAAACCTACATAGTCCATGGGCCCGCTAGTTAACCTACATAGTGCAAGTGTCCGCTAGTTAACCTACATATTCCAAGTGCCCGCTAGTTAACCTACATAATCTAAGTGCCCGTTAGCTAACCTAGATAGTCCAAGGGCCCACTAGTTGACCTACATAGTCCAAGTGCCAGCTATGTAACCTAGATAGTACAAGTGCCCGCTAGGGAACCTAGATAGTCCAAGTGCCTGTTAGCTAACCTAGATAGTCCAAGTGGCGGCTAGGTAACCTACATAGTTTAAGTGTCCGTTCGTTAACCTAGATAATCCAAGTGCCCGCTAGGTAACCTAGACAGTCCAAGTGCCCGCTAGTTAACCTAGATAGTCCAAGTGCCCGATAGGGAACCTACATAATCCAAGTGCCAGCTAGGGAACCTACATAGTCCAAGTACCCGCTAGTTAACCTAGATAGTCCAAGTGCCCGCTAGGTAACCTACAAAGTCTAAGTGCCCACTAGGTTATCTATATAGTCCAAATGGCCGCTAGGGAACCTACATAGTCCAAGTGCCCGCTATGTAACCTAGGTAGTCCAAGTGCCCTCTAGTTAACCTAGATCGTCCAAGTGCCCGCTAGTTATCCTACATAGTCCAAGAGCCCTTTAGTTAACCTACATAGTCCAAGGTCCGCTAGTTAACCTAGATAGTCCAAGTGCTCGCTAGTTAACCTACATAGTACAAGGGCCCGCTAGTTGACCTAGATAGTCCAAGTGCCCACAAGTTAACCTAGATAGGTCAAGTGCCTGGTAGGTAACCAAAGTAGTCCAAATGTCTGATAGGGTTCCTACATAGTCCAAGTGCCTGCTAGTTAACCTAGATAGTCCAAGTGCCCGCTAGGGATCCTTCATAATCCAAATGCCCGCTAGTTAACCTAGATAGTCCTAGTGCCCGTTAGTTACCTAGATAGTCCAGTGCCCACTAGGGGACGTACATAATCCATGTGCCTGCTAGGTAACCTAGATAGTCCAAGTGCGCGCTAGGCTATGTACATAGTCCAAGTGCCTGCTAGGAAACCTAGATAGTCCAAGAGCCCGCTAGTTAACCTACATATTCCAAGGGCCCGCTAGTTAACCTATATAGTCCAAGGTCTGCTAGTTAACCGAGATAGTCAAAGTGCCCGCTAGGTAACCTAGACAATCCAAGTGCCCGTTAGGTTACCTACATAGTCCAAGTGCCCGTTCGTTAACCTAGATAGTCCAAGTGCCCGCTAGGTAACCTACATAGTCCAAGGGCCCGCTAGGTAACCGAGATAGTCCAAGTGCCCGCTAGGTAACCTCGATAGTCCAAGTCCGCGCAAGTTAACCTAGATAGTCCAAGTGCCTGCTAGGTAACCTACATTGTCCAAGTTCCCGCTAGGTAACCTAGATAGTCCAAGTGCCCATTACCTAACCTAGATTGTCCAAGTGCCCGCTAGGCAACATACATATTCCAAGTGCCCGTTCGTTAACCTAGAAGTCCTAGTGCCCGCTATGTAACCTAGACAGTCCAAGTGCCCGCTAGGTTACCTGCATAGTCCAAGTGCCTGTTCGTTAACCTAGATAGTCCAAGTGCCCGCTAGTTAACCTAGATAGTCCAAGTGCCCGCTAGGGATCCTTCATAATCCAAGTGCCTGCTAGGTAACCTAGATAGTCCAAGTGCCCGCTAGTTAACCTAGATAGTCCTAGTGCCCACTAGGGGACGTACATAGTCCAAGTCCCTGCTAGGTAACCTAGATAGTCCAAGTGGGCGCTAGGCTATGTACATAGTCCAAGTGCCTGCTAGGAAACCTAGATAGTCCAAGAGCCCTCTAGGTAACCTATATAATCCAAGGGCCCGCTAGTTAACCTACATAGTCCAAGGTCTGCAAGTTAACCTAGATAATCAAGGTGCCTGCTAGGTAACCTAGACAGTCCAAGTGCCCGTTAGGTTACCTACATAGTCCAAGTGCCCATTCGTTAACCTAGATAGTCCAAGTGCCCGCTACGTAACCTACATAGTCCAAGGGCCCGCTAGGTAAGCTAGATAGTCCAAGTGCCCGCTAGGTAACCTCGATAGTCCAAGTGCGCGCTAGTTAACCTAGATAGTCCAAGTGCCTGCTAGGTAACCTACATTGTCCAAGTTCCCGCTAGGTAACCTAGATAGTCCAAGTGCCCGTTACCTAACCTAGATTGTCCAAGTGCCCGCTAGGCAACATACATATTCCAAGTGCCCGTTCGTTAACCTAGAAGTCCAAGTGCCCGCTATGTAACCTAGACAGTCCAAGTGCCCGCTAGGTTACCTGCATAGTCCAAGTGCCTGTACGTTAACCTACATAGTCCAAGTGCCCTCTAGGGAACCTATATATTCCAAGTGCTATCTAGGTAACCTAGATAGTCCAAGGGCCCGCTAGTTAACCTAGATAGTCCAAGGGCTCGCTTGTTAACTTTGATTGTCCAAGTGCCCGTTAGTTAACCTAGATCGTCCAAGTGTCCTCTAGTTAACCTACATAGTCCAAGTGCCCGCTAGTTAACCTACATAGTGCAAGTGTCTGCTAGGTAACCTACATAGTCCAAGTGCTGCTAGTTAACCTAGATAGTCCAAGTGCCCGCTAGGTAACCTAGAGAGTGCAATTGCCCGCTAGTTAACCTCCATAGTCCAAGTGCCTGCTAGGTACCCTAGATAGTCCAAGTGCCTGCTAGGTAACATACATAGTCCAAGTGCCCGCTAGGTAACCTACATAGTGCAAGTGTCCGCTAGTTAACCTAGATCGTCCAATTGTCCGCTAGTTAACATACATAGTCCAAGTTCCCGCTAGGTAACCTAGATAGTCCAATTGCCCGTTCGGTAACCTAGATAGTCCAAGTGGCCTTTAGGGAATCTAGATAGTCCAAGTGCCCACTAGGGAACCTACATAGTCCAATTGCCCGCTCTGGAACATACATAGTCCAAGTGCTAGCTAGTTAACCTAGATAGTCCAAGTGCCCGCTAGGTAACCTATATAGTCCAAATGCCCGCTAGGGAACCCACATAGTCCAAGCGCCTGCTAGGTAACCTAGATAGTCCAAGTGCCCGCTTGTTAACCTAGATAGTCCAAGTGCCCCTAGGTAACCTAGATAGTCCAACAGCCCGGTAGGTAACCTACATACTCCAAGTACCCGCTAGGTAACGTAGATAGTTCAAGTGCCAGCTAGGTAACCTAGATAGTCCAAGTGCCCGCTAGGTAACCTACAGCCTCTAAGTGCCCGCTAAGGAATCTATATAGGCCAAATGCCCGCTAGGGAGCCTACATAATCCAAATGCCCGCTAGGTAACCTAGATAGTCCAAGTGCCCGCTAGGTAACCTACATAGTCCAAATGCCCTCTAGTTAACCCACATAGTCCAAGTACCCGCTAGGGAATTTACATAGTCCAAGGGCCCGCTAGGGAACCTACAGAGTCCAAGTGCCCGTGTGTTAACCTAGATAGTCCATGTGCCCGCTAGGTAACCTAGATAGTCCAAGGGCCCGCTAGTTAACCTACATAGTTCAAGGTTTCGCTTGTTAACTTTGAGAGTCCAAGTGCCCATTAGTTAACCTAGATCGTCCTAGTGCCCGCTAGTTAACCTAGATCATCCAAGTGTCCTCTAGTTAACCTACATAGTCCAAGTGCCCGCTAAGTTAACCTAGACAGTCCAAGTGCACGCTAGTTAACCTACATAGTCCAAGTGCCCGATAGGGAACCTACATAATCTAAGTGCCCGCTAGGCAACCTACATAGTCCAAGTGCCCGTTAGTTAACCTTGATAGTCAAAATGCCTGCTAGGTAACCTAGATAGTCCAAGAGCCCGCTAGGTAACCTAGATAGTCCAAATGCCCGCTAGGGACACTACATAGTCCAAGTGCCCGCTAGTTAGCCTAGATAGTCCAAGTGCCTGCTGGTAAACCTACATAATCTATGGGACCGCTAGTTAACCTACATAGTACAAGTGCCCGCTAGGCAACCTAGATAGTCCAAGTGCCCGCTAAGGAACCTACATAGTCCAAGTGCACGCTAGTTAACCTAGATAGTCCAAGTGCCCGCTAGGTAACCTAGATAGTCCAAGTGCCCGCTAGGTAACCTACAAAGGCTAAGTTCCCGTTATGTTATCTATATAGTCCAAATGCCCGCTAGGGAACCTACATAGTCCAACTGCCCGTTAGTTAACTTTGATAGTCCAAGTGCTCGCTAGTTAACCTACATAGTACAAGGGCCCGTTAGTTGACCTAGATAGTCCACGTGCCCGCTAGTTAACCTAGATAGTCCAAGTGCCCGCTAGGTAACCTAAGCAGTCCAAATGTCCGATAGGGATCCTACATAGTCCAAGTGCCCGCTAGTTAACCTACATAGTCCATGTGCCCGTTCATTAACCTAGATAGTCCAAGTGCCTGCTAGGTAACCTAGACTGTCCAAGTGCCCGCTAGGTTACCTACATAGTCCAAGTGCCCGTTCGTTAACCTAGATAGTCCAAGTGCCCGCTAGGAAACCTACATAGTCCAAGGGCCCGCTAGGTAACCTAGATAGCCCAAGTGCCCGTTAGGTAACCTAGAGTCCAAGTGTTCGCTAGTTATCCTACATAGTCCAAGTGCCCACTATGTAACCTAGATAGTCAAAGTGCCGTTAGGTAACCTAGATGGTCCAAGTGCCCGTTAGGTAACCTAGATAGTCAAACAGCCCGGTAGGTAACCTAGATAGTCCAAGTACCCGCTAAGTAACATAGATAGTCCAAGTGCCCAAACGTGAACCTAGATAGGCCAAGTGCCCGCTAGGTAACCTAGACTGTCCAAGTGCCCCCTAGGTTACCTACATAGTCCAAGTGCCCGTTCGTTAACCTTGAAATCCAAGTGCCTGCTAGGCAACCTACATAGTCCAAGAGCCCGTTCGTTAACCTAGAAGTCCAAGTGCTTGCTAGGTAACCTAGACAGTCCAAGTGCCCGCTAGGTTACCTGCATATTCCAAGTGCCCGTTCGTTAACCTAGATACTCCAAGTGCCCGCTAGGTAACCTGGATAGTCCAAGGTCCCGCTAGTTAACCTACATAATCCAAGGTCTCACTTGTTAACTTTGATAGTCCAAGTACCCGCTAGTTAACCTAGATCGTCCAAGTGCCGCTAGTTAACCTAGATTGTCCGAGTGCCTGCTAGTTAACCTACATAGTCCAAGGGCCCACTAGTTAACCTAGATAGTCCAAGTGTCCTCTAGTTAACCTACATAGTCCAAGTGCCCGCTTGTTAACCTATATACCAAGTGCCCGCTACGAAACCTAGATAGTCCAAGTGCACGCTAGTTAACCTACATAGTCCAAGTGCCCGCTAGGCAACCTAGATAGTACAAGTGACCGCTAAGGAACCTACATAATCCAAGGGCCGGTTCGTTAACCTAGATAGTCCAAGTGCCCGCTAGGAAACCTACATTGCCCAAGGGCCCGCTAGGCAACCTAGATAGTCCAAGTGCCCGCTAGGTAACCTAGAGTCCAAGTGCTCGCTAGTTAACCTACATAGTCCAAGTGCCCACTATGTAACCTAGATAGTCAAAGTGCCCGTTAGGTAACCTAGATAGTCCAAGTGCCCGCTAGGTAACTTACATTGTCCAAGTTCCCGCTAGGTAACCAAGATAATCCAAGTGCCTGTTACCTAACCTAGATAGTCCAAGTGCCCGCTAGGCAACCTACATAGTCCAAGAGCCCGTTCGTTAACCTAGAAGTCCAAGTGCCCACTAGATAACCTAGACAGTCTAAGTGCCCCCTAGGTTACCTGCATATTCCCAGTGCCCGTTCGTTAACCTAGATAGTCCAAGTGCCCACTAGGTAACCTACATAGTCCAAGTGCCCTTTAGGAAACTTAGATAGTCCAAAGGCCCGCTAGTAAACCTACATAGTCCATGGGCCCGCTAGTTAACCTACATAGTGCAAGTGTCCGCTAGTTAACCTACATATTCCAAGTGCCCGCTAGTTAACCTACATAATCTAAGTGCCCGTTAGCTAACCTAGATAGTCCAAGGGCCCACTAGTTGACCTACATAGTCCAAGTGCCAGCTATGTAACCTAGATAGTACAAGTGCCCGCTAGGGAACCTAGATAGTCCAAGTGCCTGTTAGCTAACCTAGATAGTCCAAGTGGCGGCTAGGTAACCTACATAGTTTAAGTGTCCGTTCGTTAACCTAGATAATCCAAGTGCCCGCTAGGTAACCTAGACAGTCCAAGTGCCCGCTAGTTAACCTAGATAGTCCAAGTGCCCGATAGGGAACCTACATAATCCAAGTGCCAGCTAGGGAACCTACATAGTCCAAGTGCCCGCTAGGCAACCTACATAGTCCAAGTGCCGGTTATTTAACCTAGATAGTCAAAGTGCCTGCTAGGTAACCTAGATTGTCCAAGTGCCCGCTACGTAACCTACATAGTCCAAGTTCCCGCTTGGTAACCTTAATAGTCCAAATGCCCTCTAGGAAAACTACATAGTCCAAGGGCCCGCTAGATAACCTAGATAGTCCAAGTGCCTGCTAGTAAACCTACATAATCCATGGGCCCGCTAGTTAACCTACATAGTGCAAGTGCCCGCTAGTTAACCTAGATAGTCCAAGTGCCCGCTAGGTAACCTACAAAATCTAAGTTCTCACTAGGTTATCTATATAGTCCAAATGCCCGCTAGGGAACCTACGTAGTCCAAGTACCCGCTAGGTAACCTAGATAGTCCAAGTGCCCTCTAGTTAACCTAGATCGTCCAAGTGCCCGCTAGTTATCCTACATAGTCCAAGAGCCCTTTAGTTAACCTACATAGTCCAAGGTCCGCTAGTTAACCTAGATAGTCCAAGTGCTCGCTAGTTAACCTACATAGTACAAGGGCCCGCTAGTTGACCTAGATAGTGCAAGTGCCCACAAGTTAACCTAGATAGGTCAAGTGCCAGGTAGGTAACCAAAGTAGTCTAAATGTCCGATAGGGATATTACATAGTCCATGTGCCCTCTAGTTAACCTAGATAGTCCAAGTGCCCGCTAGGGATCCTTCATAATCCAAGTGCCTGCTAGGTAACCTAGATAGTCCAAGTGCCCGCTAGTTAACCTAGATAGTCCTAGTGCCCGTTAGTTACCTAGATAGTCCAGTGCCCACTAGAGGACGTACATAATCCATGTGCCTGGTAGGTAACCTAGATAGTCCAAGTGCGCGCTAGGCTATGTACATAGTCCAAGTGCCTGCTAGGAAACCTAGATAGTCCAAGAGCCCGCTAGTTAACCTACATATTCCAAGGGCCCGCTAGTTAACCTACATAGTCCAAGGTCTGCTAGTTAACCTAGATAGTCAAAGTGCTCGCTAGGTAACCTACATTGTCCAAGTTCCCGCTAGGTAACCTAGATAGTCCAAGTGCCCGTTACCTAACCTAGATTGTCCAAGTGCCCACTAGGCAACATACATATTCCAAGTGCCCGTTCGTTAACCTAGAAGTCCAAGTGCCCGCTATGTAACCTAGACAGTCCAAGTGCCCGCTAGGTTACCTGCATAGTCCAAGTGCCTGTTCGTTAACCTACATAGTCCAAGTGCCCGCTAGTTAACCTAGATAGTCCAAGTGCCCGCTAGGGATCCTTCATAATCCAAGTGCCTGCTAGGTAACCTAGATAGTCCAAGTGCCCGCTAGTTAACCTAGATAGTCCTATTGCCCACTAGGGGACGTACATAGTCCAAGTCCCTGCCAGGTAACCTAGATAGTCCAAGTGGGCGCTAGGCTATGTACATAGTCCAAGTGCCTGCTAGGAAACCTAGATAGTCCAAGAGCCCGCTAGGTAACCTACATAGTCCAAGGGCCCGCTAGTTAACCTACATAGTCCAAGGTCTGCAAGTTAACCTAGATAATCAAGGTGCCCGCTAGGTAACCTAGACATTCCAAGTGCCCGTTAGGTTACCTACATAGTCCAAGTGCCCATTCGTTAACCTAGATAGTCCTAGTGCCCGCTAAGTTAACCTAGACAGTACAAGTGCACGCTAGTTAACCTACATAGTCCAAGTGCCTGATAGGGAACTACATAATCTAAGTGCCCGCTAGGCAACCTACATAGTCCAAGTGCCCGTTAGTTAACCTTGATAGTCAAAGTACCTGCTAGGTAACCTAGATAGTCCAAGTGCCCACTAGGTAACCTAGATAGTCCAAATGCCCGCTAGGGACACTACATAGTCCAAGTGCCCGCTAGTTAGCCTAGATAGTCCAAGTGCCTGCTGGTAAACCTACATAATCTATGGGACCGCTAGTTAACCTACATAGTACAAGTGCCCACTAGGCAACCTAGATAGTCCAAGTGCCCGCTAAGGAACCTACATAGTCCAAGTGCACGCTAGTTAACCTAGATAGTCCAAGTGCCCGCTAGGTAACCTAGATAGTCCAAGTGGCTGCTAGGTAACCGACATAGTGCAAGTGTCCGCTAGTTAACCTACATATTCCAAGTGCCCGCTAGTTAACATAGATAGTCCAAGTGCCCGCTAGGGAACGTACATAGTCCAAGTGCCCGCTAGGGTACGTACATACTCCAAGTGCCCGCTAGGGAACGTACATAGTCCAAGTGCCTGCTAGGTATCTTAGATAGTGCAAGTGCCTGAAAGTTAACCTAGATAGTTCTAGTACCCGCTAGGTAACCTCGATCGTTCAAGGGCCCCCTAGTTAACCTACATAATCCAACTGCCCGCTAGATAACCTAGATAGTCCAAGTGCCCGTTCGGTAACCTACATAGTCCAAGTGCCCTTTAGGAAACTTAGATAGTCCAAAGGCCCGCTAGTAAACCTACATAGTCCATGGGCCCGCTAGTTAACCTACATAGTGCAAGTGTCCGCTAGTTAACCTACATATTCCAAGTGCCCGCTAGTTAACCTACATAATCTAAGTGCCCGTTAGCTAACCTAGATAGTCCAAGGGCCCACTAGTTGACCTACATAGTCCAAGTGCCAGCTAGGTAACCTAGATAGTACAAGTGCCCGCTAGGGAACCTAGATAGTCCAAGTGCCTGTTATTTAACCTAGAGAGTCCAAGTGGCGGCTAGGTAACCTACATAGTCCAAGTGTCCGTTCGTTAACCTAGATAATCCAAGTGCCCGCTAGGTAACCTAGACAGTCCAAGTGCCCGCTAGTTAACCTACATAGTCCAAGTGCCCGATAGGGAACCTACATAATCCAAGTGCCAGCTAGGGAACCTACATAGTCCAAGTGCCCGCTAGGCAACCTACATAGTCCAAGTGCCCGTTATTTAACCTAGATAGTCAAAGTGCCTGCTAGGTAACCTAGATAGTCCAAGTGCCCGCTACGTAACCTACATAGTCCAAGTTCCCGCTTGGTAACCTTAATAGTCCAAATGCCCTCTAGGAAAACTACATAGTCCAAGGGCATGATAGATAACCTAGATAGTCCAAGTGCCTGCTAGTAAACCTACATAATCCATGGGCCCGCTGGTTAACCTACATAGTGCAAGGGCCCGCTAGTTAACCTAGATCGTGCAAGTGTCCGCTAGTTAACCTACATAGTCCAAGTGCCCGCTAGTTAACCTAGATAGTCCAAGTGCCCGCTAGGTAACCTACAAAGTCTAAGTGCCCACTAGGTTATCTATATAGTCCAAATGGCCGCTAGGGAACCTACATAGTCCAAGTGCCCGCTAGGTAACCTAGATAGTCCAAGTGCCCTCTAGTTAACCTAGATCGTCCAAGTGCCCGCTAGTTATCCTACATAGTCCAAGAGCCCTTTAGTTAACCTACATAGTCCAAGGTCCGCTAGTTAACCTAGATAGTCCAAGTGCTCGCTAGTTAACCTACATAGTACAAGGGCCCGCTAGTTGACCTAGATAGTCCAAGTGCCCACAAGTTAACCTAGATAGGTCAAGTGCCTGGTAGGTAACCAAAGTAGTCCAAATGTCTGATAGGGTTCCTACATAGTTCCAAGTGCCTGCTAGTTAACCTAGATAGTCCAAGTGCCCGCTAGGGATCCTTCATAATCCAAGTGCCCGCTAGTTAACCTAGATAGTCCTAGTGCCCGTTAGTTACCTAGATAGTCCAGTGCCCACTAGGGGACGTACATAATCCATGTGCCTGCTAGGTAACCTAGATAGTCCAAGTGCGCGCTAGGCTATGTACATAGTCCAAGTGCCTGCTAGGAAACCTAGATAGTCCAAGAGCCCGCTAGTTAACCTACATATTCCAAGGGCCCGCTAGTTAACCTATATAGTCCAAGGTCTGCTAGTTAACCGAGATAGTCAAAGTGCCCGCTAGGTAACCTAGACAATCCAAGTGCCCGTTAGGTTACCTACATAGTCCAAGTGCCCGTTCGTTAACCTAGATAGTCCAAGTGCCCGCTAGGTAACCTACATAGTCCAAGGGCCCGCTAGGTAACCGAGATAGTCCAAGTGCCCGCTAGGTAACCTCGATAGTCCAAGTCCGCGCAAGTTAACCTAGATAGTCCAAGTGCCTGCTAGGTAACCTACATTGTCCAAGTTCCCGCTAGGTAACCTAGATAGTCCAAGTGCCCGTTCGTTAACCTAGAAGTCCTAGTGCCCGCTATGTAACCTAGACAGTCCAAGTGCCCGCTAGGTTACCTGCATAGTCCAAGTGCCTGTTCGTTAACCTAGATAGTCCAAGTGCCCGCTAGTTAACCTAGATAGTCCAAGTGCCCGCTAGGGATCCTTCATAATCCAAGTGCCTGTTCGTTAACCTAGATAGTCCAAGTGCCCGCTAGTTAACCTAGATAGTCCTAGTGCCCACTAGGGGACGTACATAGTCCAAGTCCCTGCAAGGTAACCTAGATAGTCCAAGTGGGCGCTAGGCTATGTACATAGTCCAAGTGCCTGCTAGGAAACCTAGATAGTCCAAGAGCCCGCTAGGTAACCTACATAGTCCAAGGGCCCGCTAGTTAACCTACATAGTCCAAGGTCTGCAAGTTAACCTAGATAATCAAGGTGCCTGCTAGGTAACCTAGACAGTCCAAGTGCCCGTTAGGTTACCTACATAGTCCAAGTGCCCATTCGTTAACCTAGATAGTCCAAGTGCCCGCTACGTAACCTACATAGTCCAAGGGCCCGCTAGGTAAGCTAGATAGTCCAAGTGCCCGCTAGGTAACCTCGATAGTCCAAGTGCGCGCTAGTTAACCTAGATAGTCCAAGTGCCTGCTAGGTAAACTACATTGTCCAAGTTCCCGCTAGGTAACCTAGATAGTCCAAGTGCCCGTTACCTAACCTAGATTGTCCAAGTGCCCGCTAGGCAACATACATATTCCAAGTGCCCGTTCGTTAACCTAGAAGTCCAAGTGCCCGCTATGTAACCTAGACAGTCCAAGTGCCCGCTAGGTTACCTGCATAGTCCAAGTGCCTGTACGTTAACCTACATAGTCCAAGTGCCCTCTAGGGAACCTATATATTCCAAGTGCTATCTAGGTAACCTAGTTAGTCCAAGGGCCCGCTAGTTAACCTAGATAGTCCAAGGGCTCGCTTGTTAACTTTGATTGTCCAAGTGCCCGTTAGTTAACCTAGATCGTCCAAGTGTCCTCTAGTTAACCTACATAGTCCAAGTGCCCGCTAGGTAACCTACATAGTGCAAGTGTCTGCTAGGTAACCTACATAGTCCAAGTGCCCGCTAGTTAACCTAGATAGTCCAAGTGCCCGCTAGGTAACCTAGAGAGTGCAATTGCCCGCTAGTTAACCTCCATAGTCCAAGTGCCTGCTAGGTACCCTAGATAGTCCAAGTGCCTGCTAGGTAACCTACATAGTGCAAGTGTCCGCTAGTTAACCTAGATCGTCCAATTGTCCGCTAGTTAACCTACATAGTCCAAGTGCCCTCTAGGGAACCTATATATTCCAAGTGCTATCTAGGTTACCTAGATAGTCCAAGGGCCCGCTAGTTAACCTAGATAGTCCAAGGGCTCGCTTGTTAACTTTGATTGTCCAAGTGCCCGTTAGTTAACCTAGATCGTCCAAGTGTCCTCTAGTTAACCTACATAGTCCAAGTGCCCGCTAAGTTAACCTAGACAGTCCAAGTGCACGCTAGTTAACCTACATAGTCCAAGTGCCCGATAGGGAACCTACATAATCTAAGTGCCCGCTAGGCAACCTACATAGTCCAAGTGCCCGTTAGTTAACCTTGATAGTCAAAATGCCTGCTAGGTAACCTAGATAGTCCAAGAGCCCGCTAGGTAACCTAGATAGTCCAAATGCCCGCTAGGGACACTACATAGTCCAAGTGCCCGCTAGTTAGCCTAGATATTCCAAGTGCCTGCTGGTAAACCTACATAATCTATGGGACCGCTAGTTAACCTACATAGTCCAAGTGCCCGATAGGGAACCTACATAATCCAAGTGCCAGCTAGGGAACCTACATAGTCCAAGTGCCCGCTAGGCAACCTACATAGTCCAAGTGCCCGTTATTTAACCTAGATAGTCAAAGTGCCTGCTAGGTAACCTAGATAGTCCAAGTGCCCGCTAAGTAACCTACATAGTCCAAGTTCCCGCTTGGTAACCTTAATAGTCCAAATGCCCTCTAGGAAAACTACATAGTCCAAGGGCATGATAGATAACCTAGATAGTCCAAGTGCCTGCTAGTAAACCTACATAATCCATGGGCCCGCTGGTTAACCTATATAGTGCAAGGGCCCGCTAGTTAACCTAGATCGTGCAAGTGTCCGCTAGTTAACCTACATAGTCCAAGTGCCCGCTAGTTAACCTAGATAGTCCAAGTGCCCGCTAGGTAACCTACAAAGTCTAAGTGCCCACTAGGTTATTTATATAGTCCAAATGGCCGCTAGGGAACCTACATAGTCCAAGTGCCCGCTAGGTAACCTAGATAGTCCAAGTGCCCTCTAGTTAACCTAGATCGTCCAAGTGCCCGCTAGTTATCCTACATAGTCCAAGAGCCCTTTAGTTAACCTACATAGTCCAAGGTCCGCTAGTTAACCTAGATAGTCCAAGTGCTCGCTAGTTAACCTACATAGTACAAGGGCCCGCTAGTTGACCTAGATAGTCCAAGTGCCCACAAGTTAACCTAGATAGGTCAAGTGCCTGGTAGGTAACCAAAGTAGTCCAAATGTCTGATAGGGTTCCTACATAGTTCCAAGTGCCTGCTAGTTAACCTAGATAGTCCAAGTGCCCGCTAGGGATCCTTCATAATCCAAGTGCCCGCTAGTTAACCTAGATAGTCCTAGTGCCCGTTAGTTACCTAGATAGTCCAGTGCCCACTAGGGGACGTACATAATCCATGTGCCTGCTAGGTAACCTAGATAGTCCAAGTGCGCGCTAGGCTATGTACATAGTCCAAGTGCCTGCTAGGAAACCTAGATAGTCCAAGAGCCCGCTAGTTAACCTACATATTCCAAGGGCCCGCTAGTTAACCTATGTAGTCCAAGGTCTGCTAGTTAACCGAGATAGTCAAAGTGCCCGCTAGGTAACCTAGACAATCCAAGTGCCCGTTAGGTTACCTACATAGTCCAAGTGCCCGTTCGTTAACCTAGATAGTCCAAGTGCCCGCTAGGTAACCTACATAGTCCAAGGGCCCGCTAGGTAACCGAGATAGTCCAAGTGCCCGCTAGGTAACCTCGATAGTCCAAGTCCGCGCAAGTTAACCTAGATAGTCCAAGTGCCTGCTAGGTAACCTACATTGTCCAAGTTCCCGCTAGGTAACCTAGATAGTCCAAGTGCCCGTTCGTTAACCTAGAAGTCCTAGTGCCCGCTATGTAACCTAGACAGTCCAAGTGCCCGCTAGGTTACCTGCATAGTCCAAGTGCCTGTTCGTTAACCTAGATAGTCCAAGTGCCCGCTAGTTAACCTAGATAGTCCAAGTGCCCGCTAGGGATCCTTCATAATCCAAGTGCCTGTTCGTTAACCTAGATAGTCCAAGTGCCCGCTAGTTAACCTAGATAGTCCTAGTGCCCACTAGGGGACGTACATAGTCCAAGTCCCTGCAAGGTAACCTAGATAGTCCAAGTGGGCGCTAGGCTATGTACATAGTCCAAGTGCCTGCTAGGAAACCTAGATAGTCCAAGAGCCCGCTAGGTAACCTACATAGTCCAAGGGCCCGCTAGTTAACCTACATAGTCCAAGGTCTGCAAGTTAACCTAGATAATCAAGGTGCCTGCTAGGTAACCTAGACAGTCCAAGTGCCCGTTAGGTTACCTACATAGTCCAAGTGCCCATTCGTTAACCTAGATAGTCCAAGTGCCCGCTACGTAACCTACATAGTCCAAGGGCCCGCTAGGTAAGCTAGATAGTCCAAGTGCCCGCTAGGTAACCTCGATAGTCCAAGTGCGCGCTAGTTAACCTAGATAGTCCAAGTGCCTGCTAGGTAAACTACATTGTCCAAGTTCCCGCTAGGTAACCTAGATAGTCCAAGTGCCCGTTACCTAACCTAGATTGTCCAAGTGCCCGCTAGGCAACATACATATTCCAAGTGCCCGTTCGTTAACCTAGAAGTCCAAGTGCCCGCTATGTAACCTAGACAGTCCAAGTGCCCGCTAGGTTACCTGCATAGTCCAAGTGCCTGTACGTTAACCTACATAGTCCAAGTGCCCTCTAGGGAACCTATATATTCCAAGTGCTATCTAGGTAACCTAGTTAGTCCAAGGGCCCGCTAGTTAACCTAGATAGTCCAAGGGCTCGCTTGTTAACTTTGATTGTCCAAGTGCCCGTTAGTTAACCTAGATCGTCCAAGTGTCCTCTAGTTAACCTACATAGTCCAAGTGCCCGCTAGGTAACCTACATAGTGCAAGTGTCTGCTAGGTAACCTACATAGTCCAAGTGCCCGCTAGTTAACCTAGATAGTCCAAGTGCCCGCTAGGTAACCTAGAGAGTGCAATTGCCCGCTAGTTAACCTCCATAGTCCAAGTGCCTGCTAGGTACCCTAGATAGTCCAAGTGCCTGCTAGGTAACCTACATAGTGCAAGTGTCCGCTAGTTAACCTAGATCGTCCAATTGTCCGCTAGTTAACCTACATAGTCCAAGTGCCCTCTAGGGAACCTATATATTCCAAGTGCTATCTAGGTAACCTAGATAGTCCAAGGGCCCGCTAGTTAACCTAGATAGTCCAAGTGCCCGCTAAGTTAACCTAGACAGTCCAAGTGCACGCTAGTTAACCTACATAGTCCAAGTGCCCGATAGGGAACCTACATAATCTAAGTGCCCGCTAGGCAACCTACATAGTCCAAGTGCCCGTTAGTTAACCTTGATAGTCAAAATGCCTGCTAGGTAACCTAGATAGTCCAAGAGCCCGCTAGGTAACCTAGATAGTCCAAATGCCCGCTAGGGACACTACATAGTCCAAGTGCCCGCTAGTTAGCCTAGATAGTCCAAGTGCCTGCTGGTAAACCTACATAATCTATGGGACCGCTAGTTAACCTACATAGTACAAGTGCCCGCTAGGCAACCTAGATAGTCCAAGTGCCGCTAAGGAACCTACATAGTCCAAGTGCACGCTAGTTAACCTAGATAGTCCAAGTGCCCGCTAGGTAACCTAGATAGTCCAAGTGCCTGCTAGGTAACCGACATAGTGCAAGCGTCCGCTAGTTAACCTACATATTCCAAGTGCCCGCTAGTTAAAATAGATAGTCCAAGTGCCCGCTAGGGAACGTACATAGTCCAAGTGCCCGCTAGGGTACGTACATACTCCAAGGGCCCGCTAGGGAACGTACATAGTCTAATTGCCTGCTAGGTAACTTAGATAGTGCAAGTGCCTGAAAGTTAACCTAGATAGTTCTAGTACCCGCTAGGTAACCTCGATCGTTCAAGGGCCCCCTAGTTAACCTACATAATCCAAGTGCCCGCTAGATAACCTAGATAGTCCAAGTGCCCGTTCGGTAACCTACATAGTCCAAGTGCCCTTTAGGAAACTTAGATAGTCCAAAGGCCCGCTAGTAAACCTACATAGTCCATGGGCCCGCTAGTTAACCTACATAGTGCAAGTGTCCGCTAGTTAACCTACATATTCCAAGTGCCCGCTAGTTAACCTACATAATCTAAGTGCCCGTTAGCTAACCTAGATAGTCCAAGGGCCCACTAGTTGACCTACATAGTCCAAGTGCCAGCTAGGTAACCTAGATAGTACAAGTGCCCGCTAGGGAACCTAGATAGTCCAAGTGCCTGTTAGCTAACCTAGATAGTCCAAGTGGCGGCTAGGTAACCTACATAGTTTAAGTGTCCGTTCGTTAACCTAGATAATCCAAGTGCCCGCTAGGTAACCTAGACAGTCCAAGTGCCCGCTAGTTAACCTAGATAGTCCAAGTGCCCGATAGGGAACCTACATAATCCAAGTGCCAGCTAGGGAACCTACAAAGTCCAAGTGCCCGCTAGGCAACCTACATAGTCCAAGTGCCGGTTATTTAACCTAGATAGTCAAAGTGCCTGCTAGGTAACCTAGATAGTCCAAGTGCCCGCTACGTAACCTACATAGTCCAAGTTCCCGCTTGGTAACCTTAATAGTCCAAATGCCCTCTAGGAAAACTACATAGTCCAAGGGCCCGCTAGATAACCTAGATAGTCCAAGTGCCTGCTTGTAAACCTACATAATCCATGGGCCCGCTAGTTAACCTACATAGTGCAAGTGCCCGCTAGTTAACCTAGATAGTCCAAGTGCCCGCTAGGTAACCTACAAAATCTAAGTTCTCACTAGGTTATCTATATAGTCCAAATGCCCGCTAGGGAACCTACGTAGTCCAAGTACCCGCTAGGTAACCTAGATAGTCCAAGTGCCCTCTAGTTAACCTAGATCGTCCAAGTGCCCGCTAGTTATCCTACATAGTCCAAGAGCCCTTTAGTTAACCTACATAGTCCAAGGTCCGCTAGTTAACCTAGATAGTCCAAGTGCTCGCTAGTTAACCTACATAGTACAAGGGCCCGCTAGTTGACCTAGATAGTGCAAGTGCCCACAAGTTAACCTAGATAGGTCAAGTGCCAGGTAGCTAACCAAAGTTGTCTAAATGTCCGATAGGGATATTACATAGTCCATGTGCCCTCTAGTTAACCTAGATAGTCCAAGTGCCCGTAGGGATCCTTCATAATCCAAGTGCCTGCTAGGTAACCTAGATAGTCCAATGCCCGCTAATTAACCTATATAGTCCTAGTTCCCGTTAGTTATCTAGATATTTCAAGTGCCCACTAGGGGACGTACATAATCCATGTGCCTGCTAGGTAACCTAGATAGTCCAAGTGCGCGCTAGGGTATGTACATAGTCCAAGTGCCTGCTAGGAAACCTAGATAGTCCAAGAGCCCGCTAGTTAACCTACATTTTCCAAGGGCCGGCTAGTTAACCTACATAGTCCAAGGTCTGCTAGTTAACCTAGATAGTCAAAGTGCCCGCTAGGTAACCTAGACAGTCCAAGTGCCCGTTAGGTTACCTACATAGTCCAAGTGCCCGTTCGTTAACCTAGATAGTCCAAGGGCCCGCTAGGTAACCCACATAGTCCAAGGGCCCTCTAGGTAACCTAGATAGTCCAAGTGCCCGCTAGGTAACCTCGATAGTCCATATCCGCGCAAGTTAACCTAGATAGTCCAAGTGCCTGCTAGGTAACCTACATTGTCCAAGTTCCCGCTAGGTAACCTAGATAGTCCAGGTGCCCGTTACCTAACCTAGATTGTCCAAGTGCCCGCTAGGCAACATACATATTCCAAGTGCCCGTTCGTTAACCTAGAAGTCCAAGTGCCCGCTATGTAACCTAGACAGTCCAAGTGCCCGCTAGGTTACCTGCATATTCCAAGTGCCTGTTCGTTAACCTACATATTCCAAGTGCCCGCTAGTTAACCTAGATAGTCCAAGTGCCCGCTAGGGATCCCTCATAATCAAAGTGCCTGCTAGGTAACCTAGATAGTCCAAGTGCCCGCTAGTTAACCTTGATAGTCCTAGTGCCCACTAGGGGACGTACATAGTCCAAGTCCCTGCTAGGTAACCTAGATAGTCCAAGTGGGCGCTAGGCTATGTACATAGTCCAAGTGCCTGCTAGGAAACCTAGATAGTCCAAGAGCCCGCAAGGTAACCTACATAGTCCAAAGGCCCGCTAGTTAACCTACATAGTCCAAGGTCTGCAAGTTAACCTAGATAATCAAAGTGCCCGCTAGGTAACCTAGACAGTCCAAGTGCCCGTTAGGTTACCTACATAGTCCAAGTGCCCATTCGTTAACCTAGATAGTCCAAGTGCCCGCTACGTAACCTACATAGTCCAAGGGCCCGCTAGGTAAGCTAGATAGTCCAAGTGCCCGCTAGGTAACCTCGATAGTCCAAGTGCGCGCTAGTTAACCTAGATAGTCCAAGTGCCTGCTAGGTAACCTACATTGTCCATGTTCCCGCTAGGTAACCTAGATAGTCCAAGTGCCCGTTACCTAACCTAGATTGTCCAAGTGCCCGCTAGGCAACATACATTTTCCAAGTGCCCGTTCGTTAACCTAGAAGTCCAAGTGCCCGCTATGTAACCTAGACAGTCCAAGTGCCCGCTAGGTTACCTGCATAGTCCAAGTGCCTGTACGTTAACCTACATAGTCCAAGTGCCCCCTAGGGAACCTATATATTCCAAGTGCTATCTAGGTAACCTAGATAGTCCAAGGGCCCGCTAGTTAACCTAGATAGTCCAAGGGCTCGCTTGTTAACTTTGATTGTCCAAGTGCCCGTTAGTTAACCTAGATCGTCCAAGTGCCCGCTAGTTAACCTAGATCGTCCAAGTGTCCTCTAGTTTACCTACATAGTCCAAATGCCCGCTAGGTAACCTACATAGTGCAAGTGTCTGCTAGGTAACCTACATAGACCAAGTGCCCGCTAGTTAACCTAGATAGTCCAAGTGCCCGCTAGGTAACCTAGAGAGTGCAAGTGCCCGCTTGTTAACCTTCATAGTCCAAGTGCCTGCTAGGTAACCTAGATAGTCCAAGGGCCTGCTAGTTAACCTACATAGTCCAAGTTCCCCCTAGGTACCCTACATAGTGCAAGTGTCCGCTAGTTAACCTAGATCGTCCAATTGTCCGCTAGTTAACCTACATAGTCCAAGTTCCCCCTAGGTAACCTAGATAGTCCAAGTGCCCGTTCGGTAACCTAGATAGTCCAAGTGGCCTTTAGGGAATCTAGATAGTCCAAGTGCCCACTAGGGAACCTATAGTCCAATTGCCCGCTCTGGAACATACATAGTCCAAGTGCCCCCTAGTTAACCTAGATAGTCCAAGTGCCCACTAGGTAACCTATATATTCCAAATGCCCGCTAGGGAACCCACATAGTCCAAGTACCCGCTAGGTAACGTAGATAGTTCAAGTGCCAGCTAGGTAACCTAGACAGTCCAAGTGCCCGCTAGGTAACCTACAATCCCTAAGTGCCCGCTAAGGAATCTATATAGGCCAAATGCCCACTAGGGAGCCTACATAATCCAAATGCCCGCTAGGTAACCTAATAGTCCAAGTGCCCGCTAGGTAACCTACATATTCCAAATGCCCTCTAGTTAACCCACATAGTCCAAGTACCCGCTAGGGAATTTACATAGTCCAAGGGCCCGCTAGGGAACCTACATAGTCCAAGTGCCTGTGTGTTAACCTAGATAGTCCATGTGCCCGCTAGGTAACCTAGATAGTCCAACAGCCCGCTAGGTAACCTACATACTCCAAGAACCTGCTAGGCTACGTAGATAGTCCAAATGCCCCCTAGGTAACCTACAAAGTCTAAGTGCCCGCTAGGTTATCTATATAGTCCAAATGCCCGCTAGGGAACCTACATAGTCCAAGTGCCCGCTACGTAACCTAGATAGTCCAAGTGCCCTCTAGTTAACCTAGATCGTCCAAGTGCCCGCTAGTTATCCTACATAGTCCAAGAGCCCTTTAGTTAACCTACATAGTCCAAGGACCGCTAGTTAATCTAGATAGTCCAAGTGCTCGCTAGTTAACCTACATAGTACAAGGGCCCGCTAGTTGACCTAGATAGTCCAAGTGCCCACAAGTTAACCTAGATAGGTCAAGTGCCTGTTAGGTAAACAAAGTAGTCCAAATGTCCAATAGGGATCCTACATAGTGCAAGTGCCCGCTAGGTAACCTACATAGTCCAAGTGCCCGTTCGTCAACCTGGATAGTCCAAGTGCCCGCTAGGTAACCTAGACTGTCCAAGTGCCCGCTAGTTTACCTACATAGTCCATGTGCCCCTTCGTTAACCTAAATAGTCCAAGTGCCCGCTAGGAAACCTACATAGTCCAAGGGCCGACTTGGTAACATAGATAGTCCAAGTGCCCGCTAGATAACCTACATAGTCCAAGTGCCTACTAGGTAAACTACATAGTCCAAGTGCCCGTTCGTTAAACTACATAGACCAAGTGCCCGCTAGTTAACGTAGATTGCCCAAGTGCCCTCTAGGGAACTACATAATCTAAGGGCCCACTAGTTAACCTAGACAGTCCAAGTACCCTATAGGGAACCTACATAGTTCAAGTGCCCGCTAGGGAACCTACATAGTCCAAGTGCTCGCTAGGCAACCTACATAGTCCAAGTGCCCGTTAGTTAACCTAGATAGTCAAATTGCCTGCTAGGTAACCTAAATAGTCCAAGTGCCCGCTAGGGAACCTAGATAGTCCAATTGCCCTTTAGCTAACCTAGATAGTCGAAGTGTCCGCTAGTTAACCTACATAGTCCAAGTGCCCGTTCATTAACCTAGACAGTCCAAGTGCCTTGTAGTTAACCTACGTAGTCCAAGTGTCCGCTAGGTAACCTACATAGTCCAAGTGCCCACTAGGTAACCTAAATAATCCAAATGCCCGCTAGGGAAACTACATAGTTCAAGTGCCCGCTAGTTAACCTAGATAGTCCAAGTGCCCGCTAGTAAACCTAGATAGTCAAAGGGCCCGCTAGTTTACCTAGATAGTCCAAGTGCCCGCTAGTTAACCTAAATCGTCCAAGTGTCCGCTAGGTAACCTACATAGTCCAAGTGCCGGCTAGGTAACCTAGATAGTCCAAGTGCCTGATGAATAACCTACATAGTCCAAGTGCCCGCTTGGTAACCTGGATAGTCCAAGTGCCCGCTAGTTAACCTACCTAGTCCAAGTGCCTTCTAGGGAACCTACATAGTCCACGTGACTGCTAGGGAACCTACATAGTCCAAGTGCCCGTTAGGGAACCTAAATAGTCCAAGTGCCCGCTAGGTAACCTACATAGTCCAAATACCAGCAAGGAAACCTACATAGTCTAAATGCCCGCTGGGAAACCTACATAATCCAAGTGCCCGCTCTGGAACATACATAGTCCAAGTGCCCGTTAGCTAACCTAGATAGTCCAAGGGCCCGCTAGTTGACCTACATAGTCCAAGTGCCAACTAGGTAACTTGGATAGTACAAGTGCCCGCTAGGGAACCTAGATAGTCCACGTGCGTGTTAGCTAACCTAGATAGTTAAGTGGCGGCTTGGCAACCTACATACTCCAAGTGCCCGTTCATTAATCTAGATAATCCAAGTGCCCGCTAGGTAACCTAGACAGTCCAAGTGCCCGCTAGGTAACCTACATAGTCCAAGTGCCCGTTAGGTAACCTAGATAGTCCAAATGCCCGCTAGGGAACCCACATAGTCCAAGTGCCCGCTAGGGAACTTACATAGTCCAAGGGCCGCTAGGGAACCTACATAGTCCAAGTGCCCGTTAGTTAACCTAGATAGTCCAAGTGCCCGCTAGGTAACCTAGATAGTCCAACAGCCCGGTAGGTAACCTACATATTCCAAGTACCCGCTAGGTAACGTAGATAGTTCAAGTGCCAGTTAGGTAACCTAGATAGTCCAAGTGCCCGCAAGGTAACCTACAACCTCTACAGTGCCCGCTAAGGAATCTATATAGTCCAAATGCCCGCTAGGGAGCCTACATAATCCAAATGCCCGCTAGGTAACCTAGATAGTCCATGTGCCCGCTAGGTAACCTACATAGTCCAAATGCCCTCTAGTTAACCCACATAGTCCATGTGCCCGCTAGGGAACTTACATAGTCCAAGGGCCCGCTAGGGAACCTACATAGTCCAAGTGCCCGTTATTTAACCTAGATAGTCAAAGTGCCTGCTAGGTAACCTAGATTGTCCAAGTGCCCGCTACGTAACCTACATAGTCCAAGTTCCCGCTTGGTAACCTTAATAGTCCAAATGCCCTCTAGGAAAACTACATAGTCCAAGGGCCCGCTAGATAACCTAGATAGTCCAAGTGCCTGCTAGTAAACCTACATAATCCATGGGCCCGCTAGTTAACCTACATAGTGCAAGTGCCCGCTAGTTAACCTAGATAGTCCAAGTGCCCGCTAGGTAACCTACAAAATCTAAGTTCTCACTAGGTTATCTATATAGTCCAAATGCCCGCTAGGGAACCTACGTAGTCCAAGTACCCGCTAGGTAACCTAGATAGTCCAAGTGCCCTCTAGTTAACCTAGATCGTCCAAGTGCCCGCTAGTTATCCTACATAGTCCAAGAGCCCTTTAGTTAACCTACATAGTCCAAGGTCCGCTAGTTAACCTAGATAGTCCAAGTGCTCGCTAGTTAACCTACATAGTACAAGGGCCCGCTAGTTGACCTAGATAGTGCAAGTGCCCACAAGTTAACCTAGATAGGTCAAGTGCCAGGTAGGTAACCAAAGTAGTCTAAATGTCCGATAGGGATATTACATAGTCCATGTGCCCTCTAGTTAACCTAGATAGTCCAAGTGCCCGCTAGGGATCCTTCATAATCCAAGTGCCTGCTAGGTAACCTAGATAGTCCAAGTGCCCGCTAGTTAACCTAGATAGTCCTAGTGCCCGTTAGTTACCTAGATAGTCCAGTGCCCACTAGAGGACGTACATAATCCATGTGCCTGGTAGGTAACCTAGATAGTCCAAGTGCGCGCTAGGCTATGTACATAGTCCAAGTGCCTGCTAGGAAACCTAGATAGTCCAAGAGCCCGCTAGTTAACCTACATATTCCAAGGGCCCGCTAGTTAACCTACATAGTCCAAGGTCTGCTAGTTAACCTAGATAGTCAAAGTGCTCGCTAGGTAACCTACATTGTCCAAGTTCCCGCTAGGTAACCTAGATAGTCCAAGTGCCCGTTACTAACCTAGATTGTCCAAGTGCCCGCTAGGCAACATACATATTCCAAGTGCCCGTTCGTTAACCTAGAAGTCCAAGTGCCCGCTATGTAACCTAGACAGTCCAAGTGCCCGCTAGGTTACCTGCATAGTCCAAGTGCCTGTTCGTTAACCTACATAGTCCAAGTGCCCGCTAGTTAACCTAGATAGTCCAAGTGCCCGCTAGGGATCCTTCATAATCCAAGTGCCTGTTCGTTAACCTAGATAGTCCAAGTGCCCGCTAGTTAACCTAGATAGTCCTATTGCCCACTAGGGGACGTACATAGTCCAAGTCCCTGCCAGGTAACCTAGATAGTCCAAGTGGGCGCTAGGCTATGTACATAGTCCAAGTGCCTGCTAGGAAACCTAGATAGTCCAAGAGCCCGCTAGGTAACCTACATAGTCCAAGGGCCCGCTAGTTAACCTACATAGTCCAAGGTCTGCAAGTTAACCTAGATAATCAAGGTGCCCGCTAGGTAACCTAGACATTCCAAGTGCCCGTTAGGTTACCTACATAGTCCAAGTGCCCATTCGTTAACCTAGATAGTCCTAGTGCCCGCTAAGTTAACCTAGACAGTACAAGTGCACGCTAGTTAACCTACATAGTCCAAGTGCCTGATAGGGAACTACATAATCTAAGTGCCCGCTAGGCAACCTACATAGTCCAAGTGCCCGTTAGTTAACCTTGATAGTCAAAGTACCTGCTAGGTAACCTAGATAGTCCAAGTGCCCACTAGGTAACCTAGATAGTCCAAATGCCCGCTAGGGACACTACATAGTCCAAGTGCCCGCTAGTTAGCCTAGATAGTCCAAGTGCCTGCTGGTAAACCTACATAATCTATGGGACCGCTAGTTAACCTACATAGTACAAGTGCCCACTAGGCAACCTAGATAGTCCAAGTGCCCGCTAAGGAACCTACATAGTCCAAGTGCACGCTAGTTAACCTAGATAGTCCAAGTGCCCGCTAGGTAACCTAGATAGTCCAAGTGCCTGCTAGGTAACCGACATAGTGCAAGTGTCCGCTAGTTAACCTACATATTCCAAGTGCCCGCTAGTTAACATAGATAGTCCAAGTGCCCGCTAGGGAACGTACATAGTCCAAGTGCCCGCTAGGGTACGTACATACTCCAAGTGCCCGCTAGGGAACGTACATAGTCCAAGTGCCTGCTAGGTATCTTAGATAGTGCAAGTGCCTGAAAGTTAACCTAGATAGTTCTAGTACCCGCTAGGTAACCTCGATCGTTCAAGGGCCCCCTAGTTAACCTACATAATCCAAGTGCCCGCTAGATAACCTAGATAGTCCAAGTGCCCGTTCGGTAACCTACATAGTCCAAGTGCCCTTTAGGAAACTTAGATAGTCCAAAGGCCCGCTAGTAAACCTACATAGTCCATGGGCCCGCTAGTTAACCTACATAGTGCAAGTGTCCGCTAGTTAACCTACATATTCCAAGTGCCCGCTAGTTAACCTACATAATCTAAGTGCCCGTTAGCTAACCTAGATAGTCCAAGGGCCCACTAGTTGACCTACATAGTCCAAGTGCCAGCTAGGTAACCTAGATAGTACAAGTGCCCGCTAGGGAACCTAGATAGTCCAAGTGCCTGTTAGCTAACCTAGAGAGTCCAAGTGGCGGCTAGGTAACCTACATAGTCCAAGTGTCCGTTCGTTAACCTAGATAATCCAAGTGCCCGCTAGGTAACCTAGACAGTCCAAGTGCCCGCTAGTTAACCTACATAGTCCAAGTGCCCGATAGGGAACCTACATAATCCAAGTGCCAGCTAGGGAACCTACATAGTCCAAGTGCCCGCTAGGCAACCTACATAGTCCAAGTGCCCGTTATTTAACCTAGATAGTCAAAGTGCCTGCTAGGTAACCTAGATAGTCCAAGTGCCCGCTACGTAACCTACATAGTCCAAGTTCCCGCTTGGTAACCTTAATAGTCCAAATGCCCTCTAGGAAAACTACATAGTCCAAGGGCATGATAGATAACCTAGATAGTCCAAGTGCCTGCTAGTAAACCTACATAATCCATGGGCCCGCTGGTTAACCTACATAGTGCAAGGGCCCGCTAGTTAACCTAGATCGTGCAAGTGTCCGCTAGTTAACCTACATAGTCCAAGTGCCCGCTAGTTAACCTAGATAGTCCAAGTGCCCGCTAGGTAACCTACAAAGTCTAAGTGCCCACTAGGTTATCTATATAGTCCAAATGGCCGCTAGGGAACCTACATAGTCCAAGTGCCCGCTAGGTAACCTAGATAGTCCAAGTGCCCTCTAGTTAACCTAGATCGTCCAAGTGCCCGCTAGTTATCCTACATAGTCCAAGAGCCCTTTAGTTAACCTACATAGTCCAAGGTCCGCTAGTTAACCTAGATAGTCCAAGTGCTCGCTAGTTAACCTACATAGTACAAGGGCCCGCTAGTTGACCTAGATAGTCCAAGTGCCCACAAGTTAACCTAGATAGGTCAAGTGCCTGGTAGGTAACCAAAGTAGTCCAAATGTCTGATAGGGTTCCTACATAGTTCCAAGTGCCTGCTAGTTAACCTAGATAGTCCAAGTGCCCACTAGGGATCCTTCATAATCCAAGTGCCCGCTAGTTAACCTAGATAGTCCTAGTGCCCGTTAGTTACCTAGATAGTCCAGTGCCCACTAGGGGACGTACATAATCCATGTGCCTGCTAGGTAACCTAGATAGTCCAAGTGCGCGCTAGGCTATGTACATAGTCCAAGTGCCTGCTAGGAAACCTAGATAGTCCAAGAGCCCGCTAGTTAACCTACATATTCCAAGGGCCCGCTAGTTAACCTATATAGTCCAAGGTCTGCTAGTTAACCGAGATAGTCAAAGTGCCCGCTAGGTAACCTAGACAATCCAAGTGCCCGTTAGGTTACCTACATAGTCCAAGTGCCCGTTCGTTAACCTAGATAGTCCAAGTGCCCGCTAGGTAACCTACATAGTCCAAGGGCCCGCTAGGTAACCGAGATAGTCCAAGTGCCCGCTAGGTAACCTCGATAGTCCAAGTCCGCGCAAGTTAACCTAGATAGTCCAAGTGCCTGCTAGGTAACCTACATTGTCCAAGTTCCCGCTAGGTAACCTAGATAGTCCAAGTGCCCGTTCGTTAACCTAGAAGTCCTAGTGCCCGCTATGTAACCTAGACAGTCCAAGTGCCCGCTAGGTTACCTGCATAGTCCAAGTGCCTGTTCGTTAACCTAGATAGTCCAAGTGCCCGCTAGTTAACCTAGATAGTCCAAGTGCCCGCTAGGGATCCTTCATAATCCAAGTGCCTGTTCGTTAACCTAGATAGTCCAAGTGCCCGCTAGTTAACCTAGATAGTCCTAGTGCCCACTAGGGGACGTACATAGTCCAAGTCCCTGCAAGGTAACCTAGATAGTCCAAGTGGGCGCTAGGCTATGTACATAGTCCAAGTGCCTGCTAGGAAACCTAGATAGTCCAAGAGCCCGCTAGGTAACCTACATAGTCCAAGGGCCCGCTAGTTAACCTACATAGTCCAAGGTCTGCAAGTTAACCTAGATAATCAAGGTGCCTGCTAGGTAACCTAGACAGTCCAAGTGCCCGTTAGGTTACCTACATAGTCCAAGTGCCCATTCGTTAACCTAGATAGTCCAAGTGCCCGCTACGTAACCTACATAGTCCAAGGGCCCGCTAGGTAAGCTAGATAGTCCAAGTGCCCGCTAGGTAACCTCGATAGTCCAAGTGCGCGCTAGTTAACCTAGATAGTCCAAGTGCCTGCTAGGTAAACTACATTGTCCAAGTTCCCGCTAGGTAACCTAGATAGTCCAAGTGCCCGTTACCTAACCTAGATTGTCCAAGTGCCCGCTAGGCAACATACATATTCCAAGTGCCCGTTCGTTAACCTAGAAGTCCAAGTGCCCGCTATGTAACCTAGACAGTCCAAGTGCCCGCTAGGTTACCTGCATAGTCCAAGTGCCTGTACGTTAACCTACATAGTCCAAGTGCCCTCTAGGGAACCTATATATTCCAAGTGCTATCTAGGTAACCTAGTTAGTCCAAGGGCCCGCTAGTTAACCTAGATAGTCCAAGGGCTCGCTTGTTAACTTTGATTGTCCAAGTGCCCGTTAGTTAACCTAGATCGTCCAAGTGTCCTCTAGTTAACCTACATAGTCCAAGTGCCCGCTAGGTAACCTACATAGTGCAAGTGTCTGCTAGGTAACCTACATAGTCCAAGTGCCCGCTAGTTAACCTAGATAGTCCAAGTGCCCGCTAGGTAACCTAGAGAGTGCAATTGCCCGCTAGTTAACCTCCATAGTCCAAGTGCCTGCTAGGTACCCTAGATAGTCCAAGTGCCTGCTAGGTAACCTACATAGTGCAAGTGTCCGCTAGTTAACCTAGATCGTCCAATTGTCCGCTAGTTAACCTACATAGTCCAAGTGCCCTCTAGGGAACCTATATATTCCAAGTGCTATCTAGGTAACCTAGATAGTCCAAGGGCCCGCTAGTTAACCTAGATAGTCCAAGGGCTCGCTTGTTAACTTTGATTGTCCAAGTGCCCGTTAGTTAACCTAGATCGTCCAAGTGTCCTCTAGTTAACCTACATAGTCCAAGTGCCCGCTAAGTTAACCTAGACAGTCCAAGTGCACGCTAGTTAACCTACATAGTCCAAGTGCCCGATAGGGAACCTACATAATCTAAGTGCCCGCTAGGCAACCTACATAGTCCAAGTGCCCGTTAGTTAACCTTGATAGTCAAAATGCCTGCTAGGTAACCTAGATAGTCCAAGAGCCCGCTAGGTAACCTAGATAGTCCAAATGCCCGCTAGGGACACTACATAGTCCAAGTGCCCGCTAGTTAGCCTAGATAGTCCAAGTGCCTGCTGGTAAACCTACATAATCTATGGGACCGCTAGTTAACCTACATAGTACAAGTGCCCGCTAGGCAACCTAGATAGTCCAAGTGCCCGCTAAGGAACCTACATAGTCCAAGTGCACGCTAGTTAACCTAGATAGTCCAAGTGCCCGCTAGGTAACCTAGATAGTCCAAGTGCCTGCTAGGTAACAGACATAGTGCAAGCGTCCGCTAGTTAACCTACATATTCCAAGTGCCCGCTAGTTAAAATAGATAGTCCAAGTGCCCGCTAGGGAACGTACATAGTCCAAGTGCCCGCTAGGGTACGTACATACTCCAAGGGCCCGCTAGGGAACGTACATAGTCTAAGTGCCTGCTAGGTAACTTAGATAGTGCAAGTGCCTGAAAGTTAACCTAGATAGTTCTAGTGCCCGCTAGGTAACCTCGATCGTTCAAGGGCCCCCTAGTTAACCTACATAATCCAAGTGCCCGCTAGATAACCTAGATAGTCCAAGTGCCCGTTCGGTAACCTACATAGTCCAAGTGCCCTTTAGGAAACTTAGATAGTCCAAAGGCCCGCTAGTAAACCTACATAGTCCATGGGCCCGCTAGTTAACCTACATATTCCAAGTGCCCGCTAGTTAACCTACATAATCTAAGTGCCCGTTAGCTAACCTAGATAGTCCAAGGGCCCACTAGTTGACCTACATAGTCCAAGTGCCAGCTAGGTAACCTAGATAGTACAAGTGCCCGCTAGGGAACCTAGATAGTCCAAGTGCCTGTTAGCTAACCTAGATAGTCCAAGTGCCCGCTAGGGATCCTTCATAATCCAAGTGCCTGTTCGTTAACCTAGATAGTCCAAGTGCCCGCTAGTTAACCTAGATAGTCCTAGTGCCCACTAGGGGACGTACATAGTCCAAGTCCCTGCAAGGTAACCTAGATAGTCCAAGTGGGCGCTAGGCTATGTACATAGTCCAAGTGCCTGCTAGGAAACCTAGATAGTCCAAGAGCCCGCTAGGTAACCTACATAGTCCAAGGGCCCGCTAGTTAACCTACATAGTCCAAGGTCTGCAAGTTAACCTAGATAATCAAGGTGCCTGCTAGGTAACCTAGACAGTCCAAGTGCCCGTTAGGTTACCTACATAGTCCAAGTGCCCATTCGTTAACCTAGATAGTCCAAGTGCCCGCTACGTAACCTACATAGTCCAAGGGCCCGCTAGGTAAGCTAGATAGTCCAAGTGCCCGCTAGGTAACCTCGATAGTCCAAGTGCGCGCTAGTTAACCTAGATAGTCCAAGTGCCTGCTAGGTAAACTACATTGTCCAAGTTCCCGCTAGGTAACCTAGATAGTCCAAGTGCCCGTTACCTAACCTAGATTGTCCAAGTGCCCGCTAGGCAACATACATATTCCAAGTGCCCGTTCGTTAACCTAGAAGTCCAAGTGCCCGCTATGTAACCTAGACAGTCCAAGTGCCCGCTAGGTTACCTGCATAGTCCAAGTGCCTGTACGTTAACCTACATAGTCCAAGTGCCCTCTAGGGAACCTATATATTCCAAGTGCTATCTAGGTAACCTAGTTAGTCCAAGGGCCCGCTAGTTAACCTAGATAGTCCAAGGGCTCGCTTGTTAACTTTGATTGTCCAAGTGCCCGTTAGTTAACCTAGATCGTCCAAGTGTCCTCTAGTTAACCTACATAGTCCAAGTGCCCGCTAGGTAACCTACATAGTGCAAGTGTCTGCTAGGTAACCTACATAGTCCAAGTGCCCGCTAGTTAACCTAGATAGTCCAAGTGCCCGCTAGGTAACCTAGAGAGTGCAATTGCCCGCTAGTTAACCTCCATAGTCCAAGTGCCTGCTAGGTACCCTAGATAGTCCAAGTGCCTGCTAGGTAACCTACATAGTGCAAGTGTCCGCTAGTTAACCTAGATCGTCCAATTGTCCGCTAGTTAACCTACATAGTCCAAGTGCCCTCTAGGGAACCTATATATTCCAAGTGCTATCTAGGTAACCTAGATAGTCCAAGGGCCCGCTAGTTAACCTAGATAGTCCAAGGGCTCGCTTGTTAACTTTGATTGTCCAAGTGCCCGTTAGTTAACCTAGATCGTCCAAGTGTCCTCTAGTTAACCTACATAGTCCAAGTGCCCGCTAAGTTAACCTAGACAGTCCAAGTGCACGCTAGTTAACCTACATAGTCCAAGTGCCCGATAGGGAACCTACATAATCTAAGTGCCCGCTAGGCAACCTACATAGTCCAAGTGCCCGTTAGTTAACCTTGATAGTCAAAATGCCTGCTAGGTAACCTAGATAGTCCAAGAGCCCGCTAGGTAACCTAGATAGTCCAAATGCCCGCTAGGGACACTACATAGTCCAAGTGCCCGCTAGTTAGCCTAGATAGTCCAAGTGCCTGCTGGTAAACCTACATAATCTATGGGACCGCTAGTTAACCTACATAGTACAAGTGCCCGCTAGGCAACCTAGATAGTCCAAGTGCCCGCTAAGGAACCTACATAGTCCAAGTGCACGCTAGTTAACCTAGATAGTCCAAGTGCCCGCTAGGTAACCTAGATAGTCCAAGTGCCTGCTAGGTAACAGACATAGTGCAAGCGTCCGCTAGTTAACCTACATATTCCAAGTGCCCGCTAGTTAAAATAGATAGTCCAAGTGCCCGCTAGGGAACGTACATAGTCCAAGTGCCCGCTAGGGTACGTACATACTCCAAGGGCCCGCTAGGGAATGTACATAGTCTAAGTGCCTGCTAGGTAACTTAGATAGTGCAAGTGCCTGAAAGTTAACCTAGATAGTTCTAGTGCCCGCTAGGTAACCTCGATCGTTCAAGGGCCCCCTAGTTAACCTACATAATCCAAGTGCCCGCTAGATAACCTAGATAGTCCAAGTGCCCGTTCGGTAACCTACATAGTCCAAGTGCCCTTTAGGAAACTTAGATAGTCCAAAGGCCCGCTAGTAAACCTACATAGTCCATGGGCCCGCTAGTTAACCTACATATTCCAAGTGCCCGCTAGTTAACCTACATAATCTAAGTGCCCGTTAGCTAACCTAGATAGTCCAAGGGCCCACTAGTTGACCTACATAGTCCAAGTGCCAGCTAGGTAACCTAGATAGTACAAGTGCCCGCTAGGGAACCTAGATAGTCCAAGTGCCTGTTAGCTAACCTAGATAGTCCAAGTGGCGGCTAGGTAACCTACATAGTTTAAGTGTCCGTTCGTTAACCTAGATAATCCAAGTGCCCGCTAGGTAACCTAGACAGTCCAAGTGCCCGCTAGTTAACCTAGATAGTCCAAGTGCCCGATAGGGAACCTACATAATCCAAGTGCCAGCTAGGGAACCTACAAAGTCCAAGTGCCTGCTAGGCAACCTACATAGTCCAAGTGCCGGTTATTTAACCTAGATAGTCAAAGTGCCTGCTAGGTAACCTAGATAGTCCAAGTGCCCGCTACGTAACCTACATAGTCCAAGTTCCCGCTTGGTAACCTTAATAGTCCTAATGCCCTCTAGGAAAACTACATAGTCCAAGGGCCCGCTAGATAACCTAGATAGTCCAAGTGCCTGCTTGTAAACCTACATAATCCATGGGCCCGCTAGTTAACCTACATAGTGCAAGTGCCCGCTAGTTAACCTAGATAGTCCAAGTGCCCGCTAGGTAACCTACAAAATCTAAGTTCTCACTAGGTTATCTATATAGTCCAAATGCCCGCTAGGGAACCTACGTAGTCCAAGTACCCGCTAGGTAACCTAGATAGTCCAAGTGCCCTCTAGTTAACCTAGATCGTCCAAGTGCCCGCTAGTTATCCTACATAGTCCAAGAGCCCTTTAGTTAACCTACATAGTCCAAGGTCCGCTAGTTAACCTAGATAGTCCAAGTGCTCGCTAGTTAACCTACATAGTACAAGGGCCCGCTAGTTGACCTAGATAGTGCAAGTGCCCACAAGTTAACCTAGATAGGTCAAGTGCCAGGTAGCTAACCAAAGTAGTCTAAATGTCCGATAGGGATATTACATAGTCCATGTGCCCTCTAGTTAACCTAGATAGTCCAAGTGCCCGTAGGGATCCTTCATAATCCAAGTGCCTGCTAGGTAACCTAGATAGTCCAATGCCCGCTAATTAACCTAGATAGTCCTAGTTCCCGTTAGTTATCTAGATATTTCAAGTGCCCACTAGGGGACGTACATAATCCATGTGCCTGCTAGGTAACCTAGATAGTCCAAGTGCGCGCTAGGGTATGTACATAGTCCAAGTGCCTGCTAGGAAACCTAGATAGTCCAAGAGCCCGCTAGTTAACCTACATTTTCCAAGGGCCGGCTAGTTAACCTACATAGTCCAAGGTCTGCTAGTTAACCTAGATAGTCAAAGTGCCCGCTAGGTAACCTAGACAGTCCAAGTGCCCGTTAGGTTACCTACATAGTCCAAGTGCCCGTTCGTTAACCTAGATAGTCCAAGGGCCCGCTAGGTAACCCACATAGTCCAAGGGCCCTCTAGGTAACCTAGATAGTCCAAGTGCCCGCTAGGTAACCTCGATAGTCCATATCCGCGCAAGTTAACCTAGATAGTCCAAGTGCCTGCTAGGTAACCTACATTGTCCAAGTTCCCGCTAGGTAACCTAGATAGTCCAGGTGCCCGTTACCTAACCTAGATTGTCCAAGTGCCCGCTAGGCAACATACATATTCCAAGTGCCCGTTCGTTAACCTAGAAGTCCAAGTGCCCGCTATGTAACCTAGACAGTCCAAGTGCCCGCTAGGTTACCTGCATATTCCAAGTGCCTGTTCGTTAACCTACATATTCCAAGTGCCCGCTAGTTAACCTAGATAGTCCAAGTGCCCGCTAGGGATCCCTCATAATCAAAGTGCCTGCTAGGTAACCTAGATAGTCCAAGTGCCCGCTAGTTAACCTTGATAGTCCTAGTGCCCACTAGGGGACGTTCATAGTCCAAGTCCCTGCTAGGTAACCTAGATAGTCCAAGTGGGCGCTAGGCTATGTACATAGTCCAAGTGCCTGCTAGGAAACCTAGATAGTCCAAGAGCCCGCAAGGTAACCTACATAGTCCAAAGTCCCGCTAGTTAACCTACATAGTCCAAGGTCTGCAAGTTAACCTAGATAATCAAAGTGCCCGCTAGGTAACCTAGACAGTCCAAGTGCCCGTTAGGTTACCTACATAGTCCAAGTGCCCATTCGTTAACCTAGATAGTCCAAGTGCCCGCTACGTAACCTACATAGTCCAAGGGCCCGCTAGGTAAGCTAGATAGTCCAAGTGCCCGCTAGGTAACCTCGATAGTCCAAGTGCGCGCTAGTTAACCTAGATAGTCCAAGTGCCTGCTAGGTAACCTACATTGTCCAAGTTCCCGCTAGGTAACCTAGATAGTCCAAGTGCCCGTTACCTAACCTAGATTGTCCAAGTGCCCGCTAGGCAACATACATTTTCCAAGTGCCCGTTCGTTAACCTAGAAGTCCAAGTGCCCGCTATGTAACCTAGACAGTCCAAGTGCCCGCTAGGTTACCTGCATAGTCCAAGTGCCTGTACGTTAACCTACATAGTCCAAGTGCCCCCTAGGGAACCTATATATTCCAAGTGCTATCTAGGTAACCTAGATAGTCCAAGGGCCCGCTAGTTAACCTAGATAGTCCAAGGGCTCGCTTGTTAACTTTGATTGTCCAAGTGCCCGTTAGTTAACCTAGATCGTCCAAGTGCCCGCTAGTTAACCTAGATCGTCCAAGTGTCCTCTAGTTTACCTACATAGTCCAAATGCCCGCTAGGTAACCTACATAGTGCAAGTGTCTGCTAGGTAACCTACATAGACCAAGTGCCCGCTAGTTAACCTAGATAGTCCAAGTGCCCGCTAGGTAACCTAGAGAGTGCAAGTGCCCGCTAGTTAACCTTCATAGTCCAAGTGCCTGCTAGGTAACCTAGATTGTCCAAGGGCCTGCTAGTTAACCTACATAGTCCAAGTTCCCCCTAGGTAACCTACATAGTGCAAGTGTCCGCTAGTTAACCTAGATCGTCCAATTGTCCGCTAGTTAACCTACATAGTCCAAGTTCCCCCTAGGTAACCTAGATAGTCCAAGTGCCCGTTCGGTAACCTAGATAGTCCAAGTGGCCTTTAGGGAATCTAGATAGTCCAAGTGCCCACTAGGGAACCTATAGTCCAATTGCCCGCTCTGGAACATACATAGTCCAAGTGCCCCCTAGTTAACCTAGATAGTCCAAGTGCCCACTAGGTAACCTATATATTCCAAATGCCCGCTAGGGAACCCACATAGTCCAAGTACCCGCTAGGTAACGTAGATAGTTCAAGTGCCAGCTAGGTAACCTAGATAGTCCAAGTGCCCGCTAGGTAACCTACAATCCCTAAGTGCCCGCTAAGGAATCTATATAGGCCAAATGCCCACTAGGGAGCCTACATAATCCAAATGCCCGCTAGGTAACCTAATAGTCCAAGTGCCCGCTAGGTAACCTACATATTCCAAATGCCCTCTAGTTAACCCACATAGTCCAAGTACCCGCTAGGGAATTTACATAGTCCAAGGGCCCGCTAGGGAACCTACATAGTCCAAGTGCCTGTGTGTTAACCTAGATAGTCCATGTGCCCGCTAGGTAACCTAGATAGTCCAACAGCCCGCTAGGTAACCTACATACTCCAAGAACCTGCTAGGCTACGTAGATAGTCCAAATGCCCCCTAGGTAACCTACAAAGTCTAAGTGCCCGCTAGGTTATCTATATAGTCCAAATGCCCGCTAGGGAACCTACATAGTCCAAGTGCCCGCTACGTAACCTAGATAGTCCAAGTGCCCTCTAGTTAACCTAGATCGTCCAAGTGCCCGCTAGTTATCCTACATAGTCCAAGAGCCCTTTAGTTAACCTACATAGTCCAAGGACCGCTAGTTAATCTAGATAGTCCAAGTGCTCGCTAGTTAACCTACATAGTACAAGGGCCCGCTAGTTGACCTAGATAGTCCAAGTGCCCACAAGTTAACCTAGATAGGTCAAGTGCCTGTTAGGTAAACAAAGTAGTCCAAATGTCCAATAGGGATCCTACATAGTGCAAGTGCCCGCTAGGTAACCTACATAGTCCAAGTGCCCGTTCGTCAACCTGGATAGTCCAAGTGCCCGCTAGGTAACCTAGACTGTCCAAGTGCCCGCTAGTTTACCTACATAGTCCATGTGCCCCTTCGTTAACCTAAATAGTCCAAGTGCCCGCTAGGAAACCTACATAGTCCAAGGGCCGACTTGGTAACATAGATAGTCCAAGTGCCCGCTAGATAACCTACATAGTCCAAGTGCCTACTAGGTAAACTACATAGTCCAAGTGCCCGTTCGTTAAACTACATAGACCAAGTGCCCGCTAGTTAACGTAGATTGCCCAAGTGCCCTCTAGGGAACTACATAATCTAAGGGCCCACTAGTTAACCTAGACAGTCCAAGTACCCTATAGGGAACCTACATAGTTCAAGTGCCCGCTAGGGAACCTACATAGTCCAAGTGCTCGCTAGGCAACCTACATAGTCCAAGTGCCCGTTAGTTAACCTAGATAGTCAAATTGCCTGCTAGGTAACCTAAATAGTCCAAGTGCCCGCTAGGGAACCTAGATAGTCCAATTGCCCTTTAGCTAACCTAGATAGTCGAAGTGTCCGCTAGTTAACCTACATAGTCCAAGTGCCCGTTCATTAACCTAGACAGTCCAAGTGCCTTGTAGTTAACCTACGTAGTCCAAGTGTCCGCTAGGTAACCTACATAGTCCAAGTGCCCACTAGGTAACCTAAATAATCCAAATGCCCGCTAGGGAAACTACATAGTTCAAGTGCCCGCTAGTTAACCTAGATAGTCCAAGTGCCCGCTAGTAAACCTAGATAGTCAAAGGGCCCGCTAGTTTACCTAGATAGTCCAAGTGCCCGCTAGTTAACCTAAATCGTCCAAGTGTCCGCTAGGTAACCTACATAGTCCAAGTGCCGGCTAGGTAACCTAGATAGTCCAAGTGCCTGATGAATAACCTACATAGTCCAAGTGCCCGCTTGGTAACCTGGATAGTCCAAGTGCCCGCTAGTTAACCTACCTAGTCCAAGTGCCTTCTAGGGAACCTACATAGTCCACGTGACTGCTAGGGAACCTACATAGTCCAAGTGCCCGTTAGGGAACCTAAATAGTCCAAGTGCCCGCTAGGTAACCTACATAGTCCAAACACCAGCAAGGAAACCTACATAGTCTAAATGCCCGCTGGGAAACCTACATAATCCAAGTGCCCGCTCTGGAACATACATAGTCCAAGTGCCCGTTAGCTAACCTAGATAGTCCAAGGGCCCGCTAGTTGACCTACATAGTCCAAGTGCCAACTAGGTAACTTGGATAGTACAAGTGCCCGCTAGGGAACCTAGATAGTCCACGTGCGTGTTAGCTAACCTAGATAGTTAAGTGGCGGCTTGGCAACCTACATACTCCAAGTGCCCGTTCATTAATCTAGATAATCCAAGTGCCCGCTAGGTAACCTAGACAGTCCAAGTGCCCGCTAGGTAACCTACATAGTCCAAGTGCCCGTTAGGTAACCTAGATAGTCCAAATGCCCGCTAGGGAACCCACATAGTCCAAGTGCCTGCTAGGGAACTTACATAGTCCAAGGGCCGCTAGGGAACCTACATAGTCCAAGTGCCCGTTAGTTAACCTAGATAGTCCAAGTGCCCGCTAGGTAACCTAGATAGTCCAACAGCCCGGTAGGTAACCTACATATTCCAAGTACCCGCTAGGTAACGTAGATAGTTCAAGTGCCAGTTAGGTAACCTAGATAGTCCAAGTGCCCGCAAGGTAACCTACAACCTCTACAGTGCCCGCTAAGGAATCTATATAGTCCAAATGCCCGCTAGGGAGCCTACATAATCCAAATGCCCGCTAGGTAACCTAGATAGTCCATGTGCCCGCTAGGTAACCTACATAGTCCAAATGCCCTCTAGTTAACCCACATAGTCCATGTGCCCGCTAGGGAACTTACATAGTCCAAGGGCCCGCTAGGGAACCTACATAGTCCAAGTGCCCGTGTGTTAACCTAGATAGTCCATGTGCCCGCTAGGTAACCTATATACTCCAAGAACCTGCTAGGCTACGTAGATAGTTCATGTGCCAGCTAGGTAACCTAGATAGTCCAAGTGCCCGCTAGGTAACCTACAAAGTCTAAGTGCCCGCTAGGTTATCTATATAGTCCAAATGCCCGCTAGGGAACCTACATAGTCTAAGTGCCCGCTAGGGAACATACATAGTCCAAGTGCCCACTAGGTAACCTAGAGAGTCCAATTGCCCGCTAGTTAACCTAGACAGTCCAAATACCAGATAGTGAACCTACATAGTCCAAGTGTCCGCTAGGGAACCTACATAGTCCAAGTGCTCGCTAGGCAACCTACATAGTCCAATTGTCCGTTAGTTAACCTAGATAGTCCAAGTGCCCGCTAGGTAACCTAGATAGTCCAACAGCCCGGTAGGTAACCTACATACTCCAAGTACCCGCTAGGTAACGTAGATAGTTCAAGTGCCAGCTAGGTAACCTAGATAGTCCAAGTGCCCGCTAGGTAACCTACAAAGTCCAAGTGCCCGTTACCGAACCTAGATAGTCCACGTGCCTGCTAGGCAACATACATAGTCCAAGTGCACGTTCGTTAACCTAGAAGTCCTAGTGCCCGCTATGTAACCTAGACAGTCCAAGTGCCCGCTAGGTTACCTGCATAGTCCAAGTGCCCGTTCGTTAACCTACATAGTCCAAGTGCCCGCTAGGGATCCCTCATAATCCAAGTGCCTGCTAGGTAACCTAGATAGTCCAAGTGCCCGCTAGTTAACCTAGATAATCCTAGTGCCCACTAGGGGACGTACATAGTCCAAGTCCCTGCTAGGTAACCTAGATAGTCCAAGTGGGCGCTAGGCTAAGTACATAGTCCAAGTGCCTGCTAGGAAACCTAGATAGTCCAAGAGCCCGCTAGGTAACCTACATAGTCCAAGGGCCCGCTAGTTAACCTACATAGTCCAAGGTCTGCAAGTTAACCTAGATAATCAAAGTGCCCGCTAGGTAACCTAGACTGTCCAAGTGCCCGTTAGGTTACCTACATAGTCCAAGTGCCCATTCGTTAACCTAGATAGTCCAAGTTCCCGCTATGTAACCTACATAGTCCAAGGGCCCGCTAGGTAAGCTAGAGAGTCCAAGTACCCGCTAGGTAACCTCGATAGTCCAAGTGCGCGCTAGTTAACCTAGATAGTCCAAGTGCCTGCCAGGTAACCTACATTGTCCAAGTTCCCGCTAGGTAACCTAGATAGTCCAAGTGCCCGTTACCTAACCTATATTGTCCAAGTACCCGCTAGGCAACATACATATTCCAAGTGCCCGTTCGTTAACCTAGAAGTCCAAGTGCCCACTATGTAACCTAGACAGTCCAAGTGCCCGCTAGGTTACCTGCATAGTCCAAGTGCCTGTACGTTAACCTACATAGTCCAAGTGCCCGCTAGGGAACCTATATATTCCAAGTGCTATCTAGGTAACCTAGATAGTCCAAGGGCCCGCTAGTTAACCTAGATAGTCCAAGGGCTCGCTTGTTAACTTTGATTGTCCAAGTGCCCGTTAGTTAACCTAGATCGTCCAAGTGCCCGCTATTAACCTAGATCGTCCAAGTGTCCTCTAGTTAACCTACATAGTCCAAGTGCCCGCTAGGTAACCTACATAGTGCAAGTGTCTGCTAGGTAACCTACATAGTCCAAGTGCCCGCTAGTTAACCTAGATAGTCCAAGTGCCCGCTAGTTAACCTAGAGAGTGCAAGTGCACGCTAGGTAACCTACATAGTGCAAGTGTCCGCTAGTTAACCTAGATCGTCCAATTGTCCGCTAGTTAACCTAGATCGTCCAATTGTCCGCTAGTTAACCTACATAGTCCAAGTTCCCGCTAGGTAACCTAGATAGTCCAAGTGCCCGTTCGGTAACCTAAAGAGTCCAAGTGGCCTTTAGGGAATCTAGATAGTCCAAATGCCCACTAGGGAACCTACATAGTCCAATTGCCCGCTCTGGAACATACATAGTCCAAGTGCCCGCCAGTTAACCTAGTTAGTCCAAGTGCCCGCTAGGTAACCTATATAGTCCAAATGCCCGCTATGGAACCCACATTGTCCAAGCGCCCGCTAGTTAACCTAGATAGTCCAAGTGCTCGCTTGTTAACCTAGATAGTTCAATTGCCCCTAGGTAACCTAGATAGTCCAAAAGCCCGGTAGGTAACCTACATACTCCAAGTACCCGCTAGGTAACGTAGATAGTTCAAGTGCCAGCTAGGTAACCTAGATAGTCCAAGTGCCCGCTAGGTATCCTACAATCTCTAAGTGCCCGCTAAGGAATCTATATAGGCCAAATGCCCGCTAGGGAGCCTACATAATCCAAATGCCCGCTAGGTAACCTAGATAGTCCAAGTGCCCGCTAGGTAACCTCCATAGTCCAAATGCCCTCGAGTTAACCCACATAGTCCAAGTACCCGCTAGGGAATTTACATAGTCCAAGGGCCCGCTAGGGAACCTACATAGTCCAAGTGCCCGTGTGTTAACCTGGATAGTCCATGTGCCCGCTAGGTAACCTAGATAGTCCAACAGCCCGCTAGGTAACCTACATACTCCAAGAACCTGCTAGGCTACGTAGATAGTCCAAATGCCCGCTAGGTAACCTACAAAGTCTAAGTGCCCGCTAGGTTATCTATATAGTCCAAATGCCCGCTAGGGAACCTACATAGTCCAAGTGCCCGCTACGTAACCTAGATAGTCCAAGTGCGCTCTAGTTAACCTAGATCGTCCAAGTGCCCGCTAGTTATCCTACATAGTCCCAGAGCCCTTTAGTTAACCTACATAGTCCAAGGTCCGCTAGTTAACCTAGATAGTCCAAGTGCTCGCTAGTTAACCTACATAGTACAAGGGCCCGCTAGTTGACCTAGATAGCCCAAGTGCCCACAAGTTAACCTAGATAGGTCAAGTGCCTGGTAGGTAACCAAAGTAGTCCAAATGTCCAATACGGATCCTACATAGTCCAAGTGCCCGCTAGGTAACCTACATAGTCCAAGTGCCCGTTCGTCAACCTGGATAGTCCAAGTGCCCGCTAGGTAACCTAGACTGTCCAAGTGCCCGCTAGGTTACCTACATAGTCCATGTGCCCGTTCGTTAACCTAGATAGTCCAAGTGCCCGCTAGGAAACCTACATACTCCAAGGGCCCACTTGGTAACATAGATAGTCCAAGTGCCCGCTAGATAACCTACATAGTCCAAGTGCCTACTAGGTAAACTACATAGTCCAAGTGCCCGTTCGTTAAACTACATAGTCCAAGTGCCCGCTAGTTAACGTAGATTGCCCAAGTGCCATCTAGGGAACTACATAGTCCAAGGGCCCACTAGTTAACCTAGACAGTCCAAGTACCCTATAGGGAACCTACATAGTTCAAGTGCCCGCTAGGGAACCTACATAGTCCAAGTGCTCGCTAGGCAACCTACATAGTCCAAGTGCCCGTTAGTTAACCTAGATAGTCAAATTGCCTGCTAGGTAACCTAAATAGTCCAATTGCCCGCTAGGGAACCTAGATAGTCCAATTGCCCTTTAGCTAACCTAGATAGTCGAAGTGTCCGCTAGTTAACCTACATAGTCCAAGTGCCCGCTCATTAACCTAGATAGTCCTAGTGCCCGCTAGGTAACCTAGACAGTCCAAGTGCCTTGTAGTTAACCTACGTAGTCCAAGTGCCCGCTAGGTAACCTACATAGTCCAAGTGCCCACTAGGTAACCTAAATAATCCAAATGCCCGCTAGGGAAAATACATAGATCAAGTGCCCGCTAGTTAACCTAGATAGTCCAAGTGCCCGCTAGTAAACCTAGATAGTCAAAGGGCCCGCTAGTTTACCTAGATAGTCCAAGTGCCCGCTAGTTAACCTAAATCGTCCAAGTGTCCGCTAGGTAACCTACATAGTCCAAGTGCCGGCTAGGTAACCTAGATAGTCCAAGTGCCTGATGAATAACCTACATAGTCCAAGTGTCCGTTCGTTAACCTAGATAGTCCAAGTGCCCATTGGGTAACCTGCATAGTCCAAGTGCCCGCTTGGTAACCTGGATAGTCCAAGTGCCCGCTAGTTAACCTACCTAGTCCAAGTGCCTTCTAGGGAACCTACATAGTCCACGTGACTGCTAGGGAACCTACATAGTCCAAGTGCCCGTTAGGGAACCTACATAGTCCAAGTGCTCGCTAGGCAACCTACATAGTCCAATTGCCCGTTAGTTAACCTAGATTGTCCAAGTACCCGCTAGGTAACCTAGATAGTCCAACAGCACGGTAGGTAACCTACATACTCAAAGTACCCGCTAGGTAACGTAGATAATTCAAGTGCCAGCTAGGTAACCTAGATAGTCCAAGTGCCCGCTAGGTAACCTACAAAGTCTAAGTGCCCGCTAAGGAATCTATATAGTCCAAATGCCCGCTAGGGAGCCTACATAATCCAAATGCCCGCTAGGTAACCTAGATAGTCCAAGTGCCCGCTAGGTAACCTACATAGTCCAAATGCCCTCTAGTTAACGCACATAGTCCAAGAGCCCGCTAGGGAACTTACATAGTCCAAGTGCCTGTTAGTTAACCTAGATAGTCCAACAGCCCGCTAGGTAACCTACATATTCCAAGAACCCGCTAGGCTACGTAGATAGTTCAAATGCCATCTAGGTAACCTAGATAGTCCAAGTGCCCGCTAGGTAACCTACAAAATCTAAGTACCCGCTAGGTTATCTATATAGTCCAAATGCCGCTAGGCAACCTACATAGTCCAAGTGCCCGCTAGGTTACCTAGATAGACCAAGTGCCCTCTAGTTAACCTAGATCGTCCAAGTGCCCGCTAGTTAACCTACATAGCCCAAGGGCCCGTTAGTTAACCTACATAGTTCAAGGTCCGCTAGTTAACCTAGATAGTCCAAGTGCTCGCTAGTTAACCTACATAGTACAAGGGTCCGCTAGTTGACCTAGATAGTCCAAGTGCCCGCAAGATAACCTAGATAGGTCAAGTGCCCGCTAGGTAACCAAAGTAGTCCAAATGTCCGATAGGTATCCTACATAGTCCAAGTGCCCGCTGGGTAACCTACATAGTCCAAGTGCCCGTTCGTTAACCTAGATACTCCAAGTGCCCGCTAGGTAACCTAGACTGTCCAAGTGCCCGCTAGGTTACCTACATAGTCCAAGTGCCCGTTCGTTAACCTAGATAGTCCAAGTGCCCGCTAGGAAACCTACATAGTCCAAGGGCCCACTAGGTAACATAGATAGTCAAAGTGCCCGTTAGGTAACCTAGATAGTCCAAGTGCCCGCTAGGTAACTTACATTGTCCAAGTTCCCGCTAGGTAACCTAGATAGTCCAAGTGCCCTTTACCTAACCTAGATAGTCCAAGTGCCCATTACCTAACCTAGATAGTCCAAGTGCCCACTAAGCAATCTACATAGTACAAGGGCCCCCTAGTTGACCTAGATAGTCCAAGTGCCCGCTAGTTAACCTAGATAGTCCAAGTGCCCGCTAGGTAACCAAAGTAGTCCAAGTGCCCGCTAGGTAACCTACAAAGTCTAAGTGCCCGCTAAGGAATCTATATAGTCCAAATGCCCGCTAGGGAGCCTACATAATCCAAATGCCCGCTAGGTAACCTAGATAGTCCAAGGGCCCGCTAGATAACCTACATAGTCCTAGTGCCCCCTAGTTAACCTACATTCTCCAAGTGCCCGATAAGGAACCTACATAGTCCAAGTGCCCGCTAGGTAAACTACATAGTCCAAATGCCCTCTAGTTAACGCACATAGTCCAAGTGCCCGTTAGGGAACTTACATAATCCAAGTGCCTGCTATGAAACCTATATAGTCCAAGGGCCCGCTAGGTAACATAGATAGTCAAAGTGCCCTTTAGGTAACCTAGATAATCCAACAGCCCGCTAGGTAACCTACATACTCCAAGAACCCGCTAGGCTACGTAGATATTTCAAATGCCAGCTAGGTAACCTAGATAGTCCAAGTGCCCGCTAGGTAACCTACAAAGTCTAAGTGCCCGCTAGGTTATCTATATAGTCAAAATGCCCGCCTGGGAACCTACATAGTCCAAGTGCCCGCTAGGTAACCTAGATAGTCCAAGTGCCCTCTAGTTAACCTAGATCGTCCAAGTGCCCGCTAGTTAACCTACATAGTCCAAGGGCCAGGTAGTTAACCCACATAGTCCAAGGTCCGCTAGTTAACCTAGATAGTCCAAGTGCCCGCTAGGAAACCTACATAGTCTAAGGGCCCACTAGGTAACCTAGACTGTCCAAGTGCCCGCTAGGTTACCTACATAGTCCTAGTGCCCCCTAGTTAACCTACATTCTCCAAGTGCCCGTTAGGTAACCTAGATAGTCCAAGTGCCCGCTAGCTAACTTACATTGTCCAAGTGCCCGCTAGGTAACCTAGACTGTCCAAGTGCCCGCTAGGTTACCTACATAGTCCAAGGGCCCACTAGGTAACATAGATAGTCAAAGTGCCCGTTAGGTAACCTAGATAGTCCAAGTGCCCGCTAGGTAACTTACATTGTCCAAGTTCCCGCTAGGTAACCTAGATAGTCCAAGTGCCCTTTACCTAACCTAGATAGTCCAAGTGCCCATTACCTAACCTAGATAGTCCAAGTGCCCACTAAGCAACCTACATAGTACAAGGGCCCCCTAGTTGACCTAGATAGTCCAAGTGCCCGCTAGTTAACCTAGATAGTCCAAGTGCCCGCTAGGTAACCAAAGTAGTCCAAGTGCCCGCTAGGTAACCTACAAAGTCTAAGTGCCCGCTAAGGAATCTATATAGTCCAAATGCCCGCTAGGGAGCCTACATAATCCAAATGCCCGCTAGGTAACCTAGATAGTCCAAGGGCCCGCTAGATAACCTACATAGTCCTAGTGCCCCCTAGTTAACTTACATTCTCCAAGTGCCCGATAAGGAACCTACATAGTCCAAGTGCCCGCTAGGTAAACTACATAGTCCAAATGCCCTCTAGTTAACGCACATAGTCCAAGTGCCCGTTAGGGAACTTACATAATCCAAGTGCCCGCTAGGAAACCTATATAGTCCAAGGGCACGCTAGGTAACATAGATAGTCAAAGTGCCCTTTAGGTAACCTAGATAATCCAACAGCTCGCTAGGTAACCTACATACTCCAAGAACCCACTAGGCTACGTAGATATTTCAAGTGCCAGCTAGGTAACCTAGATAGTCCAAGTGCCCGCTAGGTAACCTACAAAGTCTAAGTGCCCGCTAGGTTATCTATATAGTCAAAATGCCCGCCTGGGAACCTACATAGTCCAAGTGCCCGCTAGGTAACCTAGATAGTCCAAGTCCCCTCTAGTTAACCTAGATCGTCCAAGTGCCCGCTAGTTAACCTACATAGTCCAAGGGCCAGGTAGTTAACCCACATAGTCCAAGGTCCGCTAGTTAACCTAGATAGTCCAAGTGCCCGCTAGGAAACCTACATAGTCTAAGGGCCCACTAGGTAACCTAGACTGTCCAAGTGCCCGCTAGGTTACCTACATAGTCCTAGTGCCCCCTAGTTAACCTACATTCTCCAAGTGCCCGTTAGGTAACCTAGATAGTCCAAGTGCCCGCTAGCTAACTTACATTGTCCAAGTGCCCGCTAGGTAACCTAGACTGTCCAAGTGCCCGCTAGGTTACCTACATAGTCCAAGTGCCCGTTCGTTAACCTAGATAGTCCAAGTGCCCGCTAGGAAACCTACATAGTCCAAGGGCCCACAAGGTAACCTAGATAGTCCAAGTGCCCGCTAGGTAACCTAGAGTCCAAGTGCTCGCTATTTAACCTACATTGTCCAAGTGCCCGTTCGTTAACTAAATAGTCCAAGTGCCCGCTAAGAAACCTACATAGTCCAAGGGCCCACAAGGTAACCTAGATATTCCAAGTGCCCGCTAGGTAACCTAGAGTCCATGTGCTCGCTATTTAACCTACACAGTCCAAGTGCCCGCTGTGTAATCTAGATAGTCAAAGGGCCCGTTAGGTAACTTAGATAGTCCAAGTGCCCGCTAGGTAACTAACATTGTCCAAGTTCCCGCTAGGTAACCTAGATAGTCCAAGTGCCCGTTACCTAACATAGATAGTCCAAGTGCCCGCTAGGTACCCTAGATAGTGCAAGTGCCCGCTAGTTAACCTAGATAATTCAAGTACCCGCTAGGTAAACTAGATCGTCCAAGGGCCCCCTAGTGGGCCGACATAATTCAAGTGCCCGTTCGTTAACCTAGATAATCCAAGTGCTCGCTAGGTAACCTAGACAGTCCAAGTTCCCGCTAGTTAATCTACATAGTCCAAGTGCCCGATAGAGAACCTACATAATCCAAGTGCCCGCTAGGCAACCTACATAGTCCAAGTGCCCGTTAGTTAACCTAGATAGTCCAAGTGCCCGCTAGGTAACCTACAAAGTCTAAGTGCCTGCTAGGTTATCTACATAGTCCAAATGCCCGCTAGGGAACCTACATAGTCCAAGTGCCCGCTATTAACCTAGATCGTCCAAGTGCCTGCTAGTTAACATACATAGTCCAAGGGCCCGCTAGTTAACCTACATAGTCCAAGGTCCACTAGTTAACCTAGATTGTCCAAGTGCTTGCTAGTTAACATACATAGTACCAGGGCCCGCTAGTTGACCTAGATAGTCCAAGTGCCCGCTAGGAAACCTACATAGTCCAAGGGCCCACAAGGTTACCAAGATATTCCAAGTGCCCGCTAGGTAACCTAGAGTCCAAGTGCTCGCTATTTAACCTACACAGTCCAAGTGCCCGCTGTGTAATCTAGATAGTCAAAGGGCCCGTTAGGTAACGTAGATAGTCCAAGTGCCCGCTAGGTAACTAACATTGTCCAAGTTCCCGCTAGGTAACCTAGATAGTCCAAGTGCCCGTTACCTAACATAGATAGTCCAAGTGCCCGCTAGGTAACCTAGATAGTGCAAGTGCCCGCTAGTTAACCTAGATAATTCAAGTACCCGCTAGGTAACCTAGATCGTCCAAGGGCCCCCTAGTGGGCCGACATAATCCAAGTGTCCGTTCGGTAACCTAGATAGTCCAAGGGCCCGCTAGGCAACCTACATAGTCCAAGTGCCCGTTCGTTAACCTAGATAATCCAAGTGCTCGCTAGGTAACCTAGACAGTCCAAGTTCCCGCTAGTTAATCTACATAGTCCAAGTGCCCGATAGAGAACCTACATAATCCAAGTGCCCGCTAGGCAACCTACATAGTCCAAGTGCCCGTTAGTTAACCTAGATAGTCCAAGTGCCCGCTAGGCAACCTACATAGTCCAAGTGCCCGTTAGTTAACCTAGATAGTCCAAGTGCCCGCTAGGTAACCTACAAAGTCTAAGTGCCTACTAGGTTATCTACATAGTCCAAATGCCCGCTAGGGAACCTACATAGTCCAAGTGCCCGCTAGTTAACCTAGATCGTCCAAGTGCCTGCTAGTTAACATACATAGTCCAAGGGCCCGCTAGTTAACCTACATAGTCCAAGGTGCACTAGTTAACCTAGATTGTCCAAGTGCTCGCTAGTTAACTTACATAGTACCAGGGCCCGCTAGTTGACCTAGATAGTCCAAGTTCCCGCTAGTTAACCTAGATAGTCCAAGTGCCCGCTAGGAAAGCTACATAGTCCAAGGGCCTGCTAGGTAACCTAGATAGTCCAAGTGCCCGCTAGGTAACCTAGAATCCAATTGCTCGCTAGTTAACCTACATAGTCCAAGTGCCCGCTATGTAACCTAGTTAGTCAAAGTCCCCGCTAGGTAACCTAGACAGTCCAAGTGGCCGCTATGTTACCTGCATATTCCAAGTGCCCGTTCGTTAACCTAGATAGTCCAAGTGCCCGCTAGGAAACCTACATAGTCCAAGGGCCTGCTAGGTAACCTAGATAGTCCAAGTGCCCACTAGGTAACCTAGAATCCAAGTGCTCGCTAGTTAACCTACATAGTCCAAGTGCCCGCTATGTAACCTAGTTAGTCAAAGTCCCCGCTAGGTAACCTAGACAGTCCAAGTGGCCGCTATGTTACCTGCATATTCCACGTGCCCGTTCGTTAACCTAGATAGTCCAAGGGCCCGCTAGGTAACATAGATAGTCCAAGTGCCCGCTAGGTAACCTAGAGTCCAAGTGCTCGCTAGTTAACCTACATAGTCCAAGTGCCCCCTATGTAACCTAGATAGCCAAAGTGCCCGTTAGGTAACCTAGATAGTCCAAGTGCCCGCTAGGTAACTTACATTGTCCAAGTTCCCGCTAGGTAACCTAGATAGTCCAAGTGCCCGTTCGTTAACCTAGATAGTCCAAGTGCCTGCTAGGTAACCTAAACTGTCCAAGTACCCGCAAGGTTACCTACATAGTCCAAGGGCCCACAAGTTAACCTAGATAGTCCAAGTGCCCGCTAGGTAACCTACAAACTCTAAGTGCCCGCTAAGAAATCTATATAGTCCAAATGCCCGCTATGGAGCCTACATAATCCAAATGCCCGCTAGGTAACCTACATAGTCCTAGTGCCCCCTAGTTAACCTACATTCTCCAAGTGCCCGATAAGGAACCTACATAGTCCAAGTGCCCGCTAGGTAACCTACATAGTCCAAATGCCCTCTAGTTAACCCACATAGTCCAAGTGCCCGCTAGGGAACTTACATAGTCCAAGGGCCCGCTAGGGAACCTACATAGTCCATGTGCCCGTTAGTTAACCTAGATAGTCCAAGTGCCCGCTAGGTAATCTAGATAGTCCAACAGCCCCCTACGTAACCTACATACTCCAAGAACCCGCTAGGCAACGTAGATAGTTCAAGTGCCAGCTAGGTAACCTAGATAGTCCAAGTGCCCGCTAGGTAACCTACAAAGTCTAAGTGCCCGCTAGGTTATCTATATAGTCCAAATGCCCGCCAGGGAACCTACATAGTCCAAGTGCCCACAAGGTAACCTAGATAGTCCAAGTGCCCTCTAGTTAACCTAGATCGTCCAAGTGCCCGCTAGTTAACCTACATAGTCCAAGGGCCCGCAAGTTAACCCACATAGTCCAAGGTCCGCTAGTTAACCTAGATAGTCCAAGTGCCCACTAGGTAACCAAAGTAGTCCAAATGTCCGATGGGGATCCTACATAGTCCAAGTGCCCGCTAGGTAACCTATATAGTCCAAGGTCCGCTAGTTAACCTAGATTGTCCAAGTGCCCACTAGGTAACCAAAGTAGTCCAAATGTCCGATGGGGATCCTACATAGTCCAAGTGCCCGCTAGGTAACCTATATAGTCCAAGTGCCCGTTCGTTAACCTAGATAGTCCAAGTGCCTGCTAGGTAACCTAAACTGTCCAAGTGCCCGCAAGGTTACCTACATAGTCCAAGGGCCCACAAGTTAACCTAGATAGTCCAAGTGTCCTCTAGTTAACCTACATAGACCAAGTGCCCGCTAGTTATCCTATATACAAAGTGCCCGCTACATAACCTAGATAGTCCAAGGGCACGCTAGTTAACCTACATAATACAAGTGCCCGCTAAGCAACCTAGATAGTCCAAGTGCCCGCTAAGGAACCTACATATTCCAAGTGCACGCTAATTATCCTAGATAGTCCAATTGCCCGCTAGTTAACCTAGATAGTCCAAGTGCCTGCTAGGTAACCTACATAGTGCAAGTGTCCGCTAGTTAACCTACATATTCCAAGTGCCCTCTAGTTAACATAGATAATCCAAGTGCCCGCTAGGGAACGTACATAGTCCAAGTGCCCACTAGGTAACCGAGATAGTGCAAGTGCCCGCTAGTTAACCTAGATAGTTCAATTACCCGCTAGGTAACCTAGATCGTCCAAGGGCCCCCTAGTTAGCCTACATAGTCCAACTGCCCGCTTGGTAACCTAAATAGTCCAAGTGCCCGTTCGGTAACTAGATAGTCCAAGTGCACTTTAGGGAACCTAGATAGTCCAAGGGCCCGCTAGTAAATCTACATAGTGCAAGTGTCCGCTAGTTAACCTACATATTCCAAGTGCCCGCTAGTTAACCTACATAATCTAAGTGCCCGTTAGCTAACCTAGATAGTCCAAGGGCCCGCTAGTTGACCTACATAGTCCAAGTACCAGCTATGTAACCCAGATAGTACAAGTGCCTGCTAGGTAACCTACATAGTGCAAATGTCCGCTAGTTAACCTACATATTTCAAGTGCCCGCTAGTTAACCTAGATAGTCCAAGTGCCCGCTAAGGAACGTACATAGTCCATATGCCCGCTAGGTAATTTAGATAGTGCAAGTGCCCGCTAGTTAACCTAGATAGTTCTAGTACCCGCTAGGTAACCTAGATCGTCCAAGGGCCCCCTAGTTTGCCTACATAGTCCTAGTGCCCGCGAGGTAACCTAGATAGTCCAATTGCCCTTTAGGGAACCTAGATAGTCCAAGGGCCCGCTAGTTATCCATCATAGTCCAGGGGCCCGCTAGTTAACCTACATAGAGCAAGTGTCCGCTAGTTATCCTATATATTCCAAGTGCCCCCTAGTTAACCTACATAATCTATGTTCCCGTTAGCTAACCTAGGTAGTCCAAGGGCCCGTTACTTGACCTACATAGTCCAAGTGCCACCTAGGTAACCTAGATAGTACAAGTGCCCCCTAGCTAACCTAAATAGCCCAAGTGGCGGCTAGGTAACCTACATAGTCCAAGTGCCCATTTGTTAACCTAGATAATCCAAGTGCCCGCTAGGTAACGTAGACAGTTCAAGTGCCCGCTAGTTAACCTACATAATCCAAGTGCCCGATAGGGAACCTACATAATCCAAGTGCCCGCTAGGGAACCTATATAGTCCAAGTGCCCGCTAGGCCACCTAGATAGTCCAAGTGCCCGTTACCTAACCTAGATAGTCCAAGTGCCCGCTAGGCAACATACATAGTCCAAGTGCCCGTTCGTTAACCTAGAAGTCCAAGTGCCCGCTATGTAACCTAGACAGTCCAAGTGCCCGTTCGTTAACCTAGATAGTCCAAGTGCCCGCTAGGGAACCTATATAGTCCAAGTGCTATCTAGGTAACCTAGATAGTCCAAGGGCCCGCTACTTAACCTACATAGTCCAAGGGCTCGCTTGTTAACTTTGATAGTCCAAGTGCCAGTTAGTTAACCTAGATCATCCAAGTGCCCGCTAGTTAACCTAGATCGTCCATATGTCCTCTAGTTAACCTACATATTCCAAGTCCCCGCTAGGTAACCTATATAGTGCAAGTGTCTGCTAGGTAACCTACATAGTCCAAGTGCCCACTAGTTAACCAGGATCATCAAAATACCCTGTAGTTAACTTACATAGTCCAAAGGTCTGCTAGTTAACCTGCATAGACCAAGGGCCCGCTAGTTTACCTAGATAGTCCAAGTGCCTGCTAGGTAACCTACATTGTCCAAGTTCCCGCTAGGTAACCTAGATAATCCAAGTGCGCGCTAGGGTATGTACATAATCCAAGTGCCTGCTAGGAAACCTAGATAGTCCAAGAGCCCGCTAGTTAACCTACATAGTCCAAGGGCCCGCTAGTTAACCTACATAGTCCAAGGTCTGCTAGTTAACCTAGATAGTCAAAGTGCCCGCTAGGTAACCTGGACAGTCTATGTGCCCGTTAGGTAACCTAGATAGTCCAAGTGCCCGCTAGGTAACCTAAATAGTGAAAGTGCCCGTTAGGTAACCTAGATAGTCCAAGTGCCTGCTAGGTAACCTACATTGTCCAAGTTCCCGCTAGGTAACCTAGATAGTCCAAGTGCCCGTTACCTAACCTAGATAGTCCAAGTGCCCGCTAGGCAACATACATAGTCCAAGTGCCCGTTCGTTAACCTAGAAGTCCAAGTGCCCGCTATGTAACCTAGACAGTCCAAGTGCCCGTTCGTTAACCTAGATAGTCCAAGTGCCCGCTAGGGAACCTATATAGTCCAAGTGCTATCTAGGTAACCTAGATAGTCCAAGGGCCCGCTACTTAACCTACATAGTCCAAGGGCTCGCTTGTTAACTTTGATAGTCCAAGTGCCAGTTAGTTAACCTAGATCATCCAAGTGCCCGCTAGTTAACCTAGATCGTCCATATGTCCTCTAGTTAACCTACATATTCCAAGTCCCCGCTAGGTAACCTATATAGTGCAAGTGTCTGCTAGGTAACCTACATAGTCCAAGTGCCCACTAGTTAACCAGGATCATCAAAATACCCTGTAGTTAACTTACATAGTCCAAAGGTCTGCTAGTTAACCTGCATAGACCAAGGGCCCGCTAGTTTACCTAGATAGTCCAAGTGTCTGCTAGGTAACCTACATAGTCCAAATGCCCGCTAGTTAACCAGGATCATCAAAGTACCCTCTAGTTAACTTACATAATACAAAGGTCTGCTAGTTAACCTACATAGTCCAATTTCCCGCTAGTTAACCTAGACAGTCCAAGTGCCCGCTATGTAAACAAAGTAGTCCAAATGTCCGATAGGGATCTTACATAATCCAAGTGCCCGCTAGGTAACCAAGATAGTCCAAGTGCCCGTTCGTTAACCTACATAGTCCAAGTGCCCGCTAGGTAACGGAGATAGCCCAAGTGCCCGCTAGGTAACCTACATAGTACAAGTGTCTGCTAGTTAACCTACGTAGTCCAAGGGACCCCTAGTTAACCTAGATAGTCCAAGTACCCGTGAGTTAACCTAGATCATCCAATTGTCCGCTAGTTAACCTACATAGTCCAAGTGCCCTTTAGGGAAGCTAGATAGTCCAAGTGCCCGCTAGGGAACCTATATAGTCCAATTGTCCGCTCTGGAACATACATAGTCCAAGTGCCTGTTAGTTAACCTAGATAATCCAAGTGCCCGCTAGTTAACCTACATAGTCCAAGTACCCGCTAGGTAACCTACATAATCCAAGTGCCCACTAGGTAACTTATATAGTCCAAATGCCCGCTAGGGAACCTACATAGTCCAAGTGCCCGCTAGTTAACCTAGATAGTCCACGTGGCCGCTAGTGAACGTACATAGTCCAAGTTCCCGCTAGGTAACCTAGATAGTCAAAGTGCCGGCTAGTTCACCTACATAGTCCATGGGCCCACTAGTTAACCTAGATAATCCAAGTGCCCGCTAGGTAACCTAGATAGTCCAGTGCCCAATAGGGAACCAACATAGTCCAAGTGCCCGCTAAGGGACGTTCATAGTACAAGTGCCTGCTAGGGAACCTTCATAGTCCAAGTGACCGTTAGGGAACCTAGATAGTCCAAGTGCACGCTAGGGAACCTGCATCATCCAAGTGCCCGCTAGTTAACCTAGATAGTCCAAATGCCCGCTAGTTAACCTAGATCATCCAAGTGCCCGTTACGTAACCTAGATAGTCCAAGTGCCCGCTAGGTTACCTACATAGTCCAAGTTCCCGCTAGGTAACCTAGGTAGTCCAACTGCCCGTTACCTAACCTAGATCGTCCAAGTGCCCGCTAGGCAACCTACATAGTCCAAGTGCCCGTTCGTTAACCTAGAAGTCCATGTGCCCGCTAAGTAACCTAGACAGTCCATGTGCCCGCTAGGTTACCTGCATAGTCCATGTGCCCGTTAGGTAACCTAGAGAGTCCAAGTGTCCGCTAGGTAACCTACATAGTCTAAGTGCCCGCTAGGTAACCCAGATAGTCCATGTTCCTCTTAGCTTCCCTAGATAGTCCAAGTGCCCACTAGGTAACCTACATAGTCCAAGGGCCCGATTGTTAACCTAGTTCGTCCAAGTGTCCGCTAGTCAACCTACATAGTCCAACTGCCCGCTAGGTAACCAAGATAGTCAAAGTGGCCGCTAGGTAACCTACATAGTCCAAGTTCCCACTAGGTAACCTAGATAGTCCAAGTGTCCGTTAACTAACCTAGATAGTCCAAGTGCACGCTAGGTAACCTACATAGTCCTAGTGCCCGCTAGTTAACCAACATTGTTCAAGTGCCGGATACGGAACCCTCATAGTCCAAGTGCCCGTTAGGTAACCGACATAGTCCAAATGCCCGCTAGTAACCTACATAGTCCAAGTGCCTGATAGGGAACCTACATAATCCAAGTGCCCGCTAGGGAACTTACATAGTCCAAGTGCCCGTTAGTTAACCTAGATAGTCCAAGTGCCCGCTAGTTAAGCTAGATAGTCCAAGTACCCGCTAGGTAACGTAGATAGTTCAAGTGCACGCTAGGTAACCTAGATAGTCCACGTGCCCGCTAGTTAACCTACAAAGTACAAGTGTCCGCTAGGTAATCTATATAGTACAAATGCCCGCTAGGGCACCTACATAATCCAAATACCCGCTAATTAACCTACATTGTTCAAGTGCCCGTTAGCTAACCTAGATCGTCTAAGGGCCCACTAGTTAACCTACATAGTTCAAGTGCCCGCTAGCTAACCTAGATAATCCAAGTGCCCGCTAGTTAAGCGATATCATCCAAGTGCCAGCTAGGTAACCTAGATAGTCCAAGTGCCCGCTACTTAACCTACATAGTCTAAGTGCCCGCTAGGTAACCTAGATAGTCCAAGTGCCCGCTAGGTAACCTACATAGTCGAAGGGCCCGCTAGGTAACCTAGATAGTTCAAGTTCCTGTTAGCTAACCTAGATAGTCCAAGTGCCCGCTAGGTAACCTACATAGTCCAAGGGCCCGCTCGTTAACCTAGTTCGTCCAAGTGTCCGCTAGTTAACCTAGATAGTCCAAGTGCCCGCTAGTTAACCTACATAGTCCAAGTGCCCGCTAGGTAACCTACAGAGTCCTAGCGCCCACTAATTAACCTACATTGTCCAAGTGCCCGATAGGGAACCTACATATTCCAAGTGCGCACTAGGTAATCTACATAGTCCAAATGCCCGCCAGGGAACCTATGTAGTCCAAATGCCCGTTAGGTATCCTAGATAATCAAAATGCCCGCTAGGGTACCCACATAGTCCAAGTGCCCACTAGGGAACCTACATCGTCAAAGTGCCCACTAGGGAACCTGCATCGTCCAAGTGCCCGCTAGTTAACCTAGATAGTCCAAGTTCCTGTTAGCTAACCTACATAGTCCAAGTGCCCGTTCGTTAACCTAGATAGTCCAAGTGCCCGTTAGCTAATATAGATAGTCCATGTGCCCGCAAGGTAACCTACATAGTCCAAGTGCCCGCTAGGTAACCTAGATATTCCAAGTTCCTGTTAACTAACCTAGATAGTCCAAGTGCCCGCTAGGTAACCTACATAGTACAAGTGCCCGATAGTTAACCTAGATAGTCCCATGGCCCGTTAGGTAACCTAGATAGTCCAATTGCCTGTTAGGTAACCTAGATAGTCCAATTGCCCGCTAGGTAACCTAGACAGTCCAAGTTCCCGCTAGGTTACCTACATAGTCCAAGTGACCGCTAGTACCTGATAGTCCAAGTGCCTGCTAGTTAACCTACATAGTCCAAGGGCCAGCTAGGTAACCTAGATTGTCCAAGTGCCCGCTAGTAAACCTAGGTCTTCCAAGTGTCCGCTAGTTAATCTAAATAGTCCAAGAGCCCTCTAGGTAACTTAGATAGTCCAAGTACCCTTAGGTAACCTAGATAGTCCAAGGGCCCGCTAGTTAACCTACATAGTCCAAGTGCCCGCTAGGGAACATACATAGTCCATGTGCCCGCTAGTTAACATAGGTAGTCCAAGTGCCCGCTAGGAAACATACATAGTCCAAGAGCCTGCTAGGTAACCTAGATTGTCCAAGTGCCTGCTAGTTAACCTACATAGTCCAAGTGCCCGCTAGGTAAACTACATAGTCCTAGCCCCCGCTGGTTAACCTACATTGTCCAAGTGCCCGCTAGGGTACCCACATAGTCCAAGTGCTCGTTAGGTAACCTAGATAGTCCAAATGCCCGCTAGGGTACCCACATAGTCCAAGTGCCCCTAGGTAACCTACATAGTCCAATTGCCCGTTTGCTAACCTAGATCGTCAAAGGCCCCTAGTTAACCTAGATAGTCATTGGGCCCGCTAGTTAACCTAGATAGTCAAAGTGCCCGCTTGTTAACCTACATAGTCCAAGGGCCAGCTAGGTAACCTACATAGTCCTAGTGCCCGCTAGTTAACCTACATTGTCCAAGTTCCTGATAGGGAACCTACATAGTCCTAGCGCCCGCTAGTTAACCTACATTGTCCAAGTGCCCGCTAGGGTACCCACATAGTCCAAGTGCCCGTTAGGTAACCTAGATAGTCCAAATGCCCGCTAGGGAACCCACATAGTCGAGGTGCCCGCTAGGGAACTTACATAGTCAAAGGGCCTGCTAGGGAACATACATAGTCCACGTGCCCGCTAGGGAAACTACATAGTCCTAGTGCCTGCTAGGGAACCTACATAGTCCAAGTGCCCTTTAGGGAACCTATATAGTCCAAGTGCTCGCTAGGGAACTTAGATAGTCCAAGTGCCCGATAGGTAACCTAGATAGTCCAAGTGCCCACTAGGTAACATACAAGTCCAAGTGCCCGCCAGGTAATCTATATAGTCCAAATGTCCACTAGGGCACCTACGTAATCCAAGTGCACGCTAATTAACCTACATAGTCCAAGTGCCCGTTAGCTAACCTAGATAGTCCAAGGGCCAACTAGTTAACCTACATGGTTCAAGTGCCTGCTAGGTAACCTAGCTAATCCAAGTGCCCGCTAGTTAACCTATATAGTCCAAGTGCCCGCTAGTTAACCTAGATGGTCCAAGTGCCCGCTAGTTAACCTACATAGTCCAAGTGCCCTCTAGTTAACCTACATAGTCCACGTGCCCTCTAGTTAACCTACATAGTCCAAGTGCCTGTAAGCTAACCTAGATAGTCCAAGGGCCCGCTAGTTGACCTACATAGTCCAAGTGCCCGCTAGGTAACCTAGATAGTCCAAGTGCCGCTAGGTAACCTAGATAGTACTATTGCCCGTTAGGTAACCTAGATAGTCCAAGTGCCCACTAGGGGACGTACATAGTCCAAGTGCCCTCTTGGTAACCTAGGTAGTCCAAGTGCCCGCTAGGATGTTTACATAGTCCAAGTGTCCCCTAGGTAACCTAGATAGTCTAAGTGCCCGCTAGTTAACCTACATAGTCCAAGGGCCTGCTAGTTAACCTACATAGTCCAAGTGCCCGATAGGGAACCAACATACTCCAAGTGCCTGCTAAGGGATGTACATAGTCCAAGTGTCCGCTAGGGAACCTACATAGTCCAAGGGCCCGCTAGTTAACGTACATAGTCCAAGAACCCGCTAGTTAACCTAGATTTTCTAAGTGCCCGCTAGTTAACCTACATAGTCCAAGGGCCCCCTAGCTAACCTAGATAGTCCAAGTGCCCGCTAGTTAACCAATATTTTCCAAGTTCCCGTTAGGTAACCTAGATAGTCCAAGTGCCCGCTAGGTAACCTACATAATCCAAGTGCCCGCTAGGTATCCTAGATAATCCAATTGCCCGTTAGCTAACCTAGAGAGTCCAAGTGCCCGCTAGGCAACCTACATAATCCAAGTGCCCGTTCATTAACATAGAAGTCCAAGTGCCCGTTAGCTAACCTAGATAGACCAAGTGCCCGCTAGGTAGCCTAGATAGTCCAAGTTCCTGTTAGCTAACCTAGATAGTCCAAGTGCCCGCAAGGTAACCTAGATAGTCCAAGTGTCCGCAAGGTAACCTACATATTCCAAGTGCCCGCAAGGTAACCTACATAGTACAAGTGCCGGCTAGGTAACCTAGATATTCCAAGTTCCAGTTAACTAACCTAGATAGTCTAAGTCCCCGCTAGGTAACCTACATAGTCCAAGTGCCCATTCGTTAACCTAGATAGTCCAAGTGCCCGCTAGGTAACCTACATAGTCCAAGGGCCCGCTAGGTAACCTAGATAGTCCAAGTGCCCACTAGGTAACCTAGTTAGTCCATGTTCCTGTTAGCTAACCTAGATAGTCCAAGTGCCCGCTTGGTAACCTACATAGTACTAGTGCCCGCTAGATAACCAACATAGTCCAAGTGCCCGATTCGGAACCTACATAGTCCAAGTGCCCATTAGGTAACCTACATAATCCAAGTGCCCGCTAAGGAACTTACATAGTCCAAGTGCCCATTAGTTAACCTAGATAGTCCAAGTGCCTGCTAGTTAACCTAGATAGTCCAAGGACCCTCTAGGTAACGTTGATAGTTCAAGTGCACGCTTGCTAACCTAGATAATCCAAGTGCCCGCTAGTTAACCTAGATCGTCCAAGTGTGCGCTAGTTAACCTACATAGTCCAAGGGCCCGCTAGTTAATCTACATAGTGCAAGGGGCCGCTAGTTAACCTAGATCGTCCAAGTGTCCGCTAGTTAACCTACATAGTCCAAGTGCCCGCTAGTGAACTTACATAATCCAAGTGCCCGTTAGCTAACCTAGATAGACCAAGTGCCCGCTAGTTAACCTAGATTGTCCTAGTGCACCTTAGTTAACCTAGATAGTTCAAGTGCCCTCTAGGGGACGTACATAGTCCAAGTGCCCTCTTGGTAACCTAGATAGTCCAAGTGCCCGCTAGGATATGTACATAGTCCAAGTGTCCGCTAGGTAACCTAGATAGTCTAAGTGCCCTCTAGTTAACCTACATAGTCCAAGGGCCTGCTAGTTAACCTACATAGTCCAAGTGCCCGATAAGGAACCAACATAGTCCAAGTGCCCGCTAAGGGACGTACTTAGTACACGTGCCTGCTAGGGAACCTAGATAGTCCAAATGCCCGTTAGGGAACCTAGATAGTCCAAGTGCCCGCTAGGGAACATGCATCGTCCAAGTGCTCGCTAGTTAACCTAGATAGTCCAAGTGCCTGCTAGTTAACCTAGATAGTCCAAGTGCCCGCTAGTTAACCTATATTTTCCAAGTTCCCGTTAGGTAACCTAGATAGTCCAAGTGCCCGCTAGGTATCCTAGATAATCCAATTGCCCGTTAGCTAACCTAGATAGTCCAAGTGCCCGCTAGGCAACCTACATAGTCCAAGTGCCCGTTCGTTAACATAGAAGTCCAAGTGCCCGCTAGGTAACCTAGACTGTCCAAGTGCCCGCAAGGTTACCTGCATAGTCCAAGGGCCCGTTAGCTAACCTAGATAGTCCAAGTGCCCCTTAGGTAGCCTAGATAGTCCAAGTGACCTTTAGGAAACCTACATAGTCCTAGTGCCCGCTAGGTAACCTAGATAGTCCAAGTTCCTGTTAGCTAACCTAGATAGTCTAAGTGCCCGCTAGGTAACCTACATAGTCCAATGGCCCGCTCGTTAACCTAGTTCGTCCAAGTGTCCGCTAGTTAACCTAGATAGTCCAAAGCCCGCTAGGTAACCTAGTTAGTCCAAGTTCCTGTTAGCTAACCTAGATAGTCCAAGTGCCCGCTAGGTAACCTACATAGTCCTAGTGCCCGCTAGTTAACCAACATAGTCCAAGTGCCCGATTCGGAACCTACATAGTCCAAGTGCCCGTTAGGTAACCTACATAGTCCAAATTCCCGCTAGTAACCTACATAGTCCAAGTGCCTGATAGGGAACCTACATAATCCAAGTGCCCGCTAAGGAACTTACATAGTCCAAGTGCCCGTTAGTTAACCTAGATAGTCCAATTGCCCGCTAGTTAACCTAGATAGTCCAAGTACCCTCTAGGTAACGTAGATAGTTCAAGTGTACGCTAGGTAACCTGCATAGTCCAAGTGCCCGATTCGGAACCTACATAGTCCAAGTGCCCGTTAGGTAACCTACATAGTCTAAATGCCCGCTAGTAACCTACATAGTCCAAGTGCCTGATAGGGAACCTACATAATCCAAGAGCCCGCATAAAGGAACTTACATAGTCCAATTGCCCGCTAGTTAACCTAGATAGTCCAAGTGCCCGCTAGTTAACCTAGATAGTCCAAGTACCCTCTAGGTAACATAGATAGTTCAAGTGCACGCTAGGTAACCTGCATAGTCCAAGTGCCCGTTAGGTAACCTAGATAGTCCAAGTGCCCGCAAGGTAACCTACATAGTCCAACTGCCCGCTAGGTAACCTAGATACTCCAAGTGCCCGTTAGCTAAGCTAGATAGTCCAAGTGCCCGCTTGGTAACCTACATAGTCCAATGGCCCGCTCGTTAACCTAGTTCGTCCAAGTGTCCGCTAGTTAACCTACATAGTCCAAGTGCCCGCTAGGTAACCAAGACAGTCAAAGTGCCCGCTAGTAACCTTCATAGTCCAAGTGCAAGAAGGGAACCTACGTAATCCAATTGCCCGCTAGGGAACCTACATAGTCGAAATGCCCGTTAGGTTACCTAGATAGTCCAAATGCCCGCTAGCGTACCCACATAGTCCAATTGCCCGCTAGGGAACCTACATAGTCAAAGTGCCCGCTAGGGAACATGCATCGGCCAAGTGCCCGCTAGGTAACCTAGATAGTCCAAGTTCCTGTTAGCTAACCTACATAGTACAAGTGCCCGTTCGTTAACCTAGATTGTCCAAGTGCCCGCTAGGTAACCTACATAGTCCAAGTGCCCTTTTGCTAACCTAGATCGTCAAAGTGCCCGCTAGTTAACCTACATAGTCCAAGGGCCCGCTAGTTAACTTAGATAGTCCAAGTGCCCGCTGGGGAACCTTCATAGTCCGAGTGCCTGCTAGGGAACCTACATATTCCAAGTGCCCTTTAGGGAACCTATATAGTCCAAGTGCCCGCTAGGGAACCGAGATAGTCCAAGTGCCTGCTAGGTAACCTAGATAGTCCAAGTGCCCGCTAGGTAAACTACAAAGCCCAAGGGCGTGCTTGGTAATCTATATAGTCCAAATGCCCGCTAGGGCACCTGCATAGTCCTAGCGCCCGCTAGTTAACCTACATTTTCCAAGTGCCCGATAGGGAACCTACATAGTCCAAGTGCCCGCTAGGTAACCTACATAGTCCAAATGCCTGCTAGTAACCTACATAGTCCAAGTGCAAGAAGGGAACCTACATAATCCAAGTGCCTACTAGGGAACCTACATAATCCAAATGCCCGTTAGGTAACCTAGATAGTCCAAATGCCCGCTAGGGTACCCACATAGTCCAAGTGCCCGCTAGGGAACCTGCATCGTCCAAGTGCCCGCTAGTTAACCTAGATCGTCCAAGTGCCCGTTAGGTAACCTAGATAGTCCAAGTGCCCGCTAGGTTACCTACATAGTCCAAGTTCTCGCTAGGTAACCTAGATAGTCCTAATGCCCGTTACCTAACCTAGATCGTTCAAGGGCCCAGTAGTCAACCTACATAGTCCAAGTGCCCGTTCGTTAACCTAGAAGTCCATGTGCCCGTTAGGTAACCTAGACAGTCCAAGTGCCCGCTATGTTACCTGCATAGTCCAAATGCCCGTTAGGTAACCTAGATAGTCCAACTGCCCGCTAGGTAACCTACATAGTCCAAGTGACCGCTAGGAAACCTACATAGTCCAAGTGCCTGCTAGGTAACCTAGATAGTCCAAGTTCCTGTTAGCTAACCTAGATAGTCCAAGTGCCCGATAGGGAACCAACTTAGTCCAAGTGTCCGCTAAGGGACGTACATAGTACAAGTGCCCGCTAGGGAACCTACATAGTCCAAGTGCCCGTTAGGGAACCTAGATAGTTCAAGTGCCCGCTAGGGAACCTGCATCGTCCAAGTGTTCGCTAGTTAACCTAGATAGTCCAAGTGTCTGCTAGTTAACCTAGATAGTCCAAGTGCCCGCTAGGTAACCTACATAGTCCAAGTGCCCGCTAGGTAACTTAGATAATCCAATTGCCAGTTAGCTAACCTAGATAGTCCAAGTGCCTGCTAGGGAACCTACATATTCCAAGTGCCCTTTAGGGAACCTATATAGTCCAAGTGCCCGCTAGGGAACCGAGATAGTCCAAGTGCCTGCTAGGTAACCTAGATAGTCCAAGTGCCCGCTAGGTAAACTACAAAGCCCAAGGGCGTGCTTGGTAATCTATATAGTCCAAATGCCCGCTAGGGCACCTGCATAGTCCTAGCGCCCGCTAGTTAACCTACATTTTCCAAGTGCCCGATAGGGAACCTACATAGTCCAAGTGCCCGCTAGGTAACCTACATAGTCCAAATGCCTGCTAGTAACCTACATAGTCCAAGTGCAAGAAGGGAACCTACATAATCCAAGTGCCTACTAGGGAACCTACATAATCCAAATGCCCGTTAGGTAACCTAGATAGTCCAAATGCCCGCTAGGGTACCCACATAGTCCAAGTGCCCGCTAGGGAACCTGCATCGTCCAAGTGCCCGCTAGTTAACCTAGATCGTCCAAGTGCCCGTTAGGTAACCTAGATAGTCCAAGTGCCCGCTAGGTTACCTACATAGTCCAAGTTCTCGCTAGGTAACCTAGATAGTCCTAATGCCCGTTACCTAACCTAGATCGTTCAAGGGCCCAGTTGTCAACCTACATAGTCCAAGTGCCCGTTCGTTAACCTAGAAGTCCATGTGCCCGTTAGGTAACCTAGACAGTCCAAGTGCCCGCTATGTTACCTGCATAGTCCAAATGCCCGTTAGGTAACCTAGATAGTCCAACTGCCCGCTAGGTAACCTACATAGTCCAAGTGACCGCTAGGAAACCTACATAGTCCAAGTGCCTGCTAGGTAACCTAGATAGTCCAAGTTCCTGTTAGCTAACCTAGATAGTCCAAGTGCCCGATAGGGAACCAACTTAGTCCAAGTGTCCGCTAAGGGACGTACATAGTACAAGTGCCCGCTAGGGAACCTACATAGTCCAAGTGCCCGTTAGGGAACCTAGATAGTTCAAGTGCCCGCTAGGGAACCTGCATCGTCCAAGTGTTCGCTAGTTAACCTAGATAGTCCAAGTGTCTGCTAGTTAACCTAGATAGTCCAAGTGCCCGCTAGGTAACCTACATAGTCCAAGTGCCCGCTAGGTAACTTAGATAATCCAATTGCCAGTTAGCTAACCTAGATAGTCCAAGTGCCTGCTAGGGAACATACATATTCCAAGTGCCCTTTAGGGAACCTATATAGTCCAAGTGCCCGCTAGGGAACCGAGATAGTCCAAGTGCCTGCTAGGTAACCTAGATAGTCCAAGTGCCCGCTAGGTAAACTACAAAGCCCAAGGGCGTGCTTGGTAATCTATATAGTCCAAATGCCCGCTAGGGCACCTGCATAGTCCTAGCGCCCGCTAGTTAACCTACATTTTCCAAGTGCCCGATAGGGAACCTACATAGTCCAAGTGCCCGCTAGGTAACCTACATAGTCCAAATGCCTGCTAGTAACCTACATAGTCCAAGTGCAAGAAGGGAACCTACATAATCCAAGTGCCTACTAGGGAACCTACATAATCCAAATGCCCGTTAGGTAACCTAGATAGTCCAAATGCCCGCTAGGGTACCCACATAGTCCAAGTGCCCGCTAGGGAACCTGCATCGTCCAAGTGCCCGCTAGTTAACCTAGATCGTCCAAGTGCCCGTTAGGTAACCTAGATAGTCCAAGTGCCCGCTAGGTTACCTACATAGTCCAAGTTCTCGCTAGGTAACCTAGATAGTCCTAATGCCCGTTACCTAACCTAGATCGTTCAAGGGCCCAGTAGTCAACCTACATAGTCCAAGTGCCCGTTCGTTAACCTAGAAGTCCATGTGCCCGTTAGGTAACCTAGACAGTCCAAGTGCCCGCTATGTTACCTGCATAGTCCAAATGCCCGTTAGGTAACCTAGATAGTCCAACTGCCCGCTAGGTAACCTACATAGTCCAAGTGACCGCTAGGAAACCTACATAGTCCAAGTGCCTGCTAGGTAACCTAGATAGTCCAAGTTCCTGTTAGCTAACCTAGATAGTCCAAGTGCCCGATAGGGAACCAACTTAGTCCAAGTGTCCGCTAAGGGACGTACATAGTACAAGTGCCCGCTAGGGAACCTACATAGTCCAAGTGCCCGTTAGGGAACCTAGATAGTTCAAGTGCCCGCTAGGGAACCTGCATCGTCCAAGTGTTCGCTAGTTAACCTAGATAGTCCAAGTGTCTGCTAGTTAACCTAGATAGTCCAAGTGCCCGCTAGGTAACCTACATAGTCCAAGTGCCCGCTAGGTAACTTAGATAATCCAATTGCCAGTTAGCTAACCTAGATAGTCCAAGTGCCCGCTAAGCAACCTACATAGTCCAAATGCCCATTCGTTAACATAGAAGTCCAAGTGCCCGCTAGGTAACCTAGACTGTACAACTGCCCGCAAGTTTACCTGCATAGTCCAAGTGCCCGTTAGGTAACCTACATAGTTCAAGTGCCCGCTAAGTAACCTACATAGTCCAAGTGCCCTCTAGGTAACTTAGATAATCCAATTGCCAGTTAGCTTACCTAGATAGTCCAAGTGCCCGCTAAGCAACATACGTAGTCCAAATGCCCGTTCGTTGACATAGAAGTCCAAGTGCCCGCTAGGTAACCTAGACTGTACAACTGCCCGCAAGTTTACCTGCATAGTCCAAGTGCCCGTTAGGTAACCTACATAGTCCAAGTGCCCGCAAGGTATCCTACATAGTCCAACTGCCCGCTAGGTAACCTAGATACTCCAAGTGCCCGTTAGCTAACCTAGATAGTCCAAGTGCCTGCTAGGGAACATACATATTCCAAGTGCCCTTTAGGGAACCTATATAGTCCAAGTGCCCGCTAGGGAACCGAGATAGTCCAAGTGCCTGCTAGGTAACCTAGATAGTCCAAGTGCCCGCTAGGTAAACTACAAAGCCCAAGGGCGTGCTTGGTAATCTATATAGTCCAAATGCCCGCTAGGGCACCTGCATAGTCCTAGCGCCCGCTAGTTAACCTACATTTTCCAAGTGCCCGATAGGGAACCTACATAGTCCAAGTGCCCGCTAGGTAACCTACATAGTCCAAATGCCTGCTAGTAACCTACATAGTCCAAGTGCAAGAAGGGAACCTACATAATCCAAGTGCCTACTAGGGAACCTACATAATCCAAATGCCCGTTAGGTAACCTAGATAGTCCAAATGCCCGCTAGGGTACCCACATAGTCCAAGTGCCCGCTAGGGAACCTGCATCGTCCAAGTGCCCGCTAGTTAACCTAGATCGTCCAAGTGCCCGTTAGGTAACCTAGATAGTCCAAGTGCCCGCTAGGTTACCTACATAGTCCAAGTTCTCGCTAGGTAACCTAGATAGTCCTAATGCCCGTTACCTAACCTAGATCGTTCAAGGGCCCAGTAGTCAACCTACATAGTCCAAGTGCCCGTTCGTTAACCTAGAAGTCCATGTGCCCGTTAGGTAACCTAGACAGTCCAAGTGCCCGCTATGTTACCTGCATAGTCCAAATGCCCGTTAGGTAACCTAGATAGTCCAACTGCCCGCTAGGTAACCTACATAGTCCAAGTGACCGCTAGGAAACCTACATAGTCCAAGTGCCTGCTAGGTAACCTAGATAGTCCAAGTTCCTGTTAGCTAACCTAGATAGTCCAAGTGCCCGATAGGGAACCAACTTAGTCCAAGTGTCCGCTAAGGGACGTACATAGTACAAGTGCCCGCTAGGGAACCTACATAGTCCAAGTGCCCGTTAGGGAACCTAGATAGTTCAAGTGCCCGCTAGGGAACCTGCATCGTCCAAGTGTTCGCTAGTTAACCTAGATAGTCCAAGTGTCTGCTAGTTAACCTAGATAGTCCAAGTGCCCGCTAGGTAACCTACATAGTCCAAGTGCCCGCTAGGTAACTTAGATAATCCAATTGCCAGTTAGCTAACCTAGATAGTCCAAGTGCCCGCTAAGCAACCTACATAGTCCAAATGCCCATTCGTTAACATAGAAGTCCAAGTGCCCGCTAGGTAACCTAGACTGTACAACTGCCCGCAAGTTTACCTGCATAGTCCAAGTGCCCGTTAGGTAACCTACATAGTTCAAGTGCCCGCTAAGTAACCTACATAGTCCAAGTGCCCTCTAGGTAACTTAGATAATCCAATTGCCAGTTAGCTTACCTAGATAGTCCAAGTGCCCGCTAAGCAACATACGTAGTCCAAATGCCCGTTCGTTGACATAGAAGTCCAAGTGCCCGCTAGGTAACCTAGACTGTACAACTGCCCGCAAGTTTACCTGCATAGTCCAAGTGCCCGTTAGGTAACCTACATAGTCCAAGTGCCCGCAAGGTATCCTACATAGTCCAACTGCCCGCTAGGTAACCTAGATACTCCAAGTGCCCGTTAGCTAACCTAGATAGTCCTAGTGCCCGCTAGGTAACCTACATAGTCCAAGTGCCCGCTAGGTAACCTACATAGTCCAACTGCCCGCTAGGTTACCTACATAGCCCAAGGGCCCACTCGTTAACCTAGGTCGTCCAAGTGTCCCCTAGTTAACCTACATAGTCCAAGTGCCCGCTAGGTAACCAACATAGTCAAAGTGCCCGCTCGTTAACCTTGTTCGTCCAAGTGTCCGCTAGTTAACCTACATAGTCCAAGTGCCCGCTAGGTAACCAAGATAGTCCAAGTGCCCGCTAGGTAACCTACATAGTCCTAGTGCCCGAAGTTAACCAACATAGTCCAAGTGCCCCATACGGAACCTACATTGTCCAAGTGCCCGTTAGATAACCTACATAGTCCAAATGCCCGCTAGTAACCAACATAGTCCAAGTGCCTGATAGGGAACCTACATAATCCAAGTGCCCGCTAGGGAACTTACATAGTCCAAGTGCCCGCTAGTTAACCTAGATAGTCCAAGTACCCACTAGGTAACGTAGATAGTTCAAGTGCACGCTAGGTAACCTAGATAGTCCAAGTGCCCGCTAGGGCACCTACATAGTCCAAGTACCCGCTAATTAACCTTCATAGTCCAAGTGCCCGTTAGCTAACATAGATAGCCTAAGGGCCCACTAGTTAAACTACATAGTTCAAGTGCCCGCTAGGTAACCCACATAGTCTAATTGCCCGATAGGGAACATACATAGTCCATGTGCCCGCTAGTTAACATAGATAGTCCAAGTGCCCGCTAGGAAACGTACATAGTCCATGTGCCCGCTAGGTAACCTAGATAGTCCAAGTGCCCGCTAGTTAACCTACATAGTTCAAGTGCCCGCTAGGTAACCTACATAGTCCAAGTGCCTGCTAGGTAACCTACATAGTCCAAATGCCCGCTAGTAACCTACATAATCCAAGTGCAAGAAGGGAACCTACATAATCCAAGTGCCCGCTAGGGAACCTACATAGTCGATGCCCGTTAGGTAACCTAGATAGTCCAAATGCCCGCTAGGGTACCCAATAGTCAAATTGCCCGCTAGGGAACCTAGATAATCCAAGCGCCCGCTAGTTAACCTACATTGTCCAAGTCCCTGATAGGGAACCTACATAGTCCAAGTATCCGCAAGGTAACCTACATAGTCCTAATGCCCGCTAGTAACGTACATAGTCCAAGTGCCCGTTAGGTAACCTAGATAGTCCAAATGCCCGCTAGGGAACCCACATTGTCCAAGTGCCCGTTAGAGAACTTACATAGTCAAAGGGCCTGCTAGGGAACCTACATAGTCCAAGAGCCCGCTAGGGAACCTTCATAGTCCGAGTGCCTGCTAGGGAACCTACATAGTCTAAGTGCCCTTTAGGGAACCTATATAGTCCAAGTGCCCGCTAGGGAACCTAGATAGTCCAAGTGCCCGCTAGGTAACCTACAAAGTCCAAGTGCCCGCTAGATAACATAGTTAGTCCAAGTGCCCGCTAGGTAACCTAGATAGTCCAAGTGCCCGTTCGTTAACCTAGATAGTCCAAGTGCCCTCTAGGTAACCTCGACAGTCTAAGTGCCTTCTAGGTAACCTACATAGTCCAAGTGCCCGTTTGATAACCTAGATCGTCACAGTGCCCGCTAGTTAACTTACATAGTCCAAGGGCCCGCTAGTTAACCTAGATAGTCCAAATGCCCTCTAGTTAACCTACATTGTCCAAGTACCTGATTGGGAACCTACATAGTCCAAGTATCCGCTAGGTAACCTACATAGTCCAAATGCCCGCTAGTAACGTACATAGACCAAGTGCCCGTTAGGTAACCTAGATAGTCCAAATGCCCGCTAGGGAACCCACATAGTCCAAATGCCGGTTAGAGAACTTACATAGTCAAAGGGCCTGCTAGGCAACCTACATAGCCCAAGTGCCCGCTGGGGAACCTTCATAATCTGAGTGCCTGCTAGGGAACCTACATAGTCCAAGTGCCCTTTAGGGAACCTATATAGTCCAAGTGCCCGCTAGGGAACCTAGATAGTCCAAGTGCCCGCTAGGTAACCTAGATAGTCCAAGTGCCCGCTAGGAAAACTACAAAGCCCAAGTGCGTGCTTGGTAATCTATATAGTCCAAATGCCCGCTAGGGCACCTACATAGTCCTAGAGCCCGCTAGTTAACCTATATTGTCCAAGTGCCCGATAGGGAACCTACATAATCCAAGGGCCCGCTAGGTAACCTACATAGACCAAATGCCCACTTGTTACCTACATAGTCCAAGTGCAAGAAGGGAACCTACATAATCCAAGTGCCCACTAGGGAACCTACATAGTCCAAATGCCCGTTAGGTAACCTAGATAGTCAAAAATGCCCGCTAGGGTACCCACATATTCCAAGTGCCCGCTAGGGAACCTGGATCGTCCAAGTGCCCGCTAGTTAACCTAGATAGTCCAAGTGCCCGCTATTTAACCTAGATCGTCCAAGTGCCCGTTAGGTAACCTAGATAGTTCAAGTGCTCGTTCGTTAACCTAGATAGTCCAAGTTCTCGCTAGGTAACCTAGATAGTCCTAGTGCCAGTTACCTAACCTAGATCGTCCAAGGGTCCAGTAGGCAACCTACATAGTCCAAGTGCCCGTTCGTTAACCTAGAAGTCCATGTGACCGTTAGGTAACCTAGACAGTCCAAGTGCCCGCTATGTTACCTGCATAGTCCAAATGCCCCTTATTTAACCTAGATAGTCCAATTGCCCGCTAGGTAACCTACATAGTCTAAGTGCCCGCTAGGTAACCTAGATAGTCCAAGTGCCCGTTAGCTAACCTAGATAGTTCAAGTGCCCGCTAGGTGACCTACATAGTCCAAGTGACCGCAAGGAAACCTACATAGTCCAAGTGCCCGCTAGGTAACCTGGATAGTCCAAGTTCCTGTTAGCTAACCTAGATAGTCCAAGTGCCCGCTAGGTAACCTAGATAGTCAAAGTGCCCGTTAGGTAACCTAGATAGTCTAAGTGCTGCTAGGTAACCTATATAGTCCAAGTTCCCGCTAGGTAACCTAGATAGTCCAAGTGCCCACTAGTTAACCTAGATTGTCCAAGTGCCCGTTAGGTCACCTAGATAGTCCAAGTGCCCGCTAATTTACCTACATAGTCCAAGTTCCCGCTAGGTAACCTAGATAGTCCTAGTGCCCGTTACCTAACCTAGATCGTCCAAGTGCCCAGTAGGCAACCTACATAGTCCAGGTGCCCGTTCGTTAACCTTGAAGTCCATGTGCCCGTTAGGTAACCTAGACTGTCCAAATGCCTGCTATGTTACCTGCATAGTCCAAATGCCCATTAGGTAACCTAGATAGTCCAACTGCCCGCTAGGTAACCTACATAGTCTAAGTGCCCGCTAGGTAACCTAGATAGTCCAAGTTCCTGTTAGCTAACCTAGATAGTCCCAGTGCCCGCTAGGTAACCTACATAGTCCAAGGGCCCGCTCGTTAACCTAGTTCGTTCAAGTGTACACTACTAAACCTACATAGTCCAAGTGCCCGCTAGGTAACCAAGTTAGTCAAAGTGCCCGCTAGTTAACCTAGATCGTCCAAGTGCCCGCTAGGTAACCTAGACAGGCCAAGTGCCTGCTAGGTAACCTACATAGTCCAAGTGCCCGTTTGCTAACCTAGATCGTCAAAGTGCCCGCCAAAAGCCCAGGCTAACTCTCCATGTAGGAGGCCAGCCAGTTCTTTGTAGACACAGGGGCCACATTCTCAGGTTCAGAAAAGAATACGGGAAAATTTTCAAAAAGAAAGATGTGAATTACTGTGAGCCTATGATTCCTTCCACAGATAACTCACACCAGAAGGTTTGCATGAATGGTAGGTGGGCTTCCCAAGACAACAGATAACAAATACAAATCTGCCCTTTGTCTCAGTTAGCCACCTTATTATCATTGCACTGGCTCCTGGCTAAGCTGCTGAGCCTGTGAAGCAATTATAGCAGGAGAAGTCTAGGTGGCCCGTGGCCATCAACGGAAGGAACAAATCTCCACAGTGGGCTTCCTGTTTCAATATGGAGCCACGTATGTCACATGCTGGAAAACATATCTATCCTGAGCGCATAATTGACACGCCAGGTCTAGAATGCAGTGCGCAGGTACACACTATTTATGAAAAATGTCTCTGCTTAACCCCTCTCGATAACTTGCTGACATGGGAGTTTGGATAATCCAGTAGATTTACTTTCCAGATGAGAAAACTCACTGAAAAACACACAGGAGTTGACCCAGAGACACACAACTGGTTAACAACAAAGTCATATTCACAACCAGCGTCTGGACCAAGAGCACGGTGCCCCACAGAACTTGGCCCATCGAGCAGTCAATATCTCCTGACTCTCAAAACATCTGAGCTGACACCCAGCCCACCCCCACATCCTTGCAGCCCACAAAGATTGTATTTCACAGGATGGCACCGGATCTGCAGCTCGTGGAGAGGGACATATCTGATCAGACAACACAGGGCAGAACAAGGGGTAGGAGGGGAGAATGGAGCACATCCTGGCCCAATACACCTTGAGGATGATGTTCCCAATCACAGAAGCCAGTCCACAGAGAAGACCACATGGGCAGCCCCACGATGAGAAACGTCCCTCAAAGACCCATAGCCTTAGAGGGGACAACACTGGAGACACAGTGTGAGAACTGCTCCCTAACTGATCCTGCCACCTCGAGGCATGTCACTAAGAAATGCAGCGGAAGAGAAAGGAAATGGAGCATCAAAGTCCCCGGGGAATGCCAAAGGTGGACTTTGTGGTCAGGGTTCGGTGCCCCAACAAACTGGACTGGAAAACACTCCTGAAATTCACCACACAGTCCTTGTAATTTTCTTTCTTGGTTAGCGTTGTTTTCTTTTAGTGACATTGGATTTTGGTTGGGTTTTGTTTTCATTTTTGTTTTTGTTTTTTTTTTTTTGCTGCTTAGGTTTGCTCAGTCTCGTTTTGTGCATGTTATTACCTTTACAGGTCTGTCTAATTAAGAGAGGCTGGATGAACAATCTGGAGGAGTAAACATGTGACCGGCCCTTTCCATTGGTCATGGGAGTGACCACGGTAGGGGGAAAGGAAGTGGTGTCAAGAAACCCAGAGACAAGGGAACAACAAGTGATGGAAATCGGTGTTGAGGGGGATGTAGGAAGCCTGGTAGGGCATGATCAAGAGTAATGTAACCAAGAGGAATTACTTAAACCCAAAGGAAGACAGGCATGGCAGTGGGCACAAGAGGAAAATCAAAGGGTATAGAAGAGTGAGCTGGGAAGCAAGGGCCAGTTATAAACGTCTAAATAAAGGCATGTACATATATTTACAAAGGGGCATGGGGAAATAGATCTATGTCCATATGTTTATAGATTTAGTATTAAGGTAGCAGATGGACATAGGGCCTCCGCTCAAGTACTCCCTCATTGCAAGAACACTGCTCTATTAAATTGGCATTCTACGATGCCCACCTTCCCTACACGATCACTGACCACAAAGCGGCTGCATAAGCTAATGTGGTGAAGAAAGCCGATGGTGTCCAGCTACCAAAAGATATAGCGTGTGGGGTCTTAAAGGCTTGAAAGTAAAGAAGCAGCCATCTGGCTCAGAAGCAACAGAGCCCCCATGGAGGAAGCATACCAGCCTGTGTGATCACAAAGTTTCAAAGGGTTAAGGCAACAGGCATCATGAGAACATAAAATCTTATCATGGAGAATGAGTGGGCACTGCCGGGTATAGACCCAAAACCTATTTGCAGTGCACTGGACATCCCCTTAAAGAAGGAGCTCAGAGAGGAGATTAAACAATACAGGGTATGAGACAGCAAAGATGAAACACAACTTTCCTCTAGTTCTTAATGCTTCCTCTTGCCCCACTATCATGATCCCAGTTCTTCCATACTATCTGGCCAAACTGGAGAAGGTATTCCAGTACAGACAGGAATTTCAAACACGGGGAATCCAGGGTGGATGGGCCCTTTAGGACCAGTGTTATGAGTGGAGATACTGGGAAGGTGGAGGAAGGGCAGGATGGAAAGTGGGAACCGATTACAAGGATCTTCATTGACCTCAAAAGGAAGGTGGGTGAAGATATGACAAAAGAATTAATACATTCCCAAGGATTGATGAGGGATAGGTGGCGGGCATTGAGGAGGGAAAAAATGCGGAGCTGAGCCCAGGGGCTTGGGTGAAGAGTAGATATTTTGAGAATAATGAGGGAAATTAATGTACAGATGTGATTCAAACAGCTGATGTATATATGGATTGTGGTTAGTGTTGTAAGAGCCCCTAATAAAAAGATCATAAAAGAAACAAAAATAATCTGGCCAGAGGGTTCAAGCAAGCATGATCTCAGGCTGGATTAGACCAGTCAAAACAGCTACTGGAGTCTCCTCACCCTGTGTCTATTCCTGAGTCAGGCATGAAGCTTAGGGCACACAGCCCCAGCAGCTGGCCAGTGAGGGAGCTGGGTCTCTGAGCCATTCCACAGGGGGAATGGTACTCTGTCCTGCAGGGCCCACCCTCCTTTATAAGAGTGCTGTCTGGGGCACGGCATTCATGGAGTCCAGACCATGGGAGCTCTACTACTCATGGGGGATTGGCAGGAAGCCTCTGCTCATGCGCACACACCACCAACTAGCTGGAGGATCTCCGTGAACAAAGCCTGAGGCAGACAACAAGCCCACTAACTGATGCTGTAAGAGATACAATCAGCATCCAGAAACCTGCAACTGGGAGTAAGAGGCAGCATAACTTGGTCCCAGCCCCTCCCACTCTAATCTACAAGGAGTGACATTGCAAATCAGAGGGTTTTCATAAAGCACTTCCAGGACTGTGGAATGAGCAGCCTCATTTGTGGACATGGATACTCTGTGATCCAGACGTACTACCTCCTCCCTTCCAGTCAGCTGAGACAAAAACCCTTGCAAGCAGAAAGCCATGCATCTGAACAGTATCCACCAGCCACTCATGTGCAGCCCCGCTGCCTCCAAAGAGCCTTCCTGAGTGAGAGAGAATAATGCAGAAGCCTGTTCTGTCACTCAAGTGAGTTTTATGAGCGTTAGGGAGGCGTGTTGGGTAAGTCTGGCCGATCCCAGTGGCTGAACTGAATTTACATGGCCTAGGTTGGTCAATCCAGGTACAGGACCCACCCAGGTGTACCTCCCCTTCATGGCCAGAAACCTGGACCTCTGAGCATGCAGAGGGTGCCTCTCCTAACTGGGCTCTTATCTTGGCCCTATGGGCATGCATAACGGATGCCCCAGTCCCTAGCATAGCTACCTAACATTTGCCCCCCTGAAGAGATCTGGACCCAAATCTTTGGGGTACTGGGCGACGACATCTCTAGCTACTTCCTGCTGGAAAAAGGGGCGAGGTGGGGCTTTGGGTCCATACCCTTCCTACACTGCTGGGAGGGGTTGTCGATTGAGGGCAACTTTATCCAGGATGGATAAGGTTGAGGTGGTCCAGGAGATGGTAGTCGTGGACCTGGCACACTTGGTTCGGAAGCTTCAGTCACCGATAACTTCTGGGAAAAACAAACGGTCTAAAAGGTGAACACTTTGACTGTGACAAGGCTAAGCTTGTGTGATGGCAGTGGCCTTGAAATTAGGTGAGTGTCACAGGAAACAAAAAAAATCTTAGGAATACCAGACATGTGTGTTTGTGCATTGGAAGTACAGGAAGAGGGATAAAAGCATTCACACTTTCCCCTAGGAGGGCACAGGTTTGGGCACTACTAGGTGCAGTGGGATCACTGATTCATTTATGATGCTAAGGTCTTGGACCCGCTGATAAAACCCATCATTCTTTTTAACCCTATAACGCTTCAATTTTAATTTTGGGAAAAATTATTTTCTTTTAGTTGTGGACTTTCATAAATATATATATATATATATATATATATATATATATATATATATATATATATATATACATTTTTTAAAATGTTATGAAAACAGCCTGCTCCGCGTTATAGAGTTAAATGTAAATAATGGGCTAGTACAGGAGAAGTCAAAAGTGATCAAAATAGAGTAACTGCCTAAGTATTTTGAATTTTCTTGGGTTCAATTGGAGTAAAGGCTTGTAAATTACCCGGGGTCCAAATTCCCATTCTACAATGGGTAGAATGTTCAGGGATGTTTCAGGGCTGGGAGATTAGTAACCCCTAAGTCCAGGATACCTTAGGGCAGGGGTCCTAAAACTGTTTACCTAGGGGGCCAGTTCACTGTCCCTCAGGCAATTGCAGGGACATACTATAGTTTAAAAAAAAAATTACGAACAGATTCATTTGCACAATGCACATCTTGATTTGAAGTTCAAAAAAAAAATAAACGGGGCACATTCACACGGCATAAAGAATCAATGTCCTTGGCTGTCTCCTTGGGGCCCACAGGCGGTAGTTTGAGAACACCTGCTCTCCGCGTTCACCAAGAGGATGTGGTTTCAACGCAAAAGCTTGGAGACTCTACAATTTGTTTAAAAGTGATGGGGCAGAAGGAGTCCCTGATTGAGTCACGCAAGACTAGTTCTCCCATCCCCTATTACTAAGAGTCATAATTATGGTTAAGGGGAACCAGGACATCCCGATCTGATCCCTTTAATTCAAATGTGGGCTGACATTGCCACTAGAGAATCCTGCAAATATAAAAGACTTACCCCCTCCCTCAAAGAAGGGTCCTTGTTTCCAAGTTTTCAGGAAACATGGCAGGACCGGAAAAACAAACGGTCCAAGTTCCCAAAACCACATGTGTGGAGGCCATCCCTCCCCGTACCTTCCCCCTCCCTCTATCCCTCCCCTTCCCTTCCGCTCCTCTCCCCTCCCGATCTCTCTCCCCTAATCGGCTTTATCCAATTTTGCAGGAGAACTCTGGGAATCGGAGAGCTGGCTTCAGACCCTTTAGTTCCACCCCCGCCCTATAAGGTTTCTAGGGGCCAGAAATAGAAAACTTCTAACAGGCCCTTATTGAGTCACTCCCTCCCACACCGGCCCCCCAACCTCACCCCCACCCTCAACCAGCAGACCCCACACACACTAGTACTGGTATTTCTTCCATACTCATTAGCCCACCTGGAATGATTGCCAGCAACTTCTCCAGGTGCTGTTCACAACGGAGGAAGGGTAGCCCTTCCAGACAGAGGCCCAGAAAGCAGTCAGTGAACCTGATGGTCAGCGAGCGGGCACTCCCCACTTGAGAGAAACTCTTTTGGCCACTACACGAACAATGTGGGATCTCAAATCCTAGCAAGGCCCAGTGGGCTTTACCAGGTATCAACTGTTGCTCTTACATGACCCTCTGCGGAAGAGCTAGGAAACCTATGAATTTATCTAAGGTCAGTGAGAATTTTCAGGCTCTTATAAAAGAATGTTCGCCTGCCTTTCTAGAGTGGATGATGGAAGCCTATGGGCTTTATACCCCTAATGGCCCTGAGGCGCCGAGAACAGGAGGGCAATAATTATTGCCTTTATTACTCAGTGAATCTGGCTCAGACATGAAAAAGAAGTGGGAAGGGTTTGAAGGGAAATATCTTATTGATTTTGTACAAGTGGCTCATTGAGTGTATAACAATAGAGATGACCCTAGCACGACGAGACAAAGATACTAGCTAAAATACTATTATTTGCCATGAGAGACCCCGAGACTCAGGAAAAGGAGAGCATGGCCCACTCAAGGAGAGACTAACCTGTGGGCACCGCCAAGCCATGGGGAAGGATCAATGTGCCTACTGCAGGAAAGAACGACACTGGAAAAATCAGTGCCTTGAAAACCCCAGGAGAGGTGCACGACCCTCCACTAGAGTGGACGGGCCTCATCTGCACCTAGAAAAACCCAAGTAAGAGACAATAATGCTTGAAGAAGCACAATGAAAGGGTCAGGGCTCTGTTTCCCTTCGCCGCCAAAAGCCCAGGCTAACTCTCCATATAGGAGGCCCGCCAGTAAATTTCTTGGTGGACACAGGGGCCACCTTCTCAGGTACAGAAAGGAATATGGGCACATTGTCAAAAAGAAAGATGTGAATTACTGTGAGTCTATGAATCCTTCCACAGATAACTCACACCAGAAGGTTTGCATGGAGGGTAGGTGGGCTTCCCAAGACAACAAGATAACAAATATCTATCTGCCCTTTCTCCCAGTTAGCCACTTGGTTATGATGGCACTGGCTCCTGGCTCAGCTGCTGAGCCAGTGAAGCAGTTATAGAGGAGAAGACTAGGTGGCCTGTGGCCATTAACGGAAGGACCAAATCTCCACAGTGGGCTTCCTGTTTCAATATGGAGCCACGTCTGTCACCTGCTGGACACCATCTCTATCCTGAGCGCATAATTGCCACCCCAGGTCTAGAATGCAGCACGCAGGTACACACTATATGAAACAGTGTCTGATTAACCCCTCTCGATAACTTGCTGACATGGGAGTCTGGATAATCCAGTACATTTACTTTCCAGATGAGAAAACTCACTGAAAAACACACAGGAGTTGACCCAGAGACACACAACTGGTTAACAACCAAGTCATATTCACAACCAGCGTCTGGACCAAGAACCCGGTGCCCCACAGAACTGTGCCCATCGATCAGTCAATATCTCCTGGACTCTCAAAAGATCTGAGCTGATACCCACCCCCCACATCCTTGCAGCCCACAAAGATTGTATTTCACAGAATGGCGCCGGATCTGCAGCTCGCGGAGAGGGACATATCTGATCAGAGAACACAGGGCAGAACAAGGGGGAGGAGGGGAGAATGGAGCACATCCTGGCCCAATATACCTTGAGGATGATGGTCCCAATCAGAGAAGCCAGTGCACAGAGAAGACCACACGGGCAGCCCCACGATGAGAAACGTCCCTCAAAGACCCATAGCCCTAGAGGGGACAACCTTGGAGACACAGTGTGGGACGGCGCCCGAACTGATCCTGCCACATCGAGGCATGACACTAAGAGAGTGCAGCGGAAGAGAAAGAAAACGGAGCATCAAAGTCCCCAGGGAATGTCAAAGGTGGACTTTGTGGTCAGGGCTCGGTGCCCCAACGGACTGGACTGGAAAACATTCCTAAATTTCACCACACAGTCCTTGTACTTTTCTTTCTTGGTTAGTGTTGTTTTCTTTTAGTGACATTGGATTTTGGTTGGGTTTGTTTTCATTTTTGTTTGTTTTTTTTCTTTTTGCTGCTTGGTTTTGCTCAGTCTTGTTTTGTGCATGTTATTACCTTTACAGGTCTGTCTAATTAAGAGAGGCTGGATGAACAATCTGGAGGAGTAAACATGTGACCGGTCCTTTCCATTGGGCATGGGAGTGAGGACAGTGGGGGGAAAGGAAGTGGTGTCAAGAAACCCAGAGACAAGGGAACAACAAGTGATGGAAATCGGTGGTGAGGGGGATGTAGGAGGACTGGTAGGGCGTGATCAAGGGTAATGTAACCAAGAGGAATTACTGAAACCCAAAGGAAGACTGAGCATGGCAGTGGGCACAAGAGGAAAATCAAAGGGTATAGGAGAGTGAGCTGGGAAGCAAGGGCCTGTTATAGACGTCTAAATAAAGGCATGTATATATAATTACAAAGGGGCATGGGGAAATAGATCTATGTCCATATGTTTATAGATTTAGTATTAAGGTAGCAGATGGACATAGGGCCTCCGCTCAAGGACTCCCTCATTGCAAAAACACTCTTCTATTAAATTGGCATTCTACGATGCTCACCTTCCATACACGATCACTGACCGCAAAGGGGCTGCATAAGCAGATGTGGTGAAGAAAGCCGATGGTGTCCAGCTACCAAAAGATATAGGGTGTGGGGTCTTAAAGGCTTGAAGGTAAAGAGGCAGCCATCTAGCTCCGAAGCAACAGAGCCCACATGGAGGAAGCATACCAGCCTGTGTGATCACAAAGTTTCAAAGGGATAAGGCAACAGGCATGATAAGAACAAAAAAATCTTATCATGGAGAATGAGAGGGGACTGCCGGGTATAGACCCAAAACCTATTTGCAGTGCACTGGACATCCCCTTACAGAAGGATCTCAGAGAGGAGATGAAAGAATACAGGGTATGAGACAGCAAAGATGAAACACAACTTTCCTCTAGTTCTTAATGCTTCCTCTTGCCCCACTATCATGCTCCCAGTTCTACCATACTAATCTGGCCAAACTAGAGAAGGTATTCTAGTAGCGATAGGAATTTCAAACACGGGGAATCCAGGGTGGATGGGCCATTTAGGACCAGTGTTTTGAGTGGAGATACTGGGAAGGTGGAGGAAGGGCAGGATGGAAAGTGGGAACCGATTACAAGGATCTTCATTGACCTCAAAAGAAAGGTGGGTGAAGATATGACAAAAGAATTAGTACATTTCAAAAGATTGATTAGTGATGGGTGGCGGGCATTGAGTGGGGTGGGGGAAATGAGGAGCTGAAACCAGGGGATTGGGTGGAGAGTGGATATTTTGATAATAAGGAGGGCAATTAATGTACAGATGGGCTTCAAACAGCTGATGTATATATGGATTGTGGTTAGTGTTGTAGGAGCCCCTAATAAAAAGATCATAAAAGAAACAAAAATAATCTGGGCAAAGGGCTCATGCAAGGATGATCTCAGGCTTGATTAGACCAGTCAAAACAGCTACTGGAGTCTCCTCACCCTGTGTCTATTCCTGAGTCAGGCATGAAGCTTAGAGCCCACAGCCCCAGCAGCTGGCCATTGAGGGAGATGGGTCTCTGAGGCCATTCCACAGGGGGAATGGTCCTCTGTATTGCAGGGCCCACCCTCCTTTGTAAGCGTGCTGTCTGGGGCACGGCTTTCATGGAGTCCACACCATGGGAGCTCTACTGCTCATGGGGGATTGGCAGGAAGCCTCTGCTCATGCGCACACACCACCAACTAGCTGGAGGATTTCCGTGAACAAAGCCTGAGGCAGACAACAAGCCCACTAACTGATGCTGTAAGAGATACAATAAGCATCCAGAAACCTGTAACTGGGAGTAAGAGGCAGTATTCCTTGGTGCCAGCCACTCCCACTGTAATCTACAAGGAGTGACATTGCAAAGCAGAGGGCTTTCATAAAGCACTGCCAGGACTGTGGAATTAGCAGCCTCATTTGTGGACATGGATACTCTGTGATCCAGACGTACTACCTCCTCCCTTACAGTCAGCTGAGACAAAAACCCCTGCAAGCAGAAAGCCATGCATCTGAACAGTATCCACCAGCCACTCATGTGCAGCCCTGCTGCCTCCAAAGAGCCTTCCTGAGTTAGAGAGAAATCACACAGAAGTCTGGTCTGTCACTCAAGTGAGTTTTATGAGCGTTAGGGAGGCGTGGTGCGTAAGTCTGGCCGATCCCAGTGGCTGAATTGAATTTACATGGCCTAGGTTGGTCAATCCAGGTACAGGACCCACCCAGGTGTACCTCCCCTTCATGGCCAGAAACCTGGACCTCTGAGCATGCACAGGGTGCCTCTCCTAACTGGGCTCTTATCTTGGCCTTATGGGCATGCATAACGGATACCCCAGTCCCTAGCATAGCTACCTAACATTTGCCCCCCTGAAGAGATATGGACCCAAATCTTTGGGGTACTGGGCGACGACATCTCTAGCTACTTCCTGCTGGAAAAAGGGGCCCATTGGGGTTTTGGGTCCATACGCTTCTTACATTGCGGAGAGTGGTTGTCCATTGAAGGCAACTTTATCCAGGATGGATAAGGTTGAGGTGGTCCCGGAGATGGTAGTCGTGGACCTGGCACACTTGGTTCGGAAGCTTTAGTCACCGATAACATCTGGGAAAAACAAACGGTCTAAAAGGCAAACAGTTTGACTACGACAAGGCTAAGCTTGTGTGATGGCAATGGCCTTGAAATTAGGTGAGTGTCACAGGAAACAAAAAAAATCTTAGGATTACCAGACATATGTGTTTGTTCATTGGAAGTACAGGAAGAGGGATAAAAACATTCACACTTTCCCCTAGGAGGGCACAGGTTTGGGCACTACTAGGTGCAGTGGGATCACTGATTCATTCATGAGGTTAAAGTCTTGGACACGCTGATAAGACCCAACCTTCTTTTTAACCTTATAACTCTTCAATTTTAATTTTGGGAAAAAATTATTTTCTTTTTGTTGTGGATTTTTATACTTATAAATATATATTAATATATACATTTTTTAAATGTTAGGAAAACATCATGCCCCGCGTTATAGAGTTAAATGGAAATAATGGGCTAGTACAGGAGGAGTCAAAAGTGACCAAAATAGAGTAACTGCCTAAGTCATTTTGAATTTTCTTGGGAACAATTGGAGTAAAGGCTTGTAAATTACCCGGGGTCCAAATTCCCAGGGTCCCTCCTACAATGGGTAGAATGTTCAGGGATGTTTCAGGGCTGGGAAATTAGTAAACCCTAAGTCCAGGATACCTTAGGGCAGGGGTCCTGAAACTGTTTACCCAGGGGGCCAGTTCACTGTCCCTCAGGCCATTGGAGGGACAGAGTATAGTTTAAAAAAAACAAAATTTACGAACAAATTCATGTGCACAATGCTCATCTTGATTTGACGTTCAAAAAAAAATAATAAATGGGGCACATAAACCCGGCAGAAAGGATCAATGTCCTCGGCTGTCTGCATGTGGCCCACAGGTTGTAGTTTGAGGACCCCTGCTCTAGGCGTTCACCAAGAGAATGTGGTTTCAGCCCAAAAGCTTGGAGACTCTACAATTTGTTCAAAAGTGATTGGGCAGAAGGAGTCCCTGATTGACCCACGCAAGACTAGTTTTCCCATCCTCTATTACTAAGAGTTCATAGTTATGGTTAAGGGGAACCAGGACATCCCAATCTGTTCCCTTTAATTCAAGTGTGGGCTGACATTGCCACTAAGAAGCCTGCAAATATAAAAGACTTACTCCCGCCCTCAAAGAAAGGGTCCTTGTTTCCAAGGTTTCAGGAAACATGGCAGGACTGGAAAAACAAACGGTCCAATTTCCCAAAACCACATAGGTGGATGCCATCCCTCCCTCTCCCCCTCCCCCACCCCCTCCGCCACCACCTAGCTTCCCCTCCCCTCCCCCCCCGATCTCTCTCCCCTAATCGGCTCTATCCCATTTTGCAGGAGAACTCTGGGAATCGGAGAGCTGGCTTCAGACCCCTTGGTTCCACCCCCGCCCTATAAGGTTTCTAGGGGCCAGAAATAGAAAACTTCTAACAGGCCCTTATTGAGTCACTCCCTCCCCCACTGGCCCCCCAACCGCACCCCCACCCCCAACCAGCAGCCCCCCCCACACAGTAGTACTGGTATGTCTTCCATAATCATCAGCCCACCTGGAATGATTGCCAGCAACTTCTCCAGGTGCTGTTCACAACAGGAAGGATAGCCCTTCCAGACAGAGGCCCAGTAAGCAGTCAGTGAATCTCATGGTCAGCGAGCAAGCACTCCCCTCTTGAGAGAAACTCTTTTGGCCACTACACGAACTATGTGGGATCTCAATTCCTAGCAAGGCCCAGAGGGCTTTACCAGGTGTCAACTGTTGCTCTTACATGACCCAATGCGGAAGAGCTAGGAAACCTATGAATTTATCTAAGGTCAGTGAGAATTTTCAGGCTCTTATAAGAGAGTGTCTGCCTGCCTTTCTAGAGTGGATGATGGAAGCCTACGGGCTTTATACCCCTAACGGCCTGGAGGCCCTGAGAACAGGAGGGCAATAAGTATTGCCTTTGTGACTCAGTCAATCTGCCTCAGACATGAAAAAGAAGTGGGAAGGGTTTGAAGGGAAAAATCTTAGTGAGTTGGTACAAGTGGCTCATTGAGTGTATAACAACAGAGATGACCCTAGCACGACAGAGACAAAGAAACTAGCTAAAATACTAGGAATTGCCATGAGAGACCCCAGAGACTCAGGAAAAGGAGAGCATGGCCCACTCACGGAGAGACTAACCTGTTGGCACCGCCAAGCCATGGGGAAGGATCAATGTGCCTACTGCAGGAAAGAACGACACTGGAAAAATCAGTGCCTTGAAAACCCCAGGAGAGGTGCACGACCCTCCACTAGAGTGGACGGGCCTGATCTTCACCTAGAAAGACCCAAGCAAGAGACCATAATGCTTGAAGAAACTGAATGAAGGGGTCAGGGCTCTGTTTCACTTCGCCGCCAAAAGCCCAGGCTAACTCTCCATGTAGGAGGCCAGCCAGTAAATTTCTTTGTGGACAGAGGGGTCACCTTCTCAGGTTCAGAAAGGAATATGGGCACATTTTCAAAAAGAAAGATGTGAATTACTGTGAGCCTATGATTCCTTCCACAGTTAACTCACACCAGAAGGTTTGCATGGTGGTTAGGTGGGCTTCCCAAGACAACAAGATAACAAATATCTATCTGCCCTTTGTCCCAGTTAGCCACTTGGTTATGATGGCACTGGCTCCTGGCTCAGCTGCTGAGCCAGTGAAGCAGTTATAGCAGGAGAAGACTAGGTGGCCGGTGGCCATCAACGGAAGGACCAAATCTCCACAGTGGGATTCCTGTTTCAATATGGAGCCACGTATGTCACCTGCTGGACACCATCTCTATCCTGAGCGCATAATTGCCACCCCAGGTCTAGAATGCAGCGCGCAGGTACACACTATATGAAACAGTCTCTGATTAACCCCTCTCGATAACTTGCTGACATGGGAGTCTGGATAATCCAGTACATTTACTTTCCAGATGAGAAAACTCACTCAAAAACACACAGGAGTTTACCCAGAGACACACAACTGGTTAACAACAAAGTCATATTCACTACTGTCACGCGCTCAGTCTTGCCAGCAAGAAGGAAGCACCACAACAGGATTCTACCACAGGCGTTTAATGCGGATTCGATTTGCAGATGCGGAAAAAAGACCCCAAAGCCCCAAACTACTGCTGCTTATATGCGCTCTATGGGGACGTGCTGTGAATTTATTGGTGCGTTCGCCAGAACCCTTATTAGCATACACCAGGGTGGAGTTATGACTACGTCATCTAAGCAGTGCGCATGCTCTAAGTGGTTGTTTACCACTTAACTGGGCCACTGCCCTGACTGCCCGGCGCCATCTTGTAATGGCGGCGAGAGCTGCGGCTTCCCACATCTCCTCCTTTCTTATTTATTTTAGGCCTAATCCATCGATCCACCCCGGAGCCTCCAGCAGCCCCAGGAGATGAAGATGGATAAAAGAACCCAAATCTGGTCACCCTGATGCGTGCAATGAGCAGAGCTCCGCATGGTGCAACGGCTGGCCATGATCCATTTTCTGTCACTCTTCCCAGTGCAATGGGGTCTTCCCCTTGGGGTGCGAGAGCTGACAACTTATGGGGGTTAGTTTTCTTTTAACAAAGGAAGCCAAAGATCATGGGAACCACCGCGCTCAATCGCTAAGAGCGCCTGCGCAATGATGACCTTGTCACGCCTTTGCTGTGCTTTCAGTTTGCAGAGCAACCATAGCAACAACACCCCTCCACAGCACATTATTGCAGCAAATGTAAACACCCCCACCCACTCCTTAAAGTAGGTAAATGCAGATGAAAGCCAAGAAGAAAAATTTTCAAGGGTAAGGGGTTCCACGCGTGTTCCATTCAATCGGACAACTTGATTCAGGAGGTCTTCTTGCAGCTGGTTCAACTCTTTGGTCCATTGTCCTGTGAGATACTGAGAAATATTATCACTCAATGCTCTAAAATTATCATATAACACTTGAGTGATGCAAAGCGCTGTGGTGGAAGAGACACAGCTTAATTGTACCATAGTGGTAAGCTGGTTGATTTGCTGCTGGAGCAAATCTGTTTTTTGATTTAATAATAAAATGCCAGAGGTCAGATGGGCATCCACACGCTGACATTGCAGTAACGCTTCAGCGGTTTGAGACACAATACTGTTCTTAATTCCCTGTGCTACCGGGGCCCATATCACCATTAGCGTCAATAGTAGCGCTGGATGGATCGCTGTCCTCTTCATTCTTTCTGCTCCCACGATCTTCATCCTCCTTCTTAATTAGTCTCACCAGTCTCTCTGGCACCCAGATGGGGTTTTCTTCTTCCTGTGGAAAAACACAAATTGCTCCCCTGGACCTGATTAATATGGGGTCTGGGCCATACCATTTGTTGTCTAGGACATTTTTCCACCGGGCCATTTCCTTTGGTGGCTTTGGCCATTGCCCGTGTCTGTCTGCAGCTGATTGGCCTTTCTCATCCAAATTTTAAAAATTTAGGGTGAAAAGGGTTAGAGATAAAGCCATTCTAGGGGTAGTGACTGTCACGGTCTCTATTCCCCCTTTTTGCTTTGATAAATATTGCTTTAGAGTGCGATGACATCGTTCCACAATTCCTTGCCCTTGGGGATTGTACGGCAAACCCGTGAAGTGCTTCACTTGCATTTGCAAGCAAAACTGTCGGAACTTGGTGGAAGTGTATGCAGGCCCATTATCTGTTTTTAACATGGTGGGCTTGCCCCATGCACTCCAGGCTTCTAAGCAGTGTTGAATTATTGGCTGGATTTTTCCCCCGTTAGGGGTGTTGCATGTACAATGCCAGAACTGGTGTCCACTGACACATGCACGTACTGCAACTTTCCAAAAGCAGATACGTGGGTAACGTCCATTTGCCAGATGTCGAGAGGACGGACGCCTCGAGGGTTTACCCCGACCGAGGGTTTGGAAATAAATTCTGCACACTTGGCGCACTGCAACACAATAGTGCGAGCCTCTGCGCGAGTAATTGGAAACTTAATGCGTAGGGTGGCAGCAGGCACATGATACAGCTCATGAAAGTCTTTAGCAAGTTTAGCTTGATCAGCCAAATCATTACCTTTTACCATGGGTCCCGGGAGCAAGCTATGAGCACGTATATGCTGAATATAAAATGGGTGTTTTCGTTGCAAAATACATTTTCTAATTTGAGACAAGATGTCTGCTACCTTGCTGGATTGCTTAATGTAGCCAGCAATTTCCAGCTTAGACACCACGTTGACTACGTAATGGGAGTCAGATATGATGTTAATTGGCTCCGTGAATTTCTTAAAAACTTCTAAGACCACCAAACATTCTACTAATTGGGGTGCATCAGCTAAAAATTGTAATGTAGTCACTTGATCGTTTATTACATAACATCCTTTGCCTGTTTTAGAGCCATCTGTATAAATGTCTAAAGCTTCCTTAATGGGGTTGTTAACAGTGACACGGGGAAAAATTACTGGATGAGCAGTCACAAATTGCAACAAGGAATGTTTAGGATAATGGTTGTCTATTAGTCCATTAAAACTGCATTTAAAAATTGCCCACTCATCCGTAGTGGCGCACAGTGTAGAAACTTGCTCACTAGTATATGGGACAATGACGCTGCTAGGCTCTCTTCCAAAATGCATAATAGCTGTCTTAACACCCCTTAGGGCCATTGTGGCTACCATAGAAGGGTAGTGTTCAATAGTTTTGGAAGGTGAGGAGTGGGCATGGATCCACAACAAAGGCCCAGTCTGCCACAAGACCGCAGTAGGAGCGCAGGCAGTTTTTAGAATGCACAGCTGAAAAGGAGATTTTATGTCTATTCTATCTAACTGCACTTCAGAAATGGCCTTTTCAACCTGTTCTAATACTTTCTGGGCTTGAGGAGTAATTTCTCGAGGAGAAGTAATATGGCTTTCTCCTTCCAAGATATTGAACAATGGCTTAAGGTCAGCAGTGGAAACCTTTAAATATGGGCGGAGCCAATTGATATCTCCTAGCAACTTTTGAAAATCATTTAATATCTTTAACTGATCCTTCCGTATAGTCAATTTTTGAGGCATTATGTGACATGGGCTTATTGTGGCTCCTAAAAACTGTCCAATTGAAGATTGTTGGACCTTATCTGGTGCTATGGCTAACTGATGGGATTCTAATTCCTTAACTACCTCGCTGTATCCCTGCTGCACATCTGGCTCCTCTTCTCCAGTTATTAATATGTCATCCATGTAATGGTAGATTTTTAACTGACCAAATTTTTCTCTGACGGGTGCTAGGGCGTGGTCCACAAACAACTGGCACATAGTAGGACTAGTGGCCATTATCTGTGGCAAAACTCGCCACTGAAAGTGCTTGTCAGGTTCTTCATGATTAATGGAGGGTAGGGTAAAGGCAAATCTTTCCTTATCTTTCTTATGCAAAGGGATGGAGAAAAAACAATCCTTAATGTCTATTATAATGACGGTCCAGCCTTTGGTAGGTATTGCAGATAGCAATGGGAGGCCTTTCTGCACAGGGCCTTGAGTGACATTTGGGCGTTGATGGCTCTTAAATCATGCAACAATCTCCACTTCCCTGATTTTTTCTTAATAACAAATATGGGTGTGTTCCAGGGGGACACGGATGGTTCTAAATGTCCTAGTTCTAGCTGTTCCTTAACTAGCCTTTGTGCCGCAATTAATTTTTCTACTGGGAGCGGCCACTGTGGTACCCAAACTGGCTCTGCTGAGAGCCACGGAATGGGTAGCGGCTCCGCAGTGGCCCCTAGGAAAAACCCAGACCTGTGCGATCTTTCTTCACTGCTACCTCTACTGGTTCAGGACGACCCTGTAGGTGTTTCCCAACTCCCTTTCCCGGTACATATCCCATTTTTTGCATAAGTACTTGACTTATAGGTGAGTAATCATTGGTTAGTACTAATCCTAGGTGTGTCAACATGTCCCTTCCCCACAAATTTACAGGTAAGGGGAGGACATATGGTTGGAACTGGCCTGATTGTCCTTCCTCAGCTTTCCAGTGCAACCGTCTGGTGCTTATCATAGGCATGGATGCATACCCGAGTCCTTGTAGAGACTGTGAAGATTATGTTACCGGCCAACAGGAAGGCCACCATTTGGTGGATATAATGCTTTTGTCTGCCCCTGTGTCTAATATACCTTCAAAGGTTTTCCCTTCAATGTCCAATGTCAAAGTTGGGCGTTGATCCAACTGCACTGAGAAAAAGGCCCCAGCTTCTCCTGATGATCCAAAGCTCATTTTTTCTCTACTAACTTTAGTACTTGGGAACAGTGCATACTTGCTAGGCAACACCAAGAGCTGCGCGATACGGTCTCCAGGTGAGATGGCATATATTCCCCGTGGGGAGGAGCACATTGCCTTCACTTGTCCTGTAAAATCCTGATCAATGACTCCTGGGTGCACAATTAAGCCTTTTAAGGTGGTGGAGGACCTACCAAGCAGCAAGCCCACGGTGCCTTCTGGAAGGGGACCATAAAAATCCATAGGGATGGGCTGGCATCCCTGCTATGGCGATAGTACTGCTCTGGTGGTGGCACTGAGGTCCACCCCTGCGGATCCTGCAGTGGCCCTTTTGGGAGTGGCCTCCCCAGTGGGCGGAGGCCATCCTCCTGGATTGCCCCATACATCTGCGGGCCCTGGGGACGAGGGCCCCGCTTCCCGTTTTTTGGCTCCTGGTCATTTTGCTCTAGGGGGCGCCCCTTGCTATCTTTCACAGATCTGCATTCGTTGGCCCAATGTCTACCCTTACCACACCGAGGGCAAACTCCCGGGGTCCTTTTGGTCCCTATCCCAGTTTGACTCGCGGTGCCAGTAGGGCAATGTTTTTTAATGTGTCCTTCCTTACCACACTGAAAGCATTTTAGGGGGCCTCTTTTTTGGGCCTCCAATACTGCAGCAGCCAATCCTGCATTTGTCAAAGGACCACCAACTTCCCTGCAAGCCTTCATCCATGCCTGCAGTCCTTTGGACTTCCAGGGCGTTAGAACTGTTCTACATTCTTTAGTACACTGCTCAAAAACTAACTGCTCAATGAGAGGCATGGCTGTGTCCTGGTCTCCAAAGATTTTTCCTGCCGCTTCCAACATACAGGCGACAAAATCTGAGAAAGGCTCAGTAGGTCCCTGTATAATTTTAGTTAAGTTACCTCTAACCTCTCCTTTATTAGGCAAGGTCCTCCATGCCTTGCTCGCGACAGTATTTATTTGTTGATATACCTGTATTGGGAAGGCTGTTTGATTGTTAACCCATCTTCCCTGACCTGTCAGCATTTCAAAATTCCATGCGGGTTGCCCCGCTGTGGCATTTTCCCTAGCCTGAGCCATTAATAGGTCCTGCCACAAGGATTTCCACTCCAAATACTGTCCTGTTGTCAAGACTGCTTTTGTAACAAAAGTCCAATCAGCAGGTGTCATAGCATTGCCTGTAAGTCTCTCAATCAGGGACTGAGTATAATTTGCATTGACACCATAAGATCTTACTGCTTCAGCTAAGTCCTTCACTTGCTTATGCTCTAAAGGCGTATGATAACGAGCATTATTCTGGTCCTCAAATACTGGGTACATTTGTTGTATTGCTATGCTGGTACCGGGTGGGCAAAAGGAGTATCCACACCCTTTCTGCCTGTTCTCGCTATAAGGGGGTGGCACGGACGGGCTCACAGCGGTTACTTGAAAAGCATTATACCGTCCCTCCTTGTAGCGAGCGGCTGCCTCCTCTAACTGTTCCTCTTTTTCCTCTGATAACTCAAGAAGCTCTAGTTCTCGCCACGGGTACAATGGCTCCGAATGGCGGGCATGGCTCTTCTTCTGTTGATCAACTTCCTCTTTTAACTGCGCAGCCTCCTCATTTTTAACAGCTTTGTACTGCTTCCTATGAGCTCCTTGTTCTTCCTCCCACTCTGTTTCTGACATGCCCTCTGAACATCTTCTAAAGCCTGCTGCCCTGGGCGTAATGGCTGCTCACACTCTTTGTCCTCAATGCATACTTTCACTAGCTTCCAAATGGGTCTAATCCCCGGCTTCAGCCGTCCGGCTTCAGCAGCTCGGTCTATGTCTCACCCTAGCTTATTCCAGCTCGCAGATGTTAGCGAGCCTGTGGAAACAAACCATGGTCCTATCTCATCTATGTTTTTTACAAATTTACACAGTCTGTTCTGAAATTTTTAATGCTCTCTTACTCAATAGGGCATCGAGAGCCGTAACCATAGTCTTTATTGCCGCGTTCCCCATGTTGCCTTCTTATGTATACAAGGACTTAACACACGGGCGTGCACGGATTTATCTACACCCGTTTTATGCGCGATAAAGAAAAAGCGGCTGGCTGCTCGCCGTTAAAACCGAAAGCGGAAGTATTCACACGCCGACACTCAAGCACCAGCAAGCGGCTTAACAATCATTCAGGCTCATGTCTCTCAGAACTTACCGTTTCTTGCCACGTCTTGCGGTTCTGAATCCTCCCTGATGACAGGAGGTCTCCGCTCCTGCCGGAGGTGGTCGTTCCCATGTTTCAGCACCACTTGTCGCGCGCTCAGTCTCGCCAGCAAGAAGGATGTGCGACAACAGGATTCATCCACAGGCATTTAATGCGGGTTCGATTTGCAGATGCGGAAAAAAACCCCGAAGCCCCAAACCACTGCTGCTTATATGCGCTCTATGGGGACGTGATGTGCATTGATTAGTGTGTTCACCAGAAACCTTATTAGCATACTCCAGGGTGGAGTTATGACTAGGTCATCTAAACAGTGCGCATGCTCTAAGTGGTTGTTTACCACATAATTGGGCCACCGCCCTGACTGACCGGCGCAATCTTGTAATGGCTGTGAAAGCTGCGGCTTTCCACATAAAACCAGCGTCTGGACCAAGAGCACGGTGCCCCACAGAACTGTGCCCATTGAACAGTCAATATTTCCTGGACTCTCAAAAGATCTGAGCTGACACCAACCCTCCCATATCCTTGCAGCCCCCAAAGATTGTATTTCGCAGGATGGCACCGGATCTGCAGCTCGTGGAGAGGGACATATCTGATCAGAGAACCCAGGGCAGAACAAGGAGGAGGAGGGGAGAATGGAGCACATCCTGGCCCAATACACCTTGAGGATGATGTTCCCAATCAGAGAAGCCAGTCCACAGAGAAGACCACACAGGCAGCCCCACGATGAGAAACGTCCCTCAAAGACCCATAGCCCTAGAGGGGACAACACTGGACACACAGTGTGGGAACTGCGCCCGAACTGATCCTGCCACATCGAGGCATGACACTAAGAGAGTGCAGCGGAAGAGAAAGAAAACGGAGCATCAAAGTCCCGGGGAATGCTAAAGGTGGACTTTGTGGTCAGGGCTCGGTGCCCCAAAAGACTAGACTGGAAAACACTCCTAAAGTTCACCACACAGTCCTTTTTCTTTTCTTTCTTGGTTAGTGTTGTTTTCGTCTAGTGTCATTGGATTTTGGTTGGGTTTTGTTTTCATTTTTGTTTGTTTTTTTTCTTTTTGTTGCTTGGTTTTGCTCAGTCTTGTTTTGTGCATGTTATTAGCTTTACAGGTGTGTCTAATTAAGAGAGGCTGGATGAACAATCTGGAGGAGTAAACATGTGACCGGCCCTTTCCATAGGGCAAGGGAGTGAGCACGGTGGGGGGAAAGGAAGTAGTGTCATGAAACCCAGAGACAAGGGAACAACAAGTGATGGAAATCGGTGGTGAGGGGGGATGTAGGAGGCCTGGTAGGGCGTGATCAAGGGTAATGTAACCAAGAGGAATTACTGAAACCCAAAGGAAGACTGAGCATAGCAGTGGGCACAAGAGGAAAATCAAAGGGTATAGAAGAGTGAGCTGGGAAGCAAGGGCCAGTTATACACGTCCACATAAAGGCATGTACATATATTTACAAAGGGGCATGGGGAAATAGATCTATGTCCATATGTTTATAGATTTAGTATTAAGGTAGCAGATGGACATAGGGCCTCCGCTCAAGGACTCCCTCATTGCGAGAACACTGTTTTATTAAATTGGCATTCTACGATGCTCACCTTCCCTACACGATCACTGACCACAGAGTGGCTGCATAAGCAAATGTGGTGAAGAAAGCCGATAGTGTCCAGCTACCAAATGATATAGCGTGTGGGGTCTTAAAGGCTTGAAGGTAAAGAAGCAGCCATCTGGCTCAGAAGCAACAGAGCCCACATGGAGGAAGGATACCAGCCTGTGTGATCACAAATTTGCAAAGGGATAAGGCAACAGGCATCATGAGAACAAAAAAATCTTATCATGGAGAATGAGAGGGGACTGCCGGGTATAGACCCAAAACCTATTTGCAGTGCACTGGACATCCCCTTACAGAAGGAGCTCAGAGAGGAGATTAAACAATACAGGGTATGAGACAGCAAAGATGAAACACAACTTTCCTCTAGTTCTTAATGCTTCCTCTTGCCCCACTATCATGATTCCAGTTCTACCATACTAATCTGGCCAAACTAGAGAAGGTATTCTAGTACCGATAGGAATTTCAAACACGGGGAATCCAGGGTGGATGGGCCCTTTAGGACCAGTGTTATGAGAGGAGATACTGGGAGGGTGGAGGAAGGGCAGGATGGAAAGTGGGAACCGATTACAAGGATCTTCATTGACCTCAAAAGAAAGGTGGGTGAAGATATGACAAATGAATTAGTACATTTCCAAGGATTGATGAGGGATGGGTGGCGGGCATTGAGGGGGGGGGGAAATGAGGAGCTTAGGCCAGGGGCTTGGGTGGAGAGTGGAGATTTTGAGAATAATGAGGGCAATTAATGTACAGATGTGTTTCAAAAAGCTGATGTATATATGGATTGTGGTTAGTGTTGTAGGAGCCCCTAATGAAAAGATCATAAAAGAAACAAAAATAATCTTGGCAGAGGGCTCATGCAAGGATGATCTCAGGCTGGATTACACCAGTCAAAACAACTACTGGAGTCGCCTCACCCTGTGTCTATTCCTGAGTCAGGCATGAAGCTTAGGGCCCACAGCCCCAGCAGCTAGCCAGTGAGGGAGGTGGATCACTGAGGCCATTCCACAGGGGGAATGGTCCTCTGTCCTGCAGGGCCCACCCTCCTATGTAAGCGTGCTGTCTGGGGTACGGCTTACATGGAGTCCACTCCATGGGAGCTCTACTGCTCATGGGGGATTGGCAGGAAGCCTCTGCTCATGCCACACACCAACAACAAGCTGGAGGATCTCCGTGAACAAAGCCTGAGGCAGACAGCAAGCCCACTAACTGGTTCTGTAAGAGATACAATCAGCATCCAGAAACCTGCAACTGGGAGTAAGAGGCAGCATAACTTGGTCCCAGCCCCTCCCACTCTAATCTACAAGGAGTGATATTGCAAAGCAGAGGGTTTTCAGAAAGCACTGCCAGGACTGTGGAATGAGCAGCCTCATTTGTGGACATGGATACTCTGTGATCCAGACGTACTACCTCCTCCCTTCCAGTCAGCTGAGACAAAAACCCTTGCAAGCAGAAAGCCATGCATCTGAACAGTACCCACCAGCCACTCATGTGCAGCCCTGCTGCCTACAAAGAGCCTTTCTGAGTGAGAGAGAAATCATGCAGAAGCCTGTTCTGTCACTCAAGTGAGTATTATGAGCGTTAGGGAGGCATGGTGGGCAAGTCTGGCCGACCCCAATGGCTGAATTGAATTTACATGGCCTAGGTTGGTCAATCCAGGTACAGGACCTACCCAGGTGTACCTCCCCTTCATGGCCAGAAACCTGGACCTCTGAGCATGCACAGGGTGGCTCTCCTAACTGGGCCCTTATCTTGGCCCTATGGGCATGCATAATGGATGCCCCAGTCCCTAGGATAGCTACCTAACATTTGCCCCCCTGAAGAGATATGGACCCAAATCTTTGGGGTACTGGGCGAAGACATCTCTAGCTACTTCCTGCTGGCAAAAGGGGCGAGGTGGGGCTTTGGGTCCATACCCTTCCTACACTGCTGGGAGGGGTTGTCCATTGAGGGCAACTTTATCCAGGATGGATAAGGTTGAGGTGGTCCAGGAGATGGTAGTCGTGGACCTGGCACACTTGGTTCGGAAGCTTTAGTCACCCGATAACTTCTGGGAAAAACAAACAGTCTAAAAGGTAAACAGTTTGACTACGACAAGGCTAAGCTTGTGAGTTGACAGTGGCCTTGAAATTAGGTGAGTGTCAAAAGGAAACAAAAAAAATCTTAGGAATACCAGACATGTGTGTTTGTTCATTGGAAGTACAGGAAGAGGGATAAAAGCATTCACACTTTCCCCTAGGAGGGCACAGGTTTGGGCACTACTAGGTGCAGTGGGATCACAGATTCATTTATGATGCTAAGGTCTTGGACCCGCTGATAAGACCCATCCTTCTTTTTAACCCTATAACGCTTCAATTTTAATTTTGGGAAAAAATTATTTTCTTTTTGTTGTGGACTTTCATAGTTATAAATATATATATATATATATATGAATATATACATTTTTTAAATGTTATGAAAACATCATGCTCTGTGTTATAGAGTTAAACAGAAATAATGGGGAAGTACAGGAGGAGTCAAAAGTGACCAAAATAGAGTAACTGCCTAAGTCATTTTGAATTTTCTTGGGTTCAATTGGAGTAAAGGCTTGTAAATTACCCGGTGTCCAAATTCCCATGGTGCCTCCTACAACGGGTAGAATGTTCAGGGATGTTTCAGGGCTGGGAGATTAGTAACCCCTAAGTCCAGGATACTTTAGGGCAGGGGTCCTGAAACTGTTTACCCAGGGGGCCAGTTCACTGTACCTCAGGCCATTGGAGGGACAGAGTATAGTTTAAAAAAAAAACAAAAATTACGAACAAATTCATGTACACACTGCAGATCTTGCTTTGAAGTTCAAAAAAAAAAATAAATGGGGCACATACACCCAGTAGCAAGGATCAATGTCCTCGGCTGTCTGCATGTGGCCCACAGGTTGTAGTTGATGACCCCTGCTCTATGCGTTCACCAAGAAGATGTGGTTTCAACCCAAAAGCTTGGAGACTATACAATTTGTTTAAAAGTGATGGGGTAAAAGGAGTCCCTGATTGACCCACGCAAGACTAGTTTTCCCATGCCCTATTACTAAGAGTTCATAGTTATGGTTAAGGGGAACCAGGACATCCTGATGTGATCCCTTTAATTCAAGTGTGGGCTGACATTGCCACTAAGAAGCCTGCAAATATAAAAGACTTACTCCCTCTCTCAAAGAAATGGTCCTTGTTTCCAAAGTTTCAGGAAACATGGCAGGACCCGAAAAACAAACGGTCCAAGTTCCCAAACCACAAAGGTGGAGGCCATTCCTCCCCGTAACCCTCCCCCAATCCCTCCCCCTCCCCTTCACTTGCCCTCCCCTTCCCCTCCTGATCTCTCTTCTCTAATCGGCTTTATCCCATTTTGCAGGAGAACTCTGGGAGACAGAGAGCTGGCTTCAGACCCCTTGGTTCCACCCCCGCCCTATAAGGTTTTTAAGGGCCAGAAATAGAAAACTTCTAACAGGAACTTATTGAGTCACTCCCTCCCCCACCGGCCCCCCAACCTCACCCCCAACCCGAACCAGCAGCCCCCCACATACACTAGTACTTGTATGCCTTCCATACTCATCAGCCCACCTGGAATGACTGCCAGCAACTTCTCCACGTGCTGTCCACAACAGAGGAATGGTAGCCCTTCCAGGCAGAGGCCCAGGAAGCAGTGAGTGAACCTGATGGTAAGCGAGAGGGCACTCCCCACTTGACAGAATCTGTTTTGGCCACTACACGAACAATGTGGGATCTCAATTCCTAGCAAGGCCCAGAGGGCTTTACCAGGTATCACCAGTTGCTCTTACATGACCCTCTGCGGAAGAGCTAGGAAACCTATGAATTTATCTAAGGTCAGTCAGAATTTTCAGGCTCTTATAAGAGAATGTCCGCCTATGTTTCTAGAGTGGCTGATGGAAGCCTACAGGCTTTATACCCCTAACGGCCTGGAGGTCCCGAGAACAGGAGGGCAATAAGTATTGCCTTTATTACTCAGTCAGTCTGCCTCAGACATGACAAAGAAGTGGGAAGGGTTTGAAGGGAAAAATCTTAGCGATTTGGTACAAGTGGCTCATTGAGTGTATAACAACAGAGATGACCCTAACACGACAGAGACAAAGAAACTAGCTAAAATACTAGTAATTGCCATGAGAGACCTTAGAGACTCAGCAAAAGGAGAGCATGGCCCACTCACGGAGAGACTAACCAGTGGGCACCGCCAAGCCATGGGGAAGGATCAATGTGCCTACTGCAGGAAAGAAGGACACTGGAAAAATCAGTGCCTTGAAAACCCCAGGAGAGGTGCACGACCCTCCACTAGAGTGGACAGGCCTCAACTGCACCTAGAAAGACCCAAGCAAGAGAAAATAATGCTTGAAGAAGCTGAATGAAGGGGTCAGGGCTCTGTTTCACTTCGCCGCCAAAAGCCCAGGCAAACTGTCCATGTAGGAGGCCAGCCAGTAAATTCCTTGGTGGACACAGGCGCCAACATCTCAGGTTCAGAAAGGAATACGGGCACATTTTCAAAAAGAAAGATGTGAATTACTGTGAGCCTATGATTCCTTCCACAGATAACTCACACCAGAAGGTTTGCATGGAGGGTAGGTTGGTTTCCAAAGACGACAAGATAACAAATGTCGATCTGCCCTTTACCCAGTTAGCCACCTGGTTATGATGGCACTGGCTCCTGGCTCAGCTGCTGAGCCAGTGAAGCATTAATAGCAGGAGAAGACTAGGTGGCCGGTGGACATCAACGGAAGGACCAAATCTCCACAGTGGGCTTCCTGTTTCAATATGGAGCCACGTATGTCACCTGCTGGACTCCATCTTTATCCTGAGCTCATAATTACCACCCCAGGTCTAGAATGCAGCGCAGGTACACACTATATGAAACAGTGTCTGATTAACCCCTCTCGATAACTTGCTGATATGGGAGTCTGGATAATCCAGTACATTTACTTTCCAGATGAGAAAACTCACTCAAAAACACACAGGAGTTGACCCAGAGACACACAACTGGTTAACAACAAAGTCATATTCACAACCAGCATCTGGACCAAGAGCACGGTGCCCCACAGAACTGTGCCCATCGAGCAGTCAATAGCTCCTGGACTCTCAAAAGATCTGAGCTGACACCCACCCACACCCACATCCTTGCAGCCCCCGAAGATTGTATTTCACAGGATGGCACCGGATCTGCAGCTCGCGGAGAGGGACATATCTGATCAGAGAACACAGGGCAGAACAAGGGGGAGGAGGGGAGAATGGAGTACATCCTGGCCCAATACACCATGAGGATTATGTTCCCAATCAGAGAAGCCAGTCCACAGAGAAGATCACATGGGCAGCCCCACGATGAGAAACGTCCCTCAAAGACCTACAGCCCTAGAGGGGACAACACTGGACACACAGTGTGGGAACTGCGCCCGAACTGATCCTGCCACATCGAGGCATGACACTAAGAGAGTGCAGCGGAAGAGAAAGGAAACGGAGCATCAAAGTCCCCGGGGAATGCCAAAGGTGGACTTTGTGGTCAGGGCTCGGTGCCCCAACAGACTGGACTGGAAAACACTCCTAAAGTTCACCACACAGTCCTTGTACTTTTCTTTCTTGGTTAGTGTTGTTTTCTTCTAGTGTCATTGGATTTTGGTTGGGTTTTGTTTTCATTTTTCTTTGTTTTTTTTTTCTTTTTGCTGCTTGGTTTTGATCAGTCTTGTTTTGTGCATGTTATTACCTTCACAGATCTGTCTAATTAAGAGAGGCTGGATGAAGAATCTGGAGGAGTAAACATGTGACCGGACCTTTCCATTGGGCATGGGAGTGAGCACGGTGGGGGGAAAGGAAGTAGTGTCAAGAAACCCAGAGACAAGGGAACAACAAGTGATGGAAATCGGTGGTGAAGGGGATGTAGGAGGCCTGGTAGGGCGTGATCAAGGGTAATGAAACCAAGAGGAATTACTGAAACACAAAGGAAGACTGAGCATGACAGTGGGCACAAGAGGAAAATCAAAGGGTATAGAAGAGTGAGCTGGGAAGCAAGGGCCAGTTATAGACGTCTAAATAAAAGTATGTACATATATTTACAAAGGGGCATGGGGAAATAGATCTATGTCCATATGTTTATAGATTTAGTATTAAGGTAGCAGAAGGACATAGGCCTCCGCTCATGGACTCCCTCATTGCAAGAACACTCTTCAATTAAATTGGCATTCTATGATGCTCACCTTCCCTACACGATCACTGAACACAAAGCGGCTTAATAAGCAAATGTGGTGAAGAAAGCCGATGGTGTCCAGCTACCTAAAAATATAGCGTGTGTGGTCTTAAAGGCTTGAAGGTAAAGAAGCAGCCATCTGGCTCAGAAGCAACAAAGCCCACATGGAGGAAGCATACCAGCCTGTATGATCACAAAGTTTCAAAAGGATAAGGCAACAGGCATCATGAGAATAAAAAAAACCTTATCATGGAGAATGAGAGGGGAATGCCGGGTATTGACCCAAAACTTATTTGCAGTGCACTCACATCCACTTACAGAAGGATCTCACAAAGGAGATTAAAGAATACAGGGTATGAGACAGCAAAGATGAAACACAACTTTCTTCTAGTTCTTAATGCTTCCTCTTGCCCCACTATCATGATCCCAGTTCTACCATACAAATCTGGCCAAACTAGGGAAGGTATTCTAGAACAGATAGGAGTTTCAAACATGGGGAATCCAGGGTGGAAGGGCGCTTTAGGACCAGTGTTATGAGTGGAGATAGTGGGAGGGTGGAGGAAGGGCAGGATGGAAAGTGGGAACTGATTACAAGGATCTTCACTGACCTCAAAAGAAAGGTGGGTGAAGATATGACAAAAGAATTAGTACAATTCCAAGGATTGATGAGGGATGGGTGGCGGGCATTGAGGGGGGAAAAATGAGGAGCTGAGGCCAGGGGCTTGGGTGGAGAGTGGATATTTTGAGAATAATGAGGGCAATTAATGTACAGATGTGCTTCAAACAACTGATGTATATATTGATTGTGGTTAGTGTTGTAGGAACCCTTCATAAAAGGATCATAAAAGAAACAAAAATAATCTGGGCAGAGGGCTCATGCAATGATGATCTCAGGCTGGATTAGACCAGTCAAAACAACTACTGGAGTCGCCTCACCCTGTGTCTATTCCTGAGTCAGGCATGAAGCTTAGGGCCCACAGCCCCAGCAGCTGGCCAGTGAGGGAGGTGGGTCTCTGAGGCCATTCCACAGGGGGAATGGTCCTCTGTCCTGCAGGGCCCACCCTCCTTTGTAAGTGTGCTGTCTGGGGCACGGCTTTCATAGAATCCACACCATGGGAAGACTACGACTCATGGGGGATTTAAAGGAAGCCTCTGCTCAGGCGCACACACCACCAACTAGCTGGAGGATCTCCGTGAACAAAGCCTGAGGCAGACAACAAGCCCACTAACTGATGCTGTAAGAGATACAATCAGCATCCAGAAACCTGCAAGTCGGAGTAAGAGGCAGCATACTTTGGTCCCTGTCCCTCCCACTCTAATCTACAAGGAGTGACATTGCAAAGCAGAGGGTATTCATAAAGCACTGCCAGGACTGTGGAATGAGCAGCCTCATTTGTGGACATGGATACTCTGTGATCCAGACGTACTACCTCCTCCCTTACAGTCAGCTGAGACAAAAACCCTTGCAAGCAGAAAGCCATGCATTTGAACAGTATCCACCAGCCACTCATGTGCAGCCCTGCTGCCTCCAAAGAGCCTTCCTGAGTGAGAGAGAAATCACACAGAAGCCTGGTCTGTCACTCAAGTGAGTTTTATGAGCGTTAGGGAGGCGTTGTGGGCAAGTCCAGCCGACCCCAGTGGCTGAATTGAATTTACATGGCCTAGGTTGGTCACTCCAGGAACAGGACCCACCCAGGTGTACCTCCCCTTCATGGCCAGAAGCCTGGACCTCTGAGCATGCACAGGGTGCCTCTCCTAACTGGGCTCTTATCTTGGCCCTATGGGCATGCATAACGGATGCCCCAGTCCCTAGGATAGCTACCTAACATTTGCCCCCCTGAAGACATATGGACCCAAATCTTTGGGGTACTGGGAGACGACATCACTAGCTACTTCCTGCTGGCAAATGGGGCGAAGTGGGGCTTTGGGTTCATACCCTTCCTACACTGCTGGGAGGGGTTGTTCATTGAGGGCAACTTTATCCCGGATGGATAAGGTTGAGGTGGTGCAGGAGATGGTGGTCGTGGACATGGAACACATGGTTCAGAAGCTTTAGTCACACGATAACTTCTGGGAAAAACAAATGGACTAAAAGTGAACAGTTTGACTTCGACAAGGCTATGCTTGTGAGGTGGCAGTGGCCTTGAAATTAGGTGAGTGTCACAGGAAACAAAAAAAATCTTAGGATTACCAGACATGTGTGTTTGTTCATTGGAAATACAGGAAGAGGGATAAAAGCATTCACACTTTCCCCTAGGAGGGCACAGGTTTGGCCACTACTAGGTGCAGTGGGATCACTGATTCATTTATGATGCTAAGGTCTTGGACCCGCTGATAAGACCCATCATTATTTTTAAAACTATAACACTTCAATTTTAATTTTGGGAAAAAATTATTTTTTTTTGTTGTGGACTTTCATAGTTATAAATATATATATTAATATATACATTTTTTAATGTTATGAAAACATCATGCTCCGCATTATAGAGTTAAATGGAAATAATGGGCTAGTACAAGAGGAGTCAAAAGTGACCAAAATAGAGTAACTGCCTAAGTCATTTTGAATTTTCTTGGGATCAATTGGAGTAAAAGCTTGTAAATTACCCGGGGTCCAAATTCACATGGTGCCTCCTACAACAGGTAGAATGTTCAGGGATGTTTCAGGGCTGGGAGATTAGTAACCCCTAAGTCCAGGATACCTTAGGGCAGGGGTCCTGAAACTGTTTACTCAGGGGGCCAGTTTACTGTACCTCAGGCTATTGGAGGAGCAGACTATAGTTAAAAAAAACAACAAAAATTATGAAAAAATTCATGTGCACCATGCACTTCTTGATTTGAAGTTCAAAATTAAATAAATGGGGCACGTACACCCGGCAGAAAGGATCATTGTCCTCGGCTGTCTGCATGTGGCCCATAGGCTGTAGTTTGAGGACCCATGCTCTAGGCGGTCACCAAGAGGATGTGGTTTCAACCCAATAGCTTAGAAACACTACAAGTTGTTTAAAAGTAATGGGGCAGAAGGAGTCCCTGATTGACCCACGCAAGACGAGTTTTCCCATGCCGTATTACTAAGAGTTCATAGTTATGGTTAAGGGGAACCAGGACATCCCGATCTGATCCCTTTAACTCAAGTGTGGGCTGACATTGCCACGAAGAAGCCTGCAAATATAAAAGACTTACTCCCTCCCTCAAAGAAAGGGTCCTTGTTTCCAAGGTTTCAGGAAACATGTCAGGATCGGAAATACAAACGGTCCAAGTTCCCAAAGCCACATAGGTGGAGGCCATCCCTCCCCCACCCCCTCCCGCACCACCTCCCTCTCCCCCACCTTCCCCTCCCATCCCCTCCCGATTTCTCTCCCCTAATCGGCTTTATCACAGTTTGCAGGAAAACTCTGGGATTGGGAGAGCTGGCTTCAGACCCTTTGGTTCCAACCCCGCCCTATAAGTTTTCTACGGTCCAGAAATAGAAAACTTCTAACAGGCCCTTATTGAGTCACTCCCTCCCCCACCGCCCCCCCCAACCTCACCCCCACCCCCAACCAGCTGCCTCCCACACAAACTAGTACTGGTATGTCTTCCATACTCATCAGTCCACCTGGAATGATTGCCAGCAACTTCTCCAGGTGCTGATCACCACGGAGGAAGGGTAGCCCTTCCAGACAGAGGCCCAGTAAGCAGTCAGTGAACCTGGTGGTCAGCGAGCGGGCACTCCCCACTTGAGAGAAACTCTTTTGGCCACTACACGATCAATGTGGGATCTCAATTCCTAGCAAGGCCCAGAGGGCTTTACCAGGTATCACCCGTTGCTCTTACACGACCCTCTGCGGAAGAACTAGGAAACCTATGACTGTATCTAAGGTCAGTGAGAGTTTTCAGGCTCTTATAAGAGAATGTCCGCCTGCCTTTCTAGAGTAGCTGATGTAAGACTAAGGGCTTTATACCCCTAACGGCTCCGAGAACCGGAGGGCAAAAAGTATTGCCTTTATTACTCAGTCAGTCTGCCTCAGACATGAAAAAGAAGTTGGAAGGGTTTAAACGGAAAAATCTTAGTGATTTGGTTCAAGTGGCTCATTGAGTGTATAACAACAGAGATGACCCTAGCACGACAGAGACAAAGAAACTAGCTAAAATACTAGTAATTGCCATGAGAGACCCCAGAGACTCAGGAAAAGGAGAGCATGGCCCACTCATGGAGAGACTAACCTGTGGGCACCGCCAAGCCATGGGGAAGGATCAATGTGCGTACTGCAGGAAAGAAGGACACTGGAAAAATCAGTGCCTTGAAAACCCCAGGAAAGGTGCACGACCCTCCACTAGAGTGGACGGGTCTCATCTGCACCTAGAAAGACCCAAGCAAGAGACAATAATGCTTGAAGAAGCTGAATGAAGGGGTCAGAGCTCTTTTTCCCTTCGCCACCATGAGCCCAGGCTAATTCTCCATGTAGGAGGCCAGCCAGTAAATTTCTTGGTGGACAGAGGGGCCACCTTCTTAGGTTCAGAAAGGAATACGGGCACATTTTCAAAGAAAAAAAATGTGAATTACTGTGAGCCTATGATTCCTTTCACAGATAACTCAAACCAGAAAGTTTGCATGGATGTTAGGTGGGCTTCACAAGACAACAAGATAACAAATATCTATCTGCCCTTTGTCCCAGTTAGCCACCTGGTTATGATGGCACTGGCTCCTGGCTCAGCTGCTGAGCCAGTGAAGCAGTTATAGCAGGAGAAGACTAGGTGGCCGGTGGCCATCAACGGAAGGAACAAATCTCCACAGTGGGCTTCCTGTTTCAATATGGAGCCACGTATGTCACCTGCGGGACACCATCTCTTTCCTGAGCTCATAATTGCCACCCCAGGTCTAGAATGCAGCGCGCAGGTACACACTATATGAAACAGTCTCTGATTAACCCCTCTCGATGACTTGCTGACATGGGAATCTGGATAATCCAGTACATTTACTTTCCAGATGAGAAAACTCACTCAAAAACACACAGGATTTGGGCCAGAGACACACAATTGGTTAACAACATAATCATATTCACAACCAGCGTCTGGACCAAGAGCCCGGTGCCTCAAAGATCTGTGCCCATCGAGCAGTCAATATCTCCTGGACTCTCAAAAGATCTGAGCTGACACCCACCCCCCCCACCTCCTTGCAGCCCCCAAAGATTGTATTTCATAGGATGGCACCGGATCTGCAGCTCGCGGAGAGGGACATATCTGATCAGAGAACACAGGGCAGAACAAGGGGGAGGAGGGGAGAATGGAGCACATCCTGGCCCAATACACCTTGAGGATGATGTTCCCAATCAGAGAAGCCAGTCCACAGAGAAGACCACATGGGCAGCCCCACAATGAGAAACGTCCCTCAAAGACCCATAGCCCTAGAGGGGACAACACTGGACACACAATGTGGGAACTGCGCCCGAACTGATCCTGCCACATCGAGGCATGACACTAAGAGAGTGCAGCAGAAGAGAAAGAAAACGGAGCATCAAAGTCCCCGGGGAATGCCAAAGGTGGACTTTGTGGTCAGGGCTCGGTGCCCCAACAGACAGGACTGGAAAACACTCCTAAAGTTCACCACACAGTCCTTTTTCTTTTCTTTCTTGGTTAGTGTTGTTTTCCTTTAGTGTCATTGGATTTTGGTTGGGATTTGTTTCCATTTTTCTTTGTTTTTTTTTTTCTTTTTGCTGCTTGCTTTTGCTCCGTCTTGTTTTGTGCATGTTATTACCTTTACAGGTCTGTCTAATTAAGAGAGGCTGGATGAAGAATCTGGAGGAGTAAACATGTGACTGGCCCTTTCAATTGGGCATGGGAGTGAGCACGGTGGGAGGAAAGGAAATGGTGTCAAGAAACCCAGAGACAAGGGAACAACAAGTGATGTAAATCGGTGGTGAGGGGGATGTAGGAGGCCTGGAAGGGCATGATCAAGGGTAATGTAACCAAGAGTAATTATTGAAACCCAAAGGAAGACTGAGCATGGCAGTGGGCACAAGAGGAAAACAAAAGTGTTTAGAAGAGTGAGTAGGGCAGCAAGTCCCCTTATAGACGTCTAAATAAAGGCATGTACATATACTTACAAAGGGGCATCAGGAAATAGATCTATGTCCATATGTTTATAGATTTAGTATTAAGGTAGCAGATGGACATAGGGCCTCCGCTCAAGGACTCCCTTATTGCAAGAACACTGTTCTATTAAATTGGCATTCTACGATGCTCACCTTCCCTACACGATCACTGACCACAAAGCGGCTTAATAAGCAGATGTGGTGAAGAAAGCCGATGGTGTCCAGCTACCAAAAGATATAGCGTGTGGGGTCTTAAAGGCTTGAAGGTAAAGAAGCAGCCATCTGGCTCAGAGCAACAGAGCCCACATGGATGAAGCATACCAGCCTGTGTGATCACAAATTTTCAAAGGGATAAGGCAACAGGCATCATGAGAACAAAAAAATCTTATCATGGAGAATGAGAGGGCACTGCCGGGTATAGACCCAAAACCTATTTGCAGCGCACTGGATATCCCCTTACAGAAGGATCTCAGAGAGGAGATTAAAGAATACAGGGTATGAGACAGCAAAGATGAAACACAACGTTCCTCCAGTTCTTAATGCTTCCTCTTGCCCCACTATCATGATCCCAGTTCTACCATACTAATCTGGCCAAACTAGAGAAGGTATTCTAGTACCGATAGGAATTTCAAACACGGAGAATCCAGGGTGGATGGGCTCTTTAGGACCAGTGTTATTAGTGGAGATACTGGGAGGGTGGAGGAAGGGCAGGATGGAAAGTAGGAACCGATTACAAGGATCTTCATTGACCTCAAAAGAAAGGTGGGTGAAGATATGACAAAAGAATTAGTCCATTTCCAAGGATTGATGAGGGATGGATGGCGGGCATTGAGGGGGAAAAAATGAGGAACTGAGGCCAGGGGCTTGGGTGGAGAGTGGAGATATTGAGAATAATGAGGGCAATTAATGTACAGATGTGCTTCAAACAGCTGATGTATATATGGATTGTGGTTAGTGTTGTAGGAGCCACTAATGAAAAGATCATAAAAAAAAAATCTGTGCAGAGGGCTCATGCAAGGATGATCTCAGGCTGGATTAGACCAGTCAAAACATCTACTGGAGTCGCCTCACCCTGTGTCTATTCCTGAGTCAGGCATGAAGCTTAGGGCACACAGCCCCAGCAGCTGGCCAGTCAGGGAGGTTTGCCTCTGAGGCTTTCCACAGGGGGAATGGTCGTCTGTCCTGCAGGGCCCACCCTCCTTTGTAAGCGTGATGTCTGGGGCACGGCTTTCATGGAGTCCACACCATGGGAGCTCTACTACTCATGGGGTATTGGCAGGAAGCCTCTGCCCATGTGCACACACCACCAACTAGCTGGAGGATCTCCGTGAACAAAGCCTGAGGCAGACAACAAGCCCACTAACTGATGCTGTAAGAGATACAATCAGCATCCAGAAACCTGCAACTGGGAGTAAGAGGCAGCATACTTTGGTCCCAGCTCCTCCCACTCTAACCTACAAGGAGTGACATTGCAAAGCAGAGGGTTTTCATAAAGCACTTCCAGGACTGTGGAATGAGCAGCCTCGCTTGTGGACATGGATACTCTCTGATCCAGACGTACTACCTCCTCCCTTCCAGCCAGCTGAGACAAAAACCCTTGAAAGCAGAAAGCCATGCATCTGAACAGTATCCATGAGCCACTCATGTGCAGACCTGCTGACTCCAAAGAGCCTTCCTGAGTGAGAGAGAAATCACGCAGAAGCCTGGTCTGTCACTCAAGTGAGTTTTATGAGCGTTAGGGAGGCGTGGTGGGCATGTCTGGCCAACCCCAGTGGCTGAATTGAATTTACATGTCCTAGGTTAGTCACTCCAGGTACAGGACCCACCCAGGTGTACCTCCCCTTCATGGCCAAAAACCTGGACCTCTGAGCATGCACAGAGTGCCTCTCCTAACTGGGCTCTAATCTTGGCCCTATGGCCATGCATAACGGATGCCCCAGTCCCTAGGATAGCTACCTCAATTTGCCCACCTGAAGAGGTATGGACCCAAAACATTGGGGTAGTGGGCGACGACATCTCTAGCTACTTCCTGCTGGCATAAGGGGCGAAGTGGGGCTTTGGGTCCATACCCTTCCTACACTGCTGGGAGGGGTTGTCCATTGAGGGCAACTTTATCCAGGATGGATAAGGTTGAGGTGGTCCAGGAGATGGTAGTCGTGGACCTGGCGCACTTGGTTCAGAAGTTTTAGTCACCCGATAACTTTTGGGAAAAACAAACTGTCAAAAAGGTGAACAGTTTGACTACGACAAGGCTAAGCTTGTGAGGTGGCAGTAGCTTGAAATTAGGTGAGTGTCACAGGAAACAAAAAAAATCTTAGGATTACCAGGCATGTGTGTTTGTTCATTGGAAGTACAGGAAGAGGGATAAAAGCATTCACACTTTCCCCTAGGAGGGCACAAGTTTGGCCACTACTAGGTGCAGTGGGATCACTGATTCATTTATGATGCTAAGGTCTTGGACCCGCTGATAAGACCCATCATTATTTTTAACCCTATAACACTTCAATTTTAATTTTGGGAAAAATTATTTTATTTTTGTTGTGGACTTTCATAGTTACAAATATATATATGAATATATACATTTTTTAATGTTATGAAAACATCATGCTCCGCATTATAGAGTTAAATGGAAATAATGGGCTAGTACAGGAGGAGTCAAAAGTGACCATAATAGAGTAACTGCCTAAGTCATTTTGAATTTTCTTGGGATCAATTGGAGTAAAGGCTTGTAAATTACCCGGGGTCCAAATTCACATGGTGCCTCCTACAACAGGTAGAATGTTCAGGGATGTTTCAGGGCTGGGAGATTAGTAACCCCTAAGTCCAGGATACCTTAGGGCAGGGGTCCTGAAACTGTTTAACCAGGGCGCCAGTTTACTGTACCTCAGGCTATTGGAGGGGCAGACTATAGTTAAAAAAAAACAACAAAAATTATGAAAAAATTCATGTGCACCATGCACATCTTGATTTGAAGTTCAAAAAAAAAAAAAAATGGGGCACATACACCCAGCAAAAAGGCTCAATGTCCTCGGCTGTCTGCATGTGGCCCATAGGCTGTAGTTTGAGGACCCATGCTCTAGGCGGTCACCAAGAGGATGTGGTTTTAACCCAATAGCTTGGAGACACTACAATTTGTTTAAAAGTAATGGGGCAGAAGGAGTCGCTGATTGACCCACGCAAGACTAGTTTTCCCATCCCCTATTACTAAGAGTTCATAGTTATGGTTAAGGGGAACCAGGACATCCCGATCTGATCCCTTTAATTCAAGTGTGGGCTGACATTGCCACGAAGAAGCCTGCAAATATAAGACTTACTCCCTCCCTCAAAGAAAGGGTCCTTGTTTCCAAGGTCTCACGAAACATGGCAGGACCGGAAAAACAAACGGTCCAAGTTCCCAAAACCACATAGGTGGAGGCCATCCCTCCCCAACCCCCTCCCCCACCACCTCCCTCTCCCCCATCTTCCACTACCCTCCCCTCCCGATCTCTCTCCCCTAATCGGCTTTATCCCATTTTGCAGAACTCTGGGAGTGGGAGAGCTGGCTTCAGACCCTTTGGTTCCAATCCCGCCCTATAAGTTTTCTAGGGTCCAGAAATAGAAAACTTCTAACAGGCCCTTATTGAGTCACTCCCTCCCCCACCGCCCCCACCAACCTCACCCCCACCCCCAACCAGCAGCCCCCTACACACACTAGTACTGGTATGTCTTCCATACTCATCAGCCCACCTGTATAATTGCCAGCAACTTCTCCAGGTGCTGTTCACCACGGAGGAAGGGTAGCCCTTCCAGACAGAGGCCCAGTAAGCAGTCAGTGAACCTGGTGGTCAGCGAGCGGGCACTCCCCACTTGAGAGAAACTCTTTTGGCCACTACACGATCAATGTGGGATCTCAATTCCTAGCAAGGCCCAGAGGGCTTTACCAGGTATCACCCTTTGCTCTTACACGACCCTCTGCGGAAGAACTAGGAAACCTATGACTGTATCTAAGGTCAGTGAGAATTTTCAGGCTCTTATAAGAGTATGTCCGCCTGCCTTTCTAGAGTAGCTGATGTAAGACTAAGGGCTTTATACCCCTAACGGCTCCGAGAACCGGAGGGCAATAAGTATTGCCTTTATTACTCAGTCAGTCTGCCTCAGACATGAAAAAGAAGTTGGAAGGGTTTAAACGGAAAAATCTTAGTGATTTGGTTCAAGTGGCTCATTGAGTGTATAACAACAGAGATGACCCTAGCACGACAGAGACAAAGAAACTAGCTAAAATACTAGTAATTGCCATGAGAGACCCCAGAGACTCAGGAAAAGGAGAGCATGGCCCACTCATGGAGAGACTAACCTGTGGGCACCGCCAAGCCATGGGGAAGAATCAATGTGCGTACTGCAGGAAAGAAGGACACTGGAAAAATCAGTGCCTTGAAAACCCCAGGAAAGGTGCACGACCCTCCACTAGAGTGGACGGGTCTCATCTGCACCTAGAAAGACCCAAGCAAGAGACAATAATGCTTGAAGAAGCTCAATGAAGGGGTCAGGGCTCTGTTTCCCTTCGCCGCCAAAAGCCCAGGCTAACTCTCCAAGTAGGAGGCCAGGCAGTAAATTTCTTGGTGGACACAGGGGCCACCTTGTCAGGTTCAGAAAGGAATATGGGCACATTTTCAAGAAGAAAGATGTGAATTACTGTGAGCCTATGATTCCTTCCACAGATAACTCAAACCAGAAAGTTTGCATGGATGTTAGGTGGGCTTCACAAGACAACAAGATAACAAATATCTATCTGCCCTTTTTCCCAGTTAGCCACCTGGTTATGATGGCACTGGCTCCTGGCTCAGCTGCTGAGCCAGTGAAGCAGTTATAGCAGGAGAAGACTAGGTGGCCGGTGGCCATCAACAGAAGGACCAAATCTCCACAGTGGGCTTCCTGTTTCAATATGGAGCCACGTATGTCACCTGCGGGACACCATCTCTTTCCTGAGCTCATAATTGCCACCCAAGGTCTAGAATGCAGCGCGCAGGTACACACTATATGAAACAGTCTCTGATTAACCCCTCTCGATGACTTGCTGACATGGGAGTCTGGATAATCCAGTACATTTACTTTCCAGATGAGAAAACTCACTCAAAAACACACAGGATTTGGCCCAGAGACACACAATTGGTTAACAACAAAATCATATTCACAACCAGCGTCTGGACCAAGAGCCCGGTGCCTCAAAGAACTGTGCCCATCGAGCAGTCAATATCTCCTGTACTCTCAAAAGATCTGAGCTGACACCCACCCCCCCCACCTCCTTTCAGGCCCCAAAGATTGTATTTCATAGGATGGCACCGGATCTGCAGCTCGCGGAGAGGGACATATCTGATCAGAGAACACAGGGCAGAACAAGGGGGAGGAGGGGAGAATGGAGCACATCCTGGCCCAATACACCTTGAGGATGATGTTCCCAATCAGAGAAGCCAGTCCACAGAGAAGACCACATGGGCAGCCCCACGATGAGAAACGTCCCTCAAAGACCCATAGCCCTAGAGGGGACAACACTGGAGACACAGTGTGGGAACTGCGCCCGAACTGATCCTGCCACATCGAGGCATGACACTAAGAGAGTGCAGCAGAAGAGAAAGAAAACGGAGCATCAAAGTCTCCGGGGAATGCCAAAGGTGGACTTTGTGGTCAGGGCTCGGTGCCCCAACAGACAGGACTGGAAAACACTCCTAGGGTTCACCACACAGTCCTTGTTCTTTTCTTTCTTGGTTAGTGTTGTTTTCCTTTAGTGTCATTGGATTTTGGTTGGGTTTTGTTTCCATTTTTCTTTGTTTTTTTTTCTTTTTGCTGCTTGCTTTTGCTCAGTCTTGTTTTGTGCATGTTATTACCTTTACAGGTCTGTCTAATTAAGAGAGGCTGGATGAACAATCTGGAGGAGTAAACATGTGACTGGCCCTTTCCATTGGGCATGGGAGTGAGCACGGTGGGAGGAAAAGAAATGGTGTCAAGAAACCCAGAGACAAGGGAACAACAAGTGATGGAAATCGGTGGTGAGGGGGATGTAGGAGGCCTGGAAGGGCATGATCAAGGGTAATGTAACCAAGAGTAATTATTGAAACCCAAAGGAAGACTGAGCATGGCAGCGGGCACAAGAGGAAAACAAAAGTGTATAGAAGAGTGAGTAGGGCAGCAAGTCCCCTTATAGACCTCTAAATAAAGGCAGGTACATATACTTACAAAGGGGCATGGGGAATAGATCTATGTCCATATGTTTATAGATTTAGTATTAAGGTAGCAGATGGACATAGGGCCTCCGCTCAAGGACTCCCTTATTGCAAGAACACTGTTCTATTAAATTGGCATTCTACGATGCTCACCTTCCCTACACGATCACTGACCACAAAGCGGCTTAATAAGCACATGTGGTGAAGAAAGCCATTGGTGTCCAGCTACCAAAAGATATAGCGTGTGGGGTCTTAAAGGCTTGAAGGTAAAGAAGCAGCCATCTGGCTCAGAAGCAACAGAGCCCACATGGAGGAAGCATACCAGCCTGTGTGATCACAAAGTTTCAAAGGGATAAGGCAACAGGCATCATGAGAACAAAAAAATCTTATCATGGAGAATGAGAGGGCACTGCCGGGTATAGACCCAAAACCTATTTGCAGCGCACTGGATATCCCCTTACAGAAGGATCTCAGAGAGGAGATTAAAGAATACAGGGTATGAGACAGCAAAGATGAAACACAACTTTCCTCCAGTTCTTAATGCTTCCTCTTGCCCCACTATCATGATCCCAGTTCTACCACACTAATCTGGCCAAACTAGAGAAGGTATTCTAGTACCGATAGGAATTTCAAACACGGAGAATCCAGGGTGGATGGGCTCTTTAGGACCAGTGTTATGGGTGGAGATACTGGGAGGGTGGAGGAAGGGCAGGATGGAAAGTGGGAACCGATTACAAGGATCTTCATTGACCTCAAAAGAAAGGTGGGTTAAGATATGACAAAAGAATTAGTCCATTTCCAAGGATTGATGAGGGATGGATGGCGGGCATTGAGGGGGAAAAAATGAGGAGCTGAGGCCAGGGGCTAGGGTGGAGAGTGGAGATATTGAGAATAATGAGGGCAATTAATGTACAGATGTGCTTCAAACAGCTGATGTATATATGGATTGTGGTTAGTGTTGTAGGAGCCACTAATGAAAAGATCATAAAAAAAAAAATCTGTGCAGAGGGCTCATGCAAGGATGATCTCAGGCTGGATTAGACCAGTCAAAACATCTACTGGAGTCGCCTCACCCTGTGTCTATTCCTGAGTCAGGCATGAAGCTTAGGGCACACAGCCCCAGCAGCTGGCCAGTCAGGGTGGTATGCCTCTGAGGCTTTCCACAGGGGGAATAGTCGTCTGTCCTGCAGGGCCCACCCTCCTTTGTAAGCGTGATGTCTGGGGCACGGCTTTCATGGAGTCCACACCATGGGAGCTCTACTACTCATGGGGTATTGGCAGGAAGCCTCTGCCCATGTGCACACACCACCAAGTAGCTGGAGGATCTCCGTGAACAAAGCCTGAGGCAGACAACAAGCCCTCTAACTGATGCTGTAAGAGATACAATCAGCATCCAGAAACCTGCAACTGGGAGTAAGAGGCAGCATACCTTGGTGCCAGCCCCTCCCACTCTAATCTACAAGGAGTGACATTGCAAAGCAGAGGGTTTTCATAAAGCACTTCCAGGACTGTGGAATGAGCAGCCTCGCTTGTGGACATGGATACTCTCTGATCCAGACGTACTACCTCCTCCCTTCCAGCCAGCTGAGACAAAAACCCTTGAAAGCAGAAAGCCATGCATCTGAACAGTATCCACGAGCCACTCATGTGCAGACCTGCTGACTCCAAAGAGCCTTCCTGAGTGAGAGAGAAATCACGCAGAAGCCTGGTCTGTCACTCAAGTGAGATTTATGAGCGTTAGGGAGGCGTGGTGGGCATGTCTGGCCGACCCCAGTGGCTGAATTGAATTTACATGTCCTAGGTTAGTCACTCCAGGTACAGGACCCACCCAGGTGTACCTCCCCTTCATGGCCAAAAACCTGGACCTCTGAGCATGCACAGGGTGCCTCTCCTAACTGGGCTGTAATCTTGGCCCTATGGCCATGCATAACGGATGCCCCAGTCCCTAGGATAGCTACCTAACATTTGCCCACCTGAAGAGGTATGGACCCAAAACATTGGGGTAGTGGGCGACGACATCTCTAGTTACTTCCTGCTGGCAAAAGGGACGAGGTGGGGCTTTGGGTCCATACCCTTCCTACACTGCTGGGAGGGGTTGTCCATTGAGGGCAACTTTATCCAGGATGGATAAGGTTGAGGTGGTCTAGGAGATGGTAGTCGTGGACCTGGCACACTTGGTTCGGAAGTTTTAGTCACCCGATAACTTCTGGGAAAAACAAACTGTCAAAAAGGTGAACAGTTTGACTACGACAAGGCTAAGCTTGTGAGGTGGCAGTAGCTTGAAATTAGGTGAGTGTCACAGGAAACAAAAAAAATCTTAGGATTACCAGGCATGTGTATTTGTTCATTGGAAGTACAGGAAGAGGGATAAAAGCATTCACACTTTCCCCTAGGAGGGCACAAGTTTGGGCACTACTAGGTGCAGTGGGATCACTGATTCATTTATGATGCTAAGGTCTTGGACCCGCTGATAAGACCCATCATTATTTTTAACCCTATAACACTTCAATTTTAATTTTGGGAAAAATTATTTTATTTTTGTTGTGGACTTTCATAGTTACAAATATATATATGAATATATACATTTTTTAATGTTATGAAAACATCATGCTCCGCATTATAGAGTTAAATGGAAATAATGGGCTAGTACAGGAGGAGTCAAAAGTGACCATAATAGAGTAACTGCCTAAGTCATTTTGAATTTTCTTGGGATCAATTGGAGTAAAGGCTTGTAAATTACCCGGGGTCCAAATTCACATGGTGCCTCCTACAACAGGTAGAATGTTCAGGGATGTTTCAGGGCTGGGAGATTAGTAACCCCTAAGTCCAGGATACCTTAGGGCAGGGGTCCTGAAACTGTTTAACCAGGGCGCCAGTTTACTGTACCTCAGGCTATTGGAGGGGCAGACTATAGTTAAAAAAAAACAACAAAAATTATGAAAAAATTCATGTGCACCATGCACATCTTGATTTGAAGTTCAAAAAAAAAAAATAAATGGGGCACATACACCCAGCAAAAAGGCTCAATGTCCTCGGCTGTCTGCATGTGGCCCATAGGCTGTAGTTTGAGGACCCATGCTCTAGGCGGTCACCAAGAGGATGTGGTTTTAACCCAATAGCTTGGAGACACTACAATTTGTTTAAAAGTAATGGGGCAGAAGGAGTCGCTGATTGACCCACGCAAGACTAGTTTTCCCATCCCCTATTACTAAGAGTTCATAGTTATGGTTAAGGGGAACCAGGACATCCCGATCTGATCCCTTTAATTCAAGTGTGGGCTGACATTGCCACGAAGAAGCCTGCAAATATAAGACTTACTCCCTCCCTCAAAGAAAGGGTCCTTGTTTCCAAGGTCTCACGAAACATGGCAGGACCGGAAAAACAAACGGTCCAAGTTCCCAAAACCACATAGGTGGAGGCCATCCCTCCCCAACCCCCTCCCCCACCACCTCCCTCTCCCCCATCTCCCCCTACCCTCCCCTCCCGATCTCTCTCCCCTAATCGGCTTTATCCCATTTTGCAGAACTCTGGGAGTGGGAGAGCTGGCTTCAGACCCTTTGGTTCCAATCCCGCCCTATAAGTTTTCTAGGGTCCAGAAATAGAAAACTTCTAACAGGCCCTTATTGAGTCACTCCCTCCCCCACCGCCCCCACCAACCTCACCCCCACCCCCAACCAGCAGCCCCCTACACACACTAGTACTGGTATGTCTTCCATACTCATCAGCCCACCTGTATAATTGCCAGCAACTTCTCCAGGTGCTGTTCACCACGGAGGAAGGGTAGCCCTTCCAGACAGAGGCCCAGTAAGCAGTCAGTGAACCTGGTGGTCAGCGAGTGGGCACTCCCCACTTGAGAGAAACTCTTTTGGCCACTACACGATCAATGTGGGATCTCAATTCCTAGCAAGGCCCAGAGGGCTTTACCAGGTATCACCCGGTGCTCTTACATGACCCTCTGCGGAAGAACTAGGAAACCTATGACTGTATCTAAGGTCAGTGAGAATTTTCAGGCTCTTATAAGAGAATGTCCGCCTGCCTTTCTAGAGTAGCTGATGTAAGCCTACGGGCTTTATACCCCTAACGGCCCCGAGAACCGGCGGGCAATAAGTATTGCCTTTATTACTTAGTCAGTCTGTCTCAGACATGAAAAAGAAGTTGGAAGGGTTTGAACGGAAAAATCTTAGTGATTTGGTACAAGTGGCTCATTGAGTGTATAACAACAGAGATGACCCTAGCACGACAGAGACAAAGAAACTAGCTAATATACTAGTAATTGCCATGAGAGACCACGGAGACTCAGGAAAAGGAGAGCATGGCCCACTCATGGAGAGACTAACCTGTGGGCACCGCCAAGCCATGGGGAAGGATCAATGTGCCTACTGCAGGAAAGAAGGACACTGGAAAAATCAGTGCCTTGAAAACCCCAGGAAAGGTGCACGACCCTCCAGTAGCGTGGACGGGTCTCATCTGCACCTAGAAAGACCCAAGCAAGAGACAATAATGCTTGAAGAAGCTGAATGAAGGGGTCAGAGCTCTTTTTCTCTTCGCCACCTTAACTCTCCATGTAGGAGGCCAGCCAGTAAATTCCTTGGTGGACAGAGGGGCCACCTTCTTAGGTTCAGAAAGGAATATGGGCACATTTTCAAAGAAAAAAAATGTGAATTACTGTGAGCCTATGATTCCTTCCACAGGTAACTCACACCAGAAAGTTTGCATGGATGTTAGGTGGGCTTCACAAGACAACAAAATAACAAATATTTATCTGCCCTTTGTCCCAGTTAGCCACGTGGTTATGATGGCACTGGCTCCTGGCTCAGCTGCTGAGCCAGTGAAGCAGTTATAGCAGGAGAAGACTAGGTGGCCGGTGGTCATCAACGGAAGGACCAAATCTCCACAGTGGGCTTCCTGTTTCAATATGGAGCCACGTATGTTACCTGCTGGACACCATCTCTATCCTGAGCTCATAATTGCCACCCCAGGTCTAGAATGCAGCGCGCAGGTACACACTATATGAAACAGTCTCTGATTAACCCCTCTCAATAACTTGCTGACACTGGAGTCTGGATAATCCAGTACATTTACTTTCCAGATGAGAAAACTCACTCAAAAACACACAGGATTTGGGCCAGAGACACACAACTTGTTAACAACAAAGTCATATTCACAACCAGCGTCTGGACCAAGAGCCCGGTGCCCCACAGAACTGTGCCCATCGAGCAGTTAATATCTCCTGGACTCTCAAAAGATCTGAGCTGACACCCACCCCACCCCCACCTCCTTGCAGCCCCCAAAGATTGTATTTCACAGGATGGCACCTGATCTGCAGCTTGCAGATAAGGACATATCTGATCAGAGAACACAGGGCAGAAAAAGGTGGAGGAGGGAAGAATGGAGTACACCCTGGCCCAATACACCTTGAGGATGATGTTCCCAATCAGAGAAGCCAACCACAGAGAAGACCACATGGGCAGCCCCACGATGAGAAACGTCCCTCAAAGACCCATAGCCCTAGAGGGGACAACACTGGAGACACAGTGTGGGAACTGCGCCCGAACTGATCCTGCCACATCGAGGCATGACACTAAGAGAGTGCAGCAGAAGAGAAAGAAAACGGAGCATCAAAGTCCCCGGGGAATGCCAAAGGTGGACTTTGTGGTCAGGGCTCGGTGCCCCAAAAGACAGGACTGGAAAACACTCCTAGGGTTCACCACACAGTCCTTGTTCTTTTCTTTCTTGGTTAGTGTTGTTTTCCTTTAGTGTCATTGGATTTTGGTTGGGTTTTGTTTTCATTTTTCTTTGTTTTTTTTTTCTTTTTGCTGCTTGCTTTTGCTCAGTTTTGTTTTGTGCATGTTATTACCTTTACAGGTCTGTCTAATTAAGAGAGGCTGGATGAAGAATCTGGAGGAGTAAACATGTGACCGGCCCTTTCCATTGGGCATGGGAGTGAGGACGGTGGGGGGAAAGGAAGTGGTGTCAAGAAACCCAGAGAAAAGGGAACAACAAGTGATGGAAATCGGTAGTGAGGGGGATGTAGGAGGCCTGGAAGGACATGATCAAGGGCAATGTAACCAAGAGTAATCACTGAAACCCAAAAGAAGACTGAGCATGGCAGTGGGCACAAGAGGAAACAAAAGGGTATAGAAGAGTGAGCTGGGCAGCAAGGGCCAGTTATAGACGTCTAAATAAAGTCATGTACATATACTTACAAAGGGGCATCGGGAAATAGATCTATGTCCATATGTTTATAGATTTAGTATTAAGGTAGCAGAAAGACATAGGCCTCCGCTCATGGACTCCCTTATTGCAAGAACACTCTTCTATTAAATTGGCATTCTACGATGCTCACCTTCTCTACACGATCACTGACCACAAAGCGGCTGCATAAGCAACTGTGGTGAAGAAAGCCGATGGAGTCCAGCTACCAAAAGATATAGCGTGTGGGGTCTTAAAGGCTTGAAGTAAAAGAAGCAGCCATCTGGCTCAGAAGCAACAGAGCCCACATGGAGGAAGCATACCAGCCTGTGTGATCACAAAGTTTCAAAGGGATAAGGCAACAGGCATCATGAGAACAAAAAAATCTTATCATGGGGAATGAGAGGGGACTGCCGGGTATAGACCCAAAACCTATTTGCAGTGCACTGGACATCCTCTTACAGAAGGATCTCAGAGAGGAGATGAAAGAATACAGGGTATGAGACAGCAAAGATGAAACACAACTTTCCTCTAGTTCTTAATGCTTCCTCTTGCCCCACTATCATGATCCCAGTCCTACCATACTAATCTGGCCAAACTAGAGAAGGTATTCTAGTACCGATAGGAATTTCAAACACGGGGAATCCAGGGTGGATGGGCTCTTTAGGACCAGTGTTATGGGTGGAGATACTGGGAGGGTGGAGGAAGGGCTGGATGGAAAGTGGGAGCCGATTACAAGGATCATCATTGACCTCAAAAGAAAGGTGGGTGAAGATATGACAAAAGAATTAGTCCATTTCCAAGGATTGATGAGGGATGGGTGGCGGGCATTGAGGGGGAAAAAATGAGGAGCTGAGGCCAGGGGCTTGGGTGGAGAGTGGAGATTTTGAGAATAATGAGGGCAATTAATGTACAGATGTGCTTCAAACAGCTGATGTATATATGGATTGTGGTTAGTGTTGTAGGAGCCACTAATGAAAACATCATAAAAAAAAATCTGTGCAGAGGGCTCATGCAAGGATGACCTCAGGCTGGATTAGACCAGTCAAAACAACTACTGGAGTCGACTCACCCTGTGTCTATTCCTGAGTCAGGCATGAAGCTTAGGGCCCACAGCCCCAGCAGCTGGCCAGTCAGGGAGGTTTGTCTCTGAGGCTTTCCACAGGGGGAATGGTCGTCTGTCCTGCACGGCCCACCCTCCTTTGTAAGCGTGATGTCTGTGGCACGGCTTTCATGGAGTCCACACCATGGGAGCTCTACTACTCGTGGAGGATTGGCAGGAAGCCTCTGCTCATGCGCACACAACACCAACCAGCTTGAGGATCTCCGTGAACAAAGCCTGAGGCAGACAGCAAGTCCACTAATTGATGCTGTAAGAGATACAATCAGCATCCAGAAACCTGCAACTGGGAATAAGAGGCAGCATACCTTGGTGCCAGCCCCTCCCACTCTAATCTACAAGGAATGACATTGCAAAGCAGAGGGTTTTCATGAAGCACTTCCAGGACTGTGGAATGAGCAGCCTCATTTGTGGACATGGATACTCTGTGATCCAGACGTACTACCTCCACCCTTCCAGTCAGGTGAGACAAAAACCCTTGCAAGCAGAAAGCCATGCATCTGAACAGTATCCACCAGCCACTCATGTGCAGCACAGCTGCCTCCAAAGAGCCTTCCTGAGTGAAAGAGAAATCATGCAGAAGCCTGGTCTGCACTCAAGTGAGTTTTATGAGCATTAGGGAGGCGTGGTGGGCATGTCTGGCTGACCCCAGTGGCTGAATTGAATTTACATGGCCTAGGTTGGTCACTCCAGGTAAAGGACCCACGCAGGTGTACCTCCCCTTCATGGCCAGAAACCTGGACCTCTGAGCATGCACAGGGTGCCTCTCCTAACTGGGCTCTTATCTTGGTCCTATGGGCATGCATTACGGATGCCCCAGTCCCTAGGATAGCTACCTAACATTTGCCCCCCTCAAGAGATATGGACCCAAATCTTTGGGGTAGTGGGCGACTACATCTCTAGCTACTTCCTGCTGGAAAAAGGGGCGAATGGGGCTTTGGGTCCATACCCTTCCTACACTGCTGGGAGGGGTTGTCCATTGAGGGCAACTTTATCCAGGATGGATAAGGTTGAGGTGGTCCAGGAGATGGTAGTCGTGGACCTGGCGCACTTGGTTCAGAAGTTTTAGTCACCCGATAACTTTTGGGAAAAACAAACTGTCAAAAAGGTGAACAGTTTGACTACGACAAGGCTAAGCTTGTGAGGTGGCAGTAGCTTGAAATTAGGTGAGTGTCACAGGAAACAAAAAAAATCTTAGGATTACCAGGCATGTGTGTTTGTTCATTGGAAGTACAGGAAGAGGGATAAAAGCATTCACACTTTCCCCTTAGAGGGCACAGGTTTGGGCACTACTAGGTGCAGTGGGATCACTGATTCATTTATGATGCTAAGGTCTTGGACCCGCTGATAAGACCCATCATTATTTTTAACCCTATAACACTTCAATTTTAATTTTGGGAAAAATTATTTTATTTTTGTTGTGGACTTTCATAGTTACAAATATATATATGAATATATACATTTTTTAATGTTATGAATACATCATGCTCCACATTATAGAATTAAATGGAAATAATGGGCTAGTAAAGGAGGAGTCAAAAGTGACCATAATAGAGTAACAGCCTAAGTCATTTTGAATTTTCTTGGGATCAATTGGAGTAAAGGCTTGTAAATTACCCGGGGTCCAAATTCACATGGTGCCTCCTACAACAGGTAGAATGTTCAGGGATGTTTCAGGGCTGGGAGATTAGTAACCCCTAAGTCCAGGATACCTTAGGGCAGGGGTCCTGAAACTGTTTAACCAGGGCGCCAGTTTACTGTACCTCAGGCTATTGGAGGGGCAGACTATAGTTAAAAAAAACAACAAAAATTATGAAAAAATTCATGTGCGCCATGCACATCTTGATTTGAAGTCCAAAAAAAAAAATAATAAATGGGGCACATATACCCGGCAAAAAGGCTCAATGTCCTCGGCTGTCTGCATGTGGCCCATAGGCTGTAGTTTGAGGACCCATGCTCTAGGCGGTCACCAAGAGGATGTGGTTTTAACCCAATAGCTTGGAGACACTACAATTTGTTTAAAAGTAATGGGGCAGAAGGAGTCGCTGATTGACCCACGCAAGACTAGTTTTCCCATCCCCTATTACTAAGAGTTCATAGTTATGGTTAAGGGGAACCAGGACATCCCGATCTGATCCCTTTAATTCAAGTGTGGGCTGACATTGCCACGAAGAAGCCTGCAAATATAAGACTTACTCCCTCCCTCAAAGAAAGGGTCCTTGTTTCCAAGGTTTCACGAAACATGGCAGGACCGGAAAAACAAACGGTCCAAGTTCCCAAAACCACATAGGTGGAGGCCATCCCTCCCCAACCCCCTCCCCCACCACCTCCCTCTCCCCCATCTTCCCCTACCCTCCCCTCCCGATCTCTCTCCCCTAATCGGCTTTATCCCATTTTGCAGAACTCTGGGAGTGGGAGAGCTGGCTTCAGACCCTTTGGTTCCAATCCCGCCCTATAAGTTTTCTAGGGTCCAGAAATAGAAAACTTCTAACAGGCCCTTATTGAGTCACTCCCTCCCCCACCGCCCCCACCAACCTCACCCCCACCCCCAACCAGCAGCCCCCTACACACACTAGTACTGGTATGTCTTCCATACTCATCAGCCCACCTGTATAATTGCCAGCAACTTCTCCAGGTGCTGTTCACCACGGAGGAAGGGTAGCCCTTCCAGACAGAGGCCCAGTAAGCAGTCAGTGAACCTGATGGTCAGCGAGTGGGCACTCCCCACTTGAGAGAAACTCTTTTGGCCACTACACGATCAATGTGGGATCTCAATTCCTAGCAAGGCCCAGAGGGCTTTACCAGGTATCACCCGTTGCTCTTACATGACCCTCTGCGGAAGAACTAGGAAACCTATGACTGTATCTAAGGTCAGTGAGAATTTTCAGGCTCTTATAAGAGAATTTCCACCTGCCTTTCTAGAGTAGCTGATGTAAGCCTACGGGCTTTATACCCCTAACGGCCCCGAGAACCGGAGGGCAATAAGTATTGCCTTTATTACTCAGTCAGTCTGTCTCAGACATGAAAAAGAAGTTGGAAGGGTTTGAACGGAAAAATCTTAGTGATTTGGTACAAGTGGCTCATTGAGTGTATAACAACAGAGATAACCCTAGCACGACAGAGACAAAGAAACTAGCTAAAATACTAGTAATTGCCATGAGAGAGCCCAGAGACTCAGGAAAAGGAGAGCATGGCCCACTCACGGAGAGACTAACCTGTGGGCACCGCCAAGCCATGGGGAAGGATCAATGTGCCTACTGCAGGAAAGAAGGACACTGGAAAAATCAGTGTCTTGAAACCCCAGGAGAGGTGCACGACCCTCCACTAGAGTGGAGGGGCCTCATCTGCACCTAGAAAAATCAAGCAAGAGACAATCATGCTTGAAGAAGCTGAATGAAGGGGTCAGAGCTCTTTTTCCCTTCGCCACCATAAGCCCAGGCTAACTCTCCATGTAGGAGGCCAGCCAGTAAATTTCTTGGTGGACAGAGGGGCCACCTTCTTAGGTTCAGAAAGGAATACGGGCACATTTTCAAAGAAAAAAAAATGTGAATTACTGTGAGCTTATGATTCCTTCCACAGGTAACTCACACCAGAAAGTTTGCATGGATGTTAGGTGGGCTTCACAAGACAACAAAATAACAAATATTTATCTGCCCTTTGTCCCAGTTAGCCACGTGGTTATGATGGCACTGGCTCCTGGCTCAGCTGCTGAGCCAGTGAAGCAGTTATAGCAGGAGAAGACTAGGTGGCCGGTGGCCATCAACAGAAGGACCAAATCTCCACAGTGGGCTTCCTGTTTCAATATGGAGCCACGTATGTTACCTGCTGGACACCATCTCTATCCTGAGCTCATAATTGCCACCCCAGGTCTAGAATGCAGCACGCAGGTACACACTATATGAAACAGTCTCTGATTAACCCCTCTCAATCACTTGCTGACACTGGAGTCTGGATAATCCAGTACATTTACTTTCCAGATGAGAAAACTCACTCAAAAACACACAGGAGTTGGCCCAGAGACACACAACTTGTTAACAACAAAGTCATATTCACAACCAGCGTCTGGACCAAGAGCCCGGTGCCCCACAGAACTGTGCCCATCGAGCAGTTAATATCTCCTGGACTCTCAAAAGATCTGAGCTGACACCCACCCCACCCCCACCTCCTTGCAGCCCCCAAAGATTGTATTTCACAGGATGGCACCTGATCTGCAGCTTGCAGATAAGGACATATCTGATCAGAGAACATAGGGCCGAACAAGGGGGAGGAGGGAAGAATGGAGTACACCCTGGCCCAATACACCTTGAGGATGATGTTCCCAATCAGAGAAGCCAACCACAGAGAAGACCACATGGGCAGCCCCACGATGAGAAACGTCCCTCAAAGACCCATAGCCCTAGAGGGGACAACACTGGAGACACAGTGTGGGAACTGCGCCCGAACTGATCCTGCCACATCGAGGCATGACACTAAGAGAGTGCAGCAGAAGAGAAAGAAAACGGAGCATCAAAGTCCCCGGGGAATGCCAAAGGTGGACTTTGTGGTCAGGGCTCGGTGCCCCAAAAGACAGGACTGGAAAACACTCCTAGGGTTCACCACACAGTCCTTGTTCTTTTCTTTCTTGGTTAGTGTTGTTTTCCTTTAGTGTCATTGGATTTTGGTTGGGTTTTGTTTTCATTTTTCTTTGTTTTTTTTTCTTTTTGCTGCTTGGTTTAGCTCAGTCTTGTTTTGTGCATGTTATTACCTTTACAGGTCTGTCTAATTAAGAGAGGCTGGATGAAGAATCTGGAGGAGTAAACATGTGACCGGCCCTTTCCTTTGGGCATGGGAGTGAGGACGGTGGGGGGAAAGGAAGTGGTGTCAAGAAACCCAGAGACAAGGGAACAAGTGATGGAAATCGGTAGTGAGGGGGATGTAGGAGGCCTGGAAGGGCATGATCAAGGGAAATGTAACCAAGAGTAATCACTGAAACCCAAAAGAAGACTGAGCATGGCAGTGGGCACAAGAGGAAACAAAAGGGTATAGAAGAGTGAGCTGGGCAGCAAGGGCCAGTTATAGACGTCTAAATAAAGGCATGTACATATACTTACAAAGGGGCATCGGGAAATAGATCTATGTCCATATGTTCATAGATTTAGTATTAAGGTAGCAGAAGGACATAGGCCTCCGCTCATGGACTCCCTTATTGCAAGAACACTCTTCTATTAAATTGGCATTCTACGATGCTCACCTTCCCTACACGATCACTGACCACAAAGCGGCTTAATAAGCAAATGTGGTGAAGAAAGCCGATGGAGTCCAGCTACCAAAAGATATAGCGTGTGGGGTCTTAAAGGCTTGAAGTAAAAGAAGCAGCCATCTGGCTCAGAAGCAACAGAGCCCACATGGAGGAAGCATACCAGCCTGTGTGATCACAAAGTTTCAAAGGGATAAGGCAACAGGCATCATGAGAACAAAAAAATCTTATCATGGAGAATGAGAGGGGACTGCCGGGTATAGACCCAAAACCTATTTGCAGTGCACTGGACATCCCCTTACAGAAGGATCTCAGAGAGGAGATGAAAGAATACAGGGTATGAGACAGCAAAGATGAAACACAACTTTCCTCTAGTTCTTAATGCTTCCTCTTGCCCAACTATCATGATCCCAGTCCTACCATACTAATCTGGCCAAAATAGAGAAGGTATTCTAGTACCGATAGGAATTTCAAACACGGGGAATCCAGGGTGGATGGGCTCTTTAGGACCAGTGTTATGGGTGGAGATACTGGGAGGGTGGAGGAAGGGCTGGATGGAAAGTGGGAGCCGATTACAAGGATCATCATTGACCTCAAAAGAAAGGTGGGTGAAGATATGACAAAAGAATTAGTCCATTTCCAAGGATTGATGAGGGATGGGTGGCGGGCATTGAGGGGGAAAAAATGAGGAGCTGAGGCCAGGGGCTTGGGTGGAGAGTGGAGATTTTGAGAATAATGAGGGCAATTAATGTACAGATGTGCTTCAAACAGCTGATGTATATATGGATTGTGGTTAGTGTTCTAGGAGCCACTAATAAAAAGATCATAAAAGAAACAAAAATAATCTGGGCAGAGGGCTCATGCAATGGTCTCAGGCTGGATTAGATCAGTCAAAACATCTAGTGGAGTCACCTCACTCTGTGTCTATTCCTGAGTCAGGCATGAAACTTAGGGCCCACTGTCCCAGCAGCTGGCCAGTTAGGGTTGGGGTCTCTGAGGCCATTCCATAGGGGGAATGGTCTTCTGTCCTGCAGGGCCCACCCTCCTTTGTAAGTGTGCTGTCTGGGGCACGGCTTTCATGGAGTCCACCACATGGGAGCTCTACTACTCATGGGGGATTGGCAGGAAGCCTCTGCTCATGCGCACACACCACCAACTAGCTGGAGGATCTCCGTGAACAAAGCCTGAGGCAGACAACAAGCCCACTAACTGATGCTGTAAGAGATACAATCAGCATCCAGAAACCTGCAACTGGGAGTAAGAGGCAGCATACCTTGGTGCCAGCCCCTCCCACTCTAATCTACAAGGAGTGACATTGCAAAGCAGAGGGTTTTCATAAAGCACTGCCAGGAGTGTGGAATTAGCAGTCTAATTTGTGAACATGGATACTCTGTGATCCAGAGGTACTACCTCCCCCCTTCCACTCAGGTGAGACAAAAAACCTTGCAAGCAGAAAGCCATGCATCTGAACAGTATCCACCAGCCACTCAAGGGCAGCCCTGTTGCCTCCAAAGAGCCTTCCTGAGTGAGAGAGAAATCACGCCGAAGCCTGGTCTGTCACTCAAGTGAGTTTTATGAGCGTTAGGGAGGCGTGGTGGGCAAGTCTGGCCGACCCCAGTGGCTGAATTGAATTTACATGGCCTAGGTTGGTCAATCCAGTTACTGGGCCCACCCAGGTAGACCTCCCCTTTGGCCAGAAACCTGGACCTCTGAGCATGCACAGGGTGCCTCTCCTAACTGGGCTCTTATCTTGGCCCTATGGGCATGCATAACGGATGCCCCAGTCCCTAGCATAGCTACCTAACATTTGCCCCCGTGAAGAGATATGGACCCAAATCTTTGGGGTACTGTGCGACGACATCTCTAGCTACTTCCTTCTGGCAAAAGGGGCGTGAGGGGCTTTGGGTCCATACCCTTCCTACACTGCTTTGAGGGGTTGTCCATTGAGGGCAACTTTATCCAGGATGGATAAGGTTGAGGTGGTCCAGGAGATGGTAGTCGTGGACCTGGCACACTTGGTTCAGAACCTTTAATCACCCGATAACTTCTGAGAAAAACAAACTGTCTAAAAGGTGAACAGTTTGACTGCGACAAGGCTAAGCTTGTGACGTGGCAGTGGCCTTGAAATTAGGTGAGTGTCACAGGAAACAAAAATAATCTTAGGATTACCAGACATGTGTGTTTGTTCATTGGAAGTACAGGAAGAGGGATAAAAGCATTCATACTTTCACCTAGGAGGGCACAGGTTTGGGCACTACTTGGTGCAGTGGGATCGCTGATTCATTTATGATGCTAAGATCTTGGACCCGGTGATAAGACCCATCCTTCTTTTTAACCCTATAACACTTCAATTTTAAATTTGGGAAAAAATTATTTTCTTTTTGTTGTGGATTTCATAGTTATTAATTTATATATATTTATATGTACATTTTTAAAAATTTATGGAAACATCATGCTCCGCGTTAGAGTTAAATGGAAATAATGGGCTAGTACAGGAGGAGTCAAAAGTGACGAAAATAGAGTAACTGCCTAAGTCATTTTGAATTTTCTTGGGTTGAATTGGAGTAAAGTCTTGTAAATTGCCCAGGGTCCAAATTCTCATGGTGCCTCCTACAATGGGTAGAATGTTCAGGGATGTTTCAGGGCTGGGAGATTAGTAACCCCTAAGTCCAGGATACCTTAGGGCAGGGGTCCTGAAACTGTTTACCCAGGGAGCCAGTTCACTGTCCCTCAGGCCATTGGAGGGACAGACTATAGTTTAAAAACAAAAATTATGAACAAATTCATATACACAATGCACATCTTGATTTGAAGCTCAAAAAAAAAAATAAATGGGGCACATACACCTGGCAGACAGGATCTATGTCCTCGGCTGTCTGCATGTGGCCAACAGGCTGTAGTTTGAGGACCCCTGCTCTAGGCGTTCACCAAGAGGATGTGGTTTCAACCCAAAAGCTTGGAGACTCTACAATTTGTTTAAAAGTGATGGGGCAGAAGGAGTCCCTGATTGACCCATGCAAGACTAGTTTTCCCATCCCCTATTACTAAGAGTTCATAGTTTTGGTTAAGGGGAACCAGGACATCCCGATCTGATTCCTTTAATTCAAGTGTGGGCTGACATTGCCACGAAGAAGCCTGCAAATATAAAAGACTTACTCCCTCCCTCAAAGAAAGGGTCCTCGTTTCCAAGGTTTCAGGAAACATCGCAGGACCGGAAAAACAAACGGTCCAAGTTCCCAAAAGCACATAGTTGGAGACCATCCCTCCCCGTCCCCCTCTCCCACCCTGTCCCCCTCTCCCCTCCCTTCACCTCCCCTCCTGATCTCTCTCCCCTAATCGGCTTTATCCCATTTTGCGGGAGAACTCTGGGAGTGGGAGAGCTGGCTTCAGACCCTTTGTTTCCACCCCCGCCCTATAAGGTTCCTAGGGGCCAGAAATAGAAAACTTCTAACAGGCCCTTATTGAGTCACTCCCTCCCCAGCCGGCTCCCCAACTCCATCCCCGCCCCCAACCAGCAGCCCCCCCCACACACAAGTACTGGTATGTCTTCCATACTCATCAGCCCACCTGGAATGTTTGCCAGCAACTTCTCCAGGTGCTGTTCACAACGGAGGAAGGGTAGCCCTTCCAGACAGAGGCCCAGTAAGCAGTCAGTGAAACTGATGGTCAGCGAGCGGGCACTCCCCACTTGAGAGAAACTCTTTTGGCCACTACACGAACAATGTGGGATCTCAATTCCTAGCAAGGCCCAGAGGGCTTTACCAGGTATCACCCGTTGCTCTTACATGACCCTCTGCGGAAGAGCTAGGAAACCTATGAATTTATCTAAGGTCAGTGAGAATTTTCAGGCTCTTATAAGAGAATGTCCGCCTTCCTTTCTAGAGTGGCTGATGGAAGCCTACGGGCTTTATACCCCTAACGGACAGGAGGCCCCGAGTACAGGAGGGAAATAAGTATTGCCTTTGTGACTCAGTCAATCTGCCTCAGACATGAAAAAGAAGTGGGAAGGGTTTGAAGGGAAAAATCTTAGTGAATTGGTACAAGTGGCTCATTGAGTGTATAACAACAGAGATGACCCTAGCACGACAGAGACAAAGAAACTAGCTAATATACTAGTAATTGCCATGAGAGAGCCCAGAGACTCATGAAAAGGAGAGCATGGCCCAATCACGGAGAGACTAACCTGAGGGCACCACCAAGCCATGGGGAAGGACCAATGTGCCTACTGCAGGAAAGAAGGACACTGGAAAAATCAGTGTCTTGAAAACCCCAGGAGAGGTTCAAGATCTTCCACAAGAGTGGACGGGCCTGATCTGCACCTAGAAAGACCCAAGCAAGAGACAATAATGCTTGAAGAAGCTCAATGAAGGGGTCAGGGCTCTGTTTCACTTCGCTGCCAAAAGCCCAGGCAAACTCTCCAAGTAGGAGGCCAGCCAGTAAATTTCTTGGTGGACACAGGGGCCACCTTCTCAGGTTCAGAAAGGAATTGGGGCATGTTTTCAAAAAGAAAGATGTGAATTACTGTGAGCCTACGATTCCTTCCACAGATAACTCACACCAGAAGGTTTGCATGGAGGTTAGGTGGGCTTCCCAAGACAACAAGATAACAAATATCTATCTGCCCTTTGTCCTAGTTAGCCACCTGGTTATGATGGCACTGGCTCCAGTCTCAGCTGCTGACCCAGTGAAGCAGTTATAGCAGGAGAAGACTAGGTGGCCCGTGGCCATCAACCTAAGGACCCAATCTCCGCAGTGGTCTTCCTGTTTCAATATGGAGCCATGTCTGTCACCTGCTGGACATCATTTCTCTCCCGAGCTCATAATTGCCGCCCCAGGTATAGAATGCAGCTCGCAGGTACACAGTATATGAAACAGTCTCTGATTAACCGCTCTCGATAACTTGCTGATATGGGAGTCTAGAAAATCCAGTATATTTACTTTCCAGATGAGAAAACTCACTCAAAAACACACAGGAGTTGACCCAGAGACACACAACTGGTTAACAACAAAGTCATATTCACAACCAGCGTCTGGACCAAGAGCACGGTGCCCCGCAGAACTGTGCCCATCGAGCAGTCAATATCTCCTGGACTCTCAAAAGATCTGAGCTGATACCCACCCACCCCCACATCCTTGCAGCCCCCAAAGATTATCTTTCACAGGATGGCACCAGATCTGAAGCTCGCGGAGAGAGATATATCTGATCAGAGAACACAGGGCAGAACAAGGGGGAGGAGGGGAGAATGGAGCACATCCTGGCCCAATACACCTTGAGGATGATGTTCCCATTCAGAGAAGCCAGTCCACAGAGAATACCACATGGGAAGCCCCACGATGAGAAACGTCCCTCAAAGACCCATAGCCCTAGAGGGGACAACACTGGAGACACAGTGTGGGAACTGCTCCCGAACGGATTCTGCCACATCGAGGTATGACACTAAGAGAGTGCAGCGGAAGAGAAAGAAAACGGAGCATCAAAGTCTTTGGGGAATGCCAAAGGTGGACTTGTGGTCAGGGCTTCGGGCCCCAACAGACTGGACTGGAAAACACTCCTAAAGTTCACCACACAGTCCTTGTACTTTCCTTTCGTGAATAGTGTTGTTTTCTTTTAATGTCATTGGATTTTGTTTGGGTTTTGTTTTCATTTTTGTTTGTTTTTTTTCTTTTTGCTGCTTGGTTTCGCTCAGTCTTTTTTTTGTGCACGTTATTACCTTTACAGGTTTGTCTAATTAAGAGAGGCTGGATGAAAAATCTGGAGGAGTAAACATGTGACCGGCCCTTTCCATTGGGTGTGGGAGTGAGCAGGGTGGGGGGAAAGGAAGTGGTGTAAAGAAACCCAGAGACAAGGGAACAACAAGCGATGGAAATCGGTGGTGAGGGGGATGTAGGAGGCCTGGTAGGGTATGATCAAGGGTAATGTAACCGAGAGAAAATGCTGAAACCCAAAGGAAGACTGAGCATAGCAGTGGGCACAAGAGGAAAATCAAAGGGTATAGAAGAGTGAGTTGGGAAGCAAGGGCCACTTATTGACGTCTAAATAAAGACATGTACATATATTTACAAAGGGGCATGGGGAAATAGATCTATGTCCATATGTTTATAGATTTAGTTTTAAGGTAGCAAATGGACATTGGTCCTCCGCTCAAGGACTCCCTCATTGCAACAACACTGTTTTATAAAATTGGCATTCTACGATGCTCACCTTCCCTACACGATCACTGACCACAAAGCGGCTGCATAAGCAAATGTGGTGAAGAAAGCCGATGGTGTCCAGCTACCAAAAGATATAGCGTGTGGGGTCTTAAAGGCTTGAAGGTAAAGAAACAACCATCTAGCTCAGAAGCAACAGAGACAACATGGAGGAAGCATACCAGCCTGTGTGATCACAAAGGTTCAAAGGGATAAGGCAAGAGGCATCATGAGAACAAAAAAAATCTTATCATGGAGAATGAGAATGGACTGCCGGGTATACACCCAAAACCTAATTGAAGTGCACCTGATATCCCCTACAGAAGGATCTCAGAGAGGAGATTAAAGAATACAGGGTATGAGACAGCATAGATGAAACACAACTTTCCTCTAGTCCTTAATGCTTCCTCTTGCCCCACTATCATGAACCCAATTCTACCATAATAATCTGGCCAAACTAGGGAAGTATTCTAGTACCGATAGGAATTTCAAACACGGGGAATCCAGGGTGGATGGGCCCTTTAGGACCAGTGTTATGAGTGGAGATACTGGGAAGGTGGAGGAAGGGCAGGATGGAAAGTGGGAACAGATTACAAGGATCTTCACTGACCTCAAAAGAAAGGTGGGTGAAGATATGACAAAAGAATTAGTCCATTTCCAAGGATTGATGAGGGATGGGTGGCGGGCATTGAGGGGGGAAAAAATGAGGAGCTGAGCCCAGGGGCTTGGGTGAAGAGTAGATATTTTGAGAATAATGAGGGCAATTAATGTACAGATGTGCTTCAAACAGCTGATGTATATATGGATTGTGTTTAGTGTTGTAAGAGCCCCTAATAAAAAGATCATAAAAGAAACAAAAATAATCTGGAGAGAGGGCTCATGCAAGGATGATCTCAGGCTGCATTAGACCAGTCAAAACAGCTACTGGAGTCACCTCACCCTGTGTCTATTCCTGAGTCAGGCATGATGCTTAGGGCCCACAGCCCCAGTAGCTGGCCAGTCAGGGAGGAGGGTCTCTGAGGCCATTCCACAGGGGGAATGGTCCTCTGTATCCTGCAGGGCCCACCCTCCTTTGTAAGCGTGCTTTCTGGGACACGGCTTTCATGGACTCCACACCATGGGAGCTCTACTACTCATGGGGGATTGGCAGGAAGCCTCTGCTCATGCACACACACCACCAACTAGCTGGAGGATCTCTGTGAACAAAGCCTGAGGCAGACAATAAGCCCATTAATTGATGCTGTAAGAGATACAATCAGCATCTAGAAACCTGCAAGTGGGAGTAAGAGGCAGCATACCTTGGTCCCAGCCCCTCCCACTCTAATCTACAAGGACTGACATTGCAAAGCAGAGGGTTTTCATAAAGCACTTCCAGGACTGTGGAATGAGCAGCCTCCTTTGTGGACATGGATACTCTGTGATCCAGACGTACTACCTCCTCCCTTCCAGTCAACTGAGACAAAAACCCTTGCAAGCAGAAAGCCAAGCATCTGAACAGTATACACCAGCCACTTATGTGCAGCCTTACTGCCTCCAAAGAACCTTCCTGAGTGAGAGAGAAATCACGCAGAAGCCTGGTCTGTCACTCAAGTGAGTTTTATTAGCGCTCGGGGGTCGTGGTGGGTGAGTCTGGCTGACCCGAGTGGCTGAATTGATTTTACATGGCCTAAGTAGGTCAATCCAGGTATAGGACCCATGCAGGTGTACCTCCCCTTCATGGCCAGAAACCTGCACCTGTGAGCATGCACAGGGTGCCTCTCCTAACTGGGCTCTTATCTTGGCCCTATGGGCATGCATAACGGATGCCCCAGTCCCTAGCATAGCTACCTAACATTTGCCCCCATGAAGAGATATGGAACCAAATCTTTGGGGTACTGGGCGACGACATCTCTAGCTACTTCCTGCTGGAAAAAGGGGCGTGGTGGGGCTTTGGGTCCATACCCTTCCTACACTGCTGGGAGGGGTTGTCCATTGAGGGCAACTTTATCCAGGATGGATAAGGTTGAGGTGGTCCAGGAGATGGTAGTCGTGGACCTGGTACACTTGGTTCAGAAGGTTTAGTCACCCGATAACTTCTGGGAAAAAAAACTGTCTAAAAGGTGAACAGTTTGACTACGACAAGGCTAAGCTTGTGAGGTGGCAGTGGCCTTGAAATTAGGTGAGTGTCACAGGAAACAAAAAAAATCTTAGGATTACCAGACATGTTTGTTTGTTCATTGGAAGTACAGGAAGAGGGATAAAAGCATTCACACTTTCCCCTAGGAGGGCACAGGTTTGGGCACTACTAGGTGCAGTGGGATCACAGATTCATTTATGATGCTAAGGTCTTGGACCCGCTGATAAGACCCATCCTTCTTTTTAACCCTATAACGCTTCAATTTTAATTTTGGGAAAAAATTATTTTCTTTTTGTTGTGGATTTTCATAGTTATAAAAATGTATGTATATATTTAATATATACATTTTTTTAAATGTTATGAAAACATCATGCTCCGAGTTATAGAGTTAAATGGAAATAATGGGCTAGTCCAGGAGGAGTCAAAAATGACCAAAATAGAGTAACTGCCTAAGTCATTTTGAATTTTCTTGGCTTCAATTGGAGTAAAGGCTTGTAAATTACCCGGGGTCCAAATTCCGATGGTGCCTCCTACAACGGGTAGAATGTTCAGGGATGTTTCAGGGCTAGGAAATTAGTAAACCCTAAGTCCAGGATACCTTAGGGCAGGGGTCCTGAAACTGTTTACCGAGGGGGCCAGTGCATTGTCCCACAGGCCTTTGGAGGGACAGACTATAGTTTAAAAAAAACAAAAGTTACGAATAAATTCATGTGCACACTGCACATATTGATTTGAAGTCCAAAAAAAATAAATAAATGGGGCACATACACCCGGCAGAAAGGATCAATGACCTCGGCTGTCTGCATGTGGCCCACAGGTTGTAGTTTGAGAACCCCTGCTCTAGGCGTCCACCAAGAGGATTTGGTTTCAACCCAAAAGCTTGGAGACTCTACAATTTGTTTAAAAGTGATGGGGCAAAAGGAGTCCCTGATTGACCCACGCAAGACTAATTTTCCCATCCCCTATTACCAAGAGTTCGTAGTTATGGTTATGGGGAACCAGGACATCCCGATCTGATCCCTTTAATTCAAGTGTGGGCTGACATTGCCACTAAGAAACCTACAAATATAAAAGACTTACTCCCTCCCTCAAAGAAAGGGTCCTTGTTTCCAAGGTTTCAGGAAACATGGCAGGACCGGAAAAACAAACGGTCCAAGGTCCCAAAAGCTCATAGGTGGAGGCCATTCCTCCCCGTACCCCTATCCCACCTCCTCCCCCTCCTCCCTCCCTTCACCTCCGCTCCCCCCCCCCCGATCTCTCTCCCCTAATCGGCTTTATCCCATTTTGCAGGAGAACTCTGGTAGTGGGAGAGCTGGCTTCAGACCCTTTGGTTCCAACACCGCCCTATAAGGTTTTAGGGGCCAGAAATAGAAAACTTCTAACAGGCCCTTATTGAGTCACTCCCTCCTCAGCCGGCTCTGCAACCCCATCCCCGCCCCCTACCAGCAGCCCCCAACACACACTAGTACTGGTATGTCTTCCATACTCATCAGCCCACCTGGAATGTTTTCCAGCAACTTCTCCAGGTGCTGTTCACCACGGAGCAAGGGTAGCCCTTCCAGACAGAGGCCCAGTAAGCAGTCAGTGAACCTGATGGTCAGCGAGCGGGCACTCCCCACTTGAGAGAATCTCTTTTGGCCTCTACACGAACAATGTGGGATCTCAATTCCTAGCAAGGCCCAGAGCGCATTACCAGGTATCACCCGTGCTCTTACATGACCCTCTGCGGAAGAGCTAGGAAACCTATGAATTTATCTAAGGTCAGTAGAATTTTCAGGCTCTTATAAGAGAATGTCCGCCTGCCTTTCTAGAGTGGCTGATGGAAGCCTACGGGCTTTATACCCCTAACGGTCCGGAGGCCACGAGTACAGGAGGGCAATAAGTATTGCCTTTATGACTCAGTCAATATGCCTCAGACATGAAAAAACGTGGGAAGGGTTTGAAGGGAAAAGTCTTAGTGATTTAGTACACGTGGCTCATTGAGTGTATAACAACAGAGATGACCCTAGCATGACAGAGACAAAGAAATTAGCTAAAATACTAGTAATTGCCATGAGAGACCCCAGAGACTCAGGAAAAGGAGAGCATGGCCCACTCACGGAGAGACTAACCTGTGGGCAGCGCCAAGCCATGGGGAAGGACCAATGTGCCTACTGCAGGAAAGAAGGACACTGGAAAAATAAGTGCCTTGAAAACCCCAGGAGAGGTGCAAGACCTTCCACAAGAGTGGACGGGCCTCATCTGCACCTAGAAAGACCCAAGCAAGAGACAATAATGCTTGAAGAAGCTCAATGAAGGGGTCAGGGCTCTGTTTCCCTTCGCAGCCAAAAGCCCAAGCTAACTCTCCATGTAGGAGGCCAGCCAGTAAATTTCTTGGTGGACACAGGGGCCACCTTCTCAGCTTCAGAAAGGAATATGGGCACGTTTTCAAAAAGAAAGATGTGAATTACTGTGAGTCTATGATTCCTTCCACAGATAACTCCCACCAGAATGTTTGCATGGAAGGTAGGTGGGCTTCCGAAGACAACAAGATAACAAATATCTATCTGCACTTTTTCCCAGTTAGCCACCTGGTTATGATGGCACTGGTTCCTGGCTCAGCTGCTGAGCCAGTGAAGCAGTTATAGCAGGAGAAGTCTAGGTGGCCCGTGGCCATCAACAGAAGGACCAAATCTCCACAGTGGTCTTCCTTTATCAAAATGGAGCCACGTATGTCACCTGCTAGACACCATTTCTATTCCGAGCTCATAATTGCCGCCCCAGGTATAGAATGCAGCTCGCAGGTACACACTATATGAAACAGTCTCTGATTAACCCCTCTCGATAACTTGCTGACATGGGAGTCTGGATAATCCAGTACATTTACTTTTCAGATGAGAAAACTCACTCAAAAACACACAGGAGTTGACCCAGAGACACACAACTGGTTAACAACAAGGTCATATTCACAACCAGCGTCTGGACCAAGAGCCCGGTACCCCACAGAACTGTGCCCATTGAGCAGTCAATATCTCCTGGAATCTCAAAAGATCTGAGCTGATACCCACAATCCCCCCACATCCTTGCAGCCCCCAAAGATTCTCTTTCACAGGATGGCACCAGATCTGAAGCTCGCGGAGAGGGACATATCTGATCAGAGAACACAGGGCAGAACAAGGGGGAGGAGGGGAGAATGGAGCACATCCTGGCCCAATACACCTTGAGGATGATGTTCCCAATCAGAGAAGCCAGTCCACAGAGAAGACCACATGGGCAGCCCCACGATGAGAAACGTCCCTCAAAGACCCAAGCCCTAGAGGGGACAACACTGGACACACAGTGTGGGAACTGTGCCCGAACTGATCCTGCCACCTCGAGGCATGACACTAAGAGAGTGCAGCGGAAGGGAAAGAAAAAGGAGCATCAAAGTCCTTGGGGAATGCCAAAGGTGGACTTTGTGGTCAGGGTTCGGTGCCCCCACAGACTGGACTGGAAAACACTCCTAAAGTTCATCACACAGTACTTGTACTTTCCTTTCGTGGTTAGTGTTGTTTTCTTTTAGTGTCATAGGATTTTGGTTGGGTTTTGTTTTCATTTTTCTTTTTTGTCGCTTGGTTTTGATCAGTCTTATTTTGTGCATGTTATTACGTTTACAGGTCTGTCTAATTAAGAGAGGCTGGATGAACAATCTGGAGGAGCAAACATGTGACCGGCCCTTTCCATTGCGCATGGGAGTGAGCACGGTGGGGTAAAGGAAGTGGTATCAAGAAACCCAGAGACAAGGGAACAACAAGTGATGAAAATCGGTGGTGAGGGGGAAGTAGGAGGCCTGGTAGGGCGTGATCAAGGGTAATGTAACCAAGAGTAATTACTGAAACCCAAAGGAAGACTGAGCATGGCAGTGGGGACAAGAGGAAAATCAAAGGGTATAGAAGAGTGTGCTGGGAAGCAAGGGCCAGTTATAGAAGTCTAAATAAAGTCATGTACATATATTTACAAAGGGGAATGGCGAAATAGATCTATGTCCATATGTTTATAGATTTAGTATTAAGGTAGCAAATGCACATTGGGCCTCCGCTCAAGGACTCCCTCTTTGTGAGAACACTGTTTTATAAAATTGGCATTCTATGATGCTCACCTTCCCTACACGATCACTGACCACAAAGCGGCTGCATAAGCAAATGTGGTGAAGAAAGCCGATGGTGTCCAGCTACCAAAAGATATAGCGTGTTGGGTCTTAATGGCTTGAAGGTAAAGGAGCAACCATGTAGCTCAGAAGCAACCGAGCCCACATGGAGGAAGCATACCAGCCTGTGTGATCACAAAGTTTCAAAGGGATAAGGCAACAGGCATCATGAGAACAAAAAAATCTTATCATAGAGCCTGAGAGGGGACAGCCGGGTATACACCCAAAAGCTATTTGCAGTGCACCTGACATCCCCATACAGAAGGATCTCACAAAGGAGATTAAAGAATACAGGGTATGAGACAGCAAAGATGAAACACAACTTTCCTCTAGTTCTTAATGCTTCCTCTTGCCCCTCTGTCATGATCCCAGTTCTACCGTACTAATCTGGCCAAAGTAGAGAAGGTATTCTAGTACCGATAGGAATTTCAAACACGGGTAATCCAGGGTGGATGGGCCCTTTAGGACCAGTGTTATGAGTGGAGATACTGGGAAGGTGGAGGAAGGGTAGGATTGAAAGTGGGAACCGATTACAAGGATCTTCATTGACCTCAAAAGAAAGGTGGGTGAAGATATAACAAAAGAATTAGTACATTTCCAAGGATTGATGAGGGATGGGTGGCGGACATTGAAGGGGGACAAATGAGGAAATGAGGCCAGGGGGTTGGGTGGAGAGTGGATATTTTGAGAATAATGAGGCAATTAGTGTACAGATGTGCTTCAAACAGCTGATGTATATATGGATTGTGGTTAGTGTTTAAGAGCCCCTAATAAAAAGATCATAAAAGAAACAAAAATAATCTGGGCAGAGGGCTCATGCAAGGATGATCTCAGGCTGGATTAGACCAGTCAAAACAGCTACTGGAGTCACCTCACCCTGTGTTTATTCCTGAGTAAGGCATGAAGCTTAGGGCCCACAGCCCCAGCAGCTGACCAGTGAGGGAGGTGGGTCTCTGAGGCCATTCCACAGGGGGAATGGTCCTCTGTATTGCAGGGCCCACCCTTCTTTGTAAGCATGCTGTCTGGGGTACGGCTTACATGGAGTCCACACCATGGGAGCTCTACTACTCATGGGGGATTGGCAGGAAGCCTCTGCTTATGCCACACACCAACAACAAGCTGGAGGATCTCTGTGAACAAAGCCTGAGGCAGACAACAAGCCCACTAACTGATGCTGTAAGAGATACAATCAGCATCCAGAAACCTGCAACTGGGAGTAAGAGGCAGCATACCTGGGTCCAAGCCCCTCCTACTCTAATCTACAAGGAGTGACTTTGCAAACCAGAGGGTTTCATAAAGCACTGCCAGGACTGTGGAATGAGCAGCCTCATTTGTGGACATGGATACTCTGTGATCCAGACGTACTACCTCCTCCCTTCCAGTCAGCTGAGACAAAAACCCTTGCAAGCAGAAAGCCATGCATCTGAACAGTATCCACCAGCCACTCATGTGCAGCCCTGCTGCCTCCAATGAGCCTTCTTGAGTGAGAGAGATATCACGCAGAAGCCTGGTCTGTCACTAAAGTTAGTTTTATGAGCGCTAGGGAGGCGTGGTGGGCAAGTCTAGCCGACCCCAGTGGCTGAATTGAATTTACATGGCCTAGGTTGGTCACTCCAGGTACAGGACCCACCCAGGTGTACCTCCCCTTCATGGCCAGAAACCTGCACATCTGAGCATGCACAGGGTGCTTTTCCTAACTGGGTTCTTATCTTGGCCCTATGGGCATGCATAACGGATGCCCCAGTTCCTAGGATAGCTACTTAACAGTTGCCCCCTTTAAGAGATATGGACCCAAATATTTGGGGTACTGGGCGACGACATCTATAGCTGCTTCCTGCTGGCAAAATGGGCGAAGTGGGGCTTTGGGTCCACACCCTTCCTACACTGCTGAGAGGGCTTGTCCATTGAGGGCAACTTAATCCAGGATGGATAAAGTTGAGGTAGTCCAGGAGGTGGTAGTCATGGACCTGGCACACTTGGTTCAGAAGCTTTAGTCACCCGATAACTTCTGGGAAAAACAAACGGTCTAAAAGGTGAACAGTTTGACTTCGACAAGGGCAAGCTTGTGTGGTGGCAGTAGCCTTGAAATTAGATGAGTGTCACAGGAAAAAAAAATCTTAGGATTACCAGACATGTGTGTTTGTTCATTGGAAGTACAGGAAGAGGGATAAAAGCATTCACACTTTCCCCTAGGAGGGCACAGGTTTGGGCACTACTTGGTGCAGTGGGATCACTGATTCATTTATGATTCTAAGGTCTTGGACCTGCTGTTAAGACCCATCCTTCTTTTTAACCCTATAACGCTTCAATTTTAATTTGGGGAAAAAATTATTTTCTTTTTGTTGTGGACTTTCATTTTAATATATATATATTGATATATATATATATATATATATTGATATATACATTTTTAAAAATGTTATGAAAACATCATGCTCCGTGTTATAGAGTTAAATGAAAATAATGGACTAGTACAGGTGGAGTCAAAAGTGACCAAAAGAGAGTAACTACCCTAAGTCATTTTGAATTTTCTTGGGTTCAATTGGAGTAAAGGCTTGTAAATTACCCGGGGTCCAAATTTCCATGGTGCCTCCTACAACGGGTAGAATGTTCAGGAATGTTTCAGGGCTGGGAGATTAGTAACACCTAAGTCCAGGATACCTTAGGGCAGGGTCCTAAAACTGTTTACCCAGGGGGCTAGTTCACTGTCCCTCAGGCCATTGGAGGGACAGACTATAGTTTAAAAAAAAACAAAAATTACGAACAAATTCATGTGCACACTGCACATTTTGATTTGAAGTTCAAAAAAAAAATAAATGGGGCACATACACCCGTCAGAAAGGATCAATGACCTCGGCTGTCTGCATGTGGCCCACAGGCTGCACTTTGAGGACCCCTGCTCTAGGCATTCACCAAGACGATGTGGTTTCAGCCCCAAAGCTTGGAGACTCTATAATTTGTTTAAAAGTGATGGGGCAGAAGGAGTCCCTGATTGACCCACGCAAGACTAGCTTTCCCATCCCCAATTACTAAGAGTTCATAGTTATGGTTATGGGGAACCAGGACATCCCGATGTGATCCCTTTAATTCAAGTGTGGGCTGACATTGCCACTAAGAAGCCTGCAAATATAACGACTTACTCCCTCCCTCAAAGAAAGGGTCCTTGTTTCCAAGGTTTCAGGAAACATGGCAGGACCGGAAAAACAAACGATCCAAGTTCCCAAAACCACATAGGTGGAGGCCATCCCTCCCAGGCCCCCTCCCTCACCTCCTCCCTCTCCACCATCCCTTCCCCTCCCTCTCCCCCTCCCTTCCACTCCCCTCCCATCCGGACCTCTCCCCCTAATCGGCTTTATCCCATTTTGCAGGAGAACTCTGGGAGTGGGAGAGCTGGCTTCAGACCCTTTGGTTCCACCCCTGCCCTATAAGGTTTCTAGGGGCCAGAAATAGAAAACTTCTAACAGGCCCTTATTGAGTCACTCCCTCCCCCCCCCCCCGGCATCCCTACCTCACCCCCACCCCCAACCAGCAGCCCCTCATACACACTAGTACTGGTATGTCTTCCATACTCATCAGCCCACCTGGAATGATTGCCAGCAACTTCCCCAGGTGCTGTTCACAAAGGAGTAAGGTAGCCCTTCCAGACAGAGGCCCTGTAAGCAGTCAGTGAACCTGATGGTTAGCGAGCGGGCACTCCCCACTTGAGAGAAACTCTTTTGGCCACTACATGAACAATGTGGGATCTCAATTCCTAGCAAGGCCCAGGGGCTTTACCAGGTATCACCCGTTGCTCTTACACGACCCTCTGCGGAAGAGATAGGAAACCAATGAATTTATCTAAGGTCAGTGAGAATTTTCAGGCTCTTATAAGAGAATGTCAGCCTTCCTTTCTAGAGTGGCTGATGGAAGCCTACGGGCTTTATACCACTAACGGCCCGGAGGCCCCGAAAACAGGAGGGCAATAAGTATTGCCTTTATGACTCAGTCAGTCTGCCTCAGCCATGAAAAAGAAGTGGGAAGGGTTTGAAGGGAAAAATCTTAGTGATTTGGTACAAGTGGCTCATTCAGTGTATAACAACAGAGATGACCATAGCACGACAGAGACATAGAAACTAGCTAATATACTAGTAATTGCCATGAGAGACCCCAGAGACTCAGGAAAAGGAGATAATGGCCCACTCACAGAGAGACTAACCTGTGAGCACCGCCAAGCCATGCGGAAGGATCAATGTGCCTACTGCAGGAAAGAAGGACACTGGAAAAATCAGTGCCTTGAAAACCCCAGGAGAGGTGCACGACCCTCCACTAGAGTGGACGGGCCTCATCTGCACCTAGAAAGACCCAAGCAAGAGACAATAATGCTTGAAGAAGCTGAATGAAGGGGTCAGGGCTCTGTTTCACTTCGCCTCCAAAATCCCAGGCTAACTCTCCTTGTAGGAGGCCAGCTAGTAAATTTCTTGGTGGACACAGGGGCCACCTTTTCAGGTTCAGAAAGGAATTGGGGCATGTTTTCAAAAAGAAAGATGTGAATTACTGTGAGCCTATGATTCCTTCCACAGATAACTCACACCAGATGGTTTGCATGGAGGGTAGGTGAGCTTCCCAAGACAACAAATATCTATCTGCCTTTTGTCCCAGTTAGCCACCTGGTTATGATGGCACTGGCTCCTGGCTCAGCTGCTGAGCCAGTGAAGCAGTTATAACAGGAGAAGACTAAGTGGCCGGTGGCCATCAACGGAAGGACCAAATATCCACAGTGGGCTTCCTGTTTCAATATGGAGCCACGTATGTCAGCTGCGGGACACAATCTCTATCCTGAGCTCATAATTGCCACCCCAGGTCTAGAATGCAGCGCGCAGGTACACACTATATGAAACAGTCTCTGATTAACCCCTCTCGATAACTTGCTGACATGGGAGTCTGGATAATCCAGTACATTTACTGTCCAGATGAGAAAACTCACTCAAAAACAAACAGGAGTTGGCCCAGAGACACACAACTGGTTAACAACAAAGTCATATTCACAACCAGCGTCTGCACCAAGAGCCCGGTGCCCCACAGAACTGTGCCCATTGAGCAGTCAATATCTCCTGGACTCTCAAAAGATCTGAGCTGACACCCACCCCCCCCACCTCCTTGCTGCCCCCAAAGATTGTATTTCACAGGATGGCACCGGAACTGCAGCTTGCGGAGAGGAACTTATCTGATCAGAGAACACAGGGCAGAACAAGGGGGAGGAGGGGAGAATGGAGCACATCCTAGCCCAATACACCTTGAGGATGATGTTCCCAATCAGAGAAGCCAGTCCACAGAGAAGACCACACGGGCAGCCCCACGATGAGAAACATCCCTCAAAGACCCATAGCCTTAGAGGGGACAACACTGGAGACACAGTGTGGGAACTGCGCCCGAAGTGATCCTGCCACATCGAGGCATGACACTAAGAGAGTGCAGCGGAAGAGAAAGAAAACGGAGCATCAAAGTCCCCGGGGAATGCCAAAGGTGGACTTTGTGGTCAGGGCTCGGTGCCCCAACACACTGGACTGGAAAACACTCCTATAGTTCACCACACAGTCCTTGTACTTTTCTTTCTTGGTTAGTGTTGTTTTCTTTTAGTGTCATTGGATTTTGGTTGGGTTTTGTTTTCATTTTTGTTTGTTTTTTTTTCTTTTTGTTGCTTGGTTTTGCTCAGTTTTGTGTTGTGCATGTTATTACCTTCACAGGTCTGTTTACTTAAGAGAGGCTGGATGAAGAATCTGGAGGAGTAAACATGTGACCGGACTTTTCCATTGGGCATGGGAGTGAGGACGGTGGGGGTAAAGGAAGTAGTGTCAAGAAACCCAGAGACAAGGGAACAACAAGTGATGGAAATCGGTGGTGAGGGAGATTAGGAGGCCTGGAAGGGTGTGATCAAGGGTAATGTAACCAAGAGAAATTACTAAAACCCAAAGGAAGACTGAGCATGGCAGTGGGCACAAGAGGAAAATCAAAGGGTATCGAAGAGTGAGCTGGGAAGCAAGGGCCAGTTATAGACGTCTAAATAAAGGCATGTACATATATTTACAAAGGGGCATGGAGAAATAGATCTATGTCCATATGTTTATAGATTTAGTATTAAGGTAGCAGATGGACATAGGGCCTGCGCTCAAGGACTCCCTCATTGCGAGAACACTGTTTTATTAAATTGGAATTCTATGATGCTCACTTTCCCTACACGATCACTGACCACAGAGCGGCTGCATAAGCAAATGTGGTGAAGAAATCCGATAGTGTCCAGCTACCAAATGATATAGCGTGTGGGGTCTTAAAGGCTTCAAGGTAAAGAAGCAGCCATCTGGCTCAGAAGCAACAGAGCCCACATGGAGGAAGGATACCAGCCTGTGTGATCACAAAGTTTCAAAGGGATAAGGCAACAGGCATCATGGGAACAAAAAAATCTTATTATGGAGAATGAGAGAGGACTGCCGGGTATAGACTCAAAACCTATTTACAGTGCACTGGGCATCCCCTTACAGAAGGAGCTCAGAGAGGAGATTAAAGAATACAGGGTATGAGACAGCAAAGATGAAACACAACTTTCCTCTAGTTCTTAATGCTTCCTCTTGCCCCTCTGTCATGATCCCAGTTCTACCATACTAATCTGGCCAAAGTAGAGAAGGTATTCTAGTACCGATAGGAATTTCAAACACGGGTAATCCAGGGTGGATGGGCCCTTTAGGACCAGTGTTATGAGAGGAGATACTGGGAAGGTGGAGGAAGGGCAGGATGGAAAGGGGGAACCGATTACAAGGATCTTCATTGAACTCAAAAGAAAGGTGGGTGAAGATATGACAAAAGAATTAGTACATTTAAGGATTGAGGAGGGATGGGTGGCGGGTATTGAGGGGGGAAAAATGAGGAGCTGAGGCCAGGGGCTTGAGTGGAGAGTGGATATTTTGTGAATAAGGAGGGCAATTAATGTACAGATGTGCTTCAAACAGATGATGTATTTATGGATGTGGTTAGTGTTGTAGGAGCCCCTAATGAAAAGATCATAAAAGAAACAAAAATAATCTGGGCAGAGGGCTCATGCAAGGATGATCTCAGGCTGGATTAGACCAGTCAAAACAGCTACTGGAGTCGCCTCACCCTGTGTCTATTCCTGAGTCAGGCATGAAGCTTAGGGCCCACAGCCCCAGCAGCTGGCCAGTGAGAGAGGTGGGTCTCTGAGGCCATTCTACAGGGGGAATTGTCCTCTGTACTGCAGGGCCCACCTTCCTTTGTAAGAGTGCTCTCTGGGGCACGGCTTTCATGGAGTCCACACCATGGGAGCTCTACTACTCATGGGGGATTGGCAGGAAGCCTCCGCTCATGCGCACACACCACCAACTAGCTGGAGGATCTCCGTGAACAAAGCCTGAGGCAGACAACAAGCCCACTAACTGGTTTTGTAAGAGATACAATCAGCATCCAGAAACCTGCAACTGGGAGTAAGAGGCAGCATACCTTGGTCCCAGCCCATCCCACTCTAATCTACAAGGAGTGATATTGCAAAGCAGAGGGTTTTCATAAAGCACTGCCAGGACTGTGGAATGAGCAGCCTCATTTGTGGACATGGATACTCTGTGATCCAGACGTACTACCTCCTCCCTTCCAGTCAGCTGAGACAAAAACCCTTGCAAGCAGAAAGCCATGCATCTAAACAATACCCACCAGCCACTCATGTGCAGCCCTGCTGCCTCCAAACAGCCTTCCTGAGTGAGAGAGAAATCATGCAGAAGTCTGGTCTGTCACTCAAGTGAGTTTTATGAGCGTTAGGGAGGCGTGGTGGGCAAGTCTGGCCGACCCCAATGGCTGAATTGAATTTACATGGCCTAGGTTGGTCAATCCAGGTACAGGACCCACCCAGGTGTACCTCCCCTTCATGGCCAGAAACCTGGACCTCTGAGCATGCACAGGGTGCCTCTCCTAACTGGGCTCTTATCTTGGCCCTATGGGCATGCATAATGGATGCCCCAGTCCCTAGGATAGCTACCTAACATTTGCCCCCCTGAAGAGATATGGACCCAAATCTTTGGGGTACTGGGCGACGACATCTCTAGCTACTTCCTGCTGGGAAAAGGGGTGAAGTGGGGCTTTGGGTCCATACCCTTCCTACACTGCTGGGAGGGGTTGTCCATTGAGGGCAACTTTATCCAGGATGGATAAGGTTGAGGTGGTCCAGGAGATGGTAGTCGTGGACCTGGCACACTTGGTTCGGAAGCTTTAGTCACCCGATAACTTCTGGGAAAAACAAACGGTCTAAAAGGTAAACAGTTTGACTTCGACAAGGCTAAGCTTGTGAGTTGACAGTGGCCTTGAAATTAGGTGAGTGTCACAGCAAACAAAAAATATGTTAGGAATACCAGACATGTGTGTTTGTTCATTGGAAGTACAGGAAGAGGGATAAAAGCATTCACACTTTCCCCTAGGAGGGCACAGGTTTGGGCACTACTAGGTGCAGTCGGATCACTGATTCATTTATGATGCTAAGGTCTTGGACCCGCTGATAAGACCCATCCTTCTTTTTAAACCTATAACGCTTCAATTTTAATTTTGGGAAAAAATTATTTTCTTTTTGTTGTGGACTTTCATAGTTATAAATATATATATATGAATATATACATTTTTTAATGTTATGAAAACAACATGCTTCGCATTATAGAGTTTAATGGAAATAATGGGCTAGTACAGGAGGAGTCAAAAGTGACCATAATAGAGTAACTGCCTAAGTCATTTTGAATTTTCTTGGGATCAATTGGAGTAAAGGCTTGTAAATTACCCGGGGTCCAAATTACCATGGTGCCTCCTCCAACGGGTAGAATGTTCAGGGATGTTTCAGGGCTGGGAGATTAATAACCCCTAAGTCCAGGATACCTTAGGGCAGGGGTCCTGAAACTGTTTACCCAGGGGGCCAGTTCACTATCCCTCAGGCCTTTTGAAGGAAAGACTATAGTTTAAAAAAACAAATATTACGAACAAATTCATGTGCACACTGCACATATTGATTTGAAGTTCAAAAAAAAAAATAAATTGGGCACATACACCCGGCAGAAAGGATCAACGTCCTCGGCTGTCTGCATGTGGCCCACAGATTGTAGTTTGAGGACCCCTGCTCTCGGCATTCACCAAGAGGATGTGGTTTCAACCCAAAAGCTTGGAGACTCTACAATTTGTTTAAAAGTGATGGGGCAGAAGGAGTCCCTGATTGACCCACGCAAGACTAGTTTTCCCATCCCCTATTACTAAGAGTTCATAGTTATGGTTAAAGGGAACCAGGATATCCCGATATGATCCCGATACTTCAAGTTTGGGCTGACATTGCCACTAAGAAGCCTGCAAATATAAAATACTTACTCCCTCCCGCAAAGAAAGGGCCCTTGTTTCCAAGGTTTCAGGAAACATGGAAGGACCGGAAAAACAAACGGTCCAAGTTCCCAAAACCACATAAGTGGAGGCCATCTCTCCCCATCACCCTCCCCCTCCCCTACCCCTCCCCTCCCCTCCCCTCCCGTCCTCTCCCCTCCCCTCCCCCTCCCCTCCCCTCCCCTCCCCTCCCCTCCCCTCACGATCTCTCTCCCCTAATCGTCTTTATCCCATTTTGCAGGAGAACTCTGAGAGTGGGAGAGCTGGCTTCAAACCCTTTCTTTCAACCCCCGCCCTATAAGGTTTCTAGGGTCCAGAAATAGAAAACTTCTAACAGGCCCTTATTGAGTCACTCCCTCCCCCACCGGCCCCCCAAGCTCACCCCCACCCCTAACAAGCAGCCCCCCCCACACACTAGTACTGGTATGACTTCCATACTCATCAGCCCACCTGGAATGCTTGCCAACAACTTCTCCAGGTGCTGTTCACAACGGAGGAGGGTAGCCCTTCCAGACAGAGGCCCAGTAAGCAGTCAGTGAACCTGATGGTCAGCGAGCGGGCACTCCCCACTTGAGAGAAACTCTTTTGGCCACTACACCAACAATGTGGGATCTCAATTCCTAGCAAGGCCCAGAGGGCTTTACCAGGTATCACCCATTGTTCTTACATGACCCTCTGCGGAAGAGCTTGGAAACCTATGAATTTATCTAAGGTCAGTGAGAATTTTCAGGCTAAGAGAATGTCCGCCTGCCTTTCTAGAGTGGCTGATGGAAGCCTACAGGCTTTATACCCCTAACAGCCCGGAGGCCCCGAGAACAGGAGGGCAATAAATATTGCCTTTATGACTCAGTCAGTCTGCCTCAGACATGAAAAAGAAGTGGGAAGTGTTTCAAGGGAAAAATCTTAGTGATTTGATACAAGTGGTTCATTGAGTATATAACAACCGAGATGACCCTAGCACGACAGAGACAAAGAAACTAGCTAAAATACTAGGAATTGCCATGAGAGACCCCAGAGACTCAGGAAAAGGAGAGCATGGCCCACTCACGGAGAGACTAACCTCTGGGCACCGCCAAGCCATGGGGAAGGATCAATGTGCCTACTGCAGGAAAGAAGGACACTGGAAAAATCAGTGCCTTGAAAACCCCAGGAGAGGTGCACGACCCTCCACTAGAGTGGACGGACCTCATCTGCAATGAGAAAGACCCAAGCAAGAGACAATAAGGCTTGAAGAAGCTGAATGAAGGGGTCAGGGCTCTGTTTCAGTTCGCCGCCAAAACCCAGGCTAACACTCCATGTAGGAGGCCAGCCAGTAAATTTTTTGGTGGACACAGAAAAGAATGCGGTTCAGAAAGGAATGCGGGCACATTTTCAAAAAGAAAGATGTGGATTACTGTGAGCCTATGATTCCTTCCACAGATAACTCACACCAGAAGGTTTGCATGCAGGTTAGGTGGGCTTCCCAAGACAACAAGATAACAAATATCTATCTGCCCTTTGTCCCAGTTAGCCACCTGGTTATGATGGCACTGGCTCCTGGCTCAGCTGCTGAGCCAGTGAAGCAGTTATAGCAGGAGAAGACTAGGTGGCCGGTGGCCATCAACGGAAGGACCAAATCTCCACAGTGGGCTTCCTGTTTCAATATCAAGCCACGTCTGTCACCTACTGGACACCATCTCTATTCTGAGCTCACAATTGCCACCCCAGGTCTCGAATGCAGCACGCAGATACACACTATATGAAACAGTCTCTGATTAACCCCTCTCAATAACTTGCTGACATGGGCTTCTGGATAATCCAGTACATTTACTTTCCAGATGAGAAAACTCCCTCAAAACACACAGGAGTTGACCCAGAGAAACACAACTGGTTAACAACAAAGTCATATTCACAACCAGCGTCTGGACCAAGAGCACGGTACCCCACAGAACTGTGCCCATTGAGAAGTCAATATCTCCTGGACTCTCAAAAGATCTGAGCTGATGCCCCCCCTCCCACCTCCTTGCAGCCCCCAAAGATTGTATTTCACAGGATGGCACTGGAGCTGCAGCTCGCGGAGAGGGACATATCTGATCAGAGAACACAGAGCAGAACAAGGGGGAGGAGGGGAGAATGGAGCACATCCTGGCCCACTACACCTTGAGGATGATGTTCCCAATCAGAGAAGCCAGTCCACAGAAAAGACCACATGGGCAGCCCCACGATGAGAAACGTCCCTCAAAGTCCCATTGCCCTAGAGGGGACAACACTGGAGACAAAGTGTGGGAACTGCGCCCGAACTGATCTTGCTACATCGAGGCATGACACTAAGGGAGTGCAGCGGAAGAGCTAGAAAACGGAGCATCAAAGTTCCCGGGGAATGCCAAAGGTGGACTTTGTGGTCAGGGCTCGGTGCCCCAACAGACTGGACTGGAAAACACTCCTAAAGTTCACCACACATTCCTTGTACTAACTATGAGCTTTTCTTTCTTGGTTAGTTTTGTTTTCTTTTAGTGTCATTGGATTTTTGTTGTCTTGGTTTTTTTGGTTTGCTTGTCTTAGTTTTGTGCATGTTATTACCTTTTCTGGTCTGTCTAAATTAGATAGGCTGGATGTCCAATCTGGAGGACAAAACCCAGGACCAACACTTCTGGGGGGTGGGGCATGGGAAAGAGGGAGGTGGGCGTAAAGGAAGCGGTGTTAAGAAACCCAGAAACAAGAGAACAGGAAGTCATGCATATCCGTGGTGAGGTAGATGTAGGAGGCCTGGTAGGGCGGGATCAAGGGTAATGGAACCAAGAAGAATTACTGAAACCCAAAGGAAGACTGAGCATGGCAGTGTGCACAAGAGGAAAATGAAAGGGAAATAGAAGAGCAAGCGAGGAAGCAAGGGCCTGTTATAGAGGTCTTTAAAAAAGTATGTCCATATGTAAATATATTCATATATGAGCATGGGGAAATAGACCTACGTCCATATATTTATAGGTTTCGTATTAAGGTAGCAGATGGACTCTGGGCCTCCACTCAAGTACTCCCTCATTGCAAGAATACTTTGTTCTATTAAACTGGCATTCCATGGTGCTCACCTTCCCCACAGGTACACTGAAGACAAAGCTGATGGTGCCCAGCTGTCAAAAGATATAGCGTCTGAGGTCTTAAAAGCTTGAATGTAAACAAGCGGCCACCTAGCTCAGAAGCAACAAAGCCCACATGGAATAATCACACCAGCCTATGAGATCACGAGGTTTCGAAGGGATCAGGTGTCAGGCATCATCAGAACAAAAACATCTTATTGGGAATGAGAAGAGTGCTTGGTAGAGACCCAAAGCCCATTTCCAGACCACTGGACAATACCTTACAGAAGGGTCTCAGAGAGGAGATGAGCCAAGACAAGGTACGAGATAGCAACGATGAAACACAACTTTCCTCTCGTTGCTAAATGCTTTCTCTCCCCCCATTATCATGACCCCAATTCTACCTTACAAATCTGGCTAGACCAGAGAGTGTACACTGGTACAGATAGCAACTGGAAACACAGGGAATCCAGGGTGGATGAGTCCTTTAGGACCAGTATTATGAGTGAAGACACTGAGAGGGTAGAGGGAGGGCAGTTTGGAAATGGGGAACTGATTACAAGGATGTACATTTTACTTCAACAGAAAAGTGGGTGAAGGGGGATATCAGACAGTGCAAGATATGACAAAAATTAGTAAATTACCAAGGATTGATGAGCGAGGGGTAGCGCACATGGGGGGTGGGGATGGGAATGAGGAGCTGAGGCCATGGGCTTGGGTGGAGAGTGGATATTTTGAGAATGAGGGAAATGAATGTACAAATGTCCTTTACACAACTGATGTATGCATAGAATGTGTTTAGTGTTGTATGAGCCCCTAATAAAATGTTAAAAAAAAAGATCTGGGCAGAGGACTCATTCAAGGATTATCTCAGGCTGGATTAGACCCTTCTAAGTAGAAAGTCCTGCATCTGAACAGTATCCACCAGCCATTCATGTCCAGTTCTGCTGCCTCCAAAGAGCCTTCCTGGGTTTGTCAGATCTCTCTGGGGACAGACAGACCTTGGTCCTCTGCTCTGCGTGAGAAAGAATGCATGTAGAAGCCTGATTGTCATCCAAGTGGGTTTTATGAGCATTAGGGAGGCATGGTGGGCAACCCTGGTCAACCCCAGCAGCTGAATTTAATTTACTTGGCCTTGGTGGGTCAATCAAGTTGCAGCACTCACCCAGGTGTACCTCCTCTTCCTGGCCGGAAACCTGAACCTCTGAGCACGCACAGTGTGCCACTCCTTCTTGGGCTGCTACCTTGGCCCTCTGGGCATGCATAATGGACACCCCAGTCCCTAGGATAGCTACCTAACATTTGCCCCCTGAAGAGGTATGGACCCAAATCTTTGGGGTACTGGGCGACGACATCTCTAAGTACTTCCTGCTGCAAAAGGGGCAAATGGGGCTCAGAAGGGATTGTCCACTCAGGTCCCAGGATGGATAAAGTTGAGGTTGTTCAGGAAATCGTGGTCCTGCAGCTGGCACACTGGGTTTGGAGGCCTTGGTAACCTGAGAACTTCTGGAAAAACAAACAAAAAGACAAAAGGTTGAAGAGTTTAAGTGAGACAAGTCTAAGATTCGGAGGAGGTAGTTCCCTTCAAGTTAGGTGAGTGTCACAAGAAATAAATATACTTAGGATTATCAGGCATGTGTTTGTTCACTCTAAGTACAGGACCAGGGATTAAAGCATTCACAATTTCCCTAGGAGGGCACAGGGTTTGGGCACTACTAGGTGCAGTGGGATCACTGCTTCATTTATGATCCTAAGGTCTTACACCTGCTGATAAGACCCATCCTTTTTAACCCTATAATGGCTCAATTTTCAATTTGGGGGAAATGTTTTTGTTTTTATTCTTTATTTTCAAAGTTATCTACCTATTTATCTGTCTGTTTATCTATCTATCTATTAATATATACATTTCTTTATATGTTATGGAAATATGCTCAGCGTTATAGAGTTAAATGGTAATATTGGGGTACTACAGGGAGAGTCAACAGTAATCAAAAGTAGAGTAACTGCCTAAGTCATTTTTAATTTTCTTGGCTTCAATTTGAATAAAAGGCTGGTAAATTACCCAGGGACCAAATTTCCCTGGTGCCTCTACTATGGGTAGAATGATCAGGGGTGTGTCAGGGCTGCGAGAATAGTAACCCCTAAGTCCAGGATCCCTTAGGGCAGGGGTCCTCAAACTGTTTACCTAGGGGGCCAGTTCTGTCCCTCAGATCATTGGAGGGTCAGACTATAGTTTTTTAAAAACCTATGAACAAGTTCCTATGCACACTGCACGAGTCGGCTGCTAAGCAGGACAGGCAGAGGCAGCAAAAACACCCTGAGGGTGGAATAAATGTCGTCAGGCCACATGTGCCCCACGGGCCACAGTTTGAGGACGCCTGCCTTAGGGGTTCCTGTGTGCACTGGGGATGAAGGTCTCTACTGCTCCTCAAAAGGAGAAATGCTCTAACTTCTGGCATCTCCGCCCATTTCCCATCACTCTACAGAACTGTTCCAGGTGAATCAGGGATGGAAGGAAAAGTGTGCCATTCTCTGGCCACCATTCTCCTTTCTCAAATAAAGTTGCATAGTGTATCAGCTTTTGTTTGTCTAGCCTCTGTGTCAACTCTATTCCAATTGGACAGGATTCATGCAAGGGGGCAATTCCTGAGTATGAAGCTGCTAAGTCCCATCTGGAAAGCACAAAACAAGGCTATTTAGAGCTTGCTGCCTCAAGGTCAATAACCCCGCTTCAGAGCAGACCCCTGGTGTGCTATTAAACTGATGCCTCTGACAGGTGCCCCCACCATAGACAAAGGGTCAAAGAGCAGTCACTGTGGGCGACTTTAGGTCCAACCATTTTCTAGACAATAAGCTAGGAGGACCACTGCTTGGGATGGCCCCACAGCCTTCCAAGATGCCTGCTGGCAGGAGCAGACTCTCAAATCTCTGAAGGGAAGGGGCATCTGGCAGCTCAGGGAACCTTTAGGAAAATAGGAATTTCTGGCTGGAACATCATGGCAGCTGAGCTATATTAAGAGCTGTCCCCAAAAGTGCGTGAAGAAACACCACTGAAAGCCGAAAAGTAAGGGTTACCCAGGCTAGGCTTCCGAACGCCTTTGTCTTAAGACTGAGCAACGGAAAACCAGCCAGTAACAAGGAACAAACCTACACTGGTAGAACACTAACCCTAGAACACCTGAAGTTTTCAATGCAGGAAATAATATTTTTTTGTTTTTATTCTTTACTTTCATTGTTATCAATATATATGACAACCAAAGTATATTTTAAAAGTACAAATTTTCAAAAATATAACCAAATTGTCATATTTATAATATATAATTTTGGTGCCAGATACATTTTAATTAAATGTTACAAAAAAGTCCTGCTCAGTGTTATAGGGCTCAAGCAGCTTGTTTTAAAAACCAGGAGAAAGGCAAAGGGAACGGAGGGTAAAAGGGAAACATTTGGCTGCCGGGACAAGGCAGGGCTATCTCCCAGGCCTAAATCAACCAGCTCCCGAGGCAGTGCCCTTCCACGTGTTTGGACTGGTGGGCACCATTTTGGCCAGGGTCATAGGCCCTGTTTCCCCATGGCGGCTATGTAGGTTCTCTGGGAAAACCATAAAGAGCCTTGATAATGGTGAAGCCATTCTGAACTGACAGAAGCCACCATGAAAGGTAAATAAAGTAGCTATGAACTAGCTGATATTGGGGTGGTAGGCCGTGCAGACGTAGCCCAAGGGAATGTCCCAAAGGAAATGGATGTTCAGAAGGCTTTTGAGAACAAGAGCAGTTTTTGTTCAACTAAGAATGGCTAACCGCAACACCCCACTTCTCTACTCTGCCTGCTTGCACACCTGCACATTGCATAAGTATAAAAACCTTTGGAAAATTCAACTGGGGGCTGCTCAGTCTCCTCTCAAGAGGGCTGACAGACCCTGTGCAGAAAATAAAACTTTTTCTGTTGAACTTGCCGGTGGTCGGAGATGCTTTCTTTCTGGGAATGGACAGTAGCTACAACATTTCGAGGTGCACCGAGATCCGAGTGCCACTGTCGGAGCCTGCTTAGAAAGGGGAACCAGGACATCCTGATCTGATCCCTTAAATTCATGTGTGGATTGACATTGCCACTAAGAAGCCAACATATAAAAAAGACTTACTTCCTCCCCCAACATAAAGAGTTCTTGTTTCCAAGATTTCAGTAAACATGGCAGGACCGGAAAAACAACCTGTCCAAGTTCCTAAAACCACCAAGGTGGAGGCTGTCCCTGTCCCTCCCCCCTCCCTTCCCCCTTTCCCTACCTGTCTGATTTATCCCATTTTGCAAGAGGACTCTGGGAGCAGGAGAGCTGGCTTCCGACCCTTGGTGCCGCTGCCACCCTATCAGGTTCCCAAGGGGCCGGAGAGAGGAATACTCACAGCCTCTTTTTGAGCCCCCCCACCCCACAACAAATACACTAGGGCAGGCATGTCTTAACAACCCCCAGAGAAAGATCACTCAGCAGCAGCCATTCTCCCCTTAAGGCAAGCAGCCCCCAAACCTGGGAAGACTCCCGAATCCCTTTTTCAGTATATGTTCCCTTTTGTTCCAGGGGTTTGTATAATTGGAACCAACAAAACCCCTTTTTTCTGACAAACCATAAGGTCTGATTTCTTTGCTAGATATGGTTTTCCATACTCATCAGCCCACCTGAGGTGATTTCCTGCAACTTCTCCAGGTGCTGTTCATATCAGAGGAATGGGACCCCTTCCAGAGAGGCCCAGAAGGCAGTCAATGGACCTAATGGTCAGCCAGCGGGCACTCCCCACTTGAGAGAAATTTTTTTCCCCACTGCACAACCAATGTGGGATCCAAACTCCTAGCAAGGCCCAGAGGGCTTAAGCAGATATCACCAGTTGCTCTTGCAGGGCCTCCGCTTAACCACTAGGAAGCCTATAAATTTATCTAAGGTCAGTGAGAATTCTCAGGCTCCTACAAGAGAATGTCCGCCTGCCTTTTTAGAGTGGCTGATGGACGCCTACGGGCTTTATACCCCTATTGACCTGAAAGCCCCCTGAGAACAGGAGGGAAGTAAGTATTGCCTGTATTATTCAGTCAGTCTGCCTCAGACATGAAAAAGAAGTGGGAAGGGTTTGAAGGGAAAAATCCTAGTGATTTGGTAGAAGTGGCTCATTGAGTGTATAACAACAGAGACAAAGAAACTAGCTAAAATACTAGTAATTGCCATGAGAGACCCCAGAGGCTCAGGAAAAGGAGAGCATGGCCCACTCACGGAGAGACTAACCTGTGGGCACCACCAAGCCCCGAAGAAGGATCAATGTGCCTACTGCAGGAAAGAAGGACATTGGAAACATCAGTCCCTTGAAAACGCCAGGAGAGGTGCACGACCCTCCACTAGAGAGGACGGGCCTCATTCACACCTAGAAAGACCCAAGCAGGAGACAATAATGCTTGAAGAAGCTGAATGAAGGTGTCAGGGCTGTTTCACTTGGCCTCCAGGATCCCACGCTAACACTCCAAAAAGGGGGCCAGCCAGTAAATTTCTTGGTGGACACAGGGGCCACCTTCTTGGTTTTGGAAAAGACTACAGGTGCATTGTCAAAAGGAAAGATTTTAATTACAGGTGCCACATGGCAGACCCAAGCATACCCATGGACAACGGCCAGAATAACAGATTTAGCACAAGAGACAGTTCCACACTCCTTCCTGGTAATGCCTCAGGGCCCCTTTCCCCTAATTGGTCGGGATTTATTACGATAAATGGTGGCCATGATTACTTTCTCATCTGCTGCAACCACCTTAACCCTTGAACTTGAAAAGGCAAAGGTTTTGCTCACCGCTCCACTGCCAGAGGGATATGTGTTTTATCAAAGAGCAGAAGAAACCTCCTCAAAGGAACTTCTTGATAAATGGCTAAAAGATATTCCTTTTGTTTGGGCAGAGAACAACCTGCCAGACCTTGCTGAACATCAGGTGCCTGCGGTCGTACAACTTCTGAGCTCAGCCACACTGGTGAGTGTCAAGCAAAACCCTACTCCCTGGAAAGCACAGGTGGGTATTGCTGTTCACATATGCAGACTAAAGAGGACAGGCATTTTGGTGCCCTGCAAGTCCACATGGAACGCTCCCCTGCTGCCCATGCCGAAACCGGGAACTGAGGACTTCCAAATGGTGCAGGATCTCGGAGAGGTAAATGCGAGGGTAGAAACTGTCCACTCCACGGTACCAAACTCCGAGACCCTCCTGAGTACTATCCCATCAAACTGAATTTGTTATACTGTTTTGGACTTAAAGGATGCTTTGTTCTCCATACCCTTGTCCTCTGTACGTCAACCCAATGAAGACTTACAGGAATACAAGGAGGAACACCCCCAAACCCCCTTGCTCCAGTATGAAGATAACCTCCTCCTGGCCTCCGAAACCCTGGAGGAATGCCCAAGTGCTACCGAGGACCTGTTAATAGTCCTTGGCCAATTGGGGTCCAGGGAATCTGCAAGAGAGGCTCAACTGTGTGTCAATAAAGCTGTATACCTAGGCTACCAACTGGAGGAGGGAAAACAGACCTTGTCCCCCAGCCGCACTGAGGTGATCCTCAAAATCCCAGTCCCTGAGACTAAGAGGCAGGTGTGAGAGTTTCTAGGATTTGTGGGGTACTGTCCATTGTGGAATTTGGGATTTGAGGGATTAGTCAAACTCCTATATGCAAGTATTGGGGAAAGGAAAAAACTTCAATGGACTGAAGTAGAACAGCAAGCGTTTGAATCCTTAAAAACGTCGTTCATATGGGCACCCTCTCTTCCCCTTCCAGACATAGAAAATCCCTTCCAATTGTCTATGAGGCCAGGGGCACAGCAAAAGGAATGCTAACTCAGAACTTGCAGCCATGAAAGAGACCTGTGGCCGATCTTTCAATCACACTAGACTCTGTAACTGCAGGATGGCCGAGCTGCATGCGAGCTGAGGCTGCCACGGCCATCCTAGTTATAGAAGCTAGGAAGCTTACACTGGGGCAGGATATTGCTGGGGTAGGGGGACCTATGGTTGAGCCCCTCCTAACAAGTCCCCTGGACCGGTGGATCTCGAATGCCAGGATTATACCACAAATCCCCAAGGTAATGGCCATGACCATGCCATCCCAAGTGTTACTGCCACAACCTACATACTCGGAAAATGATCTAAAGGTAAGCCAAGAGCTGGGCTGCCAAAGAAACTCGGAGCATCCAGGTGGCTGCTCCATCCTGATGGAAGAAGATTCATGCCAGAAGCTCTGGGAGAGATCTGATTCAAGGACTACATGAAGGTATGCACTCAGGATCCTCTAAATGGTCTCAGTTGCTCCTCAGGTACTTTTACATACCCAGGCTTGGACACTGGGTGGCAGATGACACCACTGTTGCTTGCACTGTGCTCGCTCGGGGAAACATCCCTAGAAAAGAAAAGGAGCAACCCCAACCACGAGCTCGAGGTAGTACTCCTGGAGAATTCTGGGAGGTGGACTTTATGGATATCAAACTTAGAAAGTATGGCTACGGGTATTTGCTGGTGCTAGTGGACACCTATTTTGGATGGGTGGGAGCCTTCCCAACGAAGAAGGACACTTCTGCCACTGGGTGTAAATTATTAGTAACTAAAATTGTCCCTAGATTTGGCTTCCCACCACCTTGGGGTCCAACAATGGCCCAGTATTCATTGCTCAAATTACTAAAGTATTAGCAATGCTTCTAAATATTAACTGGAAGCTCTACTGGGCTTATAGGCCCCAAAGTTCTAGGCAAGTAGAAAGAATAAACAGAACCCTAAAGGAATTGTTAGTTAAGTTGCATTTAGAAACTGGCGAGAACTGGATTGATCCTTTCTTTACCTTTTGCCCTACTTCGAGTCCGATGCACTCCCTATGTGAAAAGCACGACCCCGTTTGAATTTAAGTTTGGCAGACCTTCCCCAATCCTCCCAAGACTGAAGGAAGTAGAAGTAATGGAAGTCACTACTTGTTCCTTCATGAAGTGCCTGCAGGCTGTCCAGCAGGTGAGACAAATCATCTGCTCCGACACCTTCATTTTGGGCCCAACCAAGGGAAAGGTGAAGAGGCAGCCCACAACTTGCAACCTGGAGACTGAACGTGGGTAAAGAAGCACTGACCCGAGACCTTAGAACCTAGGGGGACTGGCCCATACTAGGTGATACTTATAACACCAACTGCTATTAAAGTAGTGGGGAAGGGGCCGTGGATTCATCAGTCACAAGTCAAAAAAAGCCCTCCCTGAGCATATCCTGAAAAGATGAACACCCAGAAAGACAGAAAAACCCTCAAAATTAAGGCTTTACAGAACTTAATTATTTTTGTCTGAGCATTGCTGACAGCACCCGCCATTTCGCCCAACCACAAACACATCTGTGGACTGCTACTCGAACCTCCAACAGTGAATATGTAACTTCTTACACTGGGTCTGACCCCCGTTTCCGCTTTGATTTGTTTGATTTGCTAGGAAAGAGCTGGCATTCCGGATCCTTTAAAGGTAAAGGGCACAATGGGGCCCATAACCGGAATCCCGTCCTATGGGTGCGGAATACCCTCTATAGAAAGAAGGCTCCAAACACACCATTTCTATAGATGCCCGGCTCATGGGCTCCCTAACTGCCAAGGGGAGGGACATTGCCATTGTGCAGCTTAGGGTTGTGAAACTATCATCTTCAGGGTGGAAACTTGTTAAAGACGACCCTATTGTTTTTACAAGAATGGGACTCAAGTCGGAGGGGTTTGATCCCACCACGTGTATGGTTTCCAAATGTAACCCAATAAGAACTGGATTCAAGCGTTATTGGGTTCACTGGGAACACATGGGGAATTCAGTATTACGCAAATGATAGAGATCCCGGGACAACCTTTACTATGCAGCAAAGTAAAATATGGCAACTTCCTGTCCATAAATAGGCCCAAACCTGGTGATAAATCCTGAAGAGCCACAGCTGGGTGTCATTAAGATTCCTTTGCCGCACCCTCCAGACTCTTCAGTAACTTTCCCGTTCACTGCCAGCCCAACTCAAAGGGCCCTTCCCATTCAGGAGCCACCTCAAGGTTCTGTGTTTGATACTCTGGATGCTGTATTCCAATTTATGAACTCAAATCCTAACCTCGCAACTGATTGTTGGCTTTGTCTGAACCCTGCTCCCCCTTACTCGGTAGGCACAGCTACAAATAGCACTATTGGTGCAGAGCGTAATCCAATTAGAAATGTTAGTAAGAAGGATTACACGAAGCAGCAGTCTGTAGGTGAGGTTAGAGTGGACTCAACTCAAGCTCACTTTAAAAGATTACCAAGGGCGAAGACTGTTTTTATTCATCTAATTATCCCTTTAATATATCAAAATATCAAGATTTTTGCCTTCAAGCTGTTCCTATTGAACCAAATGGTGATCCTTATTTGTTATCTGCCCCAACGGGTACTTGCTTTACTTGTTCCACAGGACTAGCACCCAGTCTCCTTTCCCCAGTATTAGCAGCAGACCCGGGTATTTGTGTCCTAGTGCATGTTATTCCTCAAGTGTACCTGTGTTCTGGTGAAGGAGGTAGGGATAACTTTGGAATTTCTGGATGAGCTAAAAGAGCCCCAATGTCAGTCCCACTGTTAACGGGGCTTGGGATTATGGGATTAGCTGCAGTCGGGTCAGTTGCTTTAATACAAGGAAACTTAAACTATCAGACTCTTAGTCAGCAAATTGCTTTAGATTTACAGGGATAAAAATACCATGTTTCCCATTTAGAAAGATCCTTAGACTCCCTTGTAGAAGTGTGTTGCCAAACTGCCGAGGGCTTGACTTGCTCCTTTTGAAACAAGGAGTGTTGTGCATGGCATTAGGAGAAACTTGTTTTATGCAAACCATTCAGGAATCATTAAAGATAGTTTAGCCCTGGTTAGGAAAAGATTAGAGGAAAGAGTCAAGAAAAGAAATGAAGAAACCAATTGGTTTGAAAAGCTACTTAATTGGGCAACCTGGCGAACCACCCTAGTAACGCCCCTAGCCGGACCCCTAATCCTCCTCCTGCTAAACCTCACGTTTGGACCAATAATAACCAATAAGCTAGTGGCAGTCCTCACACAGAAAGTACAAACCATAAAACTCTTAGTGCTGAGCCCACCATACACTGGGCTGGCTACCGCAGATTCAATGATTTGAACTCGGCTAAGAAGAGGAGGGAATGTAGCAGCTCTGGGCAAAGCTTAAACAGCCTTGACAAGAGAAGTCATTTTGAGCTGATAGAAGCCATTATGAACAGTAAATAAACTAGCTATGAACTGTCAACGAACTAGCTGATATTGGGGAGGTAGGCTGTGCAGACATAGCCCAAGGGAACGTACAGAAGGAAAGACCAGAGCATGTAATGTTCAACTAAGAATGGCTAACTGCAACACCCTGCTTCTCTACTCTACCTGCTTGCACACCTGCACTTTGCAAAAGTATAAAAACCTTTGGAAAATTAGACTGGTGGCCACTCAGTCTCCTCTCAAGAGAGCTGACAGTCTCTGCGCAGAAAATAAAACTTGTTCTGTTGAACTTGGCCGCGGTCTGGGTGGCTTTCTTTCTGGGAAGAGACAGTAGCTACAACAGACACAGGTGGCACCATTCTGCCTGGGAGTGGAGTCATGTGGCTGGGAAAATGGAAGCCGCAGATTGTGGCCTAGCCGAAAGCCAGCCTGGAGCCAACCACCCAGCCAGAGACCGGCCCAAACCAACAGGGTAGATGTGGGCGCTCCCAGCCATCCTGCTTGGCGGAGCCGCAGCACACCACTGTGTCCCAGTCTTGGTGCAACAGACTCCATTTTGAGGCCTGCACCTCCATCTTAGCTCTCAAGACTGACCCCTAACCGACCTCCCCTCCCCTGCTCTACACCAAATTCCTGGAATCAGCTCATCCCAAAGCCAGAATGTTTTCTGAATATATGGTCACTCCACCCCTCCCTCACATACAGATAAGATTAACGACCCCTCTGAAGCACCTATGTGCGCAGATCCTCCCCAGCCATGATCGAAATACTCTATGGACAACCTTTTCTTTTCTCGCCTCTTCCTGCAACTGATTGCCCTCTGCTAGCTTCGTACCTTCCATACTTGTCCTTGCTCCGCAACCTTCTTAGACAACACGAAAACTCCCCCATCCCTGAACCATCTCCGACCTCTGCTGATCACCAAAAACCAGTGCATCCTGGAAATGCTGTGTTAATTAAATCCCTAGCACCCAGACCCTTAGCACCCCGGTGGGAATGCCCTTACACCGTAGTGCTCACCACTCCCTTGGCAGTCAAGGGTCTTGGAATAGATTCCTGGGTACATTTGTCCCGAGTCAAGGCAGCAGTGAACTCTGATCATGGCTCCCAGTGGTCTGGCTCAGTCTACTGGTCCTATGTCTCTCCGCCTCACTCGCCTCACCAAGCCAGCCAGCTAAACCTAATATAATTTCCCCTTTTGCTGGTGATTATACTTGACTGAAAACTATACCAATTACGCCCGCACTAAGCGTTATGATTATTTGCTGGCCACCGCTGACTGCCCACCCACAGGGTGCAGAACACCCATATACTTAAATTTCACTGACTTTAAGCAGCATCAAGGAAAAGCTGATCCCATCATTTGCTACCTGTATGACCAGAACGCAACTACCCAATGTGCAAAAAGGTGAATACAGAAAAATGTAGGGTGTCCTTGGTCTTCCTGCCAGATACTTTACCTTTCCCTTTGTCCCCAGGGATGATTCTACTACCATAAATCTAAATACACTCTCACAATCCCAGACCCCTGGGATAGCCGCTGGACACCTCTGGTTCCAGGAGCGTGGTACGCCACTCACCGAGAGAAATTTCCAGACGCCAAACTCTATGTATGGAGGTCGCTACTCCAGGTCCAATCCACCATCCACTGTAATATTCAGATCCAAGACCTTCAACTCACTAAGCAAATTTCTAAACCTTCTGAGTCTCCCTTCTCCCAGCTTACCCTGCTACAGCAGGGACTGGCCATCGCCACTTTGCTGGACTAGCCAACCTCTCCACCTGCTGCATGTGTGCAGCCCTAGAACGCCCTCCTCTGGTAGCAGTACCAGGTCCTGCCCTGTCATTTTCATCCAACGTAAAGACCACAAAACCCATAACCATCCCCAATATTCCTCTGTACATCCAACCAGAAAACACTCAAGTGCCCTTTTGCTACTCCAATCCATCGACACAGACATGTAATGTCACCCAAATCCCCTCCAAACCACTAACAGCGCCAGAAAAAAATTTTCTTTTGGTGCAACTATACACTAAGCATTTAAACATCAGTTCTACCTTACCCTTTTGTGCCTGCCCGTCACTCTGGTTCCGCAGCTCACTACATACACTCCAGCTGAGGTCCAGGACAAATACATCCAGGTATACAGTCGCCAAACTAAAAGAGCAGTTTTTCTTCCGATAGCAGTGAGAATCTCCTTAGCCTCAGCAGCAGGTGCAGTAGGACTCAGCGGCGGGACCCTTAGACCCTCTATCACCACAGCAGACAAGTTATCCACACGCTTCCAGCTGGCAGTCGATGCCTCTGCCAAATCTCTAGCCTCCCTGCAGAAACAAACAACCTCTGTTGCCCAAGTTGCCTTGCAGAGCCGCTGCACTTTAGACCTCATCACTGCTGAAAAAGGAGGAACCTGCTAATTCCTCCAGGAGGAATGCCGTTATTACATCAATAAGCTGGGAATTGTGGAAACTAGAGTCCAGACCCTCAACAAGCTAAACCGTGAGCTGCAAAACAACAGATTCAGAACAGACGGATCCTCTTCCTGGTGGAACTCTTCTCTGTACTCCTTCCTAGCCCCCATACTAGAACCCATAATTTTAGTAGTAATTTTGCTCTTAATTGCTCCTTGTCTCATTCAGCTCCTGAAAAGTTGACTCCGCGAAATCACCCGTATAGCAGTCCACCAGCAACAACAACCTCTCCACCCTGTGCCAGGCCGCAACTCCCAGTACTCTGCCTGGAAAAGCCCCTCCCCTTGCTCTTCGCCCACTACCCACAGGAAGCAGTTACAGAAATGGACTAATGTTGTCCCTTTTCCCTATAGGGTCAGTCTAAAACGTCCTATCTCGGCACAACAGACTCCATTTTAGCTCTCAAGACTGACCCCTAACTGACCTCCCCTCCTCTGCTCAACCCCAAATTCCTGGAACCAGCTCCTCCCAAAGCCAGAAGGTTTTCTGAAGATATGGTCACTCCACGCGTCCCTGACATATATAGGTAAGATTAACGACCTTCTCCCTTCGGAAGCACCTGTGTGCGCAGATCCACCCCCCCCCCAAGCTATGATTCTCCCCAGCTGTGCCTGCCAGCAGTGGGCATAAAAACGCCGCCAGGATTTTTTCCCTGGCGTGGCTTCAATAGATCAATACCCTGAGTTGCTGAACCCGCCACAAGTTCACAATAAAGCCTGCTTCTAAAACTTAATTAATTGGGTCTTTGATTCTGTTTTCGAGTCCAAATAAACTTTTACACTGAGCCTCGAGAAGGCTTTGGGAGTCAAAATCCTCCCAGCCTCCAGGCAGCAGCGTCCCAGCCCCCTCCCAAATGCAGCCCGGGAAGGCAGGCACAGAGAGGCACATCAAGTCCCGCACACCAGCAAGAAACGGCGCAAAGACCAACACCAGCAAGAAACGGCGCAAAGACCGACACCAGCAAGAAATGGCGCAAAGACCGACACCAGCAAGAAACGGCGCAAAGACCGACACCAGCAAGAAACGGCGCAAAGACCGACACCAGCAAGAAACGGCGCAAAGACCGACACCAGCAGGAAATGGCGCAAAGACCGACACCAGCAGGAAATGGCGCAAAGACTGACACCAGCAAGAAATGGCGCAAAGACCGACACAAAAGGCTGGGGCTGCGGCAATACGCTACAAGCGTCCCCAGGGGCCTCCACCGTATTGGGTGGGGCGCCACTTGGATTGGCTCACCTAGGCCAGGTGAACTCAACCCAACAATTCTCCCAAGGGTGGTGAGGTGAAAGGAGCCCAGAGGGGCCCACAACCCGTGAGACCAGCATGGGAAGGCCCACTCCTGGGCCCGGCTTACCTCATAGCTTCCAGTCACACAGCACCGCTTCTGTTCGAACATCACCGCTTCTGTTGGACCTCACCTGGGGCAGGTGTGCCTCGGTCCTAGGCTCCACGCCAGAAACAGCTCACGCCGAGGCCTGGTTTGGGATCCTCTTGAGTTTTATGAGCGGTTAGGGAGGCGTGGTCGATGACGTAGTTCGACCTCATTGGCTGTATTGTTGAATTGAATTCACCTGGCCTAGGTGAGCCAATGTAGGTACAGCGCCCACCCAGGCGTAGCTCCCCCTGCTGGCTGGAAACCTGAACTTCTGAGCATGCAGTGAGCCTCTACTTCATGAGCCGGTAGCTCAGACCTCTGAGCTTGTGTAATGGGCCTGCCAGTCCCTATGCTAGCTCCCTAACAGGTTTTCCAGCCAAAGGTCTGCCTTCTGGGGCTGTTCTACAGAAAGCACTTGGTTCCTGACCCCTACGCATTCAGGGTGGTGGATGCCCTTGCTTCCATGCTTGCTTCTATGTAATTCTGGAATGGTCCTTGTTTCACACGGTCGGCGAGGTCAGGAATTCTGGGCTGGTTGGCTACCAGGCACAAAATAAATAGCCAACGGATTGAAATCTCAACCCCTATATTGGTTTATTATGGACCACACAGACTTGTCTTCTGGAACTTCCCTCCTCAATTTCTGAACCCTTGAACTCCTTGCCACCTCTACGTGGAAAACAAGGATTCCAAACTCCGATCACCACATCTGCCTGCCCCCCCCAGTCCCTCTGTGGTCCCCCTTGTCTTCCAGAGGTGCATTGTCAACCAGCAAAGTCGGGCCTCTCCATTTCTCAGAAGCTGCAGATTGTTACGTGACATCACCCTGTGTTTAAATGTTAGTGATTATGCTATCTAAAAAACAAATCTGAGCCAACTGGGGACAAACAAAACTCATTTCAAACACCAGCTCTGTCTCCCATAAGGTCCCGTGTACAACTGCTACAACACAACAGTGGGTCCTGCTGGGTCTCCACTAGCATCTGGGAGGAAGGCTATTTATTACCGGGAATCCTACCTTGGTCCCTTGGTGTTAATTGCAGACTCACTGGGTGACGGATTGAATCTGACACGCACCATGTTTCCCGCAGCAAACACAACACTTTGTCAAACTCCGTTTGGTATTGCTCCATCCCTCCATCATTCTCCCTAATGACAAAAATAATTAACACATTCATATAAAAGCACAGGATGAGGAGAGCTTTAATTTATTCATCTAGTTCAGGGTCCTCCCTGTTATCAATATATAACAAGTTAATGTCATATATTAATTAAAAAGCAACAGTGAAGCAATTTAGGAAACTGAGGGATTGTCATGGGTCCTGGTTGTGACAGCATGTTTTGGGCATCATGGAAGATTACAGATTTGCCTTCTGTGGTATCTCATATCCATCATCCAAAAACTACCTGCTCTTAAGGGTAGAGAGAGCGAGCTTGTCTTTGAAAAAGGTGCCTAGGTCTCTTTTCCGGTTGCCGCAGCGCTAGGAACCATGAGTACCAAAGTCTCTCGCGACACCCTCTACGAGGCGGTGCGGGAAGTCCTGCACAGGAACCAGCGCAAGCGCCGGAAGTTTTTGGAGACGGTGGAGCTGCAGATCAGCCTGAAGAACTACGACCCTCAGAAGGACAAACGCTTCTCTGGCACCGTCAGGCTTAAGTCCACCGCGTGCCCCAAGTTCTCAGTGTGTGTCCTTGGGGACCAGCAGCACTGCGACAAGCGAAGGCCGTGGAGATCCCTCACATGGACATCGAGGCGCTCAAGAAGCTCAACAAGAATAAGAAGTTGGTCAAAAAGCTGGCCAAGAAGTATGATGCCTTTTTGGCCTCAGAGACCCTGATCAAGCAGATTCCTCGAATTCTGGGCCCGGGCCTGAACAAGGCCGGGAAATTCCCTTCCCTGCTGACCCACAATGAGAACATGGTGGCCAAGGTCGACGAGGTGAAGTCCACCGTCAAGTTCCAGATGAAGAAGGTGCTGTGTCTGGCAGTGGCAGTTGGCCATGTGAAGATGACAGATGATGAACTCGTGTACAACATCCACTTGGCTGTCAACTTTTTGGTTTCGCTGCTGAAGAAGAATTGGCAGAATATCCGTGCTTTGTACATTAAGAGCACCGTGGGGAAACCCCAGCGCCTGTACTAAGCTACGGTTCAATAAACTTTATTTTTCCTGTTAAAAAAAAAAAGAAAGAAAGAAAAAAGTGCCTGGGTTTGGTAGCTGCTCACAGGATGGCAGGTGTAACGTATTATGAGAATTTAACAAGGCTCTGAGAAGACGGTTATTGGAAGTTCTGGCTGGAGGGCAAGGCCATGACTCCTGAAAGATTCTGGATCCAAAAGTCAAGTCAGAACTGGATGCCACAGACTTTCTCAATCCAGCCCTCTTTGCCCCTCCCCTAAGGCCAATACATTTCTTTTTTTTTTTCTTTCATTATTTATTTATTTATTTTAATCGTTTTATTGGGGCTCATAAGGCTCTTATCACAATCTGTACATACATCAATTGAGCAAAGCACCCTTATACATTCGTTGCACTCATCACTCTCATAATTCACCTTCCACTTGGGTTCCTGGAATCAGCTCGGTTTCCTTTCCCCCCCCCCCCATCCCCCTCCCTCCCCGATCCCACCCCTGGTCCCTTGATAATTTATAAATAATTATTATATCTTTCTTACACTCCCCGGCGTCTCCCCTCACCCGCCTCCCCCTTGCCAATCTCCCAGAGAGGAGGTTACACATAGATCTCTGAGATTGGTTCTCCCTTTCTACATGCCCTTCCCTCCTGGTGTCGCCACTCCCACAGCTGGTGTTGAGGGGTTCGTCTGTCCTAGATTCCCTGTGCCTCCAGATCCCCACTGCACCGCTGTAATCCTCTGGTATAACCAGGTCCGCAAGGCAAGGTAGGATTGGGGTCATGATGATTGGGAGGGGAGGAAGCGTTCAGGAACTAGAGGAAGGTTTTGAGTTTCATTGTTGCTACACTGAACCCTGAGTGGCCCATCTCCTCCTCACTACCCCTCTGGAAGGGGTGTCCAGCTGTCTACAGGTGGGCGTTGGGTCCCCATCATGCACTCCCCCTCTTTCACGGTGATGTGATTCTCACCACCACCCCACCTTTGATGTTGGAGACCTGGTCTCCTCTGTCCTTCATGATCACCTATGTTGGTGTGCTGCTTCCGTGTGGGCTCGGTTGCTTCTGGGCTAGATGGCCGCTTGTTTGCATTCAAGCCTTTAAGTCCCCAGACACTATATCTCTCAGTAGCCGGGCACCATCCGCCTTCTTCACCACACTTGCTAATGCACACTTTCGTCTTCAGCCATTATGTGAGAGAGGTGATCACACAATGATTGTTTTTGTTCCTTTGTATCTGCTACATGGTCCATTCAACACCTTGTATTCGCTTAGGCCGTGTGCTTCTTCTCTGTGGGCTTTGTTGCTTCTGAGCTAGATGGCCGCTTATTTGCCTTCAAGCCTTTAAGACCCCAGACGCTATATCTTTTTTTGATAAGCTGAGCACCATCAGCTTTCTTCACCACATTTGCTTACACACACGGCTGTCTTCAGTGATCATGTCGGGAAGATGGGTATCCTGCAATGGCTGCTTAGCAGGGCGAGGTGCTATTGTATTGGGGGATTATGCATGAGGAGGCCCAATGTCCATCTGCTACCCTACTACTGAACCTATAAATATATGCATATAAATCTATTGCCCCCATAATCATAAATATGTTTACATATGTACATGTCTGTATTTAGGCTTCTCTGTATGCACTTTGCCTCCTACTCCTTTCCTCTATTTCCTTTCGCTTTCCTCCCGACCCATTACCATGTTTAGCCTTCATTCTGGATTCAGTAGTTCCTCTCAGTTACCTTGCTCTTGGTCACTCCCTTCCAGTCCTCCCCTCCCCTCCCTCCTCTGGTTTTGAACCATTCGCTGTTCCCTTGTCCCTGTGTTGGGCGACACCTCCTCCCTTCCCCTACCTCCCACGCTCTCATGTCCCTCCAGGACCGTTGGTCCTGTTGTTTTCTTCTCTCATTATTTGTCCAGCCTATCTTGTCTAGGTGGACCTGCTGACATAGTAATACGTGCATACAAATGGATATGACTTTGACTGCGCCCAAGTGGCCCATAAGAACATGGCTTTGACAGAAGCAACATCGACACGCTGATAAGCAGAAAAGCCACTAACATACAAAATTTACTGGGTAAAAAAACAAAACAAACTTAAAAAGACTAAACAAAAAGATAGCAAATATTAAAAGAAAAAATTGCTAGTAGTTCAAGGTCCTTTCATTGGCCTTTAGGAGTGTTTTCTAGGTGTAGCTTGTGAGGCGCCACGTCCTGGCCCAGAAGACCATCCTTTCTACTCCCTCGGGCTCCCTTTGCTCTGCTTCCTCCACTGCTCCATTGCATGTCCCCAGTGTTTGCCTCAGTGTGGCGGGGTCAGCTCAGTTGCCCATCCCCCATTGTGTCTCAGGTGCTGTCCCGTGTAGGGCCATGTGTTGGTGCAGGATGTCATATCTCGTAGTGTGGTCAGCTGAATGGTCCTCTCTGTATGATGGGCTCTTCTAGCTGGTCTATCGACTTTGGGCTTGGTGGACCCAGGTGTACTCCACTATGTCCTTTCTCCTTCTTTTGTTTCAGCTTCCTTCTGGATGTGGTGTGGTGGGTCAGTTCCTTTCCCACTCCAGACAATCTATTTTTGTTTTCTTTGGTATTCCCTTCGAGTGTGGGGGTCGGCCTAATTCTGGTTTGGGCCGGCTTGTCGTCCAGCCTCTTTGTGTAGACCTCTGTACTTTGCGTTGTCCTCCTTGTTTGGTGTGTCGTGTTGGGGTCCGTATGCATGTTCCAAATCTGTGGGGACATAACCGATACTCTCCCCCGGGTGGGTTAGTACCCTGCCCCCCCCATACCATCCATTCAGATTCTCCCCCTCCCGGTTCTCCCTCTCCCTACCCCACTACCCCTTCTTTATGCTGGGCTCTTATGTACCTCCCTAGGTGTGGCCTGTCCTCCCTCCAACTACCTATGCTTCCTCCCATTTATTGTGGGATGGATGTTTATTCTTCTATTTCTGTCATGCTGATTGTACTTACCTCAGGGGACTCATGTTGTACCTGTCCCTTTGGGTCTGGCTTACCTCGCTTAACATAATTCCTTCCAGCTCTTCCCATGAAATAACGTGTTTCATGTGCTCATCGGTGCTTTTCAGTGCTGCATAATACTCCATTGTGTGTATGTGCCAAAGTTTGCTAATCCACTCGTCTGTCGATGGAAACTTAGGCTGTTTCAAAGTCTTTGCCATTGTGAATTGTGCCGCAATAAACATTGGAGCGCATATGACTGGTCGTGTTTTATTTGCTGCTTCAACCGGGTATATGCCCAGTAGAGGGATGGCTGGGTCATGAGGTAGATCAATTTCCATTTTCTTTAGGTATCGCCAGATTGCTTTCCACAGTGGCTGTACAAATGTACACGACCACCAGCAGTGGAGGAGGGTTCCTACTTCACCACAGCCCCTCCAACACTTGTTGCTCTCTGATTTACTGATCTGGGCTAGCCTCAGGGGTGTTAGGTGGTATCTCATGGTTGTTTTGATTTGCATTTCTCTTATGGCAAGGGACTTTGAGCACTTTCTCATATGTTTATTGGCCATATTGATCTCCTCTCTAGTGAAAGTTCTTCTCATTTCTTTTGCCCACTTCCTTAGGGGGTTAACTGTTTTCCTCTTTTTGCAGGTCACGATGGTGTTGTAGATTTTAGTAATGAGCCCTTTGTCTGATGTGTCATTACTAAAAATCTTCTCCCAGTCTGTGGGTTGCCTTGTCACCCTCTTGGCAAAGTCTTTCGAGGTGCACATGCATTTTATTCTTATTAGATCCCATTTGTCGATTTCCAATTCACCTGTGTGTGTCCCCTTCCCTGTTGCAGTGAGCCTATGTGCTCCCTGGGCCAGTACGCTGAGATTAGTCCCGATTCCCTCCTTAATGGTCCTGATGGTTTGGGGTTTGACTTCTAGATCTGTGATCCACCTTGAGTGTATTCTTGTGCATGGGGTGAGGTAGACGTCTTATTTCAACTTTCTACATGTGGATATCCATTGTTTCCAGCACCACTTATTAAAGAGGGCATCTGCTTCCCACTTGACATTTTTGGGACCCTTGTCGAAGATCAGTTGTCTATATGCTGATGATTTTACTCCTGGGCTTTCTATTCTTTTCCACTGGTCTGAGTGTCTATCATTGTGCCAGTACCATGCTGTTTTGACCACTGTAGCTGTGTAGTAGGCATTGAAATCAGGTAGGGCGAGTCCTCCAATTGTGTCCTTCTTCTTGAGGAGTTCTCTGCTAATTCTGGGTTTCTTCCCTCTCCATATGAAGTTGGTGGTCAGTTTTTCCAATTCTTTGAAGAAGGTTGAGGGTAATTGGATTGGTATAGCAGGCCAATACATTTCTAAGGGTTATGGATTCTACTTCAGAATCGTTCTCAATCTCAATCCCAGGGCCCTCTTCACCATTGCTGGCTAGACCTGTTCACCTCTTGCCATATGTGTGTGTGTGTGTGTGTGTGTGTATCACACACACACACACACACATATGGGTTTATTGTAAGTCTGGGTCTGTAGGTTTCTCGGGTGGGAAATGTCTCGGTCCTTGGCTACACACTAGAAAGAAATTCACACCAAAGCCTGGTTGGTGATCCGAGTGGGTTTATATACAGGAGAGAAGAAGGTTCCGGCGTTACAGTTAACTGAACACGGGCACCCTCATGACACTGCACACCCAGCCCTGCTGAGCGGAAGGCAGAGAAGCAGCTGAAGGGAAGGTTCCAGCCTTTTAAGGGCTTTCAGCTGTGAGGCGTCAATTAAGCTCTCCTGGCTTGGCCTTGAATTGGTGCATGCCCTTTAGCCTGCATTGGCTTCCAACCTCCTGTAGGGGGCCCCCTAAGCATGGAGAGGAACAACCCCTTGTCTTGCTACCTAACAGGTCTACATTCCTGTATGGTTACATTGAGATGGAAGTAGCCCCTTTAGACAGCCTGTGAGGTTCACCAGGAGCCACAGGCCCCAGCGTTCCCTGTTACCACCTTAAACCTTAAACTACTGTTGGAGTTTATATTATTTGTGCGGGTCTGTGGACATGGAATGTTTCCATGCCAGACCCTGAAGTTGCACAAATAAGCATCCAGAACAGAACTCATACAGGCTCTAATAAGATGCTCAGATGCTTCTTGCTAGGATGAGAATTCATCGAAGTTTGTGAGCAGTTCAGATCTTGTAAGGGAGAACAGGTCAGTAGTGTATCCAGAGAAGAGAGCAAAGGTCAGGGGAAAGGGAGGAGGCCCACAGACATCTGTGCTCTGTGTTTGGCCACAAGACAAGAAACCAGGTCTCCCTGAAAAAGAAAGCAGAACAGCAAGTCCCTCGGAACTAGGACATCTTTAAACCTGACCTATACAACACTCGGATCAGGGAGGCGCCTTGGAAAACCGTAAAAGCCCGAAAAGAGGGACAAGGAGGAAGCCCAAGTCTTTGGTTTTCCCTGCTGTGCTTTCAGTGTTGAAATGTCTGTGCACGGAGCCTTTGAAATTTCAGAATCAGAGAGTGGATTCATAAGCCAAGCTCCTGCTTTATTCTTCAATGCATTTTAGCCCAACTCCTCCTTGGTGACACATGTAACAGAAATTCTGGACTTAGGAGCCACTTGGTCCTTGGACACTAGGAGATTACAGTGGAATCTGAAACAGGGCTCTAACCACCAACTGGACTGGCCTAGGAAGCCCAAGTATTCAGTCTCCCAAACACCAACCTCCCGTTGCTCTTCATCTGCCTCCACCTTGTTCAGCTTTAGTTGTCCGTGGAAGCGTTTGGCACCCATCTGATGCTTCAGAACCCAGAAAGGAGGAAAGGTAAAACTGGGATTCAAATGAAACAAGATGTGCCCGGGGCTCCTCGTGGCATTTGTCACCTTCAGTTCCCTCTTCGGACGCAGATGTGGCAAGGTTCACAAACAAGCTTTACCAGAAAGAACAGCCTGCTTCCAAGTGAGAAAAAGCCCTTTACACATGAGTTCCTGAGGTCAGCCCAGCCCTGTGCGCCCCCCACCCCTCCCAGAGTCCCCTGCTCTCCGGCGAAGCATTAAAGCAAGTGGAAGCAGAGATTTGCTCAGAATAAAAAATCATTTTTCACAATAGCATTCCACATTCTGGATGGCAATCACGGCTGCACAAACCATATCCATCCCCCAGTCATAATGTTGCCGCCTCAGTGACCACACACACACATTGTGTGGTGAGACTCAGAGTCTATTCCATTTGTGATCAATTGTTTCCTCCCTCTCCACACTTTGCACTTAGGAGACATGCTCTCTGGAGGCGGTTGAGGCTTGTCTTGTGGCCAATAATCATCTCCTACGCCTTCCTTTCCAGTCACTAATTTGATGTCTTCACTTAAAGAAATGCCCATAAGTTGAGGTTTCAGAGGAGAGCTCCTTGAGCTCCCCAGACAACAAGGGGGCCGAGTGTCACTGTCATTATCCTGAGCTGGGAGGGAACACTAGTGTTCCGGAGGCTGGGAATCCGTCACTGCCTGCCCATCGCACAGACAGAGCAGGTGCTGGTTATAATTGCTTCTAGACGTCCTGCCATGCTCAGTTGAACGTCAAAGCCATAAACGCTGCCCGACTACAATAATACTGGAGTACGCAGACATTTCTGCATCATTGCCGGGTGAAAATACACTGAGTGGAGTTGGATGAGATGGCAGCAAGCGCTTAAGGAGGGGGTGCTGTGGGAATACCAACAAGATGACTGCCAGTCTCCGTTTCCTCCTCTCGTCTGCTTTGTGTTTTCTTTCAGGACCAGAAGAAATGATGCATATGTAAGGATAAAAAATTTTTCCATTTCCAGAGGAGTTTTCCACCCCCCAATCTACCCGCAGCCTCCTTTGAGCAAGCCAGTAAAAGCTTTTTTTTTTTTTTTTTTAAACCTGCCTTCTCACTATGACAATTTCCGGAGCTGCTATGTGGCTGTGTTTAAAAGTCCCCCTCGGGATCCAGAGTGCAATCCATATCACAAAGGCATCCTCCCAGTCCCAAATAGCAATGCGACCTCAATTCAGAAGGTTGTTCTTGTTTCCATAGACCCAGAATGGAGTTTAAGCTGTTGATCTTGACTGTGGTTGTTGTGTCAGCCTCTCATGGGCACCTCATGGGCAGTGGAGCAAACTGTGCCTATCTGTGCTACCACCAGGACTGGGAGAGGAAGCCAACAGTGGTGGGCCATAGGTCAATGTGTGGATGGGGATGATGATCAGGTCTTTCTTCATTATTCTGTTTCAGTCTGGAAACACCACTGAAGCCTGCTCAGTGTCATAGCAACACACAAACCTTCACTGAGAGTCTGGGGCACATTGGCTGCAAATCAAACCCGGGTCTTCCCGGTGAAAGACGATGAGAGGTCTACCACTGAAGCACCGTGGCCCTCACCTCAAACCAGGGCAGTCATTTCCGGAGTTCAAACCAGACCACAATGCAGGATGACTGAGATTGCCACCAGAATCTGATACTGATGCAGAAAAAAACCTAACTACCATTTTATTGACTCCCAATAGGACAAAGATCTGCCCCTTTGGGGTTTGGAGACTTTAAATCCTTACAGCAGGGGTCGCAACCTGTGGGTCGCGACCCCTTTGGGGATCAAATAACCCTTTAACAGGGGTCATCCAATTCATAACGATAGCAAAATTACAGTTATAAAGTAGCAATGAAAATAATTTTATGGTTGCAGGTGACCACAACATGAACTGTATTAAAGGGTGGCAGCATTCAGAAGGTTGAGAACCATTGCCTTACAGAAATAGACAACCTCATATTTCTCCCACGGACGGGCTAGTCAGTTCAAACCCCTGACCTTGCGATTAGCAGGTTAATGCATAGTCCACTACACCACCAGGGCTCCTAATGATATAATAAGAGATACTATTGTTAGATCTCTCGTGGGAGAAATATACCTCAGTCCTTGGCTTCGCGAGAGAAAGAATTCACTCCGCAGCCTGGATTGTGATCCAAGTGAGTTTTTTGAGAGAAGAAGTTTCAGGTTTACACAGGCACCTCAGGGCCCCTCACCCCTGCACAGCTTGCCTAGAAGCTGCTGGAGAGAAAGTCACTACGTGGGCTCCAGGATCCTGCCTTTTCTTTCTTTTCTTTTTTTTTAAAATTGTTTTATTAGGGGCTCATACAATTCTTATCACAATCCATACATACATCAACTGTGTAAAGCACATTGTACACTCACTGCCCTCATTATTCTCAAAACATTTGCCTCCACTTAAGCCCCTGGCATCAATCGAGTCATCATTTTTACCCCTTCCTCCCCACTCCCCCATCCCTCAAGAAACCTTGATAATTTGTGAGTGGTGATAGTGGGAGGGTAGAGGGAGGGTGGATTGGAAAGAGGAAACCGATTACAAGTATCTACATGTGACCTCCTCCCTGGGGGACGGACAACAGAAAAGTGGGGGAAGGGAGACATCGGAGAGGTCAAGATCCTGCCTTTTCAATTCCTCCATAGGGAGGCATGGTTGATGGTGCTGGTCAACCCCATTGGCTGGATTGAATTCACCTGGCCCAGATGGGCCAATCCAGGTGTAACAACCACCTAGGTGTACCACCCCTTCCTGGCCGGAAGTTTGAACCTGAGCATATGTAATGGATGACCCAGTCCCTATGCTAAGCTACCTAACAGTATTTGCAAGATGCCGAGCAATGTTCTAAGCTTTTTGTATATAATAATTCAATTATTTCACTTAAGAAGCCTATGTGTGGACTCTATTCTTGCCTCATTTTACAGATGAAAAATCAGTGGCACAGGATGATAAAGTCATGAGCCTATGACCACACAGTGAGGAAGTGGAAAGGAGAGATTTGAACCCAGGCTGCAGAGTCCATGCCTTGGGTGCCTACAGCGCCACATAGGACACAGGAAAGCATGGAGCAGACTCAGCGTAAGACCTAGCATGTATGTGCTAGGACTGCATGAGAGTAGCTGCTACTCAGATCCAGAAGAGAATACAAGGCTATTGCAAAAATTATTTTTTCCAAGAGAGGGTGGAATTCTGCATCTTGTGCGAAATCCCCCAACCTGCACATGGCACAGCTACTTCAGAAGGTTCCCAACAATGTGTGCTGTGTGGCAAACCAAACTGAGCTCAGGGGGAGCTGGTCTGTGGGATATGTTACCCAGAAGGTGAGCAGTTTGAACTCACCAGCCACCACTCCAAGGGAGAAAGAGAAGGCTTTCTGCTCCCATGGACTTACAGTCTTTGAAGTGGCAGGGAGCATTTCCATGCAGCCTATGATTAGGATCTAGGAGGGTGAGGGTGGATGGAGTTGGTTGAGACCTGGCTTCAGGGCATGTCCCAGAAGGGCTTCCTGGAGTGACTCTGCCTTCAGGAATGTCTGGTGACCCTGAGGGCAGCAAAGTCCTAAGCACACTCAGGCAGTGGTTCTCAACCTTCCTAATACAGGTCCTTTTGTTGTGGGTGACCCCCCGACCATTAAATGATTTTCTTGCTATTCATCACTGTAATTTTGCTACAGTTATGAATTGGACGAGCCCTGTGAAAGGGTCATATGACTCCCAAAGGGGTCGCAACCCACAGGGTGAGAACCACTGCACTAAGGGTTCCCCTTCCGGGCAGCTCTACCAGTGTCTGATGTGCATAGTTCTGTGAGGTAAGAGAAATGAACTTAGTGTCTGCTTCTGGTGACAGTTGATGTGGGTGGGCTTTCTCCCTATGTCAAATCCCTCTCAAGCCATTTGTCACCACAACAGAGGGAGCCACACACATAAAGCAAGAAGAGGAGGCAGCATAGCAGGACGGTAAGCAGAACAAAGATTGAATAAGCACAATTCACTTCAATCATGAATCGGGTGCCCTTGAGATGTGAGGAAGACCCCAGTCTAGTGACATTAGATCAGGTTTAGGGATTGAGTGACGGGACCCTCTTGGCTCCCCTCAGCCCCTATCTTGCTTTCCCATTGACCCTGCCCCTTACATCGTGATTGGTCCTTATTCCAGCATGATGGTTGGTTTCATAATCACGACATGTGGGAATGTGTTAGTCGATAGGTTATACAGGCACAGTCTCTGGAATGGGTAAGTGAGGAGGTGTGACTGGTGACATGACTGGTGGAATGGATCATGTGAAGTGATTTGAGATCGTTGTTCAGACCTGATAGGTCATCCAGGCCTCTAGTTGATCTTGGCAGTACTCTAGTTTAAGGAAACAGAATGTTAGGCATTCAAGTCATATTTGAGCTTAAATTTTGAGCAATAGGCTGTGGCTCACAGTGAGAGTCTATGTGGAGACCCTAAATCCATTTTGAGGGGCCACACATTCAGCCACCATTGAGTTCTTTCCTACTGCTGACTGGCAGTAGAAAGCTTGTCCATCAGGCAGTGTGCTTGTGTCCACTCCCCGGGCCAGACTCAGAGATATACGGTCGTGTGCACATCCCAATGAAGGTCCCGCTCATGCTCTCACAGGCCCTCCCGCAACTCCATGAATTGATCCGTCTTCAGGGACAGTTTTGTGACAAAGGTGTTTGTTTTCCATGTCTCATTTAAGCTTTCAGGAGCTCAGGTGGTGATGCTGGATAGTGTTGGACTATTAACAGCAAGGTCGCTGGTTCAAAGCCACTAGTCATTCCACAGGAGAATGATGAGGTTATTGCTTCCTGTAAAGGTAGCAACTTCAGGATCCCTACACAGAGTCACTATGAGTCAGAGTCAGCAGGACAGAATGGGTGTCATTTTATTTAAGTAACTGTGGCTGTGGGTCCTTCCGACACCATTGGGGCCTCATGCGGATGCTCTCCTTCATCCAGAACAGCGGTTTGTGCCTTTTTCTTGTGTAAAACATAGCAAAGGAGTTCCTAATAAAATATAGTTGAATTGGGAGTCTTTTTTCCCTCAAACAAAGTAAATCCATAAATAGAAATGAGACTATGGTGCTAATAACCAGTTGGAGAGTTGAGAGAGCTGAACTCTCAATCCTGGTAGAAACCCATTGTGACTTTAAAAACTTGCTCAAGGTCATCCATAGCCTATGAGGTTGAGTTGAGCAGACACAAAACAGATGTGTTGGGGAGTAATTGTGTACATTAAGTAAACAATTTATCTTTCTAAAGATTCTGTCTAAAACTTACTTTAAATAGTAAGTTTTCCCCTGGGCTAGGGAAAGGTCAGGGAGCTTAACCCCCTAGTATCCACCCCCTCTCAGCATTCATCATGTTAGGCCAGAGGAGCCAAATCACACCCACTACCCAGGGAGCACTGCTTCCAAAAGCCCATTGCCTGTGCCGGGGCAGAGGGCAGGTACCCGGACCAGAAATGCTGACGGAGTGGAACCAGCGGGCTCAGCCCCCAGCTTCCTGAGAGAGCAGCTGTGATGGTTCACTTTTGGACAAATGTCAATGCATGACTTGGGCAGCACGAAAAGCAGATGTGCAGAGGTTGTTCGCTGTATTCCAGAAGTTCACACACTCCCCGCAGGCTCTTTGGCTCAATGGCAGGAAGCCGTTCGTGGCTTCCACCTTCAATCCCAAAAGGCCACTGCCGTCCAGTGGATTCCAACCACAGTGACCCTATATGGAGTTTTCAAGACTGTAAATCTTCATGGGAGCCAGCAGTCTCATTGTCCCCCTTGGGACAGGGAGCTAGCAGCCCGTTTCACCTCCAGGACCCCTTCCTCTCTAATTCTGGATCCAGTCCCTCCAAATATCCTGCCCTGCCCTTATCTAGGCTTCTTAAATGCGTTCCATGCTGCTTATGTTAGTCTGGGTGCCTTAGCGAAACAAAATTCACAGAAACGCGTATGTATAAGAGAGAGTTTTATGTAAAGGGTGAGTGCACATCAGGAAAACATGCCCGCATTTGCTTATGCACCCGCTTTGTCTTCAGCGATCATGTCGAGATAGGCTGGTGGCTTCTTCCATGTGGGCTTTGTTGTTTCTTAGCTAGATGGCCCCTTGTTTATCTTCCAGTCTTTAAGACCCTGGACACTATATCTTTTGATAGCCGGGCCCAGGGTGCTTAACCACTACACCACAAGGGTTCATTAGCATGTGACTTATCTCCTGCCATTCACATTAGATGCTCAAAATAGCAGGAAACCAGGTTTCTCCTTTGTGGCCACACCAGGTACTGACAGAACCAAGAACAGAGAAATGCTTAGTTATATATCTTGACTATCATTAGCATATTATATGCCTGGCAATATGTAAGCCTTCGCTCCCCTGACCTCTCACAGCCTCGGTAAAATGAAGCTAATAAAAGTAGTGCTCTCACAAGCTTGGTAGGAGATTAAACAACTCACATAATGGTACACAGCCTATCAACGAGGAGGCGAGATGAGGCAGTGTGTGGCTGCTGAACCCACACCCTTCACAACACCTCCATTAAAATGACTGAGGGCTATGAGGAACCAGACAGAAGCAGGTTCACACCCCAGATTGAGTCAATTTAACTGCCTATTGTGCCTGACCCTTCTATCTCTGATCTTAGAAATTGGGTTAACAACAACAACAAAACACTGTAGAAGAAATGTCCAGCAGATGACAGGCACGCGATTAAACAACAAAAAATAAATCACTTAAGTTGAAATTCGAACTCCTGGAAACCTCTCAGACACGTGCAGAAAAGGATTGAGCCCCATGTGGTGTTTCCAGTGCCCCCGTCCTTCCCCCCTAAAATGAGCATTTGATAAGGTAATGCCTGAATTGTTCCAAGCCCAAGACTGTGGAGAAATAAAGGAAAACCCAGCATTATGAATCTTTGAGCACAGCCCTGCTGGGAAACCGCCCTGCAGTCACTTGTTGATGACTGGAGGAGGGACAAGAGTAGGGAGAAGAACGAGGACTGAATGTGACACATAAGCAGGGATGGCCTACATTCCATAAAGGAAAAAACTCAAGGTCTGCTTTTCTGGTGCCTGAAAGTTAGAACCCATCTGGTGCAGTTGAAAAGGTGTGTGTGTGTAGTGGGGGGGGGGGTGTTAGGGAGGAGGGGCAATGAGTCCAAAGGATGAACTCCATCTGCAATTGTGTCCTCAACTGCTTTCCCCTGCTAGCCACACGATATTTGTGGCTGGCCTGCCCTGCTTTTGTTATCAAGCCCAGAGAGGGCAAGAGACTAGCTCGAAGTCACACTGCAAGTTGGCAGCAGAATCAGGCCGAGAACTCTGGATGCTTAGAAAGCTTCACACAGACCTGAGAAAGTACCAAGGGAAGACCTGTTCGCTAACTGGGCAGCACTCACTGCATGCCAGCGCTGTTCCAGTGCCCCAGCCAGGGCATTGCTCCCTGTGTCCGTGTGTCTTCAGTGATGCACACAGGTGACGGATTGGCTTTTAATAGCATGCTTGGAAGGTTGAGGCCACCCAGCGGCACGTAGAAAGAAGGGCCTGCAAATCTACTTCAGACCAAGCAGCCTTTCAAGACCCTGGGGAGCACAGTTCTTCTTGGACACACAAGGAGGCCAGGAGTTGAAGTTGATTCCATGCTGTAGTTGATTCCATGGTTCCCGGTTGTAGCTATACCTAGAGTCACATCCACATTCATGTTTATATCTCTTCACTCCATGGGGTGTTCATGGCTCCAACTCTTCTGAAGCAGACCACCAGGATTTTGTTTAAGAGGCCTCTGGATAGGTTTGAACTGCCAACCTTTTAGTTTGTAGCTGAGTGCTAAACAACTTGTGCCATGCAGGGTGCTAAGCTCAGAAACTCAGTCGGTGCTTCATGATCTCAGTTGGAATTATAGAGAGGGTCAGTGATGACCCATTGACTGCTGGGTAATTGTTGTTGTAGTCTCCCTGTGCAGACATGTAAAGTACCTGAAAACTTAAAATCCAACTCATTGAGTGCATCATCCTGCCGTGCGCCAGCCCAGCAGCATGCTCTGCTGGGGACATTTGGCCATGCCTGGAGACATTCTGAAGAAGGGAGTCCCACTGCCATCTAGTGGGCTGAGACCAGGGATGCTCGCTTAGCATCCTGGTGCAGGGAGCAACACAGCCCCACAAAAATGATGTTGACCAAAATGTCAGCAGAGCTGCCACTGGGAAAATGGTCTAGTCCAAGCGCTGACCTTCATAGAGGAAGAAAGCCAATCCAGAGCAGCTAAATGACCTGCTGTGGGTTGCACAGCCTGATTCCAAGCCCAGTACTATACCCAAAGCTGTTACCACGTCCAAAATTAAACAGCAATAGCTGCCCAAAGGCCTCTTAGTGTGAGGACCAAGTAAGACAGTAAATGAGAAAGCCCTTTGACAAATGTGGCATGCTGCACAAACATGAGATGTTATTACCCAAGTACTTTTGATATATGTAAATAGATCTTGTACCAGGTCAGTTAATTTTCCAACTGCTCTATCTGAGCTTTCAGATGGCAGCACCTCTGTCCAACCCAGGAAAGGACTCATGTGCAGGCTGAGCAGCCGTGGAAAGCCTCATGCCTGGCTTCTCCCACCCCTCAGCTAATCTCCAAGTGATTAATAAGGGCTCTCACTATGTTGTGCCTCCCAGCTGACAGATACTAGGCTATCAATGCATTCGTATCACCTCCTTGATGCCTGAGGAGGAATATAGTTTCATGTGTGAGAGTGCCCCAACCCGCGGGACTCAGTTATTCGAGGGGTTCCAAGGAGGACCCAGCCTGAAAGAGAAACGGGCGAGAGAGAGGAGCGAGACCAAGCAGATTCTTGTCAAGGTCTGAGTTTATTGCTACACAAGCCTCTCTATAAAGGGTGAGGCAAACAAGGGAGTTCAAAGGGGAGATAAAAAAAAGGAAGGGCGGGGGTGTAGAGCACACAGGGCAGGCGGCCGCAAGTCTGCAGTTAGAATGTCCGGTGCTGGAGCAGACAAGGGTGGGCCATCTGGTGTGTGTCAGGGTAAGATAAGGTTGAGGTGACGTGGCTTTAGCCCTGCTGGGCAGGCAATATGGCCTTGGTTTTGTCAGGCTGATTATGTCCGGTTCCCAACATGAGAGAAGCCAGGAATATCTCCTCTCACAACTGTGCAGCAAACGAGATCAGATCTCCCAATCTGATTTTCAGCCCTCCTGTCTTTCCAAGTGAAGTGGATGGTCCATTTCACATTGTCTCAAGTCTTTGCACATTGCATGCCAACATTGCGACACAGGGTGCGGCTGTGGGTCTTAGTAGACAAAGCCCCCACCCAGAACCCTGCCCCCAGAGCTCCTTGGTCACCCTGCACAACGCAGGTCCAGGCCGGGCTCCACACTGCAAGGCGATCAACCCTGACCCTCCAGTGTGGCCGTCCTCACACGCTCCCACATCCACCTAGAAGGACTGGAGATGAGAGATTCCGGAAGCTCCCTGCCTCATCTGCCTCCCTCCCCAGAGCGACAGAGCAACTGTAACTGATTAGGCAGGATGCAGCCTCGTTCCCAGTCCCCACCCTCTCTGGGAAAGCAGGGATGTCTGGCACCTCATCCAAGGCCTTTCCCCTGTGATCTCATTACTAAGGAGCTGTTCCTCTACCGCCCAATTCCATCACCTCATCTACATATGGGGGAGATGAGTATGTCTTCTTTGCTGCTCCTTCCCTGAGTCCACCCCAGGAGCTCCCTGAACAGATCATCGATCACTTCTCATTACACCTGCAGCAGCCATCAGATACTGCTGAACAGAGACAGGCGCCTCCCCTGCTGCTGCCAGGCTCCAGTGCACATGTGCACACACACGTGCACACACATTGTACAGGCACACTCACATGGACACACAAGCATGCACACCCATGTGCACAAACTTTGTTCCGAGGTGGGGATTCTGCCCATTTTAGCCTCTAATATTGCAATCAGAGAGTGATAGAACAATGAAAGATGAAGGTGGATGAAGGAAGATCTATTTATTCCCTTACTTGTTACATAACCATTCAGGGCTCTTTTTTTATCCGTACAAACACACCACCACACCATCAACAATCATCAAGTAGCTGTCATGTATGCAGTGCTGCCCTATTCAAGGCGGTGCTGAGTATGTGAGGAGGATTCTCTCTAAAGCACAGCTCTGAGGAAGTCTGTCTCCTTCGCACTTTTACACACACAGGGTGAGGAGCCTGCAGGAGGCTCCGTGCGTTGGGTGAAGCCACACGATGAGTGAGGAGACCGAGTGTGAAGCCAGGGGAGTGAGAGCGCAGAGTTCACCACTTCACCACCATGCTGGTGTGCACAATCGATGAAAGGGTGGCAGCCAGCAGCAGGACAGAAAAAAAGTAAAGCATGTAACTTGTGGTTTTAGCTCTGGCTTACTTCCAAAAGGAATTGTTTTTGTTGTTCTAAAAAGCTTTATACCGAGAAAAAAAAAAAGAAAGAAAGAAAGCTTTATACCTCTATAAAAACAAAAGGCTACTGCTGTCAAGCACCTTCAGACTCAAGCCAGAGGAGAGCTCTCCCAGTGGGCTTCCAAGCTGAAAATCTTCACAGAAACACAGTACCTCCTGTGGAGTAGCTGGTTGGTTCAAGCCAGCAACCTGGCAGTTAACAAGTACGTCCCTTGTACCTGTAATACCTGTATAAAGTGTATTAAATATGAACTACTCCTGGTGTGTAATTTTAAATTGAATTATTGTGCCTGGAACTTTTTTTTTAATAGCTAAGAATGGTGAAATGAGACTCCTTTAGATGTTATGATAAGAATACACACTACACAGGGCTTGGACCCAACCCAGCTTAATTCAAAGGAAGGCAGATTTATTTTCTTCTGCTTCCCAGAAGGTTCCCCAGCAGAACGTGTGTTAAACAAAATTGTTTAGCTATGGAAAAGAGCAATCTCCTCTTGGGAAGATCCTGGTAGAAAGGGGCTTTGGTTACATATCCAGCTCAACCCAGCCCCAGAGGCCTCGTCATGTTATATTTTGTTTTGCCCTTGACACTGATTGTCTTGGGAACTGTGGCACCCGAGCAATGGCCAGGAAGTCAGGTCTTCTTGATGTAAATCCTCTAATATCCCCTACAATGATTTTCAGTGCCAATGGTAAGGCCCGCTCAGTGGCTGCCACATGCCCCTGAGCAGACACATCAGAGCAGATGAGAGCATGAGACAGCATTTAAGAGAACGGTAGGCTGGCCTTGACTTAGCTGTTTGGCCTCTCCTCAGAAGTCATTTGTGACACTGACTGTCATGGGTTTCATTAAGAACAAGTCTATCTCTAGCAAAGAAAACTGCAAGGTAAGAGGACTTTCAGCTCCAGCCACATATGTCTCCAAACTTACTTACATATTGTCCTGTTTTCAGAAGAAAAAAAATTTACTCAGTGCCTCCCGGGCAAATAAAAACTTTGGTACTACAACCTACAATCCCAGATAAAGTGTAGGTATCTGCTTTGGCAGCTCCCCTGGATCGAGCTGCTCCAGTAGCTCTCCACAAAAACCCTGTGAAGAGATGATCAGGCAGGATAGCCTAGTCTGTTCTGCAGAAAGAAGCTACCCCTGGAACCTCACTGGCTTAAAATCTAGAAGTTTATTCTTGTTCATGCAAATTCTGACACTGGAAGGGCAATTCTACAGGGTGTTTGTCCTGCACACCGTCCATCAGTGATTCGGGCTGCTTCACAAATATGGTGCCACCAGATCAAAAGGTGGATTCCAGGTCATCACAGAAGAGGAAGAGAGAAGTGGGGGTTGTGGATCAGTCTTCACATGCTTTGACACTTTAGTTGACATAGATCGCTGGATAGGGCTGCTTATATAAAGGTTATCAGTTCAAACCCACCTAGCTGTACCACAAAAGGAAGGAGTCATCTGTTTTCATAAAGGGTACAGCCTAGCCAACCTCATGCAACAATTGTACTCTGTACCACAAGGGGTGAGCATGAGTCAGAACTGACTTGAAGGCAACAGGATTTGGGGTTTTTTGGTTTGTTTGTTTGGTTGGTTGGTTGGTTGGTTGGTTGGTTGGTTGGTTGGTTGGTTGATTGGTTTGGTTTGGTGAGTGGGAGGTGGTTCTACCTACAGCATATTAATCTGAAGTAGTCACTTTAGGTTTTTTTGTTTGTTTTTTGAGAGATGTGGAAAAGCTCATTGGCTTTAATGGGGAGTTAACTCTGCCGCAGACGGCCTCCTCAAAATTTCCCTCCCGCTTCAGAAACTAGCAGAGATTTTCAATGAAGGAGCCTGCTGGCACCCGCTGGACATCTCCTTGCAAGGTCAGTCCTTTGGAGCCATTGGGAGGGAGAAAAAAGAGACTTTTATTCCTGTAAAGAATTCCAGCCCCAGAAATCCTGAGGGGGAAATTCTGCCCTGTCCTCTCGGGTCGCTATGAGTCCGAATTGAATTTATGGCTATGAGTTGAGTTGTAATTCCATTCACTTACTGCTATTGACAGGTTGCTAGATTAGGGCTTGTCTTCCCAAATGCCAGCATTAAACGAAATTGAGCTGTCCAGGCCACAACAAAGGGGTTGGAAATACATCAGGCACACTCATTAGACACCTATGGCAAAATTCAGAACTGAGCATGCTCTGACCCAAGTCATGTAGACCCAGGTGGAAGGTCCACCTGGTCATACAGAATAGGACTTCACAAAAGTGCACCGAAATCAACCAATACGATCGACCAATGTCCTCCAGTGGTGTTGGGAGGTGATAGAAGTAGGCCTGGGCTCCTTGTCGCCCTCCCTTGTTCACGTGCTCTGCAAGTGGAGGGTGAGGCCCTTGGGGGTTCCTGCCGTGGCTCCTCAGCTGGTTCTGCACTCCTGCTCAGGAATTCCTCCCATAAAACCGACATATTCAGCTGCAAACTTTCCCCACCCCTGCCATGCAGCCTGGCGTGCTTTCCGGAGATACTGTGGACTTTTGGGGTTGCGATACCTGAAACTTTCTTCCATAACATTCACTTGGATTTACAAAACTGCTTCTGCCATATGAATTCTTTCAGCGTTGCTAAGCAAGAACTGAGGTCAACCACCCAAGAAACCTAACACTATCAAGTCAATTCTGACTTATATCAATCTAGGTGGTCCTCAAACTATGGCCTGCGGGCCGCATGGCCCTCAGAGGACATTTATTCAGCGCGCCGGGTGTTTTTGCCCCGTTTTTTTTAACTTCAAATTAGGTATGTGCAGTGCGCATAGGCATTTGTGCATAGTTTTATTTTTAAACTATCATCCGGCCCTCCAGCGGGTTTGAGGGACAATGAACTGGCCTCCTGTTTAAAAAGTTTGAGGACCCCTGAAAGGACAACGTAGAACTATGCCTGTGGGTTCCCGAAGTTCTAAATCTTTACAGGAGCTGAGAACCGCATCTTTCTCTGTGAGCCACTAGCGGATTCCAACTGGCCGGCCTCATGGTCACACACATTCCACCAGGCTCCTTGAGCCTTAACTTGATAATTTAATGAAATGATACTTCTCCAAGTCACACTGTATCATGGTCTATAATCTTGCTATTCTAATATCAAATTTAAAATAAGGAATATAGTTAAGCTCCAAATCCATAAGCAATAAGATCATTGAATCTCTTTGGACACTATTACTTAAAAAAAGAAAAAACTCTGTTCAATTATTTTCAGCACAGAAAAGCTTCCAGCGTTTACAGCTTAGTATTTAATTGCTTTTTCTCTTCTTCTTTTGCATTGGTGAATCATTTTGAGCTTATAATAATGTCAAAATAAATAGTTTCCAGAGCCTCCAGGCATTCACTGTGTAATGATCATTTAAAAGATTTCTTGGTTAGAGGGTCCTCAAAAGAATAAAAAGCGTGTCCGCATCCCTGGTCATTTCTATATTCAAAAGAAGAAATTCCTCATCAAATGCTACAAGCCAATTTCTTTCTTCAGCCAAACTGCCCATTTTAGCATCACTGAATTAAGCAAATGGTTCTACATTTCAAAGTCAACAATGATACTCTTTTCCCTTTAACACGAGCATCTTAAACAGCTCAAAAAGTAGTCGTGCTCTTTATTATGGCTTTTCCTGAGAAAGCTGTTTCGTTGTTTATTTTATTTATTCATCTAGACTTTCATTTTAAGATTTGTGTATTTTAAGTTCTGCTAGTCAGGACATTTTAAACGGAGCCAGATTTTTGTTTATACTTTGTCTTTTAAAATATAATGAGACTGAGCAGTACATCCCTTAATAAAATATAAAGTCTTCCTATTTCTGTTTGTTTGTAATTTCCCTAAGGATAACTCTTAAAGTAGTAAAACCAAAACCCCCCATAATGAATTACATTGGGTCTACTGGGGGTTGTGGCCAACCTTTAGATAGAAAAATCCAGAGACTCCCTTCTGCATCTCCTTTCCCAACCAAACCCCGTTGGCTGGAGGCTGGAAGGAAGAAAGAGGCTGGGCTGCTGGGGCAGGGTGGGGAAGGGGTAACCTTGCAGATTATTTCAAATTCTACTCTGAAGGAGGAAAGTTATCCAAATGAGATAGCTAGAGATTCACTTCCTTAGAAAAAGATTGAAATTAATGTGTCCCTTAGAAAAGCCAAAGGAAAAAAGTCGTTATTAATTTAGGCAATTGAAGAACTTTGAAAGCCATGTCTAGTACATAAAAACACCTGTCCCTAGAGCCCATCGGCCTAGGAAACTGAATTTTTAAACCATGTAAAATAAAGGAAGGTCATTTCTTAGACTTGCTCAACAGAAGATTTTCATTTTAAACCGGTTACTGTAATGAGAAGCTGGGTTTTCGTAAAAAGGACTGAATGCTTGAGTCAGTGTGAAATGAAATTAGAGATGCATGTTCTGCGCATGGCAGCATTTCTGGAGGAGTCTGTGTTCCCGTGACTGCTCTCAATCTGTGTCGTGCCTTCTGGGAAACTCACAGCGTGGTGCCCACAGCTAGTCTCTCGGACTTTCTTGCCAGCTTTGGAAAGGTGTTGAGTCTGTTGGATCTGCTGCACAGAGACAGCATGCAAGTGGACCCTTCCCACATTCCTCAGAGAGCAGCCCCCCAGTGTAAAGCTGTGGGTGAGGTTTGATGACCTTTGCCCCTTCATCATCCCGCATTCTTTGAGGGACCCAAGCGCTCCCCCGAGGCATTACCGGAGAAGCAGCTACCCCATAGTTTCCAGATGGTGGGTATCAGCCTGTGTGCTCATTGGGATCGCCAGAGAGCTGTCCAAAAGACATCTTTGTCCCATCTCCACTGAGTCCGATTTTATTGGCCTGGAATGCAGCCTAGGTGCTTGCATGTTTTTCTCTCTCATAAGTTTTTATTGTGAATTGGGTGAAGGTTTACCAAGATCATCAGTTTTTTATTCAACAATTCATACCCATTGTGTTTTATGCCACTTATTGCAATCTCCACAATATAATATGACTTATTCCACTCCCTACTTATGTCTTCTGTTTCCCTTCCTCCTCTCTTCCTACCCTTCTGAACTTGGGCCTTGGATTAATACTGCCCTTTTGAGATCAAATGGTTTGCTGTTTTCAGGTTTGTGTGCCTCACTTGAGTAATTGCTCCCATTATAGACCAATCTATTATTTGGCTGAATATTGAACCACAGGTAGGAGTTCATTTTCAAACTTAGTGAATAAGGACCATCATTTCAGAGGTTCTGTTAGTCCCTATCCAGCCAATAAGCCTGGTCTCTTTTATGACTGTGAATTTTGCTTCACTATCTAGGACCTTTTGATGTGATCCCTTTCAAAGAAGTTGGAATTGATAGTTGGAGATCATCTAGTTATTCTGTGCTCAGAGTCATGAAGTCTAATGTTCATGTGGTCCACTCACCACTCTTTCCTCCAGAGTGAGGGTGACAATACTTGCCACCTAGATGGCCACTTGTGAGCTTCTGAGATCCAGCTGCTACTCACCAGCGTGGATGTCGACCATAGTCTTTACAGTCTAGGTAATGACAATTGTTCTTGGTGTCCTTCACAACTATAATCCCCAGCCCCCAAGCCCAATAAAGCACTCCCTCCAGTTGTTCGGTTATGCCTAAGGAGTTTTGATAACTTCATCTTCTGTGTGCTCCGGAATATTCAATTCCCTGGATGATCAGAATGGTCAGTCAGGGCTCAGAATCTTGGTGTTAAGGCTTCTGGTGAGATCCTGGCACATCAGACACAGAGGTTGTGAGGCTAGAGGAGGGGCAGAAGGGGATCATACTGAGTCTAACAAGGAAAGAAAAGGAAATGAAGGATATAAGCAATTAAAAGCAAGCGCATAAATAGATACAAATACACAGATGGCCCTTGCAACATTATTCCCAATCTCGCAAACGTGTCAACGGTCTAAATACCCATCAATAGGTGAATAGATAAGTCAAACATGTTGCCTACGGTATATACAATGGACTACTACTCAGCCATAAAGAGAAATGAACTCTTGACACAGGCTACAAGAGGAATGAACCTCATAAGCATTATGCTGAGTGAAATAAATCAGCTTCAAAAAGGACACATTTTGCTTAATTCCACTTACAAGAAATATCTAGGCTAGGAAAATGAATAGAGACAAACATCTCCCAATTGTTTCCAGGGATAGGTAGGAAGGTAAGTATGGTTGTTACATAATGCCATGTCAATTGGACAAATAAGTGAGGTGGAGTCTTTCTTATACCTATATGAGTGTCCTTGGATTTATTTCTCTAGTCAACCCAGCCTAACCCAGTAGGGCCTGGAGGGGAAGTGCCATCCCTGAGACGATACTGAGCTTCCATAAGGGTGATGACATAATTTTGGAATGGGTAAGGATGATAATATGAACAACATGCAGAATGCCACTTAGTTATAATCTTGTAGAGCGTGGAAGTGACGAATGTTTTGATGCATGTATATTTAGTACGATTTTTAAAGAGTGTACGCAAAAGAGCAATATGGCAAGTCTGTGTTGCCATTTGCTGTTGCTCAGCTAAAAGCGATTCGGGCCTGTGTAGTCCAAAGGGAACCACAGAGGCTCAGGAGGAAAGCTGGTACCATCTCCAACTAAGAATTGTCTGACCAAATGCAGAGTCTCCCTTCAAGTAACTGACAGGTCAGAGGCAGCTCATCTCTGCTGCAGAAGCAATGATTTGTCTCAATTCCCAGACCACTGTCACAACCATGTCTTGTTGCCCTCGGTTCCCCCCTTCCCCACCACAATAAGTCACTAGAAAGCCATGCTTCATTTAAAAACAAACAAATAAAACCCTTCTGCCTCCATCCTGGCACTGTTTCAGCTTATTTAGCATCATAACATATGTCATCTGTTTCCCTAAACAATCTAACATGGACATGGCACGATGGGACTGATGAGTTAGGCAAATGAGAACCAGCCTGCCCTCTGAACACACACGATGGCATTTGACTTGCTGTCAGTAGATGCTGTCGCGTTTCTTCTCCTCTTTCATGGAAAATAAATACAGAAAAGAAAGAGGACATGAAAAGGGCTGCAAGATGTTTAGCTCTGGTCTTTCTAGAAAGTGTAGAAAAAAAGTATGTGACCCCTGCCTGCCTTTAGATGCCCCACTCCTCTGGCTAACAAGGATTGCGCACTGACCATGGACAAGACATCTGGATCTGGGGGGAGGATATAACAATTGCCCCCACCAGCAAAGAGTTTCCAGATTTACGGGACTGCACAGGACAGGGAGCAGCTCATAAAAAGAACAAGAAGAATCGCAAAGGAGGGTGTGCTCCAGCACCACTTCGTCCAGCTGCAGACACATGAAGGCAAAGTTTCCTTTGCTTTCAGTCAAGTTTATGATTTCCGCGGCATCCCTTACCAACACCTTCACAAAGATCTAGGTTCTTGGGTTGTTTCGTTCCAGGGCGGACATCTCCTTGGTAAAGCCACACTTTATGGACAGCTCATGGTCCAAGAATTCCACCTATATGTTTTGAAAGGGGCCACGTTAAAACCCCTGGCTCAGACTTTCAGGACTGGGCACAATACAGCAAACCCACCATGGGGACAGCAGGATTTGGTAACACTCTCATCTCCATCACAACCTGGACCTGGCAAAGCTATTTTCTTCCACTCACCATCTTTCAATCAATATTTACTCAGCTATTAGTTGCTCCCCAGGCTCAGCATCAGAAAAGTGTTCAAACGTTACCGAATTGTCCATCTAATGGTAGAGGTCTGTGCAAGGGATATGAGAGCAAGAGGCTCAGAGATGATCAGTGGGTAACGAGAGAGGGATTCACCTTTATCATTTGTAGAAAGCCCCTGAGGCTTAGTCACATTGGCAGACTTTCCCTGGAGCAAGCAAATAAAGCTGCTCCCGGCTCAGCTCCATTCCTGATCTGGTCTTGCCATGAGACTATCCAGGCTTTGTCCCAACCCCACGTTCTGGAAACCACGAGTGGAAGGAGGTGGATCTTGGGGATACCATGGAAAAGAATGGGCATTGCACAACACTTCATTGTACTCATATGGAGCTTATACAAAGGCCAAGAGATAGAACCAGGTGAGACTGTGAACAGGACAAGGTGATACTGCATGGTTTAAAATCAGAAAAGGTGTGCATCAGGGTTGTATCCTTTCACTGTTCTTATTCCATCTGTATGCTGAGCAATTTATACAAGAAGCTGGTCTATGTGAAAAAGAACATGGCATCAGGATTAGAGGAAAACCCAAGTAATGTCATTAGGAACATTTTCTCACTAAAAATTTTAGATCATGGCATCAAAAAAGTGTCATTTTAACCTAAATGGGTTTTTAGACCAGTGAAATAACAGCGAGAGTGAGTCAGCATTGTGCACAGAATTGAGCGATACTGGTTCTTTGGGAAATTCATAATCCAACACTGACACTGCTGAGATAAAGGATGACAGTGAGGAAGATTCTACACCTGAGCTCTGTGATGGGCCAACGTGGTGCTCTACTCTCTTCAGGAATGGATGAGCCAGCTCCACCAAGATTCCCCTTTACTGGAGCACCTGCTATGTATGTAGACGTTGAACACAAGAACGCTTTGGCGTTCCTACAATGATTTCTGACCGATGAGGTCATCGAAAAATTGATTATGATAGCCCGGAGGTTTACTTTCAGGTTTTAACCCCTCTTCAGTTAATTTCTGTGCATGGGGGAAGGTTTGGGGCTTGCTTCATTTTTCTACATACGGTATCTCAGTTTGTCCAACACCATTTGTTGAGCAAGCAGAATTTGTCCCTTTGGATATTTCTGTGTCCTTTTTCGAAGGCTTGTTTCCTGTTGACTGGTGAATATATGTGTAGCTTTTCTGTTCGAATCCATTGATCTATATACCTCTCAGTGTACCAATACACTGCTCTCCCTTAGGGAAAAACAACAACAAAAGTTGTATGAGCCCCTATATAATGATTTTTTTTAATGGACGATGAACTATTTTCCAGGCCAGCACTATCATATATTTGAGCACATTGCTGCAGCCACTGTGTCAATCCATCATGCCTTATAGCCTGCGGTTCTCATGTTCAGGTATAGTGTTCTGCCATTCACAAGGTTCACACTGGCCAGTTCTTTCAGAAGTGGAAGACCAGGTCCTCCTCCCTCGTCTCTCTGTCTGGAAACTGCTGAAGTCTATCTGCAGTGAGTGACCCAGCAGGCATTTGAACTACTGGCTGCAAAATTTCCACCATTACAGCCAAATGCAGGCCACCACAGTACAACAGACAGTAACAGCATCTTAACACCACACAAAGGCTCCTCCCTGGGGAGACCACGTGTTCAGGCAATTGCTGCTGTTACACATGTAAGTGGGGGCTACATGAAGTCGCACCATCTCCTGTGGCCCTTCCAGGAACAGGCCATTCTGCTGTTGTTTCTACTGGACTTAGGCTCAGCTGCCAACCTGCCCTCTGCACGCATTCTTCTCCTTACCCTTCCATGTCACCTTCTCTTTGCCCAAGTCAATACTGCTGGTCAGTCACCTACTGGTGGATGCTTGCTTCTGAAGTTTCTGAACCACATTTCCCCATGGTTATGAGACATTGCTGCTATCACTGAGAAAGAAAGGAAGTGCAGATTGGGGACCCAAAGCCCATCTGTAGGGAACTGGACATCCCCTTACGGAAGGGTCACAGGGAGGAGATGAGCCAGTCAGGGTGCAGTGTAGCAACAATGAAACATACAACTTTCCTCTATTTCCTAAATGCTCCCCCCCTACCCCCCACCATCATGCATGATCCCAATTCTGCCTTACAAATCTGGCTAGACCAGAGGATGTACACTGGTACAGATAGGAACTGGAAACACAGGGAATCCAGGACAGATGATCCCTTCAGCACCAGTGGTGAAAGTGGCGATACCAAGAGGGTAGAGGGAAGGTGGGGTAGAAAGGAGGAACCCATTACAGGGATCTACATATAATCTCCTCCTTGGGGGATGGACAACAGAAAAGTGGGTGAAGGGAGACGTCGGACAGTGTAAGATATGACAAAATAATTATAAATTATCAAGGGTTCATGGGCGGTGTGGGAATGGGGAGCTGATGCCAGGGGCTTATGTGGAGAGCAAATGTTTTGAGAATGATCAGGGTAATGAATGTACAAATATGCTTTATACAATTGATGTATGATGGATTGTGATAAGAGTTATATGAGACCCCAGTAAAATGATTTTTTTAAAAAGGTGAAATGTTGAATGATGACAAACCTCATTCTGGACATCCATCAACTCTTAGTGCATTTGGAGTTTGTTCCACCAAATCAGACTGGTAATCAAGCTTTCTAATTAGAGCTTCTGAAAAAACTGCATAACAGTGTGTGACAAAAAAGGCCTGATTTGTGGCAGACGGGTGAATGGTTTTGCCACCATGACTGTACCTGCTCACGCAGCCACCTCAGTGTGCCAGTTTTTGGCAATCAACAGCATGCCTTTCTTGGACCACATACCTTATTCACCTGACCTCGCACCTTGCAACTTCTTTTTGTTCCTGAGAATGAAGAGGGACATGAAAGGACAGCGATTTGATGACATCGAAAGGTGAAAGTAAATCGAGGGAGGACCCATCACCCATCCATGTGAATGAGTTTGAAAAATATTTCCAAGAATGCAATTGCAGATTTGACAAATGTATTCAGTATAATGGAGAGTACTTTGAAGGTGAGAAGGCTGAAAAATTTCGATACATAGTTTTGAAAAAATAATCCCGGGTAGGTTTTTTTGTACCCCTTGTACATATTAAATAATTTTTAAAAGAAAGAAAATCCTGTGTTGTGTGGTTTATTTTTTCCAATATGTCATGTTTAGTAAAATTTGTGTAAAATGATTTGCTGACAGAGCAGCATGAGTGAGTGGCGAGTAGGAATCACATTGGAAAACATGCAGTATGATGGTAATGAGACAGTCTTTTTTGTTCCTTCACTGTGGATGAACATTGCATAAAGGACTTGGGTGATACTTCAATGAGCATTATTGAGAGGTCTTGGGGGATTTATGGCCAGTTAATTTGACTTTTAAGAAATGGACTTTTTGTTCATTTGTGTTTTGTTACTTACTGCTTTTTGAGACTAGACAGCAGAACGTGGATCAGTTCCACTGTAAGTTTCTCCATGTGCAGCTCCGTGAGCTTGATTACGGTTCTTCATGTTGTTCCACCATTCTCACTCTCCTTTGCTGAATCCATCCTCCCCTGTTAACATCAACTCCCTCCCGCCAGTTTCATAAAAAATTAAAAAAAAAAGATTTTAGGGAGTGTTTAAGGGATTTAGGGGTGCTTTTTTAGAGTGTATAGGTATTTTTCAGCACAATATGGTGTTTTTAGTGATGTTACAGAGTTCCTTAGGGATTTTAGGGTATTTTTCATATTATATGTGTTTTTTCCCCCAGCATTTTAGGTTTTCTTAGGGCTTTCATGGTGTTTTCAGGGCATATATGGAGTTTAGGAATGTTTAGGGTTTAGGAATCTTCTAAGGATGATTTTTGGAAGTTTCACATGTTTGGGTGGGCATTTGGTGTTTTTTTGTGGCTTTAGAGTGTTTATGGGATCCTGTCAATTTGCAGCTTTAATTCCGCAAAGAAAAGTCAGACAGCAAGCCAGAAAGGAGCAGGAAATGAAGGGGAAGCCCAGGCCACATGTTACAGCTGCCAAGTCCGGAGAACCTAGGTGTGGTCGTTGGCTACCTGGGACCGGGAGTGGGGCTGTGCTCCTGCCCAAGGGTGCTAGGGAGTAAACCAATCTCAGCTGGACGTTTGGCTTTTCTACTAATTAGCCGACTCCATGAACTTTCCCAAGGGCAGCTGGCGAATTGCCAGGGGAACCCAGCTAGACCCCCCACACAAAAGCACAGGGATGGTTACAGGAACAGGAGGTTTCACACAGTGGATGTGCAGGGCTTGGGGTCGGGATTGGGGGCCAAGGTGAGGAAGGGGCAGCAATAAGGCCTGGTCCCAAATAATCAGACACTGAGCAATAAAAGTACAAGGACTGCCAAGAGAACATGGGGACAAAGGATGGCTGGACTTCATTTGATATCTTTGGACGTGCTGTCAGGAGAGACCAGTCCCTGAAGGGACATCAAGTCCATGAAGGACATGATGCTTGGCAAAAAGTGGAGGACGGGCAATAAAACAGCTCGAACCAGTGGCTATATCAGTGGGCATAGTAACAATGGTGAGGATGGTTCGAGACCTGGCAGTGTTTTATTTTACTGCTTGTGTTTTTCTAGAACTGTCTTTCCTGGATGCACGAGGAAGGATAACTGTGCTTGTGGGAAGCAAATGCACAGTGGGCAGCGCTTTGGCCAACATAGGTACACCACCGGCACACAGTGCCCCCTTACTTGGCATCCAAAGTGACAGGATTTGTCTTTCCCCAGAGCTCTCCAGCCCTGGGGGAAGCGGCCCTGTCTTCGGCGCACCGCCAGGGGGGCAGCACTGCTGCTCTCTCACTGGCTACATCTGTGAGGACCCAGAGAGCAGCTCCTTTCTGCTGCTCTCCTCTCAGACTTCTGCCAGAAGCCTTGGCTCGTCCTGGATCCTCCCTTGATTCCCACTCTGCACCTTTGGGGACGCCCAGCCCATTAACTCTCTCCCATCCTTCCTTGCTGCCTCTTGTCCAGATGCCTGAGCTGTGCTTCAAGTAGTTGTAATGTTATGCTTAGGTGAGATGTGTTCAGCTTGTTTACTGTCTGTATACAAGAAAAGAGTGCAGCCCAAGACATCCACCCTTTTGTTCCTCTATGGAAAGCCTGTTACGTGTCATAGTCTTCTCTCTGTGCAGTGCTTTCCTCTGCTGCTGATGCTTTTACATGAAATAGGACTCGGTGTGTCACCGCTACAGGAAATTATCTCTGAAAAAATAATATGCCCAGAACTCAGAAACAGTGTCAGCTTGCATCTGGCATCATGGAAGCATCATGGGTGTGTTTCCATTCATTCGCTCCTGAGTGTCACATGTTAAACTCAGTGCATAGCATAAACAGCAGCAGGCACAAACTGAGACAAAGCACACCCTTTGCTGTGAAGCACATTCCGACTCCTGGCTGCCCCTGTGCCACAGAGTAGAACTGCCCCGCAGGGGCTCCCTAGCTGTCATCTTTACAGAGGCACATGGCCACACCTCCCTTTTGGGAAGCCACTGGGTAGGTTTGAACTTCAGGGTTGTAGTAGTTGATATTGTAGAGCCCTGGAGTCAGTTCGGATTCATAGGGGCCTGTGCACTAGAGAGAGAAACAAAGCCCAGTCCTGCGCCATCGTCGCACTTGTTACTGTATTTGAGCCGATTCTCGCAGCCACGGTGTCAATCCACCTAAGTAAGGGTCTTCCTCTTGTTTGCTAACCCTCTGCCAAAAATGATGCCCTTCTTGCAGGACTGGTTCCACCATAGTAATATGTCCAAAGTACCTGAGACAACGTCTCCGCATCCTCTTTCAGATCTCCTGCCTTTAGTTTGTCAGCTCACTTCGATGGAGTCGATGCTGAGCCATAGCGACTCTATGAGATCAGAGCAGAACTATCTCTGTGGGTTTCCCAAAGGCTAACTCTATGGGAGTAGAACGCCTCATCCTTTTCTTCTGAGGACTGACTGGTGGTTCCCCACTGCTGACATTACAGTTGACACCCAAGGCATAAGGTACTATGCCACCAGAAGTCCCTTGCCCCTGTGCAATAACCAACACCACCTACACACAAAACCCACCCCTTCTCTGTCAGTTTGATGTATGGTGATGGCTTGAGTTGCTATGAAATTGGAAGCTACTAGGGGGAACCCGACAAAAACTACAATTTTTTCAAAACTATGCATTTAAATTTTTTATCCCCTTCATAGTACTCTCCATTACACTTCACACATTTGTCTAATCTGTGATTACATTCTTGGAAACATTTTTCAAACTCAGCAGTTTGGGTGACACCCTTGTTTTTTCCCCCCCTCTTCTGTGTTGTCAAACCACTGTCCTTCATTCATGGAAACAGAAAGAAGTCACATGGAGTGAGTTCAGGTGATTAGGATATGAGGGACAAGAGAGGCATGCTTTTTGGGGGGATGTTTTCATACTGTTATTTCTTTTCTCTTTTTTTATAATCAATTTTTGGGGCATCATACAACTCTTATCACAATTGATACATACATCATATTTGTACATTCATTGCCCTCATCATTCTGAAAACATTTGCTCTCCACTTAATCCGCTGGCATCAGCTGATAATTATTCCCCATCCCTCATGAACCCTGAATAATTTCTAAATTATTATTTTGTCTTATCTTACACTATACAATATCTCCCTTCAGCCACTTTTCTGTTGTCTGTCCCCCAGGGAGATGGTTATATGTAGATCCTTGTAATCGGTTTCCCCTTTCCATTCCTCCCTCCCTCTACCCTCCTCGTATCGCCACTCTCACCACTGGTCCTGAAGGGATCATCCGCCCTGGATTCCCTGTGTTTCCAGTTCCTATCTGTACCAGTGTACATCCTCAGGTCTAGCTAGATTTGTAAGGTAGAATGGGGATCATTTTAGTTGTGGGGGAAGAAGCATTTAGGAGCTAGAGGAAAGTTGTATGTTTCATTGTTGCTACAGTGCACCCTGACTGGCTCCTCTCCTCCCTGCTACCCTTCTGTAAGGGGATGTCCAATTATCTACAAATGAGCTTTGGGTTTTCACTCCACACTCCCCCGTATTCACAAAGATATGATTTTTTTGTTCCGATGATGTCTGATACCTGATTCTTCCGACACCTCGTGATCACACATGCTGGTGTGCTTCTTTCATGTGGGCTTTGTTGCTTCTCAGCTACATGACCACTTGTTTAACTTCAAGCTTTTAAGACCCCAGAATGTATAACTTTTGATAGCCGACCACCATCAACTTCAGTCACCACATTTGCTTATGCACCCATTTGCCTCCAGCAATTGTGTTGGGGAGGTGAGCATCACGCAATGCCACTTTAATACAACAAAGTATTTTTGCATTGAGGGAGTACTTGAATGGAGGCCCAATGTACATCTGTTACCTTAATACTAAACCTATAAATATATGCATATAGATCTATTTCCCCATCGTTATACATAAATATATTTACATATGCACATGCCTTTATTTAGACCTCTATAAATGCCCTTTGCTTCCTACCTCTTTCCTTGATTTCCTTTTACTTTCTGATTGTCCCACTCTCATGTTCAGCCTTCATTTGTGTTTCAGTAATTCCTCTAGGTTACATTACTCTTGGTTACACTCTACCAAGCCTCCTACACCCTCCTCACCAACTATTTGGATCACTTGGTGTTCCCTTGTCCCTGGGTTTGTTAACAGCACTTCCTTTTTCCCTACACCCCCCTTTCCCATCTCCCTCCCCCAGCTGTCAGTCCCATTGTTTTCTCCTCCAGATTGTTCATCCAGCCTATCTCATTTAGACAGACCTGTGGAAATCATAGCATGCACAAAAACGAGACAGAGCAAACCCAAGCAACAAAATGAAACAAAAGAACAACACCACCACCAACAAGCCAATGACAAAAAGCAAAACAAAACACAAGAAAGAAAAGCTTTTAGTTAGTTCAAGGACTGTTTGTTGGCCTTTAGGAGTGTTTTCTCATAGAGTATGATGGGTCAGCTAGCCCTGGCCCCAAAGTCTATTTTTGGTATTCCCTGGGGACTTCGTTGCTCTGTTCCCCTTCCTGTTCTGTTGTACACCCTTAGTATTTTGCCTCGGTGTGCTGGGATCAGATCGGGCGATAGAGGCATGCTGTTTTTTTTGTGTGAGCAGGTGCACTGTCATGGTGGCAAAACCAGTCCCCTGTCTACCACTAATCAGTCCTTTTTATTTTAAATAAATCATTTTATTGGGGGATCTTACAGCTCTTGTAACAATTCATACACCAATTTGTATGAAGCACATTTGTACATACATTGCTATCATCATTTCCAAACATGTTCTTTCTCCTTGAGCTCCTTTTTTCCCCTCCTCCCACCCACGTGAACCACTGATACTTTATACATACTTTTTATTTTTATATTTTACGCCTCTGCTGTATCCCTTCACCCAAACTTCTGCTGTTTGTTCCCCTGGGTGGTGGAGTGGGGCTGTATGTCCATCATTGAGATTGGTTTCCCCTTTCTTCTGCTTCTCCCCCCTACCTTCCCTCGTGGTGTTGCTACTCTTAGTATTGGTCCTGAGGGGTTTATCTGTCCTGGATTCTGTGTGTCGGAACTTCTAGTCAATAGCAGTGTGCAAGCTCTGGTCTAGCCAGACAACTCAGACCTTCTTACACAATATCTTCAGAACCTCTATATAGGAAGCTTGATTAACAGTCTGACCTAGTGCAATGACTAAACTCCAAATGCACTATCACCCTCACATCAACAAAACCAAACAAATGAGCATCTTCTTGAAGTTTGAGTTCACTTGACGAGGTGTATTTGAGTGAGGTGATGATGGCGTCTTACACTGACTTGATTTATGTTTGCATTCTGGCTTGTGAGAAGAGCACAAGGTCTTGTCACCAGCAATGACCTTGGGAAAAAAGTGTGGGTGCACTAGCTCAGAGCAAGTTGCCAGATGCCTGCCCAAACAGGAGAATGTATATTTTGAAATGTGTACCCAGTGGAGCTTTGTACCGCTTGGTTTTTTGGCGGGGGTGGGGTGGGGGTGGGTGGAAGGCCGGCTACTCCTTTGTAGGTTAGATAATCTGAGATGTGCTATTTGAAATTTCCTGGGGCCAGTTTTAGACAAAACTAGAAAAGTTAATTTTGCTGTATGGAAAAATCTGACAGTCTGGAAGTATCTAATTTTCCTCACATGCCATCATTCCCCTAGTAGCATTATTCTTAGTTAAAGCTCTCCTCTGTTCCTCCTTAGGGTTTCCCCCACTACCTGATGTTCCTTTTCTCCTACTCATCATCAAGGGACTTGTGTCCAAAGTGAGGACAGCAAATAAGAGACCCTCCTGACTCTCTGTTAAGAAGGGTGCTCTGGTGCATGCGTGTGTTTATGTGTGCACATACAATCGCATTTGAATTTTGTTGGAAGAGGCTTCATAGAGACAGAGAGTGACATGGTTAGAGCTGCTGCACATGTAGAGCACTGTACTCTATGGTGTTCTAATTCAAATGCATGTAAGGTCCAAGAGAGGTAATAGAAGCAAGTGACCAGGGTCAGGGAAGGCAGTAGGAGGAACTGAGGGAGCCTGAATGCCTCACACCCTGCCAGTTTCACTGATTCTTGGATGGGAGAGTACCAACCTAGTGCTGTGAAATCTTCGCAGTTTTCAGAGGCTTGGGGGATTTAAATTTTATATGTAAAAAATAGACATCTAAATGCTTGTAATTTATTGATTTCGATAAACACACTGAATGCCAGTACTCAAGTCAAACAAACCAAACTGACAGCCATCGATTCTTTGCCAACTCATAGTGACCCTATTAGACAGGGTAGAACTGCCCCTCAGTTCAGCTCCCAGCCCTGGAGGCCCACCAGTTCCTCGTTATTATCATGAGGAATACTATTTTCACAAGAGCATTACATACCCCTAGAGACTAAACCATAAAGCCATATAGGCTTTGACCATCAATTCTGATATGCTTTTTCCTCAAACTGATGGGTCATTTGATGGAATCCTTGTATTACTTCCCTAACATAAAAATTAATCAAGCAAAGGAGATTCAGTGCTCAGTACTACAGCCCCCTATTTAGAGATTAACTCTTAAAAACCACCACCACCACCACCACCACCACCACCACCACCACCACCACCACCGCCACCTTATCTATGTTGATAAAAACTTGAGTAGGCTGTATAAATATCTCAAGTATTTAGGATAAAATGGATTCTTATTCTACTGTCACATATTTAGTTTGAGATATGTGTTTCCATCTGAACACAAATTAAATAGACCTCATTGACATCTTTTCAAAATGCCATAAAAATTAAATGATTACCTTAAAAGATACTCAGTATAATTAGGCATCAGAAAAATGTACATCAACACTAGAGCGAGATAGTGTTTCAACCCATCAAGATGACACTAGCCAAGAATATTAAAAATACCATTGAGTGCTGGAAGAATGAACAGATTTGTGTCAGAAGAACAGTCTGAAAGGTCCTTAGAAGCAAGCACGGGGAGACTTCACATGCTTTGGATATGTTATCAGGAGATGCCAGTCCCTGGAAAAGGCTGAAATGTTAGGTTCAAGTATAACAACAGTTTTGAAGATGGTGTAGGACTGCGCAGTGGTTCATTCTGCCTTGAGTTGGAACTGACTCAATAGCACCTAATGCTAAAAGCTAGATGCTTTTGATCCTAAATGAAAAGTGGATGGTCCAGCCTCCATACCAGCTACGTGGACAACTGCCCCTCCCCCCAGAAGAATTTACTTTAGAAGACGGCACTGAACTTGTAGCTAGGGGAGATGGACATGTCTGATCAGAGCACACAGGGGCAAATGAAGGGGGAGGAAGAGAGTGGAGCACACACTGGTCCACCAGGCTTGGAGGATGATTTTGGCACTCTGAACAGCCAATGTACAGAGTGGACCATATGGCTGATCCCACTATGAGACATGCCATCCCTTGCTGGCCCAGAGCCCTATGGGGACAATACCGGAGACTCTGTGTTGGGACTGACCCGACTGGCCCTCCAACACGGAGGTAAATCACTAAAAGCATGCAGCAGAGCAACCATGGGAGCAGAGCGGGTAGTCCCTGAGGGAGTACAAAGGACAGACTCTGGGGCCAGAGCATGATACGCCATCAGACCTGACTGAAGGACACACCTATAGAAAAAAAAAATCAGACCTTGATCTATTTACAGGTTTTTCTTTCTTAAAAAATTTTTTTGTCTTTTAATTAATTTACTCTTTTATTGATCATTGGTTTTCTGTTGTTTTTTTTTGTCATCACAGTGTTCTCACCCATCGCCTATCTTGCTATGGTTTGATTTTTGGTGCATATTATTATCTCAACAGATCTATCTAGATAAGATAGGCTGGAAGAATAGTCTGGAGGAGAAAACAACAGGACCAATGGTTCCCGGGGACATGGGAGAGAGAGAGGAGGGGGTAAGGAGGTGATGCTGACCAATCCAGCGACAGGGGAGCAACAAGTAATCCAAAATCCGTCGCAAGGAGGGTGTGAGAAGCCTGGTAGGTATTCAGCAAGGGCAATGTAACCAAGAGAAATTACTCAAACCCAAGTGAAAGCTGAGCATGATAGTCGGACAAGAGGAAAGTAAAAGTAAATAGAGGAAAGAACTAGGTGACAAAGGGTATTTCTAGAGGTCTACATACTGGCATGTACATATGTAAATATATTTATACAGGAGGGTTCGTAAATAGATCAACGTGCATATATTTATAGACTTAGTATTAAGGCAGTAGATGGACATTGCCAAATACTTACTCAATGCAAGAAGACGTTATATTAAATTGGCATTCCATGATGAACACCTTTCCAACATGATGGTTGAAGAAAAATGTGTGCACTAGCAAATGTGGTGAAGAAAGCTGATGGTGCCTGGCTATCAAAAGTTATAGCATCTGGGATCTTACAGGCTTGAAAATAAAGAAGCGGCCATCTAGCTCAGAAGCAACAAAGCCCACATGGAGGAAGCACACCAGCCTGTGTGACCATGAACTGTTGAAGGGATCAGATATCAAGCATCAAAGAACACAAAAATCATGTCATTGTAAATGAGGGTGAGTGCAGAGTGGAGACTCAAAGCCCATTGGTAGGTAACTGGACACCCCTTCCTGAAGGGATGTGGGGAGGAGATAAGCCAGTCAGGGTGCAGGGTAGCAACAATGAAACATGTTTCCTCTAGTTCCTAAATGCTTCCTCCCCCCACTATCATGATCCAAATTCTACTTTACAAATCTGGCTAGACAAGGGGATGTACAGAGAGATCGCCTTGGAGATTGGGTGGATGTTCCCACAGTAGCGTGGAGCCTCACAAGTGGTGGTCAGGCGTTTCCCCCAGTCACTTGTAGGACCTCAGGATTTAGGCTGGGGATGCCCCCACTTTTTATAGGGGAGAACAACCTGTGGCCTGGTGTGTGGGAGAGGACCAGCGTGAATTCCCCAGCTGCTTGCCACACCAATAAGTGGGGGGTGGGAGCTCCCTCAGTTGGGCCTTCAGGTTTGCCCTAGGCAGAGGGGAGTGGTCTGGAGACAGCTATTGTCTTGTGATGGGAAAGAGAGTGAAAGGAGAGGAAAAAGAGAGAAAGAGGAAGACACAGACTGGGGCAATAATGCCAACCAGACTGACAACCACTCACCCACACACAACTAAAATGCACAGAGTAAACAAAGGTGACAACAGTAAAAAAAAAAAGAAAAGAAAAGAAAACAACTAAAAAGGAGAACCAAATCTGTGGAGGCTGTGGTAGGAAGTAGAGAAGAGCTAGATGGAGCGGAGAAAAGCAGAAAACCTGTAAGAAGAGCCCAATAAAAGGAAAAAGAGAGAAGAGAAAAGGAAGGAGGAGGAGAGAGTATTTTTTAAATGGTTAAAGAAATAACTGACCCTGTGTTATGCTGTGTGTAGCTCTGACTCGTCCTGTGTGCAGTACTGTCTTAGGGGTCAGGCTGCCCACTAGGAGGACAGGGTTGCCCTAGGCAGAGTGTAGGGCTCTGGAAACCAGCAGTGGTATGTGCAAGCAATGAGAGGGAGCAGAGAGAATCGTACAAGCTAAGAGAGAGGTGAAGAAAGCAAAGACAGAAAGAGGAAAGAAAGAAAAAGAGAATAAAGAGAAAGAAGGAAATAAATCCAACTGAGTTCACTAAGGTTGGCTGTGATGGTAAAGAGCAAGGAGAGAGAGAAGGAGGAAATAAAGTATAAAGTAGTAGCTGATCCCTGATTGCTTGGATGAGGGGCCAGAGGGGTTTAGACACTGCTCCAACATGGCAGGTCAGTGTGCCCTTTTAATGCCGGGACCCAGTGGTGCTGGGCAGAATTGCCCTAGTTGACGAGATCACCTTAGAGGCATGACGGAGGTTTCTTCAACGGTGCAGCGCACTGTAGGTGTTTGTCCCAGGTGCCTTGTGTGGTGTACAGCACTCCCACACAGGGCAGGCTGGAGTGCCTCCTGCTATTTGGGTTGATTTGCCCTAAGCGGAGGGAAGTGACCTGGAAGCCTTTAGTGGCATATGAGAGGAGAGAGTGGGAGAGAAGAGGAAAAAGAGGGGAAAAGGGGAAAAAAGAGGGATAAAGAAGAAAGCGAGTAAATAAAAGCCCAACACCAACCTGAGCACGTTGAAACTGAGTGCGGTGGAAAAGTTAGAAGGGCTAGTGAATAAAGTGAGAATAAGTAGAGCAGTGGGTAAGGAGGTAATGATACTTGATCACCTGTCCTTGAGGCCAGAGGAATTCCAACTCTTCCTCAAGGTCATGGGGTCATGGACTTGTAAGGTCTCTCTCTCTGGCCTAAATTCCAACCCCAGTCCTTGGCTCCCCGCGAGAAAAATTTCATGCGGAAAGCCGGGCTCATGATCCAAGTGAATTTAATGAGAGTTAAAAGAAGCTTCAGGTTTTACAAGGCACCCATAGGATTCCTTTGACCATGGGGCCTGGCAGAGACTGCCTCAGGTCATGCAAGGATCTCTCTCCTCCCAGGAAGACGACCAGACCACCCCTCTCCCTTCTGGTTCCTGCCTTTTCAAGGGTTCCCGGGGAGGCTGGTGAAGGACCCCAGGTCAATCCCATTGGCTGAACTGCAATCATCTGGCCCAGGTGGGCTGCTCCAGGTGCAACATCCATCGGAGCCCACGGGCAGGAAAATCCAGCTTTCCTATGCTGGCTCTCCTGGGCATGCGTTAATGGACTTTCCCATCCCTGATGTAGGGTTCCACAGATGCTGTGTGAGATTACTTCAAAAGCAAGATCGCGCCCGTGGCCAGGGGTCACTTGGGTGCTGGAGTACCTGCCTTGTGCTGCATGTAGCACTGCAGCAGGGGCTGGGAGGGGGCACTGGGGGGCTCCCTCAGCCCCGTCTAGGGCTCCAAGACCGGCAGGGCCTCCCCAGCTATGTGTAGAATCACTGAGAGGGAAGCTTGTTGTCCTATCTAGACTGCTGATGCTTCCTAGATCAGAGGATTTTCTTTTTTATCCCTCTGGCCAGCTAGAATGAAATTGTCTCCCACAGTCTCTGGGCTACAGCTCAGTGCTGTTTAAGGCTGACACTGCTACAGCGGGTCTTTGTTATGGTAAAAGCTGCCAGGCCCTGTGGCTGAGTTCTGGCATTCCTTAGCTAGGTTGCTTCTTATGCTGATTTATGTTAAGGGACTCCCCTATGTGGTGCTTGGAGCTGAGCAACCAGACTTGGGTTTGAGTTTTAAACCAATCATTTATGTTTCACCCTTAAAAAAAATTCTACTTGTGATGTGCTCAGATTTGGTGGCTGTCAAGCTGACCCCCAGAGGGGGAGATGCAGCTTATCAGGGGGGTTGTTTACTAGTCGGCCAATTGGAACTAAATTTGCTCCCTGGACTCCCGACTTTCTGCCTTTTTCTCCCACACCATGATCTTCCTAAGGTAATAATATATTTTTTCTTCTACTCTAAATTATGGCTACCCACCACCAACCCCTGACCGTGAGCTCAAGGCATCCAACCACATGGAGAGCTCAGTGTGGGGTTCCCCTCGTGTCTGAGATTCTGCCCCCTCTCAGGGCGTCCACCTGCAGGGATCCCTGCTCCAGGCAAGGGCATATCTGGCACCTGCCACTTCGTCAAAATTATAGTGCTTTAAAGCATTCTTGGTTTGCTTTGTGAGTGGAAATCCCACAAAAGAAGGGGTTCAGGAGAAACCCTGTTACCCTAGTTCTAATTTCAGAACTCCACCTCCCCGTTTCCTTCACCTAATTTCCTATTTTTCTGGTCTGGCAGCAGGAGCTCCAGATAGATGGGTCCTATCTGGTCGCCATTTTCTCTGAATCCCTCCATCTATTTTTTTTACACTCTTAAAAAGTACAAAACATTTACTCTACAAGCGCAAACAGATTTTCAAAAGCAGGGAAAAACCTGAACGTTCAGTACATGGTTCAATCGTCTTTTCATCTCTGTGCCCTAACTATGCTGAGCTCCATGGAACTGCATGGAGGGGAGCTATTCTGGCGTCATCGAGCCAAGTGAGTGTTTTGAATTACCTCAAGTGAATATTTGACTGGAAAGCATAGGGTGTAAAAAAACCCTGAAATCAGATGGTGCACATCTGTCACAAAGAACAGGGCCTTGTACTTAAACCTTTTTTTCTGAAAATAAGCAGCCATCTAAGTGAGATATCAACTAAGTCCGCCCAGAACAAGCAGCACAGCCAGTGTGATGCCAGGGTGATAAATAATAGAATCTCAATCTGCAGGTATGAACAAGAATCAGAGCTTAAGTTCGGAACACCCAGTTTGCAAAAGGACTCAAATGCACATGCGGGGTGAATTCCCTCTGACCACAGTCCATGGACATGAACAGATACAGTTAAGTTCAAATGTAACACCTGATCATTTGATCTCTTCAGACTAATTTTAATTTGGTTCCAGTTTTTAGTATTTTTCACTTTCTGTTCGATTGAGGTTTTTCTCTCTTTTATCATTGTTAGTTTTTCTTTTCTACTTGTTTCTTGATTTTGTTTTGTATTTTTTTTAATACATATGAAATCCAGGAGAGGTAAATCCAGAGAGACACTAACAGAATTAACAATCACCTAGGGACAGGCAGGGAAGATTTGGGGGAGTGAGGGGGGGGCTAACAAAAATGAATATAAAAGAAGGAAATGATGTAAACCTGATTGTGGTGAGGATTACACAAATCTTAATATGACTGAAGTATTGAATGATATATGTGAATTATATGAGAATTAAAATAAAACAAAAGCTGAGGTCAGAGATAGGGCAGCAATTTAGCCCTGAATCTCTTGGTGAAGATTGAATGTCATTTTGTGCCAAGAGCCCATTTTTCCACTCATGAAGTTTGGGGAACCGGCCATGCTCCTTCATCACTTTTCTTACCTCAATAAATGGGTACAGTTCACTCTTCTCCCTTTTCTTCTCTGTCACATACTTTGCAGCAGTCAGGGGAACAGAACTTACAGTCCTGAAAGGGATCCATGAGTGTTAGTCCAGGTAGACTAGAGAAACAAATCCACACTCAGATGTGTATAGGAAAGACCTTTATATACAAGAACAGTTGTATATTGAGAAAGCATTCCAGCCCAACCAAGATCAAGTCCATAAGTCCAATATTAGCCCATGTCTGATATCAATCTATAATGTTCTCTTCAGACTCATGAAACACCTTCAATGACCCCAAATGCAGGAAGATCACAGGTCAGTAGTTGCAAAGTCTTCTGCATCCAGTGGTGGTAGAAGCATCTCAGCTTTGGCAGGGTCTCCATGTGGCTCCTCCAGTTCCCAGGGCATGGGTTCTATCAGTGTGGTGCCATGTGTCTTGTTAGTAGGACATCTCTCAGGGAATGAGCAGAAAGATAGTCTCCTGCCTCCAAGGAGGAAATACCAGATTTCCCAGAACCCTGACGGGAAGGCCAGGCCCACAAAGAGGCCTCATTGGCCATAACCCAATAGAGAGACTAGAGTCTACCCCTTCACTCTTAATCCTCTCAAGTCCCAAATTGACACCAGATTGTATAACTACAACAGACCACCCCTTGTCCATTTGACATTTTCACAAAATTCTTTAGCCGTATATAATTTCAAAACAATAATAGAATCATATCAGTATCTAACAGTATAATATGAAAATGCATACATTTCACTCCGTGCCACCCTCCTTTAAACATAATATTCTGTAAGTGATGAAACAAAAATATCCTATGCTTAACAATTGCAGGTAAGGTACACCCACATATTAATCCTATAATTCTATGAATATATTCCAGTATCTATGAAATCTTGTAAGCTAGCCACTTCACGCCTTTATCTGGCCCATTTTGGCTATCCAGTTTCTCTACTGCCTACTTCCATCAACCCAGTGCTCTGAGGAGACAATCATATTCTTCAATATAAAGAGTCTTCATGCCAGTTGGAACCTTGTGAAGTCCACATCCACAAGAAAGTCAAAGCAGGACAGTTCATCTATACAGTCTGCAGCAGTATATACCAGTGCACAGGCTCAACATTCTTCTCTTCATCTGGTCGGGTTCGGGTCAAGTCAATGTGGGCTCCCTCTCTTGGCCTCACCTCAGTGTCCATTGGTCGCATTGCCTTTAGGCCTTGGCCCCATCACCAATTCTCCACAACTCTAGTCCCCTCAGAGTAGGTCATGGACTTCAAACGAGTCAACCTGCTCTCATCTTCTTCTCTACTGCCTGTAAACCAGGTCCACGAGTGTCAGTGGTCAGAATGAACCCGCTGCTCTATTGCTGCTATTCTGCCACTTTCACTCAACAAGCAGATCCAGGTGGTCACCTAGCAATCATTTCAGGCTTCTACAGGCTCCCTTGAATGTTCACTAGAAAGGAGTTTCTTCAGGCTTTGAGATTTTTTCCAGTTTCTGACAAAAACCACTATTCAAAATTCAAATATTACAAAAGTTCCCTTTTAATGCACATGAAGCTCTTCCTCACAGTGGGAGCAGTGCACAGAAACGGACCTTGATGCTGGGCTGCTCTGTGCGTGCTTTGGTCAGTTGGGAGCTGCTGATTCACAGATTCACTTCACGTGGATGAAGATGCTTGTTTGCTTCCCCGTGAGTTTATCGCGCTTCAACAGAGAAGAACCCTGTTCTTGGGTTTTGCCTCTGCCTTGCTCCTAGCACCGCTGGAATAGAAAGATTACAAATGATTTTTTTGTTGTTGTTTTAAAAAACAGAAAAGAAATGCCGTGTACCTGTTAGGTAAGTAGAGGCAGAACTGAGGGTGGTCGCTGTGCATGCCAAACCTCCTCCCCATCACAGACAGTTGAAAGCTGCTTCAGGCTGGAAAGATGCACACATTTAGGTCCTTGTGACAGGAAGCAGGTCAACCTGGGCGGGCCCCCATCTAGACCAGGTGGGCTTAATTCAGTCAATGGGGTCAAACAGTACCGTCAGCCATGCCTACCAACAGGGTATGGGTGGGGGCCTCCCACCAGCTGTCATGCAACCCAGCGCGCGTGGGCTGTCCAGTCCGCCCCCACCCCCCACGAGCATATTTGCCTCTTCTATCCTTTATAAAGTCACTTGGATCACAAACTAGGTTTCTGCGTCAATTGGTTCTTGTGTGAAGCCAAGGACAGAGGTACATTTCTCCCAGAGAGAGCCCTCATATAACCAAATCAGATTATAGCCTTCAGTGTTAGGGTTCCAACGAATTTTGGGGGAATATCTCAAGTGGTAGTGGTAAGGACACAACTCAATCCATATTATCTCTTTATTTTGCTCAGCCAGATGCTTGCCCTTTGAGCCTGAATTGTTGCAAGGCTTATTACCCCATCAAGTGTTCCCAGAGCAAGCCCTAAATGGGCAGTAGTCACACACAAGGAATATTTGCAGGGGACACTGTTAAGAATGATTAATGCTTAAGTGTTCCTTGTCTCCCCAAATGTACCATCTGGCAGAAAATTTGTTAGATCTCTCTCCTGGGAGAGATATACCTCAGCTCTTGAATAACTCTCCTGGTCATAGAAGTCAAATTCCAAGCTTTTCATCCAACATTCATAAAGCTAAATAAATGTTACATAAACCTAAGTTCTCTATCTTGGATAAGACAAAGTAAAACCATGACTTGAGAAGGTTTTCATTGAGGACAGAGACAACTTCAGATATTCTAAGCCTATGAAATTGGTCATAATTCAGGCAACTTGCCAAGGAAGCAGGTAATACCTAGGTGGGAGGTGGAATGAATAAGAACTTGCACTAAGATTCCATTCCATCAGGTGCAGCTGGTGACTTTGGAGGCCCAGAGCAGGCAGTGGGAGAGAGAAGACCAGAGCAGGGGAGGGATGTGATGAGCTGGAGGGTAGAGGGAGGGATTATGTGTTGTCCTGCTGTCACCTCCCACCCCACTGTGACCCTTTAGTGATGTGGGCCCAGGTTTGTGATGCAAGTGGGTTTGAAGCCAGAGGGGACTCAGAGTGCTCAGTTGCCTGAGTGCAACCGCTGTATCCAGAAGATGGAGGAGATTCTCTTTCTGCTGGAACAGAAAAGTGCTTCCTGGCTGACCTACCAATACCCCACCTGGTTCACTGTTTTGACCTTGGGCATCCTGTATGGAGTGGGTTGCTTCTTCCTGGTCCTCCCCTTCCTTCCAAATACTCCACCTGTGCGACCACCCAGGAAAAGGATAAAGGTAAGAAATTCTCAACCCAGCCATAGGAGAGATTGATTTTTCCTTGTTTTATAAATTTTTCCTTTCGTAATTAATTTCCTGATAGGGGAAATCTCAAGAAAGAAGAGACCATCAGCCCTGGCTTTGGAATATTGATGAGGGCTGGTGCGTCCTTACTCACTGTTAGGACTTTGTTCACTGCATTGGTATCATTTTATCCTTGCCGGCTTATGTTGATTTTCATTATTTCTGTTGGCTTTCCCTGTTTGTGAAGCACAGGAGGCGTGGATGCATCATGATCATGGACACAAGGGTTGACAGAGTTGCAGGTGGAGAGATCTCATGGCAGAGGGAGGGATTGTGAGATCAGCAGTGTGGAGAACTTCCCCATCGGGAAGCTAGGGAGTGAAGGGGGATTGATTTCAAGACGAAAAAATGAAGGAGGCCAGAGGGGACAGAGAGCTTTAGACCTGACTGTGATTACACAACTCCTTTTGAAGGCAATTTAACCATGGAGGGGGGGGGTGTTGTTCTAAAATGGATATGGTAATCATTGATTGTACCATTGCCCTTGATCTGATTGAACGACTGAACTATTGACTCGTATGATATGTAAATCATTTGCCAGTAAGATGAGCATTCAAAAATATTTCTCTTTGAAGATCTCAGACCTCCCATCTCTAGTTGTTATAGAGGGCAATAGGTAAAAATCCCCAATATAGTGACGCAGTGGCTAAGGACTAGATGACTAGACATTTCAAAGGGCAGCTCTCATCACTGGGTCCTCAGTCTCTTTCCTTGAGCTCCATTCTCTGGGCCAAGGCTCCTTTTCTGTCTGGGCTAATTGAGAAAGCATGGCTGACCCCGGGGAGGAAGTGGTCAAGGGCTGGCCCAGAGCTTCAGCCTCCATAATCAAAATCTTGCCCACCAGAACACTGAGAGCTGAGAGTGTGTGCTCTCCGTGAGCAGAGGAAGGCTGACGGAAGAAATGCACTCTAGGTCTCACACAGAAGCTGGTTTCTGGGCTTTAGTCATTCCATGGAGATTGTCATTCTTCTAATCACCAGTAAATGCCTGCAGTTTGTCACAAAGAACAGATGCAGGATTGGATTCCAGCCTGACTTCCTCTCTTGTGCCCCAGCCTCAGGTGGAGACAAGGAGAAGCAGCAGGTCAAGGGACAAAGGTGACGCTCTGAAAGGTAAGGTTCTGCCCATTCAACCAAGCTCTGTAAGCTCTCCTGTCCCCTCCTCTGCAGGATGCCAGTGGCAACAGCCCGTCTCTCTCAGGTAATAATCCTGAACAAAAGGATACTGTGGATGGAAACAGAACCCAGATATTTCCCAGATGTACAGGAGGGGCCTAGGATGGGATGAAGGCTGGCCAAGGTAGGACCCAGTAGGGGGCAGTGGGGGTGTCAGGAGCAGATTCTGGTGGATTTGGAGGTGGAACATTGAGGGGTAACTGCGATAAGCTGTGTAACTTTGCCAAGGTTCAGATTGCTCACTGAGACCCCACAGACAATATTGGAAACCGATGCTCCTTGAAATGCCAAAGCACCTCCTGCCCGTGGGAGTAAGCTATCATTTGACCTTGAGCTCTGGAGAGTCCAACGTCCTAAGTGCACAGCCCGTGTGACATTCCTTTCGGTCCTCTGGGAGGGCTGCACCATAACGGTTCTCTTGATTTCCAGTTTTCCGAAGCTTCCTGCAAGAACTATATGGCGCTCAGAACCTGCGTTTGCGTCTTAGGCAGAAGTAAGTAACCTTCCTGCTTCACCGCGGGGTGCATCTTCCAACCAGGGTGCCTGTGTGGCCTCGGGCTGCAGAGCAGCTGGGATGCGCTGGTTTGGGGGACACTTTCAGGGATGGGCAGAGAATGACAGGAGTCCCGGGCAGTGGGGTGGGGCAGGAAGAGCAGGCCATCAAGGCTTGGGGAGGGGCTGAGCTTGCACCGACCCTTGCTAGCCTGCTAGGTCTCTTGCCCCTTCAGTCCTGGCTGTAATCTGGTCCTTCTGTCTCCTGCAGCCACTTGGGAAACCCACTTGACACTGGCAGCTTTGGTCAACAGAAAGCTCAAGCCCTCTCTGGTAGCTGGCGAAATAGAGGTACGGCTGAAGTCCACGTCGGTACGCGCGCCCCACACGGTTCTGCGGCTCATCCATTCCGGACACCTAGGTCTCAGAACTCCACCCTTCCATGGGCCCAGATGTGCATCTCAACTTCTCATGTCTTACCCGCCTTGAGTCAATCACCAGACTGCGCACATTCCCATGAACCTGACAGTCTTTCACCCACACCACTGGCTCTTCCCTCACCCAGTGCCAAACCCCCGGATTCAAAGGCCTACCTGCAGCCTCCAAGCACTCTCTGGGACTCACCAGCCCCGCACCCCACAGGGACTCATTCTCAGAATGACTTGTTGGCAAGGCCCAGGCAGAGCCCATCTCCACCCAACCGCTGCTCCACACCTGCCATGGCAGCCATCACAAGTCAGGATCCCACAGGCCTCCCTACTGCCTCCCCACCCCAGTGTTGGGCAGCTGCCAAGAACTTACAGCTTCCCTCCTTGGAATACTTTGGGTCTCTGAAAGAGCACTCTACCTGGCACCCCCAAGAAGACACCTTTCGGGAAGGACCCACAAAGAGGCAGGGGGAAGTAGGGAGGCCCACCTTGCTCAACCCCAATGTCCACAAGCTGCTGGAAATAGAAATCACAAAGGCAGAGAAATGGAATATTTGGGAAGAAAAAGGAAAGTGTGTATCAGAATACCATCTGCAGGCCTTAAATATGTTGAAGGCACTCGATGGGGAGCAGATCACTGCACCTCCCCAGCCCTTCTGGAATGCCAGCATCAAAGCAGAGCAGATACCCAGCGCTCAGAAGCATTTTCCACAAAAATTCAGTGAGTTTTTCTGGGGTCTACCTTTTCTGCACAGCGAGTCTCTGGCAGCTGCTCTCAGGGTCTCTGGATCCACCCTAGAGTTTCCCACTGTCTTATTTAATGAAATTCCTAATGCCTTACCAGCTCAAATGCAAGCTAAAGAGTACCCACTCTTGTTGCAACGTCACTCCTTGCCCTACACTGAAGGCCGATTCCAACTTTTACTTCCAACTGCATGCCAAGCCCAGGCCCCACCGCCTGCTACAGTCCTGACTCCGCCCAGTCCACAGCCCCGTGGCCCACTCGCAGTACCTTTTCCTCCTCCTCACAAGAGTCCCTGTGATGAATCCTGTCTTACCGTCCACACTAAGTCCCAATCACGCATTCCAAATTCACTTCAACAGCTGGAAAGCCATTTTTTAAAGAAACAACAGGAAAGTGAGAGTTCTTTACCCTTTATGATACCACCACCCCAGGAAGCTTTTTGTCTTCGCAAACCCACTCATCCCCAGGACAATCAGAAGGTCCAGACCCCAAAGACAGACCCCAAGCTTCCTGGCTGCTTGAAGCAATCGGAGCTCCACCGCCAAGAGAACTTCCCTCAATTGCAGGGGCCCCTCGGCAATGGGACTCTTGAGTCTCTGACACTAAAGCAGCCTCAGGAAAAATGGCCAGGGACTTGTCTGGATATGAAGCAGCCCGAATGCTCCTGCTCAACACCTGGAGACAAGCAGGGGAAGAATGTAATGTAGACGGTGTCCCCAGGAAGATGCACACACCCTGGACCGTCGCTTGCGTGCTGCAGAGCCGGTGTCCAGCTGAGGAACAACTCGGTCAATGGACAAGGGAATTACTTGAGGAAAATATCCAAATGTAATCTATCTCTCTGTGGATCAGGAAACTACTGCCCAAAAGGAACTCCGGGAGCCGACTCAAAGGAGTTAAGTGATTTGAGGATACACAAGGGGATTAACGCAGGAACTTACACCCTAAGGGGTCCAAATAAAATCCTACTGGAAAACACCCTGAATGTCCACATGTGCAGGAAGGTGGAGCAGATTAGAAAGGATCAGATCCCTGGCATTGTTTGCCGTTCATGTCTTGCGACCACGCACGCTTTGTCTATTTCCCTGACCCACCCACATGTTGTCAATGTGGCCTCCTGGGGAGAGCTGGAAGATCTGAACACAACGCAGAGCCTTTCCTTTCTCAGCCCGGGCACTCAACAGGTGCTGGACTCGCATATCGTAAGGCTCCAAATGAGGCAGAGGTGGTGCATGCCCCTCAAAGTCCTTGAGCCCACAAACCTCTGTAGGACAAGAAAAGACAACGCAATGTCCTTTCCAAAGTCCACCTGCTTAGCCACCCCTAAGTATTGAACTAACCTAGTAACTGAGGCTGCCAAGGTCCTGGGAGAACCCTGTCAGGCAGACTGGGGAGAGAGAGTGACCACAAAGAAATCAAGCCCTACCCTGGAGAGTCCTTTTGCTGATTGCTCCCCTACAGAGGAGCCTGTTCAGGGAACCCCAGCCTACCCCCCACTTGATAATGACAGTGGATGCTCATTGGCCCTCAGGCAGCCGTTTCCAGCCTTCATGCCCAGTATCCTTGGCAGAACCTTCCAGAATGAAAGTGTCCAGAGAGAGAGCCTAGAGCAAACCTCAAATCCAGTACTGACCAGCAAGGGGTCAAGGAAAGAGGGTGCTAGTTGTGCCCCAGGAGGCCCCAGATTGGAAGTGAACTCTGAATGTCCATCTTCAAGAGCCAAAGAGACAGGGTTGGTGGTGGTCAAGAAGTCCTCTTCAATAGAGCTAGACGATAGAGACACTTTCAAAACCAGTGTGCTGGCAAAATCTCAAACCAATGATGTGGACCGGGGGTGCTTCGAGGCTCTAGGATGTAGTAAAAGTTTCCTGCTACCTGGAAAGTGTGCTCCAGTTCCTGAAAAGCCAAGCCTTACAGCACGAGTGTGCAGTGAGATTAAGCTCCAGGTGGAGGTAGAGGCAGAGGATGGTTCTCCATGCTGTCCTGTTGACGGGCTCCTTCAGGACTGCACCACTGATGTGCTCACTGCCACCAATGTTTTGCCTTCTCAGGTGGTCCATTGCCGCCCCCAGCATTTGTTCACTGGGGATAAGCCAATATGTCAAGGGCCAAGTGGCTTCGTGGTGGCTAGAGCAAGTTACATGGGGCAGCAGAAGCTCAAAAGCCCCAACCTTCAGGACCCCTCGACAAGGAGAAGGAAGGATGCTGTTCCCACTGACAAGAGGGAGACTCATAAATGGCCCAATCCAGAAGAGCATGGAAAAGGATTAGCGGGAAGAGGCATCTCCCAAGTCTGTGGGTTAAGCCAGCCTGTGCAAGACAAGGCATTGGCTGAGTGCCTTGAGATCAAGTCCTCACAGCTCCCACCAGAGAAGGGACAGCTTCCTGCTGAGGGCCACAGCAAAAAATGGAGGAAGCACTTTGTCCAGTGGATTTGCTCCAGCAAAAAATCTACAGGACACGGTGATCCTTTGCAAAAAGGAAAGCCCGTATTACCCTGTGGTCACAGCCTTGGGCCCCTTCAAAGACAACCAGTGTCTCCTAACAAGGTCACGGAGGCTCAGGTGCTCACGACAGATGTTGGCCAAGTCCTAGAGGGGACACCAGGCTGTCATCAGGAGTATCTTGCGTCAACGTTATGTCCACGAAAAGAAGCGCAGGCCTCAGTTAATGGATGTTCCTCCAGCTGCAGGGCTCCTTTCTTTGTAGAACACAGGAGAGTGGCAAGTGTGAGACCCTGCCTCCACCAGGCGATACCTGACTGCCAGAGCCTTCCCACCACGAGCACCTGTATCAGGGATGTATTCACAAATTTCTGTCCGTTCAGGGGATTCAATATCAGAAGCCACACTCAGGCATTGCCCCCCAGGGTGTTTGTGTGCCCAGTCAGCTTGCAGCAGCAGAGGCGGAGGAGGTGGGCTTACTCCAGTTACCCTTACCACTGCCCACGTCACTGTCTTCGAGAATATGTCTTATCTGGCAAATTAGAAGACGCTTCTTCTGCTCTGATTAGTAGGAAAGTATCCATGCCAGCCACTTTAGCCTGTTCTGCACAGGCTAATGGCTTCTCTCAGCCATGATATTCATTGTTCCATAATAGAGATTTTCCCCCTCCTACATTAAAGTGTGACTTCTGTGCTGCATGGCGGGATCTAGAGGGGGTGTCATGTGTGTTAGTCTGTGTAGACTAGAGAAACAAAATTCATACACTCATATTTTATGAGTTTTATATAAAGGTTAAGTGAACATTGAAAAGCATCCCAACCCAGTTCAATCTAAGACCACCAGTCCAATAGTATCCCATGTGTCTGACACCAATCTACAAAGTCCTCCTCACAATCCAAAAACACACGGGGAGACAATGACTGCAGGAGGAAATTGTAGTCCATGCGCTGGCAGGTTCTCCATGAGGCTGCTGCAGAAACCAGGGCTGCAACAGGGTAGGTCCATGCGGCTTCTCCTCAGGGATCTCCCAGGAAATGAGTCTTTCCAGCTGCTTTAGGGACCTAACAAATGCATATCCACCCTGGTGGCACTATCAGAGAGCAAGAGACCAGAAAGGCTAGGCTCACAGAGCCATTGATCTCCCTGCCCTTCAATTAACCCCACATGAGTTCATTGACGAGGTTGGCATAATATACCTTTAACTATGTTAGATACTGCGTCTCCTTCTCTGAGTGCTAGCTCTGACTTCTCAAAGGGCAGGGCTCTGGAGGAGGTTTTCAGCAGTGTTTCCCACCCACTTCCATCCCAAGTTCTTCATTTTGCACCTCTTATGATTTATGGTAACACCCCTACTGTGAAAACCTCAGAAGGTCCCTACACAGTGAAGAATGTTCCCTGGTGCCATTACTTTGTCTTCAACGTTATGTGGCTGCAGTTGATAGGTTTTGAGAGGCGCAATCCAGCCAAGAAATTCCATCGAGGGTCCAGAAGAGGTTTAGACCAAAGTAGCGTCTCATGGTACCAAGCAGGCATGAGACATGTGGCGGCCTGTCTAAGTCCCACATGTGCATTTGATGAAGGCTGCCAAGGTTGGCATGGAGGTTCCGCCTCAATACACCTGTCACAAAATGTGAAATGACATATTTTGCTACCTTTGCCTCTCTCCCAGCCTAGGGTAACCTCCAGGATGGAAGTCCCAGGTCTGACACATGTGGGTGGGAACTGCTAGGGAGGCTGCCAGCGGGGGACTCTGCTCACCCACTGCACCAAGGGAAAATCCGGTTCACAGCTCACATGCCTTCCTCTGTATATAAACCCGGAGAAGGAGCAACAGCTTAGGCTGAGTGGTACAGGATGAGCGTCTGTGTAATAACCACTAATGGTTAGGCACCATGGACACAGGGTAGGGAAGGATACAGTGAAGAAGAATATGAAGCGTTGGACGTAGCAAAGGGGGCCAAAGAGCATGAGGATCCCCAGAAATGACGCAAGACACAAGCGGAGCTAACACAGGCTTACAAAGGGGAATCGGCCAGGTGCTTCACCCCAGCTTTAGCTAGCTGCCCCCACAGCAGAACTTTATCTCCTACAGAGAGCACTGGGTTGGATAGCAAAGGCACAGCTTTCAAGCAGGGAAGGTTACTTTCTCAATACTATCTTTAGTGGGGCGACAAACTGTTATTTTACTTGATTTCCATCTCCTGACTGGGGGAAGGATGAGTTGATAGCCAGGGTGGGGTAGAGTGGGGATGAGTCAATAACAGGGTGCCAGGACTCAGGAAACATGACCCCAGGCTTTTGGGCTTCACACATGCATACACACACGCGTCCGCGCTCTAGGAATGTTCTCACGAAACATGACCCCAGGCTGGTGGTCTTCACATGCACACACACGCGTGCGCACACACACACATACATGCTCTAGGAATGTTCTCAGCAAACATGACCCCAGGCTGGTGGTCTTCACACACACACACACACACACACACACACACACGCACACACACACACACACGCTCTAGGAATGTTCTCAGGAAACATGATCCCAGGCTGGTGGTTTTCACACACACACTCACGCGCACACTCTAGGAATGTTCTCAGGAAACATGACCCCAGGCTGGTGATCTTCACACACACGCACACACACACACACGCGCGTGCACGTGCTCTAGGAATGTTCTCCGGAGAGAGTGGCTTCTAAGGACTGAGTGCTGCAAAGAAAATCACAACTGGGAGCAGCCTTCCCTTCCCCTAGAGACTCCTGGGAAATCAGGATGTGCACGGAGATTAGACATCACCTGTCTTGATAAGGGAAACCAGTTCAATAGTGGTCAGTGTTTCCTCTGTGCTTCTAACCCAGGGTTTTATTTCCTGGGCACCAGATTATAGAAGAAGGCAGGAGGGCCCCCCAAAATATGATTAGTTGATCCGCTAGAGTAAATTCTCATGTGCTTAAAAGAACACCCCTGGTGGGCCAGGGTTTACTGTTTACTGAACTAAACAGTAAAGGATGGCGAGGAAGACATCCACTGAGCCTTGACCTCCATGCCTCAGTCAGGACACCAAGTGTGTGTGTGGGGTGGGTGGGGACTGACACCAGTGGTGGAGGAGGGAAGTGGACATAGGCCCCAGAGACTGCTGGTACAGCAGCATGATGTTGTTTCTGGAGTCCTGATTGTGCCAAGGCAGCCTCTGGAGTGACTGTGGCAGTAAAAAATCAGATTCTGGATCTGCAGAGCCTGGATCTGGGGCCTCTTGGGTAGCAGGTAGCTTGGGTGTGTTCCTAGAGAGAGTGAAGAGCTGGACACCGGACTCCCCGCTGCTGAACCCTACCGTTCGTGCTAGGTAAGTGCACGGAGATGGAGAGAAGACCCTGAAAGAACAGCAAGGGGTGCATGGACCAAGCCCCTTCCCTTTCCCCTGCCACCAGGTCCTCTTATATGGTGCTGTGAGGTCAAACAAAGGGAAGCCCACTCAGACCTGCAGAGACCTCAGCGAAACAACTGCCCCCCAACCCCCACAATTCAGCAGACATCTCACAAGGACACTCACACATACCCGAGAGAGAAACCTCACACACATACTTCCTTGGAGACTTCCAGAGAGACTCAGAGGCCTCGCACAGAGACTTCATATGAAGTTCTCAGCATCCTTTATGGAGACTTCTCAGAGACCCCACAGGGACCTCACACAAAGCCCTCCCACATAGCTCACTGCCAGCACGGGAGAATTAGCAGCCGCTGTCCACCCCTGAGCTCCTGGAAACTTTCACACATTGTCTGCAGTGCCCCCCATGCTTGTGCATCTTTGTCCTCATAGCCTTGCTTGGGAACAACAGAATCACAAACTGCACGTAGTTGTGTGCAAATTTTTTCCACTGAAACGTTTTCACTAGCCTGGATTCTGAAGTGTAGTTTACAATTGAAATACAAGTAAAACTGCCAACACCAAATGAGAGTGTGATTTTAGATGGTGTGCAGTCAAATGTCGTACGCCACACTTTTACTTTTGCTTCGGACAAATTCTCTAATTGGTGGGGAAGTGACTGACTACTTTGGAAGCAACAGAACAGTCCATCAAATGGGCTTCAGGACTCAAATATATAAATAGACATCTGATCTGAACTCAAACTCATTCCCCAAGGGGCTCATGAACCTAATTTTTTTGGAAGAGTGAAGGAACCCACATGAAAATAACAAAATGTACATCACATTGTGTCTGTCTGGCTTAATTTCTCAATGAAACAGCTGTCATATCTGAAGATATTCAGGGCAACATTCCTTTTATAGCTCTGTCGACATAATTAATATGATTTTTCTGTGAAATGTAATATTTCTAAGTTATGCAAAGTCCTAATGTTTATCTACCACAACAAACTGATAATATTTCGAAGGATGAAGAAATAGATCAAGAAATAATAATTAATGAAATACACATTTTCAGGTAGTACCATTTACAATAGCCAAGCGTAAATGAAAATATCTATATCTATACTTGAATAAAAAAACAACAGATTTATATGAGGAAAACTACAGAAATTACAAGAAATCAAGTGTGACCTCAGCAAATGGGATAATATCCCATGCTCCTTGACCAGACGACTCAATGTAGTACAGTTATCAGTTCTACTCAAGGCACTAGACAAGTTTAATTCACTCCTGATAAAATTACCCTCATCTTTCTTCAAAGAATTGCAAAACCACTGATTACTAACTTCATATGGTAAGGGCATAGGTCAGGGGTTGAACCTACAAACTTCTCCTTGGTAGAAAGATAAAACTGTTCTCATAAAAGACTTGTAGGCTGGCTTTGAGTTGGAATTTTGGGGTCATTTAGGATTTTTTTGTGGCATGTGATTTTTAGGGCTTTAAGGTCATTTGGGGTCATTTAATTTTTTTGCGCATTAGGGTGGTTTGGGCTTTAAGGGTGTTTTATAAGGTTTAAGGGAGTTTTTAAGGGATTTACGGGTGATTTTTTGGAGTGTATAGGTATTTTTTAGCAGGTAGGGGTGTTTTTAGTGATCTTACAGGGTTTCTTAGAGATTTTAGGGTATTTTAAAATATTTTATGTGTTTTTCCCCAGCATTTTATGTTTTGTTGGGGCTTTCATGTTGTCTTCAGGGCATTTATGTGATTTTGGAAGTTCATGGTTTGGGAATCTTCTAGGGATATGATTTGGAAGTTCCACATGTTTTGGGAGGCATTTAGTGTGTTATTTGTGGCTTCAGAGTGTTATTTGAATTTTAGGGAATATTATGGCTTTTCAGACATTTTAAGGCTTTTAGGGTGATTTTAGTGTTTAAGGGAGTTTATTAGGCTTATATGTGTTTTTATGGCTTTTAGTGTTTTGTTAAAATTTTAGGGTGCTTCTTAAGGCATTAGAGTGTTTGGGGGGATTAGGTTTTGGTTTTCAGGGCTTTAGGGTTTTGTTGGATTATTTTTTGCTTTCATGGTGAATTCATGTCTATTAGGCTGTTGGACTTTTACAGGGTTTTATAGTGCTTCGGGTTGCTTTGTAGGGATGTTCTTGGGGTTTTAAAAGACTTTTAGCGTGTTTTTAGGGCTTCACGTGTTCTTTATTTTGCGTTTTAAGGCATTTGCATAATATTAGGGCATTTATTATGTTTTCGGGACGTAAGGAGTTTTTTTTTTTAAGACTTATGGCGCATTAGCTTGTTTTAGAAAGCCTTTTACCATGTATTTAATGGTCTTAAGATGTTTTAGAGGGTCTTTAGGGGTGGTCTTAGCATTTTAGAAATATTTTAGACGTTTTAGGGTTTTTAAGGCATTTATAGTGTTTTTACGACTTTTAAGGTGTTTTTAGAACACGCCTGACAGGTACACACTATTTCAATCAGGCTCTGGTTAGTGCCTCTCAATCAATTGGTGACATGGGAGTCTGGATAATGGATTACCTTTACTCTGCAGATGAGAAAACTCACTCAAAAAGACACAGGTGTTGACCCACAGGCACACAACTGGTTAACAACAAAGACATATTCACAACCAGTGTTGGGAGCCAGAGCCCTAAGCCCCACATACCTGTCCCCAGCCGAACAGTCAATCTATCCTGAACCATCAAATGATCTGAGCAGATCCTCCCACCCAACTCACCTTCCCATGCCAAATATTTTATTTCCGAAGGTGGCAGTGAAGCTGCAGCTCTGAGAGAGGGACATATCTGATCGGAGCACATGGAGCAGATGAAGGGGGAGGAGGGAAATGTGGAGCACATCCTGGCACACCAGGACTTGAGGATGATGTTCCCACTCAGAGAATCCAGTCCACATAGAAGACCACATGGCCAGCCCCACGATGAGACAAGACACCCCTCAAAGACCCATAGCCTTAGAGGGGACAACACTGAAGACACAGTGTGGGAAATGCGCCCGAACTAATCCTGCCACACCGAGGCATAACACTAAGGGGGTACAGCAGAAGAGCAAGAAAACGAAGCATCAAAGTCCCCAGGGAATGCCAAAGGATGACTTTGAGGCCAGTACTTGGTACACCAACAGACTGGACTGGAAAACACTCTTAAAGGCCAACAAACCGACCTTGAACTAACGATGAGCCACTTCTTTCTTGTTGAGTTGTTTTCATTCATTGTCATTGGATTTTGGTTGTTTTGTTGCTTTTAGTGCTTGGTTTTGCTCTGTCTTGTTTTGTGTATGTTATTACATCTACAGGTCTGACTAAATAAGATAGGCTGGACGAACAATCTGGAGGAGAGAAAACAGCACCAACACTTCTGGGGAGACATGGGAGAGAGGGAGGTGTGGGGAAAGTTAGTGGTGTTAAGAAACTCAGAGAAAAGGGAAGAACAGGTGATGCAAATCGGTGGTGAGGGGGATGTAGGAGGCCTGGTAGGGAGTGTTCAAGGGAAATGGAACCAATTGAACCAAGAGGAATTACTGAATTACTGAAGCACAAATGAAAAGTGAGCATGGCAGTGGGCCCAAGAGGCAAATCAAAGGGAATAGAAAAGCAAGCTAGGAAGCAAGGGTCAATTATAGAGGTTTAAAAAAAGGCATGTACATATTTAAATATATGAGCATGGGGAAATAGATCTATGTCCCTATATTTATAGGTTTTGTATTAAGGTAGCAGATGGACATTGGGCCACTGCTCAAGGACTCCCTCGTTGCAAAAATACTGTTCTATTAAATTGGCATTCTATGATGCTCACCTTCCCTACACGATCACTGAACACAAAGCAGGTACATAAGCAAATGTGGTGAAGAAAGCTAATGGTGCCCAGCTATCAAATATATAGCATGTGAGGTCTTAAAGGCTTAAAGGAAAACAAGCGCCCATCTAGCTCAGAAGAAACAAAGCCCACATGGAAGAAGCATACCAACTTGTGTGATCATGAGGTTTTGAAAAGATTTGGTAGCAGGCATCATCAGAACAAAAAAAAATCTTATCATTGCGAATGAGCGGGGAGTGCTGGGTACAGACACAAAGCCCATTTACAGGCCTCTGGACATCCCTAACAGAAGGGTGTCAGGGAGGAGATAAACCAAGACAGGTACCAGATAATAACGATGAAACACAGCTTTCCCCTAGTTCCTACATGTTTCCTATCTCCCACTATCATGATCCCAATTCTAATTTACAAATCAGGCTAGACTAGAGAATGTACACTTGGACAGATAGGAACAAGAAACATGGGGAATCCAGGGTGGATGAGCCCTTGAGGACCAGTGTTATGAGTGCAGACTCGGGAAGGGTGGAGGGAGGGTAGGTTGGAAAACGGAAACCGTATACAGGGATCTACATTTAACCTCAACAGAAAAGTGGGTGAAGGAACATCAGACAGTGCAAGATATGAGAAAATAATTAGTAAATTATCAAGGGTAGCTCGAATGGAGGGGGAAAAATGAGGAGCTGAGGCCAGGGGCTTGGGTGGGGTGGAGAGTGGATATTTTGAGAATAATGAGGGCAATGAATGTACAAATGTGCTTTACACAACCGATGTATATATGCATTGTGGTTAGTGTTGCATGAACAATTTAAAAAAAGGTCTGGACAGAGGGCACATGCAAGGATGATCTCAGGCTGGATTAGATCAGCAAAATCACCTCCTGGAGTTGCCTCACCCTGTGTCTATTCCTGAGTCAGGCATGAAGCTTAGGGCCCATAGTCCCAGGAGCTGGACAGGGAGGGAGGCGGGGTTCTGAGGTCATTCCATAGGGGCAATGGCCCTCCTGTCCTGTCGGGCCCACACTCCTTTGTAAGCATGCTGGCTGGAGCACGGCTTTCATGGAGTCCACACCATGGGAGCTCTACTACTCATGGGGGATTGGCAGGAAGCCTCTGCTTATGCGCACACACCACCACCTAGCTGGAGGATCTCTGTGAACAAAGCCTGAGGCAGACAACAAGCCCACTAATTGATGCTGTAAGAGATACAATAAGCATCCAGAAACCTGCAACTGGGAGTAAGAGGCAGCATACTTGGCCCCAGCCACTCCCACTGCCATCTTCAAGGAGTGACATTCTAAAGCAGAGGGTTTTCAAAAGGCACTGCCAGGACTGTGGAATGAGCAGCTCATTTGTGGACATGGATACTGTGTGATCCAGAAGTATTACCTCTTCCTTTCCATTCAGGTGAGACAAAAAAAAGTTCCAAATAGAAAGCCATGCATCTAAACAGTATCCAATAGCCACTCATGTGCAGTGCTGCTGCCTCCAAAGAGCTTTCCTAGGTTTTTCTCTCTGTGGACAGATATACCTTGGTCCTTGGCTCTGCATGAGAAAGAATTCACGCCAAAGCCAGGTTTGTGATCCAATTGTGTTTTAGGAGAGATAGGGATGCATGGTAGGCAACCCTGGTGGACCCCAGTGGCTGAATTGAATTTATTTGGCCTAGGTGGGTCAATGTGGGTGCAGCACCCACCCAGGTGTACCTGGCCTTCCTGACTGGAAACCTGGACCTCTGAGCACGCTCGGTGTGCCACTCTTTCCTGGGTGGCTAGCTTGGCCCTCTGAGCATGTATCATGGACAACCTAGTCCCTATGCTAGCTACCTAAAATTTACACCCTGAAGAGATATGGACCCAAATCTTTGGGGTACAAGGCGACGACATCTTTAGGTCCTTCCTGCTGGCAAAAGGGTGAAGTGGGGCTTTGGGTCCATACCCTTTCTACTCTGCTGGGAGGGGTTGTCCATTCAGGTCTAGGATGGATAAGGTTGAGGTGGTCCAGGAGATGGTGGTCCTAGAGGTGGCACACTTGGTTCAGAGGGCTTGGTAACATGAGAACTTCTGGAAAAACAAACAAACGGACAAAAGGGTGAACAGTTTAACTGAGACAAGGCTAGACTTGTGAGGTGGCAGTGCCCTTGAAATTAGGTGAGTGTCACAGGAAACAAAAAAAATCTTAGGATTATCAGGCATGTGTGTTTGTTCGTTCTAAGTATAGGCACGGGAGTAAAAGCATCCACAATTTCCCCTATGAGGGTACAGGGTTTGGGAACTACTGGGTGCACTGAGATCACTGTTTCATTTATGATCCTAATGTTTGGACCCACTGCTAAGAACCATGCTTCTATTTAATCCTATTATCCCTCAATTATTAACTTTGGTCAAACAAATTTTGTTTTCATTAATTACTTTCATAGTTATCTATCTATCTATCTATACACACACATTTAATTGAATGGAATGAAAAGGTCATGCGTTATAGCGTTAAATTGTAATATTGGAATACTACAGCGGGAGTCAACAGGGATCAAAAGAAAGTAAGTGTCTGAGTCATTTTTAATTTTCTTGGCTTCAAATTGAATAAAAGACTTGTAAATTACCCAGAGACCAAATTCCCATGGTGCCTCCTACAACGGGTAGAATGTTCAGGGATGTTTCAGGGCTGGGAGATTAGTAACCCCTAAGTCCAGGATCCCTTAGGGCAGGGGTCCTCAAACTGTTTACACAGGGGGCCAGTTCACTGTCCCTCAGACCGTTGGAGCACCAGACTATAGTTAAAAAAAACCAAACTATGAACAAATTCCTATGCACATTGCACGAATCGGCTACTAAGTAGGACATGCAGAGGCAGCAAAAACACCCTGAGGGTGGGATAAATGTCGTCAGGCCACATGTGCCCCACGGGCCACAGTTTGAGGATGCCTGCCTTAGGGGTTCCTGGGTGCACTGGGGATGAAGGTCTCTACTGCTCCTCAAAAGGAGAAATGCTGTAACTTCTGGCATTTCGGCCCACTTTCCAATCACTTTACAAAACTGTTCCAGGTGAATCAGGGTTAGAAGGGAAAGTGTACCATTCTCTGGCCACCATTCTCCTTTCTCAAATAAAGTTGCATAGTGTATCAGCTTTTGTTTGTCTAGCCTCTGTGTCAACTCTATCCCAATTGGACAGGATTCATGCAAGGGGGCAATTCCTGAGTATGAAGCTGCTAAGTCCCATCTAGAAAGCACAAAAGAAGGCTATGTAGAGCTTGCTGCCTCAAGGTCAATAAACCCCACTTGAGAGCGAGCCCTTTATTGCCCTGAATCTGTTGCCTCAGGAAGATGCCCCAGCAAGAAGTAAGGGATCAAAGACAACTCACTGAGGTCGACTTTAAGTCCAACCATTATTCTAGACAAGCTAGGAGAACCACTGCTTGGAATGGCCCCACGGCCCTCCAAGATGCCTGCTGGCGGGAGCAGACTCTCAAATCTCTGAAGGGAAGGGGCATCTGGAAGCTCAGGGAACCTTAAGGGAATTGGAATTTCTGTCTGGAACATCGTGGCAGTGGAACTGTGTAGTAAGAGCTTTCCCCAAAAGTGCCTTAAGCAGCAACACTGAAAGCCTAAAGGTAACAGTTACACAGGAAGGGTTCCATATGCCATTGGCCTAAGCCTGGGCCAAGGAAAACCAGCCTGTAACAAGGAACAAACCTACACTGGTAGAACACTAACACTATAACGCCTCAAGTTTTAAATTCAGGAAATAATTTTAAACATTTTTATTCTTTACTTTCATAGTTATCAATATGTATATATGGCATTCAAATATATAAAACGTGCAATGTTTTTGAAATGTAACCAAATTGTCACATTGATAATTTATAAGTTTGGTACTAGATAAGTTTCAATTAAATGTTATAAAAATGTTGTGCTGGGCATTATAGGGCTAAAGCAGCTTGTTTGAAAAGCCAGGAGAAAGGGAATGGAGGGGAAAAGGGAAATATTTGGCTCCCAGGACAAGGCAGGGCTAACTCCCAGGTCTATTCAACCAGCTCCCTAGGCAGTGCCCTTCCACATGTTTGGGCTGGTGGGCACCATCTTGGCCAGGGTCACAGGCCCCGTTTCCCCATGGCCACAATGGCGGCTATATAGGATCTCTGGGAAAAGCTTAAACAGCCTTGACAAGAGTGAAGCCATTATGAGCTGACAGAAGGCACCATGTAAAGTAAATAAAGTAGCTATGAACTGTAAATGAACTAGCTGATATAGGGGAGGTAGGCTGTGCAGATGTGCCCAAGGGAATGTCCCAAAGGATATGGATGCTCAGAAGATTCGCGAGAGCGACCAGAGCAGTCTTTGTTCAACTAAGAATGACTAACTGCAACACCCTGCTTCTCTACTCTGCCTGCTTGCACACCTGCACATTGCAAAAGTATAAAAACCTTTGGACAATTAGACTGGGGCTGCTCAGGAAAAAAAACTTTTTCTGTTGAACTTGCCAGCGGTCGGAGTAGTTTTCTTTCTGGGAATGGAGAGTGGCTACAACATTTCGAGGTGCACCGAGATCCAATTGCCACTGTCTGGGCTTGCTTAGAAAGGAAACCTCCTTAACAGGAGTGCTCTCCCCAGAACTACGGATTTCTGATTTCTCTAGGCCAGGGGTCCTTAAACTCTTTAAACAGGGACCAGTTCACTGTCCCTCTGATCAGTTGGAGGGCCGAACTATCGTTTCAATAAAACTATGAACAAATTCCTATGCTTCCTGCACATACCTTATTTTGAAGTTTAAAAAAAACACACAAACAAACGGGGCACAAACACTCGGCGGACAGGATCAAGGTCCTCGGCTATCCGCATGTGGCTCACAGGCTATTGTTTGAGGACCCCTGCTCTAGGCGCTCACAAAGAGAATGTAGTTTCAGCCCTAAAGCCTGGAGACTCCGCAATTTGTTTAAAGGTGATTGGACAGAAGGAGTTCCTGATTTGCCCATGCAAGACTCGTTTTCCCTTCACCTATTTCTCAGAGTTCATAGTTATGTTTATGGGGAACCAGGACATCCCTATCTGATCCCTAAAATTGATGCGTGGAATGACATTGCCACTAATAAGCCAGCATAAACAAAAGACTTACTTCCTCCTGCAACAGAAAGGGTTCTTGTTTCAAGATTTCAGGAAACATGGCAGGACCAGAAAAAAAATAGACACAAGGTCCTAAAACCACTAAGGTGGAGGCTGCCCTTCCCCAACCCCTCCCCATCCCCCTCCGTCTCGGCTTTATTCCTTTTTGCAGGAGGACTCTGGGAGTGGGAGAACTAGCTTACGACCCTTCATTATCACTGCCACCCTGTCAGGTGCATGGGGCTGGAGAGAGAGAAATACTCATAACTCCTTTCTGAGTCCACACCCCAACATACACTAGGGCTGGTATGGGATCTCGACCGCCCCACCCCTCAAGAAGGATGATTCGGCAGCAGCCATTCTACACTCAAGGCAAGCAGCCCCAACACCTGGGGAAGACCCCTGAGTCCCTTTTTGGGTATATATCCCCTTGTATTCCAGTGATTTGTATAATTGGAATCAACAAAATCCCTTTTTCTGACAAAGCAGGTCTGATTCCTTGATAGAAACGGTTTTCCATATGCATTAGCCCACCTCCAGAAATTGCCAGCAACTTCTCCAGGTGCTGTTCACAACACAGGTACAGTAGCCCTGCCAGAGAGAGGCCCAGTAAGCAGTCAATGGACATGATGGTCAGACAGCAGGCACTCCCCATGTGAGGGAAACTCTTTTTGCCACTGCACGAAAAATGTGAGATCCAAACTCCTTGCAAGGCACAGAAGGCCTAACCAGGTATCACCAGTTTCTCTTGCAGGCCCTCAGTGGAACAGCTAGAAAACCTATGAATTTATCTAAGGTCAGTGAGGATTTTCAGGCTCTTACAAGAGAATGTCTGCGTGCCTTTTTAGAGTGACTGATGGAAGCCTACGGGCTTTATATCCCTAACGGCCTGGAGGCCCCGAGAACAGGAGGGCAATAAGTATTGCCTTTATTACTCAGTCTGCCTCAGACATGAAAAAGAAGTGGGAAGGGTTTGACGGGAAAAATCTTAGTGATTTGGTACAAGTGGCTCAGCGGGTGTGTAACAACAGAGATGATCCTACCACGACAGAGACAAAGAAACTAGTTAAAATACTAGTAATTGCCATGAGAGACCCCAGAGACTCAGGAAAAGGAGAGCATGGCCCACTTACGGAGAGACTGACCTGTGGGCACCGCCAAGCCATGGGGCAGGATCAATGTGCCTACTGCAGGAAAGAAGGACATTGGAAAAATCAGTGCCTTGAATACCCCAGGAGAAGCAGACAACCCTCCAATAGAGAGGACGGGCCTCATCCACACCTAGAAAATCCCAAGCAAGAGACAATAATGCTTGAAGAAGCTGAATGAAGGTGTCAGTGCTCTGTTTCACTTGGTCCCCAGGATCCCAGGCTAACTGTCCAAGTAGGAGGCCAGCCAGTCAATTTCTTAGTGGACACAGGGATTACCTTCTCAGGTTCAGAAAAGAGTACAGGCAAATTGTCAAAAGGAAAGATTTGAATTACTGTCAGCATATGATTGCTTCCAAAAATAACTCACACCAGAAGATTTGCATGGAGGTTAGGTGGGTTTCTCAAGACATCATGATAAAAAATATCTGTCTGCCCTTTGTCCCAGTTAGCCATATGATTTTTATGGCACTGGCCCCTGGCTTGGCTGTTGAGCCATGGAAACTGTTTTTGCAGGACGTGAGGCGGTGGCCTGTGGCCATCAGTGGAAGGACAAAATCTCCACAGTGGTCTTCCTGTTTCAATTTGGAGCCACCTATATCACCTCTCGGACATTATTGTTGTCCTGGGCTCAGAATCGCCACCCCAGGTCTAGAAGGCACCTAACAGATCCACACTATTTGAATCAGGCTCTGGTTAGCCCCTATCGATCACTTGGTGACATGGGAGTCTGGACAATGGAGTACCTTTACTTTTCGGATCAGAAAACTAACTCAAAAAAACACAGGTGTTGACCCAGAGGCACACAACTGGTTAAAAACAAAGCCAAACTTACAACCATTTTCTGGAGCCAGAGTTCTGAGCCCCTCGTGGCTGTGCCCAGCCGAGCAGTCCCTCTCTCCTGGACACACCAAAGATCTGAGCAGATATTCCCCACAACCCCTCCCAAAGATTTTATTTCAGAGGATAGCATTGAATTTGCATCTCCTGGACAGAGACATTATCTGATCAGAGCACACAGAGATGAAGGGGAGAAGGGGAGAGTGGAGCACATCCTGTCCCACCAGACCTTGAGGATGATGTTCCCACTCAGAGAAGTCAGTTCACATAGAAGACCACATGGCCAGCCCCACGACGAGACACAACGTCCCTCAAAGACCCATAGCCCTAGAGGGGACAACACTGGAGACACAGTGTGGGAATTACCCCCAAACTGATCTCGCTACACCGAGGCATAACACTAAGGGGGTACAGCAGAAGAGCAAGTAAAAGGAGCAGCAAGATCCCAAGGAAATGCTAAAGGTGGACTTTAGGGTCAGGGTTTGGTGCCCCAAAAGACTGGACTAGAAAACACTTCTAAAGGCCAACACATAGTCCTTAAACTATCTATGAGCTTTTCTATCTTGTTGACCTTTGTTTTCTTTTATTGTAATTGGATTTTTGTTGTTTTGTTTATTTTGCTGCTTGGTTTTGTTCTTTCTTGTTTTTGTGCATGTTATTGCCTCTACAGGTCTGTCTAAATAAGATAGGCTGAACGAACAATCTGGAGGAGAAAAAAAAACGGAACTGCACATCCTGGAGGACATGCGAGAGAGGGAGGTGGGAAGAAAGGTAGTGGTGTTAAGAACTCCAGAGACAAGGGAACAAAAAGTGATGGAAATCGGTGGTGAGGGGGATGCAGGAGGCCTGGTAGGGCGTGATCAAGGGTAATGTAACCAAGAGGAATTACTGAAACCCAAAGGAAGACTGAGCATGACAGTGGGCACAAGAGGAAAATCAAAGGGTATAGAAGAGTGAGCTGGGAAGCAAGGGCCAGTTATAGATGTCTAAATAAAGGCATGTACATATATTTATAAAGGGGCATGGGGAAATAGATCTATGTCCATATGTTTATAGATTTAGTATTAAGGTAGCAGATGGACATAGGGCCTCCGCTCAAGGACTCGTTCATTGCAAGAACATTGTTCTATTAAATTGGCATTAAACGATGCTCACCTTCCCTACACGATCACTGACCACAAAGCGGCTGCATAAGCAAATGTGATGAAGAAAGCCGATGGTGTCCAGCTACCAAAAGATATAGCGTGTGGGGTCTTAAAGGCTTGAAGGTAAAGAAGCAACCATGTAGCTCAGAAGCAACAGAGCCCACATGGAGGAAGCATACCAACCTGTGTGATCACAAAGTTTCAAAGGGATAAGGCAACAGGCATCATGAGAACAAAAAAATCTTATCATGGAGAATGAGAGGGGACGGCCGGGTATAGACCCAAAACCTATTTGCAGTGCACTGGACATCCCCTTACAGAAGGATCTCAGAGAGGAGATAAAAGAATACAGGGTATGAGACAGCAAAGAAAAACACAACTTTCCTCAAGTTCGTTTTGTTTGCGCACCCCGCGGGCGCCCGGTGCCGCCCCCTCCCCGGTCCCGCGGCGGCGGCGGCGGCTCGGGGCCATGGGGGGGGGGGCGCCAGGGGAGGGGGCAGACACCAGGGGCAGCGGTGGCGGCGGCGGCTCCCGGCGCCATCTTGGGCTGATCGATGAATTGAACAAAGAGGATCAATTTCCGATCAAGCGAGTTATCAATGGGGGCCGGGGAGTGAGAGGGACTTGTCCCCGAGTCGGCCCCGCTTTCCCCGGCATCCCCCTACTCCCCTCCGCCGCGGCTCCCCGGCGGCAAGGCAGCCCGGCGCCCCCCGGGGACGCCGCGACCGCCCGCAGCCCCCACCCCCGAGCGAGAGGCCGAGAGAGAAGCCTGACCTGCAGCTGCTGTAAATCAAAGCGCTTCCAATATTGAAACATCGATCCCACATTGGCCGCCATCTTGAGACGTATTGAGACGGAGTGAGAGGCTGATAGAGAGGGGGCTGGAGTTCTGGAGCCGCCAGGAGGCAGCAGGCGGGCGGCGGACTCCTCCTCACGGCGCCACCGCCGCCAGGGCAAGCCGATCCGGAGTCGGAGTCTGAGCCCGAGGGCATGGCGGCCGCTGGCCCGGCCTCGCGCGCGGCCGCCCGGCCACGCCCCCCGCCAGCGGCCGAACGAGCGACCCGCCCGTGACCCCCGCCCCTCCCAACCCCCAGCCACGGCCGGCTGCCGCCCGGCTCGGCGCGGCCCGGCCCCTAGAGGGCGGCGAGAGGGGCGCTGGAGGGCGGCGAGAGGGCAGCCCCGCTGCCAGCCGAGGCCCAGGCCGGGCTCACCTGGCGCGGGGGGGGGGCGCGGAAGGAGGGGGCCCTGGCGGCAGCGGAGCGCAGCCCCCCCGCCCGCCTCTACGCCCGGGCGCTGGGTGCCGGCGACGCGCCGGGGGTCGTTGGTCATCCTGCTGGGCTCCCGCCCGCCCGCGGAGCCGCCGCGACCACCTGCTTGAGCCCAGACCCCCGGAAGGCGCAGGCCTCAGCGCACCCGCGCTTGTGCCCGAAGCCTTGACCGTGGGCGGCCCCGCCAGCCGGGGCCTCAAGGACCCAGCACCCCAGAGCGCCCTTGCTGGGGGAGGGCAGGGGCATGGGGAGGCATCAGCCCCTGACCCTCTTGAACTTGCACCCGCCAGCGTCCCACGCTGGGGCCCCAGAGTCCCCGCTCAACACCACCCGGTGACCCAGGGCCCCCTAGCTGTCACCGCCAACTTGGTACTTAGGAGACATGCTCTCTGGAGGCGGTTGAGGCTTGTCTTGTGGCCAATAATCATCTCCTACGCCTTCCTTTCCAGTCACTAATTTGATGTCTTCACTTAAAGAAATGCCCATAAGTTGAGGTTTCAGAGGAGAGCTCCTTGAGCTCCCCAGACAACAAGGGGGCCGAGTGTCACCGTCATTATCCTGAGCTGGGAGGGAACACTAGTGTTCCAGAGGCTGGGAATCCGTCACTGCCTGCCCACATCACAGACAGAGCAGGTGCTGGTTATAATTGTTTCTAGACGTCCTGCCATGCTCAGTTGAATGTCAAAGCCATAAACGTTGCCCGACTACAATCAAACTGGAGTACGCAGACATTTCTGCATCATTGCCGGGTGGAAATACACTGAGTGGAGTTGGATGAGATGGCAGCAAGTGCTTAAGGAGGGGGTGCTGTGGGAATACCAACAAGATGACTGCTAGTCTCCGTTTCCTTCTCTCGTCTGCTTTGTGTTTCTTTCAGGACCAGAAGAAATGATGCATATGTAAGGAAAAAACTTTTCATTTCCAGAGGAGTTTTCCACCCCACAATCTACCCGCAGCCTCCTTTGAGCAAGCCAGTAAAAGCTTTTTTTTTTTTTTTTTTTTTTTTTAACCTGCCTTCTCACTATGACAATTTCCGGAGCTGCTATGTGGCTGTGTTTAAAAGTCCCCCTCGGGATCCAGAGTGCAATCCATATCACAAAGGCATCCTCCCAGTCCTAAATAGCAATGTGACCTCATTTCAGAAGGTTGTTCTTGTTTCCATAGACCCAGAATGGAGTTTAAGCTGTTGATCTTGACTGTGGTTGTCGACTCAGCCTCTCATGGGCACCTCATGGGCAGTGGAGCAAACTGTGCCAATCTGTGCTACCACCAGGACTGGGAGAGGAAGCCAACAGTGGTGGGCCATAGGTCAATGTGTGGATGGGGATGATCAGGTCTTTCTTCATTATTCTGTTTCAGTCTGGAAACACCACTGAAGCCTCAGTGTCGTAGCAACACACAAACCTTCACTGACAGTCTGGGGCACATTGGCTGCAAATCAAACCCGGGTCTTCCCGGTGAAAGACGATGAGAGGTCTACCACTGAAGCACCGTGGCCCTCACCTCAAACCAGGGCAGTCATTTCCGGAGTTCAAACCAGACCACAATGCAGGATGACTGAGATTGCCACCAGAATCTGATACTGATGCAGAAAAAAACCTAACTACCATTTTATTGACTCCCAATAGGACAAAGATCTGCCCCTTTGGGGTTTGGAGACTTTAAATCCTTACAGCAGGGGTCGCAACCTGTGGGTCGCGACCCCTTTGGGGATCAAATAACCCTTTAACAGGGGTCATCCAATTCATAACGATAGCAAAATTACAGTTATAAAGTAGCAATGAAAATAATTTTATGGTTGCAGGTGACCACAACATGAACTGTATTAAAGGGTGGCGGCATTCAGAAGGTTGAGAACCATTGCCTTACAGAAATAGACAACCTCATATTTCTCCCACGGAGGGGTTAGTCAGTTCAAACCCCTGACCTTGCGATTAGCAGGTTAATGCATAGTCCACTACACCACCAGGGCTCCTAATGATATAATAAGAGATACTATTGTTAGATCACTCGTGGGAGAAATATACCTCAGTCCTTGGCTTCGCGTGAGAAAGAATTCACTCCGCAGCCTGGATTGTGATCCAAGTGAGTTTTTTGAGAGAAGAAGTTTCAGGTTTACACAGGCACCTCAGGGCCCCTCACCCCTGCACAGCTTGCCTAGAAGCTGCTGGAGAGAAAGTCACTACGTGGGCTCCAGGATCCTGCCTTTTCTTTCTTTTCTTAAATCGTTTTATTAGGGGCTCATACAATTCTTATCACAATCCATACATACATCAATTGTGTAAAGCACATTGTACACTCACTGCCCTCATTATTCTCAAAACATTTGCCTCCACTTAAGCCCCTGGCATCAATCAAGTCCTCATTTTTACCCCTTCCTCCCCCATCCCTCAAGAAACCTTGATAATTTGTGAGTGGTGATATTGGGAGGGTAGAGGGAGGGTGGATTGGAAAGAGGAAACCGATTACAAGTATCTACATGTGACCTCCTCCCTGGGGGACGGACAACAGAAAAGTGGGTGAAGGGAGACATCGGAGAGGTCAAGATCCTGCCATTTCAATTCCTCCACAGGGAGGCATGGTTGATGGTCCTGGTCAACCCCATTGGCTGGATTGAATTCACCTGGCTCAGATGGGCCAATCCAGGTGTAACACCCACCTAGGTGTACCACCCCTTCCTGGCCGGAAGTTTGAACCTGAGCATATGTAATGGATGACCCACTCCCTATGCTAAGCTACCTAACAGTATTTGCAAGATGCCGAGCAATGTTCTAAGCTTTTTGTATATAATAATTCAATTATTTCACTTAAGAAGCCTATGTGTGGACTCTATCCTTGCCTCATTTTACAGATGAAAAATCAGTGGCACAGGATGATAAAGTCATGAGCCTATGACCACACAGTGAGGAAGTGGAAAGGAGAGATTTGAACCCAGGCTGCAGAGTCCATGCCTTGGGTGCCTACAGCGCCACATAGGACACAGGAAAGCATGGAGCAGACTCGGCGTAAGACCTAGCATGTATGTGCTAGGACTGCATGAGAGTAGCTGCTACTCAGATCCAGAAGAGAATACAAGGCTATTGCAAAAATTATTTTTTCCAAGAGAGGGTGGAATTCTGCATCTTGTGCGAAATCCCCCAACCTGCACATGGCACAGCTACTTCAGAAGGTTCCCAACAATGTGTGCTGTGTGGCAAACCTAACTGAGCTCACGGGGAGCTGGTCTGTGGGTTATGTTACCCAGAAGGTGAGCAGTTTGAACTCACCAGCCACCACTCCAAGGGAGAAAGAGAAGGCTTTCTGCTCCCATGGACTTACAGTCTTTGAAGTGGCAGGGAGCATTTCCATGCAGCCTATGATTAGGATCTAGGAGGGTGAGGGTGGATGGAGTTGGTTGAGACCTGGCTTCAGGGCATTTCCCAGAAGGGCTTCCTGCAGTGACTCTGCCTTCAGGAATGTCTGGTGACCCTGAGGGCAGCAAAGTCCTAAGCACACTCAGGCAGTGGTTCTCAACCTTCCTAATACAGGTCCTTTTGTTGTGGTGACCCCCCCCCGACCATTAAATGATTTTCTTGCTACTTCATCACTGTAATTTTGCTACAGTTATGAATTGGACGAGCCCTGTGAAAGGGTCATATGACTCCCAAAGGGGTCGCAACCCACAGGGTGAGAACCACTGCACTAAGGGTTCCCCTTCCGAGCAGCTCTACCAGTGTCTGATGTGCATAGTTCTGTGAGGTGAGAGAAATGAACTTAGTGTCTGCTTCTGGTGACAGTTGATGTGGGTGGGCTTTCTCCCTATGTCAAATCCCTCTCAAGCCATTTGTCACCACAACAGAGGGAGCCACACACATAAAGCAAGAAGAGGAGGCAGAATAGCAGGACGGTAAGCAGAACAAAGATTGAATAAGCACAATTCACTTCAATCATGAATCGGGTGCCCTTGAGATGTGAGGAAGACCCCAGTCTAGTGACATTAGATCAGGTTTAGGGATTGAGTGACTGGACCCTCTTGGCTCCCCTCAGCCCCTATCTTGCTTTCCCATTGACCCTGCCCCTTACATCGTGATTGGTCCTTATTCCAGCATGATGGTTGGTTTCATAATCACAACATGTGGGAATGTGTTAGTCGATAGGTTATACAGGCACAGTCTCTGGAATGGGTAAGTGAGGAGGTGTGACTGGTGACATGACTGGTGGAATGGATCATGTGAAGTGATTTGAGATCGTTGTTCAGACCTGATAGGTCATCCAGGCCTCTAGTTGATCCTGGCAGTACTCTAGTTTAAGGAAACAGAATGTTAGGCATTTAAGTCATATTTAAGCTTAAATTTTGAGCAATAGGCTGTGGCTCACAGTGAGAGTCTATGTGGAGACCCTAAATCCATTTTGAGGGGCCACACATTCAGCCACCATTGAGTTCTTTCCTACTGCTGACCGGCAGTGGAAAGCTTGCGTCCACTCCCCGGGCCAGACTCAGCGATATACGGTCGTGTGCACATCCCAATGAAGGTCCCGCTCATGCTCTCACAGGCCCTCCCGCAACTCCATGAATTGATCCGTCTTCAGGGACAGTTTTGTGACAAAGGTGTTTGTTTTCCATGTCTCATTTAAGCTTTCAGGAGCTCAGGTGGTGATGCTGGATAGTGTTGGACTATTAACAGCAAGATCGCTGGTTCGAAGCCACTAGTCATTCCACAGGAGAAAGATGAGGTTATTGCTTCCTGTAAAGGAAGCAACTTCAGGATCCCTACACAGAGTCACTATGAGTCAGAGTCAGCAGGACAGAATGAGTGTCATTTTATTTAAGTAACTGTGGCTGTGGGTCCTTCCGACACCATTGTGGCCTCATGCGGATGCTCTCCTTCATCCAGAACAGCGGTTTGTGTCTTTTTCTTGTGTAAAACATAGCAAAGGAGTTCCTAATAAAATAAAGTTGAATTGGGAGTCTTTTTTCCCTCAAACAAAGTAAATCCATAAATAGAAATGAGACTATGGTGCTAATAACCAGTTGGAGAGTTGAGAGAGCTGAACTCTCAATCCTGGTAGAAACCCATTGTGACTTTAAAAACTTGCTCAAGGTCATCCATAGCCTATGAGGTTGAGTTGAGCAGACACAAAACAGATGTGTTGGGGAGTAATTGTGTACATTAAGTAAACAATTTATCTTTCTAAAGATTCTGTCTAAAACTTACTTTAAATAGTAAGTTTTCCCCTGGGCTAGGGAAAGGTCAGGGAGCTTAACCCCCTAGTATCCACCCCCTCTCAGCATTCATCATGTTAGTCCAGAAGAGCCAAATCACACCCACTACCCAGGGAGCACTGCTTCCAAAAGCCCATTGCCTGTGCCGGGGCAGAGGGCAGGTACCCGGACCAGAAATGCTGACAGAGTGGAACCAGCGGGCTCAGCCCCCAGCTTCCTGAGAGAGCAGCTGTGATGGTTCACTTTTGGACAAATGTCAATGCATGACTTGGGCAGCACGAAAAGCAGATGTGCAGAGGTTGTTCGCTGTATTCCAGAAGTTCACACACTCCCCGCAGGCTCTTTGGTGGCTTCCACCTTCAATCCCAAAAGGCCACTGCCGTCCAGTGGATTCCAACCACAGTGACCCTATATGGAGTTTTCAAGACTGTAAATCTTCATGGGAGCCAGCAGTCTCATTGTCCCCCTTGGGACAGGGAGCTAGCAGCCCGTTTCACCTCCAGGACCCCTTCCTCTCTAATTCTGGATCCAGTCCCTCCAAATATCCTGCCCTGCCCTTGTCTAGGCTTCTTAAATGCGTTCCATGCTGCTTATGTTAGTCTGGGTGCCTTAGCGAAACAAATCCACAGAAACGCGTATGTATAAGAGAGAGTTTTATGTAAAGGGTGAGTGCACATCAGGAAAACATGCCCGCATTTGCTTATGCACCCGCTTTGTCTTCAGCGATCATGTCGAGATAGGCTGGTGGCTTCTTCCTTGTGGGCTTTGTTGTTTCTTAGCTAGATGGCCCCTTGTTTATCTTCCAGTCTTTAAGACCCTGGACACTATATCTTTTGATAGCCGGGCCCAGGGTGCTTAACCACTACACCACAAGGGTTCATTAGCTTGTGACTTATCTCCTGCCATTCACACTAGATGCTCAAAATAGCAGGAAACCAGGTTTCTCCTTTGTGGCCACACCAGGTACTGACAGAACCAAGAACAGAGAAATGCTTAGTTATATATCTTGACTATCATTAGCATATTATATGCCTGGCAATATGTAAGCCTTCACTCCCCTGACCTCTCACAGTCTCGGTAAAATGAAGCTAATAAAAGTAGTGCTCTCACAAGCTTGGTAGGAGATTAAACAACTCACATAAGGGTACACAGCCTATCAACGAGGAGGCGAGATGAGGCAGTGTGTGGCTGCTGAACCCACACCCTTCACAACACCTGCATTAAAATGACTGAGGGCTATGAGGAACCAGACAGAAGCAGGTTCACACCCCAGATTGAGTCAATTTAACTGCCTATTGTGCCTGACCCTTCTATCTCTGATCTTAGAAATGGGGTTAACAACAACAAAACACTGTAGAAGAAATGTCCAGCAGATGACAGGCACGCGATTAAACAACAAAAAATAAATCACTTAAGTTGAAATTCGAACTCCTGGAAACCCCTCACACACATGCAGAAAAGGATTGAGCCCATACGGTGTTTCCAGTGCCCCCGTCCTTCCCCCCTAAAATGAGCATTTGATAAGGTAATGCCTGGATTGTTCCAAGCCCAAGACTGTGGAGAACTAAAGGAAAACCCAGCATTATGAATCTTTGAGCACAGCCCTGCTGGGAAACCGCCCTGCAGTCACTTGTTGATGACTGGAGGAGGGACAAGAGTAGGGAGAAGAACGAGGACTGAATGTGACACATAAGCAGGGATGGCCTACATTCCATAAAGGAAAAAACTCAAGGTCTGCTTTTCTGGTGCCGGAAAGTTAAAACCCATCTGGTGCAGTTGAAAAGGTGTGTGTGTGTAGTGGGGGGGGGTGTTAGGGAGGAGGGGCGATGAGTCCAAAGGATGAACTCCATCTGCAATTGTGTCCTCAACTGCTTTCCCCTGCTAGCCACACGATATTTGTGGCTGGCCTGCCCTGCTTTTGTTATCAAGCCCAGAGAGGGCAAGAGACTAGCTCGAAGCCACACTGCAAGTTGGCAGCAGAATCAGGCCGAGAACACTGGATGCTTAGAAAGCTTCACACAGACCTGAGAAAGTACCAAGGGAAGACCTGTTCGCTAACTGGGCAGCACTCACTGCATGCCAGCGCTGTTCCAGTGCCCCAGCCAGGGCATTGCTCCCTGTGTCTGTGTGTCTTCAGTGATGCACACAGGTGACGGATTGGCTTTTAATAGCATGCTTGGAAGGTTGAGGCCACCCAGCGGCACCTAGAAAGAAGGGCCTGCAAATCTACTTCAGACCAAGCAGCCTTTCCAGACCCTGGGGAGCACAGTTCTTCTTGGACACACAAGGAGGCCAGGAGTTGAAGTTGATTCCATGATATAGTTGATTCCATGGTTCCCGGTTGTAGCTATACCTAGAGTCACATCCACATTCATGTTTATATCTCTTCACTCCATGGGGTGTTCATGGCTCCAACTCTTCTGAAGCAGACCACCAGGATTTTGTTTAAGAGGCCTCTGGATAGGTTTGAACTGCCAACCTTTTAGTTTGTAGCTGAGTGCTAAACAACTTGTGCCATGCAGGGTGCTAAGCTCAGAAACTCAGTCGGTGCTTCATGATCTCAGTTGGAATTATAGAGAGGGTCAGTGATGACCCATTGACTGCTGCGTAATTGTTGATGTAGTCTCCCTGTGCAGACATGTAAAGTACCTGAAAACTTAAAATCCAACTCATTGAGTGCATCATCCTGCCGTGCGCCAGCCCAGCAGCATGCTCTGCTGGGGACATTTGGCCATGCCTGGAGACATTCTGAAGAAGGGAGTCCCACTGCCATCTAGTGGGCTGAGACCAGGGATGCTCGCTTAGCATCCTGGTGCAGGGAACAACACAGCCCCACAAGAACGATGTTGGCCAAAATGTCAGCAGAGCTGCCACTGGGAAAATGGTCTAGTCCAAGCGCTGACCTTCGTAGAGGAAGAAAGCCAATCCAGAGCAGCTAAGTGACCTGCTGTGGGTTGCACAGCCTGATTCCAAGCCCAGTACTATACCCAAAGCTGTTACCACGCCCAAAATTAAACAGCAATAGCTGCCCAAAGAACTCTTAGTTTGAGGACCAAATAAGACAGTAAATGAGAAAGCCCTTTGACAAATGTGGCATGCTGCACAAACATGAGATGTTATTACCCAGGATCTTTTGATATATGTAAATAGATCTTGTACCAGGTCAGTTAATTTTCCAACTGCTCTATCTGAGCTATCAGATGGCAGCACCTCTGTCCAACCCAGGAAAGGACTCCTGTGCAGGCTGAGCAGCCCTGGAAAGCCTCATGCCTGGCTTCTCCCACCCCTCAGCTAATCTCCAAGTGATTAATAAGGGCTCTCACTATGTTGTGCCTCCCAGCTGACAGATACTAGGCTATCAAAGCATTCGTATCACCTCCTTGATGCCTGAGGAGGAATATAGTTTCATGTGTGAGAGTGCCCCAACCCGCGGGACTCAGTTATTCGAGGGGTTCCAAGGAGGACCCAGCCTGAAAGAGAAACGGGCGAGAGAGAGGAGCGAGACCAAGCAGATTCTTGTCAAGGTCTGAGTTTATTGCTACACAAGCCTCTCTATAAAGGGTGAGGCAAACAAGGGAGTTCAAAGGGGAGATAATAAAAAGGAAGGGCGGGGGTGTAGAGCACACAGGGCAGGCGGCCGCAAGTCTGCAGTTGGAATGTCCGGTGCTGGAGCAGACAAGGGTGGGCCATCTGGTGTGTGTCAGGGTAAGATAAGGTTGAGGTGACGTGGCTTTAGCCCTGCTGGGCAGGCAATATGGCCTTGGTTTTGTCAGGCTGATTATGCCCGGTTCCCAACATGAGAGAAGCCAGGAATATCTCCTCTCACAACTGTGCAGCAAACGAGATCAGATCTCCCAATCTGATTTTCAGCCCTCCTGTCTTTCCAAGTGAAGTGGATGGTCCATTTCACATTGTCTCAAGTCTTTGCACATTGCATGCCAACATTGCGACACAGGGCGCGGCTGTGGGTCTTAGTAGACAAAGCCCCCACCCAGAACCCTGCCCTCAGAGCTCCTTGGTCACCCTGCACAACGCAGGTCCAGGCCGGGCTCCACACTGCAAGGCGATCAACCCTGACCCTCCAGTGTGGCCGTCCTCACACGCTCCCACATCCACCTAGAAGGACTGGAGATGAGAGATTCCGGAAGCTCCCTGCCTCATCTGCCTCCCTCCCCAGAGCGACAGAGCAACTGTAACTGATTAGGCAGGATGCAGCCTCGTTCCCAGTCCCCACCCTCTCTGGGAAAGCAGGGATGTCTGGCACCTCATCCAAGGCCTTTCCCCTGTGATCTCATTACTAAGGAGCTGCTCCTCTACCGCCCACCTCCATCACCTCATCTACATATGGGGGAGATGAGTATGTCTTCTTTGCTGCTCCTTCCCTGAGTCCACCCCAGGAGCTCCCTGAACAGATCACCAATCACTTCTCATTACACCTGCAGCAGCCGTCAGATACTGCTGAACAGAGACAGGCGCCTCCCCTGCTGCTGCCAGGCTCCAGTGCACATGTGCACACACACGTGCACACACATTGTACAGGCACACTCACATGGACACACAAGCATGCACACCCATGTGCACAAACTTTGTTCAGAGGTGGGAATTCTGCCCATTTTAGCCTCTAATATTGCAATCAGAGAGTGATAGAACAATGAAAGATGAAGGTGGATGAAGGAAGATCTATTTATTCCCTTACTTGTTACATAACCATTCAGGGCTCTTTTTTTATCCGTACAAACACACCACCACACCATCAACAATCATCAAGTAGATGTCATGTATGCAGTGCTGCCCTATTCAAGGCGGTGCTGAGTATGTGAGGAGGATTCTCTCTAAAGCACAGCTCTGAGGAAGTCTGTCTCCTTCGCACTTTTACACACACAGGGTGAGGAGCCTGCAGGAGGCTCCGTGCGTTGGGTGAAGCCACACGATGAGTGAGGAGACCGAGTGTGTAGCCAGGGGAGTGAGAGCGCAGAGTTCACCACTTCACCACCATGCTGGTGTGCACAATCGATGAAAGGGTGGCTGCCAGCAGCAGGACAGAAAAAAAGTAAAGCATGTAACTTGTGGTTTTATCTCTGGCTTACTTCCAAAAGGAATTGTTTTTGTTGTTCTAAAAAGCTTTATACCGAGAAAAAAAAAGAAAGAAAGAAAGCTTTATACCTCTATAAAAACAAAAGGCTACTGCTGTCAAGCACCTTCAGACTCAAGCCAGAGGAGAGCTCTCCCAGTGGGCTTCCAAGCTGAAAATCTTCACAGAAACACAGTACCTCCTGTGGAGTAGCTGGTTGGTTCAAGCCAGCAACCTGGCAGTTAACAAGTACGTCCCTTGTACCTGTAATACCTGTATAAAGTGTATTAAATATGAACTACTCTTGGTGTGTAATTTTAAATTGAATTATTGTGCCTGGAACTTTTTTTTTAATAGCTAAGAATGGTGAAATGAGACTCCTTTAGATGTTATGATAAGAATACACACTACACAGGGCTTGGACCCAACCCAGCTTAATTCAAAGGAAGGCAGATTTATTTTCTTCTGCTTCCCAGAAGGTTCCCCAGCAGAACGTGTGTTAAACAAAATTGTTTAGCTATGGAAAAGAGCAATCTCCTCTTGGGAAGATCCTGGTAGAAGGGGGCTTTGGTTACATATCCAGCTCAACCCAGCCCCAGAGGCCTCGTCATGTTTTATTTTGTTTTGCCCTTGACACTGATTGTCTTGGGAACTGTGGCCCCCGAGCAATGGCCAGGAAGTCAGGTCTTCTTGATGTAAATCCTCTAATATCCCCTACAATGATTTTCAGTGCCAATGGTAAGGCCCGCCCAGTGGCTGCCACATGCCCCTGAGCAAACACGTCAGAGCAGATGAGAGCATGAGACAGCATTTAAGAGAACGGTAGGCTGGCCTTGACTTAGCTGTTTGGCCTCTCCTCAGAAGTCATTTGTGACACTGACTGTCATGGGTTTCATTAAGAACAAGTCTATCTCTACCAAAGAAAACTGCAAGGTAAGAGGACTTTCAGCTCCAGCTACATATGTCTCCAAACTTACTTACATATTGTCCTGTTTTCAGAAGAAAAAAAATTTACTCAGTGCCTCCCGGGCAAATAAAAACTTTGGTACTACAACCTACAATCCCAGATAAAGTGTAGGTATCTGCTTTGGCAGCTCCCCTGGATCGAGCTGCTCCGGTAGCTCTCCACAAAAACCCTGTGAAGAGATGATCAGGCAGGATAGCCTAGTCTGTTCTGCAGAAAGAAGCTACCCCTGAAACCTCAGTGGCTTAAAATCTAGAAGTTTATTTCTTGTTCATGCAAATTCTGACGCTGGAAGGGCAATTCTACAGGGTGTTTGTCCTGCACACCGTCCGTCAGTGATTCGGGCTGCTTCACAAATATGGTGCCACCAGATCAAAAGGTGGATTCCAGGTCATCACAGAAGAGGAAGAGAGAAGTGGGGGTTGTGGATCAGTCTTTACATGCTTTGACACTTTAGTTGACATAGATCGCTGGATAGGGCTGCTTATATAAAGGTTATCAGTTCAAACCCACCTAGCTGTACCACAAAAGGAAGGGGTCATCTGCTTTCATAAAGGGTACAGCCTAGACAACCTCATGCAACAATTGTACTCTGTACCACAAGGGGTGAGCATGAGTCAGAACTGACTTGAAGGCAACAGGATTTGGGGTGTTTTTGTTTGTTTGGTTGGTTGGTTGATTGGTTTGGTTTGCTGAGTGGGAGGTGGTTCTACCTACAGCATATTAATCTGAAGTAGTCACTTTAGGTTTTTTTGTTTGTTTTTTGAGAGATGTGGAAAAGCTCATTGGCTTTAATGGGGAGTTAACTCTGCCGCAGACGGCCTCCTCAAAATTTCCCTCCCGCTTCATAAACTAGCAGAGATTTTCAATGAAGGAGCCTGCAGGCACCCGCTGGACATCTCCTTGCAAGGTCAGTCCTTTGGAGCCACTGGGAGGGAGAAAAAAGAGACTTCTATTCCTGTAAAGAATTCCAGCCCCAGAAATCCTCAGGGGGCAATTCTGCCCTGTCCTCTCGGGTCGCTATGAGTACGAATTGAATTTATGGCTATGAGTTGAGTTTTAATTCCATTCACTTACTGCTATTGACAGGTTGCTAGATTAGGGCTTGTCTTCCCAAATGCCAGCATTAAACGAAAATGAGCTGTCCGGGCCACAACAAAGGGGTTGGAAATAAATCAGGCACACTCATTAGATACCTATGGCAAAATTCAGAACTGAGCATGCTCTGACCCAAGTCATGTAGACCCAGGTGGAAGGTCCACCTGGTCATACAGAATAGGACTTCACAAAAGTGCACCAAAATCAACCAGTAAGATCGACCAATGCCCTCCAGTGGTGTTGGGAGGTGATAGAAGTAGGCCTGGGCTCCTTGTCGCCCTCCCTTGTTCACGTGCTCAGCAAGTGGAGGGTGAGGCCCTTGGGGGTTCCTGCCGTGGCTCCTCAGCTGGTTCTGCACTCCTGCTCAGGTATTCCTCCCATGAAACCGCCATATTCAGCTGCAAACTTTCCCCACCCCTGCCATGCAGCCCGGCGTGCTTTCCGGAGATAGTGGGGACTTTTGGGGACTGCGATACCTGAAACTTTCTTTCATAACATTCACTTGGATTTACAAAAGTGCTTCTGCCATATGAATTCTTTCAGCGTTGCTAAGCAAGAACTGAGGTCAACCACCCCAGAAACCTAACACTATCAAGTCGATTCTGACTTATATCAATCTAGGGGGTCCTCAAACTATGGCCTGCGGACCACATGGCCCTCAGAGGACATTTATTCAGCATGCCGGGTGTTTTTGCCCCCCCCTTTTTTTTTTTTACTTCAAATTAGGTATGTGCAGTGCGCATAGGCATTTGTGCATAGTTTTATTTTTAAACTATAGTCCGGCCCTCCAGCGGGTTTGAGGGACAATGAACTGGCCTCCTGTTTAAAAAGTTTGAGGACCCCTGAAAGGACAACGTAGAACTATGCCTGTGGGTTCCCGAAGTTCTAAATCTTTACAGGAGCTGAGAACCGCATCTTTCTCTGTGAGCCATAGCGGATTCCAACTGGCTGGCCTCATGGTCACACACATTCCACCAGGCTCCTTGAGCCTTAACTTGATAATTTAATGAAACGATACTTCTCCAAGTCACACTGTATCAAGGTCTATAATCTTGCTATTCTAATATCAAATTTAAGATAAGGAATATAGTTAAGCTCCAAATCCATAAGCAATAAGATCATTGAATCTCTTTGGACACTATTACTTAAAAAAAGAAAAAACTCTGTCCAATTATTTTCAGCACAGAAAAGCTTCCAGTGTTTACAGCTTAGTATTTAATTGCTTTTTCTCTTCTTCTTTTGCATTGGTGAATCATTTTGAGCTTATAATAATGTCAAAATAAATAGTTTCCAGAGCCTCCAGGCATTCACTGTGTAATGATCATTTAAAAGAATTCTTGGTTAGAGGGTCCTCAAAAGAATAAAAAGCGTGTCCGCATCCCTGGTCATTTCTATATTCAAAAGAAGAAATTGCTCATCAAATGCTACAAGCCAATTTCTTTCTTCAGCCAAACTGCCCATTTTAGCATCACTGAATTAAGCAAATGGTTCTACATTTCAAAGTCAACAATGATACTCTTTTCCCTTTAACACGAGCATCTTAAACAGCTCAAAAAATAGTCGAGCTCTTTATTATGGCTTTTCCTGAGAAAGCTGTTTCGTTGTTTATTTTATTTATTCATCTAGACTTTCATGTTAAGATTTGTGTATTTTAAGTTCTGCTAGTCAGGACATTTTAAATGGAGCCAGATTTTTTTTTATACTTTGTCTTTTAAAATATAATGAGACTGAGCAGTACATCCGTTAATAAAATATAAAGTCTTCCTATTTCTGTTTGTTTGTAATTTCCCTAAGGATAACTCTTAATGTAGTAAAACCAAAACCCGCCATAATGAATTACATTTGGTCTACTGGGGGTTGTGGCCAACCTTTTGATAGAAAAATCCAGAGACTCCCTTCTGCATCTCCTTTCCCAACCAAACCCCGGTGGCTGGAGGCTGGAAGGAAGAAAGAGGCTGGGCTGCTGGGGCAGGGTGGGGAAGGGGTAACCTTGCAGATTATTTCAAATTCTACTCTGAAGGCAGAAAGTTATCCAAATGAGATAGCTAGAGATTCACTTCCTTAGAAAAAGATTGAAATTAATGTGTCCCTTAGAAAAGCCAAAGGAAAAAAGTCGTTATTAATTTAGGCAATTGAAGAACTTTGAAAGCCATGTCTAGTACATAAAAACACCTGTCCCTAGAGCCCATCGGCCTAGGAAACTGAATTTTTATACCATGTAAAATAAAGGAAGGTCATTTCTTAGACTTGCTCAACAGAAGATTGTCATTTTAAACCGGTTACTGTAATGAGAAGCTGGGTTTTCGTAAAAAGGACTGAATGCTTGAGTCAGTGTGAAATGAAATTAGAGATGCATGTTCTGCGCATGGCGGCATTTCCGGAGGAGTCTGTGTTCCTGTGACTGCTCTCGATCTGTCTCGTGCCTTCTGGGAAACTCACAGCGTGGTGCCCACATCTAGTCTCTCGGACTTTCTTGCCAGCTTTGGAAAGGTGTTGAGTCTGTTGGATCTGCTGCACAGAGACAGCATGCAAGTGGACCCTTCCCACATTCCTCAGAGAGCAGCCCCCCAGTGTAAAGCTGTGGGTGAGGTTTGATGACCTTTGCCCCTTCATCATCCCGCATTCTTTGAGGGACCCAAGCGCTCCCCCGAGGCATTACCGGAGAAGCAGCTACCCCATAGTTTCCAGATGGTGGGTATCAGCCTGTGTGCTCATTGGGATCGCCAGAGAGCTGTCCAAAAGACATCTTTGTCCCATCTCCACTGAGTCCGATTTTATTGGCCTGGAATGCAGCCTAGGTGCTTGGATTTTTTTCTCTCTCATAAGTTTTTATTGTGAATTAGGTGAAGGTTTACCAAGATCATCAGTTTTTTATTCAACAATTCATACCCATTGTGTTTTATGCCACTTATTGCAATCTCCACAATATAATATGACTTGTTCCACTCCCTACTTATGTCTTCTGTTTCCCTTCCTCCTCTCTTCCTACCCTTCTGAACTTGGGCCTTGGATTAATACTGCCCTTTTGAGATCAAATGGTTTGCTGTTTTCAGGTTTGCGTGCCTCACTTGTGTAATTGCTCCCATTATAGACCAATCTATTATTTGGCTGAATATTGAACCACAGGTAGGAGTTCATTTTCAAACTTAGTGAATAAGGACCATCGTTTCAGAGGTTCTGTTAGTCCCTATCCAGCCAATAAGCCTGGTCTCTTTTATGACTGTGAATTTTGCTTCACTATCTAGGACCTTTGGATGTGATCCCTTTCAAAGAAGTTGGAATTGATAGTTGGAGATCATCTAGTTATTCTGTGCTCAGAGTCATGAAGTCTAATGTTCATGTGGTCCACTCACCACTCTTTCCTCCAGAGTGAGGGTGACAATACTTGCCACCTAGATGGCCACTTGTGAGCTTCTGAAATCCAGCTGCTACTCACCAGCATGGATGTCGAACATAGTCTTTACAGTCTAGGTAATGACAATTGTTCTTGGTGTCCTTCACAACTATAATCCCCAGCCCCCCAGCCCAATAAAGCACTCCCTCCAGTTGTTCGGTTATGCCTAAGGAGTTTTGATAACTTCATCTTCTGTGTGCTCCGGAATATTCAATTCCCTGGATGGTCAGAATGGTCAGTCAGGGCTCAGAATCTTGGTGTTAAGGCTTCTGGTGAGATCCTGGCACATCAGACACAGAGGTTGTGAGGCTAGAGGAGGGGCAGAAGGGGATCATACTGAGTCTAACAAGGAAAGAAAAGGAAATGAAGGATATAAGCAATTAAAAGCAAGCGCATAAATAGATACAAATACACAGATGGCCCTTGCAACATTATTCCCAATCTCGCAAACGTGTCAACGGTCTAAATACCCATCAATAGGTGAATGGATAAGTCAAACATGTTGCCTACGGTATATACAATGGACTACTACTCAGCCATAAAGAGAAATGAACTCTTGACACAGGCTACAAGAGGAATGAACCTCATAAGCATTATGCTGAGTGAAATAAATCAGCTTCAAAAAGGACACATTTTGCTTAATTCCACTTACAAAAAATATCTAGGCTAGGAAAATGAATAGAGACAAACATCTCCCAATTGTTTCCAGGGATAGGTAGGAAGGTAAGTATGGTTGTTACATAATGCCATGTCAATTGGACAAATAAGTGAGGTGGAGTCTTTCTTATACCTATATGAGTGTCCTTGGATTTATTTCTCTAGTCAACCCAGCCTAACCCAGTAGGGCCTGGAGGGGAAGTGCCATCCCTGAGACGATACTGAGCTTCCATAAGGGTGATGACATAATTTTGGAATGGGTAAGGATGATATATGAACAACATGCAGAATGCCACTTAATTATAATCTTGTAGAGCGTGGAAGTGACGAATGTTTTGATGCATGTATATTTAGTATGATTTTTAAAGAGTGTAAGCAAAAGAGCAATATGGCAAGTCTGTGTTGCCATTTGCTGTTGCTCAGCTAAAAGCGATTCGGGCCTGTGTAGTTCAAAGGGAACCACAGAGGCTCAGGAGGAAAGCTGGTACCATCTCCAACTGAGACTTGTCTGACCAAATGCAGAGTCTCCCTTCAAGTAACTGACAGGTCAGAGGCAGCTCATCTCTGCTGCAGAAGCAATGATTTGTCTCAATTCCCAGACCACTGTCACAGCCATGTCTTGTTGCTCTCGGTGCCCCCCTTCCCCACCACAATAAGTCACTAGAAAGCCATGCTTCATTTAAAAACAAACAAATAAAACCTTTCTGCCTCCATCCTGGCACTGTTTCAGCTTATTTAGCATCATAACATATGTCATCTGTTTCCCTAAACAATCTAACATGGACATGGCACGATGGGACTGATGAGTTAGGCAAATGAGAACCAGCCTGCCCTCTGAACACACACGATGGCATTTGACTTGCTGTCAGTAGATGCTGTCGCGTTTCTTCTCCTCTTTCATGGAAAATAAATACAGAAAAGAATGAGGACATGAAAAGGACTGCAAGATGTTTAGCTCTGGTCTTTCTAGAAAGTGTAGAAAAAAAGTATGTGACCCCTGCCTGCCTTTAGATGCCCCACTCCTCTGGCAAACAAGGATTGCACACTGACCATGGACAAGACATCTGGATCTGGGGGGAGGATATAACAATTGCCCCCACCAGCAAAGAGTTTCCAGATTTACGGGACTACACAGGCCAGGGAGCAGCTCATAAAAAGAACAAGAAGAATCACAAAGGAGGGTGTGCTCCAGCACCACTTCGTCCAGCTGCAGGCACATGAAGGCAAAGTTTCTTTTGCTTTCAGTCAAGTTTATGATTTCCGCTGCATCCCTTACAAACACCTTCACGAAGATCTAGGTTCTTGGGTTGTTTCGCTCCAGGGCGGACATCTCCTTGGTAAAGCTTTATGGACAGCTCATGGTCCAAGAATTCCACCTATATGTTTTGAAAGGGGCCACGTTAAAACCCCTGGCTCAGACTTTCAGGACTGGGCACAATACAGCAAACCCACCATGGGGACAGCAGGATTTGGTAACACTCTCATCTCCATCACAACCTGGACCTGGCAAAGCTATTTTCTTCCACTCACCATCTTTCAATCAATATTTACTCAGCTATTAGTTGCTCCCCAGGCTCAGCATCAGAAAAGTGTTCAAACGTTACCGAATTGTCCATCTAATGGTAGAGGTCTGTGCAAGGGATATGAGAGCAAGAGGCTCAGAGATGATCAGTGGGTAACGAGAGAGGGATTCACCTTTATCATTTGTAGAAAGCCCCTGAGGCTTAGTCACATTGGCAGACTTTCCCTGGAGCAAGCAAATAAAGCTGCTCCCGGCTCAGCTCCATTCCTGATCTGGTCTTGCCATGAGACTATCCAGGCTTTGTCCCAACCCCACGTTCTGGAAACCACGAGTGGAAGGAGGTGAATCTTGGGGATACCATGGAAAAGAATGGGCATTGCACAACACTTCATTGTACTCATATGGAGCTTATGCAAAGGCCAAGAGATAGAACCAGGTGAGACTGTGAACAGGACAAGGTGATACTGCATGGTTTAAAATCAGAAAAGGTGTGCATCAGGGTTGTATCCTTTCACTGTTCTTATTCCATCTGTATGCTGAGCAATTTATACAAGAAGCTGGTCTCTGTGAAAAAGAACATGGCATCAGGATTAGACGAAGACCCATGTAATGTCATTGGGAACATTTTCTCACTAAAAATTTTAGGTCATGGCATCAAAAAAGTGTCATTTTAACCTAAATGGGTTTTTAGACCAGTGAAATAACAGCGAGAGTGAGTCAGCATTGTGCACAAATTGAGCGATACTGGTTCTTTGGGAAATTCATAATCCAACACTGACACTGCTGAGATAAAGGATGACAGTGAGGAAGATTCTACACCTGAGCTCTGTGATGGGCCAACGTGGTGCTCTACTCTTTTCAGGAATGGATGAGCCAGCTCCACCAAGATTCCCCTTTACTGGAGCACCTGCTATGTATGTAGACGTTGAACACAAGAACGCTTTGGCGTTCCTACAATGATTTCTGACCGATGAGGTCATCGAAAAAATGATTATGATAGCCCGGAGGTTTACTTTCAGGTTTTAACCCCTCTTCAGTTAATTTCTGTGCATGGGGGAAGGTTTGGGGCTTGCTTCATTTTCCTACATACGGTATCTCAGTTTGTCCAACACCATTTGTTGAGCAAGCAGAATTTGTCCCTTTGGATATTTCTGTGTCCTTTTTCGAAGGCTAGTTTCCTGTTGACTGGTGAATATATGTGTAGCTTTTCTGTTCGTATCCATTGATCTATATACCTCTCAGTGTACCAATACACTGCTCTCCCTTAGGGAAAAACAACAACAAAAGTTGTATGAGCCCCTATATAATGATTTTTTTTTAATGGACGATGAACTATTTTCCAGGCCAGCACTATCCTATGTTTGAGCACATTGCTGCAGCCACTGTGTCAATCCATCATGCCTTATAGCCTGCGGTACTCATGTTCAGGTATAGTGTTCTGCCATTCACAAGGTTCACACTGGCCAGTTCTTTCAGAAGTGGAAGACCAGGTCCTCCTCCCTCGTCTCTGTCTGGAAACTGCTGAAGTCTACCTGCAGTGAGTGACCCAGCAGGCATTTGAACTACTGGCTGCAAAATTTCCACCATTACAGCCAAATGCAGGCCACCACAGTACAACAGACAGTAACAGCATCTTAACACCACACAAAGGCTCCTCCCTGGGGAGACCACGTGTTCAGGCAATTGCTGCTGTTACACATGTAAGTGGGGACTACATGAAGTCGCACCATCTCCTGTGGCCCTTCCAGGAACAGGCCATTCTGCTGTTGTTTCTACTGGACTTAGGCTCAGCTGCCAACCTGCCCTCTGCACGCATTCTTCTCCTTACCCTTCCATGTCACCTTCTCTTTGCCCAAGTCAATACTGCTGGTTAGTCACCTACTGGTGGATGCTTGCTTCTGAAGTTTCTGAACCACATTTCCCCATGGTTATGAGACATTGCTGCTGCCACTGCGAGCATTTAACAGGTTACTTTACACCTTCAATTGGAAATCTAGGGGAATAGAAAGAAAGCTTCTTCTTTCTCCCAAGGAGTGGGTGGTGGTTTTGAACCGTTTCCCTTGAGGTTAGCAGCCCAATGTGTAACCCACTACACCAGTAGAGCCTTGGTGGCACTGTCCAGCAATTATTAGACTGCTAAATATGAGGTCAGGGTTTCAAACCTACCAACTTCTCCTTGGGAGAACGATAAAGCTGTTCCCATAAAAGACTGACAGCTCCAGAAGCCCTCTATAGGGTGGCTATGAGTTGGAATTTTGCGGTCATTTAGGGCTTTTTGGTGGCATGTGATTTTTTAGGGCTTTTAGGTTGTTTGTGGACGTTCAAGGTGTGTTTGGGGCATTCGGGTGGTTTGGGGTTTTTAGGGTGTTTTATAAGATTTTAGGGAGTGTTTAAGGGATTTAGGGGTGGTTTTTTAGAGTGTATAGGTATTTTTCAGCACAATATGGTGTTTTTAGTGATGTTACAGAGTTCCTTAGGGATTTTAGGGTATTTTTCATATTATATGTGTTTTTTTCCCCCAGCATTTTAGGTTTTCTTAGGGCTTTCATGGTGTTTTCAGGGCATATATGGGGTTTAGGAATGTTTAGGGTTTGGGAATCTTCTAAGGATGATTTTTGGAAGTTTCACATGTTTGGGTGGGCATTTGGTGTTTTTTTGTGGCTTTAGAGTGTTTATGGGATCCTGTCAATTTGCAGCTTTAATTCCGCAAAGAAAAGTCAGACAGCAAGCCAGAAAGGAGCAGGAAATGAAGGGGAAGCCCAGGCCACATGTTACAGCTGCCAAGTCCGGAGAACCTAGGTGTGGTCGTTGGCTACCTGGGACCGGGAGTGGGGCTGTGCTCCTGCCCAAGGGTGCTAGGGAGTAAACCAATCTCAACTGGACGTTTGGCTTTTCTACTAATTAGCCGACTCCATGAACTTTCCCAAGGGCAGCTGGCGAATTGCCAGGGGAACCCAGCTAGACCCCCCACACAAAAGCACAGGGATGGTTACAGGAACAGGAGGTTTCACACAGTGGATGTGCAGGGCTTGGGGTCGGGATTGGGGGCCAAGGTGAGGAAGGGGCAGCAATAAGGCCTGGTCCCAAATAATCAGACACTGAGCAATAAAAGTACAAGGACTGCCAAGAGAACATGGGGACAAAGGATGGCTGGACTTCATTTGATATCTTTGGACGTGCTGTCAGGAGAGACCAGTCCCTGAAGGGACATCAAGTCCATGAAGGACATGATGCTTGGCAAAAAGTGGAGGACGGGCAATAAAACAGCTCGAACCAGTGGCTACATCAGTGGGCATAGTAACAATGGTGAGGATGGTTCGAGACCTGGCAGTGTTTTATTTTACTGCTTGTGTTTTTCTAGAACTGTCTTTCCTGGATGCACGAGGAAGGATAACTGTGCTTGTGGGAAGCAAATGCACAGTGGGCAGCGCTTTGGCCAACATAGGTACACCACCGGCACACAGTGCCCCCTTACTTGGCATCCAAAGTGACAGGATTTGTCTTTCCCCAGAGCTCTCCAGCCCTGGGGGAAGCGGCCCTGCCTTCGGCGCACCGCCAGGGGGCAGCACTGCTGCTCTCTCACTGGCTACATCTGTGAGGACCCAGAGAGCAGCTCCTTTCTGCTGCTCTCCTCTCAGACTTCTGCCAGAAGCCTTGGCTCGTCCTGGATCCTCCCTTGATTCCCACTCTGCACCTTTGGGGACGCCCAGCCCATTAACTCTCTCCCATCCTTCCTTGCTGCCTCTTGTCCAGATGCCTGAGCTGGGCTTCAAGTAGTTGTAATGTTATGCTTAGGTGAGATGTGTTCAGCTTGTTTACTGTCTGTATACAAGAAAAGAGTGCAGCCCAAGACATCCACCCTTTTGTTCCTCTATGGAAAGCCTGTTACGTGTCATAGTCTTCTCTCTGTGCAGTGCTTTCCTCTGCTGCTGATGCTTTTACATGAAATAGGACTCGGTGTGTCACCGCTACAGGAAATTATCTCTGAAAAAATAATATGCCCAGAACTCAGAAACAGTGTCAGCTTGCATCTGGCATCATGGAAGCATCATGGGTGTGTTTCCATTCATTCGCTCCTGAGTGTCACATGTTAAACTCAGTGCATAGCATAAACAGCAGCAGGCACAATCTGAGACAAAGCACACCCTTTGCTGTGAAGCACATTCCGACTCCTGGCTGCCCCTGTGCCACAGAGTAGAACTGCCCCGCAGGGGCTCCCTAGCTGTCATCTTTACAGAGGCACATGGCCACACCTCCCTTTTGGGAAGCCACTGGGTAGGTTTGAACTTCAGGGTTGTAGTAGTTGATATTGTAGAGCCCTGGAGTCAGTTCGGATTCATAGGGGCCTGTGCACTAGAGAGAGAAACAAAGCCCAGTCCTGCGCCATCGTCGCACTTGTTACTGTATTTGAGCCGATTCTCGCAGCCACGGTGTCAATCCACCTAAGTAAGGGTCTTCCTCTTGTTTGCTAACCCTCTGCCAAAAATGATGCCCTTCTTGCAGGACTGGTTCCACCATAGTAATATGTCCAAAGTACCTGAGACAACGTCTCCGCATCCTCTTTCAGATCTCCTGCCTTTAGTTTGTCAGCTCACTTCGATGGAGTCGATGCTGAGCCATAGCGACTCTATGAGATCAGAGCAGAACTATCTCTGTGGGTTTCCCAAAGGCTAACTCTATGGGAGTAGAACGCCTCATCCTTTTCTTCTGAGGACTGACTGGTGGTTCCCCACTGCTGACATTACAGTTGACACCCAAGGCATAAGGTACTATGCCACCAGAAGTCCCTTGCCCCTGTGCAATAACCAACACCACCTACACACAAAACCCACCCCTTCTCTGTCAGTTTGATGTATGGTGATGGCTTGAGTTGCTATGAAATTGGAAGCTACTAGGGGGAACCCGACAAAAACTACAATTTTTTTCAAAACTATGCATTTAAATTTTTTATCCCCTTCATAGTACTCTCCATTACACTTCACACATTTGTCTAATCTGTGATTACATTCTTGGAAACATTTTTCAAACTCAGCAGTTTGGGTGACACCCTTGTTCCCCCCCCCTTTTCTGTGTTGTCAAACCACTGTCCTTCATTCATGGAAACAGAAAGAAGTCACATGGAGTGAGTTCAGGTGATTAGGATATGAGGGACAAGAGAGGCATGCTTTTTGGGGGGATGTTTTCATACTGTTATTTCTTTTCTCTTTTTTTATAATCAATTTTTGGGGCCTCATACAACTCTTATCACAATTGATACATACATCATATTTGTACATTCATTGCCCTCATCATTCTGAAAACATTTGCTCTCCACTTAATCCGCTGGCATCAGCTGATAATTATTCCCCATCCCTCATAAACCTGAATAATTTCTAAATTATTATTTTGTCTTATCTTACACTATACAATATCTCCCTTCAGCCACTTTTCTGTTGTCTGTCCCCCAGGGAGATGGTTATATGTAGATCCTTGTAATCGGTTTCCCCTTTCTATTCCTCCCTCCCTCTACCCTCCTCGTATCGCCACTCTCACCACTGGTCCTGAAGGGATCATCCGCCCTGGATTCCCTGTGTTTCCAGTTCCTATCTGTACCAGTGTACATCCTCAGGTCTAGCTAGATTTGTAAGGTAGAATGGGGATCATTTTAGTTGTGGGGGAAGAAGCATTTAGGAGCTAGAGGAAAGTTGTATGTTTCATTGTTGCTACAGTGCACCCTGACTGGCTCCTCTCCTCCCTGCTACCCTTCTGTAAGGGGATGTCCAATTATCTACAAATGAGCTTTGGGTTTTCACTCCACACTCCCCCGTATTCACAAAGATATGATTTTTTTGTTCCGATGATGTCTGATACCTGATTCTTCCGACACCTCGTGATCACACATGCTGGTGTGCTTCTTTCATGTGGGCTTTGTTGCTTCTCAGCTACATGACCACTTGTTTAACTTCAAGCTTTTAAGACCCCAGAATGTATAACTTTTGATAGCCGACTACCATCAACTTCAGTCACCACATTTGCTTATGCACCCATTTGCCTCCAGCAATTGTGTTGGGGAGGTGAGCATCACGGAATGCCACTTTAATACAACAAAGTATTTTTGCATTGAGGGAGTACTTGAATGGAGGCCCAATGTACATCTGTTACCTTAATACTAAACCTATAAATATATGCATATAGATCTATTTCCCCATCGTTATACATAAATATATTTACATATGCACATGCCTTTATTTAGACCTCTATAAATGCCCTTTGCTTCCTACCTCTTTCCTTGATTTCCTTTTACTTTCTGATTGTCCCACTCTCATGTTCAGCCTTCATTTGTGTTTCAGTAATTCCTCTAGGTTACATTACTCTTGGTTACACTCTACCAAGCCTCCTACACCCTCCTCACCATCTATTTGGATCACTTGGTGTTCCCTTGTCCCTGGGTTTGTTAACAGCACTTCCTTTTTCCCTACACCCCCCTTTCCCATCTCCCTCCCCCAGCTGTCAGTCCCATTGTTTTCTCCTCCAGATTGTTCATCCAGCCTATCTCATTTAGACAGACCTGTGGAAATCATAGCATGCACAAAAACGAGACAGAGCAAACCCAAGCAACAAAATGAAACAAAAGAACAACACCACCACCAACAAGCCAATGACAAAAAGCAAAACAAAACACAAGAAAGAAAAGCTTTTAGTTAGTTCAAGGACTGTTTGTTGGCCTTTAGGAGTGTTTTCTCATAGAGTATGATGGGTCAGCTAGCCCTGGCCCCAAAGTCTATTTTTGGTATTCCCTGGGGACTTCGTTGCTCTGTTCCCCTTCCTGTTCTGTTGTACACCCTTAGTATTTTGCCTCGGTGTGCTGGGATCAGATCGGGCGATAGAGGCATGCTGTTTTTTTTGTGTGAGCAGGTGCACTGTCATGGTGGCAAAACCAGTCCCCTGTCTACCACTAATCAGTCCTTTTTATTTTAAATAAATCATTTTATTGGGGGATCTTACAGCTTTTGTAACAATTCATACATCAATTTGTATGAAGCACATTTGTACATACATTGCTATCATCATTTCCAAACATGTTCTTTCTCCTTGAGCTCCTTTTTTCCCCTCCTCCCACCCACGTGAACCACTGATAATTTATACATACTTTTTATTTTTATATTTTATGCCTCTGCTGTATCCCTTCACCCAAACTTCTGCTGTTTGTTCCCCTGGGTGGTGGAGTGGGGCTGTATGTCCATCATTGAGATTGGTTTCCCCTTTCTTCTGCTTCTCCCCCCTACCTTCCCTCGTGGTGTTGCTACTCTCAGTATTGGTCCTGAGGGGTTTATCTGTCCTGGATTCTGTGTGTCGGAACTTCTAGTCAATAGCAGTGTGCAAGCTCTGGTCTAGCCAGACAACTCAGACCTTCTTACACAATATCTTCAGAACCTCTATATAGGAAGCTTGATTAACAGTCTGACCTAGTGCAATGACTAAACTCCAAATGCACTATCACCCTCACATCAACAAAACCAAACAAATGAGCATCTTCTTGAAGTTTGAGTTCACTTGACGAGGTGTATTTGAGTGAGGTGATGATGGCGTCTTACACTGACTTGATTTATGTTTGCATTCTGGCTTGTGAGAAGAGCACAAGGTCTTGTCACCAGCAATGACCTTGGGAAAAAAGTGTGGGTGCACTAGCTCAGAGCAAGTTGCCAGATGCCTGCCCAAACAGGAGAATGTATATTTTGAAATGTGTACCCAGTGGAGCTTTGTACCGCTTGGTTTTTTGGCGGGGGTGGGGTGGGGGTGGGTGGAAGGCCGGCTACTCCTTTGTAGGTTAGATAATCTGAGATGTGCTATTTGAAATTTCCTGGGGCCAGTTTTAGACAAAACTAGAAAAGTTAATTTTGCTGTATGGAAAAATCTGACAGTCTGGAAGTATCTACTTTTCCTCACATGCCATAATTCCCCTAGTAGCATTATTCTTAGTTAAAGCTCTCCTCTGTTCCTCCTTAGGGTTTCCCCCACTACCTGATGTTCCTTTTCTCCTACTCATCATCAAGGGACTTGTGTCCAAAGTGAGGACAGCAAATAAGAGACCCTCCTGACTCTCTGTTAAGAAGGGTGCTCTGGTGCATGCGTGTGTTTATGTGTGCACATACAATCGCATTTGAATTTTGTTGGAAGAGGCTTCATAGAGACAGAGAGTGACATGGTTAGAGCTGCTGCACATGTAGAGCACTGTACTCTATGGTGTTCTAATTCAAATGCATGTAAGGTCCAAGAGAGGTAATAGAAGCAAGTGACCAGGGTCAGGGAAGGCAGTAGGAGGAACTGAGGGAGCCTGAATGCCTCACACCCTGCCAGTTTCACTGATTCTTGGATGGGAGAGTACCAACCTAGTGCTGTGAAATCTTCGCAGTTTTCAGAGGCTTGGGGGATTTAAATTTTGTATGTAAAAAATAGACATCTAAATGCTTGTAATTTATTGATTTCGATAAACACACTGAATGCCAGTACTCAAGTCAAACAAACCAAACTGACAGCCATCGATTCTTTGCCAACTCATAGTGACCCTATTAGACAGGGTAGAACTGCCCCTCAGTTCAGCTCCCAGCCCTGGAGGCCCACCAGTTCCTCGTTATTATCATGAGGAATACTATTTTCACAAGAGCATTACATACCCCTAGAGACTAAACCATAAAGCCATATAGGCTTTGACCATCAATTCTGATATGCTTTTTCCTCAAACTGATGGGTCATTTGATGGAATCCTTGTATTACTTCCCTAACATAAAAATTAATCAAGCAAAGGAGATTCAGTGCTCAGTACTACAGCCCCCTATTTAGAGATTAACTCTTAAAAACCACCACCACCACCACCACCACCACCACCACCACCACCACCACCACCACCACCACCGCCACCTTATCTATGTTGATAAAAACTTGAGTAGGCTGTATAAATATCTCAAGTATTTAGGATAAAATGGATTCTTATTCTACTGTCACATATTTAGTTTGAGATATGTGTTTCCATCTGAACACAAATTAAATAGACCTCATTGACATCTTTTCAAAATGCCATAAAAATTAAATGATTACCTTAAAAGATACTCAGTATAATTAGGCATCAGAAAAATGTACATCAACACTAGAGCGAGATAGTGTTTCAACCCATCAAGATGACACTAGCCAAGAATATTAAAAATACCATTGAGTGCTGGAAGAATGAACAGATTTGTGTCAGAAGAACAGTCTGAAAGGTCCTTAGAAGCAAGCACGGGGAGACTTCACATGCTTTGGATATGTTATCAGGAGATGCCAGTCCCTGGAAAAGGCTGAAATGTTAGGTTCAAGTATAACAACAGTTTTGAAGATGGTGTAGGACTGCGCAGTGGTTCATTCTGCCTTGAGTTGGAACTGACTCAATAGCACCTAATGCTAAAAGCTAGATGCTTTTGATCCTAAATGAAAAGTGGATGGTCCAGCCTCCATACCAGCTACGTGGACAACTGCCCCTCCCCCCAGAAGAATTTACTTTAGAAGACGGCACTGAACTTGTAGCTAGGGGAGATGGACATGTCTGATCAGAGCACACAGGGGCAAATGAAGGGGGAGGAAGAGAGTGGAGCACACACTGGTCCACCAGGCTTGGAGGATGATTTTGGCACTCTGAACAGCCAATGTACAGAGTGGACCATATGGCTGATCCCACTATGAGACATGCCATCCCTTGCTGGCCCAGAGCCCTATGGGGACAATACCGGAGACTCTGTGTTGGGACTGACCCGACTGGCCCTCCAACACGGAGGTAAATCACTAAAAGCATGCAGCAGAGCAACCATGGGAGCAGAGCGGGTAGTCCCTGAGGGAGTACAAAGGACAGACTCTGGGGCCAGAGCATGATACGCCATCAGACCTGACTGAAGGACACACCTATAGAAAAAAAAATCAGACCTTGATCTATTTACAGGTTTTTCTTTCTTAAAAATTTTTTTTGTCTTTTAATTAATTTACTCTTTTATTGATCATTGGTTTTCTGTTGTTGTTTTTTTGTCATCACACTGTTCTCACCCATCGCCTATCTTGCTATGGTTTGATTTTTGGTGCATATTATTATCTCAACAGATCTATCTAGATAAGATAGGCTGGAAGAATAGTCTGGAGGAGAAAACAACAGGACCAATGGTTCCCGGGGACATGGGAGAGAGAGAGGAGGGGGTAAGGAGGTGATGCTGACCAATCCAGCGACAGGGGAGCAACAAGTAATCCAAAATCCGTCGCAAGGAGGGTGTGAGAAGCCTGGTAGGTATTCAGCAAGGGCAATGTAACCAAGAGAAATTACTCAAACCCAAGTGAAAGCTGAGCATGATAGTCGGACAAGAGGAAAGTAAAAGTAAATAGAGGAAAGAACTAGGTGACAAAGGGTATTTCTAGAGGTCTACATACTGGCATGTACATATGTAAATATATTTATACAGGAGGGTTCGTAAATAGATCAACGTGCATATATTTATAGACTTAGTATTAAGGCAGTAGATGGACATTGCCAAATACTTACTCAATGCAAGAACACGTTATATTAAATTGGCATTCCATGATGAACACCTTTCCAACATGATGGTTGAAGAAAAATGTGTGCACTAGCAAATGTGGTGAAGAAAGCTGATGGTGCCTGGCTATCAAAAGTTATAGCATCTGGGATCTTACAGGCTTGAAAATAAAGAAGCGGCCATCTAGCTCAGAAGCAACAAAGCCCACATGGAGGAAGCACACCAGCCTGTGTGACCATGAACTGTTGAAGGGATCAGATATCAAGCATCAAAGAACACAAAAATCATGTCATTGTAAATGAGGGTGAGTGCAGAGTGGAGACTCAAAGCCCATTGGTAGGTAACTGGACACCCCTTCCTGAAGGGATGTGGGGAGGAGATAAGCCAGTCAGGGTGCAGGGTAGCAACAATGAAACATGTTTCCTCTAGTTCCTAAATGCTTCCTCCCCCCACTATCATGATCCAAATTCTACTTTACAAATCTGGCTAGACAAGGGGATGTACAGAGAGATCGCCTTGGAGATTGGGTGGATGTTCCCACAGTAGCGTGGAGCCTCACAAGTGGTGGTCAGGCGTTTCCCCCAGTCACTTGTAGGACCTCAGGATTTAGGCTGGGGATGCCCCCACTTTTTATAGGGGAGAACAACCTGTGGCCTGGTGTGTGGGAGAGGACCAGCGTGAATTCCCCAGCTGCTTGCCACACCAATAAGTGGGGGGTGGGAGCTCCCTCAGTTGGGCCTTCAGGTTTGCCCTAGGCAGAGGGGAGTGGTCTGGAGACAGCTATTGTCTTGTGATGGGAAAGAGAGTGAAAGGAGAGGAAAAAGAGAGAAAGAGGAAGACACAGACTGGGGCAATAATGCCAACCAGACTGACAACCACTCACCCACACACAACTAAAATGCACAGAGTAAACAAAGGTGACAACAGTAAAAAAAAAAAGAAAAGAAAAGAAAACAACTAAAAAGGAGAACCAAATCTGTGGAGGCTGTGGTAGGAAGTAGAGAAGAGCTAGATGGAGCGGAGAAAAGCAGAAAACCTGTAAGAAGAGCCCAATAAAAGGAAAAAGAGAGAAGAGAAAAGGAAGGAGGAGGAGAGAGTATTTTTTAAATGGTTAAAGAAATAACTGACCCTGTGTTATGCTGTGTGTAGCTCTGACTCGTCCTGTGTGCAGTACTGTCTTAGGGGTCAGGCTGCCCACTAGGAGGACAGGGTTGCCCTAGGCTGAGTGTAGGGCTCTGGAAACCAGCAGTGGTATGTGCAAGCAATGAGAGGGAGCAGAGAGAATCGTACAAGCTAAGAGAGAGGTGAAGAAAGCAAAGACAGAAAGAGGAAAGAAAGAAAAAGAGAAAGAAGGAAATAAATCCAACTGAGTTCACTAAGGTTGGCTGTGATGGTAAAGAGCAAGGAGAGAGAGAAGGAGGAAATAAAGTATAAAGTAGTAGCTGATCCCTGATTGCTTGGATGAGGGGCCAGAGGGGTTTAGACACTGCTCCAACATGGCAGGTCAGTGTGCCCTTTTAATGCCGGGACCCAGTGGTGCTGGGCAGAATTGCCCTAGTTGACGAGATCACCTTAGAGGCATGACGGAGGTTTCTTCAACGGTGCAGCGCACTGTAGGTGTTTGTCCCAGGTGCCTTGTGTGGTGTACAGCACTCCCACACAGGGCAGGCTGGAGTGCCTCCTGCTATTTGGGTTGATTTGCCCTAAGCGGAGGGAAGTGACCTGGAAGCCTTTAGTGGCATATGAGAGGAGAGAGTGGGAGAGAAGAGGAAAAAGAGGGGAAAAGGGGAAAAAAGAGGGATAAAGAAGAAAGCGAGTAAATAAAAGCCCAACACCAACCTGAGCACGTTGAAACTGAGTGCGGTGGAAAAGTTAGAAGGGCTAGTGAATAAAGTGAGAATAAGTAGAGCAGTGGGTAAGGAGGTAATGATACTTGATCACCTGTCCTTGAGGCCAGAGGAATTCCAACTCTTCCTCAAGGTCATGGGGTCATGGACTTGTAAGGTCTCTCTCTCTGGCCTAAATTCCAACCCCAGTCCTTGGCTCCCCGCGAGAAAAATTTCATGCGGAAAGCCGGGCTCATGATCCAAGTGAATTTAATGAGAGTTAAAAGAAGCTTCAGGTTTTACAAGGCACCCATAGGATTCCTTTGACCATGGGGCCTGGCAGAGACTGCCTCAGGTCATGCAAGGATCTCTCTCCTCCCAGGAAGACGACCAGACCACCCCTCTCCCTTCTGGTTCCTGCCTTTTCAAGGGTTCCCGGGGAGGCTGGTGAAGGACCCCAGGTCAATCCCATTGGCTGAACTGCAATCATCTGGCCCAGGTGGGCTGCTCCAGGTGCAACATCCATCGGAGCCCACGGGCAGGAAAATCCAGCTTTCCTATGCTGGCTCTCCTGGGCATGCGTTAATGGACTTTCCCATCCCTGATGTAGGGTTCCACAGATGCTGTGTGAGATTACTTCAAAAGCAAGATCGCGCCCGTGGCCAGGGGTCACTTGGGTGCTGGAGTACCTGCCTTGTGCTGCATGTAGCACTGCAGCAGGGGCTGGGAGGGGGCACTGGGGGGCTCCCTCAGCCCCGTCTAGGGCTCCAAGACCGGCAGGGCCTCCCCAGCTATGTGTAGAATCACTGAGAGGGAAGCTTGTTGTCCTATCTAGACTGCTGATGCTTCCTAGATCAGAGGATTTTCTTTTTTATCCCTCTGGCCAGCTAGAATGAAATTGTCTCCCACAGTCTCTGGGCTACAGCTCAGTGCTGTTTAAGGCTGACACTGCTACAGCGGGTCTTTGTTATGGTAAAAGCTGCCAGGCCCTGTGGCTGAGTTCTGGCATTCCTTAGCTAGGTTGCTTCTTATGCTGATTTATGTTAAGGGACTCCCCTATGTGGTGCTTGGAGCTGAGCAACCAGACTTGGGTTTGAGTTTTAAACCAATCATTTATGTTTCACCCTTAAAAAAAATTCTACTTGTGATGTGCTCAGATTTGGTGGCTGTCAAGCTGACCCCCAGAGGGGGAGATGCAGCTTATCAGGGGGGTTGTTTACTAGTCGGCCAATTGGAACTAAATTTGCTCCCTGGACTCCCGACTTTCTGCCTTTTTCTCCCACACCATGATCTTCCTAAGGTAATAATATATTTTTTCTTCTACTCTAAATTATGGCTACCCACCACCAACCCCTGACCGTGAGCTCAAGGCATCCAACCACATGGAGAGCTCAGTGTGGGGTTCCCCTCGTGTCTGAGATTCTGCCCCCTCTCAGGGCGTCCACCTGCAGGGATCCCTGCTCCAGGCAAGGGCATATCTGGCACCTGCCACTTCGTCAAAATTATAGTGCTTTAAAGCATTCTTGGTTTGCTTTGTGAGTGGAAATCCCACAAAAGAAGGGGTTCAGGAGAAACCCTGTTACCCTAGTTCTAATTTCAGAACTCCACCTCCCCGTTTCCTTCACCTAATTTCCTATTTTTCTGGTCTGGCAGCAGGAGCTCCAGATAGATGGGTCCTATCTGGTCGCCATTTTCTCTGAATCCCTCCATCTATTTCTTTTACACTCTTAAAAAGTACAAAACATTTACTCTACAAGCGCAAACAGATTTTCAAAAGCAGGGAAAAACCTGAACGTTCAGTACATGGTTCAATCGTCTTTTCATCTCTGTGCCCTAACTATGCTGAGCTCCATGGAACTGCATGGAGGGGAGCTATTCTGGCGTCATCGAGCCAAGTGAGTGTTTTGAATTACCTCAAGTGAATATTTGACTGGAAAGCATAGGGTGTAAAAAAACCCTGAAATCAGATGGTGCACATCCGTCACAAAGAACAGGGCCTTGTACTTAAACCTTTTTTTCTGAAAATAAGCAGCCATCTAAGTGAGATATCAACTAAGTCCGCCCAGAACAAGCAGCACAGCCAGTGTGATGCCAGGGTGATAAATAATAGAATCTCAATCTGCAGGTATGAACAAGAATCAGAGCTTAAGTTCGGAACACCCAGTTTGCAAAAGGACTCAAATGCACATGCGGGGTGAATTCCCTCTGACCACAGTCCATGGACATGAACAGATACAGTTAAGTTCAAATGTAACACCTGATCATTTGATCTCTTCAGACTAATTTTAATTTGGTTCCAGTTTTTAGTATTTTTCACTTTCTGTTCGATTGAGGTTTTTCTCTCTTTTATCATTGTTAGTTTTTCTTTTCTACTTGTTTCTTGATTTTGTTTTGTATTTTTTTTAATACATATGAAATCCAGGAGAGGTAAATCCAGAGAGACACTAACAGAATTAACAATCACCTAGGGACAGGCAGGGAAGATTTGGGGGAGTGAGGGGGGGGCTAACAAAAATGAATATAAAAGAAGGAAATGATGTAAACCTGATTGTGGTGAGGATTACAAAAATCTTAATATGACTGAAGTATTGAATGATATATGTGAATTATATGAGAATTAAAATAAAACAAAAGCTGAGGTCAGAGATAGGGCAGCAATTTAGCCCTGAATCTCTTGGTGAAGATTGAATGTCATTTTGTGCCAAGAGCCCATTTTTCCACTCATGAAGTTTGGGGAACCGGCCATGCTCCTTCATCACTTTTCTTACCTCAATAAATGGGTACAGTTCACTCTTCTCCCTTTTCTTCTCTGTCACATACTTTGCAGCAGTCAGGGGAACAGAACTTACAGTCCTGAAAGGGATCCATGAGTGTTAGTCCAGGTAGACTAGAGAAACAAATCCACACTCAGATGTGTATAGGAAAGACCTTTATATACAAGAACAGTTGTATATTGAGAAAGCATTCCAGCCCAACCAAGATCAAGTCCATAAGTCCAATATTAGCCCATGTCTGATATCAATCTATAATGTTCTCTTCAGACTCATGAAACACCTTCAATGACCCCAAATGCAGGAAGATCACAGGTCAGTAGTTGCAAAGTCTTCTGCATCCAGTGGTGGTAGAAGCATCTCAGCTTTGGCAGGGTCTCCATGTGGCTCCTCCAGTTCCCAGGGCATGGGTTCTATCAGTGTGGTGCCATGTGTCTTGTTAGTAGGACATCTCTCAGGGAATGAGCAGAAAGATAGTCTCCTGCCTCCAAGGAGGAAATACCAGATTTCCCAGAACCCTGACGGGAAGGCCAGGCCCACAAAGAGGCCTCATTGGCCATAACCCAATAGAGAGACTAGAGTCTACCCCTTCACTCTTAATCCTCTCAAGTCCCAAATTGACACCAGATTGTATAACTACAACAGACCACCCGTTGTCCATTTGACATTTTCACAAAATTCTTTAGCCGTATATAATTTCAAAACAATAATAGAATCATATCAGTATCTAACAGTATAATATGAAAATGCATACATTTCACTCCGTGCCACCCTCCTTTAAACATAATATTCTGTAAGTGATGAAACAAAAATATCCTATGCTTAACAATTGCAGGTAAGGTACACCCACATATTAATCCTATAATTCTATGAATATATTCCAGTATCTATGAAATCTTGTAAGCTAGCCACTTCACGCCTTTATCTGGCCCATTTTGGCTATCCAGTTTCTCTACTGCCTACTTCCATCAACCCAGTGCTCTGAGGAGACAATCATATTCTTCAATATAAAGAGTCTTCATGCCAGTTGGAACCTTGTGAAGTCCACATCCACAAGAAAGTCAAAGCAGGACAGTTCGTCTATACAGTCTGCAGCAGTATATACCAGTGCACAGGCTCAACATTCTTCTCTTCATCTGGTCGGGTTCGGGTCAAGTCAATGTGGGCTCCCTCTCTTGGCCTCACCTCAGTGTCCATTGGTCGCATTGCCTTTAGGCCTTGGCCCCATCACCAATTCTCCACAACTCTAGTCCCCTCAGAGTAGGTCATGGACTTCAAACGAGTCAACCTGCTCTCATCTTCTTCTCTACTGCCTGTAAACCAGGTCCACGAGTGTCAGTGGTCAGAATGAACCCCCTGCTCTATTGCTGCTATTCTGCCACTTTCACTCAACAAGCAGATCCAGGTGGTCACCTAGCAATCATTTCAGGCTTCTACAGGCTCCCTTGAATGTTCAGTACTAGAAAGGAGTTTCTTCAGGCTTTGAGATTTTTTCCAGTTTCTGACAAAAACCACTATTCAAAATTCAAATATTACAAAAGTTCCCTTTTAATGCACATGAAGCTCTTCCTCACAGTGGGAGCAGTGCACAGAAACGGACCTTGATGCTGGGCTGCTCTGTGCGTGCTTTGGTCAGTTGGGAGCTGCTGATTCACAGATTCACTTCACGTGGATGAAGATGCTTGTTTGCTTCCCCGTGAGTTTATCGCGCTTCAACAGAGAAGAACCCTGTTCTTGGGTTTTGCCTCTGCCTTGCTCCTAGCACCGCTGGAATAGAAAGATTACAAATGATTTTTTTGTTGTTGTTTTAAAAAACAGAAAAGAAATGCCGTGTACCTGTTAGGTAAGTAGAGGCAGAACTGAGGGTGGTCGCTGTGCATGCCAAACCTCCTCCCCATCACAGACAGTTGAAAGCTGCTTCAGGCTGGAAAGATGCACACATTTAGGTCCTTGTGACAGGAAGCAGGTCAACCTGGGCGGGCCCCCATCTAGACCAGGTGGGCTTAATTCAGTCAATGGGGTCAAACAGTACCGTCAGCCATGCCTACCAACAGGGTATGGGTGGGGGCCTCCCACCAGCTGTCATGCAACCCAGCGCGCGTGGGCTGTCCAGTCCGCCCCCACCCCCCACGAGCATATTTGCCTCTTCTATCCTTTATAAAGTCACTTGGATCACAAACTAGGTTTCTGCGTCAATTGGTTCTTGTGTGAAGCCAAGGACAGAGGTACATTTCTCCCAGAGAGAGCCCTCACATAACCAAATCAGATTATAGCCTTCAGTGTTAGGGTTCCAACGAATTTTGGGGGAATATCTCAAGTGGTAGTGGTAAGGACACAACTCAATCCATATTATCTCTTTATTTTGCTCAGCCAGATGCTTGCCCTTTGAGCCTGAATTGTTGCAAGGCTTATTACCCCATCAAGTGTTCCCAGAGCAAGCCCTAAATGGGCAGTAGTCACACACAAGGAAGATTTGCAGGGGACACTGTTAAGAATGATTAATGCTTAAGTGTTCCTTGTCTCCCCAAATGTACCATCTGGCAGAAAATTTGTTAGATCTCTCTCCTGGGAGAGATATACCTCAGCTCTTGAATAACTCTCCTGGTCATAGAAGTCAAATTCCAAGCTTTTCATCCAACATTCATAAAGCTAAATAAATGTTACATAAACCTAAGTTCTCTATCTTGGATAAGACAAAGTAAAACCATGACTTGAGAAGGTTTTCATTGAGGACAGAGACAACTTCAGATATTCTAAGCCTATGAAATTGGTCATGATTCAGGCAACTTGCCAAGGAAGCAGGTAATACCTAGGTGGGAGGTGGAATGAATAAGAACTTGCACTAAGATTCCATTCCATCAGGTGCAGCTGGTGACTTTGGAGGCCCAGAGCAGGCAGTGGGAGAGAGAAGACCAGAGCAGGGGAGGGATGTGATGAGCTGGAGGGTAGAGGGAGGGATTATGTGTTGTCCTGCTGTCACCTCCCACCCCACTGTGACCCTTTAGTGATGTGGGCCCAGGTTTGTGATGCAAGTGGTTTTGAAGCCAGAGGGGACTCAGAGTGCTCAGTTGCCTGAGTGCAACCGCTGTATCCAGAAGATGGAGGAGATTCTCTTTCTGCTGGAACAGAAAAGTGCTTCCTGGCTGACCTACCAATACCCCACCTGGTTCACTGTTTTGACCTTGGGCATCCTGTATGGAGTGGGTTGCTTCTTCCTGGTCCTCCCCTTCCTTCCAAATACTCCACCTGTGCGACCACCCAGGAAAAGGATAAAGGTAAGAAATTCTCAACCCAGCCATAGGAGAGATTGATTTTTCCTTGTTTTATAAATTTTTCCTTTCGTAATTAATTTCCTGATAGGGGAAATCTCAAGAAAGAAGAGACCATCAGCCCTGGCTTTGGAATATTGATGAGGGCTGGTGCGTCCTTACTCACTGTTAGGACTTTGTTCACTGCATTGGTATCATTTTATCCTTGCCGGCTTATGTTGATTTTCATTATTTCTGTTGGCTTTCCCTGTTTGTGAAGCACAGGAGGCGTGGATGCATCATGATCATGGACACAAGGGTTGACAGAGTTGCAGGTGGAGAGATCTCATGGCAGAGGGAGGGATTGTGAGATCAGCAGTGTGGAGAACTTCCCCATCGGGAAGCTAGGGAGTGAAGGGGGATTGATTTCAAGACGAAAAAATGAAGGAGGCCAGAGGGGACAGAGAGCTTTAGACCTGACTGTGATTACACAACTCCTTTTGAAGGCAATTTAACCATGGAGGGGGGGGGGTGTTGTTCTAAAATGGATATGGTAATCATTGATTGTACCATTGCCCTTGATCTGATTGAACGACTGAACTATTGACTCGTATGATATGTAAATCATTTGCCAGTAAGATGAGCATTCAAAAATATTTCTCTTTGAAGATCTCAGACCTCCCATCTCTAGTTGTTATAGAGGGCAATAGGTAAAAATCCCCAATATAGTGACGCAGTGGCTAAGGACTAGATGACTAGACATTTCAAAGGGCAGCTCTCATCACTGGGTCCTCAGTCTCTTTCCTTGAGCTCCAGTCTCTGGGCCAAGGCTCCTTTTCTGTCTGGGCTAATTGAGAAAGCATGGCTTACCCCGGGGAGGAAGTGGTCAAGGGCTGGCCCAGAGCTTCAGCCTCCATAATCAAAATCTTGCCCACCAGAACACTGAGAGCTGAGAGTGTGTGCTCTCCGTGAGCAGAGGAAGGCTGACGGAAGAAATGCACTCTAGGTCTCACACAGAAGCTGGTTTCTGGGCTTTAGTCATTCCATGGAGATTGTCATTCTTCTAATCACCAGTAAATGCCTGCAGTTTGTCACAAAGAACAGACGCAGGATTGGATTCCAGCCTGACTTCCTCTCTTGTGCCCCAGCCTCAGGTGGAGACAAGGAGAAGCAGCAGGTCAAGGGACAAAGGTGACGCTCTGAAAGGTAAGGTTCTGCCCATTCAACCAAGCTCTGTAAGCTCTCCTGTCCCCTCCTCTGCAGGATGCCAGTGGCAACAGCCTGTCTCTCTCAGGTAATAATCCTGAACAAAAGGATACTGTGGACGGAAACAGAACCCAGATATTTCCCAGATGTACAGGAGGGGCCTAGGATGGGATGAAGGCTGGCCAAGGTAGGACCCAGTAGGGAGCAGTGGGGGTGTCAGGAGCAGATTCTGGTGGATTTGGAGGTGGAACATTGAGGGGTAACTGCGATAAGCTGTGTAACTTTGCCAAGGTTCAGATTGCTCACTGAGACCCCACAGACAATATTGGAAACCGATGCTCCTTGAAATGCCAAAGCACCTCCTGCCCGTGGGAGTAAGCTATCATTTGACCTGGAGCTCTGGAGAGTCCAACGTCCTAAGTGCACAGCCCGTGTGACATTCCTTTCGGTCCTCTGGGAGGGCTGCACCATAACGGTTCTCTTGATTTCCAGTTTTCCGAAGCTTCCTGCAAGAACTATATGGCGCTCAGAACCTGCGTTTGTGTCTTAGGCAGAAGTAAGTAACCTTCCTGCTTCACCGCGGGGTGCATCTTCCAACCAGGGTGCCTGTGTGGCCTCGGGCTACAGAGCAGCTGGGATGCGCTGGTTTGGGGGACACTTTCAGGGATGGGCAGAGAATGACAGGAGTCCCGGGCAGTGGGGTGGGGCAGGAAGAGCAGGCCATCAAGGCTTGGGGAGGGGCTGAGCTTGCACCGACCCTTGCTAGCCTGCTAGGTCTCTTGCCCCTTCAGTCCTGGCTGTAATCTGGTCCTTCTGTCTCCTGCAGCCACTTGGGAAACCCACTTGACACTGGCAGCTTTGGTCAACAGAAAGCTCAAGCCCTCTCTGGTAGCTGGCGAAATAGAGGTACGGCTGAAGTCCACGTCGGTACGCGCGCCCCACACGGTTCTGCGGCTCATCCATTCCGGACACCTAGGTCTCAGAACTCCACCCTTCCACGGGCCCAGATGTGCATCTCAACTTCTCATGTCTTACCCGCCTTGAGTCAATCACCAGACTGCGCACATTCCCATGAACCTGACAGTCTTTCACCCACACCACTGGCTCTTCCCTCACCCAGTGCCAAACCCCCGGATTCAAAGGCCTACCTGCAGCCTCCAAGCACTCTCTGGGACTCACCAGCCCTGCACCCCACAGGGACTCATTCTCAGAATGACTTGTTGGCAAGGCCCAGGCAGAGCCCATCTCCACACAACCGCTGCTCCACACCTGCCATGGCAGCCATCACAAGTCAGGATCCCAAAGGCCTCCCTACTGCCTCCCCACCCCAGTGTTGGGCAGCTGCCAAGAACTTACAGCTTCCCTCCTTGGAATACTTTGGGTCTCTGAAAGAGCACTCTACCTGGCACCCCCAAGAAGACACCTTTCGGGAAGGACCCACAAAGAGGCAGGGGGAAGTAGGGAGGCCCACCTTGCTCAACCCCAATGTCCACAAGCTGCTGGAAATAGAAATCACAAAGGCAGAGAAATGGAATATTTGGGAAGAAAAAGGAAAGTGTGTATCAGAATACCATCTGCAGGCCTTAAATATGTTGAAGGCACTCGATGGGGAGCAGATCACTGCACCTCCCCAGCCCTTCTGGAATGCCAGCATCAAAGCAGAGCAGATACCCAGCGCTCAGAAGCATTTTCCACAAAAATTCAGTGAGTTTTTCTGGGGTCTACCTTTTCTGCACAGCGAGTCTCTGGCAGCTGCTCTCAGGGTCTCTGGATCCACCCTAGAGTTTCCCACTGTCTTATTTAATGAAATTCCTAATGCCTTACCAGCTCAAATGCAAGCTAAAGAGTACCCACTCTTGTTGCAACGTCACTCCTTGCCCTACACTGAAGGCCGATTCCAACTTTTACTTCCAACTGCATGCCAAGCCCAGGCCCCACCGCCTGCTACAGTCCTGACTCCGCCCAGTCCACAGCCCCGTGGCCCACTCGCAGTACCTTTTCCTCCTCCTCACAAGAGTCCCTGTGATGAATCCTGTCTTACCGTCCACACTAAGTCCCAATCACGCATTCCAAATTCACTTCAACAGCTGGAAAGCCATTTTTTAAAGAAACAACAGGAAAGTGAGAGTTCTTTACCCTTTATGATACCACCACCCCAGGAAGCTTTTTGTCTTCGCAAACCCACTCATCCCCAGGACAATCAGAAGGTCCAGACCCCAAAGACAGACCCCAAGCTTCCTGGCTGCTTGAAGCAATCGGAGCTCCACCGCCAAGAGAACTTCCCTCAATTGCAGGGGCCCCTCGGCAATGGGACTCTTGAGTCTCTGACACTAAAGCAGCCTCAGGAAAAATGGCCAGGGACTTGTCTGGATATGAAGCAGCCCGAATGCTCCTGCTCAACACCTGGAGACAAGCAGGGGAAGAATGTAATGTAGACGGTGTCCCCAGGAAGATGCACACACCCTGGACCGTCGCTTGCGTGCTGCAGAGCCGGTGTCCAGCTGAGGAACAACTCGGTCAATGGACAAGGGAATTACTTGAGGAAAATATCCAAATGTAATCTATCTCTCTGTGGATCAGGAAACTACTGCCCAAAAGGAACTCCGGGAGCCGACTCAAAGGAGTTAAGTGATTTGAGGATACACAAGGGGATTAACGCAGGAACTTACACCCTAAGGGGTCCAAATAAAATCCTACTGGAAAACACCCTGAATGTCCACATGTGCAGGAAGGTGGAGCAGATTAGAAAGGATCAGATCCCTGGCATTGTTTGCCGTTCATGTCTTGCGACCACGCACGCTTTGTCTATTTCCCTGACCCACCCACATGTTGTCAATGTGGCCTCCTGGGGAGAGCTGGAAGATCTGAACACAACGCAGAGCCTTTCCTTTCTCAGCCCGGGCACTCAACAGGTGCTGGACTCGCATATCGTAAGGCTCCAAATGAGGCAGAGGTGGTGCATGCCCCTCAAAGTCCTTGAGCCCACAAACCTCTGTAGGACAAGAAAAGACAACGCAATGTCCTTTCCAAAGTCCACCTGCTTAGCCACCCCTAAGTATTGAACTAACCTAGTAACTGAGGCTGCCAAGGTCCTGGGAGAACCCTGTCAGGCAGACTGGGGAGAGAGAGTGACCACAAAGAAATCAAGCCCTACCCTGGAGAGTCCTTTTGCTGATTGCTCCCCTACAGAGGAGCCTGTTCAGGGAACCCCAGCCTACCCCCCACTTGATAATGACAGTGGATGCTCATTGGCCCTCAGGCAGCCGTTTCCAGCCTTCATGCCCAGTATCCTTGGCAGAACCTTCCAGAATGAAAGTGTCCAGAGAGAGAGCCTAGAGCAAACCTCAAATCCAGTACTGACCAGCAAGGGGTCAAGGAAAGAGGGTGCTAGTTGTGCCCCAGGAGGCCCCAGATTGGAAGTGAACTCTGAATGTCCATCTTCAAGAGCCAAAGAGACAGGGTTGGTGGTGGTCAAGAAGTCCTCTTCAATAGAGCTAGACGATAGAGACACTTTCAAAACCAGTGTGCTGGCAAAATCTCAAACCAATGATGTGGACCGGGGGTGCTTCGAGGCTCTAGGATGTAGTAAAAGTTTCCTGCTACCTGGAAAGTGTGCTCCAGTTCCTGAAAAGCCAAGCCTTACAGCACGAGTGTGCAGTGAGATTAAGCTCCAGGTGGAGGTAGAGGCAGAGGATGGTTCTCCATGCTGTCCTGTTGACGGGCTCCTTCAGGACTGCACCACTGATGTGCTCACTGCCACCAATGTTTTGCCTTCTCAGGTGGTCCATTGCCGCCCCCAGCATTTGTTCACTGGGGATAAGCCAATATGTCAAGGGCCAAGTGGCTTCGTGGTGGCTAGAGCAAGTTACATGGGGCAGCAGAAGCTCAAAAGCCCCAACCTTCAGGACCCCTCGACAAGGAGAAGGAAGGATGCTGTTCCCACTGACAAGAGGGAGACTCATAAATGGCCCAATCCAGAAGAGCATGGAAAAGGATTAGCGGGAAGAGGCATCTCCCAAGTCTGTGGGTTAAGCCAGCCTGTGCAAGACAAGGCATTGGCTGAGTGCCTTGAGATCAAGTCCTCACAGCTCCCACCAGAGAAGGGACAGCTTCCTGCTGAGGGCCACAGCAAAAAATGGAGGAAGCACTTTGTCCAGTGGATTTGCTCCAGCAAAAAATCTACAGGACACGGTGATCCTTTGCAAAAAGGAAAGCCCGTATTACCCTGTGGTCACAGCCTTGGGCCCCTTCAAAGACAACCAGTGTCTCCTAACAAGGTCACGGAGGCTCAGGTGCTCACGACAGATGTTGGCCAAGTCCTAGAGGGGACACCAGGCTGTCATCAGGAGTATCTTGCGTCAACGTTATGTCCACGAAAAGAAGCGCAGGCCTCAGTTAATGGATGTTCCTCCAGCTGCAGGGCTCCTTTCTTTGTAGAACACAGGAGAGTGGCAAGTGTGAGACCCTGCCTCCACCAGGCGATACCTGACTGCCAGAGCCTTCCCACCACGAGCACCTGTATCAGGGATGTATTCACAAATTTCTGTCCGTTCAGGGGATTCAATATCAGAAGCCACACTCAGGCATTGCCCCCCAGGGTGTTTGTGTGCCCAGTCAGCTTGCAGCAGCAGAGGCGGAGGAGGTGGGCTTACTCCAGTTACCCTTACCACTGCCCACGTCACTGTCTTCGAGAATATGTCTTATCTGGCAAATTAGAAGACGCTTCTTCTGCTCTGATTAGTAGGAAAGTATCCATGCCAGCCACTTTAGCCTGTTCTGCACAGGCTAATGGCTTCTCTCAGCCATGATATTCATTGTTCCATAATAGAGATTTTCCCCCTCCTACATTAAAGTGTGACTTCTGTGCTGCATGGCGGGATCTAGAGGGGGTGTCATGTGTGTTAGTCTGTGTAGACTAGAGAAACAAAATTCATACACTCATATTTTATGAGTTTTATATAAAGGTTAAGTGAACATTGAAAAGCATCCCAACCCAGTTCAATCTAAGACCACCAGTCCAATAGTATCCCATGTGTCTGACACCAATCTACAAAGTCCTCCTCACAATCCAAAAACACACGGGGAGACAATGACTGCAGGAGGAAATTGTAGTCCGTGCGCTGGCAGGTTCTCCATGAGGCTGCTGCAGAAACCAGGGCTGCAACAGGGTAGGTCCATGCGGCTTCTCCTCAGGGATCTCCCAGGAAATGAGTCTTTCCAGCTGCTTTAGGGACCTAACAAATGCATATCCACCCTGGTGGCACTATCAGAGAGCAAGAGACCAGAAAGGCTAGGCTCACAGAGCCATTGATCTCCCTGCCCTTCAATTAACCCCACATGAGTTCATTGACGAGGTTGGCATAATATACCTTTAACTATGTTAGATACTGCGTCTCCTTCTCTGAGTGCTAGCTCTGACTTCTCAAAGGGCAGGGCTCTGGAGGAGGTTTTCAGCAGTGTTTCCCACCCACTTCCATCCCAAGTTCTTCATTTTGCACCTCTTATGATTTATGGTAACACCCCTACTGTGAAAACCTCAGAAGGTCCCAACACAGTGAAGAATGTTCCCTGGTGCCATTACTTTGTCTTCAACGTTATGTGGCTGCAGTTGATAGGTTTTGAGAGGCGCAATCCAGCCAAGAAATTCCATCGAGGGTCCAGAAGAGGTTTAGACCAAAGTAGCGTCTCATGGTACCAAGCAGGCATGAGACATGTGGCGGCCTGTCTAAGTCCCACATGTGCATTTGATGAAGGCTGCCAAGTTTGGCATGGAGGTTCCGCCTCAATACACCTGTCACAAAATGCGAAATGACATATTTTGCTACCTTTGCCTCTCTCCCAGCCTAGGGTAACCTCCAGGATGGAAGTCCCAGGTCTGACACATGTGGGTGGGAACTGCTAGGGAGGCTGCCAGCGGGGGACTCTGCTCACCCACTGCACCAAGGGAAAATCCGGTTCACAGCTCACATGCCTTCCTCTGTATATAAACCCGGAGAAGGAGCAACAGCTTAGGCTGAGTGGTACAGGATGAGCGTCTGTGTAATAACCACTAATGGTTAGGCACCATGGACACAGGGTAGGGAAGGATACAGTGAAGAAGAATATGAAGCGTTGGACGTAGCAAAGGGGGCCAAAGAGCATGAGGATCCCCAGAAATGACGCAAGACACAAGCGGAGCTAACACAGGCTTACAAAGGGGAATCGGCCAGGTGCTTCACCCCAGCTTTAGCTAGCTGCCCCCACAGCAGAACTTTATCTCCTACAGAGAGCACTGGGTTGGATAGCAAAGGCACAGCTTTCAAGCAGGGAAGGTTACTTTCTCAATACTATCTTTAGTGGGGCGACAAACTGTTATTTTACTTGATTTCCATCTCCTGACTGGGGGAAGGATGAGTTGATAGCCAGGGTGGGGTAGAGTGGGGATGAGTCAATAACAGGGTGCCAGGACTCAGGAAACATGACCCCAGGCTTTTGGGCTTCACACATGCATACACACACGCGTCCGCGCTCTAGGAATGTTCTCACGAAACATGACCCCAGGCTGGTGGTCTTCACATGCACACACACGCGTGCGCACACACACACATACATGCTCTAGGAATGTTCTCAGCAAACATGACCCCAGGCTGGTGGTCTTCACACACACACACACACACACACACACACACACACACACACACGCACACACACACACACACGCTCTAGGAATGTTCTCAGGAAACATGATCCCAGGCTGGTGGTTTTCACACACACACTCACGCGCACACTCTAGGAATGTTCTCAGGAAACATGACCCCAGGCTGGTGATCTTCACACACACGCACACACACACACACACGCGTGCACGTGCTCTAGGAATGTTCTCCGGAGAGAGTGGCTTCTAAGGACTGAGTGCTGCAAAGAAAATCACAACTGGGAGCAGCCTTCCCTTCCCCTAGAGACTCCTGGGAAATCAGGATGTGCACGGAGATTAGACATCACCTGTCTTGATAAGGGAAACCAGTTCAATAGTGGTCAGTGTTTCCTCTGTGCTTCTAACCCAGGGTTTTATTTCCTGGGCACCAGATTATAGAAGAAGGCAGGAGGGCCCCCCAAAATATGATTAGTTGATCCGCTAGAGTAAATTCTCATGTGCTTAAAAGAACACCCCTGGTGGGCCAGGGTTTACTGTTTACTGAACTAAACAGTAAAGGATGGCGAGGAAGACATCCACTGAGCCTTGACCTCCATGCCTCAGTCAGGACACCAAGTGTGTGTGTGGGGTGGGTGGGGACTGACACCAGTGGTGGAGGAGGGAAGTGGACATAGGCCCCAGAGACTGCTGGTACAGCAGCATGATGTTGTTTCTGGAGTCCTGATTGTGCCAAGGCAGCCTCTGGAGTGACTGTGGCAGTAAAAAATCAGATTCTGGATCTGCAGAGCCTGGATCTGGGGCCTCTTGGGTAGCAGGTAGCTTGGGTGTGTTCCTAGAGAGAGTGAAGAGCTGGACACCGGACTCCCCGCTGCTGAACCCTACCGTTCGTGCTAGGTAAGTGCACGGAGATGGAGAGAAGACCCTGAAAGAACAGCAAGGGGTGCATGGACCAAGCCCCTTCCCTTTCCCCTGCCACCAGGTCCTCTTATATGGTGCTGTGAGGTCAAACAAAGGGAAGCCCACTCAGACCTGCAGAGACCTCAGCGAAACAACTGCCCCCCAACCCCCACAATTCAGCAGACATCTCACAAGGACACTCACACATACCCGAGAGAGAAACCTCACACACATACTTCCTTGGAGACTTCCAGAGAGACTCAGAGGCCTCGCACAGAGACTTCATATGAAGTTCTCAGCATCCTTTATGGAGACTTCTCAGAGACCCCACAGGGACCTCACACAAAGCCCTCCCACATAGCTCACTGCCAGCACGGGAGAATTAGCAGCCGCTGTCCACCCCTGAGCTCCTGGAAACTTTCACACATTGTCTGCAGTGCCCCCCATGCTTGTGCATCTTTGTCCTCATAGCCTTGCTTGGGAACAACAGAATCACAAACTGCACGTAGTTGTGTGCAAATTTTTTCCACTGAAACGTTTTCACTAGCCTGGATTCTGAAGTGTAGTTTACAATTGAAATACAAGTAAAACTGCCAACACCAAATGAGAGTGTGATTTTAGATGGTGTGCAGTCAAATGTCGTACGCCACACTTTTACTTTTGCTTCGGACAAATTCTCTAATTGGTGGGGAAGTGACTGACTACTTTGGAAGCAACAGAACAGTCCATCAAATGGGCTTCAGGACTCAAATATATAAATAGACATCTGATCTGAACTCAAACTCATTCCCCAAGGGGCTCATGAACCTAATTTTTTTGGAAGAGTGAAGGAACCCACATGAAAATAACAAAATGTACATCACATTGTGTCTGTCTGGCTTAATTTCTCAATGAAACAGCTGTCATATCTGAAGATATTCAGGGCAACATTCCTTTTATAGCTCTGTCGACATAATTAATATGATTTTTCTGTGAAATGTAATATTTCTAAGTTATGCAAAGTCCTAATGTTTATCTACCACAACAAACTGATAATATTTCGAAGGATGAAGAAATAGATCAAGAAATAATAATTAATGAAATACACATTTTCAGGTAGTACCATTTACAATAGCCAAGCGTAAATGAAAATATCTATATCTATACTTGAATAAAAAAACAACAGATTTATATGAGGAAAACTACAGAAATTACAAGAAATCAAGTGTGACCTCAGCAAATGGGATAATATCCCATGCTCCTTGACCAGACGACTCAATGTAGTACAGTTATCAGTTCTACTCAAGGCACTAGACAAGTTTAATTCACTCCTGATAAAATTACCCTCATCTTTCTTCAAAGAATTGCAAAACCACTGATTACTAACTTCATATGGTAAGGGCATAGGTCAGGGGTTGAACCTACAAACTTCTCCTTGGTAGAAAGATAAAACTGTTCTCATAAAAGACTTGTAGGCTGGCTTTGAGTTGGAATTTTGGGGTCATTTAGGATTTTTTTGTGGCATGTGATTTTTAGGGCTTTAAGGTCATTTGGGGTCATTTAATTTTTTTGCGCATTAGGGTGGTTTGGGCTTTAAGGGTGTTTTATAAGGTTTAAGGGAGTTTTTAAGGGATTTAGGGGTGATTTTTTGGAGTGTATAGGTATTTTTTAGCAGGTAGGGGTGTTTTTAGTGATCTTACAGGGTTTCTTAGAGATTTTAGGGTATTTTAAAATATTTTATGTGTTTTTCCCCAGCATTTTATGTTTTGTTGGGGCTTTCATGTTGTCTTCAGGGCATTTATGTGATTTTGGAAGTTCATGGTTTGGGAATCTTCTAGGGATATGATTTGGAAGTTCCACATGTTTTGGGAGGCATTTAGTGTGTTATTTGTGGCTTCAGAGTGTTATTTGAATTTTAGGGAATATTATGGCTTTTCAGACATTTTAAGGCTTTTAGGGTGATTTTAGTGTTTAAGGGTGTTTATTAGGCTTATATGTGTTTTTATGGCTTTTAGTGTTTTGTTAAAATTTTAGGGTGCTTCTTAAGGCATTAGAGTGTTTGGGGGGATTAGGTTTTGGTTTTCAGGGCTTTAGGGTTTTGTTGGATTATTTTTTGCTTTCATGGTGAATTCATGTCTATTAGGCTGTTGGACTTTTACAGGGTTTTATAGTGCTTCGGGTTGCTTTGTAGGGATGTTCTTGGGGTTTTAAAAGACTTTTAGCGTGTTTTTAGGGCTTCACGTGTTCTTTATTTTGCGTTTTAAGGCATTTGCATAATATTAGGGCATTTATTATGTTTTCGGGACGTAAGGAGTTTTTTTTTTAAGACTTATGGCGCATTAGCTTGTTTTAGAAAGCCTTTTACCATGTATTTAATGGTCTTAAGATGTTTTAGAGGGTCTTTAGGGGTGGTCTTAGCATTTTAGAAATATTTTAGACGTTTTAGGGTTTTTAAGGCATTTATAGTGTTTTTACGACTTTTAAGGTGTTTTTAGAACACGCCTGACAGGTACACACTATTTCAATCAGGCTCTGGTTAGTGCCTCTCAATCAATTGGTGACATGGGAGTCTGGATAATGGATTACCTTTACTCTGCAGATGAGAAAACTCACTCAAAAAGACACAGGTGTTGACCCACAGGCACACAACTGGTTAACAACAAAGACATATTCACAACCAGTGTTGGGAGCCAGAGCCCTAAGCCCCACATACCTGTCCCCAGCCGAACAGTCAATCTATCCTGAACCATCAAATGATCTGAGCAGATCCTCCCACCCAACTCACCTTCCCATGCCAAATATTTTATTTCAGAAGGTGGCAGTGAAGCTGCAGCTCTGAGAGAGGGACATATCTGATCGGAGCACATGGAGCAGATGAAGGGGGAGGAGGGAAATGTGGAGCACATCCTGGCACACCAGGACTTGAGGATGATGTTCCCACTCAGAGAATCCAGTCCACATAGAAGACCACATGGCCAGCCCCACGATGAGACAAGACACCCCTCAAAGACCCATAGCCTTAGAGGGGACAACACTGAAGACACAGTGTGGGAAATGCGCCCGAACTAATCCTGCCACACCGAGGCATAACACTAAGGGGGTACAGCAGAAGAGCAAGAAAACGAAGCATCAAAGTCCCCAGGGAATGCCAAAGGATGACTTTGAGGCCAGTACTTGGTACACCAACAGACTGGACTGGAAAACACTCTTAAAGGCCAACAAACCGACCTTGAACTAACGATGAGCCACTTCTTTCTTGTTGAGTTGTTTTCATTCATTGTCATTGGATTTTGGTTGTTTTGTTGCTTTTAGTGCTTGGTTTTGCTCTGTCTTGTTTTGTGTATGTTATTACATCTACAGGTCTGACTAAATAAGATAGGCTGGACGAACAATCTGGAGGAGAGAAAACAGCACCAACACTTCTGGGGAGACATGGGAGAGAGGGAGGTGTGGGGAAAGTTAGTGGTGTTAAGAAACTCAGAGAAAAGGGAAGAACAGGTGATGCAAATCGGTGGTGAGGGGGATGTAGGAGGCCTGGTAGGGAGTGTTCAAGGGAAATGGAACCAATTGAACCAAGAGGAATTACTGAATTACTGAAGCACAAATGAAAAGTGAGCATGGCAGTGGGCCCAAGAGGCAAATCAAAGGGAATAGAAAAGCAAGCTAGGAAGCAAGGGTCAATTATAGAGGTTTAAAAAAAGGCATGTACATATTTAAATATATGAGCATGGGGAAATAGATCTATGTCCCTATATTTATAGGTTTTGTATTAAGGTAGCAGATGGACATTGGGCCACTGCTCAAGGACTCCCTCGTTGCAAAAATACTGTTCTATTAAATTGGCATTCTATGATGCTCACCTTCCCTACACGATCACTGAACACAAAGCAGGTACATAAGCAAATGTGGTGAAGAAAGCTAATGGTGCCCAGCTATCAAATATATAGCATGTGAGGTCTTAAAGGCTTAAAGGAAAACAAGCGCCCATCTAGCTCAGAAGAAACAAAGCCCACATGGAAGAAGCATACCAACTTGTGTGATCATGAGGTTTTGAAAAGATTTGGTAGCAGGCATCATCAGAACAAAAAAAAATCTTATCATTGCGAATGAGCGGGGAGTGCTGGGTACAGACACAAAGCCCATTTACAGGCCTCTGGACATCCCTAACAGAAGGGTGTCAGGGAGGAGATAAACCAAGACAGGTACCAGATAATAACGATGAAACACAGCTTTCCCCTAGTTCCTACATGTTTCCTATCTCCCACTATCATGATCCCAATTCTAATTTACAAATCAGGCTAGACTAGAGAATGTACACTTGGACAGATAGGAACAAGAAACATGGGGAATCCAGGGTGGATGAGCCCTTGAGGACCAGTGTTATGAGTGCAGACTCGGGAAGGGTGGAGGGAGGGTAGGTTGGAAAACGGAAACAGTATACAGGGATCTACATTTAACCTAAACAGAAAAGTGGGTGAAGGAACATCAGACAGTGCAAGATATGAGAAAATAATTAGTAAATTATCAAGGGTAGCTCGAATGGAGGGGGAAAAATGAGGAGCTGAGGCCAGGGGCTTGGGTGGGGTGGAGAGTGGATATTTTGAGAATAATGAGGGCAATGAATGTACAAATGTGCTTTACACAACCGATGTATATATGCATTGTGGTTAGTGTTGCATGAACAATTTAAAAAAAGGTCTGGACAGAGGGCACATGCAAGGATGATCTCAGGCTGGATTAGATCAGCAAAATCACCTCCTGGAGTTGCCTCACCCTGTGTCTATTCCTGAGTCAGGCATGAAGCTTAGGGCCCATAGTCCCAGGAGCTGGACAGGGAGGGAGGCGGGGTTCTGAGGTCATTCCATAGGGGCAATGGCCCTCCTGTCCTGTCGGGCCCACCCTCCTTTGTAAGCATGCTGGCTGGAGCACGGCTTTCATGGAGTCCACACCATGGGAGCTCTACTACTCATGGGGGATTGGCAGGAAGCCTCTGCTTATGCGCACACACCACCACCTAGCTGGAGGATCTCTGTGAACAAAGCCTGAGGCAGACAACAAGCCCACTAATTGATGCTGTAAGAGATACAATCAGCATCCAGAAACCTGCAACTGGGAGTAAGAGGCAGCATACTTGGCCCCAGCCACTCCCACTGCCATCTTCAAGGAGTGACATTCTAAAGCAGAGGGTTTTCAAAAGGCACTGCCAGGACTGTGGAATGAGCAGCTCATTTGTGGACATGGATACTGTGTGATCCAGAAGTATTACCTCTTCCTTTCCATTCAGGTGAGACAAAAAAAAGTTCCAAATAGAAAGCCATGCATCTAAACAGTATCCAATAGCCACTCATGTGCAGTGCTGCTGCCTCCAAAGAGCTTTCCTAGGTTTTTCTCTCTGTGGACAGATATACCTTGGTCCTTGGCTCTGCATGAGAAAGAATTCACGCCAAAGCCAGGTTTGTGATCCAATTGTGTTTTAGGAGAGATAGGGAGGCATGGTAGGCAACCCTGGTGGACCCCAGTGGCTGAATTGAATTTATTTGGCCTAGGTGGGTCAATGTGGGTGCAGCACCCACCCAGGTGTACCTGGCCTTCCTGACTGGAAACCTGGACCTCTGAGCACGCTCGGTGTGCCACTCTTTCCTGGGTGGCTAGCTTGGCCCTCTGAGCATGTATCATGGACAACCTAGTCCCTATGCTAGCTACCTAAAATTTACACCCTGAAGAGATATGGACCCAAATCTTTGGGGTACAAGGCGACGACATCTTTAGGTACTTCCTGCTGGCAAAAGGGTGAAGTGGGGCTTTGGGTCCATACCCTTTCTACTCTGCTGGGAGGGGTTGTCCATTCAGGTCTAGGATGGATAAGGTTGAGGTGGTCCAGGAGATGGTGGTCCTAGAGGTGGCACACTTGGTTCAGAGGGCTTGGTAACATGAGAACTTCTGGAAAAACAAACAAACGGACAAAAGGGTGAACAGTTTAACTGAGACAAGGCTAGACTTGTGAGGTGGCAGTGCCCTTGAAATTAGGTGAGTGTCACAGGAAACAAAAAAAATCTTAGGATTATCAGGCATGTGTGTTTGTTCGTTCTAAGTATAGGCACGGGAGTAAAAGCATCCACAACTCCCCTATGAGGGTACAGGGTTTGGGAACTACTGGGTGCACTGAGATCACTGTTTCATTTATGATCCTAATGTTTGGACCCACTGCTAAGAACCATGCTTCTATTTAATCCTATTATCCCTCAATTATTAACTTTGGTCAAACAAATTTTGTTTTCATTAATTACTTTCATAGTTATCTATCTATCTATCTATACACACACATTTAATTGAATGGAATGAAAAGGTCATGCGTTATAGCGTTAAATTGTAATATTGGAATACTACAGCGGGAGTCAACAGGGATCAAAAGAAAGTAAGTGTCTGAGTCATTTTTAATTTTCTTGGCTTCAAATTGAATAAAAGACTTGTAAATTACCCAGAGACCAAATTCCCATGGTGCCTCCTACAACGGGTAGAATGTTCAGGGATGTTTCAGGGCTGGGAGATTAGTAACCCCTAAGTCCAGGATCCCTTAGGGCAGGGGTCCTCAAACTGTTTACACAGGGGGCCAGTTCACTGTCCCTCAGACCGTTGGAGCACCAGACTATAGTTTAAAAAAACCAAACTATGAACAAATTCCTATGCACATTGCACGAATCGGCTACTAAGTAGGACATGCAGAGGCAGCAAAAACACCCTGAGGGTGGGATAAATGTCGTCAGGCCACATGTGCCCCACGGGCCACAGTTTGAGGATGCCTGCCTTAGGGGTTCCTGGGTGCACTGGGGATGAAGGTCTCTACTGCTCCTCAAAAGGAGAAATGCTGTAACTTCTGGCATTTCGGCCCACTTTCCAATCACTTTACAAAACTGTTCCAAGTGAATCAGGGTTAGAAGGGAAAGTGTACCATTCTCTGGCCACCATTCTCCTTTCTCAAATAAAGTTGCATAGTGTATCAGCTTTTGTTTGTCTAGCCTCTGTGTCAACTCTATCCCAATTGGACAGGATTCATGCAAGGGGGCAATTCCTGAGTATGAAGCTGCTAAGTCCCATCTAGAAAGCACAAAAGAAGGCTATGTAGAGCTTGCTGCCTCAAGGTCAATAAACCCCACTTGAGAGCGAGCCCTTTATTGCCCTGAATCTGTTGCCTCAGGAAGATGCCCCAGCAAGAAGTGAGGGATCAAAGACAACTCACTGAGGTCGACTTTAAGTCCAACCATTATTCTAGACAAGCTAGGAGAACCACTGCTTGGAATGGCCCCACGGCCCTCCAAGATGCCTGCTGGCGGGAGCAGACTCTCAAATCTCTGAAGGGAAGGGGCATCTGGAAGCTCAGGGAACCTTAAGGGAATTGGAATTTCTGTCTGGAACATCGTGGCAGTGGAACTGTGTAGTAAGAGCTTTCCCCAAAAGTGCCTTAAGCAGCAACACTGAAAGCCTAAAGGTAACAGTTACACAGGAAGGGTTCCATATGCCATTGGCCTAAGCCTGGGCCACGGAAAACCAGCCTGTAACAAGGAACAAACCTACACTGGTAGAACACGAACACTATAACGCCTCAAGTTTTAAATTCAGGAAATAATTTTAAACATTTTTATTCTTTACTTTCATAGTTATCAATATGTATATATGGCATTCAAATATATAAAACGTGCAATGTTTTTGAAATGTAACCAAATTGTCACATTGATAATTTATAAGTTTGGTACTAGATAAGTTTCAATTAAATGTTATAAAAATGTTGTGCTGGGCATTATAGGGCTAAAGCAGCTTGTTTGAAAAGCCAGGAGAAAGGGAATGGAGGGGAAAAGGGAAATATTTGGCTCCCAGGACAAGGCAGGGCTAACTCCCAGGTCTATTCAACCAGCTCCCTAGGCAGTGCCCTTCCACATGTTTGGGCTGGTGGGCACCATCTTGGCCAGGGTCACAGGCCCCGTTTCCCCATGGCCACAATGGCGGCTATATAGGATCTCTGGGAAAAGCTTAAACAGCCTTGACAAGAGTGAAGCCATTATGAGCTGACAGAAGGCACCATGTAAAGTAAATAAAGTAGCTATGAACTGTAAATGAACTAGCTGATATAGGGGAGGTAGGCTGTGCAGATGTGCCCAAGGGAATGTCCCAAAGGATATGGATGCTCAGAAGATTCGCGAGAGCGACCAGAGCAGTCTTTGTTCAACTAAGAATGACTAACTGCAACACCCTGCTTCTCTACTCTGCCTGCTTGCACACCTGCACATTGCAAAAGTATAAAAACCTTTGGTCAATTAGACTGGGGCTGCTCAGGAAAAAAAACTTTTTCTGTTGAACTTGCCAGCGGTCGGAGTAGTTTTCTTTCTGGGAATGGAGAGTGGCTACAACATTTCGAGGTGCACCGAGATCCAATTGCCACTGTCTGGGCTTGCTTAGAAAGGAAACCTCCTTAACAGGAGTGCTCTCCCCAGAACTACGGATTTCTGATTTCTCTAGGCCAGGGGTCCTTAAACTCTTTAAACAGGGACCAGTTCACTGTCCCTCTGATCAGTTGGAGGGCCGAACTATCGTTTCAATAAAACTATGAACAAATTCCTATGCTTCCTGCACATACCTTATTTTGAAGTTTAAAAAAAACACACAAACAAACGGGGCACAAACACTCGGCGGACAGGATCAAGGTCCTCGGCTATCCGCATGTGGCTCACAGGCTATTGTTTGAGGACCCCTGCTCTAGGCGCTCACAAAGAGAATGTAGTTTCAGCCCTAAAGCCTGGAGACTCCGCAATTTGTTTAAAGGTGATTGGACAGAAGGAGTTCCTGATTTGCCCATGCAAGACTCGTTTTCCCTTCACCTATTTCTCAGAGTTCATAGTTATGTTTATGGGGAACCAGGACATCCCTATCTGATCCCTAAAATTGATGCGTGGAATGACATTGCCACTAATAAGCCAGCATAAACAAAAGACTTACTTCCTCCTGCAACAGAAAGGGTTCTTGTTTCAAGATTTCAGGAAACATGGCAGGACCAGAAAAAAAATAGACCCAAGGTCCTAAAACCACTAAGGTGGAGGCTGCCCTTCCCCAACCCCTCCCCATACCCCTCCGTCTCGTCTTTATTCCTTTTTGCAGGAGGACTCTGGGAGTGGGAGAACTAGCTTACGACCCTTCATTATCACTGCCACCCTGTCAGGTGCATGGGGCTGGAGAGAGAGAAATACTCATAACTCCTTTCTGAGTCCACACCCCAACATACACTAGGGCTGGTATGGGATCTCGACCGCCCCACCCCCCAAGAAGGATGATTCGGCAGCAGCCATTCTCCACTCAAGGCAAGCAGCCCCAACACCTGGGGAAGACCCCTGAGTCCCTTTTTGGGTATATATCCCCTTGTATTCCAGTGATTTGTATAATTGGAATCAACAAAATCCCTTTTTCTGACAAAGCAGGTCTGATTCCTTGATAGAAACGGTTTTCCATATGCATTAGCCCACCTCCAGAAATTGCCAGCAACTTCTCCAGGTGCTGTTCACAACACAGGTACAGTAGCCCTGCCAGAGAGAGGCCCAGTAAGCAGTCAATGGACATGATGGTCAGACAGCAGGCACTCCCCATGTGAGGGAAACTCTTTTTGCCACTGCACGAAAAATGTGAGATCCAAACTCCTTGCAAGGCACAGAAGGCCTAACCAGGTATCACCAGTTTCTCTTGCAGGCCCTCAGTGGAACAGCTAGAAAACCTATGAATTTATCTAAGGTCAGTGAGAATTTTCAGGCTCTTACAAGAGAATGTCTGCGTGCCTTTTTAGAGTGACTGATGGAAGCCTACGGGCTTTATATCCCTAACGGCCTGGAGGCCCCGAGAACAGGAGGGCAATAAGTATTGCCTTTATTACTCAGTCTGCCTCAGACATGAAAAAGAAGTGGGAAGGGTTTGACGGGAAAAATCTTAGTGATTTGGTACAAGTGGCTCAGCGGGTGTGTAACAACAGAGATGATCCTACCACGACAGAGACAAAGAAACTAGTTAAAATACTAGTAATTGCCATGAGAGACCCCAGAGACTCAGGAAAAGGAGAGCATGGCCCACTTACGGAGAGACTGACCTGTGGGCACCGCCAAGCCATGGGGCAGGATCAATGTGCCTACTGCAGGAAAGAAGGACATTGGAAAAATCAGTGCCTTGAATACCCCAGGAGAAGCAGACAACCCTCCAATAGAGAGGACGGGCCTCATCCACACCTAGAAAATCCCAAGCAAGAGACAATAATGCTTGAAGAAGCTGAATGAAGGTGTCAGTGCTCTGTTTCACTTGGTCCCCAGGATCCCAGGCTAACTGTCCAAGTAGGAGGCCAGCCAGTCAATTTCTTAGTGGACACAGGGATTACCTTCTCAGGTTCAGAAAAGAGTACAGGCAAATTGTCAAAAGGAAAGATTTGAATTACTGTCAGCATATGATTGCTTCCAAAAATAACTCACACCAGAAGATTTGCATGGAGGTTAGGTGTGTTTCTCAAGACATCATGATAAAAAATATCTGTCTGCCCTTTGTCCCAGTTAGCCATATGATTTTTATGGCACTGGCCCCTGGCTTGGCTGTTGAGCCATGGAAACTGTTTTTGCAGGACGTGAGGCGGTGGCCTGTGGCCATCAGTGGAAGGACAAAATCTCCACAGTGGTCTTCCTGTTTCAATTTGGAGCCACCTATATCACCTCTCGGACATTATTGTTGTCCTGGGCTCAGAATCGCCACCCCAGGTCTAGAAGGCACCTAACAGATCCACACTATTTGAATCAGGCTCTGGTTAGCCCCTATCGATCACTTGGTGACATGGGAGTCTGGACAATGGAGTACCTTTACTTTTCGGATCAGAAAACTAACTCAAAAAAACACAGGTGTTGACCCAGAGGCACACAACTGGTTAAAAACAAAGCCAAACTTACAACCATTTTCTGGAGCCAGAGTTCTGAGCCCCTCGTGGCTGTGCCCAGCCGAGCAGTCCCTCTCTCCTGGACACACCAAAGATCTGAGCAGATATTCCCCACAACCCCTCCCAAAGATTTTATTTCAGAGGATAGCATTGAATTTGCATCTCCTGGACAGAGACATTATCTGATCAGAGCACACAGAGATGAAGGGGAGAAGGGGAGAGTGGAGCACATCCTGTCCCACCAGACCTTGAGGATGATGTTCCCACTCAGAGAAGTCAGTTCACATAGAAGACCACATGGCCAGCCCCACGACGAGACACAACGTCCCTCAAAGACCCATAGCCCTAGAGGGGACAACACTGGAGACACAGTGTGGGAATTACCCCCAAACTGATCTCGCTACACCGAGGCATAACACTAAGGGGGTACAGCAGAAGAGCAAGTAAAAGGAGCAGCAAGATCCCAAGGAAATGCTAAAGGTGGACTTTAGGGTCAGGGTTTGGTGCCCCAAAAGACTGGACTAGAAAACACTTCTAAAGGCCAACACATAGTCCTTAAACTATCTATGAGCTTTTCTATCTTGTTGACCTTTGTTTTCTTTTATTGTAATTGGATTTTTGTTGTTTTGTTTATTTTGCTGCTTGGTTTTGTTCTTTCTTGTTTTTGTGCATGTTATTGCCTCTACAGGTCTGTCTAAATAAGATAGGCTGAACGAACAATCTGGAGGAGAAAAAAAAACGGAACTAGCACATCCTGGAGGACATGCGAGAGAGGGAGGTGGGAAGAAAGGTAGTGGTGTTAAGAACTCCAGAGATAAGGGAACAAAAAGTGATGGAAATCGGTGGTGAGGGGGATGCAGGAGGCCTGGTAGGGCGTGATCAAGGGTAATGTAACCAAGAGGAATTACTGAAACCCAAAGGAAGACTGAGCATGACAGTGGGCACAAAATGAAAATCAAAGGGTATAGAAGAGTGAGCTGGGAAGCAAGGGCCAGTTATAGATGTCTAAATAAAGGCATGTACATATATTTACAAAAGGGCATGGGGAAATAGATCTATGTCCATATGTTTATAGATTTAGTATTAAGGTAGCAGATGGACATAGGGCCTCCGCTCAAGGACTCGTTCATTGCAAGAACATTGTTCTATTAAATTGGCATTAAACGATGCTCACCTTCCCTACACGATCACTGACCACAAAGCGGCTGCATAAGCAAATGTGATGAAGAAAGCCGATGGTGTCCAGCTACCAAAAGATATAGCGTGTGGGGTCTTAAAGGCTTGAAGGTAAAGAAGCAACCATCTAGCTCAGAAGCAACAGAGCCCACATGGAGGAAGCATACCAGCCTGTGTGATCACAAAGTTTCAAAGGGATAAGGCAACAGGCATCATGAGAACAAAAAAATCTTATCATGGAGAATGAGAGGGGACGGCCGGGTATAGACCCAAAACCTATTTGCAGTGCACTGGACATCCCCTTACAGAAGGATCTCAGAGAGGAGATAAAAGAATACAGGGTATGAGACAGCAAAGAAAAACACAACTTTCCTCAAGTTCTTTTTTTTTTGTTTTTTTTGCGCACCCCGCGGGCGCCCGGTGCCGCCCCCTCCCCGGTCCCGCGGCGGCGGCTCGGGGCCGGGGGGGGGCGCCAGGGGAGGGGGCAGACACGAGGGGCAGCGGTGGCGGCTGCGGCTCCCAGCGCCATCTTGGGCTGATCGATGAATTGAACAAAGAGGATCAATTTCCGATCAAGCGAGTTATCAATGGGGGCCGGGGAGTGAGAGGGACTTGTCCCCGAGTCGGCCCCGCTTTCCCCGGCACCCACCTCCTCCCCTCCGCCGCGGCCCCCTGGCCGCAAGGCAGCCCGGCGCCCCCGGGGAGGCCGCGACCGCCCGCAGCCCCCACCCCCGAGCGAGAGGCCGAGAGAGGAGAAGCCTGACCTGCAGCTGCTGTAAATCAAAGCGCTTCCAATATTGAAACATCGATCACACATTGGCCGCCATCTTGAGACATATTGAGATGGAGTGAGAGGCTGATAGAGAGGGGGCTGGAGTTCAGGAGCCCCCAGGAGGCAGCAGGCGGGCGGCGCCAAAACCCGGCCTGGAGCCGGCCGCCGCCGCCGCCACAGAGGAGCGCGGACTCCTCCTCACAGCACCACCACCGCCAGGGCAAGCCGAGCCGGCCCCCGCCCCCCCGCCAGCGGCCGAACGAGCGACCCGCCCGCGACCCCCGCCCCTCCCAACCCCCAGCCTCGGCCGGCGGCCGCCCGGCTTGGCGCGGCCCGGACCCGAGGGGGCGCTGGAGGGCGGCGAGAGGGCAGCCCCGCGGTCCGCCGAGGCCCAGTCCAGGCTCACCTGGCGCGGGGGGGGCGCGGAGGGAGGGGGCCCTGGCGGCGACGGAGCGCAGCCCCCCCGCCCGCCTCTACGCCCGGGCGCTGGGTGCCGGCGACGCGCCGGGGGTCGTCGGTCGTCCTGCTGGGCGCCCGCCCGCCCGCGGAGCCGCCGCGACCACCTGCCTGAGCCCAGACCCCTGCACGGCGCAGGCCTCAGCGCACCCGCGCGTGTGCCCGAAGCCTTGACCGTGGGCGGCCCCGCCAACCGGGGCCTCAAGGACCCAGCATCCCAGAGCGCCCTTGCTGGGGGAGGGCAGGGGCGTGGGGAGGCATCATCCCCTGACCCTCTTGAACTTGCACCCGCCAGCGTCCCACGCCGGGGCCCCAGAGTCCCCGCTCAACACCACCCAGTGACCCAGGGCCCCCGAGCTGTCGCCGCCGACTTGGCACTTAGGAGACATGCTCTCTGGAGGCGGTTGAGGCTTGTCTTGTGGCCAATAATCATCTCCTACGCCTTCCTTTCCAGTCACTAATTTGATGTCTTCACTTAAAGAAATGCCCATAAGTTGAGGTTTCAGAGGAGAGCTCCTTGAGCTCCCCAGACAACAAGGGGGCCGAGTGTCACCGTCATTATCCTGAGCTGGGAGGGAACACTAGTGTTCCGGAGGCTGGGAATCCGTCACTGCCTGCCCACAGCACAGACAGAGCAGGTGCTGGTTATAATTGTTTCTAGACGTCCTGCCATGCTCAGTTGAACGTCAAAGCCATAAACGTTGCCCGACTACAATCAAACTGGAGTGCGCAGACATTTCTGCATCATTGCCGGGTGGAAATACACTGAGTGGAGTTGGATGAGATGGCAGCAAGTGCTTAAGGAGGGGGTGCTGTGGGAATACCAACAAGATGACTGCTAGTCTCCGTTTCCTTCTCTCGTCTGCTTTGTGTTTTCTTTCAGGACCAGAAGAAATGATGCATATGTAAGGAAAAAAACTTTTCATTTCCAGAGGAGTTTTCCACCCCACAATCTACCCGCAGCCTCCTTTGAGCAAGCCAGTAAAAGCTTTTTTTTTTAACCTGCCTTCTCACTATGACAATTTCCGGAGCTGCTATGTGGCTGTGTTTAAAAGTCCCCCTCGGGATCCAGAGTGCAATCCATATCACAAAGGCATCCTCCCAGTCCCAAATAGCAATGTGACCTCATTTCAGAAGGTTGTTCTTGTTTCCATAGACCCAGAATGGAGTTTAAGCTGTTGATCTTGACTGTGGTTGTCGACTCAGCCTCTCATGGGCACCTCATGGGCAGTGGAGCAAACTGTGCCAATCTGTGCTACCATCAGGACTGGGAGAGGAAGCCAACAGTGGTGGGCCATAGGTCAATGTGTGGATGGGGATGATCAGGTCTTTCTTCATTATTCTGTTTCAGTCTGGAAACACCACTGAAGCCTCAGTGTCGTAGCAACACACAAACCTTCACTGACAGTCTGGGGCACATTGGCTGCAAATCAAACCCGGGTCTTCCCGGTGAAAGACGATGAGAGGTCTACCACTGAAGCACCGTGGCCCTCACCTCAAACCAGGGCAGTCATTTCCGGAGTTCAAACCAGACCACAATGCAGGATGACTGAGATTGCCACCAGAATCTGATACTGATGCAGAAAAAAACCTAACTACCATTTTATTGACTCCCAATAGGACAAAGATCTGCCCCTTTGGGGTTTTGAGACTTTAAATCCTTACAGCAGGGGTCGCAACCTGTGGGTCGCGACCCCTTTGGGGATCAAATAACCCTTTAACAGGGGTCATCCAATTCATAACGATAGCAAAATTACAGTTATAAAGTAGCAATGAAAATAATTTTATGGTTGCAGGTGACCACAACATGAACTGTATTAAAGGGTGGCGGCATTCAGAAGGTTGAGAACCATTGCCTTACAGAAATAGACAACCTCATATTTCTCCCACGGACGGGCTAGTCAGTTCAAACCCCTGACCTTGCGATTAGCAGGTTAATGCATAGTCCACTACACCACCAGGGCTCCTAATGATATAATAAGAGATACTATTGTTAGATCTCTCGTGGGAGAAATATACCTCAGTCCTTGGCTTCGCGAGAGAAAAATTCACTCCGCAGCCTGGATTGTGATCCAAGTGAGTTTTTTGAGAGAAGAAGTTTCAGGTTTACACAGGCACCTCAGGGCCCCTCACCCCTGCACAGCTTGCCTAGAAGCTGCTGGAGAGAAAGTCACTACGTGGGCTCCAGGATCCTGCCTTTTCTTTTTTTTTGAAATCGTTTTATTAGGGGCTCATACAATTCTTATCACAATCCATACATACATCAATTGTGTAAAGCACATTGTACACTCACTGCCCTCATTATTCTCAAAACATTTGCCTCCACATAAGCCCTTGGCATCAATCAAGTCCTCATTTTTACCCCTTCCTCCCCGCTCCCCCATCCCTCAAGAAACCTTGATAATTTGTGAGTGGTGATATTGGGAGGGTAGCGGGAGGGTGGATTGGAAAGAGGGAACCGATTACAAGTATCTACATGTGACCTCCTCCCTGGGGGACGGACAACAGAAAAGTGGGTGAAGGGAGACATCGGAGAGGTCAAGATCCTGCCTTTTCAATTCCTCCATAGGGAGGCATGGTTGATGGTCCTGGTCAACCCCATTGGCTGGATTGAATTCACCTGGCCCAGATGGGCCAATCCAGGTGTAACACCCACCTAGGTGTACCACCCCTTCCTGGCCGGAAGTTTGAACCTGAGCATATGTAATGGATGACCCAGTCCCTATGCTAAGCTACCTAACAGTATTTGCAAGATGCCGAGCAATGTTCTAAGCTTTTTGTATATAATAATTCAATTATTTCACTTAAGAAGCCTATGTGTGGACTCTATTCTTGCCTCATTTTACAGATGAAAAATCAGTGGCACAGGATGATAAAGTCATGAGCCTATGACCACACAGTGAGGAAGTGGAAAGGAGAGATTTGAACCCAGGCTGCAGAGCCCATGCCTTGGGTGCCTACAGCACCACATAGGACACAGGAAAGCATGGAGCAGACTCGGCATAAGACCTTAGGGAGTTGGGAGGACTGTGCATGCATGTATATGCTAGGACTGCATGAGAGTAGCTGCTACTCAGATCCAGAAGAGAATACAAGGCTATTGCAAAAATTATTTTTGCCAAAAGAGGGTGGAATTCTGCATCTTGTGCGAAATCCCCCAACCTGCACATGGCACAGCTACTTCAGAAGGTTCCCAACAATGTGTGCTGTGCGGCAAACCAAACTGAGCTCAGGGGGAGCTGGTCTGTGGGTTTTGTTAGCCAGAAGGTGAGCAGTTTGAACTCACCAGCCACCACTCCAAGGGAGAAAGAGGAGGCTTTCTGCTCCCATGGACTTACAGTCTTTGAAGTGGCAGAGAGCATTTCCAAGCGGCCTATGATTAGGATCTAGGAGGGTGAGGGTGGATGGAGTTGGTTGAGACCTGGCTTCAGGGCATTTCCCAGAAGGGCTTCCTGCAGTGACTCTGCCTTCAGGAATGTCTGGTGACCCTGAGGGCAGCAAAGTCCTAAGCACACTCAGGCAGTGGTTCTCAACCTTCCTAATACAGGTCCTCTTGTTGTGGTGACCCCCTGACCATTAAATGATTTTCTTGCTACTTCATCACTGTAATTTTGCTGCAGTTATGAATTGGACGAGCCCTGTGAAAGGGTCATATGACTCCCAAAGGGGTCGCAACCCACAGGGTGAGAACCACTGCACTAAGGGTTCCCCTTCCGGGCAGCTCTACCAGTGTCTGATGTGCATAGTTCTGTGAGGTGAGAGAAATGAACTTAGTGTCTGCTTCTGGTGACAGTTGATGTGGGTGGGCTTTCTCCCTATGTCAAATCCCTCTCAAGCCATTTGTCACCACAACATAAAGCAAGAAGAGGAGGCAGCATAGCAGGACGGCAAGCAGAACAAAGATTGAATAAACACAATTCACTTCAATCATGAATCGGGTGCCCTTGAGATGTGAGGAAGACCCCAGTCTAGTGACATTAGATCAGGTTTAGGGATTGAGTGACCGGACCCTCTTGGCTCCCCTCAGCCCCTATCTTGCTTTCCCACTGACCCTGCCCCTTACATCGTGATTGGTCCTTATTCCAGCATGATGGTTGGTTTCATAATCACGACATGTGGGAATGTGTTAGTCGATAGGTTATACAGGCACAGTCTCTGGAATGGGTAAGTGAGGAGGTGTGACTGGTGACATGACTGGTGGAATGGATCATGTGAAGTGATTTGAGATCGTTGTTCAGACCTGATAGGTCATCCAGGCCTCTAGTTGATCCTGGCAGTACTCTAGTTTAAGGAAACAGAATGTTAGGCATTTAAGTCATATTTGAGCTTAAATTTTGAGCAATAGGCTGTGGCTCACAGTGAGAGTCTATGTGGAGACCCTAAATCCATTTTGAGGGGCCACACATTCAGCCACCATTGAGTTCTTTCCTACTGCCGACTGGCAGTAGAAAGCTTGTCCATCAGGCAGTGTGCTTGCGTCCACTCCCCGGGCCAGACTCAGCGATATACGGTCGTGTGCACATCCCAATGAAGGTCCCGCTCATGCTCTCACAGGCCCTCCCGCAACTCCATGAATTGATCCGTCTTCAGGGACAGTTTTGTGACAAAGGTGTTTGTTTTCCATGTCTCATTTAAGCTTTCAGGAGCTCAGGTGGTGATGCTGGATAGTGTTGGACTATTAACAGCAAGGTCGCTGGTTCAAAGCCACTAGTCATTCCACAGGAGAAAGATGAGGTTATTGCTTCCTGTAAAGGTAGCAACTTCAGGATCCCTACACAGAGTCACTATGAGTCAGAGTCAGCAGGACAGAATGGGTGTCATTTTATTTAAGTAACTGTGGCTGTGGGTCCTTCCGACACCATTGGGGCCTCATGCGGATGCTCTCCTTCATCCAGAACAGCGGTTTGTGCCTTTTTCTTGTGTAAAACATAGCAAAGGAGTTCCTAATAAAATATAGTTGAATTGGGAGTCTTTTTTCCCTCAAACAAAGTAAATCCATAAATAGAAATGAGACTATGGTGCTAATAACCAGTTGGAGAGTTGAGAGAGCTGAACTCTCAATCCTGGTAGAAACCCATTGTGACTTTAAAAACTTGCTCAAGGTCATCCATAGCCTATGAGGTTGAGTTGAGCAGACACAAAACAGATGTGTTGGGGAGTAATTGTGTACATTAAGTAAACAATTTATCTTTCTAAAGATTCTGTCTAAAACTTACTTTAAATAGTAAGTTTTCCCCTGGGCTAGGGAAAGGTCAGGGAGCTTAACCCCCTAGTATCCACCCCCTCTCAGCATTCATCATGTTAGGCCAGAGGAGCCAAATCACACCCACTACCCAGGGAGCACTGCTTCCAAAAGCCCATTGCCTGTGCTGGGGCAGAGGGCAGGTACCCGGACCAGAAATGCTGACGGAGTGGAACCAGCGGGCTCAGCCCCCAGCTTCCTGAGAGAGCAGCTGTGATGGTTCACTTTTGGACAAATGTCAATGCATGACTTGGGCAGCACGAAAAGCAGATGTGCAGAGGTTGTTCGCTGTATTCCAGAAGTTCACACACTCCCCGCAGGCTCTTTGGCTCAATGGCAGGAAGCCGTTCGTGGCTTCCACCTTCAATCCCAAAAGGCCACTGCCGTCCAGTGGATTCCAACCACAGTGACCCTATATGGAGTTTTCAAGACTGTAAATCTTCATGGGAGCCAGCAGTCTCATTGTCCCCCTTGGGACAGGGAGCTAGCAGCCCGTTTCACCTCCAGGACCCCTTCCTCTCTAATTCTGGATCCAGTCCCTCCAAATATCCTGCCCTGCCTTTATCTAGGCTTCTTAAATGCGTTCCATGCTGCTTATGTTAGTCTGGGTGCCTTAGCGAAACAAATCCACAGAAACGCGTATGTATAAGAGAGAGTTTTATGTAAAGGGTGAGTGCACATCAGGAAAACATGCCCGCATTTGCTTATGCACCCGCTTTGTCTTCAGCGATCATGTCGAGATAGGCTGGTGGCTTCTTCCATGTGGGCTTTGTTGTTTCTTAGCTAGATGGCCCCTTGTTTATCTTCCAGTCTTTAAGACCCTGGACACTATATCTTTTGATAGCCGGGCCCAGGATGCTTAACCACTACACCACAAGGGTTCATTAGCATGTGACTTATCTCCTGCCATTCACATTAGATGCTCAAAATAGCAGGAAACCAGGTTTCTCCTTTGTGGCCACACCAGGTACTGACAGAACCAAGAACAGAGAAATGCTTAGTTATATATCTTGACTATCATTAGCATATTATATGCCTGGCAATCTGTAAGCCTTCGCTCCCCTGACCTCTCACAGCCGCGGTAAAATGAAGCTAATAAAAGTAGTGCTCTCACTAGCTTGGTAGGAGGTTAAACAACTCACATAAGGGTACACAGCCTATCAACGAGGAGGCGAGATGAGGCAGTGTGTGGCTGCTGAACCCACACCCTTCACAACACCTCCATTAAAATGACTGAGGATGATGTTCCCAATCAGAGAAGCCAATCCACAGAGAAGACCACATGGGCAGCCCCACGATGAGAAACGTCCCTCAAAGACCCATAGCCTTAGAGGGGACAACACTGGACACACAGTGTGGGAACTGCGCCCGAACTGATCCTGCCACTTCGATGCATGACACTAAGAGAGTGCAGCGGAAGAGTAAGAAAACGGAGCATCAAAGTCCCCGGGGAATGCCAAAGGTGGACTTTGTGGTCAGGGTTCGGTGCCCCCACAGACTGGACTGGAAAACACTCCTAAAGTTCACCACACAGTCCTTGTACTTTTCTTTCTGGTTAGTGTTGTTTTCTTTTAGTGTCATTGGATTTGGGTTGGGTTTTGTTTTCATTTTTGTTTGTTTTTTTTTCTTTTTGCTGCTTGGTTTAGCTCAGTCTTGTTTTGTGCATGTTATTACCTTTACAGGTCTGTCTAATTAAGAGAGGCTGGATGAACAATCTGGAGGAGTAAACATGTGACCGGCCCTTTCCATTGGGCATGGGAGTGAGCACGGTGGGGGGAAAGGAAGTGGTGTAAAGAAACCCAGAGACAAGGGTACAACAAGTGATGGAAAACGGTAGTGAGGGGGATGTAGGAGGCCTGGTAGGGCGTGATCAAAGGTAATGTAACCAAGAGGAATTACTGAAACCCAAAGGAAGACTGAGCATGTCAGTGGGCACAAGAGGAAAATCAAAGAGTATAGAAGAGTGAGCTGGGAAGCAAGGGCCAGTTATAGACGTCTAAATAAAGGCATGTACATATGTACATATATTTACAAAGGGGCATGGGGAAATAGATCTATGTCCATATGTTTATAGATTTAGTATTAAGGTAGCAGATGGACATAGGGCCTCCGCTCAAGGACTCCCTCATTGCAATAACACTGTTCTATTAAATTGGCATTCTAAGATGCTCACCTTCCCTACACAATCACTGACCACAAAGCGGCTGCATAAGCAAATGTGGTGAAGAAAGCCGATGGTGTCCAGCTACCTAAAGATATAGCGTGAGGGGTCTTAAAGGCCTGAGGGTAAAGAAACAGCCATCTGGCTCTGAAGCAACAGAGCCCACATGGAGAAAGCATACCAGCCTGTGTGATCACAAAGTTTTAAAGGGATAAGGCAACAGGCATCATGAGAACAAAAAAATCTTATCATGGAGAATGAGAGGGGACTGCCGGGTATAGACCCAAAACCTATTTGCAGTGCACTGGACATCCCCTTACAGAAGGATCTCAGAGTGGAGATTAAAGAATACAGGGTATGAGACAGCAAAGATGAAACACAACTTTCCTCTAGTTCTTAATGCTTTCTCTTGCCCCACTATCATGATCCCAGTTCTACCATACTAATCTGGCCAAACTAGAGAAGGTATTCTAGTACCGATAGGAATTTCAAACATGGGGAATCCAGAGTGGATGGGCCCTTTACCAGTGTTATGAATGGAGATACTGGAAGGGTGGAGGAAGGGCAGGATGGAAAGTGGGAACCGATTACAAGGATCTTCATTGACCTCAAAAGAAAGGTGGGTGAAAATATGACAAAAGAATTAGTACATTTCCAAGGATTGATGAGGGATGGGTGGCGGGCATTGAGGGGGGAAAAATGAGGAGCTGAGGCCAGGGGCTTGGGTGGAGAGTGGATATTTTGTGAATAAGGAGGGCAATTAATGTACAGATGTGCTTCAAACAGATGATGTATTTATGGATTGTGGTTAGTGTTGTAGGAGCCACTAATGAAAAGATCATAAAAGAAACAAAAATAATCTTGGCAGAGGGCTCATGCAAGGATGATCTCAGGCTGGATTAGACCAGTCAAAACAGCTACTGGAGTCGCCTCACCCTGTGTCTATTACTGAGTCAGCCATGATGCTTAGGACCCACAGCCCCAGCAGCTGGCCAGAGAGGGAGGTGGATCTCTGAGGCCATTCCACAGGGGGAATGGTCCTCTGTCCTGCAGGGCCCACCCTCCTTTGTAAGCATGCTGCCTGGGGCAAGGCTTTCATGGAGTCCACACCATGGGAGCTCTACTACTCATGGGGGATTGGCAGGAAGCCTCTGCTCATGCGCACACACCACCAACTAGCTGGAGGATCTCCGTGAACAAAGCCTGAGGCAGACAACAAGCCCACTAACTGATGCTGTAAGAGATACAATCAGCATCCAGAAACCTGCAACTGGGAGTAAGAGGCAGCATACCTTGGTCCCAGCCCCTCCCACTCTAATCTACAAGGAGTGACATTGCAAAGCAGAGGGTTTTCATAAAGCACTTCCAGGACTGTGGAATGAGCAGCCTCGTTTGTGGACATGGATACTCTGTGATCCAGACGTACTACCTCCTCCCTTACAGTCAGCTGAGACAAAAACCCTTGCAAGCAGAAAGCCATGCATCTGAACAGTATCCACCAGCCACTCATGTGCAGCACAGCTGCCTCCAAAGAGCCTTCCTGAGTGAGAGAGAAATCATGCAGAAGCCTGGTCTGCACTCAAGAGAGTTTTATGAGCGTAGGGAGGCGTGGTGGGCAAGTCTGGCCGACCCCAGTGGCTGAATTGAATTTACATGGCCTAGATTGGTCAATCCAGGTACAGGAACCACCCAGGTGACCTCCCCTTCATGGCCAGAAATCTGGACCTCTGAGCATGCACAGGGTGCCTCTCCTAACTTGGCTCTTATCTTGGCCCTATGGGCATGCATAACGGATGCCCCAGTCCCTAGTATAGCTACCTAACATTTGGCCCCTGAAGAGATATGGACCCAAATCTTTGGGGGTACTGGGCGACGACATCTCTAGCTGCTTCCTGCTGGCAAAAGGGGCGAGGTGGGGTTTTGGGTCCATACCCTTCCTACACTGCTGGGAGGGGTTGTCCATTGAGGGCAACTTTATCCAGGATGGATAAGGTTGAGGTGGTCCAGGAGATGGTAGTCGTGGACCTGGCACACTTGGTTCAGAAGCTTTAATCACCCGATAACTTCTGAGAAAAACAAACGGTCTAAAAGGTGAACAGTTTGACTACGACAAGGCTAAGCTTGTGAGGTGACAGTGGCCTTGAAATTAGGTGAGTGTCACAGGAAACAAAAATAATCTTAGGATTACCAGACATGTGTGTTTGTTCATTGGAAGTACAGGAAGAGGGATAAAAGCATTCACACTTTCCCCTAGGAGGGCACAGGTTTGGGCACTACTAGGTGCAGTCTGATCACTGATTCATTTATGATGCTAAGGTCTTGGACCCGCTGATAAGACCCATCCTTCTTTTTAACACTTTAACGCTTCAATTTTAATTTTGGGAAAAAATTTTCTTTTTGTTGTGGACTTTCATAGTTATAAATATATATATGTATTAATATATACATTTTTTAATGTTATGAAAACATCATGCTTCGCGTTATAGAGTTAAATGGAAATAATGGGCTAGTGCAGGATGAGTCAAAAGTGACCAAAATAGAGTAACTGCCTAAGTCATTTTGAATTTTCTTGGGTTCAATGGGAGTAAAGGCTTGTAAATTACCCGGGGTCCAAATTCCCATGGTGCCTCCTACAACGGGTAGAATGTTCAGGGATGTTTCAGGGCTGGGAGATTAATAACCCCTAAGTCCAGGATACCTTAGGGCAGGGGTCCTTAAACTGTTTACCCAGGGGGCCAGTTCACTATCCCTCAGGCCTTTTGAAGGAAAGACTATAGTTTAAAAAAACAAATATTACGAACAAATTCATGTGCACACTGCACATCTTGATTTGAAGTTCAAAAAAAAAAATAAATGGGGCACATACACCCGGCAGAAAGGATCAACGTCCTCGGCTGTCTGCATGTGGCCCACAGGTTGTAGTTTGAGGACCCCTGCCCTCGGCATTCACCAAGAGGATGTGGTTTCAACCCAAAAGCTTGGAGACTCTACAATTTGTTTAAAAGTGATGGGGCAGAAGGAGTCCCTGATTGACCCACGCAAGACTAGTTTTCCCATCCCCTGTTACTAAGAGTCCATAGTTATGGTTAAAGGGAACCAGGATATCCCGATCTGATCCCGTTACTTCAAGTGTGGGCTGACATTGCCACTAAGAAGCCTGCAAATATAAAAGACTTACTCCCTCCCACAAAGAAAGGGCCCTTGTTTCCAAGGTTTCAGGAAACATGGAAGGACCGGAAAAACAAAAGGTCCAAGTTCCCAAAACCACATAGGTGGAGGCCATCCCTCCCCATCACCCTCCCCCACCCCTCCCCTCCCTCACCCCTCCCCTCCCCCATCCCTCCCCCACCCCTCTCCTCCCCTCCCCTCCCCATCACTCTCCCCTAATCGGCTTTATCCCATTTTGCAGGAGAACTCTGGGAGTGGGAGAGCTGGCTTCAAACCCTTTCTTTCAACCCCCGCCCTATAAGGTTTCTAGGGTCCAGAAATAGAAAACTTCTAACAGGCCCTTATTGAGTCACTCCCTCCCCCACCGACCCCCCAAACTCACCCCCACCCCTTACAAGCATCCCCCCACACACACTAGTACTGGTATGACTTCCATACTCATCAGCCCACCTGGAATGCTTGCCAACAACTTCTCCAGGTGCTGTTCACAACGGAGGAGGGTAGCCCTTCCAGACAGAGGCCCAGTAAGCAGTCAGTGAACCTGATGGTCAGCGAGCGGGCACTCCCCACTTGAGAGAAACTCTTTTGGCCACTACACCAACAATGTGGGATCTCAATTCCTAGCAAGGCCCAGAGGACTTTACCAGGTATCAACCATTGCTCTTACATGACCCTCTGCAGAAGAGCTAGGAAACCTATGAATTTATCTAAGGTCAGTGAGAATTTTCAGGTTCCTATAAGAGAATATCCGCCTGCCTTTCTAGAGTGGCTGAGGGAAGCCTACGGGCTTTATACCCCTAACGGCCCGGAGGCACTGAAAACAGGAGGGCAATAAGTATTGCCTTTATTACTCAGTCAGTCTGCCTCAGACATGACAAAGAAGTGGGAAGGGTTTGAAGGGAAAAATCTTAGCGATTTGGTATAAGTGGCTCATTGAGTGTATAACAACAGAGATGACCCTAGCACGACAGAGACAAAGAAGCTAGCTAAAATAATCGTAATTGCCATGAGATACCCCAGAGACTCAGGAAAAGGAGAGCATGGCCCACTCACGGAGAGACTAACCTGTGGGCACCGCCAAGCCATGGGGAAGGACCAATGTGCCTACTGCAGGAAAGAAGGACACTGGAAAAATCATTGCCTTGAAAACCCCAGGAGAGGTGCACGACCCTCCACTAGAGTGGATGGGCCTCATCTGCACGTAGAAAGACCCAAGCAAGAGACAATAATGCTTGAAGAAGCTCAATGAAGGGGTCAGGGCTCTGTTTCACTTCGCCGCCAAAAGCCCAGGCTAACTCTCCAAGTAGGAGGCCAGGCAGTAAATTTCTTGGTGGACACAGGGGCCACCTTGTCAGGTTCAGAAAGGAATATGGGCACATTTTCAAGAAGAAAGATGTGAATTACTGTGAGCCTATGATTCCTTCCACAGATAACTCACACCAGAAGGTTTGCATGGAGGGTAGGTGGGTTTCCCAAGACAACAAAATAACAAATATCTATCAGCCCTTTGGCCCAGTTAGCCACCTGGTTATGATATCACTGGCTTCTGGCTCAGCTGCTGAGCCAGTGAAGCACTTATAGCAGGAGAAGACTAGGTGGCCGGTGGCCATCAACGGAAGGACCAAATCTCCACAGTGGGCTTCCTGTTTCAATATGGAGCCACGTATGTTACCTGCTGGACACCATCTCTATCCTGAGCTCATAATTGCCATCGCAGGTCTAGAATGCGGCGCGCAGGTACACACTATATGAAACAGTCTCTGATTAACCCCTCTCGATAACTTGCTGACATGGGAGTCTGGATAATCCTGTACATTTACTTTGCAGATTAGAAAACTCACTCAAAAACACACGGGAGTTGACCCAGAGACACACAACTGGTTAACAACAAAGTCATATTCACAACCAGCGTCTGGACCAAGAGCACGGTGCCCCACAGAACTGTGCCCATCGAGCAGTCAATATCTCCTGGACTCTCAAAAGATCTGAGCTGATACCCACCCCCCCCCACATCCTTGCAGCCCCAAAAGATTGTATTTCACAGGATGGCACCGGATCTGCAGCTCGCGGAGAGGGACATATCTGATCAGAGAACACAGGGCAGAACAAAGGGGAGGAGGGGAGAATGGAGCACATCCTGGCCCAATACACCTTGAGGATGATGTTCCCAATCAGAGAAGCCAATCCACAGAGAAGACCACATGGGCAGCCCCACGATGAGAAACGTCCCTCAAAGACCCATAGCCTTAGAGGGGACAACACTGGACACACAGTGTGGGAACTGCGCCCGAACTGATCCTGCCACTTCGATGCATGACACTAAGAGAGTGCAGCGGAAGAGTAAGAAAACGGAGCATCAAAGTCCCCGGGGAATGCCAAAGGTGGACTTTGTGGTCAGGGTTCGGTGCCCCCACAGACTGGACTGGAAAACACTCCTAAAGTTCACCACACAGTCCTTGTACTTTTCTTTCTGGTTAGTGTTGTTTTCTTTTAGTGTCATTGGATTTGGGTTGGGTTTTGTTTTCATTTTTGTTTGTTTTTTTTTCTTTTTGCTGCTTGGTTTAGCTCAGTCTTGTTTTGTGCATGTTATTACCTTTACAGGTCTGTCTAATTAAGAGAGGCTGGATGAACAATCTGGAGGAGTAAACATGTGACCGGCCCTTTCCATTGGGCATGGGAGTGAGCACGGTGGGGGGAAAGGAAGTGGTGTAAAGAAACCCAGAGACAAGGGTACAACAAGTGATGGAAAACGGTAGTGAGGGGGATGTAGGAGGCCTGGTAGGGCGTGATCAAAGGTAATGTAACCAAGAGGAATTACTGAAACCCAAAGGAAGACTGAGCATGTCAGTGGGCACAAGAGGAAAATCAAAGAGTATAGAAGAGTGAGCTGGGAAGCAAGGGCCAGTTATAGACGTCTAAATAAAGGCATGTACATATGTACATATATTTACAAAGGGGCATGGGGAAATAGATCTATGTCCATATGTTTATAGATTTAGTATTAAGGTAGCAGATGGACATAGGGCCTCCGCTCAAGGACTCCCTCATTGCAATAACACTGTTCTATTAAATTGGCATTCTAAGATGCTCACCTTCCCTACACAATCACTGACCACAAAGCGGCTGCATAAGCAAATGTGGTGAAGAAAGCCGATGGTGTCCAGCTACCTAAAGATATAGCGTGAGGGGTCTTAAAGGCCTGAGGGTAAAGAAACAGCCATCTGGCTCTGAAGCAACAGAGCCCACATGGAGAAAGCATACCAGCCTGTGTGATCACAAAGTTTTAAAGGGATAAGGCAACAGGCATCATGAGAACAAAAAAATCTTATCATGGAGAATGAGAGGGGACTGCCGGGTATAGACCCAAAACCTATTTGCAGTGCACTGGACATCCCCTTACAGAAGGATCTCAGAGTGGAGATTAAAGAATACAGGGTATGAGACAGCAAAGATGAAACACAACTTTCCTCTAGTTCTTAATGCTTTCTCTTGCCCCACTATCATGATCCCAGTTCTACCATACTAATCTGGCCAAACTAGAGAAGGTATTCTAGTACCGATAGGAATTTCAAACATGGGGAATCCAGAGTGGATGGGCCCTTTACCAGTGTTATGAATGGAGATACTGGAAGGGTGGAGGAAGGGCAGGATGGAAAGTGGGAACCGATTACAAGGATCTTCATTGACCTCAAAAGAAAGGTGGGTGAAAATATGACAAAAGAATTAGTACATTTCCAAGGATTGATGAGGGATGGGTGGCGGGCATTGAGGGGGGAAAAATGAGGAGCTGAGGCCAGGGGCTTGGGTGGAGAGTGGATATTTTGTGAATAAGGAGGGCAATTAATGTACAGATGTGCTTCAAACAGATGATGTATTTATGGATTGTGGTTAGTGTTGTAGGAGCCACTAATGAAAAGATCATAAAAGAAACAAAAATAATCTTGGCAGAGGGCTCATGCAAGGATGATCTCAGGCTGGATTAGACCAGTCAAAACAGCTACTGGAGTCGCCTCACCCTGTGTCTATTACTGAGTCAGCCATGATGCTTAGGACCCACAGCCCCAGCAGCTGGCCAGAGAGGGAGGTGGATCTCTGAGGCCATTCCACAGGGGGAATGGTCCTCTGTCCTGCAGGGCCCACCCTCCTTTGTAAGCATGCTGCCTGGGGCAAGGCTTTCATGGAGTCCACACCATGGGAGCTCTACTACTCATGGGGGATTGGCAGGAAGCCTCTGCTCATGCGCACACACCACCAACTAGCTGGAGGATCTCCGTGAACAAAGCCTGAGGCAGACAACAAGCCCACTAACTGATGCTGTAAGAGATACAATCAGCATCCAGAAACCTGCAACTGGGAGTAAGAGGCAGCATACCTTGGTCCCAGCCCCTCCCACTCTAATCTACAAGGAGTGACATTGCAAAGCAGAGGGTTTTCATAAAGCACTTCCAGGACTGTGGAATGAGCAGCCTCGTTTGTGGACATGGATACTCTGTGATCCAGACGTACTACCTCCTCCCTTACAGTCAGCTGAGACAAAAACCCTTGCAAGCAGAAAGCCATGCATCTGAACAGTATCCACCAGCCACTCATGTGCAGCACAGCTGCCTCCAAAGAGCCTTCCTGAGTGAGAGAGAAATCATGCAGAAGCCTGGTCTGCACTCAAGAGAGTTTTATGAGCGTTAGGGAGGCGTGGTGGGCAAGTCTGGCCGACCCCAGTGGCTGAATTGAATTTACATGGCCTAGATTGGTCAATCCAGGTACAGGAACCACCCAGGTGACCTCCCCTTCATGGCCAGAAATCTGGACCTCTGAGCATGCACAGGGTGCCTCTCCTAACTGGGCTCTTATCTTGGCCCTATGGGCATGCATAACGGATGCCCCAGTCCCTAGTATAGCTACCTAACATTTGCCCCCCTGAAGAGATATGGACCCAAATCTTTGGGGGTACTGGGCGACGACATCTCTAGCTGCTTCCTGCTGGCAAAAGGGGCGAGGTGGGGCTTTGGGTCCATACCCTTCCTACACTGCTGGGAGGGGTTGTCCATTGAGGGCAACTTTATCCAGGATGGATAAGGTTGAGGTGGTCCAGGAGATGGTAGTCGTGGACCTGGCACACTTGGTTCAGAAGCTTTAATCACCCGATAACTTCTGAGAAAAACAAACGGTCTAAAAGGTGAACAGTTTGACTACGACAAGGCTAAGCTTGTGAGGTGGCAGTGGCCTTGAAATTAGGTGAGTGTCACAGGAAACAAAAATAATCTTAGGATTACCAGACATGTGTGTTTGTTCATTGGAAGTACAGGAAGAGAGATAAAAGCATTCACACTTTCCCCTAGGAGGGCACAGGTTTGGGCACTACTAGGTGCAGTCTGATCACTGATTCATTTATGATGCTAAGGTCTTGGACCCGCTGATAAGACCCATCCTTCTTTTTAACCCTATAACGCTTCAATTTTAATTTTGGGAAAAATTTTCTTTTTGTTGTGGACTTTCATAGTTATAAATATATATATGTATTAATATATACATTTTTTAATGTTATGAAAACATCATGCTTCGCGTTATAGAGTTAAATGGAAATAATGGGCTAGTGCAGGACGAGTCAAAAGTGACCAAAATAGAGTAACTGCCTAAGCCATTTTGAATTTTCTTGGGTTCAATTGGAGTAAAGGCTTGTAAATTACCCGGGCTCCAAATTCCCATGGTGCCTCCTACAACGGGTAGAATGTTCAGGGATGTTTCAGGGCTGGGAGATTAATAACCCCTAAGTCCAGGATACCTTAGGGCAGGGGTCCTTAAACTGTTTACCCAGGGGGCCAGTTCACTATCCCTCAGGCCTTTTGAAGGAAAGACTATAGTTTAAAAAAACAAATATTACGAACAAATTCATGTGCACACTGCACATCTTGATTTGAAGTTCAGAAAAAAAAATAAATGGGGCACATACACCCGGCAGAAAGGATCAACGTCCTCGGCTGTCTGCATGTGGCCCACAGGTTGTAGTTTGAGGACCCCTGCTCTCGGCATTCACCAAGAGGATGTGGTTTCAACCCAAAAGCTTGGAGACTCTACAATTTGTTTAAAAGTGATGGGGCAGAAGGAGTCCCTGATTGACCCACGCAAGACTAGTTTTCCCATCCCCTATTACTAAGAGTTCATAGTTATGGTTAAAGGGAACCAGGATATCCCGATCTGATCCCGTTACTTCAAGTGTGGGCTGACATTGCCACTAAGAAGCCTGCAAATATAAAAGACTTACTCCCTCCCGCAAAGGAAGGGTCCTTGTTTCCAAGGTTTCAGGAAACATGGAAGGACCAGAAAAACAAACGGTCCAAGTTCCCAAAACCACATAGGTGGAGGCCATCCCTCCCCATCACCCTCCCCCACCCCTCCCCTCCCTCACCCTCCCCTCCCCCATCACTCCCCCACCCCTCCCCTCCCCTCCCCTCCCCATCACTCTCCCCTAATCGGCTTTATCCCATTTTGCAGGAGAACTCTGGGAGTGGGAGAGCTGGCTTCAAACCCTTTCTTTCAACCCCCGCCCTATAAGGTTTCTAGGGTCCAGAAATAGAAAACTTCTAACAGGCCCTTATTGAGTCACTCCCTCCCCCACCGGCCCCCCAAACTCACCCCCACCCCTAACAAGCAGCCCCCAACACACACTAGTACTGGTATGACTTCCATACTCATCAGCCCACCTGGAATGCTTGCCAACAACTTCTCCAGGTGCTGTTCACAACGGAGGAGGGTAGCCCTTCCAGACAGAGGCCCAGTAAGCAGTCAGTGAACGTGATGGTCAGCGAGCGGGCACTCCCCACTTGAGAGAAACTCTTTTGGCCACTACACCAACAATGTGGGATCTCAATTCCTAGCAAGGCCCAGAGGATTTTACCAGGTATCAACCATTGCTCTTACATGACCCTCTGCAGAAGGGCTAGGAAACCTATGAATTTATCTAAGGTCAGTGAGAATTTTCAGGTTCCTATAAGAGAATATCCGCCTGCCTTTCTAGAGTGGCTGCGGGGAGCCTACGGGCTTTATACCCCTAACGGCCCGGAGGCACTGAAAACAGGAGGGCAATAAGTATTGCCTTTATTACTCAGTCAGTCTGCCTCAGACATGACAAAGAAGTGGGAAGGGTTTGAAGGGAAAAATCTTAGCGATTTGGTACAAGTGGCTCATTGAGTGTATAACAACAGAGATGACCCTAGCACGACAGAGACAAAGAAGCTAGCTAAAATAATCGTAATTGCCATGAGATACCCCAGAGACTCAGGAAAAGGAGAGCATGGCCCACTCACGGAGAGACTAACCTGTGGGCACCGCCAAGCCATGGGGAAGGACCAATGTGCCTACTGCAGGAAAGAAGGACACTGGAAAAATCAGTGCCTTGAAAACCCCAGGAGAGGTGCACGACCCTCCACTAGAGTGGATGGGCCTCATCTGCACGTAGAAAGACCCAAGCAAGAGACAATAATGCTTGAAGAAGCTCAATGAAGGGGTCAGGGCTCTGTTTCACTTCGCCGCCAAAAGCCCAGGCTAACTCTCCAAGTAGGAGGCCAGGCAGTAAATTTCTTGGTGGACACAGGGGCCACCTTGTCAGGTTCAGAAAGGAATATGGGCACATTTTCAAGAAGAAAGATGTGAATTACTGTGAGCCTATGATTCCTTCCACAGATAACTCACACCAGAAGGTTTGCATGGAGGGTAGGTGGGTTTCCCAAGACAACAAAATAACAAATATCTATCAGCCCTTTGGCCCAGTTAGCCACCTGGTTATGATATCACTGGCTTGTGGCTCAGCTGCTGAGCCAGTGAAGCACTTATAGCAGGAGAAGACTAGGTGGCCGGTGGCCATCAACGGAAGGACCAAATCTCCACAGTGGGCTTCCTGTTTCAATATGGAGCCACGTATGTTACCTGCTGGACACCATCTCTATCCTGAGCTCATAATTGCCATCGCAGGTCTAGAATGCGGCACGCAGGTACACACTATATGAAACAGTCTCTGATTAACCCCTCTCGATAACTTGCTGACATGGGAGTCTGGATAATCCTGTACATTTACTTTGCAGATTAGAAAACTCACTCAAAAACACACGGGAGTTGACCCAGAGACACACAACTGGTTAACAACAAAGTCATATTCACAACCAGCGTCTGGACCAAGAGCACGGTGCCCCACAGAACTGTGCCCATCGAGCAGTCAATATCTCCTGGAATCTCAAAAGATCTGAGCTGATACCCAACCCCCCCCCCACATCCTTGCAGCCCCAAAAGATTGTATTTCACAGGATGGCACCGGATCTGCAGCTCGCGGAGAGGGACATATCTGATCAGAGAACACAGGGCAGAACAAGGGGGAGGAGGGGAGAATGGAGCACATCCTGGCCCAATACACCTTGAGGATGATGTTCCCAATCAGAGAAGCCAATCCACAGAGAAGACCACATGGGCAGCCCCACGATGAGAAACGTCCCTCAAAGACCCATAGCCTTAGAGGGGACAACACTGGACACACAGTGTGGGAACTGCGCCCGAACTGATCCTGCCACTTCGATGCATGACACTAAGAGAGTGCAGCGGAAGAGTAAGAAAACGGAGCATCAAAGTCCCCGGGGAATGCCAAAGGTGGACTTTGTGGTCAGGGTTCGGTGCCCCCACAGACTGGACTGGAAAACACTCCTAAAGTTCACCACACAGTCCTTGTACTTTTCTTTCTGGTTAGTGTTGTTTTCTTTTAGTGTCATTGGATTTGGGTTGGGTTTTGTTTTCATTTTTGTTTGTTTTTTTTTCTTTTTGCTGCTTGGTTTAGCTCAGTCTTGTTTTGTGCATGTTATTACCTTTACAGGTCTGTCTAATTAAGAGAGGCTGGATGAACAATCTGGAGGAGTAAACATGTGACCGGCCCTTTCCATTGGGCATGGGAGTGAGCACGGTGGGGGGAAAGGAAGTGGTGTAAAGAAACCCAGAGACAAGGGTACAACAAGTGATGGAAAACGGTAGTGAGGGGGATGTAGGAGGCCTGGTAGGGCGTGATCAAAGGTAATGTAACCAAGAGGAATTACTGAAACCCAAAGGAAGACTGAGCATGTCAGTGGGCACAAGAGGAAAATCAAAGAGTATAGAAGAGTGAGCTGGGAAGCAAGGGCCAGTTATAGACGTCTAAATAAAGGCATGTACATATGTACATATATTTACAAAGGGGCATGGGGAAATAGATCTATGTCCATATGTTTATAGATTTAGTATTAAGGTAGCAGATGGACATAGGGCCTCCGCTCAAGGACTCCCTCATTGCAATAACACTGTTCTATTAAATTGGCATTCTAAGATGCTCACCTTCCCTACACAATCACTGACCACAAAGCGGCTGCATAAGCAAATGTGGTGAAGAAAGCCGATGGTGTCCAGCTACCTAAAGATATAGCGTGTGGGGTCTTAAAGGCCTGAGGGTAAAGAAACAGCCATCTGGCTCTGAAGCAACAGAGCCCACATGGAGAAAGCATACCAGCCTGTGTGATCACAAAGTTTTAAAGGGATAAGGCAACAGGCATCATGAGAACAAAAAAATCTTATCATGGAGAATGAGAGGGGACTGCCGGGTATAGACCCAAAACCTATTTGCAGTGCACTGGACATCCCCTTACAGAAGGATCTCAGAGTGGAGATTAAAGAATACAGGGTATGAGACAGCAAAGATGAAACACAACTTTCCTCTAGTTCTTAATGCTTTCTCTTGCCCCACTATCATGATCCCAGTTCTACCATACTAATCTGGCCAAACTAGAGAAGGTATTCTAGTACCGATAGGAATTTCAAACACGGGGGATCCAGAGTGGATGGGCCCTTTACCAGTGTTATGAGTGGAGATACTGGGACGGTGGAGGAAGGGCAGGATGGAAAGTGGGAACCGATTACAAGGATCTTCATTGACCTCAAAATAAAGGTGGGTGAAAATATGACAAAAGAATTAGTACATTTCCAAGGATTGATGAGGGATGGGTGGCGGGCATTGAGGGGGGAAAAATGAGGAGCTGAGGCCAGGGGCTTGGGTGGAGAGTGGATATTTTGTGAATAAGGAGGGCAATTAATGTACAGATGTGCTTCAAACAGATGATGTATTTATGGATTGTGGTTAGTGTTGTAGGAGCCACTAATGAAAAGATCATAAAAGAAACAAAAATAATCTTGGCAGAGGGCTCATGCAAGGATGATCTCAGGCTGGATTAGACCAGTCAAAACAGCTACTGGAGTCGCCTCACCCTGTGTCTATTACTGAGTCAGCCATGATGCTTAGGACCCACAGCCCCAGCAGCTGGCCAGAGAGGGAGGTGGATCTCTGAGGCCATTCCACAGGGGGAATGGTCCTCTGTCCTGCAGGGCCCACCCTCCTTTGTAAGCATGCTGCCTGGGGCAAGGCTTTCATGGAGTCCACACCATGGGAGCTCTACTACTCATGGGGGATTGGCAGGAAGCCTCTGCTCATGCGCACACACCACCAACTAGCTGGAGGATCTCCGTGAACAAAGCCTGAGGCAGACAACAAGCCCACTAACTGATGCTGTAAGAGATACAATCAGCATCCAGAAACCTGCAACTGGGAGTAAGAGGCAGCATACCTTGGTCCCAGCCCCTCCCACTCTAATCTACAAGGAGTGACATTGCAAAGCAGAGGGTTTTCATAAAGCACTTCCAGGACTGTGGAATGAGCAGCCTCGTTTGTGGACATGGATACTCTGTGATCCAGACGTACTACCTCCTCCCTTACAGTCAGCTGAGACAAAAACCCTTGCAAGCAGAAAGCCATGCATCTGAACAGTATCCACCAGCCACTCATGTGCAGCACAGCTGCCTCCAAAGAGCCTTCCTGAGTGAGAGAGAAATCATGCAGAAGCCTGGTCTGCACTCAAGAGAGTTTTATGAGCGTTAGGGAGGCGTGGTGGGCAAGTCTGGCCGACCCCAGTGGCTGAATTGAATTTACATGGCCTAGATTGGTCAATCCAGGTACAGGAACCACCCAGGTGACCTCCCCTTCATGGCCAGAAATCTGGACCTCTGAGCATGCACAGGGTGCCTCTCCTAACTGGGCTCTTATCTTGGCCCTATGGGCATGCATAACGGATGCCCCAGTCCCTAGTATAGCTACCTAACATTTGCCCCCCTGAAGAGATATGGACCCAAATCTTTGGGGGTACTGGGCGACGACATCTCTAGCTGCTTCCTGCTGGCAAAAGGGGCGAGGTGGGGCTTTGGGTCCATACCCTTCCTACACTGCTAGGAGGGGTTGTCCATTGAGGGCAACTTTATCCAGGATGGATAAGGTTGAGGTGGTCCAGGAGATGGTAGTCGTGGACCTGGCACACTTGGTTCAGAAGCTTTAATCACCCGATAACTTCTGAGAAAAACAAACGGTCTAAAAGGTGAACAGTTTGACTACGACAAGGCTAAGCTTGTGAGGTGGCAGAGGCCTTGAAATTAGGTGAGTGTCACAGGAAACAAAAATAATCTTAGGATTACCAGACATGTGTGTTTGTTCATTGGAAGTACAGGAAGAGGGATAAAAGCATTCACACTTTCCCCTAGGAGGGCACAGGTTTGGGCACTACTAGGTGCAGTCTGATCACTGATTCATTTATGATGCTAAGGTCTTGGACCCGCTGATAAGACCCATCCTTCTTTTTAACCCTATAACGCTTCAATTTTAATTTTGGGAAAAAATTTTCTTTTTGTTGTGGACTTTCATAGTTATAAATATAAATATATGTATTAATATATACATTTTTAATGTTATGAAAACATCATGCTTCGCGTTATAGAGTTAAATGGAAATAATGGGCTAGTGCAGGACGAGTCAAAAGTGACCAAAATAGAGTAACTGCCTAAGTCATTTTGAATTTTCTTGGGTTCAATTGGAGTAAAGGCTTGTAAATTACCCGGGGTCCAAATTCCCATGGTGCCTCCTACAACGGGTAGAATGTTCAGGGATGTTTCAGGGCTGGGAGATTAATAACCACTAAGTCCAGGATACCTTAGGGCAGGGGTCCTTAAACTGTTTACCCAGGGGGCCAGTTCACTATCCCTCAGGCCTTTTGAAGGAAAGACTATAGTTTAAAAAAACAAATATTACGAACAAATTCATGTGCACACTGCACATCTTGATTTGAAGTTCAAAAAAAAAAATAAATGGGGCACATACACCCGGCAGAAAGGATCAACGTCCTCGGCTGTCTGCATGTGGCCCACAGGTTGTAGTTTGAGGACCCCTGCTCTCGGCATTCACCAAGAGGATGTGGTTTCAACCCAAAAGCTTGGAGACTCTACAATTGGTTTAAAAGTGATGGGGCAGAAGGAGTCCCTGATTGACCCACGCAAGACTAGTTTTCCCACCCCCTATTACTAAGAGTTCATAGTTATGGTTAAAGGGAACCAGGATATCCCGATCTGATCCCGTTACTTCAAGTGTGGGCTGACATTGCCACTAAGAAGCCTGCAAATATAAAAGACTTACTCCCTCCCGCAAAGAAAGGGCCCTTGTTTCCAAGGTTTCAGGAAACATGGAAGGACCGGAAAAACAAACGGTCCAAGTTCCCAAAACCACATAGGTGGAGGCCATCCCTCCCCATCACCCTCCCCCACCCCTCCCCTCCCTCACCCCTCCCCTCCCCCATCACTCCCCCACCCCTCCCCTCCCCTCCCCTCCCCATCACTCTCCCCTAATCGGCTTTATCCCATTTTGCAGGAGAACTCTGGGAGTGGGAGAGCTGGCTTCAAACCCTTTCTTTCAACCCCCGCCCTATAAGGTTTCTAGGGTCCAGAAATAGAAAACTTCTAACAGGCCCTTATTGAGTCACTCCCTCCCCCACCGGCCCCCCAAACTCACCCCCACCCCTAACAAGCAGCCCCCCACACACACTAGTACTGGTATGACTTCCATACTCATCAGCCCACCTGGAATGCTTGCCAACAACTTCTCCAGGTGCTGTTCACAACGGAGGAGGGTAGCCCTTCCAGACAGAGGCCCAGTAAGCAGTCAGTGAACCTGATGGTCAGCGAGCGGGCACTCCCCACTTGAGAGAAACTCTTTTGGCCACTACACCAACAATGTGGGATCTCAATTCCTAGCAAGGCCCAGAGGACTTTACCAGGTATCAACCATTGCTCTTACATGACCCTCTGCAGAAGAGCTAGGAAACCTATGAATTTATCTAAGGTCAGTGAGAATTTTCAGGTTCCTATAAGAGAATATCCGCCTGCCTTTCTAGAGTGGCTGCGGGGAGCCTACGGGCTTTATACCCCTAACGGCCCGGAGGCACTGAAAACAGGAGGGCAATAAGTATTGCCTTTATTACTCAGTCAGTCTGCCTCAGACATGACAAAGAAGTGGGAAGGGTTTGAAGGGAAAAATCTTAGCGATTTGGTACAAGTGGCTCATTGAGTGTATAACAACAGAGATGACCCTAGCACGACAGAGACAAAGAAGCTAGCTAAAATAATCGTAATTGCCATGAGATACCCCAGAGACTCAGGAAAAGGAGAGCATGGCCCACTCACGGAGAGACTAACCTGTGGGCACCGCCAAGCCATGGGGAAGGACCAATGTGCCTACTGCAGGAAAGAAGGACACTGGAAAAATCAGTGCCTTGAAAACCCCAGGAGAGGTGCACGACCCTCCACTAGAGTGGATGGGCCTCATCTGCACGTAGAAAGACCCAAGCAAGAGACAATAATGCTTGAAGAAGCTCAATGAAGGGGTCAGGGCTCTGTTTCACTTCGCCGCCAAAAGCCCAGGCTAACTCTCCAAGTAGGAGGCCAGGCAGTAAATTTCTTGGTGGACACAGGGGCCACCTTGTCAGGTTCAGAAAGGAATATGGGCACATTTTCAAGAAGAAAGATGTGAATTACTGTGAGCCTATGATTCCTTCCACAGATAACTCACACCAGAAGGTTTGCATGGAGGGTAGGTGGGTTTCCCAAGACAACAAAATAACAAATATCTATCAGCCCTTTGGCCCAGTTAGCCACCTGGTTATGATATCACTGGCTTCTGGCTCAGCTGCTGAGCCAGTGAAGCACTTATAGCAGGAGAAGACTAGGTGGCCGGTGGCCATCAACGGAAGGACCAAATCTCCACAGTGGGCTTCCTGTTTCAATATGGAGCCACGTATGTTACCTGCTGGACACCATCTCTATCCTGAGCTCATAATTGCCATCGCAGGTCTAGAATTCGGCACGCAGGTACACACTATATGAAACAGTCTCTGATTAACCCCTCTCGATAACTTGCTGACATGGGAGTCTGGATAATCCTGTACATTTACTTTGCAGATTAGAAAACTCACTCAAAAACACACGGGAGTTGACCCAGAGACACACAACTGGTTAACAACAAAGTCATATTCACAACCAGCGTCTGGACCAAGAGCACGGTGCCCCACAGAACTGTGCCCATCGAGCAGTCAATATCTCCTGGAATCTCAAAAGATCTGAGCTGATACCCACCCCCCCCCCCACATCCTTGCAGCCCCAAAAGATTGTATTTCACAGGATGGCACCGGATCTGCAGCTCGCGGAGAGGGACATATCTGATCAGAGAACACAGGGCAGAACAAGGGGGAGGAGGGGAGAATGGAGCACATCCTGGCCCAATACACCTTGAGGATGATGTTCCCAATCAGAGAAGCCAATCCACAGAGAAGACCACATGGGCAGCCCCACGATGAGAAACGTCCCTCAAAGACCCATAGCCTTAGAGGGGACAACACTGGACACACAGTGTGGGAACTGCGCCCGAACTGATCCTGCCACTTCGATGCATGACACTAAGAGAGTGCAGCGGAAGAGTAAGAAAACGGAGCATCAAAGTCCCCGGGGAATGCCAAAGGTGGACTTTGTGGTCAGGGTTCGGTGCCCCCACAGACTGGACTGGAAAACACTCCTAAAGTTCACCACACAGTCCTTGTACTTTTCTTTCTGGTTAGTGTTGTTTTCTTTTAGTGTCATTGGATTTGGGTTGGGTTTTGTTTTCATTTTTGTTTGTTTTTTTTTCTTTTTGCTGCTTGGTTTAGCTCAGTCTTGTTTTGTGCATGTTATTACCTTTACAGGTCTGTCTAATTAAGAGAGGCTGGATGAACAATCTGGAGGAGTAAACATGTGACCGGCCCTTTCCATTGGGCATGGGAGTGAGCACGGTGGGGGGAAAGGAAGTGGTGTAAAGAAACCCAGAGACAAGGGTACAACAAGTGATGGAAAACGGTAGTGAGGGGGATGTAGGAGGCCTGGTAGGGCGTGATCAAAGGTAATGTAACCAAGAGGAATTACTGAAACCCAAAGGAAGACTGAGCATGTCAGTGGGCACAAGAGGAAAATCAAAGAGTATAGAAGAGTGAGCTGGGAAGCAAGGGCCAGTTATAGACGTCTAAATAAAGGCATGTACATATGTACATATATTTACAAAGGGGCATGGGGAAATAGATCTATGTCCATATGTTTATAGATTTAGTATTAAGGTAGCAGATGGACATAGGGCCTCCGCTCAAGGACTCCCTCATTGCAATAACACTGTTCTATTAAATTGGCATTCTAAGATGCTCACCTTCCCTACACAATCACTGACCACAAAGCGGCTGCATAAGCAAATGTGGTGAAGAAAGCCGATGGTGTCCAGCTACCTAAAGATATAGCGTGTGGGGTCTTAAAGGCCTGAGGGTAAAGAAACAGCCATCTGGCTCTGAAGCAACAGAGCCCACATGGAGAAAGCATACCAGCCTGTGTGATCACAAAGTTTTAAAGGGATAAGGCAACAGGCATCATGAGAACAAAAAAATCTTATCATGGAGAATGAGAGGGGACTGCCGGGTATAGACCCAAAACCTATTTGCAGTGCACTGGACATCCCCTTACAGAAGGATCTCAGAGTGGAGATTAAAGAATACAGGGTATGAGACAGCAAAGATGAAACACAACTTTCCTCTAGTTCTTAATGCTTTCTCTTGCCCCACTATCATGATCCCAGTTCTACCATACTAATCTGGCCAAACTAGAGAAGGTATTCTAGTACCGATAGGAATTTCAAACACGGGGGATCCAGAGTGGATGGGCCCTTTACCAGTGTTATGAGTGGAGATACTGGGACGGTGGAGGAAGGGCAGGATGGAAAGTGGGAACCGATTACAAGGATCTTCATTGACCTCAAAATAAAGGTGGGTGAAAATATGACAAAAGAATTAGTACATTTCCAAGGATTGATGAGGGATGGGTGGCGGGCATTGAGGGGGGAAAAATGAGGAGCTGAGGCCAGGGGCTTGGGTGGAGAGTGGATATTTTGTGAATAAGGAGGGCAATTAATGTACAGATGTGCTTCAAACAGATGATGTATTTATGGATTGTGGTTAGTGTTGTAGGAGCCACTAATGAAAAGATCATAAAAGAAACAAAAATAATCTTGGCAGAGGGCTCATGCAAGGATGATCTCAGGCTGGATTAGACCAGTCAAAACAGCTACTGGAGTCGCCTCACCCTGTGTCTATTACTGAGTCAGCCATGATGCTTAGGACCCACAGCCCCAGCAGCTGGCCAGAGAGGGAGGTGGATCTCTGAGGCCATTCCACAGGGGGAATCGTCCTCTGTCCTGCAGGGCCCACCCTCCTTTGTAAGCATGCTGCCTGGGGCAAGGCTTTCATGGAGTCCACACCATGGGAGCTCTACTACTCATGGGGGATTGGCAGGAAGCCTCTGCTCATGCGCACACACCACCAACTAGCTGGAGGATCTCCGTGAACAAAGCCTGAGGCAGACAACAAGCCCACTAACTGATGCTGTAAGAGATACAATCAGCATCCAGAAACCTGCAACTGGGAGTAAGAGGCAGCATACCTTGGTCCCAGCCCCTCCCACTCTAATCTACAAGGAGTGACATTGCAAAGCAGAGGGTTTTCATAAAGCACTTCCAGGACTGTGGAATGAGCAGCCTCGTTTGTGGACATGGATACTCTGTGATCCAGACGTACTACCTCCTCCCTTACAGTCAGCTGAGACAAAAACCCTTGCAAGCAGAAAGCCATGCATCTGAACAGTATCCACCAGCCACTCATGTGCAGCACAGCTGCCTCCAAAGAGCCTTCCTGAGTGAGAGAGAAATCATGCAGAAGCCTGGTCTGCACTCAAGAGAGTTTTATGAGCGTTAGGGAGGCGTGGTGGGCAAGTCTGGCCGACCCCAGTGGCTGAATTGAATTTACATGGCCTAGATTGGTCAATCCAGGTACAGGAACCACCCAGGTGACCTCCCCTTCATGGCCAGAAATCTGGACCTCTGAGCATGCACAGGGTGCCTCTCCTAACTGGGCTCTTATCTTGGCCCTATGGGCATGCATAACGGATGCCCCAGTCCCTAGTATAGCTACCTAACATTTGCCCCCCTGAAGAGATATGGACCCAAATCTTTGGGGGTACTGGGCGACGACATCTCTAGCTGCTTCCTGCTGGCAAAAGGGGCGAGGTGGGGCTTTGGGTCCATACCCTTCCTACACTGCTAGGAGGGGTTGTCCATTGAGGGCAACTTTATCCAGGATGGATAAGGTTGAGGTGGTCCAGGAGATGGTAGTCGTGGACCTGGCACACTTGGTTCAGAAGCTTTAATCACCCGATAACTTCTGAGAAAAACAAACGGTCTAAAAGGTGAACAGTTTGACTACGACAAGGCTAAGCTTGTGAGGTGGCAGAGGCCTTGAAATTAGGTGAGTGTCACAGGAAACAAAAATAATCTTAGGATTACCAGACATGTGTGTTTGTTCATTGGAAGTACAGGAAGAGGGATAAAAGCATTCACACTTTCCCCTAGGAGGGCACAGGTTTGGGCACTACTAGGTGCAGTCTGATCACTGATTCATTTATGATGCTAAGGTCTTGGACCCGCTGATAAGACCCATCCTTCTTTTTAACCCTATAACGCTTCAATTTTAATTTTGGGAAAAAATTTTCTTTTTGTTGTGGACTTTCATAGTTATAAATATAAATATATGTATTAATATATACATTTTTAATGTTATGAAAACATCATGCTTCGCGTTATAGAGTTAAATGGAAATAATGGGCTAGTGCAGGACGAGTCAAAAGTGACCAAAATAGAGTAACTGCCTAAGTCATTTTGAATTTTCTTGGGTTCAATTGGAGTAAAGGCTTGTAAATTACCCGGGGTCCAAATTCCCATGGTGCCTCCTACAACGGGTAGAATGTTCAGGGATGTTTCAGGGCTGGGAGATTAATAACCACTAAGTCCAGGATACCTTAGGGCAGGGGTCCTTAAACTGTTTACCCAGGGGGCCAGTTCACTATCCCTCAGGCCTTTTGAAGGAAAGACTATAGTTTAAAAAAACAAATATTACGAACAAATTCATGTGCACACTGCACATCTTGATTTGAAGTTCAAAAAAAAAATAAATGGGGCACATACACCCGGCAGAAAGGATCAACGTCCTCGGCTGTCTGCATGTAGCCCACAGGTTGTAGTTTGAGGACCCCTGCTCTCGGCATTCACCAAGAGGATGTGGTTTCAACCCAAAAGCTTGGAGACTCTACAATTGGTTTAAAAGTGATGGGGCAGAAGGAGTCCCTGATTGACCCACGCAAGACTAGTTTTCCCACCCCCTATTACTAAGAGTTCATAGTTATGGTTAAAGGGAACCAGGATATCCCGATCTGATCCCGTTACTTCAAGTGTGGGCTGACATTGCCACTAAGAAGCCTGCAAATATAAAAGACTTACTCCCTCCCGCAAAGAAAGGGCCCTTGTTTCCAAGGTTTCAGGAAACATGGAAGGACCGGAAAAACAAACGGTCCAAGTTCCCAAAACCACATAGGTGGAGGCCATCCCTCCCCATCACCCTCCCCCACCCCTCCCCTCCCTCACCCCTCCCCTCCCCCATCACTCCCCCACCCCTCCCCTCCCCTCCCCTCCCCATCACTCTCCCCTAATCGGCTTTATCCCATTTTGCAGGAGAACTCTGGGAGTGGGAGAGCTGGCTTCAAACCCTTTCTTTCAACCCCCGCCCTATAAGGTTTCTAGGGTCCAGAAATAGAAAACTTCTAACAGGCCCTTATTGAGTCACTCCCTCCCCCACCGGCCCCTCAAACTCACCCCCACCCCTAACAAGCAGCCCCCCACACACACTAGTACTGGTATGACTTCCATACTCATCAGCCCACCTGGAATGCTTGCCAACAACTTCTCCAGGTGCTGTTCACAACGGAGGAGGGTAGCCCTTCCAGACAGAGGCCCAGTAAGCAGTCAATGAACGTGATGGTCAGCGAGCGGGCACTCCCCACTTGAGAGAAACTCTTTTGGCCACTACACCAACAATGTGGGATCTCAATTCCTAGCAAGGCCCAGAGGACTTTACCAGGTATCAACCATTGCTCTTACATGACCCTCTGCAGAAGAGCTAGGAAACCTATGAATTTATCTAAGGTCAGTGAGAATTTTCAGGTTCCTATAAGAGAATATCCGCCTGCCTTTCTAGAGTGGCTGAGGGGAGCCTACGGGCTTTATACCCCTAATGTCCCGGAGGCACTGAAAACAGGAGGGCAATAAGTATTGCCTTTATTACTCAGTCAGTCTGCCTCAGACATGACAAAGAAGTGGGAAGGGTTTGAAGGGAAAAATCTTAGCGATTTGGTACAAGTGGCTCATTGAGTGTACAACAACAGAGATGACCCTAGCACGACAGAGACAAAGAAGCTAGCTAAAATACTAGGAATTGCCATGAGAGACCCCAGAGACTCAGGAAAAGGAGAGCATGGCCCACTCACGGAGAGACTAACCTGTGGGCACCGCCAAGCCATGGGGAAGGACCAATGTGCCTACTGCAGGAAAGAAGGACACTGGAAAAATCAGTGCCTTGAAAACCCCAGGAGAGGTGCACGACCCTCCACTAGAGTGGATGGGCCTCATCTGCACGTAGAAAGACCCAAGCAAGAGACAATAATGCTTGAAGAAGCTCAATGAAGGGGTCAGGGCTCTGTTTCACTTCGCCGCCAAAAGCCCAGGCTAACTCTCCAAGTAGGAGGCCAGGCAGTAAATTTCTTGGTGGACACAGGGGCCACCTTGTCAGGTTCAGAAAGGAATATGGGCACATTTTCAAGAAGAAAGATGTGAATTACTGTGAGCCTATGATTCCTTCCACAGATAACTCACACCAGAAGGTTTGCATGGAGGGTAGGTGGGTTTCCCAAGACAACAAAATAACAAATATCTATCAGCCCTTTGGCCCAGTTAGCCACCTGGTTATGATATCACTGGCTTCTGGCTCAGCTGCTGAGCCAGTGAAGCAGTTATAGCAGGAGAAGACTAGGTGGCCGGTGGCCATCAACGGAAGGACCAAATCTCCACAGTGGGCTTCCTGTTTCAATATGGAGCCACGTATGTTACCTGCTGGACACCATCTCTATCCTGAGCTCATAATTGCCATCGCAGGTCTAGAATGCGGCGCGCAGGTACACACTATATGAAACAGTCTCTGATTAACCCCTCTCGATAACTTGCTGACATGGGAGTCTGGATAATCCTGTACATTTACTTTGCAGATTAGAAAACTCACTCAAAAACACACGGGAGTTGACCCAGAGACACACAACTGGTTAGCAACAAAGTCATATTCACAACCAGCGTCTGGACCAAGAGCACGGTGCCCCACAGAACTGTGCCCATCGAGAAGTCAATATCTCCTGGACTCTCAAAAGATCTGAGCTGATACCCACCCCCCCACATCCTTGCAGCCCCAAAAGATTGTATTTCACAGGATGGCACCGGATCTGCAGCTCGCGGAGAGGGACATATCTGATCAGAGAACACAGGGCAGAACAAGGGGGAGGAGGGGAGAATGGAGCATATCCTGGCCCAATACACCTTGAGGATGATGTTCCCAATCAGAGAAGCCAATCCACAGAGAAGACCACACGGGCAGCCCCACGATGAGAAACGTCCCTCAAAGACCCATAGCCCTAGAGGGGACAACACTGGAGACACAGTGTGGGAGCTGCGCCCGAACTGATCCTGCCACCTCGAGGCATGACACTAAGAGAGTGCAGCGGAAGGGAAAGAAAATGGAGCATCAAAGTCCCCGGGGAATGCCAAAGGTGGACTTTGTGGTCAGGGTTCGGTGCCCCCACAGACTGGACTGGAAAACACTCCTAAAGTTCACCACACAGTCCTTGTACTTTTCTTTCTGGTTAGTGTTGTTGTCTTTTAGTGTCATTGGATTTGGGTTGGGTTTTGTTTTCATTTTTGTTTGTTTTTTTTTTCTTTTTGCTGCTTGGTTTAGCTCAGTCTTGTTTTGTGCATGTTATTACCTTTACAGGTCTGTCTAATTAAGAGAGGCTGGATGAACAATCTGGAGGAGTAAACATGTGACCGGCCCTTTCCATTGGGCATGGGAGTGAGCACGGTGGGGGGAAAGGAAGTGGTGTAAAGAAACCCAGAGACAAGGGTACAACAAGTGATGGAAAACGGTAGTGAGGGGGATGTAGGAGGCCTGGTAGGGCATGATCAAAGGTAATGTAACCAAGAGGAATTACTGAAACCCAAAGGAAGGCTGAGCATGTCAGTGGGCACAAGAGGAAAATCAAAGAGTATAGAAGAGTGAGCTGGGAAGCAAGGGCCAGTTATAGACGTCTAAATAAAGGCATGTACATATGTACATATATTTACAAAGGGGCATGGGGAAATAGATCTATGTCCATATGTTTATAGATTTAGTATTAAGGTAGCAGATGGACATAGGGCCTCCGCTCAAGGACTCCCTCATTGCAATAACACTGTTCTATTAAATTGGCATTCTAAGATGCTCACCTTCCCTACACAATCACTGACCACAAAGCGGCTGCATAAGCAAATGTGGTGAAGAAAGCCGATGGTGTCCAGCTACCTAAAGATATAGCGTGTGGGGTCTTAAAGGCCTGAGGGTAAAGAAACAGCCATCTGGCTCTGAAGCAACAGAGCCCACATGGAGAAAGCATACCAGCCTGTGTGATCACAAAGTTTTAAAGGGATAAGGCAACAGGCATCATGAGAACAAAAAAATCTTATCATGGAGAATGAGAGGGGACTGCCGGGTATAGACCCAAAACCTATTTGCAGTGCACTGGACATCCCCTTACAGAAGGATCTCAGAGTGGAGATTAAAGAATACAGGGTATGAGACAGCAAAGATGAAACACAACTTTCCTCTAGTTCTTAATGCTTTCTCTTGCCCCACTATCATGATCCCAGTTCTACCATACTAATCTGGCCAAACTAGAGAAGGTATTCTAGTACCGATAGGAATTTCAAACACGGGGGATCCAGAGTGGATGGGCCCTTTACCAGTGTTATGAGTGGAGATACTGGAAGGGTGTAGGAAGGGCAGGATGGAAAGTGGGAACCGATTACAAGGATCTTCATTGACCTCAAAAGAAAGGTGGGTGAAAATATGACAAAAGAATTAGTACATTTCCAAGGATTGATGAGGGATGGGTGGCGGGCATTGGGGGGGAATAATGAGGAGCTGAGGCCAGGGGCTTGGGTGGAGAGTGGATATTTTGTGAATAAGGAGGGCAATTAATGTACAGATGGGCTTCAAACAGATGATGTATTTATGGATTGTGGTTAGTGTTGTAGGAGCCACTAATGAAAAGATCATAAAAGAAACAAAAATAATCTTGGCAGAGGGCTCATGCAAGGATGATCTCAGGCTGGATTAGACCAGTCAAAACAGCTACTGGAGTCGCCTCACCCTGTGTCTATTATTGAGTCAGCCATGATGCTTAGGACCCACAGCCCCAGCAGCTGGCCAGAGAGGGAGGTGGATCTCTGAGGCCATTCCACAGGGGGAATGGTCCTCTGTCCTGCAGGGCCCACCCTCCTTTGTAAGCATGCTGCCTGGGGCAAGGCTTTCATGGAGTCCACACCATGGGAGCTCTACTACTCATGGGGGATTGGCAGGAAGCCTCTGCTCATGCGCACACACCACCAACTAGCTGGAGGATCTCCGTGAACAAAGCCTGAGGCAGACAACAAGCCCACTAACTGATGCTGTAAGAGATACAATCAGCATCCAGAAACCTGCAACTGGGAGTAAGAGGCAGCATACCTTGGTCCCAGCCCCTCCCACTCTAATCTACAAGGAGTGACATTGCAAAGCAGAGGGTTTTCATAAAGCACTTCCAGGACTGTGGAATGAGCAGCCTCGTTTGTGGACATGGATACTCTGTGATCCAGACGTACTACCTCCTCCCTTACAGTCAGCTGAGACAAAAACCCTTGCAAGCAGAAAGCCATGCATCTGAACAGTATCCACCAGCCACTCATGTGCAGCACAGCGGCCTCCAAAGAGCCTTCCTGAGTGAGAGAGAAATCATGCAGAAGCCTGGTCTGCACTCAAGAGAGTTTTATGAGCGTTAGGGAGGCGTGGTGGGCAAGTCTGGTCGACCCCAGTGGCTGAATTGAATTTACATGGCCTAGATTGGTCAATCCAGGTACAGGAACCACCCAGGTGACCTCCCCTTCATGGCCAGAAATCTGGACCTCTGAGCATGCACAGGGTGCCTCTCCTAACTGGGCTCTTATCTTGGCCCTATGGGCATGCATAACGAATGCCCCAGTCCCTAGCATAGCTACCTAACATTTGCCCCCCTGAAGAGATATGGACCCAAATCTTTGGGGTATTGGGCGACGACATCTCTAGCTGCTTCCTGCTGGCAAAAGGGGCGAGGTGGGGCTTTGGGTCCATACACTTCCTACACTGCTGGGAGGGGTTGTCCATTGAGGGCAACTTTATCCAGGATGGATAAGGTTGAGGTGGTCCAGGAGATGGTAGTCGTGGACCTGGCACACTTGGTTCAGAAGCTTTAATCACCCGATAACTTCTGAGAAAAACAAACGGTCTAAAAGGTGAACAGTTTGACTACGACAAGGCTAAGCTTGTGAGGTGGCAGTGGCCTTGAAATTAGGTGAGTGTCACAGGAAACAAAAATAATCTTAGGATTACCAGACATGTGTGTTTGTTCATTGGAAGTACAGGAAGAGGGATAAAAGCATTCACACTTTCCCCTAGGAGGGCACAGGTTTGGGCACTACTAGGTGCAGTCGGATCACTGATTCATTTATGATGCTAAGGTCTTGGACCCGCTGATAAGACCCATCCTTCTTTTTAACCCTATAACGCTTCAATTTTAATTTTGGGAAAAAATTTTCTTTTTGTTGTGGACTTTCATAGTTATAAATATATATATATGTATTAATATATACATTTTTTAATGTTATGAAAACATCATGCTTCGCGTTATAGAGTTAAATGGAAATAATGGGCTAGTGCAGGACGAGTCAAAAGTGACCAAAATAGAGTAACTGCCTAAGTCATTTTGAATTTTCTTAGGTTCAATTGGAGTAACGGCTTGTAAATTACCCGGGGTCCAAATTCCCATGGTGCCTCCTACAACGGGTAGAATGTTCAGGGATGTTTCAGGGCTGGGAGATTAATAACCCCTAAGTCCAGGATACCTTAGGGCAGGGGTCCTTAAACTGTTTACCCAGGGGGCCAGTTCACTATCCCTCAGGCCTTTTGAAGGAAAGACTATAGTTTAAAAAAACAAATATTACGAACAAATTCATGTGCACACTGCACATCTTGATTTGAAGTTCAAAAAAAAATAAATGGGGCACATACACCCGGCAGAAAGGATCAACGTCCTCGGCTGTCTGCATGTGGCCCACAGGTTGTAGTTTGAGGACCCCTGCTCTCGGCATTCACCAAGAGGATGTGGTTTCAACCCAAAAGCTTGGAGACTCTACAATTTGTTTAAAAGTGATGGGGCAGAAGGAGTCCCTGATTGACCCACGCAAGACTAGTTTTCCCATCCCCTGTTACTAAGAGTTCATAGTTATGGTTAAAGGGAACCAGGATATCCCGATCTGATCCCGTTACTTCAAGTGTGGGCTGACATTGCCACTAAGAAGCCTGCAAATATAAAAGACTTACTCCCTCCCGCAAAGAAAGGGCCCTTGTTTCCAAGGTTTCAGGAAACATGGAAGGACCGGAAAAACAAACGGTCCAAGTTCCCAAAACCACATAGGTGGAGGCCATACCTCCACATCACCCTCCCCTCCCCCATCACTCCCCCACCCCTCCCCTCCCCTCCCCTCCCCATCACTCTCCCCTAATCGGCTTTATCCCATGTTGCAGGAGAACTCTGGGAGTGGGAGAGCTGGCTTCAAACCCTTTCTTTCAACCCCCGCCCTATAAGGTTTCTAGGGTCCAGAAATAGAAAACTTCTAACAGGCCCTTATTGAGTCACTCCCTCCCCCACCGGCCCCCAAAACTCACCCCCACCCCTAACAAGCAGCCCCCCACACACACTAGTACTGGTATGACTTCCATACTCATCAGCCCACCTGGAATGCTTGCCAACAACTTCTCCAGGTGCTGTTCACAACGGAGGAGGGTAGCCCTTCCAGACAGAGGCCCAGTAAGCAGTCAGTGAACCTGATGGTCAGCGAGCGGGCACTCCCCACTTGAGAGAAACTCTTTTGGCCACTACACCAACAATCTGGGATCTCAATTCCTAGCAAGGCCCAGAGGACTTTACCAGGTATCAACCATTGCTCTTACATGACCCTCTGCAGAAGAGCTAGGAAACCTATGAATTTATCTAAGGTCAGTGAGAATTTTCAGGTTCCTATAAGAGAATATCCGCCTGCCTTTTTAGAGTGGCTGAGGGAAGCCTACGGGCTTTATACCCCTAACGGCCCGGAGGCACTGAAAACAGGAGGGCAATAAGTATTGCCTTTATTACTCAGTCAGTCTGCCTCAGACATGACAAAGAAGTGGGAAGGGTTTGAAGGGAAAAATCTTAGCGATTTGGTACAAGTGGCTCATTGAGTGTATAACAACAGAGATGACCCTAGCACGACAGAGACAAAGAAGCTAGCTAAAATAATCGTAATTGCCATGAGATACCCCAGAGACTCAGGAAAAGGAGAGCATGGCCCACTCACGGAGAGACTAACCTGTGGGCACCGCCAAGCCATGGGGAAGGACCAATGTGCCTACTGCAGGAAAGAAGGACACTGGAAAAATCAGTGCCTTGAAAACCCCAGGAGAGGTGCACGACCCTCCACTAGAGTGGATGGGCCTCATCTGCACGTAGAAAGACCCAAGCAAGAGACAATAATGCTTGAAGAAGCTCAATGAAGGGGTCAGGGCTCTGTTTCACTTCGCCGCCAAAAGCCCAGGCTAACTCTCCAAGTAGGAGGCCAGGCAGTAAATTTCTTGGTGGACACAGGGGCCACCTTGTCAGGTTCAGAAAGGAATATGGGCACATTTTCAAGAAGAAAGATGTGAATTACTGTGAGCCTATGATTCCTTCCACAGATAACTCACACCAGAAGGTTTGCATGGAGGGTAGGTGGGTTTCCCAAGACAACAAAATAACAAATATCTATCAGCCCTTTGGCCCAGTTAGCCACCTGGTTATGATATCACTGGCTTCTGGCTCAGCTGCTGAGCCAGTGAAGCACTTATAGCAGGAGAAGACTAGGTGGCCGGTGGCCATCAACGGAAGGACCAAATCTCCACAGTGGGCTTCCTGTTTCAATATGGAGCCACGTATGTTACCTGCTGGACACCATCTCTATCCTGAGCTCATAATTGCCATCGCAGGTCTAGAATGCGGCACGCAGGTACACACTATATGAAACAGTCTCTGATTAACCCCTCTCGATAACTTGCTGACATGGGAGTCTGGACAATCCTGTACATTTACTTTGCAGATTAGAAAACTCACTCAAAAACACACGGGAGTTGACCCAGAGACACACAACTGGTTAACAACAAAGTCATATTCACAACCAGCGTCTGGACCAAGAGCACGGTGCCCCACAGAACTGTGCCCATCGAGAAGTCAATATCTCCTGGACTCTCAAAAGATCTGAGCTGATACCCCCCCCCCACATCCTTGCAGCCCCAAAAGATTGTATTTCACAGGATGGCACCGGATCTGCAGCTCGCGGAGAGGGACATATCTGATCAGAGAACACAGGGCAGAACAAGGGGGAGGAGGGGAGAATGGAGCACATCCTGGCCCAATACACCTTGAGGATGATGTTCCCAATCAGAGAAGCCAATCCACAGAGAAGACCACATGGGCAGCCCCACGATGAGAAACGTCCCTCAAAGACCCTTAGCCTTAGAGGGGACAACACTGGACACACAGTGTGGGAACTGCGCCCGAACTGATCCTGCCACTTCGATGCATGACACTAAGAGAGTGCAGCGGAAGAGTAAGAAAACGGAGCATCAAAGTCCCCGGGGAATGCCAAAGGTGGACTTTGTGGTCAGGGTTCGGTGCCCCCACAGACTGCACTGGAAAACACTCCTAAATTTCACCACACAGTCCTTGTACTTTTCTTTCTGGTTAGTGTTGTTTTCTTTTAGTGTCATTGGATTTGGGTTGGGTTTTGTTTTCATTTTTGTTTGTTTTTTTTTCTTTTTGCTGCTTGGTTTAGCTCAGTCTTGTTTTGTGCATGTTATTACCTTTACAGGTCTGTCTAATTAAGAGAGGCTGGATGAACAATCTGGAGGAGTAAACATGTGACCGGCCCTTTCCATTGGGCATGGGAGTGAGCACGGTGGGGGGAAAGGAAGTGGTGTAAAGAAACCCAGAGACAAGGGTACAACAAGTGATGGAAAACGGTAGTGAGGGGGATGTAGGAGGCCTGGTAGGGCATGATCAAAGGTAATGTAACCAAGAGGAATTACTGAAACCCAAAGGAAGACTGAGCATGTCAGTGGGCACAAGAGGAAAATCAAAGAGTATAGAAGAGTGAGCTGGGAAGCAAGGGCCAGTTATAGACGTCTAAATAAAGGCATGTACATATGTACATATATTTACAAAGGGGCATGGGGAAATAGATCTATGTCCATATGTTTATAGATTTAGTATTAAGGTAGCAGATGGACATAGGGCCTCCGCTCAAGGACTCCCTCATTGCAATAACACTGTTCTATTAAATTGGCATTCTAAGATGCTCACCTTCCCTACACAATCACTGACCACAAAGCGGCTGCATAAGCAAATGTGGTGAAGAAAGCCGATGGTGTCCAGCTACCTAAAGATATAGCGTGTGGGGTCTTAAAGGCCTGAGGGTAAAGAAACAGCCATCTGGCTCTGAAGCAACAGATCCCACATGGAGAAAGCATACCAGCCTGTGTGATCACAAAGTTTTAAAGGGATAAGGCAACAGGCATCATGAGAACAAAAAAATCTTATCATGGAGAATGAGAGGGGACTGCCGGGTATAGACCCAAAACCTATTTGCAGTGCACTGGACATCCCCTTACAGAAGGATCTCAGAGTGGAGATTAAAGAATACAGGGTATGAGACAGCAAAGATGAAACACAACTTTCCTCTAGTTCTTAATGCTTTCTCTTGCCCCACTATCATGATCCCAGTTCTACCATACTAATCTGGCCAAACTAGAGAAGGTATTCTAGTACCGATAGGAATTTCAAACACGGGGGATCCAGAGTGGATGGGCCCTTTACCAGTGTTATGAGTGGAGATACTGGGAGGATGGAGGAAGGGCAGGATGGAAAGTGGGAACCGATTACAAGGATCTTCATTGACCTCAAAAGAAAGGTGGGTGAAAATATGACAAAAGAATTAGTACATTTCCAAGGATTGATGAGGGATGGGTGGCGGGCATTGAGGGGGGAAAAATAAGGAGATGAGGCCAGGGGCTTGGGTGGAGAGTGGATATTTTGTGAATAAGGAGGGCAATTAATGTACAGATTGGCTTCAAACAGATGATGTATTTATGGATTGTGGTTAGTGTTGTAGGAGCCACTAATGAAAAGATCATAAAAGAAACAAAAATAATCTTGGCAGAGGGCTCATGCAAGGATGATCTCAGGCTGGATTAGACCAGTCAAAACAGCTACTGGAGTCGCCTCACCCTGTGTCTATTACTGAGTCAGCCATGATGCTTAGGACCCACAGCCCCAGCAGCTGGCCAGAGAGGGAGGTGGATCTCTGAGGCCATTCCACAGGGGGAATGGTCCTCTGTCCTGCAGGGCCCACCCTCCTTTGTAAGCATGCTGCCTGGGGCAAGGCTTTCATGGAGTCCACACCATGGGAGCTCTACTACTCATGGGGGATTGGCAGGAAGCCTCTGCTCATGCGCACACACCACCAACTAGCTGGAGGATCTCCGTGAACAAAGCCTGAGGCAGACAACAAGCCCACTAACTGATGCTGTAAGAGATACAATCAGCATCCAGAAACCTGCAACTGGGAGTAAGAGGCAGCATACCTTGGTCCCAGCCCCTCCCACTCTAATCTACAAGGAGTGACATTGCAAAGCAGAGGGTTTTCATAAAGCACTTCCAGGACTGTGGAATGAGCAGCCTCGTTTGTGGACATGGATACTCTGTGATCCAGACGTACTACCTCCTCCCTTACAGTCAGCTGAGACAAAAACCCTTGCAAGCAGAAAGCCATGCATCTGAACAGTATCCACCAGCCATTTATGTGCAGCACAGCTGCCTCCAAAGAGCCTTCCTGAGTGAGAGAGAAATCATGCAGAAGCCTGGTCTGCACTCAAGAGAGTTTTATGAGCGTTAGGGAGGCGTGGTGGGCAAGTCTGGTCGACCCCAGTGGCTGAATTGAATTTACATGGCCTAGATTGGTCAATCCAGGTACAGGAACCACCCAGGTGACCTCCCCTTCATGGCCAGAAATCTGGACCTCTGAGCATGCACAGGGTGCCTCTCCTAACTGGGCTCTTATCTTGGCCCTATGGGCATGCATAACGGATGCCCCAGTCCCTAGTATAGCTACCTAACATTTGCCCCCCTGAAGAGATATGGACCCAAATCTTTGGGGGTACTGGGCGACGACATCTCTAGCTGCTTCCTGCTGGCAAAAGGGGCGAGGATGGGCTTTGGGTCCATACCCTTCCTACACTGCTGGGAGGGGTTGTCCATTGAGGGCAACTTTATCCAGGATGGATAAGGTTGAGGTGGTCCAGGAGATGGTAGTCGTGGACCTGGCACACTTGGTTCAGAAGCTTTAATCACCCGATAACTTCTGAGAAAAACAAACGGTCTAAAAGGTGAACAGTTTGACTACGACAAGGCTAAGCTTGTGAGGTGGCAGTGGCCTTGAAATTAGGTGAGTGTCACAGGAAACAAAAATAATCTTAGGATTACCAGACATGTGTGTTTGTTCATTGGAAGTACAGGAAGAGGGATAAAAGCATTCACACTTTCCCCTAGGAGGGCACAGGTTTGGGCACTACTAGGTGCAGTCTGATCACTGATTCATTTATGATGCTAAGGTCTTGGACCCGCTGATAAGACCCATCCTTCTTTTTAACCCTATAACGCTTCAATTTTAATTTTGGGAAAAAATTTTCTTTTTGTTGTGGACTTTCATAGTTATAAATATATATATATATATGTATTAATATATACATTTTTAATGTTATGAAAACATCATGCTTCGCGTTATAGAGTTAAATGGAAATAATGGGCTAGTGCAGGACGAGTCAAAAGTGACCAAAATAGAGTAACTGCCTAAGCCATTTTGAATTTTCTTGGGTTCAATTGGAGTAAAGGCTTGTAAATTACCCGGGGTCCAAATTCCCATGGTGCCTCCTACAACGGGTAGAATGTTCAGGGATGTTTCAGGGCTGGGAGATTAATAACCCCTAAGTCCAGGATACCTTAGGGCAGGGGTCCTTAAACTGTTTACCCAGGGGGCCAGTTCACTATCCCTCAGGCCTTTTGAAGGAAAGACTATAGTTTAAAAAAAACAAATATTACGAACAAATTCATGTGCACACTGCACATCTTGATTTGAAGTTCAAAAAAAAATAAATGGGGCACATACACCCGGCAGAAAGGATCAACGTCCTCGGCTGTCTGCATGTGGCCCACAGGTTGCAGTTTGAGGACCCCTGCTCTCGGCATTCACCAAGAGGATGTGGTTTCAACCCAAAAGCTTGGAGACTCTACAATTTGTTTAAAAGTGATGGGGCAGAAGGAGTCCCTGATTGACCCACGCAAGACTAGTTTTCCCATCCCCTGTTACTAAGAGTTCATAGTTATGGTTAAAGGGAACCAGGATATCCCGATCTGATCCCGTTACTTCAAGTGTGGGCTAACATTGCCACTAAGAAGCCTGCAAATATAAAAGACTTACTCCCTCCCGCAAAGAAAGGGCCCTTGTTTCCAAGGTTTCAGGAAACATGGAAGGACCGGAAAAACAAACGGTCCAAGTTCCCAAAACCACATAGGTGGAGGCCATCCCTCCCCATCACCCTCCCCCACCCCTCCCCTCCCTCACCCCTCCCCTCCCCCATCACTCCCCCACCCCTCCCCTCCCCTCCCCTCCCCATCACTCTCCCCTAATCGGCTTTATCCCATTTTGCAGGAGAACTCTGGGAGTGGGAGAGCTGGCTTCAAACCCTTTCTTTCAACCCCCGCCCTATAAGGTTTCTAGGGTCCAGAAATAGAAAACTTCTAACAGGCCCTTATTGAGTCACTCCCTCCCCCACCGGCCCCCCAAACTCACCCCCACCCCTAACAAGCAGCCCCCCACACACACTAGTACTGGTATGACTTCCATACTCATCAGCCCACCTGGAATGCTTGCCAACAACTTCTCCAGGTGCTGTTCACAACGGAGGAGGGTAGCCCTTCCAGACAGAGGCCCAGTAAGCAGTCAGTGAACCTGATGGTCAGCGAGCGGGCACTCCCCACTTGAGAGAAACTCTTTTGGTCACTACACCAACAATGTGGGATCTCAATTCCTAGCAAGGCCCAGAGGACTTTACCAGGTATCAACCATTGCTCTTACATGACCCTCTGCAGAAGAGCTAGGAAACCTATGAATTTATCTAAGGTCAGTGAGAATTTTCAGGTTCCTATAAGAGAATATCCGCCTGCCTTTCTAGAGTGGCTGAGGGAAGCCTACGGGCTTTATACCCCTAACGGCCCGGAGGCACTGAAAACAGGAGGGCAATAAGTATTGCCTTTATTACTCAGTCAGTCTGCCTCAGACATGACAAAGAAGTGGGAAGGGTTTGAAGGGAAAAATCTTAGCGATTTGGTACAAGTGGCTCATTGAGTGTATAACAACAGAGATGACCCTAGCACGACAGAGACAAAGAAGCTAGCTAAAATAATCGTAATTGCCATGAGATACCCCAGAGACTCAGGAAAAGGAGAGCATGGCCCACTCACGGAGAGACTAACCTGTGGGCACCGCCAAGCCATGGGGAAGGACCAATGTGCCTACTGCAGGAAAGAAGGACACTGGAAAAATCAGTGCCTTGAAAACCCCAGGAGAGGTGCACGACCCTCCACTAGAGTGGATGGGCCTCATCTGCACGTAGAAAGACCCAAGCAAGAGACAATAATGCTTGAAGAAGCTCAATGAAGGGGTCAGGGCTCTGTTTCACTTCGCCGCCAAAAGCCCAGGCTAACTCTCCAAGTAGGAGGCCAGGCAGTAAATTTCTTGGTGGACACAGGGGCCACCTTGTCAGGTTCAGAAAGGAATATGGGCACATTTTCAAGAAGAAAGATGTGAATTACTGTGAGCCTATGATTCCTTCCACAGATAACTCACACCAGAAGGTTTGCATGGAGGGTAGGTGGGTTTCCCAAGACAACAAAATAACAAATATCTATCAGCCCTTTGGCCCAGTTAGCCACCTGGTTATGATATCACTGGCTTCTGGCTCAGCTGCTGAGCCAGTGAAGCACTTATAGCAGGAGAAGACTAGGTGGCCGGTGGCCATCAACGGAAGGACCAAATCTCCACAGTGGGCTTCCTGTTTCAATATGGAGCCACGTATGTTACCTGCTGGACACCATCTCTATCCTGAGCTCATAATTGCCATCGCAGGTCTAGAATGCGGCACGCAGGTACACACTATATGAAACAGTCTCTGATTAACCCCTCTCGATAACTTGCTGACATGGGAGTCTGGATAATCCTGTACATTTACTTTGCAGATTAGAAAACTCACTCAAAAACACACGGGAGTTGACCCAGAGACACACAACTGGTTAACAACAAAGTCATATTCACAACCAGCGTCTGGACCAAGAGCACGGTGCCCCACAGAACTGTGCCCATCGAGCAGTCAATATCTCCTGGACTCTCAAAAGATCAGAGCTGATACCCCCCCCCCACATCCTTGCAGCCCCAAAAGATTGTATTTCACAGGATGGCACCGGATCTGCAGCTCGCGGAGAGGGACATATCTGATCAGAGAACACAGGGCAGAACAAGGGGGAGGAGGGGAGAATGGAGCACATCCTGGCCCAATACACCTTGAGGATGATGTTCCCAATCAGAGAAGCCAATCCACAGAGAAGACCACATGGGCAGCCCCACGATGAGAAACGTCCCTCAAAGACCCTTAGCCTTAGAGGGGACAACACTGGACACACAGTGTGGGAACTGCGCCCGAACTGATCCTGCCACTTCGATGCATGACACTAAGAGAGTGCAGCGGAAGAGTAAGAAAACGGAGCATCAAAGTCCCCGGGGAATGCCAAAGGTGGACTTTGTGGTCAGGGTTCGGTGCCCCCACAGACTGCACTGGAAAACACTCCTAAAGTTCACCACACAGTCCTTGTACTTTTCTTTCTGGTTAGTGTTGTTTTCTTTTAGTGTCATTGGATTTGGGTTGGGTTTTGTTTTCATTTTTGTTTGTTTTTTTTTCTTTTTGCTGCTTGGTTTAGCTCAGTCTTGTTTTGTGCATGTTATTACCTTTACAGGTCTGTCTAATTAAGAGAGGCTGGATGAACAATCTGGAGGAGTAAACATGTGACCGGCCCTTTCCATTGGGCATGGGAGTGAGCACGGTGGGGGGAAAGGAAGTGGTGTAAAGAAACCCAGAGACAAGGGTACAACAAGTGATGGAAAACGGTAGTGAGGGGGATGTAGGAGGCCTGGTAGGGCATGATCAAAGGTAATGTAACCAAGAGGAATTACTGAAACCCAAAGGAAGACTGAGCATGTCAGTGGGCACAAGAGGAAAATCAAAGAGTATAGAAGAGTGAGCTGGGAAGCAAGGGCCAGTTATAGACGTCTAAATAAAGGCATGTACATATGTACATATATTTACAAAGGGGCATGGGGAAATAGATCTATGTCCATATGTTTATAGATTTAGTATTAAGGTAGCAGATGGACATAGGGCCTCCGCTCAAGGACTCCCTCATTGCAATAACACTGTTCTATTAAATTGGCATTCTAAGATGCTCACCTTCCCTACACAATCACTGACCACAAAGCGGCTGCATAAGCAAATGTGGTGAAGAAAGCCGATGGTGTCCAGCTACCTAAAGATATAGCGTGTGGGGTCTTAAAGGCCTGAGGGTAAAGAAACAGCCATCTGGCTCTGAAGCAACAGATCCCACATGGAGAAAGCATACCAGCCTGTGTGATCACAAAGTTTTAAAGGGATAAGGCAACAGGCATCATGAGAACAAAAAAATCTTATCATGGAGAATGAGAGGGGACTGCCGGGTATAGACCCAAAACCTATTTGCAGTGCACTGGACATCCCCTTACAGAAGGATCTCAGAGTGGAGATTAAAGAATACAGGGTATGAGACAGCAAAGATGAAACACAACTTTCCTCTAGTTCTTAATGCTTTCTCTTGCCCCACTATCATGATCCCAGTTCTACCATACTAATCTGGCCAAACTAGAGAAGGTATTCTAGTACCGATAGGAATTTCAAACACGGGGGATCCAGAGTGGATGGGCCCTTTACCAGTGTTATGAGTGGAGATACTGGGAGGATGGAGGAAGGGCAGGATGGAAAGTGGGAACCGATTACAAGGATCTTCATTGACCTCAAAAGAAAGGTGGGTGAAAATATGACAAAAGAATTAGTACATTTCCAAGGATTGATGAGGGATGGGTGGCGGGCATTGAGGGGGGAAAAATAAGGAGATGAGGCCAGGGGCTTGGGTGGAGAGTGGATATTTTGTGAATAAGGAGGGCAATTAATGTACAGATTGGCTTCAAACAGATGATGTATTTATGGATTGTGGTTAGTGTTGTAGGAGCCACTAATGAAAAGATCATAAAAGAAACAAAAATAATCTTGGCAGAGGGCTCATGCAAGGATGATCTCAGGCTGGATTAGACCAGTCAAAACAGCTACTGGAGTCGCCTCACCCTGTGTCTATTACTGAGTCAGCCATGATGCTTAGGACCCACAGCCCCAGCAGCTGGCCAGAGAGGGAGGTGGATCTCTGAGGCCATTCCACAGGGGGAATGGTCCTCTGTCCTGCAGGGCCCACCCTCCTTTGTAAGCATGCTGCCTGGGGCAAGGCTTTCATGGAGTCCACACCATGGGAGCTCTACTACTCATGGGGGATTGGCAGGAAGCCTCTGCTCATGCGCACACACCACCAACTAGCTGGAGGATCTCCGTGAACAAAGCCTGAGGCAGACAACAAGCCCACTAACTGATGCTGTAAGAGATACAATCAGCATCCAGAAACCTGCAACTGGGAGTAAGAGGCAGCATACCTTGGTCCCAGCCCCTCCCACTCTAATCTACAAGGAGTGACATTGCAAAGCAGAGGGTTTTCATAAAGCACTTCCAGGACTGTGGAATGAGCAGCCTCGTTTGTGGACATGGATACTCTGTGATCCAGACGTACTACCTCCTCCCTTACAGTCAGCTGAGACAAAAACCCTTGCAAGCAGAAAGCCATGCATCTGAACAGTATCCACCAGCCATTTATGTGCAGCACAGCTGCCTCCAAAGAGCCTTCCTGAGTGAGAGAGAAATCATGCAGAAGCCTGGTCTGCACTCAAGAGAGTTTTATGAGCGTTAGGGAGGCGTGGTGGGCAAGTCTGGTCGACCCCAGTGGCTGAATTGAATTTACATGGCCTAGATTGGTCAATCCAGGTACAGGAACCACCCAGGTGACCTCCCCTTCATGGCCAGAAATCTGGACCTCTGAGCATGCACAGGGTGCCTCTCCTAACTGGGCTCTTATCTTGGCCCTATGGGCATGCATAACGGATGCCCCAGTCCCTAGTATAGCTACCTAACATTTGCCCCCCTGAAGAGATATGGACCCAAATCTTTGGGGGTACTGGGCGACGACATCTCTAGCTGCTTCCTGCTGGCAAAAGGGGCGAGGATGGGCTTTGGGTCCATACCCTTCCTACACTGCTGGGAGGGGTTGTCCATTGAGGGCAACTTTATCCAGGATGGATAAGGTTGAGGTGGTCCAGGAGATGGTAGTCGTGGACCTGGCACACTTGGTTCAGAAGCTTTAATCACCCGATAACTTCTGAGAAAAACAAACGGTCTAAAAGGTGAACAGTTTGACTACGACAAGGCTAAGCTTGTGAGGTGGCAGTGGCCTTGAAATTAGGTGAGTGTCACAGGAAACAAAAATAATCTTAGGATTACCAGACATGTGTGTTTGTTCATTGGAAGTACAGGAAGAGGGATAAAAGCATTCACACTTTCCCCTAGGAGGGCACAGGTTTGGGCACTACTAGGTGCAGTCTGATCACTGATTCATTTATGATGCTAAGGTCTTGGACCCGCTGATAAGACCCATCCTTCTTTTTAACCCTATAACGCTTCAATTTTAATTTTGGGAAAAAATTTTCTTTTTGTTGTGGACTTTCATAGTTATAAATATATATATATATATGTATTAATATATACATTTTTAATGTTATGAAAACATCATGCTTCGCGTTATAGAGTTAAATGGAAATAATGGGCTAGTGCAGGACGAGTCAAAAGTGACCAAAATAGAGTAACTGCCTAAGCCATTTTGAATTTTCTTGGGTTCAATTGGAGTAAAGGCTTGTAAATTACCCGGGGTCCAAATTCCCATGGTGCCTCCTACAACGGGTAGAATGTTCAGGGATGTTTCAGGGCTGGGAGATTAATAACCCCTAAGTCCAGGATACCTTAGGGCAGGGGTCCTTAAACTGTTTACCCAGGGGGCCAGTTCACTATCCCTCAGGCCTTTTGAAGGAAAGACTATAGTTTAAAAAAAACAAATATTACGAACAAATTCATGTGCACACTGCACATCTTGATTTGAAGTTCAAAAAAAAATAAATGGGGCACATACACCCGGCAGAAAGGATCAACGTCCTCGGCTGTCTGCATGTGGCCCACAGGTTGCAGTTTGAGGACCCCTGCTCTCGGCATTCACCAAGAGGATGTGGTTTCAACCCAAAAGCTTGGAGACTCTACAATTTGTTTAAAAGTGATGGGGCAGAAGGAGTCCCTGATTGACCCACGCAAGACTAGTTTTCCCATCCCCTGTTACTAAGAGTTCATAGTTATGGTTAAAGGGAACCAGGATATCCCGATCTGATCCCGTTACTTCAAGTGTGGGCTAACATTGCCACTAAGAAGCCTGCAAATATAAAAGACTTACTCCCTCCCGCAAAGAAAGGGCCCTTGTTTCCAAGGTTTCAGGAAACATGGAAGGACCGGAAAAACAAACGGTCCAAGTTCCCAAAACCACATAGGTGGAGGCCATCCCTCCCCATCACCCTCCCCCACCCCTCCCCTCCCTCACCCCTCCCCTCCCCCATCACTCCCCCACCCCTCCCCTCCCCTCCCCTCCCCATCACTCTCCCCTAATCGGCTTTATCCCATTTTGCAGGAGAACTCTGGGAGTGGGAGAGCTGGCTTCAAACCCTTTCTTTCAACCCCCGCCCTATAAGGTTTCTAGGGTCCAGAAATAGAAAACTTCTAACAGGCCCTTATTGAGTCACTCCCTCCCCCACCGGCCCCCCAAACTCACCCCCACCCCTAACAAGCAGCCCCCCACACACACTAGTACTGGTATGACTTCCATACTCATCAGCCCACCTGGAATGCTTGCCAACAACTTCTCCAGGTGCTGTTCACAACGGAGGAGGGTAGCCCTTCCAGACAGAGGCCCAGTAAGCAGTCAGTGAACCTGATGGTCAGCGAGCGGGCACTCCCCACTTGAGAGAAACTCTTTTGGCCACTACACCAACAATGTGGGATCTCAATTCCTAGCAAGGCCCAGAGGACTTTACCAGGTATCAACCATTGCTCTTACATGACCCTCTGCAGAAGAGCTAGGAAACCTATGAATTTATCTAAGGTCAGTGAGAATTTTCAGGTTCCTATAAGAGAATATCCGCCTGCCTTTCTAGAGTGGCTGAGGGAAGCCTACGGGCTTTATACCCCTAACGGCCCGGAGGCACTGAAAACAGGAGGGCAATAAGTATTGCCTTTATTACTCAGTCAGTCTGCCTCAGACATGACAAAGAAGTGGGAAGGGTTTGAAGGGAAAAATCTTAGCGATTTGGTACAAGTGGCTCATTGAGTGTATAACAACAGAGATGACCCTAGCACGACAGAGACAAAGAAGCTAGCTAAAATACTAGGAATTGCCATGAGAGACCCCAGAGACTCAGGAAAAGGAGAGCATGGCCCACTCACGGAGAGACTAACCTGTGGGCACCGCCAAGCCATGGGGAAGGACCAATGTGCCTACTGCAGGAAAGAAGGACACTGGAAAAATCAGTGCCTTGAAAACCCCAGGAGAGGTGCACGACCCTCCACTAGAGTGGATGGGCCTCATCTGCACGTAGAAAGACCCAAGCAAGAGACAATAATGCTTGAAGAAGCTCAATGAAGGGGTCAGGGCTCTGTTTCACTTCGCCGCCAAAAGCCCAGGCTAACTCTCCAAGTAGGAGGCCAGGCAGTAAATTTCTTGGTGGACACAGGGGCCACCTTGTCAGGTTCAGAAAGGAATATGGGCACATTTTCAAGAAGAAAGATGTGAATTACTGTGAGCCTATGATTCCTTCCACAGATAACTCACACCAGAAGGTTTGCATGGAGGGTAGGTGGGTTTCCCAAGACAACAAAATAACAAATATCTATCAGCCCTTTGGCCCAGTTAGCCACCTGGTTATGATATCACTGGCTTCTGGCTCAGCTGCTGAGCCAGTGAAGCACTTATAGCAGGAGAAGACTAGGTGGCCGGTGGCCATCAACGGAAGGACCAAATCTCCACAGTGGGCTTCCTGTTTCAATATGGAGCCACGTATGTTACCTGCTGGACACCATCTCTATCCTGAGCTCATAATTGCCATCGCAGGTCTAGAATGCGGCACGCAGGTACACACTATATGAAACAGTCTCTGATTAACCCCTCTCGATAACTTGCTGACATGGGAGTCTGGATAATCCTGTACATTTACTTTGCAGATTAGAAAACTCACTCAAAAACACACGGGAGTTGACCCAGAGACACACAACTGGTTAACAACAAAGTCATATTCACAACCAGCGTCTGGACCCAGAGCACGGTGCCCCACAGAACTGTGCCCATCGAGCAGTCAATATCTCCTGGACTCTCAAAAGATCTGAGCTGATACCCACCCCCCCACATCCTTGCAGCCCCAAAAGATTGTATTTCACAGGATGGCACCGGATCTGCAGCTCGCGGAGAGGGACATATCTGATCAGAGAACACAGGGCAGAACAAGGGGGAGGAGGGGAGAATGGAGCACATCCTGGCCCAATACACCTTGAGGATGATGTTCCCAATCAGAGAAGCCAATCCACAGAGAAGACCACATGGGCAGCCCCACGATGAGAAACGTCCCTCAAAGACCCATAGCCTTAGAGGGGACAACACTGGACACACAGTGTGGGAACTGCGCCCGAACTGATCCTGCCACTTCGATGCATGACACTAAGAGAGTGCAGCGGAAGAGTAAGAAAACGGAGCATCAAAGTCCCCGGGGAATGCCAAAGGTGGACTTTGTGGTCAGGGTTCGGTGCCCCCACAGACTGGACTGGAAAACACTCCTAAAGTTCACCACACAGTCCTTGTACTTTTCTTTCTGGTTAGTGTTGTTTTCTTTTAGTGTCATTGGATTTGGGTTGGGTTTTGTTTTCATTTTTGTTTGTTTTTTTTTTCTTTTTGCTGCTTGGTTTAGCTCAGTCTTGTTTTGTGCATGTTATTACCTTTACAGGTCTGTCTAATTAAGAGAGGCTGGATGAACAATCTGGAGGAGTAAACATGTGACCGGCCCTTTCCATTGGGCATGGGAGTGAGCACGGTGGGGGGAAAGGAAGTGGTGTAAAGAAACCCAGAGACAAGGGTACAACAAGTGATGGAAAACGGTAGTGAGGGGGATGTAGGAGGCCTGGTAGGGCGTGATCAAAGGTAATGTAACCAAGAGGAATTACTGAAACCCAAAGGAAGACTGAGCATGTCAGTGGGCACAAGAGGAAAATCAAAGAGTATAGAAGAGTGAGCTGGGAAGCAAGGGCCAGTTATAGACGTCTAAATAAAGGCATGTACATATGTACATATATTTACAAAGGGGCATGGGGAAATAGATCTATGTCCATATGTTTATAGATTTAGTATTGAGGTAGCAGATGGACATAGGGCCTCCGCTCAAGGACTCCCTCATTGCAATAACACTGTTCTATTAAATTGGCATTCTAAGATGCTCACCTTCCCTACACAATCACTGACCACAAAGCGGCTGCATAAGCAAATGTGGTGAAGAAAGCCGATGGTGTCCAGCTACCTAAAGATATAGCGTGTGGGGTCTTAAAGGCCTGAGGGTAAAGAAACAGCCATCTGGCTCTGAAGCAACAGATCCCACATGGAGAAAGCATACCAGCCTGTGTGATCACAAAGTTTTAAAGGGATAAGGCAACAGGCATCATGAGAACAAAAAAATCTTATCATGGAGAATGAGAGGGGACTGCCGGGTATAGACCCAAAACCTATTTGCAGTGCACTGGACATCCCCTTACAGAAGGATCTCAGAGTGGAGATTAAAGAATACAGGGTATGAGACAGCAAAGATGAAACACAACTTTCCTCTAGTTCTTAATGCTTTCTCTTGCCCCACTATCATGATCCCAGTTCTACCATACTAATCTGGCCAAACTAGAGAAGGTATTCTAGTACCGATAGGAATTTCAAACACGGGGGATCCAGAGTGGATGGGCCCTTCACCAGTGTTATGAGTGGAGATACTGGGAGGGTGGAGGAAGGGCAGAATGGAAAGTGGGAACCGATTACAAGGATCTTCATTGACCTCAAAAGAAAGGTGGCTGAAAATATGACAAAAGAATTAGTACATTTCCAAGGATTGATGAGGGATGGGTGGCGGGCATTGAGGGGGGAAAAATAAGGAGATGAGGCCAGGGGCTTGGGTGGAGAGTGGATATTTTGTGAATAAGGAGGGCAATTAATGTACAGATGGGCTTCAAACAGATGATGTATTTATGGATTGTGGTTAGTGTTGTAGGAGCCACTAATGAAAAGATCATAAAAGAAACAAAAATAATCTTGGCAGAGGGCTCATGCAAGGATGATCTCAGGCTGGATTAGACCTGTCAAAACAGCTACTGGAGTCGCCTCACCCTGTGTCTATTATTGAGTCAGCCATGATGCTTAGGACCCACAGCCCCAGCAGCTGGCCAGAGAGGGAGGTGGATCTCTGAGGCCATTCCACAGGGGGAATGGTCCTCTGTCCTGCAGGGCCCACCCTCCTTTGTAAGCATGCTGCCTGGGGCAAGGCTTTCATGGAGTCCACACCATGGGAGCTCTACTACTCATGGGGGATTGGCAGGAAGCCTCTGCTCATGCGCACACACCACCAACTAGCTGGAGGATCTCCGTGAACAAAGCCTGAGGCAGACAACAAGCCCACTAACTGATGCTGTAAGAGATACAATCAGCATCCAGAAACCTGCAACTGGGAGTAAGAGGCAGCATACCTTGGTCCCAGCCCCTCCCACTCTAATCTACAAGGAGTGACATTGCAAAGCAGAGGGTTTTCATAAAGCACTTCCAGGACTGTGGAATGAGCAGCCTCGTTTGTGGACATGGATACTCTGTGATCCAGACGTACTACCTCCTCCCTTACAGTCAGCTGAGACAAAAACCCTTGCAAGCAGAAAGCCATGCATCTGAACAGTATCCACCAGCCACTCATGTGCAGCACAGCTGCCTCCAAAGAGCCTTCCTGAGTGAGAGAGAAATCATGCAGAAGCCTGGTCTGCACTCAAGAGAGTTTTATGAGCGTTAGGGAGGCGTGGTGGGCAAGTCTGGCCGACCCCAGTGGCTGAATTGAATTTACATGGCCTAGATTGGTCAATCCAGGTACAGGAACCACCCAGGTGACCTCCCCTTCATGGCCAGAAATCTGGACCTCTGAGCATGCACAGGGTGCCTCTCCTAACTGGGCTCTTATCTTGGCCCTATGGGCATGCATAACGGATGCCCCAGTCCCTAGTATAGCTACCTAACATTTGCCCCCCTGAAGAGATATGGACCCAAATCTTTGGGGGTACTGGGCGACGACATCTCTAGCTGCTTCCTGCTGGCAAAAGGGGCGAGGTGGGGCTTTGGGTCCATACCCTTCCTACACTGCTGGGAGGGGTTGTCCATTGAGGGCAACTTTATCCAGGATGGATAAGGTTGAGGTGGTCCAGGAGATGGTAGTCGTGGACCTGGCACACTTGGTTCAGAAGCTTTAATCACCCGATAACTTCTGAGAAAAACAAACGGTCTAAAAGGTGAACAGTTTGACTACGACAAGGCTAAGCTTGTGAGGTGGCAGTGGCCTTGAAATTAGGTGAGTGTCACAGGAAACAAAAATAATCTAAGGATTACCAGACATGTGTGTTTGTTCATTGGAAGTACAGGAAGAGGGATAAAAGCATTCACACTTTCCCCTAGGAGGGCACAGGTTTGGGCACTACTAGGTGCAGTCGGATCACTGATTCATTTATGATGCTAAGGTCTTGGACCCGCTGATAAGACCCATCCTTCTTTTTAACCCTATAACGCTTCAATTTTAATTTTGGGAAAAAATTTTTTTTTGTTGTGGACTTTCATAGTTATAAATATATATATATATGTATTAATATATACATTTTTAATGTTATGAAAACATCATGCTTCGCGTTATAGAGTTAAATGGAAATAATGGGCTAGTGCAGGACGAGTCAAAAGTGACCAAAATAGAGTAACTGCCTAAGCCATTTTGAATTTTCTTGGGTTCAATTGGAGTAAAGGCTTGTAAATTACCCGGGGTCCAAATTCCCATGGTGCCTCCTACAACGGGTAGAATGTTCAGGGATGTTTCAGGGCTGGGAGATTAATAACCCCTAAGTCCAGGATACCTTAGGGCAGGGGTCCTTAAACTTTTACCCAGGGGGCCAGTTCACTATCCCTCAGGCCTTTTGAAGGAAAGACTATAGTTTAAAAAAACAAATATTACGAACAAATTCATGTGCACACTGCACATCTTGATTTGAAGTTCAAAAAAAAAAAAATGGGGCACATACACCCGGCAGAAAGGATCAACGTCCTCGGCTGTCTGCATGTGGCCCACAGGTTGTAGTTTGAGGACCCCTGCTCTCGGCATTCACCAAGAGAATGTGGTTTCAACCCAAAAGCTTGGAGACTCTACAATTTGTTTAAAAGTGATGGGGCAGAAGGAGTCCCTGATTGTCCCACGCAAGACTAGTTTTCCCACCCCCTGTTACTAAGAGTTCATAGTTATGTTTAAAGGGAACCAGGATATCCCGATCTGATCCCGTTACTTCAAGTGTGGGCTGACATTGCCACTAAGAAGCCTGCAAATATAAAAGACTTACTCCCTCCCGCAAAGAAAGGGCCCTTGTTTCCAAGGTTTCAGGAAACATGGAAGGACCGGAAAAACAAACGGTCCAAGTTCCCAAAACCACATAGGTGGAGGCCATCCCTCCACATCACCCTCCCCCACCCCTCCCCTCCCTCACCCCTCCCCCACCCCTCCCCTCCCCTCCCCTCCCCATCACTCTCCCCTAATCGGCTTTATCCCATTTTGCAGGAGAACTCTGGGAGTGGGAGAGCTGGCTTCAAACCCTTTCTTTCAACCCCCGCCCTATAAGGTTTCTAGGGTCCAGAAATAGAAAACTTCTAACAGGCCCTTATTGAGTCACTCCCTCCCCCACCGGCCCCCCAAACTCACCCCCACCCCTAACAAGCAGCCCCCCACACACACTAGTACTGGTATGACTTCCATACTCATCAGCCCACCTGGAATGCTTGCCAACAACTTCTCCAGGTGCTGTTCACAACGGAGGAGGGTAGCCCTTCCAGACAGAGGCCCAGTAAGCAGTCAGTGAACCTGATGGTCAGCGAGCGGGCACTCCCCACTTGGGAGAAACTCTTTTGGCCACTACACCAACAATGTGGGATCTCAATTCCTAGCAAGGCCCAGAGGACTTTACCAGGTATCAACCATTGCTCTTACATGACCCTCTGCAGAAGAGCTAGGAAACCTATGAATTTATCTAAGGTCAGTGAGAATTTTCAGGTTCCTATAAGAGAATATCCGCCTGCCTTTCTAGAGTGGCTGAGGGAAGCCTACGGGCTTTATACCCCTAACGGCCCGGAGGCACTGAAAACAGGAGGGCAATAAGTATTGCCTTTATTACTCAGTCAGTCTGCCTCAGACATGACAAAGAAGTGGGAAGGGTTTGAAGGGAAAAATCTTAGCGATTTGGTACAAGTGGCTCATTGAGTGTATAACAACAGAGATGACCCTAGCACGACAGAGACAAAGAAGCTAGCTAAAATACTAGGAATTGCCATGAGAGACCCCAGAGACTCAGGAAAAGGAGAGCATGGCCCACTCACGGAGAGACTAACCTGTGGGCACCGCCAAGCCATGGGGAAGGACCAATGTGCCTACTGCAGGAAAGAAGGACACTGGAAAAATCAGTGCCTTGAAAACCCCAGGAGAGGTGCACGACCCTCCACTAGAGTGGATGGGCCTCATCTGCACGTAGAAAGACCCAAGCAAGAGACAATAATGCTTGAAGAAGCTCAATGAAGGGGTCAGGGCTCTGTTTCACTTCGCCGCCAAAAGCCCAGGCTAACTCTCCAAGTAGGAGGCCAGGCAGTAAATTTCTTGGTGGACACAGGGGCCACCTTGTCAGGTTCAGAAAGGAATATGGGCACATTTTCAAGAAGAAAGATGTGAATTACTGTGAGCCTATGATTCCTTCCACAGATAACTCACACCAGAAGGTTTGCATGGAGGGTAGGTGGGTTTCCCAAGACAACAAAATAACAAATATCTATCAGCCCTTTGGCCCAGTTAGCCACCTGGTTATGATATCACTGGCTTCTGGCTCAGCTGCTGAGCCAGTGAAGCACTTATAGCAGGAGAAGACTAGGTGGCCGGTGGCCATCAACGGAAGGACCAAATCTCCACAGTGGGCTTCCTGTTTCAATATGGAGCCACGTATGTTACCTGCTGGACACCATCTCTATCCTGAGCTCATAATTGCCATCGCAGGTCTAGAATGCGGCGCGCAGGTACACACTATATGAAACAGTCTCTGATTAACCCCTCTCGATAACTTGCTGACATGGGAGTCTGGATAATCCTGTACATTTACTTTGCAGATTAGAAAACTCACTCAAAAACACACGGGAGTTGACCCAGAGACACACAACTGGTTAACAACAAAGTCATATTCACAACCAGCGTCTGGACCCAGAGCACGGTGCCCCACAGAACTGTGCCCATCGAGCAGTCAATATCTCCTGGACTCTCAAAAGATCTGAGCTGATACCCACCCCCCCACATCCTTGCAGCCCCAAAAGATTGTATTTCACAGGATGGCACCGGATCTGCAGCTCGCGGAGAGGGACATATCTGATCAGTGAACACAGGGCAGAACAAGGGGGAGGAGGGGAGAATGGGGCACACCCTGGCCCAATACACCTTGAGGATGATGTTCCCAATCAGAGAAGCCAATCCACAGAGAAGACCACATGGGCAGCCCCACGATGAGAAACATCCCTCAAAGACCCATAGCCTTAGAGGGGACAACACTGGACACACAGTGTGGGAACTGCGCCCGAACTGATCCTGCCACTTCGATGCATGACACTAAGAGAGTGCAGCGGAAGAGTAAGAAAACGGAGCATCAAAGTCCCCGGGGAATGCCAAAGGTGGACTTTGTGGTCAGGGTTCGGTGCCCCCACAGACTGGACTGGAAAACACTCCTAAAGTTCACCACACAGTCCTTGTACTTTTCTTTCTGGTTAGTGTTGTTTTCTTTTAGTGTCATTGGATTTGGGTTGGGTTTTGTTTTCATTTTTGTTTTTTTTTTTTTCTTTTTGCTGCTTGGTTTAGCTCAGTCTTGTTTTGTGCATGTTATTACCTTTACAGGTCTGTCTAATTAAGAGAGGCTGGATGAACAATCTGGAGGAGTAAACATGTGACCGGCCCTTTCCATTGGGCATGGGAGTGAGCACGGTGGGGGGAAAGGAAGTGGTGTAAAGAAACCCAGAGACAAGGGTACAACAAGTGATGGAAAACGATAGTGAGGGGGATGTAGGAGGCCTGGTAGGGCGTGATCAAAGGTAATGTAACCAAGAGGAATTACTGAAACCCAAAGGAAGACTGAGCATGTCAGTGGGCACAAGAGGAAAATCAAAGAGTATAGAAGAGTGAGCTGGGAAGCAAGGGCCAGTTATAGACGTCTAAATAAAGGCATGTACATATGTACATATATTTACAAAGGGGCATGGGGAAATAGATCTATGTCCATATGTTTATAGATTTAGTATTAAAGTAGCAGATGGACATAGGGCCTCCGCTCAAGGACTCCCTCATTGCAATAACACTGTTCTATTAAATTGGCATTCTAAGATGCTCACCTTCCCTACACAATCACTGACCACAAAGCGGCTGCATAAGCAAATGTGGTGAAGAAAGCCGATGGTGTCCAGCTACCTAAAGATATAGCGTGTGGGGTCTTAAAGGCCTGAGGGTAAAGAAACAGCCATCTGGCTCTGAAGCAACAGAGCCCACATGGAGAAAGCATACCAGCCTGTGTGATCACAAAGTTTTAAAGGGATAAGGCAACAGGTATCATGAGAACAAAAAAATCTTATCATGGAGAATGAGAGGGGACTGCCGGGTATAGACCCAAAACCTATTTGCAGTGCACTGGACATCCCCTTACAGAAGGATCTCAGAGTGGAGATTAAAGAATACAGGGTATGAGACAGCAAAGATGAAACACAACTTTCCTCTAGTTCTTAATGCTTTCTCTTGCCCCACTATCATGATCCCAGTTCTACCATACTAATCTGGCCAAACTAGAGAAGGTATTCTAGTACCGATAGGAATTTCAAACACGGGGAATCCAGAGTGGATGGGCCCTTTACCAGTGTTATGAGTGGAGATACTGGGAGGGTGGAGGAAGGGCAGGATGGAAAGTGGGAACCGATTACAAGGATCTTCATTGACCTCAAAAGAAAGGTGGGTGAAAATATGACAAAAGAATTAGTACATTTCCAAGGATTGATGAGGGATGGGTGGCGGGCATTGAGGGGGAAAAAATGAGGAGCTGAGGCCAGGGGCTTGGGTGGAGAGTGGATATTTTGTGAATAAGGAGGGCAATTAATGTACAGATGGGCTTCAAACAGATGATGTATTTATGGATGTTGGTTAGTGTTGTAGGAGCCACTAATGAAAAGATCATAAAAGAAACAAAAATAATCTTGGCAGGGGCTCATGCAAGGATGATCTCAGGCTGGATTAGACCAGTCAAAACAGCTACTGGAGTCGCCTCACCCTGTGTCTATTACTGAGTCAGCCATGATGCTTAGGACCCACAGCCCCAGCAGCTGGCCAGAGAGGGAGGTGGATCTCTGAGGCCATTCCACAGGGGGAATGGTCCTCTGTCCTGCAGGGCCCACCCTCCTTTGTAAGCATGCTGCCTGGGGCAAGGCTTTCATGGAGTCCACACCATGGGAGCTCTACTACTCATGGGGGATTGGCAGGAAGCCTCTGCTCATGCGCACACACCACCAACTAGCTGGAGGATCTCCGTGAACAAAGCCTGAGGCAGACAACAAGCCCACTAACTGATGCTGTAAGAGATACAATCAGCATCCAGAAACCTGCAACTGGGAGTAAGAGGCAGCATACCTTGGTCCCAGCCCCTCCCACTCTAATCTACAAGGAGTGACATTGCAAAGCAGAGGGTTTTCATAAAGCACTTCCAGGACTGTGGAATGAGCAGCCTCGTTTGTGGACATGGATACTCTGTGATCCAGACGTACTACCTCCTCCCTTACAGTCAGCTGAGACAAAAACCCTTGCAAGCAGAAAGCCATGCATCTGAACAGTATCCACCAGCCACTCATGTGCAGCACAGCTGCCTCCAAAGAGCCTTCCTGAGTGAGAGAGAAATCATGCAGAAGCCTGGTCTGCACTCAAGAGAGTTTTATGAGCGTTAGGGAGGCGTGGTGGGCAAGTCTGGCCGACCCCAGTGGCTGAATTGAATTTACATGGCCTAGATTGGTCAATCCAGGTACAGGAACCACCCAGGTGACCTCCCCTTCATGGCCAGAAATCTGGACCTCTGAGCATGCACAGGGTGCCTCTCCTAACTGGGCTCTTATCTTGGCCCTATGGGCATGCATAACGGATGCCCCAGTCCCTAGTATAGCTACCTAACATTTGCCCCCCTGAAGAGATATGGACCCAAATCTTTGGGGGTACTGGGCGACGACATCTCTAGCTGCTTCCTGCTGGCAAAAGGGGCGACGTGGGGCTTTGGGTCCATACCCTTCCTACACTGCTGGGAGGGGTTGTCCATTGAGGGCAACTTTATCCAGGATGGATAAGGTTGAGGTGGTCCAGGAGATGGTAGTCGTGGACCTGGCACACTTGGTTCAGAAGCTTTAATCACCCGATAACTTCTGAGAAAAACAAACGGTCTAAAAGGTGAACAGTTTGACTACGACAAGGCTAAGCTTGTGAGGTGGCAGTGGCCTTGAAATTAGGTGAGTGTCACAGGAAACAAAAATAATCTTAGGATTACCAGACATGTGTGTTTGTTCATTGGAAGTACAGGAAGAGGGATAAAAGCATTCACACTTTCCCCTAGGAGGGCACAGGTTTGGGCACTACTAGGTGCAGTCAGATCACTGATTCATTTATGATGCTAAGGTCTTGGACCCGCTGATAAGACCCATCCTTCTTTTTAACCCTATAACGCTTCAATTTTAATTTTGGGAAAAAATTTTCTTTTTGTTGTGGACTTTCATAGTTATAAATATATATATATATATGTATTAATATATACATTTTTAATGTTATGAAAACATCATGCTTCGCGTTATAGAGTTAAATGGAAATAATGGGCTAGTGCAGGACGAGTCAAAAGTGACCAAAATAGAGTAACTGCCTAAGCCATTTTGAATTTTCGTGGGTTCAATTGGAGTAAAGGCTTGTAAATTACCCGGGGTCCAAATTCCCATGGTGCCTCCTACAACGGGTAGAATGTTCAGGGATGTTTCAGGGCTGGGAGATTAATAACCCCTAAGTCCAGGATACCTTAGGGGAGGGGTCCTTAAACTGTTTACCCAGGGGGCCAGTTCATTATCCCTCAGGCCTTTTGAAGGAAAGACTATAGTTTAAAAAAACAAATATTACGAACAAATTCATGTGCACACTGCACATCTTGATTTGAAGTTCAAAAAAAAAAATAAATGGGGCACATACACCCGGCAGAAAGGATCAACGTCCTCGGCTGTCTGCATGAGGCCCACAGGTTGTAGTTTGAGGACCCCTGCTCTCGGCATTCACCAAGAGGATGTGGTTTCAACCCAAAAGCTTGGAGACTCTACAATTTGTTTAAAAGTGATGGGGCAGAAGGAGTCCCTGATTGTCCCACGCAAGACTAGTTTTCCCACCCCCTATTACTAAGAGTTCATAGTTATGTTTGAAGGGAACCAGGATATCCCGATCTGATCCCGTTACTTCAAGTGTGGGCTGACATTGCCACTAAGAAGCCTGCAAATATAAAAGACTTACTCCCTCCCGCAAAGAAAGGGCCCTTGTTTCCAAGGTTTCAGGAAACATGGAAGGACCGGAAAAACAAACGGTCCAAGTTCCCAAAACCACATAGGTGGAGGCCATCCCTCCACATCACCCTCCCCCACCCCTCCCCTCCCTCACCCCTCCCCCACCCCTCCCCTCCCCTCCCCTCCCCATCACTCTCCCCTAATCGGCTTTATCCCATTTTGCAGGAGAACTCTGGGAGTGGGAGAGCTGGCTTCAAACCCTTTCTTTCAACCCCCGCCCTATAAGGTTTCTAGGGTCCAGAAATAGAAAACTTCTAACAGGCCCTTATTGAGTCACTCCCTCCCCCACCGGCCCCCCAAACTCACCCCCACCCCTAACAAGCAGCCCCCCACACACACTAGTACTGGTATGACTTCCATACTCATCAGCCCACCTGGAATGCTTGCCAACAACTTCTCCAGGTGCTGTTCACAACGGAGGAGGGTAGCCCTTCCAGACAGAGGCCCAGTAAGCAGTCAGTGAACCTGATGGTCAGCGAGCGGGCACTCCCCACTTGGGAGAAACTCTTTTGGCCACTACACCAACAATGTGGGATCTCAATTCCTAGCAAGGCCCAGAGGACTTTACCAGGTATCAACCATTGCTCTTACATGACCCTCTGCAGAAGAGCTAGGAAACCTATGAATTTATCTAAGGTCAGTGAGAATTTTCAGGTTCCTATAAGAGAATATCCGCCTGCCTTTCTAGAGTGGCTGAGGGAAGCCTACGGGCTTTATACCCCTAACGGCCCGGAGGCACTGAAAACAGGAGGGCAATAAGTATTGCCTTTATTACTCAGTCAGTCTGCCTCAGACATGACAAAGAAGTGGGAAGGGTTTGAAGGGAAAAATCTTAGCGATTTGGTACAAGTGGCTCATTGAGTGTATAACAACAGAGATGACCCTAGCACGACAGAGACAAAGAAGCTAGCTAAAATACTAGGAATTGCCATGAGAGACCCCAGAGACTCAGGAAAAGGAGAGCATGGCCCACTCACGGAGAGACTAACCTGTGGGCACCGCCAAGCCATGGGGAAGGACCAATGTGCCTACTGCAGGAAAGAAGGACACTGGAAAAATCAGTGCCTTGAAAACCCCAGGAGAGGTGCACGACCCTCCACTAGAGTGGATGGGCCTCATCTGCACGTAGAAAGACCCAAGCAAGAGACAATAATGCTTGAAGAAGCTCAATGAAGGGGTCAGGGCTCTGTTTCACTTCGCCGCCAAAAGCCCAGGCTAACTCTCCAAGTAGGAGGCCAGGCAGTAAATTTCTTGGTGGACACAGGGGCCACCTTGTCAGGTTCAGAAAGGAATATGGGCACATTTTCAAGAAGAAAGATGTGAATTACTGTGAGCCTATGATTCCTTCCACAGATAACTCACACCAGAAGGTTTGCATGGAGGGTAGGTGGGTTTCCCAAGACAACAAAATAACAAATATCTATCAGCCCTTTGGCCCAGTTAGCCACCTGGTTATGATATCACTGGCTTCTGGCTCAGCTGCTGAGCCAGTGAAGCACTTATAGCAGGAGAAGACTAGGTGGCCGGTGGCCATCAACGGAAGGACCAAATCTCCACAGTGGGCTTCCTGTTTCAATATGGAGCCACGTATGTTACCTGCTGGACACCATCTCTATCCTGAGCTCATAATTGCCATCGCAGGTCTAGAATGCGGCGCGCAGGTACACACTATATGAAACAGTCTCTGATTAACCCCTCTCGATAACTTGCTGACATGGGAGTCTGGATAATCCTGTACATTTACTTTGCAGATTAGAAAACTCACTCAAAAACACACGGGAGTTGACCCAGAGACACACAACTGGTTAACAACAAAGTCATATTCACAACCAGCGTCTGGACCAAGAGCACGGTGCCCCACAGAACTGTGCCCATCGAGAAGTCAATATCTCCTGGACTCTCAAAAGATCTGAGCTGATACCCACCCCCCCACATCCTTGCAGCCCCAAAAGATTGTATTTCACAGGATGGCACCGGATCTGCAGCTCGCGGAGAGGGACATATCTGATCAGTGAACACAGGGCAGAACAAGGGGGAGGAGGGGAGAATGGGGCACACCCTGGCCCAATACACCTTGAGGATGATGTTCCCAATCAGAGAAGCCAATCCACAGAGAAGACCACATGGGCAGCCCCACGATGAGAAACGTCCCTCAAAGACCCATAGCCTTAGAGGGGACAACACTGGACACACAGTGTGGGAACTGCGCCCGAACTGATCCTGCCACTTCGATGCATGACACTAAGAGAGTGCAGCGGAAGAGTAAGAAAACGGAGCATCAAAGTCCCCGGGGAATGCCAAAGGTGGACTTTGTGGTCAGGGTTCGGTGCCCCCACAGACTGGACTGGAAAACACTCCTAAAGTTCACCACACAGTCCTTGTACTTTTCTTTCTGGTTAGTGTTGTTTTCTTTTAGTGTCATTGGATTTGGGTTGGGTTTTGTTTTCATTTTTGTTTGTTTTTTTTTTTTCTTTTTGCTGCTTGGTTTAGCTCAGTCTTGTTTTGTGCATGTTATTACCTTTACAGGTCTGTCTAATTAAGAGAGGCTGGATGAACAATCTGGAGGAGTAAACATGTGACCGGCCCTTTCCATTGGGCATGGGAGTGAGCACGGTGGGGGGAAAGGAAGTGGTGTAAAGAAACCCAGAGACAAGGGTACAACAAGTGATGGAAAACGATAGTGAGGGGGATGTAGGAGGCCTGGTAGGGCGTGATCAAAGGTAATGTAACCAAGAGGAATTACTGAAACCCAAAGGAAGACTGAGCATGTCAGTGGGCACAAGAGGAAAATCAAAGAGTATAGAAGAGTGAGCTGGGAAGCAAGGGCCAGTTATAGACGTCTAAATAAAGGCATGTACATATGTACATATATTTACAAAGGGGCATGGGGAAATAGATCTATGTCCATATGTTTATAGATTTAGTATTAAGGTAGCAGATGGACATAGGGCCTCCGCTCAAGGACTCCCTCATTGCAATAACACTGTTCTATTAAATTGGCATTCTAAGATGCTCACCTTCCCTACACAATCACTGACCACAAAGCGGCTGCATAAGCAAATGTGGTGAAGAAAGCCGATGGTGTCCAGCTACCTAAAGATATAGCGTGTGGGGTCTTAAAGGCCTGAGGGTAAAGAAACAGCCATCTGGCTCTGAAGCAACAGAGCCCACATGGAGAAAGCATACCAGCCTGTGTGATCACAAAGTTTTAAAGGGATAAGGCAACAGGTATCATGAGAACAAAAAAATCTTATCATGGAGAATGAGAGGGGACTGCCGGGTATAGACCCAAAACCTATTTGCAGTGCACTGGACATCCCCTTACAGAAGGATCTCAGAGTGGAGATTAAAGAATACAGGGTATGAGACAGCAAAGATGAAACACAACTTTCCTCTAGTTCTTAATGCTTTCTCTTGCCCCACTATCATGATCCCAGTTCTACCATACTAATCTGGCCAAACTAGAGAAGGTATTCTAGTACCGATAGGAATTTCAAACACGGGGAATCCAGAGTGGATGGGCCCTTTACCAGTGTTATGAGTGGAGATACTGGGAGGGTGGAGGAAGGGCAGGATGGAAAGTGGGAACCGATTACAAGGATCTTCATTGACCTCAAAAGAAAGGTGGGTGAAAATATGACAAAAGAATTAGTACATTTCCAAGGATTGATGAGGGATGGGTGGCGGGCATTGAGGGGGGAAAAATGAGGAGCTGAGGCCAGGGGCTTGGGTGGAGAGTGGATATTTTGTGAATAAGGAGGGCAATTAATGTACAGATGGGCTTCAAACAGATGATGTATTTATGGATGGTGGTTAGTGTTGTAGGAGCCACTAATGAAAAGATCATAAAAGAAACAAAAATAATCTTGGCATGGGCTCATGCAAGGATGATCTCAGGCTGGATTAGACCAGTCAAAACAGCTACTGGAGTCGCCTCACCCTGTGTCTATTATTGAGTCAGCCATGATGCTTAGGACCCACAGCCCCAGCAGCTGGCCAGAGAGGGAGGTGGATCTCTGAGGCCATTCCACAGGGGGAATGGTCCTCTGTCCTGCAGGGCCCACCCTCCTTTGTAAGCATGCTGCCTGGGGCAAGGCTTTCATGGAGTCCACACCATGGGAGCTCTACTACTCATGGGGGATTGGCAGGAAGTCTCTGCTCATGCGCACACACCACCAACTAGCTGAAGGATCTCCGTGAACAAAGCCTGAGGCAGACAACAAGCCCACTAACTGATGCTGTAAGAGATACAATCAGCATCCAGAAACCTGCAACTGGGAGTAAGAGGCAGCATACCTTGGTCCCAGCCCCTCCCACTCTAATCTACAAAGAGTGACATTGCAAAGCAGAGGGTTTTCATAAAGCACTTCCAGGACTGTGGAATGAGCAGCCTCGTTTGTGGACATGGATACTCTGTGATCCAGACGTACTACCTCCTCCCTTACAGTCAGCTGAGACAAAAACCCTTGCAAGCAGAAAGCCATGCATCTGAACAGTATCCACCAGCCACTCATGTGCAGCACAGCTGCCTCCAAAGAGCCTTCCTGAGTGAGAGAGAAATCATGCAGAAGCCTGGTCTGCACTCAAGAGAGTTTTATGAGCGTAGGGAGGCGTGGTGGGCAAGTCTGGCCGACCCCAGTGGCTGAATTGAATTTACATGGCCTAGATTGGTCAATCCAGGTACAGGAACCACCCAGGTGACCTCCCCTTCATGGCCAGAAATCTGGACCTCTGAGCATGCACAGGGTGCCTCTCCTAACTGGGCTCTTATCTTGGCCCTATGGGCATGCATAACGGATGCCCCAGTCCCTAGCATAGCTACCTAACATTTGCCCCCCTGAAGAGATATGGACCCAAATCTTTGGGGGTACTGGGCGACGACATCTCTAGCTGCTTCCTGCTGGCAAAAGGGGCGAGGATGGGCTTTGGGTCCATACCCTTCCTACACTGCTGGGAGGGGTTGTCCATTGAGGGCAACTTTATCCAGGATGGATAAGGTTGAGGTGGTCCAGGAGATGGTAGTCGTGGACCTGGCACACTTGGTTCAGAAGCTTTAATCACCCGATAACTTCTGAGAAAAACAAACGGTCTAAAAGGTGAACAGTTTGACTACGACAAGGCTAAGCTTGTGAGGTGGCAGTGGCCTTGAAATTAGGTGAGTGTCACAGGAAACAAAAATAATCTTAGGATTACCAGACATGTGTGTTTGTTCATTGGAAGTACAGGAAGAGGGATAAAAGCATTCACACTTTCCCCTAGGAGGGCACAGGTTTGGGCACTACTAGGTGCAGTCGGATCACTGATTCATTTATGATGCTAAGGTCTTGGACCCGCTGATAAGACCCATCCTTCTTTTTAACCCTATAACGCTTCAATTTTAATTTTGGGAAAAAATTTTCTTTTTGTTGTGGTCTTTCATAGTTATAAATATATATATATGTATTAATATATACATTTTTTAATGTTATGAAAACATCATGCTTCGCGTTATAGAGTTAAATGGAAATAGTGGGCTAGTGCAGGACGAGTCAAATGTGACCAAAATAGAGTACCTGCCTAAGCCATTTTGAATTTTCTTGGGTTCAATTGGAGTAAAGACTTGTAAATTACCCGGGGTCCAAATTCCCATGGTGCCTCCTACAACGGGTAGAATTTTCAGGGATGTTTCAGGGCTGGGAGATTAATAACCCCTAAGTCCAGGATACCTTAGGACAGGGGTCCTTAAACTGTTTACCCAGGGGGCCAGTTCACTATCCCTCAGGCCTTTTGAAGGAAAGACTATAGTTTCAAAAATCAAATATTACGAACAAATTCATGTGCACACTGCACATCTTGATTTGAAGTTCAAAAAAAAAAATAAATGGGGCACATACACCCGACAGAAAGGATCAGCGTCCTCGGCTGTCTGCATGTGGCCCACAGGTTGTAGTTTGAGGACCCCTGCTCTCGGCATTCACCAAGAGGATGTGGTTTCAACCCAAAAGCTTGGAGACTCTACAATTTGTTTAAAAGTGATGGGGCAGAAGGAGTCCCTGATTGACCCACGCAAGACTAGTTTTCCCATCCCCTATTACTAAGAGTTCATAGTTATGGTTAAAGGGAACCAGGATATCCCGATCTGATCCCGTTACTTCAAGTGTGGGCTGACATTGCCACTAAGAAGCCTGCAAATATAAAAGACTTACTCCCTCCCGCAAAGAAAGGGCCCTTGTTTCCAAGGTTTCAGGAAACATGGAAGGACCGGAAAAACAAATGGTCCAAGTTCCCAAAACCACATAGGTGGAGGCCATCCCTCCCCATCACCCTCCCCCACCCCTCCCCTCCATCACCCCTCCCCTCCCCCATCCCTCCCCCACCCCTCCCCTCCCCTCCCCTCCCCATCACTCTCCCCTAATCGGCTTTATCCCATTTTGCAGGAGAACTCTGGGAGTGGGAGAGCTGGCTTCAAACCCTTTCTTTCAACCCCCGCCCTATAAGGTTTCTAGGGTCCAGAAATAGAAAACTTCTAACAGGCCCTTATTGAGTCACTCCCTCCCCCACCGGCCCCCCAATCTCACCCCCACCCTTAACAAGCAGCCCCCCCACACACTAGTACTGGTATGACTTCCATACTCATCAGCCCACCTGGAATGCTTGCCAACAACTTCTCCAGGTGCTGTTCACAACGGAGGAGGGCAGCCCTTCCAGACAGAGGCCCAGTAAGCAGTCAGTGAACCTGATGGTCAGCGAGCGGGCACTCCCCACTTGAGAGAAACTCTTTTGGCCACTACACCAACAATGTGGGATCTCAATTCCTAGCAAGGCCCAGAGGGCTTTACCAGGTATCACCCATTGCTCTTACATGACCCTCTGCGGAAGAGCTAGGAAACCTATAAATTTATCTAAGGTCAGTGAGAATTTTCAGGCTAAGAGAATGTCCGCCTGCCTTTCTAGAGTGGTTGATGGAAACCTACAGGCTTTATACCCCTAACAGCCCGGAGGCCCCGAGAACAGGAGGGCAATAAATATTGCCTTTATGACTCAGTCAGTCTGCCTCAGACCTGAAAAAGAAGTGGGAAGGGTTCAAGGGAAAAATCTTAGTGATTTGATACAAGTGGTTCATTGAGTATATAACAACCGAGATGACCCTAGCACGACAGAGACAAAGAAACTAGCTAAAATACTAGGAATTGCCATGAGAGACCCCAGAGACTCAGGAAAAGGAGAGCATGGCCCACTCACGGAGAGACTAACCTGTGGGCACTGCCAAGCCATGGGGAAGGATCAATGTGCCTACTGCAGGAAAGAAGGACACTGGAAAAATCAGTGCCTTGAAAACCCCAGGAGAGGTCCACGACCCTCCACAAGAGTGGACGGGCCTCATCTGCAACGAGAAAGACCCAAGCAAGAGACAATAAGGCTTGAAGAGCTGCATGAAGGGGTCAGGGCTCTGTTTCACTTCGCCGCCAAAACCCAGGCTAACACTCCATATAGGCCAGGCAGTAAATTTCTTGGTGGACACAGGGGCCACCTTCTCAGGTTCAGAAAGGAATACGGGCACATTTACAAAAAGAAAGATGTGTATTACTGTGAGCCTATGATTCCTTCCACAGATAACTCACACCAGAATGTTTGCATGGAGGTTAGGTGGGCTTCCCAAGACAACAAGATAACAAATATCTATCTGCCCTTTCTCCCAGTTAGCCACCTGGTTATGATGGCACTGGCTCCTGGCTCAGCTGCTGAGTCAGTGAAGCAGTTATAGCAGGAGAAGACTAGGTGGCCGGTGGCCATCAACGGAAGGACCAAATCTCCACAGTGGGCTTCCTGTTTCAATATGGAGCCACGTCTGTCACCTACTGGACACCATCACTATTCTGAGCTCATAATTGCCACCCCAGGTCTCAAATGCAGCGCGCAGATACACACTATATGAAACAGTCTCTGATTAACCCCTCTCAATAACTTGCTGACATGGGCTTCTGGATAATCCAGTACATTTACTTTCCAGATGAGAAAACTCCCTCAAAAACACACAGGAGTTGACCCAGAGACAAAAACTGGTTAACAACAAAGTCATATTCACAACCAGCGTCTGGACCAAGAGCACGGTGCCCCACAGAACTGTGCCCATCGAGAAGTCAATATCTCCTGGACTCTCAAAAGATCTGAGCTGATGCCCCCCCTCCCACCTCCTTGCAGCCCCCAAAGATTGTATTTCACAGGATGGCACCGGAGCTGCAGCTCGCGGAGAGGGACATATCTGATCAGAGAACACAGAGCAGAACAAGGGGGAGGAGGGGAGAATGGAGCACATCCTGGCCCACTATACCTTGAGGATGATGTTCCCAATCAGAGAAGCCAGTCCACAGAAAAGACCACATGGGCAGCCCCACGATGAGAAACGTCCCTCAAAGTCCCATTGCCCTAGAGGGGACAACACTGGAGACACAGTGTGGGAACTGCGCCCGAACTGATCTTGCTATATCGAGGCATGACACTAAGGGAGTGCAGCGGAAGAGAAAGAAAACGGAGCATCAAAGTCCCCGGGGAATACCAAAGGTGGACTTTGTGGTCAGGGCTCGGTGCCCCAACAGACTGGACTGGAAAACACTCCTAAAGTTCACCACACAGTCCTTGTACTAACTATGAGCTTTTCTTTCTTGGTTAGTTTTGTTTTCTTTTAGTGTCATTGGATTTTTGTTGTCTTGGTTTTTTTGGGTTGCTTGTCTTGGTTTTGTGCATGTTATTACCTTTTCTGGTCTGTCTAAATTAGATAGGCTGGATGTCCAATCTGGAGGACAAAACCCAGGACCAACACTTCTGGGGTGTGGGGCATGGGAAAGAGGGAGGTGGGCGTAAAGGAAGCGGTGTTAAGAAACCCAGAAACAAGAGAACAGGAAGTCATGCATATCCGTGGTGAGGTAGATGTAGGAGGCCTGGTAGGGTGGGATCAAGGGTAATGGAACCAAGAAGAATTACTGAAACCCAAAGGAAGACTGAGCATGGCAGTGGGCACAAGAGGAAAATGAAAGGGAAATAGAAGAGCAAGCGAGGAAGCAAGGGCCTGTTATAGAGGTCTTTTAAAAAGTATGTCCATATGTAAATATATTCATATATGAGCATGGGGAAATAGACCTACGTCCATATATTTATAGGTTTCGTATTAAGGTAGCAGATGGACTCTGGGCCTCCACTCAAATACTCCCTCATTGCAAGAATACTTTGTTCTATTAAACTGGCATTCTATGGTGCTCACCTTCCCCACAGGTACACTGAAGACAAAGCTGATGGTGCCCAGCTGTCAAAAGATATAGCGTCTGAGGTCTTAAAAGCTTGAATGTAAACAAGCGGCCACCTAGCTCAGAAGCAACAAAGCCCACATGGAATAATCACACCAGCCTATGAGATCACGAGGTTTCGAAGGGATCAGGTGTCAGGCATCATCAGAACAAAAACATCTTATTGGGAATGAGAAGAGTGCTTGGTAGAGACCCAAAGCCCATTTCCAGACCACTGGACAATACCTTACAGAAGGGTCTCAGAGAGGAGATGAGCCAAGACTAGGTACGAGATAGCAATGATGAAACACAACTTTCCTCCAGTTGCTAAATGCTTTCTCTCCCCCCATTATCATGACCCCAATTCTACCTTACAAATCTGGCTAGACCAGATAATGTACACTGGTACAGATAGCAACTGGAAACACAGGGAATCCAGGGTGGATGAGTCCTTTAGGACCAGTATTATGAGTGAAGACACTGAGAGGGTAAGCGGGAGGGCAGTTTGGAAACGGGGAACTGATTACAAGGATGTACATTTTACTTCAACAGAAAAGTGGGTGAAGGGGGATATCAGACAGTGCAAGATATGACAAAAATTAGTAAATTACCAAGGATTGATGAGCGAGGGGTAGCGCACATGGGGGGTGGGGATGGGAATGAGGAGCTGAGGCCATGGGCTTGGGTGGAGAGTGGATATTTTGAGAATGAGGGAAATGAATGTACAAATGTGCTTTACACAACTGATGTATGCATAGAATGTGTTTAGTGTTGTATGAGCCCCTAATAAAACGTTAAAAAAAAAAAAGATCTGGGCAGAGGACTCATTCAAGGATCATCTCAGGCTGGATTAGACCCTTCTAAGTAGAAAGTCCTGCATCTGAACAGTATCCACCAGCCATTCATGTCCAGTTCTGCTGCCTCCAAAGAGCCTTCCTGGGTTTGTCAGATCTCTCTGGGGACAGACAGACCTTGGTCCTCTGCTCTGCGTGAGAAAGAATGCATGTAGAAGCCTGATTGTCATCCAAGCGGGTTTTATGAGCATTAGGGAGGCATGGTGGGCAACCCTGGTCAACCCCAGCAGCTGAATTTAATTTACTTGGCCTTGGTGGGTCAATCAAGTTGCAGCACTCACCCAGGTGTACCTCCTCTTCCTGGCCGGAAACCTGAACCTCTGAGCACGCACAGTGTGCCACTCCTTCTTGGGCTGCTACCTTGGCCCTCTGGGCATGCATAATGGACACCCCAGTCCCTAGGATAGCTACCTAACATTTGCCCCCTGAAGAGGTATGGACCCAAATCTTTGGGGTACTGGGCGACGACATCTCTAAGTACTTCCTGCTGCAAAAGGGGCAAATGGGGCTCAGAAGGGATTGTCCACTCAGGTCCCAGGATGGATAAAGTTGAGGTTGTTCAGGAAATCGTGGTCCTACAGCTGGCACACTTGGTTTGGAGGCCTTGGTAACCTGAGAACTTCTGGAAAAACAAACAAAAAGACAAAAGGTTGAAGAGTTTAAGTGAGACAAGTCTAAGATTCGGAGGAGGTAGTTCCCTTCAAGTTAGGTGAGTGTCACAAGAAATAAGTATACTTAGGATTATCAGGCATGTGTTTGTTCACTCTAAGTACAGGAACGGGGATTAAAGCATTCACAATTTCCCTAGGAGGGCACAGGGTTTGGGCACTACTAGGTGCAGTGGGATCACTGCTTCATTTATGATCCTAAGGTCTTACACCTGCTGATAAGACCCATCCTTTTTAACCGTATAATGGCTCAATTTTCAATTTGGGGGAAATGTTTTTGTTTTTATTCTTTATTTTCAAAGTTATCTATCTATTTATCTGTCTGTTTATCTATCTATCTATTAATATATACATTTCTTTATATGTTATGGAAATATGCTCAGCGTTATAGAGTTAAATGGTAATATTGGGGTACTACAGGGGGAGTCAACAGTAATCAAAAGTAGAGTAACTGCCTAAGTCATTTTTAATTTTCTTGGCTTCAATTTGAATAAAAGGCTGGTAAATTACCCAGGGACCAAATTTCCCTGGTGCCTCTACTATGGGTAGAATGATCAGGGGTGTGTCAGGGCTGCGAGAATAGTAACCCCTAAGTCCAGGATCCCTTAGGGCAGGGGTCCTCAAACTGTTTACCTAGGGGGCCAGTTCTGTCCCTCAGATCATTGGAGGGTCAGACTATAGTTTTTAAAAAACCTATGAACAAGTTCCTATGCACACTGCACGAGCCGGCTGCTAAGCAGGACAGGCAGAGGCAGCAAAAACACCCTGAGGGTGGAATAAATGTCGTCAGGCCACATGTGCCCCACGGGCCACAGTTTGAGGACGCCTGCCTTAGGGGTTCCTGTGTGCACTGGGGATGAAGGTCTCTACTGCTCCTCAAAAGGAGAAATGCTCTAAATTCTGGCATCTCCGCCCATTTCCCATCACTCTACAGAACTGTTCCAGGTGAATCAGGGTTGGAAGGAAAAGTGTGCCATTCTCTGGCCACCATTCTCCTTTCTCAAATAAAGTTGCATAGTGTATCAGCTTTTGTTTGTCTAGCCTCTGTGTCAACTCTATCCCAATTGGACAGGATTCATGCAAGGGGGCAATTCCTGAGTATGAAGCTGCTAAGTCCCATCTGGAAAGCACAAAACAAGGCTATTTAGAGCTTGCTGCCTCAAGGTCAATAACCCCGCTTCAGAGCAGACCCCTGGTGTGCTATTAAACTGATGCCTCTGACAGGTGCCCCCACCATAGACAAAGGGTCAAAGAGCAGTCACTGTGGGCGACTTTAGGTCCAACCATTTTCTAGACAATAAGCTAGGAGGACCACTGCTTGGGATGGCCCCACAGCCTTCCAAGATGCCTGCTGGCAGGAGCAGACTCTCAAATCTCTGAAGGGAAGGGGCATCTGGCAGCTCAGGGAACCTTTAGGAAAATTGGAATTTCTGGCTGGAACATCATGGCAGCTGAGCTATATTAAGAGCTGTCCCCAAAAGTGCGTGAAGAAACACCACTGAAAGCCGAAAAGTAAGGGTTACCCAGGCTAGGCTTCCGAACGCCTTTGTCTTAAGACTGAGCAACGGAAAACCAGCCAGTAACAAGGAACAAACCTACACTGGTAGAACACTAACCCTAGAACACCTGAAGTTTTCAATGCAGGAAATAATATTTTTTTTTGTTTTTATTCTTTACTTTCATTGTTATCAATATATATAACAACCAAAGTATATTTTAAAAGTACAAATTTTCAAAAATATAACCAAATTGTCATATTTATAATATATAATTTTGGTGCCAGATACATTTTAATTAAATGTTACAAAAAAGTCCTGCTCAGTGTTATAGGGCTCAAGCAGCTTGTTTTAAAAACCAGGAGAAAGGCAAAGGGAACGGAGGGTAAAAGGGAAACATTTGGCTGCCGGGACAAGGCAGGGCTATCTCCCAGGCCTAAATCAACCAGCTCCCGAGGCAGTGCCCTTCCACGTGTTTGGACTGGTGGGCACCATTTTGGCCAGGGTCATAGGCCCTGTTTCCCCATGGCGGCTATGTAGGTTCTCTGGGAAAACCATAAAGAGCCTTGATAATGGTGAAGCCATTCTGAACTGACAGAAGCCACCATGAAAGGTAAATAAAGTAGCTATGAACTGTCAATTAACTAGCTGATATTGGGGTGGTAGGCCGTGCAGACGTAGCCCAAGGGAATGTCCCAAAGGAAATGGATGTTCAGAAGGCTTTTGAGAACAAGAGCAGTTTTTGTTCAACTAAGAATGGCTAACCGCAACACCCCACTTCTCTACTCTGCCTGCTTGCACACCTGCACATTGCACAAGTATAAAAACCTTTGGAAAATTCAACTGGGGGCTGCTCAGTCTCCTCTCAAGAGGGCTGACAGACCCTGTGCAGAAAATAAAACTTTTTCTGTTGAACTTGCCGGTGGTCGGAGATGCTTTCTTTCTGGGAATGGACAGTAGCTACAACATTTCGAGGTGCACCGAGATCCGAGTGCCACTGTCGGAGCCTGCTTAGAAAGGGGAACCAGGACATCCTGATCTGATCCCTTAAATTCATGTGTGGATTGACATTGCCACTAAGAAGCCAACATATATAAAAGACTTACTTCCTCCCCCAACATAAAGAGTTCTTGTTTCCAAGATTTCAGTAAACATGGCAGGACCGGAAAAACAACCTGTCCAAGTTCCTAAAACCACCAAGGTGGAGGCTGTCCCTGTCCCTCCCCCCTCCCTTCCCCCTTTCCCTACCTGTCTGATTTATCCCATTTTGCAAGAGGACTCTGGGAGCAGGAGAGCTGGCTTCCGACCCTTGGTGCCGCTGCCACCCTATCAGGTTCCCAAGGGGCCGGAGAGAGGAATACTCACAGCCTCTTTTTGAGCCCCCCCACCCCACAACAAATACACTAGGGCAGGCATGTCTTAACAACCCCCAGAGAAAGATCACTCAGCAGCAGCCATTCTCCCCTTAAGGCAAGCAGCCCCCAAACCTGGGAAGACTCCCGAATCCCTTTTTCAGTATATGTTCCCTTTTGTTCCAGGGGTTTGTATAATTGGAACCAACAAAACCCCTTTTTTCTGACAAACCATAAGGTCTGATTTCTTTGCTAGATATGGTTTTCCATACTCATCAGCCCACCTGAGGTGATTTCCTGCAACTTCTCCAGGTGCTGTTCATATCAGAGGAATGGGACCCCTTCCAGAGAGGCCCAGAAGGCAGTCAATGGACCTAATGGTCAGCCAGCGGGCACTCCCCACTTGAGAGAAATTTTTTTCCCCACTGCACAACCAATGTGGGATCCAAACTCCTAGCAAGGCCCAGAGGGCTTAAGCAGATATCACCAGTTGCTCTTGCAGGGCCTCCGCTTAACCACTAGGAAGCCTATAAATTTATCTAAGGTCAGTGAGAATTCTCAGGCTCCTACAAGAGAATGTCCGCCTGCCTTTTTAGAGTGGCTGATGGACGCCTACGGGCTTTATACCCCTATTGACCTGAAAGCCCCCTGAGAACAGGAGGGAAGTAAGTATTGCCTGTATTATTCAGTCAGTCTGCCTCAGACATGAAAAAGAAGTGGGAAGGGTTTGAAGGGAAAAATCCTAGTGATTTGGTAGAAGTGGCTCATTGAGTGTATAACAACAGAGACAAAGAAACTAGCTAAAATACTAGTAATTGCCATGAGAGACCCCAGAGGCTCAGGAAAAGGAGAGCATGGCCCACTCACGGAGAGACTAACCTGTGGGCACCACCAAGCCCCGAAGAAGGATCAATGTGCCTACTGCAGGAAAGAAGGACATTGGAAACATCAGTCCCTTGAAAACGCCAGGAGAGGTGCACGACCCTCCACTAGAGAGGACGGGCCTCATTCACACCTAGAAAGACCCAAGCAGGAGACAATAATGCTTGAAGAAGCTGAATGAAGGTGTCAGGGCTGTTTCACTTGGCCTCCAGGATCCCACGCTAACACTCCAAAAAGGGGGCCAGCCAGTAAATTTCTTGGTGGACACAGGGGCCACCTTCTTGGTTTTGGAAAAGACTACAGGTGCATTGTCAAAAGGAAAGATTTTAATTACAGGTGCCACATGGCAGACCCAAGCATACCCATGGACAACGGCCAGAATAACAGATTTAGCACAAGAGACAGTTCCACACTCCTTCCTGGTAATGCCTCAGGGCCCCTTTCCCCTAATTGGTCGGGATTTATTACGATAAATGGTGGCCATGATTACTTTCTCATCTGCTGCAACCACCTTAACCCTTGAACTTGAAAAGGCAAAGGTTTTGCTCACCGCTCCACTGCCAGAGGGATATGTGTTTTATCAAAGAGCAGAAGAAACCTCCTCAAAGGAACTTCTTGATAAATGGCTAAAAGATATTCCTTTTGTTTGGGCAGAGAACAACCTGCCAGACCTTGCTGAACATCAGGTGCCTGCGGTCGTACAACTTCTGAGCTCAGCCACACTGGTGAGTGTCAAGCAAAACCCTACTCCCTGGAAAGCACAGGTGGGTATTGCTGTTCACATATGCAGACTAAAGAGGACAGGCATTTTGGTGCCCTGCAAGTCCACATGGAACGCTCCCCTGCTGCCCATGCCGAAACCGGGAACTGAGGACTTCCAAATGGTGCAGGATCTCGGAGAGGTAAATGCGAGGGTAGAAACTGTCCACTCCACGGTACCAAACTCCGAGACCCTCCTGAGTACTATCCCATCAAACTGAATTTGTTATACTGTTTTGGACTTAAAGGATGCTTTGTTCTCCATACCCTTGTCCTCTGTACGTCAACCCAATGAAGACTTACAGGAATACAAGGAGGAACACCCCCAAACCCCCTTGCTCCAGTATGAAGATAACCTCCTCCTGGCCTCCGAAACCCTGGAGGAATGCCCAAGTGCTACCGAGGACCTGTTAATAGTCCTTGGCCAATTGGGGTCCAGGTAATCTGCAAGAGAGGCTCAACTGTGTGTCAATAAAACTGTATACCTAGGCTACCAACTGGAGGAGGGAAAACAGACCTTGTCCCCCAGCCGCACTGAGGTGATCCTCAAAATCCCAGTCCCTGAGACTAAGAGGCAGGTGTGAGAGTTTCTAGGATTTGTGGGGTACTGTCCATTGTGGAATTTGGGATTTGAGGGATTAGCCAAACTCCTATATGCAAGTACTGGGGAAAGGAAAAAACTTCAATGGACTGAAGTAGAACAGCAAGCCTTTGAATCCTTAAAAACGTCGTTCATATGGGCACCCTCTCTTCCCCTTCCAGACATAGAAAATCCCTTCCAATTGTCTATGAGGCCAGGGGCACAGCAAAAGGAATGCTAACTCAGAACTTGCAGCCATGAAAGAGACCTGTGGCCGATCTTTCAATCACACTAGACTCTGTAACTGCAGGATGGCCGAGCTGCATGCGAGCTGAGGCTGCCACGGCCATCCTAGTTATAGAAGCTAGGAAGCTTACACTGGGGCAGGATATTGCTGGGGTAGGGTGACCTATGGTTGAGCCCCTCCTAACAAGTCCCCTGGACCGGTGGATCTCGAATGCCAGGATTATACCACAAATCCCCAAGGTAATGGCCATGACCATGCCATCCCAAGTGTTACTGCCACAACCTACATACTCGGAAAATGATCTAAAGGTAAGCCAAGAGCTGGGCTGCCAAAGAAACTCGGAGCATCCAGGTGGCTGCTCCATCCTGATGGAAGAAGATTCATGCCAGAAGCTCTGGGAGAGATCTGATTCAAGGACTACATGAAGGTATGCACTCAGGATCCTCTAAATGGTCTCAGTTGCTCCTCAGGTACTTTTACATACCCAGGCTTGGACACTGGGTGGCAGATGACACCACTGTTGCTTGCACTGTGCTCGCTCGGGGAAACATCCCTAGAAAAGAAAAGGAGCAACCCCAACCACAAGCTCGAGGTAGTACTCCTGGAGAATTCTGGGAGGTGGACTTTATGGATATCAAACTTAGAAAGTATGGCTACGGGTATTTGCTGGTGCTAGTGGACACCTATTTTGGATGGGTGGGAGCCTTCCCAACAAAGAAGGACACTTCTGCCACTGGGTGTAAATTATTAGTAACTAAAATTGTCCCTAGATTTGGCTTCCCACCACCTTGGGGTCCAACAATGGCCCAGTATTCATTGCTCAAATTACTAAAGTATTAGCAATGCTTCTAAATATTAACTGGAAGCTCTACTGGGCTTATAGGCCCCAAAGTTCAAGGCAAGTAGAAAGAATAAACAGAACCCTAAAGGAATTGTTAGTTAAGTTGCATTTAGAAACTGGCGAGAACTGGATTGATCCTTTCTTTACCTTTTGCCCTACTTCGAGTCCGATGCACTCCCTATGTGAAAAGCACGACCCCGTTTGAATTTAAGTTTGGCAGACCTTCCCCAATTCTCCCAAGACTGAAGGAAGTAGAAGTAATGGAAGTCACTACTTGTTCCTTCATGAAGTGCCTGCAGGCTGTCCAGCAGGTGAGACAAATCATCTGCTCCGACACCTTCATTTTGGGCCCAACCAAGGGAAAGGTGAAGAGGCAGCCCACAACTTGCAACCTGGAGACTGAACGTGGGTAAAGAAGCACTGACCCGAGACCTTAGAACCTAGGGGGACTGGCCCATACTAGGTGATACTTATAACACCAACTGCTATTAAAGTAGTGGGGAAGGGGCCGTGGATTCATCAGTCACAAGTCAAAAAAAGCCCTCCCTGAGCATATCCTGAAAAGATGAACACTCAGAAAGACAGAAAAACCCTCAAAATTAAGGCTTTACAGAACTTAATTGTTTTTGTCTGAGCATTGCTGACAGCACCCGCCATTTCGCCCAACCACAAACACATCTGTGGACTGCTACTCGAACCTCCAACAGTGAATATGTAACTTCTTACACTGGGTCTGACCCCCGTTTCCGCTTTGATTTGTTTGATTTGCTAGGAAAGAGCTGGCATTCCGGATCCTTTAAAGGTAAAGGGCACAATGGGGCCCATAACCGGAATCCCGTCCTATGGGTGCGGAATACCCTCTATAGAAAGAAGGCTCCAAACACACCATTTCTATAGATGCCCGGCTCATGGGCTCCCTAACTGCCAAGGGGAGGGACATTGCCATTGTGCAGCTTAGGGTTGTGAAACTATCATCTTCAGGGTGGAAACTTGTTAAAGACGACCCTATTGTTTTTACAAGAATGGGACTCAAGTCGGAGGGGTTTGATCCCACCACGTGTATGGTTTCCAAATGTAACCCAATAAGAACTGGATTCAAGCGTTATTGGGTTCACTGGGAACACATGGGGAATTCAGTATTATGTAAATGATAGAGATCCCGGGACAACCTTTACTATGCAGCAAAGTAAAATATGGCAACTTCCTGTCCATAAATAGGCCCAAACCTGGTGATAAATCCTGAAGAGCCACAGCTGGGTGTCATTAAGATTCCTTTGCCGCACCCTCCAGACTCTTCAGTAACTTTCCCGTTCACTGCCAGCCCAACTCAAAGGGCCCTTCCCATTCAGGAGCCACCTCAAGGTTCTGTGTTTGATACTCTGGATGCTGTATTCCAATTTATGAACTCAAATCCTAACCTCGCAACTGATTGTTGGCTTTGTCTGAACCCTGCTCCCCCTTACTCGGTAGGCACAGCTACAAATAGCACTATTGGTGCAGAGCGTAATCCAATTAGAAATGTTAGTAAGAAGGATTACACGAAGCAGCAGTCTGTAGGTGAGGTTAGAGTGGACTCAACTCTAGCTCACTTTAAAAGATTACCAAGGGCGAAGACTGTTTTTATTCATCTAATTATCCCTTTAATATATCAAAATATCAAGATTTTTGCCTTCAAGCTGTTCCTATTGAACCAAATGGTGATCCTTATTTGTTATCTGCCCCAACGGGTACTTGCTTTACTTGTTCCACAGGACTAGCACCCTGTCTCCTTTCCCCAGTATTAGCAGCAGACCCGGGTATTTGTGTCCTAGTGCATGTTATTCCTCAAGTGTACCTGTGTTCTGGTGAAGGAGGTAGGGATAACTTTGGAATTTCTGGATGAGCTAAAAGAGCCCCAATGTCAGTCCCACTGTTAACGGGGCTTGGGATTATGGGATTAGCTGCAGTCGGGTCAGTTGCTTTAATACAAGGAAACTTAAACTATCAGACTCTTAGTCAGCAAATTGCTTTAGATTTACAGGGATAAAAATACCATGTTTCCCATTTAGAAAGATCCTTAGACTCCCTTGTAGAAGTGTGTTGCCAAACTGCCGAGGGCTTGACTTGCTCCTTTTGAAACAAGGAGTGTTGTGCATGGCATTAGGAGAAACTTGTTTTATGCAAACCATTCAGGAATCATTAAAGATAGTTTAGCCCTGGTTAGGAAAAGATTAGAGGAAAGAGTCAAGAAAAGAAATGAAGAAACCAATTGGTTTGAAAAGCTACTTAATTGGGCAACCTGGCGAACCACCCTAGTAACGCCCCTAGCCGGATCCCTAATCCTCCTCCTGCTAAACCTCACGTTTGGACCAATAATAACCAATAAGCTAGTGGCAGTCCTCAAACAGAAAGTACAAACCATAAAACTCTTAGTGCTGAGCCCACCATACACTGGGCTGGCTACCGCAGATTCAATGATTTGAACTCGGCTAAGAAGAGGAGGGAATGTAGCAGCTCTGGGCAAAGCTTAAACAGCCTTGACAAGAGAAGTCATTTTGAGCTGATAGAAGCCATTATGAACAGTAAATAAACTAGCTATGAACTGTCAACGAACTAGCTGATATTGGGGAGGTAGGCTGTGCAGACGTAGCCCAAGGGAACGTACGGAAGGAAAGACCAGAGCAGGTAATGTTCAACTAAGAATGGCTAACTGCAACACCCTGCTTCTCTACCTGCTTGCATACCTGCACATTGCAAAAGTATAAAAACCTTTGGAAAATTAGACTGGGGGCCACTCAGTCTCCTCTCAAGAGAGCTGACAGTCTCTGCGCAGAAAATAAAACTTGTTCTGTTGAACTTGCCCGCGGTCTGGGTGGCTTTCTTTCTGGGAAGAGACAGTAGCTACAACAGACACAGGTGGCGCCATTCTGCCTGGGAGTGGAGTCATGTGGCTGGGAAAATGGAAGCCGCAGATTGTGGCCTAGCCGAAAGCCAGCCTGGAGCCAACCACCCAGCCAGAGACCGGCCCAAACCAACAGGGTAGATGTGGGCGCTCCCAGCCATCCTGATTGGCGGAGCCGCAGCACACCACTGTGTCCCAGTCTTGGTGCAACAGACTCCATTTTGAGGCCTGCACCTCCATCTTAGCTCTCAAGACTGACCCCTAACCGACCTCCCCTCCCCTGCTCTACCCCAAATTCCTGGAACCAGCTCGTCCCAAAGCCAGAATGTTTTCTGAATATATGGTCACTCCACCCCTCCCTCACATATAGATAAGATTAACGACCCCTCTGAAGCACCTATGTGCGCAGATCCTCCCCAGCCATGATCAAAATACTCTACGGACAACCTTTTCTTTTCTCGCCTCTTCCTGCAACTGATTGCCCTCTGCTAGCTTCGTACCTTCCATACTTGTCCTTGCTCCGCAACCTTCTTAGACAACACGAAAACTCCCCCATCCCTGAACCATCTCCGACCTCTGCTGATCACCAAAAACCAGTGCATCCTGGAAATGCTGTGTTAATTAAATCCCTAGCACCCAGACCCTTAGCACCCCGGTGGGAAGGCCCTTACACCGTAGTGCTCACTACTCCCTTGGCAGTCAAGGGTCTTGGAATAGATTCCTGGGTACATTTGTCCCGAGTCAAGGCAGCAGTGAACTCTGACCATGGCTCCCAGTGGTCTGACTCAGTCTAGTGGTCCTATGTCTCTCCGCCTCACTCGCCTCACCAAGCCAGCCAGCTAAACCTAACATAATTTCCCCTTTTGCTAGCGATTTTACTTGACTGAAAACTATACCAATTACGCCCGCACTAAGCATTATGATTATTTGCTGGCCACCGCTGACTGCCCACCCACAGGGTGCAGAACACCCATATACTTAAATTTCACTGACTTTAAGCGGCATCAAGGAAAAGCTGATCCCATTATTTGCTACCTGTATGACCAGAAGGCAACTACCCAATGTGCAAAAAGGTGAATACAGAAAAATGTAGGGTGTCCTTGGTCTTCCTGCCAGATACTTTACCTTTCCCTTTGTCCCCAGGGATGATTCTACTACCATAAATCTAAATACACTCTCACAATCCCAGACCCCTGGGATAGCCGCTGGACACCTCTGGTTCCAGGAGCGTGGTACGCCACTCGCCGAGAGAAATTTCCAGACGCCAAACTCTATGTATGGAGGTCGCTACTCCAGGTCCAATCCACCATCCACTGTAATATTCAGATCCAAGACCTTCAACTCACTAAGCAAATTTCTAAACCTTCTGAGTCTCCCTTCTCCCAGCTTACCCTGCTACAGCAGGGACTGGCCATCGCCACTTTGCTGGACTAGCCAACCTCTCCACCTGCTGCATGTGTGCAGCCCTAGAACGCCCTCCTCTGGTAGCAGTACCAGGTCCTGCCCTGTCATTTTCATCCAACGTAAAGACCACAAAACCCATAACCATCCCCAATATTCCTCTGTACATCCAACCAGAAAACACTCAAGTGCCCTTTTGCTACTCCAATCCATCGACACAGACATGTAATGTCACCCAAATCCCCTCCAAACCACTAACAGCGCCAGAAAAAAATTTTCTTTTGGTGCAACTATACACTAAGCATTTAAACATCAGTTCTACCTTACCCTTTTGTGCCTGCCCGTCACTCTGGTTCCGCAGCTCACTACATACACTCCGGCTGAGGTCCAGGACAAATACATCCAGGTATACAGTCGCCAAACTAAAAGAGCAGTTTTTCTTCCGATAGCAGTGAGAATCTCCTTAGCCTCAGCAGCAGGTGCAGTAGGACTCAGCGGCGGGACCCTTAGAACCTCTATCACCACAGCAGACAAGTTATCCACACGCTTCCAGCTGGCAGTTGATGCCTCTGCCAAATCTCTAGCCTCCCTGCAGAAACAAACAACCTCTGTTGCCCAAGTTGCCTTGCAGAGCCGCTGCACTTTAGACCTCATCACTGCTGAAAAAGGAGGAACCTGCTAATTCCTCCAGGAGGAATGCCGTTATTACATCAATAAGCTGGGAATTGTGGAAACTAGAGTCCAGACCCTCAACAAGCTAAACCGTGAGCTGCAAAACAACAGATTCAGAACAGACGGATCCTCTTCCTGGTGGAACTCTTCTCTGTACTCCTTCCTAGCCCCCATACTAGAACCCATAATTTTAGTAGTAATTTTGCTCTTAATTGCTCCTTGTCTCATTCAGCTCCTGCAAAGTTGACTCCGCGAAATCACCCGTATAGCAGTCCACCAGCAACAACAACCTCTCCACCCTGTGCCAGGCCGCAACTCCCAGTACTCTGCCTGGAAAAGCCCCTCCCCTTGCTCTTCGCCCACTACCCACAGGAAGCAGTTACAGAAATGGACTAATGTTGTCCCTTTTCCCTATAGGGTCAGTCTAAAACGTCCTGTCTTGGCACAACAGACTCCATTTTAGTTCTCAAGACTGACCCCTAACTGACCTCCCCTCCTCTGCTCAACCCCAAATTCCTGGAACCAGCTCCTCCCAAAGCCAGAAGGTTTTCTGAAGATATGGTCACTCCACGCGTCCCTGACATATGTAGGTAAGATTAACGACCTTCTCCCTTTGGAAGCACCTGTGTGCGCAGATCCACCCCCCCCCAAGCTATGATTCTCCCCAGCTGTGCCTGCCAGCAGTGGGCATAAAAACGCCGCCAGGATTTTTTCCCTGGCGTGGCTTCAATAGCTCAATACCCTGAGTTGCTGAACCCGCCACAAGTTCGCAATAAAGCCTGCTTCTAAAACTTAATTAATTGGGTCTTTGATTCTGTTTTCGAGTCCAAATAAACTTTTACACTGAGCCTCGAGAAGGCTTTGGGAGTCAAAATCCTCCCAGCCTCCAGGCAGCAGCGTCCCAGCCCCCTCCCAAATGCAGCCCGGGAAGGCAGGCACAGAGAGGCACATCAAGTCCCGCACACCAGCAAGAAACGGCGCAAAGACCGACACCAGCAAGAAACGGCGCAAAGACAGACACCAGCAAGAAACGGCGCAAAGACCGACACCAGCAAGAAACGGCACAAAGTCCGACACCAGCAAGAAACGGCGCAAAGACCGACACCAGCAAGAAACGGCGCAAAGACCGACACCAGCAAGAAACGGCGCAAAGACCGACACCAGCAAGAAACGGCGCAAAGACCGACACCAGCAAGAAACGGCGCAAAGTCCGACACCAGCAAGAAACGGCGCAAAGACCGACACCAGCAAGAAACGGCGCAAAGACCGACACCAGCAAGAAACGGCGCAAAGACCGACACCAGCAAGAAACGGCGCAAAGACCGACACCAGCAAGAAACGGCGCAAAGACCGACACCAGCAGGAAACGGCGCAAAGACTGACACCAGCAAGAAATGGCGCAAAGACCGACACAAAAGGCTGGGGCTGCGGCAATACGCTACAAGCGTCCCCAGGGGCCTCCACCGTATTGGGTGGGGCGCCACTTGGATTGGCTCACCTAGGCCAGGTGAACTCAACCCAACAATTCTCCCAAGGGTGGTGAGGTGAAAGGAGCCCAGAGGGGCCCACAACCCGTGAGACCAGCATGGGAAGGCCCACTCCTGGGCCCGGCTTACCTCATAGCTTCCAGTCACACAGCACCGCTTCTGTTCGAACATCACCGCTTCTGTTGGACCTCACCTGGGGCAGGTGTGCCTCGGTCCTCGGCTCCACGCCAGAAACAGCTCACGCCGAGGCCTGGTTTGGGATCCTCTTGAGTTTTATGAGCGGTTAGGGAGGCGTGGTCGATGACGTAGTTCGACCTCATTGGCTGTATTGTTGAATTGAATTCACCTGGCCTAGGTGAGCCAATGTAGGTACAGCGCCCACCCAGGCGTAGCTCCCCCTGCTGGCTGGAAACCTGAACTTCTGAGCATGCAGTGAGCCTCTACTTCATGAGCCGGTAGCTCAGACCTCTGAGCTTGTGTAATGGGCCTGCCAGTCCCTATGCTAGCTCCCTAACAGGTTTTCCAGCCAAAGGTCTGCCTTCTGGGGCTGTTCTACAGAAAGCACTTGGTTCCTGACCCCTACGCATTCAGGGTGGTGGATGCCCTTGCTTCCATTCTTGCTTCTATGTAATTCTGGAATGGTCCTTGTTTCACACGGTCGGCGAGGTCAGGAATTCTGGGCTGGTTGGCTACCAGGCACAAAATAAATAGCCAACGGATTGAAATCTCAACCCCTATATTGGTTTATTATGGACCACACAGACTTGTCTTCTGGAACTTCCCTCCTCAATTTCTGAACCCTTGAACTCCTTGCCACCTCTACGTGGAAAACAAGGATTCCAAACTCCGATCACCACATCTGCCTGCCCCCCCCAGTCCCTCTGTGGTCCCCCTTGTCTTCCAGAGGTGCATTGTCAACCAGCAAAGTCGGGCCTCTCCATTTCTCAGAAGCTGCAGATTGTTACGTGACATCACCCTGTGTTTAAATGTTAGTGATTATGCTATCTAAAAAACAAATCTGAGTCAACTGGGGACAAACAAAACTCATTTCAAACACCAGCTCTGTCTCCCATAAGGTCCCGTGTACAACTGCTACAACACAACAGTGGGTCCTGCTGGGTCTCTACTATCATCTGGGAGGAAGGCTATTTATTACCGGGAATCCTACCTTGGTCCCTTGGTGTTAATTGCAGACTCACTGGGTGACGGATTGTATCTGACACGCACCATGTTTCCCGCAGCAAACACAACACTTTGTCAAACTCCGTTTGGTATTGCTCCATCCCTCCATCATTCTCCCTAATGACAAAAATAATTAACACATTCATATAAAAGCACAGGATGAGGAGAGCTTTAATTTATTCATCTAGTTCAGGGTCCTCCCTGTTATCAATATATGACAAGTTAATGTCATATATTAATTAAAAAGCAACAGTGAAGCAATTTAGGAAACTGAGGGATTGTCATGGGTCCTGGTTGTGACAGCATGTTTTGGGCATCATGGAAGATTACAGATTTGCCTTCTGTGGTATCTCATATCCATCATCCAAAAACTACCTGCTCTTAAGGGTAGAGAGAGTGAGCTTGTCTTTGAAAAAGGTGCCTGGGTCTCTTTTCCGGTTGCCGCAGCGCTAGGAACCATGAGTACCAAAGTCTCTCGCGACACCCTCTACGAGGCGGTGCGGGAAGTCCTGCACAGGAAGCAGCGCAAGCGCCGGAAGTTTTTGGAGACGGTGGAGCTGCAGATCAGCCTGAAGAACTACGACCCTCAGAAGGACAAATGCTTCTCTGGCACCGTCAGGCTTAAGTCCACCCCGTGCCCCAAGTTCTCAGTGTGTGTCCTTGGGGACCAGCAGCACTGTGACAAGCGAAGGCCGTGGAGATCCCTCACATGGACATCGAGGCGCTCAAGAAGCTCAACAAGAATAAGAAGTTGGTCAGAAAGCTGGTCAAGAAGTATGATGCCTTTTTGGCCTCAGAGACCCTGATCAAGCAGATTCCTCGAATTCTGGGCCCGGGCCTGAACAAGGCCGGGAAATTCCCTTCCCTGCTGACCCACAATGAGAACATGGTGGCCAAGGTCGACGAGGTGAAGTCCACCGTCAAGTTCCAGATGAAGAAGGTGCTGTGTCTGGCAGTGGCAGTTGGTCATGTGAAGATGACAGATGATGAACTCGTGTACAACATCCACCTGGCTGTCAACTTTTTGGTTTCGCTGCTGAAGAAGAATTGGCAGAATATCCGTGCTTTGTACATTAAGAGCACCGTGGGGAAACCCCAGCGCCTGTACTAAGCTAAGGTTCAATAAACTTTATTGTTCCTGTTTAAAAAAAAAAAAAGAAAGAAAAAAGTGCCTGGGTTTGGTAGCTGCTCACAGGATAGCAGGTGTAACGTATTATGAGAATTTAACAAGGCTCTGAGAAGACGGTTATTGGAAGTTCTGGCTGGAGGGCAAGGCCATGACTCCTGAAAGATTCTGGATCCAAAAGTCAAGTCAGAACTGGATGCCACAGACTTTCTCAATCCAGCCCTCTTTGCCCCTCCCCTAAGGCCAATACATTTCTTTTTTTTTTTCTTTCATTATTTATTTATTTATTTTAATCGTTTTATTGGGGCTCATAAGGCTCTTATCACAATCTGTACATACATCAATTGAGCAAAGCACCCTTATACATTCGTTGCACTCATCACTCTCATAATTCACCTTCCACTTGGGTTCCTGGAATCAGCTCGGTTTCCCTTTTTTTTCCCCCATCCCCCTCCCTCCGCGATCCCACCCCTGGTCCCTTGATAATTTATAAATAATTATTACATCTTATCTTACACTCCCCGGCGTCTCCCCTCACCCGCCTCCCCCTTGCCAATCTCCCAGAGAGGAGGTTACACATAGATCTCTGAGATCGGTTCTCCCTTTCTACATGCCCTTCCCTCCTGGTGTCGCCACTCCCACAGCTGGTGTTGAGGGGTTCGTCTGTCCTAGATTCCCTGTGCCTCCAGATCCCCACTGCACCGCTGTACATCCTCTGGTATAACCAGGTCCACAAGGCAAGGTAGGATTGGGGTCATGATGATTGGGAGGGGAGGAAGCGTTCAGGAACTAGAGGAAGGTTTTGAGTTTCATTGTTGCTACACTGAACCCTGAGTGGCCCATCTCCTCCTCACTACCCCTCTGGAAGGGGTGTCCAGCTGTCTACAGGTGGGCGTTGGGTCCCCATCATGCACTCCCCCTCTTTCACGGTGATGTGATTCTCACCACCACCCCACCTTTGATGTTGGAGACCTGGTCTCCTCTGTCCTTCATGATCACCTATGTTGGTGTGCTGCTTCCGTGTGGGCTCGGTTGCTTCTGGGCTAGATGGCCGCTTGTTTGCATTCAAGCCTTTAAGTCCCCAGACGCTATATCTCTCAGTAGCCGGGCACCATCCGCCTTCTTCACCACACTTGCTTATGCACACTTTCGTCTTCAGCCATTATGTGAGAGAGGTGATCACACAATGATTGATTTTGTTCCTTTGTATCTGCTACATGGTCCATTCAACACCTTGTATTCGCTTAGGCCGTGTGCTTCTTCTCTGTGGGCTTTGTTGCTTCTGAGCTAGATGGCCGCTTATTTGCCTTCAAGCCTTTAAGACCCCAGACGCTATATCTTTTTTTGATAAGCCGGGCACCATCAGCTTTCTTCACCACATTTGCTTACACACACGGCTGTCTTCAGTGATCATGTCGGGAAGATGGGTATCCTGCAATGGCTGCTTAGCAGGGTGAGGTGCTATTGTATTGGGGGATTATGCATGAGGAGACCCAATGTCCATCTGCTACCCTACTACTGAACCTATAAATATATGCATATAAATCTATTGCCCCCATAATCATAAATATGTTTACATATGTACATGTCTGTATTTAGGCTTCTCTGTATGCACTTTGCCTCCTACTCCTTTCCTCTATTTCCTTTCGCTTTCCTCCCGACCCATTACCATGTTTAGCCTTCATTCTGGATTCAGTAGTTCCTCTCAGTTACCTTGCTCTTGGTCACTCCCTTCCAGTCCTCCCCTCCCCTCCCTCCTCTGGTTTTGAACCATTCGCTGTTCCCTTGTCCCTGTGTTGGGCGACACCTCCTCCCTTCCCCTACCTCCCACGCTCTCATGTCCCTCCAGGACCGTTGGTCCTGTTGTTTTCTTCTCTCATTATTTGTCCAGCCTATCTTGTCTAGGTGGACCTGCTGACATAGTAATACGTGCATACAAATGGATATGACTTTGACTGCGCCCAAGTGGCCCATAAGAACATGGCTTTGACAGAAGCAACATCGACACGCTGATAAGCAGAAAAGCCACTAGCATACAAAATTTACTGGGTAAAAAAACAAAACAAATTTAAAAAGACTAAACAAAAAGATAGCAAATATTAAAAGAAAAAATTGCTAGTAGTTCAAGGTCCTTTCATTGGCCTTTAGGAGTGTTTTCTAGGTGTAGCTTGTGAGGCGCCACGTCCTGGCCCAGAAGACCATCCTTTCTACTCCCTCGGGCTCCCTTTGCTCTGCTTCCTCCGCTGCTCCACTGCATGTCCCCAGTGTTTGCCTCAGTGTGGCGGGGTCAGCTCAGTTGCCCATCCCCCATTGTGTCTCAGGTGCTGTCCCGTGTAGGGCCATGTGTTGGTGCAGGATGTCATATCTCGTAGTGTGGTCAGCTGAATGGTCCTCTCTGTATGATGGGCTCTTCTAGCTGGTCTATCGACTTTGGGCTTGGTGGACCCAGGTGTACTCCACTATGTCCTTTCTCCTTCTTTTGTTTCAGCTTCCTTCTGGATGTGGTGTGGTGGGTCAGTTCCTTTCCCACTCCAGACAATCTATTTTTGTTTTCTGTGGTATTCCCTTCGAGTGTGGGGGTCGGCCTAATTCTGGTTTGGGCCGGCTTGTCGTCCAGCCTCTTTGTGTAGACCTCTGTACTTTGCGTTGTCCTCCTTGTTTGGTGTGTCGTGTTGGGGTCCGTATGCATGTTCCAAATCTGTGGGGACATAACCGATACTCTCCCCCGGGTGGGTTAGTACCCTGCCCCCCCCCATACCATCCATTCGGATTCTCCCCCTCCCGGTTCTCCCTCTCCCTACCCCACTACCCCTTCTTTATGCTGGGCTCTTATGTACCTCCCTAGGTGTGGCCTGTCCTCCCTCCAACTATCTATGCTTCCTCCCGTTTATTGTGGGATGGATGTTTATTCTTCTATTTCTGTCATGCTGATTGTACTTATCTCAGGGGACTCATGTTGTACCTGTCCCTTTGGGTCTGGCTTACCTCGCTTAACATAATTCCTTCCAGCTCTTCCCATGAAATAACGTGTTTCATGTGCTCATCGGTGCTTTTCAGTGCTGCATAATACTCCATTGTGTGTATGTGCCAAAGTTTGCTAATCCACTCGTCTGTCGATGGAAACTTAGGCTGTTTCAAAGTCTTTGCCATTGTGAATTGTGCCGCAATAAACATTGGAGCGCATATGACTGGTCGTGTTTTATTTGCTGCTTCAACCGGGTATATGCCCAGTAGAGGGATGGCTGGGTCATGAGGTAGATCAATTTCCATTTTCTTTAGGTATCGCCAGATTGCTTTCCACAGTGGCTGTACAAATGTACACGACCACCAGCAGTGGAGGAGGGTTCCTACTTCACCACAGCCCCTCCAACACTTGTTGCTCTCTGATTTACTGATCTGGGCTAGCCTCAGGGGTGTTAGGTGGTATCTCATGGTTGTTTTGATTTGCATTTCTCTTATGGCAAGGGACTTCGAGCACTTTCTCATATGTTTATTGGCCATATTGATCTCCTCTCTAGTGAAAGTTCTTCTCATTTCTTTTGCCCACTTCCTTAGGGGGTTAACTGTTTTCCTCTTTTTGCAGGTCACGATGGTGTTGTAGATTTTAGTAATGAGCCCTTTGTCTGATGTGTCATTACTAAAAATCTTCTCCCAGTCTGTGGGTTGCCTTGTCACCCTCTTGGCAAAGTCTTTCGAGGTGCACATGCATTTTATTCTTATTAGATCCCATTTGTCGATTTCCAATTCACCTGTGTGTGTCCCCTTCCCTGTTGCAGTGAGCCTATGTGCTCCCTGGGCCAGTACGCTGAGATTAGTCCCGATTCCCTCCTTAATGGTCCTGATGGTTTGGGGTTTGACTTCTAGATCTGTGATCCACCTTGAGTGTATTCTTGTGCATGGGGTGAGGTAGACGTCTTATTTCAACTTTCTACATGTGGATATCCATTGTTTCCAGCACCACTTATTAAAGAGGGCATCTGCTTCCCACTTGACATTTTTGGGACCCTTGTCGAAGATCAGTTGTCTATATGCTGATGATTTTACTCCTGGGCTTTCTATTCTTTTCCACTGGTCTGAGTGTCTATCATTGTGCCAGTACCATGCTGTTTTGACCACTGTAGCTGTGTAGTAGGCATTGAAATCAGGTAGGGCGAGTCCTCCAATTGTGTCCTTCTTCTTGAGGAGTTCTCTGCTAATTCTGGGTTTCTTCCCTCTCCATATGAAGTTGGTGGTCAGTTTTTCCAATTCTTTGAAGAAGGTTGAGGGTAATTGGATTGGTATAGCAGGCCAATACATTTCTAAGGGTTATGGATTCTACTTCAGAATCGTTCTCAATCTCAATCCCAGGGCCCTCTTCACCATTGCTGGCTAGACCTGTTCACCTCTTGCCATATGTGTGTGTGTGTGTGTGTGTGTGTGTGTATCACACACACACACACACACACACACACATATGGGTTTATTGTAAGTCTGGGTCTGTAGGTTTCTCGGGTGGGAAATGTCTCGGTCCTTGGCTACACACTAGAAAGAAATTCACACCAAAGCCTGGTTGGTGATCCGAGTGGGTTTATATACAGGAGAGAAGAAGGTTCCGGCGTTACAGTTAACTGAACACGGGCACCCTTATGACACTGCACACCCAGCCCTGCTGAGCGGAAGGCAGAGAAGCAGCTGAAGGGAAGGTTCCAGCCTTTTAAGGGCTTTCAGCTGTGAGGCGTCAATTAAGTTCTCCTGGCTTGGCCTTGAATTGGTGCATGCCCTTTAGCCTGCATTGGCTTCCAACCTCCTGTAGGGGGCCCCCTAAGCATGGAGAGGAACAACCCCTTGTCTTGCTACCTAACAGGTCTACATTCCTGTATGGTTACATTGAGATGGAAGTAGCCCCTTTAGACAGCCTGTGAGGTTCACCAGGAGCCACAGGCCCCAGCGTTCCCTGTTACCACCTTAAACCTTAAACTACTGTTGGAGTTTATATTATTTGTGCGGGTCTGTGGACATGGAATGTTTCCATGCCAGACCCTGAAGTTGCACAAATAAGCATCCAGAACAGAACTCATACAGGCTCTAATAAGATGCTCAGATGCTTCTTGCTAGGATGAGAATTCATCGAAGTTTGTGAGCAGTTCAGATCTTGTAAGGGAGAACAGGTCAGTAGTGTATCCAGAGAAGAGAGCAAAGGTCAGGGGAAAGGGAGGAGGCCCACAGACATCTGTGCTCTGTGTTTGGCCACAAGACAAGAAACCAGGTCTCCCTGAAAAAGAAAGCAGAACAGCAAGTCCCTCGGAACTAGGACATCTTTAAACCTGACCTATACAACACTCGGATCAGGGAGGCGCCTTGGAAAACCGTAAAAGCCCGAAAAGAGGGACAAGGAGGAAGCCCAAGTCTTTGGTTTTCCCTGCTGTGCTTTCAGTGTTGAAATGTCTGTGCACGGAGCCTTTGAAATTTCAGAATCAGAGAGTGGATTCATAAGCCAAGCTCCTGCTTTATTCTTCAATGCATTTTAGCCCAACTCCTCCTTGGTGACACATGTAACAGAAATTCTGGACTTAGGAGCCACTTGGTCCTTGGACACTAGGAGATTACAGTGGAATCTGAAACAGGGCTCTAACCACCAACTGGACTGGCCTAGGAAGCCCAAGTATTCAGTCTCCCAAACACCAACCTCCCGTTGCTCTTCATCTGCCTCCACCTTGTTCAGCTTTAGTTGTCCGTGGAAGCGTTTGGCACCCATCTGATGCTTCAGAACCCAGAAAGGAGGAAAGGTAAAACTGGGATTCAAATGAAACAAGATGTGCCCGGGGCTCCTCGTGGCATTTGTCACCTTCAGTTCCCTCTTCGGACGCAGATGTGGCAAGGTTCACAAACAAGCTTTACCAGAAAGAACAGCCTGCTTCCAAGTGAGAAAAAGCCCTTTACACATGAGTTCCTGAGGTCAGCCCAGCCCTGTGCGCCACCCACCCCTCCCAGAGTCCCCTGCTCTCCGGCGAAGCATTAAAGCAAGTGGAAGCAGAGATTTGCTCAGAATAAAAAATCATTTTTCACAATAGCATGCCACATTCTGGATGGCAATCACGGCTGCACAAACCGTATCCATCCCCAGTCATAATGTTGCCGCCTCAGTGACCACACACACACATTGTGTGGCGAGACTCAGAGTCTATTCCATTTGTGATCAATTGTTTCCTCCCTCTCCACACTTTGCACTTAGGAGACATGCTCTCTGGAGGCGGTTGAGGCTTGTCTTGTGGCCAATAATCATCTCCTACGCCTTCCTTTCCAGTCACTAATTTGATGTCTTCACTCAAAGAAATGCCCATAAGTTGAGGTTTCAGAGGAGAGCTCCTTGAGCTCCCCAGACAACAAGGGGGCCGAGTGTCACCGTCATTATCCTGAGCTGGGAGGGAACACTAGTGTTCCGGAGGCTGGGAATCCGTCACTGCCTGCCCATCGCACAGACAGAGCAGATGCTGGTTATAATTGCTTCTAGACGTCCTGCCATGCTCAGTTGAACGTCAAAGCCATAAACGCTGCCCGACTACAATAAAACTGGAGTACGCAGACATTTCTGCATCATTGCCGGGTGAAAATACACTGAGTGGAGTTGGATGAGATGGCAGCAAGCGCTTAAGGAGGGGGTGCTGTGGGAATACCAACAAGATGACTGCCAGTCTCCGTTTCCTCCTCTCGTCTGCTTTGTGTTTTCTTTCAGGACCAGAAGAAATGATGCATATGTAAGGATAAAAAATTTTCCATTTCCAGAGGAGTTTTCCACCCCCCAATCTACCCGCAGCCTCCTTTGAGCAAGCCAGTAAAAGCTTTTTTTTTTTTTTTTTTTTTAAACCTGCCTTCTCACTATGGCAATTTCCAGAGCTGCTATGTGACTGTGTTTTAAAGTCCCCCTTAGGATCCAGAGTGCAATCCATATCACAAAGGCATCCTCCCAGTCCCAAATAGCAATGCGACCTCAATTCAGAAGGTTGTTCTTGTTTCCATAGACCCAGAATGGAGTTTAAGCTGTTGATCTTGACTGTGGTTGTCGCGTCAGCCTCTCATGGGCACCTCATGGGCAGTGGAGCAAACTGTGCCTATCTGTGCTACCACCAGGACTGGGAGAGGAAGCCAACAGTGGTGGGCCATAGGTCAATGTGTGGATGGGGATGATCAGGTCTTTCTTCATTATTCTGTTTCAGTCTGGAAACACCACTGAAGCCTGCTCAGTGTCATAGCAACACACAAACCTTCACTGACAGTCTGGGGCACATTGGCTGCAAATCAAACCCGGGTCTTCCCGGTGAAAGTCGATGAGAGGTCTACCACTGAAGCACCGTGGCCCTCACCTCAAACCAGGGCAGTCATTTCCGGAGTTCAAACCAGACCACAATGCAGGATGACTGAGATTGCCACCAGAATCTGATACTGATGCAGAAAAAAACCTAACTACCATTTTATTGACTCCCAATAGGACAAAGATCTGCCCCTTTGGGGTTTTGAGACTTTAAATCCTTACAGCAGGGGTCGCAACCTGTGGGTCGCGACCCCTTTGGGGATCAAATAACCCTTTAACAGGGGTCATCCAATTCATAACGATAGCAAAATTACAGTTATAAAGTAGCAATGAAAATAATTTTATGGTTGCAGGTGACCACAACATGAACTGTATTAAAGGGTGGCGGCATTCAGAAGGTTGAGAACCATTGCCTTACAGAAATAGACAACCTCATATTTCTCCCACGGAGGGGCTAGTCAGTTCAAACCCCTGACCTTGCGATTAGCAGGTTAATGCATAGTCCACTACACCACCAGGGCTCCTAATGATATAATAAGAGATACTATTGTTAGATCACTCGTGGGAGAAATATACCTCAGTCCTTGGCTTCGCGTGAGAAAGAATTCACTCCGCAGCCTGGATTGTGATCCAAGTGAGTTTTTTGAGAGAAGAAGTTTCAGGTTTACACAGGCACCTCAGGGCCCCTCACCCCTGCACAGCTTGCCTAGAAGCTGCTGGAGAGAAAGTCACTACGTGGGCTCCAGGATCCTGCCTTTTCTTTCTTTTCTTAAATCGTTTTATTAGGGGCTCATACAATTCTTATCACAATCCATACATACATCAATTGTGTAAAGCACATTGTACACTCACTGCCCTCATTATTCTCAAAACATTTGCCTCCACTTAAGCCCCTGGCATCAATCGAGTCATCATTTTTACCCCTTCCTCCCCACTCCCCCATCCCTCAAGAAACCTTGATAATTTGTGAGTGGTGATAGTGGGAGGGTAGAGGGAGGGTGGATTGGAAAGAGGAAACCGATTACAAGTATCTACATGTGACCTCCTCCCTGGGGAACGGACAACAGAAAAGTGGGGGAAGGGAGACATCGGAGAGGTCAAGATCCTGCCTTTTCAATTCCTCCACAGGGAGGCATGGTTGATGGTCCTGGTCAACCCCATTGGCTGGATTGAATTCACCTGGCTCAGATGGGCCAATCCAGGTGTAACACCCACCTAGGTGTACCACCCCTTCCTGGCCGGAAGTTTGAACCTGAGCATATGTAATGGATGACCCACTCCCTATGCTAAGCTACCTAACAGTATTTGCAAGATGCCGAGCAATGTTCTAAGCTTTTTGTATATAATAATTCAATTATTTCACTTAAGAAGCCTATGTGTGGACTCTATTCTTGCCTCATTTTACAGATGAAAAATCAGTGGCACAGGATGATAAAGTCATGAGCCTATGACCACACAGTGAGGAAGTGGAAAGGAGAGATTTGAACCCAGGCTGCAGAGTCCATGCCTTGGGTGCCTACAGCGCCACATAGGACACAGGAAAGCATGGAGCAGACTCGGCGTAAGACCTAGCATGTATGTGCTAGGACTGCATGAGAGTAGCTGCTACTCAGATCCAGAAGAGAATACAAGGCTATTGCAAAAATTATTTTTTCCAAGAGAGGGTGGAATTCTGCATCTTGTGCGAAATCCCCCAACCTGCACATGGCACAGCTACTTCAGAAGGTTCCCAACAATGTGTGCTGTGTGGCAAACCTAACTGAGCTCAGGGGGAGCTGGTCTGTGGGTTATGTTACCCAGAAGGTGAGCAGTTTGAACTCACCAGCCACCACTCCAAGGGAGAAAGAGAAGGCTTTCTGCTCCCATGGATTTACAGTCTTTGAAGTGGCAGGGAGCATTTCCATGCAGCCTATGATTAGGATCTAGGAGGGTGAGGGTGGATGGAGTTGGTTGAGACCTGGCTTCAGGGCATTTCCCAGAAGGGCTTCCTGCAGTGACTCTGCCTTCAGGAATGTCTGGTGACCCTGAGGGCAGCAAAGTCCTAAGCACACTCAGGCAGTGGTTCTCAACCTTCCTAATACAGGTCCTCTTGTTGTGGTGACCCCCTGACCATTAAATGATTTTCTTGCTACTTCATCACTGTAATTTTGCTACAGTTATGAATTGGACGAGCCCTGTGAAAGGGTCATATGACTCCCAAAGGGGTCGCAACCCACAGGGTGAGAACCACTGCACTAAGGGTTCCCCTTCCGGGCAGCTCTACCAGTGTCTGATGTGCATAGTTCTGTGAGGTGAGAGAAATGAACTTAGTGTCTGCTTCTGGTGACAGTTGATGTGGGTGGGCTTTCTCCCTATGTCAAATCCCTCTCAAGCCATTTGTCACCACAACAGAGGGAGCCACACACATAAAGCAAGAAGAGGAGGCAGCATAGCAGGACGGTAAGCAGAACAAAGATTGAATAAGCACAATTCATTTCAATCATGAATCGGGTGCCCTTGAGATGTGAGGAAGACCCCAGTCTAGTGACATTAGATCAGGTTTAGGGATTGAGTGACGGGACCCTCTTGGCTCCCCTCAGCCCCTATCTTGCTTTCCCATTGACCCTGCCCCTTACATCGTGATTGGTCCTTATTCCAGCATGATGGTTGGTTTCATAATCACAACATGTGGGAATGTGTTAGTCGATAGGTTATACAGGCACAGTCTCTGGAATGGGTAAGTGAGGAGGTGTGACTGGTGACATGACTGGTGGAATGGATCATGTGAAGTGATTTGAGATCGTTGTTCAGACCTGATAGGTCATCCAGGCCTCTAGTTGATCCTGGCAGTACTCTAGTTTAAGGAAACAGAATGTTAGGCATTTAAGTCATATTTAAGCTTAAATTTTGAGCAATAGGCTGTGGCTCACAGTGAGAGTCTATGTGGAGACCCTAAATCCATTTTGAGGGGCCACACATTCAGCCACCATTGAGTTCTTTCCTACTGCTGACCGGCAGTGGAAAGCTTGCGTCCACTCCCCGGGCCAGACTCAGCGATATACGGTCGTGTGCACATCCCAATGAAGGTCACGCTCATGCTCTCACAGGCCCTCCCGCAACTCCATGAATTGATCCGTCTTCAGGGACAGTTTTGTGACAAAGGTGTTTGTTTTCCATGTCTCATTTAAGCTTTCAGGAGCTCAGGTGGTGATGCTGGATAGTGTTGGACTATTAACAGCAAGATCGCTGGTTCGAAGCCACTAGTCATTCCACAGGAGAAAGATGAGGTTATTGCTTCCTGTAAAGGTAGCAACTTCAGGATCCCTACACAGAGTCACTATGAGTCAGAGTCAGCAGGACAGAATGAGTGTCATTTTATTTAAGTAACTGTGGCTGTGGGTCCTTCCGACACCATTGGGGCCTCATGCGGATGCTCTCCTTCATCCAGAACAGCGGTTTGTGCCTTTTTCTTGTGTAAAACATAGCAAAGGAGTTCCTAATAAAATAAAGTTGAATTGGGAGTCTTTTTTCCCTCAAACAAAGTAAATCCATAAATAGAAATGAGACTATGGTGCTAATAACCAGTTGGAGAGTTGAGAGAGCTGAACTCTCAATCCTGGTAGAAACCCATTGTGTCTTTAAAAACTTGCTCAAGGTCATCCATAGCCTATGAGGTTGAGTTGAGCAGACACAAAACAGATGTGTTGGGGAGTAATTGTGTACATTAAGTAAACAATTTATCTTTCTAAAGATTCTGTCTAAAACTTACTTTAAATAGTAAGTTTTCCCCTGGGCTAGGGAAAGGTCAGGGAGCTTAACCCCCTAGTATCCACCCCCTCTCAGCATTCATCATGTTAGGCCAGAGGAGCCAAATCACACCCACTACCCAGGGAGCACTGCTTCCAAAAGCCCATTGCCTGTGCCGGGGCAGAGGGCAGGTACCCGGACCAGAAATGCTGACAGAGTGGAACCAGCGGGCTCAGCCCCCAGCTTCCTGAGAGAGCAGCTGTGATGGTTCACTTTTGGACAAATGTCAATGCATGACTTGGGCAGCACGAAAAGCAGATGTGCAGAGGTTGTTCGCTGTATTCCAGAAGTTCACACACTCCCCGCAGGCTCTTTGGTGGCTTCCACCTTCAATCCCAAAAGGCCACTGCCGTCCAGTGGATTCCAACCACAGTGACCCTATATGGAGTTTTCAAGACTGTAAATCTTCATGGGAGCCAGCAGTCTCATTGTCCCCCTTGGGACAGGGAGCTAGCAGCCCGTTTCACCTCCAGGACCCCTTCCTCTCTAATTCTGGATCCAGTCCCTCCAAATATCCTGCCCTGCCCTTGTCTAGGCTTCTTAAATGCGTTCCATGCTGCTTATGTTAGTCTGGGTGCCTTAGCGAAACAAATCCACAGAAACGCGTATGTATAAGAGAGAGTTTTATGTAAAGGGTCAGTGCACATCAGGAAAACATGCCCGCATTTGCTTATGCACCCGCTTTGTCTTCAGCGATCATGTCGAGATAGGCTGGTGGCTTCTTCCATGTGGGCTTTGTTGTTTCTTAGTTAGATGGCCCCTTGTTTATCTTCCAGTCTTTAAGACCCTGGACACTATATCTTTTGATAGCCGGGCCCAGGGTGCTTAACCACTACACCACAAGGGTTCATTAGCTTGTGACTTATCTCCTGCCATTCACACTAGATGCTCAAAATAGCAGGAAACCAGGTTTCTCCTTTGTGGCCACACCAGGTACTGACAGAACCAAGAACAGAGAAATGCTTAGTTATATATCTTGACTATCATTAGCATATTATATGCCTGGCAATATGTAAGCCTTCGCTCCTCTGACATCTCACAGTCTCGGTAAAATGAAGCTAATAAAAGTAGTGCTCTCACAAGCTTGGTAGGAGATTAAACAACTCACATAAGGGTACACAGCCTATCAACGAGGAGGCAAGATGAGGCAGTGTGTGGCTGCTGAACCCACACCCTTCACAACACCTGCATTAAAATGACTGAGGGCTATGAGGAACCAGACAGAAGCAGATTCACACCCCATATTGAGTCAATTTAACTGCCTATTGTGCCTGACCCTTCTATCTCTGATCTTAGAAATGGGGTTAACAACAACAAAACACTGTAGAAGAAATGTCCAGCAGATGACAGGCACGCGATTAAACAACAAAAAATAAATCACTTAGGTTGAAATTCGAACTCCTGGAAACCCCTCACACACGTGCAGAAAAGGATTGAGCCCCATGTGGTGTTTCCAGTGCCCCCGTCCTTCCCCCCTAAAATGAGCATTTGATAAGGAAATGCCTGGATTGTTCCAAGCCCAAGACTGTGGAGAACTAAAGGAAAACCCAGCATTATGAATCTTTGAGCACAGCCCTGCTGGGAAACCGCCCTGCAGTCACTTGTTGATGACTGGAGGAGGGACAAGAGTAGGGAGAAGAACGAGGACTGAATGTGACACATAAGCAGGGATGGCCTACATTCCATAAAGGAAAAAACTCAAGGTCTGCTTTTCTGGTGCCGGAAAGTTAAAACCCATCTGGTGCAGTTGAAAAGGTGTGTGTGTGTAGTGGGGGGGGGGGTGTTAGGGAGGAGGGGCGATGAGTCCAAAGGATGAACTCCATCTGCAATTGTGTCCTCAACTGCTTTCCCCTGCTAGCCACACGATATTTGTGGCTGGCCTGCCCTGCTTTTGTTATCAAGCCCAGAGAGGGCAAGAGACTAGCTCGAAGCCACACTGCAAGTTGGCAGTAGAATCAGGCTGAGAACTCTGGATGCTTAGAAAGCTTCACACAGACCTGAGAAAGTACCAAGGGAAGACCTGTTCGCTAACTGGGCAGCACTCACTGCATGCCAGCGCTGTTCCAGTGCCCCAGCCAGGGCATTGCTCCCTGTGTCTGTGTGTCTTCAGTGATGCACACAGGTGACGGATTGGCTTTTAATAGCATGCTTGGAAGGTTGAGGCCACCCAGCGGCACCTAGAAAGAAGGGCCTGCAAATCTACTTCAGACCAAGCAGCCTTTCCAGACCCTGGGGAGCACAGTTCTTCTTGGACACACAAGGAGGCCAGGAGTTGAAGTTGATTCCATGATGTAGTTGATTCCATGGTTCCCGGTTGTAGCTATACCTAGAGTCACATCCACATTCATGTTTATATCTCTTCACTCCATGGGGTGTTCATGGCTCCAACTCTTCTGAAGCAGACCACCAGGATTTTGTTTAAGAGGCCTCTGGATAGGTTTGAACTGCCAACCTTTTAGTTTGTAGCTGAGTGCTAAACAACTTGTGCCATGCAGGGTGCTAAGCTCAGAAACTCAGTCGGTGCTTCATGATCTCAGTTGGAATTATAGAGAGGGTCAGTGATGACCCATTGACTGCTGCGTAATTGTTGATGTAGTCTCCCTGTGCAGACATGTAAAGTACCTGAAAACTTAAAATCCAACTCATTGAGTGCATCATCCTGCCGTGCGCCAGCCCAGCAGCATGCTCTGCTGGGGACATTTGGCCATGCCTGGAGACATTCTGAAGAAGGGAGTCCCACTGCCATCTAGTGGGCTGAGACCAGGGATGCTCGCTTAGCATCCTGGTGCAGGGAACAACACAGCCCCACAAGAACGATGTTGGCCAAAATGTCAGCAGAGCTGCCACTGGGAAAATGGTCTAGTCCAAGCGCTGACCTTCGTAGAGGAAGAAAGCCAATCCAGAGCAGCTAAGTGACCTGCTGTGGGTTGCACAGCCTGATTCCAAGCCCAGTACTATACCCAAAGCTGTTACCACGCCCAAAATTAAACAGCAATAGCTGCCCAAAGGCCTCTTAGTTTGAGGACCAAGTAAGACAGTAAATGAGAAAGCCCTTTGACAAATGTGGCATGCTGCACAAACATGAGATGTTATTACCCAGGATCTTTTGATATATGTAAATAGATCTTGTACCAGGTCAGTTAATTTTCCAACTGCTCTATCTGAGCTTTCAGATGGCAGCACCTCTGTCCAATCCAGGAAAGGACTCCTGTGCAGGCTGAGCAGCCCTGGAAAGCCTCATGCCTGGCTTCTCCCACCCCTCAGCTAATCTCCAAGTGATTAATAAGGGCTCTCACTATGTTGTGCCTCCCAGCTGACAGATACTAGGCTATCAAAGCATTCGTATCACCTCCTTGATGCCTGAGGAGGAATATAGTTTCATGTGTGAGAGTGCCCCAACCCGCGGGACTCAGTTATTCGAGGGGTTCCAAGGAGGACCCAGCCTGAAAGAGAAACGGGCGAGAGAGAGGAGCGAGACCAAGCAGATTCTTGTCAAGGTCTGAGTTTATTGCTACACAAGCCTCTCTATAAAGGGTGAGGCAAACAAGGGAGTTCAAAGGGGAGATTAAAAAAAAGGAAGGGCGGGGGTGTAGAGCACACAGGGCAGGCGGCCGCAAGTCTGCAGTTGGAATGTCCGGTGCTGGAGCAGACAAGGGTGGGCCATCTGGTGTGTGTCAGGGTAAGATAAGGTTGAGGTGACGTGGCTTTAGCCCTGCTGGGCAGGCAATATGGCCTTGGTTTTGTCAGGCTGATTATGCCCGGTTCCCAACATGAGAGAAGCCAGGAATATCTCCTCTCACAACTGTGCAGCAAATGAGATCAGATCTCCCAATCTGATTTTCAGCCCTCCTGTCTTTCCAAGTGAAGTGGATGGTCCATTTCACATTGTCTCAAGTCTTTGCACATTGCATGCCAACATTGTGACACAGGGCGCGGCTGTGGGTCTTAGTAGACAAAGCCCCCACCCAGAACCCTGCCCTCAGAGCTCCTTGGTCACCCTGCACAACGCAGGTCCGGGCCGGGCTCCACACTGCAAGGCGATCAACCCTGACCCTCCAGTGTGGCCGTCCTCACACGCTCCCACATCCACCTAGAAGGACTGGAGATGAGAGATTCCGGAAGCTCCCTGCCTCATCTGCCTCCCTCCCCAGAGCGACAGAGCAACTGTAACTGATTAGGCAGGATGCAGCCTCGTTCCCAGTCCCCACCCTCTCTGGGAAAGCAGGGATGTCTGGCACCTCATCCAAGGCCTTTCCCCTGTGATCTCATTACTAAGGAGCTGCTCCTCTACCGCCCACCTCCATCACCTCATCTACATATGGGGGAGATGAGTATGTCTTCTTTGCTGCTCCTTCCCTGAGTCCACCCCAGGAGCTCCCTGAACAGATCACCAATCACTTCTCATTACACCTGCAGCAGCCGTCAGATACTGCTGAACAGAGACAGGCGCCTCCCCTGCTGCTGCCAGGCTCCAGTGCACATGTGCACACACACGTGCACACACATTGTACAGGCACACTCACATGGACACACAAGCATGCACACCCATGTGCACAAACTTTGTTCAGAGGTGGGAATTCTGCCCATTTTAGCCTCTAGTATTGCAATCAGGGAGTGATAGAACAATGAAAGATGAAGGTGGATGAAGGAAGATCTATTTATTCCCTTACTTGTTACATAACCATTCAGGGCTCTTTTTTTATCCGTACAAACACACCACCACACCATCAACAATTATCAAGTAGATGTCATGTATGCAGTGCTGCCCTATTCAAGGCGGTGCTGAGTATGTGAGGAGGATTCTCTCTAAAGCACAGCTCTGAGGAAGTCTGTCTCCTTCGCACTTTTACACACACAGGGTGAGGAGCCTGCAGGAGGCTCCGTGCGTTGGGTGAAGCCACACGATGAGTGAGGAGACCGAGTGTGTAGCCAGGGGAGTGAGAGCGCAGAGTTCACCACTTCACCACCATGCTGGTGTGCACAATTGATGAAAGGGTGGCTGCCAGCAGCAGGACAGAAAAAAAGTAAAGCATGTAACTTGTGGTTTTATCTCTGGCTTACTTCCAAAAGGAATTGTTTTTGTTGTTCTAAAAAGCTTTATACCGAGAAAAAAAAAGAAAGAAAGAAAGCTTTATACCTCTATAAAAACAAAAGGCTACTGCTGTCAAGCACCTTCAGACTCAAGCCAGAGGAGAGCTCTCCCAGTGGGCTTCCAAGCTGAAAATCTTCACAGAAACACAGTACCTCCTGTGGAGTAGCTGGTTGGTTCAAGCCAGCAACCTGGCAGTTAACAAGTACGTCCCTTGTACCTGTAATACCTGTATAAAGTGTATTAAATATGAACTACTCCTGGTGTATAATTTTAAATTGAATTATTGTGCCTGGAACTTTTTTTTTAATAGCTAAGAATGGTGAAATGAGACTCCTTTAGATGTTATGATAAGAATACACACTACACAGGGCTTGGACCCAACCCAGCTTAATTCAAAGGAAGGCAGATTTATTTTCTTCTGCTTCCCAGAAGGTTCCCCAGCAGAACGTGTGTTAAACAAAATTGTTTAGCTATGGAAAAGAGCAATCTCCTCTTGGGAAGATCCTGGTAGAAGGGGGCTTTGGTTACATATCCAGCTCAACCCAGCCCCAGAGGCCTCGTCATGTTTTATTTTGTTTTGCCCTTGACACTGATTGTCTTGGGAACTGTGGCCCCCGAGCAATGGCCAGGAAGTCAGGTCTTCTTGATGTAAATCCTCTAATATCCCCTACAATGATTTTCAGTGCCAATGGTAAGGCCCGCCCAGTGGCTGCCACATGCCCCTGAGCAAACACGTCAGAGCAGATGAGAGCATGAGACAGCATTTAAGAGAACGGTAGGCTGGCCTTGACTTAGCTGTTTGGCCTCTCCTCAGAAGTCATTTGTGACACTGACTGTCATGGGTTTCATTAAGAACAAGTCTATCTCTACCAAAGAAAACTGCAAGGTAAGAGGACTTTCAGCTCCAGCTACATATGTCTCCAAACTTACTTACATATTGTCCTGTTTTCAGAAGAAAAAAAAATTACTCAGTGCCTCCCGGGCAAATAAAAACTTTGGTACTACAACCTACAATCCCAGATAAAGTGTAGGTATCTGCTTTGGCAGCTCCCCTGGATCGAGCTGCTCCGGTAGCTCTCCACAAAAACCCTGTGAAGAGATGATCAGGCAGGATAGCCTAGTCTGTTCTTCAGAAAGAAGCTACCCCTGAAACCTCAGTGGCTTAAAATCTAGAAGTTTATTTCTTGTTCATGCAAATTCTGACGCTGGAAGGGCAATTCTACAGGGTGTTTGTCCTGCACACCGTCCGTCAGTGATTCGGGCTGCTTCACAAATATGGTGCCACCAGATCAAAAGGTGGATTCCAGGTCATCACAGAAGAGGAAGAGAGAAGTGGGGGTTGTGGATCAGTCTTTACATGCTTTGACACTTTAGTTGACATAGATCGCTGGATAGGGCTGCTTATATAAAGGTTATCAGTTCAAACCCACCTAGCTGTACCACAAAAGGAAGGGGTCATCTGCTTTCATAAAGGGTACAGCCTAGACAACCTCATGCAACAATTGTACTCTGTACCACAAGGGGTGAGCATGAGTCAGAACTGACTTGAAGGCAACAGGATTTGGGGTGTTTTTGTTTGTTTGGTTGGTTGGTTGATTGGTTTGGTTTGCTGAGTGGGAGGTGGTTCTACCTACAGCATATTAATCTGAAGTAGTCACTTTAGGTTTTTTTGTTTGTTTTTTGAGAGATGTGGAAAAGCTCATTGGCTTTAATGGGGAGTTAACTCTGCCGCAGACGGCCTCCTCAAAATTTCCCTCCCGCTTCATAAACTAGCAGAGATTTTCAATGAAGGAGCCTGCAGGCACCCGCTGGACATCTCCTTGCAAGGTCAGTCCTTTGGAGCCACTGGGAGGGAGAAAAAAGAGACTTCTATTCCTGTAAAGAATTCCAGCCCCAGAAATCCTCAGGGGGCAATTCTGCCCTGTCCTCTCGGGTCGCTATGAGTCCGAATTGAATTTATGGCTATGAGTTGAGTTTTAATTCCATTCACTTACTGCTATTGACAGGTTGCTAGATTAGGGCTTGTCTTCCCAAATGCCAGCACTAAACGAAAATGAGCTGTCCGGGCCACAACAAAGGGGTTGGAAATAAATCAGGCACACTCATTAGATACCTATGGCAAAATTCAGAACTGAGCATGCTCTGACCCAAGTCATGTAGACCCAGGTGGAAGGTCCACCTGGTCATACAGAATAGGACTTCACAAAAGTGCACCAAAATCAACCAGTACGATCGACCAATGCCCTCCAGTGGTGTTGGGAGGTGATAGAAGTAGGCCTGGGCTCCTTGTCGCCCTCCCTTGTTCACGTGCTCTGCAAGTGGAGGGTGAGGCCCTTGGGGGTTCCTGCCGTGGCTCCTCAGCTGGTTCTGCACTCCTGCTCAGGTATTCCTCCCATGAAACCGCCATATTCAGCTGCAAACTTTCCCCACCCCTGCCATGCAGCCCGGCGTGCTTTCCGGAGATAGTGGGGACTTTTGGGGACTGCGATACCTGAAACTTTCTTTCATAACATTCACTTGGATTTACAAAAGTGCTTCTGCCATATGAATTCTTTCAGCGTTGCTAAGCAAGAACTGAGGTCAACCACCCCAGAAACCTAACACTATCAAGTCGATTCTGACTTATATCAATCTAGGGGGTCCTCAAACTATGGCCTGCGGACCACATGGCCCTCAGAGGACATTTATTCAGCATGCCGGGTGTTTTTGCCCCCCCTTTTTTTTTACTTCAAATTAGGTATGTGCAGTGCGCATAGGCATTTGTGCATAGTTTTATTTTTAAACTATAGTCCGGCCCTCCAGCGGGTTTGAGGGACAATGAACTGGCCTCCTGTTTAAAAAGTTTGAGGACCCCTGAAAGGACAACGTAGAACTATGCCTGTGGGTTCCCGAAGTTCTAAATCTTTACAGGAGCTGAGAACCGCATCTTTCTCTGTGAGCCATAGCGGATTCCAACTGGCTGGCCTCATGGTCACACACATTCCACCAGGCTCCTTGAGCCTTAACTTGATAATTTAATGAAACGATACTTCTCCAAGTCACACTGTATCAAGGTCTATAATCTTGCTATTCTAATATCAAATTTAAAATAAGGAATATAGTTAAGCTCCAAATCCATAAGCAATAAGATCATTGAATCTCTTTGGACACTATTACTTAAAAAAAGAAAAAACTCTGTCCAATTATTTTCAGCACAGAAAAGCTTCCAGTGTTTACAGCTTAGTATGTAATTGCTTTTTCTCTTCTTCTTTTGCATTGGTGAATCATTTTGAGCTTATAATAATGTCAAAATAAATAGTTTCCAGAGCCTCCAGGCATTCACTGTGTAATGATCATTTAAAAGATTTCTTGGTTAGAGGGTCCTCAAAAGAATAAAAAGCGTGTCCGCATCCCTGGTCATTTCTATATTCAAAAGAAGAAATTGCTCATCAAATGCTACAAGCCAATTTCTTTCTTCAGCCAAACTGCCCATTTTAGCATCACTGAATTAAGCAAATGGTTCTACATTTCAAAGTCAACAATGATACTCTTTTCCCTTTAACACGAGCATCTTAAACAGCTCAAAAAATAGTCGAGCTCTTTATTATGGCTTTTCCTGAGAAAGCTGTTTCGTTGTTTATTTTATTTATTCATCTAGACTTTCATGTTAAGATTTGTGTATTTTAAGTTCTGCTAGTCAGGACATTTTAAATGGAGCCAGATTTTTTTTTTATACTTTGTCTTTTAAAATATAATGAGACTGAGCAGTACATCCGTTAATAAAATATAAAGTCTTCCTATTTCTGTTTGTTTGTAATTTCCCTAAGGATAACTCTTAATGTAGTAAAACCAAAACCCACCATAATGAATTACATTTGGTCTACTGGGGGTTGTGGCCAACCTTTTGATAGAAAAATCCAGAGACTCCCTTCTGCATCTCCTTTCCCAACCAAACCCCGGTTGCTGGAGGCTGGAAGGAAGAAAGAGGCTGGGCTGCTGGGGCAGGGTGGGGAAGGGGTAACCTTGCAGATTATTTCAAATTCTACTCTGAAGGCAGAAAGTTATCCAAATGAGATAGCTAGAGATTCACTTCCTTAGAAAAAGATTGAAATTAATGTGTCCCTTAGAAAAGCCAAAGGAAAAAAGTCGTTATTAATTTAGGCAATTGAAGAACTTTGAAAGCCATGTCTAGTACATAAAAACACCTGTCCCTAGAGCCCATCGGCCTAGGAAACTGAATTTTTATACCATGTAAAATAAAGGAAGGTCATTTCTTAGACTTGCTCAACAGAAGATTGTCATTTTAAACCGGTTACTGTAATGAGAAGCTGGGTTTTCGTAAAAAGGACTGAATGCTTGAGTCAGTGTGAAATGAAATTAGAGATGCATGTTCTGCGCATGGCGGCATTTCCGGAGGAGTCTGTGTTCCTGTGACTGCTCTCGATCTGTCTCGTGCCTTCTGGGAAACTCACAGCGTGGTGCCCACATCTAGTCTCTCGGACTTTCTTGCCAGCTTTGGAAAGGTGTTGAGTCTGTTGGATCTGCTGCACAGAGACAGCATGCAAGTGGACCCTTCCCACATTCCTCAGAGAGCAGCCCCCCAGTGTAAAGCTGTGGGTGAGGTTTGATGACCTTTGCCCCTTCATCATCCCGCATTCTTTGAGGGACCCAAGCGCTCCCCCGAGGCATTACCGGAGAAGCAGCTACCCCATAGTTTCCAGATGGTGGGTATCAGCCTGTGTGCTCATTGGGATCGCCAGAGAGCTGTCCAAAAGACATCTTTGTCCCATCTCCACTGAGTCCGATTTTATTGGCCTGGAATGCAGCCTAGGTGCTTGGATTTTTTTCTCTCTCATAAGTTTTTATTGTGAATTAGGTGAAGGTTTACCAAGATCATCAGTTTTTTATTCAACAATTCATACCCATTGTGTTTTATGCCACTTATTGCAATCTCCACAATATAATATGACTTGTTCCACTCCCTACTTATGTCTTCTGTTTCCCTTCCTCCTCTCTTCCTACCCTTCTGAACTTGGGCCTTGGATTAATACTGCCCTTTTGAGATCAAATGGTTTGCTGTTTTCAGGTTTGCGTGCCTCACTTGTGTAATTGCTCCCATTATAGACCAATCTATTATTTGGCTGAATATTGAACCACAGGTAGGAGTTCATTTTCAAACTTAGTGAATAAGGACCATCGTTTCAGAGGTTCTGTTAGTCCCTATCCAGCCAATAAGCCTGGTCTCTTTTATGACTGTGAATTTTGCTTCACTATCTAGGACCTTTGGATGTGATCCCTTTCAAAGAAGTTGGAATTGATAGTTGGAGATCATCTAGTTATTCTGTGCTCAGAGTCATGAAGTCTAATGTTCATGTGGTCCACTCACCACTCTTTCCTCCAGAGTGAGGGTGACAATACTTGCCACCTAGATGGCCACTTGTGAGCTTCTGAAATCCAGCTGCTACTCACCAGCATGGATGTCGAACATAGTCTTTACAGTCTAGGTAATGACAATTGTTCTTGGTGTCCTTCACAACTATAATCCCCAGCCCCCCAGCCCAATAAAGCACTCCCTCCAGTTGTTCGGTTATGCCTAAGGAGTTTTGATAACTTCATCTTCTGTGTGCTCCGGAATATTCAATTCCCTGGATGGTCAGAATGGTCAGTCAGGGCTCAGAATCTTGGTGTTAAGGCTTCTGGTGAGATCCTGGCACATCAGACACAGAGGTTGTGAGGCTAGAGGATGGGCAGAAGGGGATCATACTGAGTCTAACAAGGAAAGAAAAGGAAATGAAGGATATAAGCAATTAAAAGCAAGCGCATAAATAGATACAAATACACAGATGGCCCTTGCAACATTATTCCCAATCTCGCAAACGTGTCAACGGTCTAAATACCCATCAATAGGTGAATGGATAAGTCAAACATGTTGCCTACGGTATATACAATGGACTACTACTCAGCCATAAAGAGAAATGAACTCTTGACACAGGCTACAAGAGGAATGAACCTCATAAGCATTATGCTGAGTGAAATAAATCAGCTTCAAAAAGGACACATTTTGCTTAATTCCACTTACAAAAAATATCTAGGCTAGGAAAATGAATAGAGACAAACATCTCCCAATTGTTTCCAGGGATAGGTAGGAAGGTAAGTATGGTTGTTACATAATGCCATGTCAATTGGACAAATAAGTGAGGTGGAGTCTTTCTTATACCTATATGAGTGTCCTTGGATTTATTTCTCTAGTCAACCCAGCCTAACCCAGTAGGGCCTGGAGGGGAAGTGCCATCCCTGAGACGATACTGAGCTTCCATAAGGGTGATGACATAATTTTGGAATGGGTAAGGATGATATATGAACAACATGCAGAATGCCACTTAATTATAATCTTGTAGAGCGTGGAAGTGACGAATGTTTTGATGCATGTATATTTAGTATGATTTTTAAAGAGTGTACGCAAAAGAGCAATATGGCAAGTCTGTGTTGCCATTTGCTGTTGCTCAGCTAAAAGCGATTCGGGCCTGTGTAGTTCAAAGGGAACCACAGAGGCTCAGGAGGAAAGCTGGTACCATCTCCAACTGAGACTTGTCTGACCAAATGCAGAGTCTCCCTTCAAGTAACTGACAGGTCAGAGGCAGCTCATCTCTGCTGCAGAAGCAATGATTTGTCTCAATTCCCAGACCACTGTCACAGCCATGTCTTGTTGCTCTCGGTGCCCCCCTTCCCCACCACAATAAGTCACTAGAAAGCCATGCTTCATTTAAAAACAAACAAATAAAACCCTTCTGCCTCCATCCTGGCACTGTTTCAGCTTATTTAGCATCATAACATATGTCATCTGTTTCCCTAAACAATCTAACATGGACATGGCACGATGGGACTGATGAGTTAGGCAAATGAGAACCAGCCTGCCCTCTGAACACACACGATGGCATTTGACTTGCTGTCAGTAGATGCTGTCGCGTTTCTTCTCCTCTTTCATGGAAAATAAATACAGAAAAGAATGAGGACATGAAAAGGGCTGCAAGATGTTTAGCTCTGGTCTTTCTAGAAAGTGTAGAAAAAAAGTATGTGACCCCTGCCTGCCTTTAGATGCCCCACTCCTCTGGCAAACAAGGATTGCACACTGACCATGGACAAGACATCTGGATCTGGGGGGAGGATATAACAATTGCCCCCACCAGCAAAGAGTTTCCAGATTTACGGGACTACACAGGCCAGGGAGCAGCTCATAAAAAGAACAAGAAGAATCACAAAGGAGGGTGTGCTCCAGCACCACTTCGTCCAGCTGCAGGCACATGAAGGCAAAGTTTCTTTTGCTTTCAGTCAAGTTTATGATTTCCGCTGCAGCCCTTACCAACACCTTCACGAAGATCTAGGTTCTTGGGTTGTTTCGCTCCAGGGCGGACATCTCCTTGGTAAAGCTTTATGGACAGCTCATGGTCCAAGAATTCCACCTATATGTTTTGAAAGGGGCCACGTTAAAACCCCTGGCTCAGACTTTCAGGACTGGGCACAATACAGCAAACCCACCATGGGGACAGCAGGATTTGGTAACACTCTCATCTCCATCACAACCTGGACCTGGCAAAGCTATTTTCTTCCACTCACCATCTTTCAATCAATATTTACTCAGCTATTAGTTGCTCCCCAGGCTCAGCATCAGAAAAGTGTTCAAACGTTACCGAATTGTCCATCTAATGGTAGAGGTCTGTGCAAGGGATATGAGAGCAAGAGGCTCAGAGATGATCAGTGGGTAACGAGAGAGGGATTCACCTTTATCATTTGTAGAAAGCCCCTGAGGCTTAGTCACATTGGCAGACTTTCCCTGGAGCAAGCAAATAAAGCTGCTCCCGGCTCAGCTCCATTCCTGATCTGGTCTTGCCATGAGACTATCCAGGCTTTGTCCCAACCCCACGTTCTGGAAACCACGAGTGGAAGGAGGTGAATCTTGGGGATACCATGGAAAAGAATGGGCATTGCACAACACTTCATTGTACTCATATGGAGCTTATGCAAAGGCCAAGAGATAGAACCAGGTGAGACTGTGAACAGGACAAGGTGATACTGCATGGTTTAAAATCAGAAAAGGTGTGCATCAGGGTTGTATCCTTTCACTGTTCTTATTCCATCTGTATGCTGAGCAATTTATACAAGAAGCTGGTCTCTGTGAAAAAGAACATGGCATCAGGATTAGACGAAGACCCATGTAATGTCATTGGGAACATTTTCTCACTAAAAATTTTAGGTCATGGCATCAAAAAAGTGTCATTTTAACCTAAATGGGTTTTTAGACCAGTGAAATAACAGCGAGAGTGAGTCAGCATTGTGCACAGAATTGAGCGATACTGGTTCTTTGGGAAATTCATAATCCAACACTGACACTGCTGAGATAAAGGATGACAGTGAGGAAGATTCTACACCTGAGCTCTGTGATGGGCCAACGTGGTGCTCTACTCTCTTCAGGAATGGATGAGCCAGCTCCACCAAGATTCCCCTTTACTGGAGCACCTGCTATGTATGTAGACGTTGAACACAAGAACGCTTTGGCGTTCCTACAATGATTTCTGACCGATGAGGTCATCGAAAAAATGATTATGATAGCCCGGAGGTTTACTTTCAGGTTTTAACCCCTCTTCAGTTAATTTCTGTGCATGGGGGAAGGTTTGGGGCTTGCTTCATTTTCCTACATACGGTATCTCAGTTTGTCCAACACCATTTGTTGAGCAAGCAGAATTTGTCCCTTTGGATATTTCTGTGTCCTTTTTCGAAGGCTAGTTTCCTGTTGACTGTTGAATATATGTGTAGCTTTTCCGTTCGTATCCATTGATCTATATACCTCTCAGTGTACCAATACACTGCTCTCCTTTAGGGAAAAACAACAACAAAAGTTGTATGAGCCCCTATATAATGATTTTTTTTAATGGACGATGAACTATTTTCCAGGCCAGCACTATCCTATGTTTGAGCACATTGCTGCAGCCACTGTGTCAATCCATCATGCCTTATAGCCTGCGGTACTCATGTTCAGGTATAGTGTTCTGCCATTCACAAGGTTCACACTGGCCAGTTCTTTCAGAAGTGGAAGACCAGGTCCTCCTCCCTCGTCTCTGTCTGGAAACTGCTGAAGTCTACCTGCAGTGAGTGACCCAGCAGGCATTTGAACTACTGGCTGCAAAATTTCCACCATTACAGCCAAATGCAGGCCACCACAGTACAACAGACAGTAACAGCATCTTAACACCACACAAAGGCTCCTCCCTGGGGAGACCACGTGTTCAGGCAATTGCTGCTGTTACACATGTAAGTGGGGGCTACATGAAGTCGCACCATCTCCTGTGGCCCTTCCAGGAACAGGCCATTCTGCTGTTGTTTCTACTGGACTTAGGTTCAGCTGCCAACCTGCCCTCTGCACGCATTCTTCTCCTTACCCTTCCATGTCACCTTCTCTTTGCCCAAGTCAATACTGCTGATCAGTCACCTACTGGTGGATGCTTGCTTCTGAAGTTTCTGAACCACATTTCCCCATGGTTATGAGACATTGCTGCTGCCACTGCGAGCATTTAACAGGTTACTTTACACCTTCAATGAGAAATCTAGGGGAATAGAAAGAAAGCTTCTTCTTTCTCCCAAGGAGTGGGTGGTGGTTTTGAACCGTTTCCCTTGAGGTTAGCAGCCCAATGTGTAACCCACTACACCAGTAGAGCCTTGGTGGCACTGTCCAGCAATTATTAGACTGCTAAATATGAGGTCCGGGTTTCAAACCTACCAACTTCTCCTTGGGAGAACGATAAAGCTGTTCCCATAAAAGACTGACAGCTCCAGAAGCCCTCTATAGGGTGGCTATGAGTTGGCATTTTGCGGTCATTTAGGGCTTTTTGGTGGCATGTGATTTTTTAGGGCTTTTAGGTTGTTTGTGGACGTTCAAGGTGTGTTTGGGGCATTCGGGTGGTTTGGGGTTTTTAGGGTGTTTTATAAGATTTTAGGGAGTGTTTAAGGGATTTAGGGGTGGTTTTTTAGAGTGTATAGGTATTTTTCAGCACAATATGGTGTTTTTAGTGATGTTACAGAGTTCCTTAGGGATTTTAGGGTATTTTTCATATTATATGTGTTTTTTTCCCCCAGCATTTTAGGTTTTCTTAGGGCTTTCATGGTGTTTTCAGGGCATATATGGGGTTTAGGAATGTTTAGGGTTTGGGAATCTTCTAAGGATGATTTTTGGAAGTTTCACATGTTTGGGTGGGCATTTGGTGTTTTTTTTGTGGCTTTAGAGTGTTTATGGGATCCTGTCAATTTGCAGCTTTAATTCCGCAAAGAAAAGTCAGACAGCAAGCCAGAAAGGAGCAGGAAATGAAGGGGAAGCCCAGGCCACATGTTACAGCTGCCAAGTCCGGAGAACCTAGGTGTGGTCGTTGGCTACCTGGGAACGGGAGTGGGGCTGTGCTCCTGCCCAAGGGTGCTAGGGAGTAAACCAATCTCAGCTGGACGTTTGGCTTTTCTACTAATTAGCCGACTCCATGAACTTTCCCAAGGGCAGCTGGCGAATTGCCAGGGGAACCCAGCTAGACCCCCCCACACAAAAGCACAGGGATGGTTACAGGAACAGGAGGTTTCACACAGTGGATGTGCAGGGCTTGGGGTCGGGATTGGGGGCCAAGGTGAGGAAGGGGCAGCAATAAGGCCTGGTCCCAAATAATCAGACACTGAGCAATAAAAGTACAAGGACTGCCAAGAGAACATGGGGACAAAGGATGGCTGGACTTCATTTGATATCTTTGGACGTGCTGTCAGGAGAGACCAGTCCCTGAAGGGACATCAAGTCCATGAAGGACATGATGCTTGGCAAAAAGTGGAGGACGGGCAATAAAACAGCTCGAACCAGTGGCTACATCAGTGGGCATAGTAACAATGGTGAGGATGGTTCGAGACCTGGCAGTGTTTTATTTTACTGCTTGTGTTTTTCTAGAACTGTCTTTCCTGGATGCACGAGGAAGGATAACTGTGCTTGTGAGAAGCAAATGCACAGTGGGCAGCGCTTTGGCCAACATAGGTACACCACCGGCACACAGTGCCCCCTTACTTGGCATCCAAAGTGACAGGATTTGTCTTTCCCCAGAGCTCTCCAGCCCTGGGGGAAGCGGCCCTGCCTTCGGCGCACCGCCAGGGGGCAGCACTGCTGCTCTCTCACTGGCTACATCTGTGAGGACCCAGAGAGCAGCTCCTTTCTGCTGCTCTCCTCTCAGACTTCTGCCAGAAGCCTTGGCTCGTCCTGGATCCTCCCTTGATTCCCACTCTGCACCTTTGGGGACGCCCAGCCCATTAACTCTCTCCCATCCTTCCTTGCTGCCTCTTGTCCAGATGCCTGAGCTGGGCTTCAAGTAGTTGTAATGTTATGCTTAGGTGAGATGTGTTCAGCTTGTTTACTGTCTGTATACAAGAAAAGAGTGCAGCCCAAGACATCCACCCTTTTGTTCCTCTATGGAAAGCCTGTTACGTGTCATAGTCTTCTCTCTGTGCAGTGCTTTCCTCTGCTGCTGATGCTTTTACATGAAATAGGACTCGGTGTGTCACCGCTACAGGAAATTATCTCTGAAAAAATAATATGCCCAGAACTCAGAAACAGTGTCAGCTTGCATCTGGCATCATGGAAGCATCATGGGTGTGTTTCCATTCACTCGCTCCTGAGTGTCACATGTTAAACTCGGTGCATAGCATAAACAGCAGCAGGCACAAACTGAGACAAAGCACACCCTTTGCTGTGAAGCACATTCCGACTCCTGGCTGCCCCTGTGCCACAGAGTAGAACTGCCCCGCAGGGGCTCCCTAGCTGTCATCTTTACAGAGGCACATGGCCACACCTCCCTTTTGGGAAGCCACTGGGTAGGTTTGAACTTCAGGGTTGTAGTAGTTGATATTGTAGAGCCCTGGAGTCAGTTCGGATTCATAGGGGCCTGTGCACTAGAGAGAGAAACAAAGCCCAGTCCTGCGCCATCCTCGCACTTGTTACTGTATTTGAGCCGATTCTCGCAGCCACGGTGTCAATCCACCTAAGTAAGGGTCTTCCTCTTGTTTGCTAACCCTCTGCCAAAAATGATGCCCTTCTTGCAGGACTGGTTCCACCATAGTAATATGTCCAAAGTACCTGAGACAACGTCTCTGCATCCTCTTTCAGATCTCCTGCCTTTAGTTTGTCAGCTCACTTCGATGGAGTCGATGCTGAGCCATAGCGACTCTATGAGATCAGAGCAGAACTATCTCTGTGGGTTTCCCAAAGGCTAACTCTATGGGAGTAGAACGCCTCATCCTTTTCTTCTGAGGACTGACTGGTGGTTCCCCACTGCTGACATTACAGTTGACACCCAAGGCATAAGGTACTATGCCACCAGAAGTCCCTTGCCCCTGTGCAATAACCAACACCACCTACACACAAAACCCACCCCTTCTCTGTCAGTTTGATGTATGGTGATGGCTTGAGTTGCTATGAAATTGGAAGCTACTAGGGGGAACCCGACAAAAACTACAATTTTTTCAAAACTATGCATTTAAATTTTTTATCCCCTTCATAGTACTCTCCATTACACTTCACACATTTGTCTAATCTGTGATTACATTCTTGGAAACATTTTTCAAACTCAGCAGTTTGGGTGACACCCTTGTTTTTTCCCCCCCTCTTCTGTGTTGTCAAACCACTGTCCTTCATTCATGGAAACAGAAAGAAGTCACATGGAGTGAGTTCAGGTGATTAGGATATGAGGGACAAGAGAGGCATGCTTTTTGGGGGGATGTTTTCATACTGTTATTTCTTTTCTCTTTTTTTATAATCAATTTTTGGGGCATCATACAACTCTTATCACAATTGATACATACATCATATTTGTACATTCATTGCCCTCATCATTCTGAAAACATTTGCTCTCCACTTAATCCGCTGGCATCAGCTGATAATTATTCCCCATCCCTCATGAACCCTGAATAATTTCTAAATTATTATTTTGTCTTATCTTACACTATACAATATCTCCCTTCAGCCACTTTTCTGTTGTCTGTCCCCCAGGGAGATGGTTATATGTAGATCCTTGTAATCGGTTTCCCCTTTCCATTCCTCCCTCCCTCTACCCTCCTCGTATCGCCACTCTCACCACTGGTCCTGAAGGGATCATCCGCCCTGGATTCCCTGTGTTTCCAGTTCCTATCTGTACCAGTGTACATCCTCAGGTCTAGCTAGATTTGTAAGGTAGAATGGGGATCATTTTAGTTGTGGGGGAAGAAGCATTTAGGAGCTAGAGGAAAGTTGTATGTTTCATTGTTGCTACAGTGCACCCTGACTGGCTCCTCTCCTCCCTGCTACCCTTCTGTAAGGGGATGTCCAATTATCTACAAATGAGCTTTGGGTTTTCACTCCACACTCCCCCGTATTCACAAAGATATGATTTTTTTGTTCCGATGATGTCTGATACCTGATTCTTCCGACACCTCGTGATCACACATGCTGGTGTGCTTCTTTCATTTGGGCTTTGTTGCTTCTCAGCTACATGACCACTTGTTTAACTTCAAGCTTTTAAGACCCCAGAATGTATAACTTTTGATAGCCGACCACCATCAACTTCAGTCACCACATTTGCTTATGCACCCATTTGCCTCCAGCAATTGTGTTGGGGAGGTGAGCATCACGCAATGCCACTTTAATACAACAAAGTATTTTTGCATTGAGGGAGTACTTGAATGGAGGCCCAATGTACATCTGTTACCTTAATACTAAACCTATAAATATATGCATATAGATCTATTTCCCCATCGTTATACATAAATATATTTACATATGCACATGCTTTATTTAGACCTCTATAAATGCCCTTTGCTTCCTACCTCTTTCCTTGATTTCCTTTTACTTTCTGATTGTCCCACTCTCATGTTCAGCCTTCATTTGTGTTTCAGTAATTCCTCTAGGTTACATTACTCTTGGTTACACTCTACCAAGCCTCCTACACCCTCCTCACCATCTATTTGGATCACTTGGTGTTCCCTTGTCCCTGGGTTTGTTAACAGCACTTCCTTTTTCCCTACACCCCCCTTTCCCATCTCCCTCCCCCAGCTGTCAGTCCCATTGTTTTCTCCTCCAGATTGTTCATCCAGCCTATCTCATTTAGACAGACCTGTGGAAATCATAGCATGCACAAAAACGAGACAGAGCAAACCCAAGCAACAAAATGAAACAAAAGAACAACACCACCACCAACAAACCAATGACAAAAAGCAAAACAAAACACAAGAAAGAAAAGCTTTTAGTTAGTTCAAGGACTGTTTGTTGGCCTTTAGGAGTGTTTTCTCATAGAGTATGATGGGTCAGCTAGCCCTGGCCCCAAAGTCTATTTTTGGTATTCCCTGGGGACTTCGTTGCTCTGTTCCCCTTCCTGTTCTGTTGTACACCCTTAGTATTTTGCCTCGGTGTGCTGGGATCAGATCGGGCGATAGAGGCATGCTGTTTTTTTTGTGTGAGCAGGTGCACTGTCATGGTGGCAAAACCAGTCCCCTGTCTACCACTAATCAGTCCTTTTTATTTTAAATAAATCATTTTATTGGGGGATCTTACAGCTCTTGTAACAATTCATACACCAATTTGTATGAAGCACATTTGTACATACATTGCTATCATCATTTCCAAACATGTTCTTTCTCCTTGAGCTCCTTTTTTCCCCTCCTCCCACCCACGTGAACCACTGATACTTTATACATACTTTTTAGTTTTATATTTTACGCCTCTGCTGTATCCCTTCACCCAAACTTCTGCTGTTTGTTCCCCTGGGTGGTGGAGTGGGGCTGTATGTCCATCATTGAGATTGGTTTCCCCTTTCTTCTGCTTCTCCCCCCTACCTTCCCTCGTGGTGTTGCTACTCTCAGTATTGGTCCTGAGGGGTTTATCTGTCCTGGATTCTGTGTGTCGGAACTTCTAGTCAATAGCAGTGTGCAAGCTCTGGTCTAGCCAGACAACTCAGACCTTCTTACACAATATCTTCAGAACCTCTATATAGGAAGCTTGATTAACAGTCTGACCTAGTGCAATGACTAAACTCCAAATGCACTATCACCCTCACATCAACAAAACCAAACAAATGAGCATCTTCTTGAAGTTTGAGTTCACTTGACGAGGTGTATTTGAGTGAGGTGATGATGGCGTCTTACACTGACTTGATTTATGTTTGCATTCTGGCTTGTGAGAAGAGCACAAGGTCTTGTCACCAGCAATGGCCTTGGGAAAAAAGTGTGGGTGCACTAGCTCGGAGCAAGTTGCCAGATGCCTGCCCAAACAGGAGAATGTATATTTTGAAATGTGTACCCAGTGGAGCTTTGTACCGCTTGGTTTTTTGGCGGGGGTGGGGTGGGGGTGGGTGGAAGGCCGGCTACTCCTTTGTAGGTTAGATAATCTGAGATGTGCTATTTGAAATTTCCTGGGGCCAGTTTTAGACAAAACTAGAAAAGTTAATTTTGCTGTATGGAAAAATCTGACAGTCTGGAAGTATCTAATTTTCCTCACATGCCATCATTCCCCTAGTAGCATTATTCTTAGTTAAAGCTCTCCTCTGTTCCTCCTTAGGGTTTCCCCCACTACCTGATGTTCCTTTTCTCCTACTCATCATCAAGGGACTTGTGTCCAAAGTGAGGACAGCAAATAAGAGACCCTCCTGACTCTCTGTTAAGAAGGGTGCTCTGGTGCATGCGTGTGTTTATGTGTGCACATACAATCGCATTTGAATTTTGTTGGAAGAGGCTTCATAGAGACAGAGAGTGACATGGTTAGAGCTGCTGCACATGTAGAGCACTGTACTCTATGGTGTTCTAATTCAAATGCATGTAAGGTCCAAGAGAGGTAATAGAAGCAAGTGACCAGGGTCAGGGAAGGCAGTAGGAGGAACTGAGGGAGCCTGAATGCCTCACACCCTGCCAGTTTCACTGATTCTTGGATGGGAGAGTACCAACCTAGTGCTGTGAAATCTTCGCAGTTTTCAGAGGCTTGGGGGATTTAAATTTTGTATGTAAAAAATAGACATCTAAATGCTTGTAATTTATTGATTTCGATAAACACACTGAATGCCAGTACTCAAGTCAAACAAACCAAACTAACAGCCATCGAGTCTTTGCCAACTCATAGTGACCCTATTAGACAGGGTAGAACTGCCCCTCAGTTCAGCTCCCAGCCCTGGAAGCCCACCAGTTCCTCGTTATTATCATGAGGAATACTATTTTCACAAGAGCATTACATACCCCTAGAGACTAAACCATAAAGCCATATAGGCTTTGACCATCAATTCTGATATGCTTTTTCCTCAAACTGATGGGTCATTTGATGGAATCCTTGTATTACTTCCCTAACATAAAAATTAATCAAGCAAAGGAGATTCAGTGCTCAGTACTACAGTCCCCTATTTAGAGATTAACTCTTAAAAACCACCACCACCACCACCACCACCACCACCACCACCACCACCACCACCACCACCACCGCCACCTTATCTATGTTGATAAAAACTTGAGTAGGCTGTATAAATATCTCAAGTATTTAGGATAAAATGGATTCTTATTCTACTGTCACATATTTAGTTTGAGATATGTGTTTCCATCTGAACACAAATTAAATAGACCTCATTGACATCTTTTCAAAATGCCATAAAAATTAAATGATTACCTTAAAAGATACTCAGTATAATTAGGCATCAGAAAAATGTACATCAACACTAGAGCGAGATAGTGTTTCAACCCATCAAGATGACACTAGCCAAGAATATTAAAAATACCATTGAGTGCTGGAAGAATGAACAGATTTGTGTCAGAAGAACAGTCTGAAAGGTCCTTAGAAGCAAGCACGGGGAGACTTCACATGCTTTGGATATGTTATCAGGAGATGCCAGTCCCTGGAAAAGGCTGAAATGTTAGGTTCAAGTATAACAACAGTTTTGAAGATGGTGTAGGACTGCGCAGTGGTTCATTCTGCCTTGAGTTGGAACTGACTCAATAGCACCTAATGCTAAAAGCTAGATGCTTTTGATCCTAAATGAAAAGTGGATGGTCCAGCCTCCATACCAGCTACGTGGACAACTGCCCCTCCCCCCAGAAGAATTTACTTTAGAAGACGGCACTGAACCTGTAGCTAGGGGAGATGGACATGTCTGATCAGAGCACACAGGGGCAAATGAAGGGGGAGGAAGAGAGTGGAGCACACACTGGTCCACCAGGCTTGGAGGATGATTTTGGCACTCTGAACAGCCAATGTACAGAGTGGACCATATGGCTGATCCCACTATGAGACATGCCATCCCTTGCTGGCCCAGAGCCCTATGGGGACAATACCGGAGACTCTGTGTTGGGACTGAACCGACTGGCCCTCCAACACGGAGGCAAATCACTAAAAGCATGCAGCAGAGCAACCATGAGAGCAGAGCGGGTAGCCCCTGAGGGAGTACAAAGGACAGACTCTGGGGCCAGAGCATGATACGCCATCAGACCTGACTGAAGGACACACCTATAGAAAAAAAAATCAGACCTTGATCTATTTACAGGTTTTTCTTTCTTAAAAAATTTTTTTGTCTTTTAATTAATTTACTCTTTTATTGATCATTGGTTTTCTGTTGTTTTTTTTTGTCATCACAGTGTTCTCACCCATCGCCTATCTTGCTATGGTTTGATTTTTGGTGCATATTATTATCTCAACAGATCTATCTAGATAAGATAGGCTGGAAGAATAGTCTGGAGGAGAAAACAACAGGACCAATGGTTCCCGGGGACATGGGAGAGAGAGAGGAGGGGGTAAGGAGGTGATGCTGACCAATCCAGCGACAGGGGAGCAACAAGTAATCCAAAATCCGTCGCAAGGAGGGTGTGAGAAGCCTGGTAGGTATTCAGCAAGGGCAATGTAACCAAGAGAAATTACTCAAACCCAAGTGAAAGCTGAGCATGATAGTCGGACAAGAGGAAAGTAAAAGTAAATAGAGGAAAGAACTAGGTGACAAAGGGTATTTCTAGAGGTCTACATACTGGCATGTACATATGTAAATATATTTATACAGGAGGGTTCGTAAATAGATCAACGTGCATATATTTATAGACTTAGTATTAAGGCAGTAGATGGACATTGCCAAATACTTACTCAATGCAAGAAGACGTTATATTAAATTGGCATTCCATGATGAACACCTTTCCAACATGATGGTTGAAGAAAAATGTGTGCACTAGCAAATGTGGTGAAGAAAGCTGATGGTGCCTGGCTATCAAAAGTTATAGCATCTGGGATCTTACAGGCTTGAAAATAAAGAAGCGGCCATCTAGCTCAGAAGCAACAAAGCCCACATGGAGGAAGCACACCAGCCTGTGTGACCATGAACTGTTGAAGGGATCAGATATCAAGCATCAAAGAACACAAAAATCATGTCATTGTAAATGAGGGTGAGTGCAGAGTGGAGACTCAAAGCCCATTGGTAGGTAACTGGACACCCCCTTCCTGAAGGGATGTGGGGAGGAGATAAGCCAGTCAGGGTGCAGGGTAGCAACAATGAAACATGTTTCCTCTAGTTCCTAAATGCTTCCTCCCCCCACTATCATGATCCAAATTCTACTTTACAAATCTGGCTAGACAAGGGGATGTACAGAGAGATCGCCTTGGAGATTGGGTGGATGTTCCCACAGTAGCGTGGAGCCTCACAAGTGGTGGTCAGGCGTTTCCCCCAGTCACTTGTAGGACCTCAGGATTTAGGCTGGGGATGCCCCCACTTTTTATAGGGGAGAACAACCTGTGGCCTGGTGTGTGGGAGAGGACCAGCGTGAATTCCCCAGCTGCTTGCCACACCAATAAGTGGGGGGTGGGAGCTCCCTCAGTTGGGCCTTCAGGTTTGCCCTAGGCAGAGGGGAGTGGCCTGGAGACAGCTATTGTCTTGTGATGGGAAAGAGAGTGAAAGGAGAGGAAAAAGAGAGAAAGAGGAAGACACAGACTGGGGCAATAATGCCAACCAGACTGACAACCACTCACCCACACACAACTAAAATGCACAGAGTAAACAAAGGTGACAACAGTAAAAAAAAAAAAAAGAAAAGAAAACAACTAAAAAGGAGAACCAAATCTGTGGAGGCTGTGGTAGGAAGTAGAGAAGAGCTAGATGGAGCGGAGAAAAGCAGAAAACCTGTAAGAAGAGTCCAATAAAAGGAAAAAGAGAGAAGAGAAAAGGAAGGAGGAGGAGAGAGTATTTTTTAAATGGTTAAAGAAATAACTGACCCTGTGTTATGCTGTGTGTAGCTCTGACTCGTCCTGTGTGCAGTACTGTCTTAGGGGTCAGGCTGCCCACTAGGAGGACAGGGTTGCCCTAGGCAGAGTGTAGGGCTCTGGAAACCAGCAGTGGTATGTGCAAGCAATGAGAGGGAGCAGAGAGAATCGTACAAGCTAAGAGAGAGGTGAAGAAAGCAAAGACAGAAAGAGGAAAGAAAGAAAAAGAGAATAAAGAGAAAGAAGGAAATAAATCCAACTGAGTTCACTAAGGTTGGCTGTGATGGTAAAGAGCAAGGAGAGAGAGAAGGAGGAAATAAAGTATAAAGTAGTAGCTGATCCCTGATTGCTTGGATGAGGGGCCAGAGGGGTTTAGACACTGCTCCAACATGGCAGGTCAGTGTGCCCTTTTAATGCCGGGACCCAGTGGTGCTGGGCAGAATTGCCCTAGTTGACGAGATCACCTTAGAGGCATGACGGAGGTTTCTTCAACGGTGCAGCGCACTGTAGGTGTTTGTCCCAGGTGCCTTGTGTGGTGTACAGCACTCCCACACAGGGCAGGCTGGAGTGCCTCCTGCTATTTGGGTTGATTTGCCCTAAGCGGAGGGAAGTGACCTGGAAGCCTTTAGTGGCATATGAGAGGAGAGAGTGGGAGAGAAGAGGAAAAAGAGGGGAAAAGGGGAAAAAAGAGGGATAAAGAAGAAAGCGAGTAAATAAAAGCCCAACACCAACCTGAGCACGTTGAAACTGAGTGCGGTGGAAAAGTTAGAAGGGCTAGTGAATAAAGTGAGAATAAGTAGAGCAGTGGGTAAGGAGGTAATGATACTTGATCACCTGTCCTTGAGGCCAGAGGAATTCCAACTCTTCCTCAAGGTCACGGGGTCATGGACTTGTAAGGTCTCTCTCTCTGGCCTAAATTCCAACCCCAGTCCTTGGCTCCCCGCGAGAAAAATTTCATGCGGAAGCCAGGCTCGTGATCCAAGTGAATTTAATGAGAGTTAAAAGAAGCTTCAGGTTTTACAAGGCACCCATAGGATTCCTTTGACCATGGGGCCTGGCAGAGACTGCCTCAGGTCATGCAAGGATCTCTCTCCTCCCAGGAAGACGACCAGACCACCCCTCTCCCTTCTGGTTCCTGCCTTTTCAAGGGTTCCCGGGGAGGCTGGTGAAGGACCCCAGGTCAATCCCATTGGCTGAACTGCAATCATCTGGCCCAGGTGGGCTGCTCCAGGTGCAACATCCATCGGAGCCCACGGGCAGGAAAATCCAGCTTTCCTATGCTGGCTCTCCTGGGCATGCGTTAATGGACTTTCCCATCCCTGATGTAGGGTTCCACAGATGCTGTGTGAGATTACTTCAAAAGCAAGATCGCGCCCGTGGCCAGGGGTCACTTGGGTGCTGGAGTACCTGCCTTGTGCTGCATGTAGCACTGCAGCAGGGGCTGGGAGGGGGCACTGGGGGGCTCCCTCAGCCCCGTCTAGGGCTCCAAGACCGGCAGGGCCTCCCCAGCTATGTGTAGAATCACTGAGAGGGAAGCTTGTTGTCCTATCTAGACTGCTGATGCTTCCTAGATCAGAGGATTTTCTTTTTTATCCCTCTGGCCAGCTAGAATGAAATTGTCTCCCACAGTCTCTGGGCTACAGCTCAGTGCTGTTTAAGGCTGACACTGCTACAGCGGGTCTTTGTTATGGTAAAAGCTGCCAGGCCCTGTGGCTGAGTTCTGGCATTCCTTAGCTAGGTTGCTTCTTATGCTGATTTATGTTAAGGACCTCCCCTATGTGGTGCTTGGAACTGAGCAACCAGACTTGGGTTTGAGTTTTAAACCAATCATTTATGTTTCACCCTTAAAAAAAATTCTACTTGTGATGTGCTCAGATTTGGTGGCTGTCAAGCTGACCCCCAGAGGGGGAGATGCAGCTTATCAGGGGGGTTGTTTGCTAGTCGGCCAATTGGAACTAAATTTGCTCCCTGGACTCCCGACTTTCTGCCTTTTTCTCCCACACCATGATCTTCCTAAGGTAATAATATATTTTTTCTTCTACTCTAAATTATGGCTACCCACCACCAACCCCTGACCGTGAGCTCAAGGCATCCAACCGCATGGAGAGCTCAGTGTGGGGTTCCCCTCGTGTCTGAGATTCTGCCCCCTCTCAGGGCGTCCACCTGCAGGGATCCCTGCTCCAGGCAAGGGCATATCTGGCACCTGCCACTTCGTCAAAATTATAGTGCTTTAAAGCATTCTTAGTTTGCTTTGTGAGTGGAAATCCCACAAAAGAAGGGGTTCAGGAGAAACCCTGTTACCCTAGTTCTAATTTCAGAACTCCACCTCCCCGTTTCCTTCACCTAATTTCCTATTTTTCTGGTCTGGCAGCAGGAGCTCCAGATAGATGGGTCCTATCTGGTCGCCATTTTCTCTGAATCCCTCCATCTATTTTTTTTACACTCTTAAAAAGTACAAAACATTTACTCTACAAGCGCAAACAGATTTTCAAAAGCAGGGAAAAACCTGAACGTTCAGTACATGGTTCAATCGTCTTTTCATCTCTGTGCCCTAACTATGCTGAGCTCCATGGAACTGCATGGAGGGGAGCTATTCTGGCGTCATCGAGCCAAGTGAGTGTTTTGAATTACCTCAAGTGAATATTTGACTGGAAAGCATAGGGTGTAAAAAAACCCTGAAATCAGATGGTGCACATCTATCACAAAGAACAGGGCCTTGTACTTAAACCTTTTTTCTGAAAATAAGCAGCCATCTAAGTGAGATATCAACTAAGGCCGCCCAGAACAAGCAGCACAGCCAGTGTGATGCCAGGGTGATAAATAATAGAATCTCAATCTGCAGGTATGAACAAGAATCAGAGTTTATATTCGGAACACCCAGTTTGCAAAAGGACTCAAATGCACATGCGGGGTGAATTCCCTCTGACCACAGTCCATGGACATGAACAGATACAGTTAAGTTCAAATGTAACACCTGATCATTTGATCTCTTCAGACTAATTTTAATTTGGTTCCAGTTTTTAGTATTTTTCACTTTCTGTTCGATTGAGGTTTTTCTCTCTTTTATCATTGTTAGTTTTTCTTTTCTACTTGTTTCTTGATTTTGTTTTGTATTTTTTTTTAATACATATGAAATCCAGGAGAGGTAAATCCAGAGAGACACTAACAGAATTAACAATCACCTAGGGACAGGCAGGGAAGATTTGGGGGAGTGAGGGGGGGGCTAACAAAAATGAATATAAAAGAAGGAAATGATGTAAACCTGATTGTGGTGAGGATTACACAAATCTTAATATGACTGAAGTATTGAATGATATATGTGAATTATATGAGAATTAAAATAAAACAAAAGCTGAGGTCAGAGATAGGGCAGCAATTTAGCCCTGAATCTCTTGGTGAAGATTGAATGTCATTTTGTGCCAAGAGCCCATTTTTCCACTCATGAAGTTTGGGGAACCGGCCATGCTCCTTCATCACTTTTCTTACCTCAATAAATGGGTACAGTTCACTCTTCTCCCTTTTCTTCTCTGTCACATACTTTGCAGCAGTCAGGGGAACAGAACTTACAGTCCTGAAAGGGATCCATGAGTGTTAGTCCAGGTAGACTAGAGAAACAAATCCACACTCAGATGTGTATAGGAAAGACCTTTATATACAAGAACAGTTGTATATTGAGAAAGCATTCCAGCCCAACCAAGATCAAGTCCATAAGTCCAATATTAGCCCATGTCTGATATCAATCTATAATGTTCTCTTCAGACTCATGAAACACCTTCAATGACCCCAAATGCAGGAAGATCACAGGTCAGTAGTTGCAAAGTCTTCTGCATCCAGTGGTGGTAGAAGCATCTCAGCTTTGGCAGGGTCTCCATGTGGCTCCTCCAGTTCCCAGGGCATGGGTTCTATCAGTGTGGTGCCATGTGTCTTGTTAGTAGGACATCTCTCAGGGAATGAGCAGAAAGATAGTCTCCTGCCTCCAAGGAGGAAATACCAGATTTCCCAGAACCCTGACGGGAAGGCCAGGCCCACAAAGAGGCCTCATTGGCCATAACCCAATAGAGAGACTAGAGTCTACCCCTTCACTCTTAATCCTCTCAAGTCCCAAATTGACACCAGATTGTATAACTACAACAGACCACCCCTTGTCCATTTGAAATTTTCACAAAATTCTTTAGCCGTATATAATTTCAAAACAATAATAGAATCATATCAGTATCTAACAGTATAATATGAAAATGCATACATTTCACTCCGTGCCACCCTCCTTTAAACATAATATTCTGTAAGTGATGAAACAAAAATATCCTATGCTTAACAATTGCAGGTAAGGTACACCCACATATTAATCCTATAATTCTATGAATATATTCCAGTATCTATGAAATCTTGTAAGCTAGCCACTTCACGCCTTTATCTGGCCCATTTTGGCTATCCAGTTTCTCTACTGCCTACTTCCATCAACCCAGTGCTCTGAGGAGACAATCATATTCTTCAATATAAAGAGCCTTCATGCCAGTTGTAACCTTGTGAAGTCCACATGCACAAGAAAGTCAAAGCAGGACAGTTCGTCTATACAGTCTGCAGCAGTATATACCAGTGCACAGGCTCAACATTCTTCTCTTCATCTGGTCGGGTTCGGGTCAAGTCAATGTGGGCTCCCTCTCTTGGCCTCACCTCAGTGTCCATTGGTCGCATTGCCTTTAGGCCTTGGCCCCATCACCAATTCTCCACAACTCTAGTCCCCTCAGAGTAGGTCATGGACTTCAAACGAGTCAACCTGCTCTCATCTTCTTCTCTACTGCCTGTAAACCAGGTCCACGAGTGTCAGTGGTCAGAATGAACCCGCTGCTCTATTGCTGCTATTCTGCCACTTTCACTCAACAAGCAGATCCAGGTGGTCACCTAGCAATCATTTCAGGCTTCTACAGGCTCCCTTGAATGTTCAGTACTAGAAAGGAGTTTCTTCAGGCTTTGAGATTTTTTTCCAGTTTCTGACAAAAACCACTATTCAAAATTCAAATATTACAAAAGTTCCCTTTTAATGCACATGAAGCTCTTCCTCACAGTGGGAGCAGTGCACAGAAACGGACCTTGATGCTGGGCTGCTCTGTGCGTGCTTTGGTCAGTTGGGAGCTGCTGATTCACAGATTCACTTCACGTGGATGAAGATGCTTGTTTGCTTCCCCGTGAGTTTATCGCGCTTCAACAGAGAAGAACCCTGTTCTTGGGTTTTGCCTCTGCCTTGCTCCTAGCACCGCTGGAATAGAAAGATTACAAATGATTTTTTTGTTGTTGTTTTAAAAAACAGAAAAGAAATGCCGTGTACCTGTTAGGTAAGTAGAGGCAGAACTGAGGGTGGTCGCTGTGCATGCCAAACCTCCTCCCCATCACAGACAGTTGAAAGCTGCTTCAGGCTGGAAAGATGCACACATTTAGGTCCTTGTGACAGGAAGCAGGTCAACCTGGGCGGGCCCCCATCTAGACCAGGTGGGCTTAATTCAGTCAATGGGGTCAAACAGTACCGTCAGCCATGCCTACCAACAGGGTATGGGTGGGGGCCTCCCACCAGCTGTCATGCAACCCAGCGCGCGTGGGCTGTCCAGTCCGCCCCCACCCCCCACGAGCATATTTGCCTCTTCTATCCTTTATAAAGTCACTTGGATCACAAACTAGGTTTCTGCGTCAATTGGTTCTTGTGTGAAGCCAAGGACAGAGGTACATTTCTCCCAGAGAGAGCCCTCACATAACCAAATCAGATTATAGCCTTCAGTGTTAGGGTTCCAACGAATTTTGGGGGAATATCTCAAGTGGTAGTGGTAAGGACACAACTCAATCCATATTATCTCTTTATTTTGCTCAGCCAGATGCTTGCCCTTTGAGCCTGAATTGTTGCAAGGCTTATTACCCCATCAAGTGTTCCCAGAGCAAGCCCTAAATGGGCAGTAGTCACACACAAGGAATATTTGCAGGGGACACTGTTAAGAATGATTAATGCTTAAGTGTTCCTTGTCTCCCCAAATGTACCATCTGGCAGAAAATTTGTTAGATCTCTCTCCTGGGAGAGATATACCTCAGCTCTTGAATAACTCTCCTGGTCATAGAAGTCAAATTCCAAGCTTTTCATCCAACATTCATAAAGCTAAATAAATGTTACATAAACCTAAGTTCTCTATCTTGGATAAGACAAAGTAAAACCATGACTTGAGAAGGTTTTCATTGAGGACAGAGACAACTTCAGATATTCTAAGCCTATGAAATTGGTCATGATTCAGGCAACTTGCCAAGGAAGCAGGTAATACCTAGGTGGGAGGTGGAATGAATAAGAACTTGCACTAAGATTCCATTCCATCAGGTGCAGCTGGTGACTTTGGAGGCCCAGAGCAGGCAGTGGGAGAGAGAAGACCAGAGCAGGGGAGGGATGTGATGAGCTGGAGGGTAGAGGGAGGGATTATGTGTTGTCCTGCTGTCACCTCCCACCCCACTGTGACCCTTTAGTGATGTGGGCCCAGGTTTGTGATGCAAGTGGGTTTGAAGCCAGAGGGGACTCAGAGTGCTCAGTTGCCTGAGTGCAACCGCTGTATCCAGAAGATGGAGGAGATTCTCTTTCTGCTGGAACAGAAAAGTGCTTCCTGGCTGACCTACCAATACCCCACCTGGTTCACTGTTTTGACCTTGGGCATCCTGTATGGAGTGGGTTGCTTCTTCCTGGTCCTCCCCTTCCTTCCAAATACTCCACCTGTGCGACCACCCAGGAAAAGGATAAAGGTAAGAAATTCTCAACCCAGCCATAGGAGAGATTGATTTTTCCTTGTTTTATAAATTTTTCCTTTCGTAATTAATTTCCTGATAGGGGAAATCTCAAGAAAGAAGAGACCATCAGCCCTGGCTTTGGAATATTGATGAGGGCTGGTGCGTCCTTACTCACTGTTAGGACTTTGTTCACTGCATTGGTATCATTTTATCCTTGCCGGCTTATGTTGATTTTCATTATTTCTGTTGGCTTTCCCTGTTTGTGAAGCACAGGAGGCGTGGATGCATCATGATCATGGACACAAGGGTTGACAGAGTTGCAGGTGGAGAGATCTCATGGCAGAGGGAGGGATTGTGAGATCAGCAGTGTGGAGAACTTCCCCATCGGGAAGCTAGGGAGTGAAGGGGGATTGATTTCAAGACGAAAAAATGAAGGAGGCCAGAGGGGACAGAGAGCTTTAGACCTGACTGTGATTACACAACTCCTTTTGAAGGCAATTTAACCATGGAGGGGGGGGGGGGTGTTGTTCTAAAATGGATATGGTAATCATTGATTGTACCATTGCCCTTGATCTGATTGAACGACTGAACTATTGACTCGTATGATATGTAAATCATTTGCCAGTCAGATGAGCATTCAAAAATATTTCTCTTTGAAGATCTCAGACCTCCCATCTCTAGTTGTTATAGAGGGCAATAGGTAAAAATCCCCAATATAGTGACGCAGTGGCTAAGGACTAGATGACTAGACATTTCAAAGGGCAGCTCTCATCACTGGGTCCTCAGTCTCTTTCCTTGAGCTCCAGTCTCTGGGCCAAGGCTCCTTTTCTGTCTGGGCTAATTGAGAAAGCATGGCTGACCCCGGGGAGGAAGTGGTCAAGGGCTGGCCCAGAGCTTCAGCCTCCATAATCAAAATCTTGCCCACCAGAACACTGAGTGCTGAGAGTGTGTGCTCTCCGTGAGCAGAGGAAGGCTGACGGAAGAAATGCACTCTAGGTCTCACACAGAAGCTGGTTTCTGGGCTTTAGTCATTCCATGGAGATTGTCATTCTTCTAATCACCAGTAAATGCCTGCAGTTTGTCACAAAGAACTGATGCAGGATTGGATTCCAGCCTGACTTCCTCTCTTGTGCCCCAGCCTCAGGTGGAGACAAGGAGAAGCAGCAGGTCAAGGGACAAAGGTGACGCTCTGAAAGGTAAGGTTCTGCCCATTCAACCAAGCTCTGTAAGCTCTCCTGTCCCCTCCTCTGCAGGATGCCAGTGGCAACAGCCCGTCTCTCTCAGGTAATAATCCTGAACAAAAGGATACTGTGGATGGAAACAGAACCCAGATATTTCCCAGATGTACAGGAGGGGCCTAGGATGGGATGAAGGCTGGCCAAGGTAGGACCCAGTAGGGGGCAGTGGGGGTGTCAGGAGCAGATTCTGGTGGATTTGGAGGTGGAACATTGAGGGGTAACTGCGATAAGCTGTGTAACTTTGCCAAGGTTCAGATTGCTCACTGAGACCCCACAGACAATATTGGAAACCGATGCTCCTTGAAATGCCAAAGCACCTCCTGCCCGTGGGAGTAAGCTATCATTTGACCTTGAGCTCTGGAGAGTCCAACGTCCTAAGTGCACAGCCCGTGTGACATTCCTTTCGGTCCTCTGGGAGGGCTGCACCATAACGGTTCTCTTGATTTCCAGTTTTCCGAAGCTTCCTGCAAGAACTATATGGCGCTCAGAACCTGCGTTTGCGTCTTAGGCAGAAGTAAGTAACCTTCCTGCTTCACCGCGGGGTGCATCTTCCAACCAGGGTGCCTGTGTGGCCTCGGGCTGCAGAGCAGCTGGGATGCGCTGGTTTGGGGGACACTTTCAGGGATGGGCAGAGAATGACAGGAGTCCCGGGCAGTGGGGTGGGGCAGGAAGAGCAGGCCATCAAGGCTTGGGGAGGGGCTGAGCTTGCACCGACCCTTGCTAGCCTGCTAGGTCTCTTGCCCCTTCAGTCCTGGCTGTAATCTGGTCCTTCTGTCTCCTGCAGCCACTTGGGAAACCCACTTGACACTGGCAGCTTTGGTCAACAGAAAGCTCAAGCCCTCTCTGGTAGCTGGCGAAATAGAGGTACGGCTGAAGTCCACGTCGGTACGCGCGCCCCACACGGTTCTGCGGCTCATCCATTCCGGACACCTAGGTCTCAGAACTCCACCCTTCCACGGGCCCAGATGTGCATCTCAACTTCTCAAGTCTTACCCGCCTTGAGTCAATCACCAAACTGCGCACATTCCCATGAACCTGACAGTCTTTCACCCACACCACTGGCTCTTCCCTCACCCAGTGCCAAACCCCCGGATTCAAAGGCCTACCTGCAGCCTCCAAGCACTCTCTGGGACTCACCAGCCCCGCACCCCACAGGGACTCATTCTCAGAATGACTTGTTGGCAAGGCCCAGGCAGAGCCCATCTCCACACAACCGCTGCTCCACACCTGCCATGGCAGCCATCACAAGTCAGGATCCCACAGGCCTCCCTACTGCCTCCCCACCCCAGTGTTGGGCAGCTGCCAAGAACTTACAGCTTCCCTCCTTGGAATACTTTGGGTCTCTGAAAGAGCACTCTACCTGGCACCCCCAAGAAGACACCTTTCGGGAAGGACCCACAAAGAGGCAGGGGGAAGTAGGGAGGCCCACCTTGCTCAACCCCAATGTCCACAAGCTGCTGGAAATAGAAATCACAAAGGCAGAGAAATGGAATATTTGGGAAGAAAAAGGAAAGGGTGTATCAGAATACCATCTGCAGGCCTTAAATATGTTGAAGGCACTCGATGGGGAGCAGATCACTGCACCTCCCCAGCCCTTCTGGAATGCCAGCATCAAAGCAGAGCAGATACCCAGCGCTCAGAAGCATTTTCCACAAAAATTCAGTGAGTTTTTCTGGGGTCTACCTTTTCTGCACAGCGAGTCTCTGGCAGCTGCTCTCAGGGTCTCTGGATCTACCCTAGAGTTTCCCACTGTCTTATTTAATGAAATTCCTAATGCCTTACCAGCTCAAATGCAAGCTAAAGAGTACCCACTCTTGTTGCAACGTCACTCCTTGCCCTACACTGAAGGCCGATTCCAACTTTTACTTCCAACTGCATGCCAAGCCCAGGCCCCACCGCCGGCTACAGTCCTGACTCCGCCCGGTCCACAGCCCCGTGGCCCACTCGCAGTACCTTTTCCTCCTCCTCACAAGAGTCCCTGTGATGAATCCTGTCTTACCGTCCACACTAAGTCCCAATCACGCATTCCAAATTCACTTCAACAGCTGGAAAGCCATTTTTTAAAGAAACAACAGGAAAGTGAGAGTTCTTTACCCTTTATGATACCACCACCCCAGGAAGCTTTTTGTCTTCGCAAACCCACTCATCCCCAGGACAATCAGAAGGTCCAGACCCCAAAGACAGACCCCAAGCTTCCTGGCTGCTTGAAGCAATCGGAGCTCCACCGCCAAGAGAACTTCCCTCAATTGCAGGGGCCCCTCGGCAATGGGACTCTTGAGTCTCTGACACTAAAGCAGCCTCAGGAAAAATGGCCAGGGACTTGTCTGGATATGAAGCAGCCCGAATGCTCCTGCTCAACACCTGGAGACAAGCAGGGGAAGAATGTAATGAAGACGGTGTCCCCAGGAAGATGCACACACCCTGGACCGTCGCCTGCGTGCTGCAGAGCCGGTGTCCAGCTGAGGAACAACTCGGTCAATGGACAAGGGAATTACTTGAGGAAAATATCCAAATGTAATCTATCTCTCTGTGGATCAGGAAACTACTGCCCAAAAGGAACTCCGGGAGCCGACTCAAAGGAGTTAAGTGATTTGAGGATACACAAGGGGATTAACGCAGGAACTTACACCCTAAGGGGTCCAAATAAAATCCTACTGGAAAACACCCTGAATGTCCACATGTGCAGGAAGGTGGAGCAGATTAGAAAGGATCAGATCCCTGGCATTGTTTGCCGTTCATGTCTTGCGACCACGCACGCTTTGTCTATTTCCCTGACCCACCCACATGTTGTCAATGTGGCCTCCTGGGGAGAGCTGGAAGATCTGAACACAACGCAGAGCCTTTCCTTTCTCAGCCCGGGCACTCAACAGGTGCTGGACTCGCATATCGTAAGGCTCCAAATGAGGCAGAGGTGGTGCATGCCCCTCAAAGTCCTTGAGCCCACAAACCTCTGTAGGACAAGAAAAGACAACGCAATGTCCTTTCCAAAGTCCACCTGCTTAGCCACCCCTAAGTATTGAACTAACCTAGTAACTGAGGCTGCCAAGGTCCTGGGAGAACCCTGTCAGGCAGACTGGGGAGAGAGAGTGACCACAAAGAAATCAAGCCCTACCCTGGAGAGTCCTTTTGCTGATTGCTCCCCTACAGAGGAGCCTGTTCAGGGAACCCCAGCCTACCCCCCACTTGATAATGACAGTGGATGCTCATTGGCCCTCAGGCAGCCGTTTCCAGCCTTCATGCCCAGTATCCTTGGCAGAACCTTCCAGAATGAAAGTGTCCAGAGAGAAAGAGCCTAGAGCAAACCTCAAATCCAGTACTGACCAGCAAGGGGTCAAGGAAAGAGGGTGCTAGTTGTGCCCCAGGAGGCCCCAGATTGGAAGTGAACTCTGAATGTCCATCTTCAAGAGCCAAAGAGACAGGGTTGGTGGTGGTCAAGAAGTCCTCTTCAATAGAGCTAGACGATAGAGACACTTTCAAAACCAGTGTGCTGGCAAAATCTCAAAAGAATGATGTGGACCCGGGGGTGCTTCGAGGCTCTAGGATGTAGTAAAAGTTTCCTGCTACCTGGAAAGTGTGCTCCAGTTCCTGAAAAGCCAAGCCTTACAGCACGAGTGTGCAGTGAGATTAAGCTCCAGGTGGAGGTAGAGGCAGAGGATGGTTCTCCATGCTGTCCTGTTGACGGGCTCCTTCAGGACTGCACCACTGATGTGCTCACTGCCACCAATGTTTTGCCTTCTCAGGTGGTCCATTGCCGCCCCCAGCATTTGTTCACTGGGGATAAGCCAATATGTCAAGGGCCAAGTGGCTTCGTGGTGGCTAGAGCAAGTTACATGGGGCAGCAGAAGCTCAAAAGCCCCAACCTTCAGGACCCCTCGACAAGGAGAAGGAAGGATGCTGTTCCCACTGACAAGAGGGAGACTCATAAATGGCCCAATCCAGAAGAGCATGGAAAAGGATTAGCGGGAAGAGGCATCTCCCAAGTCTGTGGGTTAAGCCAGCCTGTGCAAGACAAGGCATTGGCTGAGTGCCTTGAGATCAAGTCCTCACAGCTCCCACCAGAGAAGGGACAGCTTCCTGCTGAGGGCCACAGCAAAAAATGGAGGAAGCACTTTGTCCAGTGGATTTGCTCCAGCAAAAAATCTACAGGACATGGTGATCCTTTGCAAAAAGGAAAGCCCGTATTACCCTGTGGTCACAGCCTTGGGCCCCTTCAAAGACAACCAGTGTCTCCTAACAAGGTCACGGAGGCTCAGGTGCTCACGACAGATGTTGGCCAAGTCCTAGAGGGGACACCAGGCTGTCATCAGGAGTATCTTGCGTCAACGTTATGTCCACGAAAAGAAGCGCAGGCCTCAGTTAATGGATGTTCCTCCAGCTGCAGGGCTCCTTTCTTTGTAGAACACAGGAGAGTGGCAAGTGTGAGACCCTGCCTCCACCAGGCGATACCTGACTGCCAGAGCCTTCCCACCACGAGCACCTGTATCAGGGATGTATTCACAAATTTCTGTCCGTTCAGGGGATTCAATATCAGAAGCCACACTCAGGCATTGCCCCCCAGGGTGTTTGTGTGCCCAGTCAGCTTGCAGCAGCAGAGGCGGAGGAGGTGGGCTTACTCCAGTTACCCTTACCACTGCCCACGTCACTGTCTTCGAGAATATGTCTTATCTGGCAAATTAGAAGACGCTTCTTCTGCTCTGATTAGTAGGAAAGTATCCATGCCAGCCACTTTAGCCTGTTCTGCACAGGCTAATGGCTTCTCTCAGCCATGATATTCATTGTTCCATAATAGAGATTTTCCCCCTCCTACATTAAAGTGTGACTTCTGTGCTGCATGGCGGGATCTAGAGGGGGTGTCATGTGTGTTAGTCTGTGTAGACTAGAGAAACAAAATTCATACACTCATATTTTATGAGTTTTATATAAAGGTTAAGTGAACATTGAAAAGCATCCCAACCCAGTTCAATCTAAGACCACCAGTCCAATAGTATCCCATGTGTCTGACACCAATCTACAAAGTCCTCCTCACAATCCAAAAACACACGGGGAGACAATGACTGCAGGAGGAAATTGTAGTCCGTGCGCTGGCAGGTTCTCCATGAGGCTGCTGCAGAAACCAGGGCTGCAACAGGGTAGGTCCATGCGGCTTCTCCTCAGGGATCTCCCAGGAAATGAGTCTTTCCAGCTGCTTTAGGGACCTAACAAATGCATATCCACCCTGGTGGCACTATCAGAGAGCAAGAGACCAGAAAGGCTAGGCTCACAGAGCCATTGATCTCCCTGCCCTTCAATTAACCCCACATGAGTTCATTGACGAGGTTGGCATAATATACCTTTAACTATGTTAGATACTGCGTCTCCTTCTCTGAGTGCTAGCTCTGACTTCTCAAAGGGCAGGGCTCTGGAGGAGGTTTTCAGCAGTGTTTCCCACCCACTTCCATCCCAAGTTCTTCATTTTGCACCTCTTATGATTTATGGTAACACCCCTACTGTGAAAACCTCAGAAGGTCCCAACACAGTGAAGAATGTTCCCTGGTGCCATTACTTTGTCTTCAACGTTATGTGGCTGCAGTTGATAGGTTTTGAGAGGCGCAATCCAGCCAAGAAATTCCATCGAGGGTCCAGAAGAGGTTTAGACCAAAGTAGCGTCTCATGGTACCAAGCAGGCATGAGACATGTGGCGGCCTGTCTAAGTCCCACATGTGCATTTGATGAAGGCTGCCAAGTTTGGCATGGATGTTCCGCCTCAATACACCTGTCACAAAATGTGAAATGACATATTTTGCTACCTTTGCCTCTCTCCCAGCCTAGGGTAACCTCCAGGATGGAAGTCCCAGGTCTGACACATGTGGGTGGGAACTGCTAGGGAGGCTGCCAGCGGGGGACTCTGCTCACCCACTGCACCAAGGGAAAATCCGGTTCACAGCTCACATGCCTTCCTCTGTATATAAACCCGGAGAAGGAGCAACAGCTTAGGCTGAGTGGTACAGGATGAGCGTCTGTGTAATAACCACTAATGGTTAGGCACCATGGACACAGGGTAGGGAAGGATACAGTGAAGAAGAATATGAAGCGTTGGACATAGCAAAGGGGGCCAAAGAGCATGAGGATCCCCAGAAATGACGCAAGACACAAGCGGAGCTAACACAGGCTTACAAAGGGGAATCGGCCAGGTGCTTCACCCCAGCTTTAGCTAGCTGCCCCCACAGCAGAACTTTATCTCCTACAGAGAGCACTGGGTTGGATAGCAAAGGCACAGCTTTCAAGCAGGGAAGGTTACTTTCTCAATACTATCTTTAGTGGGGCGACAAACTGTTATTTTACTTGATTTCCATCTCCTGACTGGGGGAAGGATGAGTTGATAGCCAGGGTGGGGTAGAGTGGGGATGAGTCAATAACAGGGTGCCAGGACTCAGGAAACATGACCCCAGGCTTTTGGGCTTCACACATGCATACACACACGCGTCCGCGCTCTAGGAATGTTCTCACGAAACATGACCCCAGGCTGGTGGTCTTCACATGCACACACACGCGTGCGCACACACACACATACATGCTCTAGGAATGTTCTCAGCAAACATGACCCCAGGGTGGGGGTCTTCACACACACACACACACACACACACACACACACACACACACGCACACACACACACACACGCTCTAGGAATGTTCTCAGGAAACATGATCCCAGGCTGGTGGTTTTCACACACACACTCACGCGCACACTCTAGGAATGTTCTCAGGAAACATGACCCCAGGCTGGTGATCTTCACACACACGCACACACACACACACACACACACGCGTGCACGTGCTCTAGGAATGTTCTCCGGAGAGAGTGGCTTCTAAGGACTGAGTGCTGCAAAGAAAGTCACAACTGGGAGCAGCCTTCCCTTCCCCTAGAGACTCCTGGGAAATCAGGATGTGCACGGAGATTAGACATCACCTGTCTTGATAAGGGAAACCAGTTCAATAGTGGTCAGTGTTTCCTCTGTGCTTCTAACACAGGGTTTTATTTCCTGGGCACCAGATTATAGAAGAAGGCAGGAGGGCCCCCCAAAATATGATTAGTTGATCCGCTAGAGTAAATTCTCATGTGCTTAAAAGAACACCCCTGGTGGGCCAGGGTTTACTGTTTACTGAACTAAACAGTAAAGGATGGCGAGGAAGACATCCACTGAGCCTTGACCTCCATGCCTCAGTCAGGACACCAAGTGTGTGTGTGGGGTGGGTGGGGACTGACACCAGTGGTGGAGGAGGGAAGTGGACATAGGCCCCAGAGACTGCTGGTACAGCAGCATGATGTTGTTTCTGGAGTCCTGATTGTGCCAAGGCAGCCTCTGGAGTGACTGTGGCAGTAAAAAATCAGATTCTGGATCTGCAGAGCCTGGATCTGGGGCCTCTTGGGTAGCAGGTAGCTTGGGTGTGTTCCTAGAGAGAGTGAAGAGCTGGACACCGGACTCCCCGCTGCTGAACCCTACCGTTCGTGCTAGGTAAGTGCACGGAGATGGAGAGAAGACCCTGAAAGAACAGCAAGGGGTGCATGGACCAAGCCCCTTCCCTTTCCCCTGCCACCAGGTCCTCTTATATGGTGCTGTGAGGTCAAACAAAGGGAAGCCCACTCAGACCTGCAGAGACCTCAGCGAAACAACTGCCCCCCGCCCCCCACAATTCAGCAGACATCTCACAAGGACACTCACACATACCCGAGAGAGAAACCTCACACACATACTTCCTTGGAGACTTCCAGAGAGACTCAGAGGCCTCGCACAGAGACTTCATATGAAGTTCTCAGCATCCTTTATGGAGACTTCTCAGAGACCCCACAGGGACCTCACACAAAGCCCTCCCACATAGCTCACTGCCAGCACGGGAGAATTAGCAGCCGCTGTCCACCCCTGAGCTCCTGGAAACTTTCACACATTGTCTGCAGTGCCCCCCATGCTTGTGCATCTTTGTCCTCATAGCCTTGCTTGGGAACAACAGAATCACAAACTGCACGTAGTTGTGTGCAAATTTTTTCCACTGAAACGTTTTCACTAGCCTGAACTCTGAAGTGTAGTTTACAATTGAAATACAAGTAAAACTGCCAACACCAAATGAGAGTGTGATTTTAGATGGTGTGCAGTCAAATGTCGTACGCCACACTTTTACTTTTGCTTCGGACAAATTCTCTAATTGGTGGGGAAGTGACTGACTACTTTGGAAGCAACAGAACAGTCCATCAAATGGGCTTCAGGACTCAAATATATAAATAGACATCTGATCTGAACTCAAACTCATTCCCCAAGGGGCTCATGAACCTAATTTTTTTGGAAGAGTGAAGGAACCCACATGAAAATAACAAAATGTACATCACATTGTGTCTGTCTGGCTTAATTTCTCAATGAAACAGCTGTCATATCTGAAGATATTCAGGGCAACATTCCTTTTATAGCTCTGTCGACATAATTAATATGATTTTTCTGTGAAATGTAATATTTCTAAGTTATGCAAAGTCCTAATGTTTATCTACCACAACAAACTGATAATATTTCGAAGGATGAAGAAATAGATCAAGAAATAATAATTAATGAAATACACATTTTCAGGTAGTACCATTTACAATAGCCAAGCGTAAATGAAAATATCTATATCTATACTTGAATAAAAAAACAACAGATTTATATGAGGAAAACTACAGAAATTACAAGAAATCAAGTGTGACCTCAGCAAATGGGATAATATCCCATGCTCCTTGACCAGACGACTCAATGTAGTACAGTTATCAGTTCTACTCAAGGCACTAGACAAGTTTAATTCACTCCTGATAAAATTACCCTCATCTTTCTTCAAAGAATTGCAAAACCACTGATTACTAACTTCATATGGTAAGGGCATAGGTCAGGGGTTGAACCTACAAACTTCTCCTTGGTAGAAAGATAAAACTGTTCTCATAAAAGACTTGTAGGCTGGCTTTGAGTTGGAATTTTGGGGTCATTTAGGATTTTTTTGTGGCATGTGATTTTTAGGGCTTTAAGGTCATTTGGGGTCATTTAATTTTTTTGCGCATTAGGGTGGTTTGGGCTTTAAGGGTGTTTTATAAGGTTTAAGGGAGTTTTTAAGGGATTTACGGGTGATTTTTTGGAGTGTATAGGTATTTTTTAGCAGGTAGGGGTGTTTTTAGTGATCTTACAGGGTTTCTTAGAGATTTTAGGGTATTTTAAAATATTTTATGTGTTTTTCCCCAGCATTTTATGTTTTGTTGGGGCTTTCATGTTGTCTTCAGGGCATTTATGTGGTTTTGGAAGTTCATGGTTTGGGAATCTTCTAGGGATATGATTTGGAAGTTCCACATGTTTTGGGAGGCATTTAGTGTGTTATTTGTGGCTTCAGAGTGTTATTTGAATTTTAGGGAATATTATGGCTTTTCAGACATTTTAAGGCTTTTAGGGTGATTTTAGTGTTTAAGGGTGTTTATTAGGCTTATATGTGTTTTTATGGCTTTTAGTGTTTTGTTAAAATTTTAGGGTGCTTCTTAAGGCATTAGAGTGTTTGCGGGGATTAGGTTTTGGTTTTCAGGGCTTTAGGGTTTTGTTGGATTATTTTTTGCTTTCATGGTGAATTCATGTCTATTAGGCTGTTGGACTTTTACAGGGTTTTATAGTGCTTCGGGTTGCTTTGTAGGGATGTTCTTGGGGTTTTAAAAGACTTTTAGCGTGTTTTTAGGGCTTCACGTGTTCTTTATTTTGCGTTTTAAGGCATTTGCATAATATTAGGGCATTTATTATGTTTTCGGGACGTAAGGAGTTTTTTTTAAGACTTATGGCGCATTAGGGTGTTTTAGAAAGCCTTTTACCATGTATTTAATGGTCTTAAGATGTTTTAGAGGGTCTTTAGGGGTGGTCTTAGCATTTTAGAAATATTTTAGACGTTTTAGGGTTTTTAAGGCATTTATAGTGTTTTTACGACTTTTAAGGTGTTTTTAGAACACGCCTGACAGGTACACACTATTTCAATCAGGCTCTGGTTAGTGCCTCTCAATCAATTGGTGACATGGGAGTCTGGATAATGGATTACCTTTACTCTGCAGATGAGAAAACTCACTCAAAAAGACACAGGTGTTGACCCACAGGCACACAACTGGTTAACAACAAAGACATATTCACAACCAGTGTTGGGAGCCAGAGCCCTAAGCCCCACATACCTGTCCCCAGCCAAACAGTCAATCTATCCTGAACCATCAAATGATCTGAGCAGATCCTCCCACCCAACTCACCTTCCCATGCCAAATATTTTATTTCAGAAGGTGGCAGTGAATCTGCAGCTCTGAGAGAGGGACATATCTGATCGGAGCACATGGAGCAGATGAAGGGGGAGGAGGGAAATGTGGAGCACATCCTGGCACACCAGGACTTGAGGATGATGTTCCCACTCAGAGAATCCAGTCCACATAGAAGACCACATGGCCAGCCCCACGATGAGACAAGACACCCCTCAAAGACCCATAGCCTTAGAGGGGACAACACTGAAGACACAGTGTGGGAAATGCGCCCGAACTAATCCTGCCACACCGAGGCATAACACTAAGGGGGTACAGCAGAAGAGCAAGAAAACGAAGCATCAAGGTACCCAGGGAATGCCAAAGGATGACTTTGAGGCCAGTACTTGGTACACCAACAGACTGGACTGGAAAACACTCTTAAAGGCCAACAAACCGACCTTGAACTAACGATGAGCCACTTCTTTCTTGTTGAGTTGTTTTCATTCATTGTCATTGGATTTTGGTTGTTTTGTTGCTTTTAGTGCTTGGTTTTGCTCTGTCTTGTTTTGTGTATGTTATTACATCTACAGGTCTGTCTAAATAAGATAGGCTGGACGAACAATCTGGAGGAGAGAAAACAGGACCAACACTTCTGGGGAGACATGGGAGAGAGGGAGGTGTGGGGAAAGGTAGTGGTGTTAAGAAACCCAGAGAAAAGGGAAGAACAGGTGATGCAAATCGGTGGTGAGGGGGATGTAGGAGGCCTGGTAGGGAGTGATCAAGGGAAATGGAACCAATGGAACCAAGAGGAATTACTGAATTACTGAAGCACAAATGAAAAGTGAGCATGGCAGTGGGCCCAAGAGGCAAATCAAAGGGAATAGAAAAGCAAGCTAGGAAGCAAGGGTCAATTATAGAGGTTTAAAAAAAGGCATGTACATATTTAAATATATGAGCATGGGGAAATAGATCTATGTCCCTATATTTATAGGTTTTGTATTAAGGTAGCAGATGGACATTGGGCCACTGCTCAAGGACTCCCTCGTTGCAAAAATACTGTTCTATTAAATTGGCATTCTATGATGCTCACCTTCCCTACACGATCACTGAACACAAAGCAGGTACATAAGCAAATGTGGTGAAGAAAGCTAATGGTGCCCAGCTATCAAATATATAGCATGTGAGGTCTTAAAGGCTTAAAGGAAAACAAGCGCCCATCTAGCTCAGAAGAAACAAAGCCCACATGGAAGAAGCACACCAGCTTGTGTGATCATGAGGTTTTGAAAAGATTTGGTAGCAGGCATCATCAGAACAAAAAAAATCTTATCATTGCGAATGAGCGGGGAGTGCTGGGTACAGACACAAAGCCCATTTACAGTCCTCTGGACATCCCTAACAGAAGGGTGTCAGGGAGGAGATAAACCAAGACAGGTACCAGATAATAACGATGAAACACAGCTTTCCCCTAGTTCCTACATGTTTCCTATCTCCCACTATCATGATCCCAATTCTAATTTACAAATCAGGCTAGACTAGAGAATGTACACTTGGACAGATAGGAACAGGAAACATGGGGAATCCAGGGTGGATGAGCCCTTGAGGACCAGTGTTATGAGTGCAGACTCGGGAAGGGTGGAGGGAGGGTAGGTTGGAAAACGGAAACCGTATACAGGGATCTACATTTAACCTCAACAGAAAAGTGGGTGAAGGAACATCAGACAGTGCAAGATATGAGAAAATAATTAGTAAATTATCAAGGGTAGCTCGAATGGAGGGGGAAAAATGAGGAGCTGAGGCCAGGGGCTTGGGTGGGGTGGAGAGTGGATATTTTGAGAATAATGAGGGCAATGAATGTACAAATGTGCTTTACACAACCGATGTATATATGCATTGTGGTTAGTGTTGCATGAACAATTTAAAAAATGGTCTGGACAGAGGGCACATGCAAGGATGATCTCAGGCTGGATTAGATCAGCAAAATCACCTCCTGGAGTTGCCTCACCCTGTGTCTATTCCTGAGTCAGGCATGAAGCTTAGGGCCCATAGTCCCAGGAGCTGGACAGGGAGGGAGGCGGGGTTCTGAGGTCATTCCATAGGGGCAATGGCCCTCCTGTCCTGCCGGGCCCACCCTCCTTTGTAATCCTGCTGGCTGGAGCACGGCTTTCATGGAGTCCACACCATGGGAGCTCTACTACTCATGGGGGATTGGCAGGAAGCCTCTGCTTATGCGCACACACCACCACCTAGCTGGAGGATCTCTGTGAACAAAGCCTGAGGCAGACAACAAGCCCACTAATTGATGCTGTAAGAGATACAATCAGCATCCAGAAACCTGCAACTGGGAGTAAGAGGCAGCATACTTGGCCCCAGCCACTCCCACTGCCATCTTCAAGGAGTGACATTCTAAAGCAGAGGGTTTTCAAAAGGCACTGCCAGGACTGTGGAATGAGCAGCTCATTTGTGGACATGGATACTGTGTGATCCAGAAGTATTACCTCTTCCTTTCCATTCAGGTGAGACAAAAAAAAAGTTCCAAATAGAAAGCCATGCATCTAAACAGTATCCAATAGCCACTCATGTGCAGTGCTGCTGCCTCCAAAGAGCTTTCCTAGGTTTTTCTCTCTGTGGACAGATATACCTTGGTCCTTGGCTCTGCATGAGAAAGAATTCACGCCAAAGCCAGGTTTGTGATCCAATTGTGTTTTAGGAGAGATAGGGAGGCATGGTAGGCAACCCTGGTGGACCCCAGTGGCTGAATTGAATTTACTTGGCCTAGGTGGGTCAATGTGGGTGCAGCACCCACCCAGGTGTACCTGGCCTTCCTGACTGGAAACCTGGACCTCTGAGCACGCTCGGTGTGCCACTCTTTCCTGGGTGGCTAGCTTGGCCCTCTGAGCATGTATCATGGACAACCTAGTCCCTATGCTAGCTACCTAAAATTTACACCCTGAAGAGATATGGACCCAAATCTTTGGGGTACAAGGCGACGACATCTTTAGGTCCTTCCTGCTGGCAAAAGGGTGAAGTGGGGCTTTGGGTCCATACCCTTTCTACTCTGCTGGGAGGGGTTGTCCATTCAGGTCTAGGATGGATAAGGTTGAGGTGGTCCAGGAGATGGTGGTCCTAGAGGTGGCACACTTGGTTCAGAGGGCTTGGTAACTTGAGAACTTCTGGAAAAACAAACAAACGGACAAAAGGGTGAACAGTTTAACTGAGGCAAGGCTAGGCTTGTGAGGTGGCAGTGCCCTTGAAATTAGGTGAGTGTCACAGGAAACAAAAAAAATCTTAGGATTATCAGGCATGTGTGTTTGTTCGTTCTAAGTATAGGCACGGGAGTAAAAGCATCCACAATTTCCCCTATGAGGGTACAGGGTTTGGGAACTACTGGGTGCACTGAGATCACTGTTTCATTTATGATCCTAATGTTTGGACCCACTGCTAAGAACCATGCTTCTATTTAATCCTATTATCCCTCAATTATTAACTTTGGTCAAACAAATTTTGTTTTCATTAATTACTTTCATAGTTATCTATCTATCTATCTATACACACACATTTAATTGAATGGAATGAAAAGGTCATGCGTTATAGCGTTAAATTGTAATATTGGAATACTACAGCGGGAGTCAACAGGGATCAAAAGAAAGTAAGTGTCTGAGTCATTTTTAATTTTCTTGGCTTCAAATTGAATAAAAGACTTGTAAATTACCCAGAGACCAAATTCCCATGGTGCCTCCTACAACGGGTAGAATGTTCAGGGATGTTTCAGGGCTGGGAGATTAGTAACCCCTAAGTCCAGGATCCCTTAGGGCAGGGGTCCTCAAACTGTTTACACAGGGGGCCAGTTCACTGTCCCTCAGACCGTTGGAGCACCAGACTATAGTTTAAAAAAACCAAACTATGAACAAATTCCTATGCACATTGCACGAATCGGCTACTAAGTAGGACATGCAGAGGCAGCAAAAACACCCTGAGGGTGGGATAAATGTCGTCAGGCCACATGTGCCCCACGGGCCACAGTTTGAGGATGCCTGCCTTAGGGGTTCCTGGGTGCACTGGGGATGAAGGTCTCTACTGCTCCTCAAAAGGAGAAATGCTGTAACTTCTGGCATTTCGGCCCACTTTCCAATCACTTTACAAAACTGTTCCAGGTGAATCAGGGTTAGAAGGGAAAGTGTACCATTCTCTGGCCACCATTCTCCTTTCTCAAATAAAGTTGCATAGTGTATCAGCTTTTGTTTGTCTAGCCTCTGTGTCAACTCTATCCCAATTGGACAGGATTCATGCAAGGGGGCAATTCCTGAGTATGAAGCTGCTAAGTCCCATCTAGAAAGCACAAAAGAAGGCTATGTAGAGCTTGCTGCCTCAAGGTCAATAAACCCCACTTGAGAGCGAGCCCTTTATTGCCCTGAATCTGTTGCCTCAGGAAGATGCCCCAGCAAGAAGTAAGGGATCAAAGACAACTCACTGAGGTCGACTTTAAGTCCAACCATTATTCTAGACAAGCTAGGAGAACCACTGCTTGGAATGGCCCCACGGCCCTCCAAGATGCCTGCTGGCGGGAGCAGACTCTCAAATCTCTGAAGGGAAGGGGCATCTGGAAGCTCAGGGAACCTTAAGGGAATTGGAATTTCTGTCTGGAACATCGTGGCAGTGGAACTGTGTAGTAAGAGCTTTCCCCAAAAGTGCCTTAAGCAGCAACACTGAAAGCCTAAAGGTAACAGTTACACAGGAAGGGTTCCATATGCCATTGGCCTAAGCCTGGGCCACGGAAAACCAGCCTGTAACAAGGAACAAACCTACACTGGTAGAACACTAACACTATAACGCCTCAAGTTTTAAATTCAGGAAATAATTTTAAACATTTTTATTCTTTACTTTCATAGTTATCAATATGTATATATGGCATTCAAATATATAAAACGTGCAATGTTTTTGAAATGTAACCAAATTGTCACATTGATAATTTATAAGTTTGGTACTAGATAAGTTTCAATTAAATGTTATAAAAATGTTGTGCTGGGCATTATAGGGCTAAAGCAGCTTGTTTGAAAAGCCAGGAGAAAGGGAATGGAGGGGAAAAGGGAAATATTTGGCTCCCAGGACAAGGCAGGGCTAACTCCCAGGTCTATTCAATCAGCTCCCTAGGCAGTGCCCTTCCACATGTTTGGGCTGGTGGGCACCATCTTGGCCAGGGTCACAGGCCCCGTTTCCCCATGGCCACAATGGCGGCTATATAGGATCTCTGGGAAAAGCTTAAACAGCCTTGACAAGAGTGAAGCCATTATGAGCTGACAGAAGGCACCATGTAAAGTAAATAAAGTAGCTATGAACTGTAAATGAACTAGCTGATATAGGGGAGGTAGGCTGTGCAGATGTGCCCAAGGGAATGTCCCAAAGGATATGGATGCTCAGAAGATTCGCGAGAGCGACCAGAGCAGTCTTTGTTCAACTAAGAATGACTAACTGCAACACCCTGCTTCTCTACTCTGCCTGCTTGCACACCTGCACATTGCAAAAGTATAAAAACCTTTGGACAATTAGACTGGGGCTGCTCAGGAAAAAAAACTTTTTCTGTTGAACTTGCCAGCGGTCGGAGTAGTTTTCTTTCTGGGAATGGAGAGTGGCTACAACATTTCGAGGTGCACCGAGATCCAATTGCCACTGTCTGGGCTTGCTTAGAAAGGAAACCTCCTTAACAGGAGTGCTCTCCCCAGAACTACGGATTTCTGATTTCTCTAGGCCAGGGGTCCTTAAACTCTTTAAACAGGGACCAGTTCACTGTCCCTCTGATCAGTTGGAGGGCCGAACTATCGTTTCAATAAAACTATGAACAAATTCCTATGCTTCCTGCACATACCTTATTTTGAAGTTTAAAAAAAACACACAAACAAACGGGGCACAAACACTCGGCGGACAGGATCAAGGTCCTCGGCTATCCGCATGTGGCTCACAGGCTATTGTTTGAGGACCCCTGCTCTAGGCGCTCACAAAGAGAATGTAGTTTCAGCCCTAAAGCCTGGAGACTCCGCAATTTGTTTAAAGGTGATTGGACAGAAGGAGTTCCTGATTTGCCCATGCAAGACTCGTTTTCCCTTCACCTATTTCTCAGAGTTCATAGTTATGTTTATGGGGAACCAGGACATCCCTATCTGATCCCTAAAATTGATGCGTGGAATGACATTGCCACTAATAAGCCAGCATAAACAAAAGACTTACTTCCTCCTGCAACAGAAAGGGTTCTTGTTTCAAGATTTCAGGAAACATGGCAGGACCAGAAAAAAAATAGACCCAAGGTCCTAAAACCACTAAGGTGGAGGCTGCCCTTCCCCAACCCCTCCCCATACCCCTCCGTCTCGGCTTTATTCCTTTGTGCAGGAGGACTCTGGGAGTGGGAGAACTAGCTTACGACCCTTCATTATCACTGCCACCCTGTCAGGTGCATGGGGCTGGAGAGAGAGAAATACTCATAACTCTTTTCTGAGTCCACACCCCAACATACACTAGGGCTGGTATGGGATCTCGACCGCCCCACCCCCCAAGAAGGATGATTCGGCAGCAGCCATTCTACACTCAAGGCAAGCAGCCCCAACACCTGGGGAAGACCCCTGAGTCCCTTTTTGGGTATATATCCCCTTGTATTCCAGTGATTTGTATAATTGGAATCAACAAAATCCCTTTTTCTGACAAAGCAGGTCTGATTCCTTGATAGAAACGGTTTTCCATATGCATTAGCCCACCTCCAGAAATTGCCAGCAACTTCTCCAGGTGCTGTTCACAACACAGGTACAGTAGCCCTGCCAGAGAGAGGCCCAGTAAGCAGTCAATGGACATGATGGTCAGACAGCAGGCACTCCCCATGTGAGGGAAACTCTTTTTGCCACTGCACGAAAAATGTGAGATCCAAACTCCTTGCAAGGCACAGAAGGCCTAACCAGGTATCACCAGTTTCTCTTGCAGGCCCTCAGTGGAACAGCTAGAAAACCTATGAATTTATCTAAGGTCAGTGAGAATTTTCAGGCTCTTACAAGAGAATGTCTGCGTGCCTTTTTAGAGTGACTGATGGAAGCCTACGGGCTTTATATCCCTAACGGCCTGGAGGCCCCGAGAACAGGAGGGCAATAAGTATTGCCTTTATTACTCAGTCTGCCTCAGACATGAAAAAGAAGTGGGAAGGGTTTGACGGGAAAAATCTTAGTGATTTGGTACAAGTGGCTCAGCGGGTGTGTAACAACAGAGATGATCCTACCACGACAGAGACAAAGAAACTAGTTAAAATACTAGTAATTGCCATGAGAAACCCCAGAGACTCAGGAAAAGGAGAGCATGGCCCACTTACGGAGAGACTGACCTGTGGGCACCGCCAAGCCATGGGGCAGGATCAATGTGCCTACTGCAGGAAAGAAGGACATTGGAAAAATCAGTGCCTTGAATACCCCAGGAGAAGCAGACAACCCTCCAATAGAGAGGACGGGCCTCATCCACACCTAGAAAATCCCAATCAAGAGACAATAATGCTTGAAGAAGCTGAATGAAGGTGTCAGTGCTCTGTTTCACTTGGTCCCCAGGATCCCAGGCTAACTGTCCAAGTAGGAGGCCAGCCAGTCAATTTCTTAGTGGACACAGGGATTACCTTCTCAGGTTCAGAAAAGAGTACAGGCAAATTGTCAAAAGGAAAGATTTGAATTACTGTCAGCATATGATTGCTTCCAAAAATAACTCACACCAGAAGATTTGCATGGAGGTTAGGTGGGTTTCTCAAGACATCATGATAAAAAATATCTGTCTGCCCTTTGTCCCAGTTAGCCATATGATTTTTATGGCACTGGCCCCTGGCTTGGCTGTTGAGCCATGGAAACTGTTTTTGCAGGACGTGAGGCGGTGGCCTGTGGCCATCAGTGGAAGGACAAAATCTCCACAGTGGTCTTCCTGTTTCAATATGGAGCCACCTATATCACCTCTCGGACATTATTGTTGTCCTGGGCTCAGAATCGCCACCCCAGGTCTAGAAGGCACCTAACAGATCCACACTATTTGAATCAGGCTCTGGTTAGCCCCTATCGATCACTTGGTGACATGGGAGTCTGGACAATGGAGTACCTTTACTTTTCGGATCAGAAAACTAACTCAAAAAAACACAGGTGTTGACCCAGAGGCACACAACTGGTTAAAAACAAAGCCAAACTTACAACCATTTTCTGGAGCCAGAGTTCTGAGCCCCTCGTGGCTGTGCCCAGCCGAGCAGTCCCTCTCTCCTGGACACACCAAAGATCTGAGCAGATATTCCCCACAACCCCTCCCAAAGATTTCATTTCAGAGGATAGCATTGAATTTGCATCTCCTGGACAGAGACATTATCTGATCAGAGCACACAGAGATGAAGGGGAGAAGGGGAGAGTGGAGCACATCCTGTCCCACCAGACCTTGAGGATGATGTTCCCACTCAGAGAAGTCAGTTCACATAGAAGACCACATGGCCAGCCCCACGACGAGACACAACGTCCCTCAAAGACCCATAGCCCTAGAGGGGACAACACTGGAGACACAGTGTGGGAATTACCCCCAAACTGATCTCGCTACACCGAGGCATAACACTAAGGGGGTACAGCAGAAGAGCAAGTAAAAGGAGCAGCAAGATCCCAAGGAAATGCTAAAGGTGGACTTTAGGGTCAGGGTTTGGTGCCCCAAAAGACTGGACTAGAAAACACTTCTAAAGGCCAACACATAGTCCTTAAACTATCTATGAGCTTTTCTATCTTGTTGACCTTTGTTTTCTTTTATTGTAATTGGATTTTTGTTGTTTTGTTTATTTTGCTGCTTGGTTTTGTTCTTTCTTGTTTTTGTGCATGTTATTGCCTCTACAGGTCTGTCTAAATAAGATAGGCTGAACGAACAATCTGGAGGAGAAAAAAAAACGGAACTGCACATCCTGGAGGACATGCGAGAGAGGGAGGTGGGAAGAAAGGTAGTGGTGTTAAGAACTCCAGAGACAAGGGAACAAAAAACTCCACCTCTCCGTTTCCTTCACCTAATTTCCTATTTTTCTGGTCTGGCAGCAGGAGCTCCAGATAGATGGGTCCTATCTGGTCGCCATTTTCTCTGAATCCCTCCATCAATTTTTTTTACACTCTTAAATAGTACAAACTGATTCATTTATGATGCTAAGGTCTTGGACCCGCTGATAAGACCCATCCTTCTTTTTAACCCTATACTGCTTCAATTATAATTTTGGGAAAAAATTATTTTTTTTTGCTGTGGACTTTCATAGTTATATATATATATATATATATATATATATATACATTTTTTAAAATGCTATTAAAACATCATATTCCGCGTTATAGCGTTAAATGGAAATAATGGGCTAGTACAGGAGGAGTCAATAGTGACCAAAATAGAGTAACTACCTAAGTTATTTTGAATTTTCTTGGGTTCAATTGGAGTAAAGGCTTGTAAATTACCCGGGGTCCAAATTCCCATGTAGCCTCCCACAACGGGTTGCGGGTAGCCTCCCACAACAGCAGGGATGTTTCAGGGCAGGGAGATTAGTAACCCCTAAGTCCAGGATACCTTAAGGCAGGGGTCCTGAAACTGTTTACCAAGGGGGCCAGTTCACTGTCCCTCAGGCCATTGGAGGGACAGACTATAGTTTAAAAAAAACAAAAATTACGAACAAATTCATGTGCACACTGCACATCTTGATTTGAAGTTAAAAAAAAAGGGGGCATATACACCCGACAGAAAGGATCAATGTCCTCGGCTGTCTGCATGTGGCCCACAGGTTGTAGTTTGAGGACCCCTGCTCTAGGTGTTCACCAAGAGGATGTGGTTTCAACCCAAAAGCTTGGAGACACTAAAATTTGTTTAAAAGTGATGGGGCAGAAGGAGTCCCTGATTGACCCACGCAAGACTAGTTTTCCCATCCCCTATTACTAAGAGGTCATAGTTATGGTTAAGGGGAACCAGGACATCACGATCTGATTCCTTTAATTCAAGTGTGGGCTGACATTGCCACTAAAAAGCCTGCAAATATAAAAGACTTACTCCCTCCCTCAAAGAAAGGGTCCTTGTTTCCAAGGTTTCAGGAAACATGGCAGGACTGGAAAAACAAACGTTACAAGGTCCCAAAACCACATAGGTGGAGCCCATCCCTCTCCGTCCCCCTCCCCCAAACTCTCCCTCTCCCCCTCCTTTTCCCTCCCCTCCCGATCTCTCTCCCCTACTTGGTTTTATACCATTTTGCAGGAGAACTCTGGGAGTGGGAGAGAAGGCTTCAGACCCTTTGGTTCCACCCCCGCCCTATAAGGTTTCTAGGGGACAGAAATAGAAAATTTCTAACATGCCCTTATTGAGTAACTCCCTCTCCCACCGGCCCCCCAACCTCACCCCCACCCCCAACCAGTAGCCCCACACACACACTAGTACTGTTATGTCTTCCATACTCATCAGCCCACCTGGAATGATTGCCAGCAACTTCTCCAGTTGCTGTTCAAAACGGAGGAAGGGTAGCCCTTCCAGACAGAGGCCCAGTAAGCAGTCAGCGAACCTGATGGTCAGCGAGCGGGCACTCCCCACTTGAGAGAAACTCTTTTGGACACTACACCAACAATGTGGGATCTCAATTCCTAGCAAGGCCCAGAGGGCTTTACCAGGTATCACCCGTTGCTCTTACATGACCCTCTGCGGAAGAGCTAGGAAACCTATGAATTTATCTAAGGTCAGTGAGAATTTTCAGGCTCTTATAAGAGAATGTCCGCCTGCCTTTCTAGAGTGGCTGATGGAAGCCTATGGGCTTTATACCCTTCACGGCCCGGAGGCCCCGAGAACAGGAGGGCAATAAGTATTGCCTTTATGACTCAGTCAGTCTGCCTCAGACATGAAAAAGAAGTTGGAATGGTTTAAAGGGAAAAATCTTAGTGATTTGGTACAAGTGGCTCATTGAATGTATAACAACAGAGATGACCCTAGCACGACAGAGACAAAGAAACTAGCTAAAATACTAGAAATTGCCATGAGAGACCCTAGAGACTCAGGAAAAGGAGAGCATGGCCCACTCACGGAGAGACTAACCTGTGGGCACCGCCAAGCCATGGGGAAGGATCAATGTGCCTACTGCAGGAAAGAACGACACTGGAAAAATCAGTGCTTTGAAAACCCCAGGAGAGGTGCACGACCCTCCACTAGAGTGGACGGGCCTCATCTGCACCTAGAGAGACCCAAGCAAGAGACAATAATGCTTGAAGAAGCTGAATAAAGGGGTCAGGGCTCTGTTTCACTTTGCCGCCAAAAGCCCAGGCTAACTCTCCATGTAGGAGGCCAGCCAGTAAATTTCTTGGTGGACACAGGGGCCACCTTCTCAGGTTCAGAAAGGAATACGGGCACATTGTCAAAAAGAAAGATGTGAATTACTGTGAGCCTATGATTCCTTCCACAGATAACTCACACCAGAAGGTTTGCATGGAGGTTAGGTGGGCTCCCCAAGACAACAAGATAACAAATATCTATCTGCCCTTTTTCCGAGGTAGCCACCTGGTTATGATTGCACTGGCTCCTGGCTCAGCTGCTGAGCCAGTGAAGCAGTTATAGCAGGAGACTAGGTGGCCAGTGGACATCAACGGAAGGACCAAATCTCCACAGTGGGCTTCCTGTTTCAATATGGAGCCACGTATGTTACCTCCTGGACACCATCTCTATCGTGAGCTCATAATTGCCACCCCAGGTCTAGATTGCAGCGCGCAGGTACACACTATATGAAATAGCCTCTGATTAACTCCACTCGATAACTTGCTGACATGGGAGTCTGGATAATCCAGTACATTTACTTTCCAGATGAGAAAACTCACTCAAAAACACACAGCAGTTGACCCAGAGACACACAACTGGTTAAAAACAAAGTCATATTCACAACCAGCGTCTGGACCAAGAGCACGGTGCCCCACAGAACTGTGCCCATCGAACAGTCAATATCTCCTGGACTCCCAAAAGATCTGAGCTGACACCCACCCACCAACATCCTTGCAGCCCCCAAAGATTGTATTTCACAGGATGGCACCGGATCTGCAGCTCGCGGAGAGGGACATATCTGATCAGAGAACACAGGGCAGAACAAGGGGGAGGAGGGGAGAAAGGAGCACATCCTGGCCCAATACACCTTGAGGATGATGTTCCCAATCAGAGAAGCCAGTCCACAGAGAAGACCACACGGGCAGCCCCACGATGAGAAACGTCCCTCAAAGACCCATAGCCCTAGAGGGGACAACACTGGAGACACAGTGTGGGAGCTGCGCCCGAACTGATCCTGCCACCTCGAGGCATGACACTAAGAGAGTGCAACGGAAGGGAAAGAAAATGGAGCATCAAAGTCCCCGGGGAATGCCAAAGGTGGACTTTGTGGTCAGGGCTCGGTGCCCCAACAGACTGGACAGGAAAACACTCTTAAAGTTCACCACACAGTCCTTGTACTTTTCTTTCTTGGTTAGTGTTGTTTTCTTTTAGTGTCATTGGATTTTGGTTGGGTTTTGTTTACATTTTTGTTTGTTTTTTTCTTTTCGCTGCTTGGTTTTGCTCAGTCTTATTTTGTGCATGTTATTAATTTTACAGGTCTGTCTAATTAAGAGAGGCTGGATGAACAATCTGGAGGAGTAAACATGTGACCGGCCCTTTCCATTGGGCATGGGAGTGAGCACGGTGGGGGGAAAGGAAGTGGTGTAAAGAAACCCAGAGACAAGGGAACAAAAAGTGATGGAAATCGGTGGTGAGGGGGATGCACGAGGCCTGGTAGGGCGTGATCAAGGGTAATGTAACCAAGAGTAATTACTGAAACCAAAAGGAAGACTGAGCATGGCAGTGGGCACAAGAGGAAAATCAAAGGGTATAGAAGAGTGAGCTGGGAAGCAAGGGCCAGTTATAGATGTCTAAATAAAGGCATGTACATATATTTACAAAGGGGCATGGGGAAATAGATCTATGTCCATATGTTTATAGATTTAGTATTAAGGTAGCAGATGGACATAGGGTCTCCGCTCAAGGACTCGTTCATTGCAAGAACATTGTTCTATTAAATTGGCATTAAACGATGCTCACCTTCCCTACACGATCACTGACCACAAAGCGGCTGCATAAGCAAATGTGATGAAGAAAGCCGATGGTGTCCAGCTACCAAAAGATATAGCGTGTGGGGTCTTAAAGGCTTGAAGGTAAAGAAGCAACCATCTAGCTCAGAAGCAACAGAGCCCACATGGAGGAAGCATACCAGCCTGTGTGATCACAAAGTTTCAAAGGGATAAGGCAACAGGCATCATGAGAACAAAAAAATCTTATCATGGAGAATGAGAGGGGACGGCCGGGTAAAGACCCAAAACCTAATTCCAGTGCACTGGACATCCCCTTACAGAAGGATCTCAGAGAGGAGATAAAAGAATACAGGGTATGAGACAGCAATGAAAAACACAACTTTCCTCAGGTTCTTTTTTTTTTTGTTTTTTTTTTGCGCACCCCGCTGGCGCCTGGGGCCGCCCCCTTCCCGGTCCCGCGGCGGCGGCGGCGGCGGCGGCTCGGGGCCGGGGGCGCCAGGGGAGGGGGCAGACACCAGGGGCAGCAGTGGCGGCGGCGGCGGCTGCCGGCGCCATGTTGGGCTGATCGATGAATTGAACAAAGAGGATCAATTTCCGATCAAGCGAGTTATCAATGGGGGCCGGGGAGTGAGAGGGACTTGTCCCCGAGTCGGCCCCGATTTCCCCGGCACCCCCCTCCTCCCCTCCGCCGCGGCTCCCCGGCGGCAAGGCAGCCCGGCGTCCCCGGGGAGGGCGCGACCGCCCGCAGCCCCCACCCCCGAGCGAGAGGCCGAGAGAGAAGCCTGACCTGCAGCTGCTGTAAATCAAAGCGCTTCCAATATTGAAACATCAATCCCACATTGGCCGCCATCTTGAGACATATTGAGACGGAGTGAGAGGCTGATAGAGAGGGGGCTGGAGTTCAGGAGCCGCCAGGAGGCAGCAGGCGGGCGGCGCCAAAACCCGGCCTGGAGCCGGCCGCCGCCGCCGCCACAGAGGAGCGCGGACTCCTCCTCACGGCGCCACCGCCGCCAGGGCAAGCCGAGCCGGAGTCGGAGTCTGAGCCCGAGGGCGTGGCGGCCGCTGGCCCGGCCTCGCGCGCGGCCGCCCGGCCACGCCCCCCGCCAGCGGCCGAACGAGCGACCCGCCCGTGACCCCCGCCCCTCCCAATCCCCAGCCCCGGCCGGCGGCCGCCCGGCTCGGCGCGGCCCGGCCCCTAGAGGGCGGCGAGAGGGGCGCTGGAGGGCGGCGAGAGGGCAGCCCCGCCGCCCGCCGAGGCCCAGGCCGGGCTCACCTGGCGCGGGGGGGGGGGGCGCGGAAGGAGGGGGCCCTGGCGGCAGCGGAGCGCAGCCCCCCCGCCCGCCTCTACGCCCGGGCGCTGGGTGCCGGCGACGCGCCGGGGGTCGTTGGTCATCCTGCTGGGCGCCCGCCCGCCCGCGGAGCCGCCGCGACCACCTGCTTGAGCCCAGACCCCCGGAAGGCGCAGGCCTCAGCACACCCGCGCTTGTGCCCGAAGCCTTGACCGTGGGCGGCCCCGCCAGCCGGGGCCTCAAGGACCAAGCACCCCAGAGCGCCCTTGCTGGGGGAGGGCAGGGGCGTGGGGAGGCATCAGCCCCTGACCCTCTTGAACTTGCACCCGCCAGCGTCCCACGCTGGGGCCCCAGAGTCCCCGCTCAACACCACCCGGTGACCCAGGGCCCCCTAGCTGTCGCCGCCGACTTGGTACTTAGGAGACATGCTCTCTGGAGGCGGTTGAGGCTTGTCTTGTGGCCAATAATCATCTCCTACGCCTTCCTTTCCAGTCACTAATTTGATGTCTTCACTTAAAGAAATGCCCATAAGTTGAGGTTTCAGAGGAGAGCTCCTTGAGCTCCCCAGACAACAAGGGGGCCGAGTGTCACCGTCATTATCCTGAGCTGGGAGGGAACACTAGTGTTCCAGAGGCTGGGAATCCGTCACTGCCTGCCCACAGCACAGACAGAGCAGGTGCTGGTTATAATTGTTTCTAGACGTCCTGCCATGCTCAGTTGAACGTCAAAGCCATAAACGTTGCCCGACTACAATCAAACTGGAGTACGCAGACATTTCTGCATCATTGCCGGGTGGAAATACACTGAGTGGAGTTGGATGAGATGGCAGCAAGTGCTTAAGGAGGGGGTGCTGTGGGAATACCAACAAGATGACTGCTAGTCTCCGTTTCCTTCTCTCGTCTGCTTTGTGTTTTCTTTCAGGACCAGAAGAAATGATGCATATGTAAGGAAAAAAACTTTTCATTTCCAGAGGAGTTTTCCACCCCACAATCTACCCGCAGCCTCCTTTGAGCAAGCCAGTAAAAGCTTTTTTTTTTTTTTTTTAACCTGCCTTCTCACTATGACAATTTCCGGAGCTGCTATGTGGCTGTGTTTAAAAGTCCCCCTCGGGATCCAGAGTGCAATCCATATCACAAAGGCATCCTCCCAGTCCCAAATAGCAATGTGACCTCATTTCAGAAGGTTGTTCTTGTTTCCATAGACCCAGAATGGAGTTTAAGCTGTTAATCTTGACTGTGGTTGTCGACTCAGCCTCTCATGGGCACCTCATGGGCAGTGGAGCAAACTGTGCCAATCTGTGCTACCACCAGGACTGGGAGAGGAAGCCAACAGTGGTGGGCCATAGGTCAATGTGTGGATGGGGATGATCAGGTCTTTCTTCATTATTCTGTTTCAGTCTGGAAACACCACTGAAGCCTCAGTGTCGTAGCAACACACAAACCTTCACTGACAGTCTGGGGCACATTGGCTGCAAATCAAACCCGGGTCTTCCCGGTGAAAGACGATGAGAGGTCTACCACTGAAGCACCGTGGCCCTCACCTCAAACCAGGGCAGTCATTTCCGGAGTTCAAACCAGACCACAATGCAGGATGACTGAGATTGCCACCAGAATCTGATACTGATGCAGAAAAAAACCTAATTACCATTTTATTGACTCCCAATAGGACAAAGATCTGCCCCTTTGGGGTTTTGAGACTTTAAATCCTTACAGCAGGGGTCGCAACCTGTGGGTCGCGACCCCTTTGGGGATCAAATAACCCTTTAACAGGGGTCATCCAATTCATAATGATAGCAAAATTACAGTTATAAAGTAGCAATGAAAATAATTTTATGGTTGCAGGTGACCACAACATGAACTGTATTAAAGGGTGGCGGCATTCAGAAGGTTGAGAACGATTGCCTTACAGAAATAGACAACCTCATATTTCTCCCACGGAGGGGCTAGTCAGTTCAAACCCCTGACCTTGCGATTAGCAGGTTAATGCATAGTCCACTACACCACCAGGGCTCCTAATGATATAATAAGAGATACTATTGTTAGATCTCTCGTGGGAGAAATATACCTCAGTCCTTGGCTTCGCGTGAGAAAGAATTCACTCCGCAGCCTGGATTGTGATCCAAGTGAGTTTTTTGAGAGAAGAAGTTTCAGGTTTACACAGGCACCTCAGGGCCCCTCACCCCTGCACAGCTTGCCTAGAAGCTGCTGGAGAGAAAGTCACTACGTGGGCTCCAGGATCCTGCCTTTTCTTTCTTTTCTTTTTTTTTGAAATCGTTTTATTAGGGGCTCATACAATTCTTATCACAATCCATACATACATCAATTGTGTAAAGCACATTGTACACTCACTGCCCTCATTATTCTCAAAACATTTGCCTCCACATAAGCCCTTGGCATCAATCAAGTCCTCATTTTTACCCCTTCCTCCCCGCTCCCCCATCCCTCAAGAAACCTTGATAATTTGTGAGTGGTGATATTGGGAGGGTAGCGGGAGGGTGGATTGGAAAGAGGGAACCGATTACAAGTATCTACATGTGACCTCCTCCCTGGGGGACGGACAACAGAAAAGTGGGTGAAGGGAGACATCGGAGAGGTCAAGATCCTGCCTTTTCAGTTCCTCCATAGGGAGGCATGGTTGATGGTCCTGGTCAACCCCATTGGCTGGATTGAATTCACCTGGCCCAGATGGGCCAATCCAGGTGTAACAACCACCTAGGTGTACCACCCCTTCCTGGCCGGAAGTTTGAACCTGAGCATATGTAATGGATGATCCAGTCCCTATGCTAAGCTACCTAACAGTATTTGCAAGATGCCGAGCAATGTTCTAAGCTTTTTGTATATAATAATTCAATTATTTCACTTAAGAAGCCTATGTGTGGACTCTATTCTTGCCTCATTTTACAGATGAAAAATCAGTGGCACAGGATGATAAAGTCATGAGCCTATGACCACACAGTGAGGAAGTGGAAAGGAGAGATTTGAACCCAGGCTGCAGAGCCCATGCCTTGGGTGCCTACAGCGCCACATAGGACACAGGAAAGCATGGAGCAGACTCGGCATAAGACCTTAGGGAGTTGGGAGGACTGTGCATGCATGTATGTGCTAGGACTGCATGAGAGTAGCTGCTACTCAGATCCAGAAGAGAATACAATGCTATTGCAAAATTTATTTTTGCCAAAAGAGGGTGGAATTCTGCATCTTGTGCGAAATCCCCCAACCTGCACATGGCACAGCTACTTCAGAAGGTTCCCAACAATGTGTGCTGTGCGGCAAACCAAAATGAGCTCAGGGGGAGCTGGTCTGTGGGTTTTGTTAGCCAGAAGGTGAGCAGTTTGAACTCACCAGCCACCACTCCAAGGGAGAAAGAGGAGGCTTTCTGCTCCCATGGACTTACAGTCTTTGAAGTGGCAGAGAGCATTTCCAAGCGGCCTATGATTAGGATCTAGGAGGGTGAGGGTGGATGGAGTTGGTTGAGACCTGGCTTCAGGGCATTTCCCAGAAGGGCTTCCTGCAGTGACTCTGCCTTCAGGAATGTTTGGTGACCCTGAGGGCAGCAAAGTCCTAAGCACACTCAGGCAGTGGTTCTCAACCTTCATAATACAGGTCCTCTTGTTGTGGTGACCCCCTGACCATTAAATGATTTTCTTGCTACTTCATCACTGTAATTTTGCTACAGTTATGAATTGGACGAGCCCTGTGAAAGGGTCATATGACTCCCAAAGGGGTCGCAACCCACAGGGTGAGAACCACTGCACTAAGGGTTCCCCTTCCGGGCAGCTCTACCAGTGTCTGATGTGCATAGTTCTGTGAGGTGAGAGAAATGAACTTAGTGTCTGCTTCTGGTGACAGTTGATGTGGGTGGGCTTTCTCCCTATGTCAAATCCCTCTCAAGCCATTTGTCACCACAACATAAAGCAAGAAGAGGAGGCAGCATAGCAGGACGGCAAGCAGAACAAAGATTGAATAAACACAATTCACTTCAATCATGAATCGGGTGCCCTTGAGATGTGAGGAAGACCCCAGTCTAGTGACATTAGATCAGGTTTAGGGATTGAGTGACGGGACCCTCTTGGCTCCCCTCAGCCCCCATCTTGCTTTCCCACTGACCCTGCCCCTTACATCGTGATTGGTCCTTATTCCAGCATGATGGTTGGTTTCATAATCACGACATGTGGGAATGTGTTAGTCGATAGGTTATACAGGCACAGTCTCTGGAATGGGTAAGTGAGGAGGCGTGACTGGTGACATGACTGGTGGAATGGATCATGTGAAGTGATTTGAGATCGTTGTTCAGAACTGATAGGTCATCCAGGCCTCTAGTTGATCCTGGCAGTACTCTAGTTTAAGGAAACAGAATGTTAGGCATTCAAGTCATATTTGAGCTTAAATTTTGAGCAATAGGCTGTGGCTCACAGTGAGAGTCTATGTGGAGACCCTAAATCCATTTTGAGGGGCCACACATTCAGCCACCATTGAGTTCTTTCCTACTGCCGACTGGCAGTAGAAAGCTTGTCCATCAGGCAGTGTGCTTGCGTCCACTCCCCGGGCCAGACTCAGCGATATACGGTCGTGTGCACATCCCAATGAAGGTCCCGCTCATGCTCTCACAGGCCCTCCCGCAACTCCATGAATTGATCCGTCTTCAGGGACAGTTTTGTGACAAAGGTGTTTGTTTTCCATGTCTCATTTAAGCTTTTAGGAGCTCAGGTGGTGATGCTGGATAGTGTTGGACTATTAACAGCAAGGTCGCTGTTTCAAAGCCACTAGTCATTCCACAGGAGAAAGATGAGGTTATTGCTTCCTGTAAAGGTAGCAACTTCAGGATCCCTACACAGAGTCACTATGAGTCAGAGTCAGCAGGACAGAATGAGTGTCATTTTATTTAAGTAACTGTGGCTGTGGGTCCTTCCGACACCATTGGGGCCTCATGCGGATGCTCTCCTTCATCCAGAACAGCGGTTTGTGCCTTTTTCTTGTGTAAAAGATAGCAAAGGAGTTCCTAATAAAATATAGTTGAATTGGGAGTCTTTTTTCCCTCAAACAAAGTAAATCCATAAATAGAAATGAGACTATGGTGCTAATAACCAGTTGGAGAGTTGAGAGAGCTGAACTCTCAATCCTGGTAGAAACCCATTGTGACTTTAAAAACTTGCTCAAGGTCATCCATAGCCTATGAGGTTGAGTTGAGCAGACACAAAACAGATGTGTTGGGGAGTAATTGTGTACATTAAGTAAACAATTTATCTTTCTAAAGATTCTGTCTAAAACTTACTTTAAATAGTAAGTTTTCCCCTGGGCTAGGGAAAGGTCAGGGAGCTTAACCCCCTAGTATCCACCCCCTCTCAGCATTCATCATGTTAGGCCAGAGGAGCCAAATCACACCCACTACCCAGGGAGCACTGCTTCCAAAAGCCCATTGCCTGTGCCAGGGCAGAGGGCAGGTACCCGGACCAGAAATGCTGACAGAGTGGAACCAGCGGGCTCAGCCCCCAGCTTCCTGAGAGAGCAGCTGTGATGGTTCACTTTTGGACAAATGTCAATGCATGACTTGGGCAGCACGAAAAGCAGATGTGCAGAGGTTGTTCGCTGTATTCCAGAAGTTCACACACTCCCCGCAGGCTCTTTGGTGGCTTCCACCTTCAATCCCAAAAGGCCACTGCCGTCCAGTGGATTCCAACCACAGTGACCCTATATGCAGTTTTCAAGACTGTAAATCTTCATGGGAGCCAGCAGTCTCATTGTCCCCTTTGGGACAGGGAGCTAGCAGCCCGTTTCACCTCCAGGACCCCTTCCTCTCTAATTCTGGATCCAGTCCCTCCAAATATCCTGCCCTGCCCTTGTCTAGGCTTCTTAAATGCGTTCCATGCTGCTTATGTTAGTCTGGGTGCCTTAGCGAAACAAATCCACAGAAACGCGTATGTATAAGAGAGAGTTTTATGTAAAGGGTCAGTGCACATCAGGAAAACATGCCCGCATTTGCTTATGCACCCGCTTTGTCTTCAGCGATCATGTCGAGATAGGCTGGTGGCTTCTTCCATGTGGGCTTTGTTGTTTCTTAGCTAGATGGCCCCTTGTTTATCTTCCAGTCTTTAAGACCCTGGACACTATATCTTTTGATAGCCGGGCCCAGGGTGCTTAACCACTACACCACAAGGGTTCATTAGCTTGTGACTTATCTCCTGCCATTCACACTAGATGCTCAAAATAGCAGGAAACCAGGTTTCTCCTTTGTGGCCACACCAGGTACTGACAGAACCAAGAACAGAGAAATGCTTAGTTATATATCTTGACTATCATTAGCATATTATATGCCTGGCAATATGTAAGCCTTCACTCCCCTGACCTCTCACAGTCTCGGTAAAATGAAGCTAATAAAAGTAGTGCTCTCACAAGCTTGGTAGGAGATTAAACAACTCACATAAGGGTACACAGCCTATCAACGAGGAGGCGAGATGAGGCAGTGTGTGGCTGCTGAACCCACACCCTTCACAACACCTGCATTAAAATGACTGAGGGCTATGAGGAACCAGACAGAAGCAGGTTCACACCCCAGATTGAGTCAATTTAACTGCCTATTGTGCCTGACCCTTCTATCTCTGATCTTAGAAATGGGGTTAACAACAACAAAACACTGTAGAAGAAATGTCCAGCAGATGACAGGCACGCGATTAAACAACAAAAAATAAATCACTTAAGTTGAAATTCGAACTCCTGGAAACCCCTCACACACGTGCAGAAAAGGATTGAGCCCATACGGTGTTTCCAGTGCCCCCGTCCTTCCCCCCTAAAATGAGCATTTGATAAGGTAATGCCTGGATTGTTCCAAGCCCAAGACTGTGGAGAACTAAAGGAAAACCCAGCATTATGAATCTTTGAGCACAGCCCTGCTGGGAAACCGCCCTGCAGTCACTTGTTGATGACTGGAGGAGGGACAAGAGTAGGGAGAAGAACGAGGACTGAATGTGACACATAAGCAGGGATAGCCTACATTCCATAAAGGAAAAAACTCAAGGTCTGCTTTTCTGGTGCCGGAAAGTTAAAACCCATCTGGTGCAGTTGAAAAGGTGTGTGTGTGTAGTGGGGGGGGGGGGTGTTAGGGAGGAGGGGCGATGAGTCCAAAGGATGAACTCCATCTGCAATTGTGTCCTCAACTGCTTTCCCCTGCTAGCCACACGATATTTGTGGCTGGCCTGCCCTGCTTTTGTTATCAAGCCCAGAGAGGGCAAGAGACTAGCTCGAAGCCACACTGCAAGTTGGCAGCAGAATCAGGCCGAGAACTCTGGATGCTTAGAAAGCTTCACACAGACCTGAGAAAGTACCAAGGGAAGACCTGTTCGCTAACTGGGCAGCACTCACTGCATGCCAGCGCTGTTCCAGTGCCCCAGCCAGGGCATTGCTCCCTGTGTCTGTGTGTCTTCAGTGATGCACACAGGTGACGGATTGGCTTTTAATAGCATGCTTGGAAGGTTGAGGCCACCCAGCGGCACCTAGAAAGAAGGGCCTGCAAATCTACTTCAGACCAAGCAGCCTTTCCAGACCCTGGGGAGCACAGTTCTTCTTGGACACACAAGGAGGCCAGGAGTTGAAGTTGATTCCATGATGTAGTTGATTCCATGGTTCCCGGTTGTAGCTATACCTAGAGTCACATCCACATTCATGTTTATATCTCTTCACTCCATGGGGTGTTCATGGCTCCAACTCTTCTGAAGCAGACCACCAGGATTTTGTTTAAGAGGCCTCTGGATAGGTTTGAACTGCCAACCTTTTAGTTTGTAGCTGAGTGCTAAACAACTTGTGCCATGCAGGGTGCTAAGCTCAGAAACTCAGTCGGTGCTTCATGATCTCAGTTGGAATTATAGAGAGGGTCAGTGATGACCCATTGACTGCTAGGTAATTGTTGATGTAGTCTCCCTGTGCAGACATGTAAAGTACCTGAAAACTTAAAATCCAACTCATTGAGTGCATCATCCTGCCGTGCGCCAGCCCAGCAGCATGCTCTGCTGGGGACATTTGGCCATGCCTGGAGACATTCTGAAGAAGGGAGTCCCACTGCCATCCTGGTGCAGGGAACAACACAGCCCCACAAGAACGATATTGGCCAAAATGTCAGCAGAGCTGCCACTGGGAAAATGGTCTAGTCCAAGCGCTGACCTTCGTAGAGGAAGAAAGCCAATCCAGAGCAGCTAAGTGACCTGCTGTGGGTTGCACAGCCTGATTCCAAGCCCAGTACTATACCCAAAGCTGTTACCACGCCCAAAATTAAACAGCAATAGCTGCCCAAAGGCCTCTTAGTTTGAGGACCAAGTAAGACAGTAAATGAGAAAGCCCTTTGACAAATGTGGCATGCTGCACAAACATGAGATGTTACTACCCAGGATCTTTTGATATATGTAAATAGATCTTGTACCAGGTCAGTTAATTTTCCAACTGCTCTATCTGAGCTTTCAGATGGCAGCACCTCTGTCCAACCCAGGAAAGGACTCCTGTGCAGGCTGAGCAGCCCTGGAAAGCCTCATGCCTGGCTTCTCCCACCCCTCAGCTAATCTCCAAGTGATTAATAAGGGCTCTCACTATGTTGTGCCTCCCAGCTGACAGATACTAGGCTATCAAAGCATTCGTATCACCTCCTTGATGCCTGAGGAGGAATATAGTTTCATGTGTGAGAGTGCCCCAACCCGCGGGACTCAGTTATTCGAGGGGTTCCAAGGAGGACCCAGCCTGAAAGAGAAACGGGCGAGAGAGAGGAGCGAGACCAAGCAGATTCTTGTCAAGGTCTGAGTTTATTGCTACACAAGCCTCTCTATAAAGGGTGAGGCAAACAAGGGAGTTCAAAGGGGAGATAAAAAAAAAGGAAGGGCGGGGGTGTAGAGCACACAGGGCAGGCGGCCGCAAGTCTGCAGTTGGAATGTCCGGTGCTGGAGCAGACAAGGGTGGGCCATCTGGTGTGTGTCAGGGTAAGATAAGGTTGAGGTGACGTGGCTTTAGCCCTGCTGGGCAGGCAATATGGCCTTGGTTTTGTCAGGCTGATTATGCCCGGTTCCCAACATGAGAGAAGCCAGGAATATCTCCTCTCACAACTGTGCAGCAAACGAGATCAGATCTCCCAATCTGATTTTCAGCCCTCCTGTCTTTCCAAGTGAAGTGGATGGTCCATTTCACATTGTCTCAAGTCTTTGCACATTGCATGCCAACATTGCGACACAGGGCGCGGCTGTGGGTCTTAGTAGACAAAGCCCCCACCCAGAACCCTGCCCTCAGAGCTCCTTGGTCACCCTGCACAACGCAGGTCCAGGCCGGGCTCCACACTGCAAGGCGATCAACCCTGACCCTCCAGTGTGGCCGTCCTCACACGCTCCCACATCCACCTAGAAGGACTGGAGATGAGAGATTCCGGAAGCTCCTTGCCTCATCTGCCTCCCTCCCCAGAGCGACAGAGCAACTGTAACTGATTAGGCAGGATGCAGCCTCGTTCCCAGTCCCCACCCTCTCTGGGAAAGCAGGGATGTCTGGCACCTCATCCAAGGCCTTTCCCCTGTGATCTCATTACTAAGGAGCTGCTCCTCTACCGCCCACCTCCATCACCTCATCTACATATGGGGGAGATGAGTATGTCTTCTTTGCTGCTCCTTCCCTGAGTCCACCCCAGGAGCTCCCTGAACAGATCACCAATCACTTCTCATTACACCTGCAGCAGCCGTCAGATACTGCTGAACAGAGACAGGCGCCTCCCCTGCTGCTGCCAGGCTCCAGTGCACATGTGCACACACACGTGCACACACATTGTACAGGCACACTCACATGGACACACAAGCATGCACACCCATGTGCACAAACTTTGTTCAGAGGTGGGAATTCTGCCCATTTTAGCCTCTAATATTGCAATCAGAGAGTGATAGAACAATGAAAGATGAAGGTGGATGAAGGAAGATCTATTTATTCCCTTACTTGTTACATAACCATTCAGGGCTCTTTTTTTATCCGTACAAACACACCACCACACCATCAACAATCATCAAGTAGATGTCATGTGCAGTGCTGCCCTATTCAAGGCGGTGCTGAGAATGTGAGGAGGATTCTCTCTAAAGCACAGCTCTGAGGAAGTCTGTCTCCTTCGCACTTTTACACACACAGGGTGAGGAGCCTGCAGGAGGCTCCGTGCGTTGGGTGAAGCCACACGATGAGTGAGGAGACCGAGTGTGTAGCCAGGGGAGTGAGAGCGCAGAGTTCACCACTTCACCAGCATGCTGGTGTGCACAATCGATGAAAGGGTGGCTGCCAGCAGCAGGACAGAAAAAAAGTAAAGCATGTAACTTGTGGTTTTATCTCTGGCTTACTTCCAAAAGGAATTGTTTTTGTTGTTCTAAAAAGCTTTATACCGAGAAAAAAAAAGAAAGAAAGAAAGCTTTATACCTCTATAAAAACAAAAGGCTACTGCTGTCAAGCACCTTCAGACTCAAGCCAGAGGAGAGCTCTCCCAGTGGGCTTCCAAGCTGAAAATCTTCACAGAAACACAGTACCTCCTGTGGAGTAGCTGGTTGGTTCAAGCCAGCAACCTGGCAGTTAACAAGTACGTCCCTTGTACCTGTAATACCTGTATAAAGTGTATTAAATATGAACTACTCCTGGTGTGTAATTTTAAATTGAAATATTGTGCCTGGAACTTTTTTTTTAATAGCTAAGAATGGTGAAATGAGACTCCTTTAGATGTTATGATAAGAATACACACTACACAGGGCTTGGACCCAACCCAGCTTAATTCAAAGGAAGGCAGATTTATTTTCTTCTGCTTCCCAGAAGGTTCCCCAGCAGAACGTGTGTTAAACAAAATTGTTTAGCTATGGAAAAGAGCAATCTCCTCTTGGGAAGATCCTGGTAGAAGGGGGCTTTGGTTACATATCCAGCTCAACCCAGCCCCAGAGGCCTCGTCATGTTTTATTTTGTTTTGCCCTTGACACTGATTGTCTTGGGAACTGTGGCCCCCGAGCAATGGCCAGGAAGTCAGGTCTTCTTGATGTAAATCCTCTAATATCCCCTACAATGATTTTCAGTGCCAATGGTAAGGCCCGCCCAGTGGCTGCCACATGCCCCTGAGCAAACACGTCAGAGCAGATGAGAGCATGAGACAGCATTTAAGAGAACGGTAGGCTGGCCTTGACTTAGCTGTTTGGCCTCTCCTCAGAAGTCATTTGTGACACTGACTGTCATGGGTTTCATTAAGAACAAGTCTATCTCTACCAAAGAAAACTGCAAGGTAAGAGGACTTTCAGCTCCAGCTACATATGTCTCCAAACTTACTTACATATTGTCCTGTTTTCAGAAGAAAAAAAATTTACTCAGTGCCTCCCGGGCAAATAAAAACTTTGGTACTACAACCTACAATCCCAGATAAAGTGTAGGTATCTGCTTTGGCAGCTCCCCTGGATCGAGCTGCTCCGGTAGCTCTCCACAAAAACCCTGTGAAGAGATGATCAGGCAGGATAGCCTAGTCTGTTCTTCAGAAAGAAGCTACCCCTGAAACCTCAGTGGCTTAAAATCTAGAAGTTTATTTCTTGTTCATGCAAATTCTGACGCTGGAAGGGCAATTCTACAGGGTGTTTGTCCTGCACACCGTCCGTCAGTGATTCGGGCTGCTTCACAAATATGGTGCCACCAGATCAAAAGGTGGATTCCAGGTCATCACAGAAGAGGAAGAGAGAAGTGGGGGTTGTGGATCAGTCTTTACATGCTTTGACACTTTAGTTGACATAGATCGCTGGATAGGGCTGCTTATATAAAGGTTATCAGTTCAAACCCACCTAGCTGTACCACAAAAGGAAGGGGTCATCTGCTTTCATAAAGGGTACAGCCTAGACAACCTCATGCAACAATTGTACTCTGTACCACAAGGGGTGAGCATGAGTCAGAACTGACTTGAAGGCAACAGGATTTGGGGTGTTTTTGTTTGTTTGGTTGGTTGGTTGATTGGTTTGGTTTGCTGAGTGGGAGGTGGTTCTACCTACAGCATATTAATCTGAAGTAGTCACTTTAGGTTTTTTTGTTTGTTTTTTGAGAGATGTGGAAAAGCTCATTGGCTTTAATGGGGAGTTAACTCTGCCGCAGACGGCCTCCTCAAAATTTCCCTCCCGCTTCATAAACTAGCAGAGATTTTCAATGAAGGAGCCTGCAGGCACCCGCTGGACATCTCCTTGCAAGGTCAGTCCTTTGGAGCCACTGGGAGGGAGAAAAAAGAGACTTCTATTCCTGTAAAGAATTCCAGCCCCAGAAATCCTCAGGGGGCAATTCTGCCCTGTCCTCTCGGGTCGCTATGAGTCCGAATTGAATTTATGGCTATGAGTTGAGTTTTAATTCCATTCACTTACTGCTATTGACAGGTTGCTAGATTAGGGCTTGTCTTCCCAAATGCCAGCACTAAACGAAAATGAGCTGTCCGGGCCACAACAAAGGGGTTGGAAATAAATCAGGCACACTCATTAGATACCTATGGCAAAATTCAGAACTGAGCATGCTCTGACCCAAGTCATGTAGACCCAGGTGGAAGGTCCACCTGGTCATACAGAATAGGACTTCACAAAAGTGCACCAAAATCAACCAGTACGATCGACCAATGCCCTCCAGTGGTGTTGGGAGGTGATAGAAGTAGGCCTGGGCTCCTTGTCGCCCTCCCTTGTTCACGTGCTCTGCAAGTGGAGGGTGAGGCCCTTTGGGGTTCCTGCCGTGGCTCCTCAGCTGGTTCTGCACTCCTGCTCAGGTATTCCTCCCATGAAACCGCCATATTCAGCTGCAAACTTTCCCCACCCCTGCCATGCAGCCCGGCGTGCTTTCCGGAGATAGTGGGGACTTTTGGGGACTGCGATACCTGAAACTTTCTTTCATAACATTCACTTGGATTTACAAAAGTGCTTCTGCCATATGAATTCTTTCAGCGTTGCTAAGCAAGAACTGAGGTCAACCACCCCAGAAACCTAACACTATCAAGTCGATTCTGACTTATATCAATCTAGGGGGTCCTCAAACTATGGCCTGCGGACCACATGGCCCTCAGAGGACATTTATTCAGCATGCCGGGTGTTTTTGCCCCCCCTTTTTTTTTACTTCAAATTAGGTATGTGCAGTGCGCATAGGCATTTGTGCATAGTTTTATTTTTAAACTATAGTCCGGCCCTCCAGCGGGTTTGAGGGACAATGAACTGGCCTCCTGTTTAAAAAGTTTGAGGACCCCTGAAAGGACAACGTAGAACTATGCCTGTGGGTTCCCGAAGTTCTAAATCTTTACAGGAGCTGAGAACCGCATCTTTCTCTGTGAGCCATAGCGGATTCCAACTGGCTGGCCTCATGGTCACACACATTCCACCAGGCTCCTTGAGCCTTAACTTGATAATTTAATGAAACGATACTTCTCCAAGTCACACTGTATCAAGGTCTATAATCTTGCTATTCTAATATCAAATTTAAAATAAGGAATATAGTTAAGCTCCAAATCCATAAGCAATAAGATCATTGAATCTCTTTGGACACTATTACTTAAAAAAAGAAAAAACTCTGTCCAATTATTTTCAGCACAGAAAAGCTTCCAGTGTTTACAGCTTAGTATGTAATTGCTTTTTCTCTTCTTCTTTTGCATTGGTGAATCATTTTGAGCTTATAATAATGTCAAAATAAATAGTTTCCAGAGCCTCCAGGCATTCACTGTGTAATGATCATTTAAAAGATTTCTTGGTTAGAGGGTCCTCAAAAGAATAAAAAGCGTGTCCGCATCCCTGGTCATTTCTATATTCAAAAGAAGAAATTGCTCATCAAATGCTACAAGCCAATTTCTTTCTTCAGCCAAACTGCCCATTTTAGCATCACTGAATTAAGCAAATGGTTCTACATTTCAAAGTCAACAATGATACTCTTTTCCCTTTAACACGAGCATCTTAAACAGCTCAAAAAATAGTCGAGCTCTTTATTATGGCTTTTCCTGAGAAAGCTGTTTCGTTGTTTATTTTATTTATTCATCTAGACTTTCATGTTAAGATTTGTGTATTTTAAGTTCTGCTAGTCAGGACATTTTAAATGGAGCCAGATTTTTTTTTTATACTTTGTCTTTTAAAATATAATGAGACTGAGCAGTACATCCGTTAATAAAATATAAAGTCTTCCTATTTCTGTTTGTTTGTAATTTCCCTAAGGATAACTCTTAATGTAGTAAAACCAAAACCCACCATAATGAATTACATTTGGTCTACTGGGGGTTGTGGCCAACCTTTTGATAGAAAAATCCAGAGACTCCCTTCTGCATCTCCTTTCCCAACCAAACCCCGGTGGCTGGAGGCTGGAAGGAAGAAAGAGGCTGGGCTGCTGGGGCAGGGTGGGGAAGGGGTAACCTTGCAGATTATTTCAAATTCTACTCTGAAGGCAGAAAGTTATCCAAATGAGATAGCTAGAGATTCACTTCCTTAGAAAAAGATTGAAATTAATGTGTCCCTTAGAAAAGCCAAAGGAAAAAAGTCGTTATTAATTTAGGCAATTGAAGAACTTTGAAAGCCATGTCTAGTACATAAAAACACCTGTCCCTAGAGCCCATCGGCCTAGGAAACTGAATTTTTATACCATGTAAAATAAAGGAAGGTCATTTCTTAGACTTGCTCAACAGAAGATTGTCATTTTAAACCGGTTACTGTAATGAGAAGCTGGGTTTTCGTAAAAAGGACTGAATGCTTGAGTCAGTGTGAAATGAAATTAGAGATGCATGTTCTGCGCATGGCGGCATTTCCGGAGGAGTCTGTGTTCCTGTGACTGCTCTCGATCTGTCTCGTGCCTTCTGGGAAACTCACAGCGTGGTGCCCACATCTAGTCTCTCGGACTTTCTTGCCAGCTTTGGAAAGGTGTTGAGTCTGTTGGATCTGCTGCACAGAGACAGCATGCAAGTGGACCCTTCCCACATTCCTCAGAGAGCAGCCCCCCAGTGTAAAGCTGTGGGTGAGGTTTGATGACCTTTGCCCCTTCATCATCCCGCATTCTTTGAGGGACCCAAGCGCTCCCCCGAGGCATTACCGGAGAAGCAGCTACCCCATAGTTTCCAGATGGTGGGTATCAGCCTGTGTGCTCATTGGGATCGCCAGAGAGCTGTCCAAAAGACATCTTTGTCCCATCTCCACTGAGTCCGATTTTATTGGCCTGGAATGCAGCCTAGGTGCTTGGATTTTTTTTCTCTCTCATAAGTTTTTATTGTGAATTAGGTGAAGGTTTACCAAGATCATCAGTTTTTTATTCAACAATTCATACCCATTGTGTTTTATGCCACTTATTGCAATCTCCACAATATAATATGACTTGTTCCACTCCCTACTTATGTCTTCTGTTTCCCTTCCTCCTCTCTTCCTACCCTTCTGAACTTGGGCCTTGGATTAATACTGCCCTTTTGAGATCAAATGGTTTGCTGTTTTCAGGTTTGCGTGCCTCACTTGTGTAATTGCTCCCATTATAGACCAATCTATTATTTGGCTGAATATTGAACCACAGGTAGGAGTTCATTTTCAAACTTAGTGAATAAGGACCATCGTTTCAGAGGTTCTGTTAGTCCCTATCCAGCCAATAAGCCTGGTCTCTTTTATGACTGTGAATTTTGCTTCACTATCTAGGACCTTTGGATGTGATCCCTTTCAAAGAAGTTGGAATTGATAGTTGGAGATCATCTAGTTATTCTGTGCTCAGAGTCATGAAGTCTAATGTTCATGTGGTCCACTCACCACTCTTTCCTCCAGAGTGAGGGTGACAATACTTGCCACCTAGATGGCCACTTGTGAGCTTCTGAAATCCAGCTGCTACTCACCAGCATGGATGTCGAACATAGTCTTTACAGTCTAGGTAATGACAATTGTTCTTGGTGTCCTTCACAACTATAATCCCCAGCCCCCCAGCCCAATAAAGCACTCCCTCCAGTTGTTCGGTTATGCCTAAGGAGTTTTGATAACTTCATCTTCTGTGTGCTCCGGAATATTCAATTCCCTGGATGGTCAGAATGGTCAGTCAGGGCTCAGAATCTTGGTGTTAAGGCTTCTGGTGAGATCCTGGCACATCAGACACAGAGGTTGTGAGGCTAGAGGAGGGGCAGAAGGGGATCATACTGAGTCTAACAAGGAAAGAAAAGGAAATGAAGGATATAAGCAATTAAAAGCAAGCGCATAAATAGATACAAATACACAGATGGCCCTTGCAACATTATTCCCAATCTCGCAAACGTGTCAACGGTCTAAATACCCATCAATAGGTGAATGGATAAGTCAAACATGTTGCCTACGGTATATACAATGGACTACTACTCAGCCATAAAGAGAAATGAACTCTTGACACAGGCTACAAGAGGAATGAACCTCATAAGCATTATGCTGAGTGAAATAAATCAGCTTCAAAAAGGACACATTTTGCTTAATTCCACTTACAAAAAATATCTAGGCTAGGAAAATGAATAGAGACAAACATCTCCCAATTGTTTCCAGGGATAGGTAGGAAGGTAAGTATGGTTGTTACATAATGCCATGTCAATTGGACAAATAAGTGAGGTGGAGTCTTTCTTATACCTATATGAGTGTCCTTGGATTTATTTCTCTAGTCAACCCAGCCTAACCCAGTAGGGCCTGGAGGGGAAGTGCCATCCCTGAGACGATACTGAGCTTCCATAAGGGTGATGACATAATTTTGGAATGGGTAAGGATGATATATGAACAACATGCAGAATGCCACTTAATTATAATCTTGTAGAGCGTGGAAGTGACGAATGTTTTGATGCATGTATATTTAGTATGATTTTTAAAGAGTGTACGCAAAAGAGCAATATGGCAAGTCTGTGTTGCCATTTGCTGTTGCTCAGCTAAAAGCGATTCGGGCCTGTGTAGTTCAAAGGGAACCACAGAGGCTCAGGAGGAAAGCTGGTACCATCTCCAACTGAGACTTGTCTGACCAAATGCAGAGTCTCCCTTCAAGTAACTGACAGGTCAGAGGCAGCTCATCTCTGCTGCAGAAGCAATGATTTGTCTCAATTCCCAGACCACTGTCACAGCCATGTCTTGTTGCTCTCGGTGCCCCCCTTCCCCACCACAATAAGTCACTAGAAAGCCATGCTTCATTTAAAAACAAACAAATAAAACCCTTCTGCCTCCATCCTGGCACTGTTTCAGCTTATTTAGCATCATAACATATGTCATCTGTTTCCCTAAACAATCTAACATGGACATGGCACGATGGGACTGATGAGTTAGGCAAATGAGAACCAGCCTGCCCTCTGAACACACACGATGGCATTTGACTTGCTGTCAGTAGATGCTGTCGCGTTTCTTCTCCTCTTTCATGGAAAATAAATACAGAAAAGAATGAGGACATGAAAAGGGCTGCAAGATGTTTAGCTCTGGTCTTTCTAGAAAGTGTAGAAAAAAAGTATGTGACCCCTGCCTGCCTTTAGATGCCCCACTCCTCTGGCAAACAAGGATTGCACACTGACCATGGACAAGACATCTGGATCTGGGGGGAGGATATAACAATTGCCCCCACCAGCAAAGAGTTTCCAGATTTACGGGACTACACAGGCCAGGGAGCAGCTCATAAAAAGAACAAGAAGAATCACAAAGGAGGGTGTGCTCCAGCACCACTTCGTCCAGCTGCAGGCACATGAAGGCAAAGTTTCTTTTGCTTTCAGTCAAGTTTATGATTTCCGCTGCATCCCTTACCAACACCTTCACGAAGATCTAGGTTCTTGGGTTGTTTCGCTCCAGGGCGGACATCTCCTTGGTAAAGCTTTATGGACAGCTCATGGTCCAAGAATTCCACCTATATGTTTTGAAAGGGGCCACGTTAAAACCCCTGGCTCAGACTTTCAGGACTGGGCACAATACAGCAAACCCACCATGGGGACAGCAGGATTTGGTAACACTCTCATCTCCATCACAACCTGGACCTGGCAAAGCTATTTTCTTCCACTCACCATCTTTCAATCAATATTTACTCAGCTATTAGTTGCTCCCCAGGCTCGGCATCAGAAAAGTGTTCAAACATTACCGAATTGTCCATCTAATGGTAGAGGTCTGTGCAAGGGATATGAGAGCAAGAGGCTCAGAGATGATCAGTGGGTAACGAGAGAGGGATTCACCTTTATCATTTGTAGAAAGCCCCTGAGGCTTAGTCACATTGGCAGACTTTCCCTGGAGCAAGCAAATAAAGCTGCTCCCGGCTCAGCTCCATTCCTGATCTGGTCTTGCCATGAGACTATCCAGGCTTTGTCCCAACCCCACGTTCTGGAAACCACGAGTGGAAGGAGGTGAATCTTGGGGATACCATGGAAAAGAATGGGCATTGCACAACACTTCATTGTACTCATATGGAGCTTATGCAAAGGCCAAGAGATAGAACCAGGTGAGACTGTGAACAGGACAAGGTGATACTGCATGGTTTAAAATCAGAAAAGGTGTGCATCAGGGTTGTATCCTTTCACTGTTCTTATTCCATCTGTATGCTGAGCAATTTATACAAGAAGCTGGTCTCTGTGAAAAAGAACATGGCATCAGGATTAGACGAAGACCCATGTAATGTCATTGGGAACATTTTCTCACTAAAAATTTTAGGTCATGGCATCAAAAAAGTGTCATTTTAACCTAAATGGGTTTTTAGACCAGTGAAATAACAGCGAGAGTGAGTCAGCATTGTGCACAGAATTGAGCGATACTGGTTCTTTGGGAAATTCATAATCCAACACTGACACTGCTGAGATAAAGGATGACAGTGAGGAAGATTCTACACCTGAGCTCTGTGATGGGCCAACGTGGTGCTCTACTCTCTTCAGGAATGGATGAGCCAGCTCCACCAAGATTCCCCTTTACTGGAGCACCTGCTATGTATGTAGACGTTGAACACAAGAACGCTTTGGCGTTCCTACAATGATTTCTGACCGATGAGGTCATCGAAAAAATGATTATGATAGCCCGGAGGTTTACTTTCAGGTTTTAACCCCTCTTCAGTTAATTTCTGTGCATGGGGGAAGGTTTGGGGCTTGCTTCATTTTCCTACATACGGTATCTCAGTTTGTCCAACACCATTTGTTGAGCAAGCAGAATTTGTCCCTTTGGATATTTCTGTGTCCTTTTTCAAAGGCTAGGTTCCCGTTGACTGGTGAATATATGTGTAGCTTTTCTGTTCGAATCCATTGATCTATATACCTCTCAGTGTACCAATACACTGCTCTCCCTTAGGGAAAAACAACAACAAAAGTTGTATGAGCCCCTATATAATGATTTTTTTTTAATGGACGATGAACTATTTTCCAGGCCAGCACTATCCTATGTTTGAGCACATTGCTGCAGCCACTGTGTCAATCCATCATGCCTTATAGCCTGCGGTACTCATGTTCAGGTATAGTGTTCTGCCATTCACAAGGTTCACACTGGCCAGTTCTTTCAGAAGTGGAAGACCAGGTCCTCCTCCCTCGTCTCTGTCTGGAAACTGCTGAAGTCTACCTGCAGTGAGTGACCCAGCAGGCATTTGAACTACTGGCTGCAAAATTTCCACCATTACAGCCAAATGCAGGCCACCACAGTACAACAGACAGTAACAGCATCTTAACACCACACAAAGGCTCCTCCCTGGGGAGACCACGTGTTCAGGCAATTGCTGCTGTTACACATGTAAGTGGGGGCTACATGAAGTCGCACCATCTCCTGTGGCCCTTCCAGGAACAGGCCATTCTGCTGTTGTTTCTACTGGACTTAGGCTCAGCTGCCAACCTGCCCTCTGCACGCATTCTTCTCCTTACCCTTCCATGTCACCTTCTCTTTGCCCAAGTCAATACTGCTGGTCAGTCACCTACTGGTGGATGCTTGCTTCTGAAGTTTCTGAACCACATTTCCCCATGGTTATGAGACATTGCTGCTGCCACTGCGAGCATTTAACAGGTTACTTTACACCTTCAATGAGAAATCTAGGGGAATAGAAAGAAAGCTTCTTCTTTCTCCCAAGGAGTGGGTGGTGGTTTTGAACCGTTTCCCTTGAGGTTAGCAGCCCAATGTGTAACCCACTACACCAGTAGAGCCTTGGTGGCACTGTCCAGCAATTATTAGACTGCTAAATATGAGGTCAGGGTTTCAAACCTACCAACTTCTCCTTGGGAGAACGATAAAGCTGTTCCCATAAAAGACTGACAGCTCCAGAAGCCCTCTATAGGGTGGCTATGAGTTGGCATTTTGCGGTCATTTAGGGCTTTTTGGTGGCATGTGATTTTTTAGGGCTTTTAGGTTGTTTGTGGACGTTCAAGGTGTGTTTGGGGCATTCGGGTGGTTTGGGGTTTTTAGGGTGTTTTATAAGATTTTAGGGAGTGTTTAAGGGATTTAGGGGTGGTTTTTTAGAGTGTATAGGTATTTTTCAGCACAATATGGTGTTTTTAGTGATGTTACAGAGTTCCTTAGGAATTTTAGGGTATTTTTCATATTATATGTGTTTTTTTCCCCCAGCATTTTAGGTTTTCTTAGGGCTTTCATGGTGTTTTCAGGGCATATATGGGGTTTAGGAATGTTTAGGGTTTGGGAATCTTCTAAGGATGATTTTTGGAAGTTTCACATGTTTGGGTGGGCATTTGGTGTTTTTTTGTGGCTTTAGAGTGTTTATGGGATCCTGTCAATTTGCAGCTTTAATTCCGCAAAGAAAAGTCAGACAGCAAGCCAGAAAGGAGCAGGAAATGAAGGGGAAGCCCAGGCCACATGTTACAGCTGCCAAGTCCGGAGAACCTAGGTGTGGTCGTTGGCTACCTGGGACCGGGAGTGGGGCTGTGCTCCTGCCCAAGGGTGCTAGGGAGTAAACCAATCTCAGCTGGACGTTTGGCTTTTCTACTAATTAGCCGACTCCATGAACTTTCCCAAGGGCAGCTGGCGAATTGCCAGGGGAACCCAGCTAGACCCCCCCACACAAAAGCACAGGGATGGTTACAGGAACAGGAGGTTTCACACAGTGGATGTGCAGGGCTTGGGGTCGGGATTGGGGGCCAAGGTGAGGAAGGGGCAGCAATAAGGCCTGGTCCCAAATAATCAGACACTGAGCAATAAAAGTACAAGGACTGCCAAGAGAACATGGGGACAAAGGATGGCTGGACTTCATTTGATATCTTTGGACGTGCTGTCAGGAGAGACCAGTCCCTGAAGGGACATCAAGTCCATGAAGGACATGATGCTTGGCAAAAAGTGGAGGACGGGCAATAAAACAGCTCGAACCAGTGGCTACATCAGTGGGCATAGTAACAATGGTGAGGATGGTTCGAGACCTGGCAGTGTTTTATTTTACTGCTTGTGTTTTTCTAGAACTGTCTTTCCTGGATGCACGAGGAAGGATAACTGTGCTTGTGGGAAGCAAATGCACAGTGGGCAGCGCTTTGGCCAACATAGGTACACCACCGGCACACAGTGCCCCCTTACTTGGCATCCAAAGTGACAGGATTTGTCTTTCCCCAGAGCTCTCCAGCCCTGGGGGAAGCGGCCCTGCCTTCGGCGCACCGCCAGGGGGCAGCACTGCTGCTCTCTCACTGGCTACATCTGTGAGGACCCAGAGAGCAGCTCCTTTCTGCTGCTCTCCTCTCAGACTTCTGCCAGAAGCCTTGGCTCGTCCTGGATCCTCCCTTGATTCCCACTCTGCACCTTTGGGGACGCCCAGCCCATTAACTCTCTCCCATCCTTCCTTGCTGCCTCTTGTCCAGATGCCTGAGCTGGGCTTCAAGTAGTTGTAATGTTATGCTTAGGTGAGATGTGTTCAGCTTGTTTACTGTCTGTATACAAGAAAAGAGTGCAGCCCAAGACATCCACCCTTTTGTTCCTCTATGGAAAGCCTGTTACGTGTCATAGTCTTCTCTCTGTGCAGTGCTTTCCTCTGCTGCTGATGCTTTTACATGAAATAGGACTCGGTGTGTCACCGCTACAGGAAATTATCTCTGAAAAAATAATATGCCCAGAACTCAGAAACAGTGTCAGCTTGCATCTGGCATCATGGAAGCATCATGGGTGTGTTTCCATTCATTCGCTCCTGAGTGTCACATGTTAAACTCAGTGCATAGCATAAACAGCAGCAGGCACAAACTGAGACAAAGCACACCCTTTGCTGTGAAGCACATTCCGACTCCTGGCTGCCCCTGTGCCACAGAGTAGAACTGCCCCGCAGGGGCTCCCTAGCTGTCATCTTTACAGAGGCACATGGCCACACCTCCCTTTTGGGAAGCCACTGGGTAGGTTTGAACTTCAGGGTTGTAGTAGTTGATATTGTAGAGCCCTGGAGTCAGTTCGGATTCATAGGGGCCTGTGCACTAGAGAGAGAAACAAAGCCCAGTCCTGCGCCATCGTCGCACTTGTTACTGTATTTGAGCCGATTCTCGCAGCCACGGTGTCAATCCACCTAAGTAAGGGTCTTCCTCTTGTTTGCTAACCCTCTGCCAAAAATGATGCCCTTCTTGCAGGACTGGTTCCACCATAGTAATATGTCCAAAGTACCTGAGACAACGTCTCCGCATCCTCTTTCAGATCTCCTGCCTTTAGTTTGTCAGCTCACTTCGATGGAGTCGATGCTGAGCCATAGCGACTCTATGAGATCAGAGCAGAACTATCTCTGTGGGTTTCCCAAAGGCTAACTCTATGGGAGTAGAACGCCTCATCCTTTTCTTCTGAGGACTGACTGGTGGTTCCCCACTGCTGACATTACAGTTGACACCCAAGGCATAAGGTACTATGCCACCAGAAGTCCCTTGCCCCTGTGCAATAACCAACACCACCTACACACAAAACCCACCCCTTCTCTGTCAGTTTGATGTATGGTGATGGCTTGAGTTGCTATGAAATTGGAAGCTACTAGGGGGAACCCGACAAAAACTACAATTTTTTCAAAACTATGCATTTAAATTTTTTATCCCCTTCATAGTACTCTCCATTACACTTCACACATTTGTCTAATCTGTGATTACATTCTTGGAAACATTTTTCAAACTCAGCAGTTTGGGTGACACCCTTGTTTTTTCCCCCCCTCTTCTGTGTTGTCAAACCACTGTCCTTCATTCATGGAAACAGAAAGAAGTCACATGGAGTGAGTTCAGGTGATTAGGATATGAGGGACAAGAGAGGCATGCTTTTTTGGGGGATGTTTTCATACTGTTATTTCTTTTCTCTTTTTTTATAATCAATTTTTGGGGCCTCATACAACTCTTATCACAATTGATACATACATCATATTTGTACATTCATTGCCCTCATCATTCTGAAAACATTTGCTCCCCACTTAATCCGCTGGCATCAGCTGATAATTATTCCCCATCCCTCATGAACCCTGAATAATTTCTAAATTATTATTTTGTCTTATCTTACACTATACAATATCTCCCTTCAGCCACTTTTCTGTTGTCTGTCCCCCAGGGAGATGGTTATATGTAGATCCTTGTAATCGGTTTCCCCTTTCCATTCCTCCCTCCCTCTACCCTCCTCGTATCGCCACTCTCACCACTGGTCCTGAAGGGATCATCCGCCCTGGATTCCCTGTGTTTCCAGTTCCTATCTGTACCAGTGTACATCCTCAGGTCTAGCTAGATTTGTAAGGTAGAATGGGGATCATTTTAGTTGTGGGGGAAGAAGCATTTAGGAGCTAGAGGAAAGTTGTATGTTTCATTGTTGCTACAGTGCACCCTGACTGGCTCCTCTCCTCCCTGCTACCCTTCTGTAAGGGGATGTCCAATTATCTACAAATGAGCTTTGGGTTTTCACTCCACACTCCCCCGTATTCACAAAGATATGATTTTTTTGTTCCGATGATGTCTGATACCTGATTCTTCCGACACCTCGTGATCACACATGCTGGTGTGCTTCTTTCATGTGGGCTTTGTTGCTTCTCAGCTACATGACCACTTGTTTAACTTCAAGCTTTTAAGACCCCAGAATGTATAACTTTTGATAGCCGACCACCATCAACTTCAGTCACCACATTTGCTTATGCACCCATTTGCCTCCAGCAATTGTGTTGGGGAGGTGAGCATCACGCAATGCCACTTTAATACAACAAAGTATTTTTGCATTGAGGGAGTACTTGAATGGAGGCCCAATGTACATCTGTTACCTTAATACTAAACCTATAAATATATGCATATAGATCTATTTCCCCATCGTTATACATAAATATATTTACATATGCACATGCCTTTATTTAGACCTCTATAAATGCCCTTTGCTTCCTACCTCTTTCCTTGATTTCCTTTTACTTTCTGATTGTCCCACTCTCATGTTCAGCCTTCATTTGTGTTTCAGTAATTCCTCTAGGTTACATTACTCTTGGTTACACTCTACCAAGCCTCCTACACCCTCCTCACCATCTATTTGGATCACTTGGTGTTCCCTTGTCCCTGGGTTTGTTAACAGCACTTCCTTTTTCCCTACACCCCCCTTTCCCATCTCCCTCCCCCAGCTGTCAGTCCCATTGTTTTCTCCTCCAGATTGTTCATCCAGCCTATCTCATTTAGACAGACCTGTGGAAATCATAGCATGCACAAAAACGAGACAGAGCAAACCCAAGCAACAAAATGAAACAAAAGAACAACACCACCACCAACAAGCCAATGACAAAAAGCAAAACAAAACACAAGAAAGAAAAGCTTTTAGTTAGTTCAAGGACTGTTTGTTGGCCTTTAGGAGTGTTTTCTCATAGAGTATGATGGGTCAGCTAGCCCTGGCCCCAAAGTCTATTTTTGGTATTCCCTGGGGACTTCGTTGCTCTGTTCCCCTTCCTGTTCTGTTGTACACCCTTAGTATTTTGCCTCGGTGTGCTGGGATCAGATCGGGCGATAGAGGCATGCTGTTTTTTTTGTGTGAGCAGGTGCACTGTCATGGTGGCAAAACCAGTCCCCTGTCTACCACTAATCAGTCCTTTTTATTTTAAATAAATCATTTTATTGGGGGATCTTACAGCTCTTGTAACAATTCATACACCAATTTGTATGAAGCACATTTGTACATACATTGCTATCATCATTTCCAAACATGTTCTTTCTCCTTGAGCTCCTTTTTTCCCCTCCTCCCACCCACGTGAACCACTGATACTTTATACATACTTTTTAGTTTTATATTTTACGCCTCTGCTGTATCCCTTCACCCAAACTTCTGCTGTTTGTTCCCCTGGGTGGTGGAGTGGGGCTGTATGTCCATCATTGAGATTGGTTTCCCCTTTCTTCTGCTTCTCCCCCCTACCTTCCCTCGTGGTGTTGCTACTCTCAGTATTGGTCCTGAGGGGTTTATCTGTCCTGGATTCTGTGTGTCGGAACTTCTAGTCAATAGCAGTGTGCAAGCTCTGGTCTAGCCAGACAACTCAGACCTTCTTACACAATATCTTCAGAACCTCTATATAGGAAGCTTGATTAACAGTCTGACCTAGTGCAATGACTAAACTCCAAATGCACTATCACCCTCACATCAACAAAACCAAACAAATGAGCATCTTCTTGAAGTTTGAGTTCACTTGACGAGGTGTATTTGAGTGAGGTGATGATGGCGTCTTACACTGACTTGATTTATGTTTGCATTCTGGCTTGTGAGAAGAGCACAAGGTCTTGTCACCAGCAATGGCCTTGGGAAAAAAGTGTGGGTGCACTAGCTCGGAGCAAGTTGCCAGATGCCTGCCCAAACAGGAGAATGTATATTTTGAAATGTGTACCCAGTGGAGCTTTGTACCGCTTGGTTTTTTGGCGGGGGTGGGGTGGGGGTGGGTGGAAGGCCGGCTACTCCTTTGTAGGTTAGATAATCTGAGATGTGCTATTTGAAATTTCCTGGGGCCAGTTTTAGACAAAACTAGAAAAGTTAATTTTGCTGTATGGAAAAATCTGACAGTCTGGAAGTATCTAATTTTCCTCACATGCCATCATTCCCCTAGTAGCATTATTCTTAGTTAAAGCTCTCCTCTGTTCCTCCTTAGGGTTTCCCCCACTACCTGATGTTCCTTTTCTCCTACTCATCATCAAGGGACTTGTGTCCAAAGTGAGGACAGCAAATAAGAGACCCTCCTGACTCTCTGTTAAGAAGGGTGCTCTGGTGCATGCGTGTGTTTATGTGTGCACATACAATCGCATTTGAATTTTGTTGGAAGAGGCTTCATAGAGACAGAGAGTGACATGGTTAGAGCTGCTGCACATGTAGAGCACTGTACTCTATGGTGTTCTAATTCAAATGCATGTAAGGTCCAAGAGAGGTAATAGAAGCAAGTGACCAGGGTCAGGGAAGGCAGTAGGAGGAACTGAGGGAGCCTGAATGCCTCACACCCTGCCAGTTACACTGATTCTTGGATGGGAGAGTACCAACCTAGTGCTGTGAAATCTTCGCAGTTTTCAGAGGCTTGGGGGATTTAAATTTTGTATGGGTGCATAAGCAAATGTGGTGAAGAAAGCTGATGGTGCCCGGCTAGCAAAAGAGATAGTGTCTGGGGTCTTAAAGGCTTGAAGGTGAACAAGCGGCCATCTAGCTCAGAAGCAAATAAGCCCACATGGAAGAAGCACACCCGGCCAGTGCGATCACGAGGTGCCCAAGGGACCAGGTATGAGGCATCATGCAAAAAAAAAAAAAAGATATAAGTGTGTGTATGTATGTGTATATATGTGTATATGTATATATATGTATATATATATCATATTAAATGAAGGGGGAAGTGCAGAGTGGAGACCCAAGGCCCAAGTGTCGACCAATGGAGATCCCCTCATAGAGGGGTTTAGGAGAGGAGATGGGTTAATTAGGGTGTGAGGTAGTATTGATGAAGAACACAGCTTTCCCCCAGATCCTGGATGCTTCCTACCCCTAACTACCATGATCCGAATTCTACCTTGCAGGGCTGGATAGGATAGAGGCTGTACACTGGTGCATATGAGGGTTGGAGGTACAGGGAATCCAGGGTGGATGATACCTTCAGGACCAAGGGTGTGAGGGACGATGCTGGGAGAGTGGAGGGTGAGTGGGTTGGAAAGGGGGAACTGATTACAAGGATCCACATGTGACCTCTTCCCTGGGAGAGGGACAGCAGAGAAGGGGGGAAGGGAGACTCCGGATAGGGCAAGATATGACAAAACAACGATGTATAAATTACCAAGGGCATATGAGGGAGGGGGGAAGGGGGAGGGAGGAGGGGAAAAAAAAAGGAGGACCTGATGCAAGGGGCTTAAGTGGAGAGCAAATGCCTTGAGAATGATTGGGGCAGGGAATGTATGGATGTGCTTTATACAATTGATGTATGTATATGTATGGATTGTGGTAAGAGTTGTATGAGTCCCTAATAAAATGTAAAAGAAGAAAAGAGAAAAAAATGATTAAGGCAAAGACTGTACAGATGTGCTTTATACAATTGATGTATGTATATATATGAACTGTGAAAAGAATTGTATGAGCCCCAATAAATTGTTAAAATTTAAAAAATAAATAAATAAAATAAAATTAAAAAAAAAACAAAACAAAAAAAAACAAAACAAAAAAATAGACATCTAAATGCTTGTAATTTATTGATTTCGATAAACACACTGAATGCCAGTACTCAAGTCAAACAAACCAAACTGACAGCCATCGAGTCTTTGCCAACTCATAGTGACCCTATTAGACAGGGTAGAACTGCCCCTCAGTTCAGCTCCCAGCCCTGGAGGCCCACCAGTTCCTCGTTATTATCATGAGGAATACTATTTTCACAAGAGCATTACATACCCCTAGAGACTAAACCATAAAGCCATATAGGCTTTGACCATCAATTCTGATATGCTTTTTCCTCAAACTGATGGGTCATTTGATGGAATCCTTGTATTACTTCCCTAACATAAAAATTAATCAAGCAAAGGAGATTCAGTGCTCAGTACTACAGCCCCCTATTTAGAGATTAACTCTTAAAAACCACCACCACCACCACCACCACCACCACCACCACCACCACCACCACCACCACCACCACCACCGCCACCTTATCTATGTTGATAAAAACTTGAGTAGGCTGTATAAATATCTCAAGTATTTAGGATAAAATGGATTCTTATTCTACTGTCACATATTTAGTTTGAGTTATGTGTTTCCATCTGAACACAAATTAAATAGACCTTATTGACATCTTTTCAAAATGCCATAAAAATTAAATGATTACCTTAAAAGATACTCAGTATAATTAGGCATCATAAAAATGTACATCAACACTAGAGCGAGATAGTGTTTCAACCCATCAAGATGACACTAGCCAAGAATATTAAAAATACCATTGAGTGCTGGAAGAATGAACAGATTTGTGTCAGAAGAACAGTCTGAAAGGTCCTTAGAAGCAAGCACGGGGAGACTTCACATGCTTTGGATATGTTATCAGGAGATGCCAGTCCCTGGAAAAGGCTGAAATGTTAGGTTCAAGTATAACAACAGTTTTGAAGATGGTGTAGGACTGCGCAGTGGTTCATTCTGCCTTGAGTTGGAACTGACTCAATAGCACCTAATGCTAAAAGCTAGATGCTTTTGATCCTAAATGAAAAGTGGATGGTCCAGCCTCCATACCAGCTACGTGGACAACTGCCCCTCCCCCCAGAAGAATTTACTTTAGAAGACGGCACTGAACCTGTAGCTAGGGGAGATGGACATGTCTGATCAGAGCACACAGGGGCAAATGAAGGGGGAGGAAGAGAGTGGAGCACACACTGGTCCACCAGGCTTGGAGGATGATTTTGGCACTCTGAACAGCCAATGTACAGAGTGGACCATATGGCTGATCCCACTATGAGACATGCCATCCCTTGCTGGCCCAGAGCCCTATGGGGACAATACCGGAGACTCTGTGTTGGGACTGACCCGACTGGCCCTCCAACACGGAGGCAAATCACTAAAAGCATGCAGCAGAGCAACCATGAGAGCAGAGCGGGTAGCCCCTGAGGGAGTACAAAGGACAGACTCTGGGGCCAGAGCATGATACGCCATCAGACCTGACTGAAGGACACACCTATAGAAAAAAAAAATCAGACCTTGATCTATTTACAGGTTTTTCTTTCTTAAAAAATTTTTTTGTCTTTTAATTAATTTACTCTTTTATTGATCATTGGTTTTCTGTTGTTGTTTTTATTTGTCATCACAGTGTTCTCACCCATCGCCTATCTTGCTATGGTTTGATTTTTGGTGCATATTATTATCTCAACAGATCTATCTAGATAAGATAGGCTGGAAGAATAGTCTGGAGGAGAAAACAACAGGACCAATGGTTCCCGGGGACATGGGAGAGAGAGAGGAGGGGGTAAGGAGGTGATGCTGACCAATCCAGCGACAGGGGAGCAACAAGTAATCCAAAATCCGTCGCAAGGAGGGTGTGAGAAGCCTGGTAGGTATTCAGCAAGGGCAATGTAACCAAGAGAAATTACTCAAACCCAAGTGAAAGCTGAGCATGATAGTCGGACAAGAGGAAAGTAAAAGTAAATAGAGGAAAGAACTAGGTGACAAAGGGTATTTCTAGAGGTCTACATACTGGCATGTACATATGTAAATATATTTATACAGGAGGGTTCGTAAATAGATCAACGTGCATATATTTATAGACTTAGTATTAAGGCAGTAGATGGACATTGCCAAATACTTACTCAATGCAAGAACACGTTATATTAAATTGGCATTCCATGATGAACACCTTTCCAACATGATGGTTGAAGAAAAATGTGTGCACTAGCAAATGTGGTGAAGAAAGCTGATGGTGCCTGGCTATCAAAAGTTATAGCATCTGGGATCTTACAGGCTTGAAAATAAAGAAGCGGCCATCTAGCTCAGAAGCAACAAAGCCCACATGGAGGAAGCACACCAGCCTGTGTGACCATGAACTGTTGAAGGGATCAGATATCAAGCATCAAAGAACACAAAAACCATGTCATTGTAAATGAGGGTGAGTGCAGAGTGGAGACTCAAAGCCCATTGGTAGGTAACTGGACACCCCCTTCCTGAAGGGATGTGGGGAGGAGATAAGCCAGTCAGGGTGCAGGGTAGCAACAATGAAACATGTTTCCTCTAGTTCCTAAATGCTTCCTCCCCCCACTATCATGATCCAAATTCTACTTTACAAATCTGGCTAGACAAGGGGATGTACAGAGAGATCGCCTTGGAGATTGGGTGGATGTTCCCACAGTAGCGTGGAGCCTCACAAGTGGTGGTCAGGCGTTTCCCCCAGTCACTTGTAGGACCTCAGGATTTAGGCTGGGGATGCCCCCACTTTTTATAGGGGAGAACAACCTGTGGCCTGGTGTGTGGGAGAGGACCAGCGTGAATTCCCCAGCTGCTTGCCACACCAATAAGTGGGGGGTGGGAGCTCCCTCAGTTGGGCCTTCAGGTTTGCCCTAGGCAGAGGGGAGTGGCCTGGAGACAGCTATTGTCTTGTGATGGGAAAGAGAGTGAAAGGAGAGGAAAAAGAGAGAAAGAGGAAGACACAGACTGGGGCAATAATGCCAACCAGACTGACAACCACTCACCCACACACAACTAAAATGCACAGAGTAAACAAAGGTGACAACAGTAAAAAAAAAAAAAAGAAAAGAAAACAACTAAAAAGGAGAACCAAATCTGTGGAGGCTGTGGTAGGAAGTAGAGAAGAGCTAGATGGAGCGGAGAAAAGCAGAAAACCTGTAAGAAGAGTCCAATAAAAGGAAAAAGAGAGAAGAGAAAAGGAAGGAGGAGGAGAGAGTATTTTTTAAATGGTTAAAGAAATAACTGCCCCTGTGTTATGCTGTGTGTAGCTCTGACTCGTCCTGTGTGCAGTACTGTCTTAGGGGTCAGGCTGCCCACTAGGAGGACAGGGTTGCCCTAGGCAGAGTGTAGGGCTCTGGAAACCAGCAGTGGTATGTGCAAGCAATGAGAGGGAGCAGAGAGAATCGTACAAGCTAAGAGAGAGGTGAAGAAAGCAAAGACAGAAAGAGGAAAGAAAGAAAAAGAGAAAGAAGGAAATAAATCCAACTGAGTTCACTAAGGTTGGCTGTGATGGTAAAGAGCAAGGAGAGAGAGAAGGAGGAAATAAAGTATAAAGTAGTAGCTGATCCCTGATTGCTTGGATGAAGGGCCAGAGCGGTTTAGACACTGCTCCAACATGGCAGGGCAGTGTGCCCTTTTAATGCCGGGACCCAGTGGTGCTGGGCAGAATTGCCCTAGTTGACGAGATCACCTTAGAGGCATGACGGAGGTTTCTTCAACGGTGCAGCGCACTGTAGGTGTTTGTCCCAGGTGCCTTGTGTGGTGTACAGCACTCCCACACAGGGCAGGCTGGAGTGCCTCCTGCTATTTGGGTTGATTTGCCCTAAGCGGAGGGAAGTGACCTGGAAGCCTTTAGTGGCATATGAGAGGAGAGAGTGGGAGAGAAGAGGAAAAAGAGGGGAAAAGGGGAAAAAAGAGGGATAAAGAAGAAAGCGAGTAAATAAAAGCCCAACACCAACCTGAGCACGTTGAAACTGAGTGCGGTGGAAAAGTTAGAAGGGCTAGTGAATAAAGTGAGAATAAGTAGAGCAGTGGGTAAGGAGGTAATGATACTTGATCACCTGTCCTTGAGGCCAGAGGAATTCCAACTCTTCCTCAAGGTCACGGGGTCATGGACTTGTAAGGTCTCTCTCTCTGGCCTAAATTCCAACCCCAGTCCTTGGCTCCCCGCGAGAAAAATTTCATGCGGAAGCCAGGCTCGTGATCCAAGTGAATTTAATGAGAGTTAAAAGAAGCTTCAGGTTTTACAAGGCACCCATAGGATTCCTTTGACCATGGGGCCTGGCAGAGACTGCCTCAGGTCATGCAAGGATCTCTCTCCTCCCAGGAAGACGACCAGACCACCCCTCTCCCTTCTGGTTCCTGCCTTTTCAAGGGTTCCCGGGGAGGCTGGTGAAGGACCCCAGGTCAATCCCATTGGCTGAACTGCAATCATCTGGCCCAGGTGGGCTGCTCCAGGTGCAACATCCATCGGAGCCCACGGGCAGGAAAATCCAGCTTTCCTATGCTGGCTCTCCTGGGCATGCGTTAATGGACTTTCCCATCCCTGATGTAGGGTTCCACAGATGCTGTGTGAGATTACTTCAAAAGCAAGATCGCGCCCGTGGCCAGGGGTCACTTGGGTGCTGGAGTACCTGCCTTGTGCTGCATGTAGCACTGCAGCAGGGGCTGGGAGGGGGCACTGGGGGGCTCCCTCAGCCCCGTCTAGGGCTCCAAGACCGGCAGGGCCTCCCCAGCTATGTGTAGAATCACTGAGAGGGAAGCTTGTTGTCCTATCTAGACTGCTGATGCTTCCTAGATCAGAGGATTTTCTTTTTTATCCCTCTGGCCAGCTAGAATGAAATTGTCTCCCACAGTCTCTGGGCTACAGCTCAGTGCTGTTTAAGGCTGACACTGCTACAGCGGGTCTTTGTTATGGTAAAAGCTGCCAGGCCCTGTGGCTGAGTTCTGGCATTCCTTAGCTAGGTTGCTTCTTATGCTGATTTATGTTAAGGGACTCCCCTATGTGGTGCTTGGAGCTGAGCAACCAGACTTGGGTTTGAGTTTTAAACCAATCATTTATGTTTCACCCTTAAAAAAAATTCTACTTGTGATGTGCTCAGATTTGGTGGCTGTCAAGCTGACCCCCAGAGGGGGAGATGCAGCTTATCAGGGGGGTTGTTTGCTAGTCGGCCAATTGGAACTAAATTTGCTCCCTGGACTCCCGACTTTCTGCCTTTTTCTCCCACACCATGATCTTCCTAAGGTAATAATATATTTTTTCTTCTACTCTAAATTATGGCTACCCACCACCAACCCCTGACCGTGAGCTCAAGGCATCCAACCGCATGGAGAGCTCAGTGTGGGGTTCCCCTCGTGTCTGAGATTCTGCCCCCTCTCAGGGCGTCCACCTGCAGGGATCCCTGCTCCAGGCAAGGGCATATCTGGCACCTGCCACTTCGTCAAAATTATAGTGCTTTAAAGCATTCTTGGTTTGCTTTGTGAGTGGAAATCCCACAAAAGAAGGGGTTCAGGAGAAACCCTGTTACCCTAGTTCTAATTTCAGAACTCCACCTCCCCGTTTCCTTCACCTAATTTCCTATTTTTCTGGTCTGGCAGCAGGAGCTCCAGATAGATGGGTCCTATCTGGTCGCCATTTTCTCTGAATCCCTCCATCTATTTCTTTTACACTCTTAAAAAGTACAAAACATTTACTCTACAAGCGCAAACAGATTTTCAAAAGCAGGGAAAAACCTGAACGTTCAGTACATGGTTCAATCGTCTTTTCATCACTGTGCCCTAACTATGCTGAGCTCCATGGAACTGCATGGAGGGGAGCTATTCTGGCGTCATCGAGCCAAGTGAGTGTTTTGAATTACCTCAAGTGAATATTTGACTGGAAAGCATAGGGTGTAAAAAAACCCTGAAATCAGTTGGTGCACATCCATCACAAAGAACAGGGCCTTGTACTTAAACCTTTTTTCCTGAAAATAAGCAGCCATCTAAGTGAGATATCAACTAAGGCCGCCCAGAACAAGCAGCACAGCCAGTGTGATGCCAGGGTGATAAATAAGAGAATCTCAATCTGCAGGTATGAACAAGAATCAGAGCTTAAGTTCGGAACACCCAGTTTGCAAAAGGACTCAAATGCACATGTGGGGTGAATTCCCTCTGACCACAGTCCATGGACATGAACAGATACAGTTAAGTTCAAATGTAACACCTGATCATTTGATCTCTTCAGACTAATTTTAATTTGGTTCCAGTTTTTAGTATTTTTCACTTTCTGTTCGATTGAGGTTTTTCTCTCTTTTATCATTGTTAGTTTTTCTTTTCTACTTGTTTCTTGATTTTGTTTTGTATTTTTTTTTAATACATATGAAATCCAGGAGAGGTAAATCCAGAGAGACACTAACAGAATTAACAATCACCTAGGGACAGGCAGGGAAGATTTGGGGGAGTGAGGGGGGGGGGCTAACAAAAATGAATATAAAAGAAGGAAATGATGTAAACCTGATTGTGGTGAGGATTACACAAATCTTAATATGACTGAAGTATTGAATGATATATGTGAATTATATGAGAATTAAAATAAAACAAAAGCTGAGGTCAGAGATAGGGCAGCAATTTAGCCCTGAATCTTTTGGTGAAGATTGAATGTCATTTTGTGCCAAGAGCCCATTTTTCCACTCATGAAGTTTGGGGAACCGGCCATGCTCCTTCATCACTTTTCTTACCTCAATAAATGGGTACAGTTCACTCTTCTCCCTTTTCTTCTCTGTCACATACTTTGCAGCAGTCAGGGGAACAGAACTTACAGTCCTGAAAGGGATCCATGAGTGTTAGTCCAGGTAGACTAGAGAAACAAATCCACACTCAGATGTGTATAGGAAAGACCTTTATATACAAGAACAGTTGTATATTGAGAAAGCATTCCAGCCCAACCAAGATCAAGTCCATAAGTCCAATATTAGCCCATGTCTGATATCAATCTATAATGTTCTCTTCAGACTCATGAAACACCTTCAATGACCCCAAATGCAGGAAGATCACAGGTCAGTAGTTGCAAAGTCTTCTGCATCCAGTGGTGGTAGAAGCATCTCAGCTTTGGCAGGGTCTCCATGTGGCTCCTCCAGTTCCCAGGGCATGGGTTCTATCAGTGTGGTGCCATGTGTCTTGTTAGTAGGACATCTCTCAGGGAATGAGCAGAAAGATAGTCTCCTGCCTCCAAGGAGGAAATACCAGATTTCCCAGAACCCTGACGGGAAGGCCAGGCCCACAAAGAGGCCTCATTGGCCATAACCCAATAGAGAGACTAGAGTCTACCCCTTCACTCTTAATCCTCTCAAGTCCCAAATTGACACCAGATTGTATAACTACAACAGACCACCCCTTGTCCATTTGACATTTTCACAAAATTCTTTAGCCGTATATAATTTCAAAACAATAATAGAATCATATCAGTATCTAACAGTATAATATGAAAATGCATACATTTCACTCCGTGCCACCCTCCTTTAAACATAATATTCTGTAAGTGATGAAACAAAAATATCCTATGCTTAACAATTGCAGGTAAGGTACACCCACATATTAATCCTATAATTCTATGAATATATTCCAGTATCTATGAAATCTTGTAAGCTAGCCACTTCACGCCTTTATCTGGCCCATTTTGGCTATCCAGTTTCTCTACTGCCTACTTCCATCAACCCAGTGCTCTGAGGAGACAATCATATTCTTCAATATAAAGAGTCTTCATGCCAGTTGGAACCTTGTGAAGTCCACATCCACAAGAAAGTCAAAGCAGGACAGTTCGTCTATACAGTCTGCAGCAGTATATACCAGTGCACAGGCTCAACATTCTTCTCTTCATCTGGTCGGGTTCGGGTCAAGTCAATGTGGGCTCCCTCTCTTGGCCTCACCTCAGTGTCCATTGGTCGCATTGCCTTTAGGCCTTGGCCCCATCACCAATTCTCCACAACTCTAGTCCCCTCAGAGTAGGTCATGGACTTCAAACGAGTCAACCTGCTCTCATCTTCTTCTCTACTGCCTGTAAACCAGGTCCACGAGTGTCAGTGGTCAGAATGAACCCGCTGCTCTATTGCTGCTATTCTGCCACTTTCACTCAACAAGCAGATCCAGGTGGTCACCTAGCAATCATTTCAGGCTTCTACAGGCTCCCTTGAATGTTCAGTACTAGAAAGGAGTTTCTTCAGGCTTTGAGATTTTTTTCCAGTTTCTGACAAAAACCACTATTCAAAATTCAAATATTACAAAAGTTCCCTTTTAATGCACATGAAGCTCTTCCTCACAGTGGGAGCAGTGCACAGAAACGGACCTTGATGCTGGGCTGCTCTGTGCGTGCTTTGGTCAGTTGGGAGCTGCTGATTCACAGATTCACTTCACGTGGATGAAGATGCTTGTTTGCTTCCCCGTGAGTTTATCGCGCTTCAACAGAGAAGAACCCTGTTCTTGGGTTTTGCCTCTGCCTTGCTCCTAGCACCGCTGGAATAGAAAGATTACAAATGATTTTTTTGTTGTTGTTTTAAAAAACAGAAAAGAAATGCCGTGTACCTGTTAGGTAAGTAGAGGCAGAACTGAGGGTGGTCGCTGTGCATGCCAAACCTCCTCCCCATCACAGACAGTTGAAAGCTGCTTCAGGCTGGAAAGATGCACACATTTAGGTCCTTGTGACAGGAAGCAGGTCAACCTGGGCGGGCCCCCATCTAGACCAGGTGGGCTTAATTCAGTCAATGGGGTCAAACAGTACCGTCAGCCATGCCTACCAACAGGGTATGGGTGGGGGCCTCCCACCAGCTGTCATGCAACCCAGCGCGCGTGGGCTGTCCAGTCCGCCCCCACCCCCCACGAGCATATTTGCCTCTTCTATCCTTTATAAAGTCACTTGGATCACAAACTAGGTTTCTGCGTCAATTGGTTCTTGTGTGAAGCCAAGGACAGAGGTACATTTCTCCCAGAGAGAGCCCTCACATAACCAAATCAGATTATAGCCTTCAGTGTTAGGGTTCCAACGAATTTTGGGGGAATATCTCAAGTGGTAGTGGTAAGGACACAACTCAATCCATATTATCTCTTTATTTTGCTCAGCCAGATGCTTGCCCTTTGAGCCTGAATTGTTGCAAGGCTTATTACCCCATCAAGTGTTCCCAGAGCAAGCCCTAAATGGGCAGTAGTCACACACAAGGAAGATTTGCAGGGGACACTGTTAAGAATGATTAATGCTTAAGTGTTCCTTGTCTCCCCAAATGTACCATCTGGCAGAAAATTTCTTAGATCTCTCTCCTGGGAGAGATATACCTCAGCTCTTGAATAACTCTCCTGGTCATAGAAGTCAAATTCCAAGCTTTTCATCCAACATTCATAAAGCTAAATAAATGTTACATAAACCTAAGTTCTCTATCTTGGATAAGACAAAGTAAAACCATGACTTGAGAAGGTTTTCATTGAGGACAGAGACAACTTCAGATATTCTAAGCCTATGAAATTGGTCATGATTCAGGCAACTTGCCAAGGAAGCAGGTAATACCTAGGTGGGAGGTGGAATGAATAAGAACTTGCACTAAGATTCCATTCCATCAGGTGCAGCTGGTGACTTTGGAGGCCCAGAGCAGGCAGTGGGAGAGAGAAGACCAGAGCAGGGGAGGGATGTGATGAGCTGGAGGGTAGAGGGAGGGATTATGTGTTGTCCTGCTGTCACCTCCCACCCCACTGTGACCCTTTAGTGATGTGGGCCCAGGTTTGTGATGCAAGTGGTTTTGAAGCCAGAGGGGACTCAGAGTGCTCAGTTGCCTGAGTGCAACCGCTGTATCCAGAAGATGGAGGAGATTCTCTTTCTGCTGGAACAGAAAAGTGCTTCCTGGCTGACCTACCAATACCCCACCTGGTTCACTGTTTTGACCTTGGGCATCCTGTATGGAGTGGGTTGCTTCTTCCTGGTCCTCCCCTTCCTTCCAAATACTCCACCTGTGCGACCACCCAGGAAAAGGATAAAGGTAAGAAATTCTCAACCCAGCCATAGGAGAGATTGATTTTTCCTTGTTTTATAAATTTTTCCTTTCGTAATTAATTTCCTGATAGGGGAAATCTCAAGAAAGAAGAGACCATCAGCCCTGGCTTTGGAATGTTGATGAGGGCTGGTGCGTCCTTACTCACTGTTAGGACTTTGTTCACTGCATTGGTATCATTTTATCCTTGCCGGCTTATGTTGATTTTCATTATTTCTGTTGGCTTTCCCTGTTTGTGAAGCACAGGAGGCGTGGATGCATCATGATCATGGACACAAGGGTTGACAGAGTTGCAGGTGGAGAGATCTCATGGCAGAGGGAGGGATTGTGAGATCAGCAGTGTGGAGAACTTCCCCATCGGGAAGCTAGGGAGTGAAGGGGGATTGATTTCAAGACGAAAAAATGAAGGAGGCCAGAGGGGACAGAGAGCTTTAGACCTGACTGTGATTACACAACTCCTTTTGAAGGCAATTTAACCATGGAGGGGGGGGGTGTTGTTCTAAAATGGATATGGTAATCATTGATTGTACCATTGCCCTTGATCTGATTGAACGACTGAACTATTGACTCGTATGATATGTAAATCATTTGCCAGTCAGATGAGCATTCAAAAATATTTCTCTTTGAAGATCTCAGACCTCCCATCTCTAGTTGTTATAGAGGGCAATAGGTAAAAATCCCCAATATAGTGACGCAGTGGCTAAGGACTAGATGACTAGACATTTCAAAGGGCAGCTCTCATCACTGGGTCCTCAGTCTCTTTCCTTGAGCTCCAGTCTCTGGGCCAAGGCTCCTTTTCTGTCTGGGCTAATTGAGAAAGCATGGCTGACCCCGGGGAGGAAGTGGTCAAGGGCTGGCCCAGAGCTTCAGCCTCCATAATCAAAATCTTGCCCACCAGAACACTGAGTGCTGAGAGTGTGTGCTCTCCGTGAGCAGAGGAAGGCTGACGGAAGAAATGCACTCTAGGTCTCACACAGAAGCTGGTTTCTGGGCTTTAGTCATTCCATGGAGATTGTCATTCTTCTAATCACCAGTAAATGCCTGCAGTTTGTCACAAAGAACAGACGCAGGATTGGATTCCAGCCTGACTTCCTCTCTTGTGCCCCAGCCTCAGGTGGAGACAAGGAGAAGCAGCAGGTCAAGGGACAAAGGTGACGCTCTGAAAGGTAAGGTTCTGCCCATTCAACCAAACTCTGTAAGCTCTCCTGTCCCCTCCTCTGCAGGATGCCAGTGGCAACAGCCCGTCTCTCTCAGGTAATAATCCTGAACAAAAGGATACTGTGGATGGAAACAGAACCCAGATATTTCCCAGATGTACAGGAGGGGCCTAGAATGGGATGAAGGCTGGCCAAGGTAGGACCCAGTAGGGAGCAGTGGGGGTGTCAGGAGCAGATTCTGGTGGATTTGGAGGTGGAACATTGAGGGGTAACTGCGATAAGCTGTGTAACTTTGCCAAGGTTCAGATTGCTCACTGAGACCCCACAGACAATATTGGAAACCGATGCTCCTTGAAATGCCAAAGCACCTCCTGCCCGTGGGAGTAAGCTATCATTTGACCTTGAGCTCTGGAGAGTCCAACGTCCTAAGTGCACAGCCCGTGTGACATTCCTTTCGGTCCTCTGGGAGGGCTGCACCATAACGGTTCTCTTGATTTCCAGTTTTCCGAAGCTTCCTGCAAGAACTATATGGCGCTCAGAACCTGCGTTTGCGTCTTAGGCAGAAGTAAGTAACCTTCCTGCTTCACCGCGGGGTGCATCTTCCAACCAGGGTGCCTGTGTGGCCTCGGGCTGCAGAGCAGCTGGGATGCGCTGGTTTGGGGGACACTTTCAGGGATGGGCAGAGAATGACAGGAGTCCCGGGCAGTGGGGTGGGGCAGGAAGAGCAGGCCATCAAGGCTTGGGGAGGGGCTGAGCTTGCACCGACCCTTGCTAGCCTGCTAGGTCTCTTGCCCCTTCAGTCCTGGCTGTAATCTGGTCCTTCTGTCTCCTGCAGCCACTTGGGAAACCCACTTGACACTGGCAGCTTTGGTCAACAGAAAGCTCAAGCCCTCTCTGGTAGCTGGCGAAATAGAGGTACGGCTGAAGTCTACGTCGGTACGCGCGCCCCACACGGTTCTGCGGCTCATCCATTCCGGACACCTAGGTCTCAGAACTCCACCCTTCCACGGGCCCAGATGTGCATCTCAACTTCTCATGTCTTACCCGCCTTGAGTCAATCACCAGACTGCGCACATTCCCATGAACCTGACAGTCTTTCACCCACACCACTGGCTCTTCCCTCACCCAGTGCCAAACCCCCGGATTCAAAGGCCTACCTGCAGCCTCCAAGCACTCTCTGGGACTCACCAGCCCCGCACCCCACAGGGACTCATTCTCAGAATGACTTGTTGGCAAGGCCCAGGCAGAGCCCATCTCCACACAACCGCTGCTCCACACCTGCCATGGCAGCCATCACAAGTCAGGATCCCACAGGCCTCCCTACTGCCTCCCCACCCCAGTGTTGGGCAGCTGCCAAGAACTTACAGCTTCCCTCCTTGGAATACTTTGGGTCTCTGAAAGAGCACTCTACCTGGCACCCCCAAGAAGACACCTTTCGGGAAGGACCCACAAAGAGGCAGGGGGAAGTAGGGAGGCCCACCTTGCTCAACCCCAATGTCCACAAGCTGCTGGAAATAGAAATCACAAAGGCAGAGAAATGGAATATTTGGGAAGAAAAAGGAAAGGGTGTATCAGAATACCATCTGCAGGCCTTAAATATGTTGAAGGCACTCGATGGGGAGCAGATCACTGCACCTCCCCAGCCCTTCTGGAATGCCAGCATCAAAGCAGAGCAGATACCCAGCGCTCAGAAGCATTTTCCACAAAAATTCAGTGAGTTTTTCTGGGGTCTACCTTTTCTGCACAGCGAGTCTCTGGCAGCTGCTCTCAGGGTCTCTGGATCCACCCTAGAGTTTCCCACTGTCTTATTTAATGAAATTCCTAATGCCTTACCAGCTCAAATGCAAGCTAAAGAGTACCCACTCTTGTTGCAACGTCACTCCTTGCCCTACACTGAAGGTCGATTCCAACTTTTACTTCCAACTGCATGCCAAGCCCAGGCCCCACCGCCTGCTACAGTCCTGACTCCGCCCGGTCCACAGCCCCGTGGCCCACTCGCAGTACCTTTTCCTCCTCCTCACAAGAGTCCCTGTGATGAATCCTGTCTTACCGTCCACACTAAGTCCCAATCACGCATTCCAAATTCACTTCAACAGCTGGAAAGCCATTTTTTAAAGAAACAACAGGAAAGTGAGAGTTCTTTACCCTTTATGATACCACCACCCCAGGAAGCTTTTTGTCTTCACAAACCCACTCATCCCCAGGACAATCAGAAGGTCCAGACCCCAAAGACAGACCCCAAGCTTCCTGGCTGCTTGAAGCAATCGGAGCTCCACCGCCAAGAGAACTTCCCTCAATTGCAGGGGCCCCTCGGCAATGGGACTCTTGAGTCTCTGACACTAAAGCAGCCTCAGGAAAAATGGCCAGGGACTTGTCTGGATATGAAGCAGCCCGAATGCTCCTGCTCAACACCTGGAGACAAGCAGGGGAAGAATGTAATGAAGACGGTGTCCCCAGGAAGATGCACACACCCTGGACCGTCGCTTGCGTGCTGCAGAGCCGGTGTCCAGCTGAGGAACAACTCGGTCAATGGACAAGGGAATTACTTGAGGAAAATATCCAAATGTAATCTATCTCTCTGGGGATCAGGAAACTACTGCCCAAAAGGAACTCCGGGAGCCGACTCAAAGGAGTTAAGTGATTTGAGGATACACAAGGGGATTAACGCAGGAACTTACACCCTAAGGGGTCCAAATAAAATCCTACTGGAAAACACCCTGAATGTCCACATGTGCAGGAAGGTGGAGCAGATTAGAAAGGATCAGATCCCTGGCATTGTTTGCCGTTCATGTCTTGCGACCACGCACGCTTTGTCTATTTCCCTGACCCACCCACATGTTGTCAATGTGGCCTCCTGGGGAGAGCTGGAAGATCTGAACACAACGCAGAGCCTTTCCTTTCTCAGCCCGGGCACTCAACAGGTGCTGGACTCGCATATCGTAAGGCTCCAAATGAGGCAGAGGTGGTGCATGCCCCTCAAAGTCCTTGAGCCCACAAACCTCTGTAGGACAAGAAAAGACAACGCAATGTCCTTTCCAAAGTCCACCTGCTTAGCCACCCCTAAGTATTGAACTAACCTAGTAACTGAGGCTGTCAAGGTCCTGGGAGAACCCTGTCAGGCAGACTGGGGAGAGAGAGTGACCACAAAGAAATCAAGCCCTACCCTGGAGAGTCCTTTTGCTGATTGCTCCCCTACAGAGGAGCCTGTTCAGGGAACCCCAGCCTACCCCCCACTTGATAATGACAGTGGATGCTCATTGGCCCTCAGGCAGCCGTTTCCAGCCTTCATGCCCAGTATCCTTGGCAGAACCTTCCAGAATGAAAGTGTCCAGAGAGAGAGCCTAGAGCAAACCTCAAATCCAGTACTGACCAGCAAGGGGTCAAGGAAAGAGGGTGCTAGTTGTGCCCCAGGAGGCCCCAGATTGGAAGTGAACTCTGAATGTCCATCTTCAAGAGCCAAAGAGACAGGGTTGGTGGTGGTCAAGAAGTCCTCTTCAATAGAGCTAGACGATAGAGACACTTTCAAAACCAGTGTGCTGGCAAAATCTCAAACCAATGATGTGGACCCGGGGGTGCTTCGAGGCTCTAGGATGTAGTAAAAGTTTCCTGCTACCTGGAAAGTGTGCTCCAGTTCCTGAAAAGCCAAGCCTTACAGCACGAGTGTGCAGTGAGATTAAGCTCCAGGTGGAGGTAGAGGCAGAGGATGGTTCTCCATGCTGTCCTGTTGACGGGCTCCTTCAGGACTGCACCACTGATGTGCTCACTGCCACCAATGTTTTGCCTTCTCAGGTGGTCCATTGCCGCCCCCAGCATTTGTTCACTGGGGATAAGCCAATATGTCAAGGGCCAAGTGGCTTCGTGGTGGCTAGAGCAAGTTACATGGGGCAGCAGAAGCTCAAAAGCCCCAACCTTCAGGACCCCTCGACAAGGAGAAGGAAGGATGCTGTTCCCACTGACAAGAGGGAGACTCATAAATGGCCCAATCCAGAAGAGCATGGAAAAGGATTAGCGGGAAGAGGCATCTCCCAAGTCTGTGGGTTAAGCCAGCCTGTGCAAGACAAGGCATTGGCTGAGTGCCTTGAGATCAAGTCCTCACAGCTCCCACCAGAGAAGGGACAGCTTCCTGCTGAGGGCCACAGCAAAAAATGGAGGAAGCACTTTGTCCAGTGGATTTGCTCCAGCAAAAAATCTACAGGACACGGTGATCCTTTGCAAAAAGGAAAGCCCGTATTACCCTGTGGTCACAGCCTTGGGCCCCTTCAAAGACAACCAGTGTCTCCTAACAAGGTCACGGAGGCTCAGGTGCTCACGACAGATGTTGGCCAAGTCCTAGAGGGGACACCAGGCTGTCATCAGGAGTATCTTGCGTCAACGTTATGTCCACGAAAAGAAGCGCAGGCCTCAGTTAATGGATGTTCCTCCAGCTGCAGGGCTCCTTTCTTTGTAGAACACAGGAGAGTGGCAAGTGTGAGACCCTGCCTCCACCAGGCGATACCTGACTGCCAGAGCCTTCCCACCACGAGCACCTGTATCAGGGATGTATTCACAAATTTCTGTCCGTTCAGGGGATTCAATATCAGAAGCCACACTCAGGCATTGCCCCCCAGGGTGTTTGTGTGCCCAGTCAGCTTGCAGCAGCAGAGGCGGAGGAGGTGGGCTTACTCCAGTTACCCTTACCACTGCCCACGTCACTGTCTTCGAGAATATGTCTTATCTGGCAAATTAGAAGACGCTTCTTCTGCTCTGATTAGTAGGAAAGTATCCATGCCAGCCACTTTAGCCTGTTCTGCACAGGCTAATGGCTTCTCTCAGCCATGATATTCATTGTTCCATAATAGAGATTTTCCCCCTCCTACATTAAAGTGTGACTTCTGTGTTGCATGGCGGGATCTAGAGGGGGTGTCATGTGTGTTAGTCTGTGTAGACTAGAGAAACAAAATTCATACACTCATATTTTATGAGTTTTATATAAAGGTTAAGTGAACATTGAAAAGCATCCCAACCCAGTTCAATCTAAGACCACCAGTCCAATAGTATCCCATGTGTCTGACACCAATCTACAAAGTCCTCCTCACAATCCAAAAACACACGGGGAGACAATGACTGCAGGAGGAAATTGTAGTCCGTGCGCTGGCAGGTTCTCCATGAGGCTGCTGCAGAAACCAGGGCTGCAACAGGGTAGGTCCACGCGGCTTCTCCTCAGGGATCTCCCAGGAAATGAGTCTTTCCAGCTGCTTTAGGGACCTAACAAATGCATATCCACCCTGGTGGCACTATCAGAGAGCAAGAGACCAGAAAGGCTAGGCTCACAGAGCCATTGATCTCCCTGCCCTTCAATTAACCCCACATGAGTTCATTGACGAGGTTGGCATAATATACCTTTAACTATGTTAGATACTGCGTCTCCTTCTCTGAGTGCTAGCTCTGACTTCTCAAAGGGCAGGGCTCTGGAGGAGGTTTTCAGCAGTGTTTCCCACCCACTTCCATCCCAAGTTCTTCATTTTGCACCTCTTATGATTTATGGTAACACCCCTACTGTGAAAACCTCAGAAGGTCCCAACACAGTGAAGAATGTTCCCTGGTGCCATTACTTTGTCTTCAACGTTATGTGGCTGCAGTTGATAGGTTTTGAGAGGCGCAATCCAGCCAAGAAATTCCATCGAGGGTCCAGAAGAGGTTTAGACCAAAGTAGCGTCTCATGGTACCAAGCAGGCATGAGACATGTGGCGGCCTGTCTAAGTCCCACATGTGCATTTGATGAAGGCTGCCAAGTTTGGCATGGAGGTTCCGCCTCAATACACCTGTCACAAAATGTGAAATGACATATTTTGCTACCTTTGCCTCTCTCCCAGCCTAGGGTAACCTCCAGGATGGAAGTCCCAGGTCTGACACATGTGGGTGGGAACTGCTAGGGAGGCTGCCAGCGGGGGACTCTGCTCACCCACTGCACCAAGGGAAAATCCGGTTCACAGCTCACATGCCTTCCTCTGTATATAAACCCGGAGAAGGAGCAACAGCTTAGGCTGAGTGGTACAGGATGAGCGTCTGTGTAATAACCACTAATGGTTAGGCACCATGGACACAGGGTAGGGAAGGATACAGTGAAGAAGAATATGAAGCGTTGGACGTAGCAAAGGGGGCCAAAGAGCATGAGGATCCCCAGAAATGACGCAAGACACAAGCGGAGCTAACACAGGCTTACAAAGGGGAATCGGCCAGGTGCTTCACCCCAGCTTTAGCTAGCTGCCCCCACAGCAGAACTTTATCTCCTACAGAGAGCACTGGGTTGGATAGCAAAGGCACAGCTTTCAAGCAGGGAAGGTTACTTTCTCAATACTATCTTTAGTGGGGCGACAAACTGTTATTTTACTTGATTTCCATCTCCTGACTGGGGGAAGGATGAGTTGATAGCCAGGGTGGGGTAGAGTGGGGATGAGTCAATAACAGGGTGCCAGGACTCAGGAAACATGACCCCAGGCTTTTGGGCTTCACACATGCATACACACACGCGTCCGCGCTCTAGGAATGTTCTCACGAAACATGACCCCAGGCTGGTGGTCTTCACATGCACACACACGCGTGCGCACACACACACATACATGCTCTAGGAATGTTCTCAGCAAACATGACCCCAGGCTGGTGGTCTTCACACACACACACACACACACACACACACACACACACACACACGCACACACACACACACACGCTCTAGGAATGTTCTCAGGAAACATGATCCCAGGCTGGTGGTTTTCACACACACACTCACGCGCACACTCTAGGAATGTTCTCAGGAAACATGACCCCAGGCTGGTGATCTTCACACACACGCACACACACACACACACACACACGCGTGCACGTGCTCTAGGAATGTTCTCCGGAGAGAGTGGCTTCTAAGGACTGAGTGCTGCAAAGAAAGTCACAACTGGGAGCAGCCTTCCCTTCCCCTAGAGACTCCTGGGAAATCAGGATGTGCACGGAGATTAGACATCACCTGTCTTGATAAGGGAAACCAGTTCAATAGTGGTCAGTGTTTCCTCTGTGCTTCTAACCCAGGGTTTTATTTCCTGGGCACCAGATTATAGAAGAAGGCAGGAGGGCCCCCCAAAATATGATTAGTTGATCCGCTAGAGTAAATTCTCATGTGCTTAAAAGAACACCCCTGGTGGGCCAGGGTTTACTGTTTACTGAACTAAACAGTAAAGGATGGCGAGGAAGACATCCACTGAGCCTTGACCTCCATGCCTCAGTCAGGACACCAAGTGTGTGTGTGGGGTGGGTGGGGACTGACACCAGTGGTGGAGGAGGGAAGTGGACATAGGCCCCAGAGACTGCTGGTACAGCAGCATGATGTTGTTTCTGGAGTCCTGATTGTGCCAAGGCAGCCTCTGGAGTGACTGTGGCAGTAAAAAATCAGATTCTGGATCTGCAGAGCCTGGATCTGGGGCCTCTTGGGTAGCAGGTAGCTTGGGTGTGTTCCTAGAGAGAGTGAAGAGCTGGACACCGGACTCCCCGCTGCTGAACCCTACCGTTCGTGCTAGGTAAGTGCACGGAGATGGAGAGAAGACCCTGAAAGAACAGCAAGGGGTGCATGGACCAAGCCCCTTCCCTTTCCCCTGCCACCAGGTCCTCTTATATGGTGCTGTGAGGTCAAACAAAGGGAAGCCCACTCAGACCTGCAGAGACCTCAGCGAAACAACTGCCCCCCGCCCCCCACAATTCAGCAGACATCTCACAAGGACACTCACACATACCCGAGAGAGAAACCTCACACACATACTTCCTTGGAGACTTCCAGAGAGACTCAGAGGCCTCGCACAGAGACTTCATATGAAGTTCTCAGCATCCTTTATGGAGACTTCTCAGAGACCCCACAGGGACCTCACACAAAGCCCTCCCACATAGCTCACTGCCAGCACGGGAGAATTAGCAGCCGCTGTCCACCCCTGAGCTCCTGGAAACTTTCACACATTGTCTGCAGTGCCCCCCATGCTTGTGCATCTTTGTCCTCATAGCCTTGCTTGGGAACAACAGAATCACAAACTGCACGTAGTTGTGTGCAAATTTTTTCCACTGAAACGTTTTCACTAGCCTGAACTCTGAAGTGTAGTTTACAATTGAAATACAAGTAAAACTGCCAACACCAAATGAGAGTGTGATTTTAGATGGTGTGCAGTCAAATGTCGTACGCCACACTTTTACTTTTGCTTCGGACAAATTCTCTAATTGGTGGGGAAGTGACTGACTACTTTGGAAGCAACAGAACAGTCCATCAAATGGGCTTCAGGACTCAAATATATAAATAGACATCTGATCTGAACTCAAACTCATTCCCCAAGGGGCTCATGAACCTAATTTTTTTGGAAGAGTGAAGGAACCCACATGAAAATAACAAAATGTACATCACATTGTGTCTGTCTGGCTTAATTTCTCAATGAAACAGCTGTCATATCTGAAGATATTCAGGGCAACATTCCTTTTATAGCTCTGTCGACATAATTAATATGATTTTTCTGTGAAATGTAATATTTCTAAGTTATGCAAAGTCCTAATGTTTATCTACCACAACAAACTGATAATATTTCGAAGGATGAAGAAATAGATCAAGAAATAATAATTAATGAAATACACATTTTCAGGTAGTACCATTTACAATAGCCAAGCGTAAATGAAAATATCTATATCTATACTTGAATAAAAAAACAACAGATTTATATGAGGAAAACTACAGAAATTACAAGAAATCAAGTGTGACCTCAGCAAATGGGATAATATCCCATGCTCCTTGACCAGACGACTCAATGTAGTACAGTTATCAGTTCTACTCAAGGCACTAGACAAGTTTAATTCACTCCTGATAAAATTACCCTCATCTTTCTTCAAAGAATTGCAAAACCACTGATTACTAACTTCATATGGTAAGGGCATAGGTCAGGGGTTGAACCTACAAACTTCTCCTTGGTAGAAAGATAAAACTGTTCTCATAAAAGACTTGTAGGCTGGCTTTGAGTTGGAATTTTGGGGTCATTTAGGATTTTTTTGTGGCATGTGATTTTTAGGGCTTTAAGGTCATTTGGGGTCATTTAATTTTTTTGCGCATTAGGGTGGTTTGGGCTTTAAGGGTGTTTTATAAGGTTTAAGGGAGTTTTTAAGGGATTTACGGGTGATTTTTTGGAGTGTATAGGTATTTTTTAGCAGGTAGGGGTGTTTTTAGTGATCTTACAGGGTTTCTTAGAGATTTTAGGGTATTTTAAAATATTTTATGTGTTTTTCCCCAGCATTTTATGTTTTGTTGGGGCTTTCATGTTGTCTTCAGGGCATTTATGTGGTTTTGGAAGTTCATGGTTTGGGAATCTTCTAGGGATATGATTTGGAAGTTCCACATGTTTTGGGAGGCATTTAGTGTGTTATTTGTGGCTTCAGAGTGTTATTTGAATTTTAGGGAATATTATGGCTTTTCAGACATTTTAAGGCTTTTAGGGTGATTTTAGTGTTTAAGGGTGTTTATTAGGCTTATATGTGTTTTTATGGCTTTTAGTGTTTTGTTAAAATTTTAGGGTGCTTCTTAAGGCATTAGAGTGTTTGCGGGGATTAGGTTTTGGTTTTCAGGGCTTTAGGGTTTTGTTGGATTATTTTTTGCTTTCATGGTGAATTCATGTCTATTAGGCTGTTGGACTTTTACAGGGTTTTATAGTGCTTCGGGTTGCTTTGTAGGGATGTTCTTGGGGTTTTAAAAGACTTTTAGCGTGTTTTTAGGGCTTCACGTGTTCTTTATTTTGCGTTTTAAGGCATTTGCATAATATTAGGGCATTTATTATGTTTTCGGGACGTAAGGAGTTTTTTTTAAGACTTATGGCGCATTAGGGTGTTTTAGAAAGCCTTTTACCATGTATTTAATGGTCTTAAGATGTTTTAGAGGGTCTTTAGGGGTGGTCTTAGCATTTTAGAAATATTTTAGACGTTTTAGGGTTTTTAAGGCATTTATAGTGTTTTTACGACTTTTAAGGTGTTTTTAGAACACGCCTGACAGGTACACACTATTTCAATCAGGCTCTGGTTAGTGCCTCTCAATCAATTGGTGACATGGGAGTCTGGATAATGGATTACCTTTACTCTGCAGATGAGAAAACTCACTCAAAAAGACACAGGTGTTGACCCACAGGCACACAACTGGTTAACAACAAAGACATATTCACAACCAGTGTTGGGAGCCAGAGCCCTAAGCCCCACATACCTGTCCCCAGCCAAACAGTCAATCTATCCTGAACCATCAAATGATCTGAGCAGATCCTCCCACCCAACTCACCTTCCCATGCCAAATATTTTATTTCAGAAGGTGGCAGTGAATCTGCAGCTCTGAGAGAGGGACATATCTGATCGGAGCACATGGAGCAGATGAAGGGGGAGGAGGGAAATGTGGAGCACATCCTGGCACACCAGGACTTGAGGATGATGTTCCCACTCAGAGAATCCAGTCCACATAGAAGACCACATGGCCAGCCCCACGATGAGACAAGACACCCCTCAAAGACCCATAGCCTTAGAGGGGACAACACTGAAGACACAGTGTGGGAAATGCGCCCGAACTAATCCTGCCACACCGAGGCATAACACTAAGGGGGTACAGCAGAAGAGCAAGAAAACGAAGCATCAAGGTACCCAGGGAATGCCAAAGGATGACTTTGAGGCCAGTACTTGGTACACCAACAGACTGGACTGGAAAACACTCTTAAAGGCCAACAAACCGACCTTGAACTAACGATGAGCCACTTCTTTCTTGTTGAGTTGTTTTCATTCATTGTCATTGGATTTTGGTTGTTTTGTTGCTTTTAGTGCTTGGTTTTGCTCTGTCTTGTTTTGTGTATGTTATTACATCTACAGGTCTGTCTAAATAAGATAGGCTGGACGAACAATCTGGAGGAGAGAAAACAGGACCAACACTTCTGGGGAGACATGGGAGAGAGGGAGGTGTGGGGAAAGGTAGTGGTGTTAAGAAACCCAGAGAAAAGGGAAGAACAGGTGATGCAAATCGGTGGTGAGGGGGATGTAGGAGGCCTGGTAGGGAGTGATCAAGGGAAATGGAACCAATGGAACCAAGAGGAATTACTGAATTACTGAAGCACAAATGAAAAGTGAGCATGGCAGTGGGCCCAAGAGGCAAATCAAAGGGAATAGAAAAGCAAGCTAGGAAGCAAGGGTCAATTATAGAGGTTTAAAAAAAGGCATGTACATATTTAAATATATGAGCATGGGGAAATAGATCTATGTCCCTATATTTATAGGTTTTGTATTAAGGTAGCAGATGGACATTGGGCCACTGCTCAAGGACTCCCTCGTTGCAAAAATACTGTTCTATTAAATTGGCATTCTATGATGCTCACCTTCCCTACACGATCACTGAACACAAAGCAGGTACATAAGCAAATGTGGTGAAGAAAGCTAATGGTGCCCAGCTATCAAATATATAGCATGTGAGGTCTTAAAGGCTTAAAGGAAAACAAGCGCCCATCTAGCTCAGAAGAAACAAAGCCCACATGGAAGAAGCACACCAGCTTGTGTGATCATGAGGTTTTGAAAAGATTTGGTAGCAGGCATCATCAGAACAAAAAAAATCTTATCATTGCGAATGAGCGGGGAGTGCTGGGTACAGACACAAAGCCCATTTACAGTCCTCTGGACATCCCTAACAGAAGGGTGTCAGGGAGGAGATAAACCAAGACAGGTACCAGATAATAACGATGAAACACAGCTTTCCCCTAGTTCCTACATGTTTTCCCACTATCATGATCCCAATTCTAATTTACAAATCAGGCTAGACTAGAGAATGTACACTTGGACAGATAGGAACAGGAAACATGGGGAATCCAGGGTGGATGAGCCCTTGAGGACCAGTGTTATGAGTGCAGACTCGGGAAGGGTGGAGGGAGGGTAGGTTGGAAAACGGAAACCGTATACAGGGATCTACATTTAACCTCAACAGAAAAGTGGGTGAAGGAACATCAGACAGTGCAAGATATGAGAAAATAATTAGTAAATTATCAAGGGTAGCTCGAATGGAGGGGGAAAAATGAGGAGCTGAGGCCAGGGGCTTGGGTGGGGTGGAGAGTGGATATTTTGAGAATAATGAGGGCAATGAATGTACAAATGTGCTTTACACAACCGATGTATATATGCATTGTGGTTAGTGTTGCATGAACAATTTAAAAAATGGTCTGGACAGAGGGCACATGCAAGGATGATCTCAGGCTGGATTAGATCAGCAAAATCACCTCCTGGAGTTGCCTCACCCTGTGTCTATTCCTGAGTCAGGCATGAAGCTTAGGGCCCATAGTCCCAGGAGCTGGACAGGGAGGGAGGCGGGGTTCTGAGGTCATTCCATAGGGGCAATGGCCCTCCTGTCCTGCCGGGCCCACCCTCCTTTGTAATCCTGCTGGCTGGAGCACGGCTTTCATGGAGTCCACACCATGGGAGCTCTACTACTCATGGGGGATTGGCAGGAAGCCTCTGCTTATGCGCACACACCACCACCTAGCTGGAGGATCTCTGTGAACAAAGCCTGAGGCAGACAACAAGCCCACTAATTGATGCTGTAAGAGATACAATCAGCATCCAGAAACCTGCAACTGGGAGTAAGAGGCAGCATACTTGGCCCCAGCCACTCCCACTGCCATCTTCAAGGAGTGACATTCTAAAGCAGAGGGTTTTCAAAAGGCACTGCCAGGACTGTGGAATGAGCAGCTCATTTGTGGACATGGATACTGTGTGATCCAGAAGTATTACCTCTTCCTTTCCATTCAGGTGAGACAAAAAAAAAGTTCCAAATAGAAAGCCATGCATCTAAACAGTATCCAATAGCCACTCATGTGCAGTGCTGCTGCCTCCAAAGAGCTTTCCTAGGTTTTTCTCTCTGTGGACAGATATACCTTGGTCCTTGGCTCTGCATGAGAAAGAATTCACGCCAAAGCCAGGTTTGTGATCCAATTGTGTTTTAGGAGAGATAGGGAGGCATGGTAGGCAACCCTGGTGGACCCCAGTGGCTGAATTGAATTTACTTGGCCTAGGTGGGTCAATGTGGGTGCAGCACCCACCCAGGTGTACCTGGCCTTCCTGACTGGAAACCTGGACCTCTGAGCACGCTCGGTGTGCCACTCTTTCCTGGGTGGCTAGCTTGGCCCTCTGAGCATGTATCATGGACAACCTAGTCCCTATGCTAGCTACCTAAAATTTACACCCTGAAGAGATATGGACCCAAATCTTTGGGGTACAAGGCGACGACATCTTTAGGTCCTTCCTGCTGGCAAAAGGGTGAAGTGGGGCTTTGGGTCCATACCCTTTCTACTCTGCTGGGAGGGGTTGTCCATTCAGGTCTAGGATGGATAAGGTTGAGGTGGTCCAGGAGATGGTGGTCCTAGAGGTGGCACACTTGGTTCAGAGGGCTTGGTAACTTGAGAACTTCTGGAAAAACAAACAAACGGACAAAAGGGTGAACAGTTTAACTGAGGCAAGGCTAGGCTTGTGAGGTGGCAGTGCCCTTGAAATTAGGTGAGTGTCACAGGAAACAAAAAAAATCTTAGGATTATCAGGCATGTGTGTTTGTTCGTTCTAAGTATAGGCACGGGAGTAAAAGCATCCACAATTTCCCCTATGAGGGTACAGGGTTTGGGAACTACTGGGTGCACTGAGATCACTGTTTCATTTATGATCCTAATGTTTGGACCCACTGCTAAGAACCATGCTTCTATTTAATCCTATTATCCCTCAATTATTAACTTTGGTCAAACAAATTTTGTTTTCATTAATTACTTTCATAGTTATCTATCTATCTATCTATACACACACATTTAATTGAATGGAATGAAAAGGTCATGCGTTATAGCGTTAAATTGTAATATTGGAATACTACAGCGGGAGTCAACAGGGATCAAAAGAAAGTAAGTGTCTGAGTCATTTTTAATTTTCTTGGCTTCAAATTGAATAAAAGACTTGTAAATTACCCAGAGACCAAATTCCCATGGTGCCTCCTACAACGGGTAGAATGTTCAGGGATGTTTCAGGGCTGGGAGATTAGTAACCCCTAAGTCCAGGATCCCTTAGGGCAGGGGTCCTCAAACTGTTTACACAGGGGGCCAGTTCACTGTCCCTCAGACCGTTGGAGCACCAGACTATAGTTTAAAAAAACCAAACTATGAACAAATTCCTATGCACATTGCACGAATCGGCTACTAAGTAGGACATGCAGAGGCAGCAAAAACACCCTGAGGGTGGGATAAATGTCGTCAGGCCACATGTGCCCCACGGGCCACAGTTTGAGGATGCCTGCCTTAGGGGTTCCTGGGTGCACTGGGGATGAAGGTCTCTACTGCTCCTCAAAAGGAGAAATGCTGTAACTTCTGGCATTTCGGCCCACTTTCCAATCACTTTACAAAACTGTTCCAGGTGAATCAGGGTTAGAAGGGAAAGTGTACCATTCTCTGGCCACCATTCTCCTTTCTCAAATAAAGTTGCATAGTGTATCAGCTTTTGTTTGTCTAGCCTCTGTGTCAACTCTATCCCAATTGGACAGGATTCATGCAAGGGGGCAATTCCTGAGTATGAAGCTGCTAAGTCCCATCTAGAAAGCACAAAAGAAGGCTATGTAGAGCTTGCTGCCTCAAGGTCAATAAACCCCACTTGAGAGCGAGCCCTTTATTGCCCTGAATCTGTTGCCTCAGGAAGATGCCCCAGCAAGAAGTAAGGGATCAAAGACAACTCACTGAGGTCGACTTTAAGTCCAACCATTATTCTAGACAAGCTAGGAGAACCACTGCTTGGAATGGCCCCACGGCCCTCCAAGATGCCTGCTGGCGGGAGCAGACTCTCAAATCTCTGAAGGGAAGGGGCATCTGGAAGCTCAGGGAACCTTAAGGGAATTGGAATTTCTGTCTGGAACATCGTGGCAGTGGAACTGTGTAGTAAGAGCTTTCCCCAAAAGTGCCTTAAGCAGCAACACTGAAAGCCTAAAGGTAACAGTTACACAGGAAGGGTTCCATATGCCATTGGCCTAAGCCTGGGCCAAGGAAAACCAGCCTGTAACAAGGAACAAACCTACACTGGTAGAACACTAACACTATAACGCCTCAAGTTTTAAATTCAGGAAATAATTTTAAACATTTTTATTCTTTACTTTCATAGTTATCAATATGTATATATGGCATTCAAATATATAAAACGTGCAATGTTTTTGAAATGTAACCAAATTGTCACATTGATAATTTATAAGTTTGGTACTAGATAAGTTTCAATTAAATGTTATAAAAATGTTGTGCTGGGCATTATAGGGCTAAAGCAGCTTGTTTGAAAAGCCAGGAGAAAGGGAATGGAGGGGAAAAGGGAAATATTTGGCTCCCAGGACAAGGCAGGGCTAACTCCCAGGTCTATTCAACCAGCTCCCTAGGCAGTGCCCTTCCACATGTTTTGGCTGGTGGGCACCATCTTGGCCAGGGTCACAGGCCCCGTTTCCCCATGGCCACAATGGCGGCTATATAGGATCTCTGGGAAAAGCTTAAACAGCCTTGACAAGAGTGAAGCCATTATGAGCTGACAGAAGGCACCATGTAAAGTAAATAAAGTAGCTATGAACTGTAAATGAACTAGCTGATATAGGGGAGGTAGGCTGTGCAGATGTGCCCAAGGGAATGTCCCAAAGGATATGGATGCTCAGAAGATTCGCGAGAGCGACCAGAGCAGTCTTTGTTCAACTAAGAATGACTAACTGCAACACCCTGCTTCTCTACTCTGCCTGCTTGCACACCTGCACATTGCAAAAGTATAAAAACCTTTGGTCAATTAGACTGGGGCTGCTCAGGAAAAAAAACTTTTTCTGTTGAACTTGCCAGCGGTCGGAGTAGTTTTCTTTCTGGGAATGGAGAGTGGCTACAACATTTCGAGGTGCACCGAGATCCAATTGCCACTGTCTGGGCTTGCTTAGAAAGGAAACCTCCTTAACAGGAGTGCTCTCCCCAGAACTACGGATTTCTGATTTCTCTAGGCCAGGGGTCCTTAAACTCTTTAAACAGGGACCAGTTCACTGTCCCTCTGATCAGTTGGAGGGCCGAACTATCGTTTCAATAAAACTATGAACAAATTCCTATGCTTCCTGCACATACCTTATTTTGAAGTTTAAAAAAAACACACAAACAAACGGGGCACAAACACTCGGCGGACAGGATCAAGGTCCTCGGCTATCCGCATGTGGCTCACAGGCTATTGTTTGAGGACCCCTGCTCTAGGCGCTCACAAAGAGAATGTAGTTTCAGCCCTAAAGCCTGGAGACTCCGCAATTTGTTTAAAGGTGATTGGACAGAAGGAGTTCCTGATTTGCCCATGCAAGACTCGTTTTCCCTTCACCTATTTCTCAGAGTTCATAGTTATGTTTATGGGGAACCAGGACATCCCTATCTGATCCCTAAAATTGATGCGTGGAATGACATTGCCACTAATAAGCCAGCATAAACAAAAGACTTACTTCCTCCTGCAACAGAAAGGGTTCTTGTTTCAAGATTTCAGGAAACATGGCAGGACCAGAAAAAAAATAGACACAAGGTCCTAAAACCACTAAGGTGGAGGCTGCCCTTCCCCAACCCCTCCCCATACCCCTCTGTCTCGGCTTTATTCCTTTTTGCAGGAGGACTCTGGGAGTGGGAGAACTAGCTTACGACCCTTCATTATCACTGCCACCCTGTCAGGTGCATGGGGCTGGAGAGAGAGAAATACTCATAACTCCTTTCTGAGTCCACACCCCAACATACACTAGGGCTGGTATGGGATCTCGACCGCCCCACCCCCCAAGAAGGATGATTCGGCAGCAGCCATTCTACACTCAAGGCAAGCAGCCCCAACACCTGGGGAAGACCCCTGAGTCCCTTTTTGGGTATATATCCCCTTGTATTCCAGTGATTTGTATAATTGGAATCAACAAAATCCCTTTTTCTGACAAAGCAGGTCTGATTCCTTGATAGAAACGGTTTTCCATATGCATTAGCCCACCTCCAGAAATTGCCAGCAACTTCTCCAGGTGCTGTTCACAACACAGGTACAGTAGCCCTGCCAGAGAGAGGCCCAGTAAGCAGTCAATGGACATGATGGTCAGACAGCAGGCACTCCCCATGTGAGGGAAACTCTTTTTGCCACTGCACGAAAAATGTGAGATCCAAACTCCTTGCAAGGCACAGAAGGCCAAACCAGGTATCACCAGTTTCTCTTGCAGGCCATCAGTGGAACAGCTAGAAAACCTATGAATTTATCTAAGGTCAGTGAGAATTTTCAGGCTCTTACAAGAGAATGTCTGCGTGCCTTTTTAGAGTGACTGATGGAAGCCTACGGGCTTTATATCCCTAACGGCCTGGAGGCCTCGAGAACAGGAGGGCAATAAGTATTGCCTTTATTACTCAGTCTGCCTCAGACATGAAAAAGAAGTGGGAAGGGTTTGACGGGAAAAATCTTAGTGATTTGGTACAAGTGGCTCAGCGGGTGTGTAACAACAGAGATGATCCTACCACGACAGAGACAAAGAAACTAGTTAAAATACTAGTAATTGCCATGAGAGACCCCAGAGACTCAGGAAAAGGAGAGCATGGCCCACTTACGGAGAGACTGACCTGTGGGCACCGCCAAGCCATGGGGCAGGATCAATGTGCCTACTGCAGGAAAGAAGGACATTGGAAAAATCAGTGCCTTGAATACCCCAGGAGAAGCAGACAACCCTCCAATAGAGAGGACGGGCCTCATCCACACCTAGAAAATCCCAAGCAAGAGACAATAATGCTTGAAGAAGCTGAATGAAGGTGTCAGTGCTCTGTTTCACTTGGTCCCCAGGATCCCAGGCTAACTGTCCAAGTAGGAGGCCAGCCAGTCAATTTCTTAGTGGACACAGGGATTACCTTCTCAGGTTCAGAAAAGAGTACAGGCAAATTGTCAAAAGGAAAGATTTGAATTACTGTCAGCATATGATTGCTTCCAAAAATAACTCACACCAGAAGATTTGCATGGAGGTTAGGTGGGTTTCTCAAGACATCATGATAAAAAATATCTGTCTGCCCTTTGTCCCAGTTAGCCATATGATTTTTATGGCACTGGCCCCTGGCTTGGCTGTTGAGCCATGGAAACTGTTTTTGCAGGACGTGAGGTGGTGGCCTGTGGCCATCAGTGGAAGGACAAAATCTCCACAGTGGTCTTCCTGTTTCAATATGGAGCCACCTATATCACCTCTCGGACATTATTGTTGTCCTGGGCTCAGAATCGCCACCCCAGGTCTAGAAGGCACCTAACAGATCCACACTATTTGAATCAGGCTCTGGTTAGCCCCTATCGATCACTTGGTGACATGGGAGTCTGGACAATGGAGTACCTTTACTTTTCGGATCAGAAAACTAACTCAAAAAAACACAGGTGTTGACCCAGAGGCACACAACTGGTTAAAAACAAAGCCAAACTTACAACCATTTTCTGGAGCCAGAGTTCTGAGCCCCTCGTGGCTGTGCCCAGCCGAGCAGTCCCTCTCTCCTGGACACACCAAAGATCTGAGCAGATATTCCCCACAACCCCTCCCAAAGATTTTATTTCAGAGGATAGCATTGAATTTGCATCTCCTGGACAGAGACATTATCTGATCAGAGCACACAGAGATGAAGGGGAGAAGGGGAGAGTGGAGCACATCCTGTCCCACCAGACCTTGAGGATGATGTTCCCACTCAGAGAAGTCAGTTCACATAGAAGACCACATGGCCAGCCCCACGACGAGACACAACGTCCCTCAAAGACCCATAGCCCTAGAGGGGACAACACTGGAGACACAGTGTGGGAATTACCCCCAAACTGATCTCGCTACACCGAGGCATAACACTAAGGGGGTACAGCAGAAGAGCAAGTAAAAGGAGCAGCAAGATCCCAAGGAAATGCTAAAGGTGGACTTTAGGGTCAGGGTTTGGTGCCCCAAAAGACTGGACTAGAAAACACTTCTAAAGGCCAACACATAGTCCTTAAACTATCTATGAGCTTTTCTATCTTGTTGACCTTTGTTTTCTTTTATTGTAATTGGATTTTTGTTGTTTTGTTTATTTTGCTGCTTGGTTTTGTTCTTTCTTGTTTTTGTGCATGTTATTGCCTCTACAGGTCTGTCTAAATAAGATAGGCTGAACGAACAATCTGGAGGAGAAAAAAAAACGGAACTAGCACATCCTGGAGGACATGCGAGAGAGGGAGGTGGGAAGAAAGGTAGTGGTGTTAAGAACTCCAGAGACAAGGGAACAAAAAGTGATGGAAATCGGTGGTGAGGGGGATGCAGGAGGCCTGGTAGGGCGTGATCAAGGGTAATGTAACCAAGAGGAATTACTGAAACCCAAAGGAAGACTGAGCATGACAGTGGGCACAAAAGGAAAATCAAAGGGTATAGAAGAGTGAGCTGGGAAGCAAGGGCCAGTTATAGATGTCTAAATAAAGGCATGTACATATATTTACAAAGGGGCATGGGGAAATAGATCTATGTCCATATGTTTATAGATTTAGTATTAAGGTAGCAGATGGACATAGGGCCTCCGCTCAAGGACTCGTTCATTGCAAGAACATTGTTCTATTAAATTGGCATTAAACGATGCTCACCTTCCCTACACGATCACTGACCACAAAGCGGCTGCATAAGCAAATGTGATGAAGAAAGCCGATGGTGTCCAGCTACCAAAAGATATAGCGTGTGGGGTCTTAAAGGCTTGAAGGTAAAGAAGCAACCATCTAGCTCAGAAGCAACAGAGCCCTCATGGAGGAAGCATACCAGCCTGTGTGATCACAAAGTTTCAAAGGGATAAGGCAACAGGCATCATGAGAACAAAAAAATCTTATCATGGAGAATGAGAGGGGACGGCCGGGTATAGACCCAAAACCTATTTGCAGTGCACTGGACATCCCCTTACAGAAGGATCTCAGAGAGGAGATAAAAGAATACAGGGTATGAGTCAGCAATGAAAAACACAAATTTCCTCAAGTTCTTTTTTTTTTGCGCACCCCGCGGGCGCCCGGTGCCGCCCCCTCCCCGGTCCCGTGGCGGCGGCGGCAGCTCGGGGCCGGGGGGGGGGGGGGGGGGCGGGCGCCAGGGGAGGGGGCAGACACCAGGGGCAGCGGTGGCGGCGGCGGCTCCCGGCGCCATTTTGGGCTGATCGATGAATTGAACAAAGAGGATCAATTTCCGATCAAGCGAGTTATCAATGGGGGCCGGGGAGTGAGAGGGACTTGTCCCCGAGTCGGCCCCGCTTTCCCCGGCTCCCCCCTCCTCCCCTCCGCCGCGGCTCCCCGGCGGCAAGGCAACCCGGCGCCCCCCGGGGACGCCGCGACCGCCCGCAGCCCCCACCCCCGAGCGAGAGGCCGAGAGAGAAGCCTGACCTGCAGCTGCTGTAAATCAAAGCGCTTCCAATATTGAAACATCGATCCCACATTGGCCGCCATCTTGAGACGTATTGAGACGGAGTGAGAGGCTGATAGAGAGGGGGCTGGAGTTCTGGAGCCGCCAGGAGGCAGCAGGCGGGCGGCGCCAAAACCCGGCCTGGAGCCAGCCGCCGCCGCCGCCACAGAGGTGCGCGGACTCCTCCTCACGGCGCCACCGCCGCCAGGGCAAGCCGAGCCGGAGTCGGAGTCTGAGCCCGAGGGCGTGGCGGCCGCTGGCCCGGCCTCGCGCGCGGCCGCCCGGCCACGCCCCCCGCCAGCGGCCGAACGAGCGACCCGCCCGTGACCCCCGCCCCTCCCAACCCCCAGCCCCGGCCGGCGGCCGCCCGGCTCGGTGCGACCCGGCCCCTAAAGGGCGGCGAGAGGGGCGCTGGAGGGCGGCGAGAGGGCAGCCCCGCCGCCCACCGAGGCCGAGGCCGGGCACATCTGGTGCGGGGGGGGGGGGGCGCGGAAGGAGGGGGCCCTGGCGGCAGCGGAGCGCAGCCCCCCCGCCCGCCTCTACGCCCGGGCGCTGGGTGCCGGCGACGCGCCGGGGGTCGTTGGTCATCCTGCTGGGCGCCCGCCCGCCCGCGGAGCCGCCGCGACCACCTGCTTGAGCCCAGACCCACGGAAGGCGAAGGCCTCAGCGCACCCGCGCTTGTGCCCGAAGCCTTGACCGTGGGCGGCCCCGCCAGCCGGGGCCTCAAGGACCCAGCACCCCAGAGCGCCCTTGCTGGGGGAGGGCAGGGGCATGGGGAGGCATCAGCCCCTGACCCTCTTGAACTTGCACCCGCCAGCGTCCCACGCTGGGGCCCCAGAGTCCCCGCTCAACACCACCCGGTGACCCAGGGCCCCCTAGCTGTCACCGCCAACTTGGTACTTAGGAGACATGCTCTCTGGAGGCGGTTGAGGCTTGTCTTGTGGCCAATAATCATCTCCTACGCCTTCCTTTCCAGTCACTAATTTGATGTCTTCACTTAAAGAAATGCCCATAAGTTGAGGTTTCAGAGGAGAGCTCCTTGAGCTCCCCAGACAACAAGGGGGCCGAGTGTCACCGTCATTATCCTGAGCTGGGAGGGAACACTAGTGTTCCAGAGGCTGGGAATCCGTCACTGCCTGCCCACAGCACAGACAGAGCAGGTGCTGGTTATAATTGTTTCTAGACGTCCTGCCATGCTCAGTTGAACGTCAAAGCCATAAACGTTGCCCGACTACAATCAAACTGGAGTACGCAGACATTTCTGCATCATTGCCGGGTGGAAATACACTGAGTGGAGTTGGATGAGATGGCAGCAAGTGCTTAAGGAGGGGGTGCTGTGGGAATACCAACAAGATGACTGCTAGTCTCCGTTTCCTTCTCTCGTCTGCTTTGTGTTTTCTTTCAGGACCAGAAGAAATGATGCATATGTAAGGAAAAAAACTTTTCATTTCCAGAGGAGTTTTCCACCCCACAATCTACCCGCAGCCTCCTTTGAGCAAGCCAGTAAAAGCTTTTTTTTTTTTTTTTTTAACCTGCCTTCTCACTATGACAATTTCCGGAGCTGCTATGTGGCTGTGTTTAAAAGTCCCCCTCGGGATCCAGAGTGCAATCCATATCACAAAGGCATCCTCCCAGTCCCAAATAGCAATGTGACCTCATTTCAGAAGGTTGTTCTTGTTTCCATAGACCCAGAATGGAGTTTAAGCTGTTGATCTTGACTGTGGTTGTCGACTCAGCCTCTCATGGGCACCTCATGGGCAGTGGAGCAAACTGTGCCAATCTGTGCTACCACCAGGACTGGGAGAGGAAGCCAACAGTGGTGGGCCATAGGTCAATGTGTGGATGGGGATGATCAGGTCTTTCTTCATTATTCTGTTTCAGTCTGGAAACACCACTGAAGCCTCAGTGTCGTAGCAACACACAAACCTTCACTGACAGTCTGGGGCACATTGGCTGCAAATCAAACCCGGGTCTTCCCGGTGAAAGACGATGAGAGGTCTACCACTGAAGCACCGTGGCCCTCACCTCAAACCAGGGCAGTCATTTCCGGAGTTCAAACCAGACCACAATGCCGGATGACTGAGATTGCCACCAGAATCTGATACTGATGCAGAAAAAAACCTAATTACCATTTTATTGACTCCCAATAGGACAAAGATCTGCCCCTTTGGGGTTTTGAGACTTTAAATCCTTACAGCAGGGGTCGCAACCTGTGGGTCGCGACCCCTTTGGGGATCAAATAACCCTTTAACAGGGGTCATCCAATTCATAACGATAGCAAAATTACAGTTATAAAGTAGCAATGAAAATAATTTTATGGTTGCAGGTGACCACAACATGAACTGTATTAAAGGGTGGCGGCATTCAGAAGGTTGAGAACCATTGCCTTACAGAAATAGACAACCTCATATTTCTCCCACGGAGGGGCTAGTCAGTTCAAACCCCTGACCTTGCGATTAGCAGGTTAATGCATAGTCCACTACACCACCAGGGCTCCTAATGATATAATAAGAGATACTATTGTTAGATCTCTCGTGGGAGAAATATACCTCAGTCCTTGGCTTCGCGTGAGAAAGAATTCACTCCGCAGCCTGGATTGTGATCCAAGTGAGTTTTTTGAGAGAAGAAGTTTCAGGTTTACACAGGCACCTCAGGGCCCCTCACCCCTGCACAGCTTGCCTAGAAGCTGCAGGAGAGAAAGTCACTACGTGGGCTCCAGGATCCTGCCTTTTCTTTCTTTTCTTAAATCGTTTTATTAGGGGCTCATACAATTCTTATCACAATCCATACATACATCAATTGTGTAAAGCACATTGTACACTGACTGCCCTCATTATTCTCAAAACATTTGCCTCCACTTAAGCCCCTGGCATCAATCAAGTCCTCATTTTTACCCCTTCCTCCCCCATCCCTCAAGAAACCTTGATAATTTGTGAGTGGTGATATTGGGAGGGTAGAGGGAGGGTGGATTGGAAAGAGGAAACCGATTACAAGTATCTACATGTGACCTCCTCCCTGGGGGACGGACAACAGAAAAGTGGGTGAAGGGAGACATCGGAGAGGTCAAGATCCTGCCATTTCAATTCCTCCACAGGGAGGCATGGTTGATGGTCCTGGTCAACCCCATTGGCTGGATTGAATTCACCTGGCTCAGATGGGCCAATCCAGGTGTAACACCCACCTAGGTGTACCACCCCTTCCTGGCCGGAAGTTTGAACCTGAGCATATGTAATGGATGACCCACTCCCTATGCTAAGCTACCTAACAGTATTTGCAAGATGCCGAGCAATGTTCTAAGCTTTTTGTATATAATAATTCAATTATTTCACTTAAGAAGCCTATGTGTGGACTCTATTCTTGCCTCATTTTACAGATGAAAAATCAGTGGCACAGGATGATAAAGTCATGAGCCTATGACCACACAGTGAGGAAGTGGAAAGGAGAGATTTGAACCCAGGCTGCAGAGTCCATGCCTTGGGTGCCTACAGCGCCACATAGGACACAGGAAAGCATGGAGCAGACTCGGCGTAAGACCTAGCATGTATGTGCTAGGACTGCATGAGAGTAGCTGCTACTCAGATCCAGAAGAGAATACAAGGCTATTGCAAAAATTATTTTTTCCAAGAGAGGGTGGAATTCTGCATCTTGTGCGAAATCCCCCAACCTGCACATGGCACAGCTACTTCAGAAGGTTCCCAACAATGTGTGCTGTGTGGCAAACCTAACTGAGCTCAGGGGGAGCTGGTCTGTGGGTTATGTTACCCAGAAGGTGAGCAGTTTGAACTCACCAGCCACCACTCCAAGGGAGAAAGAGAAGGCTTTCTGCTCCCATGGACTTACAGTCTTTGAAGTGGCAGGGAGCATTTCCATGCAGCCTATGATTAGGATCTAGGAGGGTGAGGGTGGATGGAGTTGGTTGAGACCTGGCTTCAGGGCATTTCCCAGAAGGGCTTCCTGCAGTGACTCTGCCTTCAGGAATGTCTGGTGACCCTGAGGGCAGCAAAGTCCTAAGCACACTCAGGCAGTGGTTCTCAACCTTCCTAATATAGGTCCTTTTGTTGTGGTGACCCCCCCCCCCGACCATTAAATGATTTTCTTGCTACTTCATCACTGTAATTTTGCTACAGTTATGAATTGGACGAGCCCTGTGAAAGGGTCATATGACTCCCAAAGGGGTCGCAACCCACAGGGTGAGAACCACTGCACTAAGGGTTCCCCTTCCGGGCAGCTCTACCAGTGTCTGATGTGCATAGTTCTGTGAGGTGAGAGAAATGAACTTAGTGTCTGCTTCTGGTGACAGTTGATGTGGGTGGGCTTTCTCCCTATGTCAAATCCCTCTCAAGCCATTTGTCACCACAACAGAGGGAGCCACACACATAAAGCAAGAAGAGGAGGCAGCATAGCAGGACGGTAAGCAGAACAAAGATTGAATAAGCACAATTCACTTCAATCATGAATCGGGTGCCCTTGAGATGTGAGGAAGACCCCAGTCTAGTGACATTAGATCAGGTTTAGGGATTGAGTGACGGGACCCTCTTGGCTCCCCTCAGCCCCTATCTTGCTTTCCCATTGACCCTGCCCCTTACATCGTGATTGGTCCTTATTCCAGCATGATGGTTGATTTCATAATCACAACATGTGGGAATGTGTTAGTCGATAGGTTATACAGGCACAGTCTCTGGAATGGGTAAGTGAGGAGGTGTGACTGGTGACATGACTGGTGGAATGGATCATGTGAAGTGATTTGAGATCGTTGTTCAGACCTGATAGGTCATCCAGGCCTCTAGTTGATCCTGGCAGTACTCTAGTTTAAGGAAACAGAATGTTAGGCATTTAAGTCATATTTGAGCTTAAATTTTGAGCAATAGGCTGTGGCTCACAGTGAGAGTCTATGTGGAGACCCTAAATCCATTTTGAGGGGCCACACATTCAGCCACCATTGAGTTCTTTCCTACTGCTGACCGGCAGTGGAAAACTTGCGTCCACTCCCCGGGCCAGACTCAGCGATATACGGTCGTGTGCACATCCCAATGAAGGTCCCGCTCATGCTCTCACTGGCCCTCCCGCAACTCCATGAATTGATCCGTCTTCAGGGACAGTTTTGTGACAAAGGTGTTTGTTTTCCATGTCTCATTTAAGCTTTCAGGAGCTCAGGTGGTGATGCTGGATAGTGTTGGACTATTAACAGCAAGATCGCTGGTTCGAAGCCACTAGTCATTCCACCGGAGAAAGATGAGGTTATTGCTTCCTGTAAAGGTAGCAACTTCAGGATCCCTACACAGAGTCACTATGAGTCAGAGTCAGCAGGACAGAATGAGTGTCATTTTATTTAAGTAACTGTGGCTGTGGGTCCTTCCGACACCATTGTGGCCTCATGCGGATGCTCTCCTTCATTCAGAACAGCGGTTTGTGTCTTTTTCTTGTGTAAAACATAGCAAAGGAGTTCCTAATAAAATAAAGTTGAATTGGGAGTCTTTTTTCCCTCAAACAAAGTAAATCCATAAATAGAAATGAGACTATGGTGCTAATAACCAATTGGAGAGTTGAGAGAGCTGAACTCTCAATCCTGGTAGAAACCCATTGTGACTTTAAAAACTTGCTCAAGGTCATCCATAGCCTATGAGGTTGAGTTGAGCAGACACAAAACAGATGTGTTGGGGAGTAATTGTGTACATTAAGTAAACAATTTATCTTTCTAAAGATTCTGTCTAAAACTTACTTTAAATAGTAAGTTTTCCCCTGGGCTAGGGAAAGGTCAGGGAGCTTAACCCCCTAGTATCCACCCCCTCTCAGCATTCATCATGTTAGGCCAGAGGAGCCAAACCACACCCACTACCCAGGGAGCACTGCTTCCAAAAGCCCATTGCCTGTGCCGGGGCAGAGGGCAGGTACCCGGACCAGAAATGCTGACAGAGTGGAACCAGCGGGCTCAGCCCCCAGCTTCCTGAGAGAGCAGCTGTGATGGTTTACTTTTGGACAAATGTCAATGCATAACTTGGGCAGCACGAAAAGCAGATGTGCAGAGGTTGTTCGCTGTATTCCAGAAGTTCACACACTCCCCGCAGGCTCTTTGGTGGCTTCCACCTTCAATCCCAAAAGGCCACTGCCGTCCAGTGGATTCCAACCACAGTGACCCTATATGGAGTTTTCAAGACTGTAAATCTTCATGGGAGCCAGCAGTCTCATTGTCCCCCTTGGGACAGGGAGCTAGCAGCCCGTTTCACCTCCAGGACCCCTTCCTCTCTAATTCGGATCCAGTCCCTCCAAATATCCTGCCCTGCCCTTGTCTAGGCTTCTTAAATGCGTTCCATGCTGCTTATGTTAGTCTGGGTGCCTTAGCGAAACAAATCCACAGAAACGCGTATGTATAAGAGAGAGTTTTATGTAAAGGGTGAGTGCACATCAGGAAAACATGCCCGCATTTGCTTATGCACCCGCTTTGTCTTCAGCGATCATGTCGAGATAGGCTGGTGGCTTCTTCCATGTGGGCTTTGTTGTTTCTTAGCTAGATGGCCCCTTGTTTATCTTCCAGTCTTTAAGACCCTGGACACTATATCTTTTGATAGCCGGGCCCAGGGTGCTTAACCACTACACCACAAGGGTTCATTAGCTTGTGACTTATCTCCTGCCATTCACACTAGATGCTCAAAATAGCAGGAAACCAGGTTTCTCCTTTGTGGCCACACCAGGTACTGACAGAACCAAGAACAGAGAAATGCTTAGTTATATATCTTGACTATCATTAGCATATTATATGCCTGGCAATATGTAAGCCTTCGCTCCCCTGACCTCTCACAGTCTCGGTAAAATGAAGCTAATAAAAGTAGTGCTCTCACAAGCTTGGTAGGAGATTAAACAACTCACATAAGGGTACACAGCCTATCAACGAGGAGGCGAGATGAGGCAGTGTGTGGCTGCTGAACCCACACCCTTCACAACACCTGCATTAAAATGACTGAGGGCTATGAGGAACCAGACAGAAGCAGGTTCACACCCCAGATTGAGTCAATTTAACTGCCTATTGTGCCTGACCCTTCTATCTCTGATCTTAGAAATGGGGTTAACAACAACAAAACACTGTAGAAGAAATGTCCAGCAGATGACAGGCACGCGATTAAACAACAAAAAATAAATCACTTAAGTTGAAATTCGAACTCCTGGAAACCCCTCACACACGTGCAGAAAAGGATTGAGCCCATACGGTGTTTCCAGTGCCCCCGTCCTTCCCCCCTAAAATGAGCATTTGATAAGGTAATGCCTGGATTGTTCCAAGCCCAAGACTGTGGAGAACTAAAGGAAAACCCAGCATTATGAATCTTTGAGCACAGCCCTGCTGGGAAACCGCCCTGCAGTCACTTGTTGATGACTGGAGGAGGGACAAGAGTAGGGAGAAGAACGAGGACTGAATGTGACACATAAGCAGGGATGGCCTACATTCCATAAAGGAAAAAACTCAAGGTCTGCTTTTCTGGTGCCGGAAAGTTAAAACCCATCTGGTGCAGTTGAAAAGGTGTGTGTGTGTAGTGGGGGGGGGGTGTGTTAGGGAGGAGGGGCGATGAGTCCAAAGGATGAACTCCATCTGCAATTGTGTCCTCAACTGCTTTCCCCTGCTAGCCACACGATATTTGTGGCTGGCCTGCCCTGCTTTTGTTATCAAGCCCAGAGAGGGCAAGAGACTAGCTCGAAGCCACACTGCAAGTTGGCAGTAGAATCAGGCTGAGAACTCTGGATGCTTAGAAAGCTTCACACAGACCTGAGAAAGTACCAAGGGAAGACCTGTTCGCTAACTGGGCAGCACTCACTGCATGCCAGCGCTGTTCCAGTGCCCCAGCCAGGGCATTGCTCCCTGTGTCTGTGTGTCTTCAGTGATGCACACAGGTGACGGATTGGCTTTTAATAGCATGCTTGGAAGGTTGAGGCCACCCAGCGGCACCTAGAAAGAAGGGCCTGCAAATCTACTTCAGACCAAGCAGCCTTTCCAGACCCTGGGGAGCACAGTTCTTCTTGGACACACAAGGAGGCCAGGAGTTGAAGTTGATTCCATGATGTAGTTGATTCCATGGTTCCCGGTTGTAGCTATACCTAGAGTCACATCCACATTCATGTTTATATCTCTTCACTCCATGGGGTGTTCATGGCTCCAACTCTTCTGAAGCAGACCACCAGGATTTTGTTTAAGAGGCCTCTGGATAGGTTTGAACTGCCAACCTTTTAGTTTGTAGCTGAGTGCTAAACAACTTGTGCCATGCAGGGTGCTAAGCTCAGAAACTCAGTCGGTGCTTCATGATCTCAGTTGGAATTATAGAGAGGGTCAGTGATGACCCATTGACTGCTGGGTAATTGTTGATGTAGTCTCCCTGTGCAGACATGTAAAGTACCTGAAAACTTAAAATCCAACTCATTGAGTGCATCATCCTGCCGTGCGCCAGCCCAGCAGCATGCTCTGCTGGGGACATTTGGCCATGCCTGGAGACATTCTGAAGAAGGGAGTCCCACTGCCATCCTGGTGCAGGGAACAACACAGCCCCACAAGAACGATGTTGGCCAAAATGTCAGCAGAGCTGCCACTGGGAAAATGGTCTAGTCCAAGCGCTGACCTTCGTAGAGGAAGAAAGCCAATCCAGAGCAGCTAAGTGACCTGCTGTGGGTTGCACAGCCTGATTCCAAGCCCAGTACTATACCCAAAGCTGTTACCACGCCCAAAATTAAACAGCAATAGCTGCCCAAAGGCCTCTTAGTTTGAGGACCAAGTAAGACAGTAAATGAGAAAGCCCTTTGACAAATGTGGCATGCTGCACAAACATGAGATGTTATTACCCAGGATCTTTTGATATATGTAAATAGATCTTGTACCAGGTCAGTTAATTTTCCAACTGCTCTATCTGAGCTTTCAGATGGCAGCACCTCTGTCCAACCCAGGAAAGGACTCCTGTGCAGGCTGAGCAGCCCTGGAAAGCCTCATGCCTGGCTTCTCCCACCCCTCAGCTAATCTCCAAGTGATTAATAAGGGCTCTCACTATGTTGTGCCTCCCAGCTGACAGATACTAGGCTATCAAAGCATTCGTATCACCTCCTTGATGCCTGAGGAGGAATATAGTTTCATGTGTGAGAGTGCCCCAACCCGCGGGACTCAGTTATTCGAGGGGTTCCAAGGAGGACCCAGCCTGAAAGAGAAACAGGCGAGAGAGAGGAGCGAGACCAAGCAGATTCTTGTCAAGGTCTGAGTTTATTGCTACACAAGCCTCTCTATAAAGGGTGAGGCAAACAAGGGAGTTCAAAGGAGAGATAAAAAAAAGGAAGGGTGGGAGTGTAGAGCACACAGGGCAGGCGGCCGCAAGTCTGCAGTTGGAATGTCCGGTGCTGGAGCAGACAAGGGTGGGCCATCTGGTGTGTGTCAGGGTAAGATAAGGTTGAGGTGACGTGGCTTTAGCCCTGCTGGGCAGGCAATATGGCCTTGGTTTTGTCAGGCTGATTATGCCCGGTTCCCAACATGAGAGAAGCCAGGAATATCTCCTCTCACAACTGTGCAGCAAACGAGATCAGATCTCCCAATCTGATTTTCAGCCCTCCTGTCTTTCCAAGTGAAGTGGATGGTCCATTTCACATTGTCTCAAGTCTTTGCACATTGCATGCCAACATTGCGACACAGGGCGCGGCTGTGGGTCTTAGTAGACAAAGCCCCCACCCAGAACCCTGCCCTCAGAGCTCCTTGGTCACCCTGCACAACGCAGGTCCAGGCCGGGCTCCACACTGCAAGGCGATCAACCCTGACCCTCCAGTGTGGCCGTCCTCACACGCTCCCACATCCACCTAGAAGGACTGGAGATGAGAGATTCCGGAAGCTCCCTGCCTCATCTGCCTCCCTCCCCAGAGCGACAGAGCAACTGTAACTGATTAGGCAGGATGCAGCCTCGTTCCCAGTCCCCACCCTCTCTGGGAAAGCAGGGATGTCTGGCACCTCATCCAAGGCCTTTCCCCTGTGATCTCATTACTAAGGAGCTGCTCCTCTACCGCCCACCTCCATCACCTCATCTACATATGGGGGAGATGAGTATGTCTTCTTTGCTGCTCCTTCCCTGAGTCCACCCCAGGAGCTCCCTGAACAGATCACCAATCACTTCTCATTACACCTGCAGCAGCCGTCAGATACTGCTGAACAGAGACAGGCGCCTCCCCTGCTGCTGCCAGGCTCCAGTGCACATGTGCACACACACGTGCACACACATTGTACAGGCACACTCACATGGACACACAAGCATGCACACCCATGTGCACAAACTTTGTTCAGAGGTGGGAATTCTGCCCATTTTAGCCTCTAATATTGCAATCAGAGAGTGATAGAACAATGAAAGATGAAGGTGGATGAAGGAAGATCTATTTATTCCCTTACTTGTTACATAACCATTCAGGGCTCTTTTTTTATCCGTACAAACACACCACCACACCATCAACAATCATCAAGTAGATGTCATGTATGCAGTGCTGCCCTATTCAAGGCGGTGCTGAGTATGTGAGGAGGATTCTCTCTAAAGCACAGCTCTGAGGAAGTCTGTCTCCTTCGCACTTTTACACACACAGGGTGAGGAGCCTGCAGGAGGCTCCGTGCGTTGGGTGAAGCCACACGATGAGTGAGGAGACCGAGTGTGTAGCCAGGGGAGTGAGAGCGCAGAGTTCACCACTTCACCACCATGCTGGTGTGCACAATCGATGAAAGGGTGGCTGCCAGCAGCAGGACAGAAAAAAAGTAAAGCATGTAACTTGTGGTTTTATCTCTGGCTTACTTCCAAAAGGAATTGTTTTTGTTGTTCTAAAAAGCTTTATACCGAGAAAAAAAAAGAAAGAAAGAAAGCTTTATACCTCTATAAAAACAAAAGGCTACTGCTGTCAAGCACCTTCAGACTCAAGCCAGAGGAGAGCTCTCCCAGTGGGCTTCCAAGCTGAAAATCTTCACAGAAACACAGTACCTCCTGTGGAGTAGCTGGTTGGTTCAAGCCAGCAACCTGGCAGTTAACAAGTACGTCCCTTGTACCTGTAATACCTGTATAAAGTGTATTAAATATGAACTACTCCTGGTGTGTAATTTTAAATTGAATTATTGTGCCTGGAACTTTTTTTTTAATAGCTAAGAATGGTGAAATGAGACTCCTTTAGATGTTATGATAAGAATACACACTACACAGGGCTTGGACCCAACCCAGCTTAATTCAAAGGAAGGCAGATTTATTTTCTTCTGCTTCCCAGAAGGTTCCCCAGCAGAACGTGTGTTAAACAAAATTGTTTAGCTATGGAAAAGAGCAATCTCCTCTTGGGAAGATCCTGGTAGAAGGGGGCTTTGGTTACATATCCAGCTCAACCCAGCCCCAGAGGCCTCGTCATGTTTTATTTTGTTTTGCCCTTGACACTGATTGTCTTGGGAACTGTGGCCCCCGAGCAATGGCCAGGAAGTCAGGTCTTCTTGATGTAAATCCTCTAATATCCCCTACAATGATTTTCAGTGCCAATGGTAAGGCCCGCCCAGTGGCTGCCACATGCCCCTGAGCAAACACGTCAGAGCAGATGAGAGCATGAGACAGCATTTAAGAGAACGGTAGGCTGGCCTTGACTTAGCTGTTTGGCCTCTCCTCAGAAGTCATTTGTGACACTGACTGTCATGGGTTTCATTAAGAACAAGTCTATCTCTACCAAAGAAAACTGCAAGGTAAGAGGACTTTCAGCTCCAGCTACATATGTCTCCAAACTTACTTACATATTGTCCTGTTTTCAGAAGAAAAACAATTTACTCAGTGCCTCCCGGGCAAATAAAAACTTTGGTACTACAACCTACAATCCCAGATAAAGTGTAGGTATCTGCTTTGGCAGCTCCCCTGGATCGAGCTGCTCCGGTAGCTCTCCACAAAAACCCTGTGAAGAGATGATCAGGCAGGATAGCCTAGTCTGTTCTGCAGAAAGAAGCTACCCCTGAAACCTCAGTGGCTTAAAATCTAGAAGTTTATTTCTTGTTCATGCAAATTCTGACGCTAGAAGGGCAATTCTACAGGGTGTTTGTCCTGCACACCGTCCGTCAGTGATTCGGGCTGCTTCACAAATATGGTGCCACCAGATCAAAAGGTGGATTCCAGGTCATCACAGAAGAGGAAGAGAGAAGTGGGGGTTGTGGATCAGTCTTTACATGCTTTGACACTTTAGTTGACATAGATCGCTGGATAGGGCTGCTTATATAAAGGTTATCAGTTCAAACCCACCTAGCTGTACCACAAAAGGAAGGGGTCATCTGCTTTCATAAAGGGTACAGCCTAGCCAACCTCATGCAACAATTGTACTCTGTACCACAAGGGGTGAGCATGAGTCAGAACTGACTTGAAGGCAACAGGATTTGGGGTGTTTTTGTTTGTTTGGTTGGTTGGTTGATTGGTTTGGTTTGCTGAGTGGGAGGTGGTTCTACCTACAGCATATTAATCTGAAGTAGTCACTTTAGGTTTTTTTGTTTGTTTTTTGAGAGATGTGGAAAAGCTCATTGGCTTTAATGGGGAGTTAACTCTGCCGCAGACGGCCTCCTCAAAATTTCCCTCCCGCTTCATAAACTAGCACAGATTTTCAATGAAGGAGCCTGCAGGCACCCGCTGGACATCTCCTTGCAAGGTCAGTCCTTTGGAGCCACTGGGAGGGAGAAAAAAGAGACTTCTATTCCTGTAAAGAATTCCAGCCCCAGAAATCCTCAGGGGGCAATTCTGCCCTGTCCTCTCGGGTCGCTATGAGTCCGAATTGAATTTATGGCTATGAGTTGAGTTTTAATTCCATTCACTTACTGCTATTGACAGGTTGCTAGATTAGGGCTTGTCTTCCCAAATGCCAGCACTAAACGAAAATGAGCTGTCCGGGCCACAACAAAGGGGTTGGAAATAAATCAGGCACACTCATTAGATACCTATGGCAAAATTCAGAACTGAGCATGCTCTGACCCAAGTCATGTAGACCCAGGTGGAAGGTCCACCTGGTCATACAGAATAGGACTTCACAAAAGTGCACCAAAATCAACCAGTACGATCGACCAATGCCCTCCAGTGGTGTTGGGAGGTGATAGAAGTAGGCCTGGGCTCCTTGTCGCCCTCCCTTGTTCACGTGCTCTGCAAGTGGAGGGTGAGGCCCTTGGGGGTTCCTGCCGTGGCTCCTCAGCTGGTTCTGCACTCCTGCTCAGGTATTCCTCCCATGAAACCGCCATATTCAGCTGCAAACTTTCCCCACCCCTGCCATGCAGCCCGGCGTGCTTTCCGGAGATAGTGGGGACTTTTGGGGACTGCGATACCTGAAACTTTCTTTCATAACATTCACTTGGATTTACAAAAGTGCTTCTGCCATATGAATTCTTTCAGCGTTGCTAAGCAAGAACTGAGGTCAACCACCCCAGAAACCTAACACTATCAAGTCGATTCTGACTTATATCAATCTAGGGGGTCCTCAAACTATGGCCTGCGGACCACATGGCCCTCAGAGGACATTTATTCAGCATGCCGGGTGTTTTTGCCCCCCTTTTTTTTTTTTACTTCAAATTAGGTATGTGCAGTGCGCATAGGCATTTGTGCATAGTTTTATTTTTAAACTATAGTCCAGCCCTCCAGCGGGTTTGAGGGACAATGAACTGGCCTCCTGTTTAAAAAGTTTGAGGACCCCTGAAAGGACAACGTAGAACTATGCTTGTGGGTTCCCGAAGTTCTAAATCTTTACAGGAGCTGAGAACCGCATCTTTCTCTGTGAGCCATAGCGGATTCCAACTGGCTGGCCTCATGGTCACACACATTCCATCAGGCTCCTTGAGCCTTAACTTGATAATTTAATGAAACGATACTTCTCCAAGTCACACTGTATCAAGGTCTATAATCTTGCTATTCTAATATCAAATTTAAAATAAGGAATATAGTTAAGCTCCAAATCCATAAGCAATAAGATCATTGAATCTCTTTGGACACTATTACTTAAAAAAAGAAAAAACTCTGTCCAATTATTTTCAGCACAGAAAAGCTTCCAGTGTTTACAGCTTAGTATGTAATTGCTTTTTCTCTTCTTCTTTTGCATTGGTGAATCATTTTGAGCTTATAATAATGTCAAAATAAATAGTTTCCAGAGCCTCCAGGCATTCACTGTGTAATGATCATTTAAAAGATTTCTTGGTTAGAGGGTCCTCAAAAGAATAAAAAGCGTGTCCGCATCCCTGGTCATTTCTATATTCAAAAGAAGAAATTGCTCATCAAATGCTACAAGCCAATTTCTTTCTTCAGCCAAACTGCCCATTTTAGCATCACTGAATTAAGCAAATGGTTCTACATTTCAAAGTCAACAATGATACTCTTTTCCCTTTAACACGAGCATCTTAAACAGCTCAAAAAATAGTCGAGCTCTTTATTATGGCTTTTCCTGAGAAAGCTGTTTCGTTGTTTATTTTATTTATTCATCTAGACTTTCATGTTAAGATTTGTGTATTTTAAGTTCTGCTAGTCAGGACATTTTAAATGGAGCCAGATTTTTTTTTATACTTTGTCTTTTAAAATATAATGAGACTGAGCAGTACATCCGTTAATAAAATATAAAGTCTTCCTATTTCTGTTTGTTTGTAATTTCCCTAAGGATAACTCTTAATGTAGTAAAACCAAAACCCACCATAATGAATTACATTTGGTCTACTGGGGGTTGTGGCCAACCTTTTGATAGAAAAATCCAGAGACTCCCTTCTGCATCTCCTTTCCCAACCAAACCCCGGTGGCTGGAGACTGGAAGGAAGAAAGAGGCTGGGCTGCTGGGGCAGGGTGGGGAAGGGGTAACCTTGCAGATTATTTCAAATTCTACTCTGAAGGCAGAAAGTTATCCAAATGAGATAGCTAGAGATTCACTTCCTTAGAAAAAGATTGAAATTAATGTGTCCCTTAGAAAAGCCAAAGGAAAAAAGTCGTTATTAATTTAGGCAATTGAAGAACTTTGAAAGCCATGTCTAGTACATAAAAACACCTGTCCCTAGAGCCCATCGGCCTAGGAAACTGAATTTTTATACCATGTAAAATAAAGGAAGGTCATTTCTTAGACTTGCTCAACAGAAGATTGTCATTTTAAACCGGTTACTGTAATGAGAAGCTGGGTTTTCGTAAAAAGGACTGAATGCTTGAGTCAGTGTGAAATGAAATTAGAGATGCATGTTCTGCGCATGGCGGCATTTCCGGAGGAGTCTGTGTTCCTGTGACTGCTCTCGATCTGTCTCGTGCCTTCTGGGAAACTCACAGCGTGGTGCCCACATCTAGTCTCTCGGACTTTCTTGCCAGCTTTGGAAAGGTGTTGAGTCTGTTGGATCTGCTGCACAGAGACAGCATGCAAGTGGACCCTTCCCACATTCCTCAGAGAGCAGCCCCCCAGTGTAAAGCTGTGGGTGAGGTTTGATGACCTTTGCCCCTTCATCATCCCGCATTCTTTGAGGGACCCAAGCGCTCCCCCGAGGCATTACCGGAGAAGCAGCTACCCCATAGTTTCCAGATGGTGGGTATCAGCCTGTGTGCTCATTGGGATCGCCAGAGAGCTGTCCAAAAGACATCTTTGTCCCATCTCCACTGAGTCCGATTTTATTGGCCTGGAATGCAGCCTAGGTGCTTGGATTTTTTTCTCTCTCATAAGTTTTTATTGTGAATTAGGTGAAGGTTTACCAAGATCATCAGTTTTTTATTCAACAATTCATACCCATTGTGTTTTATGCCACTTATTGCAATCTCCACAATATAATATGACTTGTTCCACTCCCTACTTATGTCTTCTGTTTCCCTTCCTCCTCTCTTCCTACCCTTCTGAACTTGGGCCTTGGATTAATACTGCCCTTTTGAGATCAAATGGTTTGCTGTTTTCAGGTTTGCGTGCCTCACTTGTGTAATTGCTCCCATTATAGACCAATCTATTATTTGGCTGAATATTGAACCACAGGTAGGAGTTCATTTTCAAACTTAGTGAATAAGGACCATCGTTTCAGAGGTTCTGTTAGTCCCTATCCAGCCAATAAGCCTGGTCTCTTTTATGACTGTGAATTTTGCTTCACTATCTAGGACCTTTGGATGTGATCCCTTTCAAAGAAGTTGGAATTGATAGTTGGAGATCATCTAGTTATTCTGTGCTCAGAGTCATGAAGTCTAATGTTCATGTGGTCCACTCACCACTCTTTCCTCCAGAGTGAGGGTGACAATACTTGCCACCTAGATGGCCACTTGTGAGCTTCTGAAATCCAGCTGCTACTCACCAGCATGGATGTCGAACATAGTCTTTACAGTCTAGGTAATGACAATTGTTCTTGGTGTCCTTCACAACTATAATCCCCAGCCCCCCAGCCCAATAAAGCACTCCCTCCAGTTGTTCGGTTATGCCTAAGGAGTTTTGATAACTTCATCTTCTGTGTGCTCCGGAATATTCAATTCCCTGGATGGTCAGAATGGTCAGTCAGGGCTCAGAATCTTGGTGTTAAGGCTTCTGGTGAGATCCTGGCACATCAGACACAGAGGTTGTGAGGCTAGAGGATGGGCAGAAGGGGATCATACTGAGTCTAACAAGGAAAGAAAAGGAAATGAAGGATATAAGCAATTAAAAGCAAGCGCATAAATAGATACAAATACACAGATGGCCCTTGCAACATTATTCCCAATCTCGCAAACGTGTCAACGGTCTAAATACCCATCAATAGGTGAATGGATAAGTCAAACATGTTGCCTACGGTATATACAATGGACTACTACTCAGCCATAAAGAGAAATGAACTCTTGACACAGGCTACAAGAGGAATGAACCTCATAAGCATTATGCTGAGTGAAATAAATCAGCTTCAAAAAGGACACATTTTGCTTAATTCCACTTACAAAAAATATCTAGGCTAGGAAAATGAATAGAGACAAACATCTCCCAATTGTTTCCAGGGATAGGTAGGAAGGTAAGTATGGTTGTTACATAATGCCATGTCAATTGGACAAATAAGTGAGGTGGAGTCTTTCTTATACCTATATGAGTGTCCTTGGATTTATTTCTCTAGTCAACCCAGCCTAACCCAGTAGGGCCTGGAGGGGAAGTGCCATCCCTGAGACGATACTGAGCTTCCATAAGGGTGATGACATAATTTTGGAATGGGTAAGGATGATATATGAACAACATGCAGAATGCCACTTAATTATAATCTTGTAGAGCGTGGAAGTGACGAATGTTTTGATGCATGTATATTTAGTATGATTTTTAAAGAGTGTACGCAAAAGAGCAATATGGCAAGTCTGTGTTGCCATTTGCTGTTGCTCAGCTAAAAGCGATTCGGGCCTGTGTAGTTCAAAGGGAACCACAGAGGCTCAGGAGGAAAGCTGGTACCATCTCCAACTGAGACTTGTCTGACCAAATGCAGAGTCTCCCTTCAAGTAACTGACAGGTCAGAGGCAGCTCATCTCTGCTGCAGAAGCAATGATTTGTCTCAATTCCCAGACCACTGTCACAGCCATGTCTTGTTGCTCTCGGTGCCCCCCTTCCCCACCACAATAAGTCACTAGAAAGCCATGCTTCATTTAAAAACAAACAAATAAAACCTTTCTGCCTCCATCCTGGCACTGTTTCAGCTTATTTAGCATCATAACATATGTCATCTGTTTCCCTAAACAATCTAACATGGACATGGCACGATGGGACTGATGAGTTAGGCAAATGAGAACCAGCCTGCCCTCTGAACACACACGATGGCATTTGACTTGCTGTCAGTAGATGCTGTCGCGTTTCTTCTCCTCTTTCATGGAAAATAAATACAGAAAAGAATGAGGACATGAAAAGGGCTGCAAGATGTTTAGCTCTGGTCTTTCTAGAAAGTGTAGAAAAAAAGTATGTGACCCCTGCCTGCCTTTAGATGCCCCACTCCTCTGGCAAACAAGGATTGCACACTGACCATGGACAAGACATCTGGATCTGGGGGGAGGATATAACAATTGCCCCCACCAGCAAAGAGTTTCCAGATTTACGGGACTACACAGGCCAGGGAGCAGCTAATAAAAAGAACAAGAAGAATCACAAAGGAGGGTGTGCTCCAGCACCACTTCGTCCAGCTGCAGGCACATGAAGGCAAAGTTTCTTTTGCTTTCAGTCAAGTTTATGATTTCCGCTGCATCCCTTACCAACACCTTCACGAAGATCTAGGTTCTTGGGTTGTTTCGCTCCAGGGCGGACATCTCCTTGGTAAAGCTTTATGGACAGCTCATGGTCCAAGAATTCCACCTATATGTTTTGAAAGGGGCCACGTTAAAACCCCTGGCTCAGACTTTCAGGACTGGGCACAATACAGCAAACCCACCATGGGGACAGCAGGATTTGGTAACACTCTCATCTCCATCACAACCTGGACCTGGCAAAGCTATTTTCTTCCACTCACCATCTTTCAATCAATATTTACTCAGCTATTAGTTGCTCCCCAGGCTCAGCATCAGAAAAGTGTTCAAACGTTACCGAATTGTCCATCTAATGGTAGAGGTCTGTGCAAGGGATATGAGAGCAAGAGGCTCAGAGATGATCAGTGGGTAACGAGAGAGGGATTCACCTTTATCATTTGTAGAAAGCCCCTGAGGCTTAGTCACATTGGCAGACTTTCCCTGGAGCAAGCAAATAAAGCTGCTCCCGGCTCAGCTCCATTCCTGATCTGGTCTTGCCATGAGACTATCCAGGCTTTGTCCCAACCCCACGTTCTGGAAACCACGAGTGGAAGGAGGTGAATCTTGGGGATACCATGGAAAAGAATGGGCATTGCACAACACTTCATTGTACTCATATGGAGCTTATGCAAAGGCCAAGAGATAGAACCAGGTGAGACTGTGAACAGGACAAGGTGATACTGCATGGTTTAAAATCAGAAAAGGTGTGCATCAGGGTTGTATCCTTTCACTGTTCTTATTCCATCTGTATGCTGAGCAATTTATACAAGAAGCTGGTCTCTGTGAAAAAGAACATGGCATCAGGATTAGACGAAGACCCATGTAATGTCATTGGGAACATTTTCTCACTAAAAATTTTAGGTCATGGCATCAAAAAAGTGTCATTTTAACCTAAATGGGTTTTTAGACCAGTGAAATAACAGCGAGAGTGAGTCAGCATTGTGCACAGAATTGAGCGATACTGGTTCTTTGGGAAATTCATAATCCAACACTGACACTGCTGAGATAAAGGATGACAGTGAGGAAGATTCTACACCTGAGCTCTGTGATGGGCCAACGTGGTGCTCTACTCTTTTCAGGAATGGATGAGCCAGCTCCACCAAGATTCCCCTTTACTGGAGCACCTGCTATGTATGTAGACGTTGAACACAAGAACGCTTTGGCGTTCCTACAATGATTTCTGACCGATGAGGTCATCGAAAAAATGATTATGATAGCCCGGAGGTTTACTTTCAGGTTTTAACCCCTCTTCAGTTAATTTCTGTGCATGGGGGAAGGTTTGGGGCTTGCTTCATTTTCCTACATACGGTATCTCAGTTTGTCCAACACCATTTGTTGAGCAAGCAGAATTTGTCCCTTTGGATATTTCTGTGTCCTTTTTCGAAGGCTAGTTTCCTGTTGACTGGTGAATATATGTGTAGCTTTTCTGTTCGTATCCATTGATCTATATACCTCTCAGTGTACCAATACACTGCTCTCCCTTAGGGAAAAACAACAACAAAAGTTGTATGAGCCCCTATATAATGATTTTTTTTAATGGACGATGAACTATTTTCCAGGCCAGCACTATCCTATGTTTGAGCACATTGCTGCAGCCACTGTGTCAATCCATCATGCCTTATAGCCTGCGGTACTCATGTTCAGGTATAGTGTTCTGCCATTCACAAGGTTCACACTGGCCAGTTCTTTCAGAAGTGGAAGACCAGGTCCTCCTCCCTCGTCTCTGTCTGGAAACTGCTGAAGTCTACCTGCAGTGAGTGACCCAGCAGGCATTTGAACTACTGGCTGCAAAATTTCCACCATTACAGCCAAATGCAGGCCACCACAGTACAACAGACAGTAACAGCATCTTAACACCACACAAAGGCTCCTCCCTGGGGAGACCACGTGTTCAGGCAATTGCTGCTGTTACACATGTAAGTGGGGGCTACATGAAGTCGCACCATCTCCTGTGGCCCTTCCAGGAACAGGCCATTCTGCTGTTGTTTCTACTGGACTTAGGCTCAGCTGCCAACCTGCCCTCTGCACGCATTCTTCTCCTTACCCTTCCATGTCACCTTCTCTTTGCCCAAGTCAATACTGCTGGTTAGTCACCTACTGGTGGATGCTTGCTTCTGAAGTTTCTGAACCACATTTCCCCATGGTTATGAGACATTGCTGCTGCCACTGCGAGCATTTAACAGGTTACTTTACACCTTCAATGAGAAATCTAGGGGAATAGAAAGAAAGCTTCTTCTTTCTCCCAAGGAGTGGGTGGTGGTTTTGAACCGTTTCCCTTGAGGTTAGCAGCCCAATGTGTAACCCACTACACCAGTAGAGCCTTGGTGGCACTGTCCAGCAATTATTAGACTGCTAAATATGAGGTCAGGGTTTCAAACCTACCAACTTCTCCTTGGGAGAACGATAAAGCTGTTCCCATAAAAGACTGACAGCTCCAGAAGCCCTCTATAGGGTGGCTATGAGTTGGCATTTTGCGGTCATTTAGGGCTTTTTGGTGGCATGTGATTTTTTAGGGCTTTTAGGTTGTTTGTGGACGTTCAAGGTGTGTTTGGGGCATTCGGGTGGTTTGGGGTTTTTAGGGTGTTTTATAAGATTTTAGGGAGTGTTTAAGGGATTTAGGGGTGGTTTTTTAGAGTGTATAGGTATTTTTCAGCACAATATGGTGTTTTTAGTGATGTTACAGAGTTCCTTAGGGATTTTAGGGTATTTTTCATATTATATGTGTTTTTTTCCCCCAGCATTTTAGGTTTTCTTAGGGCTTTCATGGTGTTTTCAGGGCATATATGGGGTTTAGGAATGTTTAGGGTTTGGGAATCTTCTAAGGATGATTTTTGGAAGTTTCACATGTTTGGGTGGGCATTTGGTGTTTTTTTGTGGCTTTAGAGTGTTTATGGGATCCTGTCAATTTGCAGCTTTAATTCCGCAAAGAAAAGTCAGACAGCAAGCCAGAAAGGAGCAGGAAATGAAGGGGAAGCCCAGGCCACATGTTACAGCTGCCAAGTCCGGAGAACCTAGGTGTGGTCGTTGGCTACCTGGGACCGGGAGTGGGGCTGTGCTCCTGCCCAAGGGTGCTAGGGAGTAAACCAATCTCAGCTGGACGTTTGGCTTTTCTACTAATTAGCCGACTCCATGAACTTTCCCAAGGGCAGCTGGCGAATTGCCAGGGGAACCCAGCTAGACCCCCCACACAAAAGCACAGGGATGGTTACAGGAACAGGAGGTTTCACACAGTGGATGTGCAGGGCTTGGGGTCGGGATTGGGGGCCAAGGTGAGGAAGGGGCAGCAATAAGGCCTGGTCCCAAATAATCAGACACTGAGCAATAAAAGTACAAGGACTGCCAAGAGAACATGGGGACAAAGGATGGCTGGACTTCATTTGATATCTTTGGACGTGCTGTCAGGAGAGACCAGTCCCTGAAGGGACATCAAGTCCATGAAGGACATGATGCTTGGCAAAAAGTGGAGGATGGGCAATAAAACAGCTCGAACCAGTGGCTATATCAGTGGGCATAGTAACAATGGTGAGGATGGTTCGAGACCTGGCAGTGTTTTATTTTACTGCTTGTGTTTTTCTAGAACTGTCTTTCCTGGATGCACGAGGAAGGATAATTGTGCTTGTGGGAAGCAAATGCACAGTGGGCAGCGCTTTGGCCAACATAGGTACACCACCGGCACACAGTGCCCCCTTACTTGGCATCCAAAGTGACAGGATTTGTCTTTCCCCAGAGCTCTCCAGCCCTGGGGGAAGCGGCCCTGCCTTCGGCGCACCGCCAGGGGGCAGCACTGCTGCTCTCTCACTGGCTACATCTGTGAGGACCCAGAGAGCAGCTCCTTTCTGCTGCTCTCCTCTCAGACTTCTGCCAGAAGCCTTGGCTCGTCCTGGATCCTCCCTTGATTCCCACTCTGCACCTTTGGGGACGCCCAGCCCATTAACTCTCTCCCATCCTTCCTTGCTGCCTCTTGTCCAGATGCCTGAGCTGGGCTTCAAGTAGTTGTAATGTTATGCTTAGGTGAGATGTGTTCAGCTTGTTTACTGTCTGTATACAAGAAAAGAGTGCAGCCCAAGACATCCACCCTTTTGTTCCTCTATGGAAAGCCTGTTACGTGTCATAGTCTTCTCTCTGTGCAGTGCTTTCCTCTGCTGCTGATGCTTTTACATGAAATAGGACTCGGTGTGTCACCGCTACAGGAAATTATCTCTGAAAAAATAATATGCCCAGAACTCAGAAACAGTGTCAGCTTGCATCTGGCATCATGGAAGCATCATGGGTGTGTTTCCATTCATTCGCTCCTGAGTGTCACATGTTAAACTCAGTGCATAGCATAAACAGCAGCAGGCACAATCTGAGACAAAGCACACCCTTTGCTGTGAAGCACATTCCGACTCCTGGCTGCCCCTGTGCCACAGAGTAGAACTGCCCCGCAGGGGCTCCCTAGCTGTCATCTTTACAGAGGCACATGGCCACACCTCCCTTTTGGGAAGCCACTGGGTAGGTTTGAACTTCAGGGTTGTAGTAGTTGATATTGTAGAGCCCTGGAGTCAGTTCGGATTCATAGGGGCCTGTGCACTAGAGAGAGAAACAAAGCCCAGTCCTGCGCCATCCTCGCACTTGTTACTGTATTTGAGCCGATTCTCGCAGCCACGGTGTCAATCCACCTAAGTAAGGGTCTTCCTCTTGTTTGCTAACCCTCTGCCAAAAATGATGCCCTTCTTGCAGGACTGGTTCCACCATAGTAATATGTCCAAAGTACCTGAGACAACGTCTCCGCATCCTCTTTCAGATCTCCTGCCTTTAGTTTGTCAGCTCACTTCGATGGAGTCGATGCTGAGCCATAGCGACTCTATGAGATCAGAGCAGAACTATCTCTGTGGGTTTCCCAAAGGCTAACTCTATGGGAGTAGAACGCCTCATCCTTTTCTTCTGAGGACTGACTGGTGGTTCCCCACTGCTGACATTACAGTTGACACCCAAGGCATAAGGTACTATGCCACCAGAAGTCCCTTGCCCCTGTGTAATAACCAACACCACCTACACACAAAACCCACCCCTTCTCTGTCAGTTTGATGTATGGTGATGGCTTGAGTTGCTATGAAATTGGAAGCTACTAGGGGGAACCCGACAAAAACTACAATTTTTTCAAAACTATGCATTTAAATTTTTTATCCCCTTCATAGTACTCTCCATTACACTTCACACATTTGTCTAATCTGTGATTACATTCTTGGAAACATTTTTCAAACTCAGCAGTTTGGGTGACACCCTTGTTTTTTCCCCCCCTCTTCTGTGTTGTCAAACCACTGTCCTTCATTCATGGAAACAGAAAGAAGTCACATGGAGTGAGTTCAGGTGATTAGGATATGAGGGACAAGAGAGGCATGCTTTTTGGGGGGATGTTTTCATACTGTTATTTCTTTTCACTTTTTTTATAATCAATTTTTGGGGCCTCATACAACTCTTATCACAATTGATACATACATCATATTTGTACATTCATTGCCCTCATCATTCTGAAAACATTTGCTCTCCACTTAATCCGCTGGCATCAGCTGATAATTATTCCCCATCCCTCATGAACCCTGAATAATTTCTAAATTATTATTTTGTCTTATCTTACACTATACAATATCTCCCTTCAGCCACTTTTCTGTTGTCTGTCCCCCAGGGAGATGGTTATATGTAGATCCTTGTAATCGGTTTCCCCTTTCTATTCCTCCCTCCCTCTACCCTCCTCGTATCGCCACTCTCACCACTGGTCCTGAAGGGATCATCCGCCCTGGATTCCCTGTGTTTCCAGTTCCTATCTGTACCAGTGTACATCCTCAGGTCTAGCTAGATTTGTAAGGTAGAATGGGGATCATTTTAGTTGTGGGGGAAGAAGCATTTAGGAGCTAGAGGAAAGTTGTATGTTTCATTGTTGCTACAGTGCACCCTGACTGGCTCCTCTCCTCCCTGCTACCCTTCTGTAAGGGGATGTCCAATTATCTACAAATGAGCTTTGGGTTTTCACTCCACACTCCCCCGTATTCACAAAGATATGATTTTTTTGTTCCGATGATGTCTGATACCTGATTCTTCCGACACCTCGTGATCACACATGCTGGTGTGCTTCTTTCATGTGGGCTTTGTTGCTTCTCAGCTACATGACCACTTGTTTAACTTCAAGCTTTTAAGACCCCAGAATGTATAACTTTTGATAGCCGACCACCATCAACTTCAGTCACCACATTTGCTTATGCACCCATTTGCCTCCAGCAATTGTGTTGGGGAGGTGAGCATCACGGAATGCCACTTTAATACAACAAAGTATTTTTGCATTGAGGGAGTACTTGAATGGAGGCCCAATGTACATCTGTTACCTTAATACTAAACCTATAAATATATGCATATAGATCTATTTCCCCATCGTTATACATAAATATATTTACATATGCACATGCCTTTATTTAGACCTCTATAAATGCCCTTTGCTTCCTACCTCTTTCCTTGATTTCCTTTTACTTTCTGATTGTCCCACTCTCATGTTCAGCCTTCATTTGTGTTTCAGTAATTCCTCTAGGTTACATTACTCTTGGTTACACTCTACCAAGCCTCCTACACCCTCCTCACCATCTATTTGGATCACTTGGTGTTCCCTTGTCCCTGGGTTTGTTAACAGCACTTCCTTTTTCCCTACACCCCCCTTTCCCATCTCCCTCCCCCAGCTGTCAGTCCCATTGTTTTCTCCTCCAGATTGTTCATCCAGCCTATCTCATTTAGACAGACCTGTGGAAATCATAGCATGCACAAAAACGAGACAGAGCAAACCCAAGCAACAAAATGAAACAAAAGAACAACACCACCACCAACAAGCCGATGACAAAAAGCAAAACAAAACACAAGAAAGAAAAGCTTTTAGTTAGTTCAAGGACTGTTTGTTGGCCTTTAGGAGTGTTTTCTCATAGAGTATGATGGGTCAGCTAGCCCTGGCCCCAAAGTCTATTTTTGGTATTCCCTGGGGACTTCGTTGCTCTGTTCCCCTTCCTGTTCTGTTGTACACCCTTAGTATTTTGCCTCGGTGTGCTGGGATCAGATCGGGCGATAGAGGCATGCTGTTTTTTTTGTGTGAGCAGGTGCACTGTCATGGTGGCAAAACCAGTCCCCTGTCTACCACTAATCAGTCCTTTTTATTTTAAATAAATCATTTTATTGGGGGATCTTACAGCTTTTGTAACAATTCATACACCAATTTGTATGAAGCACATTTGTACATACATTGCTATCATCATTTCCAAACATGTTCTTTCTCCTTGAGCTCCTTTTTTCCCCTCCTCCCACCCACGTGAACCACTGATAATTTATACATACTTTTTATTTTTATATTTTACGCCTCTGCTGTATCCCTTCACCCAAACTTCTGCTGTTTGTTCCCCTGGGTGGTGGAGTGGGGCTGTATGTCCATCATTGAGATTGGTTTCCCCTTTCTTCTGCTTCTCCCCCCTACCTTCCCTCGTGGTGTTGCTACTCTCAGTATTGGTCCTGAGGGGTTTATCTGTCCTGGATTCTGTGTGTCGGAACTTCTAGTCAATAGCAGTGTGCAAGCTCTGGTCTAGCCAGACAACTCAGACCTTCTTACACAATATCTTCAGAACCTCTATATAGGAAGCTTGATTAACAGTCTGACCTAGTGCAATGACTAAACTCCAAATGCACTATCACCCTCACATCAACAAAACCAAACAAATGAGCATCTTCTTGAAGTTTGAGTTCACTTGACGAGGTGTATTTGAGTGAGGTGATGATGGCGTCTTACACTGACTTGATTTATGTTTGCATTCTGGCTTGTGAGAAGAGCACAAGGTCTTGTCACCAGCAATGACCTTGGGAAAAAAGTGTGGGTGCACTAGCTCAGAGCAAGTTGCCAGATGCCTGCCCAAACAGGAGAATGTATATTTTGAAATGTGTACCCAGTGGAGCTTTGTACCGCTTGGTTTTTTGGCGGGGGTGGGGTGGGGGTGGGTGGAAGGCCGGCTACTCCTTTGTAGGTTAGATAATCTGAGATGTGCTATTTGAAATTTCCTGGGGCCAGTTTTAGACAAAACTAGAAAAGTTAATTTTGCTGTATGGAAAAATCTGACAGTCTGGAAGTATCTACTTTTCCTCACATGCCATCATTCCACTAGTAGCATTATTCTTAGTTAAAGCTCTCCTCTGTTCCTCCTTAGGGTTTCCCCCACTACCTGATGTTCCTTTTCTCCTACTCATCATCAAGGGACTTGTGTCCAAAGTGAGGACAGCAAATAAGAGACCCTCCTGACTCTCTGTTAAGAAGGGTGCTCTGGTGCATGCGTGTGTTTATGTGTGCACATACAATCGCATTTGAATTTTGTTGGAAGAGGCTTCATAGAGACAGAGAGTGACATGGTTAGAGCTGCTGCACATGTAGAGCACTGTACTCTATGGTGTTCTAATTCAAATGCATGTAAGGTCCAAGAGAGGTAATAGAAGCAAGTGACCAGGGTCAGGGAAGGCAGTAGGAGGAACTGAGGGAGCCTGAATGCCTCACACCCTGCCAGTTTCACTGATTCTTGGATGGGAGAGTACCAACCTAGTGCTGTGAAATCTTCGCAGTTTTCAGAGGCTTGGGGGATTTAAATTTTGTATGTAAAAAATAGACATCTAAATGCTTGTAATTTATTGATTTCGATAAACACACTGAATGCCAGTACTCAAGTCAAACAAACCAAACTGACAGCCATCGATTCTTTGCCAACTCATAGTGACCCTATTAGACAGGGTAGAACTGCCCCTCAGTTCAGCTCCCAGCCCTGGAGGCCCACCAGTTCCTCGTTATTATCATGAGGAATACTATTTTCACAAGAGCATTACATACCCCTAGAGACTAAACCATAAAGCCATATAGGCTTTGACCATCAATTCTGATATGCTTTTTCCTCAAACTGATGGGTCATTTGATGGAATCCTTGTATTACTTCCCTAACATAAAAATTAATCAAGCAAAGGAGATTCAGTGCTCAGTACTACAGCCCCCTATTTAGAGATTAACTCTTAAAAACCACCACCACCACCACCACCACCACCACCACCACCACCACCACCACCACCACCACCACCGCCACCTTATCTATGTTGATAAAAACTTGAGTAGGCTGTATAAATATCTCAAGTATTTAGGATAAAATGGATTCTTATTCTACTGTCACATATTTAGTTTGAGATATGTGTTTCCATCTGAACACAAATTAAATAGACCTCATTGACATCTTTTCAAAATGCCATAAAAATTAAATGATTACCTTAAAAGATACTCAGTATAATTAGGCATCAGAAAAATGTACATCAACACTAGAGCGAGATAGTGTTTCAACCCATCAAGATGACACTAGCCAAGAATATTAAAAATACCATTGAGTGCTGGAAGAATGAACAGATTTGTGTCAGAAGAACAGTCTGAAAGGTCCTTAGAAGCAAGCACGGGGAGACTTCACATGCTTTGGATATGTTATCAGGAGATGCCAGTCCCTGGAAAAGGCTGAAATGTTAGGTTCAAGTATAACAACAGTTTTGAAGATGGTGTAGGACTGCGCAGTGGTTCATTCTGCCTTGAGTTGGAACTGACTCAATAGCACCTAATGCTAAAAGCTAGATGCTTTTGATCCTAAATGAAAAGTGGATGGTCCAGCCTCCATACCAGCTACGTGGACAACTGCCCCTCCCCCCAGAAGAATTTACTTTAGAAGACGGCACTGAACTTGTAGCTAGGGGAGATGGACATGTCTGATCAGAGCACACAGGGGCAAATGAAGGGGGAGGAAGAGAGTGGAGCACACACTGGTCCACCAGGCTTGGAGGATGATTTTGGCACTCTGAACAGCCAAGGTACAGAGTGGACCATATGGCTGATCCCACTATGAGACATGCCATCCCTTGCTGGCCCAGAGCCCTATGGGGACAATACCGGAGACTCTGTGTTGGGACTGACCCGACTGGCCCTCCAACACGGAGGTAAATCACTAAAAGCATGCAGCAGAGCAACCATGGGAGCAGAGCGGGTAGTCCCTGAGGGAGTACAAAGGACAGACTCTGGGGCCAGAGCATGATACGCCATCAGACCTGACTGAAGGACACACCTATAGAAAAAAAAAATCAGACCTTGATCTATTTACAGGTTTTTCTTTCTTAAAAATTTTTTTTGTCTTTTAATTAATTTACTCTTTTATTGATCATTGGTTTTCTGTTGTTGTTTTTTTGTCATCACAGTGTTCTCACCCATCGCCTATCTTGCTATGGTTTGATTTTTGGTGCATATTATTATCTCAACAGATCTATCTAGATAAGATAGGCTGGAAGAATAGTCTGGAGGAGAAAACAACAGGACCAATGGTTCCCGGGGACATGGGAGAGAGAGAGGAGGGGGTAAGGAGGTGATGCTGACCAATCCAGCGACAGGGGAGCAACAAGTAATCCAAAATCCGTCGCAAGGAGGGTGTGAGAAGCCTGGTAGGTATTCAGCAAGGGCAATGTAACCAAGAGAAATTACTCAAACCCAAGTGAAAGCTGAGCATGATAGTCGGACAAGAGGAAAGTAAAAGTAAATAGAGGAAAGAACTAGGTGACAAAGGGTATTTCTAGAGGTCTACATACTGGCATGTACATATGTAAATATATTTATACAGGAGGGTTCGTAAATAGATCAACGTGCATATATTTATAGACTTAGTATTAAGGCAGTAGATGGACATTGCCAAATACTTACTCAATGCAAGAACACGTTATATTAAATTGGCATTCCATGATGAACACCTTTCCAACATGATGGTTGAAGAAAAATGTGTGCACTAGCAAATGTGGTGAAGAAAGCTGATGGTGCCTGGCTATCAAAAGTTATAGCATCTGGGATCTTACAGGCTTGAAAATAAAGAAGCGGCCATCTAGCTCAGAAGCAACAAAGCCCACATGGAGGAAGCACACCAGCCTGTGTGACCATGAACTGTTGAAGGGATCAGATATCAAGCATCAAAGAACACAAAAATCATGTCATTGTAAATGAGGGTGAGTGCAGAGTGGAGACTCAAAGCCCATTGGTAGGTAACTGGACACCCCTTCCTGAAGGGATGTGGGGAGGAGATAAGCCAGTCAGGGTGCAGGGTAGCAACAATGAAACATGTTTCCTCTAGTTCCTAAATGCTTCCTCCCCCCACTATCATGATCCAAATTCTACTTTACAAATCTGGCTAGACAAGGGGATGTACAGAGAGATCGCCTTGGAGATTGGGTGGATGTTCCCACAGTAGCGTGGAGCCTCACAAGTGGTGGTCAGGCGTTTCCCCCAGTCACTTGTAGGACCTCAGGATTTAGGCTGGGGATGCCCCCACTTTTTATAGGGGAGAACAACCTGTGGCCTGGTGTGTGGGAGAGGACCAGCGTGAATTCCCCAGCTGCTTGCCACACCAATAAGTGGGGGGTGGGAGCTCCCTCAGTTGGGCCTTCAGGTTTGCCCTAGGCAGAGGGGAGTGGCCTGGAGACAGCTATTGTCTTGTGATGGGAAAGAGAGTGAAAGGAGAGGAAAAAGAGAGAAAGAGGAAGACACAGACTGGGGCAATAATGCCAACCAGACTGACAACCACTCACCCACACACAACTAAAATGCACAGAGTAAACAAAGGTGACAACAGTAAAAAAAAAAAAAAAAAAGAAAAGAAAACAACTAAAAAGGAGAACCAAATCTGTGGAGGCTGTGGTAGGAAGTAGAGAAGAGCTAGATGGAGCGGAGAAAAGCAGAAAACCTGTAAGAAGAGCCCAATAAAAGGAAAAAGAGAGAAGAGAAAAGGAAGGAGGAGGAGAGAGTATTTTTTAAATGGTTAAAGAAATAACTGACCCTGTGTTATGCTGTGTGTAGCTCTGACTCGTCCTGTGTGCAGTACTGTCTTAGGGGTCAGGCTGCCCACTAGGAGGACAGGGTTGCCCTAGGCAGAGTGTAGGGCTCTGGAAACCAGCAGTGGTATGTGCAAGCAATGAGAGGGAGCAGAGAGAATCGTACAAGCTAAGAGAGAGGTGAAGAAAGCAAAGACAGAAAGAGGAAAGAAAGAAAAAGAGAAAGAAGGAAATAAATCCAACTGAGTTCACTAAGGTTGGCTGTGATGGTAAAGAGCAAGGAGAGAGAGAAGGAGGAAATAAAGTATAAAGTAGTAGCTGATCCCTGATTGCTTGGATGAGGGGCCAGAGGGGTTTAGACACTGCTCCAACATGGCAGGTCAGTGTGCCCTTTTAATGCCGGGACCCAGTGGTGCTGGGCAGAATTGCCCTAGTTGACGAGATCACCTTAGAGGCATGACGGAGGTTTCTTCAACGGTGCAGCGCACTGTAGGTGTTTGTCCCAGGTGCCTTGTGTGGTGTACAGCACTCCCACACAGGGCAGGCTGGAGTGCCTCCTGCTATTTGGGTTGATTTGCCCTAAGTGGAGGGAAGTGACCTGGAAGCCTTTAGTGGCATATGAGAGGAGAGAGTGGGAGAGAAGAGGAAAAAGAGGGGAAAAGGGGAAAAAAGAGGGATAAAGAAGAAAGCGAGTAAATAAAAGCCCAACACCAACCTGAGCACGTTGAAACTGAGTGCGGTGGAAAAGTTAGAAGGGCTAGTGAATAAAGTGAGAATAAGTAGAGCAGTGGGTAAGGAGGTAATGATACTTGATCACCTGTCCTTGAGGCCAGAGGAATTCCAACTCTTCCTCAAGGTCATGGGGTCATGGACTTGTAAGGTCTCTCTCTCTGGCCTAAATTCCAACCCCAGTCCTTGGCTCCCCGCGAGAAAAATTTCATGCGGAAAGCCGGGCTCATGATCCAAGTGAATTTAATGAGAGTTAAAAGAAGCTTCAGGTTTTACAAGGCACCCATAGGATTCCTTTGACCATGGGGCCTGGCAGAGACTGCCTCAGGTCATGCAAGGATCTCTCTCCTCCCAGGAAGAAGACCAGACCACCCCTCTCCCTTCTGGTTCCTGCCTTTTCAAGGGTTCCCGGGGAGGCTGGTGAAGGACCCCAGGTCAATCCCATTGGCTGAAATGCAATCATCTGGCCCAGGTGGGCTGCTCCAGGTGCAACATCCATCGGAGCCCACGGGCAGGAAAATCCAGCTTTCCTATGCTGGCTCTCCTGGGCATGCGTTAATGGACTTTCCCATCCCTGATGTAGGGTTCCACAGATGCTGTGTGAGATTACTTCAAAAGCAAGATCGCGCCCGTGGCCAGGGGTCACTTGGGTGCTGGAGTACCTGCCTTGTGCTGCATGTAGCACTGCAGCAGGGGCTGGGAGGGGGCACTGGGGGGCTCCCTCAGCCCCGTCTAGGGCTCCAAGACCGGCAGGGCCTCCCCAGCTATGTGTAGAATCACTGAGAGGGAAGCTTGTTGTCCTATCTAGACTGCTGATGCTTCCTAGATCAGAGGATTTTCTTTTTTATCCCTCTGGCCAGCTAGAATGAAATTGTCTCCCACAGTCTCTGGGCTACAGCTCAGTGCTGTTTAAGGCTGACACTGCTACAGCGGGTCTTTGTTATGGTAAAAGCGGCCAGGCCCTGTGGCTGAGTTCTGGCATTCCTTAGCTAGGTTGCTTCTTATGCTGATTTATGTTAAGGGACTCCCCTATGTGGTGCTTGGAGCTGAGCAACCAGACTTGGGTTTGAGTTTTAAACCAATCATTTATGTTTCACCCTTAAAAAAAATTCTACTTGTGATGTGCTCAGATTTGGTGGCTGTCAAGCTGACCCCCAGAGGGGGAGATGCAGCTTATCAGGGGGGTTGTTTACTAGTCGGCCAATTGGAACTAAATTTGCTCCCTGAACTCCCGACTTTCTGCCTTTTTCTCCCACACCATGATCTTCCTAAGGTAATAATATATTTTTTCTTCTACTCTAAATTATGGCTACCCACCACCAACCCCTGACCGTGAGCTCAAGGCATCCAACCACATGGAGAGCTCAGTGTGGGGTTCCCCTCGTGTCTGAGATTCTGCCCCCTCTCAGGGCGTCCACCTGCAGGGATCCCTGCTCCAGGCAAGGGCATATCTGGCACCTGCCACTTCGTCAAAATTATAGTGCTTTAAAGCATTCTTGGTTTGCTTTGTGAGTGGAAATCCCACAAAAGAAGGGGTTCAGGAGAAACCCTGTTACCCTAGTTCTAATTTCAGAACTCCACCTCCCCGTTTCCTTCACCTAATTTCCTATTTTTCTGGTCTGGCAGCAGGAGCTCCAGATAGATGGGTCCTATCTGGTCGCCATTTTCTCTGAATCCCTCCATCTATTTCTTTTACACTCTTAAAAAGTACAAAACATTTACTCTACAAGCGCAAACAGATTTTCAAAAGCAGGGAAAAACCTGAACGTTCAGTACATGGTTCAATCGTCTTTTCATCTCTGTGCCCTAACTATGCTGAGCTCCATGGAACTGCATGGAGGGGAGCTATTCTGGCGTCATCGAGCCAAGTGAGTGTTTTGAATTACCTCAAGTGAATATTTGACTGGAAAGCATAGGGTGTAAAAAAACCCTGAAATCAGATGGTGCACATCCGTCACAAAGAACAGGGCCTTGTACTTAAACCTTTTTTTCTGAAAATAAGCAGCCATCTAAGTGAGATATCAACTAAGTCCGCCCAGAACAAGCAGCACAGCCAGTGTGATGCCAGGGTGATAAATAATAGAATCTCAATCTGCAGGTATGAACAAGAATCAGAGCTTAAGTTCGGAACACCCAGTTTGCAAAAGGACTCAAATGCACATGCGGGGTGAATTCCCTCTGACCACAGTCCATGGACATGAACAGATACAGTTAAGTTCAAATGTAACACCTGATCATTTGATCTCTTCAGACTAATTTTAATTTGGTTCCAGTTTTTAGTATTTTTCACTTTCTGTTCGATTGAGGTTTTTCTCTCTTTTATCATTGTTAGTTTTTCTTTTCTACTTGTTTCTTGATTTTGTTTTGTATTTTTTTTAATACATATGAAATCCAGGAGAGGTAAATCCAGAGAGACACTAACAGAATTAACAATCACCTAGGGACAGGCAGGGAAGATTTGGGGGAGTGAGGGGGGGGCTAACAAAAATGAATATAAAAGAAGGAAATGATGTAAACCTGATTGTGGTGAGGATTACACAAATCTTAATATGACTGAAGTATTGAATGATATATGTGAATTATATGAGAATTAAAATAAAACAAAAGCTGAGGTCAGAGATAGGGCAGCAATTTAGCCCTGAATCTTTTGGTGAAGATTGAATGTCATTTTGTGCCAAGAGCCCATTTTTCCACTCATGATGTTTGGGGAACCGGCCATGCTCCTTCATCACTTTTCTTACCTCAATAAATGGGTACAGTTCACTCTTCTCCCTTTTCTTCTCTGTCACATACTTTGCAGCAGTCAGGGGAACAGAACTTACAGTCCTGAAAGGGATCCATGAGTGTTAGTCCAGGTAGACTAGAGAAACAAATCCACACTCAGATGTGTATAGGAAAGACCTTTATATACAAGAACAGTTGTATATTGAGAAAGCATTCCAGCCCAACCAAGATCAAGTCCATAAGTCCAATATTAGCCCATGTCTGATATCAATCTATAATGTTCTCTTCAGACTCATGAAACACCTTCAATGACCCCAAATGCAGGAAGATCACAGGTCAGTAGTTGCAAAGTCTTCTGCATCCAGTGGTGGTAGAAGCATCTCAGCTTTGGCAGGGTCTCCATGTGGCTCCTCCAGTTCCCAGGGCATGGGTTCTATCAGTGTGGTGCCATGTGTCTTGTTAGTAGGACATCTCTCAGGGAATGAGCAGAAAGATAGTCTCCTGCCTCCAAGGAGGAAATACCAGATTTCCCAGAACCCTGACGGGAAGGCCAGGCCCACAAAGAGGCCTCATTGGCCATAACCCAATAGAGAGACTAGAGTCTACCCCTTCACTCTTAATCCTCTCAAGTCCCAAATTGACACCAGATTGTATAACTACAACAGACCACCCCTTGTCCATTTGACATTTTCACAAAATTCTTTAGCCGTATATAATTTCAAAACAATAATAGAATCATATCAGTATCTAACAGTATAATATGAAAATGCATACATTTCACTCCGTGCCACCCTCCTTTAAACATAATATTCTGTAAGTGATGAAACAAAAATATCCTATGCTTAACAATTGCAGGTAAGGTACACCCACATATTAATCCTATAATTCTATGAATATATTCCAGTATCTATGAAATCTTGTAAGCTAGCCACTTCACGCCTTTATCTGGCCCATTTTGGCTATCCAGTTTCTCTACTGCCTACTTCCATCAACCCAGTGCTCTGAGGAGACAATCATATTCTTCAATATAAAGAGTCTTCATGCCAGTTGGAACCTTGTGAAGTCCACATCCACAAGAAAGTCAAAGCAGGACAGTTCGTCTATACAGTCTGCAGCAGTATATACCAGTGCACAGGCTCAACATTCTTCTCTTCATCTGGTCGGGTTCGGGTCAAGTCAATGTGGGCTCCCTCTCTTGGCCTCACCTCAGTGTCCATTGGTCGCATTGCCTTTAGGCCTTGGCCCCATCACCAATTCTCCACAACTCTAGTCCCCTCAGAGTAGGTCATGGACTTCAAACGAGTCAACCTGCTCTCATCTTCTTCTCTACTGCCTGTAAACCAGGTCCACGAGTGTCAGTGGTCAGAATGAACCCCCTGCTCTATTGCTGCTATTCTGCCACTTTCACTCAACAAGCAGATCCAGGTGGTCACCTAGCAATCATTTCAGGCTTCTACAGGCTCCCTTGAATGTTCAGTACTAGAAAGGAGTTTCTTCAGGCTTTGAGATTTTTTCCAGTTTCTGACAAAAACCACTATTCAAAATTCAAATATTACAAAAGTTCCCTTTTAATGCACATGAAGCTCTTCCTCACAGTGGGAGCAGTGCACAGAAACGGACCTTGATGCTGGGCTGCTCTGTGCGTGCTTTGGTCAGTTGGGAGCTGCTGATTCACAGATTCACTTCACGTGGATGAAGATGCTTGTTTGCTTCCCCGTGAGTTTATCGCGCTTCAACAGAGAAGAACCCTGTTCTTGGGTTTTGCCTCTGCCTTGCTCCTAGCACCGCTGGAATAGAAAGATTACAAATGATTTTTTTGTTGTTGTTTTAAAAAACAGAAAAGAAATGCCGTGTACCTGTTAGGTAAGTATTGGCAGAACTGAGGGTGGTCGCTGTGCATGCCAAACCTCCTCCCCATCACAGACAGTTGAAAGCTGCTTCAGGCTGGAAAGATGCACACATTTAGGTCCTTGTGACAGGAAGCAGGTCAACCTGGGCGGGCCCCCATCTAGACCAGGTGGGCTTAATTCAGTCAATGGGGTCAAACAGTACCGTCAGCCATGCCTACCAACAGGGTATGGGTGGGGGCCTCCCACCAGCTGTCATGCAACCCAGCGCGCGTGGGCTGTCCAGTCCGCCCCCACCCCCCACGAGCATATTTGCCTCTTCTATCCTTTATAAAGTCACTTGGATCACAAACTAGGTTTCTGCGTCAATTGGTTCTTGTGTGAAGCCAAGGACAGAGGTACATTTCTCCCAGAGAGAGCCCTCACATAACCAAATCAGATTATAGCCTTCAGTGTTAGGGTTCCAACGAATTTTGGGGGAATATCTCAAGTGGTAGTGGTAAGGACACAACTCAATCCATATTATCTCTTTATTTTGCTCAGCCAGATGCTTGCCCTTTGAGCCTGAATTGTTGCAAGGCTTATTACCCCATCAAGTGTTCCCAGAGCAAGCCCTAAATGGGCAGTAGTCACACACAAGGAAGATTTGCAGGGGACACTGTTAAGAATGATTAATGCTTAAGTGTTCCTTGTCTCCCCAAATGTACCATCTGGCAGAAAATTTGTTAGATCTCTCTCCTGGGAGAGATATACCTCAGCTCTTGAATAACTCTCCTGGTCATAGAAGTCAAATTCCAAGCTTTTCATCCAACATTCATAAAGCTAAATAAATGTTACATAAACCTAAGTTCTCTATCTTGGATAAGACAAAGTAAAACCATGACTTGAGAAGGTTTTCATTGAGGACAGAGACAACTTCAGATATTCTAAGCCTATGAAATTGGTCATGATTCAGGCAACTTGCCAAGGAAGCAGGTAATACCTAGGTGGGAGGTGGAATGAATAAGAACTTGCACTAAGATTCCATTCCATCAGGTGCAGCTGGTGACTTTGGAGGCCCAGAGCAGGCAGTGGGAGAGAGAAGACCAGAGCAGGGGAGGGATGTGATGAGCTGGAGGGTAGAGGGAGGGATTATGTGTTGTCCTGCTGTCACCTCCCACCCCACTGTGACCCTTTAGTGATGTGGGCCCAGGTTTGTGATGCAAGTGGTTTTGAAGCCAGAGGGGACTCAGAGTGCTCAGTTGCCTGAGTGCAACCGCTGTATCCAGAAGATGGAGGAGATTCTCTTTCTGCTGGAACAGAAAAGTGCTTCCTGGCTGACCTACCAATACCCCACCTGGTTCACTGTTTTGACCTTGGGCATCCTGTATGGAGTGGGTTGCTTCTTCCTGGTCCTCCCCTTCCTTCCAAATACTCCACCTGTGCGACCACCCAGGAAAAGGATAAAGGTAAGAAATTCTCAACCCAGCCATAGGAGAGATTTATTTTTCCTTGTTTTATAAATTTTTCCTTTCGTAATTAATTTCCTGATAGGGGAAATCTCAAGAAAGAAGAGACCATCAGCCCTGGCTTTGGAATATTGATGAGGGCTGGTGCGTCCTTACTCACTCTTAGGACTTTGTTCACTGCATTGGTATCATTTTATCCTTGCCGGCTTATGTTGATTTTCATTATTTCTGTTGGCTTTCCCTGTTTGTGAAGCACAGGAGGCGTGGATGCATCATGATCATGGACACAAGGGTTGACAGAGTTGCAGGTGGAGAGATCTCATGGCAGAGGGAGGGATTGTGAGATCAGCAGTGTGGAGAACTTCCCCATCGGGAAGCTAGGGAGTGAAGGGGGATTTATTTCAAGACGAAAAAATGAAGGAGGCCAGAGGGGACAGAGAGCTTTAGACCTGACTGTGATTACACAACTCCTTTTGAAGGCAATTTAACCATGGAGGGGGGGGGGGTGTTGTTCTAAAATGGATATGGTAATCATTGATTGTACCATTGCCCTTGATCTGATTGAACGACTGAACTATTGACTCGTATGATATGTAAATCATTTGCCAGTAAGATGAGCATTCAAAAATATTTCTCTTTGAAGATCTCAGACCTCCCATCTCTAGTTGTTATAGAGGGCAATAGGTAAAAATCCCCAATATAGTGACGCAGTGGCTAAGGACTAGATGACTAGACATTTCAAAGGGCAGCTCTCATCACTGGGTCCTCAGTCTCTTTCCTTGAGCTCCAGTCTCTGGGCCAAGGCTCCTTTTCTGTCTGGGCTAATTGAGAAAGCATGGCTTACCCCGGGGAGGAAGTGGTCAAGGGCTGGCCCAGAGCTTCAGCCTCCATAATCAAAATCTTGCCCACCAGAACACTGAGAGCTGAGAGTGTGTGCTCTCCGTGAGCAGAGGAAGGCTGACGGAAGAAATGCACTCTAGGTCTCACACAGAAGCTGGTTTCTGGGCTTTAGTCATTCCATGGAGATTGTCATTCTTCTAATCACCAGTAAATGCCTGCAGTTTGTCACAAAGAACAGACGCAGGATTGGATTCCAGCCTGACTTCCTCTCTTGTGCCCCAGCCACAGGTGGAGACAAGGAGAAGCAGCAGGTCAAGGGACAAAGGTGACGCTCTGAAAGGTAAGGTTCTGCCCATTCAACCAAGCTCTGTAAGCTCTCCTGTCCCCTCCTCTGCAGGATGCCAGTGGCAACAGCCTGTCTCTCTCAGGTAATAATCCTGAACAAAAGGATACTGTGGATGGAAACAGAACCCAGATATTTCCCAGATGTACAGGAGGGGCCTAGGATGGGATGAAGGCTGGCCAAGGTAGGACCCAGTAGGGAGCAGTGGGGGTGTCAGGAGCAGATTCTGGTGGATTTGGAGGTGGAACATTGAGGGGTAACTGCGATAAGCTGTGTAACTTTGCCAAGGTTCAGATTGCTCACTGAGACCCCACAGACAATATTGGAAACCGATGCTCCTTGAAATGCCAAAGCACCTCCTGCCCGTGGGAGTAAGCTATCATTTGACCTTGAGCTCTGGAGAGTCCAACGTCCTAAGTGCACAGCCCGTGTGACATTCCTTTCGGTCCTCTGGGAGGGCTGCACCATAACGGTTCTCTTGATTTCCAGTTTTCCGAAGCTTCCTGCAAGAACTATATGGCGCTCAGAACCTGCGTTTGTGTCTTAGGCAGAAGTAAGTAACCTTCCTGCTTCACCGCGGGGTGCATCTTCCAACCAGGGTGCCTGTGTGGCCTCGGGCTACAGAGCAGCTGGGATGCGCTGGTTTGGGGGACACTTTCAGGGATGGGCAGAGAATGACAGGAGTCCCGGGCAGTGGGGTGGGGCAGGAAGAGCAGGCCATCAAGGCTTGGGGAGGGGCTGAGCTTGCACCGACCCTTGCTAGCCTGCTAGGTCTCTTGCCCCTTCAGTCCTGGCTGTAATCTGGTCCTTCTGTCTCCTGCAGCCACTTGGGAAACCCACTTGACACTGGCAGCTTTGGTCAACAGAAAGCTCAAGCCCTCTCTGGTAGCTGGCGAAATAGAGGTACGGCAGAAGTCCACGTCGGTACGCGCGCCCCACACGGTTCTGCGGCTCATCCATTCCGGACACCTAGGTCTCAGAACTCCACCCTTCCACGGGCCCAGATGTGCATCTCAACTTCTCATGTCTTACCCGCCTTGAGTCAATCACCAGACTGCGCACATTCCCATGAACCTGACAGTCTTTCACCCACACCACTGGCTCTTCCCTCACCCAGTGCCAAACCCCCGGATTCAAAGGCCTACCTGCAGCCTCCAAGCACTCTCTGGGACTCACCAGCCCCGCACCCCACAGGGACTCATTCTCAGAATGACTTGTTGGCAAGGCCCAGGCAGAGCCCATCTCCACACAACCGCTGCTCCACACCTGCCATGGCAGCCATCACAAGTCAGGATCCCAAAGGCCTCCCTACGGCCTCCCCACCCCAGTGTTGGGCAGCTGCCAAGAACTTACAGCTTCCCTCCTTGGAATACTTTGGGTCTCTGAAAGAGCACTCTACCTGGCACCCCCAAGAAGACACCTTTCGGGAAGGACCCACAAAGAGGCAGGGGGAAGTAGGGAGGCCCACCTTGCTCAACCCCAATGTCCACAAGCTGCTGGAAATAGAAATCACAAAGGCAGAGAAATGGAATATTTGGGAAGAAAAAGGAAAGGGTGTATCAGAATACCATCTGCAGGCCTTAAATATGTTGAAGGCACTCGATGGGGAGCAGATCACTGCACCTCCCCAGCCCTTCTGGAATGCCAGCATCAAAGCAGAGCAGATACCCAGCGCTCAGAAGCATTTTCCACAAAAATTCAGTGAGTTTTTCTGGGGTCTACCTTTTCTGCACAGCGAGTCTCTGGCAGCTGCTCTCAGGGTCTCTGGATCCACCCTAGAGTTTCCCACTGTCTTATTTAATGAAATTCCTAATGCCTTACCAGCTCAAATGCAAGCTAAAGAGTACCCACTCTTGTTGCAACGTCACTCCTTGCCCTACACTGAAGGCCGATTCCAACTTTTACTTCCAACTGCATGCCAAGCCCAGGCCCCACCGCCTGCTACAGTCCTGACTCCGCCCAGTCCACAGCCCCGTGGCCCACTCGCAGTACCTTTTCCTCCTCCTCACAAGAGTCCCTGTGATGAATCCTGTCTTACCGTCCACACTAAGTCCCAATCACGCATTCCAAATTCACTTCAACAGCTGGAAAGCCATTTTTTAAAGAAACAACAGGAAAGTGAGAGTTCTTTACCCTTTATGATACCACAACCCCAGGAAGCTTTTTGTCTTCGCAAACCCACTCATCCCCAGGACAATCAGAAGGTCCAGACCCCAAAGACAGACACCAAGCTTCCTGGCTGCTTGAAGCAATCGGAGCTCCACCGCCAAGAGAACTTCCCTCAATTGCAGGGGCCCCTCGGCAATGGGACTCTTGAGTCTCTGACACTAAAGCAGCCTCAGGAAAAATGGCCAGGGACTTGTCTGGATATGAAGCAGCCCGAATGCTCCTGCTCAACACCTGGAGACAAGCAGGGGAAGAATGTAATGAAGACGGTGTCCCCAGGAAGATGCACACACCCTGGACCGTCGCTTGCGTGCTGCAGAGCCGGTGTCCAGCTGAGGAACAACTCGGTCAATGGACAAGGGAATTACTTGAGGAAAATATCCAAATGTAATCTATCTCTCTGTGGATCAGGAAACTACTGCCCAAAAGGAACTCCGGGAGCCGACTCAAAGGAGTTAAGTGATTTGAGGATACACAAGGGGATTAACGCAGGAACTTACACCCTAAGGGGTCCAAATAAAATCCTACTGGAAAACACCCTGAATGTCCACATGTGCAGGAAGGTGGAGCAGATTAGAAAGGATCAGATCCCTGGCATTGTTTACCGTTCATGTCTTGCGACCACGCACGCTTTGTCTATTTCCCTGACCCACCCACATGTTGTCAATGTGGCCTCCTGGGGAGAGCTGGAAGATCTGAACACAACGCAGAGCCTTTCCTTTCTCAGCCCGGGCACTCAACAGGTGCTGGACTCGCATATCGTAAGGCTCCAAATGAGGCAGAGGTGGTGCATGCCCCTCAAAGTCCTTGAGCCCACAAACCTCTGTAGGACAAGAAAAGACAACGCAATGTCCTTTCCAAAGTCCACCTGCTTAGCCACCCCTAAGTATTGAACTAACCTAGTAACTGAGGCTGCCAAGGTCCTGGGAGAACCCTGTCAGGCAGACTGGGGAGAGAGAGTGACCACAAAGAAATCAAGCCCTACCCTGGAGAGTCCTTTTGCTGATTGCTCCCCTACAGAGGAGCCTGTTCAGGGAACCCCAGCCTACCCCCCACTTGATAATGACAGTGGATGCTCATTGGCCCTCAGGCAGCCGTTTCCAGCCTTCATGCCCAGTATCCTTGGCAGAACCTTCCAGAATGAAAGTGTCCAGAGAGAGAGCCTAGAGCAAACCTCAAATCCAGTACTGACCAGCAAGGGGTCAAGGAAAGAGGGTGCTAGTTGTGCCCCAGGAGGCCCCAGATTGGAAGTGAACTCTGAATGTCCATCTTCAAGAGCCAAAGAGACAGGGTTGGTGGTGGTCAAGAATTCCTCTTCAATAGGGCTAGACGATAGAGACACTTTCAAAACCAGTGTGCTGGCAAAATCTCAAACCAATGATGTGGACCGGGGGTGCTTCGAGGCTCTAGGATGTAGTAAAAGTTTCCTGCTACCTGGAAAGTGTGCTCCAGTTCCTGAAAAGCCAAGCCTTACAGCACGAGTGTGCAGTGAGATTAAGCTCCAGGTGGAGGTAGAGGCAGAGGATGGTTCTCCATGCTGTCCTGTTGACGGGCTCCTTCAGGACTGCACCACTGATGTGCTCACTGCCACCAATGTTTTGCCTTCTCAGGTGGTCCATTGCCGCCCCCAGCATTTGTTCACTGGGGATAAGCCAATATGTCAAGGGCCAAGTGGCTTCGTGGTGGCTAGAGCAAGTTACATGGGGCAGCAGAAGCTCAAAAGCCCCAACCTTCAGGACCCCTCGCCAAGGAGAAGGAAGGATGCTGTTCCCACTGACAAGAGGGAGACTCATAAATGGCCCAATCCAGAAGAGCATGGAAAAGGATTAGCGGGAAGAGGCATCTCCCAAGTCTGTGGGTTAAGCCAACCTGTGCAAGACAAGGCATTGGCTGAGTGCCTTGAGATCAAGTCCTCACAGCTCCCACCAGAGAAGGGACAGCTTCCTGCTGAGGGCCACAGCAAAAAATGGAGGAAGCACTTTGTCCAGTGGATTTGCTCCAGCAAAAAATCTACAGGACACGGTGATCCTTTGCAAAAAGGAAAGCCCGTATTACCCTGTGGTCACAGCCTTGGGCCCCTTCAAAGACAACCAGTGTCTCCTAACAAGGTCACGGAGGCTCAGGTGCTCACGACAGATGTTGGCCAAGTCCTAGAGGGGACACCAGGCTGTCATCAGGAGTATCTTGCGTCAACGTTATGTCCACGAAAAGAAGCGCAGGCCTCAGTTAATGGATGTTCCTCCAGCTGCAGGGCTCCTTTCTTTGTAGAACACAGGAGAGTGGCAAGTGTGAGACCCTGCCTCCACCAGGCGATACCTGACTGCCAGAGCCTTCCCACCACGAGCACCTGTATCAGGGATGTATTCACAAATTTCTGTCCGTTCAGGGGATTCAATATCAGAAGCCACACTCAGGCATTGCCCCCCAGGGTGTTTGTGTGCCCAGTCAGCTTGCAGCAGCAGAGGCGGAGGAGGTGGGCTTACTCCAGTTACCCTTACCACTGCCCACGTCACTGTCTTCGAGAATATGTCTTATCTGGCAAATTAGAAGACGCTTCTTCTGCTCTGATTAGTAGGAAAGTATCCATGCCAGCCACTTTAGCCTGTTCTGCACAGGCTAATGGCTTCTCTCAGCCATGATATTCATTGTTCCATAATAGAGATTTTCCCCCTCCTACATTAAAGTGTGACTTCTGTGCTGCATGGCGGGATCTAGAGGGGGTGTCATGTGTGTTAGTCTGTGTAGACTAGAGAAACAAAATTCATACACTCATATTTTATGAGTTTTATATAAAGGTTAAGTGAACATTGAAAAGCATCCCAACCCAGTTCAATCTAAGACCACCAGTCCAATAGTATCCCATGTGTCTGACACCAATCTACAAAGTCCTCCTCACAATCCAAAAACACACGGGGAGACAATGACTGCAGGAGGAAATTGTAGTCCGTGCGCTGGCAGGTTCTCCATGAGGCTGCTGCAGAAACCAGGGCTGCAACAGGGTAGGTCCATGCGGCTTCTCCTCAGGGATCTCCCAGGAAATGAGTCTTTCCAGCTGCTTTAGGGACCTAACAAATGCATATCCACCCTGGTGGCACTATCAGAGAGCAAGAGACCAGAAAGGCTAGGCTCACAGAGCCATTGATCTCCCTGCCCTTCAATTAACCCCACATGAGTTCATTGACGAGGTTGGCATAATATACCTTTAACTATGTTAGATACTGCGTCTCCTTCTCTGAGTGCTAGCTCTGACTTCTCAAAGGGCAGGGCTCTGGAGGAGGTTTTCAGCAGTGTTTCCCACCCACTTCCATCCCAAGTTCTTCATTTTGCACCTCTTATGATTTATGGTAACACCCCTACTGTGAAAACCTCAGAAGGTCCCAACACAGTGAAGAATGTTCCCTGGTGCCATTACTTTGTCTTCAACGTTATGTGGCTGCAGTTGATAGGTTTTGAGAGGCGCAATCCAGCCAAGAAATTCCATCGAGGGTCCAGAAGAGGTTTAGACCAAAGTAGCGTCTCATGGTACCAAGCAGGCATGAGACATGTGGCGGCCTGTCTAAGTCCCACATGTGCATTTGATGAAGGCTGCCAAGTTTGGCATGGAGGTTCCGCCTCAATACACCTGTCACAAAATGTGAAATGACATATTTTGCTACCTTTGCCTCTCTCCCAGCCTAGGGTAACCTCCAGGATGGAAGTCCCAGGTCTGACACATGTGGGTGGGAACTGCTAGGGAGGCTGCCAGCGGGGGACTCTGCTCACCCACTGCACCAAGGGAAAATCCGGTTCACAGCTCACATGCCTTCCTCTGTATATAAACCCGGAGAAGGAGCAACAGCTTAGGCTGAGTGGTACAGGATGAGCGTCTGTGTAATAACCACTAATGGTTAGGCACCATGGACACAGGGTAGGGAAGGATACAGTGAAGAAGAATATGAAGCGTTGGACGTAGCAAAGGGGGCCAAAGAGCATGAGGATCCCCAGAAATGACGCAAGACACAAGCGGAGCTAACACAGGCTTACAAAGGGGAATCGGCCAGGTGCTTCACCCCAGCTTTAGCTAGCTGCCCCCACAGCAGAACTTTATCTCCTACAGAGAGCACTGGGTTGGATAGCAAAGGCACAGCTTTCAAGCAGGGAAGGTTACTTTCTCAATACTATCTTTAGTGGGGCGACAAACTGTTATTTTACTTGATTTCCATCTCCTGACTGGGGGAAGGATGAGTTGATAGCCAGGGTGGGGTAGAGTGGGGATGAGTCAATAACAGGGTGCCAGGACTCAGGAAACATGACCCCAGGCTTTTGGGCTTCACACATGCATACACACACGCGTCCGCGCTCTAGGAATGTTCTCACGAAACATGACCCCAGGCTGGTGGTCTTCACATGCACACACACGCGTGCGCACACACACACATACATGCTCTAGGAATGTTCTCAGCAAACATGACCCCAGGCTGGTGGTCTTCACACACACACACACACACACACACACACACACACACACGCACACACACACACACACGCTCTAGGAATGTTCTCAGGAAACATGATCCCAGGCTGGTGGTTTTCACACACACACTCACGCGCACACTCTAGGAATGTTCTCAGGAAACATGACCCCAGGCTGGTGATCTTCACACACACGCACACACACACACACACACACACACGCGTGCACGTGCTCTAGGAATGTTCTCCGGAGAGAGTGGCTTCTAAGGACTGAGTGCTGCAAAGAAAGTCACAACTGGGAGCAGCCTTCCCTTCCCCTAGAGACTCCTGGGAAATCAGGATGTGCACGGAGATTAGACATCACCTGTCTTGATAAGGGAAACCAGTTCAATAGTGGTCAGTGTTTCCTCTGTGCTTCTAACACAGGGTTTTATTTCCTGGGCACCAGATTATAGAAGAAGGCAGGAGGGCCCCCCAAAATATGATTAGTTGATCCGCTAGAGTAAATTCTCATGTGCTTAAAAGAACACCCCTGGTGGGCCAGGGTTTACTGTTTACTGAACTAAACAGTAAAGGATGGCGAGGAAGACATCCACTGAGCCTTGACCTCCATGCCTCAGTCAGGACACCAAGTGTGTGTGTGGGGTGGGTGGGGACTGACACCAGTGGTGGAGGAGGGAAGTGGACATAGGCCCCAGAGACTGCTGGTACAGCAGCATGATGTTGTTTCTGGAGTCCTGATTGTGCCAAGGCAGCCTCTGGAGTGACTGTGGCAGTAAAAAATCAGATTCTGGATCTGCAGAGCCTGGATCTGGGGCCTCTTGGGTAGCAGGTAGCTTGGGTGTGTTCCTAGAGAGAGTGAAGAGCTGGACACCGGACTCCCCGCTGCTGAACCCTACCGTTCGTGCTAGGTAAGTGCACGGAGATGGAGAGAAGACCCTGAAAGAACAGCAAGGGGTGCATGGACCAAGCCCCTTCCCTTTCCCCTGCCACCAGGTCCTCTTATATGGTGCTGTGAGGTCAAACAAAGGGAAGCCCACTCAGACCTGCAGAGACCTCAGCGAAACAACTGCCCCCCACCCCCCACAGTTCAGCAGACATCTCACAAGGGCACTCACACATACCCGAGAGAGAAACCTCACACACATACTTCCTTGGAGACTTCCAGAGAGACTCAGAGGCCTCGCACAGAGACTTCATATGAAGTTCTCAGCATCCTTTATGGAGACTTCTCAGAGACCCCACAGGGACCTCACACAAAGCCCTCCCACATAGCTCACTGCCAGCATGGGAGAATTAGCAGCCGCTGTCCACCCCTGAGCTCCTGGAAACTTTCACACATTGTCTGCAGTGCCCCCCATGCTTGTGCATCTTTGTCCTCATAGCCTTGCTTGGGAACAACAGAATCACAAACTGCACGTAGTTGTGTGCAAATTTTTTCCACTGAAACGTTTTCACTAGCCTGAACTCTGAAGTGTAGTTTACAATTGAAATACAAGTAAAACTGCCAACACCAAATGAGAGTGTGATTTTAGATGGTGTGCAGTCAAATGTCGTACGCCACACTTTTACTTTTGCTTCGGACAAATTCTCTAATTGGTGGGGAAGTGACTGACTACTTTGGAAGCAACAGAACAGTCCATCAAATGGGCTTCAGGACTCAAATATATAAATAGACATCTGATCTGAACTCAAACTCATTCCCCAAGGGGCTCATGAACCTAATTTTTTTGGAAGAGTGAAGGAACCCACATGAAAATAACAAAATGTACATCACATTGTGTCTGTCTGGCTTAATTTCTCAATGAAACAGCTGTCATATCTGAAGATATTCAGGGCAACATTCCTTTTATAGCTCTGTCGACATAATTAATATGATTTTTCTGTGAAATGTAATATTTCTAAGTTATGCAAAGTCCTAATGTTTATCTACCACAACAAACTGATAATATTTCGAAGGATGAAGAAATAGATCAAGAAATAATAATTAATGAAATACACATTTTCAGGTAGTACCATTTACAATAGCCAAGCGTAAATGAAAATATCTATATCTATACTTGAATAAAAAAACAACAGATTTATATGAGGAAAACTACAGAAATTACAAGAAATCAAGTGTGACCTCAGCAAATGGGATAATATCCCATGCTCCTTGACCAGACGACTCAATGTAGTACAGTTATCAGTTCTACTCAAGGCACTAGACAAGTTTAATTCACTCCTGATAAAATTACCCTCATCTTTCTTCAAAGAATTGCAAAACCACTGATTACTAACTTCATATGGTAAGGGCATACGTCAGGGGTTGAACCTACAAACTTCTCCTTGGTAGAAAGATAAAACTGTTCTCATAAAAGACTTGTAGGCTGGCTTTGAGTTGGAATTTTGGGGTCATTTAGGATTTTTTTGTGGCATGTGATTTTTAGGGCTTTAAGGTCATTTGGGGTCATTTAATTTTTTTGCGCATTAGGGTGGTTTGGGCTTTAAGGGTGTTTTATAAGGTTTAAGGGAGTTTTTAAGGGATTTAGGGGTGATTTTTTGGAGTGTATGGGTATTTTTTAGCAGGTAGGGGTGTTTTTAGTGATCTTACAGGGTTTCTTAGAGATTTTAGGGTATTTTAAAATATTTTATGTGTTTTTCCCCAGCATTTTATGTTTTGTTGGGGCTTTCATGTTGTCTTCAGGGCATTTATGTGGTTTTGGAAGTTCATGGTTTGGGAATCTTCTAGGGATATGATTTGGAAGTTCCACATGTTTTGGGAGGTATTTAGTGTGTTATTTGTGGCTTCAGAGTGTTATTTGAATTTTAGGGAATATTATGGCTTTTCAGACATTTTAAGGCTTTTAGGGTGATTTTAGTGTTTAAGGGTGTTTATTAGGCTTATATGTGTTTTTATGGCTTTTAGTGTTTTGTTAAAATTTTAGGGTGCTTCTTAAGGCATTAGAGTGTTTGCGGGGATTAGGTTTTGGTTTTCAGGGCTTTAGGGTTTTGTTGGATTATTTTTTGCTTTCATGGTGAATTCATGTCTATTAGGCTGTTGGACTTTTACAGGGTTTTATAGTGCTTCGGGTTGCTTTGTAGGGATGTTCTTGGGGTTTTAAAAGACTTTTAGCGTGTTTTTAGGGCTTCACGTGTTCTTTATTTTGCGTTTTAAGTCATTTGCATAATATTAGGGCATTTATTATGTTTTCGGGACGTAAGGAGTTTTTTTTTAAGACTTATGGCGCATTAGGGTGTTTTAGAAAGCCTTTTACCATGTATTTAATGGTCTTAAGATGTTTTAGAGGGTCTTTAGGGGTGGTCTTAGCATTTTAGAAATATTTTAGACGTTTTAGGGTTTTTAAGGCATTTATAGTGTTTTTACGACTTTTAAGGTGTTTTTAGAACACGCCTGACAGGTACACACTATTTCAATCAGGCTCTGGTTAGTGCCTCTCAATCAATTGGTGACATGGGAGTCTGGATAATGGATTACCTTTACTCTGCAGATGAGAAAACTCACTCAAAAAGACACAGGTGTTGACCCACAGGCACACAACTGGTTAACAACAAAGACATATTCACAACCAGTGTTGGGAGCCAGAGCCCTAAGCCCCACATACCTGTCCCCAGCCAAACAGTCAATCTATCCTGAACCATCAAATGATCTGAGCAGATCCTCCCACCCAACTCACCTTCCCATGCCAAATATTTTATTTCAGAAGGTGGCAGTGAATCTGCAGCTCTGAGAGAGGGACATATCTGATCGGAGCACATGGAGCAGATGAAGGGGGAGGAGGGAAATGTGGAGCACATCCTGGCACACCAGGACTTGAGGATGATGTTCCCACTCAGAGAATCCAGTCCACATAGAAGACCACATGGCCAGCCCCACGATGAGACAAGACACCCCTCAAAGACCCATAGCCTTAGAGGGGACAACACTGAAGACACAGTGTGGGAAATGCGCCCGAACTAATCCTGCCACACCGAGGCATAACACTAAGGGGGTACAGCAGAAGAGCAAGAAAACGAAGCATCAAGGTACCCAGGGAATGCCAAAGGATGACTTTGAGGCCAGTACTTGGTACACCAACAGACTGGACTGGAAAACACTCTTAAAGGCCAACAAACCGACCTTGAACTAACGATGAGCCACTTCTTTCTTGTTGAGTTGTTTTCATTCATTGTCATTGGATTTTGGTTGTTTTGTTGCTTTTAGTGCTTGGTTTTGCTCTGTCTTGTTTTGTGTATGTTATTACATCTACAGGTCTGTCTAAATAAGATAGGCTGGACGAACAATCTGGAGGAGAGAAAACAGGACCAACACTTCTGGGGAGACATGGGAGAGAGGGAGGTGTGGGGAAAGGTAGTGGTGTTAAGAAACCCAGAGAAAAGGGAAGAACAGGTGATGCAAATCGGTGGTGAGGGGGATGTAGGAGGCCTGGTAGGGAGTGATCAAGGGAAATGGAACCAATGGAACCAAGAGGAATTACTGAATTACTGAAGCACAAATGAAAAGTGAGCATGGCAGTGGGCCCAAGAGGCAAATCAAAGGGAATAGAAAAGCAAGCTAGGAAGCAAGGGTCAATTATAGAGGTTTAAAAAAAGGCATGTACATATTTAAATATATGAGCATGGGGAAATAGATCTATGTCCCTATATTTATAGGTTTTGTATTAAGGTAGCAGATGGACATTGGGCCACTGCTCAAGGACTCCCTCGTTGCAAAAATACTGTTCTATTAAATTGGCATTCTATGATGCTCACCTTCCCTACACGATCACTGAACACAAAGCAGGTACATAAGCAAATGTGGTGAAGAAAGCTAATGGTGCCCAGCTATCAAATATATAGCATGTGAGGTCTTAAAGGCTTAAAGGAAAACAAGCGCCCATCTAGCTCAGAAGAAACAAAGCCCACATGGAAGAAGCACACCAGCTTGTGTGATCATGAGGTTTTGAAAAGATTTGGTAGCAGGCATCATCAGAACAAAAAAAATCTTATCATTGCGAATGAGCGGGGAGTGCTGGGGACAGACACAAAGCCCATTTACAGTCCTCTGGACATCCCTAACAGAAGGGTGTCAGGGAGGAGATAAACCAAGACAGGTACCAGATAATAACGATGAAACACAGCTTTCCCCTAGTTCCTACATGTTTCCTATCTCCCACTATCATGATCCCAATTCTAATTTACAAATCAGGCTAGACTAGAGAATGTACACTTGGACAGATAGGAACAGGAAACATGGGGAATCCAGGGTGGATGAGCCCTTGAGGACCAGTGTTATGAGTGCAGACTCGGGAAGGGTGGAGGGAGGGTAGGTTGGAAAACGGAAACCGTATACAGGGATCTACATTTAACCTCAACAGAAAAGTGGGTGAAGGAACATCAGACAGTGCAAGATATGAGAAAATAATTAGTAAATTATCAAGGGTAGCTCGAATGGAGGGGGAAAAATGAGGAGCTGAGGCCAGGGGCTTGGGTGGGGTGGAGAGTGGATATTTTGAGAATAATGAGGGCAATGAATGTACAAATGTGCTTTACACAACCGATGTATATATGCATTGTGGTTAGTGTTGCATGAACAATTTAAAAAAAGGTCTGGACAGAGGGCACATGCAAGGATGATCTCAGGCTGGATTAGATCAGCAAAATCACCTCCTGGAGTTGCCTCACCCTGTGTCTATTCCTGAGTCAGGCATGAAGCTTAGGGCCCATAGTCCCAGGAGCTGGACAGGGAGGGAGGCGGGGTTCTGAGGTCATTCCATAGGGGCAATGGCCCTCCTGTCCTGCCGGGCCCACCCTCCTTTGTAATCCTGCTGGCTGGAGCACGGCTTTCATGGAGTCCACACCATGGGAGCTCTACTACTCATGGGGGATTGGCAGGAAGCCTCTGCTTATGCGCACACACCACCACCTAGCTGGAGGATCTCTGTGAACAAAGCCTGAGGCAGACAACAAGCCCACTAATTGATGCTGTAAGAGATACAATCAGCATCCAGAAACCTGCAACTGGGAGTAAGAGGCAGCATACTTGGCCCCAGCCACTCCCACTGCCATCTTCAAGGAGTGACATTCTAAAGCAGAGGGTTTTCAAAAGGCACTGCCAGGACTGTGGAATGAGCAGCTCATTTGTGGACATGGATACTGTGTGATCCAGAAGTATTACCTCTTCCTTTCCATTCAGGTGAGACAAAAAAAAAGTTCCAAATAGAAAGCCATGCATCTAAACAGTATCCAATAGCCACTCATGTGCAGTGCTGCTGCCTCCAAAGAGCTTTCCTAGGTTTTTCTCTCTGTGGACAGATATACCTTGGTCCTTGGCTCTGCATGAGAAAGAATTCACGCCAAAGCCAGGTTTGTGATCCAATTGTGTTTTAGGAGAGATAGGGAGGCATGGTAGGCAACCCTGGTGGACCCCAGTGGCTGAATTGAATTTACTTGGCCTAGGTGGGTCAATGTGGGTGCAGCACCCACCCAGGTGTACCTGGCCTTCCTGACTGGAAACCTGGACCTCTGAGCACGCTCGGTGGGCCACTCTTTCCTGGGTGGCTAGCTTGGCCCTCTGAGCATGTATCATGGACAACCTAGTCCCTATGCTAGCTACCTAAAATTTACACCCTGAAGAGATATGGACCCAAATCTTTGGGGTACAAGGCGACGACATCTTTAGGTCCTTCCTGCTGGCAAAAGGGTGAAGTGGGGCTTTGGGTCCATACCCTTTCTACTCTGCTGGGAGGGGTTGTCCATTCAGGTCTAGGATGGATAAGGTTGAGGTGGTCCAGGAGATGGTGGTCCTAGAGGTGGCACACTTGGTTCAGAGGGCTTGGTAACTTGAGAACTTCTGGAAAAACAAACAAACGGACAAAAGGGTGAACAGTTTAACTGAGACAAGGCTAGGCTTGTGAGGTGGCAGTGCCCTTGAAATTAGGTGAGTGTCACAGGAAACAAAAAAAATCTTAGGATTATCAGGCATGTGTGTTTGTTCGTTCTAAGTATAGGCACGGGAGTAAAAGCATCCACAATTTCCCCTATGAGGGTACAGGGTTTGGGAACTACTGGGTGCACTGAGATCACTGTTTCATTTATGATCCTAATGTTTGGACCCACTGCTAAGAACCATGCTTCTATTTAATCCTATTATCCCTCAATTATTAACTTTGGTCAAACAAATTTTGTTTTCATTAATTACTTTCATAGTTATCTATCTATCTATCTATACACACACATTTAATTGAATGGAATGAAAAGGTCATGCGTTATAGCGTTAAATTGTAATATTGGAATACTACAGCGGGAGTCAACAGGGATCAAAAGAAAGTAAGTGTCTGAGTCATTTTTAATTTTCTTGGCTTCAAATTGAATAAAAGACTTGTAAATTACCCAGAGACCAAATTCCCATGGTGCCTCCTACAACGGGTAGAATGTTCAGGGATGTTTCAGGGCTGGGAGATTAGTAACCCCTAAGTCCAGGATCCCTTAGGGCAGGGGTCCTCAAACTGTTTACACAGGGGGCCAGTTCACTGTCCCTCAGACCGTTGGAGCACCAGACTATAGTTAAAAAAAACCAAACTATGAACAAATTCCTATGCACATTGCACGAATCGGCTACTAAGTAGGACATGCAGAGGCAGCAAAAACACCCTGAGGGTGGGATAAATGTCGTCAGGCCACATGTGCCCCACGGGCCACAGTTTGAGGATGCCTGCCTTAGGGGTTCCTGGGTGCACTGGGGATGAAGGTCTCTACTGCTCCTCAAAAGGAGAAATGCTGTAACTTCTGGCATTTCGGCCCACTTTCCAATCACTTTACAAAACTGTTCCAGGTGAATCAGGGTTAGAAGGGAAAGTGTACCATTCTCTGGCCACCATTCTCCTTTCTCAAATAAAGTTGCATAGTGTATCAGCTTTTGTTTGTCTAGCCTCTGTGTCAACTCTATCCCAATTGGACAGGATTCATGCAAGGGGGCAATTCCTGAGTATGAAGCTGCTAAGTCCCATCTAGAAAGCACAAAAGAAGGCTATGTAGAGCTTGCTGCCTCAAGGTCAATAAACCCCACTTGAGAGCGAGCCCTTTATTGCCCTGAATCTGTTGCCTCAGGAAGATGCCCCAGCAAGAAGTAAGGGATCAAAGACAACTCACTGAGGTCGACTTTAAGTCCAACCATTATTCTAGACAAGCTAGGAGAACCACTGCTTGGAATGGCCCCACGGCCCTCCAAGATGCCTGCTGGCGGGAGCAGACTCTCAAATCTCTGAAGGGAAGGGGCATCTGGAAGCTCAGGGAACCTTAAGGGAATTGGAATTTCTGTCTGGAACATCGTGGCAGTGGAACTGTGTAGTAAGAGCTTTCCCCAAAAGTGCCTTAAGCAGCAACACTGAAAGCCTAAAGGTAACAGTTACACAGGAAGGGTTCCATATGCCATTGGCCTAAGCCTGGGCCAAGGAAAACCAGCCTGTAACAAGGAACAAACCTACACTGGTAGAACACTAACACTATAACGCCTCAAGTTTTAAATTCAGGAAATAATTTTAAACATTTTTATTCTTTACTTTCATAGTTATCAATATGTATATATGGCATTCAAATATATAAAACGTGCAATGTTTTTGAAATGTAACCAAATTGTCACATTGATAATTTATAAGTTTGGTACTAGATAAGTTTCAATTAAATGTTATAAAAATGTTGTGCTGGGCATTATAGGGCTAAAGCAGCTTGTTTGAAAAGCCAGGAGAAAGGGAATGGAGGGGAAAAGGGAAATATTTGGCTCCCAGGACAAGGCAGGGCTAACTCCCAGGTCTATTCAACCAGCTCCCTAGGCAGTGCCCTTCCACATGTTTGGGCTGGTGGGCACCATCTTGGCCAGGGTCACAGGCCCCGTTTCCCCATGGCCACAATGGCGGCTATATAGGATCTCTGGGAAAAGCTTAAACAGCCTTGACAAGAGTGAAGCCATTATGAGCTGACAGAAGGCACCATGTAAAGTAAATAAAGTAGCTATGAACTGTAAATGAACTAGCTGATATAGGGGAGGTAGGCTGTGCAGATGTGCCCAAGGGAATGTCCCAAAGGATATGGATGCTCAGAAGATTCGCGAGAGCGACCAGAGCAGTCTTTGTTCAACTAAGAATGACTAACTGCAACACCCTGCTTCTCTACTCTGCCTGCTTGCACACCTGCACATTGCAAAAGTATAAAAACCTTTGGTCAATTAGACTGGGGCTGCTCAGGAAAAAAAACTTTTTCTGTTGAACTTGCCAGCGGTCGGAGTAGTTTTCTTTCTGGGAATGGAGAGTGGCTACAACATTTCGAGGTGCACCGAGATCCAATTGCCACTGTCTGGGCTTGCTTAGAAAGGAAACCTCCTTAACAGGAGTGCTCTCCCCAGAACTACGGATTTCTGATTTCTCTAGGCCAGGGGTCCTTAAACTCTTTAAACAGGGACCAGTTCACTGTCCCTCTGATCAGTTGGAGGGCCGAACTATCGTTTCAATAAAACTATGAACAAATTCCTATGCTTCCTGCACATACCTTATTTTGAAGTTTAAAAAAAACACACAAACAAACGGGGCACAAACACTCGGCGGACAGGATCAAGGTCCTCGGCTATCCGCATGTGGCTCACAGGCTATTGTTTGAGGACCCCTGCTCTAGGCGCTCACAAAGAGAATGTAGTTTCAGCCCTAAAGCCTGGAGACTCCGCAATTTGTTTAAAGGTGATTGGACAGAAGGAGTTCCTGATTTGCCCATGCAAGACTCGTTTTCCCTTCACCTATTTCTCAGAGTTCATAGTTATGTTTATGGGGAACCAGGACATCCCTATCTGATCCCTAAAATTGATGCGTGGAATGACATTGCCACTAATAAGCCAGCATAAACAAAAGACTTACTTCCTCCTGCAACAGAAAGGGTTCTTGTTTCAAGATTTCAGGAAACATGGCAGGACCAGAAAAAAAATAGACCCAAGGTCCTAAAACCACTAAGGTGGAGGCTGCCCTTCCCCAACCCCTCCCCATACCCCTCCGTCTCGTCTTTATTCCTTTTTGCAGGAGGACTCTGGGAGTGGGAGAACTAGCTTACGACCCTTCATTATCACTGCCACCCTGTCAGGTGCATGGGGCTGGAGAGAGAGAAATACTCATAACTCCTTTCTGAGTCCACACCCCAACATACACTAGGGCTGGTATGGGATCTCGACCGCCCCACCCCCCAAGAAGGATGATTCGGCAGCAGCCATTCTACACTCAAGGCAAGCAGCCCCAACACCTGGGGAAGACCCCTGAGTCCCTTTTTGGGTATATATCCCCTTGTATTCCAGTGATTTGTATAATTGGAATCAACAAAATCCCTTTTTCTGACAAAGCAGGTCTGATTCCTTGATAGAAACGGTTTTCCATATGCATTAGCCCACCTCCAGAAATTGCCAGCAACTTCTCCAGGTGCTGTTCACAACACAGGTACAGTAGCCCTGCCAGAGAGAGGCCCAGTAAGCAGTCAATGGACATGATGGTCAGACAGCAGGCACTCCCCATGTGAGGGAAACTCTTTTTGCCACTGCACGAAAAATGTGAGATCCAAACTCCTTGCAAGGCACAGAAGGCCTAACCAGGTATCACCAGTTTCTCTTGCAGGCCCTCAGTGGAACAGCTAGAAAACCTATGAATTTATCTAAGGTCAGTGAGAATTTTCAGGCTCTTACAAGAGAATGTCTGCGTGCCTTTTTAGAGTGACTGATGGAAGCCTACGGGCTTTATATCCCTAACGGCCTGGAGGCCCCGAGAACAGGAGGGCAATAAGTATTGCCTTTATTACTCAGTCTGCCTCAGACATGAAAAAGAAGTGGGAAGGGTTTGACGGGAAAAATCTTAGTGATTTGGTACAAGTGGCTCAGCGGGTGTGTAACAACAGAGATGATCCTACCACGACAGAGACAAAGAAACTAGTTAAAATACTAGTAATTGCCATGAGAGACCCCAGAGACTCAGGAAAAGGAGAGCATGGCCCACTTACGGAGAGACTGACCTGTGGGCACCGCCAAGCCATGGGGCAGGATCAATGTGCCTACTGCAGGAAAGAAGGACATTGGAAAAATCAGTGCCTTGAATACCCCAGGAGAAGCAGACAACCCTCCAATAGAGAGGACGGGCCTCATCCACACCTAGAAAATCCCAAGCAAGAGACAATAATGCTTGAAGAAGCTGAATGAAGGTGTCAGTGCTCTGTTTCACTTGGTCCCCAGGATCCCAGGCTAACTGTCCAAGTAGGAGGCCAGCCAGTCAATTTCTTAGTGGACACAGGGATTACCTTCTCAGGTTCAGAAAAGAGTACAGGCAAATTGTCAAAAGGAAAGATTTGAATTACTGTCAGCATATGATTGCTTCCAAAAATAACTCACACCAGAAGATTTGCATGGAGGTTAGGTGGGTTTCTCAAGACATCATGATAAAAAATATCTGTCTGCCCTTTGTCCCAGTTAGCCATATGATTTTTATGGCACTGGCCCCTGGCTTGGCTGTTGAGCCATGGAAACTGTTTTTGCAGGACGTGAGGCGGTGGCCTGTGGCCATCAGTGGAAGGACAAAATCTCCACAGTGGTCTTCCTGTTTCAATTTGGAGCCACCTATATCACCTCTCGGACATTATTGTTGTCCTGGGCTCAGAATCGCCACCCCAGGTCTAGAAGGCACCTAACAGATCCACACTATTTGAATCAGGCTCTGGTTAGCCCCTATCGATCACTTGGTGACATGGGAGTCTGGACAATGGAGTACCTTTACTTTTCGGATCAGAAAACTAACTCAAAAAAACACAGGTGTTGACCCAGAGGCACACAACTGGTTAAAAACAAAGCCAAACTTACAACCATTTTCTGGAGCCAGAGTTCTGAGCCCCTCGTGGCTGTGCCCAGCCGAGCAGTCCCTCTCTCCTGGACACACCAAAGATCTGAGCAGATATTCCCCACAACCCCTCCCAAAGATTTTATTTCAGAGGATAGCATTGAATTTGCATCTCCTGGACAGAGACATTATCTGATCAGAGCACACAGAGATGAAGGGGAGAAGGGGAGAGTGGAGCACATCCTGTCCCACCAGACCTTGAGGATGATGTTCCCACTCAGAGAAGTCAGTTCACATAGAAGACCACATGGCCAGCCCCACGACGAGACACAACGTCCCTCAAAGACCCATAGCCCTAGAGGGGACAACACTGGAGACACAGTGTGGGAATTACCCCCAAACTGATCTCGCTACACCGAGGCATAACACTAAGGGGGTACAGCAGAAGAGCAAGTAAAAGGAGCAGCAAGATCCCAAGGAAATGCTAAAGGTGGACTTTAGGGTCAGGGTTTGGTGCCCCAAAAGACTGGACTAGAAAACACTTCTAAAGGCCAACACATAGTCCTTAAACTATCTATGAGCTTTTCTATCTTGTTGACCTTTGTTTTCTTTTATTGTAATTGGATTTTTGTTGTTTTGTTTATTTTGCTGCTTGGTTTTGTTCTTTCTTGTTTTTGTGCATGTTATTGCCTCTACAGGTCTGTCTAAATAAGATAGGCTGAACGAACAATCTGGAGGAGAAAAAAAACCGGAACTAGCACATCCTGGAGGACATGCGAGAGAGGGAGGTGGGAAGAAAGGTAGTGGTGTTAAGAACTCCAGAGATAAGGGAACAAAAAGTGATGGAAATCGGTGGTGAGGGGGATGCAGGAGGCCTGGTAGGGCGTGATCAAGGGTAATGTAACCAAGAGGAATTACTGAAACCCAAAGGAAGACTGAGCATGACAGTGGGCACAAAATGAAAATCAAAGGGTATAGAAGAGTGAGCTGGGAAGCAAGGGCCAGTTATAGATGTCTAAATAAAGGCATGTACATATATTTACAAAGGGGCATAGGGAAATAGATCTATGTCCATATGTTTATAGATTTAGTATTAAGGTAGCAGATGGACATAGGGCCTCCGCTCAAGGACTCGTTCATTGCAAGAACATTGTTCTATTAAATTGGCATTAAACGATGCTCACCTTCCCTACACGATCACTGACCACAAAGCGGCTGCATAAGCAAATGTGATGAAGAAAGCCGATGGTGTCCAGCTACCAAAAGATATAGCGTGTGGGGTCTTAAAGGCTTGAAGGTAAAGAAGCAACCATCTAGCTCAGAAGCAACAGAGCCCACATGGAGGAAGCATACCAGCCTGTGTGATCACAAAGTTTCAAAGGGATAAGGCAACAGGCATCATGAGAACAAAAAAATCTTATCATGGAGAATGAGAGGGGACGGCCGGGTATAGACCCAAAACCTATTTGCAGTGCACTGGACATCCCCTTACAGAAGGATCTCAGAGAGGAGATAAAAGAATACAGGGTATGAGACAGCAAAGAAAAACACAACTTTCCTCAAGTTCTTTTTTTTTTGTTTTTTTTGCGCACCCCGCGGGCGCCCGGTGCCGCCCCCTCCCCGGTCCCGCGGCGGCGGCTCGGGGCCGGGGGGGGGCGCCAGGGGAGGGGGCAGACACGAGGGGCAGCGGTGGCGGCGGCGGCTCCCAGCGCCATCTTGGGCTGATCGATGAATTGAACAAAGAGGATCAATTTCCGATCAAGCGAGTTATCAATGGGGGCCGGGGAGTGAGAGGGACTTGTCCCCGAGTCGGCCCCGCTTTCCCCGGCACCCACCTCCTCCCCTCCGCCGCGGCCCCCTGGCCGCAAGGCAGCCCGGCGCCCCCGGGGAGGCCGCGACCGCCCGCAGCCCCCACCCCCGAGCGAGAGGCCGAGAGAGGAGAAGCCTGACCTGCAGCTGCTGTAAATCAAAGCGCTTCCAATATTGAAACATCGATCACACATTGGCCGCCATCTTGAGACATATTGAGATGGAGTGAGAGGCTGATAGAGAGGGGGCTGGAGTTCAGGAGCCCCCAGGAGGCAGCAGGCGGGCGGCGCCAAAACCCGGCCTGGAGCCGGCCGCCGCCGCCGCCACAGAGGAGCGCGGACTCCTCCTCACGGCACCACCGCCCCCAGGGCAAGCCGAGCCGGCCCCCGCCCCCCGCCAGCGGCCGAACGAGCGACCCGCCCGCGACCCCCGCCCCTCCCAACCCCCAGCCTCGGCCGGCGGCCGCCCGGCTTGGCGCGGCCCGGCCCCGAGGGGGCGCTGGAGGGCGGCGAGAGGGCAGCCCCGCGGCCCGCCGAGGCCCAGTCCAGGCTCACCTGGCGCGGGGGGGGCGCGGAGGGAGGGGGCCCTGGCGGCGACGGAGCGCAGCCCCCCCGCCCGCCTCTACGCCCGGGCGCTGGGTGCCGGCGACCCGCCGGGGGTCGTCGGTCGTCCTGCTGGGCGCCCGCCCGCCCGCGGAGCCGCCGCGACCACCTGCCTGAGCCCAGACCCCTGCACGGCGCAGGCCTCAGCGCACCCGCGCGTGTGCCCAAAGCCTTGACCGTGGGCGGCCCCGCCAACCGGGGCCTCAAGGACCCAACATCCCAGAGCGCCCTTGCTGGGGGAGGGCAGGGGCGTGGGGAGGCATCATCCCCTGACCCTCTTGAACTTGCACCCGCCAGCGTCCCACGCCGGGGCCCCAGAGTCCCCGCTCAACACCACCCAGTGACCCAGGGCTCCCGAGCTGTCGCCGCCGACTTGGCACTTAGGAGACATGCTCTCTGGAGGCGGTTGAGGCTTGTCTTGTGGCCAATAATCATCTCCTACGCCTTCCTTTCCAGTCACTAATTTGATGTCTTCACTTAAAGAAATGCCCATAAGTTGAGGTTTCAGAGGAGAGCTCCTTGAGCTCCCCAGACAACAAGGGGGCCGAGTGTCACCGTCATTATCCTGAGCTGGGAGGGAACACTAGTGTTCCGGAGGCTGGGAATCCGTCACTGCCTGCCCACAGCACAGACAGAGCAGGTGCTGGTTATAATTGTTTCTAGACGTCCTGCCATGCTCAGTTGAACGTCAAAGCCATAAACGTTGCCCGACTACAATCAAACTGGAGTGCGCAGACATTTCTGCATCATTGCCGGGTGGAAATACACTGAGTGGAGTTGGATGAGATGGCAGCAAGTGCTTAAGGAGGGGGTGCTGTGGGAATACCAACAAGATGACTGCTAGTCTCCGTTTCCTTCTCTCGTCTGCTTTGTGTTTTCTTTCAGGAACAGAAGAAATGATGCATATGTAAGGAAAAAAACTTTTCATTTCCAGAGGAGTTTTCCACCCCACAATCTACCCGCAGCCTCCTTTGAGCAAGCCAGTAAAAGCTTTTTTTTTTAACCTGCCTTCTCACTATGACAATTTCCGGAGCTGCTATGTGGCTGTGTTTAAAAGTCCCCCTCGGGATCCAGAGTGCAATCCATATCACAAAGGCATCCTCCCAGTCCCAAATAGCAATGTGACCTCATTTCAGAAGGTTGTTCTTGTTTCCATAGACCCAGAATGGAGTTTAAGCTGTTGATCTTGACTGTGGTTGTCGACTCAGCCTCTCATGGGCACCTCATGGGCAGTGGAGCAAACTGTGCCAATCTGTGCTACCATCAGGACTGGGAGAGGAAGCCAACAGTGGTGGGCCATAGGTCAATGTGTGGATGGGGATGATCAGGTCTTTCTTCATTATTCTGTTTCAGTCTGGAAACACCACTGAAGCCTCAGTGTCGTAGCAACACACAAACCTTCACTGACAGTCTGGGGCACATTGGCTGCAAATCAAACCCGGGTCTTCCCGGTGAAAGACGATGAGAGGTCTACCACTGAAGCACCGTGGCCCTCACCTCAAACCAGGGCAGTCATTTCCGGAGTTCAAACCAGACCACAATGCAGGATGACTGAGATTGCCACCAGAATCTGATACTGATGCAGAAAAAAACCTAACTACCATTTTATTGACTCCCAATAGGACAAAGATCTGCCCCTTTGGGGTTTTGAGACTTTAAATCCTTACAGCAGGGGTCGCAACCTGTGGGTCGCGACCCCTTTGGGGATCAAATAACCCTTTAACAGGGGTCATCCAATTCATAACGATAGCAAAATTACAGTTATAAAGTAGCAATGAAAATAATTTTATGGTTGCAGGTGACCACAACATGAACTGTATTAAAGGGTGGCGGCATTCAGAAGGTTGAGAACCATTGCCTTACAGAAATAGACAACCTCATATTTCTCCCACGGACGGGCTAGTCAGTTCAAACCCCTGACCTTGCGATTAGCAGGTTAATGCATAGTCCACTACACCACCAGGGCTCCTAATGATATAATAAGAGATACTATTGTTAGATCTCTCGTGGGAGAAATATACCTCAGTCCTTGGCTTCGCGAGAGAAAAATTCACTCCGCAGCCTGGATTGTGATCCAAGTGAGTTTTTTGAGAGAAGAAGTTTCAGGTTTACACAGGCACCTCAGGGCCCCTCACCCCTGCACAGCTTGCCTAGAAGCTGCTGGAGAGAAAGTCACTACGTGGGCTCCAGGATCCTGCCTTTTCTTTCTTTTCTTTTTTTTTGAAATCGTTTTATTAGGGGCTCATACAATTCTTATCACAATCCATACATACATCAATTGTGTAAAGCACATTGTACACTCACTGCCCTCATTATTCTCAAAACATTTGCCTCCACATAAGCCCTTGGCATCAATCAAGTCCTCATTTTTACCCCTTCCTCCCCGCTCCCCCATCCCTCAAGAAACCTTGATAATTTGTGAGTGGTGATATTGGGAGGGTAGCGGGAGGGTGGTTTGGAAAGAGGGAACCGATTACAAGTATCTACATGTGACCTCCTCCCTGGGGGACGGACAACAGAAAAGTGGGTGAAGGGAGACATCGGAGAGGTCAAGATCCTGCCTTTTCAATTCCTCCATAGGGAGGCATGGTTGATGGTCCTGGTCAACCCCATTGGCTGGATTGAATTCACCTGGCCCAGATGGGCCAATCCAGGTGTAACACCCACCTAGGTGTACCACCCCTTCCTGGCCGGAAGTTTGAACCTGAGCATATGTAATGGATGACCCAGTCCCTATGCTAAGCTACCTAACAGTATTTGCAAGATGCCGAGCAATGTTCTAAGCTTTTTGTATATAATAATTCAATTATTTCACTTACGAAGCCTATGTGTGGACTCTATTCTTGCCTCATTTTACAGATGAAAAATCAGTGGCACAGGATGATAAAGTCATGAGCCTATGACCACACAGTGAGGAAGTGGAAAGGAGAGATTTGAACCCAGGCTGCAGAGCCCATGCCTTGGGTGCCTACAGCACCACATAGGACACAGGAAAGCATGGAGCAGACTCGGCATAAGACCTTAGGGAGTTGGGAGGACTGTGCATGCATGTATATGCTAGGACTGCATGAGAGTAGCTGCTACTCAGATCCAGAAGAGAATACAAGGCTATTGCAAAAATTATTTTTGCCAAAAGAGGGTGGAATTCTGCATCTTGTGCGAAATCCCCCAACCTGCACATAGCACAGCTACTTCAGAAGGTTCCCAACAATGTGTGCTGTGCGGCAAACCAAACTGAGCTCAGGGGGAGCTGGTCTGTGGGTTTTGTTAGCCAGAAGGTGAGCAGTTTGAACTCACCAGCCACCACTCCAAGGGAGAAAGAGGAGGCTTTCTGCTCCCATGGACTTACAGTCTTTGAAGTGGCAGAGAGCATTTCCAAGCGGCCTATGATTAGGATCTAGGAGGGTGAGGGTGGATGGAGTTGGTTGAGACCTGGCTTCAGGGCATTTCCCAGAAGGGCTTCCTGCAGTGACTCTGCCTTCAGGAATGTCTGGTGACCCTGAGGGCAGCAAAGTCCTAAGCACACTCAGGCAGTGGTTCTCAACCTTCCTAATACAGGTCCTCTTGTTGTGGTGACCCCCTGACCATTAAATGATTTTCTTGCTACTTCATCACTGTAATTTTGCTGCAGTTATGAATTGGACGAGCCCTGTGAAAGGGTCATATGACTCCCAAAGGGGTCGCAACCCACAGGGTGAGAACCACTGCACTAAGGGTTCCCCTTCCGGGCAGCTCTACCAGTGTCTGATGTGCATAGTTCTGTGAGGTGAGAGAAATGAACTTAGTGTCTGCTTCTGGTGACAGTTGATGTGGGTGGGCTTTCTCCCTATGTCAAATCCCTCTCAAGCCATTTGTCACCACAACAGAGGGAGCCACACACATAAAGCAAGAAGAGGAGGCAGCATAGCAGGACGGCAAGCAGAACAAAGATTGAATAAACACAATTCACTTCAATCATGAATCGGGTGCCCTTGAGATGTGAGGAAGACCCCAGTCTAGTGACATTAGATCAGGTTTAGGGATTGAGTGACCGGACCCTCTTGGCTCCCCTCAGCCCCTATCTTGCTTTCCGACTGACCCTGCCCCTTACATCGTGATTGGTCCTTATTCCAGCATGATGGTTGGTTTCATAATCACGACATGTGGGAATGTGTTAGTCGATAGGTTATACAGGCACAGTCTCTGGAATGGGTAAGTGAGGAGGTGTGACTGGTGACATGACTGGTGGAATGGATCATGTGAAGTGATTTGAGATCGTTGTTCAGACCTGATAGGTCATCCAGGCCTCTAGTTGATCCTGGCAGTACTCTAGTTTAAGGAAACAGAATGTTAGGCATTTAAGTCATATTTGAGCTTAAATTTTGAGCAATAGGCTGTGGCTCACAGTGAGAGTCTATGTGGAGACCCTAAATCCATTTTGAGGGGCCACACATTCAGCCACCATTGAGTTCTTTCCTACTGCCGACTGGCAGTAGAAAGCTTGTCCATCAGGCAGTGTGCTTGCGTCCACTCCCCGGGCCAGACTCAGCGATATACGGTCGTGTGCACATCCCAATGAAGGTCCCGCTCATGCTCTCACAGGCCCTCCCGCAACTCCATGAATTGATCCGTCTTCAGGGACAGTTTTGTGACAAAGGTGTTTGTTTTCCATGTCTCATTTAAGCTTTCAGGAGCTCAGGTGGTGATGCTGGATAGTGTTGGACTATTAACAGCAAGGTCGCTGGTTCAAAGCCACTAGTCATTCCACAGGAGAAAGATGAGGTTATTGCTTCCTGTAAAGGTAGCAACTTCAGGATCCCTACACAGAGTCACTATGAGTCAGAGTCAGCAGGACAGAATGGGTGTCATTTTATTTAAGTAACTGTGGCTGTGGGTCCTTCCGACACCATTGGGGCCTCATGCGGATGCTCTCCTTCATCCAGAACAGCGGTTTGTGCCTTTTTCTTGTGTAAAACATAGCAAAGGAGTTCCTAATAAAATATAGTTGAATTGGGAGTCTTTTTTCCCTCAAACAAAGTAAATCCATAAATAGAAATGAGACTATGGTGCTAATAACCAGTTGGAGAGTTGAGAGAGCTGAACTCTCAATCCTGGTAGAAACCCATTGTGACTTTAAAAACTTGCTCAAGGTCATCCATAGCCTATGAGGTTGAGTTGAGCAGACACAAAACAGATGTGTTGGGGAGTAATTGTGTACATTAAGTAAACAATTTATCTTTCTAAAGATTCTGTCTAAAACTTACTTTAAATAGTAAGTTTTCCCCTGGGCTAGGGAAAGGTCAGGGAGCTTAACCCCCTAGTATCCACCCCCTCTCAGCATTCATCATGTTAGGCCAGAGGAGCCAAATCACACCCACTACCCAGGGAGCACTGCTTCCAAAAGCCCATTGCCTGTGCTGGGGCAGAGGGCAGGTACCCGGACCAGAAATGCTGACGGAGTGGAACCAGCGGGCTCAGCCCCCAGCTTCCTGAGAGAGCAGCTGTGATGGTTCACTTTTGGACAAATGTCAATGCATGACTTGGGCAGCACGAAAAGCAGATGTGCAGAGGTTGTTCGCTGTATTCCAGAAGTTCACACACTCCCCGCAGGCTCTTTGGCTCAATGGCAGGAAGCCGTTCGTGCCTTCCACCTTCAATCCCAAAAGGCCACTGCCATCCAGTGGATTCCAACCACAGTGACCCTATATGGAGTTTTCAAGACTGTAAATCTTCATGGGAGCCAGCAGTCTCATTGTCCCCCTTGGGACAGGGAGCTAGCAGCCCGTTTCACCTCCAGGACCCCTTCCTCTCTAATTCTGGATCCAGTCCCTCCAAATATCCTGCCCTGCCTTTATCTAGGCTTCTTAAATGCGTTCCATGCTGCTTATGTTAGTCTGGGTGCCTTAGCGAAACAAATCCACAGAAACGCGTATGTATAAGAGAGAGTTTTATGTAAAGGGTGAGTGCACATCAGGAAAACATGCCCGCATTTGCTTATGCACCCGCTTTGTCTTCAGCGATCATGTCGAGATAGGCTGGTGGCTTCTTCCATGTGGGCTTTGTTGTTTCTTAGCTAGATGGCCCCTTGTTTATCTTCCAGTCTTTAAGACCCTGGACACTATATCTTTTGATAGCCGGGCCCAGGATGCTTAACCACTACACCACAAGGTTTCATTAGCATGTGACTTATCTCCTGCCATTCACATTAGATGCTCAAAATAGCAGGAAACCAGGTTTCTCCTTTGTGGCCACACCAGGTACTGACAGAACCAAGAACAGAGAAATGCTTAGTTATATATCTTGACTATCATTAGCATATTATATGCCTGGCAATCTGTAAGCCTTCGCTCCCCTGACCTCTCACAGCCTCGGTAAAATGAAGCTAATAAAAGTAGTGCTCTCACTAGCTTGGTAGGAGGTTAAACAACTCACATAAGGGTACACAGCCTATCAACGAGGAGGCGAGATGAGGCAGTGTGTGGCTGCTGAACCCACACCCTTCACAACACCTCCATTAAAATGACTGAGGATGATGTTCCCAATCAGAGAAGCCAATCCACAGAGAAGACCACATGGGCAGCCCCACGATGAGAAACGTCCCTCAAAGACCCTTAGCCTTAGAGGGGACAACACTGGACACACAGTGTGGGAACTGCGCCCGAACTGATCCTGCCACTTCGATGCATGACACTAAGAGAGTGCAGCGGAAGAGTAAGAAAACGGAGCATCAAAGTCCCCGGGGAATGCCAAAGGTGGACTTTGTGGTCAGGGTTCGGTGCCCCCACAGACTGGACTGGAAAACACTCCTAAAGTTCACCACACAGTCCTTGTACTTTTCTTTCTGGTTAGTGTTGTTTTCTTTTAGTGTCATTGGATTTGGGTTGGGTTTTGTTTTCATTTTTGTTTGTTTTTTTTTTCTTTTTGCTGCTTGGTTTAGCTCAGTCTTGTTTTGTGCATGTTATTACCTTTACAGGTCTGTCTAATTAAGAGAGGCTGGATGAACAATCTGGAGGAGTAAACATGTGACCGGCCCTTTCCATTGGACATGGGAGTGAGCACGGTGGGGGGAAAGGAAGTGGTGTAAAGAAACCCAGAGACAAGGGTACAACAAGTGATGGAAAACGGTAGTGAGGGGGATGTAGGAGGCCTGGTAGGGCGTGATCAAAGGTAATGTAACCAAGAGGAATTACTGAAACCCAAAGGAAGACTGAGCATGTTAGTGGGCACAAGAGGAAAATCAAAGAGTATAGAAGAGTGAGCTGGGAAGCAAGGGCCAGTTATAGACGTCTAAATAAAGGCATGTACATATGTACATATATTTACAAAGGGGCATGGGGAAATAGATCTATGTCCATATGTTTATAGATTTAGTATTAAGGTAGCAGATGGACATAGGGCCTCCGCTCAAGGACTCCCTCATTGCAATAACACTGTTCTATTAAATTGGCATTCTAAGATGCTCACCTTCCCTACACAATCACTGACCACAAAGCGGCTGCATAAGCAAATGTGGTGAAGAAAGCCGATGGTGTCCAGCTACCTAAAGATATAGCGTGTGGGGTCTTAAAGGCCTGAGGGTAAAGAAACAGCCATCTGGCTCTGAAGCAACAGAGCCCACATGGAGAAAGCATACCAGCCTGTGTGATCACAAAGTTTTAAAGGGATAAGGCAACAGGCATCATGAGAACAAAAAAATCTTATCATGGAGAATGAGAGGGGACTGCCGGGTATAGACCCAAAACCTATTTGCAGTGCACTGGACATCCCCTTACAGAAGGATCTCAGAGTGGAGATTAAAGAATACGGGGTATGAGACAGCAAAGAAAAACACAACTTTCCTCTAGTTCTTAATGCTTTCTCTTGCCCCACTATCATGATCCCAGTTCTACCATACTAATCTGGCCAAACTAGAGAAGGTATTCTAGTACCGATAGGAATTTCAAACACGGGGAATCCAGAGTGGATGGGCCGTTTACCAGTGTTATGAGTGGAGATACTGGGAGGGTGGAGGAAGGGCAGGATGGAAAGTGGGAACCGATTACAAGGATCTTCATTGAACTCAAAAGAAAGGTGGGTGAAAATATGACAAAAGAATTAGTACATTTCCAAGGATTGATGAGGGATGGGTGGCGGGCATTGAGGGGGGGAAAATGAGGAGCTGAGGCCAGGGGCTTGGGTGGAGAGTGGATATTTTGTGAATAAGGAGGGCAATTAATGTACAGATGGGCTTCAAACAGATGATGTATTTATGGATTGTGGTTAGTGTTGTAGGAGCCACTAATGAAAAGATCATAAAAGAAACAAAAATAATCTTGGCAGAGGGCTCATGCAAGGATGATCTCAGGCTGGATTAGACCAGTCAAAACAGCTACTGGAGTCGCCTCACCCTGTGTCTATTACTGAGTCAGCCATGATGCTTAGGACCCACAGCCCCAGCAGCTGGCCAGAGAGGGAGGTGGATCTCTGAGGCCATTCCACAGGGGGAATGGTCCTCTGTCCTGCAGGGCCCACCCTCCTTTGTAAGCATGCTGCCTGGGGCAAGGCTTTCATGGAGTCCACACCATGGGAGCTCTACTACTCATGGGGGATTGGCAGGAAGCCTCTGCTCATGCGCACACACCACCAACTAGCTGGAGGATCTCCGTGAACAAAGCCTGAGGCAGACAACAAGCCCACTAACTGATGCTGTAAGAGCTACAATCAGCATCCAGAAACCTGCAACTGGGAGTAAGAGGCAGCATACCTTGGTCCCAGCCCCTCCCACTCTAATCTACAAGGAGTGACATTGCAAAGCAGAGGGTTTTCATAAAGCACTTCCAGGACTGTGGAATGAGCAGCCTCGTTTGTGGACATGGATACTCTGTGATCCAGACGTACTACCTCCTCCCTTACAGTCAGCTGAGACAAAAACCCTTGCAAGCAGAAAGCCATGCATCTGAACAGTATCCACCAGCCACTCATGTGCAGCACAGCTGCCTCCAAAGAGCCTTCCTGAGTGAGAGAGAAATCATGCAGAAGCCTGGTCTGCACTCAAGAGAGTTTTATGAGCGTTAGGGAGGCGTGGTGGGCAAGTCTGGCCGACCCCAGTGGCTGAATTGAATTTACATGGCCTAGATTGGTCAATCCAGGTACAGGAACCACCCAGGTGACCTCCCCTTCATGGCCAGAAATCTGGACCTCTGAGCATGCACAGGGTGCCTCTCCTAACTGGGCTCTTATCTTGGCCCTATGGGCATGCATAACGGATGCCCCAGTCCCTAGTATAGCTACCTAACATTTGCCCCCCTGAAGAGATATGGACCCAAATCTTTGGGGGTACTGGGCGACGACATCTCTAGCTGCTTCCTGCTGGCAAAAGGGGCGAGGTGGGGCTTTGGGTCCATACCCTTCCTACACTGCTGGGAGGGGTTGTCCATTGAGGGCAACTTTATCCAGGATGGATAAGGTTGAGGTGGTCCAGGAGATGGTAGTCGTGGACCTGGCACACTTGGTTCAGAAGCTTTAATCACCCAATAACTTCTGAGAAAAACAAACGGTCTAAAAGGTGAACAGTTTGACTATGACAAGGCTAAGCTTGTGAGGTGGCAGTGGCCTTGAAATTAGGTGAGTGTCACAGGAAACAAAAATAATCTTAGGATTACCAGACATGTGTGTTTGTTCATTGGAAGTACAGGAAGAGGGATAAAAGCATTCACACTTTCCCCTAGGAGGGCACAGGTTTGGGCACTACTAGGTGCAGTCTGATCACTGATTCATTTATGATGCTAAGGTCTTGGACCCGTTGATAAGACCCATCCTTCTTTTTAACACTATAACGCTTCAATTTTAATTTTGGGAAAAAATTTTCTTTTTGTTGTGGACTTTCATAGTTATAAATATATATATGTATTAATATATACATTTTTTAATGTTATGAAAACATCATGCTTCGCGTTATAGAGTTAAATGGAAATAATGGGCTAGTGCAGGATGAGTCAAAAGTGACCAAAATAGAGTAACTGCCTAAGTCATTTTGAATTTTCTTGGGTTCAATTGGAGTAAAGGCTTGTAAATTACCCGGGGTCCAAATTCCCATGGTGCCTCCTACAACGGGTAGAATGTTCAGGGATGTTTCAGGGCTGGGAGATTAATAACCCCTAAGTCCAGGATACCTTAGGGCAGGGGTCCTTAAACTGTTTACCCAGGGGGCCAGTTCACTATCCCTCAGGCCTTTTGAAGGAAAGACTATAGTTTAAAAAAACAAATATTACGAACAAATTCATGTGCACACTGCACATCTTGATTTGAAGTTCAAAAAAAAATAAATGGGGCACATACACCCGGCAGAAAGGATCAACGTCCTCGGCTGTCTGCATGTGGCCCACAGGTTGTAGTTTGAGGACCCCTGCCCTCGGCATTCACCAAGAGGATGTGGTTTCAACCCAAAAGCTTGGAGACTCTACAATTTGTTTAAAAGTGATGGGGCAGAAGGAGTCCCTGATTGACCCACGCAAGACTAGTTTTCCCATCCCCTATTACTAAGAGTTCATAGTTATGGTTAAAGGGAACCAGGATATCCCGATCTGATCCCGTTACTTCAAGTGTGGGCTGACATTGCCACTAAGAAGCCTGCAAATATAAAAGACTTACTCCCTCCCACAAAGAAAGGGCCCTTGTTTCCAAGGTTTCAGGAAACATGGAAGGACCGGAAAAACAAACGGTCCAAGTTCCCAAAACCACATAGGTGGAGGCCATCCCTCCCCATCACCCTCCCCCACCCCTCCCCTCCCTCACCCCTCCCCTCCCCCATCACTCCCCCACCTCTCCTCTCCCCTCCCCTCCCCATCACTCTCCCCTAATCGGCTTTATCCCATTTTGCAGGAGAACTCTGGGAGTGGGAGAGCTGGCTTCAAACCCTTTCTTTCAACCCCCGCCCTATAAGGTTTCTAGGGTCCAGAAATAGAAAACTTCTAACAGGCCCTTATTGAGTCACTCCCTCCCCCACCGACCCCCCAAACTCACCCCCACCCCTTACAAGCATCCCCCCACACACACTAGTACTGGTATGACTTCCATACTCATCAGCCCACCTGGAATGCTTGCCAACAACTTCTCCAGGTGCTGTTCACAACGGAGGAGGGTAGCCCTTCCAGACAGAGGCCCAGTAAGCAGTCAGTGAACCTGATGGTCAGCGAGCGGGCACTCCCCACTTGAGAGAAACTCTTTTGGCCACTACACCAACAATGTGGGATCTCAATTCCTAGCAAGGCCCAGAGGACTTTACCAGGTATCAACCATTGCTCTTACATGACCCTCTGCAGAAGAGCTAGGAAACCTATGAATTTATCTAAGGTCAGTGAGAATTTTCAGGTTCCTATAAGAGAATATCCGCCTGCCTTTCTAGAGTGGCTGAGGGAAGCCTACGGGCTTTATACCCCTAACGGCCCGGAGGCACTGAAAACAGGAGGGCAATAAGTATTGCCTTTATTACTCAGTCAGTCTGCCTCAGACATGACAAAGAAGTGGGAAGGGTTTGAAGGGAAAAATCTTAGCGATTTGGTATAAGTGGCTCATTGAGTGTATAACAACAGAGATGACCCTAGCACGACAGAGACAAAGAAGCTAGCTAAAATAATCGTAATTGCCATGAGATACCCCAGAGACTCAGGAAAAGGAGAGCATGGCCCACTCACGGAGAGACTAACCTGTGGGCACCGCCAAGCCATGGGGAAGGACCAATGTGCCTACTGCAGGAAAGAAGGACACTGGAAAAATCAGTGCCTTGAAAACCCCAGGAGAGGTGCACGACCCTCCACTAGAGTGGATGGGCCTCATCTGCACGTAGAAAGACCCAAGCAAGAGACAATAATGCTTGAAGAAGCTCAATGAAGGGGTCAGGGCTCTGTTTCACTTCGCCGCCAAAAGCCCAGGCTAACTCTCCAAGTAGGAGGCCAGGCAGTAAATTTCTTGGTGGACACAGGGGCCACCTTGTCAGGTTCAGAAAGGAATATGGGCACATTTTCAAGAAGAAAGATGTGAATTACTGTGAGCCTATGATTCCTTCCACAGATAACTCACACCAGAAGGTTTGCATGGAGGGTAGGTGGGTTTCCCAAGACAACAAAATAACAAATATCTATCAGCCCTTTGGCCCAGTTAGCCACCTGGTTATGATATCACTGGCTTCTGGCTCAGCTGCTGAGCCAGTGAAGCAGTTATAGCAGGAAAAGACTAGGTGGCCAGTGGCCATCAACGGAAGGACCAAATCTCCACAGTGGGCTTCCTGTTTCAATATGGAGCCACGTATGTTACCTGCTGGACACCATCTCTATCCTGAGCTCATAATTGCCATCGCAGGTCTAGAATGCGGCGCGCAGGTACACACTATATGAAACAGTCTCTGATTAACCCCTCTCGATAACTTGCTGACATGGGAGTCTGGATAATCCTGTACATTTACTTTGCAGATTAGAAAACTCACTCAAAAACACACGGGAGTTGACCCAGAGACACACAACTGGTTAACAACAAAGTCATATTCACAACCAGCGTCTGGACCAAGAGCACGGTGCCCCACAGAACTGTGCCCATCGAGCAGTCAATATCTCCTGGACTCTCAAAAGATCTGAGCTGATACCCACCCCCCCACATCCTTGCAGCCCCAAAAGATTGTATTTCACAGGATGGCACCGGATCTGCAGCTCGCGGAGAGGGACATATCTGATCAGAGAACACAGGGCAGAACAAGGGGGAGGAGGGGAGAATGGAGCACATCCTGGCCCAATACACCTTGAGGATGATGTTCCCAATCAGAGAAGCCAATCCACAGAGAAGACCACATGGGCAGCCCCACGATGAGAAACGTCCCTCAAAGACCCATAGCCTTAGAGGGGACAACACTGGACACACAGTGTGGGAACTGCGCCCGAACTGATCCTGCCACTTCGATGCATGACACTAAGAGAGTGCAGCGGAAGAGTAAGAAAACGGAGCATCAAAGTCCCCGGGGAATGCCAAAGGTGGACTTTGTGGTCAGGGTTCGGTGCCCCCACAGACTGGACTGGAAAACACTCCTAAAGTTCACCACACAGTCCTTGTACTTTTCTTTCTGGTTAGTGTTGTTTTCTTTTAGTGTCATTGGATTTGGGTTGGGTTTTGTTTTCATTTTTGTTTGTTTTTTTTTTTTCTTTTTGCTGCTTGGTTTAGCTCAGTCTTGTTTTGTGCATGTTATTACCTTTACAGGTCTGTCTAATTAAGAGAGGCTGGATGAACAATCTGGAGGAGTAAACATGTGACCGGCCCTTTCCATTGGGCATGGGAGTGAGCACGGTGGGGGGAAAGGAAGTGGTGTAAAGAAACCCAGAGACAAGGGTACAACAAGTGATGGAAAACGGTAGTGAGGGGGATGTAGGAGGCCTGGTAGGGCGTGATCAAAGGTAATGTAACCAAGAGGAATTACTGAAACCCAAAGGAAGACTGAGCATTGTAGTGGGCACAAGAGGAAAATCAAAGAGTATAGAAGAGTGAGCTGGGAAGCAAGGGCCAGTTATAGACGTCTAAATAAAGGCATGTACATATGTACATATATTTACAAAGGGGCATGGGGAAATAGATCTATGTCCATATGTTTATAGATTTAGTATTAAGGTAGCAGATGGACATAGGGCCTCCGCTCAAGGACTCCCTCATTGCAATAACACTGTTCTATTAAATTGGCATTCTAAGATGCTCACCTTCCCTACACAATCACTGACCACAAAGCGGCTGCATAAGCAAATGTGGTGAAGAAAGCCGATGGTGTCCAGCTACCTAAAGATATAGCGTGTGGGGTCTTAAAGGCCTGAGGGTAAAGAAACAGCCATCTGGCTCTGAAGCAACAGAGCCCACATGGAGAAAGCATACCAGCCTGTGTGATCACAAAGTTTTAAAGGGATAAGGCAACAGGCATCATGAGAACAAAAAAATCTTATCATGGAGAATGAGAGGGGACTGCCGGGTATAGACCCAAAACCTATTTGCAGTGCACTGGACATCCCCTTACAGAAGGATCTCAGAGTGGAGATTAAAGAATACAGGGTATGAGACAGCAAAGAAAAACACAACTTTCCTCTAGTTCTTAATGCTTTCTCTTGCCCCACTATCATGATCCCAGTTCTACCATACTAATCTGGCCAAACTAGAGAAGGTATTCTAGTACCGATAGGAATTTCAAACACGGGGAATCCAGAGTGGATGGGCCGTTTACCAGTGTTATGAGTGGAGATACTGGGAGGGTGGAGGAAGGGCAGGATGGAAAGTGGGAACCGATTACAAGGATCTTCATTGAACTCAAAAGAAAGGTGGGTGAAAATATGACAAAAGAATTAGTACATTTCCAAGGATTGATGAGGGATGGGTGGCGGGCATTGAGGGGCGGAAAATGAGGAGCTGAGGCCAGGGGCTTGGGTGGAGAGTGGATATTTTGTGAATAAGGAGGGCAATTAATGTACAGATGTGCTTCAAACAGATGATGTATTTATGGATTGTGGTTAGTGTTGTAGGAGCCACTAATGAAAAGATCATAAAAGAAACAAAAATAATCTTGGCAGAGGGCTCATGCAAGGATGATCTCAGGCTGGATTAGACCAGTCAAAACAGCTACTGGAGTCGCCTCACCCTGTGTCTATTACTGAGTCAGCCATGATGCTTAGGACCCACAGCCCCAGCAGCTGGCCAGAGAGGGAGGTGGATCTCTGAGGCCATTCCACAGGGGGAATGGTCCTCTGTCCTGCAGGGCCCACCCTCCTTTGTAAGCATGCTGCCTGGGGCAAGGCTTTCATGGAGTCCACACCATGGGAGCTCTACTACTCATGGGGGATTGGCAGGAAGCCTCTGCTCATGCGCACACACCACCAACTAGCTGGAGGATCTCCGTGAACAAAGCCTGAGGCAGACAGCAAGCCCACTAACTGATGCTGTAAGAGCTACAATCAGCATCCAGAAACATGCAACTGGGAGTAAGAGGCAGCATACCTTGGTCCCAGCCCCTCCCACTCTAATCTACAAGGAGTGACATTGCAAAGCAGAGGGTTTTCATAAAGCACTTCCAGGACTGTGGAATGAGCAGCCTCGTTTGTGGACATGGATACTCTGTGATCCAGACGTACTACCTCCTCCCTTACAGTCAGCTGAGACAAAAACCCTTGCAAGCAGAAAGCCATGCATCTGAACAGTATCCACCAGCCACTCATGTGCAGCACAGCTGCCTCCAAAGAGCCTTCCTGAGTGAGAGAGAAATCATGCAGAAGCCTGGTCTGCACTCAAGAGAGTTTTATGAGCGTAGGGAGGCGTGGTGGGCAAGTCTGGCCGACCCCAGTGGCTGAATTGAATTTACATGGCCTAGATTGGTCAATCCAGGTACAGGAACCACCCAGGTGACCTCCCCTTCATGGCCAGAAATCTGGACCTCTGAGCATGCACAGGGTGCCTCTCCTAACTGGGCTCTTATCTTGGCCCTATGGGCATGCATAACGGATGCCCCAGTCCCTAGTATAGCTACCTAACATTTGCCCCCCTGAAGAGATATGGACCCAAATCTTTGGGGGTACTGGGCGACGACATCTCTAGCTGCTTCCTGCTGGCAAAAGGGGCGAGGTGGGGCTTTGGGTCCATACCCTTCCTACACTGCTGGGAGGGGTTGTCCATTGAGGGCAACTTTATCCAGGATGGATAAGGTTGAGGTGGTCCAGGAGATGGTAGTCGTGGACCTGGCACACTTGGTTCAGAAGCTTTAATCACCCGATAACTTCTGAGAAAAACAAACGGTCTAAAAGGTGAACAGTTTGACTACGACAAGGCTAAGCTTGTGAGGTGGCAGTGGCCTTGAAATTAGGTGAGTGTCACAGGAAACAAAAATAATCTTAGGATTACCAGACATGTGTGTTTGTTCATTGGAAGTACAGGAAGAGGGATAAAAGCATTCACACTTTCCCCTAGGAGGGCACAGGTTTGGGCACTACTAGGTGCAGTCTGATCACTGATTCATTTATGATGCTAAGGTCTTGGACCCGCTGATAAGACCCATCCTTCTTTTTAACACTATAACACTTCAATTTTAATTTTGGGAAAAAATTTTCTTTTTGTTGTGGACTTTCATAGTTATAAATATATATATGTATTAATATATATATTTTTTAATGTTATGAAAACATCATGCTTCGCGTTATAGAGTTAAATGGAAATAATGGGCTAGTGCAGGATGAGTCAAAAGTGACCAAAATAGAGTAACTGCCTAAGTCATTTTGAATTTTCTTGGGTTCAATTGGAGTAAAGGCTTGTAAATTACCCGGGGTCCAAATTCCCATGGTGCCTCCTACAACGGGTAGAATGTTCAGGGATGTTTCAGGGCTGGGAGATTAATAACCCCTAAGTCCAGGATACCTTAGGGCAGGGGTCCTTAAACTGTTTACCCAGGGGGCCAGTTCACTATCCCTCAGGCCTTTTGAAGGAAAGACTATAGTTTAAAAAAACAAATATTACGAACAAATTCATGTGCACACTGCACATCTTGATTTGAAGTTCAAAAAAAAAAAATAAATGGGGCACATACACCCGGCAGAAAGGATCAACGTCCTCGGCTGTCTGCATGTGGCCCACAGGTTGTAGTTTGAGGACCCCTGCCCTCGGCATTCACCAAGAGGATGTGGTTTCAACCCAAAAGCTTGGAGACTCTACAATTTGTTTAAAAGTGATGGGGCAGAAGGAGTCCCTGATTGACCCACGCAAGACTAGTTTTCCCATCCCCTGTTACTAAGAGTTCATAGTTATGGTTAAAGGGAACCAGGATATCCCGATCTGATCCCGTTACTTCAAGTGTGGGCTGACATTGCCACTAAGAAGCCTGCAAATATAAAAGACTTACTCCCTCCCACAAAGAAAGGGCCCTTGTTTCCAAGGTTTCAGGAAACATGGAAGGACCGGAAAAACAAACGGTCCAAGTTCCCAAAACCACATAGGTGGAGGCCATCCCTCCCCATCACCCTCCCCCACCCCTCCCCTCCCTCACCCCTCCCCTCCCCCATCACTCCCCCACCCCTCCCCTCCCCTCCCCTCCCCATCACTCTCCCCTAATCGGCTTTATCCCATTTTGCAGGAGAACTCTGGGAGTGGGAGAGCTGGCTTCAAACCCTTTCTTTCAACCCCCGCCCTATAAGGTTTCTAGGGTCCAGAAATAGAAAACTTCTAACAGGCCCTTATTGAGTCACTCCCTCCCCCACCGACCCCCCAAACTCACCCCCACCCCTTACAAGCATCCCCCCACACACACTAGTACTGGTATGACTTCCATACTCATCAGCCCACCTGGAATGCTTGCCAACAACTTCTCCAGGTGCTGTTCACAACGGAGGAGGGTAGCCCTTCCAGACAGAGGCCCAGTAAGCAGTCAGTGAACCTGATGGTCAGCGAGCGGGCACTCCCCACTTGAGAGAAACTCTTTTGGCCACTACACCAACAATGTGGGATCTCAATTCCTAGCAAGGCCCAGAGGACTTTACCAGGTATCAACCATTGCTCTTACATGACCCTCTGCAGAAGAGCTAGGAAACCTATGAATTTATCTAAGGTCAGTGAGAATTTTCAGGTTCCTATAAGAGAATATCCGCCTGCCTTTCTAGAGTGGCTGAGGGAAGCCTATGGGCTTTATACCCCTAACGGCCCGGAGGCACTGAAAACAGGAGGGCAATAAGTATTGCTTTTATTACTCAGTCAGTCTGCCTCAGACATGACAAAGAAGTGGGAAGGGTTTGAAGGGAAAAATCTTAGCGATTTGGTATAAGTGGCTCATTGAGTGTATAACAACAGAGATGACCCTAGCACGACAGAGACAAAGAAGCTAGCTAAAATAATCATAATTGCCATGAGATACCCCAGAGACTCAGGAAAAGGAGAGCATGGCCCACTCACGGAGAGACTAACCTGTGGGCACCGCCAAGCCATGGGGAAGGACCAATGTGCCTACTGCAGGAAAGAAGGACACTGGAAAAATCAGTGCCTTGAAAACCCCAGGAGAGGTGCACGACCCTCCACTAGAGTGGATGGGCCTCATCTGCACGTAGAAAGACCCAAGCAAGAGACAATAATGCTTGAAGAAGCTCAATGAAGGGGTCAGGGCTCTGTTTCACTTCGCCGCCAAAAGCCCAGGCTAACTCTCCAAGTAGGAGGCCAGGCAGTAAATTTCTTGGTGGACACAGGGGCCACCTTGTCAGGTTCAGAAAGGAATATGGGCACATTTTCAAGAAGAAAGATGTGAATTACTGTGAGCCTATGATTCCTTCCACAGATAACTCACACCAGAAGGTTTGCATGGAGGGTAGGTGGGTTTCCCAAGACAACAAAATAACAAATATCTATCAGCCCTTTGGCCCAGTTAGCCACCTGGTTATGATATCACTGGCTTCTGGCTCAGCTGCTGAGCCAGTGAAGCAGTTATAGCAGGAAAAGACTAGGTGGCCAGTGGCCATCAACGGAAGGACCAAATCTCCACAGTGGGCTTCCTGTTTCAATATGGAGCCACGTATGTTACCTGCTGGACACCATCTCTATCCTGAGCTCATAATTGCCATCGCAGGTCTAGAATGCGGCGCGCAGGTACACACTATATGAAACAGTCTCTGATTAACCCCTCTCGATAACTTGCTGACATGGGAGTCTGGATAATCCTGTACATTTACTTTGCAGATTAGAAAACTCACTCAAAAACACACGGGAGTTGACCCAGAGACACACAACTGGTTAACAACAAAGTCATATTCACAACCAGCGTCTGGACCAAGAGCACGGTGCCCCACAGAACTGTGCCCATCGAGCAGTCAATATCTCCTGGACTCTCAAAAGATCTGAGCTGATACCCACCCCCCCACATCCTTGCAGCCCCAAAAGATTGTATTTCACAGGATGGCACCGGATCTGCAGCTCGCGGAGAGGGACATATCTGATCAGAGAACACAGGGCAGAACAAGGGGGAGGAGGGGAGAATGGAGCACATCCTGGCCCAATACACCTTGAGGATGATGTTCCCAATCAGAGAAGCCAATCCACAGAGAAGACCACATGGGCAGCCCCACGATGAGAAACGTCCCTCAAAGACCCATAGCCTTAGAGGGGACAACACTGGACACACAGTGTGGGAACTGCACCCGAACTGATCCTGCCACTTCGATGCATGACACTAAGAGAGTGCAGCGGAAGAGTAAGAAAACGGAGCATCAAAGTCCCCGGGGAATGCCAAAGGTGGACTTTGTGGTCAGGGTTCGGTGCCCCCACAGACTGGACTGGAAAACACTCCTAAAGTTCACCACACAGTCCTTGTACTTTTCTTTCTTGTTAGTGTTGTTTTCTTTTAGTGTCATTGGATTTGGGTTGGGTTTTGTTTTCATTTTTGTTTGTTTTTTTTTCTTTTTGCTGCTTGGTTTAGCTCAGTCTTGTTTTGTGCATGTTATTACCTTTACAGGTCTGTCTAATTAAGAGAGGCTGGATGAACAATCTGGAGGAGTAAACATGTGACCGGCCCTTTCCATTGGGCATGGGAGTGAGCACGGTGGGGGGAAAGGAAGTGGTGTAAAGAAACCCAGAGACAAGGGTACAACAAGTGATGGAAAACGGTAGTGAGGGGGATGTAGGAGGCCTGGTAGGGCGTGATCAAAGGTAATGTAACCAAGAGGAATTACTGAAACCCAAAGGAAGACTGAGCATGTCAGTGGGCACAAGAGGAAAATCAAAGAGTATAGAAGAGTGAGCTGGGAAGCAAGGGCCAGTTATAGACGTCTAAATAAAGGCATGTACATATGTACATATATTTACAAAGGGGCATGGGGAAATAGATCTATGTCCATATGTTTATAGATTTAGTATTAAGGTAGCAGATGGACATAGGACCTCCGCTCAAGGACTCCCTCATTGCAATAACACTGTTCTATTAAATTGGCATTCTAAGATGCTCACCTTCCCTACACAATCACTGACCACAAAGCGGCTGCATAAGCAAATGTGGTGAAGAAAGCCGATGGTGTCCAGCTACCTAAAGATATAGCATGTGGGGTCTTAAAGGCCTGAGGGTAAAGAAACAGCCATCTGGCTCTGAAGCAACAGAGCCCACATGGAGAAAGCATACCAGCCTGTGTGATCACAAAGTTTTAAAGGGATAAGGCAACAGGCATCATGAGAACAAAAAAATCTTATCATGGAGAATGAGAGGGGACTGCCGGGTATAGACCCAAAACCTATTTGCAGTGCACTGGACATCCCCTTACAGAAGGATCTCAGAGTGGAGATTAAAGAATACAGGGTATGAGACAGCAAAGATGAAACACAACTTTCCTCTAGTTCTTAATGCTTTCTCTTGCCCCACTATCATGATCCCAGTTCTACCATACTAATCTGACCAAACTAGAGAAGGTATTCTAGTACCGATAGGAATTTCAAACACGGGGAATCCAGAGTGGATGGGCCGTTTACCAGTGTTATGAGTGGAGATACTGGGAGGGTGGAGGAAGGGCAGGATGGAAAGTGGGAACCGATTACAAGGATCTTCATTGAACTCAAAAGAAAGGTGGGTGAAAATATGACAAAAGAATTAGTACATTTCCAAGGATTGATGAGGGATGGGTGGCGGGCATTGAGGGGCGGAAAATGAGGAGCTGAGGCCAGGGGCTTGGGTGGAGAGTGGATATTTTGTGAATAAGGAGGGCAATTAATGTACAGATGTGCTTCAAACAGATGATGTATTTATGGATTGTGGTTAGTGTTGTAGGAGCCACTAATGAAAAGATCATAAAAGAAACAAAAATAATCTTGGCAGAGGGCTCATGCAAGGATGATCTCAGGCTGGATTAGACCAGTCAAAACAGCTACTGGAGTCGCCTCACCCTGTGTCTATTACTGAGTCAGCCATGATGCTTAGGACCCACAGCCCCAGCAGCTGGCCAGAGAGGGAGGTGGATCTCTGAGGCCATTCCACAGGGGGAATAGTCCTCTGTCCTGCAGGGCCCACCCTCCTTTGTAAGCATGCTGCCTGGGGCAAGGCTTTCATGGAGTCCACACCATGGGAGCTCTACTACTCATGGGGGATTGGCAGGAAGCCTCTGCTCATGCGCACACACCACCAACTAGCTGGAGGATCTCCGTGAACAAAGCCTGAGGCAGACAACAAGCCCACTAACTGATGCTGTAAGAGCTACAATCAGCATCCAGAAACCTGCAACTGGGAGTAAGAGGCAGCATACCTTGGTCCCAGCCCCTCCCACTCTAATCTACAAGGAGTGACATTGCAAAGCAGAGGGTTTTCATAAAGCACTTCCAGGACTGTGGAATGAGCAGCCTCGTTTGTGGACATGGATACTCTGTGATCCAGACGTACTACCTCCTCCCTTACAGTCAGCTGAGACAAAAACCCTTGCAAGCAGAAAGCCATGCATCTGAACAGTATCCACCAGCCACTCATGTGCAGCACAGCTGCCTCCAAAGAGCCTTCCTGAGTGAGAGAGAAATCATGCAGAAGCCTGGTCTGCACTCAAGAGAGTTTTATGAGCGTAGGGAGGCGTGGTGGGCAAGTCTGGCCGACCCCAGTGGCTGAATTGAATTTACATGGCCTAGATTGGTCAATCCAGGTACAGGAACCACCCAGGTGACCTCCCCTTCATGGCCAGAAATCTGGACCTCTGAGCATGCACAGGGTGCCTCTCCTAACTGGGCTCTTATCTTGGCCCTATGGGCATGCATAACGGATGCCCCAGTCCCTAGTATAGCTACCTAACATTTGCCCCCCTGAAGAGATATGGACCCAAATCTTTGGGGGTACTGGGCGACGACATCTCTAGCTGCTTCCTGCTGGCAAAAGGGGCGAGGTGGGGCTTTGGGTCCATACCCTTCCTACACTGCTGGGAGGGGTTGTCCATTGAGGGCAACTTTATCCAGGATGGATAAGGTTGAGGTGGTCCAGGAGATGGTAGTCGTGGACCTGGCACACTTGGTTCAGAAGCTTTAATCACCCGATAACTTCTGAGAAAAACAAACGGTCTAAAAGGTGAACAGTTTGACTACGACAAGGCTAAGCTTGTGAGGTGGCAGTGGCCTTGAAATTAGGTGAGTGTCACAGGAAACAAAAATAATCTTAGGATTACCAGACATGTGTGTTTGTTCATTGGAAGTACAGGAAGAGGGATAAAAGCATTCACACTTTCCCCTAGGAGGGCACAGGTTTGGGCACTACTAGGTGCAGTCTGATCACTGATTCATTTATGATGCTAAGGTCTTGGACCCGCTGATAAGACCCATCCTTCTTTTTAACCCTATAACGCTTCAATTTTAATTTTGGGAAAAATTTTCTTTTTGTTGTGGACTTTCATAGTTATAAATATATATATGTATTAATATATACATTTTTAATGTTATGAAAACATCATGCTTCGCGTTATAGAGTTAAATGGAAATAATGGGCTAGTGCAGGACGAGTCAAAAGTGACCAAAATAGAGTAACTGCCTAAGCCATTTTGAATTTTCTTGGGTTCAATTGGAGTAAAGGCTTGTAAATTACCCGGGCTCCAAATTCCCATGGTGCCTCCTACAACGGGTAGAATGTTCAGGGATGTTTCAGGGCTGGGAGATTAATAACCCCTAAGTCCAGGATACCTTAGGGCAGGGGTCCTTAAACTGTTTACCCAGGGGGCCAGTTCACTATCCCTCAGGCCTTTTGAAGGAAAGACTATAGTTTAAAAAAACAAATATTACGAACAAATTCATGTGCACACTGCACATCTTGATTTGAAGTTCAAAAAAAAAAATAAATGGGGCACATACACCCGGCAGAAAGGATCAACTTCCTCGGCTGTCTGCATGTGGCCCACAGGTTGTAGTTTGAGGACCCTTGCTCTCGGCATTCACCAAGAGGATGTGGTTGCAACCCAAAAGCTTGGAGACTCTACAATTTGTTTAAAAGTGATGGGGCAGAAGGAGTCCCTGATTGACCCACGCAAGACTAGTTTTCCCATCCCCTGTTACTAAGAGTTCATAGTTATGGTTAAAGGGAACCAGGATATCCCGATCTGATCCCGTTACTTCAAGTGTGGGCTGACATTGCCACTAAGAAGCCTGCAAATATAAAAGACTTACTCCCTCCCGCAAAGGAAGGGTCCTTGTTTCCAAGGTTTCAGGAAACATGGAAGGACCAGAAAAACAAACGGTCCAAGTTCGCAAAACCACATAGGTGGAGGCCATCCCTCCCCATCACCCTCCCCCACCCCTCCCCTCCCTCACCCCTCCCCTCCCCCATCACTCCCCCACCCCTCCCCTCCCCTCCCCTCCCCATCACTCTCCCCTAATCGGCTTTATCCCATTTTGCAGGAGAACTCTGGGAGTGGGAGAGCTGGCTTCAAACCCTTTCTTTCAACCCCCGCCCTATAAGGTTTCTAGGGTCCAGAAATAGAAAACTTCTAACAGGCCCTTATTGAGTCACTCCCTCCCCCACCGGCCCCCCAAACTCACCCCCACCCCTAACAATCAGCCCCCAACACACACTAGTACTGGTATGACTTCCATACTCATCAGCCCACCTGGAATGCTTGCCAACAACTTCTCCAGGTGCTGTTCACAACGGAGGAGGGTAGCCCTTCCAGACAGAGGCCCAGTAAGCAGTCAGTGAACCTGATGGTCAGCGAGCGGGCACTCCCCACTTGAGAGAAACTCTTTTGGCCACTACACCAACAATGTGGGATCTCAATTCCTAGCAAGGCCCAGAGGACTTTACCAGGTATCAACCATTGCTCTTACATGACCCTCTGCAGAAGAGCTAGGAAACCTATGAATTTATCTAAGGTCAGTGAGAATTTTCAGGTTCCTATAAGAGAATATCCGCCTGCCTTTCTAGAGTGGCTGAGGGGAGCCTACGGGCTTTATACCCCTAACGGCCCGGAGGCACTGAAAACAGGAGGGCAATAAGTATTGCCTTTATTACTCAGTCAGTCTGCCTCAGACATGACAAAGAAGTGGGAAGGGTTTGAAGGGAAAAATCTTAGCGATTTGGTACAAGTGGCTCATTGAGTGTATAACAACAGAGATGACCCTAGCACGACAGAGACAAAGAAGCTAGCTAAAATAATCGTAATTGCCATGAGATACCCCAGAGACTCAGGAAAAGGAGAGCATGGCCCACTCACGGAGAGACTAACCTGTGGGCACCGCCAAGCCATGGGGAAGGACCAATGTGCCTACTGCAGGAAAGAAGGACACTGGAAAAATCAGTGCCTTGAAAACCCCAGGAGAGGTGCACGACCCTCCACTAGAGTGGATGGGCCTCATCTGCACGTAGAAAGACCCAAGCAAGAGACAATAATGCTTGAAGAAGCTCAATGAAGGGGTCAGGGCTCTGTTTCACTTCGCCGCCAAAAGCCCAGGCTAACTCTCCAAGTAGGAGGCCAGGCAGTAAATTTCTTGGTGGACACAGGGGCCACCTTGTCAGGTTCAGAAAGGAATATGGGCACATTTTCAAGAAGAAAGATGTGAATTACTGTGAGCCTATGATTCCTTCCACAGATAACTCACACCAGAAGGTTTGCATGGAGGGTAGGTGGGTTTCCCAAGACAACAAAATAACAAATATCTATCAGCCCTTTGGCCCAGTTAGCCACCTGGTTATGATATCACTGGCTTCTGGCTCAGCTGCTGAGCCAGTGAAGCACTTATAGCAGGAGAAGACTAGGTGGCCGGTGGCCATCAACGGAAGGACCAAATCTCCACAGTGGGCTTCCTGTTTCAATATGGAGCCACGTATGTTACCTGCTGGACACCATCTCTATCCTGAGCTCATAATTGCCATTGCAGGTCTAGAATGCGGCACGCAGGTACACACTATATGAAACAGTCTCTGATTAACCCCTCTCGATAACTTGCTGACATGGGAGTCTGGATAATCCTGTACATTTACTTTGCAGATTAGAAAACTCACTCAAAAACACACGGGAGTTGACCCAGAGACACACAACTGGTTAACAACAAAGTCATATTCACAACCAGCGTCTGGACCAAGAGCACGGTGCCCCACAGAACTGTGCCCATCGAGCAGTCAATATCTCCTGGACTCTCAAAAGATCTGAGCTGATAGCCAACCCCCACATCCTTGCAGCCCCAAAAGATTGTATTTCACAGGATGGCACCGGATCTTCAGCTCGCGGAGAGGGACATATCTGATCAGAGAACACAGGGCAGAACAAGGGGGAGGAGGGGAGAATGGAGCACATCCTGGCCCAATACACCTTGAGGATGATGTTCCCAATCAGAGAAGCCAATCCACAGAGAAGACCACATGGGCAGCCCCACGATGAGAAACGTCCCTCAAAGACCCATAGCCTTAGAGGGGACAACACTGGACACACAGTGTGGGAACTGCGCCCGAACTGATCCTGCCACTTCGATGCATGACACTAAGAGAGTGCAGCGGAAGAGTAAGAAAACGGAGCATCAAAGTCCCCGGGGAATGCCAAAGGTGGACTTTGTGGTCAGGGTTCGGTGCCCCCACAGACTGGACTGGAAAACACTCCTAAAGTTCACCACACAGTCCTTGTACTTTTCTTTCTGGTTAGTGTTGTTTTCTTTTAGTGTCATTGGATTTGGGTTGGGTTTTGTTTTCATTTTTGTTTGTTTTTTTTTCTTTTTGCTGCTTGGTTTAGCTCAGTCTTGTTTTGTGCATGTTATTACCTTTACAGGTCTGTCTAATTAAGAGAGGCTGGATGAACAATCTGGAGGAGTAAACATGTGACCGGCCCTTTCCATTGGGCATGGGAGTGAGCACGGTGGGGGGAAAGGAAGTGGTGTAAAGAAACCCAGAGACAAGGGTACAACAAGTGATGGAAAACGGTAGTGAGGGTGATGTAGGAGGCCTGGTAGGGCGTGATCAAAGGTAATGTAACCAAGAGGAATTACTGAAACCCAAAGGAAGACTGAGCATGTCAGTGGGCACAAGAGGAAAATCAAAGAGTATAGAAGAGTGAGCTGGGAAGCAAGGGCCAGTTATAGACGTCTAAATAAAGGCATGTACATATGTACATATATTTACAAAGGGGCATGGGGAAATAGATCTATGTCCATATGTTTATAGATTTAGTATTAAGGTAGCAGATGGACATAGGGCCTCCGCTCAAGGACTCCCTCATTGCAATAACACTGTTCTATTAAATTGGCATTCTAAGATGCTCACCTTCCCTACACAATCACTGACCACAAAGCGGCTGCATAAGCAAATGTGGTGAAGAAAGCCGATGGTGTCCAGCTACCTAAAGATATAGCGTGTGGGGTCTTAAAGGCCTGAGGGTAAAGAAACAGCCATCTGGCTCTGAAGCAACAGAGCCCACATGGAGAAAGCATACCAGCCTGTGTGATCACAAAGTTTTAAAGGGATAAGGCAACAGGCATCATGAGAACAAAAAAATCTTATCATGGAGAATGAGAGGGGACTGCCGGGTATAGACCCAAAACCTATTTGCAGTGCACTGGACATCCCCTTACAGAAGGATCTCAGAGTGGAGATTAAAGAATACAGGGTATGAGACAGCAAAGATGAAACACAACTTTCCTCTAGTTCTTAATGCTTTCTCTTGCCCCACTATCATGATCCCAGTTCTACCATACTAATCTGGCCAAACTAGAGAAGGTATTCTAGTACCGATAGGAATTTCAAACACGGGGGATCCAGAGTGGATGGGCCCTTTACCAGTGTTATGAGTGGAGATACTGGGAGGGTGGAGGAAGGGCAGGATGGAAAGTGGGAACCGATTACAAGGATCTTCATTGACCTCAAAAGAAAGGTGGGTGAAAATATGACAAAAGAATTAGTACATTTCCAAGGATTGATGAGGGATGGGTGGCGGGCATTGAGGGGGGGAAAATGAGGAGCTGAGGCCAGGGGCTTGGGTGGAGAGTGGATATTTTGTGAATAAGGAGGGAAATTAATGTACAGATGTGCTTCAAACAGATGATGTATTTATGGATTGTGGTTAGTGTTGTAGGAGCCACTAATGAAAAGATCATAAAAGAAACAAAAATAATCTTGGCAGAGGGCTCATGCAAGGATGATCTCAGGCTGGATTAGACCAGTCAAAACAGCTACTGGAGTCGCCTCACCCTGTGTCTATTACTGAGTCAGCCATGATGCTTAGGACCCACAGCCCCAGCAGCTGGCCAGAGAGGGAGGTGGATCTCTGAGGCCATTCCACAGGGGGAATGGTCTTCTGTCCTGCAGGGCCCACCCTCCTTTGTAAGCATGCTGCCTGGGGCAAGGCTTTCATGGAGTCCACACCATGGGAGCTCTACTAATCATGGGGGATTGGCAGGAAGCCTCTGCTCATGCGCACACACCACCAACTAGCTGGAGGATCTCCGTGAACACAGCCTGAGGCAGACAACAAGCCCACTAACTGATGCTGTAAGAGATACAATCAGCATCCAGAAACCTGCAACTGGGAGTAAGAGGCAGCATACCTTGGTCCCAGCCCCTCCCACTCTAATCTACAAGGAGTGACATTGCAAAGCAGAGGGTTTTCATAAAGCACTTCCAGGACTGTGGAATGAGCAGCCTCGTTTGTGGACATGGATACTCTGTGATCCAGACGTACTACCTCCTCCCTTACAGTCAGCTGAGACAAAAACCCTTGCAAGCAGAAAGCCATGCATCTGAACAGTATCCACCAGCCACTCATGTGCAGCACAGCTGCCTCCAAAGAGCCTTCCTGAGTGAGAGAGAAATCATGCAGAAGCCTGGTCTGCACTCAAGAGAGTTTTATGAGCGTTAGGGAGGCGTGGTGGGCAAGTCTGGCCGACCCCAGTGGCTGAATTGAATTTACATGGCCTAGATTGGTCAATCCAGGTACAGGAACCACCCAGGTGACCTCCCCTTCATGGCCAGAAATCTGGACCTCTGAGCATGCACAGGGTGCCTCTCCTAACTGGGCTCTTATCTTGGCCCTATGGGCATGCATAACGGATGCCCCAGTCCCTAGTATAGCTACCTAACATTTGCCCCCCTGAAGAGATATGGACCCAAATCTTTGGGGGTACTGGGCGACGACATCTCTAGCTGCTTCCTGCTGGCAAAAGGGGCGAGGTGGGGCTTTGGGTCCATACCCTTCCTACACTGCTGGGAGGGGTTGTCCATTGAGGGCAACTTTATCCAGGATGGATAAGGTTGAGGTGGTCCAGGAGATGGTAGTCGTGGACCTGGCACACTTGGTTCAGAAGCTTTAATCACCCGATAACTTCTGAGAAAAACAAACGGTCTAAAAGGTGAACAGTTTGACTACGACAAGGCTAAGCTTGTGAGGTGGCAGTGGCCTTGAAATTAGGTGAGTGTCACAGGAAACAAAAATAATCTTAGGATTACCAGACATGTGTGTTTGTTCATTGGAAGTACAGGAAGAGGGATAAAAGCATTCACACTTTCCCCTAGGAGGGCACAGGTTTGGGCACTACTAGGTGCAGTCTGATCACTGATTCATTTATGATGCTAAGGTCTTGGACCCGCTGATAAGACCCATCCTTCTTTTTAACCCTATAACGCTTCAATTTTAATTTTGGGAAAAAATTTTCTTTTTGTTGTGGACTTTCATAGTTATAAATATAAATATATGTATTAATATATACATTTTTTAATGTTATGAAAACATCATGCTTCGCGTTATAGAGTTAAATGGAAATAATGGGCTAGTGCAGGACGAGTCAAAAGTGACCAAAATAGAGTAACTGCGTAAGTCATTTTGAATTTTCTTGGGTTCAATTGGAGTAAAGGCTTGTAAATTACCCGGGGTCCAAATTCCCATGGTGCCTCCTACAACGGGTAGAATGTTCAGGGATGTTTCAGGGCTGGGAGATTAATAACCCCTAAGTCCAGGATACCTTAGGGCAGGGGTCCTTAAACTGTTTACCCAGGGGGCCAGTTCACTATCCCTCAGGCCTTTTGAAGGAAAGACTATAGTTTAAAAAAACAAATATTACGAACAAATTCATGTGCACACTGCACATCTTGATTTGAAGTTCAAAAAAAAAATAAATGGGGCACATACACCCGGCAGAAAGGATCAACGTCCTCGGCTGTCTGCATGTGGCCCACAGGTTGTAGTTTGAGGACCCCTGCTCTCGGCATTCACCAAGAGGATGTGGTTTCAACCCAAAAGCTTGGAGACTCTACAATTTTTTTAAAAGTGATGGGGCAGAAGGAGTCCCTGATTGACCCACGCAAGACTAGTTTTCCCATCCCCTGTTACTAAGAGTTCATAGTTATGGTTAAAGGGAACCAGGATATGCCGATCTGATCCCGTTACTTCAAGTGTGGGCTGACATTGCCACTAAGAAGCCTGCAAATATAAAAGACTTAATCCCTCCCACAAAGAAAGGGCCCTTGTTTCCAAGGTTTCAGGAAACATGGAAGGACCGGAAAAACAAACGGTCCAAGTTCCCAAAACCACATAGGTGGAGGCCATCCCTCCCCATCACCCTCCCCCACCCCTCCCCTCCATCACCCCTCCCCTCCCCCATCACTCCCCCACCCCTCCCCTCCCCTCCCCTCCCCATCACTCTCCCATAATCGGCTTTATCCCATTTTGCAGGAGAACTCTGGGAGTGGGAGAGCTGGCTTCAAACCCTTTCTTTCAACCCCCGCCCTATAAGGTTTCTAGGGTCCAGAAATAGAAAACTTCTAACAGGCCCTTATTGAGTCACTCCCTCCCCCACCGGCCCCCCAAACTCACCCCCACCCCTAACAAGCAGCCCCCCACACACACTAGTACTGGTATGACTTCCATACTCATCAGCCCACCTGGAATGCTTGCCAACAACTTCTCCAGGTGCTGTTCACAACGGAGGAGGGTAGCCCTTCCAGACAGAGGCCCAGTAAGCAGTCAGTGAACCTGATGGTCAGCGAGCGGGCACTCCCCACTTGAGAGAAACTCTTTTGGCCACTACACCAACAATGTGGGATCTCAATTCCTAGCAAGGCCCAGAGGACTTTACCAGGTATCAACCATTGCTCTTACATGACCCTCTGCAGAAGAGCTAGGAAACCTATGAATTTATCTAAGGTCAGTGAGAATTTTCAGGTTCCTATAAGAGAATATCCGCCTGCCTTTCTAGAGTGGCTGAGGGGAGCCTACGGGCTTTATACCCCTAACGGCCCGGAGGCACTGAAAACAGGAGGGCAATAAGTATTGCCTTTATTACTCAGTCAGTCTGCCTCAGACATGACAAAGAAGTGGGAAGGGTTTGAAGGGAAAAATCTTAGCGATTTGGTACAAGTGGCTCATTGAGTGTATAACAACAGAGATGACCCTAGCACGACAGAGACAAAGAAGCTAGCTAAAATAATCGTAATTGCCATGAGATACCCCAGAGACTCAGGAAAAGGAGAGCATGGCCCACTCACGGAGAGACTAACCTGTGGGCACCGCCAAGCCATGGGGAAGGACCAATGTGCCTACTGCAGGAAAGAAGGACACTGGAAAAATCAGTGCCTTGAAAACCCCAGGAGAGGTGCACGACCCTCCACTAGAGTGGATGGGCCTCATCTGCACGTAGAAAGACCCAAGCAAGAGACAATAATGCTTGAAGAAGCTCAATGAAGGGGTCAGGGCTCTGTTTCACTTCGCCGCCAAAAGCCCAGGCTAACTCTCCAAGTAGGAGGCCAGGCAGTAAATTTCTTGGTGGACACAGGGGCCACCTTGTCAGGTTCAGAAAGGAATATGGGCACATTTTCAAGAAGAAAGATGTGAATTACTGTGAGCCTATGATTCCTTCCACAGATAACTCACACCAGAAGGTTTGCATGGAGGGTAGGTGGGTTTCCCAAGACAACAAAATAACAAATATCTATCAGCCCTTTGGCCCAGTTAGCCACCTGGTTATGATATCACTGGCTTCTGGCTCAGCTGCTGAGCCAGTGAAGCACTTATAGCAGGAGAAGACTAGGTGGCCGGTGGCCATCAACGGAAGGACCAAATCTCCACAGTGGGCTTCCTGTTTCAATATGGAGCCACGTATGTTACCTGCTGGACACCATCTCTATCCTGAGCTCATAATTGCCATCGCAGGTCTAGAATGCGGCACGCAGGTACACACTATATGAAACAGTCTCTGATTAACCCCTCTCGATAACTTGCTGACATGGGAGTCTGGATAATCCTGTACATTTACTTTGCAGATTAGAAAACTCACTCAAAAACACACGGGAGTTGACCCAGAGACACACAACTGGTTAACAACAAAGTCATATTCACAACCAGCGTCTGGACCAAGAGCACGGTGCCCCACAGAACTGTGCCCATCGAGCAGTCAATATCTCCTGGACTCTCAAAAGATCTGAGCTGATACCCACCCCCCCACATCCTTGCAGCCCCAAAAGATTGTATTTCACAGGATGGCACCGGATCTGCAGCTCGCGGAGAGGGACATATCTGATCAGAGAACACAGGGCAGAACAAGGGGGAGGAGGGGAGAATGGAGCACATCCTGGCCCAATACACCTTGAGGATGATGTTCCCAATCAGAGAAGCCAATCCACAGAGAAGACCACATGGGCAGCCCCACGATGAGAAACGTCCCTCAAAGACCCATAGCCTTAGAGGGGACAACACTGGACACACAGTGTGGGAACTGCGCCCGAACTGATCCTGCCACTTCGATGCATGACACTAAGAGAGTGCAGCGGAAGAGTAAGAAAACGGAGCATCAAAGTCCCCGGGGAATGCCAAAGGTGGACTTTGTGGTCAGGGTTCGGTGCCCCCACAGACTGGACTGGAAAACACTCCTAAAGTTCACCACACAGTCCTTGTACTTTTCTTTCTGGTTAGTGTTGTTTTCTTTTAGTGTCATTGGATTTGGGTTGGGTTTTGTTTTCATTTTTGTTTGTTTTTTTTTCTTTGTGCTGCTTGGTTTAGCTCAGTCTTGTTTTGTGCATGTTATTACCTTTACAGGTCTGTCTAATTAAGAGAGGCTGGATGAACAATCTGGAGGAGTAAACATGTGACCGGCCCTTTCCATTGGGCATGGGAGTGAGCACGGTGGGGGGAAAGGAAGTGGTGTAAAGAAACCCAGAGACAAGGGTACAACAAGTGATGGAAAACGGTAGTGAGGGGGATGTAGGAGGCCTGGTAGGGCGTGATCAAAGGTAATGTAACCAAGAGGAATTACTGAAACCCAAAGGAAGACTGAGCATGTCAGTGGGCACAAGAGGAAAATCAAAGAGTATAGAAGAGTGAGCTGGGAAGCAAGGGCCAGTTATAGACGTCTAAATAAAGGCATGTACATATGTACATATATTTACAAAGGGGCATGGGGAAATAGATCTATGTCCATATGTTTATAGATTTAGTATTAAGGTAGCAGATGGACATAGGGCCTCCGCTCAAGGACTCCCTCATTGCAATAACACTGTTCTATTAAATTGGCATTCTAAGATGCTCACCTTCCCTACACAATCACTGACCACAAAGCGGCTGCATAAGCAAATGTGGTGAAGAAAGCCGATGGTGTCCAGCTACCTAAAGATATAGCGTGTGGGGTCTTAAAGGCCTGAGGGTAAAGAAACAGCCATCTGGCTCTGAAGCAACAGAGCCCACATGGAGAAAGCATACCAGCCTGTGTGATCACAAAGTTTTAAAGGGATAAGGCAACAGGCATCATGAGAACAAAAAAATCTTATCATGGAGAATGAGAGGGGACTGCCGGGTATAGACCCAAAACCTATTTGCAGTGCACTGGACATCCCCTTACAGAAGGATCTCAGAGTGGAGATTAAAGAATACAGGGTATGAGACAGCAAAGATGAAACACAACTTTCCTCTAGTTCTTAATGCTTTCTCTTGCCCCACTATCATGATCCCAGTTCTACCATACTAATCTGGCCAAACTAGAGAAGGTATTCTAGTACCGATAGGAATTTCAAACACGGGGAATCCAGAGTGGATGGGCCCTTTACCAGTGTTATGAGTGGAGATACTGGGACGGTGGAGGAAGGGCAGGATGGAAAGTGGGAACCGATTACAAGGATCTTCATTGACCTCAAAAGAAAGGTGGGTGAAAATATGACAAAAGAATTAGTACATTTCCAAGGATTGATGAGGGATGGGTGGCGGGCATTGAGGGGGGAAAAATGAGGAGCTGAGGCCAGGGGCTTGGGTGGAGAGTGGATATTTTGTGAATAAGGAGGGAAATTAATGTACAGATGGGCTTCAAACAGATGATGTATTTATGGATTGTGGTTAGTGTTGTAGGAGCCACTAATGAAAAGATCATAAAAGAAACAAAAATAATCTTGGCAGAGGGCTCATGCAAGGATGATCTCAGGCTGGATTAGACCAGTCAAAACAGCTACTGGAGTCGCCTCACCCTGTGTCTATTACTGAGTCAGCCATGATGCTTAGGACCCACAGCCCCAGCAGCTGGCCAGAGAGGGAGGTGGATCTCTGAGGCCATTCCACAGGGGGAATGGTCTTCTGTCCTGCAGGGCCCACCCTCCTTTGTAAGCATGCTGCCTGGGGCAAGGCTTTCATGGAGTCCACACCATGGGAGCTCTACTAATCATGGGGGATTGGCAGGAAGCCTCTGCTCATGCGCACACACCACCAACTAGCTGGAGGATCTCCGTGAACAAAGCCTGAGGAAGACAACAAGCCCACTAACTGATGCTGTAAGAGATACAATCAGCATCCAGAAACCTGCAACTGGGAGTAAGAGGCAGCATACCTTGGTCCCAGCCCCTCCCACTCTAATCTACAAGGAGTGACATTGCAAAGCAGAGGGTTTTCATAAAGCACTTCCAGGACTGTGGAATGAGCAGCCTCGTTTGTGGACATGGATACTCTGTGATCCAGACGTACTACCTCCTCCCTTACAGTCAGCTGAGACAAAAACCCTTGCAAGCAGAAAGCCATGCATCTGAACAGTATCCACCAGCCACTCATGTGCAGCACAGCTGCCTCCAAAGAGCCTTCCTGAGTGAGAGAGAAATCATGCAGAAGCCTGGTCTGCACTCAAGAGAGTTTTATGAGCGTTAGGGAGGCGTGGTGGGCAAGTCTGGCCGACCCCAGTGGCTGAATTGAATTTACATGGCCTAGATTGGTCAATCCAGGTACAGGAACCACCCAGGTGACCTCCCCTTCATGGCCAGAAATCTGGACCTCTGAGCATGCACAGGGTGCCTCTCCTAACTGGGCTCTTATCTTGGCCCTATGGGCATGCATAACGGATGCCCCAGTCCCTAGTATAGCTACCTAACATTTGCCCCCCTGAAGAGATATGGACCCAAATCTTTGGGGGTACTGGGCGACGACATCTCTAGCTGCTTCCTGCTGGCAAAAGGGGCGAGGTGGGGCTTTGGGTCCATACCCTTCCTACACTGCTGGGAGGGGTTGTCCATTGAGGGCAACTTTATCCAGGATGGATAAGGTTGAGGTGGTCCAGGAGATGGTAGTCGTGGACCTGGCACACTTGGTTCAGAAGCTTTAATCACCCGATAACTTCTGAGAAAAACAAACGGTCTAAAAGGTGAACAGTTTGACTACGACAAGGCTAAGCTTGTGAGGTGGCAGTGGCCTTGAAATTAGGTGAGTGTCACAGGAAACAAAAATAATCTTAGGATTACCAGACATGTGTGTTTGTTCATTGGAAGTACAGGAAGAGGGATAAAAGCATTCACACTTTCCCCTAGGAGGGCACAGGTTTGGGCACTACTAGGTGCAGTCTGATCACTGATTCATTTATGATGCTAAGGTCTTGGACCCGCTGATAAGACCCATCCTTCTTTTTAACCCTATAACGCTTCAATTTTAATTTTGGGAAAAAATTTTCTTTTTGTTGTGGACTTTCATAGTTATAAATATAAATATATGTATTAATATATACATTTTTTAATGTTATGAAAACATCATGCTTCGCGTTATAGAGTTAAATGGAAATAATGGGCTAGTGCAGGACGAGTCAAAAGTGACCAAAATAGAGTAACTGCGTAAGTCATTTTGAATTTTCTTGGGTTCAATTGGAGTAAAGGCTTGTAAATTACCCGGGGTCCAAATTCCCATGGTGCCTCCTACAACGGGTAGAATGTTCAGGGATGTTTCAGGGCTGGGAGATTAATAACCCCTAAGTCCAGGATACCTTAGGGCAGGGGTCCTTAAACTGTTTACCCAGGGGGCCAGTTCACTATCCCTCAGGCCTTTTGAAGGAAAGACTATAGTTTAAAAAAACAAATATTACGAACAAATTCATGTGCACACTGCACATCTTGATTTGAAGTTCAAAAAAAAAATAAATGGGGCACATACACCCGGCAGAAAGGATCAACGTCCTCGGCTGTCTGCATGTGGCCCACAGGTTGTAGTTTGAGGACCCCTGCTCTCGGCATTCACCAAGAGGATGTGGTTTCAACCCAAAAGCTTGGAGACTCTACAATTTTTTTAAAAGTGATGGGGCAGAAGGAGTCCCTGATTGACCCACGCAAGACTAGTTTTCCCATCCCCTGTTACTAAGAGTTCATAGTTATGGTTAAAGGGAACCAGGATATCCCGATCTGATCCCGTTACTTCAAGTGTGGGCTGACATTGCCACTAAGAAGCCTGCAAATATAAAAGACTTAATCCCTCCCACAAAGAAAGGGCCCTTGTTTCCAAGGTTTCAGGAAACATGGAAGGACCGGAAAAACAAATGGTCCAAGTTCCCAAAACCACATAGGTGGAGGCCATCCCTCCCCATCACCCTCCCCCACCCCTCCCCTCCCTCACCCCTCCACTCCCCCATCACTCCCCCACCCCTCCCCTCCCCTCCCCTCCCCATCACTCTCCCATAATCGGCTTTATCCCATTTTGCAGGAGAACTCTGGGAGTGGGAGAGCTGGCTTCAAACCCTTTCTTTCAACCCCCGCCCTATAAGGTTTCTAGGGTCCAGAAATAGAAAACTTCTAACAGGCCCTTATTGAGTCACTCCCTCCCCCACCGGCCCCCCAAACTCACCCCCACCCCTAACAAGCAGCCCCCCACACACACTAGTACTGGTATGACTTCCATACTCATCAGCCCACCTGGAATGCTTGCCAACAACTTCTCCAGGTGCTGTTCACAACGGAGGAGGGTAGCCCTTCCAGACAGAGGCCCAGTAAGCAGTCAGTGAACCTGATGGTCAGCGAGCGGGCACTCCCCACTTGAGAGAAACTCTTTTGGCCACTACACCAACAATGTGGGATCTCAATTCCTAGCAAGGCCCAGAGGACTTTACCAGGTATCAACCATTGCTCTTACATGACCCTCTGCAGAAGAGCTAGGAAACCTATGAATTTATCTAAGGTCAGTGAGAATTTTCAGGTTCCTATAAGAGAATATCCGCCTGCCTTTCTAGAGTGGCTGAGGGGAGCCTACGGGCTTTATACCCCTAACGGCCCGGAGGCACTGAAAACAGGAGGGCAATAAGTATTGCCTTTATTACTCAGTCAGTCTGCCTCAGACATGACAAAGAAGTGGGAAGGGTTTGAAGGGAAAAATCTTAGCGATTTGGTACAAGTGGCTCATTGAGTGTATAACAACAGAGATGACCCTAGCACGACAGAGACAAAGAAGCTAGCTAAAATAATCGTAATTGCCATGAGATACCCCAGAGACTCAGGAAAAGGAGAGCATGGCCCACTCACGGAGAGACTAACCTGTGGGCACCGCCAAGCCATGGGGAAGGACCAATGTGCCTACTGCAGGAAAGAAGGACACTGGAAAAATCAGTGCCTTGAAAACCCCAGGAGAGGTGCACGACCCTCCACTAGAGTGGATGGGCCTCATCTGCACGTAGAAAGACCCAAGCAAGAGACAATAATGCTTGAAGAAGCTCAATGAAGGGGTCAGGGCTCTGTTTCACTTCGCCGCCAAAAGCCCAGGCTAACTCTCCAAGTAGGAGGCCAGGCAGTAAATTTCTTGGTGGACACAGGGGCCACCTTGTCAGGTTCAGAAAGGAATATGGGCACATTTTCAAGAAGAAAGATGTGAATTACTGTGAGCCTATGATTCCTTCCACAGATAACTCACACCAGAAGGTTTGCATGGAGGGTAGGTGGGTTTCCCAAGACAACAAAATAACAAATATCTATCAGCCCTTTGGCCCAGTTAGCCACCTGGTTATGATATCACTGGCTTCTGGCTCAGCTGCTGAGCCAGTGAAGCACTTATAGCAGGAGAAGACTAGGTGGCCGGTGGCCATCAACGGAAGGACCAAATCTCCACAGTGGGCTTCCTGTTTCAATATGGAGCCACGTATGTTACCTGCTGGACACCATCTCTATCCTGAGCTCATAATTGCCATCGCAGGTCTAGAATGCGGCACGCAGGTACACACTATATGAAACAGTCTCTGATTAACCCCTCTCGATAACTTGCTGACATGGGAGTCTGGATAATCCTGTACATTTACTTTGCAGATTAGAAAACTCACTCAAAAACACACGGGAGTTGACCCAGAGACACACAACTGGTTAACAACAAAGTCATATTCACAACCAGCGTCTGGACCAAGAGCACGGTGCCCCACAGAACTGTGCCCATCGAGCAGTCAATATCTCCTGGACTCTCAAAAGATCTGAGCTGATACCCACCCCCCCACATCCTTGCAGCCCCAAAAGATTGTATTTCACAGGATGGCACCGGATCTGCAGCTCGCGGAGAGGGACATATCTGATCAGAGAACACAGGGCAGAACAAGGGGGAGGAGGGGAGAATGGAGCACATCCTGGCCCAATACACCTTGAGGATGATGTTCCCAATCAGAGAAGCCAATCCACAGAGAAGACCACATGGGCAGCCCCACGATGAGAAACGTCCCTCAAAGACCCATAGCCTTAGAGGGGACAACACTGGACACACAGTGTGGGAACTGCGCCCGAACTGATCCTGCCACTTCGATGCATGACACTAAGAGAGTGCAGCGGAAGAGTAAGAAAACGGAGCATCAAAGTCCCCGGGGAATGCCAAAGGTGGACTTTGTGGTCAGGGTTCGGTGCCCCCACAGACTGGACTGGAAAACACTCCTAAAGTTCACCACACAGTCCTTGTACTTTTCTTTCTGGTTAGTGTTGTTTTCTTTTAGTGTCATTGGATTTGGGTTGGGTTTTGTTTTCATTTTTGTTTGTTTTTTTTTCTTTGTGCTGCTTGGTTTAGCTCAGTCTTGTTTTGTGCATGTTATTACCTTTACAGGTCTGTCTAATTAAGAGAGGCTGGATGAACAATCTGGAGGAGTAAACATGTGACCGGCCCTTTCCATTGGGCATGGGAGTGAGCACGGTGGGGGGAAAGGAAGTGGTGTAAAGAAACCCAGAGACAAGGGTACAACAAGTGATGGAAAACGGTAGTGAGGGGGATGTAGGAGGCCTGGTAGGGCGTGATCAAAGGTAATGTAACCAAGAGGAATTACTGAAACCCAAAGGAAGACTGAGCATGTCAGTGGGCACAAGAGGAAAATCAAAGAGTATAGAAGAGTGAGCTGGGAAGCAAGGGCCAGTTATAGACGTCTAAATAAAGGCATGTACATATGTACATATATTTACAAAGGGGCATGGGGAAATAGATCTATGTCCATATGTTTATAGATTTAGTATTAAGGTAGCAGATGGACATAGGGCCTCCGCTCAAGGACTCCCTCATTGCAATAACACTGTTCTATTAAATTGGCATTCTAAGATGCTCACCTTCCCTACACAATCACTGACCACAAAGCGGCTGCATAAGCAAATGTGGTGAAGAAAGCCGATGGTGTCCAGCTACCTAAAGATATAGCGTGTGGGGTCTTAAAGGCCTGAGGGTAAAGAAACAGCCATCTGGCTCTGAAGCAACAGAGCCCACATGGAGAAAGCATACCAGCCTGTGTGATCACAAAGTTTTAAAGGGATAAGGCAACAGGCATCATGAGAACAAAAAAATCTTATCATGGAGAATGAGAGGGGACTGCCGGGTATAGACCCAAAACATATTTGCAGTGCACTGGACATCCCCTTACAGAAGGATCTCAGAGTGGAGATTAAAGAATACAGGGTATGAGACAGCAAAGATGAAACACAACTTTCCTCTAGTTCTTAATGCTTTCTCTTGCCCCACTATCATGATCCCAGTTCTACCATACTAATCTGGCCAAACTAGAGAAGGTATTCTAGTACCGATAGGAATTTCAAACACGGGGGATCCAGAGTGGATGGGCCCTTTACCAGTGTTATGAGTGGAGATACTGGGACGGTGGAGGAAGGGCAGGATGGAAAGTGGGAACCGATTACAAGGATCTTCATTGACCTCAAAAGAAAGGTGGGTGAAAATATGACAAAAGAATTAGTACATTTCCAAGGATTGATGAGGGATGGGTGGCGGGCATTGAGGGGGGAAAAATGAGGAGCTGAGGCCAGGGGCTTGGGTGGAGAGTGGATATTTTGTGAATAAGGAGGGAAATTAATGTACAGATGGGCTTCAAACAGATGATGTATTTATGGATTGTGGTTAGTGTTGTAGGAGCCACTAATGAAAAGATCATAAAAGAAACAAAAATAATCTTGGCAGAGGGCTCATGCAAGGATGATCTCAGGCTGGATTAGACCAGTCAAAACAGCTACTGGAGTCGCCTCACCCTGTGTCTATTACTGAGTCAGCCATGATGCTTAGGACCCACAGCCCCAGCAGCTGGCCAGAGAGGGAGGTGGATCTCTGAGGCCATTCCACAGGGGGAATGGTCTTCTGTCCTGCAGGGCCCACCCTCCTTTGTAAGCATGCTGCCTGGGGCAAGGCTTTCATGGAGTCCACACCATGGGAGCTCTACTAATCATGGGGGATTGGCAGGAAGCCTCTGCTCATGCGCACACACCACCAACTAGCTGGAGGATCTCCGTGAACAAAGCCTGAGGCAGACAACAAGCCCACTAACTGATGCTGTAAGAGATACAATCAGCATCCAGAAACCTGCAACTGGGAGTAAGAGGCAGCATACCTTGGTCCCAGCCCCTCCCACTCTAATCTACAAGGAGTGACATTGCAAAGCAGAGGGTTTTCATAAAGCACTTCCAGGACTGTGGAATGAGCAGCCTCGTTTGTGGACATGGATACTCTGTGATCCAGACGTACTACCTCCTCCCTTACAGTCAGCTGAGACAAAAACCCTTGCAAGCAGAAAGCCATGCATCTGAACAGTATCCACCAGCCACTCATGTGCAGCACAGCGGCCTCCAAAGAGCCTTCCTGAGTGAGAGAGAAATCATGCAGAAGCCTGGTCTGCACTCAAGAGAGTTTTATGAGCGTTAGGGAGACGTGGTGGGCAAGTCTGGCCGACCCCAGTGGCTGAATTGAATTTACATGGCCTAGATTGGTCAATCCAGGTACAGGAACCACCCAGGTGACCTCCCCTTCATGGCCAGAAATCTGGACCTCTGAGCATGCACAGGGTGCCTCTCCTAACTGGGCTCTTATCTTGGCCCTATGGGCATGCATAACGGATGCCCCAGTCCCTAGTATAGCTACCTAACATTTGCCCCCCTGAAGAGATATGGACCCAAATCTTTGGGGGTACTGGGCGACGACATCTCTAGCTGCTTCCTGCTGGCAAAAGGGGCGAGGTGGGGCTTTGGGTCCATACCCTTCCTACACTGCTGGGAGGGGTTGTCCATTGAGGGCAACTTTATCCAGGATGGATAAGGTTGAGGTGGTCCAGGAGATGGTAGTCGTGGACCTGGCACACTTGGTTCAGAAGCTTTAATCACCCGATAACTTCTGAGAAAAACAAACGGTCTAAAAGGTGAACAGTTTGACTACGACAAGGCTAAGCTTGTGAGGTGGCAGTGGCCTTGAAATTAGGTGAGTGTCACAGGAAACAAAAATAATCTTAGGATTACCAGACATGTGTGTTTGTTCATTGGAAGTACAGGAAGAGGGATAAAAGCATTCACACTTTCCCCTAGGAGGGCACAGGTTTGGGCACTACTAGGTGCAGTCTGATCACTGATTCATTTATGATGCTAAGGTCTTGGACCCGCTGATAAGACCCATCCTTCTTTTTAACCCTATAACGCTTCAATTTTAATTTTGGGAAAAAATTTTCTTTTTGTTGTGGACTTTCATAGTTATAAATATAAATATATGTATTAATATATACATTTTTTAATGTTATGAAAACATCATGCTTCGCGTTATAGAGTTAAATGGAAATAATGGGCTAGTGCAGGACGAGTCAAAAGTGACCAAAATAGAGTAACTGCGTAAGTCATTTTGAATTTTCTTGGGTTCAATTGGAGTAAAGGCTTGTAAATTACCCGGGGTCCAAATTCCCATGGTGCCTCCTACAACGGGTAGAATGTTCAGGGATGTTTCAGGGCTGGGAGATTAATAACCCCTAAGTCCAGGATACCTTAGGGCAGGGGTCCTTAAACTGTTTACCCAGGGGGCCAGTTCACTATCCCTCAGGCCTTTTGAAGGAAAGACTATAGTTTAAAAAAACAAATATTACGAACAAATTCATGTGCACACTGCACATCTTGATTTGAAGTTCAAAAAAAAAATAAATGGGGCACATACACCCGGCAGAAAGGATCAACGTCCTCGGCTGTCTGCATGTGGCCCACAGGTTGTAGTTTGAGGACCCCTGCTCTCGGCATTCACCAAGAGGATGTGGTTTCAACCCAAAAGCTTGGAGACTCTACAATTTTTTTAAAAGTGATGGGGCAGAAGGAGTCCCTGATTGACCCACGCAAGACTAGTTTTCCCATCCCCTGTTACTAAGAGTTCATAGTTATGGTTAAAGGGAACCAGGATATCCCGATCTGATCCCGTTACTTCAAGTGTGGGCTGACATTGCCACTAAGAAGCCTGCAAATATAAAAGACTTAATCCCTCCCACAAAGAAAGGGCCCTTGTTTCCAAGGTTTCAGGAAACATGGAAGGACCGGAAAAACAAACGGTCCAAGTTCCCAAAACCACATAGGTGGAGGCCATCCCTCCCCATCACCCTCCCCCACCCCTCCCCTCCCTCACCCCTCCCCTCCCCCATCACTCCCCCACCCCTCCCCTCCCCTCCCCTCCCCATCACTCTCCCATAATCGGCTTTATCCCATTTTGCAGGAGAACTCTGGGAGTGGGAGAGCTGGCTTCAAACCCTTTCTTTCAACCCCCGCCCTATAAGGTTTCTAGGGTCCAGAAATAGAAAACTTCTAACAGGCCCTTATTGAGTCACTCCCTCCCCCACCGGCCCCCCAAACTCACCCCCACCCCTAACAAGCAGCCCCCCACACACACTAGTACTGGTATGACTTCCATACTCATCAGCCCACCTGGAATGCTTGCCAACAACTTCTCCAGGTGCTGTTCAAAACGGAGGAGGGTAGCCCTTCCAGACAGAGGCCCAGTAAGCAGTCAGTGAACCTGATGGTCAGCGAGCGGGCACTCCCCACTTGAGAGAAACTCTTTTGGCCACTACACCAACAATGTGGGATCTCAATTCCTAGCAAGGCCCAGAGGACTTTACCAGGTATCAACCATTGCTCTTACATGACCCTCTGCAGAAGAGCTAGGAAACCTATGAATTTATCTAAGGTCAGTGAGAATTTTCAGGTTCCTATAAGAGAATATCCGCCTGCCTTTCTAGAGTGGCTGAGGGAAGCCTACGGGCTTTATACCCCTAACGGCCCGGAGGCACTGAAAACAGGAGGGCAATAAGTATTGCCTTTATTACTCAGTCAGTCTGCCTCAGACATGACAAAGAAGTGGGAAGGGTTTGAAGGGAAAAATCTTAGCGATTTGGTACAAGTGGCTCATTGAGTGTATAACAACAGAGATGACCCTAGCACGACAGAGACAAAGAAGCTAGCTAAAATAATCGTAATTGCCATGAGATACCCCAGAGACTCAGGAAAAGGAGAGCATGGCCCACTCACGGAGAGACTAACCTGTGGGCACCGCCAAGCCATGGGGAAGGACCAATGTGCCTACTGCAGGAAAGAAGGACACTGGAAAAATCAGTGCCTTGAAAACCCCAGGAGAGGTGCACGACCCTCCACTAGAGTGGATGGGCCTCATCTGCACGTAGAAAGACCCAAGCAAGAGACAATAATGCTTGAAGAAGCTCAATGAAGGGGTCAGGGCTCTGTTTCACTTCGCCGCCAAAAGCACAGGCTAACTCTCCAAGTAGGAGGCCAGGCAGTAAATTTCTTGGTGGACACAGGGGCCACCTTGTCAGGTTCAGAAAGGAATATGGGCACATTTTCAAGAAGAAAGATGTGAATTACTGTGAGCCTATGATTCCTTCCACAGATAACTCACACCAGAAGGTTTGCATGGAGGGTAGGTGGGTTTCCCAAGACAACAAAATAACAAATATCTATCAGCCCTTTGGCCCAGTTAGCCACCTGGTTATGATATCACTGGCTTCTGGCTCAGCTGCAGAGCCAGTGAAGCACTTATAGCAGGAGAAGACTAGGTGGCCGGTGGCCATCAACGGAAGGACCAAATCTCCACAGTGGGCTTCCTGTTTCAATATGGAGCCACGTATGTTACCTGCTGGACACCATCTCTATCCTGAGCTCATAATTGCCATCGCAGGTCTAGAATGCGGCGCGCAGGTACACACTATATGAAACAGTCTCTGATTAACCCCTCTCGATAACTTGCTGACATGGGAGTCTGGATAATCCTGTACATTTACTTTGCAGATTAGAAAACTCACTCAAAAACACACGGGAGTTGACCCAGAGACACACAACTGGTTAACAACAAAGTCATATTCACAACCAGCATCTGGACCAAGAGCACGGTGCCCAACAGAACTGTGCCCATCGAGCAGTCAATATCTCCTGGACTCTCAAAAGATCTGAGCTGATACCCACCCCCCCACATCCTTGCAGCCCCAAAAGATTGTATTTCACAGGATGGCACCGGATCTGCAGCTCGCGGAGAGGGACATATCTGATCAGAGAACACAGGGCAGAACAAGGGGGAGGAGGGGAGAATGGAGCACATCCTGGCCCAATACACCTTGAGGATGATGTTCCCAATCAGAGAAGCCAATCCACAGAGAAGACCACATGGGCAGCCCCACGATGAGAAACGTCCCTCAAAGACCCATAGCCTTAGAGGGGACAACACTGGACACACAGTGTGGGAACTGCGCCCGAACTGATCCTGCCACTTCGATGCATGACACTAAGAGAGTGCAGCGGAAGAGTAAGAAAACGGAGCATCAAAGTCCCCGGGGAATGCCAAAGGTGGACTTTGTGGTCAGGGTTCGGTGCCCCCACAGACTGGACTGGAAAACACTCCTAAAGTTCACCACACAGTCCTTGTACTTTTCTTTCTGGTTAGTGTTGTTTTCTTTTAGTGTCATTGGATTTGGGATGGGTTTTGTTTTCATTTTTGTTTGTTTTTTTTTCTTTGTGCTGCTTGGTTTAGCTCAGTCTTGTTTTGTGCATGTTATTACCTTTACAGGTCTGTCTAATTAAGAGAGGCTGGATGAACAATCTGGAGGAGTAAACATGTGACCGGCCCTTTCCATTGGGCATGGGAGTGAGCACGGTGGGGGGAAAGGAAGTGGTGTAAAGAAACCCAGAGACAAGGGTACAACAAGTGATGGAAAACGGTAGTGAGGGGGATGTAGGAGGCCTGGTAGGGCGTGATCAAAGGTAATGTAACCAAGAGGAATTACTGAAACCCAAAGGAAGACTGAGCATGTCAGTGGGCACAAGAGGAAAATCAAAGAGTATAGAAGAGTGAGCTGGGAAGCAAGGGCCAGTTATAGACGTCTAAATAAAGGCATGTACATATGTACATATATTTACAAAGGGGCATGGGGAAATAGATCTATGTCCATATGTTTATAGATTTAGTATTAAGGTAGCAGATGGACATAGGGCCTCCGCTCAAGGACTCCCTCATTGCAATAACACTGTTCTATTAAATTGGCATTCTAAGATGCTCACCTTCCCTACACAATCACTGACCACAAAGCGGCTGCATAAGCAAATGTGGTGAAGAAAGCCGATGGTGTCCAGCTACCTAAAGATATAGCGTGTGGGGTCTTAAAGGCCTGAGGGTAAAGAAACAGCCATCTGGCTCTGAAGCAACAGAGCCCACATGGAGAAAGCATACCAGCCTGTGTGATCACAAAGTTTTAAAGGGATAAGGCAACAGGCATCATGAGAACAAAAAAATCTTATCATGGAGAATGAGAGGGGACTGCCGGGTATAGACCCAAAACCTATTTGCAGTGCACTGGACATCCCCTTACAGAAGGATCTCAGAGTGGAGATTAAAGAATACAGGGTATGAGACAGCAAAGATGAAACACAACTTTCCTCTAGTTCTTAATGCTTTCTCTTGCCCCACTATCATGATCCCAGTTCTACCATACTAATCTGGCCAAACTAGAGAAGGTATTCTAGTACCGATAGGAATTTCAAACACGGGGAATCCAGAGAGGATGGGCCCTTTACCAGTGTTATGAGTGGAGATACTGGGACGGTGGAGGAAGGGCAGGATGGAAAGTGGGAACCGATTACAAGGATCTTCATTGACCTCAAAAGAAAGGTGGGTGAAAATATGACAAAAGAATTAGTACATTTCCAAGGATTGATGAGGGATGGGTGGCGGGCATTGGGGGGGAAAAATGAGGAGCTGAGGGCAGGGGCTTGGGTGGAGAGTGGATATTTTGTGAATAAGGAGGGCAATTAATGTACAGATGGGCTTCAAACAGATGATGTATTTATGGATTGTGGTTAGTGTTGTAGGAGCCACTAATGAAAAGATCATAAAAGAAACAAAAATAATCTTGGCAGAGGGCTCATGCAAGGATGATCTCAGGCTGGATTAGACCAGTCAAAACAGCTACTGGAGTCGCCTCACCCTGTGTCTATTATTGAGTCAGCCATGATGCTTAGGACCCACAGCCCCAGCAGCTGGCCAGAGAGGGAGGTGGATCTCTGAGGCCATTCCACAGGGGGAATGGTCCTCTGTCCTGCAGGGCCCACCCTCCTTTGTAAGCATGCTGCCTGGGGCAAGGCTTTCATGGAGTCCACACCATGGGAGCTCTACTACTCATGGGGGATTGGCAGGAAGCCTCTGCTCATGCGCACACACCACCAACTAGCTGGAGGATCTCCGTGAACAAAGCCTGAGGAAGACAACAAGCCCACTAACTGATGCTGTAAGAGATACAATCAGCATCCAGAAACCTGCAACTGGGAGTAAGAGGCAGCATACCTTGGTCCCAGCCCCTCCCACTCTAATCTACAAGGAGTGACATTGCAAAGCAGAGGGTTTTCATAAAGCACTTCCAGGACTGTGGAATGAGCAGCCTCGTTTGTGGACATGGATACTCTGTGATCCAGACGTACTACCTCCTCCCTTACAGTCAGCTGAGACAAAAACCCTTGCAAGCAGAAAGCCATGCATCTGAACAGTATCCACCAGCCACTCATGTGCAGCACAGCGGCCTCCAAAGAGCCTTCCTGAGTGAGAGAGAAATCATGCAGAAGCCTGGTCTGCACTCAAGAGAGTTTTATGAGCGTTAGGGAGGCGTGGTGGGCAAGTCTGGCCGACCCCAGTGGCTGAATTGAATTTACATGGCCTAGATTGGTCAATCCAGGTACAGGAACCACCCAGGTGACCTCCCCTTCATGGCCAGAAATCTGGACCTCTGAGCATGCACAGGGTGCCTCTCCTAACTGGGCTCTTATCTTGGCCCTATGGGCATGCATAACGGATGCCCCAGTCCCTAGCATAGCTACCTAACCTAACATTTGCCCCCCTGAAGAGATATGGACCCAAATCTTTGGGGTATTGGGCGACGACATCTCTAGCTGCTTCCTGCTGGCAAAAGGGGCGAGGATGGGCTTTGGGTCCATACACTTCCTACACTGCTGGGAGGGGTTGTCCATTGAGGGCAACTTTATCCAGGATGGATAAGGTTGAGGTGGTCCAGGAGATGGTAGTCGTGGACCTGGCACACTTGGTTCAGAAGCTTTAATCACCCGATAACTTCTGAGAAAAACAAACGGTCTAAAAGGTGAACAGTTAGACTACGACAAGGCTAAGCTTGTGAGGTGGCAGTGGCCTTGAAATTAGGTGAGTGTCACAGGAAACAAAAATAATCTTAGGATTACCAGACATGTGTGTTTCTTCATTGGAAGTACAGGAAGAGGGATAAAAGCATTCACACTTTCCCCTAGGAGGGCACAGGTTTGGGCACTACTAGGTGCAGTCGGATCACTGATTCATTTATGATTCTAAGGTCTTGGACCCGCTGATAAGACCCATCCTTCTTTTTAACCCTATAACGCTTCAATTTTAATTTTGGGAAAAAATTTTCTTTTTGTTGTGGACTTTCATAGTTATAAATATATATATATGTATTAATATATTACATTTTTTAATGTTATGAAAACATCATGCTTCGCGTTATAGAGTTAAATGGAAATAATGGGCTAGTGCAGGACGAGTCAAAAGTGACCAAAATAGAGTAACTGCCTAAGTCATTTTGAATTTTCTTAGGTTCAATTGGAGTAAAGGCTTGTAAATTACCCGGGGTCCAAATTCCCATGGTGCCTCCTACAACGGGTAGAATGTTCAGGGATGTTTCAGGGCTGGGAGATTAATAACCCCTAAGTCCAGGATACCTTAGGGCAGGGGTCCTTAAACTGTTTACCCAGGGGGCCAGTTCACTATCCCTCAGGCCTTTTGAAGGAAAGACTATAGTTTAAAAAAACAAATATTACGAACAAATTCATGTGCACACTGCACATCTTGATTTGAAGTTCAAAAAAAAATAAATGGGGCACATACACCCGGCAGAAAGGATCAACGTCCTCGGCTGTCTGCATGTGGCCCACAGGTTGTAGTTTGAGGACCCCTGCTCTCGGCATTCACCAAGAGGATGTGGTTTCAACCCAAAAGCTTGGAGACTCTACAATTTGTTTAAAAGTGATGGGGCAGAAGGAGTCCCTGATTGACCCACGCAAGACTAGTTTTCCCATCCCCTGTTACTAAGAGTTCATAGTTATGGTTAAAGGGAACCAGGATATCCCGATCTGATCCCGTTACTTCAAGTGTGGGCTGACATTGCCACTAAGAAGCCTGCAAATATAAAAGACTTACTCCCTCCCGCAAAGAAAGGGCCCTTGTTTCCAAGGTTTCAGGAAACATGGAAGTACCGGAAAAACAAACGGTCCAAGTTCCCAAAACCACATAGGTGGAGGCCATCCCTCCCCATCACCCTCCCCCACCCCTCCCCTCCCTCACCCCTCCCCTCCCCCATCACTCCCCCACCCCTCCCCTCCCCTCCCCTCCCCATCACTCTCCCCTAATCGGCTTTATCCCATTTTGCAGGAGAACTCTGGGAGTGGGAGAGCTGGCTTCAAACCCTTTCTTTCAACCCCCGCCCTATAAGGTTTCTAGGGTCCAGAAATAGAAAACTTCTAACAGGCCCTTATTGAGTCACTCCCTCCCCCACCGGCCCCCCAAACTCACCCCCACCCCTAACAAGCAGCCCCCCACACACACTAGTACTGGTATGACTTCCATACTCATCAGCCCACCTGGAATGCTTGCCAACAACTTCTCCAGGTGCTGTTCACAACGGAGGAGGGTAGCCCTTCCAGACAGAGGCCCAGTAAGCAGTCAGTGAACCTGATGGTCAGCGAGCGGGCACTCCCCACTTGAGAGAAACTCTTTTGGCCACTACACCAACAATGTGGGATCTCAATTCCTAGCAAGGCCCAGAGGACTTTACCAGGTATCAACCATTGCTCTTACATGACCCTCTGCAGAAGAGCTAGGAAACCTATGAATTTATCTAAGGTCAGTGAGAATTTTCAGGTTCCTATAAGAGAATATCCGCCTGCCTTTCTAGAGTGGCTGAGGGAAGCCTACGGGCTTTATACCCCTAACGGCCCGGAGGCACTGAAAACAGGAGGGCAATAAGTATTGCCTTTATTACTCAGTCAGTCTGCCTCAGACATGACAAAGAAGTGGGAAGGGTTTGAAGGGAAAAATCTTAGCGATTTGGTACAAGTGGCTCATTGAGTGTATAACAACAGAGATGACCCTAGCACGACAGAGACAAAGAAGCTAGCTAAAATAATCGTAATTGCCATGAGATACCCCAGAGACTCAGGAAAAGGAGAGCATGGCCCACTCACGGAGAGACTAACCTGTGGGCACCGCCAAGCCATGGGGAAGGACCAATGTGCCTACTGCAGGAAAGAAGGACACTGGAAAAATCAGTGCCTTGAAAACCCCAGGAGAGGTGCACGACCCTCCACTAGAGTGGATGGGCCTCATCTGCACGTAGAAAGACCCAAGCAAGAGACAATAATGCTTGAAGAAGCTCAATGAAGGGGTCAGGGCTCTGTTTCACTTCGCCGCCAAAAGCCCAGGCTAACTCTCCAAGTAGGAGGCCAGGCAGTAAATTTCTTGGTGGACACAGGGGCCACCTTGTCAGGTTCAGAAAGGAATATGGGCACATTTTCAAGAAGAAAGATGTGAATTACTGTGAGCCTATGATTCCTTCCACAGATAACTCACACCAGAAGGTTTGCATGGAGGGTAGGTGGGTTTCCCAAGACAACAAAATAACAAATATCTATCAGCCCTTTGGCCCAGTTAGCCACCTGGTTATGATATCACTGGCTTCTGGCTCAGCTGCTGAGCCAGTGAAGCACTTATAGCAGGAGAAGACTAGGTGGCCGGTGGCCATCAACGGAAGGACCAAATCTCAACAGTGGGCTTCCTGTTTCAATATGGAGCCACGTATGTTACCTGCTGGACACCATCTCTATCCTGAGCTCATAATTGCCATCGCAGGTCTAGAATGCGGCACGCAGGTACACACTATATGAAACAGTCTCTGATTAACCCCTCTCGATAACTTGCTGACATGGGAGTCTGGATAATCCTGTACATTTACTTTGCAGATTAGAAAACTCACTCAAAAACACACGGGAGTTGACCCAGAGACACACAACTGGTTAACAACAAAGTCATATTCACAACCAGCGTCTGGACCAAGAGCACGGTGCCCCACAGAACTGTGCCCATCGAGCAGTCAATATCTCCTGGACTCTCAAAAGATCTGAGCTGATACCCACCCCCCCACATCCTTGCAGCCCCAAAAGATTGTATTTCACAGGATGGCACCGGATCTGCAGCTCGCGGAGAGGGACATATCTGATCAGAGAACACAGGGCAGAACAAGGGGGAGGAGGGGAGAATGGAGCACATCCTGGCCCAATACACCTTGAGGATGATGTTCCCAATCAGAGAAGCCAATCCACAGAGAAGACCACATGGGCAGCCCCACGATGAGAAACGTCCCTCAAAGACCCATAGCCTTAGAGGGGACAACACTGGACACACAGTGTGGGAACTGCGCCCGAACTGATCCTGCCACTTCGATGCATGACACTAAGAGAGTGCAGCGGAAGAGTAAGAAAACGGAGCATCAAAGTCCCCGGGGAATGCCAAAGGTGGACTTTGTGGTCAGGGTTCGGTGCCCCCACAGACTGGACTGGAAAACACTCCTAAAGTTCACCACACAGTCCTTGTACTTTTCTTTCTGGTTAGTGTTGTTTTCTTTTAGTGTCATTGGATTTGGGTTGGGTTTTGTTTTCATTTTTGTTTGTTTTTTTTTCTTTTTGCTGCTTGGTTTAGCTCAGTCTTGTTTTGTGCATGTTATTACCTTTACAGGTCTGTCTAATTAAGAGAGGCTGGATGAACAATCTGGAGGAGTAAACATGTGACCGGCCCTTTCCATTGGGCATGGGAGTGAGCACGGTGGGGGGAAAGGAAGTGGTGTAAAGAAACCCAGAGACAAGGGTACAACAAGTGATGGAAAACGGTAGTGAGGGGGATGTAGGAGGCCTGGTAGGGCGTGATCAAAGGTAATGTAACCAAGAGGAATTACTGAAACCCAAAGGAAGACTGAGCATGTCAGTGGGCACAAGAGGAAAATCAAAGAGTATAGAAGAGTGAGCTGGGAAGCAAGGGCCAGTTATAGACGTCTAAATAAAGGCATGTACATATGTACATATATTTACAAAGGGGCATGGGGAAATAGATCTATGTCCATATGTTTATAGATTTAGTATTAAGGTAGCAGATGGACATAGGGCCTCCGCTCAAGGACTCCCTCATTGCAATAACACTGTTCTATTAAATTGGCATTCTAAGATGCTCACCTTCCCTACACAATCACTGACCACAAAGCGGCTGCATAAGCAAATGTGGTGAAGAAAGCCGATGGTGTCCAGCTACCTAAAGATATAGCGTGTGGGGTCTTAAAGGCCTGAGGGTAAAGAAACAGCCATCTGGCTCTGAAGCAACAGATCCCACATGGAGAAAGCATACCAGCCTGTGTGATCACAAAGTTTTAAAGGGATAAGGCAACAGGCATCATGAGAACAAAAAAATCTTATCATGGAGAATGAGAGGGGACTGCCGGGTATAGACCCAAAACCTATTTGCAGTGCACTGGACATCCCCTTACAGAAGGATCTCAGAGTGGAGATTAAAGAATACAGGGTATGAGACAGCAAAGATGAAACACAACTTTCCTCTAGTTCTTAATGCTTTCTCTTGCCCCACTATCATGATCCCAGTTCTACCATACTAATCTGGCCAAACTAGAGAAGGTATTCTAGTACCGATAGGAATTTCAAACACGGGGGATCCAGAGTGGATGGGCCCTTTACCAGTGTTATGAGTGGAGATACTGGGAGGGTGGAGGAAGGGCAGGATGGAAAGTGGGAACCGATTACAAGGATCTTCATTGACCTCAAAAGAAAGGTGGGTGAAAATATGACAAAAGAATTAGTACATTTCCAAGGATTGATGAGGGATGGGTGGCGGGCATTGAGGGGGGAAAAATAAGGAGATGAGGCCAGGGGCTTGGGTGGAGAGTGGATATTTTGTGAATAAGGAGGGCAATTAATGTACAGATGTGCTTCAAACAGATGATGTATTTATGGATTGTGGTTAGTGTTGTAGGAGCCACTAATGAAAAGATCATAAAAGAAACAAAAATAATCTTGGCAGAGGGCTCATGCAAGGATGATCTCAGGCTGGATTAGACCAGTCAAAACAGCTACTGGAGTCGCCTCACCCTGTGTCTATTACTGAGTCAGCCATGATGCTTAGGACCCACAGCCCCAGCAGCTGGCCAGAGAGGGAGGTGGATCTCTGAGGCCATTCCACAGGGGGAATGGTCCTCTGTCCTGCAGGGCCCACCCTCCTTTGTAAGCATGCTGCCTGGGGCAAGGCTTTCATGGAGTCCACACCATGGGAGCTCTACTACTCATGGGGGATTGGCAGGAAGCCTCTGCTCATGCGCACACACCACCAACTAGCTGGAGGATCTCCGTGAACAAAGCCTGAGGCAGACAACAAGCCCACTAACTGATGCTGTAAGAGATACAATCAGCATCCAGAAACCTGCAACTGGGAGTAAGAGGCAGCATACCTTGGTCCCAGCCCCTCCCACTCTAATCTACAAGGAGTGACATTGCAAAGCAGAGGGTTTTCATAAAGCACTTCCAGGACTGTGGAATGAGCAGCCTCGTTTGTGGACATGGATACTCTGTGATCCAGACGTACTACCTCCTCCCTTACAGTCAGCTGAGACAAAAACCCTTGCAAGCAGAAAGCAATGCATCTGAACAGTATCCACCAGCCATTTATGTGCAGCACAGCTGCCTCCAAAGAGCCTTCCTGAGTGAGAGAGAAATCATGCAGAAGCCTGGTCTGCACTCAAGAGAGTTTTATGAGCGTTAGGGAGGCGTGTTGGGCAAGTCTGGTCGACCCCAGTGGCTGAATTGAATTTACATGGCCTAGATTGGTCAATCCAGGTACAGGAACCACCCAGGTGACCTCCCCTTCATGGCCAGAAATCTGGACCTCTGAGCATGCACAGGGTGCCTCTCCTAACTGGGCTCTTATCTTGGCCCTATGGGCATGCATAACGGATGCCCCAGTCCCTAGTATAGCTACCTAACATTTGCCCCCCTGAAGAGATATGGACCCAAATCTTTGGGGGTACTGGGCGACGACATCTCTAGCTGCTTCCTGCTGGCAAAAGGGGCGAGGATGGGCTTTGGGTCCATACCCTTCCTACACTGCTGGGAGGGGTTGTCCATTGAGGGCAACTTTATCCAGGATGGATAAGGTTGAGGTGGTCCAGGAGATGGTAGTCGTGGACCTGGCACACTTGGTTCAGAAGCTTTAATCACCCGATAACTTCTGAGAAAAACAAACGGTCTAAAAGGTGAACAGTTTGACTACGACAAGGCTAAGCTTGTGAGGTGGCAGTGGCCTTGAAATTAGGTGAGTGTCACAGGAAACAAAAATAATCTTAGGATTACCAGACATGTGTGTTTCTTCATTGGAAGTACAGGAAGAGGGATAAAAGCATTCACACTTTCCCCTAGGAGGGCACAGGTTTGGGCACTACTAGGTGCAGTCGGATCACTGATTCATTTATGATGCTAAGGTCTTGGACCCGCTGATAAGACCCATCCTTCTTTTTAACCCTATAACGCTTCAATTTTAATTTTGGGAAAAAATTTTCTTTTTGTTGTGGACTTTCATAGTTATAAATATATATATATATGTATTAATATATACATTTTTAATGTTATGAAAACATCATGCTTCGCGTTATAGAGTTAAATGGAAATAATGGGCTAGTGCAGGACGAGTCAAAAGTGACCAAAATAGAGTAACTGCCTAAGCCATTTTGAATTTTCTTGGGTTCAATTGGAGTAAAGGCTTGTAAATTACCCGGGGTCCAAATTCCCATGGTGCCTCCTACAACGGGTAGAATGTTCAGGGATGTTTCAGGGCTGGGAGATTAATAACCCCTAAGTCCAGGATACCTTAGGGCAGGGGTCTTTAAACTGTTTACCCAGGGGGCCAGTTCACTATCCCTCAGGCCTTTTGAAGGAAAGACTATAGTTTAAAAAAACAAATATTACGAACAAATTCATGTGCACACTGCACATCTTGATTTGAAGTTCAAAAAAAAATAAATGGGGCACATACACCCGGCAGAAAGGATCAACGTCCTCGGCTGTCTGCATGTGGCCCACAGGTTGTAGTTTGAGGACCCCTGCTCTCGGCATTCACCAAGAGGATGTGGTTTCAACCCAAAAGCTTGGAGACTCTACAATTTGTTTAAAAGTGATGGGGCAGAAGGAGTCCCTGATTGACCCACGCAAGACTAGTTTTCCCATCCCCTGTTACTAAGAGTTCATAGTTATGGTTAAAGGGAACCAGGATATCCCGATCTGATCCCGTTACTTCAAGTGTGGGCTGACATTGCCACTAAGAAGCCTGCAAATATAAAAGACTTACTCCCTCCCGCAAAGAAAGGGCCCTTGTTTCCAAGGTTTCAGGAAACATGGAAGGACCGGAAAAACAAACGGTCCAAGTTCCCAAAACCACATAGGTGGAGGCCATCCCTCCCCATCACCCTCCCCCACCCCTCCCCTCCCTCACCCCTCCCCTCCCCCATCACTCCCCCACCCCTCCCCTCCCCTCCCCTCCCCTCCCCATCACTCTCCCCTAATCGGCTTTATCCCATTTTGCAGGAGAACTCTGGGAGTGGGAGAGCTGGCTTCAAACCCTTTCTTTCAACCCCCGCCCTATAAGGTTTCTAGGGTCCAGAAATAGAAAACTTCTAACAGGCCCTTATTGAGTCACTCCCTCCCCCACCGGCCCCCCAAACTCACCCCCACCCCTAACAAGCAGCCCCCCACACACACTAGTACTGGTATGACTTCCATACTCATCAGCCCACCTGGAATGCTTGCCAACAACTTCTCCAGGTGCTGTTCACAACGGAGGAGGGTAGCCCTTCCAGACAGAGGCCCAGTAAGCAGTCAGTGAACCTGATGGTCAGCGAGCGGGCACTCCCCACTTGAGAGAAACTCTTTTGGCCACTACACCAACAATGTGGGATCTCAATCCCTAGCAAGGCCCAGAGGACTTTACCAGGTATCAACCATTGCTCTTACATGACCCTCTGCAGAAGAGCTAGGAAACCTATGAATTTATCTAAGGTCAGTGAGAATTTTCAGGTTCCTATAAGAGAATATCCGCCTGCCTTTCTAGAGTGGCTGAGGGAAGCCTACGGGCTTTATACCCCTAACGGCCCGGAGGCACTGAAAACAGGAGGGCAATAAGTATTGCCTTTATTACTCAGTCAGTCTGCCTCAGACATGACAAAGAAGTGGGAAGGGTTTGAAGGGAAAAATCTTAGCGATTTGGTACAAGTGGCTCATTGAGTGTATAACAACAGAGATGACCCTAGCATGACAGAGACAAAGAAGCTAGCTAAAATAATCGTAATTGCCATGAGATACCCCAGAGACTCAGGAAAAGGAGAGCATGGCCCACTCACGGAGAGACTAACCTGTGGGCACCGCCAAGCCATGGGGAAGGACCAATGTGCCTACTGCAGGAAAGAAGGACACTGGAAAAATCAGTGCCTTGAAAACCCCAGGAGAGGTGCACGACCCTCCACTAGAGTGGATGGGCCTCATCTGCACGTAGAAAGACCCAAGCAAGAGACAATAATGCTTGAAGAAGCTCAATGAAGGGGTCAGGGCTCTGTTTCACTTCGCCGCCAAAAGCCCAGGCTAACTCTCCAAGTAGGAGGCCAGGCAGTAAAATTCTTGGTGGACACAGGGGCCACCTTGTCAGGTTCAGAAAGGAATATGGGCACATTTTCAAGAAGAAAGATGTGAATTACTGTGAGCCTATGATTCCTTCCACAGATAACTCACACCAGAAGGTTTGCATGGAGGGTAGGTGGGTTTCCCAAGACAACAAAATAACAAATATCTATCAGCCCTTTGGCCCAGTTAGCCACCTGGTTATGATATCACTGGCTTCTGGCTCAGCTGCTGAGCCAGTGAAGCACTTATAGCAGGAGAAGACTAGGAGGCCGGTGGCCATCAACGGAAGGACCAAATCTCCACAGTGGGCTTCCTGTTTCAATATGGAGCCACGTATGTTACCTGCTGGACACCATCTCTATCCTGAGCTCATAATTGCCATCGCAGGTCTAGAATGCGGCACGCAGGTACACACTATATGAAACAGTCTCTGATTAACCCCTCTCGATAACTTGCTGACATGGGAGTCTGGATAATCCTGTACATTTACTTTGCAGATTAGAAAACTCACTCAAAAACACACGGGAGTTGACCCAGAGACACACAACTGGTTAACAACAAAGTCATATTCACAACCAGCGTCTGGACCAAGAGCACGGTGCCCCACAGAACTGTGCCCATCGAGCAGTCAATATCTCCTGGACTCTCAAAAGATCTGAGCTGATACCCACCCCCCCACATCCTTGCAGCCCCAAAAGATTGTATTTCACAGGATGGCACCGGATCTGCAGCTCGCGGAGAGGGACATATCTGATCAGAGAACACAGGGCAGAACAAGGGGGAGGAGGGGAGAATGGAGCACATCCTGGCCCAATACACCTTGAGGATGATGTTCCCAATCAGAGAAGCCAATCCACAGAGAAGACCACATGGGCAGCCCCACGATGAGAAACGTCCCTCAAAGACCCTTAGCCTTAGAGGGGACAACACTGGACACACAGTGTGGGAACTGCGCCCGAACTGATCCTGCCACTTCGATGCATGACACTAAGAGAGTGCAGCGGAAGAGTAAGAAAACGGAGCATCAAAGTCCCCGGGGAATGCCAAAGGTGGACTTTGTGGTCAGGGTTCGGTGCCCCCACAGACTGGACTGGAAAACACTCCTAAAGTTCACCACACAGTCCTTGTACTTTTCTTTCTGGTTAGTGTTGTTTTCTTTTAGTGTCATTGGATTTGGGTTGGGTTTTGTTTTCATTTTTGTTTGTTTTTTTTTCTTTTTGCTGCTTGGTTTAGCTCAGTCTTGTTTTGTGCATGTTATTACCTTTACAGGTCTGTCTAATTAAGAGAGGCTGGATGAACAATCTGGAGGAGTAAACATGTGACCGGCCCTTTCCATTGGGCATGGGAGTGAGCACGGTGGGGGGAAAGGAAGTGGTGTAAAGAAACCCAGAGACAAGGGTACAACAAGTGATGGAAAACGGTAGTGAGGGGGATGTAGGAGGCCTGGTAGGGCGTGATCAAAGGTAATGTAACCAAGAGGAATTACTGAAACCCAAAGGAAGACTGAGCATGTCAGTGGGCACAAGAGGAAAATCAAAGAGTATAGAAGAGTGAGCTGGGAAGCAAGGGCCAGTTATAGACGTCTAAATAAAGGCATGTACATATGTACATATATTTACAAAGGGGCATGGGGAAATAGATCTATGTCCATATGTTTATAGATTTAGTATTAAGGTAGCAGATGGACATAGGGCCTCCGCTCAAGGACTCCCTCATTGCAATAACACTGTTCTATTAAATTGGCATTCTAAGATGCTCACCTTCCCTACACAATCACTGACCACAAAGCGGCTGCATAAGCAAATGTGGTGAAGAAAGCCGATGGTGTCCAGCTACCTAAAGATATAGCATGTGGGGTCTTAAAGGCCTGAGGGTAAAGAAACAGCCATCTGGCTCTGAAGCAACAGATCCCACATGGAGAAAGCATACCAGCCTGTGTGATCACAAAGTTTTAAAGGGATAAGGCAACAGGCATCATGAGAACAAAAAAATCTTATCATGGAGAATGAGAGGGGACTGCCGGGTATAGACCCAAAACCTATTTGCAGTGCACTGGACATCCCCTTACAGAAGGATCTCAGAGTGGAGATTAAAGAATACAGGGTATGAGACAGCAAAGATGAAACACAACTTTCCTCTAGTTCTTAATGCTTTCTCTTGCCCCACTATCATGATCCCAGTTCTACCATACTAATCTGGCCAAACTAGAGAAGGTATTCTAGTACCGATAGGAATTTCAAACACGGGGAATCCAGAGTGGATGGGCCCTTTACCAGTGTTATGAGTGGAGATACTGGGAGGGTGGAGGAAGGGCAGGATGGAAAGTGGGAACCGATTACAAGGATCTTCATTGACCTCAAAAGAAAGGTGGGTGAAAATATGACAAAAGAATTAGTACATTTCCAAGGATTGATGAGGGATGGGTGGCGGGCATTGAGGGGGGAAAAATAAGGAGATGAGGCCAGGGGCTTGGGTGGAGAGTGGATATTTTGTGAATAAGGAGGGCAATTAATGTACAGATGTGCTTCAAACAGATGATGTATTTATGGATTGTGGTTAGTGTTGTAGGAGCCACTAATGAAAAGATCATAAAAGAAACAAAAATAATCTTGGCAGAGGGCTCATGCAAGGATGATCTCAGGCTGGATTAGACCAGTCAAAACAGCTACTGGAGTCGCCTCACCCTGTGTCTATTACTGAGTCAGCCATGATGCTTAGGACCCACAGCCCCAGCAGCTGGCCAGAGAGGGAGGTGGATCTCTGAGGCCATTCCACAGGGGGAATGGTCCTCTGTCCTGCAGGGCCCACCCTCCTTTGTAAGCATGCTGCCTGGGGCAAGGCTTTCATGGAGTCCACACCATGGGAGCTCTACTACTCATGGGGGATTGGCAGGAAGCCTCTGCTCATGCGCACACACCACCAACTAGCTGGAGGATCTCCGTGAACAAAGCTTGAGGCAGACAACAAGCCCACTAACTGATGCTGTAAGAGATACAATCAGCATCCAGAAACCTGCAACTGGGAGTAAGAGGCAGCATACCTTGGTCCCAGCCCCTCCCACTCTAATCTACAAGGAGTGACATTGCAAAGCAGAGGGTTTTCATAAAGCACTTCCAGGACTGTGGAATGAGCAGCCTCGTTTGTGGACATGGATACTCTGTGATCCAGACGTACTACCTCCTCCCTTACAGTCAGCTGAGACAAAAACCCTTGCAAGCAGAAAGCCATGCATCTGAACAGTATCCACCAGCCATTTATGTGCAGCACAGCTGCCTCCAAAGAGCCTTCCTGAGTGAGAGAGAAATCATGCAGAAGCCTGGTCTGCACTCAAGAGAGTTTTATGAGCGTTAGGGAGGCGTGGTGGGCAAGTCTGGTCGACCCCAGTGGCTGAATTGAATTTACATGGCCTAGATTGGTCAATCCAGGTACAGGAACCACCCAGGTGACCTCCCCTTCATGGCCAGAAATCTGGACCTCTGAGCATGCACAGGGTGCCTCTCCTAACTGGGCTCTTATCTTGGCCCTATGGGCATGCATAACGGATGCCCCAGTCCCTAGTATAGCTACCTAACATTTGCCCCCCTGAAGAGATATGGACCCAAATCTTTGGGGGTACTGGGCGACGACATCTCTAGCTGCTTCCTGCTGGCAAAAGGGGCGAGGATGGGCTTTGGGTCCATACCCTTCCTACACTGCTGGGAGGGGTTGTCCATTGAGGGCAACTTTATCCAGGATGGATAAGGTTGAGGTGGTCCAGGAGATGGTAGTCGTGGACCTGGCACACTTGGTTCAGAAGCTTTAATCACCCGATAACTTCTGAGAAAAACAAACGGTCTAAAAGGTGAACAGTTTGACTACGACAAGGCTAAGCTTGTGAGGTGGCAGTGGCCTTGAAATTAGGTGAGTGTCACAGGAAACAAAAATAATCTTAGGATTACCAGACATGTGTGTTTGTTCATTGGAAGTACAGGAAGACGGATAAAAGCATTCACACTTTCCCCTAGGAGGGCACAGGTTTGGGCACTACTAGGTGCAGTCGGATCACTGATTCATTTATGATGCTAAGGTCTTGGACCCGCTGATAAGACCCATCCTTCTTTTTAACCCTATAACGCTTCAATTTTAATTTTGGGAAAAAATTTTCTTTTTGTTGTGGACTTTCATAGTTATAAATATATATATATATATATGTATTAATATATACATTTTTAATGTTATGAAAACATCATGCTTCGCGTTATAGAGTTAAATGGAAATAATGGGCTAGTGCAGGACGAGTCAAAAGTGACCAAAATAGAGTAACTGCCTAAGCCATTTTGAATTTTCTTGGGTTCAATTGGAGTAAAGGCTTGTAAATTACCCGGGGTCCAAATTCCCATGGTGCCTCCTACAACGGGTAGAATGTTCAGGGATGTTTCAGGGCTGGGAGATTAATAACCCCTAAGTCCAGGATACCTTAGGGCAGGGGTCCTTAAACTGTTTACCCAGGGGGCCAGTTCACTATCCCTCAGGCCTTTTGAAGGAAAGACTATAGTTTAAAAAAACAAATATTACGAACAAATTCATGTGCACACTGCACATCTTGATTTGAAGTTCAAAAAAAAATAAATGGGGCACATACACCCGGCAGAAAGGATCAACGTCCTCGGCTGTCTGCATGTGGCCCACAGGTTGTAGTTTGAGGACCCCTGCTCTCGGCATTCACCAAGAGGATGTGGTTTCAACCCAAAAGCTTGGAGACTCTACAATTTGTTTAAAAGTGATGGGGCAGAAGGAGTCCCTGATTGACCCACGCAAGACTAGTTTTCCCATCCCCTGTTACTAAGAGTTCATAGTTATGGTTAAAGGGAACCAGGATATCCCGATCTGATCCCGTTACTTCAAGTGTGGGCTGACATTGCCACTAAGAAGCCTGCAAATATAAAAGACTTACTCCCTCCCGCAAAGAAAGGGCCCTTGTTTCCAAGGTTTCAGGAAACATGGAAGGACCGGAAAAACAAACGGTCCAAGTTCCCAAAACCACATAGGTGGAGGCCATCCCTCCCCATCACCCTCCCCCACCCCTCCCCTCCCTCAGCCCTCCCCTCCCCCATCACTCCCCCACCCCTCCCCTCCCCTCCCCTCCCCATCACTCTCCCCTAATCGGCTTTATCCCATTTTGCAGGAGAACTCTGGGAGTGGGAGAGCTGGCTTCAAACCCTTTCTTTCAACCCCCGCCCTATAAGGTTTCTAGGGTCCAGAAATAGAAAACTTCTAACAGGCCCTTATTGAGTCACTCCCTCCCCCACCGGCCCCCCAAACTCACCCCCACCCCTAACAAGCAGCCCCCCACACACACTAGTACTGGTATGACTTCCATACTCATCAGCCCACCTGGAATGCTTGCCAACAACTTCTCCAGGTGCTGTTCACAACGGAGGAGGGTAGCCCTTCCAGACAGAGGCCCAGTAAGCAGTCAGTGAACCTGATGGTCAGCGAGCGGGCACTCCCCACTTGAGAGAAACTCTTTTGGCCACTACACCAACAATGTGGGATCTCAATTCCTAGCAAGGCCCAGAGGACTTTACCAGGTATCAACCATTGCTCTTACATGACCCTCTGCAGAAGAGCTAGGAAACCTATGAATTTATCTAAGGTCAGTGAGAATTTTCAGGTTCCTATAAGAGAATATCCGCCTGCCTTTCTAGAGTGGCTGAGGGAAGCCTACGGGCTTTATACCCCTAACGGCCCGGAGGCACTGAAAACAGGAGGGCAATAAGTATTGCCTTTATTACTCAGTCAGTCTGCCTCAGACATGACAAAGAAGTGGGAAGGGTTTGAAGGGAAAAATCTTAGCGATTTGGTACAAGTGGCTCATTGAGTGTATAACAACAGAGATGACCCTAGCACGACAGAGACAAAGAAGCTAGCTAAAATACTAGGAATTGCCATGAGAGACCCCAGAGACTCAGGAAAAGGAGAGCATGGCCCACTCACGGAGAGACTAACCTGTGGGCACCGCCAAGCCATGGGGAAGGACCAATGTGCCTACTGCAGGAAAGAAGGACACTGGAAAAATCAGTGCCTTGAAAACCCCAGGAGAGGTGCACGACCCTCCACTAGAGTGGATGGGCCTCATCTGCACGTAGAAAGACCCAAGCAAGAGACAATAATGCTTGAAGAAGCTCAATGAAGGGGTCAGGGCTCTGTTTCACTTCGCCGCCAAAAGCCCAGGCTAACTCTCCAAGTAGGAGGCCAGGCAGTAAATTTCTTGGTGGACACAGGGGCCACCTTGTCAGGTTCAGAAAGGAATATGGGCACATTTTCAAGAAGAAAGATGTGAATTACTGTGAGCCTATGATTCCTTCCACAGATAACTCACACCAGAAGGTTTGCATGGAGGGTAGGTGGGTTTCCCAAGACAACAAAATAACAAATATCTATCAGCCCTTTGGCCCAGTTAGCCACCTGGTTATGATATCACTGGCTTCTGGCTCAGCTGCTGAGCCAGTGAAGCACTTATAGCAGGAGAAGACTAGGTGGCCGGTGGCCATCAACGGAAGGACCAAATCTCCACAGTGGGCTTCCTGTTTCAATATGGAGCCACGTATGTTACCTGCTGGACACCATCTCTATCCTGAGCTCATAATTGCCATCGCAGGTCTAGAATGCGGCACGCAGGTACACACTATATGAAACAGTCTCTGATTAACCCCTCTCGATAACTTGCTGACATGGGAGTCTGGATAATCCTGTACATTTACTTTGCAGATTAGAAAACTCACTCAAAAACACACGGGAGTTGACCCAGAGACACACAACTGGTTAACAACAAAGTCATATTCACAACCAGCGTCTGGACCAAGAGCACGGTGCCCCACAGAACTGTGCCCATCGAGCAGTCAATATCTCCTGGACTCTCAAAAGATCTGAGCTGATACCCACCCCCCCACATCCTTGCAGCCCCAAAAGATTGTATTTCACAGGATGGCACCGGATCTGCAGCTCGCGGAGAGGGACATATCTGATCAGAGAACACAGGGCAGAACAAGGGGGAGGAGGGGAGAATGGAGCACATCCTGGCCCAATACACCTTGAGGATGATGTTCCCAATCAGAGAAGCCAATCCACAGAGAAGACCACATGGGCAGCCCCACGATGAGAAACGTCCCTCAAAGACCCTTAGCCTTAGAGGGGACAACACTGGACACACAGTGTGGGAACTGCGCCCGAACTGATCCTGCCACTTCGATGCATGACACTAAGAGAGTGCAGCGGAAGAGTAAGAAAACGGAGCATCAAAGTCCCCGGGGAATGCCAAAGGTGGACTTTGTGGTCAGGGTTCGGTGCCCCCACAGACTGGACTGGAAAACACTCCTAAAGTTCACCACACAGTCCTTGTACTTTTCTTTCTGGTTAGTGTTGTTTTCTTTTAGTGTCATTGGATTTGGGTTGGGTTTTGTTTTCATTTTTGTTTGTTTTTTTTTTCTTTTTGCTGCTTGGTTTAGCTCAGTCTTGTTTTGTGCATGTTATTACCTTTACAGGTCTGTCTAATTAAGAGAGGCTGGATGAACAATCTGGAGGAGTAAACATGTGACCGGCCCTTTCCATTGGGCATGGGAGTGAGCACGGTGGGGGGAAAGGAAGTGGTGTAAAGAAACCCAGAGACAAGGGTACAACAAGTGATGGAAAACGGTAGTGAGGGGGATGTAGGAGGCCTGGTAGGGCGTGATCAAAGGTAATGTAACCAAGAGGAATTACTGAAACCCAAAGGAAGACTGAGCATGTCAGTGGGCACAAGAGGAAAATCAAAGAGTATAGAAGAGTGAGCTGGGAAGCAAGGGCCAGTTATAGACGTCTAAATAAAGGCATGTACATATGTACATATATTTACAAAGGGGCATGGGGAAATAGATCTATGTCCATATGTTTATAGATTTAGTATTAAGGTAGCAGATGGACATAGGGCCTCCGCTCAAGGACTCCCTCATTGCAATAACACTGTTCTATTAAATTGGCATTCTAAGATGCTCACCTTCCCTACACAATCACTGACCACAAAGCGGCTGCATAAGCAAATGTGGTGAAGAAAGCCGATGGTGTCCAGCTACCTAAAGATATAGCGTGTGGGGTCTTAAAGGCCTGAGGGTAAAGAAACAGCCATCTGGCTCTGAAGCAACAGATCCCACATGGAGAAAGCATACCAGCCTGTGTGATCACAAAGTTTTAAAGGGATAAGGCAACAGGCATCATGAGAACAAAAAAATCTTATCATGGAGAATGAGAGGGGACTGCCGGGTATAGACCCAAAACCTATTTGCAGTGCACTGGACATCCCCTTACAGAAGGATCTCAGAGTGGAGATTAAAGAATACAGGGTATGAGACAGCAAAGATGAAACACAACTTTCCTCTAGTTCTTAATGCTTTCTCTTGCCCCACTATCATGATCCCAGTTCTACCATACTAATCTGGCCAAACTAGAGAAGGTATTCTAGTACCGATAGGAATTTCAAACACGGGGGATCCAGAGTGGATGGGCCCTTTACCAGTGTTATGAGTGGAGATACTGGGAGGGTGGAGGAAGGGCAGGATGGAAAGTGGGAACCGATTACAAGGATCTTCATTGACCTCAAAAGAAAGGTGGGTGAAAATATGACAAAAGAATTAGTACATTTCCAAGGATTGATGAGGGATGGGTGGCGGGCATTGAGGGGGGAAAAATAAGGAGATGAGGCCAGGGGCTTGGGTGGAGAGTGGATATTTTGTGAATAAGGAGGGCAATTAATGTACAGATGTGCTTCAAACAGATGATGTATTTATGGATTGTGGTTAGTGTTGTAGGAGCCACTAATGAAAAGATCATAAAAGAAACAAAAATAATCTTGGCAGAGGGCTCATGCAAGGATGATCTCAGGCTGGATTAGACCAGTCAAAACAGCTACTGGAGTCGCCTCACCCTGTGTCTATTACTGAGTCAGCCATGATGCTTAGGACCCACAGCCCCAGCAGCTGGCCAGAGAGGGAGGTGGATCTCTGAGGCCATTCCACAGGGGGAATGGTCCTCTGTCCTGCAGGGCCCACCCTCCTTTGTAAGCATGCTGCCTGGGGCAAGGCTTTCATGGAGTCCACACCATGGGAGCTCTACTACTCATGGGGGATTGGCAGGAAGCCTCTGCTCATGCGCACACACCACCAACTAGCTGGAGGATCTCCGTGAACAAAGCTTGAGGCAGACAACAAGCCCACTAACTGATGCTGTAAGAGATACAATCAGCATCCAGAAACCTGCAACTGGGAGTAAGAGGCAGCATACCTTGGTCCCAGCCCCTCCCACTCTAATCTACAAGGAGTGACATTGCAAAGCAGAGGGTTTTCATAAAGCACTTCCAGGACTGTGGAATGAGCAGCCTCGTTTGTGGACATGGATACTCTGTGATCCAGACGTACTACCTCCTCCCTTACAGTCAGCTGAGACAAAAACCCTTGCAAGCAGAAAGCCATGCATCTGAACAGTATCCACCAGCCATTTATGTGCAGCACAGCTGCCTCCAAAGAGCCTTCCTGAGTGAGAGAGAAATCATGCAGAAGCCTGGTCTGCACTCAAGAGAGTTTTATGAGCGTTAGGGAGGCGTGGTGGGCAAGTCTGGTCGACCCCAGTGGCTGAATTGAATTTACATGGCCTAGATTGGTCAATCCAGGTACAGGAACCACCCAGGTGACCTCCCCTTCATGGCCAGAAATCTGGACCTCTGAGCATGCACAGGGTGCCTCTCCTAACTGGGCTCTTATCTTGGCCCTATGGGCATGCATAACGGATGCCCCAGTCCCTAGTATAGCTACCTAACATTTGCCCCCCTGAAGAGATATGGACCCAAATCTTTGGGGGTACTGGGCGACGACATCTCTAGCTGCTTCCTGCTGGCAAAAGGGGCGAGGATGGGCTTTGGGTCCATACCCTTCCTACACTGCTGGGAGGGGTTGTCCATTGAGGGCAACTTTATCCAGGATGGATAAGGTTGAGGTGGTCCAGGAGATGGTAGTCGTGGACCTGGCACACTTGGTTCAGAAGCTTTAATCACCCGATAACTTCTGAGAAAAACAAACGGTCTAAAAGGTGAACAGTTTGACTACGACAAGGCTAAGCTTGTGAGGTGGCAGTGGCCTTGAAATTAGGTGAGTGTCACAGGAAACAAAAATAATCTTAGGATTACCAGACATGTGTGTTTGTTCATTGGAAGTACAGGAAGACGGATAAAAGCATTCACACTTTCCCCTAGGAGGGCACAGGTTTGGGCACTACTAGGTGCAGTCGGATCACTGATTCATTTATGATGCTAAGGTCTTGGACCCGCTGATAAGACCCATCCTTCTTTTTAACCCTATAACGCTTCAATTTTAATTTTGGGAAAAAATTTTCTTTTTGTTGTGGACTTTCATAGTTATAAATATATATATATATATGTATTAATATATACATTTTTAATGTTATGAAAACATCATGCTTCGCGTTATAGAGTTAAATGGAAATAATGGGCTAGTGCAGGACGAGTCAAAAGTGACCAAAATAGAGTAACTGCCTAAGCCATTTTGAATTTTCTTGGGTTCAATTGGAGTAAAGGCTTGTAAATTACCCGGGGTCCAAATTCCCATGGTGCCTCCTACAACGGGTAGAATGTTCAGGGATGTTTCAGGGCTGGGAGATTAATAACCCCTAAGTCCAGGATACCTTAGGGCAGGGGTCCTTAAACTGTTTACCCAGGGGGCCAGTTCACTATCCCTCAGGCCTTTTGAAGGAAAGACTATAGTTTAAAAAAACAAATATTACGAACAAATTCATGTGCACACTGCACATCTTGATTTGAAGTTCAAAAAAAAATAAATGGGGCACATACACCCGGCAGAAAGGATCAACGTCCTCGGCTGTCTGCATGTGGCCCACAGGTTGTAGTTTGAGGACCCCTGCTCTCGGCATTCACCAAGAGGATGTGGTTTCAACCCAAAAGCTTGGAGACTCTACAATTTGTTTAAAAGTGATGGGGCAGAAGGAGTCCCTGATTGACCCACGCAAGACTAGTTTTCCCATCCCCTGTTACTAAGAGTTCATAGTTATGGTTAAAGGGAACCAGGATATCCCGATCTGATCCCGTTACTTCAAGTGTGGGCTGACATTGCCACTAAGAAGCCTGCAAATATAAAAGACTTACTCCCTCCCGCAAAGAAAGGGCCCTTGTTTCCAAGGTTTCAGGAAACATGGAAGGACCGGAAAAACAAACGGTCCAAGTTCCCAAAACCACATAGGTGGAGGCCATCCCTCCCCATCACCCTCCCCCACCCCTCCCCTCCCTCAGCCCTCCCCTCCCCCATCACTCCCCCACCCCTCCCCTCCCCTCCCCTCCCCATCACTCTCCCCTAATCGGCTTTATCCCATTTTGCAGGAGAACTCTGGGAGTGGGAGAGCTGGCTTCAAACCCTTTCTTTCAACCCCCGCCCTATAAGGTTTCTAGGGTCCAGAAATAGAAAACTTCTAACAGGCCCTTATTGAGTCACTCCCTCCCCCACCGGCCCCCCAAACTCACCCCCACCCCTAACAAGCAGCCCCCCACACACACTAGTACTGGTATGACTTCCATACTCATCAGCCCACCTGGAATGCTTGCCAACAACTTCTCCAGGTGCTGTTCACAACGGAGGAGGGTAGCCCTTCCAGACAGAGGCCCAGTAAGCAGTCAGTGAACCTGATGGTCAGCGAGCGGGCACTCCCCACTTGAGAGAAACTCTTTTGGCCACTACACCAACAATGTGGGATCTCAATTCCTAGCAAGGCCCAGAGGACTTTACCAGGTATCAACCATTGCTCTTACATGACCCTCTGCAGAAGAGCTAGGAAACCTATGAATTTATCTAAGGTCAGTGAGAATTTTCAGGTTCCTATAAGAGAATATCCGCCTGCCTTTCTAGAGTGGCTGAGGGAAGCCTACGGGCTTTATACCCCTAACGGCCCGGAGGCACTGAAAACAGGAGGGCAATAAGTATTGCCTTTATTACTCAGTCAGTCTGCCTCAGACATGACAAAGAAGTGGGAAGGGTTTGAAGGGAAAAATCTTAGCGATTTGGTACAAGTGGCTCATTGAGTGTATAACAACAGAGATGACCCTAGCACGACAGAGACAAAGAAGCTAGCTAAAATACTAGGAATTGCCATGAGAGACCCCAGAGACTCAGGAAAAGGAGAGCATGGCCCACTCACGGAGAGACTAACCTGTGGGCACCGCCAAGCCATGGGGAAGGACCAATGTGCCTACTGCAGGAAAGAAGGACACTGGAAAAATCAGTGCCTTGAAAACCCCAGGAGAGGTGCACGACCCTCCACTAGAGTGGATGGGCCTCATCTGCACGTAGAAAGACCCAAGCAAGAGACAATAATGCTTGAAGAAGCTCAATGAAGGGGTCAGGGCTCTGTTTCACTTCGCCGCCAAAAGCCCAGGCTAACTCTCCAAGTAGGAGGCCAGGCAGTAAATTTCTTGGTGGACACAGGGGCCACCTTGTCAGGTTCAGAAAGGAATATGGGCACATTTTCAAGAAGAAAGATGTGAATTACTGTGAGCCTATGATTCCTTCCACAGATAACTCACACCAGAAGGTTTGCATGGAGGGTAGGTGGGTTTCCCAAGACAACAAAATAACAAATATCTATCAGCCCTTTGGCCCAGTTAGCCACCTGGTTATGATATCACTGGCTTCTGGCTCAGCTGCTGAGCCAGTGAAGCACTTATAGCAGGAGAAGACTAGGTGGCCGGTGGCCATCAACGGAAGGACCAAATCTCCACAGTGGGCTTCCTGTTTCAATATGGAGCCACGTATGTTACCTGCTGGACACCATCTCTATCCTGAGCTCATAATTGCCATCGCAGGTCTAGAATGCGGCACGCAGGTACACACTATATGAAACAGTCTCTGATTAACCCCTCTCGATAACTTGCTGACATGGGAGTCTGGATAATCCTGTACATTTACTTTGCAGATTAGAAAACTCACTCAAAAACACACGGGAGTTGACCCAGAGACACACAACTGGTTAACAACAAAGTCATATTCACAACCAGCGTCTGGACCAAGAGCACGGTGCCCCACAGAACTGTGCCCATCGAGCAGTCAATATCTCCTGGACTCTCAAAAGATCTGAGCTGATACCCACCCCCCCACATCCTTGCAGCCCCAAAAGATTGTATTTCACAGGATGGCACCGGATCTGCAGCTCGCGGAGAGGGACATATCTGATCAGAGAACACAGGGCAGAACAAGGGGGAGGAGGGGAGAATGGAGCACATCCTGGCCCAATACACCTTGAGGATGATGTTCCCAATCAGAGAAGCCAATCCACAGAGAAGACCACATGGGCAGCCCCATGATGAGAAACGTCCCTCAAAGACCCTTAGCCTTAGAGGGGACAACACTGGACACACAGTGTGGGAACTGCGCCCGAACTGATCCTGCCACTTCGATGCATGACACTAAGAGAGTGCAGCGGAAGAGTAAGAAAACGGAGCATCAAAGTCCCCGGGGAATGCCAAAGGTGGACTTTGTGGTCAGGGTTCGGTGCCCCCACAGACTGGACTGGAAAACACTCCTAAAGTTCACCACACAGTCCTTGTACTTTTCTTTCTGGTTAGTGTTGTTTTCTTTTAGTGTCATTGGATTTGGGTTGGGTTTTGTTTTCATTTTTGTTTGTTTTTTTTTTCTTTTTGCTGCTTGGTTTAGCTCAGTCTTGTTTTGTGCATGTTATTACCTTTACAGGTCTGTCTAATTAAGAGAGGCTGGATGAACAATCTGGAGGAGTAAACATGTGACCGGCCCTTTCCATTGGGCATGGGAGTGAGCACGGTGGGGGGAAAGGAAGTGGTGTAAAGAAACCCAGAGACAAGGGTACAACAAGTGATGGAAAACGGTAGTGAGGGGGATGTAGGAGGCCTGGTAGGGCGTGATCAAAGGTAATGTAACCAAGAGGAATTACTGAAACCCAAAGGAAGACTGAGCATGTCAGTGGGCACAAGAGGAAAATCAAAGAGTATAGAAGAGTGAGCTGGGAAGCAAGGGCCAGTTATAGACGTCTAAATAAAGGCATGTACATATGTACATATATTTACAAAGGGGCATGGGGAAATAGATCTATGTCCATATGTTTATAGATTTAGTATTAAGGTAGCAGATGGACATAGGGCCTCCGCTCAAGGACTCCCTCATTGCAATAACACTGTTCTATTAAATTGGCATTCTAAGATGCTCACCTTCCCTACACAATCACTGACCACAAAGTGGCTGCATAAGCAAATGTGGTGAAGAAAGCCGATGGTGTCCAGCTACCTAAAGATATAGCGTGTGGGGTCTTAAAGGCCTGAGGGTAAAGAAACAGCCATCTGGCTCTGAAGCAACAGATCCCACATGGAGAAAGCATACCAGCCTGTGTGATCACAAAGTTTTAAAGGGATAAGGCAACAGGCATCATGAGAACAAAAAAATCTTATCATGGAGAATGAGAGGGGACTGCCGGGTATAGACCCAAAACCTATTTGCAGTGCACTGGACATCCCCTTACAGAAGGATCTCAGAGTGGAGATTAAAGAATACAGGGTATGAGACAGCAAAGATGAAACACAACTTTCCTCTAGTTCTTAATGCTTTCTCTTGCCCCACTATCATGATCCCAGTTCTACCATACTAATCTGGCCAAACTAGAGAAGGTATTCTAGTACCGATAGGAATTTCAAACACGGGGGATCCAGAGTGGATGGGCCCTTTACCAGTGTTATGAGTGGAGATACTGGGAGGGTGGAGGAAGGGCAGGATGGAAAGTGGGAACCGATTACAAGGATCTTCATTGACCTCAAAAGAAAGGTGGGTGAAAATATGACAAAAGAATTAGTACATTTCCAAGGATTGATGAGGGATGGGTGGCGGGCATTGAGGGGGGAAAAATAAGGAGATGAGGCCAGGGGCTTGGGTGGAGAGTGGATATTTTGTGAATAAGGAGGGCAATTAATGTACAGATGTGCTTCAAACAGATGATGTATTTATGGATTGTGGTTAGTGTTGTAGGAGCCACTAATGAAAAGATCATAAAAGAAACAAAAATAATCTTGGCAGAGGGCTCATGCAAGGATGATCTCAGGCTGGATTAGACCAGTCAAAACAGCTACTGGAGTCGCCTCACCCTGTGTCTATTACTGAGTCAGCCATGATGCTTAGGACCCACAGCCCCAGCAGCTGGCCAGAGAGGGAGGTGGATCTCTGAGGCCATTCCACAGGGGGAATGGTCCTCTGTCCTGCAGGGCCCACCCTCCTTTGTAAGCATGCTGACTGGGGCAAGGCTTTCATGGAGTCCACACCATGGGAGCTCTACTACTCATGGGGGATTGGCAGGAAGCCTCTGCTCATGCGCACACACCACCAACTAGCTGGAGGATCTCCGTGAACAAAGCCTGAGGCAGACAACAAGCCCACTAACTGATGCTGTAAGAGATACAATCAGCATCCAGAAACCTGCAACTGGGAGTAAGAGGCAGCATACCTTGGTCCCAGCCCCTCCCACTCTAATCTACAAGGAGTGACATTGCAAAGCAGAGGGTTTTCATAAAGCACTTCCAGGACTGTGGAATGAGCAGCCTCGTTTGTGGACATGGATACTCTGTGATCCAGACGTACTACCTCCTCCCTTACAGTCAGCTGAGACAAAAACCCTTGCAAGCAGAAAGCCATGCATCTGAACAGTATCCACCAGCCACTCATGTGCAGCACAGCTGCCTCCAAAGAGCCTTCCTGAGTGAGAGAGAAATCATGCAGAAGCCTGGTCTGCACTCAAGAGAGTTTTATGAGCGTTAGGGAGGCGTGGTGGGCAAGTCTGGCCGACCCCAGTGGCTGAATTGAATTTACATGGCCTAGATTGGTCAATCCAGGTACAGGAACCACCCAGGTGACCTCCCCTTCATGGCCAGAAATCTGGACCTCTGAGCATGCACAGGGTGCCTCTCCTAACTGGGCTCTTATCTTGGCCCTATGGGCATGCATAACGGATGCCCCAGTCCCTAGTATAGCTACCTAACATTTGCCCCCCTGAAGAGATATGGACCCAAATCTTTGGGGGTACTGGGCGACGACATCTCTAGCTGCTTCCTGCTGGCAAAAGGGGCGAGGTGGGGCTTTGGGTCCATACCCTTCCTACACTGCTGGGAGGGGTTGTCCATTGAGGGCAACTTTATCCAGGATGGATAAGGTTGAGGTGGTCCAGGAGATGGTAGTCGTGGACCTGGCACACTTGGTTCAGAAGCTTTAATCACCCGATAACTTCTGAGAAAAACAAACGGTCTAAAAGGTGAACAGTTTGACTACGACAAGGCTAAGCTTGTGAGGTGGCAGTGGCCTTGAAATTAGGTGAGTGTCACAGGAAACAAAAATAATCTTAGGATTACCAGACATGTGTGTTTGTTCATTGGAAGTACAGGAAGAGGGATAAAAGCATTCACACTTTCCCCTAGGAGGGCACAGGTTTGGGCACTACTAGGTGCAGTCGGATCACTGATTCATTTATGATGCTAAGGTCTTGGACCCGCTGATAAGACCCATCCTTCTTTTTAACCCTATAACGCTTCAATTTTAATTTTGGGAAAAAATTTTCTTTTTGTTGTGGACTTTCATAGTTATAAATATATATATATATATATATATATATATATATATATATGTATTAATATATACATTTTTAATGTTATGAAAACATCATGCTTCGCGTTATAGAGTTAAATGGAAATAATGGGCTAGTGCAGGACGAGTCAAAAGTGACCAAAATAGAGTAAATGCCTAAGCCATTTTGAATTTTCGTGGGTTCAATTGGAGTAAAGGCTTGTAAATTACCCGGGGTCCAAATTCCCATGGTGCCTCCTACAACGGGTAGAATGTTCAGGGATGTTTCAGGGCTGGGAGATTAATAACCCCTAAGTCCAGGATACCTTAGGGCAGGGGTCCTTAAACTGTTTACCCAGGGGGCCAGTTCACTATCCCTCAGGCCTTTTGAAGGAAAGACTATAGTTTAAAAAAACAAATATTACGAACAAATTCATGTGCACACTGCACATCTTGATTTGAAGTTCAAAAAAAAAAATAAATGGGGCACATACACCCGGCAGAAAGGATCAACGTCCTCGGCTGTCTGCATGTGGCCCACAGGTTGTAGTTTGAGGACCCCTGCTCTCGGCATTCACCAAGAGGATGTGGTTTCAACCCAAAAGCTTGGAGACTCTACAATTTGTTTAAAAGTGATGGGGCAGAAGGAGTCCCTGATTGACCCACGCAAGACTAGTTTTCCCACCCCCTATTACTAAGAGTTCATAGTTATGTTTAAAGGGAACCAGGATATCCCGATCTGATCCCGTTACTTCAAGTGTGGGCTGACATTGCCACTAAGAAGCCTGCAAATATAAAAGACTTACTCCCTCCCGCAAAGAAAGGGCCCTTGTTTCCAAGGTTTCAGGAAACATGGAAGGACCGGAAAAACAAACGGTCCAAGTTCCCAAAACCACATAGGTGGAGGCCATCCCTCCACATCACCCTCCCCCACCCCTCCCCTCCCTCACCCCTCCCCCACCCCTCCCTTCCCCTCCCCTCCCCATCACTCTCCCCTAATCGGCTTTATCCCATTTTGCAGGAGAACTCTGGGAGTGGGAGAGTTGGCTTCAAACCCTTTCTTTCAACCCCCGCCCTATAAGGTTTCTAGGGTCCAGAAATAGAAAACTTCTAACAGGCCCTTATTGAGTCACTCCCTCCCCCACCGGCCCCCCAAACTCACCCCCACCCCTAACAAGCAGCCCCCCACACACACTAGTACTGGTATGACTTCCATACTCATCAGCCCACCTGGAATGCTTGCCAACAACTTCTCCAGGTGCTGTTCACAACGGAGGAGGGTAGCCCTTCCAGACAGAGGCCCAGTAAGCAGTCAGTGAACCTGATGGTCAGCGAGCGGGCACTCCCCACTTGGGAGAAACTCTTTTGGCCACTACACCAACAATGTGGGATCTCAATTCCTAGCAAGGCCCAGAGGACTTTACCAGGTATCAACCATTGCTCTTACATGACCCTCTGCAGAAGAGCTAGGAAACCTATGAATTTATCTAAGGTCAGTGAGAATTTTCAGGTTCCTATAAGAGAATATCCGCCTGCCTTTCTAGAGTGGCTGAGGGAAGCCTACGGGCTTTATACCCCTAACGGCCCGGAGGCACTGAAAACAGGAGGGCAATAAGTATTGCCTTTATTACTCAGTCAGTCTGCCTCAGACATGACAAAGAAGTGGGAAGGGTTTGAAGGGAAAAATCTTAGCGATTTGGTACAAGTGGCTCATTGAGTGTATAACAACAGAGATGACCCTAGCACGACAGAGACAAAGAAGCTAGCTAAAATACTAGGAATTGCCATGAGAGACCCCAGAGACTCAGGAAAAGGAGAGCATGGCCCACTCACGGAGAGACTAACCTGTGGGCACCGCCAAGCCATGGGGAAGGACCAATGTGCCTACTGCAGGAAAGAAGGACACTGGAAAAATCAGTGCCTTGAAAACCCCAGGAGAGGTGCACGACCCTCCACTAGAGTGGATGGGCCTCATCTGCACGTAGAAAGACCCAAGCAAGAGACAATAATGCTTGAAGAAGCTCAATGAAGGGGTCAGGGCTCTGTTTCACTTCGCCGCCAAAAGCCCAGGCTAACTCTCCAAGTAGGAGGCCAGGCAGTAAATTTCTTGGTGGACACAGGGGCCACCTTGTCAGGTTCAGAAAGGAATATGGGCACATTTTCAAGAAGAAAGATGTGAATTACTGTGAGCCTATGATTCCTTCCACAGATAACTCACACCAGAAGGTTTGCATGGAGGGTAGGTGGGTTTCCCAAGACAACAAAATAACAAATATCTATCAGCCCTTTGGCCCAGTTAGCCACCTGGTTATGATATCACTGGCTTCTGGCTCAGCTGCTGAGCCAGTGAAGCACTTATAGCAGGAGAAGACTAGGTGGCCGGTGGCCATCAACAGAAGGACCAAATCTCCACAGTGGGCTTCCTGTTTCAATATGGAGCCACGTATGTTACCTGCTGGACACCATCTCTATCCTGAGCTCATAATTGCCATCGCAGGTCTAGAATGCGGCGCGCAGGTACACACTATATGAAACAGTCTCTGATTAACCCCTCTCGATAACTTGCTGACATGGGAGTCTGGATAATCCTGTACATTTACTTTGCAGATTAGAAAACTCACTCAAAAACACACGGGAGTTGACCCAGAGACACACAACTGGTTAACAACAAAGTCATATTCACAACCAGCGTCTGGACCAAGAGCACGGTGCCCCACAGAACTGTGCCCATCGAGAAGTCAATATCTCCTGGACTCTCAAAAGATCTGAGCTGATACCCACCCCCCCACATCCTTGCAGCCCCAAAAGATTGTATTTCACAGGATGGCACCGGATCTGCAGCTCGCGGAGAGGGACATATCTGATCAGTGAACACAGGGCAGAACAAGGGGGAGGAGGGGAGAATGGAGCACACCCTGGCCCAATACACCTTGAGGATGATGTTCCCAATCAGAGAAGCCAATCCACAGAGAAGACCACATGGGCAGCCCCACGATGAGAAACGTCCCTCAAAGACCCATAGCCTTAGAGGGGACAACACTGGACACACAGTGTGGGAACTGCGCCCGAACTGATCCTGCCACTTCGATGCATGACACTAAGAGAGTGCAGCGGAAGAGTAAGAAAACGGAGCATCAAAGTCCCCGGGGAATGCCAAAGGTGGACTTTGTGGTCAGGGTTCGGTGCCCCCACAGACTGCACTGGAAAACACTCCTAAAGTTCACCACACAGTCCTTGTACTTTTCTTTCTGGTTAGTGTTGTTTTCTTTTAGTGTCATTGGATTTGGGTTGGGTTTTGTTTTCATTTTTGTTTGTTTTTTTTTTCTTTTTGCTGCTTGGTTTAGCTCAGTCTTGTTTTGTGCATGTTATTACCTTTACAGGTCTGTCTAATTAAGAGAGGCTGGATGAACAATCTGGAGGAGTAAACATGTGACCGGCCCTTTCCATTGGGCATGGGAGTGAGCACGGTGGGGGGAAAGGAAGTGCTGTAAAGAAACCCAGAGACAAGGGTACAACAAGTGATGGAAAACGATAGTGAGGGGGATGTAGGAGGCCTGGTAGGGCGTGATCAAAGGTAATGTAACCAAGAGGAATTACTGAAACCCAAAGGAAGACTGAGCATGTCAGTGGGCACAAGAGGAAAATCAAAGAGTATAGAAGAGTGAGCTGGGAAGCAAGGGCCAGTTATAGACGTCTAAATAAAGGCATGTACATATGTACATATATTTACAAAGGGGCATGGGGAAATAGATCTATGTCCATATGTTTATAGATTTAGTATTAAGGTAGCAGATGGACATAGGGCCTCCGCTCAAGGACTCCCTCATTGCAATAACACTGTTCTATTAAATTGGCATTCTAAGATGCTCACCTTCCCTACACAATCACTGACCACAAAGCGGCTGCATAAGCAAATGTGGTGAAGAAAGCCGATGGTGTCCAGCTACCTAAAGATATAGCGTGTGGGGTCTTAAAGGCCTGAGGGTAAAGAAACAGCCATCTGGCTCTGAAGCAACAGAGCCCACATGGAGAAAGCATACCAGCCTGTGTGATCACAAAGTTTTAAAGGGATAAGGCAACAGGTATCATGAGAACAAAAAAATCTTATCATGGAGAATGAGAGGGGACTGCCGGGTATAGACCCAAAACCTATTTGCAGTGCACTGGACATCCCCTTACAGAAGGATCTCAGAGTGGAGATTAAAGAATACAGGGTATGAGACAGCAAAGATGAAACACAACTTTCCTCTAGTTCTTAATGCTTTCTCTTGCCCCACTATCATGATCCCAGTTCTACCATACTAATCTGGCCAAACTAGAGAAGGTATTCTAGTACCGATAGGAATTTCAAACACGGGGAATCCAGAGTGGATGGGCCCTTTACCAGTGTTATGAGTGGAGATACTGGGAGGGTGGAGGAAGGGCAGGATGGAAAGTGGGAACCGATTACAAGGATCTTCATTGACCTCAAAAGAAAGGTGGGTGAAAATATGACAAAAGAATTAGTACATTTCCAAGGATTGATGAGGGATGGGTGGCGGGCATTGAGGGGGGAAAAATGAGGAGCTGAGGCCAGGGGCTTGGGTGGAGAGTGGATATTTTGTGAATAAGGAGGGCAATTAATGTACAGATGGGCTTCAAACAGATGATGTATTTATGGATGGTGGTTAGTGTTGTAGGAGCCACTAATGAAAAGATCATAAAAGAAACAAAAATAATCTTGGCAGGGGCTCATGCAAGGATGATCTCAGGCTGGATTAGACCAGTCAAAACAGCTACTGGAGTCGCCTCACCCTGTGTCTATTATTGAGTCAGCCATGATGCTTAGGACCCACAGCCCCAGCAGCTGGCCAGAGAGGGAGGTGGATCTCTGAGGCCATTCCACAGGGGGAATGGTCCTCTGTCCTGCAGGGCCCACCCTCCTTTGTAAGCATGCTGCCTGGGGCAAGGCTTTCATGGAGTCCACACCATGGGAGCTCTACTACTCATGGGGGATTGGCAGGAAGTCTCTGCTCATGCGCACACACCACCAACTAGCTGGAGGATCTCCGTGAACAAAGCCTGAGGCAGACAACAAGCCCACTAACTGATGCTGTAAGAGATACAATCAGCATCCAGAAACCTGCAACTGGGAGTAAGAGGCAGCATACCTTGGTCCCAGCCCCTCCCACTCTAATCTACAAAGAGTGACATTGCAAAGCAGAGGGTTTTCATAAAGCACTTCCAGGACTGTGGAATGAGCAGCCTCGTTTGTGGACATGGATACTCTGTGATCCAGACGTACTACCTCCTCCCTTACAGTCAGCTGAGACAAAAACCCTTGCAAGCAGAAAGCCATGCATCTGAACAGTATCCACCAGCCACTCATGTGCAGCACAGCTGCCTCCAAAGAGCCTTCCTGAGTGAGAGAGAAATCATGCAGAAGCCTGGTCTGCACTCAAGAGAGTTTTATGAGCGTAGGGAGGCGTGGTGGGCAAGTCTGGCCGACCCCAGTGGCTGAATTGAATTTACATGGCCTAGATTGGTCAATCCAGGTACAGGAACCACCCAGGTGACCTCCCCTTCATGGCCAGAAATCTGGACCTCTGAGCATGCACAGGGTGCCTCTCCTAACTGGGCTCTTATCTTGGCCCTATGGGCATGCATAACGGATGCCCCAGTCCCTAGCATAGCTACCTAACATTTGCCCCCCTGAAGAGATATGGACCCAAATCTTTGGGGGTACTGGGCGACGACATCTCTAGCTGCTTCCTGCTGGCAAAAGGGGCGAGGATGGGCTTTGGGTCCATACCCTTCCTACACTGCTGGGAGGGGTTGTCCATTGAGGGCAACTTTATCCAGGATGGATAAGGTTGAGGTGGTCCAGGAGATGGTAGTCGTGGACCTGGCACACTTGGTTCAGAAGCTTTAATCACCCGATAACTTCTGAGAAAAACAAACGGTCTAAAAGGTGAACAGTTTGACTACGACAAGGCTAAGCTTGTGAGGTGGCAGTGGCCTTGAAATTAGGTGAGTGTCACAGGAAACAAAAATAATCTTAGGATTACCAGACATGTGTGTTTGTTCATTGGAAGTACAGGAAGAGGGATAAAAGCATTCACACTTTCCCCTAGGAGGGCACAGGTTTGGGCACTACTAGGTGCAGTCGGATCACTGATTCATTTATGATGCTAAGGTCTTGGACCCGCTGATAAGACCCATCCTTCTTTTTAACCCTATAACGCTTCAATTTTAATTTTGGGAAAAAATTTTCTTTTTGTTGTGGACTTTCATAGTTATAAATATATATATATATGTATTAATATATACATTTTTAATGTTATGAAAACATCATGCTTCGCGTTATAGAGTTAAATGGAAATAATGGGCTAGTGCAGGACGAGTCAAAAGTGACCAAAATAGAGTAAATGCCTAAGCCATTTTGAATTTTCGTGGGTTCAATTGGAGTAAAGGCTTGTAAATTACCCGGGGTCCAAATTCCCATGGTGCCTCCTACAACGGGTAGAATGTTCAGGGATGTTTCAGGGCTGGGAGATTAATAACCCCTAAGTCCAGGATACCTTAGGGCAGGGGTCCTTAAACTGTTTACCCAGGGGGCCAGTTCACTATCCCTCAGGCCTTTTGAAGGAAAGACTATAGTTTAAAAAAACAAATATTACGAACAAATTCATGTGCACACTGCACATCTTGATTTGAAGTTAAAAAAAAAAAATAAATGGGGCACATACACCCGGCAGAAAGGATCAACGTCCTCGGCTGTCTGCATGTGGCCCACAGGTTGTAGTTTGAGGACCCCTGCTCTCGGCATTCACCAAGAGGATGTGGTTTCAACCCAAAAGCTTGGAGACTCTACAATTTGTTTAAAAGTGATGGGGCAGAAGGAGTCCCTGATTGACCCACGCAAGACTAGTTTTCCCACCCCCTATTACTAAGAGTTCATAGTTATGTTTAAAGGGAACCAGGATATCCCGATCTGATCCCGTTACTTCAAGTGTGGGCTGACATTGCCACTAAGAAGCCTGCAAATATAAAAGACTTACTCCCTCCCGCAAAGAAAGGGCCCTTGTTTCCAAGGTTTCAGGAAACATGGAAGGACCGGAAAAACAAACGGTCCAAGTTCCCAAAACCACATAGGTGGAGGCCATCCCTCCACATCACCCTCCCCCACCCCTCCCCTCCCTCACCCCTCCCCCACCCCTCCCCTCCCCTCCCCTCCCCATCACTCTCCCCTAATCAGCTTTATCCCATTTTGCAGGAGAACTCTGGGAGTGGGAGAGTTGGCTTCAAACCCTTTCTTTCAACCCCCGCCCTATAAGGTTTCTAGGGTCCAGAAATAGAAAACTTCTAACAGGCCCTTATTGAGTCACTCCCTCCCCCACCGGCCCCCCAAACTCACCCCCACCCCTAACAAGCAGCCCCCCACACACACTAGTACTGGTATGACTTCCATACTCATCAGCCCACCTGGAATGCTTGCCAACAACTTCTCCAGGTGCTGTTCACAACGGAGGAGGGTAGCCCTTCCAGACAGAGGCCCAGTAAGCAGTCAGTGAACCTGATGGTCAGCGAGCGGGCACTCCCCACTTGGGAGAAACTCTTTTGGCCACTACACCAACAATGTGGGATCTCAATTCCTAGCAAGGCCCAGAGGACTTTACCAGGTATCAACCATTGCTCTTACATGACCCTCTGCAGAAGAGCTAGGAAACCTATGAATTTATCTAAGGTCAGTGAGAATTTTCAGGTTCCTATAAGAGAATATCCGCCTGCCTTTCTAGAGTGGCTGAGGGAAGCCTACGGGCTTTATACCCCTAACGGCCCGGAGGCACTGAAAACAGGAGGGCAATAAGTATTGCCTTTATTACTCAGTCAGTCTGCCTCAGACATGACAAAGAAGTGGGAAGGGTTTGAAGGGAAAAATCTTAGCGATTTGGTACAAGTGGCTCATTGAGTGTATAACAACAGAGATGACCCTAGCACGACAGAGACAAAGAAGCTAGCTAAAATACTAGGAATTGCCATGAGAGACCCCAGAGACTCAGGAAAAGGAGAGCATGGCCCACTCACGGAGAGACTAACCTGTGGGCACCGCCAAGCCATGGGGAAGGACCAATGTGCCTACTGCAGGAAAGAAGGACACTGGAAAAATCAGTGCCTTGAAAACCCCAGGAGAGGTGCACGACCCTCCACTAGAGTGGATGGGCCTCATCTGCACGTAGAAAGACCCAAGCAAGAGACAATAATGCTTGAAGAAGCTCAATGAAGGGGTCAGGGCTCTGTTTCACTTCGCCGCCAAAAGCCCAGGCTAACTCTCCAAGTAGGAGGCCAGGCAGTAAATTTCTTGGTGGACACAGGGGCCACCTTGTCAGGTTCAGAAAGGAATATGGGCACATTTTCAAGAAGAAAGATGTGAATTACTGTGAGCCTATGATTCCTTCCACAGATAACTCACACCAGAAGGTTTGCATGGAGGGTAGGTGGGTTTCCCAAGACAACAAAATAACAAATATCTATCAGCCCTTTGGCCCAGTTAGCCACCTGGTTATGATATCACTGGCTTCTGGCTCAGCTGCTGAGCCAGTGAAGCAGTTATAGCAGGAGAAGACTAGGTGGCCGGTGGCCATCAACAGAAGGACCAAATCTCCACAGTGGGCTTCCTGTTTCAATATGGAGCCACGTATGTTACCTGCTGGACACCATCTCTATCCTGAGCTCATAATTGCCATCGCAGGTCTAGAATGCGGCGCGCAGGTACACACTATATGAAACAGTCTCTGATTAACCCCTCTCGATAACTTGCTGACATGGGAGTCTGGATAATCCTGTACATTTACTTTGCAGATTAGAAAACTCACTCAAAAACACACGGGAGTTGACCCAGAGACACACAACTGGTTAACAACAAAGTCATATTCACAACCAGCGTCTGGACCAAGAGCACGGTGCCCCACAGAACTGTGCCCATCGAGAAGTCAATATCTCCTGGACTCTCAAAAGATCTGAGCTGATACCCACCCCCCCACATCCTTGCAGCCCCAAAAGATTGTATTTCACAGGATGGCACCGGATCTGCAGCTCGCGGAGAGGGACATATCTGATCAGTGAACACAGGGCAGAACAAGGGGGAGGAGGGGAGAATGGAGCACACCCTGGCCCAATACACCTTGAGGATGATGTTCCCAATCAGAGAAGCCAATCCACAGAGAAGACCACATGGGCAGCCCCACGATGAGAAACGTCCCTCAAAGACCCATAGCCTTAGAGGGGACAACACTGGACACACAGTGTGGGAACTGCGCCCGAACTGATCCTGCCACTTCGATGCATGACACTAAGAGAGTGCAGCGGAAGAGTAAGAAAACGGAGCATCAAAGTCCCCGGGGAATGCCAAAGGTGGACTTTGTGGTCAGGGTTCGGTGCCCCCACAGACTGGACTGGAAAACACTCCTAAAGTTCACCACACAGTCCTTGTACTTTTCTTTCTGGTTAGTGTTGTTTTCTTTTAGTGTCATTGGATTTGGGTTGGGTTTTGTTTTCATTTTTGTTTGGTTTTTTTTTCTTTTTGCTGCTTGGTTTAGCTCAGTCTTGTTTTGTGCATGTTATTACCTTTACAGGTCTGTCTAATTAAGAGAGGCTGGATGAACAATCTGGAGGAGTAAACATGTGACCGGCCCTTTCCATTGGGCATGGGAGTGAGCACGGTGGGGGGAAAGGAAGTGCTGTAAAGAAACCCAGAGACAAGGGTACAACAAGTGATGGAAAACGATAGTGAGGGGGATGTAGGAGGCCTGGTAGGGCGTGATCAAAGGTAATGTAACCAAGAGGAATTACTGAAACCCAAAGGAAGACTGAGCATGTCAGTGGGCACAAGAGGAAAATCAAAGAGTATAGAAGAGTGAGCTGGGAAGCAAGGGCCAGTTATAGATGTCTAAATAAAGGCATGTACATATGTACATATATTTACAAAGGGGCATGGGGAAATAGATCTATGTCCATATGTTTATAGATTTAGTATTAAGGTAGCAGATGGACATAGGGCCTCCGCTCAAGGACTCCCTCATTGCAATAACACTGTTCTATTAAATTGGCATTCTAAGATGCTCACCTTCCCTACACAATCACTGACCACAAAGCGGCTGCATAAGCAAATGTGGTGAAGAAAGCCGATGGTGTCCAGCTACCTAAAGATATAGCGTGTGGGGTCTTAAAGGCCTGAGGGTAAAGAAACAGCCATCTGGCTCTGAAGCAACAGAGCCCACATGGAGAAAGCATACCAGCCTGTGTGATCACAAAGTTTTAAAGGGATAAGGCAACAGGTATCATGAGAACAAAAAAATCTTATCATGGAGAATGAGAGGGGACTGCCGGGTATAGACCCAAAACCTATTTGCAGTGCACTGGACATCCCCTTACAGAAGGATCTCAGAGTGGAGATTAAAGAATACAGGGTATGAGACAGCAAAGATGAAACACAACTTTCCTCTAGTTCTTAATGCTTTCTCTTGCCCCACTATCATGATCCCAGTTCTACCATACTAATCTGGCCAAACTAGAGAAGGTATTCTAGTACCGATAGGAATTTCAAACACGGGGAATCCAGAGTGGATGGGCCCTTTACCAGTGTTATGAGTGGAGATACTGGGAGGGTGGAGGAAGGGCAGGATGGAAAGTGGGAACCGATTACAAGGATCTTCATTGACCTCAAAAGAAAGGTGGTTGAAAATATGACAAAAGAATTAGTACATTTCCAAGGATTGATGAGGGATGGGTGGCGGGCATTGAGGGGGGAAAAATGAGGAGCTGAGGCCAGGGGCTTGGGTGGAGAGTGGATATTTTGTGAATAAGGAGGGCAATTAATGTACAGATGGGCTTCAAACAGATGATGTATTTATGGATGGTGGTTAGTGTTGTAGGAGCCACTAATGAAAAGATCATAAAAGAAACAAAAATAATCTTGGCAGGGGCTCATGCAAGGATGATCTCAGGCTGGATTAGACCAGTCAAAACAGCTACTGGAGTCGCCTCACCCTGTGTCTATTATTGAGTCAGCCATGATGCTTAGGACCCACAGCCCCAGCAGCTGGCCAGAGAGGGAGGTGGATCTCTGAGGCCATTCCACAGGGGGAATGGTCCTCTGTCCTGCAGGGCCCACCCTCCTTTGTAAGCATGCTGCCTGGGGCAAGGCTTTCATGGAGTCCACACCATGGGAGCTCTACTACTCATGGGGGATTGGCAGGAAGTCTCTGCTCATGCGCACACACCACCAACTAGCTGGAGGATCTCCGTGAACAAAGCCTGAGGCAGACAACAAGCCCACGAACTGATGCTGTAAGAGATACAATCAGCATCCAGAAACCTGCAACTGGGAGTAAGAGGCAGCATACCTTGGTCCCAGCCCCTCCCACTCTAATCTACAAAGAGTGACATTGCAAAGCAGAGGGTTTTCATAAAGCACTTCCAGGACTGTGGAATGAGCAGCCTCGTTTGTGGACATGGATACTCTGTGATCCAGACGTACTACCTCCTCCCTTACAGTCAGCTGAGACAAAAACCCTTGCAAGCAGAAAGCCATGCATCTGAACAGTATCCACCAGCCACTCATGTGCAGCACAGCTGCCTCCAAAGAGCCTTCCTGAGTGAGAGAGAAATCATGCAGAAGCCTGGTCTGCACTCAAGAGAGTTTTATGAGCGTAGGGAGGCGTGGTGGGCAAGTCTGGCCGACCCCAGTGGCTGAATTGAATTTACATGGCCTAGATTGGTCAATCCAGGTACAGGAACCACCCAGGTGACCTCCCCTTCATGGCCAGAAATCTGGACCTCTGAGCATGCACAGGGTGCCTCTCCTAACTGGGCTCTTATCTTGGCCCTATGGGCATGCATAACGGATGCCCCAGTCCCTAGCATAGCTACCTAACATTTGCCCCCCTGAAGAGATATGGACCCAAATCTTTGGGGGTACTGGGCGACGACATCTCTAGCTGCTTCCTGCTGGCAAAAGGGGCGAGGTGGGGCTTTGGGTCCATACCCTTCCTACACTGCTGGGAGGGGTTGTCCATTGAGGGCAACTTTATCCAGGATGGATAAGGTTGAGGTGGTCCAGGAGATGGTAGTCGTGGACCTGGCACACTTGGTTCAGAAGCTTTAATCACCCGATAACTTCTGAGAAAAACAAACGGTCTAAAAGGTGAACAGTTTGACTACGACAAGGCTAAGCTTGTGAGGTGGCAGTGGCCTTGAAATTAGGTGAGTGTCACAGGAAACAAAAATAATCTTAGGATTACCAGACATGTGTGTTTGTTCATTGGAAGTACAGGAAGAGGGATAAAAGCATTCACACTTTCCCCTAGGAGGGCACAGGTTTGGGCACTACTAGGTGCAGTCGGATCACTGATTCATTTATGATGCTAAGGTCTTGGACCCGCTGATAAGACCCATCCTTCTTTTTAACCCTATAACGCTTCAATTTTAATTTTGGGAAAAAATTTTCTTTTTGTTGTGGACTTTCATAGTTATAAATATATATATATATATATGTATTAATATATACATTTTTAATGTTATGAAAACATCATGCTTCGCGTTATAGAGTTAAATGGAAATAATGGGCTAGTGCAGGACGAGTCAAAAGTGACCAAAATAGAGTAACTGCCTAAGCCATTTTGAATTTTCTTGGGTTCAATTGGAGTAAAGGCTTGTAAATTACCCGGGGTCCAAATTCCCATGGTGCCTCCTACAACGGGTAGAATGTTCAGGGATGTTTCAGGGCTGGGAGATTAATAACCCCTAAGTCCAGGATACCTTAGGGCAGGGGTCTTTAAACTGTTTACCCAGGGGGCCAGTTCACTATCCCTCAGGCCTTTTGAAGGAAAGACTATAGTTTAAAAAAACAAATATTACGAACAAATTCATGTGCACACTGCACATCTTGATTTGAAGTTCAAAAAAAAAATAAATGGGGCACATACACCCGGCAGAAAGGATCAACGTCCTCGGCTGTCTGCATGTGGCCCACAGGTTGTAGTTTGAGGACCCCTGCTCTCGGCATTCACCAAGAGGATGTGGTTTCAACCCAAAAGCTTGGAGACTCTACAATTTGTTTAAAAGTGATGGGGCAGAAGGAGTCCCTGATTGACCCACGCAAGACTAGTTTTCCCACCCCCTATTACTAAGAGTTCATAGTTATGTTTAAAGGGAACCAGGATATCCCGATCTGATCCCGTTACTTCAAGTGTGGGCTGACATTGCCACTAAGAAGCCTGCAAATATAAAAGACTTACTCCCTCCCGCAAAGAAAGGGCCCTTGTTTCCAAGGTTTCAGGAAACATGGAAGGACCGGAAAAACAAACGGTCCAAGTTCCCAAAACCACATAGGTGGAGGCCATCCCTCCACATCACCCTCCCCCACCCCTCCCCTCCCTCATCCCTCCCCCACACCTCCCCTCCCCTCCCCTCCCCATCACTCTCCCCTAATCGGCTTTATCCCATTTTGCAGGAGAACTCTGGGAGTGGGAGAGCTGGCTTCAAACCCTTTCTTTCAACCCCCGCCCTATAAGGTTTCTAGGGTCCAGAAATAGAAAACTTCTAACAGGCCCTTATTGAGTCACTCCCTCCCCCACCGGCCCCCCAAACTCACCCCCACCCCTAACAAGCAGCCCCCCACACACACTAGTACTGGTATGACTTCCATACTCATCAGCCCACCTGGAATGCTTGCCAACAACTTCTCCAGGTGCTGTTCACAACGGAGGAGGGTAGCCCTTCCAGACAGAGGCCCAGTAAGCAGTCAGTGAACCTGATGGTCAGCGAGCGGGCACTCCCCACTTGGGAGAAACTCTTTTGGCCACTACACCAACAATGTGGGATCTCAATTCCTAGCAAGGCCCAGAGGACTTTACCAGGTATCAACCATTGCTCTTACATGACCCTCTGCAGAAGAGCTAGGAAACCTATGAATTTATCTAAGGTCAGTGAGAATTTTCAGGTTCCTATAAGAGAATATCCGCCTGCCTTTCTAGAGTGGCTGAGGGAAGCCTACGGGCTTTATACCCCTAACGGCCCGGAGGCACTGAAAACAGGAGGGCAATAAGTATTGCCTTTATTACTCAGTCAGTCTGCCTCAGACATGACAAAGAAGTGGGAAGGGTTTGAAGGGAAAAATCTTAGCGATTTGGTACAAGTGGCTCATTGAGTGTATAACAACAGAGATGACCCTAGCACGACAGAGACAAAGAAGCTAGCTAAAATACTAGGAATTGCCATGAGAGACCCCAGAGACTCAGGAAAAGGAGAGCATGGCCCACTCACGGAGAGACTAACCTGTGGGCACCGCCAAGCCATGGGGAAGGACCAATGTGCCTACTGCAGGAAAGAAGGACACTGGAAAAATCAGTGCCTTGAAAACCCCAGGAGAGGTGCACGACCCTCCACTAGAGTGGATGGGCCTCATCTGCACGTAGAAAGACCCAAGCAAGAGACAATAATGCTTGAAGAAGCTCAATGAAGGGGTCAGGGCTCTGTTTCACTTCGCCGCCAAAAGCCCAGGCTAACTCTCCAAGTAGGAGGCCAGGCAGTAAATTTCTTGGTGGACACAGGGGCCACCTTGTCAGGTTCAGAAAGGAATATGGGCACATTTTCAAGAAGAAAGATGTGAATTACTGTGAGCCTATGATTCCTTCCACAGATAACTCACACCAGAAGGTTTGCATGGAGGGTAGGTGGGTTTCCCAAGACAACAAAATAACAAATATCTATCAGCCCTTTGGCCCAGTTAGCCACCTGGTTATGATATCACTGGCTTCTGGCTCAGCTGCTGAGCCAGTGAAGCAGTTATAGCAGGAGAAGACTAGGTGGCCGGTGGCCATCAACAGAAGGACCAAATCTCCACAGTGGGCTTCCTGTTTCAATATGGAGCCACGTATGTTACCTGCTGGACACCATCTCTATCCTGAGCTCATAATTGCCATCGCAGGTCTAGAATGCGGCGCGCAGGTACACACTATATGAAACAGTCTCTGATTAACCCCTCTCGATAACTTGCTGACATGGGAGTCTGGATAATCCTGTACATTTACTTTGCAGATTAGAAAACTCACTCAAAAACACACGGGAGTTGACCCAGAGACACACAACTGGTTAACAACAAAGTCATATTCACAACCAGCGTCTGGACCAAGAGCACGGTGCCCCACAGAACTGTGCCCATCGAGAAGTCAATATCTCCTGGACTCTCAAAAGATCTGAGCTGATACCCACCCCCCCACATCCTTGCAGCCCCAAAAGATTGTATTTCACAGGATGGCACCGGATCTGCAGCTCGCGGAGAGGGGCATATCTGATCAGTGAACACAGGGCAGAACAAGGGGGAGGAGGGGAGAATGGAGCACACCCTGGCCCAATACACCTTGAGGATGATGTTCCCAATCAGAGAAGCCAATCCACAGAGAAGACCACATGGGCAGCCCCACGATGAGAAACGTCCCTCAAAGACCCATAGCCTTAGAGGGGACAACACTGGACACACAGTGTGGGAACTGCGCCCGAACTGATCCTGCCACTTCGATGCATGACACTAAGAGAGTGCAGCGGAAGAGTAAGAAAACGGAGCATCAAAGTCCCCGGGGAATGCCAAAGGTGGACTTTGTGGTCAGGGTTCGGTGCCCCCACAGACTGGACTGGAAAACACTCCTAAAGTTCACCACACAGTCCTTGTACTTTTCTTTCTGGTTAGTGTTGTTTTCTTTTAGTGTCATTGGATTTGGGTTGGGTTTTGTTTTCATTTTTTTTTTTTTTTTCTTTTTGCTGCTTGGTTTAGCTCAGTCTTGTTTTGTGCATGTTATTACCTTTACAGGTCTGTCTAATTAAGAGAGGCTGGATGAACAATCTGGAGGAGTAAACATGTGACCGGCCCTTTCCATTGGGCATGGGAGTGAGCACGGTGGGGGGAAAGGAAGTGCTGTAAAGAAACCCAGAGACAAGGGTACAACAAGTGATGGAAAACGATAGTGAGGGGGATGTAGGAGGCCTGGTAGGGCGTGATCAAAGGTAATGTAACCAAGAGGAATTACTGAAACCCAAAGGAAGACTGAGCATGTCAGTGGGCACAAGAGGAAAATCAAAGAGTATAGAAGAGTGAGCTGGGAAGCAAGGGCCAGTTATAGACGTCTAAATAAAGGCATGTACATATGTACATATATTTACAAAGGGGCATGGGGAAATAGATCTATGTCCATATGTTTATAGATTTAGTATTAAGGTAGCAGATGGACATAGGGCCTCCGCTCAAGGACTCCCTCATTGCAATAACACTGTTCTATTAAATTGGCATTCTAAGATGCTCACCTTCCCTACACAATCACTGACCACAAAGCGGCTGCATAAGCAAATGTGGTGAAGAAAGCCGATGGTGTCCAGCTACCTAAAGATATAGCGTGTGGGGTCTTAAAGGCCTGAGGGTAAAGAAACAGCCATCTGGCTCTGAAGCAACAGAGCCCACATGGAGAAAGCATACCAGCCTGTGTGATCACAAAGTTTTAAAGGGATAAGGCAACAGGTATCATGAGAACAAAAAAATCTTATCATGGAGAATGAGAGGGGACTGCCGGGTATAGACCCAAAACCTATTTGCAGTGCACTGGACATCCCCTTACAGAAGGATCTCAGAGTGGAGATTAAAGAATACAGGGTATGAGACAGCAAAGATGAAACACAACTTTCCTCTAGTTCTTAATGCTTTCTCTTGCCCCACTATCATGATCCCAGTTCTACCATACTAATCTGGCCAAACTAGAGAAGGTATTCTAGTACCGATAGGAATTTCAAACACGGGGAATCCAGAGTGGATGGGCCCTTTACCAGTGTTATGAGTGGAGATACTGGGAGGGTGGAGGAAGGGCAGGATGGAAAGTGGGAACCGATTACAAGGATCTTCATTGACCTCAAAAGAAAGGTGGGTGAAAATATGACAAAAGAATTAGTACATTTCCAAGGATTGATGAGGGATGGGTGGCGGGCATTGAGGGGGGAAAAATGAGGAGCTGAGGCCAGGGGCTTGGGTGGAGAGTGGATATTTTGTGAATAAGGAGGGCAATTAATGTACAGATGGGCTTCAAACAGATGATGTATTTATGGATGGTGGTTAGTGTTGTAGGAGCCACTAATGAAAAGATCATAAAAGAAACAAAAATAATCTTGGCAGGGGCTCATGCAAGGATGATCTCAGGCTGGATTAGACCAGTCAAAACAGCTACTGGAGTCGCCTCACCCTGTGTCTATTATTGAGTCAGCCATGATGCTTAGGACCCACAGCCCCAGCAGCTGGCCAGAGAGGGAGGTGGATCTCTGAGGCCATTCCACAGGGGGAATGGTCCTCTGTCCTGCAGGGCCCACCCTCCTTTGTAAGCATGCTGCCTGGGGCAAGGCTTTCATGGAGTCCACACCATGGGAGCTCTACTACTCATGGGGGATTGGCAGGAAGTCTCTGCTCATGCGCACACACCACCAACTAGCTGGAGGATCTCCGTGAACAAAGCCTGAGGCAGACAACAAGCCCACTAACTGATGCTGTAAGAGATACAATCAGCATCCAGAAACCTGCAACTGGGAGTAAGAGGCAGCATACCTTGGTCCCAGCCCCTCCCACTCTAATCTACAAAGAGTGACATTGCAAAGCAGAGGGTTTTCATAAAGCACTTCCAGGACTGTGGAATGAGCAGCCTCGTTTGTGGACATGGATACTCTGTGATCCAGACGTACTACCTCCTCCCTTACAGTCAGCTGAGACAAAAACCCTTGCAAGCAGAAAGCCATGCATCTGAACAGTATCCACCAGCCACTCATGTGCAGCACAGCTGCCTCCAAAGAGCCTTCCTGAGTGAGAGAGAAATCATGCAGAAGCCTGGTCTGCACTCAAGAGAGTTTTATGAGCGTAGGGAGGCGTGGTGGGCAAGTCTGGCCGACCCCAGTGGCTGAATTGAATTTACATGGCCTAGATTGGTCAATCCAGGTACAGGAACCACCCAGGTGACCTCCCCTTCATGGCCAGAAATCTGGACCTCTGAGCATGCACAGGGTGCCTCTCCTAACTGGGCTCTTATCTTGGCCCTATGGGCATGCATAACGGATGCCCCAGTCCCTAGCATAGCTACCTAACATTTGCCCCCCTGAAGAGATATGGACCCAAATCTTTGGGGGTACTGGGCGACGACATCTCTAGCTGCTTCCTGCTGGCAAAAGGGGCGAGGTGGGGCTTTGGGTCCATACCCTTCCTACACTGCTGGGAGGGGTTGTCCATTGAGGGCAACTTTATCCAGGATGGATAAGGTTGAGGTGGTCCAGGAGATGGTAGTCGTGGACCTGGCACACTTGGTTCAGAAGCTTTAATCACCCGATAACTTCTGAGAAAAACAAACGGTCTAAAAGGTGAACAGTTTGACTACGACAAGGCTAAGCTTGTGAGGTGGCAGTGGCCTTGAAATTAGGTGAGTGTCACAGGAAACAAAAATAATCTTAGGATTACCAGACATGTGTGTTTGTTCATTGGAAGTACAGGAAGAGGGATAAAAGCATTCACACTTTCCCCTAGGAGGGCACAGGTTTGGGCACTACTAGGTGCAGTCGGATCACTGATTCATTTATGATGCTAAGGTCTTGGACCCGCTGATAAGACCCATCCTTCTTTTTAACCCTATAACGCTTCAATTTTAATTTTGGGAAAAAATTTTCTTTTTGTTGTGGACTTTCATAGTTATAAATATATATATATATATGTATTAATATATACATTTTTAATGTTATGAAAACATCATGCTTCGCGTTATAGAGTTAAATGGAAATAATGGGCTAGTGCAGGACGAGTCAAAAGTGACCAAAATAGAGTAACTGCCTAAGCCATTTTGAATTTTCTTGGGTTCAATTGGAGTAAAGGCTTGTAAATTACCCGGGGTCCAAATTCCCATGGTGCCTCCTACAACGGGTAGAATGTTCAGGGATGTTTCAGGGCTGGGAGATTAATAACCCCTAAGTCCAGGATACCTTAGGGCAGGGGTCTTTAAACTGTTTACCCAGGGGGCCAGTTCACTATCCCTCAGGCCTTTTGAAGGAAAGACTATAGTTTAAAAAAACAAATATTACGAACAAATTCATGTGCACACTGCACATCTTGATTTGAAGTTCAAAAAAAAAAATAAATGGGGCACATACACCCAGCAGAAAGGATCAACGTCCTCGGCTGTCTGCATGTGGCCCACAGGTTGTAGTTTGAGGACCCCTGCTCTCGGCATTCACCAAGAGGATGTGGTTTCAACCCAAAAGCTTGGAGACTCTACAATTTGTTTAAAAGTGATGGGGCAGAAGGAGTCCCTGATTGACCCACGCAAGACTAGTTTTCCCACCCCCTATTACTAAGAGTTCATAGTTATGTTTAAAGGGAACCAGGATATCCCGATCTGATCCCGTTACTTCAAGTGTGGGCTGACATTGCCACTAAGAAGCCTGCAAATATAAAAGACTTACTCCCTCCCGCAAAGAAAGGGCCCTTGTTTCCAAGGTTTCAGGAAACATGGAAGGACCGGAAAAACAAACGGTCCAAGTTCCCAAAACCACATAGGTGGAGGCCATCCCTCCACATCACCCTCCCCCACCCCTCCCCTCCCTCACCCCTCCCCCACACCTCCCCTCCCCTCCCCTCCCCATCACTCTCCCCTAATCGGCTTTATCCCATTTTGCAGGAGAACTCTGGGAGTGGGAGAGCTGGCTTCAAACCCTTTCTTTCAACCCCCGCCCTATAAGGTTTCTAGGGTCCAGAAATAGAAAACTTCTAACAGGCCCTTATTGAGTCACTCCCTCCCCCACCGGCCCCCCAAACTCACCCCCACCCCTAACAAGCAGCCCCCCACACACACTAGTACTGGTATGACTTCCATACTCATCAGCCCACCTGGAATGCTTGCCAACAACTTCTCCAGGTGCTGTTCACAACGGAGGAGGGTAGCCCTTCCAGACAGAGGCCCAGTAAGCAGTCAGTGAACCTGATGGTCAGCGAGCGGGCACTCCCCACTTGGGAGAAACTCTTTTGGCCACTACACCAACAATGTGGGATCTCAATTCCTAGCAAGGCCCAGAGGACTTTACCAGGTATCAACCATTGCTCTTACATGACCCTCTGCAGAAGAGCTAGGAAACCTATGAATTTATCTAAGGTCAGTGAGAATTTTCAGGTTCCTATAAGAGAATATCCGCCTGCCTTTCTAGAGTGGCTGAGGGAAGCCTACGGGCTTTATACCCCTAACGGCCCGGAGGCACTGAAAACAGGAGGGCAATAAGTATTGCCTTTATTACTCAGTCAGTCTGCCTCAGACATGACAAAGAAGTGGGAAGGGTTTGAAGGGAAAAATCTTAGCGATTTGGTACAAGTGGCTCATTGAGTGTATAACAACAGAGATGACCCTAGCACGACAGAGACAAAGAAGCTAGCTAAAATACTAGGAATTGCCATGAGAGACCCCAGAGACTCAGGAAAAGGAGAGCATGGCCCACTCACGGAGAGACTAACCTGTGGGCACCGCCAAGCCATGGGGAAGGACCAATGTGCCTACTGCAGGAAAGAAGGACACTGGAAAAATCAGTGCCTTGAAAACCCCAGGAGAGGTGCACGACCCTCCACTAGAGTGGATGGGCCTCATCTGCACGTAGAAAGACCCAAGCAAGAGACAATAATGCTTGAAGAAGCTCAATGAAGGGGTCAGGGCTCTGTTTCACTTCGCCGCCAAAAGCCCAGGCTAACTCTCCAAGTAGGAGGCCAGGCAGTAAATTTCTTGGTGGACACAGGGGCCACCTTGTCAGGTTCAGAAAGGAATATGGGCACATTTTCAAGAAGAAAGATGTGAATTACTGTGAGCCTATGATTCCTTCCACAGATAACTCACACCAGAAGGTTTGCATGGAGGGTAGGTGGGTTTCCCAAGACAACAAAATAACAAATATCTATCAGCCCTTTGGCCCAGTTAGCCACCTGGTTATGATATCACTGGCTTCTGGCTCAGCTGCTGAGCCAGTGAAGCAGTTATAGCAGGAGAAGACTAGGTGGCCGGTGGCCATCAACAGAAGGACCAAATCTCCACAGTGGGCTTCCTGTTTCAATATGGAGCCACGTATGTTACCTGCTGGACACCATCTCTATCCTGAGCTCATAATTGCCATCGCAGGTCTAGAATGCGGCGCGCAGGTACACACTATATGAAACAGTCTCTGATTAACCCCTCTCGATAACTTGCTGACATGGGAGTCTGGATAATCCTGTACATTTACTTTGCAGATTAGAAAACTCACTCAAAAACACACGGGAGTTGACCCAGAGACACACAACTGGTTAACAACAAAGTCATATTCACAACCAGCGTCTGGACCAAGAGCACGGTGCCCCACAGAACTGTGCCCATCGAGAAGTCAATATCTCCTGGACTCTCAAAAGATCTGAGCTGATACCCACCCCCCCACATCCTTGCAGCCCCAAAAGATTGTATTTCACAGGATGGCACCGGATCTGCAGCTCGCGGAGAGGGACATATCTGATCAGTGAACACAGGGCAGAACAAGGGGGAGGAGGGGAGAATGGAGCACACCCTGGCCCAATACACCTTGAGGATGATGTTCCCAATCAGAGAAGCCAATCCACAGAGAAGACCACATGGGCAGCCCCACGATGAGAAACGTCCCTCAAAGACCCATAGCCTTAGAGGGGACAACACTGGACACACAGTGTGGGAACTGCGCCCGAACTGATCCTGCCACTTCGATGCATGACACTAAGAGAGTGCAGCGGAAGAGTAAGAAAACGGAGCATCAAAGTCCCCGGGGAATGCCAAAGGTGGACTTTGTGGTCAGGGTTCGGTGCCCCCACAGACTGGACTGGAAAACACTCCTAAAGTTCACCACACAGTCCTTGTACTTTTCTTTCTGGTTAGTGTTGTTTTCTTTTAGTGTCATTGGATTTGGGTTGGGTTTTGTTTTCATTTTTGTTTGTTTTTTTTTTCTTTTTGCTGCTTGGTTTAGCTCAGTCTTGTTTTGTGCATGTTATTACCTTTACAGGTCTGTCTAATTAAGAGAGGCTGGATGAACAATCTGGAGGAGTAAACATGTGACCGGCCCTTTCCATTGGGCATGGGAGTGAGCACGGTGGGGGGAAAGGAAGTGCTGTAAAGAAACCCAGAGACAAGGGTACAACAAGTGATGGAAAACGATAGTGAGGGGGATGTAGGAGGCCTGGTAGGGCGTGATCAAAGGTAATGTAACCAAGAGGAATTACTGAAACCCAAAGGAAGACTGAGCATGTCAGTGGGCACAAGAGGAAAATCAAAGAGTATAGAAGAGTGAGCTGGGAAGCAAGGGCCAGTTATAGACGTCTAAATAAAGGCATGTACATATGTACATATATTTACAAAGGGGCATGGGGAAATAGATCTATGTCCATATGTTTATAGATTTAGTATTAAGGTAGCAGATGGACATAGGGCCTCCGCTCAAGGACTCCCTCATTGCAATAACACTGTTCTATTAAATTGGCATCCTAAGATGCTCACCTTCCCTACACAATCACTGACCACAAAGCGGCTGCATAAGCAAATGTGGTGAAGAAAGCCGATGGTGTCCAGCTACCTAAAGATATAGCGTGTGGGGTCTTAAAGGCCTGAGGGTAAAGAAACAGCCATCTGGCTCTGAAGCAACAGAGCCCACATGGAGAAAGCATACCAGCCTGTGTGATCACAAAGTTTTAAAGGGATAAGGCAACAGGTATCATGAGAACAAAAAAATCTTATCATGGAGAATGAGAGGGGACTGCCGGGTATAGACCCAAAACCTATTTGCAGTGCACTGGACATCCCCTTACAGAAGGATCTCAGAGTGGAGATTAAAGAATACAGGGTATGAGACAGCAAAGATGAAACACAACTTTCCTCTAGTTCTTAATGCTTTCTCTTGCCCCACTATCATGATCCCAGTTCTACCATACTAATCTGGCCAAACTAGAGAAGGTATTCTAGTACCGATAGGAATTTCAAACACGGGGAATCCAGAGTGGATGGGCCCTTTACCAGTGTTATGAGTGGAGATACTGGGAGGGTGGAGGAAGGGCAGGATGGAAAGTGGGAACCGATTACAAGGATCTTCATTGACCTCAAAAGAAAGGTGGTTGAAAATATGACAAAAGAATTAGTACATTTCCAAGGATTGATGAGGGATGGGTGGCGGGCATTGAGGGGGGAAAAATGAGGAGCTGAGGCCAGGGGCTTGGGTGGAGAGTGGATATTTTGTGAATAAGGAGGGCAATTAATGTACAGATGGGCTTCAAACAGATGATGTATTTATGGATGGTGGTTAGTGTTGTAGGAGCCACTAATGAAAAGATCATAAAAGAAACAAAAATAATCTTGGCAGGGGCTCATGCAAGGATGATCTCAGGCTGGATTAGACCAGTCAAAACAGCTACTGGAGTCGCCTCACCCTGTGTCTATTATTGAGTCAGCCATGATGCTTAGGACCCACAGCCCCAGCAGCTGGCCAGAGAGGGAGGTGGATCTCTGAGGCCATTCCACAGGGGGAATGGTCCTCTGTCCTGCAGGGCCCACCCTCCTTTGTAAGCATGCTGCCTGGGGCAAGGCTTTCATGGAGTCCACACCATGGGAGCTCTACTACTCATGGGGGATTGGCAGGAAGTCTCTGCTCATGCGCACACACCACCAACTAGCTGGAGGATCTCCGTGAACAAAGCCTGAGGCAGACAACAAGCCCACTAACTGATGCTGTAAGAGCTACAATCAGCATCCAGAAACCTGCAACTGGGAGTAAGAGGCAGCATACCTTGGTCCCAGCCCCTCCCACTCTAATCTACAAAGAGTGACATTGCAAAGCAGAGGGTTTTCATAAAGCACTTCCAGGACTGTGGAATGAGCAGCCTCGTTTGTGGACATGGATACTCTGTGATCCAGACGTACTACCTCCTCCCTTACAGTCAGCTGAGACAAAAACCCTTGCAAGCAGAAAGCCATGCATCTGAACAGTATCCACCAGCCACTCATGTGCAGCACAGCTGCCTCCAAAGAGCCTTCCTGAGTGAGAGAGAAATCATGCAGAAGCCTGGTCTGCACTCAAGAGAGTTTTATGAGCGTAGGGAGGCGTGGTGGGCAAGTCTGGCCGACCCCAGTGGCTGAATTGAATTTACATGGCCTAGATTGGTCAATCCAGGTACAGGAACCACCCAGGTGACCTCCCCTTCATGGCCAGAAATCTGGACCTCTGAGCATGCACAGGGTGCCTCTCCTAACTGGGCTCTTATCTTGGCCCTATGGGCATGCATAACGGATGCCCCAGTCCCTAGCATAGCTACCTAACATTTGCCCCCCTGAAGAGATATGGACCCAAATCTTTGGGGGTACTGGGCGACGACATCTCTAGCTGCTTCCTGCTGGCAAAAGGGGCGAGGTGGGGCTTTGGGTCCATACCCTTCCTACACTGCTGGGAGGGGTTGTCCATTGAGGGCAACTTTATCCAGGATGGATAAGGTTGAGGTGGTCCAGGAGATGGTAGTCGTGGACCTGGCACACTTGGTTCAGAAGCTTTAATCACCCGATAACTTCTGAGAAAAACAAACGGTCTAAAAGGTGAACAGTTTGACTACGACAAGGCTAAGCTTGTGAGGTGGCAGTGGCCTTGAAATTAGGTGAGTGTCACAGGAAACAAAAATAATCTTAGGATTACCAGACATGTGTGTTTGTTCATTGGAAGTACAGGAAGAGGGATAAAAGCATTCACACTTTCCCCTAGGAGGGCACAGGTTTGGGCACTACTAGGTGCAGTCGGATCACTGATTCATTTATGATGCTAAGGTCTTGGACCCGCTGATAAGACCCATCCTTCTTTTTAACCCTATAACGCTTCAATTTTAATTTTGGGAAAAAATTTTCTTTTTGTTGTGGACTTTCATAGTTATAAATATATATATATATATATGTATTAATATATACATTTTTAATGTTATGAAAACATCATGCTTCGCGTTATAGAGTTAAATGGAAATAATGGGCTAGTGCAGGACGAGTCAAAAGTGACCAAAATAGAGTAACTGCCTAAGCCATTTTGAATTTTCTTGGGTTCAATTGGAGTAAAGGCTTGTAAATTACCCGGGGTCCAAATTCCCATGGTGCCTCCTACAACGGGTAGAATGTTCAGGGATGTTTCAGGGCTGGGAGATTAATAACCCCTAAGTCCAGGATACCTTAGGGCAGGGGTCTTTAAACTGTTTACCCAGGGGGCCAGTTCACTATCCCTCAGGCCTTTTGAAGGAAAGACTATAGTTTAAAAAAACAAATATTACGAACAAATTCATGTGCACACTGCACATCTTGATTTGAAGTTCAAAAAAAAAAATAAATGGGGCACATACACCCAGCAGAAAGGATCAACGTCCTCGGCTGTCTGCATGTGGCCCACAGGTTGTAGTTTGAGGACCCCTGCTCTCGGCATTCACCAAGAGGATGTGGTTTCAACCCAAAAGCTTGGAGACTCTACAATTTGTTTAAAAGTGATGGGGCAGAAGGAGTCCCTGATTGACCCACGCAAGACTAGTTTTCCCACCCCCTATTACTAAGAGTTCATAGTTATGTTTAAAGGGAACCAGGATATCCCGATCTGATCCCGTTACTTCAAGTGTGGGCTGACATTGCCACTAAGAAGCCTGCAAATATAAAAGACTTACTCCCTCCCGCAAAGAAAGGGCCCTTGTTTCCAAGGTTTCAGGAAACATGGAAGGACCGGAAAAACAAACGGTCCAAGTTCCCAAAACCACATAGGTGGAGGCCATCCCTCCACATCACCCTCCCCCACCCCTTCCCTCCCTCACCCCTCCCCCACACCTCCCCTCCCCTCCCTTCCCCATCACTCTCCCCTAATCGGCTTTATCCCATTTTGCAGGAGAACTCTGGGAGTGGGAGAGCTGGCTTCAAACCCTTTCTTTCAACCCCCGCCCTATAAGGTTTCTAGGGTCCAGAAATAGAAAACTTCTAACAGGCCCTTATTGAGTCACTCCCTCCCCCACCGGCCCCCCAAACTCACCCCCACCCCTAACAAGCAGCCCCCCACACACACTAGTACTGGTATGACTTCCATACTCATCAGCCCACCTGGAATGCTTGCCAACAACTTCTCCAGGTGCTGTTCACAACGGAGGAGGGTAGCCCTTCCAGACAGAGGCCCAGTAAGCAGTCAGTGAACCTGATGGTCAGCGAGCGGGCACTCCCCACTTGGGAGAAACTCTTTTGGCCACTACACCAACAATGTGGGATCTCAATTCCTAGCAAGGCCCAGAGGACTTTACCAGGTATCAACCATTGCTCTTACATGACCCTCTGCAGAAGAGCTAGGAAACCTATGAATTTATCTAAGGTCAGTGAGAATTTTCAGGTTCCTATAAGAGAATATCCGCCTGCCTTTCTAGAGTGGCTGAGGGAAGCCTACGGGCTTTATACCCCTAACGGCCCGGAGGCACTGAAAACAGGAGGGCAATAAGTATTGCCTTTATTACTCAGTCAGTCTGCCTCAGACATGACAAAGAAGTGGGAAGGGTTTGAAGGGAAAAATCTTAGCGATTTGGTACAAGTGGCTCATTGAGTGTATAACAACAGAGATGACCCTAGCACGACAGAGACAAAGAAGCTAGCTAAAATAATCGTAATTGCCATGAGAGACCCCAGAGACTCAGGAAAAGGAGAGCATGGCCCACTCACGGAGAGACTAACCTGTGGGCACCGCCAAGCCATGGGGAAGGACCAATGTGCCTACTGCAGGAAAGAAGGACACTGGAAAAATCAGTGCCTTGAAAACCCCAGGAGAGGTGCACGACCCTCCACTAGAGTGGATGGGCCTCATCTGCACGTAGAAAGACCCAAGCAAGAGACAATAATGCTTGAAGAAGCTCAATGAAGGGGTCAGGGCTCTGTTTCACTTCGCCGCCAAAAGCCCAGGCTAACTCTCCAAGTAGGAGGCCAGGCAGTAAATTTCTTGGTGGACACAGGGGCCACCTTGTCAGGTTCAGAAAGGAATATGGGCACATTTTCAAGAAGAAAGATGTGAATTACTGTGAGCCTATGATTCCTTCCACAGATAACTCACACCAGAAGGTTTGCATGGAGGGTAGGTGGGTTTCCCAAGACAACAAAATAACAAATATCTATCAGCCCTTTGGCCCAGTTAGCCACCTGGTTATGATATCACTGGCTTCTGGCTCAGCTGCTGAGCCAGTGAAGCACTTATAGCAGGAGAAGACTAGGTGGCCGGTGGCCATCAACGGAAGGACCAAATCTCCACAGTGGGCTTCCTGTTTCAATATGGAGCCACGTATGTTACCTGCTGGACACCATCTCTATCCTGAGCTCATAATTGCCATCGCAGGTCTAGAATGCGGCACGCAGGTACACACTATATGAAACAGTCTCTGATTAACCCCTCTCGATAACTTGCTGACATGGGAGTCTGGATAATCCTGTACATTTACTTTGCAGATTAGAAAACTCACTCAAAAACACACGGGAGTTGACCCAGAGACACACAACTGGTTAACAACAAAGTCATATTCACAACCAGCGTCTGGACCAAGAGCACGGTGCCCCACAGAACTGTGCCCATCGAGCAGTCAATATCTCCTGGACTCTCAAAAGATCTGAGCTGATACCCACCCCCCCACATCCTTGCAGCCCCAAAAGATTGTATTTCACAGGATGGCACCGGATCTGCAGCTCGCGGAGAGGGACATATCTGATCAGTGAACACAGGGCAGAACAAGGGGGAGGAGGGGAGAATGGAGCACACCCTGGCCCAATACACCTTGAGGATGATGTTCCCAATCAGAGAAGCCAATCCACAGAGAAGACCACATGGGCAGCCCCACGATGAGAAACGTCCCTCAAAGACCCATAGCCTTAGAGGGGACAACACTGGACACACAGTGTGGGAACTGCGCCCGAACTGATCCTGCCACTTCGATGCATGACACTAAGAGAGTGCAGCGGAAGAGTAAGAAAACGGAGCATCAAAGTCCCCGGGGAATGCCAAAGGTGGACTTTGTGGTCAGGGTTCGGTGCCCCCACAGACTGGACTGGAAAACACTCCTAAAGTTCACCACACAGTCCTTGTACTTTTCTTTCTGGTTAGTGTTGTTTTCTTTTAGTGTCATTGGATTTGGGTTGGGTTTTGTTTTCATTTTTGTTTGTTTTTTTTTTCTTTTTGCTGCTTGGTTTAGCTCAGTCTTGTTTTGTGCATGTTATTACCTTTACAGGTCTGTCTAATTAAGAGAGGCTGGATGAACAATCTGGAGGAGTAAACATGTGACCGGCCCTTTCCATTGGGCATGGGAGTGAGCACGGTGGGGGGAAAGGAAGTGCTGTAAAGAAACCCAGAGACAAGGGTACAACAAGTGATGGAAAACGATAGTGAGGGGGATGTAGGAGGCCTGGTAGGGCGTGATCAAAGGTAATGTAACCAAGAGGAATTACTGAAACCCAAAGGAAGACTGAGCATGTCAGTGGGCACAAGAGGAAAATCAAAGAGTATAGAAGAGTGAGCTGGGAAGCAAGGGCCAGTTATAGACGTCTAAATAAAGGCATGTACATATGTACATATATTTACAAAGGGGCATGGGGAAATAGATCTATGTCCATATGTTTATAGATTTAGTATTAAGGTAGCAGATGGACATAGGGCCTCCGCTCAAGGACTCCCTCATTGCAATAACACTGTTCTATTAAATTGGCATTCTAAGATGCTCACCTTCCCTACACAATCACTGACCACAAAGCGGCTGCATAAGCAAATGTGGTGAAGAAAGCCGATGGTGTCCAGCTACCTAAAGATATAGCGTGTGGGGTCTTAAAGGCCTGAGGGTAAAGAAACAGCCATCTGGCTCTGAAGCAACAGAGCCCACATGGAGAAAGCATACCAGCCTGTGTGATCACAAAGTTTTAAAGGGATAAGGCAACAGGTATCATGAGAACAAAAAAATCTTATCATGGAGAATGAGAGGGGACTGCCGGGTATAGACCCAAAACCTATTTGCAGTGCACTGGACATCCCCTTACAGAAGGATCTCAGAGTGGAGATTAAAGAATACAGGGTATGAGACAGCAAAGATGAAACACAACTTTCCTCTAGTTCTTAATGCTTTCTCTTGCCCCACTATCATGATCCCAGTTCTACCATACTAATCTGGCCAAACTAGAGAAGGTATTCTAGTACCGATAGGAATTTCAAACACGGGGAATCCAGAGTGGATGGGCCCTTTACCAGTGTTATGAGTGGAGATACTGGGAGGGTGGAGGAAGGGCAGGATGGAAAGTGGGAACCGATTACAAGGATCTTCATTGACCTCAAAAGAAAGGTGGGTGAAAATATGACAAAAGAATTAGTACATTTCCAAGGATTGATGAGGGATGGGTGGCGGGCATTGAGGGGGGAAAAATGAGGAGCTGAGGCCAGGGGCTTGGGTGGAGAGTGGATATTTTGTGAATAAGGAGGGCAATTAATGTACAGATGGGCTTCAAACAGATGATGTATTTATGGATGGTGGTTAGTGTTGTAGGAGCCACTAATGAAAAGATCATAAAAGAAACAAAAATAATCTTGGCAGGGGCTCATGCAAGGATGATCTCAGGCTGGATTAGACCAGTCAAAACAGCTACTGGAGTCGCCTCACCCTGTGTCTATTATTGAGTCAGCCATGATGCTTAGGACCCACAGCCCCAGCAGCTGGCCAGAGAGGGAGGTGGATCTCTGAGGCCATTCCACAGGGGGAATGGTCCTCTGTCCTGCAGGGCCCACCCTCCTTTGTAAGCATGCTGCCTGGGGCAAGGCTTTCATGGAGTCCACACCATGGGAGCTCTACTACTCATGGGGGATTGGCAGGAAGTCTCTGCTCATGCGCACACACCACCAACTAGCTGGAGGATCTCCGTGAACAAAGCCTGAGGCAGACAACAAGCCCACTAACTGATGCTGTAAGAGATACAATCAGCATCCAGAAACCTGCAACTGGGAGTAAGAGGCAGCATACCTTGGTCCCAGCCCCTCCCACTCTAATCTACAAAGAGTGACATTGCAAAGCAGAGGGTTTTCATAAAGCACTTCCAGGACTGTGGAATGAGCAGCCTCGTTTGTGGACATGGATACTCTGTGATCCAGACGTACTACCTCCTCCCTTACAGTCAGCTGAGACAAAAACCCTTGCAAGCAGAAAGCCATGCATCTGAACAGTATCCACCAGCCACTCATGTGCAGCACAGCTGCCTCCAAAGAGCCTTCCTGAGTGAGAGAGAAATCATGCAGAAGCCTGGTCTGCACTCAAGAGAGTTTTATGAGCGTAGGGAGGCGTGGTGGGCAAGTCTGGCCGACCCCAGTGGCTGAATTGAATTTACATGGCCTAGATTGGTCAATCCAGGTACAGGAACCACCCAGGTGACCTCCCCTTCATGGCCAGAAATCTGGACCTCTGAGCATGCACAGGGTGCCTCTCCTAACTGGGCTCTTATCTTGGCCCTATGGGCATGCATAACGGATGCCCCAGTCCCTAGCATAGCTACCTAACATTTGCCCCCCTGAAGAGATATGGACCCAAATCTTTGGGGGTACTGGGCGACGACATCTCTAGCTGCTTCCTGCTGGCAAAAGGGGCGAGGTGGGGCTTTGGGTCCATACCCTTCCTACACTGCTGGGAGGGGTTGTCCATTGAGGGCAACTTTATCCAGGATGGATAAGGTTGAGGTGGTCCAGGAGATGGTAGTCGTGGACCTGGCACACTTGGTTCAGAAGCTTTAATCACCCGATAACTTCTGAGAAAAACAAACGGTCTAAAAGGTGAACAGTTTGACTACGACAAGGCTAAGCTTGTGAGGTGGCAGTGGCCTTGAAATTAGGTGAGTGTCACAGGAAACAAAAATAATCTTAGGATTACCAGACATGTGTGTTTGTTCATTGGAAGTACAGGAAGAGGGATAAAAGCATTCACACTTTCCCCTAGGAGGGCACAGGTTTGGGCACTACTAGGTGCAGTCGGATCACTGATTCATTTATGATGCTAAGGTCTTGGACCCGCTGATAAGACCCATCCTTCTTTTTAACCCTATAACGCTTCAATTTTAATTTTGGGAAAAAATTTTCTTTTTGTTGTGGACTTTCATAGTTATAAATATATATATATATATATATGTATTAATATATACATTTTTAATGTTATGAAAACATCATGCTTCGCGTTATAGAGTTAAATGGAAATAATGGGCTAGTGCAGGACGAGTCAAAAGTGACCAAAATAGAGTAACTGCCTAAGCCATTTTGAATTTTCTTGGGTTCAATTGGAGTAAAGGCTTGTAAATTACCCGGGGTCCAAATTCCCATGGTGCCTCCTACAACGGGTAGAATGTTCAGGGATGTTTCAGGGCTGGGAGATTAATAACCCCTAAGTCCAGGATACCTTAGGGCAGGGGTCTTTAAACTGTTTACCCAGGGGGCCAGTTCACTATCCCTCAGGCCTTTTGAAGGAAAGGCTATAGTTTAAAAAAACAAATATTACGAACAAATTCATGTGCACACTGCACATCTTGATTTGAAGTTCAAAAAAAAAAATAAATGGGGCACATACACCCAGCAGAAAGGATCAACGTCCTCGGCTGTCTGCATGTGGCCCACAGGTTGTAGTTTGAGGACCCCTGCTCTCGGCATTCACCAAGAGGATGTGGTTTCAACCCAAAAGCTTGGAGACTCTACAATTTGTTTAAAAGTGATGGGGCAGAAGGAGTCCCTGATTGACCCACGCAAGACTAGTTTTCCCACCCCCTATTACTAAGAGTTCATAGTTATGTTTAAAGGGAACCAGGATATCCCGATCTGATCCCGTTACTTCAAGTGTGGGCTGACATTGCCACTAAGAAGCCTGCAAATATAAAAGACTTACTCCCTCCCGCAAAGAAAGGGCCCTTGTTTCCAAGGTTTCAGGAAACATGGAAGGACCGGAAAAACAAACGGTCCAAGTTCCCAAAACCACATAGGTGGAGGCCATCCCTCCACATCACCCTCCCCCACCCCTCCCCTCCCTCACCCCTCCCCCACACCTCCCCTCCCCTCCCCTCCCCATCACTCTCCCCTAATCGGCTTTATCCCATTTTGCAGGAGAACTCTGGGAGTGGGAGAGCTGGCTTCAAACCCTTTCTTTCAACCCCCGCCCTATAAGGTTTCTAGGGTCCAGAAATAGAAAACTTCTAACAGGCCCTTATTGAGTCACTCCCTCCCCCACCGGCCCCCCAAACTCACCCCCACCCCTAACAAGCAGCCCCCCACACACACTAGTACTGGTATGACTTCCATACTCATCAGCCCACCTGGAATGCTTGCCAACAACTTCTCCAGGTGCTGTTCACAACGGAGGAGGGTAGCCCTTCCAGACAGAGGCCCAGTAAGCAGTCAGTGAACCTGATGGTCAGCGAGCGGGCACTCCCCACTTGGGAGAAACTCTTTTGGCCACTACACCAACAATGTGGGATCTCAATTCCTAGCAAGGCCCAGAGGACTTTACCAGGTATCAACCATTGCTCTTACATGACCCTCTGCAGAAGAGCTAGGAAACCTATGAATTTATCTAAGGTCAGTGAGAATTTTCAGGTTCCTATAAGAGAATATCCGCCTGCCTTTCTAGAGTGGCTGAGGGAAGCCTACGGGCCTTATACCCCTAACGGCCCGGAGGCACTGAAAACAGGAGGGCAATAAGTATTGCCTTTATTACTCAGTCAGTCTGCCTCAGACATGACAAAGAAGTGGGAAGGGTTTGAAGGGAAAAATCTTAGCGATTTGGTACAAGTGGCTCATTGAGTGTATAACAACAGAGATGACCCTAGCACGACAGAGACAAAGAAGCTAGCTAAAATACTAGGAATTGCCATGAGAGACCCCAGAGACTCAGGAAAAGGAGAGCATGGCCCACTCACGGAGAGACTAACCTGTGGGCACCGCCAAGCCATGGGGAAGGACCAATGTGCCTACTGCAGGAAAGAAGGACACTGGAAAAATCAGTGCCTTGAAAACCCCAGGAGAGGTGCACGACCCTCCACTAGAGTGGATGGGCCTCATCTGCACGTAGAAAGACCCAAGCAAGAGACAATAATGCTTGAAGAAGCTCAATGAAGGGGTCAGGGCTCTGTTTCACTTCGCCGCCAAAAGCCCAGGCTAACTCTCCAAGTAGGAGGCCAGGCAGTAAATTTCTTGGTGGACACAGGGGCCACCTTGTCAGGTTCAGAAAGGAATATGGGCACATTTTCAAGAAGAAAGATGTGAATTACTGTGAGCCTATGATTCCTTCCACAGATAACTCACACCAGAAGGTTTGCATGGAGGGTAGGTGGGTTTCCCAAGACAACAAAATAACAAATATCTATCAGCCCTTTGGCCCAGTTAGCCACCTGGTTATGATATCACTGGCTTCTGGCTCAGCTGCTGAGCCAGTGAAGCAGTTATAGCAGGAGAAGACTAGGTGGCCGGTGGCCATCAACAGAAGGACCAAATCTCCACAGTGGGCTTCCTGTTTCAATATGGAGCCACGTATGTTACCTGCTGGACACCATCTCTATCCTGAGCTCATAATTGCCATCGCAGGTCTAGAATGCGGCGCGCAGGTACACACTATATGAAACAGTCTCTGATTAACCCCTCTCGATAACTTGCTGACATGGGAGTCTGGATAATCCTGTACATTTACTTTGCAGATTAGAAAACTCACTCAAAAACACACGGGAGTTGACCCAGAGACACACAACTGGTTAACAACAAAGTCATATTCACAACCAGCGTCTGGACCAAGAGCACGGTGCCCCACAGAACTGTGCCCATCGAGAAGTCAATATCTCCTGGACTCTCAAAAGATCTGAGCTGATACCCACCCCCCCACATCCTTGCAGCCCCAAAAGATTGTATTTCACAGGATGGCACCGGATCTGCAGCTCGCGGAGAGGGACATATCTGATCAGTGAACACAGGGCAGAACAAGGGGGAGGAGGGGAGAATGGAGCACACCCTGGCCCAATACACCTTGAGGATGATGTTCCCAATCAGAGAAGCCAATCCACAGAGAAGACCACATGGGCAGCCCCACGATGAGAAACGTCCCTCAAAGACCCATAGCCTTAGAGGGGACAACACTGGACACACAGTGTGGGAACTGCGCCCGAACTGATCCTGCCACTTCGATGCATGACACTAAGAGAGTGCAGCGGAAGAGTAAGAAAACGGAGCATCAAAGTCCCCGGGGAATGCCAAAGGTGGACTTTGTGGTCAGGGTTCGGTGCCCCCACAGACTGGACTGGAAAACACTCCTAAAGTTCACCACACAGTCCTTGTACTTTTCTTTCTGGTTAGTGTTGTTTTCTTTTAGTGTCATTGGATTTGGGTTGGGTTTTGTTTTCATTTTTGTTTGTTTTTTTTTTCTTTTTGCTGCTTGGTTTAGCTCAGTCTTGTTTTGTGCATGTTATTACCTTTACAGGTCTGTCTAATTAAGAGAGGCTGGATGAACAATCTGGAGGAGTAAACATGTGACCGGCCCTTTCCATTGGGCATGGGAGTGAGCACGGTGGGGGGAAAGGAAGTGCTGTAAAGAAACCCAGAGACAAGGGTACAACAAGTGATGGAAAACGATAGTGAGGGGGATGTAGGAGGCCTGGTAGGGCGTGATCAAAGGTAATGTAACCAAGAGGAATTACTGAAACCCAAAGGAAGACTGAGCATGTCAGTGGGCACAAGAGGAAAATCAAAGAGTATAGAAGAGTGAGCTGGGAAGCAAGGGCCAGTTATAGACGTCTAAATAAAGGCATGTACATATGTACATATATTTACAAAGGGGCATGGGGAAATAGATCTATGTCCATATGTTTATAGATTTAGTATTAAGGTAGCAGATGGACATAGGGCCTCCGCTCAAGGACTCCCTCATTGCAATAACACTGTTCTATTAAATTGGCATCCTAAGATGCTCACCTTCCCTACACAATCACTGACCACAAAGCGGCTGCATAAGCAAATGTGGTGAAGAAAGCCGATGGTGTCCAGCTACCTAAAGATATAGCGTGTGGGGTCTTAAAGGCCTGAGGGTAAAGAAACAGCCATCTGGCTCTGAAGCAACAGAGCCCACATGGAGAAAGCATACCAGCCTGTGTGATCACAAAGTTTTAAAGGGATAAGGCAACAGGTATCATGAGAACAAAAAAATCTTATCATGGAGAATGAGAGGGGACTGCCGGGTATAGACCCAAAACCTATTTGCAGTGCACTGGACATCCCCTTACAGAAGGATCTCAGAGTGGAGATTAAAGAATACAGGGTATGAGACAGCAAAGATGAAACACAACTTTCCTCTAGTTCTTAATGCTTTCTCTTGCCCCACTATCATGATCCCAGTTCTACCATACTAATCTGGCCAAACTAGAGAAGGTATTCTAGTACCGATAGGAATTTCAAACACGGGGAATCCAGAGTGGATGGGCCCTTTACCAGTGTTATGAGTGGAGATACTGGGAGGGTGGAGGAAGGGCAGGATGGAAAGTGGGAACCGATTACAAGGATCTTCATTGACCTCAAAAGAAAGGTGGGTGAAAATATGACAAAAGAATTAGTACATTTCCAAGGATTGATGAGGGATGGGTGGCGGGCATTGAGGGGGGAAAAATGAGGAGCTGAGGCCAGGGGCTTGGGTGGAGAGTGGATATTTTGTGAATAAGGAGGGCAATTAATGTACAGATGGGCTTCAAACAGATGATGTATTTATGGATGGTGGTTAGTGTTGTAGGAGCCACTAATGAAAAGATCATAAAAGAAACAAAAATAATCTTGGCAGGGGCTCATGCAAGGATGATCTCAGGCTGGATTAGACCAGTCAAAACAGCTACTGGAGTCGCCTCACCCTGTGTCTATTATTGAGTCAGCCATGATGCTTAGGACCCACAGCCCCAGCAGCTGGCCAGAGAGGGAGGTGGATCTCTGAGGCCATTCCACAGGGGGAATGGTCCTCTGTCCTGCAGGGCCCACCCTCCTTTGTAAGCATGCTGCCTGGGGCAAGGCTTTCATGGAGTCCACACCATGGGAGCTCTACTACTCATGGGGGATTGGCAGGAAGTCTCTGCTCATGCGCACACACCACCAACTAGCTGGAGGATCTCCGTGAACAAAGCCTGAGGCAGACAACAAGCCCACTAACTGATGCTGTAAGAGCTACAATCAGCATCCAGAAACCTGCAACTGGGAGTAAGAGGCAGCATACCTTGGTCCCAGCCCCTCCCACTCTAATCTACAAAGAGTGACATTGCAAAGCAGAGGGTTTTCATAAAGCACTTCCAGGACTGTGGAATGAGCAGCCTCGTTTGTGGACATGGATACTCTGTGATCCAGACGTACTACCTCCTCCCTTACAGTCAGCTGAGACAAAAACCCTTGCAAGCAGAAAGCCATGCATCTGAACAGTATCCACCAGCCACTCATGTGCAGCACAGCTGCCTCCAAAGAGCCTTCCTGAGTGAGAGAGAAATCATGCAGAAGCCTGGTCTGCACTCAAGAGAGTTTTATGAGCGTAGGGAGGCGTGGTGGGCAAGTCTGGCCGACCCCAGTGGCTGAATTGAATTTACATGGCCTAGATTGGTCAATCCAGGTACAGGAACCACCCAGGTGACCTCCCCTTCATGGCCAGAAATCTGGACCTCTGAGCATGCACAGGGTGCCTCTCCTAACTGGGCTCTTATCTTGGCCCTATGGGCATGCATAACGGATGCCCCAGTCCCTAGCATAGCTACCTAACATTTGCCCCCCTGAAGAGATATGGACCCAAATCTTTGGGGGTACTGGGCGACGACATCTCTAGCTGCTTCCTGCTGGCAAAAGGGGCGAGGTGGGGCTTTGGGTCCATACCCTTCCTACACTGCTGGGAGGGGTTGTCCATTGAGGGCAACTTTATCCAGGATGGATAAGGTTGAGGTGGTCCAGGAGATGGTAGTCGTGGACCTGGCACACTTGGTTCAGAAGCTTTAATCACCCGATAACTTCTGAGAAAAACAAACGGTCTAAAAGGTGAACAGTTTGACTACGACAAGGCTAAGCTTGTGAGGTGGCAGTGGCCTTGAAATTAGGTGAGTGTCACAGGAAACAAAAATAATCTTAGGATTACCAGACATGTGTGTTTGTTCATTGGAAGTACAGGAACAGGGATAAAAGCATTCACACTTTCCCCTAGGAGGGCACAGGTTTGGGCACTACTAGGTGCAGTCGGATCACTGATTCATTTATGATGCTAAGGTCTTGGACCCGCTGATAAGACCCATCCTTCTTTTTAACCCTATAACGCTTCAATTTTAATTTTGGGAAAAAATTTTCTTTTTGTTGTGGACTTTCATAGTTATAAATATATATATATATATGTATTAATATATACATTTTTAATGTTATGAAAACATCATGCTTCGCGTTATAGAGTTAAATGGAAATAATGGGCTAGTGCAGGACGAGTCAAAAGTGACCAAAATAGAGTAACTGCCTAAGCCATTTTGAATTTTCTTGGGTTCAATTGGAGTAAAGGCTTGTAAATTACCCGGGGTCCAAATTCCCATGGTGCCTCCTACAACGGGTAGAATGTTCAGGGATGTTTCAGGGCTGGGAGATTAATAACCCCTAAGTCCAGGATACCTTAGGGCAGGGGTCTTTAAACTGTTTACCCAGGGGGCCAGTTCACTATCCCTCAGGCCTTTTGAAGGAAAGACTATAGTTTAAAAAAACAAATATTACGAACAAATTCATGTGCACACTGCACATCTTGATTTGAAGTTCAAAAAAAAAAATAAATGGGGCACATACACCCGGCAGAAAGGATCAACGTCCTCGGCTGTCTGCATGTGGCCCACAGGTTGTAGTTTGAGGACCCCTGCTCTCGGCATTCACCAAGAGGATGTGGTTTCAACCCAAAAGCTTGGAGACTCTACAATTTGTTTAAAAGTGATGGGGCAGAAGGAGTCCCTGATTGACCCACGCAAGACTAGTTTTCCCACCCCCTATTACTAAGAGTTCATAGTTATGTTTAAAGGGAACCAGGATATCCCGATCTGATCCCGTTACTTCAAGTGTGGGCTGACATTGCCACTAAGAAGCCTGCAAATATAAAAGACTTACTCCCTCCCGCAAAGAAAGGGCCCTTGTTTCCAAGGTTTCAGGAAACATGGAAGGACCGGAAAAACAAACGGTCCAAGTTCCCAAAACCACATAGGTGGAGGCCATCCCTCCACATCACCCTCCCCCACCCCTTCCCTCCCTCACCCCTCCCCCACACCTCCCCTCCCCTCCCTTCCCCATCACTCTCCCCTAATCGGCTTTATCCCATTTTGCAGGAGAACTCTGGGAGTGGGAGAGCTGGCTTCAAACCCTTTCTTTCAACCCCCGCCCTATAAGGTTTCTAGGGTCCAGAAATAGAAAACTTCTAACAGGCCCTTATTGAGTCACTCCCTCCCCCACCGGCCCCCCAAACTCACCCCCACCCCTAACAAGCAGCCCCCCACACACACTAGTACTGGTATGACTTCCATACTCATCAGCCCACCTGGAATGCTTGCCAACAACTTCTCCAGGTGCTGTTCACAACGGAGGAGGGTAGCCCTTCCAGACAGAGGCCCAGTAAGCAGTCAGTGAACCTGATGGTCAGCGAGCGGGCACTCCCCACTTGGGAGAAACTCTTTTGGCCACTACACCAACAATGTGGGATCTCAATTCCTAGCAAGGCCCAGAGGACTTTACCAGGTATCAACCATTGCTCTTACATGACCCTCTGCAGAAGAGCTAGGAAACCTATGAATTTATCTAAGGTCAGTGAGAATTTTCAGGTTCCTATAAGAGAATATCCGCCTGCCTTTCTAGAGTGGCTGAGGGAAGCCTACGGGCTTTATACCCCTAACGGCCCGGAGGCACTGAAAACAGGAGGGCAATAAGTATTGCCTTTATTACTCAGTCAGTCTGCCTCAGACATGACAAAGAAGTGGGAAGGGTTTGAAGGGAAAAATCTTAGCGATTTGGTACAAGTGGCTCATTGAGTGTATAACAACAGAGATGACCCTAGCACGACAGAGACAAAGAAGCTAGCTAAAATACTAGGAATTGCCATGAGAGACCCCAGAGACTCAGGAAAAGGAGAGCATGGCCCACTCACGGAGAGACTAACCTGTGGGCACCGCCAAGCCATGGGGAAGGACCAATGTGCCTACTGCAGGAAAGAAGGACACTGGAAAAATCAGTGCCTTGAAAACCCCAGGAGAGGTGCACGACCCTCCACTAGAGTGGATGGGCCTCATCTGCACGTAGAAAGACCCAAGCAAGAGACAATAATGCTTGAAGAAGCTCAATGAAGGGGTCAGGGCTCTGTTTCACTTCGCCGCCAAAAGCCCAGGCTAACTCTCCAAGTAGGAGGCCAGGCAGTAAATTTCTTGGTGGACACAGGGGCCACCTTGTCAGGTTCAGAAAGGAATATGGGCACATTTTCAAGAAGAAAGATGTGAATTACTGTGAGCCTATGATTCCTTCCACAGATAACTCACACCAGAAGGTTTGCATGGAGGGTAGGTGGGTTTCCCAAGACAACAAAATAACAAATATCTATCAGCCCTTTGGCCCAGTTAGCCACCTGGTTATGATATCACTGGCTTCTGGCTCAGCTGCTGAGCCAGTGAAGCAGTTATAGCAGGAGAAGACTAGGTGGCCGGTGGCCATCAACAGAAGGACCAAATCTCCACAGTGGGCTTCCTGTTTCAATATGGAGCCACGTATGTTACCTGCTGGACACCATCTCTATCCTGAGCTCATAATTGCCATCGCAGGTCTAGAATGCGGCGCGCAGGTACACACTATATGAAACAGTCTCTGATTAACCCCTCTCGATAACTTGCTGACATGGGAGTCTGGATAATCCTGTACATTTACTTTGCAGATTAGAAAACTCACTCAAAAACACACGGGAGTTGACCCAGAGACACACAACTGGTTAACAACAAAGTCATATTCACAACCAGCGTCTGGACCAAGAGCACGGTGCCCCACAGAACTGTGCCCATCGAGAAGTCAATATCTCCTGGACTCTCAAAAGATCTGAGCTGATACCCACCCCCCCACATCCTTGCAGCCCCAAAAGATTGTATTTCACAGGATGGCACCGGATCTGCAGCTCGCGGAGAGGGACATATCTGATCAGTGAACACAGGGCAGAACAAGGGGGAGGAGGGGAGAATGGAGCACACCCTGGCCCAATACACCTTGAGGATGATGTTCCCAATCAGAGAAGCCAATCCACAGAGAAGACCACATGGGCAGCCCCACGATGAGAAACGTCCCTCAAAGACCCATAGCCTTAGAGGGGACAACACTGGACACACAGTGTGGGAACTGCGCCCGAACTGATCCTGCCACTTCGATGCATGACACTAAGAGAGTGCAGCGGAAGAGTAAGAAAACGGAGCATCAAAGTCCCCGGGGAATGCCAAAGGTGGACTTTGTGGTCAGGGTTCGGTGCCCCCACAGACTGGACTGGAAAACACTCCTAAAGTTCACCACACAGTCCTTGTACTTTTCTTTCTGGTTAGTGTTGTTTTCTTTTAGTGTCATTGGATTTGGGTTGGGTTTTGTTTTCATTTTTGTTTGTTTTTTTTTTCTTTTTGCTGCTTGGTTTAGCTCAGTCTTGTTTTGTGCATGTTATTACCTTTACAGGTCTGTCTAATTAAGAGAGGCTGGATGAACAATCTGGAGGAGTAAACATGTGACCGGCCCTTTCCATTGGGCATGGGAGTGAGCACGGTGGGGGGAAAGGAAGTGCTGTAAAGAAACCCAGAGACAAGGGTACAACAAGTGATGGAAAACGATAGTGAGGGGGATGTAGGAGGCCTGGTAGGGCGTGATCAAAGGTAATGTAACCAAGAGGAATTACTGAAACCCAAAGGAAGACTGAGCATGTCAGTGGGCACAAGAGGAAAATCAAAGAGTATAGAAGAGTGAGCTGGGAAGCAAGGGCCAGTTATAGACGTCTAAATAAAGGCATGTACATATGTACATATATTTACAAAGGGGCATGGGGAAATAGATCTATGTCCATATGTTTATAGATTTAGTATTAAGGTAGCAGATGGACATAGGGCCTCCGCTCAAGGACTCCCTCATTGCAATAACACTGTTCTATTAAATTGGCATTCTAAGATGCTCACCTTCCCTACACAATCACTGACCACAAAGCGGCTGCATAAGCAAATGTGGTGAAGAAAGCCGATGGTGTCCAGCTACCTAAAGATATAGCGTGTGGGGTCTTAAAGGCCTGAGGGTAAAGAAACAGCCATCTGGCTCTGAAGCAACAGAGCCCACATGGAGAAAGCATACCAGCCTGTGTGATCACAAAGTTTTAAAGGGATAAGGCAACAGGTATCATGAGAACAAAAAAATCTTATCATGGAGAATGAGAGGGGACTGCCGGGTATAGACCCAAAACCTATTTGCAGTGCACTGGACATCCCCTTACAGAAGGATCTCAGAGTGGAGATTAAAGAATACAGGGTATGAGACAGCAAAGATGAAACACAACTTTCCTCTAGTTCTTAATGCTTTCTCTTGCCCCACTATCATGATCCCAGTTCTACCATACTAATCTGGCCAAACTAGAGAAGGTATTCTAGTACCGATAGGAATTTCAAACACGGGGAATCCAGAGTGGATGGGCCCTTTACCAGTGTTATGAGTGGAGATACTGGGAGGGTGGAGGAAGGGCAGGATGGAAAGTGGGAACCGATTACAAGGATCTTCATTGACCTCAAAAGAAAGGTGGGTGAAAATATGACAAAAGAATTAGTACATTTCCAAGGATTGATGAGGGATGGGTGGCGGGCATTGAGGGGGGAAAAATGAGGAGCTGAGGCCAGGGGCTTGGGTGGAGAGTGGATATTTTGTGAATAAGGAGGGCAATTAATGTACAGATGGGCTTCAAACAGATGATGTATTTATGGATGGTGGTTAGTGTTGTAGGAGCCACTAATGAAAAGATCATAAAAGAAACAAAAATAATCTTGGCAGGGGCTCATGCAAGGATGATCTCAGGCTGGATTAGACCAGTCAAAACAGCTACTGGAGTCGCCTCACCCTGTGTCTATTATTGAGTCAGCCATGATGCTTAGGACCCACAGCCCCAGCAGCTGGCCAGAGAGGGAGGTGGATCTCTGAGGCCATTCCACAGGGGGAATGGTCCTCTGTCCTGCAGGGCCCACCCTCCTTTGTAAGCATGCTGCCTGGGGCAAGGCTTTCATGGAGTCCACACCATGGGAGCTCTACTACTCATGGGGGATTGGCAGGAAGTCTCTGCTCATGCGCACACACCACCAACTAGCTGGAGGATCTCCGTGAACAAAGCCTGAGGCAGACAACAAGCCCACTAACTGATGCTGTAAGAGCTACAATCAGCATCCAGAAACCTGCAACTGGGAGTAAGAGGCAGCATACCTTGGTCCCAGCCCCTCCCACTCTAATCTACAAAGAGTGACATTGCAAAGCAGAGGGTTTTCATAAAGCACTTCCAGGACTGTGGAATGAGCAGCCTCGTTTGTGGACATGGATACTCTGTGATCCAGACGTACTACCTCCTCCCTTACAGTCAGCTGAGACAAAAACCCTTGCAAGCAGAAAGCCATGCATCTGAACAGTATCCACCAGCCACTCATGTGCAGCACAGCTGCCTCCAAAGAGCCTTCCTGAGTGAGAGAGAAATCATGCAGAAGCCTGGTCTGCACTCAAGAGAGTTTTATGAGCGTAGGGAGGCGTGGTGGGCAAGTCTGGCCGACCCCAGTGGCTGAATTGAATTTACATGGCCTAGATTGGTCAATCCAGGTACAGGAACCACCCAGGTGACCTCCCCTTCATGGCCAGAAATCTGGACCTCTGAGCATGCACAGGGTGCCTCTCCTAACTGGGCTCTTATCTTGGCCCTATGGGCATGCATAACGGATGCCCCAGTCCCTAGCATAGCTACCTAACATTTGCCCCCCTGAAGAGATATGGACCCAAATCTTTGGGGGTACTGGGCGACGACATCTCTAGCTGCTTCCTGCTGGCAAAAGGGGCGAGGTGGGGCTTTGGGTCCATACCCTTCCTACACTGCTGGGAGGGGTTGTCCATTGAGGGCAACTTTATCCAGGATGGATAAGGTTGAGGTGGTCCAGGAGATGGTAGTCGTGGACCTGGCACACTTGGTTCAGAAGCTTTAATCACCCGATAACTTCTGAGAAAAACAAACGGTCTAAAAGGTGAACAGTTTGACTACGACAAGGCTAAGCTTGTGAGGTGGCAGTGGCCTTGAAATTAGGTGAGTGTCACAGGAAACAAAAATAATCTTAGGATTACCAGACATGTGTGTTTGTTCATTGGAAGTACAGGAACAGGGATAAAAGCATTCACACTTTCCCCTAGGAGGGCACAGGTTTGGGCACTACTAGGTGCAGTCGGATCACTGATTCATTTATGATGCTAAGGTCTTGGACCCGCTGATAAGACCCATCCTTCTTTTTAACCCTATAACGCTTCAATTTTAATTTTGGGAAAAAATTTTCTTTTTGTTGTGGACTTTCATAGTTATAAATATATATATATATATATGTATTAATATATACATTTTTAATGTTATGAAAACATCATGCTTCGCGTTATAGAGTTAAATGGAAATAATGGGCTAGTGCAGGACGAGTCAAAAGTGACCAAAATAGAGTAACTGCCTAAGCCATTTTGAATTTTCTTGGGTTCAATTGGAGTAAAGGCTTGTAAATTACCCGGGGTCCAAATTCCCATGGTGCCTCCTACAACGGGTAGAATGTTCAGGGATGTTTCAGGGCTGGGAGATTAATAACCCCTAAGTCCAGGATACCTTAGGGCAGGGGTCCTTAAACTGTTTACCCAGGGGGCCAGTTCACTATCCCTCAGGCCTTTTGAAGGAAAGACTATAGTTTAAAAAAACAAATATTACGAACAAATTCATGTGCACACTGCACATCTTGATTTGAAGTTCAAAAAAAAATAAATGGGGCACATACACCCGGCAGAAAGGATCAACGTCCTCGGCTGTCTGCATGTGGCCCACAGGTTGTAGTTTGAGGACCCCTGCTCTCGGCATTCACCAAGAGGATGTGGTTTCAACCCAAAAGCTTGGAGACTCTACAATTTGTTTAAAAGTGATGGGGCAGAAGGAGTCCCTGATTGACCCACGCAAGACTAGTTTTCCCATCCCCTGTTACTAAGAGTTCATAGTTATGGTTAAAGGGAACCAGGATATCCCGATCTGATCCCGTTACTTCAAGTGTGGGCTGACATTGCCACTAAGAAGCCTGCAAATATAAAAGACTTACTCCCTCCCGCAAAGAAAGGGCCCTTGTTTCCAAGGTTTCAGGAAACATGGAAGGACCGGAAAAACAAACGGTCCAAGTTCCCAAAACCACATAGGTGGAGGCCATCCCTCCACATCACCCTCCCCCACCCCTCCCCTCCCTCACCCCTCCCCCACCCCTCTCCTCCCCTCCCCTCCCCATCACTCTCCCCTAATCAGCTTTATCCCATTTTGCAGGAGAACTCTGGGAGTGGGAGAGCTGGCTTCAAACCCTTTCTTTCAACCCCCGCCCTATAAGGTTTCTAGGGTCCAGAAATAGAAAACTTCTAACAGGCCCTTATTGAGTCACTCCCTCCCCCACCGGCCCCCCAAACTCACCCCCACCCCTAACAAGCAGCCCCCCACACACACTAGTACTGGTATGACTTCCATACTCATCAGCCCACCTGGAATGCTTGCCAACAACTTCTCCAGGTGCTGTTCACAACGGAGGAGGGTAGCCCTTCCAGACAGAGGCCCAGTAAGCAGTCAGTGAACCTGATGGTCAGCGAGCGGGCACTCCCCACTTGGGAGAAACTCTTTTGGCCACTACACCAACAATGTGGGATCTCAATTCCTAGCAAGGCCCAGAGGACTTTACCAGGTATCAACCATTGCTCTTACATGACCCTCTGCAGAAGAGCTAGGAAACCTATGAATTTATCTAAGGTCAGTGAGAATTTTCAGGTTCCTATAAGAGAATATCCGCCTGCCTTTCTAGAGTGGCTGAGGGAAGCCTACGGGCTTTATACCCCTAACGGCCCGGAGGCACTGAAAACAGGAGGGCAATAAGTATTGCCTTTATTACTCAGTCAGTCTGCCTCAGACATGACAAAGAAGTGGGAAGGGTTTGAAGGGAAAAATCTTAGCGATTTGGTACAAGTGGCTCATTGAGTGTATAACAACAGAGATGACCCTAGCACGACAGAGACAAAGAAGCTAGCTAAAATACTAGGAATTGCCATGAGAGACCCCAGAGACTCAGGAAAAGGAGAGCATGGCCCACTCACGGAGAGACTAACCTGTGGGCACCGCCAAGCCATGGGGAAGGACCAATGTGCCTACTGCAGGAAAGAAGGACACTGGAAAAATCAGTGCCTTGAAAACCCCAGGAGAGGTGCACGACCCTCCACTAGAGTGGATGGGCCTCATCTGCACGTAGAAAGACCCAAGCAAGAGACAATAATGCTTGAAGAAGCTCAATGAAGGGGTCAGGGCTCTGTTTCACTTCGCCGCCAAAAGCCCAGGCTAACTCTCCAAGTAGGAGGCCAGGCAGTAAATTTCTTGGTGGACACAGGGGCCACCTTGTCAGGTTCAGAAAGGAATATGGGCACATTTTCAAGAAGAAAGATGTGAATTACTGTGAGCCTATGATTCCTTCCACAGATAACTCACACCAGAAGGTTTGCATGGAGGGTAGGTGGGTTTCCCAAGACAACAAAATAACAAATATCTATCAGCCCTTTGGCCCAGTTAGCCACCTGGTTATGATATCACTGGCTTCTGGCTCAGCTGCTGAGCCAGTGAAGCAGTTATAGCAGGAGAAGACTAGGTGGCCGGTGGCCATCAACAGAAGGACCAAATCTCCACAGTGGGCTTCCTGTTTCAATATGGAGCCACGTATGTTACCTGCTGGACACCATCTCTATCCTGAGCTCATAATTGCCATCGCAGGTCTAGAATGTGGCGCGCAGGTACACACTATATGAAACAGTCTCTGATTAACCCCTCTCGATAACTTGCTGACATGGGAGTCTGGATAATCCTGTACATTTACTTTGCAGATTAGAAAACTCACTCAAAAACACACGGGAGTTGACCCAGAGACACACAACTGGTTAACAACAAAGTCATATTCACAACCAGCGTCTGGACCAAGAGCACGGTGCCCCACAGAACTGTGCCCATCGAGAAGTCAATATCTCCTGGACTCTCAAAAGATCTGAGCTGATACCCACCCCCCCACATCCTTGCAGCCCCAAAAGATTGTATTTCACAGGATGGCACCGGATCTGCAGCTCGCGGAGAGGGACATATCTGATCAGTGAACACAGGGCAGAACAAGGGGGAGGAGGGGAGAATGGAGCACACCCTGGCCCAATACACCTTGAGGATGATGTTCCCAATCAGAGAAGCCAATCCACAGAGAAGACCACATGGGCAGCCCCACGATGAGAAACGTCCCTCAAAGACCCATAGCCTTAGAGGGGACAACACTGGACACACAGTGTGGGAACTGCGCCCGAACTGATCCTGCCACTTCGATGCATGACACTAAGAGAGTGCAGCGGAAGAGTAAGAAAACGGAGCATCAAAGTCCCCGGGGAATGCCAAAGGTGGACTTTGTGGTCAGGGTTCGGTGCCCCCACAGACTGGACTGGAAAACACTCCTAAAGTTCACCACACAGTCCTTGTACTTTTCTTTCTGGTTAGTGTTGTTTTCTTTTAGTGTCATTGGATTTGGGTTGGGTTTTGTTTTCATTTTTGTTTGTTTTTTTTTTCTTTTTGCTGCTTGGTTTAGCTCAGTCTTGTTTTGTGCATGTTATTACCTTTACAGGTCTGTCTAATTAAGAGAGGCTGGATGAACAATCTGGAGGAGTAAACATGTGACCGGCCCTTTCCATTGGGCATGGGAGTGAGCACGGTGGGGGGAAAGGAAGTGCTGTAAAGAAACCCAGAGACAAGGGTACAACAAGTGATGGAAAACGATAGTGAGGGGGATGTAGGAGGCCTGGTAGGGCGTGATCAAAGGTAATGTAACCAAGAGGAATTACTGAAACCCAAAGGAAGACTGAGCATGTCAGTGGGCACAAGAGGAAAATCAAAGAGTATAGAAGAGTGAGCTGGGAAGCAAGGGCCAGTTATAGACGTCTAAATAAAGGCATGTACATATGTACATATATTTACAAAGGGGCATGGGGAAATAGATCTATGTCCATATGTTTATAGATTTAGTATTAAGGTAGCAGATGGACATAGGGCCTCCGCTCAAGGACTCCCTCATTGCAATAACACTGTTCTATTAAATTGGCATTCTAAGATGCTCACCTTCCCTACACAATCACTGACCACAAAGCGGCTGCATAAGCAAATGTGGTGAAGAAAGCCGATGGTGTCCAGCTACCTAAAGATATAGCGTGTGGGGTCTTAAAGGCCTGAGGGTAAAGAAACAGCCATCTGGCTCTGAAGCAACAGAGCCCACATGGAGAAAGCATACCAGCCTGTGTGATCACAAAGTTTTAAAGGGATAAGGCAACAGGTATCATGAGAACAAAAAAATCTTATCATGGAGAATGAGAGGGGACTGCCGGGTATAGACCCAAAACCTATTTGCAGTGCACTGGACATCCCCTTACAGAAGGATCTCAGAGTGGAGATTAAAGAATACAGGGTATGAGACAGCAAAGATGAAACACAACTTTCCTCTAGTTCTTAATGCTTTCTCTTGCCCCACTATCATGATCCCAGTTCTACCATACTAATCTGGCCAAACTAGAGAAGGTATTCTAGTACCGATAGGAATTTCAAACACGGGGAATCCAGAGTGGATGGGCCCTTTACCAGTGTTATGAGTGGAGATACTGGGAGGGTGGAGGAAGGGCAGGATGGAAAGTGGGAACCGATTACAAGGATCTTCATTGACCTCAAAAGAAAGGTGGGTGAAAATATGACAAAAGAATTAGTACATTTCCAAGGATTGATGAGGGATGGGTGGCGGGCATTGAGGGGGGAAAAATGAGGAGCTGAGGCCAGGGGCTTGGGTGGAGAGTGGATATTTTGTGAATAAGGAGGGCAATTAATGTACAGATGGGCTTCAAACAGATGATGTATTTATGGATGGTGGTTAGTGTTGTAGGAGCCACTAATGAAAAGATCATAAAAGAAACAAAAATAATCTTGGCAGGGGCTCATGCAAGGATGATCTCAGGCTGGATTAGACCAGTCAAAACAGCTACTGGAGTCGCCTCACCCTGTGTCTATTATTGAGTCAGCCATGATGCTTAGGACCCACAGCCCCAGCAGCTGGCCAGAGAGGGAGGTGGATCTCTGAGGCCATTCCACAGGGGGAATGGTCCTCTGTCCTGCAGGGCCCACCCTCCTTTGTAAGCATGCTGCCTGGGGCAAGGCTTTCATGGAGTCCACACCATGGGAGCTCTACTACTCATGGGGGATTGGCAGGAAGTCTCTGCTCATGCGCACACACCACCAACTAGCTGGAGGATCTCCGTGAACAAAGCCTGAGGCAGACAACAAGCCCACTAACTGATGCTGTAAGAGCTACAATCAGCATCCAGAAACCTGCAACTGGGAGTAAGAGGCAGCATACCTTGGTCCCAGCCCCTCCCACTCTAATCTACAAAGAGTGACATTGCAAAGCAGAGGGTTTTCATAAAGCACTTCCAGGACTGTGGAATGAGCAGCCTCGTTTGTGGACATGGATACTCTGTGATCCAGACGTACTACCTCCTCCCTTACAGTCAGCTGAGACAAAAACCCTTGCAAGCAGAAAGCCATGCATCTGAACAGTATCCACCAGCCACTCATGTGCAGCACAGCTGCCTCCAAAGAGCCTTCCTGAGTGAGAGAGAAATCATGCAGAAGCCTGGTCTGCACTCAAGAGAGTTTTATGAGCGTAGGGAGGCGTGGTGGGCAAGTCTGGCCGACCCCAGTGGCTGAATTGAATTTACATGGCCTAGATTGGTCAATCCAGGTACAGGAACCACCCAGGTGACCTCCCCTTCATGGCCAGAAATCTGGACCTCTGAGCATGCACAGGGTGCCTCTCCTAACTGGGCTCTTATCTTGGCCCTATGGGCATGCATAACGGATGCCCCAGTCCCTAGCATAGCTACCTAACATTTGCCCCCCTGAAGAGATATGGACCCAAATCTTTGGGGGTACTGGGCGACGACATCTCTAGCTGCTTCCTGCTGGCAAAAGGGGCGAGGTGGGGCTTTGGGTCCATACCCTTCCTACACTGCTGGGAGGGGTTGTCCATTGAGGGCAACTTTATCCAGGATGGATAAGGTTGAGGTGGTCCAGGAGATGGTAGTCGTGGACCTGGCACACTTGGTTCAGAAGCTTTAATCACCCGATAACTTCTGAGAAAAACAAACGGTCTAAAAGGTGAACAGTTTGACTACGACAAGGCTAAGCTTGTGAGGTGGCAGTGGCCTTGAAATTAGGTGAGTGTCACAGGAAACAAAAATAATCTTAGGATTACCAGACATGTGTGTTTGTTCATTGGAAGTACAGGAAGAGGGATAAAAGCATTCACACTTTCCCCTAGGAGGGCACAGGTTTGGGCACTACTAGGTGCAGTCGGATCACTGATTCATTTATGATGCTAAGGTCTTGGACCCGCTGATAAGACCCATCCTTCTTTTTAACCCTATAACGCTTCAATTTTAATTTTGGGAAAAAATTTTCTTTTTGTTGTGGACTTTCATAGTTATAAATATATATATATATATGTATTAATATATACATTTTTAATGTTATGAAAACATCATGCTTCGCGTTATAGAGTTAAATGGAAATAATGGGCTAGTGCAGGACGAGTCAAAAGTGACCAAAATAGAGTAACTGCCTAAGCCATTTTGAATTTTCTTGGGTTCAATTGGAGTAAAGGCTTGTAAATTACCCGGGGTCCAAATTCCCATGGTGCCTCCTACAACGGGTAGAATGTTCAGGGATGTTTCAGGGCTGGGAGATTAATAACCCCTAAGTCCAGGATACCTTAGGGCAGGGGTCCTTAAACTGTTTACCCAGGGGGCCAGTTCACTATCCCTCAGGCCTTTTGAAGGAAAGACTATAGTTTAAAAAAACAAATATTACGAACAAATTCATGTGCACACTGCACATCTTGATTTGAAGTTCAAAAAAAAATAAATGGGGCACATACACCCGGCAGAAAGGATCAACGTCCTCGGCTGTCTGCATGTGGCCCACAGGTTGTAGTTTGAGGACCCCTGCTCTCGGCATTCACCAAGAGGATGTGGTTTCAACCCAAAAGCTTGGAGACTCTACAATTTGTTTAAAAGTGATGGGGCAGAAGGAGTCCCTGATTGACCCACGCAAGACTAGTTTTCCCATCCCCTGTTACTAAGAGTTCATAGTTATGGTTAAAGGGAACCAGGATATCCCGATCTGATCCCGTTACTTCAAGTGTGGGCTGACATTGCCACTAAGAAGCCTGCAAATATAAAAGACTTACTCCCTCCCGCAAAGAAAGGGCCCTTGTTTCCAAGGTTTCAGGAAACATGGAAGGACCGGAAAAACAAACGGTCCAAGTTCCCAAAACCACATAGGTGGAGGCCATCCCTCCACATCACACTCCCCCACCCCTCCCCTCCCTCACCCCTCCCCCACCCCTCCCCTCCCCTCCCCTCCCCATCACTCTCCCCTAATCAGCTTTATCCCATTTTGCAGGAGAACTCTGGGAGTGGGAGAGCTGGCTTCAAACCCTTTCTTTCAACCCCCGCCCTATAAGGTTTCTAGGGTCCAGAAATAGAAAACTTCTAACAGGCCCTTATTGAGTCACTCCCTCCCCCACCGGCCCCCCAAACTCACCCCCACCCCTAACAAGCAGCCCCCCACACACACTAGTACTGGTATGACTTCCATACTCATCAGCCCACCTGGAATGCTTGCCAACAACTTCTCCAGGTGCTGTTCACAACGGAGGAGGGTAGCCCTTCCAGACAGAGGCCCAGTAAGCAGTCAGTGAACCTGATGGTCAGCGAGCGGGCACTCCCCACTTGGGAGAAACTCTTTTGGCCACTACACCAACAATGTGGGATCTCAATTCCTAGCAAGGCCCAGAGGACTTTACCAGGTATCAACCATTGCTCTTACATGACCCTCTGCAGAAGAGCTAGGAAACCTATGAATTTATCTAAGGTCAGTGAGAATTTTCAGGTTCCTATAAGAGAATATCCGCCTGCCTTTCTAGAGTGGCTGAGGGAAGCCTACGGGCTTTATACCCCTAACGGCCCGGAGGCACTGAAAACAGGAGGGCAATAAGTATTGCCTTTATTACTCAGTCAGTCTGCCTCAGACATGACAAAGAAGTGGGAAGGGTTTGAAGGGAAAAATCTTAGCGATTTGGTACAAGTGGCTCATTGAGTGTATAACAACAGAGATGACCCTAGCACGACAGAGACAAAGAAGCTAGCTAAAATACTAGGAATTGCCATGAGAGACCCCAGAGACTCAGGAAAAGGAGAGCATGGCCCACTCACGGAGAGACTAACCTGTGGGCACCGCCAAGCCATGGGGAAGGACCAATGTGCCTACTGCAGGAAAGAAGGACACTGGAAAAATCAGTGCCTTGAAAACCCCAGGAGAGGTGCACGACCCTCCACTAGAGTGGATGGGCCTCATCTGCACGTAGAAAGACCCAAGCAAGAGACAATAATGCTTGAAGAAGCTCAATGAAGGGGTCAGGGCTCTGTTTCACTTCGCCGCCAAAAGCCCAGGCTAACTCTCCAAGTAGGAGGCCAGGCAGTAAATTTCTTGGTGGACACAGGGGCCACCTTGTCAGGTTCAGAAAGGAATATGGGCACATTTTCAAGAAGAAAGATGTGAATTACTGTGAGCCTATGATTCCTTCCACAGATAACTCACACCAGAAGGTTTGCATGGAGGGTAGGTGGGTTTCCCAAGACAACAAAATAACAAATATCTATCAGCCCTTTGGCCCAGTTAGCCACCTGGTTATGATATCACTGGCTTCTGGCTCAGCTGCTGAGCCAGTGAAGCAGTTATAGCAGGAGAAGACTAGGTGGCCGGTGGCCATCAACAGAAGGACCAAATCTCCACAGTGGGCTTCCTGTTTCAATATGGAGCCACGTATGTTACCTGCTGGACACCATCTCTATCCTGAGCTCATAATTGCCATCGCAGGTCTAGAATGTGGCGCGCAGGTACACACTATATGAAACAGTCTCTGATTAACCCCTCTCGATAACTTGCTGACATGGGAGTCTGGATAATCCTGTACATTTACTTTGCAGATTAGAAAACTCACTCAAAAACACACGGGAGTTGACCCAGAGACACACAACTGGTTAACAACAAAGTCATATTCACAACCAGCGTCTGGACCAAGAGCACGGTGCCCCACAGAACTGTGCCCATCGAGAAGTCAATATCTCCTGGACTCTCAAAAGATCTGAGCTGATACCCACCCCCCCACATCCTTGCAGCCCCAAAAGATTGTATTTCACAGGATGGCACCGGATCTGCAGCTCGCGGAGAGGGACATATCTGATCAGTGAACACAGGGCAGAACAAGGGGGAGGAGGGGAGAATGGAGCACACCCTGGCCCAATACACCTTGAGGATGATGTTCCCAATCAGAGAAGCCAATCCACAGAGAAGACCACATGGGCAGCCCCACGATGAGAAACGTCCCTCAAAGACCCATAGCCTTAGAGGGGACAACACTGGACACACAGTGTGGGAACTGCGCCCGAACTGATCCTGCCACTTCGATGCATGACACTAAGAGAGTGCAGCGGAAGAGTAAGAAAACGGAGCATCAAAGTCCCCGGGGAATGCCAAAGGTGGACTTTGTGGTCAGGGTTCGGTGCCCCCACAGACTGGACTGGAAAACACTCCTAAAGTTCACCACACAGTCCTTGTACTTTTCTTTCTGGTTAGTGTTGTTTTCTTTTAGTGTCATTGGATTTGGGTTGGGTTTTGTTTTCATTTTTGTTTGTTTTTTTTTTCTTTTTGCTGCTTGGTTTAGCTCAGTCTTGTTTTGTGCATGTTATTACCTTTACAGGTCTGTCTAATTAAGAGAGGCTGGATGAACAATCTGGAGGAGTAAACATGTGACCGGCCCTTTCCATTGGGCATGGGAGTGAGCACGGTGGGGGGAAAGGAAGTGCTGTAAAGAAACCCAGAGACAAGGGTACAACAAGTGATGGAAAACGATAGTGAGGGGGGTGTAGGAGGCCTGGTAGGGCGTGATCAAAGGTAATGTAACCAAGAGGAATTACTGAAACCCAAAGGAAGACTGAGCATGTCAGTGGGCACAAGAGGAAAATCAAAGAGTATAGAAGAGTGAGCTGGGAAGCAAGGGCCAGTTATAGACGTCTAAATAAAGGCATGTACATATGTACATATATTTACAAAGGGGCATGGGGAAATAGATCTATGTCCATATGTTTATAGATTTAGTATTAAGGTAGCAGATGGACATAGGGCCTCCGCTCAAGGACTCCCTCATTGCAATAACACTGTTCTATTAAATTGGCATTCTAAGATGCTCACCTTCCCTACACAATCACTGACCACAAAGCGGCTGCATAAGCAAATGTGGTGAAGAAAGCCGATGGTGTCCAGCTACCTAAAGATATAGCGTGTGGGGTCTTAAAGGCCTGAGGGTAAAGAAACAGCCATCTGGCTCTGAAGCAACAGAGCCCACATGGAGAAAGCATACCAGCCTGTGTGATCACAAAGTTTTAAAGGGATAAGGCAACAGGTATCATGAGAACAAAAAAATCTTATCATGGAGAATGAGAGGGGACTGCCGGGTATAGACCCAAAACCTATTTGCAGTGCACTGGACATCCCCTTACAGAAGGATCTCAGAGTGGAGATTAAAGAATACAGGGTATGAGACAGCAAAGATGAAACACAACTTTCCTCTAGTTCTTAATGCTTTCTCTTGCCCCACTATCATGATCCCAGTTCTACCATACTAATCTGGCCAAACTAGAGAAGGTATTCTAGTACCGATAGGAATTTCAAACACGGGGAATCCAGAGTGGATGGGCCCTTTACCAGTGTTATGAGTGGAGATACTGGGAGGGTGGAGGAAGGGCAGGATGGAAAGTGGGAACCGATTACAAGGATCTTCATTGACCTCAAAAGAAAGGTGGGTGAAAATATGACAAAAGAATTAGTACATTTCCAAGGATTGATGAGGGATGGGTGGCGGGCATTGAGGGGGGAAAAATGAGGAGCTGAGGCCAGGGGCTTGGGTGGAGAGTGGATATTTTGTGAATAAGGAGGGCAATTAATGTACAGATGGGCTTCAAACAGATGATGTATTTATGGATGGTGGTTAGTGTTGTAGGAGCCACTAATGAAAAGATCATAAAAGAAACAAAAATAATCTTGGCAGGGGCTCATGCAAGGATGATCTCAGGCTGGATTAGACCAGTCAAAACAGCTACTGGAGTCGCCTCACCCTGTGTCTATTATTGAGTCAGCCATGATGCTTAGGACCCACAGCCCCAGCAGCTGGCCAGAGAGGGAGGTGGATCTCTGAGGCCATTCCACAGGGGGAATGGTCCTCTGTCCTGCAGGGCCCACCCTCCTTTGTAAGCATGCTGCCTGGGGCAAGGCTTTCATGGAGTCCACACCATGGGAGCTCTACTACTCATGGGGGATTGGCAGGAAGTCTCTGCTCATGCGCACACACCACCAACTAGCTGGAGGATCTCCGTGAACAAAGCCTGAGGCAGACAACAAGCCCACTAACTGATGCTGTAAGAGCTACAATCAGCATCCAGAAACCTGCAACTGGGAGTAAGAGGCAGCATACCTTGGTCCCAGCCCCTCCCACTCTAATCTACAAAGAGTGACATTGCAAAGCAGAGGGTTTTCATAAAGCACTTCCAGGACTGTGGAATGAGCAGCCTCGTTTGTGGACATGGATACTCTGTGATCCAGACGTACTACCTCCTCCCTTACAGTCAGCTGAGACAAAAACCCTTGCAAGCAGAAAGCCATGCATCTGAACAGTATCCACCAGCCACTCATGTGCAGCACAGCTGCCTCCAAAGAGCCTTCCTGAGTGAGAGAGAAATCATGCAGAAGCCTGGTCTGCACTCAAGAGAGTTTTATGAGCGTAGGGAGGCGTGGTGGGCAAGTCTGGCCGACCCCAGTGGCTGAATTGAATTTACATGGCCTAGATTGGTCAATCCAGGTACAGGAACCACCCAGGTGACCTCCCCTTCATGGCCAGAAATCTGGACCTCTGAGCATGCACAGGGTGCCTCTCCTAACTGGGCTCTTATCTTGGCCCTATGGGCATGCATAACGGATGCCCCAGTCCCTAGCATAGCTACCTAACATTTGCCCCCCTGAAGAGATATGGACCCAAATCTTTGGGGGTACTGGGCGACGACATCTCTAGCTGCTTCCTGCTGGCAAAAGGGGCGAGGTGGGGCTTTGGGTCCATACCCTTCCTACACTGCTGGGAGGGGTTGTCCATTGAGGGCAACTTTATCCAGGATGGATAAGGTTGAGGTGGTCCAGGAGATGGTAGTCGTGGACCTGGCACACTTGGTTCAGAAGCTTTAATCACCCGATAACTTCTGAGAAAAACAAACGGTCTAAAAGGTGAACAGTTTGACTACGACAAGGCTAAGCTTGTGAGGTGGCAGTGGCCTTGAAATTAGGTGAGTGTCACAGGAAACAAAAATAATCTTAGGATTACCAGACATGTGTGTTTGTTCATTGGAAGTACAGGAACAGGGATAAAAGCATTCACACTTTCCCCTAGGAGGGCACAGGTTTGGGCACTACTAGGTGCAGTCGGATCACTGATTCATTTATGATGCTAAGGTCTTGGACCCGCTGATAAGACCCATCCTTCTTTTTAACCCTATAACGCTTCAATTTTAATTTTTGGAAAAATTTTCTTTTTGTTGTGGTCTTTCATAGTTATAAATATATATATATGTATTAATATATACATTTTTTAATGTTATGAAAACATCATGCTTCGCGTTATAGAGTTAAATGGAAATAGTGGGCTAGTGCAGGACGAGTCAAATGTGACCAAAATAGAGTACCTGCCTAAGCCATTTTGAATTTTCTTGGGTTCAATTGGAGTAAAGACTTGTAAATTACCCGGGGTCCAAATTCCCATGGTGCCTCCTACAACGGGTAGAATGTTCAGGGATGTTTCAGGGCTGGGAGATTAATAACCCCTAAGTCCAGGATACCTTAGGACAGGGGTCCTTAAACTGTTTACCCAGGGGGCCAGTTCACTATCCCTCAGGCCTTTTGAAGGAAAGACTATAGTTTCAAAAATCAAATATTACGAACAAATTCATGTGCACACTGCACATCTTGATTTGAAGTTCAAAAAAAAAATAAATGGGGCACATACACCCGACAGAAAGGATCAGAGTCCTCGGCTGTCTGCATGTGGCCCACAGGTTGTAGTTTGAGGACCCCTGCTCTCGGCATTCACCAAGAGGATGTGGTTTCAACCCAAAAGCTTGGAGACTCTACAATTTGTTTAAAAGTGATGGGGCAGAAGGAGTCCCTGATTGACCCACGCAAGACTAGTTTTCCCATCCCCTATTACTAAGAGTTCATAGTTATGGTTAAAGGGAACCAGGATATCCCGATCTGATCCCGTTACTTCAAGTGTGGGCTGACATTGCCACTAAGAAGCCTGCAAATATAAAAGACTTACTCCCTCCCGCAAAGAAAGGGCCCTTGTTTCCAAGGTTTCAGGAAACATGGAAGGACCGGAAAAACAAACGGTCCAAGTTCCCAAAACCACATAGGTGGAGGCCATCCCTCCCCATCACCCTCCCCCACCCCTCCCCTCCATCACCCCTCCCCTCCCCCATCCCTCCCCCACCCCTCCCCTCCCCTCCCCTCCCCATCACTCTCCCCTAATCGGCTTTATCCCATTTTGCAGGAGAACTCTGGGAGTGGGAGAGCTGGCTTCAAACCCTTTCTTTCAACCCCCGCCCTATAAGGTTTCTAGGGTCCAGAAATAGAAAACTTCTAACAGGCCCTTATTGAGTCACTCCCTCCCCCACCGGCCCCCCAATCTCACCCCCACCCTTAACAAGCAGCCCCCCCACACACTAGTACTGGTATGACTTCCATACTCATCAGCCCACCTGGAATGCTTGCCAACAACTTCTCCAGGTGCTGTTCACAACGGAGGAGGGCAGCCCTTCCAGACAGAGGCCCAGTAAGCAGTCAGTGAACCTGATGGTCAGCGAGCGGGCACTCCCCACTTGAGAGAAACTCTTTTGGCCACTACACCAACAATGTGGGATCTCAATTCCTAGCAAGGCCCAGAGGGCTTTACCAGGTATCACCCATTGCTCTTACATGACCCTCTGCGGAAGAGCTAGGAAACCTATAAATTTATCTAAGGTCAGTGAGAATTTTCAGGCTAAGAGAATGTCCGCCTGCCTTTCTAGAGTGGTTGATGGAAACCTACAGGCTTTATACCCCTAACAGCCCGGAGGCCCCGAGAACAGGAGGGCAATAAATATTGCCTTTATGACTCAGTCAGTCTGCCTCAGACCTGAAAAAGAAGTGGGAAGGGTTCAAGGGAAAAATCTTAGTGATTTGATACAAGTGGTTCATTGAGTATATAACAACCGAGATGACCCTAGCACGACAGAGACAAAGAAACTAGCTAAAATACTAGGAATTGCCATGAGAGACCCCAGAGACTCAGGAAAAGGAGAGCATGGCCCACTCACGGAGAGACTAACCTGTGGGCACTGCCAAGCCATGGGGAAGGATCAATGTGCCTACTGTAGGAAAGAAGGACACTGGAAAAATCAGTGCCTTGAAAACCCCAGGAGAGGTCCACGACCCTCCACAAGAGTGGACGGGCCTCATCTGCAACGAGAAAGACCCAAGCAAGAGACAATAAGGCTTGAAGAGCTGCATGAAGGGGTCAGGGCTCTGTTTCACTTCGCCGCCAAAACCCAGGCTAACACTCCATATAGGCCAGGCAGTAAATTTCTTGGTGGACACAGGGGCCACCTTCTCAGGTTCAGAAAGGAATACGGGCACATTTACAAAAAGAAAGATGTGTATTACTGTGAGCCTATGATTCCTTCCACAGATAACTCACACCAGAATGTTTGCATGGAGGTTAGGTGGGCTTCCCAAGACAACAAGATAACAAATATCTATCTGCCCTTTCTCCCAGTTAGCCACCTGGTTATGATGGCACTGGCTCCTGGCTCAGCTGCTGAGTCAGTGAAGCAGTTATAGCAGGAGAAGACTAGGTGGCCGGTGGCCATCAACGGAAGGACCAAATCTCCACAGTGGGCTTCTTGTTTCAATATGGAGCCACGTCTGTCACCTACTGGACACCATCTCTATTCTGAGCTCATAATTGCCACCCCAGGTCTCAAATGCAGCGCGCAGATACACACTATATGAAACAGTCTCTGATTAACCCCTCTCAATAACTTGCTGACATGGGCTTCTGGATAATCCAGTACATTTACTTTCCAGATGAGAAAACTCCCTCAAAAACACACAGGAGTTGACCCAGAGACAAAAACTGGTTAACAACAAAGTCATATTCACAACCAGCGTCTGGACCAAGAGCACGGTGCCCCACAGAACTGTGCCCATCGAGAAGTCAATATCTCCTGGACTCTCAAAAGATCTGAGCTGATGCCCCCCCTCCCACCTCCTTGCAGCCCCCAAAGATTGTATTTCACAGGATGGCACCGGAGCTGCAGCTCGCGGAGAGGGACATATCTGATCAGAGAACACAGAGCAGAACAAGGGGGAGGAGGGGAGAATGGAGCACATCCTGGCCCACTATACCTTGAGGATGATGTTCCCAATCAGAGAAGCCAGTCCACAGAAAAGACCACATGGGCAGCCCCACGATGAGAAACGTCCCTCAAAGTCCCATTGCCCTAGAGGGGACAACACTGGAGACACAGTGTGGGAACTGCGCCCGAACTGATCTTGCTACATCGAGGCATGACACTAAGGGAGTGCAGCGGAAGAGAAAGAAAACGGAGCATCAAAGTCCCCGGGGAATACCAAAGGTGGACTTTGTGGTCAGGGCTCGGTGCCCCAACAGACTGGACTGGAAAACACTCCTAAAGTTCACCACACAGTCCTTGTACTAACTATGAGCTTTTCTTTCTTGGTTAGTTTTGTTTTCTTTTAGTGTCATTGGATTTTTGTTGTCTTGGTTTTTTTGGGTTGCTTGTCTTGGTTTTGTGCATGTTATTACCTTTTCTGGTCTGTCTAAATTAGATAGGCTGGATGTCCAATCTGGAGGACAAAACCCAGGACCAACACTTCTGGGGTGTGGGGCATGGGAAAGAGGGAGGTGGGCGTAAAGGAAGCGGTGTTAAGAAACCCAGAAACAAGAGAACAGGATGTCATGCATATCCGTGGTGAGGTAGATGTAGGAGGCCTGGTAGGGTGGGATCAAGGGTAATGGAACCAAGAAGAATTACTGAAACCCAAAGGAAGACTGAGCATGGCAGTGGGCACAAGAGGAAAATGAAAGGGAAATAGAAGAGCAAGCGAGGAAGCAAGGGCCTGTTATAGAGGTCTTTTAAAAAGTATGTCCATATGTAAATATATTCATATATGAGCATGGGGAAATAGACCTACGTCCATATATTTATAGGTTTCGTATTAAGGTAGCAGATGGACTCTGGGCCTCCACTCAAATACTCCCTCATTGCAAGAATACTTTGTTCTATTAAACTGGCATTCTATGGTGCTCACCTTCCCCACAGGTACACTGAAGACAAAGCTGATGGTGCCCAGCTGTCAAAAGATATAGCGTCTGAGGTCTTAAAAGCTTGAATGTAAACAAGCGGCCACCTAGCTCAGAAGCAACAAAGCCCACATGGAATAATCACACCAGCCTATGAGATCACGAGGTTTCGAAGGGATCAGGTGTCAGGCATCATCAGAACAAAAACATCTTATTGGGAATGAGAAGAGTGCTTGGTAGAGACCCAAAGCCCATTTCCAGACCACTGGACAATACCTTACAGAAGGGTCTCAGAGAGGAGATGAGCCAAGACTAGGTACGAGATAGCAATGATGAAACACAACTTTCCTCCAGTTGCTAAATGCTTTCTCTCCCCCCATTATCATGACCCCAATTCTACCTTACAAATCTGGCTAGACCAGATAATGTACACTGGTACAGATAGCAACTGGAAACACAGGGAATCCAGGGTGGATGAGTCCTTTAGGACCAGTATTATGAGTGAAGACACTGAGAGGGTAAGCGGGAGGGCAGTTTGGAAACGGGGAACTGATTACAAGGATGTACATTTTACTTCAACAGAAAAGTGGGTGAAGGGGGATATCAGACAGTGCAAGATATGACAAAAATTAGTAAATTACCAAGGATTGATGAGCGAGGGGTAGCGCACATGGGGGGTGGGGATGGGAATGAGGAGCTGAGGCCATGGGCTTGGGTGGAGAGTGGATATTTTGAGAATGAGGGAAATGAATGTACAAATGTGCTTTACACAACTGATGTATGCATAGAATGTGTTTAGTGTTGTATGAGCCCCTAATAAAACGTTAAAAAAAAAAAAGATCTGGGCAGAGGACTCATTCAAGGATCATCTCAGGCTGGATTAGACCCTTCTAAGTAGAAAGTCCTGCATCTGAACAGTATCCACCAGCCATTCATGTCCAGTTCTGCTGCCTCCAAAGAGCCTTCCTGGGTTTGTCAGATCTCTCTGGGGACAGACAGACCTTGGTCCTCTGCTCTGCGTGAGAAAGAATGCATGTAGAAGCCTGATTGTCATCCAAGTGGGTTTTATGAGCATTAGGGAGGCATGGTGGGCAACCCTGGTCAACCCCAGCAGCTGAATTTAATTTACTTGGCCTTGGTGGGTCAATCAAGTTGCAGCACTCACCCAGGTGTACCTCCTCTTCCTGGCCGGAAACCTGAACCTCTGAGCACGCACAGTGTGCCACTCCTTCTTGGGCTGCTACCTTGGCCCTCTGGGCATGCATAATGGACACCCCAGTCCCTAGGATAGCTACCTAACATTTGCCCCCTGAAGAGGTATGGACCCAAATCTTTGGGGTACTGGGCGACGACATCTCTAAGTACTTCCTGCTGCAAAAGGGGCAAATGGGGCTCAGAAGGGATTGTCCACTCAGGTCCCAGGATGGATAAAGTTGAGGTTGTTCAGGAAATCGTGGTCCTACAGCTGGCACACTTGGTTTGGAGGCCTTGGTAACCTGAGAACTTCTGGAAAAACAAACAAAAAGACAAAAGGTTGAAGAGTTTAAGTGAGACAAGTCTAAGATTCGGAGGAGGTAGTTCCCTTCAAGTTAGGTGAGTGTCACAAGAAATAAGTATACTTAGGATTATCAGGCATGTGTTTGTTCACTCTAAGTACAGGAACGGGGATTAAAGCATTCACAATTTCCCTAGGAGGGCACAGGGTTTGGGCACTACTAGGTGCAGTGGGATCACTGCTTCATTTATGATCCTAAGGTCTTACACCTGCTGATAAGACCCATCCTTTTTAACCGTATAATGGCTCAATTTTCAATTTTGGGAAAATGTTTTTGTTTTTATTCTTTATTTTCAAAGTTATCTATCTATTTATCTGTCTGTTTATCTATCTATCTATTAATATATACATTTCTTTATATGTTATGGAAATATGCTCAGCGTTATAGAGTTAAATGGTAATATTGGGGTACTACAGGGGGAGTCAACAGTAATCAAAAGTAGAGTAACTGCCTAAGTCATTTTTAATTTTCTTGGCTTCAATTTGAATAAAAGGCTGGTAAATTACCCAGGGACCAAATTTCCCTGGTGCCTCTACTATGGGTAGAATGATCAGGGGTGTGTCAGGGCTGCGAGAATAGTAACCCCTAAGTCCAGGATCCCTTAGGGCAGGGGTCCTCAAACTGTTTACCTAGGGGGCCAGTTCTGTCCCTCAGATCATTGGAGGGTCAGACTATAGTTTTTTAAAAACCTATGAACAAGTTCCTATGCACACTGCACGAGCCGGCTGCTAAGCAGGACAGGCAGAGGCAGCAAAAACACCCTGAGGGTGGAATAAATGTCGTCAGGCCACATGTGCCCCACGGGCCACAGTTTGAGGACGCCTGCCTTAGGGGTTCCTGTGTGCACTGGGGATGAAGGTCTCTACTGCTCCTCAAAAGGAGAAATGCTCTAACTTCTGGCATCTCCGCCCATTTCCCATCACTCTACAGAACTGTTCCAGGTGAATCAGGGTTGGAAGGAAAAGTGTGCCATTCTCTGACCACCATTCTCCTTTCTCAAATAAAGTTGCATAGTGTATCAGCTTTTGTTTGTCTAGCCTCTGTGTCAACTCTATCCCAATTGGACAGGATTCATGCAAGGGGGCAATTCCTGAGTATGAAGCTGCTAAGTCCCATCTGGAAAGCACAAAACAAGGCTATTTAGAGCTTGCTGCCTCAAGGTCAATAACCCCGCTTCAGAGCAGACCCCTGGTGTGCTATTAAACTGATGCCTCTGACAGGTGCCCCCACCATAGACAAAGGGTCAAAGAGCAGTCACTGTGGGCGACTTTAGGTCCAACCATTTTCTAGACAATAAGCTAGGAGGACCACTGCTTGGGATGGCCCCACAGCCTTCCAAGATGCCTGCTGGCAGGAGCAGACTCTCAAATCTCTGAAGGGAAGGGCCATCTGGCAGCTCAGGGAACCTTTAGGAAAATTGGAATTTCTGGCTGGAACATCATGGCAGCTGAGCTATATTAAGAGCTGTCCCCAAAAGTGCGTGAAGAAACACCACTGAAAGCCGAAAAGTAAGGGTTACCCAGGCTAGGCTTCCGAACGCCTTTGTCTTAAGACTGAGCAACGGAAAACCAGCCAGTAACAAGGAACAAACCTACACTGGTAGAACACTAACCCTAGAACACCTGAAGTTTTCAATGCAGGAAATAATATTTTTTTTTGTTTTTATTCTTTACTTTCATTGTTATCAATATATATAACAACCAAAGTATATTTTAAAAGTACAAATTTTCAAAAATATAACCAAATTGTCATATTTATAATATATAATTTTGGTGCCAGATACATTTTAATTAAATGTTACAAAAAAGTCCTGCTCAGTGTTATAGGGCTCAAGCAGCTTGTTTTAAAAACCAGGAGAAAGGCAAAGGGAACGGAGGGTAAAAGGGAAACATTTGGCTGCCGGGACAAGGCAGGGCTATCTCCCAGGCCTAAATCAACCAGCTCCCGAGGCAGTGCCCTTCCACGTGTTTGGACTGGTGGGCACCATTTTGGCCAGGGTCATAGGCCCTGTTTCCCCATGGCGGCTATGTAGGTTCTCTGGGAAAACCATAAAGAGCCTTGATAATGGTGAAGCCATTCTGAACTGACAGAAGCCACCATGAAAGGTAAATAAAGTAGCTATGAACTGTCAATGAACTAGCTGATATTGGGGTGGTAGGCCGTGCAGACGTAGCCCAAGGGAATGTCCCAAAGGAAATGGATGTTCAGAAGGCTTTTGAGAACAAGAGCAGTTTTTGTTCAACTAAGAATGGCTAACCGCAACACCCCACTTCTCTACTCTGCCTGCTTGCACACCTGCACATTGCACAAGTATAAAAACCTTTGGAAAATTCAACTGGGGGCTGCTCAGTCTCCTCTCAAGAGGGCTGACAGACCCTGTGCAGAAAATAAAACTTTTTCTGTTGAACTTGCCGGTGGTCGGAGATGCTTTCTTTCTGGGAATGGACAGTAGCTACAACATTTCGAGGTGCACCGAGATCCGAGTGCCACTGTCGGAGCCTGCTTAGAAAGGGGAACCAGGACATCCTGATCTGATCCCTTAAATTCATGTGTGGATTGACATTGCCACTAAGAAGCCAACATATATAAAAGACTTACTTCCTCCCCCAACATAAAGAGTTCTTGTTTCCAAGATTTCAGTAAACATGGCAGGACCGGAAAAACAACCTGTCCAAGTTCCTAAAACCACCAAGGTGGAGGCTGTCCCTGTCCCTCCCCCCTCCCTTCCCCCTTTCCCTACCTGTCTGATTTATCCCATTTTGCAAGAGGACTCTGGGAGCAGGAGAGCTGGCTTCCGACCCTTGGTGCCGCTGCCACCCTATCAGGTTCCCAAGGGGCCGGAGAGAGGAATACTCACAGCCTCTTTTTGAGCCCCCCCACCCCACAACAAATACACTAGGGCAGGCATGTCTTAACAACCCCCAGAGAAAGATCACTCAGCAGCAGCCATTCTCCCCTTAAGGCAAGCAGCCCCCAAACCTGGGAAGACTCCCGAATCCCTTTTTCAGTATATGTTCCCTTTTGTTCCAGGGGTTTGTATAATTGGAACCAACAAAACCCCTTTTTTCTGACAAACCATAAGGTCTGATTTCTTTGCTAGATATGGTTTTCCATATTCATCAGCCCACCTGAGGTGATTTCCTGCAACTTCTCCAGGTGCTGTTCATATCAGAGGAATGGGACCCCTTCCAGAGAGGCCCAGAAGGCAGTCAATGGACCTAATGGTCAGCCAGCGGGCACTCCCCACTTGAGAGAAATTTTTTCCCCACTGCACAACCAATGTGGGATCCAAACTCCTAGCAAGGCCCAGAGGGCTTAAGCAGATATCACCAGTTGCTCTTGCAGGGCCTCCGCTTAACCACTAGGAAGCCTATAAATTTATCTAAGGTCAGTGAGAATTCTCAGGCTCCTACAAGAGAATGTCCGCCTGCCTTTTTAGAGTGGCTGATGGACGCCTACGGGCTTTATACCCCTATTGACCTGAAAGCCCCCTGAGAACAGGAGGGAAGTAAGTATTGCCTGTATTATTCAGTCAGTCTGCCTCAGACATGAAAAAGAAGTGGGAAGGGTTTGAAGGGAAAAATCCTAGTGATTTGGTAGAAGTGGCTCATTGAGTGTATAACAACAGAGACAAAGAAACTAGCTAAAATACTAGTAATTGCCATGAGAGACCCCAGAGGCTCAGGAAAAGGAGAGCATGGCCCACTCACGGAGAGACTAACCTGTGGGCACCACCAAGCCCCGAAGAAGGATCAATGTGCCTACTGCAGGAAAGAAGGACATTGGAAACATCAGTCCCTTGAAAACGCCAGGAGAGGTGCACGACCCTCCACTAGAGAGGACGGGCCTCATTCACACCTAGAAAGACCCAAGCAGGAGACAATAATGCTTGAAGAAGCTGAATGAAGGTGTCAGGGCTGTTTCACTTGGCCTCCAGGATCCCACGCTAACACTCCAAAAAGGGGGCCAGCCAGTAAATTTCTTGGTGGACACAGGGGCCACCTTCTTGGTTTTGGAAAAGACTACAGGTGCATTGTCAAAAGGAAAGATTTTAATTACAGGTGCCACATGGCAGACCCAAGCATACCCATGGACAACGGCCAGAATAACAGATTTAGCACAAGAGACAGTTCCACACTCCTTCCTGGTAATGCCTCAGGGCCCCTTTCCCCTAATTGGTCGGGATTTATTACGATAAATGGTGGCCATGATTACTTTCTCATCTGCTGCAACCACCTTAACCCTTGAACTTGAAAAGGCAAAGGTTTTGCTCACCGCTCCACTGCCAGAGGGATATGTGTTTTATCAAAGAGCAGAAGAAACCTCCTCAAAGGAACTTCTTGATAAATGGCTAAAAGATATTCCTTTTGTTTGGGCAGAGAACAACCTGCCAGACCTTGCTGAACATCAGGTGCCTGCGGTCGTACAACTTCTGAGCTCAGCCACACTGGTGAGTGTCAAGCAAAACCCTACTCCCTGGAAAGCACAGGTGGGTATTGCTGTTCACATATGCAGACTAAAGAGGACAGGCATTTTGGTGCCCTGCAAGTCCACATGGAACGCTCCCCTGCTGCCCATGCCGAAACCGGGAACTGAGGACTTCCAAATGGTGCAGGATCTCGGAGAGGTAAATGCGAGGGTAGAAACTGTCCACTCCACGGTACCAAACTCCGAGACCCTCCTGAGTACTATCCCATCAAACTGAATTTGTTATACTGTTTTGGACTTAAAGGATGCTTTGTTCTCCATACCCTTGTCCTCTGTACGTCAACCCAATGAAGACTTACAGGAATACAAGGAGGAACACCCCCAAACCCCCTTGCTCCAGTATGAAGATAACCTCCTCCTGGCCTCCGAAACCCTGGAGGAATGCCCAAGTGCTACCGAGGACCTGTTAATAGTCCTTGGCCAATTGGGGTCCAGGTAATCTGCAAGAGAGGCTCAACTGTGTGTCAATAAAACTGTATACCAAGGCTACCAACTGGAGGAGGGAAAACAGACCTTGTCCCCCAGCCGCACTGAGGTGATCCTCAAAATCCCAGTCCCTGAGACTAAGAGGCAGGTGTGAGAGTTTCTAGGATTTGTGGGGTACTGTCCATTGTGGAATTTGGGATTTGAGGGATTAGCCAAACTCCTATATGCAAGTACTGGGGAAAGGAAAAAACTTCAATGGACTGAAGTAGAACAGCAAGCCTTTGAATCCTTAAAAACGTCGTTCATATGGGCACCCTCTCTTCCCCTTCCAGACATAGAAAATCCCTTCCAATTGTCTATGAGGCCAGGGGCACAGCAAAAGGAATGCTAACTCAGAACTTGCAGCCATGAAAGAGACCTGTGGCCGATCTTTCAATCACACTAGACTCTGTAACTGCAGGATGGCCGAGCTGCATGCGAGCTGAGGCTGCCACGGCCATCCTAGTTATAGAAGCTAGGAAGCTTACACTGGGGCAGGATATTGCTGGGGTAGGGGGACCTATGGTTGAGCCCCTCCTAACAAGTCCCCTGGACCGGTGGATCTCGAATGCCAGGATTATACCACAAATCCCCAAGGTAATGGCCATGACCATGCCATCCCAAGTGTTACTGCCACAACCTACATACTCGGAAAATGATCTAAAGGTAAGCCAAGAGCTGGGCTGCCAAAGAAACTCGGAGCATCCAGGTGGCTGCTCCATCCTGATGGAAGAAGATTCATGCCAGAAGCTCTGGGAGAGATCTGATTCAAGGACTACATGAAGGTATGCACTCAGGATCCTCTAAATGGTCTCAGTTGCTCCTCAGGTACTTTTACATACCCAGGCTTGGACACTGGGTGGCAGATGACACCACTGTTGCTTGCACTGTGCTCGCTCGGGGAAACATCCCTAGAAAAGAAAAGGAGCAACCCCAACCACAAGCTCGAGGTAGTACTCCTGGAGAATTCTGGGAGGTGGACTTTATGGATATCAAACTTAGAAAGTATGGCTACGGGTATTTGCTGGTGCTAGTGGACACCTATTTTGGATGGGTGGGAGCCTTCCCAACAAAGAAGGACACTTCTGCCACTGGGTGTAAATTATTAGTAACTAAAATTGTCCCTAGATTTGGCTTCCCACCACCTTGGGGTCCAACAATGGCCCAGTATTCATTGCTCAAATTACTAAAGTATTAGCAATGCTTCTAAATATTAACTGGAAGCTCTACTGGGCTTATAGGCCCCAAAGTTCAAGGCAAGTAGAAAGAATAAACAGAACCCTAAAGGAATTGTTAGTTAAGTTGCATTTAGAAACTGGCGAGAACTGGATTGATCCTTTCTTTACCTTTTGCCCTACTTCGAGTCCGATGCACTCCCTATGTGAAAAGCACGACCCCGTTTGAATTTAAGTTTGGCAGACCTTCCCCAATTCTCCCAAGACTGAAGGAAGTAGAAGTAATGGAAGTCACTACTTGTTCCTTCATGAAGTGCCTGCAGGCTGTCCAGCAGGTGAGACAAATCATCTGCTCCGACACCTTCATTTTGGGCCCAACCAAGGGAAAGGTGAAGAGGCAGCCCACAACTTGCAACCTGGAGACTGAACGTGGGTAAAGAAGCACTGACCCGAGACCTTAGAACCTAGGGGGACTGGCCCATACTAGGTGATACTTATAACACCAACTGCTATTAAAGTAGTGGGGAAGGGGCCGTGGATTCATCAGTCACAAGTCAAAAAAAGCCCTCCCTGAGCATATCCTGAAAAGATGAACACTCAGAAAGACAGAAAAACCCTCAAAATTAAGGCTTTACAGAACTTAATTGTTTTTGTCTGAGCATTGCTGACAGCACCCGCCATTTCGCCCAACCACAAACACATCTGTGGACTGCTACTCGAACCTCCAACAGTGAATATGTAACTTCTTACACTGGGTCTGACCCCCGTTTCCGCTTTGATTTGTTTGATTTGCTAGGAAAGAGCTGGCATTCCGGATCCTTTAAAGGTAAAGGGCACAATGGGGCCCATAACCGGAATCCCGTCCTATGGGTGCGGAATACCCTCTATAGAAAGAAGGCTCCAAACACACCATTTCTATAGATGCCCGGCTCATGGGCTCCCTAACTGCCAAGGGGAGGGACATTGCCATTGTGCAGCTTAGGGTTGTGAAACTATCATCTTCAGGGTGGAAACTTGTTAAAGACGACCCTATTGTTTTTACAAGAATGGGACTCAAGTCGGAGGGGTTTGATCCCACCACGTGTATGGTTTCCAAATGTAACCCAATAAGAACTGGATTCAAGCGTTATTGGGTTCACTGGGAACACATGGGGAATTCAGTATTATGTAAATGATAGAGATCCCGGGACAACCTTTACTATGCAGCAAAGTAAAATATGGCAACTTCCTGTCCATAAATAGGCCCAAACCTGGTGATAAATCCTGAAGAGCCACAGCTGGGTGTCATTAAGATTCCTTTGCCGCACCCTCCAGACTCTTCAGTAACTTTCCCGTTCACTGCCAGCCCAACTCAAAGGGCCCTTCCCATTCAGGAGCCACCTCAAGGTTCTGTGTTTGATACTCTGGATGCTGTATTCCAATTTATGAACTCAAATCCTAACCTCGCAACTGATTGTTGGCTTTGTCTGAACCCTGCTCCCCCTTACTCGGTAGGCACAGCTACAAATAGCACTATTGGTGCAGAGCGTAATCCAATTAGAAATGTTAGTAAGAAGGATTACACGAAGCAGCAGTCTGTAGGTGAGGTTAGAGTGGACTCAACTCTAGCTCACTTTAAAAGATTACCAAGGGCGAAGACTGTTTTTATTCATCTAATTATCCCTTTAATATATCAAAATATCAAGATTTTTGCCTTCAAGCTGTTCCTATTGAACCAAATGGTGATCCTTATTTGTTATCTGCCCCAACGGGTACTTGCTTTACTTGTTCCACAGGACTAGCACCCTGTCTCCTTTCCCCAGTATTAGCAGCAGACCCGGGTATTTGTGTCCTAGTGCATGTTATTCCTCAAGTGTACCTGTGTTCTGGTGAAGGAGGTAGGGATAACTTTGGAATTTCTGGATGAGCTAAAAGAGCCCCAATGTCAGTCCCACTGTTAACGGGGCTTGGGATTATGGGATTAGCTGCAGTCGGGTCAGTTGCTTTAATACAAGGAAACTTAAACTATCAGACTCTTAGTCAGCAAATTGCTTTAGATTTACAGGGATAAAAATACCATGTTTCCCATTTAGAAAGATCCTTAGACTCCCTTGTAGAAGTGTGTTGCCAAACTGCCGAGGGCTTGACTTGCTCCTTTTGAAACAAGGAGTGTTGTGCATGGCATTAGGAGAAACTTGTTTTATGCAAACCTTTCAGGAATCATTAAAGATAGTTTAGCCCTGGTTAGGAAAAGATTAGAGGAAAGAGTCAAGAAAAGAAATGAAGAAACCAATTGGTTTGAAAAGCTACTTAATTGGGCAACCTGGCGAACCACCCTAGTAACGCCCCTAGCCGGATCCCTAATCCTCCTCCTGCTAAACCTCACGTTTGGACCAATAATAACCAATAAGCTAGTGGCAGTCCTCAAACAGAAAGTACAAACCATAAAACTCTTAGTGCTGAGCCCACCATACACTGGGCTGGCTACCGCAGATTCAATGATTTGAACTCGGCTAAGAAGAGGAGGGAATGTAGCAGCTCTGGGCAAAGCTTAAACAGCCTTGACAAGAGAAGTCATTTTGAGCTGATAGAAGCCATTATGAACAGTAAATAAACTAGCTATGAACTGTCAACGAACTAGCTGATATTGGGGAGGTAGGCTGTGCAGACGAAGCCCAAGGGAACGTACGGAAGGAAAGACCAGAGCAGGTAATGTTCAACTAAGAATGGCTAACTGCAACACCCTGCTTCTCTACCTGCTTGCATACCTGCACATTGCAAAAGTATAAAAACCTTTGGAAAATTAGACTGGGGGCCACTCAGTCTCCTCTCAAGAGAGCTGACAGTCTCTGCGCAGAAAATAAAACTTGTTCTGTTGAACTTGCCCGCGGTCTGGGTGGCTTTCTTTCTGGGAAGAGACAGTAGCTACAACAGACACAGGTGGCGCCATTCTGCCTGGGAGTGGAGTCATGTGGCTGGGAAAATGGAAGCCGCAGATTGTGGCCTAGCCGAAAGCCAGCCTGGAGCCAACCACCCAGCCAGAGACCGGCCCAAACCAACAGGGTAGATGTGGGCGCTCCCAGCCATCCTGATTGGCGGAGCCGCAGCACACCACTGTGTCCCAGTCTTGGTGCAACAGACTCCATTTTGAGGCCTGCACCTCCATCTTAGCTCTCAAGACTGACCCCTAACCGACCTCCCCTCCCCTGCTCTACCCCAAATTCCTGGAACCAGCTCGTCCCAAAGCCAGAATGTTTTCTGAATATATGGTCACTCCACCCCTCCCTCACATATAGATAAGATTAACGACCCCTCTGAAGCACCTATGTGCGCAGATCCTCCCCAGCCATGATCAAAATACTCTACGGACAACCTTTTCTTTTCTCGCCTCTTCCTGCAACTGATTGCCCTCTGCTAGCTTCGTACCTTCCATACTTGTCCTTGCTCCGCAACCTTCTTAGACAACACGAAAACTCCCCCATCCCTGAACCATCTCCGACCTCTGCTGATCACCAAAAACCAGTGCATCCTGGAAATGCTGTGTTAATTAAATCCCTAGCACCCAGACCCTTAGCACCCCGGTGGGAAGGCCCTTACACCGTAGTGCTCACTACTCCCTTGGCAGTCAAGGGTCTTGGAATAGATTCCTGGGTACATTTGTCCCGAGTCAAGGCAGCAGTGAACTCTGACCATGGCTCCCAGTGGTCTGACTCAGTCTAGTGGTCCTATGTCTCTCCGCCTCACTCGCCTCACCAAGCCAGCCAGCTAAACCTAACATAATTTCCCCTTTTGCTAGCGATTTTACTTGACTGAAAACTATACCAATTACGCCCGCACTAAGCGTTATGATTATTTGCTGGCCACCGCTGACTGCCCACCCACAGGGTGCAGAACACCCATATACTTAAATTTCACTGACTTTAAGCGGCATCAAGGAAAAGCTGATCCCATTATTTGCTACCTGTATGACCAGAAGGCAACTACCCAATGTGCAAAAAGGTGAATACAGAAAAATGTAGGGTGTCCTTGGTCTTCCTGCCAGATACTTTACCTTTCCCTTTGTCCCCAGGGATGATTCTACTACCATAAATCTAAATACACTCTCACAATCCCAGACCCCTGGGATAGCCGCTGGACACCTCTGGTTCCAGGAGCGTGGTACGCCACTCGCCGAGAGAAATTTCCAGACGCCAAACTCTATGTATGGAGGTCGCTACTCCAGGTCCAATCCACCATCCACTGTAATATTCAGATCCAAGACCTTCAACTCACTAAGCAAATTTCTAAACCTTCTGAGTCTCCCTTCTCCCAGCTTACCCTGCTACAGCAGGGACTGGCCATCGCCACTTTGCTGGACTAGCCAACCTCTCCACCTGCTGCATGTGTGCAGCCCTAGAACGCCCTCCTCTGGTAGCAGTACCAGGTCCTGCCCTGTCATTTTCATCCAACGTAAAGACCACAAAACCCATAACCATCCCCAATATTCCTCTGTACATCCAACCAGAAAACACTCAAGTGCCCTTTTGCTACTCCAATCCATCGACACAGACATGTAATGTCACCCAAATCCCCTCCAAACCACTAACAGCGCCAGAAAAAAATTTTCTTTTGGTGCAACTATACACTAAGCATTTAAACATCAGTTCTACTTTACCCTTTTGTGCCTGCCCATCACTCTGGTTCCGCAGCTCACTACATACACTCCGGCTGAGGTCCAGGACAAATACATCCAGGTATACAGTCGCCAAACTAAAAGAGCAGTTTTTCTTCCGATAGCAGTGAGAATCTCCTTAGCCTCAGCAGCAGGTGCAGTAGGACTCAGCGGCGGGACCCTTAGAACCTCTATCACCACAGCAGACAAGTTATCCACACGCTTCCAGCTGGCAGTTGATGCCTCTGCCAAATCTCTACCCTCCCTGCAGAAACAAACAACCTCTGTTGCCCAAGTTGCCTTGCAGAGCCGCTGCACTTTAGACCTCATCACTGCTGAAAAAGGAGGAACCTGCTAATTCCTCCAGGAGGAATGCCGTTATTACATCAATAAGCTGGGAATTGTGGAAACTAGAGTCCAGACCCTCAACAAGCTAAACCGTGAGCTGCAAAACAACAGATTCAGAACAGACGGATCCTCTTCCTGGTGGAACTCTTCTCTGTACTCCTTCCTAGCCCCCATACTAGAACCCATAATTTTAGTAGTAATTTTGCTCTTAATTGCTCCTTGTCTCATTCAGCTCCTGCAAAGTTGACTCCGCGAAATCACCCGTATAGCAGTCCACCAGCAACAACAACCTCTCCACCCTGTGCCAGGCCGCAACTCCCAGTACTCTGCCTGGAAAAGCCCCTCCCCTTGCTCTTCGCCCACTACCCACAGGAAGCAGTTACAGAAATGGACTAATGTTGTCCCTTTTCCCTATAGGGTCAGTCTAAAACGTCCTGTCTTGGCACAACAGACTCCATTTTAGTTCTCAAGACTGACCCCTAACTGACCTCCCCTCCTCTGCTCAACCCCAAATTCCTGGAACCAGCTCCTCCCAAAGCCAGAAGGTTTTCTGAAGATATGGTCACTCCACGCGTCCCTGACATATGTAGGTAAGATTAACGACCTTCTCCCTTTGGAAGCACCTGTGTGCGCAGATCCACCCCCCCCCCCAAGCTATGATTCTCCCCAGCTGTGCCTGCCAGCAGTGGGCATAAAAACGCCGCCAGGATTTTTTCCCTGGCGTGGCTTCAATAGCTCAATACCCTGAGTTGCTGAACCCGCCACAAGTTCGCAATAAAGCCTGCTTCTAAAACTTAATTAATTGGGTCTTTGATTCTGTTTTCGAGTCCAAATAAACTTTTACACTGAGCCTCGAGAAGGCTTTGGGAGTCAAAATCCTCCCAGCCTCCAGGCAGCAGCGTCCCAGCCCCCTCCCAAATGCAGCCCGGGAAGGCAGGCACAGAGAGGCACATCAAGTCCCGCACACCAGCAAGAAACGGCGCAAAGACCAACACCAGCAAGAAACGGCGCAAAGACAGACACCAGCAAGAAACGGCGCAAAGACCGACACCAGCAAGAAATGGCACAAAGTCCGACACCAGCAAGAAACGGCGCAAAGACCGACACCAGCAAGAAACGGCGCAAAGACCGACACCAGCAAGAAACGGCGCAAAGACCGACACCAGCAAGAAACGGCGCAAAGACCGACACCAGCAAGAAACGGCGCAAAGACCGACACCAGCAGGAAACGGCGCAAAGACTGACACCAGCAAGAAATGGCGCAAAGACCGACACAAAAGGCTGGGGCTGCGGCAATACGCTACAAGCGTCCCCAGGGGCCTCCACCGTATTGGGTGGGGCGCCACTTGGATTGGCTCACCTAGGCCAGGTGAACTCAACCCAACAATTCTCCCAAGGGTGGTGAGGTGAAAGGAGCCCAGAGGGGCCCACAACCCGTGAGATCAGCATGGGAAGGCCCACTCCTGGGCCCGGCTTACCTCATAGCTTCCAGTCACACAGCACCGCTTCTGTTCGAACATCACCGCTTCTGTTGGACCTCATCTGGGGCAGGTGTGCCTCGGTCCTCGGCTCCACGCCAGAAACAGCTCACGCCGAGGCCTGGTTTGGGATCCTCTTGAGTTTTATGAGCGGTTAGGGAGGCGTGGTCGATGACGTAGTTCGACCTCATTGGCTGTATTGTTGAATTGAATTCACCTGGCCTAGGTGAGCCAATGTAGGTACAGCGCCCACCCAGGCGTAGCTCCCCCTGCTGGCTGGAAACCTGAACTTCTGAGCATGCAGTGAGCCTCTACTTCATGAGCCGGTAGCTCAGACCTCTGAGCTTGTGTAATGGGCCTGCCAGTCCCTATGCTAGCTCCCTAACAGGTTTTCCAGCCAAAGGTCTGCCTTCTGGGGCTGTTCTACAGAAAGCACTTGGTTCCTGACCCCTACGCATTCAGGGTGGTGGATGCCCTTGCTTCCATGCTTGCTTCTATGTAATTCTGGAATGGTCCTTGTTTCACACGGTCGGCGAGGTCAGGAATTCTGGGCTGGTTGGCTACCAGGCACAAAATAAATAGCCAACGGATTGAAATCTCAACCCCTATATTGGTTTATTATGGACCACACAGACTTGTCTTCTGGAACTTCCCTCCTCAATTTCTGAACCCTTGAACTCCTTGCCACCTCTACGTGGAAAACAAGGATTCCAAACTCCGATCACCACATCTGCCTGCCCCCCCCAGTCCCTCTGTGGTCCCCCTTGTCTTCCAGAGGTGCATTGTCAACCAGCAAAGTCGGGCCTCTCCATTTCTCAGAAGCTGCAGATTGTTACGTGACATCACCCTGTGTTTAAATGTTAGTGATTATGCTATCTAAAAAACAAATCTGAGCCAACTGGGGACAAACAAAACTCATTTCAAACACCAGCTCTGTCTCCCATAAGGTCCCGTGTACAACTGCTACAACACAACAGTGGGTCCTGCTGGGTCTCTACTATCATCTGGGAGGAAGGCTATTTATTACCGGGAATCCTACCTTGGTCCCTTGGTGTTAATTGCAGACTCACTGGGTGACGGATTGTATCTGACACGCACCATGTTTCCCGCAGCAAACACAACACTTTGTCAAACTCCGTTTGGTATTGCTCCATCCCTCCATCATTCTCCCTAATGACAAAAATAATTAACACATTCATATAAAAGCACAGGATGAGGAGAGCTTTAATTTATTCATCTAGTTCAGGGTCCTCCCTGTTATCAATATATGACAAGTTAATGTCATATATTAATTAAAAAGCAACAGTGAAGCAATTTAGGAAACTGAGGGATTGTCATGGGTCCTGGTTGTGACAGCATGTTTTGGGCATCATGGAAGATTACAGATTTGCCTTCTGTGGTATCTCATATCCATCATCCAAAAACTACCTGCTCTTAAGGGTAGAGAGAGTGAGCTTGTCTTTGAAAAAGGTGCCTGGGTCTCTTTTCCGGTTGCCGCAGCGCTAGGAACCATGAGTACCAAAGTCTCTCGCGACACCCTCTACGAGGCGGTGCGGGAAGTCCTGCACAGGAAGCAGCGCAAGCGCCGGAAGTTTTTGGAGACGGTGGAGCTGCAGATCAGCCTGAAGAACTACGACCCTCAGAAGGACAAATGCTTCTCTGGCACCGTCAGGCTTAAGTCCACCCCGTGCCCCAAGTTCTCAGTGTGTGTCCTTGGGGACCAGCAGCACTGGGACAAGCGAAGGCCGTGGAGATCCCTCACATGGACATCGAGGCGCTCAAGAAGCTCAACAAGAATAAGAAGTTGGTCAGAAAGCTGGTCAAGAAGTATGATGCCTTTTTGGCCTCAGAGACCCTGATCAAGCAGATTCCTCGAATTCTGGGCCCGGGCCTGAACAAGGCCGGGAAATTCCCTTCCCTGCTGACCCACAATGAGAACATGGTGGCCAAGGTCGACGAGGTGAAGTCCACCGTCAAGTTCCAGATGAAGAAGGTGCTGTGTCTGGCAGTGGCAGTTGGCCATGTGAAGATGACAGATGATGAACTCGTGTACAACATCCACTTGGCTGTCAACTTTTTGGTTTCGCTGCTGAAGAAGAATTGGCAGAATATCCGTGCTTTGTACATTAAGAGCACCGTGGGGAAACCCCAGCGCCTGTACTAAGCTACGGTTCAATAAACTTTATTGTTCCTGTTTAAAAAAAAAAAAAGAAAGAAAAAAGTGCCTGGGTTTGGTAGCTGCTCACAGGATAGCAGGTGTAACGTATTATGAGAATTTAACAAGGCTCTGAGAAGACGGTTATTGGAAGTTCTGGCTGGAGGGCAAGGCCATGACTCCTGAAAGATTCTGGATCCAAAAGTCAAGTCAGAACTGGATGCCACAGACTTTCTCAATCCAGCCCTCTTTGCCCCTCCCCTAAGGCCAATACATTTCTTTTTTTTTTCTTTCATTATTTATTTATTTATTTTAATCGTTTTATTGGGGCTCATAAGGCTCTTATCACAATCTGTACATACATCAATTGAGCAAAGCACCCTTATACATTCGTTGCACTCATCACTCTCATAATTCACCTTCCACTTGGGTTCCTGGAATCAGCTCGGTTTCCCTTTTTTTTCCCCCATCCCCCTCCCTCCCCGATCCCACCCCTGGTCCCTTGATAATTTATAAATAATTATTACATCTTATCTTACACTCCCCGGCGTCTCCCCTCACCCGCCTCCCCCTTGCCAATCTCCCAGAGAGGAGGTTACACATAGATCTCTGAGATCGGTTCTCCCTTTCTACATGCCCTTCCCTCCTGGTGTCGCCACTCCCACAGCTGGTGTTGAGGGGTTCGTCTGTCCTAGATTCCCTGTGCCTCCAGATCCCCACTGCACCGCTGTACATCCTCTGGTATAACCAGGTCCACAAGGCAAGGTAGGATTGGGGTCATGATGATTGGGAGGGGAGGAAGCGTTCAGGAACTAGAGGAAGGTTTTGAGTTTCATTGTTGCTACACTGAACCCTGAGTGGCCCATCTCCTCCTCACTACCCCTCTGGAAGGGGTGTCCAGCTGTCTACAGGTGGGCGTTGGGTCCCCATCATGCACTCCCCCTCTTTCACGGTGATGTGATTCTCACCACCACCCCACCTTTGATGTTGGAGACCTGGTCTCCTCTGTCCTTCATGATCACCTATGTTGGTGTGCTGCTTCCGTGTGGGCTCGGTTGCTTCTGGGCTAGATGGCCGCTTGTTTGCATTCAAGCCTTTAAGTCCCCAGACGCTATATCTCTCAGTAGCCGGGCACCATCCGCCTTCTTCACCACACTTGCTTATGCACACTTTCGTCTTCAGCCATTATGTGAGAGAGGTGATCACACAATGATTGATTTTGTTCCTTTGTATCTGCTACATGGTCCATTCAACACCTTGTATTCGCTTAGGCCGTGTGCTTCTTCTCTGTGGGCTTTGTTGCTTCTGAGCTAGATGGCCGCTTATTTGCCTTCAAGCCTTTAAGACCCCAGACGCTATATCTTTTTTTGATAAGCCGGGCACCATCAGCTTTCTTCACCACATTTGCTTACACACACGGCTGTCTTCAGTGATCATGTTGGGAAGATGGGTATCCTGCAATGGCTGCTTAGCAGGGTGAGGTGCTATTGTATTGGGGGATTATGCATGAGGAGACCCAATGTCCATCTGCTACCCTACTACTGAACCTATAAATATATGCATATAAATCTATTGCCCCCATAATCATAAATATGTTTACATATGTACATGTCTGTATTTAGGCTTCTCTGTATGCACTTTGCCTCCTACTCCTTTCCTCTATTTCCTTTCGCTTTCCTCCCGACCCATTACCATGTTTAGCCTTCATTCTGGATTCAGTAGTTCCTCTCAGTTACCTTGCTCTTGGTCACTCCCTTCCAGTCCTCCCCTCCCCTCCCTCCTCTGGTTTTGAACCATTCGCTGTTCCCTTGTCCCTGTGTTGGGCGACACCTCCTCCCTTCCCCTACCTCCCACGCTCTCATGTCCCTCCAGGACCGTTGGTCCTGTTGTTTTCTTCTCTCATTATTTGTCCAGCCTATCTTGTCTAGGTGGACCTGCTGACATAGTAATACGTGCATACAAATGGATATGACTTTGACTGCGCCCAAGTGGCCCATAAGAACATGGCTTTGACAGAAGCAACATCGACACGCTGATAAGCAGAAAAGCCACTAGCATACAAAATTTACTGGGTAAAAAAACAAAACAAATTTAAAAAGACTAAACAAAAAGATAGCAAATATTAAAAGAAAAAATTGCTAGTAGTTCAAGGTCCTTTCATTGGCCTTTAGGAGTGTTTTCTAGGTGTAGCTTGTGAGGCGCCACGTCCTGGCCCAGAAGACCATCCTTTCTACTCCCTCGGGCTCCCTTTGCTCTGCTTCCTCCGCTGCTCCACTGCATGTCCCCAGTGTTTGCCTCAGTGTGGCGGGGTCAGCTCAGTTGCCCATCCCCCATTGTGTCTCAGGTGCTGTCCCGTGTAGGGCCATGTGTTGGTGCAGGATGTCATATCTCGTAGTGTGGTCAGCTGAATGGTCCTCTCTGTATGATGGGCTCTTCTAGCTGGTCTATCGACTTTGGGCTTGGTGGACCCAGGTGTACTCCACTATGTCCTTTCTCCTTCTTTTGTTTCAGCTTCCTTCTGGATGTGGTGTGGTGGGTCAGTTCCTTTCCCACTCCAGACAATCTATTTTTGTTTTCTGTGGTATTCCCTTCGAGTGTGGGGGTCGGCCTAATTCTGGTTTGGGCCGGCTTGTCGTCCAGCCTCTTTGTGTAGACCTCTGTACTTTGCGTTGTCCTCCTTGTTTGGTGTGTCGTGTTGGGGTCCGTATGCATGTTCCAAATCTGTGGGGACATAACCGATACTCTCCCCCGGGTGGGTTAGTACCCTGCCCCCCCCCATACCATCCATTCGGATTCTCCCCCTCCCGGTTCTCCCTCTCCCTACCCCACTACCCCTTCTTTATGCTGGGCTCTTATGTACCTCCCTAGGTGTGGCCTGTCCTCCCTCCAACTATCTATGCTTCCTCCCGTTTATTGTGGGATGGATGTTTATTCTTCTATTTCTGTCATGCTGATTGTACTTATCTCAGGGGACTCATGTTGTACCTGTCCCTTTGGGTCTGGCTTACCTCGCTTAACATAATTCCTTCCAGCTCTTCCCATGAAATAACGTGTTTCATGTGCTCATCGGTGCTTTTCAGTGCTGCATAATACTCCATTGTGTGTATGTGCCAAAGTTTGCTAATCCACTCGTCTGTCGATGGAAACTTAGGCTGTTTCAAAGTCTTTGCCATTGTGAATTGTGCCGCAATAAACATTGGAGCGCATATGACTGGTCGTGTTTTATTTGCTGCTTCAACCGGGTATATGCCCAGTAGAGGGATGGCTGGGTCATGAGGTAGATCAATTTCCATTTTCTTTAGGTATCGCCAGATTGCTTTCCACAGTGGCTGTACAAATGTACACGACCACCAGCAGTGGAGGAGGGTTCCTACTTCACCACAGCCCCTCCAACACTTGTTGCTCTCTGATTTACTGATCTGGGCTAGCCTCAGGGGTGTTAGGTGGTATCTCATGGTTGTTTTGATTTGCATTTCTCTTATGGCAAGGGACTTCGAGCACTTTCTCATATGTTTATTGGCCATATTGATCTCCTCTCTAGTGAAAGTTCTTCTCATTTCTTTTGCCCACTTCCTTAGGGGGTTAACTGTTTTCCTCTTTTTGCAGGTCACGATGGTGTTGTAGATTTTAGTAATGAGCCCTTTGTCTGATGTGTCATTACTAAAAATCTTCTCCCAGTCTGTGGGTTGCCTTGTCACCCTCTTGGCAAAGTCTTTCGAGGTGCACATGCATTTTATTCTTATTAGATCCCATTTGTCGATTTCCAATTCACCTGTGTGTGTCCCCTTCCCTGTTGCAGTGAGCCTATGTGCTCCCTGGGCCAGTACGCTGAGATTAGTCCCGATTCCCTCCTTAATGGTCCTGATGGTTTGGGGTTTGACTTCTAGATCTGTGATCCACCTTGAGTGTATTCTTGTGCATGGGGTGAGGTAGACGTCTTATTTCAACTTTCTACATGTGGATATCCATTGTTTCCAGCACCACTTATTAAAGAGGGCATCTGCTTCCCACTTGACATTTTTGGGACCCTTGTCGAAGATCAGTTGTCTATATGCTGATGATTTTACTCCTGGGCTTTCTATTCTTTTCCACTGGTCTGAGTGTCTATCATTGTGCCAGTACCATGCTGTTTTGACCACTGTAGCTGTGTAGTAGGCATTGAAATCAGGTAGGGCGAGTCCTCCAATTGTGTCCTTCTTCTTGAGGAGTTCTCTGCTAATTCTGGGTTTCTTCCCTCTCCATATGAAGTTGGTGGTCAGTTTTTCCAATTCTTTGAAGAAGGTTGAGGGTAATTGGATTGGTATAGCAGGCCAATACATTTCTAAGGGTTATGGATTCTACTTCAGAATCGTTCTCAATCTCAATCCCAGGGCCCTCTTCACCATTGCTGGCTAGACCTGTTCACCTCTTGCCATATGTGTGTGTGTGTGTGTGTGTGTGTGTGTGTGTATCACACACACACACACACACACACACATATGGGTTTATTGTAAGTCTGGGTCTGTAGGTTTCTCGGGTGGGAAATGTCTCGGTCCTTGGCTACACACTAGAAAGAAATTCACACCAAAGCCTGGTTGGTGATCCGAGTGGGTTTATATACAGGAGAGAAGAAGGTTCCGGCGTTACAGTTAACTGAACACGGGCACCCTCATGACACTGCACACCCAGCCCTGCTGAGCGGAAGGCAGAGAAGCAGCTGAAGGGAAGGTTCCAGCCTTTTAAGGGCTTTCAGCTGTGAGGCGTCAATTAAGCTCTCCTGGCTTGGCCTTGAATTGGTGCATGCCCTTTAGCCTGCATTGGCTTCCAACCTCCTGTAGGGGGCCCCCTAAGCATGGAGAGGAACAACCCCTTGTCTTGCTACCTAACAGGTCTACATTCCTGTATGGTTACATTGAGATGGAAGTAGCCCCTTTAGACAGCCTGTGAGGTTCACCAGGAGCCACAGGCCCCAGCGTTCCCTGTTACCACCTTAAACCTTAAACTACTGTTGGAGTTTATATTATTTGTGCGGGTCTGTGGACATGGAATGTTTCCATGCCAGACCCTGAAGTTGCACAAATAAGCATCCAGAACAGAACTCATACAGGCTCTAATAAGATGCTCAGATGCTTCTTGCTAGGATGAGAATTCATCGAAGTTTGTGAGCAGTTCAGATCTTGTAAGGGAGAACAGGTCAGTAGTGTATCCAGAGAAGAGAGCAAAGGTCAGGGGAAAGGGAGGAGGCCCACAGACATCTGTGCTCTGTGTTTGGCCACAAGACAAGAAACCAGGTCTCCCTGAAAAAGAAAGCAGAACAGCAAGTCCCTCGGAACTAGGACATCTTTAAACCTGACCTATACAACACTCGGCTCAGGGAGGCGCCTTGGAAAACCGTAAAAGCCCGAAAAGAGGGACAAGGAGGAAGCCCAAGTCTTTGGTTTTCCCTGCTGTGCTTTCAGTGTTGAAATGTCTGTGCACGGAGCCTTTGAAATTTCAGAATCAGAGAGTGGATTCATAAGCCAAGCTCCTGCTTTATTCTTCAATGCATTTTAGCCCAACTCCTCCTTGGTGACACATGTAACAGAAATTCTGGACTTAGGAGCCACTTGGTCCTTGGACACTAGGAGATTACAGTGGAATCTGAAACAGGGCTCTAACCACCAACTGGACTGGCCTAGGAAGCCCAAGTATTCAGTCTCCCAAACACCAACCTTCCGTTGCTCTTCATCTGCCTCCACCTTGTTCAGCTTTAGTTGTCCGTGGAAGCGTTTGGCACCCATCTGATGCTTCAGAACCCAGAAAGGAGGAAAGGTAAAACTGGGATTCAAATGAAACAAGATGTGCCCGGGGCTCCTCGTGGCATTTGTCACCTTCAGTTCCCTCTTCGGACGCAGATGTGGCAAGGTTCACAAACAAGCTTTACCAGAAAGAACAGCCTGCTTCCAAGTGAGAAAAAGCCCTTTACACATGAGTTCCTGAGGTCAGCCCAGCCCTGTGCGCCACCCACCCCTCCCAGAGTCCCCTGCTCTCCGGCGAAGCATTAAAGCAAGTGGAAGCAGAGATTTGCTCAGAATAAAAAATCATTTTTCACAATAGCATGCCACATTCTGGATGGCAATCACGGCTGCACAAACCGTATCCATCCCCAGTCATAATGTTGCCGCCTCAGTGACCACACACACACATTGTGTGGCGAGACTCAGAGTCTATTCCATTTGTGATCAATTGTTTCCTCCCTCTCCACACTTTGCACTTAGGAGACATGCTCTCTGGAGGCGGTTGAGGCTTGTCTTGTGGCCAATAATCATCTCCTACGCCTTCCTTTCCAGTCACTAATTTGATGTCTTCACTCAAAGAAATGCCCATAAGTTGAGGTTTCAGAGGAGAGCTCCTTGAGCTCCCCAGACAACAAGGGGGCCGAGTGTCACCGTCATTATCCTGAGCTGGGAGGGAACACTAGTGTTCCGGAGGCTGGGAATCCGTCACTGCCTGCCCATCGCACAGACAGAGCAGATGCTGGTTATAATTGCTTCTAGACGTCCTGCCATGCTCAGTTGAACGTCAAAGCCATAAACGCTGCCCGACTACAATAAAACTGGAGTACGCAGACATTTCTGCATCATTGCCGGGTGAAAATACACTGAGTGGAGTTGGATGAGATGGCAGCAAGCGCTTAAGGAGGGGGTGCTGTGGGAATACCAACAAGATGACTGCCAGTCTCCGTTTCCTCCTCTCATCTGCTTTGTGTTTTCTTTCAGGACCAGAAGAAATGATGCATATGTAAGGATAAAAAATTTTCCATTTCCAGAGGAGTTTTCCACCCCCCAATCTACCCGCAGCCTCCTTTGAGCAAGCCAGTAAAAGCTTTTTTTTTTTTTTTTTTTTTTAAACCTGCCTTCTCACTATGGCAATTTCCAGAGCTGCTATGTGACTGTGTTTTAAAGTCCCCCTTAGGATCCAGAGTGCAATCCATATCACAAAGGCATCCTCCCAGTCCCAAATAGCAATGCGACCTCAATTCAGAAGGTTGTTCTTGTTTCCATAGACCCAGAATGGAGTTTAAGCTGTTGATCTTGACTGTGGTTGTCGCGTCAGCCTCTCATGGGCACCTCATGGGCAGTGGAGCAAACTGTGCCTATCTGTGCTACCACCAGGACTGGGAGAGGAAGCCAACAGTGGTGGGCCATAGGTCAATGTGTGGATGGGGATGATCAGGTCTTTCTTCATTATTCTGTTTCAGTCTGGAAACACCACTGAAGCCTGCTCAGTGTCATAGCAACACACAAACCTTCACTGACAGTCTGGGGCACATTGGCTGCAAATCAAACCCGGGTCTTCCCGGTGAAAGTCGATGAGAGGTCTACCACTGAAGCACCGTGGCCCTCACCTCAAACCAGGGCAGTCATTTCCGGAGTTCAAACCAGACCACAATGCAGGATGACTGAGATTGCCACCAGAATCTGATACTGATGCAGAAAAAAACCTAACTACCATTTTATTGACTCCCAATAGGACAAAGATCTGCCCCTTTGGGGTTTTGAGACTTTAAATCCTTACAGCAGGGGTCGCAACCTGTGGGTCGCGACCCCTTTGGGGATCAAATAACCCTTTAACAGGGGTCATCCAATTCATAACGATAGCAAAATTACAGTTATAAAGTAGCAATGAAAATAATTTTATGGTTGCAGGTGACCACAACATGAACTGTATTAAAGGGTGGCGGCATTCAGAAGGTTGAGAACCATTGCCTTACAGAAATAGACAACCTCATATTTCTCCCACGGAGGGGCTAGTCAGTTCAAACCCCTGACCTTGCGATTAGCAGGTTAATGCATAGTCCACTACACCACCAGGGCTCCTAATGATATAATAAGAGATACTATTGTTAGATCACTCGTGGGAGAAATATACCTCAGTCCTTGGCTTCGCGTGAGAAAGAATTCACTCCGCAGCCTGGATTGTGATCCAAGTGAGTTTTTTGAGAGAACAAGTTTCAGGTTTACACAGGCACCTCAGGGCCCCTCACCCCTGCACAGCTTGCCTAGAAGCTGCTGGAGAGAAAGTCACTACGTGGGCTCCAGGATCCTGCCTTTTCTTTCTTTTCTTAAATCGTTTTATTAGGGGCTCATACAATTCTTATCACAATCCATACATACATCAATTGTGTAAAGCACATTGTACACTCACTGCCCTCATTATTCTCAAAACATTTGCCTCCACTTAAGCCCCTGGCATCAATCGAGTCATCATTTTTACCCCTTCCTCCCCACTCCCCCATCCCTCAAGAAACCTTGATAATTTGTGAGTGGTGATAGTGGGAGGGTAGAGGGAGGGTGGATTGGAAAGAGGAAACCGATTACAAGTATCTACATGTGACCTCCTCCCTGGGGAACGGACAACAGAAAAGTGGGGGAAGGGAGACATCGGAGAGGTCAAGATCCTGCCTTTTCAATTCCTCCACAGGGAGGCATGGTTGATGGTCCTGGTCAACCCCATTGGCTGGATTGAATTCACCTGGCTCAGATGGGCCAATCCAGGTGTAACACCCACCTAGGTGTACCACCCCTTCCTGGCCGGAAGTTTGAACCTGAGCATATGTAATGGATGACCCACTCCCTATGCTAAGCTACCTAACAGTATTTGCAAGATGCCGAGCAATGTTCTAAGCTTTTTGTATATAATAATTCAATTATTTCACTTAAGAAGCCTATGTGTGGACTCTATTCTTGCCTCATTTTACAGATGAAAAATCAGTGGCACAGGATGATAAAGTCATGAGCCTATGACCACACAGTGAGGAAGTGGAAAGGAGAGATTTGAACCCAGGCTGCAGAGTCCATGCCTTGGGTGCCTACAGCGCCACATAGGACACAGGAAAGCATGGAGCAGACTCGGCGTAAGACCTAGCATGTATGTGCTAGGACTGCATGAGAGTAGCTGCTACTCAGATCCAGAAGAGAATACAAGGCTATTGCAAAAATTATTTTTTCCAAGAGAGGGTGGAATTCTGCATCTTGTGCGAAATCCCCCAACCTGCACATGGCACAGCTACTTCAGAAGGTTCCCAACAATGTGTGCTGTGTGGCAAACCTAACTGAGCTCAGGGGGAGCTGGTCTGTGGGTTATGTTACCCAGAAGGTGAGCAGTTTGAACTCACCAGCCACCACTCCAAGGGAGAAAGAGAAGGCTTTCTGCTCCCATGGACTTACAGTCTTTGAAGTGGCAGGGAGCATTTCCATGCAGCCTATGATTAGGATCTAGGAGGGTGAGGGTGGATGGAGTTGGTTGAGACCTGGCTTCAGGGCATTTCCCAGAAGGGCTTCCTGCAGTGACTCTGCCTTCAGGAATGTCTGGTGACCCTGAGGGCAGCAAAGTCCTAAGCACACTCAGGCAGTGGTTCTCAACCTTCCTAATACAGGTCCTCTTGTTGTGGTGACCCCCTGACCATTAAATGATTTTCTTGCTACTTCATCACTGTAATTTTGCTACAGTTATGAATTGGACGAGCCCTGTGAAAGGGTCATATGACTCCCAAAGGGGTCGCAACCCACAGGGTGAGAACCACTGCACTAAGGGTTCCCCTTCCGGGCAGCTCTACCAGTGTCTGATGTGCATAGTTCTGTGAGGTGAGAGAAATGAACTTAGTGTCTGCTTCTGGTGACAGTTGATGTGGGTGGGCTTTCTCCCTATGTCAAATCCCTCTCAAGCCATTTGTCACCACAACAGAGGGAGCCACACACATAAAGCAAGAAGAGGAGGCAGCATAGCAGGACGGTAAGCAGAACAAAGATTGAATAAGCACAATTCATTTCAATCATGAATCGGGTGCCCTTGAGATGTGAGGAAGACCCCAGTCTAGTGACATTAGATCAGGTTTAGGGATTGAGTGACGGGACCCTCTTGGCTCCCCTCAGCCCCTATCTTGCTTTCCCATTGACCCTGCCCCTTACATCGTGATTGGTCCTTATTCCAGCATGATGGTTGGTTTCATAATCACAACATGTGGGAATGTGTTAGTCGATAGGTTATACAGGCACAGTCTCTGGAATGGGTAAGTGAGGAGGTGTGACTGGTGACATGACTGGTGGAATGGATCATGTGAAGTGATTTGAGATCGTTGTTCAGACCTGATAGGTCATCCAGGCCTCTAGTTGATCCTGGCAGTACTCTAGTTTAAGGAAACAGAATGTTAGGCATTTAAGTCATATTTAAGCTTAAATTTTGAGCAATAGGCTGTGGCTCACAGTGAGAGTCTATGTGGAGACCCTAAATCCATTTTGAGGGGCCACACATTCAGCCACCATTGAGTTCTTTCCTACTGCTGACCGGCAGTGGAAAGCTTGCGTCCACTCCCCGGGCCAGACTCAGCGATATACGGTCGTGTGCACATCCCAATGAAGGTCCCGCTCATGCTCTCACAGGCCCTCCCGCAACTCCATGAATTGATCAGTCTTCAGGGACAGTTTTGTGACAAAGGTGTTTGTTTTCCATGTCTCATTTAAGCTTTCAGGAGCTCAGGTGGTGATGCTGGATAGTGTTGGACTATTAACAGCAAGATCGCTGGTTCGAAGCCACTAGTCATTCCACAGGAGAAAGATGAGGTTATTGCTTCCTGTAAAGGTAGCAACTTCAGGATCCCTACACAGAGTCACTATGAGTCAGAGTCAGCAGGACAGAATGAGTGTCATTTTATTTAAGTAACTGTGGCTGTGGGTCCTTCCGACACCATTGGGGCCTCATGCGGATGCTCTCCTTCATCCAGAACAGCGGTTTGTGCCTTTTTCTTGTGTAAAACATAGCAAAGGAGTTCCTAATAAAATAAAGTTGAATTGGGAGTCTTTTTTCCCTCAAACAAAGTAAATCCATAAATAGAAATGAGACTATGGTGCTAATAACCAGTTGGAGAGTTGAGAGAGCTGAACTCTCAATCCTGGTAGAAACCCATTGTGACTTTAAAAACTTGCTCAAGGTCATCCATAGCCTATGAGGTTGAGTTGAGCAGACACAAAACAGATGTGTTGGGGAGTAATTGTGTACATTAAGTAAACAATTTATCTTTCTAAAGATTCTGTCTAAAACTTACTTTAAATAGTAAGTTTTCCCCTGGGCTAGGGAAAGGTCAGGGAGCTTAACCCCCTAGTATCCACCCCCTCTCAGCATTCATCATGTTAGGCCAGAGGAGCCAAATCACACCCACTACCCAGGGAGCACTGCTTCCAAAAGCCCATTGCCTGTGCCGGGGCAGAGGGCAGGTACCCGGACCAGAAATGCTGACAGAGTGGAACCAGCGGGCTCAGCCCCCAGCTTCCTGAGAGAGCAGCTGTGATGGTTCACTTTTGGACAAATGTCAATGCATGACTTGGGCAGCACGAAAAGCAGATGTGCAGAGGTTGTTCGCTGTATTCCAGAAGTTCACACACTCCCCGCAGGCTCTTTGGTGGCTTCCACCTTCAATCCCAAAAGGCCACTGCCGTCCAGTGGATTCCAACCACAGTGACCCTATATGGAGTTTTCAAGACTGTAAATCTTCATGGGAGCCAGCAGTCTCATTGTCCCCCTTGGGACAGGGAGCTAGCAGCCCGTTTCACCTCCAGGACCCCTTCCTCTCTAATTCTGGATCCAGTCCCTCCAAATATCCTTCCCTGCCCTTGTCTAGGCTTCTTAAATGCGTTCCATGCTGCTTATGTTAGTCTGGGTGCCTTAGCGAAACAAATCCACAGAAACGCGTATGTATAAGAGAGAGTTTTATGTAAAGGGTGAGTGCACATCAGGAAAACATGCCCGCATTTGCTTATGCACCCGCTTTGTCTTCAGCGATCATGTCGAGATAGGCTGGTGGCTTCTTCCATGTGGGCTTTGTTGTTTCTTAGCTAGATGGCCCCTTGTTTATCTTCCAGTCTTTAAGACCCTGGACACTATATCTTTTGATAGCCGGGCCCAGGGTGCTTAACCACTACACCACAAGGGTTCATTAGCTTGTGACTTATCTCCTGCCATTCACACTAGATGCTCAAAATAGCAGGAAACCAGGTTTCTCCTTTGTGGCCACACCAGGTACTGACAGAACCAAGAACAGAGAAATGCTTAGTTATATATCTTGACTATCATTAGCATATTATATGCCTGGCAATATGTAAGCCTTCGCTCCTCTGACCTCTCACAGTCTCGGTAAAATGAAGCTAATAAAAGTAGTGCTCTCACAAGCTTGGTAGGAGATTAAACAACTCACATAAGGGTACACAGCCTATCAACGAGGAGGCGAGATGAGGCAGTGTGTGGCTGCTGAACCCACACCCTTCACAACACCTGCATTAAAATGACTGAGGGCTATGAGGAACCAGACAGAAGCAGATTCACACCCCATATTGAGTCAATTTAACTGCCTATTGTGCCTGACCCTTCTATCTCTGATCTTAGAAATGGGGTTAACAACAACAAAACACTGTAGAAGAAATGTCCAGCAGATGACAGGCACGCGATTAAACAACAAAAAATAAATCACTTAAGTTGAAATTCGAACTCCTGGAAACCCCTCACACACGTGCAGAAAAGGATTGAGCCCCATGTGGTGTTTCCAGTGCCCCCGTCCTTCCCCCCTAAAATGAGCATTTGATAAGGAAATGCCTGGATTGTTCCAAGCCCAAGACTGTGGAGAACTAAAGGAAAACCCAGCATTATGAATCTTTGAGCACAGCCCTGCTGGGAAACCGCCCTGCAGTCACTTGTTGATGACTGGAGGAGGGACAAGAGTAGGGAGAAGAACGAGGACTGAATGTGACACATAAGCAGGGATGGCCTACATTCCATAAAGGAAAAAACTCAAGGTCTGCTTTTCTGGTGCCGGAAAGTTAAAACCCATCTGGTGCAGTTGAAAAGGTGTGTGTGTGTAGTGGGGGGGGGGGTGTTAGGGAGGAGGGGCGATGAGTCCAAAGGATGAACTCCATCTGCAATTGTGTCCTCAACTGCTTTCCACTGCTAGCCACACGATATTTGTGGCTGGCCTGCCCTGCTTTTGTTATCAAGCCCAGAGAGGGCAAGAGACTAGCTCGAAGCCACACTGCAAGTTGGCAGTAGAATCAGGCTGAGAACTCTGGATGCTTAGAAAGCTTCACACAGACCTGAGAAAGTACCAAGGGAAGACCTGTTCGCTAACTGGGCAGCACTCACTGCATGCCAGCGCTGTTCCAGTGCCCCAGCCAGGGCATTGCTCCCTGTGTCTGTGTGTCTTCAGTGATGCACACAGGTGACGGATTGGCTTTTAATAGCATGCTTGGAAGGTTGAGGCCACCCAGCGGCACCTAGAAAGAAGGGCCTGCAAATCTACTTCAGACCAAGCAGCCTTTCCAGACCCTGGGGAGCACAGTTCTTCTTGGACACACAAGGAGGCCAGGAGTTGAAGTTGATTCCATGATGTAGTTGATTCCATGGTTCCCGGTTGTAGCTATACCTAGAGTCACATCCACATTCATGTTTATATCTCTTCACTCCATGGGGTGTTCATGGCTCCAACTCTTCTGAAGCAGACCACCAGGATTTTGTTTAAGAGGCCTCTGGATAGGTTTGAACTGCCAACCTTTTAGTTTGTAGCTGAGTGCTAAACAACTTGTGCCATGCAGGGTGCTAAGCTCAGAAACTCAGTCGGTGCTTCATGATCTCAGTTGGAATTATAGAGAGGGTCAGTGATGACCCATTGACTGCTGGGTAATTGTTGATGTAGTCTCCCTGTGCAGACATGTAAAGTACCTGAAAACTTAAAATCCAACTCATTGAGTGCATCATCCTGCCGTGCGCCAGCCCAGCAGCATGCTCTGCTGGGGACATTTGGCCATGCCTGGAGACATTCTGAAGAAGGGAGTCCCACTGCCATCTAGTGGGCTGAGACCAGGGATGCTCGCTTAGCATCCTGGTGCAGGGAACAACACAGCCCCACAAGAACGATGTTGGCCAAAATGTCAGCAGAGCTGCCACTGGGAAAATGGTCTAGTCCAAGCGCTGACCTTCGTAGAGGAAGAAAGCCAATCCAGAGCAGCTAAGTGACCTGCTGTGGGTTGCACAGCCTGATTCCAAGCCCAGTACTATACCCAAAGCTGTTACCACGCCCAAAATTAAACAGCAATAGCTGCCCAAAGGCCTCTTAGTTTGAGGACCAAGTAAGACAGTAAATGAGAAAGCCCTTTGACAAATGTGGCATGCTGCACAAACATGAGATGTTATTACCCAGGATCTTTTGATATATGTAAATAGATCTTGTACCAGGTCAGTTAATTTTCCAACTGCTCTATCTGAGCTTTCAGATGGCAGCACCTCTGTCCAACCCAGGAAAGGACTCCTGTGCAGGCTGAGCAGCCCTGGAAAGCCTCATGCCTGGCTTCTCCCACCCCTCAGCTAATCTCCAAGTGATTAATAAGGGCTCTCACTATGTTGTGCCTCCCAGCTGACAGATACTAGGCTATCAAAGCATTCGTATCACCTCCTTGATGCCTGAGGAGGAATATAGTTTCATGTGTGAGAGTGCCCCAACCCGCGGGACTCAGTTATTCGAGGGGTTCCAAGGAGGACCCAGCCTGAAAGAGAAACGGGCGAGAGAGAGGAGCGAGACCAAGCAGATTCTTGTCAAGGTCTGAGTTTATTGCTACACAAGCCTCTCTATAAAGGGTGAGGCAAACAAGGGAGTTCAAAGGGGAGATTAAAAAAAAGGAAGGGCGGGGGTGTAGAGCACACAGGGCAGGTGGCCGCAAGTCTGCAGTTGGAATGTCCGGTGCTGGAGCAGACAAGGGTGGGCCATCTGGTGTGTGTCAGGGTAAGATAAGGTTGAGGTGACGTGGCTTTAGCCCTGCTGGGCAGGCAATATGGCCTTGGTTTTGTCAGGCTGATTATGCCCGGTTCCCAACATGAGAGAAGCCAGGAATATCTCCTCTCACAACTGTGCAGCAAACGAGATCAGATCTCCCAATCTGATTTTCAGCCCTCCTGTCTTTCCAAGTGAAGTGGATGGTCCATTTCACATTGTCTCAAGTCTTTGCACATTGCATGCCAACATTGTGACACAGGGCGCGGCTGTGGGTCTTAGTAGACAAAGCCCCCACCCAGAACCCTGCCCTCAGAGCTCCTTGGTCACCCTGCACAACGCAGGTCCGGGCCGGGCTCCACACTGCAAGGCGATCAACCCTGACCCTCCAGTGTGGCCGTCCTCACACGCTCCCACATCCACCTAGAAGGACTGGAGATGAGAGATTCCGGAAGCTCCCTGCCTCATCTGCCTCCCTCCCCAGAGCGACAGAGCAACTGTAACTGATTAGGCAGGATGCAGCCTCGTTCCCAGTCCCCACCCTCTCTGGGAAAGCAGGGATGTCTGGCACCTCATCCAAGGCCTTTCCCCTGTGATCTCATTACTAAGGAGCTGCTCCTCTACCGCCCACCTCCATCACCTCATCTACATATGGGGGAGATGAGTATGTCTTCTTTGCTGCTCCTTCCCTGAGTCCACCCCAGGAGCTCCCTGAACAGATCACCAATCACTTCTCATTACACCTGCAGCAGCCGTCAGATACTGCTGAACAGAGACAGGCGCCTCCCCTGCTGCTGCCAGGCTCCAGTGCACATGTGCACACACACGTGCACACACATTGTACAGGCACACTCACATGGACACACAAGCATGCACACCCATGTGCACAAATTTTGTTCAGAGGTGGGAATTCTGCCCATTTTAGCCTCTAGTATTGCAATCAGGGAGTGATAGAACAATGAAAGATGAAGGTGGATGAAGGAAGATCTATTTATTCCCTTACTTGTTACATAACCATTCAGGGCTCTTTTTTTATCCGTACAAACACACCACCACACCATCAACAATTATCAAGTAGATGTCATGTATGCAGTGCTGCCCTATTCAAGGCGGTGCTGAGTATGTGAGGAGGATTCTCTCTAAAGCACAGCTCTGAGGAAGTCTGTCTCCTTCGCACTTTTACACACACAGGGTGAGGAGCCTGCAGGAGGCTCCGTGCGTTGGGTGAAGCCACACGATGAGTGAGGAGACCGAGTGTGTAGCCAGGGGAGTGAGAGCGCAGAGTTCACCACTTCACCACCATGCTGGTGTGCACAATTGATGAAAGGGTGGCTGCCAGCAGCAGGACAGAAAAAAAGTAAAGCATGTAACTTGTGGTTTTATCTCTGGCTTACTTCCAAAAGGAATTGTTTTTGTTGTTCTAAAAAGCTTTATACCGAGAAAAAAAAAGAAAGAAAGAAAGCTTTATACCTCTATAAAAACAAAAGGCTACTGCTGTCAAGCACCTTCAGACTCAAGCCAGAGGAGAGCTCTCCCAGTGGGCTTCCAAGCTGAAAATCTTCACAGAAACACAGTACCTCCTGTGGAGTAGCTGGTTGGTTCAAGCCAGCAACCTGGCAGTTAACAAGTACGTCCCTTGTACCTGTAATACCTGTATAAAGTGTATTAAATATGAACTACTCCTGTTGTATAATTTTAAATTGAATTATTGTGCCTGGAACTCTTTTTTTAATAGCTAAGAATGGTGAAATGAGACTCCTTTAGATGTTATGATAAGAATACACACTACACAGGGCTTGGACCCAACCCAGCTTAATTCAAAGGAAGGCAGATTTATTTTCTTCTGCTTCCCAGAAGGTTCCCCAGCAGAACGTGTGTTAAACAAAATTGTTTAGCTATGGAAAAGAGCAATCTCCTCTTGGGAAGATCCTGGTAGAAGGGGGCTTTGGTTACATATCCAGCTCAACCCAGCCCCAGAGGCCTCGTCATGTTTTATTTTGTTTTGCCCTTGACACTGATTGTCTTGGGAACTGTGGCCCCCGAGCAATGGCCAGGAAGTCAGGTCTTCTTGATGTAAATCCTCTAATATCCCCTACAATGATTTTCAGTGCCAATGGTAAGGCCCGCCCAGTGGCTGCCACATGCCCCTGAGCAAACACGTCAGAGCAGATGAGAGCATGAGACAGCATTTAAGAGAACGGTAGGCTGGCCTTGACTTAGCTGTTTGGCCTCTCCTCAGAAGTCACTTGTGACACTGACTGTCATGGGTTTCATTAAGAACAAGTCTATCTCTACCAAAGAAAACTGCAAGGTAAGAGGACTTTCAGCTCCAGCTACATATGTCTCCAAACTTACTTACATATTGTCCTGTTTTCAGAAGAAAAAAAATTTACTCAGTGCCTCCCGGGCAAATAAAAACTTTGGTACTACAACCTACAATCCCAGATAAAGTGTAGGTATCTGCTTTGGCAGCTCCCCTGGATCGAGCTGCTCCGGTAGCTCTCCACAAAAACCCTGTGAAGAGATGATCAGGCAGGATAGCCTAGTCTGTTCTTCAGAAAGAAGCTACCCCTGAAACCTCAGTGGCTTAAAATCTAGAAGTTTATTTCTTGTTCATGCAAATTCTGACGCTGGAAGGGCAATTCTACAGGGTGTTTGTCCTGCACACCGTCCGTCAGTGATTCGGGCTGCTTCACAAATATGGTGCCACCAGATCAAAAGGTGGATTCCAGGTCATCACAGAAGAGGAAGAGAGAAGTGGGGGTTGTGGATCAGTCTTTACATGCTTTGACACTTTAGTTGACATAGATCGCTGGATAGGGCTGCTTATATAAAGGTTATCAGTTCAAACCCACCTAGCTGTACCACAAAAGGAAGGGGTCATCTGCTTTCATAAAGGGTACAGCCTAGACAACCTCATGCAACAATTGTACTCTGTACCACAAGGGGTGAGCATGAGTCAGAACTGACTTGAAGGCAACAGGATTTGGGGTGTTTTTGTTTGTTTGGTTGGTTGGTTGATTGGTTTGGTTTGCTGAGTGGGAGGTGGTTCTACCTACAGCATATTAATCTGAAGTAGTCACTTTAGGTTTTTTTGTTTGTTTTTTGAGAGATGTGGAAAAGCTCATTGGCTTTAATGGGGAGTTAACTCTGCCGCAGACGGCCTCCTCAAAATTTCCCTCCCGCTTCATAAACTAGCAGAGATTTTCAATGAAGGAGCCTGCAGGCACCCGCTGGACATCTCCTTGCAAGGTCAGTCCTTTGGAGCCACTGGGAGGGAGAAAAAAGAGACTTCTATTCCTGTAAAGAATTCCAGCCCCAGAAATCCTCAGGGGGCAATTCTGCCCTGTCCTCTCGGGTCGCTATGAGTCCGAATTGAATTTATGGCTATGAGTTGAGTTTTAATTCCATTCACTTACTGCTATTGACAGGTTGCTAGATTAGGGCTTGTCTTCCCAAATGCCAGCACTAAACGAAAATGAGCTGTCCGGGCCACAACAAAGGGGTTGGAAATAAATCAGGCACACTCATTAGATACCTATGGCAAAATTCAGAACTGAGCATGCTCTGACCCAAGTCATGTAGACCCAGGTGGAAGGTCCACCTGGTCATACAGAATAGGACTTCACAAAAGTGCACCAAAATCAACCAGTACGATCGACCAATGCCCTCCAGTGGTGTTGGGAGGTGATAGAAGTAGGCCTGGGCTCCTTGTCGCCCTCCCTTGTTCACGTGCTCTGCAAGTGGAGGGTGAGGCCCTTGGGGGTTCCTGCCGTGGCTCCTCAGCTGGTTCTGCACTCCTGCTCAGGTATTCCTCCCATGAAACCGCCATATTCAGCTGCAAACTTTCCCCACCCCTGCCATGCAGCCCGGCGTGCTTTCCGGAGATAGTGGGGACTTTTGGGGACTGCGATACCTGAAACTTTCTTTCATAACATTCACTTGGATTTACAAAAGTGCTTCTGCCATATGAATTCTTTCAGCGTTGCTAAGCAAGAACTGAGGTCAACCACCCCAGAAACCTAACACTATCAAGTCGATTCTGACTTATATCAATCTAGGGGGTCCTCAAACTATGGCCTGCGGACCACATGGCCCTCAGAGGACATTTATTCAGCATGCCGGGTGTTTTTGCCCCCCCTTTTTTTTTTACTTCAAATTAGGTATGTGCAGTGCGCATAGGCATTTGTGCATAGTTTTATTTTTAAACTATAGTCCGGCCCTCCAGCGGGTTTGAGGGACAATGAACTGGCCTCCTGTTTAAAAAGTTTGAGGACCCCTGAAAGGACAACGTAGAACTATGCCTGTGGGTTCCCGAAGTTCTAAATCTTTACAGGAGCTGAGAACCGCATCTTTCTCTGTGAGCCATAGCGGATTCCAACTGGCTGGCCTCATGGTCACACACATTCCACCAGGCTCCTTGAGCCTTAACTTGATAATTTAATGAAACGATACTTCTCCAAGTCACACTGTATCAAGGTCTATAATCTTGCTATTCTAATATCAAATTTAAAATAAGGAATATAGTTAAGCTCCAAATCCATAAGCAATAAGATCATTGAATCTCTTTGGACACTATTACTTAAAAAAAGAAAAAACTCTGTCCAATTATTTTCAGCACAGAAAAGCTTCCAGTGTTTACAGCTTAGTATGTAATTGCTTTTTCTCTTCTTCTTTTGCATTGGTGAATCATTTTGAGCTTATAATAATGTCAAAATAAATAGTTTCCAGAGCCTCCAGGCATTCACTGTGTAATGATCATTTAAAAGATTTCTTGGTTAGAGGGTCCTCAAAAGAATAAAAAGCGTGTCCGCATCCCTGGTCATTTCTATATTCAAAAGAAGAAATTGCTCATCAAATGCTACAAGCCAATTTCTTTCTTCAGCCAAACTGCCCATTTTAGCATCACTGAATTAAGCAAATGGTTCTACATTTCAAAGTCAACAATGATACTCTTTTCCCTTTAACACGAGCATCTTAAACAGCTCAAAAAATAGTCGAGCTCTTTATTATGGCTTTTCCTGAGAAAGCTGTTTCGTTGTTTATTTTATTTATTCATCTAGACTTTCATGTTAAGATTTGTGTATTTTAAGTTCTGCTAGTCAGGACATTTTAAATGGAGCCAGATTTTTTTTTTATACTTTGTCTTTTAAAATATAATGAGACTGAGCAGTACATCCGTTAATAAAATATAAAGTCTTCCTATTTCTGTTTGTTTGTAATTTCCCTAAGGATAACTCTTAATGTAGTAAAACCAAAACCCACCATAATGAATTACATTTGGTCTACTGGGGGTTGTGGCCAACCTTTTGATAGAAAAATCCAGAGACTCCCTTCTGCATCTCCTTTCCCAACCAAACCCCGGTGGCTGGAGGCTGGAAGGAAGAAAGAGGCTGGGCTGCTGGGGCAGGGTGGGGAAGGGGTAACCTTGCAGATTATTTCAAATTCTACTCTGAAGGCAGAAAGTTATCCAAATGAGATAGCTAGAGATTCACTTCCTTAGAAAAAGATTGAAATTAATGTGTCCCTTAGAAAAGCCAAAGGAAAAAAGTCGTTATTAATTTAGGCAATTGAAGAACTTTGAAAGCCATGTCTAGTACATAAAAACACCTGTCCCTAGAGCCCATCGGCCTAGGAAACTGAATTTTTATACCATGTAAAATAAAGGAAGGTCATTTCTTAGACTTGCTCAACAGAAGATTGTCATTTTAAACCGGTTACTGTAATGAGAAGCTGGGTTTTCGTAAAAAGGACTGAATGCTTGAGTCAGTGTGAAATGAAATTAGAGATGCATGTTCTGCGCATGGCGGCATTTCCGGAGGAGTCTGTGTTCCTGTGACTGCTCTCGATCTGTCTCGTGCCTTCTGGGAAACTCACAGCGTGGTGCCCACATCTAGTCTCTCGGACTTTCTTGCCAGCTTTGGAAAGGTGTTGAGTCTGTTGGATCTGCTGCACAGAGACAGCATGCAAGTGGACCCTTCCCACATTCCTCAGAGAGCAGCCCCCCAGTGTAAAGCTGTGGGTGAGGTTTGATGACCTTTGCCCCTTCATCATCCCGCATTCTTTAAGGGACCCAAGCGCTCCCCCGAGGCATTACCGGAGAAGCAGCTACCCCATAGTTTCCAGATGGTGGGTATCAGCCTGTGTGCTCATTGGGATCGCCAGAGAGCTGTCCAAAAGACATCTTTGTCCCATCTCCACTGAGTCCGATTTTATTGGCCTGGAATGCAGCCTAGGTGCTTGGATTTTTTTCTCTCTCATAAGTTTTTATTGTGAATTAGGTGAAGGTTTACCAAGATCATCAGTTTTTTATTCAACAATTCATACCCATTGTGTTTTATGCCACTTATTGCAATCTCCACAATATAATATGACTTGTTCCACTCCCTACTTATGTCTTCTGTTTCCCTTCCTCCTCTCTTCCTACCCTTCTGAACTTGGGCCTTGGATTAATACTGCCCTTTTGAGATCAAATGGTTTGCTGTTTTCAGGTTTGCGTGCCTCACTTGTGTAATTGCTCCCATTATAGACCAATCTATTATTTGGCTGAATATTGAACCACAGGTAGGAGTTCATTTTCAAACTTAGTGAATAAGGACCATCGTTTCAGAGGTTCTGTTAGTCCCTATCCAGCCAATAAGCCTGGTCTCTTTTATGACTGTGAATTTTGCTTCACTATCTAGGACCTTTGGATGTGATCCCTTTCAAAGAAGTTGGAATTGATAGTTGGAGATCATCTAGTTATTCTGTGCTCAGAGTCATGAAGTCTAATGTTCATGTGGTCCACTCACCACTCTTTCCTCCAGAGTGAGGGTGACAATACTTGCCACCTAGATGGCCACTTGTGAGCTTCTGAAATCCAGCTGCTACTCACCAGCATGGATGTCGAACATAGTCTTTACAGTCTAGGTAATGACAATTGTTCTTGGTGTCCTTCACAACTATAATCCCCAGCCTCCCAGCCCAATAAAGCACTCCCTCCAGTTGTTCGGTTATGCCTAAGGAGTTTTGATAACTTCATCTTCTGTGTGCTCCGGAATATTCAATTCCCTGGATGGTCAGAATGGTCAGTCAGGGCTCAGAATCTTGGTGTTAAGGCTTCTGGTGAGATCCTGGCACATCAGACACAGAGGTTGTGAGGCTAGAGGAGGGGCAGAAGGGGATCATACTGAGTCTAACAAGGAAAGAAAAGGAAATGAAGGATATAAGCAATTAAAAGCAAGCGCATAAATAGATACAAATACACAGATGGCCCTTGCAACATTATTCCCAATCTCGCAAACGTGTCAACGGTCTAAATACCCATCAATAGGTGAATGGATAAGTCAAACATGTTGCCTACGGTATATACAATGGACTACTACTCAGCCATAAAGAGAAATGAACTCTTGACACAGGCTACAAGAGGAATGAACCTCATAAGCATTATGCTGAGTGAAATAAATCAGCTTCAAAAAGGACACATTTTGCTTAATTCCACTTACAAAAAATATCTAGGCTAGGAAAATGAATAGAGACAAACATCTCCCAATTGTTTCCAGGGATAGGTAGGAAGGTAAGTATGGTTGTTACATAATGCCATGTCAATTGGACAAATAAGTGAGGTGGAGTCTTTCTTATACCTATATGAGTGTCCTTGGATTTATTTCTCTAGTCAACCCAGCCTAACCCAGTAGGGCCTGGAGGGGAAGTGCCATCCCTGAGACGATACTGAGCTTCCATAAGGGTGATGACATAATTTTGGAATGGGTAAGGATGATATATGAACAACATGCAGAATGCCACTTAATTATAATCTTGTAGAGCGTGGAAGTGACGAATGTTTTGATGCATGTATATTTAGTATGATTTTTAAAGAGTGTACGCAAAAGAGCAATATGGCAAGTCTGTGTTGCCATTTGCTGTTGCTCAGCTAAAAGCGATTCGGGCCTGTGTAGTTCAAAGGGAACCACAGAGGCTCAGGAGGAAAGCTGGTACCATCTCCAACTGAGACTTGTCTGACCAAATGCAGAGTCTCCCTTCAAGTAACTGACAGGTCAGAGGCAGCTCATCTCTGCTGCAGAAGCAATGATTTGTCTCAATTCCCAGACCACTGTCACAGCCATGTCTTGTTGCTCTCGGTGCCCCCCTTCCCCACCACAATAAGTCACTAGAAAGCCATGCTTCATTTAAAAACAAACAAATAAAACACTTCTGCCTCCATCCTGGCACTGTTTCAGCTTATTTAGCATCATAACATATGTCATCTGTTTCCCTAAACAATCTAACATGGACATGGCACGATGGGACTGATGAGTTAGGCAAATGAGAACCAGCCTGCCCTCTGAACACACACGATGGCATTTGACTTGCTGTCAGTAGATGCTGTCGCGTTTCTTCTCCTCTTTCATGGAAAATAAATACAGAAAAGAATGAGGACATGAAAAGGGCTGCAAGATGTTTAGCTCTGGTCTTTCTAGAAAGTGTAGAAAAAAAGTATGTGACCCCTGCCTGCCTTTAGATGCCCCACTCCTCTGGCAAACAAGGATTGCACACTGACCATGGACAAGACATCTGGATCTGGGGGGAGGATATAACAATTGCCCCCACCAGCAAAGAGTTTCCAGATTTACGGGACTACACAGGCCAGGGAGCAGCTCATAAAAAGAACAAGAAGAATCACAAAGGAGGGTGTGCTCCAGCACCACTTCGTCCAGCTGCAGGCACATGAAGGCAAAGTTTCTTTTGCTTTCAGTCAAGTTTATGATTTCCGCTGCATCCCTTACCAACACCTTCACGAAGATCTAGGTTCTTGGGTTGTTTCGCTCCAGGGCGGACATCTCCTTGGTAAAGCTTTATGGACAGCTCATGGTCCAAGAATTCCACCTATATGTTTTGAAAGGGGCCACGTTAAAACCCCTGGCTCAGACTTTCAGGACTGGGCACAATACAGCAAACCCACCATGGGGACAGCAGGATTTGGTAACACTCTCATCTCCATCACAACCTGGACCTGGCAAAGCTATTTTCTTCCACTCACCATCTTTCAATCAATATTTACTCAGCTATTAGTTGCTCCCCAGGCTCAGCATCAGAAAAGTGTTCAAACGTTACCGAATTGTCCATCTAATGGTAGAGGTCTGTGCAAGGGATATGAGAGCAAGAGGCTCAGAGATGATCAGTGGGTAACGAGAGAGGGATTCACCTTTATCATTTGTAGAAAGCCCCTGAGGCTTAGTCACATTGGCAGACTTTCCCTGGAGCAAGCAAATAAAGCTGCTCCCGGCTCAGCTCCATTCCTGATCTGGTCTTGCCATGAGACTATCCAGGCTTTGTCCCAACCCCACGTTCTGGAAACCACGAGTGGAAGGAGGTGAATCTTGGGGATACCATGGAAAAGAATGGGCATTGCACAACACTTCATTGTACTCATATGGAGCTTATGCAAAGGCCAAGAGATAGAACCAGGTGAGACTGTGAACAGGACAAGGTGATACTGCATGGTTTAAAATCAGAAAAGGTGTGCATCAGGGTTGTATCCTTTCACTGTTCTTATTCCATCTGTATGCTGAGCAATTTATACAAGAAGCTGGTCTCTGTGAAAAAGAACATGGCATCAGGATTAGACGAAGACCCATGTAATGTCATTGGGAACATTTTCTCACTAAAAATTTTAGGTCATGGCATCAAAAAAGTGTCATTTTAACCTAAATGGGTTTTTAGACCAGTGAAATAACAGCGAGAGTGAGTCAGCATTGTGCACAGAATTGAGCGATACTGGTTCTTTGGGAAATTCATAATCCAACACTGACACTGCTGAGATAAAGGATGACAGTGAGGAAGATTCTACACCTGAGCTCTGTGATGGGCCAACGTGGTGCTCTACTCTCTTCAGGAATGGATGAGCCAGCTCCACCAAGATTCCCCTTTACTGGAGCACCTGCTATGTATGTAGACGTTGAACACAAGAACGCTTTGGCGTTCCTACAATGATTTCTGACCGATGAGGTCATCGAAAAAATGATTATGATAGCCCGGAGGTTTACTTTCAGGTTTTAACCCCTCTTCAGTTAATTTCTGTGCATGGGGGAAGGTTTGGGGCTTGCTTCATTTTCCTACATACGGTATCTCAGTTTGTCCAACACCATTTGTTGAGCAAGCAGAATTTGTCCCTTTGGATATTTCTGTGTCCTTTTTCGAAGGCTAGTTTCCTGTTGACTGGTGAATATATGTGTAGCTTTTCTGTTCGTATCCATTGATCTATATACCTCTCAGTGTACCAATACACTGCTCTCCTTTAGGGAAAAACAACAACAAAAGTTGTATGAGCCCCTATATAATGATTTTTTTTAATGGACGATGAACTATTTTCCAGGCCAGCACTATCCTATGTTTGAGCACATTGCTGCAGCCACTGTGTCAATCCATCATGCCTTATAGCCTGCGGTACTCATGTTCAGGTATAGTGTTCTGCCATTCACAAGGTTCACACTGGCCAGTTCTTTCAGAAGTGGAAGACCAGGTCCTCCTCCCTCGTCTCTGTCTGGAAACTGCTGAAGTCTACCTGCAGTGAGTGACCCAGCAGGCATTTGAACTACTGGCTGCAAAATTTCCACCATTACAGCCAAATGCAGGCCACCACAGTACAACAGACAGTAACAGCATCTTAACACCACACAAAGGCTCCTCCCTGGGGAGACCACGTGTTCAGGCAATTGCTGCTGTTACACATGTAAGTGGGGGCTACATGAAGTCGCACCATCTCCTGTGGCCCTTCCAGGAACAGGCCATTCTGCTGTTGTTTCTACTGGACTTAGGCTCAGCTGCCAACCTGCCCTCTGCACGCATTCTTCTCCTTACCCTTCCATGTCACCTTCTCTTTGCCCAAGTCAATACTGCTGGTCAGTCACCTACTGGTGGATGCTTGCTTCTGAAGTTTCTGAACCACATTTCCCCATGGTTATGAGACATTGCTGCTGCCACTGCGAGCATTTAACAGGTTACTTTACACCTTCAATGAGAAATCTAGGGGAATAGAAAGAAAGCTTCTTCTTTCTCCCAAGGAGTGGGTGGTGGTTTTGAACCGTTTCCCTTGAGGTTAGCAGCCCAATGTGTAACCCACTACACCAGTAGAGCCTTGGTGGCACTGTCCAGCAATTATTAGACTGCTAAATATGAGGTCCGGGTTTCAAACCTACCAACTTCTCCTTGGGAGAACGATAAAGCTGTTCCCATAAAAGACTGACAGCTCCAGAAGCCCTCTATAGGGTGGCTATGAGTTGGAATTTTGCGGTCATTTAGGGCTTTTTGGTGGCATGTGATTTTTTAGGGCTTTTAGTTTGTTTGTGGACGTTCAAGGTGTGTTTGGGGCATTCGGGTGGTTTGGGGTTTTTAGGGTGTTTTATAAGATTTTAGGGAGTGTTTAAGGGATTTAGGGGTGGTTTTTTAGAGTGTATAGGTATTTTTCAGCACAATATGGTGTTTTTAGTGATGTTACAGAGTTCCTTAGGGATTTTAGGGTATTTTTCATATTATATGTGTTTTTTTCCCCCAGCATTTTAGGTTTTCTTAGGGCTTTCATGGTGTTTTCAGGGCATATATGGGGTTTAGGAATGTTTAGGGTTTGGGAATCTTCTAAGGATGATTTTTGGAAGTTTCACATGTTTGGGTGGGCATTTGGTGTTTTTTTGTGGCTTTAGAGTGTTTATGGGATCCTGTCAATTTGCAGCTTTAATTCCGCAAAGAAAAGTCAGACAGCAAGCCAGAAAGGAGCAGGAAATGAAGGGGAAGCCCAGGCCACATGTTACAGCTGCCAAGTCCGGAGAACCTAGGTGTGGTCGTTGGCTACCTGGGACCGGGAGTGGGGCTGTGCTCCTGCCCAAGGGTGCTAGGGAGTAAACCAATCTCAGCTGGACGTTTGGCTTTTCTACTAATTAGCCGACTCCATGAACTTTCCCAAGGGCAGCTGGCGAATTGCCAGGGGAACCCAGCTAGACCCCCCCACACAAAAGCACAGGGATGGTTACAGGAACAGGAGGTTTCACACAGTGGATGTGCAGGGCTTGGGGTCGGGATTGGGGGCCAAGGTGAGGAAGGGGCAGCAATAAGGCCTGGTCCCAAATAATCAGACACTGAGCAATAAAAGTACAAGGACTGCCAAGAGAACATGGGGACAAAGGATGGCTGGACTTCATTTGATATCTTTGGACGTGCTGTCAGGAGAGACCAGTCCCTGAAGGGACATCAAGTCCATGAAGGACATGATGCTTGGCAAAAAGTGGAGGACGGGCAATAAAACAGCTCGAACCAGTGGCTACATCAGTGGGCATAGTAACAATGGTGAGGATGGTTCGAGACCTGGCAGTGTTTTATTTTACTGCTTGTGTTTTTCTAGAACTGTCTTTCCTGGATGCACGAGGAAGGATAACTGTGCTTGTGGGAAGCAAATGCACAGTGGGCAGCGCTTTGGCCAACATAGGTACACCACCGGCACACAGTGCCCCCTTACTTGGCATCCAAAGTGACAGGATTTGTCTTTCCCCAGAGCTCTCCAGCCCTGGGGGAAGCGGCCCTGCCTTCGGCGCACCGCCAGGGGGCAGCACTGCTGCTCTCTCACTGGCTACATCTGTGAGGACCCAGAGAGCAGCTCCTTTCTGCTGCTCTCCTCTCAGACTTCTGCCAGAAGCCTTGGCTCGTCCTGGATCCTCCCTTGATTCCCACTCTGCACCTTTGGGGACGCCCAGCCCATTAACTCTCTCCCATCCTTCCTTGCTGCCTCTTGTCCAGATGCCTGAGCTGGGCTTCAAGTAGTTGTAATGTTATGCTTAGGTGAGATGTGTTCAGCTTGTTTACTGTCTGTATACAAGAAAAGAGTGCAGCCCAAGACATCCACCCTTTTGTTCCTCTATGGAAAGCCTGTTACGTGTCATAGTCTTCTCTCTGTGCAGTGCTTTCCTCTGCTGCTGATGCTTTTACATGAAATAGGACTCGGTGTGTCACCGCTACAGGAAATTATCTCTGAAAAAATAATATGCCCAGAACTCAGAAACAGTGTCAGCTTGCATCTGGCATCATGGAAGCATCATGGGTGTGTTTCCATTCATTCGCTCCTGAGTGTCACATGTTAAACTCAGTGCATAGCATAAACAGCAGCAGGCACAAACTGAGACAAAGCACACCCTTTGCTGTGAAGCACATTCCGACTCCTGGCTGCCCCTGTGCCACAGAGTAGAACTGCCCCGCAGGGGCTCCCTAGCTGTCATCTTTACAGAGGCACATGGCCACACCTCCCTTTTGGGAAGCCACTGGGTAGGTTTGAACTTCAGGGTTGTAGTAGTTGATATTGTAGAGCCCTGGAGTCAGTTCGGATTCATAGGGGCCTGTGCACTAGAGAGAGAAACAAAGCCCAGTCCTGCGCCATCCTCGCACTTGTTACTGTATTTGAGCCGATTCTCGCAGCCACGGTGTCAATCCACCTAAGTAAGGGTCTTCCTCTTGTTTGCTAACCCTCTGCCAAAAATGATGCCCTTCTTGCAGGACTGGTTCCACCATAGTAATATGTCCAAAGTACCTGAGACAACGTCTCCGCATCCTCTTTCAGATCTCCTGCCTTTAGTTTGTCAGCTCACTTCGATGGAGTCGATGCTGAGCCATAGCGACTCTATGAGATCAGAGCAGAACTATCTCTGTGGGTTTCCCAAAGGCTAACTCTATGGGAGTAGAACGCCTCATCCTTTTCTTCTGAGGACTGACTGGTGGTTCCCCACTGCTGACATTACAGTTGACACCCAAGGCATAAGGTACTATGCCACCAGAAGTCCCTTGCCCCTGTGCAATAACCAACACCACCTACACACAAAACCCACCCCTTCTCTGTCAGTTTGATGTATGGTGATGGCTTGAGTTGCTATGAAATTGGAAGCTACTAGGGGGAACCCGACAAAAACTACAATTTTTTCAAAACTATGCATTTAAATTTTTTATCCCCTTCATAGTACTCTCCATTACACTTCACACATTTGTCTAATCTGTGATTACATTCTTGGAAACATTTTTCAAACTCAGCAGTTTGGGTGACACCCTTGTTTTTTCCCCCCCTCTTCTGTGTTGTCAAACCACTGTCCTTCATTCATGGAAACAGAAAGAAGTCACATGGAGTGAGTTCAGGTGATTAGGATATGAGGGACAAGAGAGGCATGCTTTTTGGGGGGATGTTTTCATACTGTTATTTCTTTTCTCTTTTTTTATAATCAATTTTTGGGGCCTCATACAACTCTTATCACAATTGATACATACATCATATTTGTACATTCATTGCCCTCATCATTCTGAAAACATTTGCTCTCCACTTAATCCGCTGGCATCAGCTGATAATTATTCCCCATCCCTCATGAACCCTGAATAATTTCTAAATTATTATTTTGTCTTATCTTACACTATACAATATCTCCCTTCAGCCACTTTTCTGTTGTCTGTCCCCCAGGGAGATGGTTATATGTAGATCCTTGTAATCGGTTTCCCCTTTCCATTCCTCCCTCCCTCTACCCTCCTCGTATCGCCACTCTCACCACTGGTCCTGAAGGGATCATCCGCCCTGGATTCCCTGTGTTTCCAGTTCCTATCTGTACCAGTGTACATCCTCAGGTCTAGCTAGATTTGTAAGGTAGAATGGGGATCATTTTAGTTGTGGGGGAAGAAGCATTTAGGAGCTAGAGGAAAGTTGTATGTTTCATTGTTGCTACAGTGCACCCTGACTGGCTCCTCTCCTCCCTGCTACCCTTCTGTAAGGGGATGTCCAATTATCTACAAATGAGCTTTGGGTTTTCACTCCACACTCCCCCGTATTCACAAAGATATGATTTTTTTGTTCCGATGATGTCTGATACCTGATTCTTCCGACACCTCGTGATCACACATGCTGGTGTGCTTCTTTCATGTGGGCTTTGTTGCTTCTCAGCTACATGACCACTTGTTTAACTTCAAGCTTTTAAGACCCCAGAATGTATAACTTTTGATAGCCGACCACCATCAACTTCAGTCACCACATTTGCTTATGCACCCATTTGCCTCCAGCAATTGTGTTGGGGAGGTGAGCATCACGCAATGCCACTTTAATACAACAAAGTATTTTTGCATTGAGGGAGTACTTGAATGGAGGCCCAATGTACATCTGTTACCTTAATACTAAACCTATAAATATATGCATATAGATCTATTTCCCCATCGTTATACATAAATATATTTACATATGCACATGCTTTATTTAGACCTCTATAAATGCCCTTTGCTTCCTACCTCTTTCCTTGATTTCCTTTTACTTTCTGATTGTCCCACTCTCATGTTCAGCCTTCATTTGTGTTTCAGTAATTCCTCTAGGTTACATTACTCTTGGTTACACTCTACCAAGCCTCCTACACCCTCCTCACCATCCTATTTGGATCACTTGGTGTTCCCTTGTCCCTGGGTTTGTTAACAGCACTTCCTTTTTCCCTACACCCCCCTTTTCCATCTCCCTCCCCCAGCTGTCAGTCCCATTGTTTTCTCCTCCAGATTGTTCATCCAGCCTATCTCATTTAGACAGACCTGTGGAAATCATAGCATGCACAAAATGAGACAGAGCAATCCCAAGCAACAAAATGAAACAAAAGAACAACACCACCACCAACAAGCCAATGACAAAAAGCAAAACAAAACACAAGAAAGAAAAGCTTTTAGTTAGTTCAAGGACTGTTTGTTGGCCTTTAGGAGTGTTTTCTCATAGAGTATGATGGGTCAGCTAGCCCTGGCCCCAAAGTCTATTTTTGGTATTCCCTGGGGACTTCGTTGCTCTGTTCCCCTTCCTGTTCTGTTGTACACCCTTAGTATTTTGCCTCGGTGTGCTGGGATCAGATCGGGCGATAGAGGCATGCTGTTTTTTTTGTGTGAGCAGGTGCACTGTCATGGTGGCAAAACCAGTCCCCTGTCTACCACTAATCAGTCCTTTTTATTTTAAATAAATCATTTTATTGGGGGATCTTACAGCTCTTGTAACAATTCATACACCAATTTGTATGAAGCACATTTGTACATACATTGCTATCATCATTTCCAAACATGTTCTTTCTCCTTGAGCTCCTTTTTTCCCCTCCTCCCACCCACGTGAACCACTGATACTTTATACATACTTTTTAGTTTTATATTTTACGCCTCTGCTGTATCCCTTCACCCAAACTTCTGCTGTTTGTTCCCCTGGGTGGTGGAGTGGGGCTGTATGTCCATCATTGAGATTGGTTTCCCCTTTCTTCTGCTTCTCCCCCCTACCTTCCCTCGTGGTGTTGCTACTCTCAGTATTGGTCCTGAGGGGTTTATCTGTCCTGGATTCTGTGTGTCGGAACTTCTAGTCAATAGCAGTGTGCAAGCTCTGGTCTAGCCAGACAACTCAGACCTTCTTACACAATATCTTCAGAACCTCTATATAGGAAGCTTGATTAACAGTCTGACCTAGTGCAATGACTAAACTCCAAATGCACTATCACCCTCACATCAACAAAACCAAACAAATGAGCATCTTCTTGAAGTTTGAGTTCACTTGACGAGGTGTATTTGAGTGAGGTGATGATGGCGTCTTACACTGACTTGATTTATGTTTGCATTCTGGCTTGTGAGAAGAGCACAAGGTCTTGTCACCAGCAATGACCTTGGGAAAAAAGTGTGGGTGCACTAGCTCGGAGCAAGTTGCCAGATGCCTGCCCAAACAGGAGAATGTATATTTTGAAATGTGTACCCAGTGGAGCTTTGTACCGCTTGGTTTTTTGGCGGGGGTGGGGTGGGGGTGGGTGGAAGGCCGGCTACTCCTTTGTAGGTTAGATAATCTGAGATGTGCTATTTGAAATTTCCTGGGGCCAGTTTTAGACAAAACTAGAAAAGTTAATTTTGCTGTATGGAAAAATCTGACAGTCTGGAAGTATCTAATTTTCCTCACATGCCATCATTCCCCTAGTAGCATTACTCTTAGTTAAAGCTCTCCTCTGTTCCTCCTTAGGGTTTCCCCCACTACCTGATGTTCCTTTTCTCCTACTCATCATCAAGGGACTTGTGTCCAAAGTGAGGACAGCAAATAAGAGACCCTCCTGACTCTCTGTTAAGAAGGGTGCTCTGGTGCATGCGTGTGTTTATGTGTGCACATACAATCGCATTTGAATTTTGTTGGAAGAGGCTTCATAGAGACAGAGAGTGACATGGTTAGAGCTGCTGCACATGTAGAGCACTGTACTCTATGGTGTTCTAATTCAAATGCATGTAAGGTCCAAGAGAGGTAATAGAAGCAAGTGACCAGGGTCAGGGAAGGCAGTAGGAGGAACTGAGGGAGCCTGAATGCCTCACACCCTGCCAGTTTCACTGATTCTTGGATGGGAGAGTACCAACCTAGTGCTGTGAAATCTTCGCAGTTTTCAGAGGCTTGGGGGATTTAAATTTTGTATGTAAAAAATAGACATCTAAATGCTTGTAATTTATTGATTTCGATAAACACACTGAATGCCAGTACTCAAGTCAAACAAACCAAACTAACAGCCATCGAGTCTTTGCCAACTCATAGTGACCCTATTAGACAGGGTAGAACTGCCCCTCAGTTCAGCTCCCAGCCCTGGAAGCCCACCAGTTCCTCGTTATTATCATGAGGAATACTATTTTCACAAGAGCATTACATACCCCTAGAGACTAAACCATAAAGCCATATAGGCTTTGACCATCAATTCTGATATGCTTTTTCCTCAAACTGATGGGTCATTTGATGGAATCCTTGTATTACTTCCCTAACATAAAAATTAATCAAGCAAAGGAGATTCAGTGCTCAGTACTACAGTCCCCTATTTAGAGATTAACTCTTAAAAACCACCACCACCACCACCACCACCACCACCGCCACCTTATCTATGTTGATAAAAACTTGAGTAGGCTGTATAAATATCTCAAGTATTTAGGATAAAATGGATTCTTATTCTACTGTCACATATTTAGTTTGAGATATGTGTTTCCATCTGAACACAAATTAAATAGACCTCATTGACATCTTTTCAAAATGCCATAAAAATTAAATGATTACCTTAAAAGATACTCAGTATAATTAGGCATCAGAAAAATGTACATCAACACTAGAGCGAGATAGTGTTTCAACCCATCAAGATGACACTAGCCAAGAATATTAAAAATACCAGTGAGTGCTGGAAGAATGAACAGATTTGTGTCAGAAGAACAGTCTGAAAGGTCCTTAGAAGCAAGCACGGGGAGACTTCACATGCTTTGGATATGTTATCAGGAGATGCCAGTCCCTGGAAAAGGCTGAAATGTTAGGTTCAAGTATAACAACAGTTTTGAAGATGGTGTAGGACTGCGCAGTGGTTCATTCTGCCTTGAGTTGGAACTGACTCAATAGCACCTAATGCTAAAAGCTAGATGCTTTTGATCCTAAATGAAAAGTGGATGGTCCAGCCTCCATACCAGCTACGTGGACAACTGCCCCTCCCCCCAGAAGAATTTACTTTAGAAGACGGCACTGAACCTGTAGCTAGGGGAGATGGACATGTCTGATCAGAGCACACAGGGGCAAATGAAGGGGGAGGAAGAGAGTGGAGCACACACTGGTCCACCAGGCTTGGAGGATGATTTTGGCACTCTGAACAGCCAATGTACAGAGTGGACCATATGGCTGATCCCACTATGAGACATGCCATCCCTTGCTGGCCCAGAGCCCTATGGGGACAATACCGGAGACTCTGTGTTGGGACTGACCCGACTGGCCCTCCAACACGGAGGCAAATCACTAAAAGCATGCAGCAGAGCAACCATGAGAGCAGAGCGGGTAGCCCCTGAGGGAGTACAAAGGACAGACTCTGGGGCCAGAGCATGATACGCCATCAGACCTGACTGAAGGACACACCTATAGAAAAAAAAATCAGACCTTGATCTATTTACAGGTTTTTCTTTCTTAAAAAATTTTTTTGTCTTTTAATTAATTTACTCTTTTATTGATCATTGGTTTTCTGTTGTTGTTTTTATTTGTCATCACAGTGTTCTCACCCATCGCCTATCTTGCTATGGTTTGATTTTTGGTGCATATTATTATCTCAACAGATCTATCTAGATAAGATAGGCTGGAAGAATAGTCTGGAGGAGAAAACAACAGGACCAATGGTTCCCGGGGACATGGGAGAGAGAGAGGAGGGGGTAAGGAGGTGATGCTGACCAATCCAGCGACAGGGGAGCAACAAGTAATCCAAAATCCGTCGCAAGGAGGGTGTGAGAAGCCTGGTAGGTATTCAGCAAGGGCAATGTAACCAAGAGAAATTACTCAAACCCAAGTGAAAGCTGAGCATGATAGTCGGACAAGAGGAAAGTAAAAGTAAATAGAGGAAAGAACTAGGTGACAAAGGGTATTTCTAGAGGTCTACATACTGGCATGTACATATGTAAATATATTTATACAGGAGGGTTCGTAAATAGATCAACGTGCATATATTTATAGACTTAGTATTAAGGCAGTAGATGGACATTGCCAAATACTTACTCAATGCAAGAAGACGTTATATTAAATTGGCATTCCATGATGAACACCTTTCCAACATGATGGTTGAAGAAAAATGTGTGCACTAGCAAATGTGGTGAAGAAAGCTGATGGTGCCTGGCTATCAAAAGTTATAGCATCTGGGATCTTACAGGCTTGAAAATAAAGAAGCGGCCATCTAGCTCAGAAGCAACAAAGCCCACATGGAGGAAGCACACCAGCCTGTGTGACCATGAACTGTTGAAGGGATCAGATATCAAGCATCAAAGAACACAAAAATCATGTCATTGTAAATGAGGGTGAGTGCAGAGTGGAGACTCAAAGCCCATTGGTAGGTAACTGGACACCCCTTCCTGAAGGGATGTGGGGAGGAGATAAGCCAGTCAGGGTGCAGGGTAGCAACAATGAAACATGTTTCCTCTAGTTCCTAAATGCTTCCTCCCCCCACTATCATGATCCAAATTCTACTTTACAAATCTGGCTAGACAAGGGGATGTACAGAGAGATCGCCTTGGAGATTGGGTGGATGTTCCCACAGTAGCGTGGAGCCTCACAAGTGGTGGTCAGGCGTTTCCCCCAGTCACTTGTAGGACCTCAGGATTTAGGCTGGGGATGCCCCCACTTTTTATAGGGGAGAACAACCTGTGGCCTGGTGTGTGGGAGAGGACCAGCGTGAATTCCCCAGCTGCTTGCCACACCAATAAGTGGGGGGTGGGAGCTCCCTCAGTTGGGCCTTCAGGTTTGCCCTAGGCAGAGGGGAGTGGCCTGGAGACAGCTATTGTCTTGTGATGGGAAAGAGAGTGAAAGGAGAGGAAAAAGAGAGAAAGAGGAAGACACAGACTGGGGCAATAATGCCAACCAGACTGACAACCACTCACCCACACACAACTAAAATGCACAGAGTAAACAAAGGTGACAACAGTAAAAAAAAAAAAAGAAAAGAAAACAACTAAAAAGGAGAACCAAATCTGTGGAGGCTGTGGTAGGAAGTAGAGAAGAGCTAGATGGAGCGGAGAAAAGCAGAAAACCTGTAAGAAGAGTCCAATAAAAGGAAAAAGAGAGAAAAGGAAGGAGAAGGAGAGAGTATTTTTTAAATGGTTAAAGAAATAACTGACCCTGTGTTATGCTGTGTGTAGCTCTGACTCGTCCTGTGTGCAGTACTGTCTTAGGGGTCAGGCTGCCCACTAGGAGGACAGGGTTGCCCTAGGCAGAGTGTAGGGCTCTGGAAACCAGCAGTGGTATGTGCAAGCAATGAGAGGGAGCAGAGAGAATCGTACAAGCTAAGAGAGAGGTGAAGAAAGCAAAGACAGAAAGAGGAAAGAAAGAAAAAGAGAATAAAGAGAAAGAAGGAAATAAATCCAACTGAGTTCACTAAGGTTGGCTGTGATGGTAAAGAGCAAGGAGAGAGAGAAGGAGGAAATAAAGTATAAAGTAGTAGCTGATCCCTGATTGCTTGGATGAGGGGCCAGAGGGGTTTAGACACTGCTCCAACATGGCAGGTCAGTGTGCCCTTTTAATGCCGGGACCCAGTGGTGCTGGGCAGAATTGCCCTAGTTGACGAGATCACCTTAGAGGCATGACGGAGGTTTCTTCAACGGTGCAGCGCACTGTAGGTGTTTGTCCCAGGTGCCTTGTGTGGTGTACAGCACTCCCACACAGGGCAGGCTGGAGTGCCTCCTGCTATTTGGGTTGATTTGCCCTAAGCGGAGGGAAGTGACCTGGAAGCCTTTAGTGGCATATGAGAGGAGAGAGTGGGAGAGAAGAGGAAAAAGAGGGGAAAAGGGGAAAAAAGAGGGATAAAGAAGAAAGCGAGTAAATAAAAGCCCAACACCAACCTGAGCACGTTGAAACTGAGTGCGGTGGAAAAGTTAGAAGGGCTAGTGAATAAAGTGAGAATAAGTAGAGCAGTGGGTAAGGAGGTAATGATACTTGATCACCTGTCCTTGAGGCCAGAGGAATTCCAACTCTTCCTCAAGGTCACGGGGTCATGGACTTGTAAGGTCTCTCTCTCTGGCCTAAATTCCAACCCCAGTCCTTGGCTCCCCGCGAGAAAAATTTCATGCGGAAGCCAGGCTCGTGATCCAAGTGAATTTAATGAGAGTTAAAAGAAGCTTCAGGTTTTACAAGGCACCCATAGGATTCCTTTGACCATGGGGCCTGGCAGAGACTGCCTCAGGTCATGCAAGGATCTCTCTCCTCCCAGGAAGACGACCAGACCACCCCTCTCCCTTCTGGTTCCTGCCTTTTCAAGGGTTCCCGGGGAGGCTGGTGAAGGACCCCAGGTCAATCCCATTGGCTGAACTGCAATCATCTGGCCCAGGTGGGCTGCTCCAGGTGCAACATCCATCGGAGCCCACGGGCAGGAAAATCCAGCTTTCCTATGCTGGCTCTCCTGGGCATGCGTTAATGGACTTTCCCATCCCTGATGTAGGGTTCCACAGATGCTGTGTGAGATTACTTCAAAAGCAAGATCGCGCCCGTGGCCAGGGGTCACTTGGGTGCTGGAGTACCTGCCTTGTGCTGCATGTAGCACTGCAGCAGGGGCTGGGAGGGGGCACTGGGGGGCTCCCTCAGCCCCGTCTAGGGCTCCAAGACCGGCAGGGCCTCCCCAGCTATGTGTAGAATCACTGAGAGGGAAGCTTGTTGTCCTATCTAGACTGCTGATGCTTCCTAGATCAGAGGATTTTCTTTTTTATCCCTCTGGCCAGCTAGAATGAAATTGTCTCCCACAGTCTCTGGGCTACAGCTCAGTGCTGTTTAAGGCTGACACTGCTACAGCGGGTCTTTGTTATGGTAAAAGCTGCCAGGCCCTGTGGCTGAGTTCTGGCATTCCTTAGCTAGGTTGCTTCTTATGCTGATTTATGTTAAGGGACTCCCCTATGTGGTGCTTGGAGCTGAGCAACCAGACTTGGGTTTGAGTTTTAAACCAATCATTTATGTTTCACCCTTAAAAAAAATTCTACTTGTGATGTGCTCAGATTTGGTGGCTGTCAAGCTGACCCCCAGAGGGGGAGATGCAGCTTATCAGGGGGGTTGTTTGCTAGTCGGCCAATTGGAACTAAATTTGCTCCCTGGACTCCCGACTTTCTGCCTTTTTCTCCCACACCATGATCTTCCTAAGGTAATAATATATTTTTTCTTCTACTCTAAATTATGGCTACCCACCACCAACCCCTGACCGTGAGCTCAAGGCATCCAACCGCATGGAGAGCTCAGTGTGGGGTTCCCCTCGTGTCTGAGATTCTGCCCCCTCTCAGGGCGTCCACCTGCAGGGATCCCTGCTCCAGGCAAGGGCATATCTGGCACCTGCCACTTCGTCAAAATTATAGTGCTTTAAAGCATTCTTGGTTTGCTTTGTGAGTGGAAATCCCACAAAAGAAGGGGTTCAGGAGAAACCCTGTTACCCTAGTTCTAATTTCAGAACTCCACCTCCCCGTTTCCTTCACCTAATTTCCTATTTTTCTGGTCTGGCAGCAGGAGCTCCAGATAGATGGGTCCTATCTGGTCGCCATTTTCTCTGAATCCCTCCATCTATTTCTTTTACACTCTTAAAAAGTACAAAACATTTACTCTACAAGCGCAAACAGATTTTCAAAAGCAGGGAAAAACCTGAACGTTCAGTACATGGTTCAATCGTCTTTTCATCACTGTGCCCTAACTATGCTGAGCTCCATGGAACTGCATGGAGGGGAGCTATTCTGGCGTCATCGAGCCAAGTGAGTGTTTTGAATTACCTCAAGTGAATATTTGACTGGAAAGCATAGGGTGTAAAAAAACCCTGAAATCAGTTGGTGCACATCCATCACAAAGAACAGGGCCTTGTACTTAAACCTTTTTTCCTGAAAATAAGCAGCCATCTAAGTGAGATATCAACTAAGGCCGCCCAGAACAAGCAGCACAGCCAGTGTGATGCCAGGGTGATAAATAAGAGAATCTCAATCTGCAGGTATGAACAAGAATCAGAGCTTAAGTTCGGAACACCCAGTTTGCAAAAGGACTCAAATGCACATGTGGGGTGAATTCCCTCTGACCACAGTCCATGGACATGAACAGATACAGTTAAGTTCAAATGTAACACCTGATCATTTGATCTCTTCAGACTAATTTTAATTTGGTTCCAGTTTTTAGTATTTTTCACTTTCTGTTCGATTGAGGTTTTTCTCTCTTTTATCATTGTTAGTTTTTCTTTTCTACTTGTTTCTTGATTTTGTTTTGTATTTTTTTTTAATACATATGAAATCCAGGAGAGGTAAATCCAGAGAGACACTAACAGAATTAACAATCACCTAGGGACAGGCAGGGAAGATTTGGGGGAGTGAGGGGGGGGGGCTAACAAAAATGAATATAAAAGAAGGAAATGATGTAAACCTGATTGTGGTGAGGATTACACAAATCTTAATATGACTGAAGTATTGAATGATATATGTGAATTATATGAGAATTAAAATAAAACAAAAGCTGAGGTCAGAGATAGGGCAGCAATTTAGCCCTGAATCTTTTGGTGAAGATTGAATGTCATTTTGTGCCAAGAGCCCATTTTTCCACTCATGAAGTTTGGGGAACCGGCCATGCTCCTTCATCACTTTTCTTACCTCAATAAATGGGTACAGTTCACTCTTCTCCCTTTTCTTCTCTGTCACATACTTTGCAGCAGTCAGGGGAACAGAACTTACAGTCCTGAAAGGGATCCATGAGTGTTAGTCCAGGTAGACTAGAGAAACAAATCCACACTCAGATGTGTATAGGAAAGACCTTTATATACAAGAACAGTTGTATATTGAGAAAGCATTCCAGCCCAACCAAGATCAAGTCCATAAGTCCAATATTAGCCCATGTCTGATATCAATCTATAATGTTCTCTTCAGACTCATGAAACACCTTCAATGACCCCAAATGCAGGAAGATCACAGGTCAGTAGTTGCAAAGTCTTCTGCATCCAGTGGTGGTAGAAGCATCTCAGCTTTGGCAGGGTCTCCATGTGGCTCCTCCAGTTCCCAGGGCATGGGTTCTATCAGTGTGGTGCCATGTGTCTTGTTAGTAGGACATCTCTCAGGGAATGAGCAGAAAGATAGTCTCCTGCCTCCAAGGAGGAAATACCAGATTTCCCAGAACCCTGACGGGAAGGCCAGGCCCACAAAGAGGCCTCATTGGCCATAACCCAATAGAGAGACTAGAGTCTACCCCTTCACTCTTAATCCTCTCAAGTCCCAAATTGACACCAGATTGTATAACTACAACAGACCACCCCTTGTCCATTTGACATTTTCACAAAATTCTTTAGCCGTATATAATTTCAAAACAATAATAGAATCATATCAGTATCTAACAGTATAATATGAAAATGCATACATTTCACTCCGTGCCACCCTCCTTTAAACATAATATTCTGTAAGTGATGAAACAAAAATATCCTATGCTTAACAATTGCAGGTAAGGTACACCCACATATTAATCCTATAATTCTATGAATATATTCCAGTATCTATGAAATCTTGTAAGCTAGCCACTTCACGCCTTTATCTGGCCCATTTTGGCTATCCAGTTTCTCTACTGCCTACTTCCATCAACCCAGTGCTCTGAGGAGACAATCATATTCTTCAATATAAAGAGTCTTCATGCCAGTTGGAACCTTGTGAAGTCCACATCCACAAGAAAGTCAAAGCAGGACAGTTCGTCTATACAGTCTGCAGCAGTATATACCAGTGCACAGGCTCAACATTCTTCTCTTCATCTGGTCGGGTTCGGGTCAAGTCAATGTGGGCTCCCTCTCTTGGCCTCACCTCAGTGTCCATTGGTCGCATTGCCTTTAGGCCTTGGCCCCATCACCAATTCTCCACAACTCTAGTCCCCTCAGAGTAGGTCATGGACTTCAAACGAGTCAACCTGCTCTCATCTTCTTCTCTACTGCCTGTAAACCAGGTCCACGAGTGTCAGTGGTCAGAATGAACCCGCTGCTCTATTGCTGCTATTCTGCCACTTTCACTCAACAAGCAGATCCAGGTGGTCACCTAGCAATCATTTCAGGCTTCTACAGGCTCCCTTGAATGTTCAGTACTAGAAAGGAGTTTCTTCAGGCTTTGAGATTTTTTTCCAGTTTCTGACAAAAACCACTATTCAAAATTCAAATATTACAAAAGTTCCCTTTTAATGCACATGAAGCTCTTCCTCACAGTGGGAGCAGTGCACAGAAACGGACCTTGATGCTGGGCTGCTCTGTGCGTGCTTTGGTCAGTTGGGAGCTGCTGATTCACAGATTCACTTCACGTGGATGAAGATGCTTGTTTGCTTCCCCGTGAGTTTATCGCGCTTCAACAGAGAAGAACCCTGTTCTTGGGTTTTGCCTCTGCCTTGCTCCTAGCACCGCTGGAATAGAAAGATTACAAATGATTTTTTTGTTGTTGTTTTAAAAAACAGAAAAGAAATGCCGTGTACCTGTTAGGTAAGTAGAGGCAGAACTGAGGGTGGTCGCTGTGCATGCCAAACCTCCTCCCCATCACAGACAGTTGAAAGCTGCTTCAGGCTGGAAAGATGCACACATTTAGGTCCTTGTGACAGGAAGCAGGTCAACCTGGGCGGGCCCCCATCTAGACCAGGTGGGCTTAATTCAGTCAATGGGGTCAAACAGTACCGTCAGCCATGCCTACCAACAGGGTATGGGTGGGGGCCTCCCACCAGCTGTCATGCAACCCAGCGCGCGTGGGCTGTCCAGTCCGCCCCCACCCCCCACGAGCATATTTGCCTCTTCTATCCTTTATAAAGTCACTTGGATCACAAACTAGGTTTCTGCGTCAATTGGTTCTTGTGTGAAGCCAAGGACAGAGGTACATTTCTCCCAGAGAGAGCCCTCACATAACCAAATCAGATTATAGCCTTCAGTGTTAGGGTTCCAACGAATTTTGGGGGAATATCTCAAGTGGTAGTGGTAAGGACACAACTCAATCCATATTATCTCTTTATTTTGCTCAGCCAGATGCTTGCCCTTTGAGCCTGAATTGTTGCAAGGCTTATTACCCCATCAAGTGTTCCCAGAGCAAGCCCTAAATGGGCAGTAGTCACACACAAGGAAGATTTTCAGGGGACACTGTTAAGAATGATTAATGCTTAAGTGTTCCTTGTCTCCCCAAATGTACCATCTGGCAGAAAATTTGTTAGATCTCTCTCCTGGGAGAGATATACCTCAGCTCTTGAATAACTCTCCTGGTCATAGAAGTCAAATTCCAAGCTTTTCATCCAACATTCATAAAGCTAAATAAATGTTACATAAACCTAAGTTCTCTATCTTGGATAAGACAAAGTAAAACCATGACTTGAGAAGGTTTTCATTGAGGACAGAGACAACTTCAGATATTCTAAGCCTATGAAATTGGTCATGATTCAGGCAACTTGCCAAGGAAGCAGGTAATACCTAGGTGGGAGGTGGAATGAATAAGAACTTGCACTAAGATTCCATTCCATCAGGTGCAGCTGGTGACTTTGGAGGCCCAGAGCAGGCAGTGGGAGAGAGAAGACCAGAGCAGGGGAGGGATGTGATGAGCTGGAGGGTAGAGGGAGGGATTATGTGTTGTCCTGCTGTCACCTCCCACCCCACTGTGACCCTTTAGTGATGTGGGCCCAGGTTTGTGATGCAAGTGGGTTTGAAGCCAGAGGGGACTCAGAGTGCTCAGTTGCCTGAGTGCAACCGCTGTATCCAGAAGATGGAGGAGATTCTCTTTCTGCTGGAACAGAAAAGTGCTTCCTGGCTGACCTACCAATACCCCACCTGGTTCACTGTTTTGACCTTGGGCATCCTGTATGGAGTGGGTTGCTTCTTCCTGGTCCTCCCCTTCCTTCCAAATACTCCACCTGTGCGACCACCCAGGAAAAGGATAAAGGTAAGAAATTCTCAACCCAGCCATAGGAGAGATTGATTTTTCCTTGTTTTATAAATTTTTCCTTTCGTAATTAATTTCCTGATAGGGGAAATCTCAAGAAAGAAGAGACCATCAGCCCTGGCTTTGGAATATTGATGAGGGCTGGTGCGTCCTTACTCACTGTTAGGACTTTGTTCACTGCATTGGTATCATTTTATCCTTGCCGGCTTATGTTGATTTTCATTATTTCTGTTGGCTTTCCCTGTTTGTGAAGCACAGGAGGCGTGGATGCATCATGATCATGGACACAAGGGTTGACAGAGTTGCAGGTGGAGAGATCTCATGGCAGAGGGAGGGATTGTGAGATCAGCAGTGTGGAGAACTTCCCCATCGGGAAGCTAGGGAGTGAAGGGGGATTTATTTCAAGACGAAAAAATGAAGGAGGCCAGAGGGGACAGAGAGCTTTAGACCTGACTGTGATTACACAACTCCTTTTGAAGGCAATTTAACCATGGAGGGGGGGGGTGTTGTTCTAAAATGGATATGGTAATCATTGATTGTACCATTGCCCTTGATCTGATTGAACGACTGAACTATTGACTCGTATGATATGTAAATCATTTGCCAGTCAGATGAGCATTCAAAAATATTTCTCTTTGAAGATCTCAGACCTCCCATCTCTAGTTGTTATAGAGGGCAATAGGTAAAAATCCCCAATATAGTGACGCAGTGGCTAAGGACTAGATGACTAGACATTTCAAAGGGCAGCTCTCATCACTGGGTCCTCAGTCTCTTTCCTTGAGCTCCAGTCTCTGGGCCAAGGCTCCTTTTCTGTCTGGGCTAATTGAGAAAGCATGGCTGACCCCGGGGAGGAAGTGGTCAAGGGCTGGCCCAGAGCTTCAGCCTCCATAATCAAAATCTTGCCCACCAGAACACTGAGTGCTGAGAGTGTGTGCTCTCCGTGAGCAGAGGAAGGCTGACGGAAGAAATGCACTCTAGGTCTCACACAGAAGCTGGTTTCTGGGCTTTAGTCATTCCATGGAGATTGTCATTCTTCTAATCACCAGTAAATGCCTGCAGTTTGTCACAAAGAACAGATGCAGGATTGGATTCCAGCCTGACTTCCTCTCTTGTGCCCCAGCCTCAGGTGGAGACAAGGAGAAGCAGCAGGTCAAGGGACAAAGGTGACGCTCTGAAAGGTAAGGTTCTGCCCATTCAACCAAGCTCTGTAAGCTCTCCTGTCCCCTCCTCTGCAGGATGCCAGTGGCAACAGCCCGTCTCTCTCAGGTAATAATCCTGAACAAAAGGATACTGTGGATGGAAACAGAACCCAGATATTTCCCAGATGTACAGGAGGGGCCTAGGATGGGATGAAGGCTGGCCAAGGTAGGACCCAGTAGGGGGCAGTGGGGGTGTCAGGAGCAGATTCTGGTGGATTTGGAGGTGGAACATTGAGGGGTAACTGCGATAAGCTGTGTAACTTTGCCAAGGTTCAGATTGCTCACTGAGACCCCACAGACAATATTGGAAACCGATGCTCCTTGAAATGCCAAAGCACCTCCTGCCCGTGGGAGTAAGCTATCATTTGACCTTGAGCTCTGGAGAGTCCAACGTCCTAAGTGCACAGCCCGTGTGACATTCCTTTCGGTCCTCTGGGAGGGCTGCACCATAACGGTTCTCTTGATTTCCAGTTTTCCGAAGCTTCCTGCAAGAACTATATGGCGCTCAGAACCTGCGTTTGCGTCTTAGGCAGAAGTAAGTAACCTTCCTGCTTCACCGCGGGGTGCATCTTCCAACCAGGGTGCCTGTGTGGCCTCGGGCTGCAGAGCAGCTGGGATGCGCTGGTTTGGGGGACACTTTCAGGGATGGGCAGAGAATGACAGGAGTCCCGGGCAGTGGGGTGGGGCAGGAAGAGCAGGCCATCAAGGCTTGGGGAGGGGCTGAGCTTGCACCGACCCTTGCTAGCCTGCTAGGTCTCTTGCCCCTTCAGTCCTGGCTGTAATCTGGTCCTTCTGTCTCCTGCAGCCACTTGGGAAACCCACTTGACACTGGCAGCTTTGGTCAACAGAAAGCTCAAGCCCTCTCTGGTAGCTGGCGAAATAGAGGTACGGCTGAAGTCCACGTCGGTACGCGCGCCCCACACGGTTCTGCGGCTCATCCATTCCGGACACCTAGGTCTCAGAACTCCACCCTTCCACGGGCCCAGATGTGCATCTCAACTTCTCAAGTCTTACCCGCCTTGAGTCAATCACCAAACTGCGCACATTCCCATGAACCTGACAGTCTTTCACCCACACCACTGGCTCTTCCCTCACCCAGTGCCAAACCCCCGGATTCAAAGGCCTACCTGCAGCCTCCAAGCACTCTCTGGGACTCACCAGCCCCGCACCCCACAGGGACTCATTCTCAGAATGACTTGTTGGCAAGGCCCAGGCAGAGCCCATCTCCACCCAACCGCTGCTCCACACCTGCCATGGCAGCCATCACAAGTCAGGATCCCACAGGCCTCCCTACTGCCTCCCCACCCCAGTGTTGGGCAGCTGCCAAGAACTTACAGCTTCCCTCCTTGGAATACTTTGGGTCTCTGAAAGAGCACTCTACCTGGCACCCCCAAGAAGACACCTTTCGGGAAGGACCCACAAAGAGGCAGGGGGAAGTAGGGAGGCCCACCTTGCTCAACCCCAATGTCCACAAGCTGCTGGAAATAGAAATCACAAAGGCAGAGAAATGGAATATTTGGGAAGAAAAAGGAAAGGGTGTATCAGAATACCATCTGCAGGCCTTAAATATGTTGAAGGCACTCGATGGGGAGCAGATCACTGCACCTCCCCAGCCCTTCTGGAATGCCAGCATCAAAGCAGAGCAGATACCCAGCGCTCAGAAGCATTTTCCACAAAAATTCAGTGAGTTTTTCTGGGGTCTACCTTTTCTGCACAGCGAGTCTCTGGCAGCTGCTCTCAGGGTCTCTGGATCTACCCTAGAGTTTCCCACTGTCTTATTTAATGAAATTCCTAATGCCTTACCAGCTCAAATGCAAGCTAAAGAGTACCCACTCTTGTTGCAACGTCACTCCTTGCCCTACACTGAAGGCCGATTCCAACTTTTACTTCCAACTGCATGCCAAGCCCAGGCCCCACCGCCGGCTACAGTCCTGACTCCGCCCGGTCCACAGCCCCGTGGCCCACTCGCAGTACCTTTTCCTCCTCCTCACAAGAGTCCCTGTGATGAATCCTGTCTTACCGTCCACACTAAGTCCCAATCACGCATTCCAAATTCACTTCAACAGCTGGAAAGCCATTTTTTAAAGAAACAACAGGAAAGTGAGAGTTCTTTACCCTTTATGATACCACCACCCCAGGAAGCTTTTTGTCTTCGCAAACCCACTCATCCCCAGGACAATCAGAAGGTCCAGACCCCAAAGACAGACCCCAAGCTTCCTGGCTGCTTGAAGCAATCGGAGCTCCACCGCCAAGAGAACTTCCCTCAATTGCAGGGGCCCCTCGGCAATGGGACTCTTGAGTCTCTGACACTAAAGCAGCCTCAGGAAAAATGGCCAGGGACTTGTCTGGATATGAAGCAGCCCGAATGCTCCTGCTCAACACCTGGAGACAAGCAGGGGAAGAATGTAATGAAGACAGTGTCCCCAGGAAGATGCACACACCCTGGACCGTCGCCTGCGTGCTGCAGAGCCGGGGTCCAGCTGAGGAACAACTCGGTCAATGGACAAGGGAATTACTTGAGGAAAATATCCAAATGTAATCTATCTCTCTGGGGATCAGGAAACTACTGCCCAAAAGGAACTCCGGGAGCCGACTCAAAGGAGTTAAGTGATTTGAGGATACACAAGGGGATTAACGCAGGAACTTACACCCTAAGGGGTCCAAATAAAATCCTACTGGAAAACACCCTGAATGTCCACATGTGCAGGAAGGTGGAGCAGATTAGAAAGGATCAGATCCCTGGCATTGTTTGCCGTTCATGTCTTGCGACCACGCACGCTTTGTCTATTTCCCTGACCCACCCACATGTTGTCAATGTGGCCTCCTGGGGAGAGCTGGAAGATCTGAACACAACGCAGAGCCTTTCCTTTCTCAGCCCGGGCACTCAACAGGTGCTGGACTCGCATATCGTAAGGCTCCAAATGAGGCAGAGGTGGTGCATGCCCCTCAAAGTCCTTGAGCCCACAAACCTCTGTAGGACAAGAAAAGACAACGCAATGTCCTTTCCAAAGTCCACCTGCTTAGCCACCCCTAAGTATTGAACTAACCTAGTAACTGAGGCTGCCAAGGTCCTGGGAGAACCCTGTCAGGCAGACTGGGGAGAGAGAGTGACCACAAAGAAATCAAGCCCTACCCTGGAGAGTCCTTTTGCTGATTGCTCCCCTACAGAGGAGCCTGTTCAGGGAACCCCAGCCTACCCCCCACTTGATAATGACAGTGGATGCTCATTGGCCCTCAGGCAGCCGTTTCCAGCCTTCATGCCCAGTATCCTTGGCAGAACCTTCCAGAATGAAAGTGTCCAGAGAGAAAGAGCCTAGAGCAAACCTCAAATCCAGTACTGACCAGCAAGGAGTTTTTTTTTAAGACTTATGGCGCATTAGGGTGTTTTAGAAAGCCTTTTACCATGTATTTAATGGTCTTAAGATGTTTTAGAGGGTCTTTAGGAGTGGTCTTAGCATTTTAGAAATATTTTAGATGTTTTAGGGTTTTTAAGGCATTTATAGTGTTTTTACGACTTTTAAGGTGTTTTTAGAACACGCCTGACAGGTACACACTATTTCAATCAGGCTCTGGTTAGTGCCTCTCAATCAATTGGTGACATGGGAGTCTGGATAATGGATTACCTTTACTCTGCAGATGAGAAAACTCACTCAAAAAGACACAGGTGTTGACCCACAGGCACACAACTGGTTAACAACAAAGACATATTCACAACCAGTGTTGGGAGCCAGAGCCCTAAGCCCCACATACCTGTCCCCAGCCAAACAGTCAATCTATCCTGAACCATCAAATGATCTGAGCAGATCCTCCCACCCAACTCACCTTCCCATGCCAAATATTTTATTTCAGAAGGTGGCAGTGAATCTGCAGCTCTGAGAGAGGGACATATCTGATCGGAGCACATGGAGCAGATGAAGGGGGAGGAGGGGAATGTGGAGCACATCCTGGCACACCAGGACTTGAGGATGATGTTCCCACTCAGAGAATCCAGTCCACATAGAAGACCACATGGCCAGCCCCACGATGAGACAAGACACCCCTCAAAGACCCATAGCCTTAGAGGGGACAACACTGAAGACACAGTGTGGGAAATGCGCCCGAACTAATCCTGCCACACCGAGGCATAACACTAAGGGGGTACAGCAGAAGAGCAAGAAAACGAAGCATCAAGGTACCCAGGGAATGCCAAAGGATGACTTTGAGGCCAGTACTTGGTACACCAACAGACTGGACTGGAAAACACTCTTAAAGGCCAACAAACCGACCTTGAACTAACGATGAGCCACTTCTTTCTTGTTGAGTTGTTTTCATTCATTGTCATTGGATTTTGGTTGTTTTGTTGCTTTTAGTGCTTGGTTTTGCTCTGTCTTGTTTTGTGTATGTTATTACATCTACAGGTCTGTCTAAATAAGATAGGCTGGACGAACAATCTGGAGGAGAGAAAACAGGACCAACACTTCTGGGGAGACATGGGAGAGAGGGAGGTGTGGGGAAAGGTAGTGGTGTTAAGAAACCCAGAGAAAAGGGAAGAACAGGTGATGCAAATCGGTGGTGAGGGGGATGTAGGAGGCCTGGTAGGGAGTGATCAAGGGAAATGGAACCAATGGAACCAAGAGGAATTACTGAATTACTGAAGCACAAATGAAAAGTGAGCATGGCAGTGGGCCCAAGAGGCAAATCAAAGGGAATAGAAAAGCAAGCTAGGAAGCAAGGGTCAATTATAGAGGTTTAAAAAAAGGCATGTACATATTTAAATATATGAGCATGGGGAAATAGATCTATGTCCCTATATTTATAGGTTTTGTATTAAGGTAGCAGATGGACATTGGGCCACTGCTCAAGGACTCCCTCGTTGCAAAAATACTGTTCTATTAAATTGGCATTCTATGATGCTCACCTTCCCTACACGATCACTGAACACAAAGCAGGTACATAAGCAAATGTGGTGAAGAAAGCTAATGGTGCCCAGCTATCAAATATATAGCATGTGAGGTCTTAAAGGCTTAAAGGAAAACAAGCGCCCATCTAGCTCAGAAGAAACAAAGCCCACATGGAAGAAGCACACCAGCTTGTGTGATCATGAGGTTTTGAAAAGATTTGGTAGCAGGCATCATCAGAACAAAAAAAATCTTATCATTGCGAATGAGCGGGGAGTGCTGGGGACAGACACAAAGCCCATTTACAGTCCTCTGGACATCCCTAACAGAAGGGTGTCAGGGAGGAGATAAACCAAGACAGGTACCAGATAATAACGATGAAACACAGCTTTCCCCTAGTTCCTACATGTTTCCTATCTCCCACTATCATGATCCCAATTCTAATTTACAAATCAGGCTAGACTAGAGAATGTACACTTGGACAGATAGGAACAGGAAACATGGGGAATCCAGGGTGGATGAGCCCTTGAGGACCAGTGTTATGAGTACAGACTCGGGAAGGGTGGAGGGAGGGTAGGTTGGAAAACGGAAACCGTATACAGGGATCTACATTTAACCTCAACAGAAAAGTGGGTGAAGGAACATCAGACAGTGCAAGATATGAGAAAATAATTAGTAAATTATCAAGGGTAGCTCGAATGGAGGGGGAAAAATGAGGAGCTGAGGCCAGGGGCTTGGGTGGGGTGGAGAGTGGATATTTTGAGAATAATGAGGGCAATGAATGTACAAATGTGCTTTACACAACCGATGTATATATGCATTGTGGTTAGTGTTGCATGAACAATTTAAAAAAAGGTCTGGACAGAGGGCACATGCAAGGATGATCTCAGGCTGGATTAGATCAGCAAAATCACCTCCTGGAGTTGCCTCACCCTGTGTCTATTCCTGAGTCAGGCATGAAGCTTAGGGCCCATAGTCCCAGGAGCTGGACAGGGAGGGAGGCGGGGTTCTGAGGTCATTCCATAGGGGCAATGGCCCTCCTGTCCTGCCGGGCCCACCCTCCTTTGTAATCCTGCTGGCTGGAGCACGGCTTTCATGGAGTCCACACCATGGGAGCTCTACTACTCATGGGGGATTGGCAGGAAGCCTCTGCTTATGCGCACACACCACCACCTAGCTGGAGGATCTCTGTGAACAAAGCCTGAGGCAGACAACAAGCCCACTAATTGATGCTGTAAGAGATACAATCAGCATCCAGAAACCTGCAACTGGGAGTAAGAGGCAGCATACTTGGCCCCAGCCACTCCCACTGCCATCTTCAAGGAGTGACATTCTAAAGCAGAGGGTTTTCAAAAGGCACTGCCAGGACTGTGGAATGAGCAGCTCATTTGTGGACATGGATACTGTGTGATCCAGAAGTATTACCTCTTCCTTTCCATTCAGGTGAGACAAAAAAAAAGTTCCAAATAGAAAGCCATGCATCTAAACAGTATCCAATAGCCACTCATGTGCAGTGCTGCTGCCTCCAAAGAGCTTTCCTAGGTTTTTCTCTCTGTGGACAGATATACCTTGGTCCTTGGCTCTGCATGAGAAAGAATTCACGCCAAAGCCAGGTTTGTGATCCAATTGTGTTTTAGGAGAGATAGGGAGGCATGGTAGGCAACCCTGGTGGACCCCAGTGGCTGAATTGAATTTACTTGGCCTAGGTGGGTCAATGTGGGTGCAGCACCCACCCAGGTGTACCTGGCCTTCCTGACTGGAAACCTGGACCTCTGAGCACGCTCGGTGTGCCACTCTTTCCTGGGTGGCTAGCTTGGCCCTCTGAGCATGTATCATGGACAACCTAGTCCCTATGCTAGCTACCTAAAATTTACACCCTGAAGAGATATGGACCCAAATCTTTGGGGTACAAGGCGACGACATCTTTAGGTCCTTCCTGCTGGCAAAAGGGTGAAGTGGGGCTTTGGGTCCATACCCTTTCTACTCTGCTGGGAGGGGTTGTCCATTCAGGTCTAGGATGGATAAGGTTGAGGTGGTCCAGGAGATGGTGGTCCTAGAGGTGGCACACTTGGTTCAGAGGGCTTGGTAACTTGAGAACTTCTGGAAAAACAAACAAACGGACAAAAGGGTGAACAGTTTAACTGAGGCAAGGCTAGGCTTGTGAGGTGGCAGTGCCCTTGAAATTAGGTGAGTGTCACAGGAAACAAAAAAAATCTTAGGATTATCAGGCATGTGTGTTTGTTCGTTCTAAGTATAGGCACGGGAGTAAAAGCATCCACAATTTCCCCTATGAGGGTACAGGGTTTGGGAACTACTGGGTGCACTGAGATCACTGTTTCATTTATGATCCTAATGTTTGGACCCACTGCTAAGAACCATGCTTCTATTTAATCCTATTATCCCTCAATTATTAACTTTTGTCAAACAAATTTTGTTTTCATTAATTACTTTCATAGTTATCTATCTATCTATCTATACACACACATTTAATTGAATGGAATGAAAAGGTCATGCGTTATAGCGTTAAATTGTAATATTGGAATACTACAGCGGGAGTCAACAGGGATCAAAAGAAAGTAAGTGTCTGAGTCATTTTTAATTTTCTTGGCTTCAAATTGAATAAAAGACTTGTAAATTACCCAGAGACCAAATTCCCATGGTGCCTCCTACAACGGGTAGAATGTTCAGGGATGTTTCAGGGCTGGGAGATTAGTAACCCCTAAGTCCAGGATCCCTTAGGGCAGGGGTCCTCAAACTGTTTACACAGGGGGCCAGTTCACTGTCCCTCAGACCGTTGGAGCACCAGACTATAGTTAAAAAAAACCAAACTATGAACAAATTCCTATGCACATTGCACGAATCGGCTACTAAGTAGGACATGCAGAGGCAGCAAAAACACCCTGAGGGTGGGATAAATGTCGTCAGGCCACATGTGCCCCACGGGCCACAGTTTGAGGATGCCTGCCTTAGGGGTTCCTGGGTGCACTGGGGATGAAGGTCTCTACTGCTCCTCAAAAGGAGAAATGCTGTAACTTCTGGCATTTCGGCCCACTTTCCAATCACTTTACAAAACTGTTCCAGGTGAATCAGGGTTAGAAGGGAAAGTGTACCATTCTCTGGCCACCATTCTCCTTTCTCAAATAAAGTTGCATAGTGTATCAGCTTTTGTTTGTCTAGCCTCTGTGTCAACTCTATCCCAATTGGACAGGATTCATGCAAGGGGGCAATTCCTGAGTATGAAGCTGCTAAGTCCCATCTAGAAAGCACAAAAGAAGGCTATGTAGAGCCTGCTGCCTCAAGGTCAATAAACCCCACTTGAGAGCGAGCCCTTTATTGCCCTGAATCTGTTGCCTCAGGAAGATGCCCCAGCAAGAAGTAAGGGATCAAAGACAACTCACTGAGGTCGACTTTAAGTCCAACCATTATTCTAGACAAGCTAGGAGAACCACTGCTTGGAATGGCCCCACGGCCCTCCAAGATGCCTGCTGGCGGGAGCAGACTCTCAAATCTCTGAAGGGAAGGGGCATCTGGAAGCTCAGGGAACCTTAAGGGAATTGGAATTTCTGTCTGGAACATCGTGGCAGTGGAACTGTGTAGTAAGAGCTTTCCCCAAAAGTGCCTTAAGCAGCAACACTGAAAGCCTAAAGGTAACAGTTACACAGGAAGGGTTCCATATGCCATTGGCCTAAGCCTGGGCCACGGAAAACCAGCCTGTAACAAGGAACAAACCTACACTGGTAGAACACTAACACTATAACGCCTCAAGTTTTAAATTCAGGAAATAATTTTAAACATTTTTATTCTTTACTTTCATAGTTATCAATATGTATATATGGCATTCAAATATATAAAACGTGCAATGTTTTTGAAATGTAACCAAATTGTCACATTGATAATTTATAAGTTTGGTACTAGATAAGTTTCAATTAAATGTTATAAAAATGTTGTGCTGGGCATTATAGGGCTAAAGCAGCTTGTTTGAAAAGCCAGGAGAAAGGGAATGGAGGGGAAAAGGGAAATATTTGGCTCCCAGGACAAGGCAGGGCTAACTCCCAGGTCTATTCAATCAGCTCCCTAGGCAGTGCCCTTCCACATGTTTGGGCTGGTGGGCACCATCTTGGCCAGGGTCACAGGCCCCGTTTCCCCATGGCCACAATGGCGGCTATATAGGATCTCTGGGAAAAGCTTAAACAGCCTTGACAAGAGTGAAGCCATTATGAGCTGACAGAAGGCACCATGTAAAGTAAATAAAGTAGCTATGAACTGTAAATGAACTAGCTGATATAGGGGAGGTAGGCTGTGCAGATGTGCCCAAGGGAATGTCCCAAAGGATATGGATGCTCAGAAGATTCGCGAGAGCGACCAGAGCAGTCTTTGTTCAACTAAGAATGACTAACTGCAACACCCTGCTTCTCTACTCTGCCTGCTTGCACACCTGCACATTGCAAAAGTATAAAAACCTTTGGACAATTAGACTGGGGCTGCTCAGGAAAAAAAACTTTTTCTGTTGAACTTGCCAGCGGTCGGAGTAGTTTTCTTTCTGGGAATGGAGAGTGGCTACAACATTTCGAGGTGCACCGAGATCCAATTGCCACTGTCTGGGCTTGCTTAGAAAGGAAACCTCCTTAACAGGAGTGCTCTCCCCAGAACTACGGATTTCTGATTTCTCTAGGCCAGGGGTCCTTAAACTCTTTAAACAGGGACCAGTTCACTGTCCCTCTGATCAGTTGGAGGGCCGAACTATCGTTTCAATAAAACTATGAACAAATTCCTATGCTTCCTGCACATACCTTATTTTGAAGTTTAAAAAAAACACACAAACAAACGGGGCACAAACACTCGGCGGACAGGATCAAGGTCCTCGGCTATCCGCATGTGGCTCACAGGCTATTGTTTGAGGACCCCTGCTCTAGGCGCTCACAAAGAGAATGTAGTTTCAGCCCTAAAGCCTGGAGACTCCGCAATTTGTTTAAAGGTGATTGGACAGAAGGAGTTCCTGATTTGCCCATGCAAGACTCGTTTTCCCTTCCCCTATTTCTCAGAGTTCATAGTTATGTTTATGGGGAACCAGGACATCCCTATCTGATCCCTAAAATTGATGCGTGGAATGACATTGCCACTAATAAGCCAGCATAAACAAAAGACTTACTTCCTCCTGCAACAGAAAGGGTTCTTGTTTCAAGATTTCAGGAAACATGGCAGGACCAGAAAAAAAATAGACCCAAGGTCCTAAAACCACTAAGGTGGAGGCTGCCCTTCCCCAACCCCTCCCCATACCCCTCCGTCTCGGCTTTATTCCTTTTTGCAGGAGGACTCTGGGAGTGGGAGAACTAGCTTACGACCCTTCATTATCACTGCCACCCTGTCAGGTGCATGGGGCTGGAGAGAGAGAAATACTCATAACTCTTTTCTGAGTCCACACCCCAACATACACTAGGGCTGGTATGGGATCTCGACCGCCCCACCCCCCAAGAAGGATGATTCGGCAGCAGCCATTCTACACTCAAGGCAAGCAGCCCCAACACCTGGGGAAGACCCCTGAGTCCCTTTTTGGGTATATATCCCCTTGTATTCCAGTGATTTGTATAATTGGAATCAACAAAATCCCTTTTTCTGACAAAGCAGGTCTGATTCCTTGATAGAAACGGTTTTCCATATGCATTAGCCCACCTCCAGAAATTGCCAGCAACTTCTCCAGGTGCTGTTCACAACACAGGTACAGTAGCCCTGCCAGAGAGAGGCCCAGTAAGCAGTCAATGGACATGATGGTCAGACAGCAGGCACTCCCCATGTGAGGGAAACTCTTTTTGCCACTGCACGAAAAATGTGAGATCCAAACTCCTTGCAAGGCACAGAAGGCCTAACCAGGTATCACCAGTTTCTCTTGCAGGCCCTCAGTGGAACAGCTAGAAAACCTATGAATTTATCTAAGGTCAGTGAGAATTTTCAGGCTCTTACAAGAGAATGTCTGCGTGCCTTTTTAGAGTGACTGATGGAAGCCTACGGGCTTTATATCCCTAACGGCCTGGAGGCCCCGAGAACAGGAGGGCAATAAGTATTGCCTTTATTACTCAGTCTGCCTCAGACATGAAAAAGAAGTGGGAAGGGTTTGACGGGAAAAATCTTAGTGATTTGGTACAAGTGGCTCAGCGGGTGTGTAACAACAGAGATGATCCTACCACGACAGAGACAAAGAAACTAGTTAAAATACTAGTAATTGCCATGAGAAACCCCAGAGACTCAGGAAAAGGAGAGCATGGCCCACTTACGGAGAGACTGACCTGTGGGCACCGCCAAGCCATGGGGCAGGATCAATGTGCCTACTGCAGGAAAGAAGGACATTGGAAAAATCAGTGCCTTGAATACCCCAGGAGAAGCAGACAACCCTCCAATAGAGAGGACGGGCCTCATCCACACCTAGAAAATCCCAATCAAGAGACAATAATGCTTGAAGAAGCTGAATGAAGGTGTCAGTGCTCTGTTTCACTTGGTCCCCAGGATCCCAGGCTAACTGTCCAAGTAGGAGGCCAGCCAGTCAATTTCTTAGTGGACACAGGGATTACCTTCTCAGGTTCAGAAAAGAGTACAGGCAAATTGTCAAAAGGAAAGATTTGAATTACTGTCAGCATATGATTGCTTCCAAAAATAACTCACACCAGAAGATTTGCATGGAGGTTAGGTGGGTTTCTCAAGACATCATGATAAAAAATATCTGTCTGCCCTTTGTCCCAGTTAGCCATATGATTTTTATGGCACTGGCCCCTGGCTTGGCTGTTGAGCCATGGAAACTGTTTTTGCAGGACGTGAGGCGGTGGCCTGTGGCCATCAGTGGAAGGACAAAATCTCCACAGTGGTCTTCCTGTTTCAATATGGAGCCACCTATATCACCTCTCGGACATTATTGTTGTCCTGGGCTCAGAATCGCCACCCCAGGTCTAGAAGGCACCTAACAGATCCACACTATTTGAATCAGGCTCTGGTTAGCCCCTATCGATCACTTGGTGACATGGGAGTCTGGACAATGGAGTACCTTTACTTTTCGGATCAGAAAACTAACTCAAAAAAACACAGGTGTTGACCCAGAGGCACACAACTGGTTAAAAACAAAGCCAAACTTAGAAACATTTTCTGGAGCCAGAGTTCTGAGCCCCTCGTGGCTGTGCCCAGCCGAGCAGTCCCTCTCTCCTGGACACACCAAAGATCTGAGCAGATATTCCCTACAACCCCTCCCAAAGATTTTATTTCAGAGGATAGCATTGAATTTGCATCTCCTGGACAGAGACATTATCTGATCAGAGCACACAGAGATGAAGGGGAGAAGGGGAGAGTGGAGCACATCCTGTCCCACCAGACCTTGAGGATGATGTTCCCACTCAGAGAAGTCAGTTCACATAGAAGACCACATGGCCAGCCCCACGACGAGACACAACGTCCCTCAAAGACCCATAGCCCTAGAGGGGACAACACTGGAGACACAGTGTGGGAATTACCCCCAAACTGATCTCGCTACACCGAGGCATAACACTAAGGGGGTACAGCAGAAGAGCAAGTAAAAGGAGCAGCAAGATCCCAAGGAAATGCTAAAGGTGGACTTTAGGGTCAGGGTTTGGTGCCCCAAAAGACTGGACTAGAAAACACTTCTAAAGGCCAACACATAGCCCTTAAACTATCTATGAGCTTTTCTATCTTGTTGACCTTTGTTTTCTTTTATTGTAATTGGATTTTTGTTGTTTTGTTTATTTTGCTGCTTGGTTTTGTTCTTTCTTGTTTTTGTGCATGTTATTGCCTCTACAGGTCTGTCTAAATAAGATAGGCTGAACGAACAATCTGGAGGAGAAAAAAAAACGGAACTAGCACATCCTGGAGGACATGCGAGAGAGGGAGGTGGGAAGAAAGGTAGTGGTGTTAAGAACTCCAGAGACAAGGGAACAAAAAACTCCACCTCTCCGTTTCCTTCACCTAATTTCCTATTTTTCTGGTCTGGCAGCAGGAGCTCCAGATAGATGGGTCCTATCTGGTCGCCATTTTCTCTGAATCCCTCCATCAATTTTTTTTACACTCTTAAATAGTACAAACTGATTCATTTATGATGCTAAGGTCTTGGACCCGCTGATAAGACCCATCCTTCTTTTTAACCCTATAATGCTTCAATTATAATTTTGGGAAAAAATTATTTTTTTTTGCTGTGGACTTTCATAGTTATATATATATATATATACATTTTTTAAAATGCTATTAAAACATCATATTCCGCGTTATAGCGTTAAATGGAAATAATGGGCTAGTACAGGAGGAGTCAATAGTGACCAAAATAGAGTAACTACCTAAGTTATTTTGAATTTTCTTGGGTTCAATTGGAGTAAAGGCTTGTAAATTACCCGGGGTCCAAATTCCCATGTAGCCTCCCACAACGGGTTGCGGGTAGCCTCCCACAACAGCAGGGATGTTTCAGGGCAGGGAGATTAGTAACCCCTAAGTCCAGGATACCTTAAGGCAGGGGTCCTGAAACTGTTTACCAAGGGGGCCAGTTCACTGTCCCTCAGGCCATTGGAGGGACAGACTATAGTTTAAAAAAAACAAAAATTACGAACAAATTCATGTGCACACTGCACATCTTGATTTGAAGTTAAAAAAAAAGGGGGCATATACACCCGACAGAAAGGATCAATGTCCTCGGCTGTCTGCATGTGGCCCACAGGTTGTAGTTTGAGGACCCCTGCTCTAGGTGTTCACCAAGAGGATGTGGTTTCAACCCAAAAGCTTGGAGACACTAAAATTTGTTTAAAAGTGATGGGGCAGAAGGAGTCCCTGATTGACCCACGCAAGACTAGTTTTCCCATCCCCTATTACTAAGAGGTCATAGTTATGGTTAAGGGGAACCAGGACATCCCGATCTGATTCCTTTAATTCAAGTGTGGGCTGACATTGCCACTAAAAAGCCTGCAAATATAAAAGACTTACTCCCTCCCTCAAAGAAAGGGTCCTTGTTTCCAAGGTTTCAGGAAACATGGCAGGACCGGAAAAACAAACGTTACAAGGTCCCAAAACCACATAGGTGGAGCCCATCCCTCTCCGTCCCCCTCCCCCAATCTCTCCCTCTCCCCCTCCTTTTCCCTCCCCTCCCGATCTCTCTCCCCTACTTGGTTTTATACCATTTTGCAGGAGAACTCTGGGAGTGGGAGAGAAGGCTTCAGACCCTTTGGTTCCACCCCCGCCCTATAAGGTTTCTAGGGGACAGAAATAGAAAATTTCTAACATGCCCTTATTGAGTAACTCCCTCTCCCACCGGCCCCCCAACCTCACCCCCACCCCCAACCAGTAGCCCCACACACACACTAGTACTGTTATGTCTTCCATACTCATCAGCCCACCTGGAATGATTGCCAGCAACTTCTCCAGTTGCTGTTCACAACGGAGGAAGGGTAGCCCTTCCAGACAGAGGCCCAGTAAGCAGTCAGCGAACCTGATGGTCAGCGAGCGGGCACTCCCCACTTGAGAGAAACTCTTTTGGACACTACACCAACAATGTGGGATCTCAATTCCTAGCAAGGCCCAGAGGGCTTTACCAGGTATCACCCGTTGCTCTTACATGACCCTCTGCGGAAGAGCTAGGAAACCTATGAATTTATCTAAGGTCAGTGAGAATTTTCAGGCTCTTATAAGAGAATGTCCGCCTGCCTTTCTAGAGTGGCTGATGGAAGCCTATGGGCTTTATACCCTTCACGGCCCGGAGGCCCCGAGAACAGGAGGGCAATAAGTATTGCCTTTATGACTCAGTCAGTCTGCCTCAGACATGAAAAAGAAGTTGGAATGGTTTAAAGGGAAAAATCTTAGTGATTTGGTACAAGTGGCTCATTGAGTGTATAACAACAGAGATGACCCTAGCACGACAGAGACAAAGAAGCTAGCTAAAATAATCGTAATTGCCATGAGATACCCCAGAGACTCAGGAAAAGGAGAGCATGGCCCACTCACGGAGAGACTAACCTGTGGGCACCGCCAAGCCATGGGGAAGGACCAATGTGCCTACTGCAGGAAAGAAGGACACTGGAAAAATCATTGCCTTGAAAACCCCAGGAGAGGTGCACGACCCTCCACTAGAGTGGATGGGCCTCATCTGCACGTAGAAAGACCCAAGCAAGAGACAATAATGCTTGAAGAAGCTCAATGAAGGGGTCAGGGCTCTGTTTCACTTCGCCGCCAAAAGCCCAGGCTAACTCTCCAAGTAGGAGGCCAGGCAGTAAATTTCTTGGTGGACACAGGGGCCACCTTGTCAGGTTCAGAAAGGAATATGGGCACATTTTCAAGAAGAAAGATGTGAATTACTGTGAGCCTATGATTCCTTCCACAGATAACTCACACCAGAAGGTTTGCATGGAGGTTAGGTGGGCTCCCCAAGACAACAAGATAACAAATATCTATCTGCCCTTTTTCCGAGGTAGCCACCTGGTTATGATTGCACTGGCTCCTGGCTCAGCTGCTGAGCCAGTGAAGCAGTTATAGCAGGAGACTAGGTGGCCAGTGGACATCAACGGAAGGACCAAATCTCCACAGTGGGCTTCCTGTTTCAATATGGAGCCACGTATGTTACCTCCTGGACACCATCTCTATCCTGAGCTCATAATTGCCACCCCAGGTCTAGATTGCAGCGCGCAGGTACACACTATATGAAATAGCCTCTGATTAACTCCACTCGATAACTTGCTGACATGGGAGTCTGGATAATCCAGTACATTTACTTTCCAGATGAGAAAACTCACTCAAAAACACACAGCAGTTGACCCAGAGACACACAACTGGTTAAAAACAAAGTCATATTCACAACCAGCGTCTGGACCAAGAGCACGGTGCCCCACAGAACTGTGCCCATCGAACAGTCAATATCTCCTGGACTCCCAAAAGATCTGAGCTGACACCCACCCACCAACATCCTTGCAGCCCCCAAAGATTGTATTTCACAGGATGGCACCGGAGCTGCAGCTCGCGGAGAGGGACATATCTGATCAGAGAACACAGGGCAGAACAAGGGGGAGGAGGGGAGAAAGGAGCACATCCTGGCCCAATACACCTTGAGGATGATGTTCCCAATCAGAGAAGCCAGTCCACAGAGAAGACCACACGGGCAGCCCCACGATGAGAAACGTCCCTCAAAGACCCATAGCCCTAGAGGGGACAACACTGGAGACACAGTGTGGGAGCTGCGCCCGAACTGATCCTGCCACCTCGAGGCATGACACTAAGAGAGTGCAGCGGAAGGGAAAGAAAATGGAGCATCAAAGTCCCCGGGGAATGCCAAAGGTGGACTTTGTGGTCAGGGCTCGGTGCCCCAACAGACTGGACAGGAAAACACTCTTAAAGTTCACCACACAGTCCTTGTACTTTTCTTTCTTGGTTAGTGTTGTTTTCTTTTAGTGTCATTGGATTTTGGTTGGGTTTTGTTTACATTTTTGTTTGTTTTTTTCTTTTCGCTGCTTGGTTTTGCTCAGTCTTATTTTGTGCATGTTATTAATTTTACAGGTCTGTCTAATTAAGAGAGGCTGGATGAACAATCTGGAGGAGTAAACATGTGACCGGCCCTTTCCATTGGGCATGGGAGTGAGCACGGTGGGGGGAAAGGAAGTGGTGTAAAGAAACCCAGAGACAAGGGAACAAAAAGTGATGGAAATCGGTGGTGAGGGGGATGCACGAGGCCTGGTAGGGCGTGATCAAGGGTAATGTAACCAAGAGTAATTACTGAAACCAAAAGGAAGACTGAGCATGGCAGTGGGCACAAGAGGAAAATCAAAGGGTATAGAAGAGTGAGCTGGGAAGCAAGGGCCAGTTATAGATGTCTAAATAAAGGCATGTACATATATTTACAAAGGGGCATGGGGAAATAGATCTATGTCCATATGTTTATAGATTTAGTATTAAGGTAGCAGATGGACATAGGGTCTCCGCTCAAGGACTCGTTCATTGCAAGAACATTGTTCTATTAAATTGGCATTAAACGATGCTCACCTTCCCTACACGATCACTGACCACAAAGCGGCTGCATAAGCAAATGTGATGAAGAAAGCCGATGGTGTCCAGCTACCAAAAGATATAGCGTGTGGGGTCTTAAAGGCTTGAAGGTAAAGAAGCAACCATCTAGCTCAGAAGCAACAGAGCCCACATGGAGGAAGCATACCAGCCTGTGTGATCACAAAGTTTCAAAGGGATAAGGCAACAGGCATCATGAGAACAAAAAAATCTTATCATGGAGAATGAGAGGGGACGGCCGGGTAAAGACCCAAAACCTAATTCCAGTGCACTGGACATCCCCTTACAGAAGGATCTCAGAGAGGAGATAAAAGAATACAGGGTATGAGACAGCAATGAAAAACACAACTTTCCTCAGGTTCTTTTTTTTTTTGTTTTTTTTTTGCGCACCCCGCTGGCGCCTGGGGCCGCCCCCTTCCCGGTCCCGCGGCGGCGGCGGCGGCGGCGGCTCGGGGCCGGGGGCGCCAGGGGAGGGGGCAGACACCAGGGGCAGCAGTGGCGGCGGCGGCGGCTGCCGGCGCCATGTTGGGCTGATCGATGAATTGAACAAAGAGGATCAATTTCCGATCAAGCGAGTTATCAATGGGGGCCGGGGAGTGAGAGGGACTTGTCCCCGAGTCGGCCCCGATTTCCCCGGCACCCCCCTCCTCCCCTCCGCCGCGGCTCCCCGGCGGCAAGGCAGCCCGGCGTCCCCGGGGAGGGCGCGACCGCCCGCAGCCCCCACCCCCGAGCGAGAGGCCGAGAGAGAAGCCTGACCTGCAGCTGCTGTAAATCAAAGCGCTTCCAATATTGAAACATCGATCCCACATTGGCCGCCATCTTGAGACATATTGAGACGGAGTGAGAGGCTGATAGAGAGGGGGCTGGAGTTCAGGAGCCGCCAGGAGGCAGCAGGCGGGCGGCGCCAAAACCCGGCCTGGAGCCGGCCGCCGCCGCCGCCACAGAGGAGCGCGGACTCCTCCTCACGGCGCCACCGCCGCCAGGGCAAGCCGAGCCGGAGTCGGAGTCTGAGCCCGAGGGCGTGGCGGCCGCTGGCCCGGCCTCGCGCGCGGCCGCCCGGCCACGCCCCCCGCCAGCGGCCGAACGAGCGACCCGCCCGTGACCCCCGCCCCTCCCAATCCCCAGCCCCGGCCGGCGGCCGCCCGGCTCGGCGCGGCCCGGCCCCTAGAGGGCGGCGAGAGGGGCGCTGGAGGGCGGCGAGAGGGCAGCCCCGCCGCCCGCCGAGGCCCAGGCCGGGCTCACCTGGCGCGGGGGGGGGGGCGCGGAAGGAGGGGGCCCTGGCGGCAGCGGAGCGCAGCCCCCCCGCCCGCCTCTACGCCCGGGCGCTGGGTGCCGGCGACGCGCCGGGGGTCGTTGGTCATCCTGCTAGGCGCCCGCCCGCCCGCGGAGCCGCCGCGATCACCTGCTTGAGCCCAGACCCCCGGAAGGCGCAGGCCTCAGCACACCCGCGCTTGTGCCCGAAGCCTTGACCGTGGGCGGCCCCGCCAGCCGGGGCCTCAAGGACCAAGCACCCCAGAGCGCCCTTGCTGGGGGAGGGCAGGGGCGTGGGGAGGCATCAGCCCCTGACCCTCTTGAACTTGCACCCGCCAGCGTCCCACGCTAGGGCCCCAGAGTCCCCGCTCAACACCACCCGGTGACCCAGGGCCCCCTAGCTGTCGCCGCCGACTTGGTACCTAGGAGACATGCTCTCTGGAGGCGGTTGAGGCTTGTCTTGTGGCCAATAATCATCTCCTACGCCTTCCTTTCCAGTCACTAATTTGATGTCTTCACTTAAAGAAATGCCCATAAGTTGAGGTTTCAGAGGAGAGCTCCTTGAGCTCCCCAGACAACAAGGGGGCCGAGTGTCACCGTCATTATCCTGAGCTGGGAGGGAACACTAGTGTTCCAGAGGCTGGGAATCCGTCACTGCCTGCCCACAGCACAGACAGAGCAGGTGCTGGTTATAATTGTTTCTAGACGTCCTGCCATGCTCAGTTGAACGTCAAAGCCATAAACGTTGCCCGACTACAATCAAACTGGAGTACGCAGACATTTCTGCATCATTGCCGGGTGTAAATACACTGAGTGGAGTTGGATGAGATGGCAGCAAGTGCTTAAGGAGGGGGTGCTGTGGGAATACCAACAAGATGACTGCTAGTCTCCGTTTCCTTCTCTCGTCTGCTTTGTGTTTTCTTTCAGGACCAGAAGAAATGATGCATATGTAAGGAAAAAAACTTTTCATTTCCAGAGGAGTTTTCCACCCCACAATCTACCCGCAGCCTCCTTTGAGCAAGCCAGTAAAAGCTTTTTTTTTTTTTTTTTTAACCTGCCTTCTCACTATGACAATTTCCGGAGCTGCTATGTGGCTGTGTTTAAAAGTCCCCCTCGGGATCCAGAGTGCAATCCATATCACAAAGGCATCTTCCCAGTCCCAAATAGCAATGTGACCTCATTTCAGAAGGTTGTTCTTGTTTCCATAGACCCAGAATGGAGTTTAAGCTGTTAATCTTGACTGTGGTTGTCGACTCAGCCTCTCATGGGCACCTCATGGGCAGTGGAGCAAACTGTGCCAATCTGTGCTACCACCAGGACTGGGAGAGGAAGCCAACAGTGGTGGGCCATAGGTCAATGTGTGGATGGGGATGATCAGGTCTTTCTTCATTATTCTGTTTCAGTCTGGAAACACCACTGAAGCCTCAGTGTCGTAGCAACACACAAACCTTCACTGACAGTCTGGGGCACATTGGCTGCAAATCAAACCCGGGTCTTCCCGGTGAAAGACGATGAGAGGTCTACCACTGAAGCACCGTGGCCCTCACCTCAAACCAGGGCAGTCATTTCCGGAGTTCAAACCAGACCACAATGCAGGATGACTGAGATTGCCACCAGAATCTGATACTGATGCAGAAAAAAACCTAATTACCATTTTATTGACTCCCAATAGGACAAAGATCTGCCCCTTTGGGGTTTTGAGACTTTAAATCCTTACAGCAGGGGTCGCAACCTGTGGGTCGCGACCCCTTTGGGGATCAAATAACCCTTTAACAGGGGTCATCCAATTCATAATGATAGCAAAATTACAGTTATAAAGTAGCAATGAAAATAATTTTATGGTTGCAGGTGACCACAACATGAACTGTATTAAAGGGTGGCGGCATTCAGAAGGTTGAGAACGATTGCCTTACAGAAATAGACAACCTCATATTTCTCCCACGGAGGGGCTAGTCAGTTCAAACCCCTGACCTTGCGATTAGCAGGTTAATGCATAGTCCACTACACCACCAGGGCTCCTAATGATATAATAAGAGATACTATTGTTAGATCTCTCGTGGGAGAAATATACCTCAGTCCTTGGCTTCGCGAGAGAAAGAATTCACTCCGCAGCCTGGATTGTGATCCAAGTGAGTTTTTTGAGAGAAGAAGTTTCAGGTTTACACAGGCACCTCAGGGCCCCTCACCCCTGCACAGCTTGCCTAGAAGCTGCTGGAGAGAAAGTCACTACGTGGGCTCCAGGATCCTGCCTTTTCTTTCTTTTCTTTTTTTTTGAAATCGTTTTATTAGGGGCTCATACAATTCTTATCACAATCCATACATACATCAATTGTGTAAAGCACATTGTACACTCACTGCCCTCATTATTCTCAAAACATTTGCCTCCACATAAGCCCTTGGCATCAATCAAGTCCTCATTTTTACCCCTTCCTCCCCGCTCCCCCATCCCTCAAGAAACCTTGATAATTTGTGAGTGGTGATATTGGGAGGGTAGCGGGAGGGTGGATTGGAAAGAGGGAACCGATTACAAGTATCTACATGTGACCTCCTCCCTGGGGGACGGACAACAGAAAAGTGGGTGAAGGGAGACATCGGAGAGGTCAAGATCCTGCCTTTTCAGTTCCTCCATAGGGAGGCATGGTTGATGGTCCTGGTCAACCCCATTGGCTGGATTGAATTCACCTGGCCCAGATGGGCCAATCCAGGTGTAACAACCACCTAGGTGTACCACCCCTTCCTGGCCGGAAGTTTGAACCTGAGCATATGTAATGGATGATCCAGTCCCTATGCTAAGCTACCTAACAGTATTTGCAAGATGCCGAGCAATGTTATAAGCTTTTTGTATATAATAATTCAATTATTTCACTTAAGAAGCCTATGTGTGGACTCTGTTCTTGCCTCATTTTACAGATGAAAAATCAGTGGCATAGGATGATAAAGTCATGAGCCTATGACCACACAGTGAGGAAGTGGAAAGGAGAGATTTGAACCCAGGCTGCAGAGCCCATGCCTTGGGTGCCTACAGCGCCACATAGGACACAGGAAAGCATGGAGCAGACTCGGCATAAGACCTTAGGGAGTTGGGAGGACTGTGCATGCATGTATGTGCTAGGACTGCATGAGAGTAGCTGCTACTCAGATCCAGAAGAGAATACAATGCTATTGCAAAATTTATTTTTGCCAAAAGAGGGTGGAATTCTGCATCTTGTGCGAAATCCCCCAACCTGCACATGGCACAGCTACTTCAGAAGGTTCCCAACAATGTGTGCTGTGCGGCAAACCAAAATGAGCTCAGGGGGAGCTGGTCTGTGGGTTTTGTTAGCCAGAAGGTGAGCAGTTTGAACTCACCAGCCACCACTCCAAGGGAGAAAGAGGAGGCTTTCTGCTCCCATGGACTTACAGTCTTTGAAGTGGCAGAGAGCATTTCCAAGCGGCCTATGATTAGGATCTAGGAGGGTGAGGGTGGATGGAGTTGGTTGAGACCTGGCTTCAGGGCATTTCCCAGAAGGGCTTCCTGCAGTGACTCTGCCTTCAGGAATGTCTGGTGACCCTGAGGGCAGCAAAGTCCTAAGCACACTCAGGCAGTGGTTCTCAACCTTCCTAATACAGGTCCTCTTGTTGTGGTGACCCCCTGACCATTAAATGATTTTCTTGCTACTTCATCACTGTAATTTTGCTACAGTTATGAATTGGACGAGCCCTGTGAAAGGGTCATATGACTCCCAAAGGGGTCGCAACCCACAGGGTGAGAACCACTGCACTAAGGGTTCCCCTTCCGGGCAGCTCTACCAGTGTCTGATGTGCATAGTTCTGTGAGGTGAGAGAAATGAACTTAGTGTCTGCTTCTGGTGACAGTTGATGTGGGTGGGCTTTCTCCCTATGTCAAATCCCTCTCAAGCCATTTGTCACCACAACATAAAGCAAGAAGAGGAGGCAGCATAGCAGGACGGCAAGCAGAACAAAGATTGAATAAACACAATTCACTTCAATCATGAATCGGGTGCCCTTGAGATGTGAGGAAGACCCCAGTCTAGTGACATTAGATCAGGTTTAGGGATTGAGTGACGGGACCCTCTTGGCTCCCCTCAGCCCCTATCTTGCTTTCCCACTGACCCTGCCCCTTACATCGTGATTGGTCCTTATTCCAGCATGATGGTTGGTTTCATAATCACGACATGTGGGAATGTGTTAGTCGATAGGTTATACAGGCACAGTCTCTGGAATGGGTAAGTGAGGAGGCGTGACTGGTGACATGACTGGTGGAATGGATCATGTGAAGTGATTTGAGATCGTTGTTCAGACCTGATAGGTCATCCAGGCCTCTAGTTGATCCTGGCAGTACTCTAGTTTAAGGAAACAGAATGTTAGGCATTCAAGTCATATTTGAGCTTAAATTTTGAGCAATAGGCTGTGGCTCACAGTGAGAGTCTATGTGGAGACCCTAAATCCATTTTGAGGGGCCACACATTCAGCCACCATTGAGTTCTTTCCTACTGCCGACTGGCAGTAGAAAGCTTGTCCATCAGGCAGTGTGCTTGCGTCCACTCCCCGGGCCAGACTCAGCGATATACGGTCGTGTGCACATCCCAATGAAGGTCCCGCTCATGCTCTCACAGGCCCTCCCGCAACTCCATGAATTGATCCGTCTTCAGGGACAGTTTTGTGACAAAGGTGTTTGTTTTCCATGTCTCATTTAAGCTTTTAGGAGCTCAGGTGGTGATGCTGGATAGTGTTGGACTATTAACAGCAAGGTCGCTGTTTCAAAGCCACTAGTCATTCCACAGGAGAAAGATGAGGTTATTGCTTCCTGTAAAGGTAGCAACTTCAGGATCCCTACACAGAGTCACTATGAGTCAGAGTCAGCAGGACAGAATGAGTGTCATTTTATTTAAGTAACTGTGGCTGTGGGTCCTTCCGACACCATTGGGGCCTCATGCGGATGCTCTCCTTCATCCAGAACAGCGGTTTGTGCCTTTTTCTTGTGTAAAAGATAGCAAAGGAGTTCCTAATAAAATATAGTTGAATTGGGAGTCTTTTTTCCCTCAAACAAAGTAAATCCATAAATAGAAATGAGACTATGGTGCTAATAACCAGTTGGAGAGTTGAGAGAGCTGAACTCTCAATCCTGGTAGAAACCCATTGTGACTTTAAAAACTTGCTCAAGGTCATCCATAGCCTATGAGGTTGAGTTGAGCAGACACAAAACAGATGTGTTGGGGAGTAATTGTGTACATTAAGTAAACAATTTATCTTTCTAAAGATTCTGTCTAAAACTTACTTTAAATAGTAAGTTTTCCCCTGGGCTAGGGAAAGGTCAGGGAGCTTAACCCCCTAGTATCCACCCCCTCTCAGCATTCATCATGTTAGGCCAGAGGAGCCAAATCACACCCACTACCCAGGGAGCACTGCTTCCAAAAGCCCATTGCCTGTGCCGGGGCAGAGGGCAGGTACCCGGACCAGAAATGCTGACAGAGTGGAACCAGCGGGCTCAGCCCCCAGCTTCCTGAGAGAGCAGCTGTGATGGTTCACTTTTGGACAAATGTCAATGCATGACTTGGGCAGCACGAAAAGCAGATGTGCAGAGGTTGTTCGCTGTATTCCAGAAGTTCACACACTCCCCGCAGGCTCTTTGGTGGCTTCCACCTTCAATCCCAAAAGGCCACTGCCGTCCAGTGGATTCCAACCACAGTGACCCTATATGGAGTTTTCAAGACTGTAAATCTTCATGGGAGCCAGCAGTCTCATTGTCCCCCTTGGGACAGGGAGCTAGCAGCCCGTTTCACCTCCAGGACCCCTTCCTCTCTAATTCTGGATCCAGTCCCTCCAAATATCCTGCCCTGCCCTTGTCTAGGCTTCTTAAATGCGTTCCATGCTGCTTATGTTAGTCTGGGTGCCTTAGCGAAACAAATCCACAGAAACGCGTATGTATAAGAGAGAGTTTTATGTAAAGGGTGAGTGCACATCAGGAAAACATGCCCGCATTTGCTTATGCACCCGCTTTGTCTTCAGCGATCATGTCGAGATAGGCTGGTGGCTTCTTCCATGTGGGCTTTGTTGTTTCTTAGCTAGATGGCCCCTTGTTTATCTTCCAGTCTTTAAGACCCTGGACACTATATCTTTTGATAGCCGGGCCCAGGGTGCTTAACCACTACACCACAAGGGTTCATTAGCTTGTGACTTATCTCCTGCCATTCACACTAGATGCTCAAAATAGCAGGAAACCAGGTTTCTCCTTTGTGGCCACACCAGGTACTGACAGAACCAAGAACAGAGAAATGCTTAGTTATATATCTTGACTATCATTAGCATATTATATGCCTGGCAATATGTAAGCCTTCACTCCCCTGACCTCTCACAGTCTCGGTAAAATGAAGCTAATAAAAGTAGTGCTCTCACAAGCTTGGTAGGAGATTAAACAACTCACATAAGGGTACACAGCCTATCAACGAGGAGGCGAGATGAGGCAGTGTGTGGCTGCTGAACCCACACCCTTCACAACACCTGCATTAAAATGACTGAGGGCTATGAGGAACCAGACAGAAGCAGGTTCACACCCCAGATTGAGTCAATTTAACTGCCTATTGTGCCTGACCCTTCTATCTCTGATCTTAGAAATGGGGTTAACAACAACAAAACACTGTAGAAGAAATGTCCAGCAGATGACAGGCACGCGATTAAACAACAAAAAATAAATCACTTAAGTTGAAATTCGAACTCCTGGAAACCCCTCACACACGTGCAGAAAAGGATTGAGCCCATACGGTGTTTCCAGTGCCCCCGTCCTTCCCCCCTAAAATGAGCATTTGATAAGGTAATGCCTGGATTGTTCCAAGCCCAAGACTGTGGAGAACTAAAGGAAAACCCAGCATTATGAATCTTTGAGCACAGCCCTGCTGGGAAACCGCCCTGCAGTCACTTGTTGATGACTGGAGGAGGGACAAGAGTAGGGAGAAGAACGAGGACTGAATGTGACACATAAGCAGGGATGGCCTACATTCCATAAAGGAAAAAACTCAAGGTCTGCTTTTCTGGTGCCGGAAAGTTAAAACCCATCTGGTGCAGTTGAAAAGGTGTGTGTGTGTAGTGGGGGGGGGGTGTTAGGGAGGAGGGGCGATGAGTCCAAAGGATGAACTCCATCTGCAATTGTGTCCTCAACTGCTTTCCCCTGCTAGCCACACGATATTTGTGGCTGGCCTGCCCTGCTTTTGTTATCAAGCCCAGAGAGGGCAAGAGACTAGCTCGAAGCCACACTGCAAGTTGGCAGCAGAATCAGGCCGAGAACTCTGGATGCTTAGAAAGCTTCACACAGACCTGAGAAAGTACCAAGGGAAGACCTGTTCGCTAACTGGGCAGCACTCACTGCATGCCAGCGCTGTTCCAGTGCCCCAGCCAGGGCATTGCTCCCTGTGTCTGTGTGTCTTCAGTGATGCACACAGGTGACGGATTGGCTTTTAATAGCATGCTTGGAAGGTTGAGGCCACCCAGCGGCACCTAGAAAGAAGGGCCTGCAAATCTACTTCAGACCAAGCAGCCTTTCCAGACCCTGGGGAGCACAGTTCTTCTTGGACACACAAGGAGGCCAGGAGTTGAAGTTGATTCCATGATGTAGTTGATTCCATGGTTCCCGGTTGTAGCTATACCTAGAGTCACATCCACATTCATGTTTATATCTCTTCACTCCATGGGGTGTTCATGGCTCCAACTCTTCTGAAGAGACCACCAGGATTTTGTTTAAGAGGCCTCTGGATAGGTTTGAACTGCCAACCTTTTAGTTTGTAGCTGAGTGCTAAACAACTTGTGCCATGCAGGGTGCTAAGCTCAGAAACTCAGTCGGTGCTTCATGATCTCAGTTGGAATTATAGAGAGGGTCAGTGATGACCCATTGACTGCTGGGTAATTGTTGATGTAGTCTCCCTGTGCAGACATGTAAAGTACCTGAAAACTTAAAATCCAACTCATTGAGTGCATCATCCTGCCGTGCGCCAGCCCAGCAGCATGCTCTGCTGGGGACATTTGGCCATGCCTGGAGACATTCTGAAGAAGGGAGTCCCACTGCCATCCTGGTGCAGGGAACAACACAGCCCCACAAGAACGATGTTGGCCAAAATGTCAGCAGAGCTGCCACTGGGAAAATGGTCTAGTCCAAGCGCTGACCTTCGTAGAGGAAGAAAGCCAATCCAGAGCAGCTAAGTGACCTGCTGTGGGTTGCACAGCCTGATTCCAAGCCCAGTACTATACCCAAAGCTGTTACCACGCCCAAAATTAAACAGCAATAGCTGCCCAAAGGCCTCTTAGTTTGAGGACCAAGTAAGACAGTAAATGAGAAAGCCCTTTGACAAATGTGGCATGCTGCACAAACATGAGATGTTATTACCCAGGATCTTTTGATATATGTAAATAGATCTTGTACCAGGTCAGTTAATTTTCCAACTGCTCTATCTGAGCTTTCAGATGGCAGCACCTCTGTCCAACCCAGGAAAGGACTCCTGTGCAGGCTGAGCAGCCCTGGAAAGCCTCATGCCTGGCTTCTCCCACCCCTCAGCTAATCTCCAAGTGATTAATAAGGGCTCTCACTATGTTGTGCCTCCCAGCTGACAGATACTAGGCTATCAAAGCATTCGTATCACCTCCTTGATGCCTGAGGAGGAATATAGTTTCATGTGTGAGAGTGCCCCAACCCGCGGGACTCAGTTATTCGAGGGGTTCCAAGGAGGACCCAGCCTGAAAGAGAAACGGGCGAGAGAGAGGAGCGAGACCAAGCAGATTCTTGTCAAGGTCTGAGTTTATTGCTACACAAGCCTCTCTATAAAGGGTGAGGCAAACAAGGGAGTTCAAAGGGGAGATAAAAAAAAAGGAAGGGCGGGGGTGTAGAGCACACAGGGCAGGCGGCCGCAAGTCTGCAGTTGGAATGTCCGGTGCTGGAGCAGACAAGGGTGGGCCATCTGGTGTGTGTCAGGGTAAGATAAGGTTGAGGTGACGTGGCTTTAGCCCTGCTGGGCAGGCAATATGGCCTTGGTTTTGTCAGGCTGATTATGCCCGGTTCCCAACATGAGAGAAGCCAGGAATATCTCCTCTCACAACTGTGCAGCAAACGAGATCAGATCTCCCAATCTGATTTTCAGCCCTCCTGTCTTTCCAAGTGAAGTGGATGGTCCATTTCACATTGTCTCAAGTCTTTGCACATTGCATGCCAACATTGTGACACAGGGCGCGGCTGTGGGTCTTAGTAGACAAAGCCCCCACCCAGAACCCTGCCCTCAGAGCTCCTTGGTCACCCTGCACAACGCAGGTCCAGGCCGGGCTCCACACTGCAAGGCGATCAACCCTGACCCTCCAGTGTGGCCGTCCTCACACGCTCCCACATCCACCTAGAAGGACTGGAGATGAGAGATTCCGGAAGCTCCCTGCCTCATCTGCCTCCCTCCCCAGAGCGACAGAGCAACTGTAACTGATTAGGCAGGATGCAGCCTCGTTCCCAGTCCCCACCCTCTCTGGGAAAGCAGGGATGTCTGGCACCTCATCCAAGGCCTTTCCCCTGTGATCTCATTACTAAGGAGCTGCTCCTCTACCGCCCACCTCCATCACCTCATCTACATATGGGGGAGATGAGTATGTCTTCTTTGCTGCTCCTTCCCTGAGTCCACCCCAGGAGCTCCCTGAACAGATCACCAATCACTTCTCATTACACCTGCAGCAGCCGTCAGATACTGCTGAACAGAGACAGGCGCCTCCCCTGCTGCTGCCAGGCTCCAGTGCACATGTGCACACACACGTGCACACACATTGTACAGGCACACTCACATGGACACACAAGCATGCACACCCATGTGCACAAACTTTGTTCAGAGGTGGGAATTCTGCCCATTTTAGCCTCTAATATTGCAATCAGAGAGTGATAGAACAATGAAAGATGAAGGTGGATGAAGGAAGATCTATTTATTCCCTTACTTGTTACATAACCATTCAGGGCTCTTTTTTTATCCGTACAAACACACCACCACACCATCAACAATCATCAAGTAGATGTCATGTGCAGTGCTGCCCTATTCAAGGCGGTGCTGAGTATGTGAGGAGGATTCTCTCTAAAGCACAGCTCTGAGGAAGTCTGTCTCCTTCGCACTTTTACACACACAGGGTGAGGAGCCTGCAGGAGGCTCCGTGCGTTGGGTGAAGCCACACGATGAGTGAGGAGACCGAGTGTGTAGCCAGGGGAGTGAGAGCGCAGAGTTCACCACTTCACCACCATGCTGGTGTGCACAATCGATGAAAGGGTGGCTGCCAGCAGCAGGACAGAAAAAAAGTAAAGCATGTAACTTGTGGTTTTATCTCTGGCTTACTTCCAAAAGGAATTGTTTTTGTTGTTCTAAAAAGCTTTATACCGAGAAAAAAAAAGAAAGAAAGAAAGCTTTATACCTCTATAAAAACAAAAGGCTACTGCTGTCAAGCACCTTCAGACTCAAGCCAGAGGAGAGCTCTCCCAGTGGGCTTCCAAGCTGAAAATCTTCACAGAAACACAGTACCTCCTGTGGAGTAGCTGGTTGGTTCAAGCCAGCAACCTGGCAGTTAACAAGTACGTCCCTTGTACCTGTAATACCTGTATAAAGTGTATTAAATATGAACTACTCCTGGTGTGTAATTTTAAATTGAAATATTGTGCCTGGAACTTTTTTTTTAATAGCTAAGAATGGTGAAATGAGACTCCTTTAGATGTTATGATAAGAATACACACTACACAGGGCTTGGACCCAACCCAGCTTAATTCAAAGGAAGGCAGATTTATTTTCTTCTGCTTCCCAGAAGGTTCCCCAGCAGAACGTGTGTTAAACAAAATTGTTTAGCTATGGAAAAGAGCAATCTCCTCTTGGGAAGATCCTGGTAGAAGGGGGCTTTGGTTACATATCCAGCTCAACCCAGCCCCAGAGGCCTCGTCATGTTTTATTTTGTTTTGCCCTTGACACTGATTGTCTTGGGAACTGTGGCCCCCGAGCAATGGCCAGGAAGTCAGGTCTTCTTGATGTAAATCCTCTAATATCCCCTACAATGATTTTCAGTGCCAATGGTAAGGCCCGCCCAGTGGCTGCCACATGCCCCTGAGCAAACACGTCAGAGCAGATGAGAGCATGAGACAGCATTTAAGAGAACGGTAGGCTGGCCTTGACTTAGCTGTTTGGCCTCTCCTCAGAAGTCATTTGTGACACTGACTGTCATGGGTTTCATTAAGAACAAGTCTATCTCTACCAAAGAAAACTGCAAGGTAAGAGGACTTTCAGCTCCAGCTACATATGTCTCCAAACTTACTTACATATTGTCCTGTTTTCAGAAGAAAAAAAATTTACTCAGTGCCTCCCGGGCAAATAAAAACTTTGGTACTACAACCTACAATCCCAGATAAAGTGTAGGTATCTGCTTTGGCAGCTCCCCTGGATCGAGCTGCTCCGGTAGCTCTCCACAAAAACCCTGTGAAGAGATGATCAGGCAGGATAGCCTAGTCTGTTCTTCAGAAAGAAGCTACCCCTGAAACCTCAGTGGCTTAAAATCTAGAAGTTTATTTCTTGTTCATGCAAATTCTGACGCTGGAAGGGCAATTCTACAGGGTGTTTGTCCTGCACACCGTCCGTCAGTGATTCGGGCTGCTTCACAAATATGGTGCCACCAGATCAAAAGGTGGATTCCAGGTCATCACAGAAGAGGAAGAGAGAAGTGGGGGTTGTGGATCAGTCTTTACATGCTTTGACACTTTAGTTGACATAGATCGCTGGATAGGGCTGCTTATATAAAGGTTATCAGTTCAAACCCACCTAGCTGTACCACAAAAGGAAGGGGTCATCTGCTTTCATAAAGGGTACAACCTAGACAACCTCATGCAACAATTGTACTCTGTACCACAAGGGGTGAGCATGAGTCAGAACTGACTTGAAGGCAACAGGATTTGGGGTGTTTTTGTTTGTTTGGTTGGTTGGTTGATTGGTTTGGTTTGCTGAGTGGGAGGTGGTTCTACCTACAGCATATTAATCTGAAGTAGTCACTTTAGGTTTTTTTGTTTGTTTTTTGAGAGATGTGGAAAAGCTCATTGGCTTTAATGGGGAGTTAACTCTGCCGCAGACGGCCTCCTCAAAATTTCCCTCCCGCTTCATAAACTAGCAGAGATTTTCAATGAAGGAGCCTGCAGGCACCCGCTGGACATCTCCTTGCAAGGTCAGTCCTTTGGAGCCACTGGGAGGGAGAAAAAAGAGACTTCTATTCCTGTAAAGAATTCCAGCCCCAGAAATCCTCAGGGGGCAATTCTGCCCTGTCCTCTCGGGTCGCTATGAGTCCGAATTGAATTTATGGCTATGAGTTGAGTTTTAATTCCATTCACTTACTGCTATTGACAGGTTGCTAGATTAGGGCTTGTCTTCCCAAATGCCAGCACTAAACGAAAATGAGCTGTCCGGGCCACAACAAAGGGGTTGGAAATAAATCAGGCACACTCATTAGATACCTATGGCAAAATTCAGAACTGAGCATGCTCTGACCCAAGTCATGTAGACCCAGGTGGAAGGTCCACCTGGTCATACAGAATAGGACTTCACAAAAGTGCACCAAAATCAACCAGTACGATCGACCAATGCCCTCCAGTGGTGTTGGGAGGTGATAGAAGTAGGCCTGGGCTCCTTGTCGCCCTCCCTTGTTCACGTGCTCTGCAAGTGGAGGGTGAGGCCCTTGGGGGTTCCTGCCGTGGCTCCTCAGCTGGTTCTGCACTCCTGCTCAGGTATTCCTCCCATGAAACCGCCATATTCAGCTGCAAACTTTCCCCACCCCTGCCATGCAGCCCGGCGTGCTTTCCGGAGATAGTGGGGACTTTTGGGGACTGCGATACCTGAAACTTTCTTTCATAACATTCACTTGGATTTACAAAAGTGCTTCTGCCATATGAATTCTTTCAGCGTTGCTAAGCAAGAACTGAGGTCAACCACCCCAGAAACCTAACACTATCAAGTCGATTCTGACTTATATCAATCTAGGGGGTCCTCAAACTATGGCCTGCGGACCACATGGCCCTCAGAGGACATTTATTCAGCATGCCGGGTGTTTTTGCCCCCCCTTTTTTTTTTACTTCAAATTAGGTATGTGCAGTGCGCATAGGCATTTGTGCATAGTTTTATTTTTAAACTATAGTCCGGCCCTCCAGCGGGTTTGAGGGACAATGAACTGGCCTCCTGTTTAAAAAGTTTGAGGACCCCTGAAAGGACAACGTAGAACTATGCCTGTGGGTTCCCGAAGTTCTAAATCTTTACAGGAGCTGAGAACCGCATCTTTCTCTGTGAGCCATAGCGGATTCCAACTGGCTGGCCTCATGGTCACACACATTCCACCAGGCTCCTTGAGCCTTAACTTGATAATTTAATGAAACGATACTTCTCCAAGTCACACTGTATCAAGGTCTATAATCTTGCTATTCTAATATCAAATTTAAAATAAGGAATATAGTTAAGCTCCAAATCCATAAGCAATAAGATCATTGAATCTCTTTGGACACTATTACTTAAAAAAAGAAAAAACTCTGTCCAATTATTTTCAGCACAGAAAAGCTTCCAGTGTTTACAGCTTAGTATGTAATTGCTTTTTCTCTTCTTCTTTTGCATTGGTGAATCATTTTGAGCTTATAATAATGTCAAAATAAATAGTTTCCAGAGCCTCCAGGCATTCACTGTGTAATGATCATTTAAAAGATTTCTTGGTTAGAGGGTCCTCAAAAGAATAAAAAGCGTGTCCGCATCCCTGGTCATTTCTATATTCAAAAGAAGAAATTGCTCATCAAATGCTACAAGCCAATTTCTTTCTTCAGCCAAACTGCCCATTTTAGCATCACTGAATTAAGCAAATGGTTCTACATTTCAAAGTCAACAATGATACTCTTTTCCCTTTAACACGAGCATCTTAAACAGCTCAAAAAATAGTCGAGCTCTTTATTATGGCTTTTCCTGAGAAAGCTGTTTCGTTGTTTATTTTATTTATTCATCTAGACTTTCATGTTAAGATTTGTGTATTTTAAGTTCTGCTAGTCAGGACATTTTAAATGGAGCCAGATTTTTTTTTTATACTTTGTCTTTTAAAATATAATGAGACTGAGCAGTACATCCGTTAATAAAATATAAAGTCTTCCTATTTCTGTTTGTTTGTAATTTCCCTAAGGATAACTCTTAATGTAGTAAAACCAAAACCCACCATAATGAATTACATTTGGTCTACTGGGGGTTGTGGCCAACCTTTTGATAGAAAAATCCAGAGACTCCCTTCTGCATCTCCTTTCCCAACCAAACCCCGGTGGCTGGAGGCTGGAAGGAAGAAAGAGGCTGGGCTGCTGGGGCAGGGTGGGGAAGGGGTAACCTTGCAGATTATTTCAAATTCTACTCTGAAGGCAGAAAGTTATCCAAATGAGATAGCTAGAGATTCACTTCCTTAGAAAAAGATTGAAATTAATGTGTCCCTTAGAAAAGCCAAAGGAAAAAAGTCGTTATTAATTTAGGCAATTGAAGAACTTTGAAAGCCATGTCTAGTACATAAAAACACCTGTCCCTAGAGCCCATCGGCCTAGGAAACTGAATTTTTATACCATGTAAAATAAAGGAAGGTCATTTCTTAGACTTGCTCAACAGAAGATTGTCATTTTAAACCGGTTACTGTAATGAGAAGCTGGGTTTTCGTAAAAAGGACTGAATGCTTGAGTCAGTGTGAAATGAAATTAGAGATGCATGTTCTGTGCATGGCGGCATTTCCGGAGGAGTCTGTGTTCCTGTGACTGCTCTCGATCTGTCTCGTGCCTTCTGGGAAACTCACAGCGTGGTGCCCACATCTAGTCTCTCGGACTTTCTTGCCAGCTTTGGAAAGGTGTTGAGTCTGTTGGATCTGCTGCACAGAGACAGCATGCAAGTGGACCCTTCCCACATTCCTCAGAGAGCAGCCCCCCAGTGTAAAGCTGTGGGTGAGGTTTGATGACCTTTGCCCCTTCATCATCCCGCATTCTTTGAGGGACCCAAGCGCTCCCCCGAGGCATTACCGGAGAAGCAGCTACCCCATAGTTTCCAGATGGTGGGTATCAGCCTGTGTGCTCATTGGGATCGCCAGAGAGCTGTCCAAAAGACATCTTTGTCCCATCTCCACTGAGTCCGATTTTATTGGCCTGGAATGCAGCCTAGGTGCTTGGATTTTTTTCTCTCTCATAAGTTTTTATTGTGAATTAGGTGAAGGTTTACCAAGATCATCAGTTTTTTATTCAACAATTCATACCCATTGTGTTTTATGCCACTTATTGCAATCTCCACAATATAATATGACTTGTTCCACTCCCTACTTATGTCTTCTGTTTCCCTTCCTCCTCTCTTCCTACCCTTCTGAACTTGGGCCTTGGATTAATACTGCCCTTTTGAGATCAAATGGTTTGCTGTTTTCAGGTTTGCGTGCCTCACTTGTGTAATTGCTCCCATTATAGACCAATCTATTATTTGGCTGAATATTGAACCACAGGTAGGAGTTCATTTTCAAACTTAGTGAATAAGGACCATCGTTTCAGAGGTTCTGTTAGTCCCTATCCAGCCAATAAGCCTGGTCTCTTTTATGACTGTGAATTTTGCTTCACTATCTAGGACCTTTGGATGTGATCCCTTTCAAAGAAGTTGGAATTGATAGTTGGAGATCATCTAGTTATTCTGTGCTCAGAGTCATGAAGTCTAATGTTCATGTGGTCCACTCACCACTCTTTCCTCCAGAGTGAGGGTGACAATACTTGCCACCTAGATGGCCACTTGTGAGCTTCTGAAATCCAGCTGCTACTCACCAGCATGGATGTCGAACATAGTCTTTACAGTCTAGGTAATGACAATTGTTCTTGGTGTCCTTCACAACTATAATCCCCAGCCCCCCAGCCCAATAAAGCACTCCCTCCAGTTGTTCGGTTATGCCTAAGGAGTTTTGATAACTTCATCTTCTGTGTGCTCCGGAATATTCAATTCCCTGGATGGTCAGAATGGTCAGTCAGGGCTCAGAATCTTGGTGTTAAGGCTTCTGGTGAGATCCTGGCACATCAGACACAGAGGTTGTGAGGCTAGAGGATGGGCAGAAGGGGATCATACTGAGTCTAACAAGGAAAGAAAAGGAAATGAAGGATATAAGCAATTAAAAGCAAGCGCATAAATAGATACAAATACACAGATGGCCCTTGCAACATTATTCCCAATCTCGCAAACGTGTCAACGGTCTAAATACCCATCAATAGGTGAATGGATAAGTCAAACATGTTGCCTACGGTATATACAATGGACTACTACTCAGCCATAAAGAGAAATGAACTCTTGACACAGGCTACAAGAGGAATGAACCTCATAAGCATTATGCTGAGTGAAATAAATCAGCTTCAAAAAGGACACATTTTGCTTAATTCCACTTACAAAAAATATCTAGGCTAGGAAAATGAATAGAGACAAACATCTCCCAATTGTTTCCAGGGATAGGTAGGAAGGTAAGTATGGTTGTTACATAATGCCATGTCAATTGGACAAATAAGTGAGGTGGAGTCTTTCTTATACCTATATGAGTGTCCTTGGATTTATTTCTCTAGTCAACCCAGCCTAACCCAGTAGGGCCTGGAGGGGAAGTGCCATCCCTGAGACGATACTGAGCTTCCATAAGGGTGATGACATAATTTTGGAATGGGTAAGGATGATATATGAACAACATGCAGAATGCCACTTAATTATAATCTTGTAGAGCGTGGAAGTGACGAATGTTTTGATGCATGTATATTTAGTATGATTTTTAAAGAGTGTACGCAAAAGAGCAATATGGCAAGTCTGTGTTGCCATTTGCTGTTGCTCAGCTAAAAGCGATTCGGGCCTGTGTAGTTCAAAGGGAACCACAGAGGCTCAGGAGGAAAGCTGGTACCATCTCCAACTGAGACTTGTCTGACCAAATGCAGAGTCTCCCTTCAAGTAACTGACAGGTCAGAGGCAGCTCATCTCTGCTGCAGAAGCAATGATTTGTCTCAATTCCCAGACCACTGTCACAGCCATGTCTTGTTGCTCTCGGTGCCCCCCTTCCCCACCACAATAAGTCACTAGAAAGCCATGCTTCATTTAAAAACAAACAAATAAAACCCTTCTGCCTCCATCCTGGCACTGTTTCAGCTTATTTAGCATCATAACATATGTCATCTGTTTCCCTAAACAATCTAACATGGACATGGCACGATGGGACTGATGAGTTAGGCAAATGAGAACCAGCCTGCCCTCTGAACACACACGATGGCATTTGACTTGCTGTCAGTAGATGCTGTCGCGTTTCTTCTCCTCTTTCATGGAAAATAAATACAGAAAAGAATGAGGACATGAAAAGGGCTGCAAGATGTTTAGCTCTGGTCTTTCTAGAAAGTGTAGAAAAAAAGTATGTGACCCCTGCCTGCCTTTAGATGCCCCACTCCTCTGGCAAACAAGGATTGCACACTGACCATGGACAAGACATCTGGATCTGGGGGGGAGGATATAACAATTGCCCCCACCAGCAAAGAGTTTCCAGATTTACGGGACTACACAGGCCAGGGAGCAGCTCATAAAAAGAACAAGAAGAATCACAAAGGAGGGTGTGCTCCAGCACCACTTCGTCCAGCTGCAGGCACATGAAGGCAAAGTTTCTTTTGCTTTCAGTCAAGTTTATGATTTCCGCTGCATCCCTTACCAACACCTTCACGAAGATCTAGGTTCTTGGGTTGTTTCGCTCCAGGGCGGACATCTCCTTGGTAAAGCTTTATGGACAGCTCATGGTCCAAGAATTCCACCTATATGTTTTGAAAGGGGCCACGTTAAAACCCCTGGCTCAGACTTTCAGGACTGGGCACAATACAGCAAACCCACCATGGGGACAGCAGGATTTGGTAACACTCTCATCTCCATCACAACCTGGACCTGGCAAAGCTATTTTCTTCCACTCACCATCTTTCAATCAATATTTACTCAGCTATTAGTTGCTCCCCAGGCTCAGCATCAGAAAAGTGTTCAAACGTTACCGAATTGTCCATCTAATGGTAGAGGTCTGTGCAAGGGATATGAGAGCAAGAGGCTCAGAGATGATCAGTGGGTAACGAGAGAGGGATTCACCTTTATCATTTGTAGAAAGCCCCTGAGGCTTAGTCACATTGGCAGACTTTCCCTGGAGCAAGCAAATAAAGCTGCTCCCGGCTCAGCTCCATTCCTGATCTGGTCTTGCCATGAGACTATCCAGGCTTTGTCCCAACCCCACGTTCTGGAAACCACGAGTGGAAGGAGGTGAATCTTGGGGATACCATGGAAAAGAATGGGCATTGCACAACACTTCATTGTACTCATATGGAGCTTATGCAAAGGCCAAGAGATAGAACCAGGTGAGACTGTGAACAGGACAAGGTGATACTGCATGGTTTAAAATCAGAAAAGGTGTGCATCAGGGTTGTATCCTTTCACTGTTCTTATTCCATCTGTATGCTGAGCAATTTATACAAGAAGCTGGTCTCTGTGAAAAAGAACATGGCATCAGGATTAGACGAAGACCCATGTAATGTCATTGGGAACATTTTCTCACTAAAAATTTTAGGTCATGGCATCAAAAAAGTGTCATTTTAACCTAAATGGGTTTTTAGACCAGTGAAATAACAGCGAGAGTGAGTCAGCATTGTGCACAGAATTGAGCGATACTGGTTCTTTGGGAAATTCATAATCCAACACTGACACTGCTGAGATAAAGGATGACAGTGAGGAAGATTCTACACCTGAGCTCTGTGATGGGCCAACGTGGTGCTCTACTCTCTTCAGGAATGGATGAGCCAGCTCCACCAAGATTCCCCTTTACTGGAGCACCTGCTATGTATGTAGACGTTGAACACAAGAACGCTTTGGCGTTCCTACAATGATTTCTGACCGATGAGGTCATCGAAAAAATGATTATGATAGCCCGGAGGTTTACTTTCAGGTTTTAACCCCTCTTCAGTTAATTTCTGTGCATGGGGGAAGGTTTGGGGCTTGCTTCATTTTCCTACATACGGTATCTCAGTTTGTCCAACACCATTTGTTGAGCAAGCAGAATTTGTCCCTTTGGATATTTCTGTGTCCTTTTTCGAAGGCTAGGTTCCCGTTGACTGGTGAATATATGTGTAGCTTTTCTGTTCGAATCCATTGATCTATATACCTCTCAGTGTACCAATACACTGCTCTCCCTTAGGGAAAAACAACAACAAAAGTTGTATGAGCCCCTATATAATGATTTTTTTTAATGGACGATGAACTATTTTCCAGGCCAGCACTATCCTATGTTTGAGCACATTGCTGCAGCCACTGTGTCAATCCATCATGCCTTATAGCCTGCGGTACTCATGTTCAGGTATAGTGTTCTGCCATTCACAAGGTTCACACTGGCCAGTTCTTTCAGAAGTGGAAGACCAGGTCCTCCTCCCTCGTCTCTGTCTGGAAACTGCTGAAGTCTACCTGCAGTGAGTGACCCAGCAGGCATTTGAACTACTGGCTGCAAAATTTCCACCATTACAGCCAAATGCAGGCCACCACAGTACAACAGACAGTAACAGCATCTTAACACCACACAAAGGCTCCTCCCTGGGGAGACCACGTGTTCAGGCAATTGCTGCTGTTACACATGTAAGTGGGGGCTACATGAAGTCGCACCATCTCCTGTGGCCCTTCCAGGAACAGGCCATTCTGCTGTTGTTTCTACTGGACTTAGGCTCAGCTGCCAACCTGCCCTCTGCACGCATTCTTCTCCTTACCCTTCCATGTCACCTTCTCTTTGCCCAAGTCAATACTGCTGGTCAGTCACCTACTGGTGGATGCTTGCTTCTGAAGTTTCTGAACCACATTTCCCCATGGTTATGAGACATTGCTGCTGCCACTGCGAGCATTTAACAGGTTACTTTACACCTTCAATGAGAAATCTAGGGGAATAGAAAGAAAGCTTCTTCTTTCTCCCAAGGAGTGGGTGGTGGTTTTGAACCGTTTCCCTTGAGGTTAGCAGCCCAATGTGTAACCCACTACACCAGTAGAGCCTTGGTGGCACTGTCCAGCAATTATTAGACTGCTAAATATGAGGTCCGGGTTTCAAACCTACCAACTTCTCCTTGGGAGAACGATAAAGCTGTTCCCATAAAAGACTGACAGCTCCAGAAGCCCTCTATAGGGTGGCTATGAGTTGGCATTTTGCGGTCATTTAGGGCTTTTTGGTGGCATGTGATTTTTTAGGGCTTTTAGGTTGTTTGTGGACGTTCAAGGTGTGTTTGGGGCATTCGGGTGGTTTGGGGTTTTTAGGGTGTTTTATAAGATTTTAGGGAGTGTTTAAGGGATTTAGGGGTGGTTTTTTAGAGTGTATAGGTATTTTTCAGCACAATATGGTGTTTTTAGTGATGTTACAGAGTTCCTTAGGAATTTTAGGGTATTTTTCATATTATATGTGTTTTTTTCCCCCAGCATTTTAGGTTTTCTTAGGGCTTTCATGGTGTTTTCAGGGCATATATGGGGTTTAGGAATGTTTAGGGTTTGGGAATCTTCTAAGGATGATTTTTGGAAGTTTCACATGTTTGGGTGGGCATTTGGTGTTTTTTTGTGGCTTTAGAGTGTTTATGGGATCCTGTCAATTTGCAGCTTTAATTCCGCAAAGAAAAGTCAGACAGCAAGCCAGAAAGGAGCAGGAAATGAAGGGGAAGCCCAGGCCACATGTTACAGCTGCCAAGTCCGGAGAACCTAGGTGTGGTCGTTGGCTACCTGGGACCGGGAGTGGGGCTGTGCTCCTGCCCAAGGGTGCTAGGGAGTAAACCAATCTCAGCTGGACGTTTGGCTTTTCTACTAATTAGCCGACTCCATGAACTTTCCCAAGGGCAGCTGGCGAATTGCCAGGGGAACCCAGCTAGACCCCCCCACACAAAAGCACAGGGATGGTTACAGGAACAGGAGGTTTCACACAGTGGATGTGCAGGGCTTGGGGTCGGGATTGGGGGCCAAGATGAGGAAGGGGCAGCAATAAGGCCTGGTCCCAAATAATCAGACACTGAGCAATAAAAGTACAAGGACTGCCAAGAGAACATGGGGACAAAGGATGGCTGGACTTCATTTGATATCTTTGGACGTGCTGTCAGGAGAGACCAGTCCCTGAAGGGACATCAAGTCCATGAAGGACATGATGCTTGGCAAAAAGTGGAGGACGGGCAATAAAACAGCTCGAACCAGTGGCTACATCAGTGGGCATAGTAACAATGGTGAGGATGGTTCGAGACCTGGCAGTGTTTTATTTTACTGCTTGTGTTTTTCTAGAACTGTCTTTCCTGGATGCACGAGGAAGGATAACTGTGCTTGTGGGAAGCAAATGCACAGTGGGCAGCGCTTTGGCCAACATAGGTACACCACCGGCACACAGTGCCCCCTTACTTGGCATCCAAAGTGACAGGATTTGTCTTTCCCCAGAGCTCTCCAGCCCTGGGGGAAGCGGCCCTGCCTTCGGCGCACCGCCAGGGGGCAGCACTGCTGCTCTCTCACTGGCTACATCTGTGAGGACCCAGAGAGCAGCTCCTTTCTGCTGCTCTCCTCTCAGACTTCTGCCAGAAGCCTTGGCTCGTCCTGGATCCTCCCTTGATTCCCACTCTGCACCTTTGGGGACGCCCAGCCCATTAACTCTCTCCCATCCTTCCTTGCTGCCTCTTGTCCAGATGCCTGAGCTGGGCTTCAAGTAGTTGTAATGTTATGCTTAGGTGAGATGTGTTCAGCTTGTTTACTGTCTGTATACAAGAAAAGAGTGCAGCCCAAGACATCCACCCTTTTGTTCCTCTATGGAAAGCCTGTTACGTGTCATAGTCTTCTCTCTGTGCAGTGCTTTCCTCTGCTGCTGATGCTTTTACATGAAATAGGACTCGGTGTGTCACCGCTACAGGAAATTATCTCTGAAAAAATAATATGCCCAGAACTCAGAAACAGTGTCAGCTTGCATCTGGCATCATGGAAGCATCATGGGTGTGTTTCCATTCATTCGCTCCTGAGTGTCACATGTTAAACTCAGTGCATAGCATAAACAGCAGCAGGCACAAACTGAGACAAAGCACACCCTTTGCTGTGAAGCACATTCCGACTCCTGGCTGCCCCTGTGCCACAGAGTAGAACTGCCCCGCAGGGGCTCCCTAGCTGTCATCTTTACAGAGGCACATGGCCACACCTCCCTTTTGGGAAGCCACTGGGTAGGTTTGAACTTCAGGGTTGTAGTAGTTGATATTGTAGAGCCCTGGAGTCAGTTCGGATTCATAGGGGCCTGTGCACTAGAGAGAGAAACAAAGCCCAGTCCTGCGCCATCCTCGCACTTGTTACTGTATTTGAGCCGATTCTCGCAGCCACGGTGTCAATCCACCTAAGTAAGGGTCTTCCTCTTGTTTGCTAACCCTCTGCCAAAAATGATGCCCTTCTTGCAGGACTGGTTCCACCATAGTAATATGTCCAAAGTACCTGAGACAACGTCTCCGCATCCTCTTTCACATCTCCTGCCTTTAGTTTGTCAGCTCACTTCGATGGAGTCGATGCTGAGCCATAGCGACTCTATGAGATCAGAGCAGAACTATCTCTGTGGGTTTCCCAAAGGCTAACTCTATGGGAGTAGAACGCCTCATCCTTTTCTTCTGAGGACTGACTGGTGGTTCCCCACTGCTGACATTACAGTTGACACCCAAGGCATAAGGTACTATGCCACCAGAAGTCCCTTGCCCCTGTGCAATAACCAACACCACCTACACACAAAACCCACCCCTTCTCTGTCAGTTTGATGTATGGTGATGGCTTGAGTTGCTATGAAATTGGAAGCTACTAGGGGGAACCCGACAAAAACTACAATTTTTTCAAAACTATGCATTTAAATTTTTTATCCCCTTCATAGTACTCTCCATTACACTTCACACATTTGTCTAATCTGTGATTACATTCTTGGAAACATTTTTCAAACTCAGCAGTTTGGGTGACACCCTTGTTTTTTCCCCCCCTCTTCTGTGTTGTCAAACCACTGTCCTTCATTCATGGAAACAGAAAGAAGTCACATGGAGTGAGTTCAGGTGATTAGGATATGAGGGACAAGAGAGGCATGCTTTTTTGGGGGATGTTTTCATACTGTTATTTCTTTTCTCTTTTTTTATAATCAATTTTTGGGGCCTCATACAACTCTTATCACAATTGATACATACATCATATTTGTACATTCATTGCCCTCATCATTCTGAAAACATTTGCTCCCCACTTAATCCGCTGGCATCAGCTGATAATTATTCCCCATCCCTCATGAACCCTGAATAATTTCTAAATTATTATTTTGTCTTATCTTACACTATACAATATCTCCCTTCAGCCACTTTTCTGTTGTCTGTCCCCCAGGGAGATGGTTATATGTAGATCCTTGTAATCGGTTTCCCCTTTCCATTCCTCCCTCCCTCTACCCTCCTCGTATCGCCACTCTTACCACTGGTCCTGAAGGGATCATCCGCCCTGGATTCCCTGTGTTTCCAGTTCCTATCTGTACCAGTGTACATCCTCAGGTCTAGCTAGATTTGTAAGGTAGAATGGGGATCATTTTAGTTGTGGGGGAAGAAGCATTTAGGAGCTAGAGGAAAGTTGTATGTTTCATTGTTGCTACAGTGCACCCTGACTGGCTCCTCTCCTCCCTGCTACCCTTCTGTAAGGGGATGTCCAATTATCTACAAATGAGCTTTGGGTTTTCACTCCACACTCCCCCGTATTCACAAAGATATGATTTTTTTGTTCCGATGATGTCTGATACCTGATTCTTCCGACACCTCGTGATCACACATGCTGGTGTGCTTCTTTCATGTGGGCTTTGTTGCTTCTCAGCTACAAGACCACTTGTTTAACTTCAAGCTTTTAAGACCCCAGAATGTATAACTTTTGATAGCCGACCACCATCAACTTCAGTCACCACATTTGCTTATGCACCCATTTGCCTCCAGCAATTGTGTTGGGGAGGTGAGCATCACGCAATGCCACTTTAATACAACAAAGTATTTTTGCATTGAGGGAGTACTTGAATGGAGGCCCAATGTACATCTGTTACCTTAATACTAAACCTATAAATATATGCATATAGATCTATTTCCCCATCGTTATACATAAATATATTTACATATGCACATGCCTTTATTTAGACCTCTATAAATGCCCTTTGCTTCCTACCTCTTTCCTTGATTTCCTTTTACTTTCTGATTGTCCCACTCTCATGTTCAGCCTTCATTTGTGTTTCAGTAATTCCTCTAGGTTACATTACTCTTGGTTACACTCTACCAAGCCTCCTACACCCTCCTCACCATCTATTTGGATCACTTGGTGTTCCCTTGTCCCTGGGTTTGTTAACAGCACTTCCTTTTTCCCTACACCCCCCTTTCCCATCTCCCTCCCCCAGCTGTCAGTCCCATTGTTTTCTCCTCCAGATTGTTCATCCAGCCTATCTCATTTAGACAGACCTGTGGAAATCATAGCATGCACAAAAACGAGACAGAGCAAACCCAAGCAACAAAATGAAACAAAAGAACAACACCACCACCAACAAGCCAATGACAAAAAGCAAAACAAAACACAAGAAAGAAAAGCTTTTAGTTAGTTCAAGGACTGTTTGTTGGCCTTTAGGAGTGTTTTCTCATAGAGTATGATGGGTCAGCTAGCCCTGGCCCCAAAGTCTATTTTTGGTATTCCCTGGGGACTTCGTTGCTCTGTTCCCCTTCCTGTTCTGTTGTACACCCTTAGTATTTTGCCTCGGTGTGCTGGGATCAGATCGGGCGATAGAGGCATGCTGTTTTTTTTGTGTGAGCAGGTGCACTGTCATGGTGGCAAAACCAGTCCCCTGTCTACCACTAATCAGTCCTTTTTATTTTAAATAAATCATTTTATTGGGGGATCTTACAGCTCTTGTAACAATTCATACACCAATTTGTATGAAGCACATTTGTACATACATTGCTATCATCATTTCCAAACATGTTCTTTCTCCTTGAGCTCCTTTTTTCCCCTCCTCCCACCCACGTGAACCACTGATACTTTATACATACTTTTTAGTTTTATATTTTACGCCTCTGCTGTATCCCTTCACCCAAACTTCTGCTGTTTGTTCCCCTGGGTGGTGGAGTGGGGCTGTATGTCCATCATTGAGATTGGTTTCCCCTTTCTTCTGCTTCTCCCCCCTACCTTCCCTCGTGGTGTTGCTACTCTCAGTATTGGTCCTGAGGGGTTTATCTGTCCTGGATTCTGTGTGTCGGAACTTCTAGTCAATAGCAGTGTGCAAGCTCTGGTCTAGCCAGACAACTCAGACCTTCTTACACAATATCTTCAGAACCTCTATATAGGAAGCTTGATTAACAGTCTGACCTAGTGCAATGACTAAACTCCAAATGCACTATCACCCTCACATCAACAAAACCAAACAAATGAGCATCTTCTTGAAGTTTGAGTTCACTTGACGAGGTGTATTTGAGTGAGGTGATGATGGCGTCTTACACTGACTTGATTTATGTTTGCATTCTGGCTTGTGAGAAGAGCACAAGGTCTTGTCACCAGCAATGACCTTGGGAAAAAAGTGTGGGTGCACTAGCTCGGAGCAAGTTGCCAGATGCCTGCCCAAACAGGAGAATGTATATTTTGAAATGTGTACCCAGTGGAGCTTTGTACCGCTTGGTTTTTTGGCGGGGGTGGGGTGGGGGTGGGTGGAAGGCCGGCTACTCCTTTGTAGGTTAGATAATCTGAGATGTGCTATTTGAAATTTCCTGGGGCCAGTTTTAGACAAAACTAGAAAAGTTAATTTTGCTGTATGGAAAAATCTGACAGTCTGGAAGTATCTAATTTTCCTCACATGCCATCATTCCCCTAGTAGCATTATTCTTAGTTAAAGCTCTCCTCTGTTCCTCCTTAGGGTTTCCCCCACTACCTGATGTTCCTTTTCTCCTACTCATCATCAAGGGACTTGTGTCCAAAGTGAGGACAGCAAATAAGAGACCCTCCTGACTCTCTGTTAAGAAGGGTGCTCTGGTGCATGCGTGTGTTTATGTGTGCACATACAATCGCATTTGAATTTTGTTGGAAGAGGCTTCATAGAGACAGAGAGTGACATGGTTAGAGCTGCTGCACATGTAGAGCACTGTACTCTATGGTGTTCTAATTCAAATGCATGTAAGGTCCAAGAGAGGTAATAGAAGCAAGTGACCAGGGTCAGGGAAGGCAGTAGGAGGAACTGAGGGAGCCTGAATGCCTCACACCCTGCCAGTTTCACTGATTCTTGGATGGGAGAGTACCAACCTAGTGCTGTGAAATCTTCGCAGTTTTCAGAGGCTTGGGGGATTTAAATTTTGTATGTAAAAAATAGACATCTAAATGCTTGTAATTTATTGATTTCGATAAACACACTGAATGCCAGTACTCAAGTCAAACAAACCAAACTAACAGCCATCGAGTCTTTGCCAACTCATAGTGACCCTATTAGACAGGGTAGAACTGCCCCTCAGTTCAGCTCCCAGCCCTGGAAGCCCACCAGTTCCTCGTTATTATCATGAGGAATACTATTTTCACAAGAGCATTACATACCCCTAGAGACTAAACCATAAAGCCATATAGGCTTTGACCATCAATTCTGATATGCTTTTTCCTCAAACTGATGGGTCATTTGATGGAATCCTTGTATTACTTCCCTAACATAAAAATTAATCAAGCAAAGGAGATTCAGTGCTCAGTACTACAGTCCCCTATTTAGAGATTAACTCTTAAAAACCACCACCACCACCACCACCACCACCACCACCACCACCACCGCCACCTTATCTATGTTGATAAAAACTTGAGTAGGCTGTATAAATATCTCAAGTATTTAGGATAAAATGGATTCTTATTCTACTGTCACATATTTAGTTTGAGATATGTGTTTCCATCTGAACACAAATTAAATAGACCTCATTGACATCTTTTCAAAATGCCATAAAAATTAAATGATTACCTTAAAAGATACTCAGTATAATTAGGCATCAGAAAAATGTACATCAACACTAGAGCGAGATAGTGTTTCAACCCATCAAGATGACACTAGCCAAGAATATTAAAAATACCAGTGAGTGCTGGAAGAATGAACAGATTTGTGTCAGAAGAACAGTCTGAAAGGTCCTTAGAAGCAAGCACGGGGAGACTTCACATGCTTTGGATATGTTATCAGGAGATGCCAGTCCCTGGAAAAGGCTGAAATGTTAGGTTCAAGTATAACAACAGTTTTGAAGATGGTGTAGGACTGCGCAGTGGTTCATTCTGCCTTGAGTTGGAACTGACTCAATAGCACCTAATGCTAAAAGCTAGATGCTTTTGATCCTAAATGAAAAGTGGATGGTCCAGCCTCCATACCAGCTACGTGGACAACTGCCCCTCCCCCCAGAAGAATTTACTTTAGAAGACGGCACTGAACCTGTAGCTAGGGGAGATGGACATGTCTGATCAGAGCACACAGGGGCAAATGAAGGGGGAGGAAGAGAGTGGAGCACACACTGGTCCACCAGGCTTGGAGGATGATTTTGGCACTCTGAACAGCCAATGTACAGAGTGGACCATATGGCTGATCCCACTATGAGACATGCCATCCCTTGCTGGCCCAGAGCCCTATGGGGACAATACCGGAGACTCTGTGTTGGGACTGAACCGACTGGCCCTCCAACACGGAGGCAAATCACTAAAAGCATGCAGCAGAGCAACCATGAGAGCAGAGCGGGTAGCCCCTGAGGGAGTACAAAGGACAGACTCTGGGGCCAGAGCATGATACGCCATCAGACCTGACTGAAGGACACACCTATAGAAAAAAAAATCAGACCTTGATCTATTTACAGGTTTTTCTTTCTTAAAAATTTTTTTTGTCTTTTAATTAATTTACTCTTTTATTGATCATTGGTTTTCTGTTGTTGTTTTTTTGTCATCACAGTGTTCTCACCCATCGCCTATCTTGCTATGGTTTGATTTTTGGTGCATATTATTATCTCAACAGATCTATCTAGATAAGATAGGCTGGAAGAATAGTCTGGAGGAGAAAACAACAGGACCAATGGTTCCCGGGGACATGGGAGAGAGAGAGGAGGGGGTAAGGAGGTGATGCTGACCAATCCAGCGACAGGGGAGCAACAAGTAATCCAAAATCCGTCGCAAGGAGGGTGTGAGAAGCCTGGTAGGTATTCAGCAAGGGCAATGTAACCAAGAGAAATTACTCAAACCCAAGTGAAAGCTGAGCATGACAGTCGGACAAGAGGAAAGTAAAAGTAAATAGAGGAAAGAACTAGGTGACAAAGGGTATTTCTAGAGGTCTACATACTGGCATGTACATATGTAAATATATTTATACAGGAGGGTTCGTAAATAGATCAACGTGCATATATTTATAGACTTAGTATTAAGGCAGTAGATGGACATTGCCAAATACTTACTCAATGCAAGAAGACGTTATATTAAATTGGCATTCCATGATGAACACCTTTCCAACATGATGGTTGAAGAAAAATGTGTGCACTAGCAAATGTGGTGAAGAAAGCTGATGGTGCCTGGCTATCAAAAGTTATAGCATCTGGGATCTTACAGGCTTGAAAATAAAGAAGCGGCCATCTAGCTCAGAAGCAACAAAGCCCACATGGAGGAAGCACACCAGCCTGTGTGACCATGAACTGTTGAAGGGATCAGATATCAAGCATCAAAGAACACAAAAACCATGTCATTGTAAATGAGGGTGAGTGCAGAGTGGAGACTCAAAGCCCATTGGTAGGTAACTGGACACCCCCTTCCTGAAGGGATGTGGGGAGGAGATAAGCCAGTCAGGGTGCAGGGTAGCAACAATGAAACATGTTTCCTCTAGTTCCTAAATGCTTCCTCCCCCCACTATCATGATCCAAATTCTACTTTACAAATCTGGCTAGACAAGGGGATGTACAGAGAGATCGCCTTGGAGATTGGGTGGATGTTCCCACAGTAGCGTGGAGCCTCACAAGTGGTGGTCAGGCGTTTCCCCCAGTCACTTGTAGGACCTCAGGATTTAGGCTGGGGATGCCCCCACTTTTTATAGGGGAGAACAACCTGTGGCCTGGTGTGTGGGAGAGGACCAGCGTGAATTCCCCAGCTGCTTGCCACACCAATAAGTGGGGGGTGGGAGCTCCCTCAGTTGGGCCTTCAGGTTTGCCCTAGGCAGAGGGGAGTGGCCTGGAGACAGCTATTGTCTTGTGATGGGAAAGAGAGTGAAAGGAGAGGAAAAAGAGAGAAAGAGGAAGACACAGACTGGGGCAATAATGCCAACCAGACTGACAACCACTCACCCACACACAACTAAAATGCACAGAGTAAACAAAGGTGACAACAGTAAAAAAAAAAAAAAGAAAAGAAAACAACTAAAAAGGAGAACCAAATCTGTGGAGGCTGTGGTAGGAAGTAGAGAAGAGCTAGATGGAGCGGAGAAAAGCAGAAAACCTGTAAGAAGAGTCCAATAAAAGGAAAAAGAGAGAAAAGGAAGGAGAAGGAGAGAGTATTTTTTAAATGGTTAAAGAAATAACTGACCCTGTGTTATGCTGTGTGTAGCTCTGACTCGTCCTGTGTGCAGTACTGTCTTAGGGGTCAGGCTGCCCACTAGGAGGACAGGGTTGCCCTAGGCAGAGTGTAGGGCTCTGGAAACCAGCAGTGGTATGTGCAAGCAATGAGAGGGAGCAGAGAGAATCGTACAAGCTAAGAGAGAGGTGAAGAAAGCAAAGACAGAAAGAGGAAAGAAAGAAAAAGAGAATAAAGAGAAAGAAGGAAATAAATCCAACTGAGTTCACTAAGGTTGGCTGTGATGGTAAAGAGCAAGGAGAGAGAGAAGGAGGAAATAAAGTATAAAGTAGTAGCTGATCCCTGATTGCTTGGATGAGGGGCCAGAGGGGTTTAGACACTGCTCCAACATGGCAGGGCAGTGTGCCCTTTTAATGCCGGGACCCAGTGGTGCTGGGCAGAATTGCCCTAGTTGACGAGATCACCTTAGAGGCATGACGGAGGTTTCTTCAACGGTGCAGCGCACTGTAGGTGTTTGTCCCAGGTGCCTTGTGTGGTGTACAGCACTCCCACACAGGGCAGGCTGGAGTGCCTCCTGCTATTTGGGTTGATTTGCCCTAAGCGGAGGGAAGTGACCTGGAAGCCTTTAGTGGCATATGAGAGGAGAGAGTGGGAGAGAAGAGGAAAAAGAGGGGAAAAGGGGAAAAAAGAGGGATAAAGAAGAAAGCGAGTAAATAAAAGCCCAACACCAACCTGAGCACGTTGAAACTGAGTGCGGTGGAAAAGTTAGAAGGGCTAGTGAATAAAGTGAGAATAAGTAGAGCAGTGGGTAAGGAGGTAATGATACTTGATCACCTGTCCTTGAGGCCAGAGGAATTCCAACTCTTCCTCAAGGTCACGGGGTCATGGACTTGTAAGGTCTCTCTCTCTGGCCTAAATTCCAACCCCAGTCCTTGGCTCCCCGCGAGAAAAATTTCATGCGGAAGCCAGGCTCGTGATCCAAGTGAATTTAATGAGAGTTAAAAGAAGCTTCAGGTTTTACAAGGCACCCATAGGATTCCTTTGACCATGGGGCCTGGCAGAGACTGCCTCAGGTCATGCAAGGATCTCTCTCCTCCCAGGAAGACGACCAGACCACCCCTCTCCCTTCTGGTTCCTGCCTTTTCAAGGGTTCCCGGGGAGGCTGGTGAAGGACCCCAGGTCAATCCCATTGGCTGAACTGCAATCATCTGGCCCAGGTGGGCTGCTCCAGGTGCAACATCCATCGGAGCCCACGGGCAGGAAAATCCAGCTTTCCTATGCTGGCTCTCCTGGGCATGCGTTAATGGACTTTCCCATCCCTGATGTAGGGTTCCACAGATGCTGTGTGAGATTACTTCAAAAGCAAGATCGCGCCCGTGGCCAGGGGTCACTTGGGTGCTGGAGTACCTGCCTTGTGCTGCATGTAGCACTGCAGCAGGGGCTGGGAGGGGGCACTGGGGGGCTCCCTCAGCCCCGTCTAGGGCTCCAAGACCGGCAGGGCCTCCCCAGCTATGTGTAGAATCACTGAGAGGGAAGCTTGTTGTCCTATCTAGACTGCTGATGCTTCCTAGATCAGAGGATTTTCTTTTTTATCCCTCTGGCCAGCTAGAATGAAATTGTCTCCCACAGTCTCTGGGCTACAGCTCAGTGCTGTTTAAGGCTGACACTGCTACAGCGGGTCTTTGTTATGGTAAAAGCTGCCAGGCCCTGTGGCTGAGTTCTGGCATTCCTTAGCTAGGTTGCTTCTTATGCTGATTTATGTTAAGGGACTCCCCTATGTGGTGCTTGGAGCTGAGCAACCAGACTTGGGTTTGAGTTTTAAACCAATCATTTATGTTTCACCCTTAAAAAAAATTCTACTTGTGATGTGCTCAGATTTGGTGGCTGTCAAGCTGACCCCCAGAGGGGGAGATGCAGCTTATCAGGGGGGTTGTTTACTAGTCGGCCAATTGGAACTAAATTTGCTCCCTGGACTCCCGACTTTCTGCCTTTTTCTCCCACACCATGATCTTCCTAAGGTAATAATATATTTTTTCTTCTACTCTAAATTATGGCTACCCACCACCAACCCCTGACCGTGAGCTCAAGGCATCCAACCGCATGGAGAGCTCAGTGTGGGGTTCCCCTCGTGTCTGAGATTCTGCCCCCTCTCAGGGCGTCCACCTGCAGGGATCCCTGCTCCAGGCAAGGGCATATCTGGCACCTGCCACTTCGTCAAAATTATAGTGCTTTAAAGCATTCTTGGTTTGCTTTGTGAGTGGAAATCCCACAAAAGAAGGGGTTCAGGAGAAACCCTGTTACCCTAGTTCTAATTTCAGAACTCCACCTCCCCGTTTCCTTCACCTAATTTCCTATTTTTCTGGTCTGGCAGCAGGAGCTCCAGATAGATGGGTCCTATCTGGTCGCCATTTTCTCTGAATCCCTCCATCTATTTCTTTTACACTCTTAAAAAGTACAAAACATTTACTCTACAAGCGCAAACAGATTTTCAAAAGCAGGGAAAAACCTGAACGTTCAGTACATGGTTCAATCGTCTTTTCATCTCTGTGCCCTAACTATGCTGAGCTCCATGGAACTGCATGGAGGGGAGCTATTCTGGCGTCATCGAGCCAAGTGAGTGTTTTGAATTACCTCAAGTGAATATTTGACTGGAAAGCATAGGGTGTAAAAAAACCCTGAAATCAGATGGTGCACATCCGTCACAAAGAACAGGGCCTTGTACTTAAACCTTTTTTCTGAAAATAAGCAGCCATCTAAGTGAGATATCAACTAAGTCCGCCCAGAACAAGCAGCACAGCCAGTGTGATGCCAGGGTGATAAATAATAGAATCTCAATCTGCAGGTATGAACAAGAATCAGAGCTTAAGTTCGGAACACCCAGTTTGCAAAAGGACTCAAATGCACATGCGGGGTGAATTCCCTCTGACCACAGTCCATGGACATGAACAGATACAGTTAAGTTCAAATGTAACACCTGATCATTTGATCTCTTCAGACTAATTTTAATTTGGTTCCAGTTTTTAGTATTTTTCACTTTCTGTTCGATTGAGGTTTTTCTCTCTTTTATCATTGTTAGTTTTTCTTTTCTACTTGTTTCTTGATTTTGTTTTGTATTTTTTTTAATACATATGAAATCCAGGAGAGGTAAATCCAGAGAGACACTAACAGAATTAACAATCACCTAGGGACAGGCAGGGAAGATTTGGGGGAGTGAGGGGGGGGCTAACAAAAATGAATATAAAAGAAGGAAATGATGTAAACCTGATTGTGGTGAGGATTACAAAAATCTTAATATGACTGAAGTATTGAATGATATATGTGAATTATATGAGAATTAAAATAAAACAAAAGCTGAGGTCAGAGATAGGGCAGCAATTTAGCCCTGAATCTCTTGGTGAAGATTGAATGTCATTTTGTGCCAAGAGCCCATTTTTCCACTCATGAAGTTTGGGGAACCGGCCATGCTCCTTCATCACTTTTCTTACCTCAATAAATGGGTACAGTTCACTCTTCTCCCTTTTCTTCTCTGTCACATACTTTGCAGCAGTCAGGGGAACAGAACTTACAGTCCTGAAAGGGATCCATGAGTGTTAGTCCAGGTAGACTAGAGAAACAAATCCACACTCAGATGTGTATAGGAAAGACCTTTATATACAAGAACAGTTGTATATTGAGAAAGCATTCCAGCCCAACCAAGATCAAGTCCATAAGTCCAATATTAGCCCATGTCTGATATCAATCTATAATGTTCTCTTCAGACTCATGAAACACCTTCAATGACCCCAAATGCAGGAAGATCACAGGTCAGTAGTTGCAAAGTCTTCTGCATCCAGTGGTGGTAGAAGCATCTCAGCTTTGGCAGGGTCTCCATGTGGCTCCTCCAGTTCCCAGGGCATGGGTTCTATCAGTGTGGTGCCATGTGTCTTGTTAGTAGGACATCTCTCAGGGAATGAGCAGAAAGATAGTCTCCTGCCTCCAAGGAGGAAATACCAGATTTCCCAGAACCCTGACGGGAAGGCCAGGCCCACAAAGAGGCCTCATTGGCCATAACCCAATAGAGAGACTAGAGTCTACCCCTTCACTCTTAATCCTCTCAAGTCCCAAATTGACACCAGATTGTATAACTACAACAGACCACCCCTTGTCCATTTGACATTTTCACAAAATTCTTTAGCCGTATATAATTTCAAAACAATAATAGAATCATATCAGTATCTAACAGTATAATATGAAAATGCATACATTTCACTCCGTGCCACCCTCCTTTAAACATAATATTCTGTAAGTGATGAAACAAAAATATCCTATGCTTAACAATTGCAGGTAAGGTACACCCACATATTAATCCTATAATTCTATGAATATATTCCAGTATCTATGAAATCTTGTAAGCTAGCCACTTCACGCCTTTATCTGGCCCATTTTGGCTATTCAGTTTCTCTACTGCCTACTTCCATCAACCCAGTGCTCTGAGGAGACAATCATATTCTTCAATATAAAGAGTCTTCATGCCAGTTGGAACCTTGTGAAGTCCACATCCACAAGAAAGTCAAAGCAGGACAGTTCGTCTATACAGTCTGCAGCAGTATATACCAGTGCACAGGCTCAACATTCTTCTCTTCATCTGGTCGGGTTCGGGTCAAGTCAATGTGGGCTCCCTCTCTTGGCCTCACCTCAGTGTCCATTGGTCGCATTGCCTTTAGGCCTTGGCCCCATCACCAATTCTCCACAACTCTAGTCCCCTCAGAGTAGGTCATGGACTTCAAACGAGTCAACCTGCTCTCATCTTCTTCTCTACTGCCTGTAAACCAGGTCCACGAGTGTCAGTGGTCAGAATGAACCCCCTGCTCTATTGCTGCTATTCTGCCACTTTCACTCAACAAGCAGATCCAGGTGGTCACCTAGCAATCATTTCAGGCTTCTACAGGCTCCCTTGAATGTTCAGTACTAGAAAGGAGTTTCTTCAGGCTTTGAGATTTTTTCCAGTTTCTGACAAAAACCACTATTCAAAATTCAAATATTACAAAAGTTCCCTTTTAATGCACATGAAGCTCTTCCTCACAGTGGGAGCAGTGCACAGAAACGGACCTTGATGCTGGGCTGCTCTGTGCGTGCTTTGGTCAGTTGGGAGCTGCTGATTCACAGATTCACTTCACGTGGATGAAGATGCTTGTTTGCTTCCCCGTGAGTTTATCGCGCTTCAACAGAGAAGAACCCTGTTCTTGGGTTTTGCCTCTGCCTTGCTCCTAGCACCGCTGGAATAGAAAGATTACAAATGATTTTTTTGTTGTTGTTTTAAAAAACAGAAAAGAAATGCCGTGTACCTGTTAGGTAAGTAGAGGCAGAACTGAGGGTGGTCGCTGTGCATGCCAAACCTCCTCCCCATCACAGACAGTTGAAAGCTGCTTCAGGCTGGAAAGATGCACACATTTAGGTCCTTGTGACAGGAAGCAGGTCAACCTGGGCGGGCCCCCATCTAGACCAGGTGGGCTTAATTCAGTCAATGGGGTCAAACAGTACCGTCAGCCATGCCTACCAACAGGGTATGGGTGGGGGCCTCCCACCAGCTGTCATGCAACCCAGCGCGCGTGGGCTGTCCAGTCCGCCCCCACCCCCCACGAGCATATTTGCCTCTTCTATCCTTTATAAAGTCACTTGGATCACAAACTAGGTTTCTGCGTCAATTGGTTCTTGTGTGAAGCCAAGGACAGAGGTACATTTCTCCCAGAGAGAGCCCTCACATAACCAAATCAGATTATAGCCTTCAGTGTTAGGGTTCCAACGAATTTTGGGGGAATATCTCAAGTGGTAGTGGTAAGGACACAACTCAATCCATATTATCTCTTTATTTTGCTCAGCCAGATGCTTGCCCTTTGAGCCTGAATTGTTGCAAGGCTTATTACCCCATCAAGTGTTCCCAGAGCAAGCCCTAAATGGGCAGTAGTCACACACAAGGAAGATTTGCAGGGGACACTGTTAAGAATGATTAATGCTTAAGTGTTCCTTGTCTCCCCAAATGTACCATCTGGCAGAAAATTTGTTAGATCTCTCTCCTGGGAGAGATATACCTCAGCTCTTGAATAACTCTCCTGGTCATAGAAGTCAAATTCCAAGCTTTTCATCCAACATTCATAAAGCTAAATAAATGTTACATAAACCTAAGTTCTCTATCTTGGATAAGACAAAGTAAAACCATGACTTGAGAAGGTTTTCATTGAGGACAGAGACAACTTCAGATATTCTAAGCCTATGAAATTGGTCATGATTCAGGCAACTTGCCAAGGAAGCAGGTAATACCTAGGTGGGAGGTGGAATGAATAAGAACTTGCACTAAGATTCCATTCCATCAGGTGCAGCTGGTGACTTTGGAGGCCCAGAGCAGGCAGTGGGAGAGAGAAGACCAGAGCAGGGGAGGGATGTGATGAGCTGGAGGGTAGAGGGAGGGATTATGTGTTGTCCTGCTGTCACCTCCCACCCCACTGTGACCCTTTAGTGATGTGGGCCCAGGTTTGTGATGCAAGTGGGTTTGAAGCCAGAGGGGACTCAGAGTGCTCAGTTGCCTGAGTGCAACCGCTGTATCCAGAAGATGGAGGAGATTCTCTTTCTGCTGGAACAGAAAAGTGCTTCCTGGCTGACCTACCAATACCCCACCTGGTTCACTGTTTTGACCTTGGGCATCCTGTATGGAGTGGGTTGCTTCTTCCTGGTCCTCCCCTTCCTTCCAAATACTCCACCTGTGCGACCACCCAGGAAAAGGATAAAGGTAAGAAATTCTCAACCCAGCCATAGGAGAGATTGATTTTTCCTTGTTTTATAAATTTTTCCTTTCGTAATTAATTTCCTGATAGGGGAAATCTCAAGAAAGAAGAGACCATCAGCCCTGGCTTTGGAATATTGATGAGGGCTGGTGCGTCCTTACTCACTGTTAGGACTTTGTTCACTGCATTGGTATCATTTTATCCTTGCCGGCTTATGTTGATTTTCATTATTTCTGTTGGCTTTCCCTGTTTGTGAAGCACAGGAGGCGTGGATGCATCATGATCATGGACACAAGGGTTGACAGAGTTGCAGGTGGAGAGATCTCATGGCAGAGGGAGGGATTGTGAGATCAGCAGTGTGGAGAACTTCCCCATCGGGAAGCTAGGGAGTGAAGGGGGATTGATTTCAAGACGAAAAAATGAAGGAGGCCAGAGGGGACAGAGAGCTTTAGACCTGACTGTGATTACACAACTCCTTTTGAAGGCAATTTAACCATGGAGGGGGGGGGGTGTTGTTCTAAAATGGATATGGTAATCATTGATTGTACCATTGCCCTTGATCTGATTGAACGACTGAACTATTGACTCGTATGATATGTAAATCATTTGCCAGTCAGATGAGCATTCAAAAATATTTCTCTTTGAAGATCTCAGACCTCCCATCTCTAGTTGTTATAGAGGGCAATAGGTAAAAATCCCCAATATAGTGACGCAGTGGCTAAGGACTAGATGACTAGACATTTCAAAGGGCAGCTCTCATCACTGGGTCCTCAGTCTCTTTCCTTGAGCTCCAGTCTCTGGGCCAAGGCTCCTTTTCTGTCTGGGCTAATTGAGAAAGCATGGCTGACCCCGGGGAGGAAGTGGTCAAGGGCTGGCCCAGAGCTTCAGCCTCCATAATCAAAATCTTGCCCACCAGAACACTGAGTGCTGAGAGTGTGTGCTCTCCGTGAGCAGAGGAAGGCTGACGGAAGAAATGCACTCTAGGTCTCACACAGAAGCTGGTTTCTGGGCTTTAGTCATTCCATGGAGATTGTCATTCTTCTAATCACCAGTAAATGCCTGCAGTTTGTCACAAAGAACTGATGCAGGATTGGATTCCAGCCTGACTTCCTCTCTTGTGCCCCAGCCTCAGGTGGAGACAAGGAGAAGCAGCAGGTCAAGGGACAAAGGTGACGCTCTGAAAGGTAAGGTTCTGCCCATTCAACCAAGCTCTGTAAGCTCTCCTGTCCCCTCCTCTGCAGGATGCCAGTGGCAACAGCCCGTCTCTCTCAGGTAATAATCCTGAACAAAAGGATACTGTGGATGGAAACAGAACCCAGATATTTCCCAGATGTACAGGAGGGGCCTAGGATGGGATGAAGGCTGGCCAAGGTAGGACCCAGTAGGGGGCAGTGGGGGTGTCAGGAGCAGATTCTGGTGGATTTGGAGGTGGAACATTGAGGGGTAACTGCGATAAGCTGTGTAACTTTGCCAAGGTTCAGATTGCTCACTGAGACCCCACAGACAATATTGGAAACCGATGCTCCTTGAAATGCCAAAGCACCTCCTGCCCGTGGGAGTAAGCTATCATTTGACCTTGAGCTCTGGAGAGTCCAACGTCCTAAGTGCACAGCCCGTGTGACATTCCTTTCGGTCCTCTGGGAGGGCTGCACCATAACGGTTCTCTTGATTTCCAGTTTTCCGAAGCTTCCTGCAAGAACTATATGGCGCTCAGAACCTGCGTTTGCGTCTTAGGCAGAAGTAAGTAACCTTCCTGCTTCACCGCGGGGTGCATCTTCCAACCAGGGTGCCTGTGTGGCCTCGGGCTGCAGAGCAGCTGGGATGCGCTGGTTTGGGGGACACTTTCAGGGATGGGCAGAGAATGACAGGAGTCCCGGGCAGTGGGGTGGGGCAGGAAGAGCAGGCCATCAAGGCTTGGGGAGGGGCTGAGCTTGCACCGACCCTTGCTAGCCTGCTAGGTCTCTTGCCCCTTCAGTCCTGGCTGTAATCTGGTCCTTCTGTCTCCTGCAGCCACTTGGGAAACCCACTTGACACTGGAAGCTTTGGTCAACAGAAAGCTCAAGCCCTCTCTGGTAGCTGGCGAAATAGAGGTACGGCTGAAGTCCACGTCGGTACGCGCGCCCCACACGGTTCTGCGGCTCATCCATTCCGGACACCTAGGTCTCAGAACTCCACCCTTCCACGGGCCCAGATGTGCATCTCAACTTCTCAAGTCTTACCCGCCTTGAGTCAATCACCAAACTGCGCACATTCCCATGAACCTGACAGTCTTTCACCCACACCACTGGCTCTTCCCTCACCCAGTGCCAAACCCCCGGATTCAAAGGCCTACCTGCAGCCTCCAAGCACTCTCTGGGACTCACCAGCCCCGCACCCCACAGGGACTCATTCTCAGAATGACTTGTTGGCAAGGCCCAGGCAGAGCCCATCTCCACACAACCGCTGCTCCACACCTGCCATGGCAGCCATCACAAGTCAGGATCCCACAGGCCTCCCTACTGCCTCCCCACCCCAGTGTTGGGCAGCTGCCAAGAACTTACAGCTTCCCTCCTTGGAATACTTTGGGTCTCTGAAAGAGCACTCTACCTGGCACCCCCAAGAAGACACCTTTCGGGAAGGACCCACAAAGAGGCAGGGGGAAGTAGGGAGGCCCACCTTGCTCAACCCCAATGTCCACAAGCTGCTGGAAATAGAAATCACAAAGGCAGAGAAATGGAATATTTGGGAAGAAAAAGGAAAGGGTGTATCAGAATACCATCTGCAGGCCTTAAATATGTTGAAGGCACTCGATGGGGAGCAGATCACTGCACCTCCCCAGCCCTTCTGGAATGCCAGCATCAAAGCAGAGCAGATACCCAGCGCTCAGAAGCATTTTCCACAAAAATTCAGTGAGTTTTTCTGGGGTCTACCTTTTCTGCACAGCGAGTCTCTGGCAGCTGCTCTCAGGGTCTCTGGATCCACCCTAGAGTTTCCCACTGTCTTATTTAATGAAATTCCTAATGCCTTACCAGCTCAAATGCAAGCTAAAGAGTACCCACTCTTGTTGCAACGTCACTCCTTGCCCTACACTGAAGGCCGATTCCAACTTTTACTTCCAACTGCATGCCAAGCCCAGGCCCCACCGCTGGCTACAGTCCTGACTCCGCCCGGTCCACAGCCCCGTGGCCCACTCGCAGTACCTTTTCCTCCTCCTCACAAGAGTCCCTGTGATGAATCCTGTCTTACCGTCCACACTAAGTCCCAATCACGCATTCCAAATTCACTTCAACAGCTGGAAAGCCATTTTTTAAAGAAACAACAGGAAAGTGAGAGTTCTTTACCCTTTATGATACCACCACCCCAGGAAGCTTTTTGTCTTCGCAAACCCACTCATCCCCAGGACAATCAGAAGGTCCAGACCCCAAAGACAGACCCCAAGCTTCCTGGCTGCTTGAAGCAATCGGAGCTCCACCGCCAAGAGAACTTCCCTCAATTGCAGGGGCCCCTCGGCAATGGGACTCTTGAGTCTCTGACACTAAAGCAGCCTCAGGAAAAATGGCCAGGGACTTGTCTGGATATGAAGCAGCCCGAATGCTCCTGCTCAACACCTGGAGACAAGCAGGGGAAGAATGTAATGAAGACGGTGTCCCCAGGAAGATGCACACACCCTGGACCGTCGCTTGCGTGCTGCAGAGCCGGTGTCCAGCTGAGGAACAACTCGGTCAATGGACAAGGGAATTACTTGAGGAAAATATCCAAATGTAATCTATCTCTCTGTGGATCAGGAAACTACTGCCCAAAAGGAACTCCGGGAGCCGACTCAAAGGAGTTAAGTGATTTGAGGATACACAAGGGGATTAACGCAGGAACTTACACCCTAAGGGGTCCAAATAAAATCCTACTGGAAAACACCCTGAATGTCCACATGTGCAGGAAGGTGGAGCAGATTAGAAAGGATCAGATCCCTGGCATTGTTTGCCGTTCATGTCTTGCGACCACGCACGCTTTGTCTATTTCCCTGACCCACCCACATGTTGTCAATGTGGCCTCCTGGGGAGAGCTGGAAGATCTGAACACAACGCAGAGCCTTTCCTTTCTCAGCCCGGGCACTCAACAGGTGCTGGACTCGCATATCGTAAGGCTCCAAATGAGGCAGAGGTGGTGCATGCCCCTCAAAGTCCTTGAGCCCACAAACCTCTGTAGGACAAGAAAAGACAACGCAATGTCCTTTCCAAAGTCCACCTGCTTAGCCACCCCTAAGTATTGAACTAACCTAGTAACTGAGGCTGCCAAGGTCCTGGGAGAACCCTGTCAGGCAGACTGGGGAGAGAGAGTGACCACAAAGAAATCAAGCCCTACCCTGGAGAGTCCTTTTGCTGATTGCTCCCCTACAGAGGAGCCTGTTCAGGGAACCCCAGCCTACCCCCCACTTGATAATGACAGTGGATGCTCATTGGCCCTCAGGCAGCCGTTTCCAGCCTTCATGCCCAGTATCCTTGGCAGAACCTTCCAGAATGAAAGTGTCCAGAGAGAGAGAGCCTAGAGCAAACCTCAAATCCAGTACTGACCAGCAAGGGGTCAAGGAAAGAGGGTGCTAGTTGTGCCCCAGGAGGCCCCAGATTGGAAGTGAACTCTGAATGTCCATCTTCAAGAGCCAAAGAGACAGGGTTGGTGGTGGTCAAGAAGTCCTCTTCAATAGAGCTAGACGATAGAGACACTTTCACAACCAGTGTGCTGGCAAAATCTCAAACCAATGATGTGGACCGGGGGTGCTTCGAGGCTCTAGGATGTAGTAAAAGTTTCCTGCTACCTGGAAAGTGTGCTCCAGTTCCTGAAAAGCCAAGCCTTACAGCACGAGTGTGCAGTGAGATTAAGCTCCAGGTGGAGGTAGAGGCAGAGGATGGTTCTCCATGCTGTCCTGTTGACGGGCTCCTTCAGGACTGCACCACTGATGTGCTCACTGCCACCAATGTTTTGCCTTCTCAGGTGGTCCATTGCCGCCCCCAGCATTTGTTCACTGGGGATAAGCCAATATGTCAAGGGCCAAGTGGCTTCGTGGTGGCTAGAGCAAGTTACATGGGGCAGCAGAAGCTCAAAAGCCCCAACCTTCAGGACCCCTCGACAAGGAGAAGGAAGGATGCTGTTGCCACTGACAAGAGGGAGACTCATAAATGGCCCAATCCAGAAGAGCATGGAAAAGGATTAGCGGGAAGAGGCATCTCCCAAGTCTGTGGGTTAAGCCAGCCTGTGCAAGACAAGGCATTGGCTGAGTGCCTTGAGATCAAGTCCTCACAGCTCCCACCAGAGAAGGGACAGCTTCCTGCTGAGGGCCACAGCAAAAAATGGAGGAAGCACTTTGTCCAGTGGATTTGCTCCAGCAAAAAATCTACAGGACACGGTGATCCTTTGCAAAAAGGAAAGCCCGTATTACCCTGTGGTCACAGCCTTGGGCCCCTTCAAAGACAACCAGTGTCTCCTAACAAGGTCACGGAGGCTCAGGTGCTCACGACAGATGTTGGCCAAGTCCTAGAGGGGACACCAGGCTGTCATCAGGAGTATCTTGCGTCAACGTTATGTCCACGAAAAGAAGCGCAGGCCTCAGTTAATGGATGTTCCTCCAGCTGCAGGGCTCCTTTCTTTGTAGAACACAGGAGAGTGGCAAGTGTGAGACCCTGCCTCCACCAGGCGATACCTGACTGCCAGAGCCTTCCCACCACGAGCACCTGTATCAGGGATGTATTCACAAATTTCTGTCCGTTCAGGGGATTCAATATCAGAAGCCACACTCAGGCATTGCCCCCCAGGGTGTTTGTGTGCCCAGTCAGCTTGCAGCAGCAGAGGCGGAGGAGGTGGGCTTACTCCAGTTACCCTTACCACTGCCCACGTCACTGTCTTCGAGAATATGTCTTATCTGGCAAATTAGAAGACGCTTCTTCTGCTCTGATTAGTAGGAAAGTATCCATGCCAGCCACTTTAGCCTGTTCTGCACAGGCTAATGGCTTCTCTCAGCCATGATATTCATTGTTCCATAATAGAGATTTTCCCCCTCCTACATTAAAGTGTGACTTCTGTGCTGCATGGCGGGATCTAGAGGGGGTGTCATGTGTGTTAGTCTGTGTAGACTAGAGAAACAAAATTCATACACTCATATTTTATGAGTTTTATATAAAGGTTAAGTGAACATTGAAAAGCATCCCAACCCAGTTCAATCTAAGACCACCAGTCCAATAGTATCCCATGTGTCTGACACCAATCTACAAAGTCCTCCTCACAATCCAAAAACACACGGGGAGACAATGACTGCAGGAGGAAATTGTAGTCCGTGCGCTGGCAGGTTCTCCATGAGGCTGCTGCAGAAACCAGGGCTGCAACAGGGTAGGTCCATGCGGCTTCTCCTCAGGGATCTCCCAGGAAATGAGTCTTTCCAGCTGCTTTAGGGACCTAACAAATGCATATCCACCCTGGTGGCACTATCAGAGAGCAAGAGACCAGAAAGGCTAGGCTCACAGAGCCATTGATCTCCCTGCCCTTCAATTAACCCCACATGAGTTCATTGACGAGGTTGGCATAATATACCTTTAACTATGTTAGATACTGCGTCTCCTTCTCTGAGTGCTAGCTCTGACTTCTCAAAGGGCAGGGCTCTGGAGGAGGTTTTCAGCAGTGTTTCCCACCCACTTCCATCCCAAGTTCTTCATTTTGCACCTCTTATGATTTATGGTAACACCCCTACTGTGAAAACCTCAGAAGGTCCCAACACAGTGAAGAATGTTCCCTGGTGCCATTACTTTGTCTTCAACGTTATGTGGCTGCAGTTGATAGGTTTTGAGAGGCGCAATCCAGCCAAGAAATTCCATCGAGGGTCCAGAAGAGGTTTAGACCAAAGTAGCGTCTCATGGTACCAAGCAGGCATGAGACATGTGGCGGCCTGTCTAAGTCCCACATGTGCATTTGATGAAGGCTGCCAAGTTTGGCATGGAGGTTCCGCCTCAATACACCTGTCACAAAATGTGAAATGACATTTTTTGCTACCTTTGCCTCTCTCCCAGCCTAGGGTAACCTCCAGGATGGAAGTCCCAGGTCTGACACATGTGGGTGGGAACTGCTAGGGAGGCTGCCAGCGGGGGACTCGGCTCACCCACTGCACCAAGGGAAAATCCGGTTCACAGCTCACATGCCTTCCTCTGTATATAAACCCGGAGAAGGAGCAACAGCTTAGGCTGAGTGGTACAGGATGAGCGTCTGTGTAATAACCACTAATGGTTAGGCACCATGGACACAGGGTAGGGAAGGATACAGTGAAGAAGAATATGAAGCGTTGGACGTAACAAAGGGGGCCAAAGAGCATGAGGATCCCCAGAAATGACGCAAGACACAAGCGGAGCTAACACAGGCTTACAAAGGGGAATCGGCCAGGTGCTTCACCCCAGCTTTAGCTAGCTGCCCCCACAGCAGAACTTTATCTCCTACAGAGAGCACTGGGTTGGATAGCAAAGGCACAGCTTTCAAGCAGGGAAGGTTACTTTCTCAATACTATCTTTAGTGGGGCGACAAACTGTTATTTTACTTGATTTCCATCTCCTGACTGGGGGAAGGATGAGTTGATAGCCAGGGTGGGGTAGAGTGGGGATGAGTCAATAACAGGGTGCCAGGACTCAGGAAACATGACCCCAGGCTTTTGGGCTTCACACATGCATACACACACGCGTCCGCGCTCTAGGAATGTTCTCACGAAACATGACCCCAGGCTGGTGGTCTTCACATGCACACACACGCGTGCGCACACACACACATACATGCTCTAGGAATGTTCTCAGCAAACATGACCCCAGGCTGGTGGTCTTCACACACACACACACACACACACACACACACACACGCACACACACACACACACGCTCTAGGAATGTTCTCAGGAAACATGATCCCAGGCTGGTGGTTTTCACACACACACTCACGCGCACACTCTAGGAATGTTCTCAGGAAACATGACCCCAGGCTGGTGATCTTCACACACACGCACACACACACACACACACACACGCGTGCACGTGCTCTAGGAATGTTCTCCGGAGAGAGTGGCTTCTAAGGACTGAGTGCTGCAAAGAAAGTCACAACTGGGAGCAGCCTTCCCTTCCCCTAGAGACTCCTGGGAAATCAGGATGTGCACGGAGATTAGACATCACCTGTCTTGATAAGGGAAACCAGTTCAATAGTGGTCAGTGTTTCCTCTGTGCTTCTAACACAGGGTTTTATTTCCTGGGCACCAGATTATAGAAGAAGGCAGGAGGGCCCCCCAAAATATGATTAGTTGATCCGCTAGAGTAAATTCTCATGTGCTTAAAAGAACACCCCTGGTGGGCCAGGGTTTACTGTTTACTGAACTAAACAGTAAAGGATGGCGAGGAAGACATCCACTGAGCCTTGACCTCCATGCCTCAGTCAGGACACCAAGTGTGTGTGTGGGGTGGGTGGGGACTGACACCAGTGGTGGAGGAGGGAAGTGGACATAGGCCCCAGAGACTGCTGGTACAGCAGCATGATGTTGTTTCTGGAGTCCTGATTGTGCCAAGGCAGCCTCTGGAGTGACTGTGGCAGTAAAAAATCAGATTCTGGATCTGCAGAGCCTGGATCTGGGGCCTCTTGGGTAGCAGGTAGCTTGGGTGTGTTCCTAGAGAGAGTGAAGAGCTGGACACCGGACTCCCCGCTGCTGAACCCTACCGTTCGTGCTAGGTAAGTGCACGGAGATGGAGAGAAGACCCTGAAAGAACAGCAAGGGGTGCATGGACCAAGCCCCTTCCCTTTCCCCTGCCACCAGGTCCTCTTATATGGTGCTGTGAGGTCAAACAAAGGGAAGCCCACTCAGACCTGCAGAGACCTCAGCGAAACAACTGCCCCCCGCCCCCCACAATTCAGCAGACATCTCACAAGGACACTCACACATACCCGAGAGAGAAACCTCACACACATACTTCCTTGGAGACTTCCACAGAGACTCAGAGGCCTCGCACAGAGACTTCATATGAAGTTCTCAGCATCCTTTATGGAGACTTCTCAGAGACCCCACAGGGACCTCACACAAAGCCCTCCCACATAGCTCACTGCCAGCACGGGAGAATTAGCAGCCGCTGTCCACCCCTGAGCTCCTGGAAACTTTCACACATTGTCTGCAGTGCCCCCCATGCTTGTGCATCTTTGTCCTCATAGCCTTGCTTGGGAACAACAGAATCACAAACTGCACGTAGTTGTGTGCAAATTTTTTCCACTGAAACGTTTTCACTAGCCTGAACTCTGAAGTGTAGTTTACAATTGAAATACAAGTAAAACTGCCAACACCAAATGAGAGTGTGATTTTAGATGGTGTGCAGTCAAATGTCGTACGCCACACTTTTACTTTTGCTTCGGACAAATTCTCTAATTGGTGGGGAAGTGACTGACTACTTTGGAAGCAACAGAACAGTCCATCAAATGGGCTTCAGGACTCAAATATATAAATAGACATCTGATCTGAACTCAAACTCATTCCCCAAGGGGCTCATGAACCTAATTTTTTTGGAAGAGTGAAGGAACCCACATGAAAATAACAAAATGTACATCACATTGTGTCTGTCTGGCTTAATTTCTCAATGAAACAGCTGTCATATCTGAAGATATTCAGGGCAACATTCCTTTTATAGCTCTGTCGACATAATTAATATGATTTTTCTGTGAAATGTAATATTTCTAAGTTATGCAAAGTCCTAATGTTTATCTACCACAACAAACTGATAATATTTCGAAGGATGAAGAAATAGATCAAGAAATAATAATTAATGAAATACACATTTTCAGGTAGTACCATTTACAATAGCCAAGCGTAAATGAAAATATCTATATCTATACTTGAATAAAAAAACAACAGATTTATATGAGGAAAACTACAGAAATTACAAGAAATCAAGTGTGACCTCAGCAAATGGGATAATATCCCATGCTCCTTGACCAGACGACTCAATGTAGTACAGTTATCAGTTCTACTCAAGGCACTAGACAAGTTTAATTCACTCCTGATAAAATTACCCTCATCTTTCTTCAAAGAATTGCAAAACCACTGATTACTAACTTCATATGGTAAGGGCATAGGTCAGGGGTTGAACCTACAAACTTCTCCTTGGTAGAAAGATAAAACTGTTCTCATAAAAGACTTGTAGGCTGGCTTTGAGTTGGAATTTTGGGGTCATTTAGGATTTTTTTGTGGCATGTGATTTTTAGGGCTTTAAGGTCATTTGGGGTCATTTAATTTTTTTGCGCATTAGGGTGGTTTGGGCTTTAAGGGTGTTTTATAAGGTTTAAGGGAGTTTTTAAGGGATTTAGGGGTGATTTTTTGGAGTGTATAGGTATTTTTTAGCAGGTAGGGGTGTTTTTAGTGATCTTACAGGGTTTCTTAGAGATTTTAGGGTATTTTAAAATATTTTATGTGTTTTTCCCCAGCATTTTATGTTTTGTTGGGGCTTTCATGTTGTCTTCAGGGCATTTATGTGGTTTTGGAAGTTCATGGTTTGGGAATCTTCTAGGGATATGATTTGGAAGTTCCACATGTTTTGGGAGGCATTTAGTGTGTTATTTGTGGCTTCAGAGTGTTATTTGAATTTTAGGGAATATTATGGCTTTTCAGACATTTTAAGGCTTTTAGGGTGATTTTAGTGTTTAAGGGTGTTTATTAGGCTTATATGTGTTTTTATGGCTTTTAGTGTTTTGTTAAAATTTTAGGGTGCTTCTTAAGGCATTAGAGTGTTTGCGGGGATTAGGTTTTGGTTTTCAGGGCTTTAGGGTTTTGTTGGATTATTTTTTGCTTTCATGGTGAATTCATGTCTATTAGGCTGTTGGACTTTTACAGGGTTTTATAGTGCTTCGGGTTGCTTTGTAGGGATGTTCTTGGGGTTTTAAAAGACTTTTAGCGTGTTTTTAGGGCTTCACGTGTTCTTTATTTTGCGTTTTAAGGCATTTGCATAATATTAGGGCATTTATTATGTTTTCGGGACGTAAGGAGTTTTTTTTAAGACTTATGGCGCATTAGGGTGTTTTAGAAAGCCTTTTACCATGTATTTAATGGTCTTAAGATGTTTTAGAGGGTCTTTAGGGGTGGTCTTAGCATTTTAGAAATATTTTAGATGTTTTAGGGTTTTTAAGGCATTTATAGTGTTTTTACGACTTTTAAGGTGTTTTTAGAACACGCCTGACAGGTACACACTATTTCAATCAGGCTCTGGTTAGTGCCTCTCAATCAATTGGTGACATGGGAGTCTGGATAATGGATTACCTTTACTCTGCAGATGAGAAAACTCACTCAAAAAGACACAGGTGTTGACCCACAGGCACACAACTGGTTAACAACAAAGACATATTCACAACCAGTGTTGGGAGCCAGAGCCCTAAGCCCCACATACCTGTCCCCAGCCAAACAGTCAATCTATCCTGAACCATCAAATGATCTGAGCAGATCCTCCCACCCAACTCACCTTCCCATGCCAAATATTTTATTTCAGAAGGTGGCAGTGAATCTGCAGCTCTGAGAGAGGGACATATCTGATCGGAGCACATGGAGCAGATGAAGGGGGAGGAGGGGAATGTGGAGCACATCCTGGCACACCAGGACTTGAGGATGATGTTCCCACTCAGAGAATCCAGTCCACATAGAAGACCACATGGCCAGCCCCACGATGAGACAAGACACCCCTCAAAGACCCATAGCCTTAGAGGGGACAACACTGAAGACACAGTGTGGGAAATGCGCCCGAACTAATCCTGCCACACCGAGGCATAACACTAAGGGGGTACAGCAGAAGAGCAAGAAAACGAAGCATCAAGGTACCCAGGGAATGCCAAAGGATGACTTTGAGGCCAGTACTTGGTACACCAACAGACTGGACTGGAAAACACTCTTAAAGGCCAACAAACCGACCTTGAACTAACGATGAGCCACTTCTTTCTTGTTGAGTTGTTTTCATTCATTGTCATTGGATTTTGGTTGTTTTGTTGCTTTTAGTGCTTGGTTTTGCTCTGTCTTGTTTTGTGTATGTTATTACATCTACAGGTCTGTCTAAATAAGATAGGCTGGACGAACAATCTGGAGGAGAGAAAACAGGACCAACACTTCTGGGGAGACATGGGAGAGAGGGAGGTGTGGGGAAAGGTAGTGGTGTTAAGAAACCCAGAGAAAAGGGAAGAACAGGTGATGCAAATCGGTGGTGAGGGGGATGTAGGAGGCCTGGTAGGGAGTGATCAAGGGAAATGGAACCAATGGAACCAAGAGGAATTACTGAATTACTGAAGCACAAATGAAAAGTGAGCATGGCAGTGGGCCCAAGAGGCAAATCAAAGGGAATAGAAAAGCAAGCTAGGAAGCAAGGGTCAATTATAGAGGTTTAAAAAAAGGCATGTACATATTTAAATATATGAGCATGGGGAAATAGATCTATGTCCCTATATTTATAGGTTTTGTATTAAGGTAGCAGATGGACATTGGGCCACTGCTCAAGGACTCCCTCGTTGCAAAAATACTGTTCTATTAAATTGGCATTCTATGATGCTCACCTTCCCTACACGATCACTGAACACAAAGCAGGTACATAAGCAAATGTGGTGAAGAAAGCTAATGGTGCCCAGCTATCAAATATATAGCATGTGAGGTCTTAAAGGCTTAAAGGAAAACAAGCGCCCATCTAGCTCAGAAGAAACAAAGCCCACATGGAAGAAGCACACCAGCTTGTGTGATCATGAGGTTTTGAAAAGATTTGGTAGCAGGCATCATCAGAACAAAAAAAATCTTATCATTGCGAATGAGCGGGGAGTGCTGGGGACAGACACAAAGCCCATTTACAGTCCTCTGGACATCCCTAACAGAAGGGTGTCAGGGAGGAGATAAACCAAGACAGGTACCAGATAATAACGATGAAACACAGCTTTCCCCTAGTTCCTACATGTTTCCTATCTCCCACTATCATGATCCCAATTCTAATTTACAAATCAGGCTAGACTAGAGAATGTATACTTGGACAGATAGGAACAGGAAACATGGGGAATCCAGGGTGGATGAGCCCTTGAGGACCAGTGTTATGAGTGCAGACTCAGGAAGGGTGGAGGGAGGGTAGGTTGGAAAACGGAAACCGTATACAGGGATCTACATTTAACCTCAACAGAAAAGTGGGTGAAGGAACATCAGACAGTGCAAGATATGAGAAAATAATTAGTAAATTAACAAGGGTAGCTCGAATGGAGGGGGAAAAATGAGGAGCTGAGGCCAGGGGCTTGGGTGGGGTGGAGAGTGGATATTTTGAGAATAATGAGGGCAATGAATGTACAAATGTGCTTTACACAACCGATGTATATATGCATTGTGGTTAGTGTTGCATGAACAATTTAAAAAAAGGTCTGGACAGAGGGCACATGCAAGGATGATCTCAGGCTGGATTAGATCAGCAAAATCACCTCCTGGAGTTGCCTCACCCTGTGTCTATTCCTGAGTCAGGCATGAAGCTTAGGGCCCATAGTCCCAGGAGCTGGACAGGGAGGGAGGCGGGGTTCTGAGGTCATTCCATAGGGGCAATGGCCCTCCTGTCCTGCCGGGCCCACCCTCCTTTGTAATCCTGCTGGCTGGAGCACGGCTTTCATGGAGTCCACACCATGGGAGCTCTACTACTCATGGGGGATTGGCAGGAAGCCTCTGCTTATGCGCACACACCACCACCTAGCTGGAGGATCTCTGTGAACAAAGCCTGAGGCAGACAACAAGCCCACTAATTGATGCTGTAAGAGATACAATCAGCATCCAGAAACCTGCAACTGGGAGTAAGAGGCAGCATACTTGGCCCCAGCCACTCCCACTGCCATCTTCAAGGAGTGACATTCTAAAGCAGAGGGTTTTCAAAAGGCACTGCCAGGACTGTGGAATGAGCAGCTCATTTGTGGACATGGATACTGTGTGATCCAGAAGTATTACCTCTTCCTTTCCATTCAGGTGAGACAAAAAAAAAGTTCCAAATAGAAAGCCATGCATCTAAACAGTATCCAATAGCCACTCATGTGCAGTGCTGCTGCCTCCAAAGAGCTTTCCTAGGTTTTTCTCTCTGTGGACAGATATACCTTGGTCCTTGGCTCTGCATGAGAAAGAATTCACGCCAAAGCCAGGTTTGTGATCCAATTGTGTTTTAGGAGAGATAGGGAGGCATGGTAGGCAACCCTGGTGGACCCCAGTGGCTGAATTGAATTTACTTGGCCTAGGTGGGTCAATGTGGGTGCAGCACCCACCCAGGTGTACCTGGCCTTCCTGACTGGAAACCTGGACCTCTGAGCACGCTCGGTGTGCCACTCTTTCCTGGGTGGCTAGCTTGGCCCTCTGAGCATGTATCATGGACAACCTAGTCCCTATGCTAGCTACCTAAAATTTACACCCTGAAGAGATATGGACCCAAATCTTTGGGGTACAAGGCGACGACATCTTTAGGTCCTTCCTGCTGGCAAAAGGGTGAAGTGGGGCTTTGGGTCCATACCCTTTCTACTCTGCTGGGAGGGGTTGTCCATTCAGGTCTAGGATGGATAAGGTTGAGGTGGTCCAGGAGATGGTGGTCCTAGAGGTGGCACACTTGGTTCAGAGGGCTTGGTAACTTGAGAACTTCTGGAAAAACAAACAAACGGACAAAAGGGTGAACAGTTTAACTGAGACAAGGCTAGGCTTGTGAGGTGGCAGTGCCCTTGAAATTAGGTGAGTGTCACAGGAAACAAAAAAAATCTTAGGATTATCAGGCATGTGTGTTTGTTCGTTCTAAGTATAGGCACGGGAGTAAAAGCATCCACAATTTCCCCTATGAGGGTACAGGGTTTGGGAACTACTGGGTGCACTGAGATCACTGTTTCATTTATGATCCTAATGTTTGGACCCACTGCTAAGAACCATGCTTCTATTTAATCCTATTATCCCTCAATTATTAACTTTGGTCAAACAAATTTTGTTTTCATTAATTACTTTCATAGTTATCTATCTATCTATCTATACACACACATTTAATTGAATGGAATGAAAAGGTCATGCGTTATAGCGTTAAATTGTAATATTGGAATACTACAGCGGGAGTCAACAGGGATCAAAAGAAAGTAAGTGTCTGAGTCATTTTTAATTTTCTTGGCTTCAAATTGAATAAAAGACTTGTAAATTACCCAGAGACCAAATTCCCATGGTGCCTCCTACAACGGGTAGAATGTTCAGGGATGTTTCAGGGCTGGGAGATTAGTAACCCCTAAGTCCAGGATCCCTTAGGGCAGGGGTCCTCAAACTGTTTACACAGGGGGCCAGTTCACTGTCCCTCAGACCGTTGGAGCACCAGACTATAGTTAAAAAAAACCAAACTATGAACAAATTCCTATGCACATTGCACGAATCGGCTACTAAGTAGGACATGCAGAGGCAGCAAAAACACCCTGAGGGTGGGATAAATGTCGTCAGGCCACATGTGCCCCACGGGCCACAGTTTGAGGATGCCTGCCTTAGGGGTTCCTGGGTGCACTGGGGATGAAGGTCTCTACTGCTCCTCAAAAGGAGAAATGCTGTAACTTCTGGCATTTCGGCCCACTTTCCAATCACTTTACAAAACTGTTCCAGGTGAATCAGGGTTAGAAGGGAAAGTGTACCATTCTCTGGCCACCATTCTCCTTTCTCAAATAAAGTTGCATAGTGTATCAGCTTTTGTTTGTCTAGCCTCTGTGTCAACTCTATCCCAATTGGACAGGATTCATGCAAGGGGGCAATTCCTGAGTATGAAGCTGCTAAGTCCCATCTAGAAAGCACAAAAGAAGGCTATGTAGAGCTTGCTGCCTCAAGGTCAATAAACCCCACTTGAGAGCGAGCCCTTTATTGCCCTGAATCTGTTGCCTCAGGAAGATGCCCCAGCAAGAAGTAAGGGATCAAAGACAACTCACTGAGGTCGACTTTAAGTCCAACCATTATTCTAGACAAGCTAGGAGAACCACTGCTTGGAATGGCCCCACGGCCCTCCAAGATGCCTGCTGGCGGGAGCAGACTCTCAAATCTCTGAAGGGAAGGGGCATCTGGAAGCTCAGGGAACCTTAAGGGAATTGGAATTTCTGTCTGGAACATCGTGGCAGTGGAACTGTGTAGTAAGAGCTTTCCCCAAAAGTGCCTTAAGCAGCAACACTGAAAGCCTAAAGGTAACAGTTACACAGGAAGGGTTCCATATGCCATTGGCCTAAGCCTGGGCCACGGAAAACCAGCCTGTAACAAGGAACAAACCTACACTGGTAGAACACTAACACTATAACGCCTCAAGTTTTAAATTCAGGAAATAATTTTAAACATTTTTATTCTTTACTTTCATAGTTATCAATATGTATATATGGCATTCAAATATATAAAACGTGCAATGTTTTTGAAATGTAACCAAATTGTCACATTGATAATTTATAAGTTTGGTACTAGATAAGTTTCAATTAAATGTTATAAAAATGTTGTGCTGGGCATTATAGGGCTAAAGCAGCTTGTTTGAAAAGCCAGGAGAAAGGGAATGGAGGGGAAAAGGGAAATATTTGGCTCCCAGGACAAGGCAGGGCTAACTCCCAGGTCTATTCAATCAGCTCCCTAGGCAGTGCCCTTCCACATGTTTGGGCTGGTGGGCACCATCTTGGCCAGGGTCACAGGCCCCGTTTCCCCATGGCCACAATGGCGGCTATATAGGATCTCTGGGAAAAGCTTAAACAGCCTTGACAAGAGTGAAGCCATTATGAGCTGACAGAAGGCACCATGTAAAGTAAATAAAGTAGCTATGAACTGTAAATGAACTAGCTGATATAGGGGAGGTAGGCTGTGCAGATGTGCCCAAGGGAATGTCCCAAAGGATATGGATGCTCAGAAGATTCGCGAGAGCGACCAGAGCAGTCTTTGTTCAACTAAGAATGACTAACTGCAACACCCTGCTTCTCTACTCTGCCTGCTTGCACACCTGCACATTGCAAAAGTATAAAAACCTTTGGACAATTAGACTGGGGCTGCTCAGGAAAAAAAACTTTTTCTGTTGAACTTGCCAGCGGTCGGAGTAGTTTTCTTTCTGGGAATGGAGAGTGGCTACAACATTTCGAGGTGCACCGAGATCCAATTGCCACTGTCTGGGCTTGCTTAGAAAGGAAACCTCCTTAACAGGAGTGCTCTCCCCAGAACTACGGATTTCTGATTTCTCTAGGCCAGGGGTCCTTAAACTCTTTAAACAGGGACCAGTTCACTGTCCCTCTGATCAGTTGGAGGGCCGAACTATCGTTTCAATAAAACTATGAACAAATTCCTATGCTTCCTGCACATACCTTATTTTGAAGTTTAAAAAAAACACACAAACAAACGGGGCACAAACACTCGGCGGACAGGATCAAGGTCCTCGGCTATCCGCATGTGGCTCACAGGCTATTGTTTGAGGACCCCTGCTCTAGGCGCTCACAAAGAGAATGTAGTTTCAGCCCTAAAGCCTGGAGACTCCGCAATTTGTTTAAAGGTGATTGGACAGAAGGAGTTCCTGATTTGCCCATGCAAGACTCGTTTTCCCTTCCCCTATTTCTCAGAGTTCATAGTTATGTTTATGGGGAACCAGGACATCCCTATCTGATCCCTAAAATTGATGCGTGGAATGACATTGCCACTAATAAGCCAGCATAAACAAAAGACTTACTTCCTCCTGCAACAGAAAGGGTTCTTGTTTCAAGATTTCAGGAAACATGGCAGGACCAGAAAAAAAATAGACCCAAGGTCCTAAAACCACTAAGGTGGAGGCTGCCCTTCCCCAACCCCTCCCCATACCCCTCTGTCTCGGCTTTATTCCTTTTTGCAGGAGGACTCTGGGAGTGGGAGAACTAGCTTACGACCCTTCATTATCACTGCCACCCTGTCAGGTGCATGGGGCTGGAGAGAGAGAAATACTCATAACTCCTTTCTGAGTCCACACCCCAACATACACTAGGGCTGGTATGGGATCTCGACCGCCCCACCCCCCAAGAAGGATGATTCGGCAGCAGCCATTCTACACTCAAGGCAAGCAGCCCCAACACCTGGGGAAGACCCCTGAGTCCCTTTTTGGGTATATATCCCCTTGTATTCCAGTGATTTGTATAATTGGAATCAACAAAATCCCTTTTTCTGACAAAGCAGGTCTGATTCCTTGATAGAAACGGTTTTCCATATGCATTAGCCCACCTCCAGAAATTGCCAGCAACTTCTCCAGGTGCTGTTCACAACACAGGTACAGTAGCCCTGCCAGAGAGAGGCCCAGTAAGCAGTCAATGGACATGATGGTCAGACAGCAGGCACTCCCCATGTGAGGGAAACTCTTTTTGCCACTGCACGAAAAATGTGAGATCCAAACTCCTTGCAAGGCACAGAAGGCCTAACCAGGTATCACCAGTTTCTCTTGCAGGCCCTCAGTGGAACAGCTAGAAAACCTATGAATTTATCTAAGGTCAGTGAGAATTTTCAGGCTCTTACAAGAGAATGTCTGCGTGCCTTTTTAGAGTGACTGATGGAAGCCTACGGGCTTTATATCCCTAACGGCCTGGAGGCCCCGAGAACAGGAGGGCAATAAGTATTGCCTTTATTACTCAGTCTGCCTCAGACATGAAAAAGAAGTGGGAAGGGTTTGACGGGAAAAATCTTAGTGATTTGGTACAAGTGGCTCAGCGGGTGTGTAACAACAGAGATGATCCTACCACGACAGAGACAAAGAAACTAGTTAAAATACTAGTAATTGCCATGAGAGACCCCAGAGACTCAGGAAAAGGAGAGCATGGCCCACTTACGGAGAGACTGACCTGTGGGCACCGCCAAGCCATGGGGCAGGATCAATGTGCCTACTGCAGGAAAGAAGGACATTGGAAAAATCAGTGCCTTGAATACCCCAGGAGAAGCAGACAACCCTCCAATAGAGAGGACGGGCCTCATCCACACCTAGAAAATCCCAAGCAAGAGACAATAATGCTTGAAGAAGCTGAATGAAGGTGTCAGTGCTCTGTTTCACTTGGTCCCCAGGATCCCAGGCTAACTGTCCAAGTAGGAGGCCAGCCAGTCAATTTCTTAGTGGACACAGGGATTACCTTCTCAGGTTCAGAAAAGAGTACAGGCAAATTGTCAAAAGGAAAGATTTGAATTACTGTCAGCATATGATTGCTTCCAAAAATAACTCACACCAGAAGATTTGCATGGAGGTTAGGTGGGTTTCTCAAGACATCATGATAAAAAATATCTGTCTGCCCTTTGTCCCAGTTAGCCATATGATTTTTATGGCACTGGCCCCTGGCTTGGCTGTTGAGCCATGGAAACTGTTTTTGCAGGACGTGAGGCGGTGGCCTGTGGCCATCAGTGGAAGGACAAAATCTCCACAGTGGTCTTCCTGTTTCAATATGGAGCCACCTATATCACCTCTCGGACATTATTGTTGTCCTGGGCTCAGAATCGCCACCCCAGGTCTAGAAGGCACCTAACAGATCCACACTATTTGAATCAGGCTCTGGTTAGCCCCTATCGATCACTTGGTGACATGGGAGTCTGGACAATGGAGTACCTTTACTTTTCGGATCAGAAAACTAACTCAAAAAAACACAGGTGTTGACCCAGAGGCACACAACTGGTTAAAAACAAAGCCAAACTTACAACCATTTTCTGGAGCCAGAGTTCTGAGCCCCTCGTGGCTGTGCCCAGCCGAGCAGTCCCTCTCTCCTGGACACACCAAAGATCTGAGCAGATATTCCCCACAACCCCTCCCAAAGATTTTATTTCAGAGGATAGCATTGAATTTGCATCTCCTGGACAGAGACATTATCTGATCAGAGCACACAGAGATGAAGGGGAGAAGGGGAGAGTGGAGCACATCCTGTCCCACCAGACCTTGAGGATGATGTTCCCACTCAGAGAAGTCAGTTCACATAGAAGACCACATGGCCAGCCCCACGACGAGACACAACGTCCCTCAAAGACCCATAGCCCTAGAGGGGACAACACTGGAGACACAGTGTGGGAATTACCCCCAAACTGATCTCGCTACACCGAGGCATAACACTAAGGGGGTACAGCAGAAGAGCAAGTAAAAGGAGCAGCAAGATCCCAAGGAAATGCTAAAGGTGGACTTTAGGGTCAGGGTTTGGTGCCCCAAAAGACTGGACTAGAAAACACTTCTAAAGGCCAACACATAGTCCTTAAACTATCTATGAGCTTTTCTATCTTGTTGACCTTTGTTTTCTTTTATTGTAATTGGATTTTTGTTGTTTTGTTTATTTTGCTGCTTGGTTTTGTTCTTTCTTGTTTTTGTGCATGTTATTGCCTCTACAGGTCTGTCTAAATAAGATAGGCTGAACGAACAATCTGGAGGAGACAAAAAAACGGAACTGCACATCCTGGAGGACATGCGAGAGAGGGAGGTGGGAAGAAAGGTAGTGGTGTTAAGAACTCCAGAGACAAGGGAACAAAAAACTCCACCTCTCCGTTTCCTTCACCTAATTTCCTATTTTTCTGGTCTGGCAGCAGGAGCTCCAGATAGATGGGTCCTATCTGGTCGCCATTTTCTCTGAATCCCTCCATCAATTTTTTTTACACTCTTAAATAGTACAAACTGATTCATTTATGATGCTAAGGTCTTGGACCCGCTGATAAGACCCATCCTTCTTTTTAACCCTATACTGCTTCAATTATAATTTTGGGAAAAAATTATTTTTTTTTGCTGTGGACTTTCATAGTTATATATATATATATATATATATATATATATATATATATATACATTTTTTAAAATGCTATTAAAACATCATATTCCGCGTTATAGCGTTAAATGGAAATAATGGGCTAGTACAGGAGGAGTCAATAGTGACCAAAATAGAGTAACTACCTAAGTTATTTTGAATTTTCTTGGGTTCAATTGGAGTAAAGGCTTGTAAATTACCCGGGGTCCAAATTCCCATGTAGCCTCCCACAACGGGTTGCGGGTAGCCTCCCACAACAGCAGGGATGTTTCAGGGCAGGGAGATTAGTAACCCCTAAGTCCAGGATACCTTAAGGCAGGGGTCCTGAAACTGTTTACCAAGGGGGCCAGTTCACTGTCCCTCAGGCCATTGGAGGGACAGACTATAGTTTAAAAAAAACAAAAATTACGAACAAATTCATGTGCACACTGCACATCTTGATTTGAAGTTAAAAAAAAAGGGGGCATATACACCCGACAGAAAGGATCAATGTCCTCGGCTGTCTGCATGTGGCCCACAGGTTGTAGTTTGAGGACCCCTGCTCTAGGTGTTCACCAAGAGGATGTGGTTTCAACCCAAAAGCTTGGAGACACTAAAATTTGTTTAAAAGTGATGGGGCAGAAGGAGTCCCTGATTGACCCACGCAAGACTAGTTTTCCCATCCCCTATTACTAAGAGGTCATAGTTATGGTTAAGGGGAACCAGGACATCCCGATCTGATTCCTTTAATTCAAGTGTGGGCTGACATTGCCACTAAAAAGCCTGCAAATATAAAAGACTTACTCCCTCCCTCAAAGAAAGGGTCCTTGTTTCCAAGGTTTCAGGAAACATGGCAGGACCGGAAAAACAAACGTTACAAGGTCCCAAAACCACATAGGTGGAGCCCATCCCTCTCCGTCCCCCTCCCCCAAACTCTCCCTCTCCCCCTCCTTTTCCCTCCCCTCCCGATCTCTCTCCCCTACTTGGTTTTATACCATTTTGCAGGAGAACTCTGGGAGTGGGAGAGAAGGCTTCAGACCCTTTGGTTCCACCCCCGCCCTATAAGGTTTCTAGGGGACAGAAATAGAAAATTTCTAACATGCCCTTATTGAGTAACTCCCTCTCCCACCGGCCCCCCAACCTCACCCCCACCCCCAACCAGTAGCCCCACACACACACTAGTACTGTTATGTCTTCCATACTCATCAGCCCACCTGGAATGATTGCCAGCAACTTCTCCAGTTGCTGTTCACAACGGAGGAAGGGTAGCCCTTCCAGACAGAGGCCCAGTAAGCAGTCAGCGAACCTGATGGTCAGCGAGCGGGCACTCCCCACTTGAGAGAAACTCTTTTGGACACTACACCAACAATGTGGGATCTCAATTCCTAGCAAGGCCCAGAGGGCTTTACCAGGTATCACCCGTTGCTCTTACATGACCCTCTGCGGAAGAGCTAGGAAACCTATGAATTTATCTAAGGTCAGTGAGAATTTTCAGGCTCTTATAAGAGAATGTCCGCCTGCCTTTCTAGAGTGGCTGATGGAAGCCTATGGGCTTTATACCCTTCACGGCCCGGAGGCCCCGAGAACAGGAGGGCAATAAGTATTGCCTTTATGACTCAGTCAGTCTGCCTCAGACATGAAAAAGAAGTTGGAATGGTTTGAAGGGAAAAATCTTAGTGATTTGGTACAAGTGGCTCATTGAATGTATAACAACAGAGATGACCCTAGCACGACAGAGACAAAGAAACTAGCTAAAATACTAGAAATTGCCATGAGAGACCCTAGAGACTCAGGAAAAGGAGAGCATGGCCCACTCACGGAGAGACTAACCTGTGGGCACCGCCAAGCCATGGGGAAGGACCAATGTGCCTACTGCAGGAAAGAAGGACACTGGAAAAATCATTGCCTTGAAAACCCCAGGAGAGGTGCACGACCCTCCACTAGAGTGGATGGGCCTCATCTGCACGTAGAAAGACCCAAGCAAGAGACAATAATGCTTGAAGAAGCTCAATGAAGGGGTCAGGGCTCTGTTTCACTTCGCCGCCAAAAGCCCAGGCTAACTCTCCAAGTAGGAGGCCAGGCAGTAAATTTCTTGGTGGACACAGGGGCCACCTTGTCAGGTTCAGAAAGGAATATGGGCACATTTTCAAGAAGAAAGATGTGAATTACTGTGAGCCTATGATTCCTTCCACAGATAACTCACACCAGAAGGTTTGCATGGAGGTTAGGTGGGCTCCCCAAGACAACAAGATAACAAATATCTATCTGCCCTTTTTCCGAGGTAGCCACCTGGTTATGATTGCACTGGCTCCTGGCTCAGCTGCTGAGCCAGTGAAGCAGTTATAGCAGGAGACTAGGTGGCCAGTGGACATCAACGGAAGGACCAAATCTCCACAGTGGGCTTCCTGTTTCAATATGGAGCCACGTATGTTACCTCCTGGACACCATCTCTATCCTGAGCTCATAATTGCCACCCCAGGTCTAGATTGCAGCGCGCAGGTACACACTATATGAAATAGCCTCTGATTAACTCCACTCGATAACTTGCTGACATGGGAGTCTGGATAATCCAGTACATTTACTTTCCAGATGAGAAAACTCACTCAAAAACACACAGCAGTTGACCCAGAGACACACAACTGGTTAAAAACAAAGTCATATTCACAACCAGCGTCTGGACCAAGAGCACGGTGCCCCACAGAACTGTGCCCATCGAACAGTCAATATCTCCTGGACTCCCAAAAGATCTGAGCTGACACCCACCCACCAACATCCTTGCAGCCCCCAAAGATTGTATTTCACAGGATGGCACCGGATCTGCAGCTCGCGGAGAGGGACATATCTGATCAGAGAACACAGGGCAGAACAAGGGGGAGGAGGGGAGAAAGGAGCACATCCTGGCCCAATACACCTTGAGGATGATGTTCCCAATCAGAGAAGCCAGTCCACAGAGAAGACCACACGGGCAGCCCCATGATGAGAAACGTCCCTCAAAGACCCATAGCCCTAGAGGGGACAACACTGGAGACACAGTGTGGGAGCTGCGCCCGAACTGATCCTGCCACCTCGAGGCATGACACTAAGAGAGTGCAGCGGAAGGGAAAGAAAATGGAGCATCAAAGTCCCCGGGGAATGCCAAAGGTGGACTTTGTGGTCAGGGCTCGGTGCCCCAACAGACTGGACAGGAAAACACTCTTAAAGTTCACCACACAGTCCTTGTACTTTTCTTTCTTGGTTAGTGTTGTTTTCTTTTAGTGTCATTGGATTTTGGTTGGGTTTTGTTTACATTTTTGTTTGTTTTTTTCTTTTCGCTGCTTGGTTTTGCTCAGTCTTATTTTGTGCATGTTATTAATTTTACAGGTCTGTCTAATTAAGAGAGGCTGGATGAACAATCTGGAGGAGTAAACATGTGACCGGCCCTTTCCATTGGGCATGGGAGTGAGCACGGTGGGGGGAAAGGAAGTGGTGTAAAGAAACCCAGAGACAAGGGAACAAAAAGTGATGGAAATCGGTGGTGAGGGGGATGCACGAGGCCTGGTAGGGCGTGATCAAGGGTAATGTAACCAAGAGGAATTACTGAAACCAAAAGGAAGACTGAGCATGGCAGTGGGCACAAGAGGAAAATCAAAGGGTATAGAAGAGTGAGCTGGGAAGCAAGGGCCAGTTATAGATGTCTAAATAAAGGCATGTACATATATTTACAAAGGGGCATGGGGAAATAGATCTATGTCCATATGTTTATAGATTTAGTATTAAGGTAGCAGGTGGACATAGGGTCTCCGCTCAAGGACTCGTTCATTGCAAGAACATTGTTCTATTAAATTGGCATTAAACGATGCTCACCTTCCCTACACGATCACTGACCACAAAGCGGCTGCATAAGCAAATGTGATGAAGAAAGCCGATGGTGTCCAGCTACCAAAAGATATAGCGTGTGGGGTCTTAAAGGCTTGAAGGTAAAGAAGCAACCATCTAGCTCAGAAGCAACAGAGCCCACATGGAGGAAGCATACCAGCCTGTGTGATCACAAAGTTTCAAAGGGATAAGGCAACAGGCATCATGAGAACAAAAAAATCTTATCATGGAGAATGAGAGGGGACGGCCGGGTAAAGACCCAAAACCTAATTCCAGTGCACTGGACATCCCCTTACAGAAGGATCTCAGAGAGGAGATAAAAGAATACAGGGTATGAGACAGCAATGAAAAACACAACTTTCCTCAGGTTCTTTTTTTTTTTGTTTTTTTTTTGCGCACCCCGCTGGCGCCTGGGGCCGCCCCCTTCCCGGTCCCGCGGCGGCGGCGGCGGCGGCGGCTCGGGGCCGGGGGCGCCAGGGGAGGGGGCAGACACCAGGGGCAGCAGTGGCGGCGGCGGCGGCTGCCGGCGCCATGTTGGGCTGATCGATGAATTGAACAAAGAGGATCAATTTCCGATCAAGCGAGTTATCAATGGGGGCCGGGGAGTGAGAGGGACTTGTCCCCGAGTCGGCCCCGATTTCCCCGGCACCCCCCTCCTCCCCTCCGCCGCGGCTCCCCGGCGGCAAGGCACCCGGCGTCCCCGGGGAGGGCGCGACCGCCCGCAGCCCCCACCCCCGAGCGAGAGGCCGAGAGAGAAGCCTGACCTGCAGCTGCTGTAAATCAAAGCGCTTCCAATATTGAAACATCGATCCCACATTGGCCGCCATCTTGAGACATATTGAGACGGAGTGAGAGGCTGATAGAGAGGGGGCTGGAGTTCAGGAGCCGCCAGGAGGCAGCAGGCGGGCGGCGCCAAAACCCGGCCTGGAGCCGGCCGCCGCCGCCAGCACAGAGGAGCGCGGACTCCTCCTCACGGCGCCACCGCCGCCAGGGCAAGCCGAGCTGGAGTCGGAGTCTGAGCCCGAGGGAGTGGCGGCCGATGGCCCGGCCTCGCGCGCGGCCGCCCGGCCACGCCCCCCGCCAGCGGCCGAACGAGCGACCCGCCCGTGACCCCCGCCCCTCCCAACCCCCAGCCCCGGCCGGCGGCCGCCCGGCTCGGCGCGGCCCGGCCCCTAGAGGGCGGCGAGAGGGGCGCTGGAGGGCGGCGAGAGGGCAGCCCCGCCGCCCGCCGAGGCCCAGGCCGGGCTCACCTGGCGCGGGGGGGGGGGCGCGGAAGGAGGGGGCCCTGGCGGCAGCGGAGCGCAGCCCCCCCGCCCGCCTCTACGCCCGGGCGCTGGGTGCCGGCGACGCGCCGGGGGTCGTTGGTCATCCTGCTGGGCGCCCGCCCGCCCGCGGAGCCGCCGCGACCACCTGCTTGAGCCCAGACCCCCGGAAGGCGCAGGCCTCAGCACACCTGCGCTTGTGCCCGAAGCCTTGACCGTGGGCGGCCCCGCCAGCCGGGGCCTCAAGGACCAAGCACCCCAGAGCGCCCTTGCTGGGGGAGGGCAGGGGCGTGGGGAGGCATCAGCCCCTGACCCTCTTGAACTTGCACCCGCCAGCGTCCCACGCCGGGGCCCCAGAGTCCCCGCTCAACACCACCCGGTGACCCAGGGCCCCCTAGCTGTCGCCGCCGACTTGGTACTTAGGAGACATGCTCTCTGGAGGCGGTTGAGGCTTGTCTTGTGGCCAATAATCATCTCCTACGCCTTCCTTTCCAGTCACTAATTTGATGTCTTCACTTAAAGAAATGCCCATAAGTTGAGGTTTCAGAGGAGAGCTCCTTGAGCTCCCCAGACAACAAGGGGGCCGAGTGTCACCGTCATTATCCTGAGCTGGGAGGGAACACTAGTGTTCCAGAGGCTGGGAATCCGTCACTGCCTGCCCACAGCACAGACAGAGCAGGTGCTGGTTATAATTGTTTCTAGACGTCCTGCCATGCTCAGTTGAATGTCAAAGCCATAAACGTTGCCCGACTACAATCAAACTGGAGTACGCAGACATTTCTGCATCATTGCCGGGTGTAAATACACTGAGTGGAGTTGGATGAGATGGCAGCAAGTGCTTAAGGAGGGGGTGCTGTGGGAATACCAACAAGATGACTGCTAGTCTCCGTTTCCTTCTCTCGTCTGCTTTGTGTTTTCTTTCAGGACCAGAAGAAATGATGCATATGTAAGGAAAAAAACTTTTCATTTCCAGAGGAGTTTTCCACCCCACAATCTACCCGCAGCCTCCTTTGAGCAAGCCAGTAAAAGCTTTTTTTTTTTTTTTTTAACCTGCCTTCTCACTATGACAATTTCCGGAGCTGCTATGTGGCTGTGTTTAAAAGTCCCCCTCGGGATCCAGAGTGCAATCCATATCACAAAGGCATCCTCCCAGTCCCAAATAGCAATGTGACCTCATTTCAGAAGGTTGTTCTTGTTTCCATAGACCCAGAATGGAGTTTAAGCTGTTAATCTTGACTGTGGTTGTCGACTCAGCCTCTCATGGGCACCTCATGGGCAGTGGAGCAAACTGTGCCAATCTGTGCTACCACCAGGACTGGGAGAGGAAGCCAACAGTGGTGGGCCATAGGTCAATGTGTGGATGGGGATGATCAGGTCTTTCTTCATTATTCTGTTTCAGTCTGGAAACACCACTGAAGCCTCAGTGTCGTAGCAACACACAAACCTTCACTGACAGTCTGGGGCACATTGGCTGCAAATCAAACCCGGGTCTTCCCGGTGAAAGACGATGAGAGGTCTACCACTGAAGCACCGTGGCCCTCACCTCAAACCAGGGCAGTCATTTCCGGAGTTCAAACCAGACCACAATGCAGGATGACTGAGATTGCCACCAGAATCTGATACTGATGCAGAAAAAAACCTAACTACCATTTTATTGACTCCCAATAGGACAAAGATCTGCCCCTTTGGGGTTTTGAGACTTTAAATCCTTACAGCAGGGGTCGCAACCTGTGGGTCGCGACCCCTTTGGGGATCAAATAACCCTTTAACAGGGGTCATCCAATTCATAATGATAGCAAAATTACAGTTATAAAGTAGCAATGAAAATAATTTTATGGTTGCAGGTGACCACAACATGAACTGTATTAAAGGGTGGCGGCATTCAGAAGGTTGAGAACGATTGCCTTACAGAAATAGACATATTTCTCCCACGGAGGGGCTAGTCAGTTCAAACCCCTGACCTTGCGATTAGCAGGTTAATGCATAGTCCACTACACCACCAGGGCTCCTAATGATATAATAAGAGATACTATTGTTAGATCTCTCGTGGGAGAAATATACCTCAGTCCTTGGCTTCGCGAGAGAAAGAATTCACTCCGCAGCCTGGATTGTGATCCAAGTGAGTTTTTTGAGAGAAGAAGTTTCAGGTTTACACAGGCACCTCAGGGCCCCTCACCCCTGCACAGCTTGCCTAGAAGCTGCTGGAGAGAAAGTCACTACGTGGGCTCCAGGATCCTGCCTTTTCTTTCTTTTCTTTTTTTTTGAAATCGTTTTATTAGGGGCTCATACAATTCTTATCACAATCCATACATACATCAATTGTGTAAAGCACATTGTACACTCACTGCCCTCATTATTCTCAAAACATTTGCCTCCACATAAGCCCTTGGCATCAATCAAGTCCTCATTTTTACCCCTTCCTCCCCGCTCCCCCATCCCTCAAGAAACCTTGATAATTTGTGAGTGGTGATATTGGGAGGGTAGCGGGAGGGTGGATTGGAAAGAGGGAACCGATTACAAGTATCTACATGTGACCTCCTCCCTGGGGGACGGACAACAGAAAAGTGGGTGAAGGGAGACATCGGAGAGGTCAAGATCCTGCCTTTTCAATTCCTCCATAGGGAGGCATGGTTGATGGTCCTGGTCAACCCCATTGGCTGGATTGAATTCACCTGGCCCAGATGGGCCAATCCAGGTGTAACAACCACCTAGGTGCACCACCCCTTCCTGGCCGAAAGTTTGAACCTGAGCATATGTAATGGATGATCCAGTCCCTATGCTAAGCTACCTAACAGTATTTGCAAGATGCCGAGCAATGTTCTAAGCTTTTTGTATATAATAATTCAATTATTTCACTTAACAAGCCTATGTGTGGACTCTATTCTTGCCTCATTTTACAGATGAAAAATCAGTGGCACAGGATGATAAAGTCATGAGCCTATGACCACACAGTGAGGAAGTGGAAAGGAGAGATTTGAACCCAGGCTGCAGAGCCCATGCCTTGGGTGCCTACAGCGCCACATAGGACACAGGAAAGCATGGAGCAGACTCGGCATAAGACCTTAGGGAGTTGGGAGGACTGTGCATGCATGTATGTGCTAGGACTGCATGAGAGTAGCTGCTACTCAGATCCAGAAGAGAATACAATGCTATTGCAAAAATTATTTTTGCCAAAAGAGGGTGGAATTCTGCATCTTGTGCGAAATCCCCCAACCTGCACATGGCACAGCTACTTCAGAAGGTTCCCAACAATGTGTGCTGTGCGGCAAACCAAAATGAGCTCAGGGGGAGCTGGTCTGTGGGTTTTGTTAGCCAGAAGGTGAGCAGTTTGAACTCACCAGCCACCACTCCAAGGGAGAAAGAGGAGGCTTTCTGCTCCCATGGACTTACAGTCTTTGAAGTGGCAGAGAGCATTTCCAAGCGGCCTATGATTAGGATCTAGGAGGGTGAGGGTGGATGGAGTTGGTTGAGACCTGGCTTCAGGGCATTTCCCAGAAGGGCTTCCTGCAGTGACTCTGCCTTCAGGAATGTCTGGTGACCCTGAGGGCAGCAAAGTCCTAAGCACACTCAGGCAGTGGTTCTCAACCTTCCTAATACAGGTCCTCTTGTTGTGGTGACCCCCTGACCATTAAATGATTTTCTTGCTACTTCATCACTGTAATTTTGCTACAGTTATGAATTGGACGAGCCCTGTGAAAGGGTCATATGACTCCCAAAGGGGTCGCAACCCACAGGGTGAGAACCACTGCACTAAGGGTTCCCCTTCCTGGCAGCTCTACCAGTGTCTGATGTGCATAGTTCTGTGAGGTGAGAGAAATGAACTTAGTGTCTGCTTCTGGTGACAGTTGATGTGGGTGGGCTTTCTCCCTATGTCAAATCCCTCTCAAGCCATTTGTCACCACAACATAAAGCAAGAAGAGGAGGCAGCATAGCAGGACGGCAAGCAGAACAAAGATTGAATAAACACAATTCACTTCAATCATGAATCGGGTGCCCTTGAGATGTGAGGAAGACCCCAGTCTAGTGACATTAGATCAGGTTTAGGGATTGAGTGACGGGACCCTCTTGGCTCCCCTCAGCCCCTATCTTGCTTTCCCACTGACCCTGCCCCTTACATCGTGATTGGTCCTTATTCCAGCATGATGGTTGGTTTCATAATCACGACATGTGGGAATGTGTTAGTCGATAGGTTATACAGGCACAGTCTCTGGAATGGGTAAGTGAGGAGGCGTGACTGGTGACATGACTGGTGGAATGGATCATGTGAAGTGATTTGAGATCGTTGTTCAGACCTGATAGGTCATCCAGGCCTCTAGTTGATCCTGGCAGTACTCTAGTTTAAGGAAACAGAATGTTAGGCATTCAAGTCATATTTGAGCTTAAATTTTGAGCAATAGGCTGTGGCTCACAGTGAGAGTCTATGTGGAGACCCTAAATCCATTTTGAGGGGCCACACATTCAGCCACCATTGAGTTCTTTCCTACTGCCGACTGGCAGTAGAAAGCTTGTCCATCAGGCAGTGTGCTTGCGTCCACTCCCCGGGCCAGACTCAGCGATATACGGTCGTGTGCACATCCCAATGAAGGTCCCGCTCATGCTCTCACAGGCCCTCCCGCAACTCCATGAATTGATCCGTCTTCAGGGACAGTTTTGTGACAAAGGTGTTTGTTTTCCATGTCTCATTTAAGCTTTTAGGAGCTCAGGTGGTGATGCTGGATAGTGTTGGACTATTAACAGCAAGGTCGCTGTTTCAAAGCCACTAGTCATTCCACAGGAGAAAGATGAGGTTATTGCTTCCTGTAAAGGTAGCAACTTCAGGATCCCTACACAGAGTCACTATGAGTCAGAGTCAGCAGGACAGAATGAGTGTCATTTTATTTAAGTAACTGTGGCTGTGGGTCCTTCCGACACCATTGGGGCCTCATGCGGATGCTCTCCTTCATCCAGAACAGCGGTTTGTGCCTTTTTCTTGTGTAAAAGATAGCAAAGGAGTTCCTAATAAAATATAGTTGAATTGGGAGTCTTTTTTCCCTCAAACAAAGTAAATCCATAAATAGAAATGAGACTATGGTGCTAATAACCAGTTGGAGAGTTGAGAGAGCTGAACTCTCAATCCTGGTAGAAACCCATTGTGACTTTAAAAACTTGCTCAAGGTCATCCATAGCCTATGAGGTTGAGTTGAGCAGACACAAAACAGATGTGTTGGGGAGTAATTGTGTACATTAAGTAAACAATTTATCTTTCTAAAGATTCTGTCTAAAACTTACTTTAAATAGTAAGTTTTCCCCTGGGCTAGGGAAAGGTCAGGGAGCTTAACCCCCTAGTATCCACCCCCTCTCAGCATTCATCATGTTAGGCCAGAGGAGCCAAATCACACCCACTACCCAGGGAGCACTGCTTCCAAAAGCCCATTGCCTGTGCCGGGGCAGAGGGCAGGTACCCGGACCAGAAATGCTGACAGAGTGGAACCAGCGGGCTCAGCCCCCAGCTTCCTGAGAGAGCAGCTGTGATGGTTCACTTTTGGACAAATGTCAATGCATGACTTGGGCAGCACGAAAAGCAGATGTGCAGAGGTTGTTCGCTGTATTCCAGAAGTTCACACACTCCCCGCAGGCTCTTTGGTGGCTTCCACCTTCAATCCCAAAAGGCCACTGCCGTCCAGTGGATTCCAACCACAGTGACCCTATATGGAGTTTTCAAGACTGTAAATCTTCATGGGAGCCAGCAGTCTCATTGTCCCCCTTGGGACAGGGAGCTAGCAGCCCGTTTCACCTCCAGGACCCCTTCCTCTCTAATTCTGGATCCAGTCCCTCCAAATATCCTGCCCTGCCCTTGTCTAGGCTTCTTAAATGCGTTCCATGCTGCTTATGTTAGTCTGGGTGCCTTAGCGAAACAAATCCACAGAAACGCGTATGTATAAGAGAGAGTTTTATGTAAAGGGTGAGTGCACATCAGGAAAACATGCCCGCATTTGCTTATGCACCCGCTTTGTCTTCAGCGATCATGTCGAGATAGGCTGGTGGCTTCTTCCATGTGGGCTTTGTTGTTTCTTAGCTAGATGGCCCCTTGTTTATCTTCCAGTCTTTAAGACCCTGGACACTATATCTTTTGATAGCCGGGCCCAGGGTGCTTAACCACTACACCACAAGGGTTCATTAGCTTGTGACTTATCTCCTGCCATTCACACTAGATGCTCAAAATAGCAGGAAACCAGGTTTCTCCTTTGTGGCCACACCAGGTACTGACAGAACCAAGAACAGAGAAATGCTTAGTTATATATCTTGACTATCATTAGCATATTATATGCCTGGCAATATGTAAGCCTTCACTCCCCTGACCTCTCACAGTCTCGGTAAAATGAAGCTAATAAAAGTAGTGCTCTCACAAGCTTGGTAGGAGATTAAACAACTCACATAAGGGTACACAGCCTATCAACGAGGAGGCGAGATGAGGCAGTGTGTGGCTGCTGAACCCACACCCTTCACAACACCTGCATTAAAATGACTGAGGGCTATGAGGAACCAGACAGAAGCAGGTTCACACCCCAGATTGAGTCAATTTAACTGCCTATTGTGCCTGACCCTTCTATCTCTGATCTTAGAAATGGGGTTAACAACAACAAAACACTGTAGAAGAAATGTCCAGCAGATGACAGGCACGCGATTAAACAACAAAAAATAAATCACTTAAGTTGAAATTCGAACTCCTGGAAACCCCTCACACACGTGCAGAAAAGGATTGAGCCCATACGGTGTTTCCAGTGCCCCCGTCCTTCCCCCCTAAAATGAGCATTTGATAAGGTAATGCCTGGATTGTTCCAAGCCCAAGACTGTGGAGAACTAAAGGAAAACCCAGCATTATGAATCTTTGAGCACAGCCCTGCTGGGAAACCGCCCTGCAGTCACTTGTTGATGACTGGAGGAGGGACAAGAGTAGGGAGAAGAACGAGGACTGAATGTGACACATAAGCAGGGATGGCCTACATTCCATAAAGGAAAAAACTCAAGGTCTGCTTTTCTGGTGCCGGAAAGTTAAAACCCATCTGGTGCAGTTGAAAAGGTGTGTGTGTGTAGTGGGGGGGGGGGTGTTAGGGAGGAGGGGCGATGAGTCCAAAGGATGAACTCCATCTGCAATTGTGTCCTCAACTGCTTTCCCCTGCTAGCCACACGATATTTGTGGCTGGCCTGCCCTGCTTTTGTTATCAAGCCCAGAGAGGGCAAGAGACTAGCTCGAAGCCACACTGCAAGTTGGCAGCAGAATCAGGCCGAGAACTCTGGATGCTTAGAAAGCTTCACACAGACCTGAGAAAGTACCAAGGGAAGACCTGTTCGCTAACTGGGCAGCACTCACTGCATGCCAGCGCTGTTCCAGTGCCCCAGCCAGGGCATTGCTCCCTGTGTCTGTGTGTCTTCAGTGATGCACACAGGTGACGGATTGGCTTTTAATAGCATGCTTGGAAGGTTGAGGCCACCCAGCGGCACCTAGAAAGAAGGGCCTGCAAATCTACTTCAGACCAAGCAGCCTTTCCAGACCCTGGGGAGCACAGTTCTTCTTGGACACACAAGGAGGCCAGGAGTTGAAGTTGATTCCATGATGTAGTTGATTCCATGGTTCCCGGTTGTAGCTATACCTAGAGTCACATCCACATTCATGTTTATATCTCTTCACTCCATGGGGTGTTCATGGCTCCAACTCTTCTGAAGCAGACCACCAGGATTTTGTTTAAGAGGCCTCTGGATAGGTTTGAACTGCCAACCTTTTAGTTTGTAGCTGAGTGCTAAACAACTTGTGCCATGCAGGGTGCTAAGCTCAGAAACTCAGTCGGTGCTTCATGATCTCAGTTGGAATTATAGAGAGGGTCAGTGATGACCCATTGACTGCTGGGTAATTGTTGATGTAGTCTCCCTGTGCAGACATGTAAAGTACCTGAAAACTTAAAATCCAACTCATTGAGTGCATCATCCTGCCGTGCGCCAGCCCAGCAGCATGCTCTGCTGGGGACATTTGGCCATGCCTGGAGACATTCTGAAGAAGGGAGTCCCACTGCCATCCTGGTGCAGGGAACAACACAGCCCCACAAGAACGATGTTGGCCAAAATGTCAGCAGAGCTGCCACTGGGAAAATGGTCTAGTCCAAGCGCTGACCTTCGTAGAGGAAGAAAGCCAATCCAGAGCAGCTAAGTGACCTGCTGTGGGTTGCACAGCCTGATTCCAAGCCCAGTACTATACCCAAAGCTGTTACCACGCCCAAAATTAAACAGCAATAGCTGCCCAAAGGCCTCTTAGTTTGAGGACCAAGTAAGACAGTAAATGAGAAAGCCCTTTGACAAATGTGGCATGCTGCACAAACATGAGATGTTATTACCCAGGATCTTTTGATATATGTAAATAGATCTTGTACCAGGTCAGTTAATTTTCCAACTGCTCTATCTGAGCTTTCAGATGGCAGCACCTCTGTCCAACCCAGGAAAGGACTCCTGTGCAGGCTGAGCAGCCCTGGAAAGCCTCATGCCTGGCTTCTCCCACCCCTCAGCTAATCTCCAAGTGATTAATAAGGGCTCTCACTATGTTGTGCCTCCCAGCTGACAGATACTAGGTTATCAAAGCATTCGTATCACCTCCTTGATGCCTGAGGAGGAATATAGTTTCATGTGTGAGAGTGCCCCAACCCGCGGGACTCAGTTATTCGAGGGGTTCCAAGGAGGACCCAGCCTGAAAGAGAAACGGGCGAGAGAGAGGAGCGAGACCAAGCAGATTCTTGTCAAGGTCTGAGTTTATTGCTACACAAGCCTCTCTATAAAGGGTGAGGCAAACAAGGGAGTTCAAAGGGGAGATAAAAAAAAAGGAAGGGCGGGGGTGTAGAGCACACAGGGCAGGCGGCCGCAAGTCTGCAGTTGGAATGTCCGGTGCTGGAGCAGACAAGGGTGGGCCATCTGGTGTGTGTCAGGGTAAGATAAGGTTGAGGTGACGTGGCTTTAGCCCTGCTGGGCAGGCAATATGGCCTTGGTTTTGTCAGGCTGATTATGCCCGGTTCCCAACATGAGAGAAGCCAGGAATATCTCCTCTCACAACTGTGCAGCAAACGAGATCAGATCTCCCAATCTGATTTTCAGCCCTCCTGTCTTTCCAAGTGAAGTGGATGGTCCATTTCACATTGTCTCAAGTCTTTGCACATTGCATGCCAACATTGCGACACAGGGCGCGGCTGTGGGTCTTAGTAGACAAAGCCCCCACCCAGAACCCTGCCCTCAGAGCTCCTTGGTCACCCTGCACAACGCAGGTCCAGGCCGGGCTCCACACTGCAAGGCGATCAACCCTGACCCTCCAGTGTGGCCGTCCTCACACGCTCCCACATCCACCTAGAAGGACTGGAGATGAGAGATTCCGGAAGCTCCCTGCCTCATCTGCCTCCCTCCCCAGAGCGACAGAGCAACTGTAACTGATTAGGCAGGATGCAGCCTCGTTCCCAGTCCCCACCCTCTCTGGGAAAGCAGGGATGTCTGGCACCTCATCCAAGGCCTTTCCCCTGTGATCTCATTACTAAGGAGCTGCTCCTCTACCGCCCACCTCCATCACCTCATCTACATATGGGGGAGATGAGTATGTCTTCTTTGCTGCTCCTTCCCTGAGTCCACCCCAGGAGCTCCCTGAACAGATCACCAATCACTTCTCATTACACCTGCAGCAGCCGTCAGATACTGCTGAACAGAGACAGGCGCCTCCCCTGCTGCTGCCAGGCTCCAGTGCACATGTGCACACACACGTGCACACACATTGTACAGGCACACTCACATGGACACACAAGCATGCACACCCATGTGCACAAACTTTGTTCAGAGGTGGGAATTCTGCCCATTTTAGCCTCTAATATTGCAATCAGAGAGTGATAGAACAATGAAAGATGAAGGTGGATGAAGGAAGATCTATTTATTCCCTTACTTGTTACATAACCATTCAGGGCTCTTTTTTTATCCGTACAAACACACCACCACACCATCAACAATCATCAAGTAGATGTCATGTGCAGTGCTGCCCTATTCAAGGCGGTGCTGAGAATGTGAGGAGGATTCTCTCTAAAGCACAGCTCTGAGGAAGTCTGTCTCCTTCGCACTTTTACACACACAGGGTGAGGAGCCTGCAGGAGGCTCCGTGCGTTGGGTGAAGCCACACGATGAGTGAGGAGACCGAGTGTGTAGCCAGGGGAGTGAGAGCGCAGAGTTCACCACTTCACCACCATGCTGGTGTGCACAATCGATGAAAGGGTGGCTGCCAGCAGCAGGACAGAAAAAAAGTAAAGCATGTAACTTGTGGTTTTATCTCTGGCTTACTTCCAAAAGGAATTGTTTTTGTTGTTCTAAAAAGCTTTATACCGAGAAAAAAAAAGAAAGAAAGAAAGCTTTATACCTCTATAAAAACAAAAGGCTACTGCTGTCAAGCACCTTCAGACTCAAGCCAGAGGAGAGCTCTCCCAGTGGGCTTCCAAGCTGAAAATCTTCACAGAAACACAGTACCTCCTGTGGAGTAGCTGGTTGGTTCAAGCCAGCAACCTGGCAGTTAACAAGTACGTCCCTTGTACCTGTAATACCTGTATAAAGTGTATTAAATATGAACTACTCCTGGTGTGTAATTTTAAATTGAAATATTGTGCCTGGAACTTTTTTTTTAATAGCTAAGAATGGTGAAATGAGACTCCTTTAGATGTTATGATAAGAATACACACTACACAGGGCTTGGACCCAACCCAGCTTAATTCAAAGGAAGGCAGATTTATTTTCTTCTGCTTCCCAGAAGGTTCCCCAGCAGAACGTGTGTTAAACAAAATTGTTTAGCTATGGAAAAGAGCAATCTCCTCTTGGGAAGATCCTGGTAGAAGGGGGCTTTGGTTACATATCCAGCTCAACCCAGCCCCAGAGGCCTCGTCATGTTTTATTTTGTTTTGCCCTTGACACTGATTGTCTTGGGAACTGTGGCCCCCGAGCAATGGCCAGGAAGTCAGGTCTTCTTGATGTAAATCCTCTAATATCCCCTACAATGATTTTCAGTGCCAATGGTAAGGCCCGCCCAGTGGCTGCCACATGCCCCTGAGCAAACACGTCAGAGCAGATGAGAGCATGAGACAGCATTTAAGAGAACGGTAGGCTGGCCTTGACTTAGCTGTTTGGCCTCTCCTCAGAAGTCACTTGTGACACTGACTGTCATGGGTTTCATTAAGAACAAGTCTATCTCTACCAAAGAAAACTGCAAGGTAAGAGGACTTTCAGCTCCAGCTACATATGTCTCCAAACTTACTTACATATTGTCCTGTTTTCAGAAGAAAAAAAATTTACTCAGTGCCTCCCGGGAAAATAAAAACTTTGGTACTACAACCTACAATCCCAGATAAAGTGTAGGTATCTGCTTTGGCAGCTCCCCTGGATCGAGCTGCTCCGGTAGCTCTCCACAAAAACCCTGTGAAGAGATGATCAGGCAGGATAGCCTAGTCTGTTCTGCAGAAAGAAGCTACCCCTGAAACCTCAGTGGCTTAAAATCTAGAAGTTTATTTCTTGTTCATGCAAATTCTGACGCTGGAAGGGCAATTCTACAGGGTGTTTGTCCTGCACACCGTCCGTCAGTGATTCGGGCTGCTTCACAAATATGGTGCCACCAGATCAAAAGGTGGATTCCAGGTCATCACAGAAGAGGAAGAGAGAAGTGGGGGTTGTGGATCAGTCTTTACATGCTTTGACACTTTAGTTGACATAGATCGCTGGATAGGGCTGCTTATATAAAGGTTATCAGTTCAAACCCACCTAGCTGTACCACAAAAGGAAGGGGTCATCTGCTTTCATAAAGGGTACAGCCTAGACAACCTCATGCAACAATTGTACTCTGTACCACAAGGGGTGAGCATGAGTCAGAACTGACTTGAAGGCAACAGGATTTGGGGTGTTTTTGTTTGTTTGGTTGGTTGGTTGATTGGTTTGGTTTGCTGAGTGGGAGGTGGTTCTACCTACAGCATATTAATCTGAAGTAGTCACTTTAGGTTTTTTTGTTTGTTTTTTGAGAGATGTGGAAAAGCTCATTGGCTTTAATGGGGAGTTAACTCTGCCGCAGACGGCCTCCTCAAAATTTCCCTCCCGCTTCATAAACTAGCAGAGATTTTCAATGAAGGAGCCTGCAGGCACCCGCTGGACATCTCCTTGCAAGGTCAGTCCTTTGGAGCCACTGGGAGGGAGAAAAAAGAGACTTCTATTCCTGTAAAGAATTCCAGCCCCAGAAATCCTCAGGGGGCAATTCTGCCCTGTCCTCTCGGGTCGCTATGAGTCCGAATTGAATTTATGGCTATGAGTTGAGTTTTAATTCCATTCACTTACTGCTATTGACAGGTTGCTAGATTAGGGCTTGTCTTCCCAAGTGCCAGCACTAAACGAAAATGAGCTGTCCGGGCCACAACAAAGGGGTTGGAAATAAATCAGGCACACTCATTAGATACCTATGGCAAAATTCAGAACTGAGCATGCTCTGACCCAAGTCATGTAGACCCAGGTGGAAGGTCCACCTGGTCATACAGAATAGGACTTCACAAAAGTGCACCAAAATCAACCAGTACGATCGACCAATGCCCTCCAGTGGTGTTGGGAGGTGATAGAAGTAGGCCTGGGCTCCTTGTCGCCCTCCCTTGTTCACGTGCTCTGCAAGTGGAGGGTGAGGCCCTTGGGGGTTCCTGCCGTGGCTCCTCAGCTGGTTCTGCACTCCTGCTCAGGTATTCCTCCCATGAAACCGCCATATTCAGCTGCAAACTTTCCCCACCCCTGCCATGCAGCCCGGCGTGCTTTCCGGAGATAGTGGGGACTTTTGGGGACTGCGATACCTGAAACTTTCTTTCATAACATTCACTTGGATTTACAAAAGTGCTTCTGCCATATGAATTCTTTCAGCGTTGCTAAGCAAGAACTGAGGTCAACCACCCCAGAAACCTAACACTATCAAGTCGATTCTGACTTATATCAATCTAGGGGGTCCTCAAACTATGGCCTGCGGACCACATGGCCCTCAGAGGACATTTATTCAGCATGCCGGGTGTTTTTGCCCCCCCTTTTTTTTTTACTTCAAATTAGGTATGTGCAGTGCGCATAGGCATTTGTGCATAGTTTTATTTTTAAACTATAGTCCGGCCCTCCAGCGGGTTTGAGGGACAATGAACTGGCCTCCTGTTTAAAAAGTTTGAGGACCCCTGAAAGGACAACGTAGAACTATGCTTGTGGGTTCCCGAAGTTCTAAATCTTTACAGGAGCTGAGAACCGCATCTTTCTCTGTGAGCCATAGCGGATTCCAACTGGCTGGCCTCATGGTCACACACATTCCATCAGGCTCCTTGAGCCTTAACTTGATAATTTAATGAAACGATACTTCTCCAAGTCACACTGTATCAAGGTCTATAATCTTGCTATTCTAATATCAAATTTAAAATAAGGAATATAGTTAAGCTCCAAATCCATAAGCAATAAGATCATTGAATCTCTTTGGACACTATTACTTAAAAAAAGAAAAAACTCTGTCCAATTATTTTCAGCACAGAAAAGCTTCCAGTATTTACAGCTTAGTATGTAATTGCTTTTTCTCTTCTTCTTTTGCATTGGTGAATCATTTTGAGCTTATAATAATGTCAAAATAAATAGTTTCCAGAGCCTCCAGGCATTCACTGTGTAATGATCATTTAAAAGATTTCTTGGTTAGAGGGTCCTCAAAAGAATAAAAAGCGTGTCCGCATCCCTGGTCATTTCTATATTCAAAAGAAGAAATTGCTCATCAAATGCTACAAGCCAATTTCTTTCTTCAGCCAAACTGCCCATTTTAGCATCACTGAATTAAGCAAATGGTTCTACATTTCAAAGTCAACAATGATACTCTTTTCCCTTTAACACGAGCATCTTAAACAGCTCAAAAAATAGTCGAGCTCTTTATTATGGCTTTTCCTGAGAAAGCTGTTTCGTTGTTTATTTTATTTATTCATCTAGACTTTCATGTTAAGATTTGTGTATTTTAAGTTCTGCTAGTCAGGACATTTTAAATGGAGCCAGATTTTTTTTTTATACTTTGTCTTTTAAAATATAATGAGACTGAGCAGTACATCCGTTAATAAAATATAAAGTCTTCCTATTTCTGTTTGTTTGTAATTTCCCTAAGGATAACTCTTAATGTAGTAAAACCAAAACCCACCATAATGAATTACATTTGGTCTACTGGGGGTGTGGCCAACCTTTTGATAGAAAAATCCAGAGACTCCCTTCTGCATCTCCTTTCCCAACCAAACCCCGGTGGCTGGAGGCTGGAAGGAAGAAAGAGGCTGGGCTGCTGGGGCAGGGTGGGGAAGGGGTAACCTTGCAGATTATTTCAAATTCTACTCTGAAGGCAGAAAGTTATCCAAATGAGATAGCTAGATATTCACTTCCTTAGAAAAAGATTGAAATTAATGTGTCCCTTAGAAAAGCCAAAGGAAAAAAGTCGTTATTAATTTAGGCAATTGAAGAACTTTGAAAGCCATGTCTAGTACATAAAAACACCTGTCCCTAGAGCCCATCGGCCTAGGAAACTGAATTTTTATACCATGTAAAATAAAGGAAGGTCATTTCTTAGACTTGCTCAACAGAAGATTGTCATTTTAAACCGGTTACTGTAATGAGAAGCTGGGTTTTCGTAAAAAGGACTGAATGCTTGAGTCAGTGTGAAATGAAATTAGAGATGCATGTTCTGCGCATGGCGGCATTTCCGGAGGAGTCTGTGTTCCTGTGACTGCTCTCGATCTGTCTCGTGCCTTCTGGGAAACTCACAGCGTGGTGCCCACATCTAGTCTCTCGGACTTTCTTGCCAGCTTTGGAAAGGTGTTGAGTCTGTTGGATCTGCTGCACAGAGACAGCATGCAAGTGGACCCTTCCCACATTCCTCAGAGAGCAGCCCCCCAGTGTAAAGCTGTGGGTGAGGTTTGATGACCTTTGCCCCTTCATCATCCCGCATTCTTTGAGGGACCCAAGCGCTCCCCCGAGGCATTACCGGAGAAGCAGCTACCCCATAGTTTCCAGATGGTGGGTATCAGCCTGTGTGCTCATTGGGATCGCCAGAGAGCTGTCCAAAAGACATCTTTGTCCCATCTCCACTGAGTCCGATTTTATTGGCCTGGAATGCAGCCTAGGTGCTTGGATTTTTTTCTCTCTCATAAGTTTTTATTGTGAATTAGGTGAAGGTTTACCAAGATCATCAGTTTTTTATTCAACAATTCATACCCATTGTGTTTTATGCCACTTATTGCAATCTCCACAATATAATATGACTTGTTCCACTCCCTACTTATGTCTTCTGTTTCCCTTCCTCCTCTCTTCCTACCCTTCTGAACTTGGGCCTTGGATTAATACTGCCCTTTTGAGATCAAATGGTTTGCTGTTTTCAGGTTTGCGTGCCTCACTTGTGTAATTGCTCCCATTATAGACCAATCTATTATTTGGCTGAATATTGAACCACAGGTAGGAGTTCATTTTCAAACTTAGTGAATAAGGACCATCGTTTCAGAGGTTCTGTTAGTCCCTATCCAGCCAATAAGCCTGGTCTCTTTTATGACTGTGAATTTTGCTTCACTATCTAGGACCTTTGGATGTGATCCCTTTCAAAGAAGTTGGAATTGATAGTTGGAGATCATCTAGTTATTCTGTGCTCAGAGTCATGAAGTCTAATGTTCATGTGGTCCACTCACCACTCTTTCCTCCAGAGTGAGGGTGACAATACTTGCCACCTAGATGGCCACTTGTGAGCTTCTGAAATCCAGCTGCTACTCACCAGCATGGATGTCGAACATAGTCTTTACAGTCTAGGTAATGACAATTGTTCTTGGTGTCCTTCACAACTATAATCCCCAGCCCCCCAGCCCAATAAAGCACTCCCTCCAGTTGTTCGGTTATGCCTAAGGAGTTTTGATAACTTCATCTTCTGTGTGCTCCGGAATATTCAATTCCCTGGATGGTCAGAATGGTCAGTCAGGGCTCAGAATCTTGGTGTTAAGGCTTCTGGTGAGATCCTGGCACATCAGACACAGAGGTTGTGAGGCTAGAGGATGGGCAGAAGGGGATCATACTGAGTCTAACAAGGAAAGAAAAGGAAATGAAGGATATAAGCAATTAAAAGCAAGCGCATAAATAGATACAAATACACAGATGGCCCTTGCAACATTATTCCCAATCTCGCAAACGTGTCAACGGTCTAAATACCCATCAATAGGTGAATGGATAAGTCAAACATGTTGCCTACGGTATATACAATGGACTACTACTCAGCCATAAAGAGAAATGAACTCTTGACACAGGCTACAAGAGGAATGAACCTCATAAGCATTATGCTGAGTGAAATAAATCAGCTTCAAAAAGGACACATTTTGCTTAATTCCACTTACAAAAAATATCTAGGCTAGGAAAATGAATAGAGACAAACATCTCCCAATTGTTTCCAGGGATAGGTAGGAAGGTAAGTATGGTTGTTACATAATGCCATGTCAATTGGACAAATAAGTGAGGTGGAGTCTTTCTTATACCTATATGAGTGTCCTTGGATTTATTTCTCTAGTCAACCCAGCCTAACCCAGTAGGGCCTGGAGGGGAAGTGCCATCCCTGAGACGATACTGAGCTTCCATAAGGGTGATGACATAATTTTGGAATGGGTAAGGATGATATATGAACAACATGCAGAATGCCACTTAATTATAATCTTGTAGAGCGTGGAAGTGACGAATGTTTTGATGCATGTATATTTAGTATGATTTTTAAAGAGTGTACGCAAAAGAGCAATATGGCAAGTCTGTGTTGCCATTTGCTGTTGCTCAGCTAAAAGCGATTCGGGCCTGTGTAGTTCAAAGGGAACCACAGAGGCTCAGGAGGAAAGCTGGTACCATCTCCAACTGAGACTTGTCTGACCAAATGCAGAGTCTCCCTTCAAGTAACTGACAGGTCAGAGGCAGCTCATCTCTGCTGCAGAAGCAATGATTTGTCTCAATTCCCAGACCACTGTCACAGCCATGTCTTGTTGCTCTCGGTGCCCCCCTTCCCCACCACAATAAGTCACTAGAAAGCCATGCTTCATTTAAAAACAAACAAATAAAACCCTTCTGCCTCCATCCTGGCACTGTTTCAGCTTATTTAGCATCATAACATATGTCATCTGTTTCCCTAAACAATCTAACATGGACATGGCACGATGGGACTGATGAGTTAGGCAAATGAGAACCAGCCTGCCCTCTGAACACACACGATGGCATTTGACTTGCTGTCAGTAGATGCTGTCGCGTTTCTTCTCCTCTTTCATGGAAAATAAATACAGAAAAGAATGAGGACATGAAAAGGGCTGCAAGATGTTTAGCTCTGGTCTTTCTAGAAAGTGTAGAAAAAAAGTATGTGACCCCTGCCTGCCTTTAGATGCCCCACTCCTCTGGCAAACAAGGATTGCACACTGACCATGGACAAGACATCTGGATCTGGGGGGAGGATATAACAATTGCCCCCACCAGCAAAGAGTTTCCAGATTTACGGGACTACACAGGCCAGGGAGCAGCTCATAAAAAGAACAAGAAGAATCACAAAGGAGGGTGTGCTCCAGCACCACTTCGTCCAGCTGCAGGCACATGAAGGCAAAGTTTCTTTTGCTTTCAGTCAAGTTTATGATTTCCGCTGCATCCCTTACCAACACCTTCACGAAGATCTAGGTTCTTGGGTTGTTTCGCTCCAGGGCGGACATCTCCTTGGTAAAGCTTTATGGACAGCTCATGGTCCAAGAATTCCACCTATATGTTTTGAAAGGGGCCACGTTAAAACCCCTGGCTCAGACTTTCAGGACTGGGCACAATACAGCAAACCCACCATGGGGACAGCAGGATTTGGTAACACTCTCATCTCCATCACAACCTGGACCTGGCAAAGCTATTTTCTTCCACTCACCATCTTTCAATCAATATTTACTCAGCTATTAGTTGCTCCCCAGGCTCAGCATCAGAAAAGTGTTCAAACGTTACCGAATTGTCCATCTAATGGTAGAGGTCTGTGCAAGGGATATGAGAGCAAGAGGCTCAGAGATGATCAGTGGGTAACGAGAGAGGGATTCACCTTTATCATTTGTAGAAAGCCCCTGAGGATTAGTCACATTGGCAGACTTTCCCTGGAGCAAGCAAATAAAGCTGCTCCCGGCTCAGCTCCATTCCTGATCTGGTCTTGCCATGAGACTATCCAGGCTTTGTCCCAACCCCACGTTCTGGAAACCACGAGTGGAAGGAGGTGAATCTTGGGGATACCATGGAAAAGAATGGGCATTGCACAACACTTCATTGTACTCATATGGAGCTTATGCAAAGGCCAAGAGATAGAACCAGGTGAGACTGTGAACAGGACAAGGTGATACTGCATGGTTTAAAATCAGAAAAGGTGTGCATCAGGGTTGTATCCTTTCACTGTTCTTATTCCATCAGTATGCTGAGCAATTTATACAAGAAGCTGGTCTCTGTGAAAAAGAACATGGCATCAGGATTAGACGAAGACCCATGTAATGTCATTGGGAACATTTTCTCACTAAAAATTTTAGGTCATGGCATCAAAAAAGTGTCATTTTAACCTAAATGGGTTTTTAGACCAGTGAAATAACAGCGAGAGTGAGTCAGCATTGTGCACAGAATTGAGCGATACTGGTTCTTTGGGAAATTCATAATCCAACACTGACACTGCTGAGATAAAGGATGACAGTGAGGAAGATTCTACACCTGAGCTCTGTGATGGGCCAACGTGGTGCTCTACTCTCTTCAGGAATGGATGAGCCAGCTCCACCAAGATTCCCCTTTACTGGAGCACCTGCTATGTATGTAGACGTTGAACACAAGAACGCTTTGGCGTTCCTACAATGATTTCTGACCGATGAGGTCATCGAAAAAATGATTATGATAGCCCGGAGGTTTACTTTCAGGTTTTAACCCCTCTTCAGTTAATTTCTGTGCATGGGGGAAGGTTTGGGGCTTGCTTCATTTTCCTACATACGGTATCTCAGTTTGTCCAACACCATTTGTTGAGCAAGCAGAATTTGTCCCTTTGGATATTTCTGTGTCCTTTTTCGAAGGCTAGTTTCCTGTTGACTGGTGAATATATGTGTAGCTTTTCTGTTCGTATCCATTGATCTATATACCTCTCAGTGTACCAATACACTGCTCTCCCTTAGGGAAAAACAACAACAAAAGTTGTATGAGCCCCTATATAATGATTTTTTTTAATGGACGATGAACTATTTTCCAGGCCAGCACTATCCTATGTTTGAGCACATTGCTGCAGCCACTGTGTCAATCCATCATGCCTTATAGCCTGCGGTACTCATGTTCAGGTATAGTGTTCTGCCATTCACAAGGTTCACACTGGCCAGTTCTTTCAGAAGTGGAAGACCAGGTCCTCCTCCCTCGTCTCTGTCTGGAAACTGCTGAAGTCTACCTGCAGTGAGTGACCCAGCAGGCATTTGAACTACTGGCTGCAAAATTTCCACCATTACAGCCAAATGCAGGCCACCACAGTACAACAGACAGTAACAGCATCTTAACACCACACAAAGGCTCCTCCCTGGGGAGACCACGTGTTCAGGCAATTGCTGCTGTTACACATGTAAGTGGGGGCTACATGAAGTCGCACCATCTCCTGTGGCCCTTCCAGGAACAGGCCATTCTGCTGTTGTTTCTACTGGACTTAGGCTCAGCTGCCAACCTGCCCTCTGCACGCATTCTTCTCCTTACCCTTCCATGTCACCTTCTCTTTGCCCAAGTCAATACTGCTGGTCAGTCACCTACTGGTGGATGCTTGCTTCTGAAGTTTCTGAACCACATTTCCCCATGGTTATGAGACATTGCTGCTGCCACTGCGAGCATTTAACAGGTTACTTTACACCTTCAATGAGAAATCTAGGGGAATAGAAAGAAAGCTTCTTCTTTCTCCCAAGGAGTGGGTGGTGGTTTTGAACCGTTTCCCTTGAGGTTAGCAGCCCAATGTGTAACCCACTACACCAGTAGAGCCTTGGTGGCACTGTCCAGCAATTATTAGACTGCTAAATATGAGGTCAGGGTTTCAAACCTACCAACTTCTCCTTGGGAGAACGATAAAGCTGTTCCCATAAAAGACTGACAGCTCCAGAAGCCCTCTATAGGGTGGCTATGAGTTGGCATTTTGCGGTCATTTAGGGCTTTTTGGTGGCATGTGATTTTTTAGGGCTTTTAGGTTGTTTGTGGACGTTCAAGGTGTGTTTGGGGCATTCGGGTGGTTTGGGGTTTTTAGGGTGTTTTATAAGATTTTAGGGAGTGTTTAAGGGATTTAGGGGTGGTTTTTTAGAGTGTATAGGTATTTTTCAGCACAATATGGTGTTTTTAGTGATGTTACAGAGTTCCTTAGGGATTTTAGGGTATTTTTCATATTATATGTGTTTTTTTCCCCCAGCATTTTAGGTTTTCTTAGGGCTTTCATGGTGTTTTCAGGGCATATATGGGGTTTAGGAATGTTTAGGGTTTGGGAATCTTCTAAGGATGATTTTTGGAAGTTTCACATGTTTGGGTGGGCATTTGGTGTTTTTTTGTGGCTTTAGAGTGTTTATGGGATCCTGTCAATTTGCAGCTTTAATTCCGCAAAGAAAAGTCAGACAGCAAGCCAGAAAGGAGCAGGAAATGAAGGGGAAGCCCAGGCCACATGTTACAGCTGCCAAGTCCGGAGAACCTAGGTGTGGTCGTTGGCTACCTGGGACCGGGAGTGGGGCTGTGCTCCTGCCCAAGGGTGCTAGGGAGTAAACCAATCTCAGCTGGACGTTTGGCTTTTCTACTAATTAGCCGACTCCATGAACTTTCCCAAGGGCAGCTGGCGAATTGCCAGGGGAACCCAGCTAGACCCCCCCCACACAAAAGCACAGGGATGGTTACAGGAACAGGAGGTTTCACACAGTGGATGTGCAGGGCTTGGGGTCGGGATTGGGGGCCAAGGTGAAGAAGGGGCAGCAATAAGGCCTGGTCCCAAATAATCAGACACTGAGCAATAAAAGTACAAGGACTGCCAAGAGAACATGGGGACAAAGGATGGCTGGACTTCATTTGATATCTTTGGACGTGCTGTCAGGAGAGACCAGTCCCTGAAGGGACATCAAGTCCATGAAGGACATGATGCTTGGCAAAAAGTGGAGGACGGGCAATAAAACAGCTCGAACCAGTGGCTACATCAGTGGGCATAGTAACAATGGTGAGGATGGTTCGAGACCTGGCAGTGTTTTATTTTACTGCTTGTGTTTTTCTAGAACTGTCTTTCCTGGATGCACGAGGAAGGATAACTGTGCTTGTGGGAAGCAAATGCACAGTGGGCAGCGCTTTGGCCAACATAGGTACACCACCGGCACACAGTGCCCCCTTACTTGGCATCCAAAGTGACAGGATTTGTCTTTCCCCAGAGCTCTCCAGCCCTGGGGGAAGCGGCCCTGCCTTCGGCGCACCGCCAGGGGGCAGCACTGCTGCTCTCTCACTGGCTACATCTGTGAGGACCCAGAGAGCAGCTCCTTTCTGCTGCTCTCCTCTCAGACTTCTGCCAGAAGCCTTGGCTCGTCCTGGATCCTCCCTTGATTCCCACTCTGCACCTTTGGGGACGCCCAGCCCATTAACTCTCTCCCATCCTTCCTTGCTGCCTCTTGTCCAGATGCCTGAGCTGGGCTTCAAGTAGTTGTAATGTTATGCTTAGGTGAGATGTGTTCAGCTTGTTTACTGTCTGTATACAAGAAAAGAGTGCAGCCCAAGACATCCACCCTTTTGTTCCTCTATGGAAAGCCTGTTACGTGTCATAGTCTTCTCTCTGTGCAGTGCTTTCCTCTGCTGCTGATGCTTTTACATGAAATAGGACTCGGTGTGTCACCGCTACAGGAAATTATCTCTGAAAAAATAATATGCCCAGAACTCAGAAACAGTGTCAGCTTGCATCTGGCATCATGGAAGCATCATGGGTGTGTTTCCATTCATTCGCTCCTGAGTGTCACATGTTAAACTCAGTGCATAGCATAAACAGCAGCAGGCACAAACTGAGACAAAGCACACCCTTTGCTGTGAAGCACATTCCGACTCCTGGCTGCCCCTGTGCCACAGAGTAGAACTGCCCCGCAGGGGCTCCCTAGCTGTCATCTTTACAGAGGCACATGGCCACACCTCCCTTTTGGGAAGCCACTGGGTAGGTTTGAACTTCAGGGTTGTAGTAGTTGATATTGTAGAGCCCTGGAGTCAGTTCGGATTCATAGGGGCCTGTGCACTAGAGAGAGAAACAAAGCCCAGTCCTGCGCCATCCTCGCACTTGTTACTGTATTTGAGCCGATTCTCGCAGCCACGGTGTCAATCCACCTAAGTAAGGGTCTTCCTCTTGTTTGCTAACCCTCTGCCAAAAATGATGCCCTTCTTGCAGGACTGGTTCCACCATAGTAATATGTCCAAAGTACCTGAGACAACGTCTCCGCATCCTCTTTCAGATCTCCTGCCTTTAGTTTGTCAGCTCACTTCGATGGAGTCGATGCTGAGCCATAGCGACTCTATGAGATCAGAGCAGAACTATCTCTGTGGGTTTCCCAAAGGCTAACTCTATGGGAGTAGAACGCCTCATCCTTTTCTTCTGAGGACTGACTGGTGGTTCCCCACTGCTGACATTACAGTTGACACCCAAGGCATAAGGTACTATGCCACCAGAAGTCCCTTGCCCCTGTGCAATAACCAACACCACCTACACACAAAACCCACCCCTTCTCTGTCAGTTTGATGTATGGTGATGGCTTGAGTTGCTATGAAATTGGAAGCTACTAGGGGGAACCCGACAAAAACTACAATTTTTTCAAAACTATGCATTTAAATTTTTTATCCCCTTCATAGTACTCTCCATTACACTTCACACATTTGTCTAATCTGTGATTACATTCTTGGAAACATTTTTCAAACTCAGCAGTTTGGGTGACACCCTTGTTTTTTCCCCCCCTCTTCTGTGTTGTCAAACCACTGTCCTTCATTCATGGAAACAGAAAGAAGTCACATGGAGTGAGTTCAGGTGATTAGGATATGAGGGACAAGAGAGGCATGCTTTTTTGGGGGATGTTTTCATACTGTTATTTCTTTTCTCTTTTTTTATAATCAATTTTTGGGGCCTCATACAACTCTTATCACAATTGATACATACATCATATTTGTACATTCATTGCCCTCATCATTCTGAAAACATTTGCTCCCCACTTAATCCGCTGGCATCAGCTGATAATTATTCCCCATCCCTCATGAACCCTGAATAATTTCTAAATTATTATTTTGTCTTATCTTACACTATACAATATCTCCCTTCAGCCACTTTTCTGTTGTCTGTCCCCCAGGGAGATGGTTATATGTAGATCCTTGTAATCGGTTTCCCCTTTCCATTCCTCCCTCCCTCTACCCTCCTCGTATCGCCACTCTCACCACTGGTCCTGAAGGGATCATCCGCCCTGGATTCCCTGTGTTTCCAGTTCCTATCTGTACCAGTGTACATCCTCAGGTCTAGCTAGATTTGTAAGGTAGAATGGGGATCATTTTAGTTGTGGGGGAAGAAGCATTTAGGAGCTAGAGGAAAGTTGTATGTTTCATTGTTGCTACAGTGCACCCTGACTGGCTCCTCTCCTCCCTGCTACCCTTCTGTAAGGGGATGTCCAATTATCTACAAATGAGCTTTGGGTTTTCACTCCACACTCCCCCGTATTCACAAAGATATGATTTTTTTGTTCCGATGATGTCTGATACCTGATTCTTCCGACACCTCGTGATCACACATGCTGGTGTGCTTCTTTCATGTGGGCTTTGTTGCTTCTCAGCTACATGACCACTTGTTTAACTTCAAGCTTTTAAGACCCCAGAATGTATAACTTTTGATAGCCGACCACCATCAACTTCAGTCACCACATTTGCTTATGCACCCATTTGCCTCCAGCAATTGTGTTGGGGAGGTGAGCATCACGCAATGCCACTTTAATACAACAAAGTATTTTTGCATTGAGGGAGTACTTGAATGGAGGCCCAATGTACATCTGTTACCTTAATACTAAACCTATAAATATATGCATATAGATCTATTTCCCCATCGTTATACATAAATATATTTACATATGCACATGCCTTTATTTAGACCTCTATAAATGCCCTTTGCTTCCTACCTCTTTCCTTGATTTCCTTTTACTTTCCGATTGTCCCACTCTCATGTTCAGCCTTCATTTGTGTTTCAGTAATTCCTCTAGGTTACATTACTCTTGGTTACACTCTACCAAGCCTCCTACACCCTCCTCACCATCTATTTGGATCACTTGGTGTTCCCTTGTCCCTGGGTTTGTTAACAGCACTTCCTTTTTCCCTACACCCCCCTTTCCCATCTCCCTCCCCCAGCTGTCAGTCCCATTGTTTTCTCCTCCAGATTGTTCATCCAGCCTATCTCATTTAGACAGACCTGTGGAAATCATAGCATGCACAAAAACGAGACAGAGCAAACCCAAGCAACAAAATGAAACAAAAGAACAACACCACCACCAACAAGCCAATGACAAAAAGCAAAACAAAACACAAGAAAGAAAAGCTTTTAGTTAGTTCAAGGACTGTTTGTTGGCCTTTAGGAGTGTTTTCTCATAGAGTATGATGGGTCAGCTAGCCCTGGCCCCAAAGTCTATTTTTGGTATTCCCTGGGGACTTCGTTGCTCTGTTCCCCTTCCTGTTCTGTTGTACACCCTTAGTATTTTGCCTCGGTGTGCTGGGATCAGATCGGGCGATAGAGGCATGCTGTTTTTTTTGTGTGAGCAGGTGCACTGTCATGGTGGCAAAACCAGTCCCCTGTCTACCACTAATCAGTCCTTTTTATTTTAAATAAATCATTTTATTGGGGGATCTTACAGCTTTTGTAACAATTCATACACCAATTTGTATGAAGCACATTTGTACATACATTGCTATCATCATTTCCAAACATGTTCTTTCTCCTTGAGCTCCTTTTTTCCCCTCCTCCCACCCACGTGAACCACTGATAATTTATACATACTTTTTATTTTTATATTTTACGCCTCTGCTGTATCCCTTCACCCAAACTTCTGCTGTTTGTTCCCCTGGGTGGTGGAGTGGGGCTGTATGTCCATCATTGAGATTGGTTTCCCCTTTCTTCTGCTTCTCCCCCCTACCTTCCCTCGTGGTGTTGCTACTCTCAGTATTGGTCCTGAGGGGTTTATCTGCCCTGGATTCTGTGTGTCGGAACTTCTAGTCAATAGCAGTGTGCAAGCTCTGGTCTAGCCAGACAACTCAGACCTTCTTACACAATATCTTCAGAACCTCTATATAGGAAGCTTGATTAACAGTCTGACCTAGTGCAATGACTAAACTCCAAATGCACTATCACCCTCACATCAACAAAACCAAACAAATGAGCATCTTCTTGAAGTTTGAGTTCACTTGACGAGGTGTATTTGAGTGAGGTGATGATGGCGTCTTACACTGACTTGATTTATGTTTGCATTCTGGCTTGTGAGAAGAGCACAAGGTCTTGTCACCAGCAATGGCCTTGGGAAAAAAGTGTGGGTGCACTAGCTCGGAGCAAGTTGCCAGATGCCTGCCCAAACAGGAGAATGTATATTTTGAAATGTGTACCCAGTGGAGCTTTGTACCGCTTGGTTTTTTGGCGGGGGTGGGGTGGGGGTGGGTGGAAGGCCGGCTACTCCTTTGTAGGTTAGATAATCTGAGATGTGCTATTTGAAATTTCCTGGGGCCAGTTTTAGACAAAACTAGAAAAGTTAATTTTGCTGTATGGAAAAATCTGACAGTCTGGAAGTATCTAATTTTCCTCACATGCCATCATTCCCCTAGTAGCATTATTCTTAGTTAAAGCTCTCCTCTGTTCCTCCTTAGGGTTTCCCCCACTACCTGATGTTCCTTTTCTCCTACTCATCATCAAGGGACTTGTGTCCAAAGTGAGGACAGCAAATAAGAGACCCTCCTGACTCTCTGTTAAGAAGGGTGCTCTGGTGCATGCGTGTGTTTATGTGTGCACATACAATCGCATTTGAATTTTGTTGGAAGAGGCTTCATAGAGACAGAGAGTGACATGGTTAGAGCTGCTGCACATGTAGAGCACTGTACTCTATGGTGTTCTAATTCAAATGCATGTAAGGTCCAAGAGAGGTAATAGAAGCAAGTGACCAGGGTCAGGGAAGGCAGTAGGAGGAACTGAGGGAGCCTGAATGCCTCACACCCTGCCAGTTACACTGATTCTTGGATGGGAGAGTACCAACCTAGTGCTGTGAAATCTTCGCAGTTTTCAGAGGCTTGGGGGATTTAAATTTTGTATGGGTGCATAAGCAAATGTGGTGAAGAAAGCTGATGGTGCCCGGCTAGCAAAAGAGATAGTGTCTGGGGTCTTAAAGGCTTGAAGGTGAACAAGCGGCCATCTAGCTCAGAAGCAAATAAGCCCACATGGAAGAAGCACACCCGGCCAGTGCGATCACGAGGTGCCCAAGGGACCAGGTATGAGGCATCATGCAAAAAAAAAAAAAAGATATAAGTGTGTGTATGTATGTGTATATATGTGTATATGTATATATATGTATATATATATCATATTAAATGAAGGGGGAAGTGCAGAGTGGAGACCCAAGGCCCAAGTGTCGACCAATGGAGATCCCCTCATAGAGGGGTTTAGGAGAGGAGATGGGTTAATTAGGGTGTGAGGTAGTATTGATGAAGAACACAGCTTTCCCCCAGATCCTGGATGCTTCCTACCCCTAACTACCATGATCCGAATTCTACCTTGCAGGGCTGGATAGGATAGAGGCTGTACACTGGTGCATATGAGGGTTGGAGGTACAGGGAATCCAGGGTGGATGATACCTTCAGGACCAAGGGTGTGAGGGACGATGCTGGGAGAGTGGAGGGTGAGTGGGTTGGAAAGGGGGAACTGATTACAAGGATCCACATGTGACCTGTTCCCTGGGAGAGGGACAGCAGAGAAGGGGGGAAGGGAGACTCCGGATAGGGCAAGATATGACAAAACAACGATGTATAAATTACCAAGGGCATATGAGGGAGGGGGGAAGGGGGAGGGAGGAGGGGAAAAAAAAAAGAGGACCTGATGCAAGGGGCTTAAGTGGAGAGCAAATGCCTTGAGAATGATTGGGGCAGGGAATGTATGGATGTGCTTTATACAATTGATGTATGTATATGTATGGATTGTGGTAAGAGTTGTATGAGTCCCTAATAAAATGTAAAAGAAGAAAAGAGAAAAAAATGATTAAGGCAAAGACTGTACAGATGTGCTTTATACAATTGATGTATGTATATATATGAACTGTGAAAAGAATTGTATGAGCCCCAATAAATTGTTAAAATTAAAAAAATAAATAAATAAAATAAAATTAAAAAAAAAAAACAAAAACAAAAAAAAAACAAAACAAAAAAATAGACATCTAAATGCTTGTAATTTATTGATTTCGATAAACACACTGAATGCCAGTACTCAAGTCAAACAAACCAAACTGACAGCCATCGAGTCTTTGCCAACTCATAGTGACCCTATTAGACAGGGTAGAACTGCCCCTCAGTTCAGCTCCCAGCCCTGGAGGCCCACCAGTTCCTCGTTATTATCATGAGGAATACTATTTTCACAAGAGCATTACATACCCCTAGAGACTAAACCATAAAGCCATATAGGCTTTGACCATCAATTCTGATATGCTTTTTCCTCAAACTGATGGGTCATTTGATGGAATCCTTGTATTACTTCCCTAACATAAAAATTAATCAAGCAAAGGAGATTCAGTGCTCAGTACTACAGCCCCCTATTTAGAGATTAACTCTTAAAAACCACCACCACCACCACCACCACCACCACCACCACCACCACCACCACCACCACCGCCACCTTATCTATGTTGATAAAAACTTGAGTAGGCTGTATAAATATCTCAAGTATTTAGGATAAAATGGATTCTTATTCTACTGTCACATATTTAGTTTGAGTTATGTGTTTCCATCTGAACACAAATTAAATAGACCTTATTGACATCTTTTCAAAATGCCATAAAAATTAAATGATTACCTTAAAAGATACTCAGTATAATTAGGCATCAGAAAAATGTACATCAACACTAGAGCGAGATAGTGTTTCAACCCATCAAGATGACACTAGCCAAGAATATTAAAAATACCAGTGAGTGCTGGAAGAATGAACAGATTTGTGTCAGAAGAACAGTCTGAAAGGTCCTTAGAAGCAAGCACGGGGAGACTTCACATGCTTTGGATATGTTATCAGGAGATGCCAGTCCCTGGAAAAGGCTGAAATGTTAGGTTCAAGTATAACAACAGTTTTGAAGATGGTGTAGGACTGCGCAGTGGTTCATTCTGCCTTGAGTTGGAACTGACTCAATAGCACCTAATGCTAAAAGCTAGATGCTTTTGATCCTAAATGAAAAGTGGATGGTCCAGCCTCCATACCAGCTACGTGGACAACTGCCCCTCCCCCCAGAAGAATTTACTTTAGAAGACGGCACTGAACCTGTAGCTAGGGGAGATGGACATGTCTGATCAGAGCACACAGGGGCAAATGAAGGGGGAGGAAGAGAGTGGAGCACACACTGGTCCACCAGGCTTGGAGGATGATTTTGGCACTCTGAACAGCCAATGTACAGAGTGGACCATATGGCTGATCCCACTATGAGACATGCCATCCCTTGCTGGCCCAGAGCCCTATGGGGACAATACCGGAGACTCTGTGTTGGGACTGACCCGACTGGCCCTCCAACACGGAGGCAAATCACTAAAAGCATGCAGCAGAGCAACCATGAGAGCAGAGCGGGTAGCCCCTGAGGGAGTACAAAGGACAGACTCTGGGGCCAGAGCATGATACGCCATCAGACCTGACTGAAGGACACACCTATAGAAAAAAAAAATCAGACCTTGATCTATTTACAGGTTTTTCTTTCTTAAAAAATTTTTTTGTCTTTTAATTAATTTACTCTTTTATTGATCATTGGTTTTCTGTTGTTGTTTTTATTTGTCATCACAGTGTTCTCACCCATCGCCTATCTTGCTATGGTTTGATTTTTGGTGCATATTATTATCTCAACAGATCTATCTAGATAAGATAGGCTGGAAGAATAGTCTGGAGGAGAAAACAACAGGACCAATGGTTCCCGGGGACATGGGAGAGAGAGAGGAGGGGGTAAGGAGGTGATGCTGACCAATCCAGCGACAGGGGAGCAACAAGTAATCCAAAATCCGTCGCAAGGAGGGTGTGAGAAGCCTGGTAGGTATTCAGCAAGGGCAATGTAACCAAGAGAAATTACTCAAACCCAAGTGAAAGCTGAGCATGATAGTCGGACAAGAGGAAAGTAAAAGTAAATAGAGGAAAGAACTAGGTGACAAAGGGTATTTCTAGAGGTCTACATACTGGCATGTACATATGTAAATATATTTATACAGGAGGGTTCGTAAATAGATCAACGTGCATATATTTATAGACTTAGTATTAAGGCAGTAGATGGACATTGCCAAATACTTACTCAATGCAAGAAGACGTTATATTAAATTGGCATTCCATGATGAACACCTTTCCAACATGATGGTTGAAGAAAAATGTGTGCACTAGCAAATGTGGTGAAGAAAGCTGATGGTGCCTGGCTATCAAAAGTTATAGCATCTGGGATCTTACAGGCTTGAAAATAAAGAAGCGGCCATCTAGCTCAGAAGCAACAAAGCCCACATGGAGGAAGCACACCAGCCTGTGTGACCATGAACTGTTGAAGGGATCAGATATCAAGCATCAAAGAACACAAAAACCATGTCATTGTAAATGAGGGTGAGTGCAGAGTGGAGACTCAAAGCCCATTGGTAGGTAACTGGACACCCCCTTCCTGAAGGGATGTGGGGAGGAGATAAGCCAGTCAGGGTGCAGGGTAGCAACAATGAAACATGTTTCCTCTAGTTCCTAAATGCTTCCTCCCCCCACTATCATGATCCAAATTCTACTTTACAAATCTGGCTAGACAAGGGGATGTACAGAGAGATCGCCTTGGAGATTGGGTGGATGTTCCCACAGTAGCGTGGAGCCTCACAAGTGGTGGTCAGGCGTTTCCCCCAGTCACTTGTAGGACCTCAGGATTTAGGCTGGGGATGCCCCCACTTTTTATAGGGGAGAACAACCTGTGGCCTGGTGTGTGGGAGAGGACCAGCGTGAATTCCCCAGCTGCTTGCCACACCAATAAGTGGGGGGTGGGAGCTCCCTCAGTTGGGCCTTCAGGTTTGCCCTAGGCAGAGGGGAGTGGCCTGGAGACAGCTATTGTCTTGTGATGGGAAAGAGAGTGAAAGGAGAGGAAAAAGAGAGAAAGAGGAAGACACAGACTGGGGCAATAATGCCAACCAGACTGACAACCACTCACCCACACACAACTAAAATGCACAGAGTAAACAAAGGTGACAACAGTAAAAAAAAAAAAAAGAAAAGAAAACAACTAAAAAGGAGAACCAAATCTGTGGAGGCTGTGGTAGGAAGTAGAGAAGAGCTAGATGGAGCGGAGAAAAGCAGAAAACCTGTAAGAAGAGTCCAATAAAAGGAAAAAGAGAGAAGAGAAAAGGAAGGAGGAGGAGAGAGTATTTTTTAAATGGTTAAAGAAATAACTGACCCTGTGTTATGCTGTGTGTAGCTCTGACTCGTCCTGTGTGCAGTACTGTCTTAGGGGTCAGGCTGCCCACTAGGAGGACAGGGTTGCCCTAGGCAGAGTGTAGGGCTCTGGAAACCAGCAGTGGTATGTGCAAGCAATGAGAGGGAGCAGAGAGAATCGTACAAGCTAAGAGAGAGGTGAAGAAAGCAAAGACAGAAAGAGGAAAGAAAGAAAAAGAGAATAAAGAGAAAGAAGGAAATAAATCCAACTGAGTTCACTAAGGTTGGCTGTGATGGTAAAGAGCAAGGAGAGAGAGAAGGAGGAAATAAAGTATAAAGTAGTAGCTGATCCCTGATTGCTTGGATGAAGGGCCAGAGCGGTTTAGACACTGCTCCAACATGGCAGGGCAGTGTGCCCTTTTAATGCCGGGACCCAGTGGTGCTGGGCAGAATTGCCCTAGTTGACGAGATCACCTTAGAGGCATGACGGAGGTTTCTTCAACGGTGCAGCGCACTGTAGGTGTTTGTCCCAGGTGCCTTGTGTGGTGTACAGCACTCCCACACAAGGCAGGCTGGAGTGCCTCCTGCTATTTGGGTTGATTTGCCCTAAGCGGAGGGAAGTGACCTGGAAGCCTTTAGTGGCATATGAGAGGAGAGAGTGGGAGAGAAGAGGAAAAAGAGGGGAAAAGGGGAAAAAAGAGGGATAAAGAAGAAAGCGAGTAAATAAAAGCCCAACACCAACCTGAGCACGTTGAAACTGAGTGCGGTGGAAAAGTTAGAAGGGCTAGTGAATAAAGTGAGAATAAGTAGAGCAGTGGGTAAGGAGGTAATGATACTTGATCACCTATCCTTGAGGCCAGAGGAATTCCAACTCTTCCTCAAGGTCACGGGGTCATGGACTTGTAAGGTCTCTCTCTCTGGCCTAAATTCCAACCCCAGTCCTTGGCTCCCCGCGAGAAAAATTTCATGCGGAAGCCAGGCTCGTGATCCAAGTGAATTTAATGAGAGTTAAAAGAAGCTTCAGGTTTTACAAGGCACCCATAGGATTCCTTTGACCATGGGGCCTGGCAGAGACTGCCTCAGGTCATGCAAGGATCTCTCTCCTCCCAGGAAGACGACCAGACCACCCCTCTCCCTTCTGGTTCCTGCCTTTTCAAGGGTTCCCGGGGAGGCTGGTGAAGGACCCCAGGTCAATCCCATTGGCTGAACTGCAATCATCTGGCCCAGGTGGGCTGCTCCAGGTGCAGCATCCATCGGAGCCCACGGGCAGGAAAATCCAGCTTTCCTATGCTGGCTCTCCTGGGCATGCGTTAATGGACTTTCCCATCCCTGATGTAGGGTTCCACAGATGCTGTGTGAGATTACTTCAAAAGCAAGATCGCGCCCGTGGCCAGGGGTCACTTGGGTGCTGGAGTACCTGCCTTGTGCTGCATGTAGCACTGCAGCAGGGGCTGGGAGGGGGCACTGGGGGGCTCCCTCAGCCCCGTCTAGGGCTCCAAGACCGGCAGGGCCTCCCCAGCTATGTGTAGAATCACTGAGAGGGAAGCTTGTTGTCCTATCTAGACTGCTGATGCTTCCTAGATCAGAGGATTTTCTTTTTTATCCCTCTGGCCAGCTAGAATGAAATTGTCTCCCACAGTCTCTGGGCTACAGCTCAGTGCTGTTTAAGGCTGACACTGCTACAGCGGGTCTTTGTTATGGTAAAAGCTGCCAGGCCCTGTGGCTGAGTTCTGGCATTCCTTAGCTAGGTTGCTTCTTATGCTGATTTATGTTAAGGGACTCCCCTATGTGGTGCTTGGAGCTGAGCAACCAGACTTGGGTTTGAGTTTTAAACCAATCATTTATGTTTCACCCTTAAAAAAAATTCTACTTGTGATGTGCTCAGATTTGGTGGCTGTCAAGCTGACCCCCAGAGGGGGAGATGCAGCTTATCAGGGGGGTTGTTTGCTAGTCGGCCAATTGGAACTAAATTTGCTCCCTGGACTCCCGACTTTCTGCCTTTTTCTCCCACACCATGATCTTCCTAAGGTAATAATATATTTTTTCTTCTACTCTAAATTATGGCTACCCACCACCAACCCCTGACCGTGAGCTCAAGGCATCCAACCGCATGGAGAGCTCAGTGTGGGGTTCCCCTCGTGTCTGAGATTCTGCCCCCTCTCAGGGCGTCCACCTGCAGGGATCCCTGCTCCAGGCAAGGGCATATCTGGCACCTGCCACTTCGTCAAAATTATAGTGCTTTAAAGCATTCTTGGTTTGCTTTGTGAGTGGAAATCCCACAAAAGAAGGGGTTCAGGAGAAACCCTGTTACCCTAGTTCTAATTTCAGAACTCCACCTCCCCGTTTCCTTCACCTAATTTCCTATTTTTCTGGTCTGGCAGCAGGAGCTCCAGATAGATGGGTCCTATCTGGTCGCCATTTTCTCTGAATCCCTCCATCTATTTCTTTTACACTCTTAAAAAGTACAAAACATTTACTCTACAAGCGCAAACAGATTTTCAAAAGCAGGGAAAAACCTGAACGTTCAGTACATGGTTCAATCGTCTTTTCATCACTGTGCCCTAACTATGCTGAGCTCCATGGAACTGCATGGAGGGGAGCTATTCTGGCGTCATCGAGCCAAGTGAGTGTTTTGAATTACCTCAAGTGAATATTTGACTGGAAAGCATAGGGTGTAAAAAAACCCTGAAATCAGTTGGTGCACATCCATCACAAAGAACAGGGCCTTGTACTTAAACCTTTTTTCCTGAAAATAAGCAGCCATCTAAGTGAGATATCAACTAAGGCCGCCCAGAACAAGCAGCACAGCCAGTGTGATGCCAGGGTGATAAATAAGAGAATCTCAATCTGCAGGTATGAACAAGAATCAGAGCTTAAGTTCGGAACACCCAGTTTGCAAAAGGACTCAAATGCACATGTGGGGTGAATTCCCTCTGACCACAGTCCATGGACATGAACAGATACAGTTAAGTTCAAATGTAACACCTGATCATTTGATCTCTTCAGACTAATTTTAATTTGGTTCCAGTTTTTAGTATTTTTCACTTTCTGTTCGATTGAGGTTTTTCTCTCTTTTATCATTGTTAGTTTTTCTTTTCTACTTGTTTCTTGATTTTGTTTTGTATTTTTTTTTAATACATATGAAATCCAGGAGAGGTAAATCCAGAGAGACACTAACAGAATTAACAATCACCTAGGGACAGGCAGGGAAGATTTGGGGGAGTGAGGGGGGGGGGCTAACAAAAATGAATATAAAAGAAGGAAATGATGTAAACCTGATTGTGGTGAGGATTACAAAAATCTTAATATGACTGAAGTATTGAATGATATATGTGAATTATATGAGAATTAAAATAAAACAAAAGCTGAGGTCAGAGATAGGGCAGCAATTTAGCCCTGAATCTCTTGGTGAAGATTGAATGTCATTTTGTGCCAAGAGCCCATTTTTCCACTCATGAAGTTTGGGGAACCGGCCATGCTCCTTCATCACTTTTCTTACCTCAATAAATGGGTACAGTTCACTCTTCTCCCTTTTCTTCTCTGTCACATACTTTGCAGCAGTCAGGGGAACAGAACTTACAGTCCTGAAAGGGATCCATGAGTGTTAGTCCAGGTAGACTAGAGAAACAAATCCACACTCAGATGTGTATAGGAAAGACCTTTATATACAAGAACAGTTGTATATTGAGAAAGCATTCCAGCCCAACCAAGATCAAGTCCATAAGTCCAATATTAGCCCATGTCTGATATCAATCTATAATGTTCTCTTCAGACTCATGAAACACCTTCAATGACCCCAAATGCAGGAAGATCACAGGTCAGTAGTTGCAAAGTCTTCTGCATCCAGTGGTGGTAGAAGCATCTCAGCTTTGGCAGGGTCTCCATGTGGCTCCTCCAGTTCCCAGGGCATGGGTTCTATCAGTGTGGTGCCATGTGTCTTGTTAGTAGGACATCTCTCAGGGAATGAGCAGAAAGATAGTCTCCTGCCTCCAAGGAGGAAATACCAGATTTCCCAGAACCCTGACGGGAAGGCCAGGCCCACAAAGAGGCCTCATTGGCCATAACCCAATAGAGAGACTAGAGTCTACCCCTTCACTCTTAATCCTCTCAAGTCCCAAATTGACACCAGATTGTATAACTACAACAGACCACCCCTTGTCCATTTGACATTTTCACAAAATTCTTTAGCCGTATATAATTTCAAAACAATAATAGAATCATATCAGTATCTAACAGTATAATATGAAAATGCATACATTTCACTCCGTGCCACCCTCCTTTAAACATAATATTCTGTAAGTGATGAAACAAAAATATCCTATGCTTAACAATTGCAGGTAAGGTACACCCACATATTAATCCTATAATTCTATGAATATATTCCAGTATCTATGAAATCTTGTAAGCTAGCCACTTCACGCCTTTATCTGGCCCATTTTGGCTATTCAGTTTCTCTACTGCCTACTTCCATCAACCCAGTGCTCTGAGGAGACAATCATATTCTTCAATATAAAGAGTCTTCATGCCAGTTGGAACCTTGTGAAGTCCACATCCACAAGAAAGTCAAAGCAGGACAGTTCGTCTATACAGTCTGCAGCAGTATATACCAGTGCACAGGCTCAACATTCTTCTCTTCATCTGGTCGGGTTCGGGTCAAGTCAATGTGGGCTCCCTCTCTTGGCCTCACCTCAGTGTCCATTGGTCGCATTGCCTTTAGGCCTTGGCCCCATCACCAATTCTCCACAACTCTAGTCCCCTCAGAGTAGGTCATGGACTTCAAACGAGTCAACCTGCTCTCATCTTCTTCTCTACTGCCTGTAAACCAGGTCCACGAGTGTCAGTGGTCAGAATGAACCCGCTGCTCTATTGCTGCTATTCTGCCACTTTCACTCAACAAGCAGATCCAGGTGGTCACCTAGCAATCATTTCAGGCTTCTACAGGCTCCCTTGAATGTTCAGTACTAGAAAGGAGTTTCTTCAGGCTTTGAGATTTTTTTCCAGTTTCTGACAAAAACCACTATTCAAAATTCAAATATTACAAAAGTTCCCTTTTAATGCACATGAAGCTCTTCCTCACAGTGGGAGCAGTGCACAGAAACGGACCTTGATGCTGGGCTGCTCTGTGCATGCTTTGGTCAGTTGGGAGCTGCTGATTCACAGATTCACTTCACGTGGATGAAGATGCTTGTTTGCTTCCCCGTGAGTTTATCGCGCTTCAACAGAGAAGAACCCTGTTCTTGGGTTTTGCCTCTGCCTTGCTCCTAGCACCGCTGGAATAGAAAGATTACAAATGATTTTTTTGTTGTTGTTTTAAAAAACAGAAAAGAAATGCCGTGTACCTGTTAGGTAAGTAGAGGCAGAACTGAGGGTGGTCGCTGTGCATGCCAAACCTCCTCCCCATCACAGACAGTTGAAAGCTGCTTCAGGCTGGAAAGATGCACACATTTAGGTCCTTGTGACAGGAAGCAGGTCAACCTGGGCGGGCCCCCATCTAGACCAGGTGGGCTTAATTCAGTCAATGGGGTCAAACAGTACCGTCAGCCATGCCTACCAACAGGGTATGGGTGGGGGCCTCCCACCAGCTGTCATGCAACCCAGCGCGCGTGGGCTGTCCAGTCCGCCCCCACCCCCCACGAGCATATTTGCCTCTTCTATCCTTTATAAAGTCACTTGGATCACAAACTAGGTTTCTGCGTCAATTGGTTCTTGTGTGAAGCCAAGGACAGAGGTACATTTCTCCCAGAGAGAGCCCTCACATAACCAAATCAGATTATAGCCTTCAGTGTTAGGGTTCCAACGAATTTTGGGGGAATATCTCAAGTGGTAGTGGTAAGGACACAACTCAATCCATATTATCTCTTTATTTTGCTCAGCCAGATGCTTGCCCTTTGAGCCTGAATTGTTGCAAGGCTTATTACCCCATCAAGTGTTCCCAGAGCAAGCCCTAAATGGGCAGTAGTCACACACAAGGAAGATTTGCAGGGGACACTGTTAAGAATGATTAATGCTTAAGTGTTCCTTGTCTCCCCAAATGTACCATCTGGCAGAAAATTTCTTAGATCTCTCTCCTGGGAGAGATATACCTCAGCTCTTGAATAACTCTCCTGGTCATAGAAGTCAAATTCCAAGCTTTTCATCCAACATTCATAAAGCTAAATAAATGTTACATAAACCTAAGTTCTCTATCTTGGATAAGACAAAGTAAAACCATGACTTGAGAAGGTTTTCATTGAGGACAGAGACAACTTCAGATATTCTAAGCCTATGAAATTGGTCATGATTCAGGCAACTTGCCAAGGAAGCAGGTAATACCTAGGTGGGAGGTGGAATGAATAAGAACTTGCACTAAGATTCCATTCCATCAGGTGCAGCTGGTGACTTTGGAGGCCCAGAGCAGGCAGTGGGAGAGAGAAGACCAGAGCAGGGGAGGGATGTGATGAGCTGGAGGGTAGAGGGAGGGATTATGTGTTGTCCTGCTGTCACCTCCCACCCCACTGTGACCCTTTAGTGATGTGGGCCCAGGTTTGTGATGCAAGTGGTTTTGAAGCCAGAGGGGACTCAGAGTGCTCAGTTGCCTGAGTGCAACCGCTGTATCCAGAAGATGGAGGAGATTCTCTTTCTGCTGGAACAGAAAAGTGCTTCCTGGCTGACCTACCAATACCCCACCTGGTTCACTGTTTTGACCTTGGGCATCCTGTATGGAGTGGGTTGCTTCTTCCTGGTCCTCCCCTTCCTTCCAAATACTCCACCTGTGCGACCACCCAGGAAAAGGATAAAGGTAAGAAATTCTCAACCCAGCCATAGGAGAGATTGATTTTTCCTTGTTTTATAAATTTTTCCTTTCGTAATTAATTTCCTGATAGGGGAAATCTCAAGAAAGAAGAGACCATCAGCCCTGGCTTTGGAATGTTGATGAGGGCTGGTGCGTCCTTACTCACTGTTAGGACTTTGTTCACTGCATTGGTATCATTTTATCCTTGCCGGCTTATGTTGATTTTCATTATTTCTGTTGGCTTTCCCTGTTTGTGAAGCACAGGAGGCGTGGATGCATCATGATCATGGACACAAGGGTTGACAGAGTTGCAGGTGGAGAGATCTCATGGCAGAGGGAGGGATTGTGAGATCAGCAGTGTGGAGAACTTCCCCATCGGGAAGCTAGGGAGTGAAGGGGGATTGATTTCAAGACGAAAAAATGAAGGAGGCCAGAGGGGACAGAGAGCTTTAGACCTGACTGTGATTACACAACTCCTTTTGAAGGCAATTTAACCATGGAGGGGGGGGGTGTTGTTCTAAAATGGATATGGTAATCATTGATTGTACCATTGCCCTTGATCTGATTGAACGACTGAACTATTGACTCGTATGATATGTAAATCATTTGCCAGTCAGATGAGCATTCAAAAATATTTCTCTTTGAAGATCTCAGACCTCCCATCTCTAGTTGTTATAGAGGGCAATAGGTAAAAATCCCCAATATAGTGACGCAGTGGCTAAGGACTAGATGACTAGACATTTCAAAGGGCAGCTCTCATCACTGGGTCCTCAGTCTCTTTCCTTGAGCTCCAGTCTCTGGGCCAAGGCTCCTTTTCTGTCTGGGCTAATTGAGAAAGCATGGCTGACCCCGGGGAGGAAGTGGTCAAGGGCTGGCCCAGAGCTTCAGCCTCCATAATCAAAATCTTGCCCACCAGAACACTGAGTGCTGAGAGTGTGTGCTCTCCGTGAGCAGAGGAAGGCTGACGGAAGAAATGCACTCTAGGTCTCACACAGAAGCTGGTTTCTGGGCTTTAGTCATTCCATGGAGATTGTCATTCTTCTAATCACCAGTAAATGCCAGCAGTATGTCACAAAGAACAGACGCAGGATTGGATTCCACCCTGACTTCCTCTCTTGTGCCCCAGCCTCAGGTGGAGACAAGGAGAAGCAGCAGGTCAAGGGACAAAGGTGACGCTCTGAAAGGTAAGGTTCTGCCCATTCAACCAAACTCTGTAAGCTCTCCTGTCCCCTCCTCTGCAGGATGCCAGTGGCAACAGCCCGTCTCTCTCAGGTAATAATCCTGAACAAAAGGATACTGTGGATGGAAACAGAACCCAGATATTTCCCAGATGTACAGGAGGGGCCTAGAATGGGATGAAGGCTGGCCAAGGTAGGACCCAGTAGGGAGCAGTGGGGGTGTCAGGAGCAGATTCTGGTGGATTTGGAGGTGGAACATTGAGGGGTAACTGCGATAAGCTGTGTAACTTTGCCAAGGTTCAGATTGCTCACTGAGACCCCACAGACAATATTGGAAACCGATGCTCCTTGAAATGCCAAAGCACCTCCTGCCCGTGGGAGTAAGCTATCATTTGACCTTGAGCTCTGGAGAGTCCAACGTCCTAAGTGCACAGCCCGTGTGACATTCCTTTCGGTCCTCTGGGAGGGCTGCACCATAACGGTTCTCTTGATTTCCAGTTTTCCGAAGCTTCCTGCAAGAACTATATGGCGCTCAGAACCTGCGTTTGCGTCTTAGGCAGAAGTAAGTAACCTTCCTGCTTCACCGCGGGGTGCATCTTCCAACCAGGGTGCCTGTGTGGCCTCGGGCTGCAGAGCAGCTGGGATGCGCTGGTTTGGGGGACACTTTCAGGGATGGGCAGAGAATGACAGGAGTCCCGGGCAGTGGGGTGGGGCAGGAAGAGCAGGCCATCAAGGCTTGGGGAGGGGCTGAGCTTGCACCGACCCTTGCTAGCCTGCTAGGTCTCTTGCCCCTTCAGTCCTGGCTGTAATCTGGTCCTTCTGTCTCCTGCAGCCACTTGGGAAACCCACTTGACACTGGCAGCTTTGGTCAACAGAAAGCTCAAGCCCTCTCTGGTAGCTGGCGAAATAGAGGTACGGCTGAAGTCTACGTCGGTACGCGCGCCCCACACGGTTCTGCGGCTCATCCATTCCGGACACCTAGGTCTCAGAACTCCACCCTTCCACGGGCCCAGATGTGCATCTCAACTTCTCATGTCTTACCCGCCTTGAGTCAATCACCAGACTGCGCACATTCCCATGAACCTGACAGTCTTTCACCCACACCACTGGCTCTTCCCTCACCCAGTGCCAAACCCCCGGATTCAAAGGCCTACCTGCAGCCTCCAAGCACTCTCTGGGACTCACCAGCCCCGCACCCCACAGGGACTCATTCTCAGAATGACTTGTTGGCAAGGCCCAGGCAGAGCCCATCTCCACACAACCGCTGCTCCACACCTGCCATGGCAGCCATCACAAGTCAGGATCCCACAGGCCTCCCTACTGCCTCCCCACCCCAGTGTTGGGCAGCTGCCAAGAACTTACAGCTTCCCTCCTTGGAATACTTTGGGTCTCTGAAAGAGCACTCTACCTGGCACCCCCAAGAAGACACCTTTCGGGAAGGACCCACAAAGAGGCAGGGGGAAGTAGGGAGGCCCACCTTGCTCAACCCCAATGTCCACAAGCTGCTGGAAATAGAAATCACAAAGGCAGAGAAATGGAATATTTGGGAAGAAAAAGGAAAGGGTGTATCAGAATACCATCTGCAGGCCTTAAATATGTTGAAGGCACTCGATGGGGAGCAGATCACTGCACCTCCCCAGCCCTTCTGGAATGCCAGCATCAAAGCAGAGCAGATACCCAGCGCTCAGAAGCATTTTCCACAAAAATTCAGTGAGTTTTTCTGGGGTCTACCTTTTCTGCACAGCGAGTCTCTGGCAGCTGCTCTCAGGGTCTCTGGATCCACCCTAGAGTTTCCCACTGTCTTATTTAATGAAATTCCTAATGCCTTACCAGCTCAAATGCAAGCTAAAGAGTACCCACTCTTGTTGCAACGTCACTCCTTGCCCTACACTGAAGGTCGATTCCAACTTTTACTTCCAACTGCATGCCAAGCCCAGGCCCCACCGCCTGCTACAGTCCTGACTCCGCCCGGTCCACAGCCCCGTGGCCCACTCGCAGTACCTTTTCCTCCTCCTCACAAGAGTCCCTGTGATGAATCCTGTCTTACCGTCCACACTAAGTCCCAATCACGCATTCCAAATTCACTTCAACAGCTGGAAAGCCATTTTTTAAAGAAACAACAGGAAAGTGAGAGTTCTTTACCCTTTATGATACCACCACCCCAGGAAGCTTTTTGTCTTCACAAACCCACTCATCCCCAGGACAATCAGAAGGTCCAGACCCCAAAGACAGACCCCAAGCTTCCTGGCTGCTTGAAGCAATCGGAGCTCCACCGCCAAGAGAACTTCCCTCAATTGCAGGGGCCCCTTGGCAATGGGACTCTTGAGTCTCTGACACTAAAGCAGCCTCAGGAAAAATGGCCAGGGACTTGTCTGGATATGAAGCAGCCCGAATGCTCCTGCTCAACACCTGGAGACAAGCAGGGGAAGAATGTAATGAAGACGGTGTCCCCAGGAAGATGCACACACCCTGGACCGTCGCTTGCGTGCTGCAGAGCCGGTGTCCAGCTGAGGAACAACTCGGTCAATGGACAAGGGAATTACTTGAGGAAAATATCCAAATGTAATCTATCTCTCTGTGGATCAGGAAACTACTGCCCAAAAGGAACTCCGGGAGCCGACTCAAAGGAGTTAAGTGATTTGAGGATACACAAGGGGATTAACGCAGGAACTTACACCCTAAGGGGTCCAAATAAAATCCTACTGGAAAACACCCTGAATGTCCACATGTGCAGGAAGGTGGAGCAGATTAGAAAGGATCAGATCCCTGGCATTGTTTGCCGTTCATGTCTTGCGACCACGCACGCTTTGTCTATTTCCCTGACCCACCCACATGTTGTCAATGTGGCCTCCTGGGGAGAGCTGGAAGATCTGAACACAACGCAGAGCCTTTCCTTTCTCAGCCCGGGCACTCAACAGGTGCTGGACTCGCATATCGTAAGGCTCCAAATGAGGCAGAGGTGGTGCATGCCCCTCAAAGTCCTTGAGCCCACAAACCTCTGTAGGACAAGAAAAGACAACGCAATGTCCTTTCCAAAGTCCACCTGCTTAGCCACCCCTAAGTATTGAACTAACCTAGTAACTGAGGCTGTCAAGGTCCTGGGAGAACCCTGTCAGGCAGACTGGGGAGAGAGAGTGACCACAAAGAAATCAAGCCCTATCCTGGAGAGTCCTTTTGCTGATTGCTCCCCTACAGAGGAGCCTGTTCAGGGAACCCCAGCCTACCCCCCACTTGATAATGACAGTGGATGCTCATTGGCCCTCAGGCAGCCGTTTCCAGCCTTCATGCCCAGTATCCTTGGCAGAACCTTCCAGAATGAAAGTGTCCAGAGAGAGAGCCTAGAGCAAACCTCAAATCCAGTACTGACCAGCAAGGGGTCAAGGAAAGAGGGTGCTAGTTGTGCCCCAGGAGGCCCCAGATTGGAAGTGAACTCTGAATGTCCATCTTCAAGAGCCAAAGAGACAGGGTTGGTGGTGGTCAAGAAGTCCTCTTCAATAGAGCTAGACGATAGAGACACTTTCAAAACCAGTGTGCTGGCAAAATCTCAAACCAATGATGTGGACCCGGGGGTGCTTCGAGGCTCTAGGATGTAGTAAAAGTTTCCTGCTACCTGGAAAGTGTGCTCCAGTTCCTGAAAAGCCAAGCCTTACAGCACGAGTGTGCAGTGAGATTAAGCTCCAGGTGGAGGTAGAGGCAGAGGATGGTTCTCCATGCTGTCCTGTTGACGGGCTCCTTCAGGACTGCACCACTGATGTGCTCACTGCCACCAATGTTTTGCCTTCTCAGGTGGTCCATTGCCGCCCCCAGCATTTGTTCACTGGGGATAAGCCAATATGTCAAGGGCCAAGTGGCTTCGTGGTGGCTAGAGCAAGTTACATGGGGCAGCAGAAGCTCAAAAGCCCCAACCTTCAGGACCCCTCGACAAGGAGAAGGAAGGATGCTGTTGCCACTGACAAGAGGGAGACTCATAAATGGCCCAATCCAGAAGAGCATGGAAAAGGATTAGCGGGAAGAGGCATCTCCCAAGTCTGTGGGTTAAGCCAGCCTGTGCAAGACAAGGCATTGGCTGAGTGCCTTGAGATCAAGTCCTCACAGCTCCCACCAGAGAAGGGACAGCTTCCTGCTGAGGGCCACAGCAAAAAATGGAGGAAGCACTTTGTCCAGTGGATTTGCTCCAGCAAAAAATCTACAGGACACGGTGATCCTTTGCAAAAAGGAAAGCCCGTATTACCCTGTGGTCACAGCCTTGGGCCCCTTCAAAGACAACCAGTGTCTCCTAACAAGGTCACGGAGGCTCAGGTGCTCACGACAGATGTTGGCCAAGTCCTAGAGGGGACACCAGGCTGTCATCAGGAGTATCTTGCGTCAACGTTATGTCCACGAAAAGAAGCGCAGGCCTCAGTTAATGGATGTTCCTCCAGCTGCAGGGCTCCTTTCTTTGTAGAACACAGGAGAGTGGCAAGTGTGAGACCCTGCCTCCACCAGGCGATACCTGACTGCCAGAGCCTTCCCACCACGAGCACCTGTATCAGGGATGTATTCACAAATTTCTGTCCGTTCAGGGGATTCAATATCAGAAGCCACACTCAGGCATTGCCCCCCAGGGTGTTTGTGTGCCCAGTCAGCTTGCAGCAGCAGAGGCGGAGGAGGTGGGCTTACTCCAGTTACCCTTACCACTGCCCACGTCACTGTCTTCGAGAATATGTCTTATCTGGCAAATTAGAAGACGCTTCTTCTGCTCTGATTAGTAGGAAAGTATCCATGCCAGCCACTTTAGCCTGTTCTGCACAGGCTAATGGCTTCTCTCAGCCATGATATTCATTGTTCCATAATAGAGATTTTCCCCCTCCTACATTAAAGTGTGACTTCTGTGTTGCATGGCGGGATCTAGAGGGGGTGTCATGTGTGTTAGTCTGTGTAGACTAGAGAAACAAAATTCATACACTCATATTTTATGAGTTTTATATAAAGGTTAAGTGAACATTGAAAAGCATCCCAACCCAGTTCAATCTAAGACCACCAGTCCAATAGTATCCCATGTGTCTGACACCAATCTACAAAGTCCTCCTCACAATCCAAAAACACACGGGGAGACAATGACTGCAGGAGGAAATTGTAGTCCGTGCGCTGGCAGGTTCTCCATGAGGCTGCTGCAGAAACCAGGGCTGCAACAGGGTAGGTCCATGCGGCTTCTCCTCAGGGATCTCCCAGGAAATGAGTCTTTCCAGCTGCTTTAGGGACCTAACAAATGCATATCCACCCTGGTGGCACTATCAGAGAGCAAGAGACCAGAAAGGCTAGGCTCACAGAGCCATTGATCTCCCTGCCCTTCAATTAACCCCACATGAGTTCATTGACGAGGTTGGCATAATATACCTTTAACTATGTTAGATACTGCGTCTCCTTCTCTGAGTGCTAGCTCTGACTTCTCAAAGGGCAGGGCTCTGGAGGAGGTTTTCAGCAGTGTTTCCCACCCACTTCCATCCCAAGTTCTTCATTTTGCACCTCTTATGATTTATGGTAACACCCCTACTGTGAAAACCTCAGAAGGTCCCAACACAGTGAAGAATGTTCCCTGGTGCCATTACTTTGTCTTCAACGTTATGTGGCTGCAGTTGATAGGTTTTGAGAGGCGCAATCCAGCCAAGAAATTCCATCGAGGGTCCAGAAGAGGTTTAGACCAAAGTAGCGTCTCATGGTACCAAGCAGGCATGAGACATGTGGCGGCCTGTCTAAGTCCCACATGTGCATTTGATGAAGGCTGCCAAGTTTGGCATGGAGGTTCCGCCTCAATACACCTGTCACAAAATGTGAAATGACATATTTTGCTACCTTTGCCTCTCTCCCAGCCTAGGGTAACCTCCAGGATGGAAGTCCCAGGTCTGACACATGTGGGTGGGAACTGCTAAGGAGGCTGCCAGCGGGGGACTCTGCTCACCCACTGCACCAAGGGAAAATCCGGTTCACAGCTCACATGCCTTCCTCTGTATATAAACCCGGAGAAGGAGCAACAGCTTAGGCTGAGTGGTACAGGATGAGCGTCTGTGTAATAACCACTAATGGTTAGGCACCATGGACACAGGGTAGGGAAGGATACAGTGAAGAAGAATATGAAGCGTTGGACGTAGCAAAGGGGGCCAAAGAGCATGAGGATCCCCAGAAATGACGCAAGACACAAGCGGAGCTAACACAGGCTTACAAAGGGGAATCGGCCAGGTGCTTCACCCCAGCTTTAGCTAGCTGCCCCCACAGCAGAACTTTATCTCCTACAGAGAGCACTGGGTTGGATAGCAAAGGCACAGCTTTCAAGCAGGGAAGGTTACTTTCTCAATACTATCTTTAGTGGGGCGACAAACTGTTATTTTACTTGATTTCCATCTCCTGACTGGGGGAAGGATGAGTTGATAGCCAGGGTGGGGTAGAGTGGGGATGAGTCAATAACAGGGTGCCAGGACTCAGGAAACATGACCCCAGGCTTTTGGGCTTCACACATGCATACACACACGCGTCCGCGCTCTAGGAATGTTCTCACGAAACATGACCCCAGGCTGGTGGTCTTCACATGCACACACACGCGTGCGCACACACACACATACATGCTCTAGGAATGTTCTCAGCAAACATGACCCCAGGCTGGTGGTCTTCACACACACACACACACACACACACACACACACACACACACGCACACACACACACGCTCTAGGAATGTTCTCAGGAAACATGATCCCAGGCTGGTGGTTTTCACACACACACTCACGCGCACACTCTAGGAATGTTCTCAGGAAACATGACCCCAGGCTGGTGATCTTCACACACACGCACACACACACACACACACACGCGTGCACGTGCTCTAGGAATGTTCTCCGGAGAGAGTGGCTTCTAAGGACTGAGTGCTGCAAAGAAAGTCACAACTGGGAGCAGCCTTCCCTTCCCCTAGAGACTCCTGGGAAATCAGGATGTGCACGGAGATTAGACATCACCTGTCTTGATAAGGGAAACCAGTTCAATAGTGGTCAGTGTTTCCTCTGTGCTTCTAACACAGGGTTTTATTTCCTGGGCACCAGATTATAGAAGAAGGCAGGAGGGCCCCCCAAAATATGATTAGTTGATCCGCTAGAGTAAATTCTCATGTGCTTAAAAGAACACCCCTGGTGGGCCAGGGTTTACTGTTTACTGAACTAAACAGTAAAGGATGGCGAGGAAGACATCCACTGAGCCTTGACCTCCATGCCTCAGTCAGGACACCAAGTGTGTGTGTGGGGTGGGTGGGGACTGACACCAGTGGTGGAGGAGGGAAGTGGACATAGGCCCCAGAGACTGCTGGTACAGCAGCATGATGTTGTTTCTGGAGTCCTGATTGTGCCAAGGCAGCCTCTGGAGTGACTGTGGCAGTAAAAAATCAGATTCTGGATCTGCAGAGCCTGGATCTGGGGCCTCTTGGGTAGCAGGTAGCTTGGGTGTGTTCCTAGAGAGAGTGAAGAGCTGGACACCGGACTCCCCGCTGCTGAACCCTACCGTTCGTGCTAGGTAAGTGCACGGAGATGGAGAGAAGACCCTGAAAGAACAGCAAGGGGTGCATGGACCAAGCCCCTTCCCTTTCCCCTGCCACCAGGTCCTCTTATATGGTGCTGTGAGGTCAAACAAAGGGAAGCCCACTCAGACCTGCAGAGACCTCAGCGAAACAACTGCCCCCCGCCCCCCACAATTCAGCAGACATCTCACAAGGACACTCACACATACCCGAGAGAGAAACCTCACACACATACTTCCTTGGAGACTTCCACAGAGACTCAGAGGCCTCGCACAGAGACTTCATATGAAGTTCTCAGCATCCTTTATGGAGACTTCTCAGAGACCCCACAGGGACCTCACACAAAGCCCTCCCACATAGCTCACTGCCAGCACGGGAGAATTAGCAGCCGCTGTCCACCCCTGAGCTCCTGGAAACTTTCACACATTGTCTGCAGTGCCCCCCATGCTTGTGCATCTTTGTCCTCATAGCCTTGCTTGGGAACAACAGAATCACAAACTGCACGTAGTTGTGTGCAAATTTTTTCCACTGAAACGTTTTCACTAGCCTGAACTCTGAAGTGTAGTTTACAATTGAAATACAAGTAAAACTGCCAACACCAAATGAGAGTGTGATTTTAGATGGTGTGCAGTCAAATGTCGTACGCCACACTTTTACTTTTGCTTCGGACAAATTCTCTAATTGGTGGGGAAGTGACTGACTACTTTGGAAGCAACAGAACAGTCCATCAAATGGGCTTCAGGACTCAAATATATAAATAGACATCTGATCTGAACTCAAACTCATTCCCCAAGGGGCTCATGAACCTAATTTTTTTGGAAGAGTGAAGGAACCCACATGAAAATAACAAAATGTACATCACATTGTGTCTGTCTGGCTTAATTTCTCAATGAAACAGCTGTCATATCTGAAGATATTCAGGGCAACATTCCTTTTATAGCTCTGTCGACATAATTAATATGATTTTTCTGTGAAATGTAATATTTCTAAGTTATGCAAAGTCCTAATGTTTATCTACCACAACAAACTGATAATATTTCGAAGGATGAAGAAATAGATCAAGAAATAATAATTAATGAAATACACATTTTCAGGTAGTACCATTTACAATAGCCAAGCGTAAATGAAAATATCTATATCTATACTTGAATAAAAAAACAACAGATTTATATGAGGAAAACTACAGAAATTACAAGAAATCAAGTGTGACCTCAGCAAATGGGATAATATCCCATGCTCCTTGACCAGACGACTCAATGTAGTACAGTTATCAGTTCTACTCAAGGCACTAGACAAGTTTAATTCACTCCTGATAAAATTACCCTCATCTTTCTTCAAAGAATTGCAAAACCACTGATTACTAACTTCATATGGTAAGGGCATAGGTCAGGGGTTGAACCTACAAACTTCTCCTTGGTAGAAAGATAAAACTGTTCTCATAAAAGACTTGTAGGCTGGCTTTGAGTTGGAATTTTGGGGTCATTTAGGATTTTTTTGTGGCATGTGATTTTTAGGGCTTTAAGGTCATTTGGGGTCATTTAATTTTTTTGCGCATTAGGGTGGTTTGGGCTTTAAGGGTGTTTTATAAGGTTTAAGGGAGTTTTTAAGGGATTTAGGGGTGATTTTTTGGAGTGTATAGGTATTTTTTAGCAGGTAGGGGTGTTTTTAGTGATCTTACAGGGTTTCTTAGAGATTTTAGGGTATTTTAAAATATTTTATGTGTTTTTCCCCAGCATTTTATGTTTTGTTGGGGCTTTCATGTTGTCTTCAGGGCATTTATGTGGTTTTGGAAGTTCATGGTTTGGGAATCTTCTAGGGATATGATTTGGAAGTTCCACATGTTTTGGGAGGCATTTAGTGTGTTATTTGTGGCTTCAGAGTGTTATTTGAATTTTAGGGAATATTATGGCTTTTCAGACATTTTAAGGCTTTTAGGGTGATTTTAGTGTTTAAGGGTGTTTATTAGGCTTATATGTGTTTTTATGGCTTTTAGTGTTTTGTTAAAATTTTAGGGTGCTTCTTAAGGCATTAGAGTGTTTGCGGGGATTAGGTTTTGGTTTTCAGGGCTTTAGGGTTTTGTTGGATTATTTTTTGCTTTCATGGTGAATTCATGTCTATTAGGCTGTTGGACTTTTACAGGGTTTTATAGTGCTTCGGGTTGCTTTGTAGGGATGTTCTTGGGGTTTTAAAAGACTTTTAGCGTGTTTTTAGGGCTTCACGTGTTCTTTATTTTGCGTTTTAAGGCATTTGCATAATATTAGGGCATTTATTATGTTTTCGGGACGTAAGGAGTTTTTTTTAAGACTTATGGCGCATTAGGGTGTTTTAGAAAGCCTTTTACCATGTATTTAATGGTCTTAAGATGTTTTAGAGGGTCTTTAGGGGTGGTCTTAGCATTTTAGAAATATTTTAGACGTTTTAGGGTTTTTAAGGCATTTATAGTGTTTTTACGACTTTTAAGGTGTTTTTAGAACACGCCTGACAGGTACACACTATTTCAATCAGGCTCTGGTTAGTGCCTCTCAATCAATTGGTGACATGGGAGTCTGGATAATGGATTACCTTTACTCTGCAGATGAGAAAACTCACTCAAAAAGACACAGGTGTTGACCCACAGGCACACAACTGGTTAACAACAAAGACATATTCACAACCAGTGTTGGGAGCCAGAGCCCTAAGCCCCACATACCTGTCCCCAGCCAAACAGTCAATCTATCCTGAACCATCAAATGATCTGAGCAGATCCTCCCACCCAACTCACCTTCCCATGCCAAATATTTTATTTCAGAAGGTGGCAGTGAATCTGCAGCTCTGAGAGAGGGACATATCTGATCGGAGCACATGGAGCAGATGAAGGGGGAGGAGGGGAATGTGGAGCACATCCTGGCACACCAGGACTTGAGGATGATGTTCCCACTCAGAGAATCCAGTCCACATAGAAGACCACATGGCCAGCCCCACGATGAGACAAGACACCCCTCAAAGACCCATAGCCTTAGAGGGGACAACACTGAAGACACAGTGTGGGAAATGCGCCCGAACTAATCCTGCCACACCGAGGCATAACACTAAGGGGGTACAGCAGAAGAGCAAGAAAACGAAGCATCAAGGTACCCAGGGAATGCCAAAGGATGACTTTGAGGCCAGTACTTGGTACACCAACAGACTGGACTGGAAAACACTCTTAAAGGCCAACAAACCGACCTTGAACTAACGATGAGCCACTTCTTTCTTGTTGAGTTGTTTTCATTCATTGTCATTGGATTTTGGTTGTTTTGTTGCTTTTAGTGCTTGGTTTTGCTCTGTCTTGTTTTGTGTATGTTATTACATCTACAGGTCTGTCTAAATAAGATAGGCTGGACGAACAATCTGGAGGAGAGAAAACAGGACCAACACTTCTGGGGAGACATGGGAGAGAGGGGGGTGTGGGGAAAGGTAGTGGTGTTAAGAAACCCAGAGAAAAGGGAAGAACAGGTGATGCAAATCGGTGGTGAGGGGGATGTAGGAGGCCTGGTAGGGAGTGATCAAGGGAAATGGAACCAATGGAACCAAGAGGAATTACTGAATTACTGAAGCACAAATGAAAAGTGAGCATGGCAGTGGGCCCAAGAGGCAAATCAAAGGGAATAGAAAAGCAAGCTAGGAAGCAAGGGTCAATTATAGAGGTTTAAAAAAAGGCATGTACATATTTAAATATATGAGCATGGGGAAATAGATCTATGTCCCTATATTTATAGGTTTTGTATTAAGGTAGCAGATGGACATTGGGCCACTGCTCAAGGACTCCCTCGTTGCAAAAATACTGTTCTATTAAATTGGCATTCTATGATGCTCACCTTCCCTACACGATCACTGAACACAAAGCAGGTACATAAGCAAATGTGGTGAAGAAAGCTAATGGTGCCCAGCTATCAAATATATAGCATGTGAGGTCTTAAAGGCTTAAAGGAAAACAAGCGCCCATCTAGCTCAGAAGAAACAAAGCCCACATGGAAGAAGCACACCAGCTTGTGTGATCATGAGGTTTTGAAAAGATTTGGTAGCAGGCATCATCAGAACAAAAAAAATCTTATCATTGCGAATGAGCAGGGAGTGCTGGGTACAGACACAAAGCCCATTTACAGTCCTCTGGACATCCCTAACAGAAGGGTGTCAGGGAGGAGATAAACCAAGACAGGTACCAGATAATAACGATGAAACACAGCTTTCCCCTAGTTCCTACATGTTTCCTATCTCCCACTATCATGATCCCAATTCTAATTTACAAATCAGGCTAGACTAGAGAATGTACACTTGGACAGATAGGAACAGGAAACATGGGGAATCCAGGGTGGATGAGCCCTTGAGGACCAGTGTTATGAGTGCAGACTCGGGAAGGGTGGAGGGAGGGTAGGTTGGAAAACGGAAACCGTATACAGGGATCTACATTTAACCTCAACAGAAAAGTGGGTGAAGGAACATCAGACAGTGCAAGATATGAGAAAATAATTAGTAAATTATCAAGGGTAGCTCGAATGGAGGGGGAAAAATGAGGAGCTGAGGCCAGGGGCTTGGGTGGGGTGGAGAGTGGATATTTTGAGAATAATGAGGGCAATGAATGTACAAATGTGCTTTACACAACCGATGTATATATGCATTGTGGTTAGTGTTGCATGAACAATTTAAAAAAAGGTCTGGACAGAGGGCACATGCAAGGATGATCTCAGGCTGGATTAGATCAGCAAAATCACCTCCTGGAGTTGCCTCACCCTGTGTCTATTCCTGAGTCAGGCATGAAGCTTAGGGCCCATAGTCCCAGGAGCTGGACAGGGAGGGAGGCGGGGTTCTGAGGTCATTCCATAGGGGCAATGGCCCTCCTGTCCTGCCGGGCCCACCCTCCTTTGTAATCCTGCTGGCTGGAGCACGGCTTTCATGGAGTCCACACCATGGGAGCTCTACTACTCATGGGGGATTGGCAGGAAGCCTCTGCTTATGCGCACACACCACCACCTAGCTGGAGGATCTCTGTGAACAAAGCCTGAGGCAGACAACAAGCCCACTAATTGATGCTGTAAGAGATACAATCAGCATCCAGAAACCTGCAACTGGGAGTAAGAGGCAGCATACTTGGCCCCAGCCACTCCCACTGCCATCTTCAAGGAGTGACATTCTAAAGCAGAGGGTTTTCAAAAGGCACTGCCAGGACTGTGGAATGAGCAGCTCATTTGTGGACATGGATACTGTGTGATCCAGAAGTATTACCTCTTCCTTTCCATTCAGGTGAGACAAAAAAAAAGTTCCAAATAGAAAGCCATGCATCTAAACAGTATCCAATAGCCACTCATGTGCAGTGCTGCTGCCTCCAAAGAGCTTTCCTAGGTTTTTCTCTCTGTGGACAGATATACCTTGGTCCTTGGCTCTGCATGAGAAAGAATTCACGCCAAAGCCAGGTTTGTGATCCAATTGTGTTTTAGGAGAGATAGGGAGGCATGGTAGGCAACCCTGGTGGACCCCAGTGGCTGAATTGAATTTACTTGGCCTAGGTGGGTCAATGTGGGTGCAGCACCCACCCAGGTGTACCTGGCCTTCCTGACTGGAAACCTGGACCTCTGAGCACGCTCGGTGTGCCACTCTTTCCTGGGTGGCTAGCTTGGCCCTCTGAGCATGTATCATGGACAACCTAGTCCCTATGCTAGCTACCTAAAATTTACACCCTGAAGAGATATGGACCCAAATCTTTGGGGTACAAGGCGACGACATCTTTAGGTCCTTCCTGCTGGCAAAAGGGTGAAGTGGGGCTTTGGGTCCATACCCTTTCTACTCTGCTGGGAGGGGTTGTCCATTCAGGTCTAGGATGGATAAGGTTGAGGTGGTCCAGGAGATGGTGGTCCTAGAGGTGGCACACTTGGTTCAGAGGGCTTGGTAACTTGAGAACTTCTGGAAAAACAAACAAACGGACAAAAGGGTGAACAGTTTAACTGAGGCAAGGCTAGGCTTGTGAGGTGGCAGTGCCCTTGAAATTAGGTGAGTGTCACAGGAAACAAAAAAAATCTTAGGATTATCAGGCATGTGTGTTTGTTCGTTCTAAGTATAGGCACGGGAGTAAAAGCATCCACAATTTCCCTTATGAGGGTACAGGGTTTGGGAACTACTGGGTGCACTGAGATCACTGTTTCATTTATGATCCTAATGTTTGGACCCACTGCTAAGAACCATGCTTCTATTTAATCCTATTATCCCTCAATTATTAACTTTGGTCAAACAAATTTTGTTTTCATTAATTACTTTCATAGTTATCTATCTATCTATCTATACACACACATTTAATTGAATGGAATGAAAAGGTCATGCGTTATAGCGTTAAATTGTAATATTGGAATACTACAGCGGGAGTCAACAGGGATCAAAAGAAAGTAAGTGTCTGAGTCATTTTTAATTTTCTTGGCTTCAAATTGAATAAAAGACTTGTAAATTACCCAGAGACCAAATTCCCATGGTGCCTCCTACAACGGGTAGAATGTTCAGGGATGTTTCAGGGCTGGGAGATTAGTAACCCCTAAGTCCAGGATCCCTTAGGGCAGGGGTCCTCAAACTGTTTACACAGGGGGCCAGTTCACTGTCCCTCAGACCGTTGGAGCACCAGACTATAGTTAAAAAAAACCAAACTATGAACAAATTCCTATGCACATTGCACGAATCGGCTACTAAGTAGGACATGCAGAGGCAGCAAAAACACCCTGAGGGTGGGATAAATGTCGTCAGGCCACATGTGCCCCACGGGCCACAGTTTGAGGATGCCTGCCTTAGGGGTTCCTGGGTGCACTGGGGATGAAGGTCTCTACTGCTCCTCAAAAGGAGAAATGCTGTAACTTCTGGCATTTCGGCCCACTTTCCAATCACTTTACAAAACTGTTCCAGGTGAATCAGGGTTAGAAGGGAAAGTGTACCATTCTCTGGCCACCATTCTCCTTTCTCAAATAAAGTTGCATAGTGTATCAGCTTTTGTTTGTCTAGCCTCTGTGTCAACTCTATCCCAATTGGACAGGATTCATGCAAGGGGGCAATTCCTGAGTATGAAGCTGCTAAGTCCCATCTAGAAAGCACAAAAGAAGGCTATGTAGAGCTTGCTGCCTCAAGGTCAATAAACCCCACTTGAGAGCGAGCCCTTTATTGCCCTGAATCTGTTGCCTCAGGAAGATGCCCCAGCAAGAAGTAAGGGATCAAAGACAACTCACTGAGGTCGACTTTAAGTCCAACCATTATTCTAGACAAGCTAGGAGAACCACTGCTTGGAATGGCCCCACGGCCCTCCAAGATGCCTGCTGGCGGGAGCAGACTCTCAAATCTCTGAAGGGAAGGGGCATCTGGAAGCTCAGGGAACCTTAAGGGAATTGGAATTTCTGTCTGGAACATCGTGGCAGTGGAACTGTGTAGTAAGAGCTTTCCCCAAAAGTGCCTTAAGCAGCAACACTGAAAGCCTAAAGGTAACAGTTACACAGGAAGGGTTCCATATGCCATTGGCCTAAGCCTGGGCCAAGGAAAACCAGCCTGTAACAAGGAACAAACCTACACTGGTAGAACACTAACACTATAACGCCTCAAGTTTTAAATTCAGGAAATAATTTTAAACATTTTTATTCTTTACTTTCATAGTTATCAATATGTATATATGGCATTCAAATATATAAAACGTGCAATGTTTTTGAAATGTAACCAAATTGTCACATTGATAATTTATAAGTTTGGTACTAGATAAGTTTCAATTAAATGTTATAAAAATGTTGTGCTGGGCATTATAGGGCTAAAGCAGCTTGTTTGAAAAGCCAGGAGAAAGGGAATGGAGGGGAAAAGGGAAATATTTGGCTCCCAGGACAAGGCAGGGCTAACTCCCAGGTCTATTCAACCAGCTCCCTAGGCAGTGCCCTTCCACATGTTTGGGCTGGTGGGCACCATCTTGGCCAGGGTCACAGGCCCCGTTTCCCCATGGCCACAATGGCGGCTATATAGGATCTCTGGGAAAAGCTTAAACAGCCTTGACAAGAGTGAAGCCATTATGAGCTGACAGAAGGCACCATGTAAAGTAAATAAAGTAGCTATGAACTGTAAATGAACTAGCTGATATAGGGGAGGTAGGCTGTGCAGATGTGCCCAAGGGAATGTCCCAAAGGATATGGATGCTCAGAAGATTCGCGAGAGCGACCAGAGCAGTCTTTGTTCAACTAAGAATGACTAACTGCAACACCCTGCTTCTCTACTCTGCCTGCTTGCACACCTGCACATTGCAAAAGTATAAAAACCTTTGGACAATTAGACTGGGGCTGCTCAGGAAAAAAAACTTTTTCTGTTGAACTTGCCAGCGGTCGGAGTAGTTTTCTTTCTGGGAATGGAGAGTGGCTACAACATTTCGAGGTGCACCGAGATCCAATTGCCACTGTCTGGGCTTGCTTAGAAAGGAAACCTCCTTAACAGGAGTGCTCTCCCCAGAACTACGGATTTCTGATTTCTCTAGGCCAGGGGTCCTTAAACTCTTTAAACAGGGACCAGTTCACTGTCCCTCTGATCAGTTGGAGGGCCGAACTATCGTTTCAATAAAACTATGAACAAATTCCTATGCTTCCTGCACATACCTTATTTTGAAGTTTAAAAAAAACACACAAACAAACGGGGCACAAACACTCGGCGGACAGGATCAAGGTCCTCGGCTATCCGCATGTGGCTCACAGGCTATTGTTTGAGGACCCCTGCTCTAGGCGCTCACAAAGAGAATGTAGTTTCAGCCCTAAAGCCTGGAGACTCCGCAATTTGTTTAAAGGTGATTGGACAGAAGGAGTTCCTGATTTGCCCATGCAAGACTCGTTTTCCCTTCCCCTATTTCTCAGAGTTCATAGTTATGTTTATGGGGAACCAGGACATCCCTATCTGATCCCTAAAATTGATGCGTGGAATGACATTGCCACTAATAAGCCAGCATAAACAAAAGACTTACTTCCTCCTGCAACAGAAAGGGTTCTTGTTTCAAGATTTCAGGAAACATGGCAGGACCAGAAAAAAAATAGACCCAAGGTCCTAAAACCACTAAGGTGGAGGCTGCCCTTCCCCAACCCCTCCCCATACCCCTCCGTCTCGGCTTTATTCCTTTTTGCAGGAGGACTCTGGGAGTGGGAGAACTAGCTTACGACCCTTCATTATCACTGCCACCCTGTCAGGTGCATGGGGCTGGAGAGAGAGAAATACTCATAACTCCTTTCTGAGTCCACACCCCAACATACACTAGGGCTGGTATGGGATCTCGACCGCCCCACCCCCCAAGAAGGATGATTCGGCAGCAGCCATTCTACACTCAAGGCAAGCAGCCCCAACACCTGGGGAAGACCCCTGAGTCCCTTTTTGGGTATATATCCCCTTGTATTCCAGTGATTTGTATAATTGGAATCAACAAAATCCCTTTTTCTGACAAAGCAGGTCTGATTCCTTGATAGAAACGGTTTTCCATATGCATTAGCCCACCTCCAGAAATTGCCAGCAACTTCTCCAGGTGCTGTTCACAACACAGGTACAGTAGCCCTGCCAGAGAGAGGCCCAGTAAGCAGTCAATGGACATGATGGTCAGACAGCAGGCACTCCCCATGTGAGGGAAACTCTTTTTGCCACTGCACGAAAAATGTGAGATCCAAACTCCTTGCAAGGCACAGAAGGCCTAACCAGGTATCACCAGTTTCTCTTGCAGGCCCTCAGTGGAACAGCTAGAAAACCTATGAATTTATCTAAGGTCAGTGAGAATTTTCAGGCTCTTACAAGAGAATGTCTGCGTGCCTTTTTAGAGTGACTGATGGAAGCCTACGGGCTTTATATCCCTAACGGCCTGGAGGCCCCGAGAACAGGAGGGCAATAAGTATTGCCTTTATTACTCAGTCTGCCTCAGACATGAAAAAGAAGTGGGAAGGGTTTGACGGGAAAAATCTTAGTGATTTGGTACAAGTGGCTCAGCGGGTGTGTAACAACAGAGATGATCCTACCACGACAGAGACAAAGAAACTAGTTAAAATACTAGTAATTGCCATGAGAGACCCCAGAGACTCAGGAAAAGGAGAGCATGGCCCACTTACGGAGAGACTGACCTGTGGGCACCGCCAAGCCATGGGGCAGGATCAATGTGCCTACTGCAGGAAAGAAGGACATTGGAAAAATCAGTGCCTTGAATACCCCAGGAGAAGCAGACAACCCTCCAATAGAGAGGACGGGCCTCATCCACACCTAGAAAATCCCAAGCAAGAGACAATAATGCTTGAAGAAGCTGAATGAAGGTGTCAGTGCTCTGTTTCACTTGGTCCCCAGGATCCCAGGCTAACTGTCCAAGTAGGAGGCCAGCCAGTCAATTTCTTAGTGGACACAGGGATTACCTTCTCAGGTTCAGAAAAGAGTACAGGCAAATTGTCAAAAGGAAAGATTTGAATTACTGTCAGCATATGATTGCTTCCAAAAATAACTCACACCAGAAGATTTGCATGGAGGTTAGGTGGGTTTCTCAAGATATCATGATAAAAAATATCTGTCTGCCCTTTGTCCCAGTTAGCCATATGATTTTTAAGGCACTGGCCCCTGGCTTGGCTGTTGAGCCATGGAAACTGTTTTTGCAGGACGTGAGGTGGTGGCCTGTGGCCATCAGTGGAAGGACAAAATCTCCACAGTGGTCTTCCTGTTTCAATATGGAGCCACCTATATCACCTCTCGGACATTATTGTTGTCCTGGGCTCAGAATCGCCACCCCAGGTCTAGAAGGCACCTAACAGATCCACACTATTTGAATCAGGCTCTGGTTAGCCCCTATCGATCACTTGGTGACATGGGAGTCTGGACAATGGAGTACCTTTACTTTTCGGATCAGAAAACTAACTCAAAAAAACACAGGTGTTGACCCAGAGGCACACAACTGGTTAAAAACAAAGCCAAACTTACAACCATTTTCTGGAGCCAGAGTTCTGAGCCCCTCGTGGCTGTGCCCAGCCGAGCAGTCCCTCTCTCCTGGACACACCAAACATCTGAGCAGATATTCCCCACAACCCCTCCCAAAGATTTTATTTCAGAGGATAGCATTGAATTTGCATCTCCTGGACAGAGACATTATCTGATCAGAGCACACAGAGATGAAGGGGAGAAGGGGAGAGTGGAGCACATCCTGTCCCACCAGACCTTGAGGATGATGTTCCCACTCAGAGAAGTCAGTTCACATAGAAGACCACATGGCCAGCCCCACGACGAGACACAACGTCCCTCAAAGACCCATAGCCCTAGAGGGGACAACACTGGAGACACAGTGTGGGAATTACCCCCAAACTGATCTCGCTACACCGAGGCATAACACTAAGGGGGTACAGCAGAAGAGCAAGTAAAAGGAGCAGCAAGATCCCAAGGAAATGCTAAAGGTGGACTTTAGGGTCAGGGTTTGGTGCCCCAAAAGACTGGACTAGAAAACACTTCTAAAGGCCAACACATAGTCCTTAAACTATCTATGAGCTTTTCTATCTTGTTGACCTTTGTTTTCTTTTATTGTAATTGGATTTTTGTTGTTTTGTTTATTTTGCTGCTTGGTTTTGTTCTTTCTTGTTTTTGTGCATGTTATTGCCTCTACAGGTCTGTCTAAATAAGATAGGCTGAACGAACAATCTGGAGGAGAAAAAAAAACGGAACTAGCACATCCTGGAGGACATGCGAGAGAGGGAGGTGGGAAGAAAGGTAGTGGTGTTAAGAACTCCAGAGACAAGGGAACAAAAAGTGATGGAAATCGGTGGTGAGGGGGATGCAGGAGGCCTGGTAGGGCATGATCAAGGGTAATGTAACCAAGAGGAATTACTGAAACCCAAAGGAAGACTGAGCATGACAGTGGGCACAAAAGGAAAATCAAAGGGTATAGAAGAGTGAGCTGGGAAGCAAGGGCCAGTTATAGATGTCTAAATAAAGGCATGTACATATATTTACAAAGGGGCATGGGGAAATAGATCTATGTCCATATGTTTATAGATTTAGTATTAAGGTAGCAGATGGACATAGGGCCTCCGCTCAAGGACTCGTTCATTGCAAGAACATTGTTCTATTAAATTGGCATTAAACGATGCTCACCTTCCCTACACGATCACTGACCACAAAGCGGCTGCATAAGCAAATGTGATGAAGAAAGCCGATGGTGTCCAGCTACCAAAAGATATAGCGTGTGGGGTCTTAAAGGCTTGAAGGTAAAGAAGCAACCATCTAGCTCAGAAGCAACAGAGCCCTCATGGAGGAAGCATACCAGCCTGTGTGATCACAAAGTTTCAAAGGGATAAGGCAACAGGCATCATGAGAACAAAAAAATCTTATCATGGAGAATGAGAGGGGACGGCCGGGTATAGACCCAAAACCTATTTGCAGTGCACTGGACATCCCCTTACAGAAGGATCTCAGAGAGGAGATAAAAGAATACAGGGTATGAGACAGCAAAGAAAAACACAAATTTCCTCAAGTTCTTTTTTTTTTTGCGCACCCCGCGGGCGCCCGGTGCCGCCCCCTCCCTGGTCCCGCGGCGGCGGCGGCAGCTCGGGGCCGGGGGGGGGGGGGCGGGCGCCAGGGGAGGGGGCAGACACCAGGGGCAGCGGTGGCGGCGGCGGCTCCCGGCGCCATTTTGGGCTGATCGATGAATTGAACAAAGAGGATCAATTTCCGATCAAGCGAGTTATCAATGGGGGCCGGGGAGTGAGAGGGACTTGTCCCCGAGTCGGCCCCGCTTTCCCCGGCACCCCCCTCCTCCCCTCCGCCGCGGCTCCCCGGCGGCAAGGCAGCCCGGCGCCCCCCGGGGACGCCGCGACCGCCCGCAGCCCCCACCCCCGAGCGAGAGGCCGAGAGAGAAGCCTGACCTGCAGCTGCTGTAAATCAAAGCGCTTCCAATATTGAAACATCGATCCCACATTGGCCGCCATCTTGAGACGTATTGAGACGGAGTGAGAGGCTGATAGAGAGGGGGCTGTAGTTCTGGAGCCGCCAGGAGGCAGCAGGCGGGCGGCGCCAAAACCCGGCCTGGAGCCGGCCGCCGCCGCCGCCACAGAGGAGCGCGGACTCCTCCTCACGGCGCCACCGCCGCCAGGGCAAGCCGAGCCGGAGTCAGAGTCTGAGCCCGAGGGCGTGGCGGCCGCTGGCCCGGCCTCTCGCGCGGCCGCCCGGCCACGCCCCCCGCCAGCGGCCGAACGAGCGACCCGCCCGTGACCCCCGCCCTTCCCAACCCCCAGCCCCGGCCGGCGGCCGCCTGGCTCGGCGCGGCCCGGCCCCTAGAGGGCGGCGAGAGGGGCGCTGGAGGGCGGCGAGAGGGCTGCCCCGCCGACCGCCGAGGCCCAGGCCGGGCTCACCTGGCGCGGGGGGGGGGCGCGGAAGGAGGGGGCCCTGGCGGCAGCGGAGCGCAGCCCCCCCGCCCGCCTCTACGCCCGGGCGCTGGGTGCCGGCGACGCGCCGGGGGTCATTGGTCATCCTGCTGGGCGCCCGCCCGCCCGCGGAGCCGCCGCGACCACCTGCTTGAGCCCAGACCCCCGGAAGGCGCAGGCCTCAGCGCACCCTCAAGGACCCAGCACCCCAGAGCGCCCTTGCTGGGGGAGGGCAGGGGCATGGGGAGGCATCAGCCCCTGACCCTCTTGAACTTGCACCCGCCAGCGTCCCACGCTGGGGCCCCAGAGTCCCCGCTCAACACCACCCGGTGACCCAGGGCCCCCTAGCTGTCACCGCCAACTTGGTACTTAGGAGACATGCTCTCTGGAGGCGGTTGAGGCTTGTCTTGTGGCCAATAATCATCTCCTACGCCTTCCTTTCCAGTCACTAATTTGATGTCTTCACTTAAAGAAATGCCCATAAGTTGAGGTTTCAGAGGAGAGCTCCTTGAGCTCCCCAGACAACAAGGGGGCCGAGTGTCACCGTCATTATCCTGAGCTGGGAGGGAACACTAGTGTTCCAGAGGCTGGGAATCCGTCACTGCCTGCCCACAGCACAGACAGAGCAGGTGCTGGTTATAATTGTTTCTAGACGTCCTGCCATGCTCAGTTGAACGTCAAAGCCATAAACGTTGCCCGACTACAATCAAACTGGAGTACGCAGACATTTCTGCATCATTGCCGGGTGGAAATACACTGAGTGGAGTTGGATGAGATGGCAGCAAGTGCTTAAGGAGGGGGTGCTGTGGGAATACCAACAAGATGACTGCTAGTCTCCGTTTCCTTCTCTCGTCTGCTTTGTGTTTTCTTTCAGGACCAGAAGAAATGATGCATATGTAAGGAAAAAAACTTTTCATTTCCAGAGGAGTTTTCCACCCCACAATCTACCCGCAGCCTCCTTTGAGCAAGCCAGTAAAAGCTTTTTTTTTTAACCTGCCTTCTCACTATGACAATTTCCGGAGCTGCTATGTGGCTGTGTTTAAAAGTCCCCCTCGGGATCCAGAGTGCAATCCATATCACAAAGGCATCCTCCCAGTCCCAAATAGCAATGTGACCTCATTTCAGAAGGTTGTTCTTGTTTCCATAGACCCAGAATGGAGTTTAAGCTGTTGATCTTGACTGTGGTTGTCGACTCAGCCTCTCATGGGCACCTCATGGGCAGTGGAGCAAACTGTGCCAATCTGTGCTACCACCAGGACTGGGAGAGGAAGCCAACAGTGGTGGGCCATAGGTCAATGTGTGGATGGGGATGATCAGGTCTTTCTTCATTATTCTGTTTCAGTCTGGAAACACCACTGAAGCCTCAGTGTCGTAGCAACACACAAACCTTCACTGACAGTCTGGGGCACATTGGCTGCAAATCAAACCCGGGTCTTCCCGGTGAAAGACGATGAGAGGTCTACCACTGAAGCACCGTGGCCCTCACCTCAAACCAGGGCAGTCATTTCCGGAGTTCAAACCAGACCACAATGCAGGATGACTGAGATTGCCACCAGAATCTGATACTGATGCAGAAAAAAACCTAATTACCATTTTATTGACTCCCAATAGGACAAAGATCTGCCCCTTTGGGGTTTTGAGACTTTAAATCCTTACAGCAGGGGTCGCAACCTGTGGGTCGCGACCCCTTTGGGGATCAAATAACCCTTTAACAGGGGTCATCCAATTCATAACGATAGCAAAATTACAGTTATAAAGTAGCAATGAAAATAATTTTATGGTTGCAGGTGACCACAACATGAACTGTATTAAAGGGTGGCGGCATTCAGAAGGTTGAGAACCATTGCCTTACAGAAATAGACAACCTCATATTTCTCCCACGGAGGGGCTAGTCAGTTCAAACCCCTGACCTTGCGATTAGCAGGTTAATGCATAGTCCACTACACCACCAGGGCTCCTAATGATATAATAAGAGATACTATTGTTAGATCTCTCGTGGGAGAAATATACCTCAGTCCTTGGCTTCGCGTGAGAAAGAATTCACTCCGCAGCCTGGATTGTGATCCAAGTGAGTTTTTTGAGAGAAGAAGTTTCAGGTTTACACAGGCACCTCAGGGCCCCTCACCCCTGCACAGCTTGCCTAGAAGCTGCTGGAGAGAAAGTCACTACGTGGGCTCCAGGATCCTGCCTTTTCTTTCTTTTCTTAAATCGTTTTATTAGGGGCTCATACAATTCTTATCACAATCCATACATACATCAATTGTGTAAAGCACATTGTACACTCACTGCCCTCATTATTCTCAAAACATTTGCCTCCACTTAAGCCCCTGGCATCAATCAAGTCCTCATTTTTACCCCTTCCTCCCCCATCCCTCAAGAAACCTTGATAATTTGTGAGTGGTGATATTGGGAGGGTAGAGGGAGGGTGGATTGGAAAGAGGAAACCGATTACAAGTATCTACATGTGACCTCCTCCCTGGGGGACGGACAACAGAAAAGTGGGTGAAGGGAGACATCGGAGAGGTCAAGATCCTGCCATTTCAATTCCTCCACAGGGAGGCATGGTTGATGGTCCTGGTCAACCCCATTGGCTGGATTGAATTCACCTGGCTCAGATGGGCCAATCCAGGTGTAACACCCACCTAGGTGTACCACCCCTTCCTGGCCGGAAGTTTGAACCTGAGCATATGTAATGGATGACCCACTCCCTATGCTAAGCTACCTAACAGTATTTGCAAGATGCCGAGCAATGTTCTAAGCTTTTTGTATATAATAATTCAATTATTTCACTTAAGAAGCCTAAGTGTGGACTCTATTCTTGCCTCATTTTACAGATGAAAAATCAGTGGCACAGGATGATAAAGTCATGAGCCTATGACCACACAGTGAGGAAGTGGAAAGGAGAGATTTGAACCCAGGCTGCAGAGTCCATGCCTTGGGTGCCTACAGCGCCACATAGGACACAGGAAAGCATGGAGCAGACTCGGCGTAAGACCTAGCATGTATGTGCTAGGACTGCATGAGAGTAGCTGCTACTCAGATCCAGAAGAGAATACAAGGCTATTGCAAAAATTATTTTTTCCAAGAGAGGGTGGTATTCTGCATCTTGTGCGAAATCCCCCAACCTGCACATGGCACAGCTACTTCAGAAGGTTCCCAACAATGTGTGCTGTGTGGCAAACCTAACTGAGCTCAGGGGGAGCTGGTCTGTGGGTTATGTTACCCAGAAGGTGAGCAGTTTGAACTCACCAGCCACCACTCCAAGGGAGAAAGAGAAGGCTTTCTGCTCCCATGGACTTACAGTCTTTGAAGTGGCAGGGAGCATTTCCATGCAGCCTATGATTAGGATCTAGGAGGGTGAGGGTGGATGGAGTTGGTTGAGACCTGGCTTCAGGGCATTTCCCAGAAGGGCTTCCTGCAGTGACTCTGCCTTCAGGAATGTCTGGTGACCCTGAGGGCAGCAAAGTCCTAAGCACACTCAGGCAGTGGTTCTCAACCTTCCTAATATAGGTCCTTTTGTTGTGGTGACCCCCCCCCCCCGACCATTAAATGATTTTCTTGCTACTTCATCACTGTAATTTTGCTACAGTTATGAATTGGACGAGCCCTGTGAAAGGGTCATATGACTCCCAAAGGGGTCGCAACCCACAGGGTGAGAACCACTGCACTAAGGGTTCCCCTTCCGGGCAGCTCTACCAGTGTCTGATGTGCATAGTTCTGTGAGGTGAGAGAAATGAACTTAGTGTCTGCTTCTGGTGACAGTTGATGTGGGTGGGCTTTCTCCCTATGTCAAATCCCTCTCAAGCCATTTGTCACCACAACAGAGAGAGCCACACACATAAAGCAAGAAGAGGAGGCAGCATAGCAGGACGGTAAGCAGAACAAAGATTGAATAAGCACAATTCACTTCAATCATGAATTGGGTGCCCTTGAGATGTGAGGAAGACCCCAGTCTAGTGACATTAGATCAGGTTTAGGGATTGAGTGACGGGACCCTCTTGGCTCCCCTCAGCCCCTATCTTGCTTTCCCATTGACCCTGCCCCTTACATCGTGATTGGTCCTTATTCCAGCATGATGGTTGGTTTCATAATCACAACATGTGGGAATGTGTTAGTCGATAGGTTATACAGGCACAGTCTCTGGAATGGGTAAGTGAGGAGGTGTGACTGGTGACATGACTGGTGGAATGGATCATGTGAAGTGATTTGAGATCGTTGTTCAGACCTGATAGGTCATCCAGGCCTCTAGTTGATCCTGGCAGTACTCTAGTTTAAGGAAACAGAATGTTAGGCATTTAAGTCATATTTAAGCTTAAATTTTGAGCAATAGGCTGTGGCTCACAGTGAGAGTCTATGTGGAGACCCTAAATCCATTTTGAGGGGCCACACATTCAGCCACCATTGAGTTCTTTCCTACTGCTGACCGGCAGTGGAAAGCTTGCGTCCACTCCCCGGGCCAGACTCAGCGATATACGGTCGTGTGCACATCCCAATGAAGGTCCCGCTCATGCTCTCACAGGCCCTCCCGCAACTCCATGAATTGATCCGTCTTCAGGGACAGTTTTGTGACAAAGGTGTTTGTTTTCCATGTCTCATTTAAGCTTTCAGGAGCTCAGGTGGTGATGCTGGATAGTGTTGGACTATTAACAGCAAGATCGCTGGTTCGAAGCCACTAGTCATTCCACAGGAGAAAGATGAGGTTATTGCTTCCTGTAAAGGTAGCAACTTCAGGATCCCTACACAGAGTCACTATGAGTCAGAGTCAGCAGGACAGAATGAGTGTCATTTTATTTAAGTAACTGTGGCTGTGGGTCCTTCCGACACCATTGTGGCCTCATGCGGATGCTCTCCTTCATCCAGAACAGCGGTTTGTGTCTTTTTCTTGTGTAAAACATAGCAAAGGAGTTCCTAATAAAATAAAGTTGAATTGGGAGTCTTTTTTCCCTCAAACAAAGTAAATCCATAAATAGAAATGAGACTATGGTGCTAATAACCAGTTGGAGAGTTGAGAGAGCTGAACTCTCAATCCTGGTAGAAACCCATTGTGACTTTAAAAACTTGCTCAAGGTCATCCATAGCCTATGAGGTTGAGTTGAGCAGACACAAAACAGATGTGTTGGGGAGTAATTGTGTACATTAAGTAAACAATTTATCTTTCTAAAGATTCTGTCTAAAACTTACTTTAAATAGTAAGTTTTCCCCTGGGCTAGGGAAAGGTCAGGGAGCTTAACCCCCTAGTATCCACCCCCTCTCAGCATTCATCATGTTAGGCCAGAGGAGCCAAATCACACCCACTACCCAGGGAGCACTGCTTCCAAAAGCCCATTGCCTGTGCCGGGGCAGAGGGCAGGTACCCGGACCAGAAATGCTGACAGAGTGGAACCAGCGGGCTCAGCCCCCAGCTTCCTGAGAGAGCAGCTGTGATGGTTCACTTTTGGACAAATGTCAATGCATGACTTGGGCAGCACGAAAAGCAGATGTGCAGAGGTTGTTCGCTGTGTTCCAGAAGTTCACACACTCCCCGCAGGCTCTTTGGTGGCTTCCACCTTCAATCCCAAAAGGCCACTGCCGTCCAGTGGATTCCAACCACAGTGACCCTATATGGAGTTTTCAAGACTGTAAATCTTCATGGGAGCCAGCAGTCTCATTGTCCCCCTTGGGACAGGGAGCTAGCAGCCCGTTTCACCTCCAGGACCCCTTCCTCTCTAATTCTGGATCCAGTCCCTCCAAATATCCTGCCCTGCCCTTGTCTAGGCTTCTTAAATGCGTTCCATGCTGCTTATGTTAGTCTGGGTGCCTTAGCGAAACAAATCCACAGAAACGCGTATGTATAAGAGAGAGTTTTATGTAAAGGGTGAGTGCACATCAGGAAAACATGCCCGCATTTGCTTATGCACCCGCTTTGTCTTCAGCGATCATGTCGAGATAGGCTGGTGGCTTCTTCCATGTGGGCTTTGTTGTTTCTTAGCTAGATGGCCCCTTGTTTATCTTCCAGTCTTTAAGACCCTGGACACTATATCTTTTGATAGCCGGGCCCAGGGTGCTTAACCACTACACCACAAGGGTTCATTAGCTTGTGACTTATCTCCTGCCATTCACACTAGATGCTCAAAATAGCAGGAAACCAGGTTTCTCCTTTGTGGCCACACCAGGTACTGACAGAACCAAGAACAGAGAAATGCTTAGTTATATATCTTGACTATCATTAGCATATTATATGCCTGGCAATATGTAAGCCTTCGCTCCCCTGACCTCTCACAGTCTCGGTAAAATGAAGCTAATAAAAGTAGTGCTCTCACAAGCTTGGTAGGAGATTAAACAACTCACATAAGGGTACACAGCCTATCAACGAGGAGGCGAGATGAGGCAGTGTGTGGCTGCTGAACCCACACCCTTCACAACACCTGCATTAAAATGACTGAGGGCTATGAGGAACCAGACAGAAGCAGGTTCACACCCCAGATTGAGTCAATTTAACTGCCTATTGTGCCTGACCCTTCTATCTCTGATCTTAGAAATGGGGTTAACAACAACAAAACACTGTAGAAGAAATGTCCAGCAGATGACAGGCACGCGATTAAACAACAAAAAATAAATCACTTAAGTTGAAATTCGAACTCCTGGAAACCCCTCACACACGTGCAGAAAAGGATTGAGCCCATACGGTGTTTCCAGTGCCCCCGTCCTTCCCCCCTAAAATGAGCATTTGATAAGGTAATGCCTGGATTGTTCCAAGCCCAAGACTGTGGAGAACTAAAGGAAAACCCAGCATTATGAATCTTTGAGCACAGCCCTGCTGGGAAACCGCCCTGCAGTCACTTGTTGATGACTGGAGGAGGGACAAGAGTAGGGAGAAGAACGAGGACTGAATGTGACACATAAGCAGGGATGGCCTACATTCCATAAAGGAAAAAACTCAAGGTCTGCTTTTCTGGTGCCGGAAAGTTAAAACCCATCTGGTGCAGTTGAAAAGGTGTGTGTGTGTAGTGGGGGGGGGGGTGTTAGGGAGGAGGGGCGATGAGTCCAAAGGATGAACTCCATCTGCAATTGTGTCCTCAACTGCTTTCCCCTGCTAGCCACACGATATTTGTGGCTGGCCTGCCCTGCTTTTGTTATCAAGCCCAGAGAGGGCAAGAGACTAGCTCGAAGCCACACTGCAAGTTGGCAGCAGAATCAGGCCGAGAACTCTGGATGCTTAGAAAGCTTCACACAGACCTGAGAAAGTACCAAGGGAAGACCTGTTCGCTAACTGGGCAGCACTCACTGCATGCCAGCGCTGTTCCAGTGCCCCAGCCAGGGCATTGCTCCCTGTGTCTGTGTGTCTTCAGTGATGCACACAGGTGACGGATTGGCTTTTAATAGCATGCTTGGAAGGTTGAGGCCACCCAGCGGCACCTAGAAAGAAGGGCCTGCAAATCTACTTCAGACCAAGCAGCCTTTCCAGACCCTGGGGAGCACAGTTCTTCTTGGACACACAAGGAGGCCAGGAGTTGAAGTTGATTCCATGATGTAGTTGATTCCATGGTTCCCGGTTGTAGCTATACCTAGAGTCACATCCACATTCATGTTTATATCTCTTCACTCCATGGGGTGTTCATGGCTCCAACTCTTCTGAAGCAGACCACCAGGATTTTGTTTAAGAGGCCTCTGGATAGGTTTGAACTGCCAACCTTTTAGTTTGTAGCTGAGTGCTAAACAACTTGTGCCATGCAGGGTGCTAAGCTCAGAAACTCAGTCGGTGCTTCATGATCTCAGTTGGAATTATAGAGAGGGTCAGTGATGACCCATTGACTGCTGGGTAATTGTTGATGTAGTCTCCCTGTGCAGACATGTAAAGTACCTGAAAACTTAAAATCCAACTCATTGAGTGCATCATCCTGCCGTGCGCCAGCCCAGCAGCATGCTCTGCTGGGGACATTTGGCCATGCCTGGAGACATTCTGAAGAAGGGAGTCCCACTGCCATCCTGGTGCAGGGAACAACACAGCCCCACAAGAACGATGTTGGCCAAAATGTCAGCAGAGCTGCCACTGGGAAAATGGTCTAGTCCAAGCGCTGACCTTCGTAGAGGAAGAAAGCCAATCCAGAGCAGCTAAGTGACCTGCTGTGGGTTGCACAGCCTGATTCCAAGCCCAGTACTATACCCAAAGCTGTTACCACGCCCAAAATTAAACAGCAATAGCTGCCCAAAGGCCTCTTAGTTTGAGGACCAAGTAAGACAGTAAATGAGAAAGCCCTTTGACAAATGTGGCATGCTGCACAAACATGAGATGTTATTACCCAGGATCTTTTGATATATGTAAATAGATCTTGTACCAGGTCAGTTAATTTTCCAACTGCTCTATCTGAGCTTTCAGATGGCAGCACCTCTGTCCAACCCAGGAAAGGACTCCTGTGCAGGCTGAGCAGCCCTGGAAAGCCTCATGCCTGGCTTCTCCCACCCCTCAGCTAATCTCCAAGTGATTAATAAGGGCTCTCACTATGTTGTGCCTCCCAGCTGACAGATACTAGGCTATCAAAGCATTCGTATCACCTCCTTGATGCCTGAGGAGGAATATAGTTTCATGTGTGAGAGTGCCCCAACCCGCGGGACTCAGTTATTCGAGGGGTTCCAAGGAGGACCCAGCCTGAAAGAGAAACGGGCGAGAGAGAGGAGCGAGACCAAGCAGATTCTTGTCAAGGTCTTAGTTTATTGCTACACAAGCCTCTCTATAAAGGGTGAGGCAAACAAGGGAGTTCAAAGGAGACATAAAAAAAAGGAAGGGCGGGAGTGTAGAGCACACAGGGCAGGCGGCCGCAAGTCTGCAGTTGGAATGTCCGGTGCTGGAGCAGACAAGGGTGGGCCATCTGGTGTGTGTCAGGGTAAGATAAGGTTGAGGTGACGTGGCTTTAGCCCTGCTGGGCAGGCAATATGGCCTTGGTTTTGTCAGGCTGATTATGCCCGGTTCCCAACATGAGAGAAGCCAGGAATATCTCCTCTCACAACTGTGCAGCAAACGAGATCAGATCTCCCAATCTGATTTTCAGCCCTCCTGTCTTTCCAAGTGAAGTGGATGGTCCATTTCACATTGTCTCAAGTCTTTGCACATTGCATGCCAACATTGCGACACAGGGCGCGGCTGTGGGTCTTAGTAGACAAAGCCCCCACCCAGAACCCTGCCCTCAGAGCTCCTTGGTCACCCTGCACAACGCAGGTCCAGGCCGGGCTCCACACTGCAAGGCGATCAACCCTGACCCTCCAGTGTGGCCGTCCTCACACGCTCCCACATCCACCTAGAAGGACTGGAGATGAGAGATTCCGGAAGCTCCCTGCCTCATCTGCCTCCCTCCCCAGAGCGACAGAGCAACTGTAACTGATTAGGCAGGATGCAGCCTCGTTCCCAGTCCCCACCCTCTCTGGGAAAGCAGGGATGTCTGGCACCTCATCCAAGGCCTTTCCCCTGTGATCTCATTACTAAGGAGCTGCTCCTCTACCGCCCACCTCCATCACCTCATCTACATATGGGGGAGATGAGTATGTCTTCTTTGCTGCTCCTTCCCTGAGTCCACCCCAGGAGCTCCCTGAACAGATCACCAATCACTTCTCATTACACCTGCAGCAGCCGTCAGATACTGCTGAACAGAGACAGGCGCCTCCCCTGCTGCTGCCAGGCTCCAGTGCACATGTGCACACACACGTGCACACACATTGTACAGGCACACTCACATGGACACACAAGCATGCACACCCATGTGCACAAACTTTGTTCAGAGGTGGGAATTCTGCCCATTTTAGCCTCTAATATTGCAATCAGAGAGTGATAGAACAATGAAAGATGAAGGTGGATGAAGGAAGATCTATTTATTCCCTTACTTGTTACATAACCATTCAGGGCTCTTTTTTTATCCGTACAAACACACCACCACACCATCAACAATCATCAAGTAGATGTCATGTATGCAGTGCTGCCCTATTCAAGGCGGTGCTGAGTATGTGAGGAGGATTCTCTCTAAAGCACAGCTCTGAGGAAGTCTGTCTCCTTCGCACTTTTACACACACAGGGTGAGGAGCCTGCAGGAGGCTCCGTGCGTTGGGTGAAGCCACACGATGAGTGAGGAGACCGAGTGTGTAGCCAGGGGAGTGAGAGCGCAGAGTTCACCACTTCACCACCATGCTGGTGTGCACAATCGATGAAAGGGTGGCTGCCAGCAGCAGGACAGAAAAAAAGTAAAGCATGTAACTTGTGGTTTTATCTCTGGCTTACTTCCAAAAGGAATTGTTTTTGTTGTTCTAAAAAGCTTTATACCGAGAAAAAAAAAAGAAAGAAAGAAAGCTTTATACCTCTATAAAAACAAAAGGCTACTGCTGTCAAGCACCTTCAGACTCAAGCCAGAGGAGAGCTCTCCCAGTGGGCTTCCAAGCTGAAAATCTTCACAGAAACACAGTACCTCCTGTGGAGTAGCTGGTTGGTTCAAGCCAGCAACCTGGCAGTTAACAAGTACGTCCCTTGTACCTGTAATACCTGTATAAAGTGTATTAAATATGAACTACTCCTGGTGTGTAATTTTAAATTGAATTATTGTGCCTGGAACTCTTTTTTTAATAGCTAAGAATGGTGAAATGAGACTCCTTTAGATGTTATGATAAGAATACACACTACACAGGGCTTGGACCCAACCCAGCTTAATTCAAAGGAAGGCAGATTTATTTTCTTCTGCTTCCCAGAAGGTTCCCCAGCAGAACGTGTGTTAAACAAAATTGTTTAGCTATGGAAAAGAGCAATCTCCTCTTGGGAAGATCCTGGTAGAAGGGGGCTTTGGTTACATATCCAGCTCAACCCAGCCCCAGAGGCCTCGTCATGTTTTATTTTGTTTTGCCCTTGACACTGATTGTCTTGGGAACTGTGGCCCCCGAGCAATGGCCAGGAAGTCAGGTCTTCTTGATGTAAATCCTCTAATATCCCCTACAATGATTTTCAGTGCCAATGGTAAGGCCCGCCCAGTGGCTGCCACATGCCCCTGAGCAAACACGTCAGAGCAGATGAGAGCATGAGACAGCATTTAAGAGAACGGTAGGCTGGCCTTGACTTAGCTGTTTGGCCTCTCCTCAGAAGTCATTTGTGACACTGACTGTCATGGGTTTCATTAAGAACAAGTCTATCTCTACCAAAGAAAACTGCAAGGTAAGAGGACTTTCAGCTCCAGCTACATATGTCTCCAAACTTACTTACATATTGTCCTGTTTTCAGAAGAAAAAAAATTTACTCAGTGCCTCCCGGGCAAATAAAAACTTTGGTACTACAACCTACAATCCCAGATAAAGTGTAGGTATCTGCTTTGGCAGCTCCCCTGGATCGAGCTGCTCCGGTAGCTCTCCACAAAAACCCTGTGAAGAGATGATCAGGCAGGATAGCCTAGTCTGTTCTGCAGAAAGAAGCTACCCCTGAAACCTCAGTGGCTTAAAATCTAGAAGTTTATTTCTTGTTCATGCAAATTCTGACGCTAGAAGGGCAATTCTACAGGGTGTTTGTCCTGCACACCGTCCGTCAGTGATTCGGGCTGCTTCACAAATATGGTGCCACCAGATCAAAAGGTGGATTCCAGGTCATCACAGAAGAGGAAGAGAGAAGTGGGGGTTGTGGATCAGTCTTTACATGCTTTGACACTTTAGTTGACATAGATCGCTGGATAGGGCTGCTTATATAAAGGTTATCAGTTCAAACCCACCTAGCTGTACCACAAAAGGAAGGGGTCATCTGCTTTCATAAAGGGTACAGCCTAGACAACCTCATGCAACAATTGTACTCTGTACCACAAGGGGTGAGCATGAGTCAGAACTGACTTGAAGGCAACAGGATTTGGGGTGTTTTTGTTTGTTTGGTTGGTTGGTTGATTGGTTTGGTTTGCTGAGTGGGAGGTGGTTCTACCTACAGCATATTAATCTGAAGTAGTCACTTTAGGTTTTTTTGTTTGTTTTTTGAGAGATGTGGAAAAGCTCATTGGCTTTAATGGGGAGTTAACTCTGCCGCAGACGGCCTCCTCAAAATTTCCCTCCCGCTTCATAAACTAGCAGAGATTTTCAATGAAGGAGCCTGCAGGCACCCGCTGGACATCTCCTTGCAAGGTCAGTCCTTTGGAGCCACTGGGAGGGAGAAAAAAGAGACTTCTATTCCTGTAAAGAATTCCAGCCCCAGAAATCCTCAGGGGGCAATTCTGCCCTGTCCTCTCGGGTCGCTATGAGTCCGAATTGAATTTATGGCTATGAGTTGAGTTTTAATTCCATTCACTTACTGCTATTGACAGGTTGCTAGATTAGGGCTTGTCTTCCCAAATGCCAGCACTAAACGAAAATGAGCTGTCCGGGCCACAACAAAGGGGTTGGAAATAAATCAGGCACACTCATTAGATACCTATGGCAAAATTCAGAACTGAGCATGCTCTGACCCAAGTCATGTAGACCCAGGTGGAAGGTCCACCTGGTCATACAGAATAGGACTTCACAAAAGTGCACCAAAATCAACCAGTACGATCGACCAATGCCCTCCAGTGGTGTTGGGAGGTGATAGAAGTAGGCCTGGGCTCCTTGTCGCCCTCCCTTGTTCACGTGCTCTGCAAGTGGAGGGTGAGGCCCTTGGGGGTTCCTGCCGTGGCTCCTCAGCTGGTTCTGCACTCCTGCTCAGGTATTCCTCCCATGAAACCGCCATATTCAGCTGCAAACTTTCCCCACCCCTGCCATGCAGCCCGGCGTGCTTTCCGGAGATAGTGGGGACTTTTGGGGACTGCGATACCTGAAACTTTCTTTCATAACATTCACTTGGATTTACAAAAGTGCTTCTGCCATATGAATTCTTTCAGCGTTGCTAAGCAAGAACTGAGGTCAACCACCCCAGAAACCTAACACTATCAAGTCGATTCTGACTTATATCAATCTAGGGGGTCCTCAAACTATGGCCTGCGGACCACATGGCCCTCAGAGGACATTTATTCAGCATGCCGGGTGTTTTTGCCCCCCCTTTTTTTTTACTTCAAATTAGGTATGTGCAGTGCGCATAGGCATTTGTGCATAGTTTTATTTTTAAACTATAGTCCAGCCCTCCAGCGGGTTTGAGGGACAATGAACTGGCCTCCTGTTTAAAAAGTTTGAGGACCCCTGAAAGGACAACGTAGAACTATGCTTGTGGGTTCCCGAAGTTCTAAATCTTTACAGGAGCTGAGAACCGCATCTTTCTCTGTGAGCCATAGCGGATTCCAACTGGCTGGCCTCATGGTCACACACATTCCATCAGGCTCCTTGAGCCTTAACTTGATAATTTAATGAAACGATACTTCTCCAAGTCACACTGTATCAAGGTCTATAATCTTGCTATTCTAATATCAAATTTAAAATAAGGAATATAGTTAAGCTCCAAATCCATAAGCAATAAGATCATTGAATCTCTTTGGACACTATTACTTAAAAAAAGAAAAAACTCTGTCCAATTATTTTCAGCACAGAAAAGCTTCCAGTGTTTACAGCTTAGTATGTAATTGCTTTTTCTCTTCTTCTTTTGCATTGGTGAATCATTTTGAGCTTATAATAATGTCAAAATAAATAGTTTCCAGAGCCTCCAGGCATTCACTGTGTAATGATCATTTAAAAGATTTCTTGGTTAGAGGGTCCTCAAAAGAATAAAAAGCGTGTCCGCATCCCTGGTCATTTCTATATTCAAAAGAAGAAATTGCTCATCAAATGCTACAAGCCAATTTCTTTCTTCAGCCAAACTGCCCATTTTAGCATCACTGAATTAAGCAAATGGTTCTACATTTCAAAGTCAACAATGATACTCTTTTCCCTTTAACACGAGCATCTTAAACAGCTCAAAAAATAGTCGAGCTCTTTATTATGGCTTTTCCTGAGAAAGCTGTTTCGTTGTTTATTTTATTTATTCATCTAGACTTTCATGTTAAGATTTGTGTATTTTAAGTTCTGCTAGTCAGGACATTTTAAATGGAGCCAGATTTTTTTTTTATACTTTGTCTTTTAAAATATAATGAGACTGAGCAGTACATCCGTTAATAAAATATAAAGTCTTCCTATTTCTGTTTGTTTGTAATTTCCCTAAGGATAACTCTTAATGTAGTAAAACCAAAACCCACCATAATGAATTACATTTGGTCTACTGGGGGTTGTGGCCAACCTTTTGATAGAAAAATCCAGAGACTCCCTTCTGCATCTCCTTTCCCAACCAAACCCCGGTGGCTGGAGGCTGGAAGGAAGAAAGAGGCTGGGCTGCTGGGGCAGGGTGGGGAAGGGGTAACCTTGCAGATTATTTCAAATTCTACTCTGAAGGCAGAAAGTTATCCAAATGAGATAGCTAGAGATTCACTTCCTTAGAAAAAGATTGAAATTAATGTGTCCCTTAGAAAAGCCAAAGGAAAAAAGTCGTTATTAATTTAGGCAATTGAAGAACTTTGAAAGCCATGTCTAGTACATAAAAACACCTGTCCCTAGAGCCCATCGGCCTAGGAAACTGAATTTTTATACCATGTAAAATAAAGGAAGGTCATTTCTTAGACTTGCTCAACAGAAGATTGTCATTTTAAACCGGTTACTGTAATGAGAAGCTGGGTTTTCGTAAAAAGGACTGAATGCTTGAATCAGTGTGAAATGAAATTAGAGATGCATGTTCTGCGCATGGCGGCATTTCCGGAGGAGTCTGTGTTCCTGTGACTGCTCTCGATCTGTCTCGTGCCTTCTGGGAAACTCACAGCGTGGTGCCCACATCTAGTCTCTCGGACTTTCTTGCCAGCTTTGGAAAGGTGTTGAGTCTGTTGGATCTGCTGCACAGAGACAGCATGCAAGTGGACCCTTCCCACATTCCTCAGAGAGCAGCCCCCCAGTGTAAAGCTGTGGGTGAGGTTTGATGACCTTTGCCCCTTCATCATCCCGCATTCTTTGAGGGACCCAAGCGCTCCCCCGAGGCATTACCGGAGAAGCAGCTACCCCATAGTTTCCAGATGGTGGGTATCAGCCTGTGTGCTCATTGGGATCGCCAGAGAGCTGTCCAAAAGACATCTTTGTCCCATCTCCACTGAGTCCGATTTTATTGGCCTGGAATGCAGCCTAGGTGCTTGGATTTTTTTCTCTCTCATAAGTTTTTATTGTGAATTAGGTGAAGGTTTACCAAGATCATCAGTTTTTTATTCAACAATTCATACCCATTGTGTTTTATGCCACTTATTGCAATCTCCACAATATAATATGACTTGTTCCACTCCCTACTTATGTCTTCTGTTTCCCTTCCTCCTCTCTTCCTACCCTTCTGAACTTGGGCCTTGGATTAATACTGCCCTTTTGAGATCAAATGGTTTGCTGTTTTCAGGTTTGCGTGCCTCACTTGTGTAATTGCTCCCATTATAGACCAATCTATTATTTGGCTGAATACTGAACCACAGGTAGGAGTTCATTTTCAAACTTAGTGAATAAGGACCATCGTTTCAGAGGTTCTGTTAGTCCCTATCCAGCCAATAAGCCTGGTCTCTTTTATGACTGTGAATTTTGCTTCACTATCTAGGACCTTTGGATGTGATCCCTTTCAAAGAAGTTGGAATTGATAGTTGGAGATCATCTAGTTATTCTGTGCTCAGAGTCATGAAGTCTAATGTTCATGTGGTCCACTCACCACTCTTTCCTCCAGAGTGAGGGTGACAATACTTGCCACCTAGATGGCCACTTGTGAGCTTCTGAAATCCAGCTGCTACTCACCAGCATGGATGTCGAACATAGTCTTTACAGTCTAGGTAATGACAATTGTTCTTGGTGTCCTTCACAACTATAATCCCCAGCCCCCCAGCCCAATAAAGCACTCCCTCCAGTTGTTCGGTTATGCCTAAGGAGTTTTGATAACTTCATCTTCTGTGTGCTCCGGAATATTCAATTCCCTGGATGGTCAGAATGGTCAGTCAGGGCTCAGAATCTTGGTGTTAAGGCTTCTGGTGAGATCCTGGCACATCAGACACAGAGGTTGTGAGGCTAGAGGATGGGCAGAAGGGGATCATACTGAGTCTAACAAGGAAAGAAAAGGAAATGAAGGATATAAGCAATTAAAAGCAAGCGCATAAATAGATACAAATACACAGATGGCCCTTGCAACATTATTCCCAATCTCGCAAACGTGTCAACGGTCTAAATACCCATCAATAGGTGAATGGATAAGTCAAACATGTTGCCTACGGTATATACAATGGACTACTACTCAGCCATAAAGAGAAATGAACTCTTGACACAGGCTACAAGAGGAATGAACCTCATAAGCATTATGCTGAGTGAAATAAATCAGCTTCAAAAAGGACACATTTTGCTTAATTCCACTTACAAAAAATATCTAGGCTAGGAAAATGAATAGAGACAAACATCTCCCAATTGTTTCCAGGGATAGGTAGGAAGGTAAGTATGGTTGTTACATAATGCCATGTCAATTGGACAAATAAGTGAGGTGGAGTCTTTCTTATACCTATATGAGTGTCCTTGGATTTATTTCTCTAGTCAACCCAGCCTAACCCAGTAGGGCCTGGAGGGGAAGTGCCATCCCTGAGACGATACTGAGCTTCCATAAGGGTGATGACATAATTTTGGAATGGGTAAGGATGATATATGAACAACATGCAGAATGCCACTTAATTATAATCTTGTAGAGCGTGGAAGTGACGAATGTTTTGATGCATGTATATTTAGTATGATTTTTAAAGAGTGTACGCAAAAGAGCAATATGGCAAGTCTGTGTTGCCATTTGCTGTTGCTCAGCTAAAAGCGATTCGGGCCTGTGTAGTTCAAAGGGAACCACAGAGGCTCAGGAGGAAAGCTGGTACCATCTCCAACTGAGACTTGTCTGACCAAATGCAGAGTCTCCCTTCAAGTAACTGACAGGTCAGAGGCAGCTCATCTCTGCTGCAGAAGCAATGATTTGTCTCAATTCCCAGACCACTGTCACAGCCATGTCTTGTTGCTCTCGGTGCCCCCCTTCCCCACCACAATAAGTCACTAGAAAGCCATGCTTCATTTAAAAACAAACAAATAAAACCCTTCTGCCTCCATCCTGGCACTGTTTCAGCTTATTTAGCATCATAACATATGTCATCTGTTTCCCTAAACAATCTAACATGGACATGGCACGATGGGACTGATGAGTTAGGCAAATGAGAACCAGCCTGCCCTCTGAACACACACGATGGCATTTGACTTGCTGTCAGTAGATGCTGTCGCGTTTCTTCTCCTCTTTCCTGGAAAATAAATACAGAAAAGAATGAGGACATGAAAAGGGCTGCAAGATGTTTAGCTCTGGTCTTTCTAGAAAGTGTAGAAAAAAAGTATGTGACCCCTGCCTGCCTTTAGATGCCCCACTCCTCTGGCAAACAAGGATTGCACACTGACCATGGACAAGACATCTGGATCTGGGGGGAGGATATAACAATTGCCCCCACCAGCAAAGAGTTTCCAGATTTACGGGACTACACAGGCCAGGGAGCAGCTCATAAAAAGAACAAGAAGAATCACAAAGGAGGGTGTGCTCCAGCACCACTTCGTCCAGCTGCAGGCACATGAAGGCAAAGTTTCTTTTGCTTTCAGTCAAGTTTATGATTTCCGCTGCATCCCTTACCAACACCTTCACGAAGATCTAGGTTCTTGGGTTGTTTCGCTCCAGGGCGGACATCTCCTTGGTAAAGCTTTATGGACAGCTCATGGTCCAAGAATTCCACCTATATGTTTTGAAAGGGGCCACGTTAAAACCCCTGGCTCAGACTTTCAGGACTGGGCACAATACAGCAAACCCACCATGGGGACAGCAGGATTTGGTAACACTCTCATCTCCATCACAACCTGGACCTGGCAAAGCTATTCTCTTCCACTCACCATCTTTCAATCAATATTTACTCAGCTATTAGTTGCTCCCCAGGCTCAGCATCAGAAAAGTGTTCAAACATTACCGAATTGTCCATCTAATGGTAGAGGTCTGTGCAAGGGATATGAGAGCAAGAGGCTCAGAGATGATCAGTGGGTAACGAGAGAGGGATTCACCTTTATCATTTGTAGAAAGCCCCTGAGGCTTAGTTACATTGGCAGACTTTCCCTGGAGCAAGCAAATAAAGCTGCTCCCGGCTCAGCTCCATTCCTGATCTGGTCTTGCCATGAGACTATCCAGGCTTTGTCCCAACCCCACGTTCTGGAAACCACGAGTGGAAGGAGGTGAATCTTGGGGATACCATGGAAAAGAATGGGCATTGCACAACACTTCATTGTACTCATATGGAGCTTATGCAAAGGCCAAGAGATAGAACCAGGTGAGACTGTGAACAGGACAAGGTGATACTGCATGGTTTAAAATCAGAAAAGGTGTGCATCAGGGTTGTATCCTTTCACTGTTCTTATTCCATCTGTATGCTGAGCAATTTATACAAGAAGCTGGTCTCTGTGAAAAAGAACATGGCATCAGGATTAGACGAAGACCCATGTAATGTCATTGGGAACATTTTCTCACTAAAAATTTTAGGTCATGGCATCAAAAAAGTGTCATTTTAACCTAAATGGGTTTTTAGACCAGTGAAATAACAGCGAGAGTGAGTCAGCATTGTGCACAGAATTGAGCGATACTGGTTCTTTGGGAAATTCATAATCCAACACTGACACTGCTGAGATAAAGGATGACAGTGAGGAAGATTCTACACCTGAGCTCTGTGATGGGCCAACGTGGTGCTCTACTCTCTTCAGGAATGGATGAGCCAGCTCCACCAAGATTCCCCTTTACTGGAGCACCTGCTATGTATGTAGACGTTGAACACAAGAACGCTTTGGCGTTCCTACAATGATTTCTGACCGATGAGGTCATCGAAAAAATGATTATGATAGCCCGGAGGTTTACTTTCAGGTTTTAACCCCTCTTCAGTTAATTTCTGTGCATGGGGGAAGGTTTGGGGCTTGCTTCATTTTCCTACATACGGTATCTCAGTTTGTCCAACACCATTTGTTGAGCAAGCAGAATTTGTCCCTTTGGATATTTCTGTGTCCTTTCTCGAAGGCTAGTTTCCTGTTGACTGGTGAATATATGTGTAGCTTTTCTGTTCGAATCCATTGATCTATATACCTCTCAGTGTACCAATACACTGCTCTCCCTTAGGGAAAAACAACAACAAAAGTTGTATGAGCCCCTATATAATGATTTTTTTTAATGGACGATGAACTATTTTCCAGGCCAGCACTATCCTATGTTTGAGCACATTGCTGCAGCCACTGTGTCAATCCATCATGCCTTATAGCCTGCGGTACTCATGTTCAGGTATAGTGTTCTGCCATTCACAAGGTTCACACTGGCCAGTTCTTTCAGAAGTGGAAGACCAGGTCCTCCTCCCTCGTCTCTGTCTGGAAACTGCTGAAGTCTACCTGCAGTGAGTGACCCAGCAGGCATTTGAACTACTGGCTGCAAAATTTCCACCATTACAGCCAAATGCAGGCCACCACAGTACAACAGACAGTAACAGCATCTTAACACCACACAAAGGCTCCTCCCTGGGGAGACCACGTGTTCAGGCAATTGCTGCTGTTACACATGTAAGTGGGGGCTACATGAAGTCGCACCATCTCCTGTGGCCCTTCCAGGAACAGGCCATTCTGCTGTTGTTTCTACTGGACTTAGGCTCAGCTGCCAACCTGCCCTCTGCACGCATTCTTCTCCTTACCCTTCCATGTCACCTTCTCTTTGCCCAAGTCAATACTGCTGGTCAGTCACCTACTGGTGGATGCTTGCTTCTGAAGTTTCTGAACCACATTTCCCCATGGTTATGAGACATTGCTGCTGCCACTGCGAGCATTTAACAGGTTACTTTACACCTTCAATGAGAAATCTAGGGGAATAGAAAGAAAGCTTCTTCTTTCTCCCAAGGAGTGGGTGGTGGTTTTGAACCGTTTCCCTTGAGGTTAGCAGCCCAATGTGTAACCCACTACACCAGTAGAGCCTTGGTGGCACTGTCCAGCAATTATTAGACTGCTAAATATGAGGTCAGGGTTTCAAACCTACCAACTTCTCCTTGGGAGAACGATAAAGCTGTTCCCATAAAAGACTGACAGCTCCAGAAGCCCTCTATAGGGTGGCTATGAGTTGGAATTTTGCGGTCATTTAGGGCTTTTTGGTGGCATGTGATTTTTTAGGGCTTTTAGGTTGTTTGTGGACGTTCAAGGTGTGTTTGGGGCATTCGGGTGGTTTGGGGTTTTTAGGGTGTTTTATAAGATTTTAGGGAGTGTTTAAGGGATTTAGGGGTGGTTTTTTAGAGTGTATAGGTATTTTTCAGCACAATATGGTGTTTTTAGTGATGTTACAGAGTTCCTTAGGGATTTTAGGGTATTTTTCATATTATATGTGTTTTTTTCCCCCAGCATTTTAGGTTTTCTTAGGGCTTTCATGGTGTTTTCAGGGCATATATGGGGTTTAGGAATGTTTAGGGTTTGGGAATCTTCTAAGGATGATTTTTGGAAGTTTCACATGTTTGGGTGGGCATTTGGTGTTTTTTTGTGGCTTTAGAGTGTTTATGGGATCCTGTCAATTTGCAGCTTTAATTCCGCAAAGAAAAGTCAGACAGCAAGCCAGAAAGGAGCAGGAAATGAAGGGGAAGCCTAGGCCACATGTTACAGCTGCCAAGTCCGGAGAACCTAGGTGTGGTCGTTGGCTACCTGGGACCGGGAGTGGGGCTGTGCTCCTGCCCAAGGGTGCTAGGGAGTAAACCAATCTCAGCTGGACGTTTGGCTTATCTACTAATTAGCCGACTCCATGAACTTTCCCAAGGGCAGCTGGCGAATTGCCAGGGGAACCCAGCTAGACCCCCCACACAAAAGCACAGGGATGGTTACAGGAACAGGAGGTTTCACACAGTGGATGTGCAGGGCTTGGGGTCGGGATTGGGGGCCAAGGTGAGGAAGGGGCAGCAATAAGGCCTGGTCCCAAATAATCAGACACTGAGCAATAAAAGTACAAGGACTGCCAAGAGAACATGGGGACAAAGGATGGCTGGACTTCATTTGACATCTTTGGACGTGCTGTCAGGAGAGACCAGTCCCTGAAGGGACATCAAGTCCATGAAGGACATGATGCTTGGCAAAAAGTGGAGGACGGGCAATAAAACAGCTTGAACCAGTGGCTACATCAGTGGGCATAGTAACAATGGTGAGGATGGTTCGAGACCTGGCAGTGTTTTATTTTACTGCTTGTGTTTTTCTAGAACTGTCTTTCCTGGATGCACGAGGAAGGATAACTGTGCTTGTGGGAAGCAAATGCACAGTGGGCAGCGCTTTGGCCAACATAGGTACACCACCGGCACACAATGCCCCCTTACTTGGCATCCAAAGTGACAGGATTTGTCTTTCCCCAGAGCTCTCCAGCCCTGGGGGAAGCGGCCCTGCCTTCGGCGCACCGCCAGGGGGCAGCACTGCTGCTCTCTCACTGGCTACATCTGTGAGGACCCAGAGAGCAGCTCCTTTCTGCTGCTCTCCTCTCAGACTTCTGCCAGAAGCCTTGGCTCGTCCTGGATCCTCCCTTGATTCCCACTCTGCACCTTTGGGGACGCCCAGCCCATTAACTCTCTCCCATCCTTCCTTGCTGCCTCTTGTCCAGATGCCTGAGCTGGGCTTCAAGTAGTTGTAATGTTATGCTTAGGTGAGATGTGTTCAGCTTGTTTACTGTCTGTATACAAGAAAAGAGTGCAGCCCAAGACATCCACCCTTTTGTTCCTCTATGGAAAGCCTGTTACGTGTCATAGTCTTCTCTCTGTGCAGTGCTTTCCTCTGCTGCTGATGCTTTTACATGAAATAGGACTCGGTGTGTCACCGCTACAGGAAATTATCTCTGAAAAAATAATATGCCCAGAACTCAGAAACAGTGTCAGCTTGCATCTGGCATCATGGAAGCATCATGGGTGTGTTTCCATTCATTCGCTCCTGAGTGTCACATGTTAAACTCAGTGCATAGCATAAACAGCAGCAGGCACAAACTGAGACAAAGCACACCCTTTGCTGTGAAGCACATTCCGACTCCTGGCTGCCCCTGTGCCACAGAGTAGAACTGCCCCGCAGGGGCTCCCTAGCTGTCATCTTTACAGAGGCACATGGCCACACCTCCCTTTTGGGAAGCCACTGGGTAGGTTTGAACTTCAGGGTTGTAGTAGTTGATATTGTAGAGCCCTGGAGTCAGTTCGGATTCATAGGGGCCTGTGCACTAGAGAGAGAAACAAAGCCCAGTCCTGCGCCATCCTCGCACTTGTTACTGTATTTGAGCCGATTCTCGCAGCCACGGTGTCAATCCACCTAAGTAAGGGTCTTCCTCTTGTTTGCTAACCCTCTGCCAAAAATGATGCCCTTCTTGCAGGACTGGTTCCACCATAGTAATATGTCCAAAGTACCTGAGACAACGTCTCCGCATCCTCTTTCACATCTCCTGCCTTTAGTTTGTCAGCTCACTTCGATGGAGTCGATGCTGAGCCATAGCGACTCTATGAGATCAGAGCAGAACTATCTCTGTGGGTTTCCCAAAGGCTAACTCTATGGGAGTAGAACGCCTCATCCTTTTCTTCTGAGGACTGACTGGTGGTTCCCCACTGCTGACATTACAGTTGACACCCAAGGCATAAGGTACTATGCCACCAGAAGTCCCTTGCCCCTGTGCAATAACCAACACCACCTACACACAAAACCCACCCCTTCTCTGTCAGTTTGATGTATGGTGATGGCTTGAGTTGCTATGAAATTGGAAGCTACTAGGGGGAACCCGACAAAAACTACAATTTTTTCAAAACTATGCATTTAAATTTTTTATCCCCTTCATAGTACTCTCCATTACACTTCACACATTTGTCTAATCTGTGATTACATTCTTGGAAACATTTTTCAAACTCAGCAGTTTGGGTGACACCCTTGTTTTTCCCCCCCTCTTCTGTGTTGTCAAACCACTGTCCTTCATTCATGGAAACAGAAAGAAGTCACATGGAGTGAGTTCAGGTGATTAGGATATGAGGGACAAGAGAGGCATGCTTTTTGGGGGGATGTTTCATACTGTTATTTCTTTTCTCTTTTTTTATAATCAATTTTTGGGGCCTCATACAACTCTTATCACAATTGATACATACATCATATTTGTACATTCATTGCCCTCATCATTCTGAAAACATTTGCTCCCCACTTAATCCGCTGGCATCAGCTGATAATTATTCCCCATCCCTCATGAACCCTGAATAATTTCTAAATTATTATTTTGTCTTATCTTACACTATACAATATCTCCCTTCAGCCACTTTTCTGTTGTCTGTCCCCCAGGGAGATGGTTATATGTAGATCCTTGTAATCGGTTTCCCCTTTCCATTCCTCCCTCCCTCTACCCTCCTCGTATCGCCACTCTTACCACTGGTCCTGAAGGGATCATCTGCCCTGGATTCCCTGTGTTTCCAGTTCCTATCTGTACCAGTGTACATCCTCAGGTCTAGCTAGATTTGTAAGGTAGAATGGGGATCATTTTAGTTGTGGGGGAAGAAGCATTTAGGAGCTAGAGGAAAGTTGTATGTTTCATTGTTGCTACAGTGCACCCTGACTGGCTCCTCTCCTCCCTGCTACCCTTCTGTAAGGGGATGTCCAATTATCTACAAATGAGCTTTGGGTTTTCACTCCACACTCCCCCGTATTCACAAAGATATGATTTTTTTGTTCCGATGATGTCTGATACCTGATTCTTCCGACACCTCGTGATCACACATGCTGGTGTGCTTCTTTCATGTGGGCTTTGTTGCTTCTCAGCTACATGACCACTTGTTTAACTTCAAGCTTTTAAGACCCCAGAATGTATAACTTTTGATAGCCGACCACCATCAACTTCAGTCACCACATTTGCTTATGCACCCATTTGCCTCCAGCAATTGTGTTGGGGAGGTGAGCATCACGCAATGCCACTTTAATACAACAAAGTATTTTTGCATTGAGGGAGTACTTGAATGGAGGCCCAATGTACATCTGTTACCTTAATACTAAACCTATAAATATATGCATATAGATCTATTTCCCCATCGTTATACATAAATATATTTACATATGCACATGCCTTTATTTAGACCTCTATAAATGCCCTTTGCTTCCTACCTCTTTCCTTGATTTCCTTTTACTTTCCGATTGTCCCACTCTCATGTTCAGCCTTCATTTGTGTTTCAGTAATTCCTCTAGGTTACATTACTCTTGGTTACACTCTACCAAGCCTCCTACACCCTCCTCACCATCTATTTGGATCACTTGGTGTTCCCTTGTCCCTGGGTTTGTTAACAGCACTTCCTTTTTCCCTACACCCCACTTTCCCATCTCCCTCCCCCAGCTGTCAGTCCCATTGTTTTCTCCTCCAGATTGTTCATCCAGCCTATCTCATTTAGACAGACCTGTGGAAATCATAGCATGCACAAAAACGAGACAGAGCAAACCCAAGCAACAAAATGAAACAAAAGAACAACACCACCACCAACAAGCCAATGACAAAAAGCAAAACAAAACACAAGAAAGAAAAGCTTTTAGTTAGTTCAAGGACTGTTTGTTGGCCTTTAGGAGTGTTTTCTCATAGAGTATGATGGGTCAGCTAGCCCTGGCCCCAAAGTCTATTTTTGGTATTCCCTGGGGACTTCGTTGCTCTGTTCCCCTTCCTGTTCTGTTGTACACCCTTAGTATTTTGCCTCGGTGTGCTGGGATCAGATCGGGCGATAGAGGCATGCTGTTTTTTTTGTGTGAGCAGGTGCACTGTCATGGTGGCAAAACCAGTCCCCTGTCTACCACTAATCAGTCCTTTTTATTTTAAATAAATCATTTTATTGGGGGATCTTACAGCTCTTGTAACAATTCATACACCAATTTGTATGAAGCACATTTGTACATACATTGCTATCATCATTTCCAAACATGTTCTTTCTCCTTGAGCTCCTTTTTTCCCCTCCTCCCACCCACGTGAACCACTGATACTTTATACATACTTTTTAGTTTTATATTTTACGCCTCTGCTGTATCCCTTCACCCAAACTTCTGCTGTTTGTTCCCCTGGGTGGTGGAGTGGGGCTGTATGTCCATCATTGAGATTGGTTTCCCCTTTCTTCTGCTTCTCCCCCCTACCTTCCCTCGTGGTGTTGCTACTCTCAGTATTGGTCCTGAGGGGTTTATCTGTCCTGGATTCTGTGTGTCGGAACTTCTAGTCAATAGCAGTGTGCAAGCTCTGGTCTAGCCAGACAACTCAGACCTTCTTACACAATATCTTCAGAACCTCTATATAGGAAGCTTGATTAACAGTCTGACCTAGTGCAATGACTAAACTCCAAATGCACTATCACCCTCACATCAACAAAACCAAACAAATGAGCATCTTCTTGAAGTTTGAGTTCACTTGACGAGGTGTATTTGAGTGAGGTGATGATGGCGTCTTACACTGACTTGATTTATGTTTGCATTCTGGCTTGTGAGAAGAGCACAAGGTCTTGTCACCAGCAATGACCTTGGGAAAAAAGTGTGGGTGCACTAGCTCGGAGCAAGTTGCCAGATGCCTGCCCAAACAGGAGAATGTATATTTTGAAATGTGTACCCAGTGGAGCTTTGTACCGCTTGGTTTTTTGGCGGGGGTGGGGTGGGGGTGGGTGGAAGGCCGGCTACTCCTTTGTAGGTTAGATAATCTGAGATGTGCTATTTGAAATTTCCTGGGGCCAGTTTTAGACAAAACTAGAAAAGTTAATTTTGCTGTATGGAAAAATCTGACAGTCTGGAAGTATCTAATTTTCCTCACATGCCATCATTCCCCTAGTAGCATTATTCTTAGTTAAAGCTCTCCTCTGTTCCTCCTTAGGGTTTCCCCCACTACCTGATGTTCCTTTTCTCCTACTCATCATCAAGGGACTTGTGTCCAAAGTGAGGACAGCAAATAAGAGACCCTCCTGACTCTCTGTTAAGAAGGGTGCTCTGGTGCATGCGTGTGTTTATGTGTGCACATACAATCGCATTTGAATTTTGTTGGAAGAGGCTTCATAGAGACAGAGAGTGACATGGTTAGAGCTGCTGCACATGTAGAGCACTGTACTCTATGGTGTTCTAATTCAAATGCATGTAAGGTCCAAGAGAGGTAATAGAAGCAAGTGACCAGGGTCAGGGAAGGCAGTAGGAGGAACTGAGGGAGCCTGAATGCCTCACACCCTGCCAGTTTCACTGATTCTTGGATGGGAGAGTACCAACCTAGTGCTGTGAAATCTTCGCAGTTTTCAGAGGCTTGGGGGATTTAAATTTTGTATGTAAAAAATAGACATCTAAATGCTTGTAATTTATTGATTTCGATAAACACACTGAATGCCAGTACTCAAGTCAAACAAACCAAACTGACAGCCATCGAGTCTTTGCCAACTCATAGTGACCCTATTAGACAGGGTAGAACTGCCCCTCAGTTCAGCTCCCAGCCCTGGAGGCCCACCAGTTCCTCGTTATTATCATGAGGAATACTATTTTCACAAGAGCATTACATACCCCTAGAGACTAAACCATAAAGCCATATAGGCTTTGACCATCAATTCTGATATGCTTTTTCCTCAAACTGATGGGTCATTTGATGGAATCCTTGTATTACTTCCCTAACATAAAAATTAATCAAGCAAAGGAGATTCAGTGCTCAGTACTACAGCCCCCTATTTAGAGATTAACTCTTAAAAACCACCACCACCACCACCACCACCACCACCACCACCACCACCACCACCACCACCACCGCCACCTTATCTATGTTGATAAAAACTTGAGTAGGCTGTATAAATATCTCAAGTATTTAGGATAAAATGGATTCTTATTCTACTGTCACATATTTAGTTTGAGTTATGTGTTTCCATCTGAACACAAATTAAATAGACCTCATTGACATCTTTTCAAAATGCCATAAAAATTAAATGATTACCTTAAAAGATACTCAGTATAATTAGGCATCAGAAAAATGTACATCAACACTAGAGCGAGATAGTGTTTCAACCCATCAAGATGACACTAGCCAAGAATATTAAAAATACCAGTGAGTGCTGGAAGAATGAACAGATTTGTGTCAGAAGAACAGTCTGAAAGGTCCTTAGAAGCAAGCACGGGGAGACTTCACATGCTTTGGATATGTTATCAGGAGATGCCAGTCCCTGGAAAAGGCTGAAATGTTAGGTTCAAGTATAACAACAGTTTTGAAGATGGTGTAGGACTGCGCAGTGGTTCATTCTGCCTTGAGTTGGAACTGACTCAATAGCACCTAATGCTAAAAGCTAGATGCTTTTGATCCTAAATGAAAAGTGGATGGTCCAGCCTCCATACCAGCTACGTGGACAACTGCCCCTCCCCCCAGAAGAATTTACTTTAGAAGACGGCACTGAACCTGTAGCTAGGGGAGATGGACATGTCTGATCAGAGCACACAGGGGCAAATGAAGGGGGAGGAAGAGAGTGGAGCACACACTGGTCCACCAGGCTTGGAGGATGATTTTGGCACTCTGAACAGCCAATGTACAGAGTGGACCATATGGCTGATCCCACTATGAGACATGCCATCCCTTGCTGGCCCAGAGCCCTATGGGGACAATACCGGAGACTCTGTGTTGGGACTGACCCGACTGGCCCTCCAACACGGAGGCAAATCACTAAAAGCATGCAGCAGAGCAACCATGAGAGCAGAGCGGGTAGCCCCTGAGGGAGTACAAAGGACAGACTCTGGGGCCAGAGCATGATACGCCATCAGACCTGACTGAAGGACACACCTATAGAAAAAAAAAATCAGACCTTGATCTATTTACAGGTTTTTCTTTCTTAAAAAATTTTTTTGTCTTTTAATTAATTTACTCTTTTATTGATCATTGGTTTTCTGTTGTTGTTTTTTTTGTCATCACAGTGTTCTCACCCATCGCCTATCTTGCTATGGTTTGATTTTTGGTGCATATTATTATCTCAACAGATCTATCTAGATAAGATAGGCTGGAAGAATAGTCTGGAGGAGAAAACAACAGGACCAATGGTTCCCGGGGACATGGGAGAGAGAGAGGAGGGGGTAAGGAGGTGATGCTGACCAATCCAGCGACAGGGGAGCAACAAGTAATCCAAAATCCGTCGCAAGGAGGGTGTGAGAAACCTGGTAGGTATTCAGCAAGGGCAATGTAACCAAGAGAAATTACTCAAACCCAAGTGAAAGCTGAGCATGATAGTCGGACAAGAGGAAAGTAAAAGTAAATAGAGGAAAGAACTAGGTGACAAAGGGTATTTCTAGAGGTCTACATACTGGCATGTACATATGTAAATATATTTATACAGGAGGGTTCGTAAATAGATCAACGTGCATATATTTATAGACTTAGTATTAAGGCAGTAGATGGACATTGCCAAATACTTACTCAATGCAAGAAGACGTTATATTAAATTGGCATTCCATGATGAACACCTTTCCAACATGATGGTTGAAGAAAAATGTGTGCACTAGCAAATGTGGTGAAGAAAGCTGATGGTGCCTGGCTATCAAAAGTTATAGCATCTGGGATCTTACAGGCTTGAAAATAAAGAAGCGGCCATCTAGCTCAGAAGCAACAAAGCCCACATGGAGGAAGCACACCAGCCTGTGTGACCATGAACTGTTGAAGGGATCAGATATCAAGCATCAAAGAACACAAAAATCATGTCATTGTAAATGAGGGTGAGTGCAGAGTGGAGACTCAAAGCCCATTGGTAGGTAACTGGACACCCCCTTCCTGAAGGGATGTGGGGAGGAGATAAGCCAGTCAGGGTGCAGGGTAGCAACAATGAAACATGTTTCCTCTAGTTCCTAAATGCTTCCTCCCCCCACTATCATGATCCAAATTCTACTTTACAAATCTGGCTATACAAGGGGATGTACAGAGAGATCGCCTTGGAGATTGGGTGGATGTTCCCACAGTAGCGTGGAGCCTCACAAGTGGTGGTCAGGCGTTTCCCCCAGTCACTTGTAGGACCTCAGGATTTAGGCTGGGGATGCCCCCACTTTTTATAGGGGAGAACAACCTGTGGCCTGGTGTGTGGGAGAGGACCAGCGTGAATTCCCCAGCTGCTTGCCACACCAATAAGTGAGGGGTGGGAGCTCCCTCAGTTGGGCCTTCAGGTTTGCCCTAGGCAGAGGGGAGTGGCCTGGAGACAGCTATTGTCTTGTGATGGGAAAGAGAGTGAAAGGAGAGGAAAAAGAGAGAAAGAGGAAGACACAGACTGGGGCAATAATGCCAACCAGACTGACAACCACTCACCCACACACAACTAAAATGCACAGAGTAAACAAAGGTGACAACAGTAAAAAAAAAAAAAAAGAAAAGAAAACAACTAAAAAGGAGAACCAAATCTGTGGAGGCTGTGGTAGGAAGTAGAGAAGAGCTAGATGGAGCGGAGAAAAGCAGAAAACCTGTAAGAAGAGTCCAATAAAAGGAAAAAGAGAGAAAAGGAAGGAGAAGGAGAGAGTATTTTTTAAATGGTTAAAGAAATAACTGACCCTGTGTTATGCTGTGTGTAGCTCTGACTCGTCCTGTGTGCAGTACTGTCTTAGGGGTCAGGCTGCCCACTAGGAGGACAGGGTTGCCCTAGGCAGAGTGTAGGGCTCTGGAAACCAGCAGTGGTATGTGCAAGCAATGAGAGGGAGCAGAGAGAATCGTACAAGCTAAGAGAGAGGTGAAGAAAGCAAAGACAGAAAGAGGAAAGAAAGAAAAAGAGAATAAAGAGAAAGAAGGAAATAAATCCAACTGAGTTCACTAAGGTTGGCTGTGATGGTAAAGAGCAAGGAGAGAGAGAAGGAGGAAATAAAGTATAAAGTAGTAGCTGATCCCTGATTGCTTGGATGAGGGGCCAGAGGGGTTTAGACACTGCTCCAACATGGCAGGTCAGTGTGCCCTTTTAATGCCGGGACCCAGTGGTGCTGGGCAGAATTGCCCTAGTTGACGAGATCACCTTAGAGGCATGACGGAGGTTTCTTCAACGGTGCAGCGCACTGTAGGTGTTTGTCCCAGGTGCCTTGTGTGGTGTACAGCACTCCCTCACAGAACAGGCTGGAGTGCCTCCTGCTATTTGGGTTGATTTGCCCTAAGCGGAGGGAAGTGACCTGGAAGCCTTTAGTGGCATATGAGAGGAGAGAGTGGGAGAGAAGAGGAAAAAGAGGGGAAAAGGGGAAAAAAGAGGGATAAAGAAGAAAGCGAGTAAATAAAAGCCCAACACCAACCTGAGCACGTTGAAACTGAGTGCGGTGGAAAAGTTAGAAGGGCTAGTGAATAAAGTGAGAATAAGTAGAGCAGTGGGTAAGGAGGTAATGATACTTGATCACCTGTCCTTGAGGCCAGAGGAATTCCAACTCTTCCTCAAGGTCACGGGGTCATGGACTTGTAAGGTCTCTCTCTCTGGCCTAAATTCCAACCCCAGTCCTTGGCTCCCCGCGAGAAAAATTTCATGCGGAAGCCAGGCTCGTGATCCAAGTGAATTTAATGAGAGTTAAAAGAAGCTTCAGGTTTTACAAGGCACCCATAGGATTCCTTTGACCATGGGGCCTGGCAGAGACTGCCTCAGGTCATGCAAGGATCTCTCTCCTCCCAGGAAGACGACCAGACCACCCCTCTCCCTTCTGGTTCCTGCCTTTTCAAGGGTTCCCGGGGAGGCTGGTGAAGGACCCCAGGTCAATCCCATTGGCTGAACTGCAATCATCTGGCCCAGGTGGGCTGCTCCAGGTGCAACATCCATCGGAGCCCACGGGCAGGAAAATCCAGCTTTCCTATGCTGGCTCTCCTGGGCATGCGTTAATGGACTTTCCCATCCCTGATGTAGGGTTCCACAGATGCTGTGTGAGATTACTTCAAAAGCAAGATCGCGCCCGTGGCCAGGGGTCACTTGGGTGCTGGAGTACCTGCCTTGTGCTGCATGTAGCACTGCAGCAGGGGCTGGGAGGGGGCACTGGGGGGCTCCCTCAGCCCCGTCTAGGGCTCCAAGACCGGCAGGGCCTCCCCAGCTATGTGTAGAATCACTGAGAGGGAAGCTTGTTGTCCTATCTAGACTGCTGATGCTTCCTAGATCAGAGGATTTTCTTTTTTATCCCTCTGGCCAGCTAGAATGAAATTGTCTCCCACAGTCTCTGGGCTACAGCTCAGTGCTGTTTAAGGCTGACACTGCTACAGCGGGTCTTTGTTATGGTAAAAGCTGCCAGGCCCTGTGGCTGAGTTCTGGCATTCCTTAGCTAGGTTGCTTCTTATGCTGATTTATGTTAAGGGACTCCCCTATGTGGTGCTTGGAGCTGAGCAACCAGACTTGGGTTTGAGTTTTAAACCAATCATTTATGTTTCACCCTTAAAAAAAATTCTACTTGTGATGTGCTCAGATTTGGTGGCTGTCAAGCTGACCCCCAGAGGGGGAGATGCAGCTTATCAGGGGGGTTGTTTGCTAGTCGGCCAATTGGAACTAAATTTGCTCCCTGGACTCCCGACTTTCTGCCTTTTTCTCCCACACCATGATCTTCCTAAGGTAATAATATATTTTTTCTTCTACTCTAAATTATGGCTACCCACCACCAACCCCTGACCGTGAGCTCAAGGCATCCAACCGCATGGAGAGCTCAGTGTGGGGTTCCCCTCGTGTCTGAGATTCTGCCCCCTCTCAGGGCGTCCACCTGCAGGGATCCCTGCTCCAGGCAAGGGCATATCTGGCACCTGCCACTTCGTCAAAATTATAGTGCTTTAAAGCATTCTTGGTTTGCTTTGTGAGTGGAAATCCCACAAAAGAAGGGGTTCAGGAGAAACCCTGTTACCCTAGTTCTAATTTCAGAACTCCACCTCCCCGTTTCCTTCACCTAATTTCCTATTTTTCTGGTCTGGCAGCAGGAGCTCCAGATAGATGGGTCCTATCTGGTCGCCATTTTCTCTGAATCCCTCCATCTATTTTTTTTACACTCTTAAAAAGTACAAAACATTTACTCTACAAGCGCAAACAGATTTTCAAAAGCAGGGAAAAACCTGAACGTTCAGTACATGGTTCAATCGTCTTTTCATCACTGTGCCCTAACTATGCTGAGCTCCATGGAACTGCATGGAGGGGAGCTATTCTGGCGTCATCGAGCCAAGTGAGTGTTTTGAATTACCTCAAGTGAATATTTGACTGGAAAGCATAGGGTGTAAAAAAACCCTGAAATCAGATGGTGCACATCTATCACAAAGAACAGGGCCTTGTACTTAAACCTTTTTTCTGAAAATAAGCAGCCATCTAAGTGAGATATCAACTAAGGCCGCCCAGAACAAGCAGCACAGCCAGTGTGATGCCAGGGTGATAAATAATAGAATCTCAATCTGCAGGTATGAACAAGAATCAGAGCTTAAGTTCGGAACACCCAGTTTGCAAAAGGACTCAAATGCACATGCGGGGTGAATTCCCTCTGACCACAGTCCATGGACATGAACAGATACAGTTAAGTTCAAATGTAACACCTGATCATTTGATCTCTTCAGACTAATTTTATTTTGGTTCCAGTTTTTAGTATTTTTCACTTTCTGTTCGATTGAGGTTTTTCTCTCTTTTATCATTGTTAGTTTTTCTTTTCTACTTGTTTCTTGATTTTGTTTTGTATTTTTTTTTAATACATATGAAATCCAGGAGAGGTAAATCCAGAGAGACACTAACAGAATTAACAATCACCTAGGGACAGGCAGGGAAGATTTGGGGGAGTGAGGGGGGGGGGCTAACAAAAATGAATATAAAAGAAGGAAATGATGTAAACCTGATTGTGGTGAGGATTACACAAATCTTAATATGACTGAAGTATTGAATGATATATGTGAATTATATGAGAATTAAAATAAAACAAAAGCTGAGGTCAGAGATAGGGCAGCAATTTAGCCCTGAATCTTTTGGTGAAGATTGAATGTCATTTTGTGCCAAGAGCCCATTTTTCCACTCATGAAGTTTGGGGAACCGGCCATGCTCCTTCATCACTTTTCTTACCTCAATAAATGGGTACAGTTCACTCTTCTCCCTTTTCTTCTCTGTCACATACTTTGCAGCAGTCAGGGGAACAGAACTTACAGTCCTGAAAGGGATCCATGAGTGTTAGTCCAGGTAGACTAGAGAAACAAATCCACACTCAGATGTGTATAGGAAAGACCTTTATATACAAGAACAGTTGTATATTGAGAAAGCATTCCAGCCCAACCAAGATCAAGTCCATAAGTCCAATATTAGCCCATGTCTGATATCAATCTATAATGTTCTCTTCAGACTCATGAAACACCTTCAATGACCCCAAATGCAGGAAGATCACAGGTCAGTAGTTGCAAAGTCTTCTGCATCCAGTGGTGGTAGAAGCATCTCAGCTTTGGCAGGGTCTCCATGTGGCTCCTCCAGTTCCCAGGGCATGGGTTCTATCAGTGTGGTGCCATGTGTCTTGTTAGTAGGACATCTCTCAGGGAATGAGCAGAAAGATAGTCTCCTGCCTCCAAGGAGGAAATACCAGATTTCCCAGAACCCTGACGGGAAGGCCAGGCCCACAAAGAGGCCTCATTGGCCATAACCCAATAGAGAGACTAGAGTCTACCCCTTCACTCTTAATCCTCTCAAGTCCCAAATTGACACCAGATTGTATAACTACAACAGACCACCCCTTGTCCATTTGACATTTTCACAAAATTCTTTAGCCGTATATAATTTCAAAACAATAATAGAATCATATCAGTATCTAACAGTATAATATGAAAATGCATACATTTCACTCCGTGCCACCCTCCTTTAAACATAATATTCTGTAAGTGATGAAACAAAAATATCCTATGCTTAACAATTGCAGGTAAGGTACACCCACATATTAATCCTATAATTCTATGAATATATTCCAGTATCTATGAAATCTTGTAAGCTAGCCACTTCACGCCTTTATCTGGCCCATTTTGGCTATTCAGTTTCTCTACTGCCTACTTCCATCAACCCAGTGCTCTGAGGAGACAATCATATTCTTCAATATAAAGAGTCTTCATGCCAGTTGGAACCTTGTGCAGTCCACATCCACAAGAAAGTCAAAGCAGGACAGTTCGTCTATACAGTCTGCAGCAGTATATACCAGTGCACAGGCTCAACATTCTTCTCTTCATCTGGTCGGGTTCGGGTCAAGTCAATGTGGGCTCCCTCTCTTGGCCTCACCTCAGTGTCCATTGGTCGCATTGCCTTTAGGCCTTGGCCCCATCACCAATTCTCCACAACTCTAGTCCCCTCAGAGTAGGTCATGGACTTCAAACGAGTCAACCTGCTCTCATCTTCTTCTCTACTGCCTGTAAACCAGGTCCACGAGTGTCAGTGGTCAGAATGAACCCGCTGCTCTATTGCTGCTATTCTGCCACTTTCACTCAACAAGCAGATCCAGGTGGTCACCTAGCAATCATTTCAGGCTTCTACAGGCTCCCTTGAATGTTCAGTACTAGAAAGGAGTTTCTTCAGGCTTTGAGATTTTTTTCCAGTTTCTGACAAAAACCACTATTCAAAATTCAAATATTACAAAAGTTCCCTTTTAATGCACATGAAGCTCTTCCTCACAGTGGGAGCAGTGCACAGAAACGGACCTTGATGCTGGGCTGCTCTGTGCGTGCTTTGGTCAGTTGGGAGCTGCTGATTCACAGATTCACTTCACGTGGATGAAGATGCTTGTTTGCTTCCCCGTGAGTTTATCGCGCTTCAACAGAGAAGAACCCTGTTCTTGGGTTTTGCCTCTGCCTTGCTCCTAGCACCGCTGGAATAGAAAGATTACAAATGATTTTTTTGTTGTTGTTTTAAAAAACAGAAAAGAAATGCCGTGTACCTGTTAGGTAAGTAGAGGCAGAACTGAGGGTGGTCGCTGTGCATGCCAAACCTCCTCCCCATCACAGACAGTTGAAAGCTGCTTCAGGCTGGAAAGATGCACACATTTAGGTCCTTGTGACAGGAAGCAGGTCAACCTGGGCGGGCCCCCATCTAGACCAGGTGGGCTTAATTCAGTCAATGGGGTCAAACAGTACCGTCAGCCATGCCTACCAACAGGGTATGGGTGGGGGCCTCCCACCAGCTGTCATGCAACCCAGCGCGCGTGGGCTGTCCAGTCCGCCCCCACCCCCCACGAGCATATTTGCCTCTTCTATCCTTTATAAAGTCACTTGGATCACAAACTAGGTTTCTGCGTCAATTGGTTCTTGTGTGAAGCCAAGGACAGAGGTACATTTCTCCCAGAGAGAGCCCTCACATAACCAAATCAGATTATAGCCTTCAGTGTTAGGGTTCCAACGAATTTTGGGGGAATATCTCAAGTGGTAGTGGTAAGGACACAACTCAATCCATATTATCTCTTTATTTTGCTCAGCCAGATGCTTGCCCTTTGAGCCTGAATTGTTGCAAGGCTTATTACCCCATCAAGTGTTCCCAGAGCAAGCCCTAAATGGGCAGTAGTCACACACAAGGAAGATTTGCAGGGGACACTGTTAAGAATGATTAATGCTTAAGTGTTCCTTGTCTCCCCAAATGTACCATCTGGCAGAAAATTTCTTAGATCTCTCTCCTGGGAGAGATATACCTCAGCTCTTGAATAACTCTCCTGGTCATAGAAGTCAAATTCCAAGCTTTTCATCCAACATTCATAAAGCTAAATAAATGTTACATAAACCTAAGTTCTCTATCTTGGATAAGACAAAGTAAAACCATGACTTGAGAAGGTTTTCATTGAGGACAGAGACAACTTCAGATATTCTAAGCCTATGAAATTGGTCATGATTCAGGCAACTTGCCAAGGAAGCAGGTAATACCTAGGTGGGAGGTGGAATGAATAAGAACTTGCACTAAGATTCCATTCCATCAGGTGCAGCTGGTGACTTTGGAGGCCCAGAGCAGGCAGTGGGAGAGAGAAGACCAGAGCAGGGGAGGGATGTGATGAGCTGGAGGGTAGAGGGAGGGATTATGTGTTGTCCTGCTGTCACCTCCCACCCCACTGTGACCCTTTAGTGATGTGGGCCCAGGTTTGTGATGCAAGTGGGTTTGAAGCCAGAGGGGACTCAGAGTGCTCAGTTGCCTGAGTGCAACCGCTGTATCCAGAAGATGGAGGAGATTCTCTTTCTGCTGGAACAGAAAAGTGCTTCCTGGCTGACCTACCAATACCCCACCTGGTTCACTGTTTTGACCTTGGGCATCCTGTATGGAGTGGGTTGCTTCTTCCTGGTCCTCCCCTTCCTTCCAAATACTCCACCTGTGCGACCACCCAGGAAAAGGATAAAGGTAAGAAATTCTCAACCCAGCCATAGGAGAGATTGATTTTTCCTTGTTTTATAAATTTTTCCTTTCGTAATTAATTTCCTGATAGGGGAAATCTCAAGAAAGAAGAGACCATCAGCCCTGGCTTTGGAATGTTGATGAGGGCTGGTGCGTCCTTACTCACTGTTAGGACTTTGTTCACTGCATTGGTATCATTTTATCCTTGCCGGCTTATGTTGATTTTCATTATTTCTGTTGGCTTTCCCTGTTTGTGAAGCACAGGAGGCGTGGATGCATCATGATCATGGACACAAGGGTTGACAGAGTTGCAGGTGGAGAGATCTCATGGCAGAGGGAGGGATTGTGAGATCAGCAGTGTGGAGAACTTCCCCATCGGGAAGCTAGGGAGTGAAGGGGGATTGATTTCAAGACGAAAAAATGAAGGAGGCCAGAGGGGACAGAGAGCTTTAGACCTGACTGTGATTACACAACTCCTTTTGAAGGCAATTTAACCATGGAGGGGGGGGGGTGTTGTTCTAAAATGGATATGGTAATCATTGATTGTACCATTGCCCTTGATCTGATTGAACGACTGAACTATTGACTCGTATGATATGTAAATCATTTGCCAGTCAGATGAGCATTCAAAAATATTTCTCTTTGAAGATCTCAGACCTCCCATCTCTAGTTGTTATAGAGGGCAATAGGTAAAAATCCCCAATATAGTGACGCAGTGGCTAAGGACTAGATGACTAGACATTTCAAAGGGCAGCTCTCATCACTGGGTCCTCAGTCTCTTTCCTTGAGCTCCAGTCTCTGGGCCAAGGCTCCTTTTCTGTCTGGGCTAATTGAGAAAGCATGGCTGACCCCGGGGAGGAAGTGGTCAAGGGCTGGCCCAGAGCTTCAGCCTCCATAATCAAAATCTTGCCCACCAGAACACTGAGTGCTGAGAGTGTGTGCTCTCCGTGAGCAGAGGAAGGCTGACGGAAGAAATGCACTCTAGGTCTCACACAGAAGCTGGTTTCTGGGCTTTAGTCATTCCATGGAGATTGTCATTCTTCTAATCACCAGTAAATGCCTGCAGTTTGTCACAAAGAACTGATGCAGGATTGGATTCCAGCCTGACTTCCTCTCTTGTGCCCCAGCCTCAGGTGGAGACAAGGAGAAGCAGCAGGTCAAGGGACAAAGGTGACGCTCTGAAAGGTAAGGTTCTGCCCATTCAACCAAGCTCTGTAAGCTCTCCTGTCCCCTCCTCTGCAGGATGCCAGTGGCAACAGCCCGTCTCTCTCAGGTAATAATCCTGAACAAAAGGATACTGTGGATGGAAACAGAACCCAGATATTTCCCAGATGTACAGGAGGGGCCTAGGATGGGATGAAGGCTGGCCAAGGTAGGACCCAGTAGGGGGCAGTGGGGGTGTCAGGAGCAGATTCTGGTGGATTTGGAGGTGGAACATTGAGGGGTAACTGCGATAAGCTGTGTAACTTTGCCAAGGTTCAGATTGCTCACTGAGACCCCACAGACAATATTGGAAACCGATGCTCCTTGAAATGCCAAAGCACCTCCTGCCCGTGGGAGTAAGCTATCATTTGACCTTGAGCTCTGGAGAGTCCAACGTCCTAAGTGCACAGCCCGTGTGACATTCCTTTCGGTCCTCTGGGAGGGCTGCACCATAACGGTTCTCTTGATTTCCAGTTTTCCGAAGCTTCCTGCAAGAACTATATGGCTCTCAGAACCTGCGTTTGCGTCTTAGGCAGAAGTAAGTAACCTTCCTGCTTCACCGCGGGGTGCATCTTCCAACCAGGGTGCCTGTGTGGCCTCGGGCTGCAGAGCAGCTGGGATGCGCTGGTTTGGGGGACACTTTCAGGGATGGGCAGAGAATGACAGGAGTCCCGGGCAGTGGGGTGGGGCAGGAAGAGCAGGCCATCAAGGCTTGGGGAGGGGCTGAGCTTGCACCGTCCCTTGCTAGCCTGCTAGGTCTCTTGCCCCTTCAGTCCTGGCTGTAATCTGGTCCTTCTGTCTCCTGCAGCCACTTGGGAAACCCACTTGACACTGGCAGCTTTGGTCAACAGAAAGCTCAAGCCCTCTCTGGTAGCTGGCGAAATAGAGGTACGGCTGAAGTCCACGTCGGTACGCGCGCCCCACACGGTTCTGCGGCTCATCCATTCCGGACACCTAGGTCTCAGAACTCCACCCTTCCACGGGCCCAGATGTGCATCTCAACTTCTCATGTCTTACCCGCCTTGAGTCAATCACCAGACTGCGCACATTCCCATGAACCTGACAGTCTTTCACCCACACCACTGGCTCTTCCCTCACCCAGTGCCAAACCCCCGGATTCAAAGGCCTACCTGCAGCCTCCAAGCACTCTCTGGGACTCACCAGCCCCGCACCCCACAGGGACTCATTCTCAGAATGACTTGTTGGCAAGGCCCAGGCAGAGCCCATCTCCACACAACCGCTGCTCCACACCTGCCATGGCAGCCATCACAAGTCAAGATCCCACAGGCCTCCCTACTGCCTCCCCACCCCAGTGTTGGGCAGCTGCCAAGAACTTACAGCTTCCCTCCTTGGAATACTTTGGGTCTCTGAAAGAGCACTCTACCTGGCACCCCCAAGAAGACACCTTTCGGGAAGGACCCACAAAGAGGCAGGGGGAAGTAGGGAGGCCCACCTTGCTCAACCCCAATGTCCACAAGCTGCTGGAAATAGAAATCACAAAGGCAGAGAAATGGAATATTTGGGAAGAAAAAGGAAAGGGTGTATCAGAATACCATCTGCAGGCCTTAAATATGTTGAAGGCACTCGATGGGGAGCAGATCACTGCACCTCCCCAGCCCTTCTGGAATGCCAGCATCAAAGCAGAGCAGATACCCAGCGCTCAGAAGCATTTTCCACAAAAATTCAGTGAGTTTTTCTGGGGTCTACCTTTTCTGCACAGCGAGTCTCTGGCAGCTGCTCTCAGGGTCTCTGGATCCACCCTAGAGTTTCCCACTGTCTTATTTAATGAAATTCCTAATGCCTTACCAGCTCAAATGCAAGCTAAAGAGTACCCACTCTTGTTGCAACGTCACTCCTTGCCCTACACTGAAGGCCGATTCCAACTTTTACTTCCAACTGCATGCCAAGCCCAGGCCCCACCGCCTGCTACAGTCCTGACTCCGCCCGGTCCACAGCCCCGTGGCCCACTCGCAGTACCTTTTCCTCCTCCTCACAAGAGTCCCTGTGATGAATCCTGTCTTACCGTCCACACTAAGTCCCAATCACGCATTCCAAATTCACTTCAACAGCTGGAAAGCCATTTTTTAAAGAAACAACAGGAAAGTGAGAGTTCTTTACCCTTTATGATACCACCACCCCAGGAAGCTTTTTGTCTTCGCAAACCCACTCATCCCCAGGACAATCAGAAGGTCCAGACCCCAAAGACAGACCCCAAGCTTCCTGGCTGCTTGAAGCAATCGGAGCTCCACCGCCAAAAGAACTTCCCTCAATTGCAGGGGCCCCTCGGCAATGGGACTCTTGAGTCTCTGACACTAAAGCAGCCTCAGGAAAAATGGCCAGGGACTTGTCTGGATATGAAGCAGCCCGAATGCTCCTGCTCAACACCTGGAGACAAGCAGGGGAAGAATGTAATGAAGACGGTGTCCCCAGGAAGATGCACACACCCTGGACCGTCGCCTGCGTGCTGCAGAGCCGGTGTCCAGCTGAGGAACAACTCGGTCAATGGACAAGGGAATTACTTGAGGAAAATATCCAAATGTAATCTATCTCTCTGTGGATCAGGAAACTACTGCCCAAAAGGAACTCCGGGAGCCGACTCAAAGGAGTTAAGTGATTTGAGGATACACAAGGGGATTAACGCAGGAACTTACACCCTAAGGGGTCCAAATAAAATCCTACTGGAAAACACCCTGAATGTCCACATGTGCAGGAAGGTGGAGCAGATTAGAAAGGATCAGATCCCTGGCATTGTTTGCCGTTCATGTCTTGCGACCACGCACGCTTTGTCTATTTCCCTGACCCACCCACATGTTGTCAATGTGGCCTCCTGGGGAGAGCTGGAAGATCTGAACACAACGCAGAGCCTTTCCTTTCTCAGCCCGGGCACTCAACAGGTGCTGGACTCGCATATCGTAAGGCTCCAAATGAGGCAGAGGTGGTGCATGCCCCTCAAAGTCCTTGAGCCCACAAACCTCTGTAGGACAAGAAAAGACAACGCAATGTCCTTTCCAAAGTCCACCTGCTTAGCCACCCCTAAGTATTGAACTAACCTAGTAACTGAGGCTGCCAAGGTCCTGGGAGAACCCTGTCAGGCAGACTGGGGAGAGAGAGTGACCACAAAGAAATCAAGCCCTATCCTGGAGAGTCCTTTTGCTGATTGCTCCCCTACAGAGGAGCCTGTTCAGGGAACCCCAGCCTACCCCCCACTTGATAATGACAGTGGATGCTCATTGGCCCTCAGGCAGCCGTTTCCAGCCTTCATGCCCAGTATCCTTGGCAGAACCTTCCAGAATGAAAGTGTCCAGAGAGAGAGCCTAGAGCAAACCTCAAATCCAGTACTGACCAGCAAGGGGTCAAGGAAAGAGGGTGCTAGTTGTGCCCCAGGAGGCCCCAGATTGGAAGTGAACTCTGAATGTCCATCTTCAAGAGCCAAAGAGACAGGGTTGGTGGTGGTCAAGAAGTCCTCTTCAATAGAGCTAGACGATAGAGACACTTTCAAAACCAGTGTGCTGGCAAAATCTCAAACCAATGATGTGGACCCGGGGGTGCTTCGAGGCTCTAGGATGTAGTAAAAGTTTCCTGCTACCTGGAAAGTGTGCTCCAGTTCCTGAAAAGCCAAGCCTTACAGCACGAGTGTGCAGTGAGATTAAGCTCCAGGTGGAGGTAGAGGCAGAGGATGGTTCTCCATGCTGTCCTGTTGACGGGCTCCTTCAGGACTGCACCACTGATGTGCTCACTGCCACCAATGTTTTGCCTTCTCAGGTGGTCCATTGCCGCCCCCAGCATTTGTTCACTGGGGATAAGCCAATATGTCAAGGGCCAAGTGGCTTCGTGGTGGCTAGAGCAAGTTACATGGGGCAGCAGAAGCTCAAAAGCCCCAACCTTCAGGACCCCTCGACAAGGAGAAGGAAGGATGCTGTTCCCACTGACAAGAGGGAGACTCATAAATGGCCCAATCCAGAAGAGCATGGAAAAGGATTAGCGGGAAGAGGCATCTCCCAAGTCTGTGGGTTAAGCCAGCCTGTGCAAGACAAGGCATTGGCTGAGTGCCTTGAGATCAAGTCCTCACAGCTCCCACCAGAGAAGGGACAGCTTCCTGCTGAGGGCCACAGCAAAAAATGGAGGAAGCACTTTGTCCAGTGGATTTGCTCCAGCAAAAAATCTACAGGACACGGTGATCCTTTGCAAAAAGGAAAGCCCGTATTACCCTGTGGTCACAGCCTTGGGCCCCTTCAAAGACAACCAGTGTCTCCTAACAAGGTCACGGAGGCTCAGGTGCTCACGACAGATGTTGGCCAAGTCCTAGAGGGGACACCAGGCTGTCATCAGGAGTATCTTGCGTCAACGTTATGTCCACGAAAAGAAGCGCAGGCCTCAGTTAATGGATGTTCCTCCAGCTGCAGGGCTCCTTTCTTTGTAGAACACTGGAGAGTGGCAAGTGTGAGACCCTGCCTCCACCAGGCGATACCTGACTGCCAGAGCCTTCCCACCACGAGCACCTGTATCAGGGATGTATTCACAAATTTCTGTCCGTTCAGGGGATTCAATATCAGAAGCCACACTCAGGCATTGCCCCCCAGGGTGTTTGTGTGCCCAGTCAGCTTGCAGCAGCAGAGGCGGAGGAGGTGGGCTTACTCCAGTTACCCTTACCACTGCCCACGTCACTGTCTTCGAGAATATGTCTTATCTGGCAAATTAGAAGACGCTTCTTCTGCTCTGATCAGTAGGAAAGTATCCATGCCAGCCACTTTAGCCTGTTCTGCACAGGCTAATGGCTTCTCTCAGCCATGATATTCATTGTTCCATAATAGAGATTTTCCCCCTCCTACATTAAAGTGTGACTTCTGTGCTGCATGGCGGGATCTAGAGGGGGTGTCATGTGTGTTAGTCTGTGTAGACTAGAGAAACAAAATTCATACACTCATATTTTATGAGTTTTATATAAAGGTTAAGTGAACATTGAAAAGCATCCCAACCCAGTTCAATCTAAGACCACCAGTCCAATAGTATCCCATGTGTCTGACACCAATCTACAAAGTCCTCCTCACAATCCAAAAACACACGGGGAGACAATGACTGCAGGAGGAAATTGTAGTCCGTGCGCTGGCAGGTTCTCCATGAGGCTGCTGCAGAAACCAGGGCTGCAACAGGGTAGGTCCATGCGGCTTCTCCTCAGGGATCTCCCAGGAAATGAGTCTTTCCAGCTGCTTTAGGGACCTAACAAATGCATATCCACCCTGGTGGCACTATCAGAGAGCAAGAGACCAGAAAGGCTAGGCTCACAGAGCCATTGATCTCCCTGCCCTTCAATTAACCCCACATGAGTTCATTGACGAGGTTGGCATAATATACCTTTAACTATGTTAGATACTGCATCTCCTTCTCTGAGTGCTAGCTCTGACTTCTCAAAGGGCAGGGCTCTGGAGGAGGTTTTCAGCAGTGTTTCCCACCCACTTCCATCCCAAGTTCTTCATTTTGCACCTCTTATGATTTATGGTAACACCCCTACTGTGAAAACCTCAGAAGGTCCCAACACAGTGAAGAATGTTCCCTGGTGCCATTACTTTGTCTTCAACGTTATGTGGCTGCAGTTGATAGGTTTTGAGAGGCGCAATCCAGCCAAGAAATTCCATCGAGGGTCCAGAAGAGGTTTAGACCAAAGTAGCGTCTCATGGTACCAAGCAGGCATGAGACATGTGGCGGCCTGTCTAAGTCCCACATGTGCATTTGATGAAGGCTGCCAAGTTTGGCATGGATGTTCCGCCTCAATACACCTGTCACAAAATGTGAAATGACATATTTTGCTACCTTTGCCTCTCTCCCAGCCTAGGGTAACCTCCAGGATGGAAGTCCCAGGTCTGACACATGTGGGTGGGAACTGCTAAGGAGGCTGCCAGCGGGGGACTCTGCTCACCCACTGCACCAAGGGAAAATCCGGTTCACAGCTCACATGCCTTCCTCTGTATATAAACCCGGAGAAGGAGCAACAGCTTAGGCTGAGTGGTACAGGATGAGCGTCTGTGTAATAACCACTAATGGTTAGGCACCATGGACACAGGGTAGGGAAGGATACAGTGAAGAAGAATATGAAGCGTTGGACGTAGCAAAGGGGGCCAAAGAGCATGAGGATCCCCAGAAATGACGCAAGACACAAGCGGAGCTAACACAGGCTTACAAAGGGGAATCGGCCAGGTGCTTCACCCCAGCTTTAGCTAGCTGCCCCCACAGCAGAACTTTATCTCCTACAGAGAGCACTGGGTTGGATAGCAAAGGCACAGCTTTCAAGCAGGGAAGGTTACTTTCTCAATACTATCTTTAGTGGGGCGACAAACTGTTATTTTACTTGATTTCCATCTCCTGACTGGGGGAAGGATGAGTTGATAGCCAGGGTGGGGTAGAGTGGGGATGAGTCAATAACAGGGTGCCAGGACTCAGGAAACATGACCCCAGGCTTTTGGGCTTCACACATGCATACACACACGCGTCCGCGCTCTAGGAATGTTCTCACGAAACATGACCCCAGGCTGGTGGTCTTCACATGCACACACACGCGTGCGCACACACACACATACATGCTCTAGGAATGTTCTCAGCAAACATGACCCCAGGCTGGTGGTCTTCACACACACACACACACACACACACACACACACACGCACACACACACACACACGCTCTAGGAATGTTCTCAGGAAACATGATCCCAGGCTGGTGGTTTTCACACACACACTCACGCGCACACTCTAGGAATGTTCTCAGGAAACATGACCCCAGGCTGGTGATCTTCACACACACGCACACACACACACACACACACACACGCGTGCACGTGCTCTAGGAATGTTCTCCGGAGAGAGTGGCTTCTAAGGACTGAGTGCTGCAAAGAAAGTCACAACTGGGAGCAGCCTTCCCTTCCCCTAGAGACTCCTGGGAAATCAGGATGTGCACGGAGATTAGACATCACCTGTCTTGATAAGGGAAACCAGTTCAATAGTGGTCAGTGTTTCCTCTGTGCTTCTAACACAGGGTTTTATTTCCTGGGCACCAGATTATAGAAGAAGGCAGGAGGGCCCCCCAAAATATGATTAGTTGATCCGCTAGAGTAAATTCTCATGTGCTTAAAAGAACACCCCTGGTGGGCCAGGGTTTACTGTTTACTGAACTAAACAGTAAAGGATGGCGAGGAAGACATCCACTGAGCCTTGACCTCCATGCCTCAGTCAGGACACCAAGTGTGTGTGTGGGGTGGGTGGGGACTGACACCAGTGGTGGAGGAGGGAAGTGGACATAGGCCCCAGAGACTGCTGGTACAGCAGCATGATGTTGTTTCTGGAGTCCTGATTGTGCCAAGGCAGCCTCTGGAGTGACTGTGGCAGTAAAAAATCAGATTCTGGATCTGCAGAGCCTGGATCTGGGGCCTCTTGGGTAGCAGGTAGCTTGGGTGTGTTCCTAGAGAGAGTGAAGAGCTGGACACCGGACTACCCGCTGCTGAACCCTACCGTTCGTGCTAGGTAAGTGCACGGAGATGGAGAGAAGACCCTGAAAGAACAGCAAGGGGTGCATGGACCAAGCCCCTTCCCTTTCCCCTGCCACCAGGTCCTCTTATATGGTGCTGTGAGGTCAAACAAAGGGAAGCCCACTCAGACCTGCAGAGACCTCAGCGAAACAACTGCCCCCCGCCCCCCACAATTCAGCAGACATCTCACAAGGACACTCACACATACCCGAGAGAGAAACCTCACACACATACTTCCTTGGAGACTTCCAGAGAGACTCAGAGGCCTCGCACAGAGACTTCATATGAAGTTCTCAGCATCCTTTATGGAGACTTCTCAGAGACCCCACAGGGACCTCACACAAAGCCCTCCCACATAGCTCACTGCCAGCACGGGAGAATTAGCAGCCGCTGTCCACCCCTGAGCTCCTGGAAACTTTCACACATTGTCTGCAGTGCCCCCCATGCTTGTGCATCTTTGTCCTCATAGCCTTGCTTGGGAACAACAGAATCACAAACTGCACGTAGTTGTGTGCAAATTTTTTCCACTGAAACGTTTTCACTAGCCTGAACTCTGAAGTGTAGTTTACAATTGAAATACAAGTAAAACTGCCAACACCAAATGAGAGTGTGATTTTAGATGGTGTGCAGTCAAATGTCGTACGCCACACTTTTACTTTTGCTTCGGACAAATTCTCTAATTGGTGGGGAAGTGACTGACTACTTTGGAAGCAACAGAACAGTCCATCAAATGGGCTTCAGGACTCAAATATATAAATAGACATCTGATCTGAACTCAAACTCATTCCCCAAGGGGCTCATGAACCTAATTTTTTTGGAAGAGTGAAGGAACCCACATGAAAATAACAAAATGTACATCACATTATGTCTGTCTGGCTTAATTTCTCAATGAAACAGCTGTCATATCTGAAGATATTCAGGGCAACATTCCTTTTATAGCTCTGTCGACATAATTAATATGATTTTTCTGTGAAATGTAATATTTCTAAGTTATGCAAAGTCCTAATGTTTATCTACCACAACAAACTGATAATATTTCGAAGGATGAAGAAATAGATCAAGAAATAATAATTAATGAAATACACATTTTCAGGTAGTACCATTTACAATAGCCAAGCGTAAATGAAAATATCTATATCTATACTTGAATAAAAAAACAACAGATTTATATGAGGAAAACTACAGAAATTACAAGAAATCAAGTGTGACCTCAGCAAATGGGATAATATCCCATGCTCCTTGACCAGACGACTCAATGTAGTACAGTTATCAGTTCTACTCAAGGCACTAGACAAGTTTAATTCACTCCTGATAAAATTACCCTCATCTTTCTTCAAAGAATTGCAAAACCACTGATTACTAACTTCATATGGTAAGGGCATAGGTCAGGGGTTGAACCTACAAACTTCTCCTTGGTAGAAAGATAAAACTGTTCTCATAAAAGACTTGTAGGCTGGCTTTGAGTTGGAATTTTGGGGTCATTTAGGATTTTTTGTGGCATGTGATTTTTAGGGCTTTAAGGTCATTTGGGGTCATTTAATTTTTTTGCGCATTAGGGTGGTTTGGGCTTTAAGGGTGTTTTATAAGGTTTAAGGGAGTTTTTAAGGGATTTAGGGGTGATTTTTTGGAGTGTATAGGTATTTTTTAGCAGGTAGGGGTGTTTTTAGTGATCTTACAGGGTTTCTTAGAGATTTTAGGGTATTTTAAAATATTTTATGTGTTTTTCCCCAGCATTTTATGTTTTGTTGGGGCTTTCATGTTGTCTTCAGGGCATTTATGTGGTTTTGGAAGTTCATGGTTTGGGAATCTTCTAGGGATATGATTTGGAAGTTCCACATGTTTTGGGAGGCATTTAGTGTGTTATTTGTGGCTTCAGAGTGTTATTTGAATTTTAGGGAATATTATGGCTTTTCAGACATTTTAAGGCTTTTAGGGTGATTTTAGTGTTTAAGGGTGTTTATTAGGCTTATATGTGTTTTTATGGCTTTTAGTGTTTTGTTAAAATTTTAGGGTGCTTCTTAAGGCCTTAGAGTGTTTGGGGGGATTAGGTTTTGGTTTTCAGGGCTTTAGGGTTTTGTTGGATTATTTTTTGCTTTCATGGTGAATTCATGTCTATTAGGCTGTTGGACTTTTACAGGGTTTTATAGTGCTTCGGGTTGCTTTGTAGGGATGTTCTTGGGGTTTTAAAAGACTTTTAGCGTGTTTTTAGGGCTTCACGTGTTCTTTATTTTGCGTTTTAAGGCATTTGCATAATATTAGGGCATTTATTATGTTTTCGGGACGTAAGGAGTTTTTTTTTAAGACTTATGGCGCATTAGGGTGTTTTAGAAAGCCTTTTACCATGTATTTAATGGTCTTAAGATGTTTTAGAGGGTCTTTAGGAGTGGTCTTAGCATTTTAGAAATATTTTAGATGTTTTAGGGTTTTTAAGGCATTTATAGTGTTTTTACGACTTTTAAGGTGTTTTTAGAACACGCCTGACAGGTACACACTATTTCAATCAGGCTCTGGTTAGTGCCTCTCAATCAATTGGTGACATGGGAGTCTGGATAATGGATTACCTTTACTCTGCAGATGAGAAAACTCACTCAAAAAGACACAGGTGTTGACCCACAGGCACACAACTGGTTAACAACAAAGACATATTCACAACCAGTGTTGGGAGCCAGAGCCCTAAGCCCCACATACCTGTCCCCAGCCGAACAGTCAATCTATCCTGAACCATCAAATGATCTGAGCAGATCCTCCCACCCAACTCACCTTCCCATGCCAAATATTTTATTTCAGAAGGTGGCAGTGAATCTGCAGCTCTGAGAGAGGGACATATCTGATCGGAGCACATGGAGCAGATGAAGGGGGAGGAGGGGAATGTGGAGCACATCCTGGCACACCAGGACTTGAGGATGATGTTCCCACTCAGAGAATCCAGTCCACATAGAAGACCACATGGCCAGCCCCACGATGAGACAAGACACCCCTCAAAGACCCATAGCCTTAGAGGGGACAACACTGAAGACACAGTGTGGGAAATGCGCCCGAACTAATCCTGCCACACCGAGGCATAACACTAAGGGGGTACAGCAGAAGAGCAAGAAAACGAAGCATCAAGGTACCCAGGGAATGCCAAAGGATGACTTTGAGGCCAGTACTTGGTACACCAACAGACTGGACTGGAAAACACTCTTAAAGGCCAACAAACCGACCTTGAACTAACGATGAGCCACTTCTTTCTTGTTGAGTTGTTTTCATTCATTGTCATTGGATTTTGGTTGTTTTGTTGCTTTTAGTGCTTGGTTTTGCTCTGTCTTGTTTTGTGTATGTTATTACATCTACAGGTCTGTCTAAATAAGATAGGCTGGACGAACAATCTGGAGGAGAGAAAACAGGACCAACACTTCTGGGGAGACATGGGAGAGAGGGGGGTGTGGGGAAAGGTAGTGGTGTTAAGAAACCCAGAGAAAAGGGAAGAACAGGTGATGCAAATCGGTGGTGAGGGGGATGTAGGAGGCCTGGTAGGGAGTGATCAAGGGAAATGGAACCAATGGAACCAAGAGGAATTACTGAATTACTGAAGCACAAATGAAAAGTGAGCATGGCAGTGGGCCCAAGAGGCAAATCAAAGGGAATAGAAAAGCAAGCTAGGAAGCAAGGGTCAATTATAGAGGTTTAAAAAAAGGCATGTACATATTTAAATATATGAGCATGGGGAAATAGATCTATGTCCCCATATTTATAGGTTTTGTATTAAGGTAGCAGATGGACATTGGGCCACTGCTCAAGGACTCCCTCGTTGCAAAAATACTGTTCTATTAAATTGGCATTCTATGATGCTCACCTTCCCTACACGATCACTGAACACAAAGCAGGTACATAAGCAAATGTGGTGAAGAAAGCTAATGGTGCCCAGCTATCAAATATATAGCATGTGAGGTCTTAAAGGCTTAAAGGAAAACAAGCGCCCATCTAGCTCAGAAGAAACAAAGCCCACATGGAAGAAGCACACCAGCTTGTGTGATCATGAGGTTTTGAAAAGATTTGGTAGCAGGCATCATCAGAACAAAAAAAATCTTATCATTGCGAATGAGCAGGGAGTGCTGGGTACAGACACAAAGCCCATTTACAGTCCTCTGGACATCCCTAACAGAAGGGTGTCAGGGAGGAGATAAACCAAGACAGGTACCAGATAATAACGATGAAACACAGCTTTCCCCTAGTTCCTACATGTTTCCTATCTCCCACTATCATGATCCCAATTCTAATTTACAAATCAGGCTAGACTAGAGAATGTACACTTGGACAGATAGGAACAGGAAACATGGGGAATCCAGGGTGGATGAGCCCTTGAGGACCAGTGTTATGAGTGCAGACTCGGGAAGGGTGGAGGGAGGGTAGGTTGGAAAACGGAAACCGTATACAGGGATCTACATTTAACCTCAACAGAAAAGTGGGTGAAGGAACATCAGACAGTGCAAGATATGAGAAAATAATTAGTAAATTATCAAGGGTAGCTCGAATGGAGGGGGAAAAATGAGGAGCTGAGGCCAGGGGCTTGGGTGGGGTGGAGAGTGGATATTTTGAGAATAATGAGGGCAATGAATGTACAAATGTGCTTTACACAACCGATGTATATATGCATTGTGGTTAGTGTTGCATGAACAATTTAAAAAAAGGTCTGGACAGAGGGCACATGCAAGGATGATCTCAGGCTGGATTAGATCAGCAAAATCACCTCCTGGAGTTGCCTCACCCTGTGTCTATTCCTGAGTCAGGCATGAAGCTTAGGGCCCATAGTCCCAGGAGCTGGACAGGGAGGGAGGCGGGGTTCTGAGGTCATTCCATAGGGGCAATGGCCCTCCTGTCCTGCCGGGCCCACCCTCCTTTGTAATCCTGCTGGCTGGAGCACGGCTTTCATGGAGTCCACACCATGGGAGCTCTACTACTCATGGGGGATTGGCAGGAAGCCTCTGCTTATGCGCACACACCACCACCTAGCTGGAGGATCTCTGTGAACAAAGCCTGAGGCAGACAACAAGCCCACTAATTGATGCTGTAAGAGATACAATCAGCATCCAGAAACCTGCAACTGGGAGTAAGAGGCAGCATACTTGGCCCCAGCCACTCCCACTGCCATCTTCAAGGAGTGACATTCTAAAGCAGAGGGTTTTCAAAAGGCACTGCCAGGACTGTGGAATGAGCAGCTCATTTGTGGACATGGATACTGTGTGATCCAGAAGTATTACCTCTTCCTTTCCATTCAGGTGAGACAAAAAAAAAGTTCCAAATAGAAAGCCATGCATCTAAACAGTATCCAATAGCCACTCATGTGCAGTGCTGCTGCCTCCAAAGAGCTTTCCTAGGTTTTTCTCTCTGTGGACAGATATACCTTGGTCCTTGGCTCTGCATGAGAAAGAATTCACGCCAAAGCCAGGTTTGTGATCCAATTGTGTTTTAGGAGAGATAGGGAGGCATGGTAGGCAACCCTGGTGGACCCCAGTGGCTGAATTGAATTTACTTGGCCTAGGTGGGTCAATGTGGGTGCAGCACCCACCCAGGTGTACCTGGCCTTCCTGACTGGAAACCTGGACCTCTGAGCACGCTCGGTGTGCCACTCTTTCCTGGGTGGCTAGCTTGGCCCTCTGAGCATGTATCATGGACAACCTAGTCCCTATGCTAGCTACCTAAAATTTACACCCTGAAGAGATATGGACCCAAATCTTTGGGGTACAAGGCGACGACATCTTTAGGTCCTTCCTGCTGGCAAAAGGGTGAAGTGGGGCTTTGGGTCCATACCCTTTCTACTCTGCTGGGAGGGGTTGTCCATTCAGGTCTAGGATGGATAAGGTTGAGGTGGTCCAGGAGATGGTGGTCCTAGAGGTGGCACACTTGGTTCAGAGGGCTTGGTAACTTGAGAACTTCTGGAAAAACAAACAAACGGACAAAAGGGTGAACAGTTTAACTGAGGCAAGGCTAGGCTTGTGAGGTGGCAGTGCCCTTGAAATTAGGTGAGTGTCACAGGAAACAAAAAAAATCTTAGGATTATCAGGCATGTGTGTTTGTTCGTTCTAAGTATAGGCACGGGAGTAAAAGCATCCACAATTTCCCCTATGAGGGTACAGGGTTTGGGAACTACTGGGTGCACTGAGATCACTGTTTCATTTATGATCCTAATGTTTGGACCCACTGTTAAGAACCATGCTTCTATTTAATCCTATTATCCCTCAATTATTAACTTTGGTCAAACAAATTTTGTTTTCATTAATTACTTTCATAGTTATCTATCTATCTATCTATACACACACATTTAATTGAATGGAATGAAAAGGTCATGCGTTATAGCGTTAAATTGTAATATTGGAATACTACAGCGGGAGTCAACAGGGATCAAAAGAAAGTAAGTGTCTGAGTCATTTTTAATTTTCTTGGCTTCAAATTGAATAAAAGACTTGTAAATTACCCAGAGACCAAATTCCCATGGTGCCTCCTACAACGGGTAGAATGTTCAGGGATGTTTCAGGGCTGGGAGATTAGTAACCCCTAAGTCCAGGATCCCTTAGGGCAGGGGTCCTCAAACTGTTTACACAGGGGGCCAGTTCACTGTCCCTCAGACCGTTGGAGCACCAGACTATAGTTAAAAAAAACCAAACTATGAACAAATTCCTATGCACATTGCACGAATCGGCTACTAAGTAGGACATGCAGAGGCAGCAAAAACACCCTGAGGGTGGGATAAATGTCGTCAGGCCACATGTGCCCCACGGGCCACAGTTTGAGGATGCCTGCCTTAGGGGTTCCTGGGTGCACTGGGGATGAAGGTCTCTACTGCTCCTCAAAAGGAGAAATGCTGTAACTTCTGGCATTTCGGCCCACTTTCCAATCACTTTACAAAACTGTTCCAGGTGAATCAGGGTTAGAAGGGAAAGTGTACCATTCTCTGGCCACCATTCTCCTTTCTCAAATAAAGTTGCATAGTGTATCAGCTTTTGTTTGTCTAGCCTCTGTGTCAACTCTATCCCAATTGGACAGGATTCATGCAAGGGGGCAATTCCTGAGTATGAAGCTGCTAAGTCCCATCTAGAAAGCACAAAAGAAGGCTATGTAGAGCTTGCTGCCTCAAGGTCAATAAACCCCACTTGAGAGCGAGCCCTTTATTGCCCTGAATCTGTTGCCTCAGGAAGATGCCCCAGCAAGAAGTAAGGGATCAAAGACAACTCACTGAGGTCGACTTTAAGTCCAACCATTATTCTAGACAAGCTAGGAGAACCACTGCTTGGAATGGCCCCACAGCCCTCCAAGATGCCTGCTGGCGGGAGCAGACTCTCAAATCTCTGAAGGGAAGGGGCATCTGGAAGCTCAGGGAACCTTAAGGGAATTGGAATTTCTGTCTGGAACATCGTGGCAGTGGAACTGTGTAGTAAGAGCTTTCCCCAAAAGTGCCTTAAGCAGCAACACTGAAAGCCTAAAGGTAACAGTTACACAGGAAGGGTTCCATATGCCATTGGCCTAAGCCTGGGCCAAGGAAAACCAGCCTGTAACAAGGAACAAACCTACACTGGTAGAACACTAACACTATAACGCCTCAAGTTTTAAATTCAGGAAATAATTTTAAACATTTTTATTCTTTACTTTCATAGTTATCAATATGTATATATGGCATTCAAATATATAAAACGTGCAATGTTTTTGAAATGTAACCAAATTGTCACATTGATAATTTATAAGTTTGGTACTAGATAAGTTTCAATTAAATGTTATAAAAATGTTGTGCTGGGCATTATAGGGCTAAAGCAGCTTGTTTGAAAAGCCAGGAGAAAGGGAATGGAGGGGAAAAGGGAAATATTTGGCTCCCAGGACAAGGCAGGGCTAACTCCCAGGTCTATTCAACCAGCTCCCTAGGCAGTGCCCTTCCACATGTTTGGGCTGGTGGGCACCATCTTGGCCAGGGTCACAGGCCCCGTTTCCCCATGGCCACAATGGCGGCTATATAGGATCTCTGGGAAAAGCTTAAACAGCCTTGACAAGAGTGAAGCCATTATGAGCTGACAGAAGGCACCATGTAAAGTAAATAAAGTAGCTATGAACTGTAAATGAACTAGCTGATATAGGGGAGGTAGGCTGTGCAGATGTGCCCAAGGGAATGTCCCAAAGGATATGGATGCTCAGAAGATTCGCGAGAGCGACCAGAGCAGTCTTTGTTCAACTAAGAATGACTAACTGCAACACCCTGCTTCTCTACTCTGCCTGCTTGCACACCTGCACATTGCAAAAGTATAAAAACCTTTGGACAATTAGACTGGGGCTGCTCAGGAAAAAAAACTTTTTCTGTTGAACTTGCCAGCGGTCGGAGTAGTTTTCTTTCTGGGAATGGAGAGTGGCTACAACATTTCGAGGTGCACCGAGATCCAATTGCCACTGTCTGGGCTTGCTTAGAAAGGAAACCTCCTTAACAGGAGTGCTCTCCCCAGAACTACGGATTTCTGATTTCTCTAGGCCAGGGGTCCTTAAACTCTTTAAACAGGGACCAGTTCACTGTCCCTCTGATCAGTTGGAGGGCCGAACTATCGTTTCAATAAAACTATGAACAAATTCCTATGCTTCCTGCACATACCTTATTTTGAAGTTTAAAAAAAACACACAAACAAACGGGGCACAAACACTCGGCGGACAGGATCAAGGTCCTCGGCTATCCGCATGTGGCTCACAGGCTATTGTTTGAGGACCCCTGCTCTAGGCGCTCACAAAGAGAATGTAGTTTCAGCCCTAAAGCCTGGAGACTCCGCAATTTGTTTAAAGGTGATTAGACAGAAGGAGTTCCTGATTTGCCCATGCAAGACTCGTTTTCCCTTCCCCTATTTCTCAGAGTTCATAGTTATGTTTATGGGGAACCAGGACATCCCTATCTGATCCCTAAAATTGATGCGTGGAATGACATTGCCACTAATAAGCCAGCATAAACAAAAGACTTACTTCCTCCTGCAACAGAAAGGGTTCTTGTTTCAAGATTTCAGGAAACATGGCAGGACCAGAAAAAAAATAGACCCAAGGTCCTAAAACCACTAAGGTGGAGGCTGCCCTTCCCCAACCCCTCCCCATACCCCTCCGTCTCGTCTTTATTCCTTTTTGCAGGAGGACTCTGGGAGTGGGAGAACTAGCTTACGACCCTTCATTATCACTGCCACCCTGTCAGGTGCATGGGGCTGGAGAGAGAGAAATACTCATAACTCCTTTCTGAGTCCACACCCCAACATACACTAGGGCTGGTATGGGATCTCGACCGCCCCACCCCCCAAGAAGGATGATTCGGCAGCAGCCATTCTACACTCAAGGCAAGCAGCCCCAACACCTGGGGAAGACCCCTGAGTCCCTTTTTGGGTATATATCCCCTTGTATTCCAGTGATTTGTATAATTGGAATCAACAAAATCCCTTTTTCTGACAAAGCAGGTCTGATTCCTTGATAGAAACGGTTTTCCATATGCATTAGCCCACCTCCAGAAATTGCCAGCAACTTCTCCAGGTGCTGTTCACAACACAGGTATAGTAGCCCTGCCAGAGAGAGGCCCAGTAAGCAGTCAATGGACATGATGGTCAGACAGCAGGCACTCCCCATGTGAGGGAAACTCTTTTTGCCACTGCACGAAAAATGTGAGATCCAAACTCCTTGCAAGGCACAGAAGGCCTAACCAGGTATCACCAGTTTCTCTTGCAGGCCCTCAGTGGAACAGCTAGAAAACCTATGAATTTATCTAAGGTCAGTGAGAATTTTCAGGCTCTTACAAGAGAATGTCTGCGTGCCTTTTTAGAGTGACTGATGGAAGCCTACGGGCTTTATATCCCTAACGGCCTGGAGGCCCCGAGAACAGGAGGGCAATAAGTATTGCCTTTATTACTCAGTCTGCCTCAGACATGAAAAAGAAGTGGGAAGGGTTTGACGGGAAAAATCTTAGTGATTTGGTACAAGTGGCTCAGCGGGTGTGTAACAACAGAGATGATCCTACCACGACAGAGACAAAGAAACTAGTTAAAATACTAGTAATTGCCATGAGAGACCCCAGAGACTCAGGAAAAGGAGAGCATGGCCCACTTACGGAGAGACTGACCTGTGGGCACCGCCAAGCCATGGGGCAGGATCAATGTGCCTACTGCAGGAAAGAAGGACATTGGAAAAATCAGTGCCTTGAATACCCCAGGAGAAGCAGACAACCCTCCAATAGAGAGGACGGGCCTCATCCACACCTAGAAAATCCCAAGCAAGAGACAATAATGCTTGAAGAAGCTGAATGAAGGTGTCAGTGCTCTGTTTCACTTGGTCCCCAGGATCCCAGGCTAACTGTCCAAGTAGGAGGCCAGCCAGTCAATTTCTTAGTGGACACAGGGATTACCTTCTCAGGTTCAGAAAAGAGTACAGGCAAATTGTCAAAAGGAAAGATTTGAATTACTGTCAGCATATGATTGCTTCCAAAAATAACTCACACCAGAAGATTTGCATGGAGGTTAGGTGGGTTTCTCAAGACATCATGATAAAAAATATCTGTCTGCCCTTTGTCCCAGTTAGCCATATGATTTTTAAGGCACTGGCCCCTGGCTTGGCTGTTGAGCCATGGAAACTGTTTTTGCAGGACGTGAGGTGGTGGCCTGTGGCCATCAGTGGAAGGACAAAATCTCCACAGTGGTCTTCCTGTTTCAATATGGAGCCACCTATATCACCTCTCGGACATTATTGTTGTCCTGGGCTCAGAATCGCCACCCCAGGTCTAGAAGGCACCTAACAGATCCACACTATTTGAATCAGGCTCTGGTTAGCCCCTATCGATCACTTGGTGACATGGGAGTCTGGACAATGGAGTACCTTTACTTTTCGGATCAGAAAACTAACTCAAAAAAACACAGGTGTTGACCCAGAGGCACACAACTGGTTAAAAACAAAGCCAAACTTACAACCATTTTCTGGAGCCAGAGTTCTGAGCCCCTCGTGGCTGTGCCCAGCCGAGCAGTCCCTCTCTCCTGGACACACCAAAGATCTGAGCAGATATTCCCCACAACCCCTCCCAAAGATTTTATTTCAGAGGATAGCATTGAATTTGCATCTCCTGGACAGAGACATTATCTGATCAGAGCACACAGAGATGAAGGGGAGAAGGGGAGAGTGGAGCACATCCTGTCCCACCAGACCTTGAGGATGATGTTCCCACTCAGAGAAGTCAGTTCACATAGAAGACCACATGGCCAGCCCCACGACGAGACACAACGTCCCTCAAAGACCCATAGCCCTAGAGGGGACAACACTGGAGACACAGTGTGGGAATTACCCCCAAACTGATCTCGCTACACCGAGGCATAACACTAAGGGGGTACAGCAGAAGAGCAAGTAAAAGGAGCAGCAAGATCCCAAGGAAATGCTAAAGGTGGACTTTAGGGTCAGGGTTTGGTGCCCCAAAAGACTGGACTAGAAAACACTTCTAAAGGCCAACACATAGCCCTTAAACTATCTATGAGCTTTTCTATCTTGTTGACCTTTGTTTTCTTTTATTGTAATTGGATTTTTGTTGTTTTGTTTATTTTGCTGCTTGGTTTTGTTCTTTCTTGTTTTTGTGCATGTTATTGCCTCTACAGGTCTGTCTAAATAAGATAGGCTGAACGAACAATCTGGAGGAGAAAAAAAAACGGAACTAGCACATCCTGGAGGACATGCGAGAGAGGGAGGTGGGAAGAAAGGTAGTGGTGTTAAGAACTCCAGAGACAAGGGAACAAAAAGTGATGGAAATCGGTGGTGAGGGGGATGCAGGAGGCCTGGTAGGGCGTGATCAAGGGTAATGTAACCAAGAGGAATTACTGAAACCCAAAGGAAGACTGAGCATGACAGTGGGCACAAAAGGAAAATCAAAGGGTATAGAAGAGTGAGCTGGGAAGCAAGGGCCAGTTATAGATGTCTAAATAAAGGCATGTACATATATTTACAAAGGGGCATGGGGAAATAGATCTATGTCCATATGTTTATAGATTTAGTATTAAGGTAGCAGATGGACATAGGGCCTCCGCTCAAGGACTCGTTCATTGCAAGAACATTGTTCTATTAAATTGGCATTAAACGATGCTCACCTTCCCTACACGATCACTGACCACAAAGCGGCTGCATAAGCAAATGTGATGAAGAAAGCCGATGGTGTCCAGCTACCAAAAGATATAGCGTGTGGGGTCTTAAAGGCTTGAAGGTAAAGAAGCAACCATCTAGCTCAGAAGCAACAGAGCCCTCATGGAGGAAGCATACCAGCCTGTGTGATCACAAAGTTTCAAAGGGATAAGGCAACAGGCATCATGAGAACAAAAAAATCTTATCATGGAGAATGAGAGGGGACGGCCGGGTATAGACCCAAAACCTATTTGCAGTGCACTGGACATCCCCTTACAGAAGGATCTCAGAGAGGAGATAAAAGAATACAGGGTATGAGACAGCAAAGAAAAACACAAATTTCCTCAAGTTCTTTTTTTTTTTGCGCACCCCGCGGGCGCCCGGTGCCGCCCCCTCCCTGGTCCCGCGGCGGCGGCGGCAGCTCGGGGCCGGGGGGGGGGGGGGGCGGGCGCCAGGGGAGGGGGCAGACACCAGGGGCAGCGGTGGCGGCGGCGGCTCCCGGCGCCATTTTGGGCTGATCGATGAATTGAACAAAGAGGATCAATTTCCGATCAAGCGAGTTATCAATGGGGGCCGGGGAGTGAGAGGGACTTGTCCCCGAGTCGGCCCCTCTTTCCCCGGCACCCCCCTCCTCCCCTCCGCCGCGGCTCCCCGGCGGCAAGGCAGCCCGGCGCCCCCCGGGGACGCCGCGACCGCCCGCAGCCCCCACCCCCGAGCGAGAGGCCGAGAGAGAAGCCTGACCTGCAGCTGCTGTAAATCAAAGCGCTTCCAATATTGAAACATCGATCCCACATTGGCCGCCATCTTGAGACGTATTGAGACGGAGTGAGAGGCTGATAGAGAGGGGGCTGGAGTTCTGGAGCCGCCAGGAGGCAGCAGGCGGGCGGCGCCAAAACCCGGCCTGGAGCCGGCCGCCGCCGCCGCCACAGAGGAGCGCGGACTCCTCCTCACGGCGCCACCGCCGCCAGGGCAAGCCGAGCCGGAGTCAGAGTCTGAGCCCGAGGGCGTGGCGGCCGCTGGCCCGGCCTCGCGCGCGGCCGCCCGGCCACGCCCCCCGCCAGCGGCCGAACGAGCGACCCGCCCGTGACCCCCGCCCTTCCCAACCCCCAGCCCCGGCCGGCGGCCGCCTGGCTCGGCGCGGCCCGGCCCCTAGAGGGCGGCGAGAGGGGCGCTGGAGGGCGGCGAGAGGGCTGCCCCGCCGCCCGCCGAGGCCCAGGCCGGGCTCACCTGGCGCGGGGGGGGGGCGCGGAAGGAGGGGGCCCTGGCGGCAGCGGAGCGCAGCGCCCCCCGCCCGCCTCTACGCCCGGGCGCTGGGTGCCGGCGACGCGCCGGGGGTCGTTGGTCATCCTGCTGGGCGCCCGCCCGCCCGCGGAGCCGCCGCGACCACCTGCTTGAGCCCAGACCCCCGGAAGGCGCAGGCCTCAGCGCACCCGCGCTTGTGCCCGAAGCCTTGACCGTGGGCGGCCCCGCCAGCCGGGGCCTCAAGGACCCAGCACCCCAGAGCGCCCTTGCTGGGGGAGGGCAGGGGCATGGGGAGGCATCAGCCCCTGACCCTCTTGAACTTGCTCCCGCCAGCGTCCCACGCTGGGGCCCCAGAGTCCCCGCTCAACACCACCCGGTGACCCAGGGCCCCCTAGCTGTCACCGCCAACTTGGTACTTAGGAGACATGCTCTCTGGAGGCGGTTGAGGCTTGTCTTGTGGCCAATAATCATCTCCTACGCCTTCCTTTCCAGTCACTAATTTGATGTCTTCACTTAAAGAAATGCCCATAATTTGAGGTTTCAGAGGAGAGCTCCTTGAGCTCCCCAGACAACAAGGGGGCCGAGTGTCACCGTCATTATCCTGAGCTGGGAGGGAACACTAGTGTTCCAGAGGCTGGGAATCCGTCACTGCCTGCCCACAGCACAGACAGAGCAGGTGCTGGTTATAATTGTTTCTAGACGTCCTGCCATGCTCAGTTGAACGTCAAAGCCATAAACGTTGCCCGACTACAATCAAACTGGAGTACGCAGACATTTCTGCATCATTGCCGGGTGGAAATACACTGAGTGGAGTTGGATGAGATGGCAGCAAGTGCTTAAGGAGGGGGTGCTGTGGGAATACCAACAAGATGACTGCTAGTCTCCGTTTCCTTCTCTCGTCTGCTTTGTGTTTTCTTTCAGGACCAGAAGAAATGATGCATATGTAAGGAAAAAAACTTTTCATTTCCAGAGGAGTTTTCCACCCCACAATCTACCCGCAGCCTCCTTTGAGCAAGCCAGTAAAAGCTTTTTTTTTTAACGTGCCTTCTCACTATGACAATTTCCGGAGCTGCTATGTGGCTGTGTTTAAAAGTCCCCCTCGGGATCCAGAGTGCAATCCATATCACAAAGGCATCCTCCCAGTCCCAAATAGCAATGTGACCTCATTTCAGAAGGTTGTTCTTGTTTCCATAGACCCAGAATGGAGTTTAAGCTGTTGATCTTGACTGTGGTTGTCGACTCAGCCTCTCATGGGCACCTCATGGGCAGTGGAGCAAACTGTGCCAATCTGTGCTACCATCAGGACTGGGAGAGGAAGCCAACAGTGGTGGGCCATAGGTCAATGTGTGGATGGGGATGATCAGGTCTTTCTTCATTATTCTGTTTCAGTCTGGAAACACCACTGAAGCCTCAGTGTCGTAGCAACACACAAACCTTCACTGACAGTCTGGGGCACATTGGCTGCAAATCAAACCCGGGTCTTCCCGGTGAAAGACGATGAGAGGTCTACCACTGAAGCACCGTGGCCCTCACCTCAAACCAGGGCAGTCATTTCCGGAGTTCAAACCAGACCACAATGCAGGATGACTGAGATTGCCACCAGAATCTGATACTGATGCAGAAAAAAACCTAACTACCATTTTATTGACTCCCAATAGGACAAAGATCTGCCCCTTTGGGGTTTTGAGACTTTAAATCCTTACAGCAGGGGTCGCAACCTGTGGGTCGCGACCCCTTTGGGGATCAAATAACCCTTTAACAGGGGTCATCCAATTCATAATGATAGCAAAATTACAGTTATAAAGTAGCAATGAAAATAATTTTATGGTTGCAGGTGACCACAACATGAACTGTATTAAAGGGTGGCAGCATTCAGAAGGTTGAGAACGATTGCCTTACAGAAATTGACAACCTCATATTTCTCCCACGGAGGGGCTAGTCAGTTCAAACCCCTGACCTTGCGATTAGCAGGTTAATGCATAGTCCACTACACCACCAGGGCTCCTAATGATATAATAAGAGATACTATTGTTAGATCTCTCGTGGGAGAAATATACCTCAGTCCTTGGCTTCGCGAGAGAAAGAATTCACTCCGCAGCCTGGATTGTGATCCAAGTGAGTTTTTTGAGAGAAGAAGTTTCAGGTTTACACAGGCACCTCAGGGCCCCTCACCCCTGCACAGCTTGCCTAGAAGCTGCTTGAGAGAAAGTCACTACGTGGGCTCCAGGATCCTGCCTTTTCTTTCTTTTCTTTTTTTTTGAAATCGTTTTATTAGGGGCTCATACAATTCTTATCACAATCCATACATACATCAATTGTGTAAAGCACATTGTACACTCACTGCCCTCATTATTCTCAAAACATTTGCCTCCACATAAGCCCTTGGCATCAATCAAATCCTCATTTTTACCCCTTCCTCCCCGCTCCCCCATCCCTCAAGAAACCTTGATAATTTGTGAGTGGTGATATTGGGAGGGTAGCGGGAGGGTGGATTGGAAAGAGGGAACCGATTACAAGTATCTACATGTGACCTCCTCCCTGGGGGACGGACAACAGAAAAGTGGGTGAAGGGAGACATCGGAGAGGTCAAGATCCTGCCTTTTCAGTTCCTCCATAGGGAGGCATGGTTGATGGTCCTGGTCAACCCCATTGGCTGGATTGAATTCACCTGGCCCAGATGGGCCAATCCAGGTGTAACAACCACCTAGGTGTACCACCCCTTCCTGGCCGGAAGTTTGAACCTGAGCATATGTAATGGATGATCCAGTCCCTATGCTAAGCTACCTAACAGTATTTGCAAGATGCCGAGCAATGTTCTAAGCTTTTTGTATATAATAATTCAATTATTTCACTTAACAAGCCTATGTGTGGACTCTATTCTTGCCTCATTTTACAGATGAAAAATCAGTGGCACAGGATGATAAAGTCATGAGCCTATGACCACACAGTGAGGAAGTGGAAAGGAGAGATTTGAACCCAGGCTGCAGAGCCCATGCCTTGGGTGCCTACAGCGCCACATAGAACACAGGAAAGCATGGAGCAGACTCGGCATAAGACCTTAGGGAGTTGGGAGGACTGTGCATGCATGTATGTGCTAGGACTGCATGAGAGTAGCTGCTACTCAGATCCAGAAGAGAATACAATGCTATTGCAAAAATTATTTTTGCCAAAAGAGGGTGGAATTCTGCATCTTGTGCGAAATCCCCCAACCTGCACATGGCACAGCTACTTCAGAAGGTTCCCAACAATGTGTGCTGTGCGGCAAACCAAAATGAGCTCAGGGGGAGCTGGTCTGTGGGTTTTGTTAGCCAGAAGGTGAGCAGTTTGAACTCACCAGCCACCACTCCAAGGGAGAAAGAGGAGGCTTTCTGCTCCCATGGACTTACAGTCTTTGAAGTGGCAGAGAGCATTTCCAAGCGGCCTATGATTAGGATCTAGGAGGGTGAGGGTGGATGGAGTTGGTTGAGACCTGGCTTCAGGGCATTTCCCAGAAGGGCTTCCTGCAGTGACTCTGCCTTCAGGAATGTCTGGTGACCCTGAGGGCAGCAAAGTCCTAAGCACACTCAGGCAGTGGTTCTCAACCTTCCTAATACAGGTCCTCTTGTTGTGGTGACCCCCTGACCATTAAATGATTTTCTTGCTACTTCATCACTGTAATTTTGCTACAGTTATGAATTGGACGAGCCCTGTGAAAGGGTCATATGACTCCCAAAGGGGTCGCAACCCACAGGGTGAGAACCACTGCACTAAGGGTTCCCCTTCCGGGCAGCTCTACCAGTGTCTGATGTGCATAGTTCTGTGAGGTGAGAGAAATGAACTTAGTGTCTGCTTCTGGTGACAGTTGATGTGGGTGGGCTTTCTCCCTATGTCAAATCCCTCTCAAGCCATTTGTCACCACAACATAAAGCAAGAAGAGGAGGCAGCATAGCAGGACGGCAAGCAGAACAAAGATTGAATAAACACAATTCACTTCAATCATGAATCGGGTGCCCTTGAGATGTGAGGAAGACCCCAGTCTAGTGACATTAGATCAGGTTTAGGGATTGAGTGACGGGACCCTCTTGGCTCCCCTCAGCCCCTATCTTGCTTTCCCACTGACCCTGCCCCTTACATCGTGATTGGTCCTTATTCCAGCATGATGGTTGGTTTCATAATCACGACATGTGGGAATGTGTTAGTCGATAGGTTATACAGGCACAGTCTCTGGAATGGGTAAGTGAGGAGGCGTGACTGGTGACATGACTGGTGGAATGGATCATGTGAAGTGATTTGAGATCGTTGTTCAGACCTGATAGGTCATCCAGGCCTCTAGTTGATCCTGGCAGTACTCTAGTTTAAGGAAACAGAATGTTAGGCATTTAAGTCATATTTGAGCTTAAATTTTGAGCAATAGGCTGTGGCTCACAGTGAGAGTCTATGTGGAGACCCTAAATCCATTTTGAGGGGCCACACATTCAGCCACCATTGAGTTCTTTCCTACTGCCGACTGGCAGTAGAAAGCTTGTCCATCAGGCAGTGTGCTTGCGTCCACTCCCCGGGCCAGACTCAGCGATATACGGTCGTGTGCACATCCCAATGAAGGTCCCGCTCATGCTCTCACAGGCCCTCCCGCAACTCCATGAATTGATCCGTCTTCAGGGACAGTTTTGTGACAAAGGCGTTTGTTTTCCATGTCTCATTTAAGCTTTTAGGAGCTCAGGTGGTGATGCTGGATAGTGTTGGACTATTAACAGCAAGGTCGCTGTTTCAAAGCCACTAGTCATTCCACAGGAGAAAGATGAGGTTATTGCTTCCTGTAAAGGTAGCAACTTCAGGATCCCTACACAGAGTCACTATGAGTCAGAGTCAGCAGGACAGAATGAGTGTCATTTTATTTAAGTAACTGTGGCTGTGGGTCCTTCCGACACCATTGGGGCCTCATGCGGATGCTCTCCTTCATCCAGAACAGCGGTTTGTGCCTTTTTCTTGTGTAAAAGATAGCAAAGGAGTTCCTAATAAAATATAGTTGAATTGGGAGTCTTTTTTCCCTCAAACAAAGTAAATCCATAAATAGAAATGAGACTATGGTGCTAATAACCAGTTGGAGAGTTGAGAGAGCTGAACTCTCAATCCTGGTAGAAACCCATTGTGACTTTAAAAACTTGCTCAAGGTCATCCATAGCCTATGAGGTTGAGTTGAGCAGACACAAAACAGATGTGTTGGGGAGTAATTGTGTACATTAAGTAAACAATTTATCTTTCTAAAGATTCTGTCTAAAACTTACTTTAAATAGTAAGTTTTCCCCTGGGCTAGGGAAAGGTCAGGGAGCTTAACCCCCTAGTATCCACCCCCTCTCAGTATTCATCATGTTAGGCCAGAGGAGCCAAATCACACCCACTACCCAGGGAGCACTGCTTCCAAAAGCCCATTGCCTGTGCCGGGGCAGAGGGCAGGTACCCGGACCAGAAATGCTGACGGAGTGGAACCAGCGGGCTCAGCCCCCAGCTTCCTGAGAGAGCAGCTGTGATGGTTCACTTTTGGACAAATGTCAATGCATGACTTGGGCAGCACGAAAAGCAGATGTGCAGAGGTTGTTCGCTGAGTCCAAAGGATGAACTCCATCTGCAATTGTGTCCTCAACTGCTTTCCCCTGCTAGCCACACGATATTTGTGGCTGGCCTGCCCTGCTTTTGTTATCAAGCCCAGAGAGGGCAAGAGACTAGCTCGAAGCCACACTGCAAGTTGGCAGCAGAATCAGGCCGAGAACTCTGGATGCTTAGAAAGCTTCACACAGACCTGAGAAAGTACCAAGGGAAGACCTGTTCGCTAACTGGGCAGCACTCACTGCATGCCAGCGCTGTTCCAGTGCCCCAGCCAGGGCATTGCTCCCTGTGTCTGTGTGTCTTCAGTGATGCACACAGGTGACGGATTGGCTTTTAATAGCATGCTTGGAAGGTTGAGGCCACCCAGCGGCACCTAGAAAGTAGGGCCTGCAAATCTACTTCAGACCAAGCAGCCTTTCCAGACCCTGGGGAGCACAGTTCTTCTTGGACACACAAGGAGGCCAGGAGTTGAAGTTGATTCCATGATGTAGTTGATTCCATGGTTCCCGGTTGTAGCTATACCTAGAGTCACATCCACATTCATGTTTATATCTCTTCACTCCATGGGGTGTTCATGGCTCCAACTCTTCTGAAGCAGACCACCAGGATTTTGTTTAAGAGGCCTCTGGATAGGTTTGAACTGCCAACCTTTTAGTTTGTAGCTGAGTGCTAAACAACTTGTGCCATGCAGGGTGCTAAGCTCAGAAACTCAGTCGGTGCTTCATGATCTCAGTTGGAATTATAGAGAGGGTCAGTGATGACCCATTGACTGCTGGGTAATTGTTGATGTAGTCTCCCTGTGCAGACATGTAAAGTACCTGAAAACTTAAAATCCAACTCATTGAGTGCATCATCCTGCCGTGCGCCAGCCCAGCAGCATGCTCTGCTGGGGACATTTGGCCATGCCTGGAGACATTCTGAAGAAGGGAGTCCCACTGCCATCTAGTGGGCTGAGACCAGGTATGCTCGCTTAGCATCCTGGTGCAGGGAACAACACAGCCCCACAAGAACGATGTTGGCCAAAATGTCAGCAGAGCTGCCACTGGGAAAATGGTCTAGTCCAAGCGCTGACCTTCGTAGAGGAAGAAAGCCAATCCAGAGCAGCTAAGTGACCTGCTGTGGGTTGCACAGCCTGATTCCAAGCCCAGTACTATACCCAAAGCTGTTACCACGCCCAAAATTAAACAGCAATAGCTGCCCAAAGGCCTCTTAGTTTGAGGACCAAGTAAGACAGTAAATGAGAAAGCCCTTTGACAAATGTGGCATGCTGCACAAACATGAGATGTTATTACCCAGGATCTTTTGATATATGTAAATAGATCTTGTACCAGGTCAGTTAATTTTCCAACTGCTCTATCTGAGCTTTCAGATGGCAGCACCTCTGTCCAACCCAGGAAAGGACTCCTGTGCAGGCTGAGCAGCCCTGGAAAGCCTCATGCCTGGCTTCTCCCACCCCTCAGCTAATCTCCAAATGATTACTAAGGGCTCTCACTATGTTGTGCCTCCCAGCTGACAGATACTAGGCTATCAATGCATTCGTATCACCTCCTTCATGCCAGAGGGACTCAGTTATTCGAGGGGTTCCAAGGAGGACCCAGCCTGAAAGAGAAACGGGCGAGAGAGAGGAGCGAGACCAAGCAGATTCTTGTCAAGGTCTGAGTTTATTGCTACACAAGCCTCTCTATAAAGGGTGAGGCAAACAAGGGAGTTCAAAGGGGAGATAAAAAAAAGGAAGGGCGGGGGTGTAGAGCACACAGGGCAGGCGGCCGCAAGTCTGCAGTTGGAATGTCCGGTGCTGGAGCAGACAAGGGTGGGCCATCTGGTGTGTGTCAGGGTAAGATAAGGTTGAGGTGACGTGGCTTTAGCCCTGCTGGGCAGGCAATATGGCCTTGGTTTTGTCAGGTAGATTATGCCCGGTTCCCAACATGAGAGAAGCCAGGAATATCTCCTCTCACAACTGTGCAGCAAACAAGATCAGATCTCCCAATCTGATTTTCAGCCCTCCTGTCTTTCCAAGTGAAGTGGATGGTCCATTTCACGTTGTCTCAAGTCTTTGCACATTGCATGCCAACATTGCGACACAGGGCGCGGCTGTGGGTCTTAGTAGACAAAGCCCCCACCCAGAACCCTGCCCCCAGAGCTCCTTGGTCACCCTGCACAACGCAGGTCCAGGCCGGGCTCCACACTGCAAGGCGATCAACCCTGACCCTCCAGTGTGGCCGTCCTCACACGCTCCCACATCCACCTAGACGAACTGGAGATGAGAGATTCCGGAAGCTCCCTGCCTCATCTGCCTCCCTCTCCAGAGTGACAGAACAACTGTAACTGATTAGGCAGGATGCAGCCTCATTCCCAGTCCCCACCCTCTCTGGGAAAGCAGGGCTGTCTGGCACCTCATCCAAGGCCTTTCCCCTGTTATCTCATTACTGAGTAGCTGCTCCTCTACCACCCACCTCCGTCACCTCATCTAAATACGGGGGAGATGAGTATGTCTTCTTTGCTGCTCCTTCCCTGAGTCCACCCCAGGAGCTCCCTGAACAGATCATCAATCACTTCTCATTACACCTGCAGCAGCCGTCAGATACTGCTGAACAGAGACAGGCGCCTCTCCTGCTGCTGCCAGGCTCCAGTGCACATGTGCACACACACGTGCACACACATTGTACAGGCCCACTCACATGGACACATAAGCAAGCACACCCATGTGCACAAACTTTGTTCAGAGGTGGGAATTCTGCCCATTTTAGCCTCTAATATTGCAATCAGAGAGTGATAGAACAATGAAAGATGAAGGTAGATGAAGGAAGATCTATTTATTCCCTTACTTGTTACATAACCATTCAGGGCTCTTTTTTTATCCGTACAAACACACCACCACCACCATCAACAATCATCAAGTAGCTGTCATGTATGCAGTGCTGCCCTATTCAAGGCGGTGCTGAGTATGTGAGGAGGATTCTCTCTAAAGCACAGCTCTGAGGAAGTCTGTCTCCTTCGCACTTTTACAAACGCTGGGAGAGGAGCCTGCAGGAGGCTCCGTGCGTTGGGTGAAGCCACACGATGAGTGAGGAGACCAAGTGTGAAGCCAGGGGAATGAGAGCGCAGAGTTCACCACTTCACCACCATGCTGGTGTGCACAATCGATGAAAGGGTGGCTGCCAGCTGCAGGACAGAAAAAAAGTAAAGCATGTAACTTGTGGTTTTAGCTCTGGCTTACTTCCAAAAGGAATTGTTTTTGTTGTTCTAAAAAGCTTTATACCAAAAAAAAAAAAGAAAGAAAGCTTTATACCTCTATAAAAACAAAAGGCTACTGCTGTCAAGCACCTTCAGACTCAAGCCAGAGGAGAGCTCTCCCAGTGGGCTTCCAAGCTGAAAATCTTCACAGAAACACAGTACCTCCTGTGGAGTAGCTGGTTGGTTCAAGCCAGCAACCTGGCAGTTAACAAGTACGTCCCTTGTACCTGTAATACCTGTATAAAGTGTATTAAATATGAACTACTCATGGTGTGTAATTTTAAATTGAATTATTGTGCCTGGAACTTTTTTTTTAATAGCTAAGAATGGTGAAATCAGACTCCTGTAGATGTTATGAGAAGAATAGACACTACACAGGGCTTGGACTCAACACAGCTTAATTCAAAGGAAGGCAGATTTATTTTCTTCTGCTTCCCAGAAGGTTCCTCAGCAGAACGTGTGTTAAACAAAATTGTTTAGCTATGGAAAAGAGCAATCTCCTCTTGGGAAGATTCTGGTAGAAAGGGGCTTTGGTTACATATCCAGCTCAACCCAGCCCCAGAGCCCTCGTCATGTTTTATTTTGTTTTGCCCTTGACACTGATTGTCTTGGGAACTGTGGCCCCCGAGCAATGGCCAGGAAGTCAGGTCTTCTTGATGTAAATCCTCTAATATCCCCTACAATGATTTTCAGTGCCAATGGTAAGGCCCGCCCAGTGGCTGCCACATGCCCCTGAGCAGACACGTCAGAGCAGATGAGAGCATGAGACAGCATTTAAGAGAATGGTAGGTTGGCCTTGACATAGCTGTTTGGCCTCTCCTCAGAAGTCATTTGTGACACTGACTGTCATGGGTTTCATTAAGAACAAGTCTATCTCTACCAAAGAAAACTGCAAGGTAAGAGGACTTTCAGCTCCAGCTACATATGTCTCCAAACTTACTTACATATTGTCCTGTTTTCAGAAGAAAAAAAATTTACTCAGTGCCTCCCGGGCAAATAAAAACTTTGGTACTACAACCTACAATCCCAGATAAAGTGTAGGTATCTGCTTTGGCAGCTCCCCTGGATCGAGCTGCTCCGGTAGCTCTCCACAAAAACCCTGTGAAGAGATGATCAGGCAGGATAGCCTAGTCTGTTCTTCAGAAAGAAGCTACCCCTGAAACCTCAGTGGCTTAAAATCTAGAAGTTTATTTCTTGTTCATGCAAATTCTGACGCTGGAAGGGCAATTCTACAGGGTGTTTGTCCTGCACACCGTCCGTCAGTGATTCGGGCTGCTTCACAAATATGGTGCCACCAGATCAAAAGGTGGATTCCAGGTCATCACAGAAGAGGAAGAGAGAAGTGGGGGTTGTGGATCAGTCTTTACATGCTTTGACACTTTAGTTGACATAGATCGCTGGATAGGGCTGCTTATATAAAGGTTATCAGTTCAAACCCACCTAGCTGTACCACAAAAGGAAGGAGTCATCTGTTTTCATAAAGGGTACAGCCTAGCCAACCTCATGCAACAATTGTACTCTGTACCACAAGGGGTGAGCATGAGTCAGAACTGACTTGAAGGCAACAGGATTTGGGGTTTTTTTGTTTGTTTGTTTGTTTGGTTGGTTGGTTGGTTGGTTGGTTGATTGGTTTGGTTTGGTGAGTGGGAGGTGGTTCTACCTACAGCATATTAATCTGAAGTAGTCACTTTAGGTTTTTTTGTTTGTTTTTTGAGAGATGTGGAAAAGCTCATTGGCTTTAATGGGGAGTTAACTCTGCCGCAGACGGCCTCCTCAAAATTTCCCTCCGGCTTCATAAACTAGCAGAGATTTTCAATGAAGGAGCCTGCTGGCACCCGCTGGATATCTCCTTGCAAGGTCAGTCCTTTGGAGCCATTGGGAGGGAGAAAAAAGAGACTTTTATTCCTGTAATGAATTCCAGCCCCAGAAATCCTGAGGGGGAAATTCTGCCCTGTCCTCTCGGGTCGCTATGAGTCCGAATTGAATTTATGGCTATGAGTTGAGTTGTAATTCCATTCACTTACTGCTATTGACAGGTTGCTAGATTAGGGCTTGTCTTCCCAAATGCCAGCACTAAACGAAATTGAGCTGTCCAGGCCACAACAAAGGGGTTGGAAATACATCAGGCACACTCATTACACACCTATGGCAAAATTCAGAACTGAGCATGCTCTGACCCAAGTCATGTAGACCCAGGTGGAAGGTCCACCTGGTCATACAGAATAGGACTTCACAAAAGTGCACCGAAATCAACCAATACGATCGACCAATGTCCTCCAGTGGTGTTGGGAGGTGATAGAAGTAGGCCTGGGCTCCTTGTCGCCCTCCCTTGTTCACGTGCTCTGCAAGTGGAGGGTGAGGCCCTTGGGGGTTCCTGCCGTGGCTCCTCAGCTGGTTCTGCACTCCTGCTCAGGTATTCCTCCCATAAAACCGCCATATTCAGCTGCAAACTTTCCCCACCCCTGCCATGCAGCCCGGCGTGATTTCCGGAGATAGTGGGGACTTTTGGGGACTGCGATACCTGAAACTTTCTTCCATAACATTCACATGGATTTACAAAAGTGCTTCTGCCATATGAATTCTTTCAGCGTTGCTAAGCAAGAACTGAGGTCAACCACCCCAGAAACCTAACACTATCAAGTCAATTCTGACTTATATCAATCTAGGGGGTCCTCAAACTATGGCCTGCGGGCCGCATGGCCCTCAGAGGACATTTATTCAGCGCGCCGGGTGTTTTTGCCCCGTTTTTTTTACTTCAAATTAGGTATGTGCAGTGCGCATAGGCATTTGTGCATAGTTTTATTTTTAAACTATCATCCGGCCCTCCAGCGGATTTGAGGGACAATGAACTGGCCTCCTGTTTAAAAAGTTTGAGGACCCCTGAAAGGAAAACGTAGAACTATGCCTGTGGGTTCCCGAAGTTCTAAATCTTTACAGGAGCTGAGAACCGCATCTTTCTCTGTGAGCCACTAGCGGATTCCAACTGGCCGGCCTCATGGTCACACACATTCCACCAGGCTCCTTGAGCCTTAACTTGATAATTTAATGAAATGATACTTCTCCAAGTCACATTGTATCATGGTCTATAATCTTGCTATTCTAATATCAAATTTAAAATAAGGAATATAGTTAAGCTCCAAATCCATAAGCAATAAGATCATTGAATCTCTTTGGACACTATTACTTAAAAAAAGAAAAAACTCTGTTCAATTATTTTCAGCACAGAAAAGCTTCCAGCGTTTACAGCTTAGTATTTAATTGCTTTTTCTCTTCTTCTTTTGCATTGGTGAATCATTTTGAGCTTATAATAATGTCAAAATAAATAGTTTCCAGAGCCTCCAGGCATTCACTGTGTAATGATCATTTAAAAGATTTCTTGGTTAGAGGGTCCTCAAAAGAATAAAAAGCGTGTCCGCATCCCTGGTCATTTCTATATTCAAAAGAAGAAATTGCTCATCAAATGCTACAAGCCAATTTCTTTCTTCAGCCAAACTGCCCGTTTTAGCATCACTGAATTAAGCAAATGGTTCTACATTTCAAAGTCAACAATGATAATCTTTTCCCTTTAACACGAGCATCTTAAACAGCTCAAAAAGTAGTCGAGCTCTTTATTATGGCTTTTCCTGAGAAAGCTGTTTCGTTGTTTATTTTATTTATTCATCTAGACTTTCATTTTAAGATTTGTGTATTTTAAGTTCTGCTAGTCAGGACATTTAAAACGGAGCCAGATTTTTGTTTATACTTTGTCTTTTAAAATATAATGAGACTGAGCAGTACATCCCTTAATAAAATATAAAGTCTTCCTATTTCTGTTTGTTTGTAATTTCCCTAAGGATAACTCTTAAAGTAGTAAAACCAAAACCCCCCATAATGAATTACATTTGGTCTACTGGGGGTTGTGGCCAACCTTTTGATAGAAAAATCCAGAGACTCCCTTCTGCATCTCCTTTCCCAACCAAACCCCGGTGGCTGGAGGCTGGAAGGAAGAAAGAGGCTGGGCTGCTGGGGCAGGGTGGGGAAGGGGTAACCTTGCAGATTATTTCAAATTCTACTCTGAAGGCAGAAAGTTATCCAAATGAGATAGCTAGAGATTCACTTCCTTAGAAAAAGATTGAAATTAATGTGTCCCTTAGAAAAGCCAAAGGAAAAAAGTCGTTATTAATTTAGGCAATTGAAGAACTTTGAAAGCCATGTCTAGTACATAAAAACACCTGTCCCTAGAGCCCATCGGCCTAGGAAACTGAATTTTTATACCATGTAAAATAAAGGAAGGTCATTTCTTAGACTTGCTCAACAGAAGATTGTCATTTTAAACCGGTTACTGTAATGAGAAGCTGGGTTTTCGTAAAAAGGACTGAATGCTTGAGTCAGTGTGAAATGAAATTAGAGATGCATGTTCTGCGCATGGCAGCATTTCCGGTGGAGTCTGTGTTCCCGTGACTGCTCTCAATCTGTCTCGTGCCTTCTGGGAAACTCACAGTGTGGTGCCCACATCTAGTCTCTCGGACTTTCTTGCCAGCTTTGGAAAGGTGTTGAGTCTGTTGGATCTGCTGCACAGAGACAGCATGCAAGTGGACCCTTCCCACATTCCTCAGAGAGCAGCCCCCCAGTGTAAAGCTGTGGGTGAGGTTTGATGACCTTTGCCCCTTCATCATCCCGCATTCTTTGAGGGACCCAAGCGCTCCCCCGAGGCATTACCGGAGAAGCAGCTACCCCATAGTTTCCAGATGGTGGGTATCAGCCTGTGTGCTCATTGGGATCGCCAGAGAGCTGTCCAAAAGACATCTTTGTCCCATCTCCACTGAGTCCGATTTTATTGGCCTGGAATGCAGCCTAGGTGCTTGGATTTTTTTCTCTCTCATAAGTTTTTATTGTGAATTGGGTGAAGGTTTACCAAGATCATCAGTTTTTTATTCAACAATTCATACACATTGTGTTTTATGCCACTTATTGCAATCTCCACAATATAATATGACTTGTTCCACTCCCTACTTATGTCTTCTGTTTCCCTTCCTCCTCTCTTCCTACCCTTCTGAACTTGGGCCTTGGATTAATACTGCCCTTTTGAGATCAAATGGTTTGCATGCCTCACTTGAGTAATTGCTCCCATTATAGACCAATCTATTATTTGGCTGAATATGGAACCACAGGTAGGAGTTCATTTTCAAACTTAGTGAATAAGGACCATCATTTCAGAGGTTCTGTTAGTCCCTATCCAGCCAATAAGCCTGGTCTCTTTTATGACTGTGAATTTTGCTTCACTATCTAGGACCTTTTGATGTGATCCCTTTCAAAGAAGTTGGAATTGATAGTTGGAGATCATCTAGTTATTCTGTGCTCAGAGTCATGAAGTCTAATGTTCATGTGGTCCACTCACCACTCTTTCCTCCAGAGTGAGGGTGACAATATTTGCCACCTAGATGGCCACTTGTGAGCTTCTGAGATCCAGCTGCTACTCACCAGCGTGGATGTCGACCATAGTCTTTACAGTCTAGGTAATGACAATTGTTCTTGGTGTCCTTCACAACTATAATCCCCAGCCCCCCAGCCCAATAAAGCACTCCCTCCAGTTGTTCGGTTATGCCTAAGGAGTTTTGATAACTTCATCTTCTGTGTGCTCCGGAATATTCAATTCCCTGGATGATCAGAATGCTCAGTCAGGGCTCAGAATGTTGGTGTTAAGGCTCCTGGTGAGATCCTGGCACATCAGACACAGAGGTTGTGAGGCTAGAGGATGGGCAGAAGGGGATCATACTGAGTCTAACAAGGAAAGAAAAGGAAATGAAGGATATAAGCAATTAAAAGCAAGCGCATAAATAGATACAAATACACAGATGGCCCTTGCAACATTATTCCCAATCTCGCAAACGTGTCAACGGTCTAAATACCCATCAATAGGTGAATGGATAAGTCAAACATGTTGCCTATGGTATATACAATGGACTACTACTCAGCCATAAAGAGAAATGAACTCTTGACACAGGCTACAAGAGGAATGAACCTCATAAGCATTATGCTGAGTGAAATAAATCAGCTTCAAAAAGGACACATTTTGCTTAATTCCACTTACAAGAAATATCTAGGCTAGGAAAATGAATAGAGACAAACATATCCCAATTGTTTCCAGGGATAGGTAGGAAGGTAAGTATGGTTGTTACATAATGCCATGTCAATTGGACAAATAAGTGAGGTGGAGTCTTTCTTATACCTATATGAGTGTCCTTGGATTTATTTCTCTAGTCAACCCAGCCTAACCCAGTAGGGCCTGGAGGGGAAGTGCCATCCCTGAGACGATACTGAGCTTCCATAAGGGTGATGACATAATTTTGGAATGGGTAAGGATGATAATATGAACAACATGCAGAATGCCACTTAGTTATAATCTTGTAGAGCGTGGAAGTGACGAATGTTTTGATGCATGTATATTTAGTACGATTTTTAAAGAGTGTACGCAAAAGAGCAATATGGCAAGTCTGTGTTGCCATTTGCTGTTGCTCAGCTAAAAGCGATTCGGGCCTGTGTAGTCCAAAGGGAACCACAGAGGCTCAGGAGGAAAGCTGGTACCATCTCCAACTAAGACTTGTCTGACCAAATGCAGAGTCTCCCTTCAAGTAACTGACAGGTCAGAGGCAGCTCATCTCTGCTGCAGAAGCAATGATTTGTCTCAATTCCCAGACCACTGTCACAACCATGTCTTGTTGCCCTCGGTGCCCCCCTTCCCCACCACAATAAGTCACTAGAAAGCCATGCTTCATTTAAAAACAAGCAAATAAACCCCTTCTGCCTCCATCCTGGCACTGTTTCAGCTTATTTAGCATCATAACATATGTCATCTGTTTCCCTAAACAATCTAACATGGACATGGCACGATGGGACTGATGAGTTAGGCAAATGAGGACCAGCCTGCCCTCTGAACACACACAATGGCATTTGACTTGCTGTCAGTAGATGCTGTCGCGTTTCTTCTCCTCTTTCCTGGAAAATAAATATAGAAAAGAAAGAGGACATGAAAAGGGCTGCAAGATGTTTAGCTCTGGTCTTTCTAGAAAGTGTAGAAAAAAAGTATGTGACCCCTGCCTGCCTTTAGATGCCCCACTCCTCTGGCAAACAAGGATTGCGCACTGACCATGGACAAGACATCTGGATCTGGGGGGAGGATATAACAATTGCCCCCACCAGCAAAGAGTTTCCAGATTTACGGGACTACACAGGCCAGGGAGCAGCTCATAAAAAGAACAAGAAGCATCGCAAAGGAGGGTGTGCTCCAGCACCACTTCGTCCAGCTGCAGACACATGAAGGCAAAGTTTCCTTTGCTTTCAGTCAAGTTTATGATTTCCGCGGCATCCCTTACCAACACCTTCACAAAGATGTAGGTTCTTGGGTTGTTTCGTTCCAAGGCGGACATCACCTTGGTAAAGCCACACTCTATGGACAGCTCATGGTCCAAGAATTCCACCTATATGTTTTGAAAGGGGCCACGTTAAAACCCCTGGCTCAGACTTTCAGGACTGGGCACAATACAGCAAACCCACCATGGGGACAGCAGGATTTGGTAACACTCTCATCTCCATCACAACCTGGACCTGGCAAAGCTATTTTCTTCCACTCACCATCTTTCAATCAATATTTACTCAGCTATTAGTTGCTCCCCAGGCTCAGCATCAGAAAAGTGTTCAAACGTTACCGAATTGTCCATCTAATGGTAGAGGTCTGTGCAAGGGATATGGAGCAAGAGGCTCAGAGATGATCAGTGGGTAACGAGAGAGGGATTCACCTTTATCATTTGTAGAAAGCCCCTGAGGCTTAGTCACATTGGCAGACTTTCCCTGGAGCAAGCAAATAAAGCTGCTCCCGGCTCAGCTCCATTCCTGATCTGGTCTTGCCATGAGACTATCCAGGCTTTGTCCCAACCCCACGTTCTGGAAACCACGAGTGGAAGGAGGTGGATCTTGGGGATACCATGGAAAAGATTGGGCATTGCACAACACTTCATTGTACTCATATGGAGCTTATGCAAAGGCCAAGAGATAGAACCAGGTGAGACTGTGAACAGGACAAGGTGATACTGCATGGTTTAAAATCAGAAAAGGTGTGCATCAGGGTTGTATCCTTTCACTGTTCTTATTCCATCTGTATGCTGAGCAATTTATACAAGAAGCTGGTCTATGTGAAAAAGAACATGGCATCAGGATTAGAGGAAGACCCAAGTAATGTCATTAGGAACATTTTCTCACTAAAAATTTTAGGTCATGGCATCAAAAAAGTGTCATTTTAACCTAAATGGGTTTTTAGACCAGTGAAATAACAGTGAGAGTGAGTCAGCATTGTGCACAGAATTGAGCGATACTGGTTCTTTGGGAAATTCATAATCCAATACTGACACTGCTGAGATAAAGAATGACAGTGAGGAAGATTCTACACCTGAGCTCTGTGATGGGCCAACGTGGTGCTCTACTCTCTTCAGGAATGGATGAGCCAGCTCCACCAAGATTCCCCTTTACTGGAGCACCTGCTATGTATGTAGACGTTGAACACAAGAACGCTTTGGCGTTCCTACAATGATTTCTGACCGATGAGGTCATCGAAAAATTGATTATGATAGCCCGGAGGTTTACTTTCAGGTTTTAACCCCTCTTCAGTTAATTTCTGTGCATGGGGGAAGGTTTGGGGCTTGCTTCATTTTCCTACATACGGTATCTCAGTTTGTCCAACACCATTTGTTGAGCAAGCAGAATTTGTCCCTTTGGATATTTCTGTGTCCTTTTTCGAAGGCTAGGTTCCTGTTGACTGGTGAATATATGTGTAGCTTTTCTGTTCGTATAAATTTATCTATATACCTCTCAGTGTACCAATACACTGCTCTCCCTTAGGGAAAAACAACAACAAAAGTTGTATGAGCCCCTATATAATGATTTTTTTTAATGGACGATGAACTATTTTCCAGGCCAGCACTATCCTATGTTTGAGCACATTGCTGCAGCCACTGTGTCAATCCATCATGCCTTATAGCCTGCGGTACTCATGTTCAGGTATAGTGTTCTGCCATTCACAAGGTTCACACTGGCCAGTTCTTTCAGAAGTGGAAGACCAGGTCCTCCTCCCTCGTCTCTGTCTGGAAACTGCTGAAGTCTAACTGCAGTGAGTGACCCAGCAGGCATTTGAACTACTGGCTGCAAAATTTCCACCATTACAGCCAAATGCAGGCCACCACAGTACAACAGACAGTAACAGCATCTTAACACCACACAAAGGCTCCTCCCTGGGGAGACCACGTGTTCAGGCAATTGCTGCTGTTACACATGTAAATGGGGGCTACATGAATTCGCACCATCTCCTGTGGCCCTTCCAGGAACAGGCCATTCTGCTGTTGTTTCTACTGGACTTAGGCTCAGCTGCCAACCTGCCCTCTGCACGCATTCTTCTCCTTACCCTTCCATGTCACCTTCTCTTTGCCCAAGTCAATACTGCTGGTCAGTCACCTACTGGTGGATGCTTGCTTCTGAAGTTTCTGAACCACATTTCCCCATGGTTATGAGACATTGCTGCTGCCACTGCGAGCATTTAACAGGTTACTTTACACCTTCAATGAGAAATCTAGGGGAATAGAAAGAAAGCTTCTTCTTTCTCCCAAGGAGTGGGTGGTGGTTTTGAACCGTTTCCCTTGAGGTTAGCAGCCCAATGTGTAACCCACTACACCAGTAGAGCCTTGGTGGCACTGTCCAGCAATCATTAGACTGCTAAATATGAGGTCAGGGTTTCAAACCTACCAACTTCTCCTTGGGAGAACGATAAAGCTGTTCCCATAAAAGACTGACAGCTCCAGAAGCCCTCTATAGGGTGGCTATGAGTTGGAATTTTGCGGTCATTTAGGGCTTTTTGGTGGCATGTGATTTTTTAGGGCTTTTAGGTTGTTTGTGGACGTTCAAGGTGTGTTTGGGGCATTCGGGTGGTTTGGGGTTTTTAGGGTGTTTTATAAGATTTTAGGGAGTGTTTAAGGGATTTAGGGGTGGTTTTTTAGAGTGTATAGGTATTTTTCAGCACAATATGGTGTTTTTAGTGAAGTTACAGAGTTCCTTAGGGATTTTAGGGTATTTTTCATATTATATGTGTTTTTTTCCCCCAGCATTTTAGGTTTTCTTAGGGCTTTCATGGTGTTTTCAGGGCATATATGGGGTTTAGGAATGTTTAGGGTTTGGGAATCTTCTAAGGATGATTTTTGGAAGTTTCACATGTTTGGGTGGGCATTTGGTGTTTTTTTGTGGCTTTAGAGTGTTTATGGGATCCTGTCAATTTGCAGCTTTAATTCCGCAAAGAAAAGTCAGATAGCAAGCCAGAAAGGAGCAGGAAATGAAGGGGAAGGCCAGGCCACATGTTACAGCCGCCAAGTCCGGAGAACCTAGGTGTGGTCGTTGGCTACCTGGGACCGGGAGTTGGGCTGTGCTCCTGCCCAAGGGTGCTAGGGAGTAAACCAATCTCAGCTGGACGTTTGGCTTTTCTACTAATTAGCCGACTCCATGAACTTTCCCAAGGGCAGCTGGCGAATTGCCAGGGGAACCCAGCTAGACCCCCCACACAAAAGCACAGGGATGGTTACAGGAACAGGAGGTTTCACACAGTGGATGTGCAGGGCTTGGGGTCGGGATTGGGGGCCAAGGTGAGGAAGGGGCAGCAATAAGGCCTGGTCCCAAATAATCAGACACTGAGCTATAAAAGTACAAGGACCGCCAAGAGAACATGGGGACAAAGGATGGCTGGACTTCATTTGATATCTTTGGACGTGCTGTCAGGAGAGACCAGTCCCTGAAGAGACATCAAGTCCATGAAGGACATGATGCTTGGCAAAAAGTGGAGGACGGGCAATAAAACAGCTCGAAACAGTGGCTACATCAGTGGGCATAGTAACAATGGTGAGGATGGTTCGAGACCTGGCAGTGTTTTATTTTACTGCTTGTGTTTTTCTAGAACTGTCTTTCCTGGATGCACGAGGAAGGATAACTGTGCTTGTGGGAAGCAAATGCACAGTGGGTAGCGCTTTGGCCAACATAGGTACACCACCGGCACACAGTGCCCCCTTACTTGGCATCCAAAGTGACAGGATTTGTCTTTCACCAGAGCTCTCCAGCCCTGGGGGAAGCGTCCCTGCCTTCGGCGCACCGCCAGGGGACAGCACTGCTGCTCTCTCACTGGCTACATCTGTGAGGACCCAGAGAGCTGCTCCTTTCTGCTGCTCTCCTCTCAGACTCCTGCCAGAAGCCTTGGCTCCTCCTGGATCCTCCCTTGATTCCCACTCTGCACCTTTGGGGACACCCAGCCCATTAACTCTCTCCCATCCTTCCTTGCTGCCTCTTGTCCAGATGCCTGAGCTGGGCTTCAAGTAGTTGTAATGTTATGCTTAGGTGAGATGTGTTCAGCTTGTTTACTGTCTGTATACAAGAAAAGAGTGCAGCCCAAGACATCCACCCTTTTGTTCCTCTATGGAAAGCCTGTTACGTGTCATAGTCTTCTCTCTGTGCAGTGCTTTCCTCTGCTGCTGATGCTTTTACATGAAATGGGACTCGGTGTGTCACCGCTACAGGAAATTATCTCTGAAAAAATAATATGCCCAGAGCTCAGAAACAGTGTCAGCTTGCATCTGGCATCATGGAAGCATCATGGGTGTGTTTCCATTCATTCGCTCCTGTGTGTCACATGTTAAACTCAGTGCATAGCATAAGCAGCAGCAGGCACAAACTGAGACAAAGCACACCCTTTGCTGTGAAGCACATTCCGACTCCTGGCTGCCCCTGTGCCACAGAGTAGAACTGCCCCGCAGGGGCTCCCTACCTGTCATCTTTACAGAGGCACATGGCCACACCTCCCTTTTGGGAAGCCACTGGGTAGGTTTGAACTTCAGGGTTGCAGTAATTGATATTGTAGAGCCCTGGAGTCAGTTCGGATTCATAGGGGCCTGTGCACTAGAGAGAGAAACAAAGCCCAGTCCTGCGCCATCCTCGCACTTGTTACTGTATTTGAGCCGATTCTCGCAGCCACGGTGTCAATCCACCTAAGTAAGGGTCTTCCTCTTGTTTGCTAACCCTCTGCCAAAAATGATGCCCTTCTTGCAGGACTGGTTCCACCATAGTAATATGTCCAAAGTACCTGAGACAACGTCTCCGCATCCTCTTTCACATCTCCTGCCTTTAGTTTGTCAGCTCACTTCGATGGAGTCGATGCTGAGCCATAGCGACTCTATGAGATCAGAGCAGAACTATCTCTGTGGGTTTCCCAAAGGCTAACTCTATGGGAGTAGAACGCCTCATCCTTTTCTTCTGAGGACTGACTGGTGGTTCCCCACTGCTGACATTACAGTTGACACCCAAGGCATAAGGTACTATGCCACCAGAAGTCCCTTGCCCCTGTGCAATAACCAACACCACCTACACACAAAACCCACCCCTTCTCTGTCAGTTTGATGTATTGAGATGGCTTGAGTTGCTATGAAATTGGAAGCTACTAGGGGGAACCCGACAAAAACTACAATTTTTTCAAAACTATGCATTTAAATGTTTTATCCCCTTCATAGTACCCTCCATTACACTTCACACATTTGTCTAATCTGTGATTACATTCTTGGAGACATTTTTCAAACTCAGCAGTTTGGGTGACACCCTTGTTTTTTCCCCCACCTCTTCTGTGTTGTCAAACCACTGTCCTTCATTCATGGAAACAGAAAGAAGTCACATGGAGTGAGTTCAGGTGATTAAGATATGAGGGACAAGAGAGGCATGCTTTTTGGGGGGATGTTTTTATACTGTTATTATTTTTTTTATAATCATTTTTTGGGGCCTCATACAACTCTTATCACAATTGATACATACATCACATTTGTACATTCATTGCCCTCATCATTCTGAAAACATTTTCTCTGCACTTAATCTGCTGGCATCAGCTGATAATTATTCCCCATCCCTCATGAACCCTGAATAATTTCTAAATTATTATTTTGTCATATCTTACACTATACAATATCTCCCTTCAGCCACTTTTCTGTTGTCTGTCCCCCAGGGAGATGGTTATATGTAGATCCTTATAATCGGTTTCCCCTAACCATTCCTACCTCCCTCCACCCTCCTCGTATCGCCACTCTCACCACTGGTCCTGAAGGGATCATCCGCCCTGGATTCCCTGTGTTTCCAGTTCCTATCTGTACCAGTGTACATCCTCAGGTCTAGCTAGATTTGTAAGGTAGAATGGGGATCATTTTAGTTGTGGGGGAAGAAGCATTTAGGAGCTAGAGGAAAGTTGTATGTTTCATTGTTGCTACAGTGCACCCTGACTGGCTCCTCTCCTCCCTGCTACCCTTCTGTAAGGGGATGTCCAATTATCTACAAATGAGCTTTGGGTTTTCACTCCAAACTCCCCCGTATTCACAAAGATATGATTTTTTTTGTTCCGATGATGTCTGATACCTGATTCTTCCAACACCTCGTGATCACACATGCTGGTGTGCTTCTTTCATGTGGGCTTTGTTGCTTCTCAGCTACATGACCACTTGTTTAACTTCAAGCTTTTAAGACCCCAGAATGTATAACTTTTGATAGCCGACCACCATCAACTTCAGTCACCACATTTGCTTATGCACCCATTTGCCTCCAGCAATTGTGTTGGGGAGGTGAGCATCACGGAATGCCACTTTAATACAACAAAGTATTTTTGCATTGAGGGAGTACTTGAATGGAGGCCCAATGTACATCTGTTACCTTAATACTAAACCTATAAATATATGCATATAGATCTATTTCCCCATCGTTATACATAAATATATTTACATATGCACATGCCTTTATTTAGACCTCTATAAATGCCCTTTGCTTCCTACCTCTTTCCTTGATTTCCTTTTACTTTCCGATTGTCCCACTCTCATGTTCAGCCTTCATTTGTGTTTCAGTAATTCCTCTCGGTTACATTACTCTTGGTTACACTCTACCAAGCCTCCTACACCCTCCTCACCATCTATTTGGATGACTTGGTGTTCCTTTGTCCCTGGGTTTGTTAACAGCACTTCCTATTTCCCTACATCCCCGTGTCCCATCTCCCCCCCTCCCCTCACCAGCTGTCAGTCCCATTGTTTTCTCCTCCAGATTGTTCATCCAGCCTATCTCATTTAGACAGACCTGTGGAAATCATAGCATGCACAAAAACGAGACAGAGCAAACCCAAGCAACAAAATGAAACAAAAGAACAACACCACCACCAACAAGCCAATGACAAAAAGCAAAACAAAACACAAGAAAGAAAAGCTTTTAGTTAGTTCAAGGACTGTTTGTTGGCCTTTAGGAGTGTTTTCTCATAGAGTATGATGGGTCAGCTAGCCCTGGCCCCAAAGTCTATTTTTGGTATTCCCTGGGGACTTCGTTGCTCTGTTCCCCTTCCTGTTCTGTTGTACACCCTTAGTATTTTGCCTCGGTGTGCTGGGATCAGATCGGGCGATAGAGGCATGCTGTTTTTTTTTGTGTGAGCAGGTGCACTGACATGGTGGCAAAACCAGTCCCCTGTCTACCACTAATCAGTCCTTTTTATTTTAAATAAATCATTTTATTGGGGGATCTTACAGCTCTTGTAACAATTCATACACCAATTTGTATGAAGCACATTTGTACATACATTGCTATCATCATTTCCAAACACGTTCTTTCTCCTTGAGCTCCTTTTTCCCTTCCCCCCACCCACGTGAACCATTGATAATTTATACATACTTTTTATTTTTATATTTTACACCTCTGCTGTATCCCTTCACCCAAACTTCTGCTGTTTGTTCCCCTGGGTGGTGGAGTGGGGCTGTATGTCCATCATTGAGATTGGTTTCCCCTTTCTTCTGCTTCTCCCCCCTACCTTCCTTCGTGGTGTTGCTACTCTCAGTGTTGGTCCTGAGGGGTTTATCTGTCCTGGATTCTGTGTGTCGGAACTTCTAATCAATAGCAGTGTGCAAGCTCTGGTCTAGCCAGACAACTCAGACCTTCTTTGTCACACTGTTACACAATATCTTCAGAACCTCTAAATAGGAAGCTTGATTAACAGTCTGACCTAGTGCAATGACTAAACTCCAAATGCACTATCCTCCTCACATCAACAAAACCAAACAAATGAGCATCTTCTTGAGGTTTGAGTTCACTTGACGAGGTGTATTTGAGTGAGGTGATGATGGCGTCTTACACTGACTTGATTTATGTTTGCATTCTGGCTTGTGAGAAGAGCACAAGGTCTTGTCACCAGCAATGACCTTGGGAAAAAAGTGTGGGTGCACTAGCTCAGAGCAAGTTGCCAGATGCCTGCCTAAGCAGGAGAATGTATATATTGAAATGTGTACCCAGTGGAGCTTTGTATCGCTTGGTTTTTTGGCGGGGGTGGGGTGGGGGTGGGTGGAAGGCCGGCTACTCCTTTGTAGGTTAGATAATCTGAGATGTGCTATTTGAAATTTCCTGGGGCCAGTTTTAGACAAAACTAGAAAAGTTAATTTTGCTGTATGGAAAAATCTGACGGTCTGGAAGTATCTAATTTTCCTCACATGCCATCATTCCCCTAGTAGCATTATTCCTAGTTAAAGCTCTCCTCTGTTCCTCCTTAGGGTTTCCCCCACTACCTGATGTTCCTTTTCTCCTACTCATCATCAAGGGACTTGTGTCCAAAGTGAGGACAGCAAATAAGAGACCCTCCTGACTCTCTGTTAAGAAGGGTGCTCTGGTGCATGCGTGAGTTTATGTGTGCACATACAATCGCATTTGAATTTTGTTGGAAGAGGCTTCATAGAGACCGAGAGTGACATGGTTAGAGCTGCTGCACATGTAGAGCACTGTACTCTATGGTGTTCTAATTCAAATGCATGTAAGGTCCAAGAGAGGTAATAGAAGCAAGTGACCAGGGTCAGGGAAGGCAGTAGGAGGAACTGAGGGAGCCTGAATGCCTCACACCCTGCCAGTTTCACTGATTCTTGGAAGGGAAAGTACCAACCTAGTGCTGTGAAATCTTCGCAGTTTTCAGAGGCTTGGGGGATTTTAATTTTGTATGTAAAAAATAGACATCAAAAATGCTTGTAATTTATTGATTTCGATAAACACACTGAATGCCAGTACTCAAGTCAAACAAACCAAACTGACAGCCATCGAGTCTTTGCCAACTCATAGTGACCCTATTAGACAGGGTAGAACTGCCCCTCAGTTCAGCTCCCAGCCCTGGAGGCCCACCAGTTCCTCATTATTATCATGAGGAATACTATTTTCACAAGAGCATTACATACCCCTAGAGACTAAACCATAAGGCCATATAGGCTTTGACCATCAATTCTGATATGCTTTGTCCTCAAAGTGATGGGTGATTTAATGGAATCCTTGTATTACTTCCCTAACATAAAAATTAATCAAGCAAAGGAGATTCAGTGCTCAGTACTGCAGCCCCCTATTTAGAGATTAACTCTTAAAAACCACCACCACCACCACCACCACCACCACCACCGCCACCTTATCTATGTTGATAAAAACTAGAGTAGGCTATATAAATAACTCAAGTATTTAGGATAAAATGGATTCTTATTGTACTGTCACATATTTAGTTTGAGTTATGTGTTTCCATCTGAACACAAATTAAATAGACCTCATTGACATCTTTTCAAAATGCCATAAAAATTAAATGATTACCTTAAATGATACTCAGTATAATTAGGCATCAGAAAAATGTACATCAACACTAGAGCGAGATAGTGTTTCAACCCATCAAGATGACACTAGCCAAGAATATTAAAAATACCAGTGAGTGCTGGAAGAATGAACAGATTTGTGTCAGAAGAACAGTCTGAAAGGTCCTTAGAAGCAAGCACGGGGAGACTTCACATGCTTTGGATATGTTATCAGGAGATGCCAGTCCCTGGAAAAGGCTGAAATGTTAGGTTCAAGTATAACAACAATTTTGAAGATGGTGTAGGACTGCGCAGTGGTTCATTCTGCCTTGAGTTGGAACTGACTCAATAGCACCTAATGCTAAAAGCTAGATGCTTTTGATCCTAAATGAAAAGTGGATGGTCCAGCCTCCATACCAGCTACGTGGACAACTGCCCCTCCCCCCAGAAGAATTTACTTTAGAAGACGGCACTGAACCTGTAGCTAGGGGAGATGGACATGCCTGATCAGAGCACACAGGGGCAAATGAAGGGGGAGGAAGAGAGTGGAGCACATACTGGTCCACCAGGCTTGGAGGATGATTTTGCCACTCTGAACAGCCAATGTACAGAGTGGACCATATGGCTGATCCCACTATGAGACATGCCATCCCTAGCTGGCCCAGGGCCCTATGGGGACAATACCGGAGACTCTGTGTTGGGACTGACCCGACTGGCCCTCCAACACGGAGGCAAATCACTAAACGCATGCAGCAGAGCAACCATGGGAGCAGAGCGGGTAGCCCCTGAGGGAGTACAAAGGACAGACTCTGGGGCCAGAGCATGATACGCCATCAGACCTGACTGAAGGACACACCTATAGAAAAAAAAAATCACACCTTGATCTATTTACAGGTTTTTCTTTCTTAAAAAATTTTTTTTGTCTTTTAATTAATTTACTCTTTTATTGATCATTGGTTTTCTGTTGTTGTTTTTTTGTCATCACAGTGTTCTCACCCATCGCCTATCTTGCTATGGTTTGATTTTTGGTGCATATTATTATCTCAACAGATCTATCTAGATAAGATAGGCTGGAAGAATAGTCTGGAGGAGAAAACAACAGGACCAATGGTTCCCGGGGACATGGGAGAGAGAGAGGAGGGGGTAAGGAGGTGATGCTGACCAATCCAGCGACAGGGGAGCAACAAGTAATCCAAAATCCGTCGCAAGGAGGGTGTGAGAAGCCTGGTAGGTATTCAGCAAGGGCAATGTAACCAAGAGAAATTACTCAAACCCAAGTGAAAGCTGAGCATGATAGTCGGACAAGAGGAAAGTAAAAGTAAATAGAGGAAAGAACTAGGTGACAAAGGGTATTTCTAGAGGTCTACATACTGGCATGTACATATGTAAATATATTTATACAGGAGGGTTCGTAAATAGATCAACGTGCATATATTTATAGACTTAGTATTAAGGCAGTAGATGGACATTGCCAAGTACTTACTCAATGCAAGAACACGTTATATTAAATTGGCATTCCATGATGAACACCTTTCCAACATATTGGCTGAAGAAAAATGTGTGCACTAGCAAATGTGGTGAAGAAAGCTGATGGTGCCTGGCTATCAAAAGTTATAGCATCTGGGATCTTACAGGCTTGAAAATAAAGAAGCGGCCATCTAGCTCAGAAGCAACAAAACCCACATGGAGGAAGCACACCAGCCTGTGTGACCATGAACTGTTGAAGGGATCAGATATCAAGCATCAAAGAACACAAAAATCATGTCATTGTAAATGAGGGTGAGTGCAGAGTGGAGACTCAAAGCCCATTGGTAGGTAACTGGACACCCCCTTCCTGAAGGGATGTGGGGAGGAGATAAGCCAGTCAGGGTGCAGGGTAGCAACAATGAAACATGTTTCCTCTAGTTCTTAAATGCTTCCTCTCCCCACTATCATGATCCAAATTCTACTTTACAAATCTGGCTAGACAAGAGGATGTACAGAGAGATCGCCTTGGAGATTGGGTGGATGTTCCCACAGTAGCGTGGAGCCCCACAAGTGCTGGTCAGGCGTTTCCCCCAGTCACTTGTAGGACCTCAGGATTTAGGCTGGGGATGCCCCCACTTTTTATAGGGGAGAACAACCTGTGGCCTGGTGTGTGGGAGAGGACCAGCGTGAATTCCCCAGATGCTTGCCACACCAATAAGTGGGGGGTGGGAGCTCCCTCAGTTGGGCCTTCAGGTTTGCCCTAGGCAGAGGGGAGTGGCCTGGAGACAGCTATTGTCTTGTGATGGGAAAGAGAGTGAAAGGAGAGGAAAAAGAGAGAAAGAGGAAGACACAGACTGGGGCAATAATGCCAACCAGACTGAGAACCCCTCACCCACACACAACTAAAATGCACAGAGTAAACAAAGGTGACAACAGTAAAAAGAAAGAAAAGAAAACAACTAAAAAGGAGAACAAAATCTGTGGAGGCTGTGGTAGGAAGTAGAGAAGAGCTTGATGGAGCGGAGAAAAGCAGAAAACCTGTAAGAAGAGCCCAATAAAAGAAAAAAGAGAGAAGAGAAAAGGAAGGAGGAGGAGAGAGTATTTTTTAAATGGTTAAAGAAATAACTGACCCTGTGTTATGCTGTGTGTAGCTCTGACTCGTCCTGTGTGCAGTACTGTCTTAGGGGTCAGGCTGCCCACTAGGAGGACAGGGTTGCCCTAGGCTGAGTGTAGGGCTCTGGAAACCAGCAGTGGTATGTGCAAGCAATGAGAGGGAGCAGAGAGAATCGTACAAGCTAAGAGAGAGGTGAAGAAAGCAAAGACAGAAAGAGGAAAGAAAGAAAAAGAGAATAAAGAGAAAGAAGGAAATAAATCCAACTGAGTTCACTAAGGTTGGCTGTGATGGTAAAGAGCAAGGAGAGAGAGAAGGAGGAAATAAAGTATAAAGTAGTAGCTGATCCCTGATTGCTTGGATGAGGGGCCAGAGGGGTTTAGACACTACTCCAACATGGCAGGGCAGTGTGCCCTTTTAATGCCGGGACCCAGTGGTGCTGGGCAGAATTGCCCTAGTTGACGAGATCACCTTAGAGGCATGACGGAGGTTTCTTCAACGGTGCAGCGCACTGTAGGTGTTTGTCCCAGGTGCCTTGTGTGGTGTACAGCACTCCCACACAGGGCAGGCTGGAGTGCCTCCTGCTATTTGGGTTGATTTGCCCTAAGCGGAGGGAAGTGACCTGGAAGCCTTTAGTGGCATATGAGAGGAGAGAGTGGGAGAGAAGAGGAAAAAGAGGGGAAAAGGGGAAAAAAGAGGGATAAAGAAGAAAGCGAGTAAATAAAAGCCCAACACCAACCTGAGCACGTTGAAACTGAGTGCGATGGAAAAGTTAGAAGGGCTAGTGAATAAAGTGAGAATAAGTAGAGCAGTGGGTAAGGAGGTAATGATACTTGATCACCTGTCCTTGAGGCCAGAGAAATTCCAACTCTTCCTCAAGGTCACAGGGTCATGGACTTGTAAGGTCTCTCTCTCTGGCCTAAATTCCAACCCCAGTCCTTGGCTCCCCGCGAGAAAAATTTCATGCGGAAGCCGGGCTAGTGATCCAAGTGAATTTAATGAGAGTTAAAAGAAGCTTCAGGTTTTACAAGGCACCCATAGGATTCCTTTGACCATGGGGCCTGGCAGAGACTGCCTCAGGTCATGCAAGGATCTCTCTCCTCCCACTAAGACGACCAGACCACCCCTCTCCCATCTGGTACCTGCCTTTTCAAGGGTTCCCGGGGAGGCTGGTGAAGAACCCCAGGTCAATCCCATTGGCTGAACTGCAATCATCTGGCCCAGGTGGGCTGCTCCAGGTGCAACATCCATCAGAGCCCACGGGCAGGAAAATCCAGCTTTCCTATGCTGGCTCTCCTGGGCATGCGTTAATGGACCTTCCCATCCCTGATGTAGGGTTACACAGATGCTGTGTGAGATTACTGCAAAAGCAAGATCGCGCCCGTGGCCAGGGCTCACTTGGGTGCTGGAGTACCTGCCTTGTGCTGCATGTAGCACTGCAGCAGGGGCTGGGAGGGGGCACTGGGGGGCTCCCTCAGCCCTGTTTAGGGCTCCAAGACCGGCAGGGCCTCCCCAGCTATGTGTAGAATCACTGAGAGGGAAGCTTGTTGTCCTATCTAGACTGCTGATGCTTCCTGGATCAGAGGATTTTCTTTTTTATCCCTCTGGCCAGCTAGAATGAAATTGTCTCCCACAGTCTCTGGGCTACAGCTCAGTGCTGTTTAAGGCTGACACTGCTACAGCGGGTCTTTGTTATGGTAAAAGCTGCCAGGCCCTGTGGCTGAGTTCTGGCATTCCTTAGCTAGGTTGCTTCTTATGCTGGTTTATGTTAAGGGACTCCCCTATGTGGTGCTTGGAGCTGAGCAACCAGACTTGGGTTTGAGTTTTAAACCAATCATTTATGTTTCACCCTTAAAAAAAATTCTACTTGTGATGTGTTCAGATTTGGTGGCTGTCAAGCTGACCCACAGAGGGGGAGATGCAGCTTATCAGGGGGGTTGTTTACTAGTCGGCCAATTGGAACTAAATTTGCTCCCTGGACTCCCGACTTTCTGCCTTTTTCTCCCACACCATGATCTTCCTAAGGTAATAATATATTTTTTCTTCTACTCTAAATTATGGCTACCCACCACCAACCCCTGACCGTGAGCTCAAGGCATCCAACCGCATGGAGAGCTCAGTGTGGGGTTCCCCTTGCTTCTGAGCTTCTGCCCCCTCTCAGTGTACATTGGTCGCATTGCCTTAAGGCCTTGGCCCCATCACCAATTCTCCACAACTCTAGTCCCCTCAGAGTAGGTCATGGACTTCAAACGAGTCAACCTGCTCTCATCTTCTTCTCTACTGCCTGTAAACCAGGTCCACGAGTGTCAGTGGTCAGAATGAACCCGCTGCTCTATTGCTGCTATTCTGCCACTTTCACTCAACAAGCAGATCCAGGTGGTCACCTAGCAATCATTTCAGGCTTCTACAGGCTCCCTTGAATGTTCAGTACTAGAAAGGAGTTTCTTCAGGCTTTGAGATTTTTTTCCAGTTTCTGACAAAAACCACTATTCAAAATTCAAATATTACAAAAGTTCCCTTTTAATGCACATGAAGCTCTTCCTCACAGTGGGAGCAGTGCACAGAAACGGACCTTGATGCTGGGCTGCTCTGTGCGTGCTTTGGTCAGTTGGGAGCTGCTGATTCACAGATTCACTTCACGTGGATGAAGATGCTTGTTTGCTTCCCCGTGAGTTTATCGCGCTTCAACAGAGAAGAACCCTGTTCTTGGGTTTTGCCTCTGCCTTGCTCCTAGCACCGCTGGAATAGAAAGATTACAAATGATTTTTTTGTTGTTGTTTTAAAAAACAGAAAAGAAATGCCGTGTACCTGTTAGGTAAGTAGAGGCAGAACTGAGGGTGGTCGCTGTGCATGCCAAACCTCCTCCCCATCACAGACAGTTGAAAGCTGCTTCAGGCTGGAAAGATGCACACATTTAGGTCCTTGTGACAGGAAGCAGGTCAACCTGGGCGGGCCCCCATCTAGACCAGGTGGGCTTAATTCAGTCAATGGGGTCAAACAGTACCGTCAGCCATGCCTACCAACAGGGTATGGGTGGGGGCCTCCCACCAGCTGTCATGCAACCCAGCGCGCGTGGGCTGTCCAGTCCGCCCCCACCCCCCACGAGCATATTTGCCTCTTCTATCCTTTATAAAGTCACTTGGATCACAAACTAGGTTTCTGCGTCAATTGGTTCTTGTGTGAAGCCAAGGACAGAGGTACATTTCTCCCAGAGAGAGCCCTCACATAACCAAATCAGATTATAGCCTTCAGTGTTAGGGTTCCAACGAATTTTGGGGGAATATCTCAAGTGGTAGTGGTAAGGACACAACTCAATCCATATTATCTCTTTATTTTGCTCAGCCAGATGCTTGCCCTTTGAGCCTGAATTGTTGCAAGGCTTATTACCCCATCAAGTGTTCCCAGAGCAAGCCCTAAATGGGCAGTAGTCACACACAAGGAAGATTTGCAGGGGACACTGTTAAGAATGATTAATGCTTAAGTGTTCCTTGTCTCCCCAAATGTACCATCTGGCAGAAAATTTCTTAGATCTCTCTCCTGGGAGAGATATACCTCAGCTCTTGAATAACTCTCCTGGTCATAGAAGTCAAATTCCAAGCTTTTCATCCAACATTCATAAAGCTAAATAAATGTTACATAAACCTAAGTTCTCTATCTTGGATAAGACAAAGTAAAACCATGACTTGAGAAGGTTTTCATTGAGGACAGAGACAACTTCAGATATTCTAAGCCTATGAAATTGGTCATGATTCAGGCAACTTGCCAAGGAAGCAGGTAATACCTAGGTGGGAGGTGGAATGAATAAGAACTTGCACTAAGATTCCATTCCATCAGGTGCAGCTGGTGACTTTGGAGGCCCAGAGCAGGCAGTGGGAGAGAGAAGACCAGAGCAGGGGAGGGATGTGATGAGCTGGAGGGTAGAGGGAGGGATTATGTGTTGTCCTGCTGTCACCTCCCACCCCACTGTGACCCTTTAGTGATGTGGGCCCAGGTTTGTGATGCAAGTGGGTTTGAAGCCAGAGGGGACTCAGAGTGCTCAGTTGCCTGAGTGCAACCGCTGTATCCAGAAGATGGAGGAGATTCTCTTTCTGCTGGAACAGAAAAGTGCTTCCTGGCTGACCTACCAATACCCCACCTGGTTCACTGTTTTGACCTTGGGCATCCTGTATGGAGTGGGTTGCTTCTTCCTGGTCCTCCCCTTCCTTCCAAATACTCCACCTGTGCGACCACCCAGGAAAAGGATAAAGGTAAGAAATTCTCAACCCAGCCATAGGAGAGATTGATTTTTCCTTGTTTTATAAATTTTTCCTTTCGTAATTAATTTCCTGATAGGGGAAATCTCAAGAAAGAAGAGACCATCAGCCCTGGCTTTGGAATATTGATGAGGGCTGGTGCGTCCTTACTCACTGTTAGGACTTTGTTCACTGCATTGGTATCATTTTATCCTTGCCGGCTTATATTGATTTTCATTATTTCTGTTGGCTTTCCCTGTTTGTGAAGCACAGGAGGCGTGGATGCATCATGATCATGGACACAAGGGTTGACAGAGTTGCAGGTGGAGAGATCTCATGGCAGAGGGAGGGATTGTGAGATCAGCAGTGTGGAGAACTTCCCCATCGGGAAGCTAGGGAGTGAAGGGGGATTTATTTCAAGACGAAAAAATGAAGGAGGCCAGAGGGGACAGAGAGCTTTAGACCTGACTGTGATTACACAACTCCTTTTGAAGGCAATTTAACCATGGAGGGGGGGGGTGTTGTTCTAAAATGGATATGGTAATCATTGATTGTACCATTGCCCTTGATCTGATTGAACGACTGAACTATTGACTCGTATGATATGTAAATCATTTGCCAGTCAGATGAGCATTCAAAAATATTTCTCTTTGAAGATCTCAGACCTCCCATCTCTAGTTGTTATAGAGGGCAATAGGTAAAAATCCCCAATATAGTGACGCAGTGGCTAAGGACTAGATGACTAGACATTTCAAAGGGCAGCTCTCATCACTGGGTCCTCAGTCTCTTTCCTTGAGCTCCAGTCTCTGGGCCAAGGCTCCTTTTCTGTCTGGGCTAATTGAGAAAGCATGGCTGACCCCGGGGAGGAAGTGGTCAAGGGCTGGCCCAGAGCTTCAGCCTCCATAATCAAAATCTTGCCCACCAGAACACTGAGAGCTGAGAGTGTGTGCTCTCCGTGAGCAGAGGAAGGCTGACGGAAGAAATGCACTCTAGGTCTCACACAGAAGCTGGTTTCTGGGCTTTAGTCATTCCATGGAGATTGTCATTCTTCTAATCACCAGTAAATGCCTGCAGTTTGTCACAAAGAACAGATGCAGGATTGGATTCCAGCCTGACTTCCTCTCTTGTGCCCCAGCCTCAGGTGGAGACAAGGAGAAGCAGCAGGTCAAGGGACAAAGGTGACGCTCTGAAAGGTAAGGTTCTGCCCATTCAACCAAGCTCTGTAAGCTCTCCTGTCCCCTCCTCTGCAGGATGCCAGTGGCAACAGCCCGTCTCTCTCAGGTAATAATCCTGAACAAAAGGATACTGTGGATGGAAACAGAACCCAGATATTTCCCAGATGTACAGGAGGGGTCTAGGATGGGATGAAGGCTGGCCAAGGTAGGACCCAGTAGGGGGCAGTGGGGGTGTCAGGAGCAGATTCTGGTGGATTTGGAGGTGGAACATTGAGGGGTAACTGCGATAAGCTGTGTAACTTTGCCAAGGTTCAGATTGCTCACTGAGACCCCACAGACAATATTGGAAACCGATGCTCCTTGAAATGCCAAAGCACCTCCTGCCCGTGGGAGTAAGCTATCATTTGACCTTGAGCTCTGGAGAGTCCAACGTCCTAAGTGCACAGCCCGTGTGACATTCCTTTCGGTCCTCTGGGAGGGCTGCACCATAACGGTTCTCCTGATTTCCAGCTTTCCGAAGCTTCCTGCAAGAACTATATGGCGCTCAGAACCTGCGTTTGCGTCTTAGGCAGAAGTAAGTAACCTTCCTGCTTCACCGCGGGGTGCATCTTCCAACCAGGGTGCCTGTGTGGCCTCGGGCTGCAGAGCAGCTGGGATGCGCTGGTTTGGGGGACACTTTCAGGGATGGGCAGAGAATGACAGGAGTCCCGGGCAGTGGGGTGGGGCAGGAAGAGCAGGCCATCAAGGCTTGGGGAGGGACTGAGCTTGCACCGACCCTTGCTAGCCTGCTAGGTCTCTTGCCCCTTCAGTCCTGGCTGTAATCTGGTCCTTCTGTCTCCTGCAGCCACTTGGGAAACCCATCTGACACTGGCAGCTTTGGTCAAAAGAAAGCTCAAGCCCTCTCTGGTAGCTGGCGAAATAGAGGGACGGCTGAAGTCCACGTCGGTACGCGCGCCCCACACGGTTCTGCGGCTCATCCATTCCGGACACCTAGGTCTCAGAACTCCACCCTTCCACGGGCCCAGATGTGCCTCTCAACTTCTCATGTCTTACCCGCCTTGAGTCAATCACCAGACTGCGCACATTCCCGTGAACCTGACAGTCTTTCACCCACACCACTGGCTCTTCCCTCACCCAGTGCCAAACCCCCGGATTCAAAGGCCTACCTGCAGCCTCCAAGCACTCTCTGGGACTCACCACCCCCGCCTCCCACAGGGACTCATTCTCAGAATGACTTGTTGGCAAGGCCCAGACAGAGCCCATCTCCACACAACCGCTGCTCCACACCTGCCATGGCAGCCATCAAAAGTCAGGATCCCACAGGCCGCCCTACTGCCTCCCCACCCCAGTGTTGGGCAGCTGCCAAGAACATACAGCTTCCCTCCTTGGAATACATTGGGTCTCTGAAAGAGCACTCTACCTGGCACCCCCAAGAAGACACCTTTCGGGAAGGAACCACAAAGAGGCAGGGGGAAGTAGGGAGCCCCACCTTGCTCAACCCCAATGTCCACAAGCTGCTGGAAATAGAAATCACAAAGGCAGAGAAATGGAATATTTGGGAAGAAAAAGGAAAGGGTGTATCAGAATACCATCTGCAGGCCTTAAATATGTTGAAGCCACTCGATGGGGAGCAGATCACTGCACCTCCCCATCCCTTCTGGAATGCCAGCAGTAAAGCAGAGCAGATACCCAGCCCTCAGAAGCATTTTCCACAAAAATTCAGTGAGTTTTTCTGGGGTCTCCCTTTTCTGCACAGCGAGTCTCTGGCAGTTGTTCTCAGGGTCTCTGGATCCACCCTAGAGTTTTCCACTGTCTTATTTAATGAAATTCCTAATGTCTTACCAGTTCAAATGCAAGCTAAAGAGTACCCACTCTTGTTGCAACGTCACTCCTTGCCCTACACTGAAGGCCGATTCCAACTTTTACTTCCAATTGCATGCCAAGCCCAGGCCCCACCGGCGGCTACAGTCCTGACTCCGCCCGGTCCACAGCCCCGTGGCCCACTCGCAGTACCTTTTCCTCCTCCACACAAGAGTCCCTGTGATGAATCCTGTCTTCCCGTCCACACTAAGTCCCAATCACGCGTTCCAAATTCACTTCAACAGCTGGAAAGCCATTTTTTAAAGAAACAACAGGAAAGTGAGAGTTCTTTACCCTTTATGATGCCACGACCCCAGGAAGCTTTTTGTCTTCGCAGCCCCACTCATCCCCAGGATAATCAGAAGGTCCAGACCCCAAAGACAGACCCCAAGCTTCCTGGCTGCTTGAAGCAATCGGAGCTCCACCGCCAAGAGAACTTCCCTCAATTGCAGGGGCCCCTTGGCAATGGGACTCTTGAGTCTATGACACTAAAGCAACCTCAGGAAAAATGGCCAGGGACTTGTCTGGATATTAAGCAGCCCGAATGTTCCTGCTCCACACCTGGAGACAAGCAGGGGAAGAATGTAATGAAGACGGTGTCCCCAGGAAGATGCACACACCCTGGACCGTCGCTTGCGTGCTGCAGAGCCGGTGTCCAGCTGAGGAACAACTCGGTCAATGGACAAGGGAATTACTTGAGGAAAATATCCAAATGTAATCTATCTCTCTGTGGATCAGGAAACTACTGCCCAAAAGGAACTCCGGGAGCCGACTCAAAGGAGTTAAGTGATTTGAGGATACACAAGGGGATTAGCACAGGAACTTACACCCTAAGGGGTCCAAACAAAATCCTACTGGAAAACACCCTGAATGTCCACATGTGCAGGAAGGTGGAGCAGATTAGAAAGGATCAGATCCCTGGCATTGTTTGCCGTTCATGTCTTGCGACCACGCATGCTTTGTCTATTTCCCTGACCCATCCACGTTTTGTCAATGTGGCCTCCTGGGGAGAGCTGGGAGATCTCCTGAACACAACGCAGAGCCTTTCCTTTCTCAGCCCGGGCACTCAACAGGTACTGGACTCGCATATCGTAAGGCTCCAAATGAGGCAGAGGTGGTGCATGCCCCTCAAAGTCCTTGAGCCCACAAACCTCTGTAGGACAAGAAAAGACAACGCAATGTCCCTTCCACAGTCCACCTGCTTAGCCACCCCTAAGTCTTCAACTAACCAAGTAACTGAGGCTGTCAAGTCCTGGGAGAACCCTGTCAGGCAGACTGGGGAGAGAGAGTGACCACAAAGAAATCAAGCCCTACCCTGGAGAGTCCTTTTGCTGATTGCTCCCCTACAGAGGAGCCTGTTCAGGGAACCCCAGCCTACCCCCCACTTGATAATGACAGTGGATGCTCATTGGCCCTCAGGCAGCCGTTTCCAGCCTTCATGCCCAGTATCCTTGGCAGAACCTTCCAGAATGAAAGTGTCCAGAGAGAGAGCCTAGAGCAAACCTCAAATCCAGTACTGACCAGCAAGGGGTCAAGGAAAGAGGGTGCTAGTTGTGCCAAAGGAGGCCCCAGATTGGAAGTGAACTCTGAATGTCCATCTTCAAGAGCCAAAGAGACAGGGTTGGTGGTGGTCAAGAAGTCCTCTTCAATAGAGCTAGACGATAGAGACACTTTCAAAACCAGTGTGCTGGCAAAATCTCAAACCAATGATGTGGACCGGGGGTGCTTCGAGGCTCTAGGATGTAGTAAAAGTTTCCTGCTACCTGGAAAGTGTGCTCCAGTTCCTGAAAAGCCAAGCCTTACAGCACGAGTGTGCAGTGAGATTAAGTTCCAGGTGGAGGTAGAGGCAGAGGGTGGTTCTCCATGCTGTCCTGTAGACGGGCCCCTTCAGGACTGTACCACTGATGTGCTCACTGCCACCAATGCTTTGCCTTCTCAGGTGGTCCATTGCCGCCCCCAGCATTTGTTCACTGGGGATAAGCCAATATGTCAAGGGCCAAGTGGCTTCGTGGTGGCTAGAGCAAGTTACATGGGGCAGCAGAAGCTCAAAAGCCCCAACCTTCAGGACCCCTCGACAAGGAGAAGGAAGGATGCTGTTCCCACTGACAAGAGGGAGACCCATAAATGGCCTAATCCAGAAGAGCATGGAAAAGGATTAGCGGGAAGAGGCATCTCCCAAGTCTGTGGGTTAAGCCAGCCTGTGCAAGACAAGGCATTGGCTGAGTGCCTTGAGATCAAGTCCTCAAAGCTCCCACCAGAGAAGGGACAGCTTCCTGCTGAGGGCCACTGCAAAAAATGGAGGAAGCACTTTGTCCAGTGGATTTGCTCCAGCAAATAATCTACAGGACACGGTGATCCTTTGCAAAAAGGAAAGCCCGTATTACACTGTGGTCACAGCCTTAGGCCCCTTCAAAGACAACCAGTGTCTCATAACAAGGTCACGGAGGCTCAGGTGCTCACGACAGATGTTGGCCAAGTCCTAGAGGGGACACCAGGCTGCCAACAGGAGTATCTTGCGTCAATGTCAAGTTCACGAAAAGAAGCGCAGGCCTCAGTTAATGGATGTTCCTCCAGATGTGGGGCTCCTTTCTTTGTAGAACACAGGAGAGTGGCAAGTGTGAGACCCTGCCTTTGCCAGGCGATACCAGACTGCCAGAGCCTTCCCACCACGAGCACCTGTATCAGGGATGTATTCACAAATTTCTGTCTGTTCAAGGGATTCAATGTCAGAAGCCACACTCAGGCATTGCCCCCCAGGGTGTTTGTGTGCCCAGTCAGCTTCCAGCAGCACAGGCGGAGGAGGTGGGCTTACTCCAGTTACCCTTACCACTGCCCACGTCACTGTCTTCGAGAATATGTCTTATCTGGCAAATTAGAAGACGCTTCTTCTGCTCTGATTAGTAGGAAAGTATCCATGCCAGCCACTTTAGCCTGTTCTGCACAGGCTAATGGCTTCTCTCAGCCATGATATTCATTGTTCCATAATAGAGATTTTCCCCCTCCTACATTAAAGTGTGACTTCTGTGCTTCATGGTGGGATCTAGAGGGGGTGTCATGTGTGTTAGTCTGTGTAGACTAGAGAAACAAAATTCATACACTCATATATTATGAGTTTTATATAAAGGTTAAGTGAACATTGAAAAGCATCCCAACCCAGTTCAATCTAAGACCACCAGTCCAATAGTATCCCATGTGTCTGACACCAATCTACAAAGTCCTCCTCACAATCCAAAAACACACGGGGAGACAATGACTGCAGGAGGAAATTGTAGTCTGTGCGTTGGCAGGTTCTCCATGAGGCTGCTGCAGAAACCAGGGCTGCAACAGGGTAGGTCCATGTGGCTTCTCCTCAGGGATCTCCCAGGAAATGAGTCTTTCCAGCTGCTTTAGGGACCTAACAAATGCATATCCACCCTGGTGGCACTATCAGAGAGCAAGAGACCAGAAAGGCTAGGCTCACAGAGCCATTGATCTCCCTGCCTTTCAATTAACCCCACATGAGTTCATTGACGAGGTTGGCATAATATACCTTTAACTATGTTAGATACTGCGTCTCCTTCTCTGAGTGCTAGCTCTGACTTCTCAAAGGGCAGGGCTCTGGAGGAGGTTTTCAGCAGTGTTTCCCACCCACTTCCATCCCAAATTCTTCATTTTGCACCTCTTATGATTTATGGTAACACCCCTACTGTGAAAACCTCAGAAGGTCCCAACACAGTGAAGAATGTTCCCTGGTGCCATTACTTTGTCTTCAACGTTATGTGGCTGCAGTTGATAGGTTTTGAGAGGCGCAATCCAGCCAAGAAATTCCATCGCAGGCTCCAGAAGAGGTTTAGACCAAAGTAGCGTCTCATGGTACCAAGCAGGCATGAGACATGTGGCGGCCTGTCTAAGTCCCACATGTGCATTTGATGAAGGCTGCCAAGTTTGGCATGGAGGTTCCGCCTCAATACACCTGTCACAAAATGTGAAATGACATCTTTTGCTACCTTTGCCTCTCTCCCAGCCTAGGGTAGCCTCCAGGATGGAAGTCCCAGGTCTGACACATGTGGGTGGGAACTGCTAGGGAGGCTGCCAGCGGGGGACTATTCTCACCCACTGCACCAAGGGAAAATCTGGTTCACAGCTCACATGCCTTCCTCTGTATATAAACCCGGAGAAGGAGCAACAGCTTAGGCTGAGTGGTACAGGATGAGTGTCTGTGTAATAACCACTAATGGTTAGGAACCATGGACACAGGGTAGGGAAGGATACAGTGAAGAAGAATATAAAGTGTTGGAAGTAGCAAAGGCGGCCAAAGAGCATGAGGATCCCCAGAAATGATGCAAGACACAAGCAGAGCTAACACAGGCTTACAAAGGGGAATCGGCCAGGTGCTTCACCCCAGCTTTAGCTAGCTGCCCCCACAGCAGAACTTTATCTCCTACAGAGAGCACTAGGTTGTATAGCAAAGGCACAGTTTTCAAGCAGGGAAGGTTACTTTCTCAATACTATCTTAGTGGGGCGACAAACTGTTATTTTACTTGATTTCCATCTCCTGTGTGGTGGAAGAATGAGTGTATAGCCAGGGTGGGGTAGAGTGGGGATGAGACAATAACAGGGATGCCAGGACTCAGGAAACATGACCCAGGCTTTTGGGCTTCACACATGCACACACACACGTGTCCGCGCTCAAGGAATGTTCTCACGAAACATGACCCAAGGCTGGTGGTCTTCACATGCACACATACGCGTGCGCACACACACACATACATGCTCTAGGAATGTTCTCAGCAAACATGACCCCAGGCTGGTGGTCTTCACACACACACACACACACACACACACACACACACACACGCTCTAGGAATGTTCTCAGGAAACATGATCCCAGGCTGGTGGTCTTCACACACACACACACACACACGCACGCACGCACGCATGCTCTAGGAATGTTCTCAAGAAACATGATCCCAGGCTGGTGGTTTTCACACACACACTCACACGCAAACTCTAGGAATGTTCTCAAGAAACATGACCCCAGGCTGGTGATCTTCACACACACGGATGCACACACACACACACACACACGTGCACGTGCTCTAGGAATGTTCTCCGGAGAGAGTGGCTTCTAAGGACTGAGTGCTGCAAAGAAAGTCACAACTGGGAGCAGCCTTCCCTTCCCCTAGAGACTCCTGGGAAATCAGGATGTGCACGGAGATTAGACATCACCTGTCTTGATAAGGGAAAACAGTTCAATAGTGGTCAGTGTTTCCTCTGTGCTTCTAACACAGGGTTTTATTTCCTGGGCACCAGATTATAGAAGGAGGCAGGAGGGCCCCCCAAAATATGATTAGTTGATCCGCTAGAGTAAATTCTCATGTGCTTAAAAGAACACCCCTGGTGGGCCAGGGTTTACTGTTTACTGAACTAAACAGTAAAGGATGCCGAGGAAGACATCCACTGAGCCTTGACCTCCATGCCTCAGTCAGGACACCAAGTGTGTGTGTGTGGGGTGGGGGGGGGGACTGACACCCGTGGTGGAGGAGGGAATTAGACATAGGCCCCAGAGACTGCTGGTACAGCAGCATGATGTTGTTTCTGGAGTCCTGATTGTGCCAAGGCAGCGTCTGGAGTGTCTGTGGCAGTAAAAAATCAGATTCTGGATCTGCAGAGCCTGGATCTGGGGCTTCTTGGGTAGCAGGTAGCTTGGGTGTGTTCCTAGGTAGTGTGAAGAGCTGGACACCGGACTACCCGCTGCTGAACCCTACCGTTCGTGCTAGGTAAGTGCACGGAGATGGAGAGAAGACCCTGAAAGAACAGCAAGGGGTGCATGAACCAAGCCCCTTCCCTTTCCCCTGCCACCAGGTCCTCTTATATGGTGCTGTGAGGTCAAACAAAGGGAAGCCCACTCAGACCTGCAGAGACCTCAGCGAAACACCTGCCCCCCAACCCCCACAATTCAGCAGACATCTCACAAGGACACTCACACATACCCAAGAGAGAAACCTCACACACATACTTCCTTGGAGACTTCCAGAGAGACTCAGAGGCCTCGCACAGAGACTTCATATGAAGTTCTCAGCATCCTTTATGGAGACTTCTCAGAGACCTCACAAGGACCTTACACAAAGCCCTCCCACATAGCTCACTGCCAGCACGGGAGAATTAGCAGCCACTGTCCACCCCTGAGCTCCTGGAAACTTTCACACATTGTCTGCAGTGCCCCCCATGCTTGTGCATCTTTGTCCTCATAGCCTTGCTTGGGAACAACAGAATCACAAACTGCACATAGTTCTGTGCAAATTTTCCCCACTGAAACGTTTTCACTAGCCTGAACTCTGAAGTGTAGTTTACAATTGAAATACAAGTAAAACTGCCAACACCAAATGAGAGTGTGATTTTAGATGGTGTGCAGTCAAATGTCGTCCGCCACACTTTTACTTTTGCTTCGGACAAATTCCTGAATTGGTGGGGAAGTGACTGACTACTTTGGAAGCAACAGAATAGTCCATCAAATGGGCTTCAGGACTCAAATAAATAAATATACATCTGATCTGAACTCAAACTCATTCCCCAAGGGGCTCATGAAACTAATTTTTTTGGAAGAGTGAAGGAACCCACATGAAAATAACAAAATTTACATCACATTGTGTCTGTCTGGCTCAATTTCTCAATGAAACAGCTGTCATATCTTAAGATATTCAGGGCAACATTCCTTTTATAGCTCTGTTGACATAATTAATATGATTTTTCCGTGAAATGTAATATTTCTAAGTTATGCAAAGTCCTAATGTTTATCTACCACAACAAACTGATAATATTTCGAAGGATGAAGAAATAGATTAAGAAATAATAATTAATGAAATACACATTTTCAGGTAGTACCATTTACAATAGCCAAGTGTAAATGAAAATATCTATATCTATACTTGAATAAAAAACAACAGATTTATATGAGGAAAACTACAGAAATTACAAGAAATCAAGTGTGACCTCAGCAAATGGGATAATATCCCATGCTCCTTGACCAGACGACTCAATGTAGTACAGTTATCAGTTCTACTCAAGGCACTAGACAAGTTTAATTCACTCCTGACAAAATTACCCTCATCTTTCTTCAAAGAATTGCAAAAACACTGATTACTAACTTCATATGGTAGGGCATAGGTCAGGGGTTGAACCTACAAACTTCTCCTTGGTAGAAAGATAAAACTGTTCTCATAAAAGACTTAAACCTACAGAAGCCCTTTGTAGGCTGGCTTTGAGTTGGAATTTTGGGGTCATTTAGGATATTTTTGTGGCATGTGATTTTTAGGGCTTTAAGGTCATTTAATTTTTTTGCGCATTAGGGTAGTTTTGGCTTTAAGGGTGTTTTATAAGGTTTAAGGGAGTTTTCAAGGGATTTAGGGGTGATTTTTTGGAGTGTATAGGTATTTTTTAGCAGGTAGGGGTGTTTTTAGTGATCTTACAGGGTTTCTTAGAGATTTTAGGGTATTTTAAAATATTTTATGTGTTTTTCCCCAGCATTTTATGTTTTGTTGGGGCTTTCATGTTGTCTTCAGGGCATTTATGTGGTTTTGGAAGTTCATGGTTTGGGAATCTTCTAGGGATATGATTTGGAAGTTCCACATGTTTTGGGAGGCATTTAGTGTGTTATTTGTGGCTTCAGAGTGTTATTTGAATTTTAGGGAATATTATGGCTTTTCAGACATTTTAAGGCTTTTAGGGTGATTTTAGTGTTTAAGGGTGTTTATTAGGCTTATATGTGTTTTTATGGCTTTTAGTGTTTTGTTAAAATTTTAGGGTGCTTCTTAAGGCCTTAGAGTGTTTGGGGGGATTAGGTTTTGGTTTTCAGGGCTTTAGGGTTTTGTTGGATTATTTTTTGCTTTCATGGTGAATTCATGTCTATTAGGCTGTTGGACTTTTACAGGGTTTTATAGTGCTTCGGGTTGCTTTGTAGGGATGTTCTTGGGGTTTTAAAAGACTTTTAGCGTGTTTTTAGGGCTTCACGTGTTCTTTATTTTGCGTTTTAAGGCATTTGCATAATATTAGGGCATTTATTATGTTTTCGGGACGTAAGGAGTTTTTTTTAAGACTTATGGCGCGAGGCCTCCGCCATGGCGCCGGTGAAGCTGCGCGCCGAGAGTCGGGGTTTGCGTGGCGAAGCGCTTTCTCCAGTGGAAGTCACGAAGAGGGACTTGAAACAGAGAAGGTGGCGATCGAATCATCCGAAGGCTTTTTCGGGGAGCGTCCGCGAGGGGCAAGGCTTTGCACTTCGAAGAAAGCTAAAGATTCAGCAAAGTTACAAGAAATTGCTTTGGAAGGAAAGAAATTTTCAAACCTCACGGGAATCCCAGTTCACAGATCAATACCCAGACCACCTGAAACATCTCTATTTAGCTGAAGAAGAAAGGCTCAAGAAACAAATCAGAAAAGTTCGCCAGCCTTTGCCAGAAGGACAAGTTGCACCACCTTTGCCAGAAGATCACGCCAGCCTTGACCAGGCTGTGTCTGAGGAACAGTGCAGTCTGGACCATCCTCTGCCAGAAGAACATTGTAGCACCGCAGTAAACTCCTTTGCTACCCTAAAGACAAAGAGGAAGAAAACATCCAATCAGAAAGCACAGGAAGAAAATTCACAGATCCAAGCCAAACGTGCTGCTAAGAAACAGGAATTTGAGCGGAGGAAACAGGAGCGAGAAGAAGCTCAAAGACTCTACAAAAAGAAGAAAATGGAAGTGTTCAAAATATTAAGCAAAAAGACTAAAAGGGGCCAACCAAATTTGAATTTACAAATGGAATATCTTCTTCAAAATATACAAGCAGGAAATTAAATCAGATACATCCTTAATCAGTGGCTGAAGCATCTGCATATGTCGACTATTTCTGAATGGACAAGGGGACTTCAAATCTTCCAAGGGAAAGTTCCATTGTCTTTTCAGTACATCTTTCACAAACTTTTTGAAACTTTCTTGTGCAATGTGCCTCTTAACAGCCAGCTAAATATATGAGCATAAACTGTATTGCTAAGTTACACTAAGTGTAAAATGTTGCAAATGCTCTTTTTTTAAAGGACATTTTCTATACAGGTTGTACATTATAGGACTTGTTTTAATTTGTTTCTAAAGAAAAATAGATTGAAGAACCGAAAGCACCTTCTATTTGGGAGCAGACTCAAACATAAATACTTTTGTAATATGTAAAGTAAGTACAAAATGTTTTATAGGAACAGCTTTAATGCAGTGCTTCAATTTACACAGTGTTCAGCAATTGCGATCTGCGATTCATTTCAACAATGGAGGCCAACAGTCCTGCTTTGCTTTTATTTTAAATTAAGTGCATTTTGCTGGGAGATGGACTTTCTAGAAATATCAGGGCAGAGATTTTATTCAGGACAAGTAGTGCTGCAACTACCTTGTGGCCCACTATATAAGGATATGATCTCTAAGAGCAGATGTGGGCATAAGGACTCAGTCATTAGTTGTAAATATTTCCTGAAAGAAATGAAATACTTTCTTAATCTTTGGTCATTCAGATAGTCATGTAAACCAGTAGTGTTGCAACAAGAATTAAGCTTTCCAGATCTGTGCAACTGTATTGTAAGAACACTGTCACTGAAATGTGTCCCCTGTTGGTGCCCTTGGGAACTAAGGCAAGTACTGGGATGTTTCTTCTGCTTATTTCTTGGCAATCATTGAAAAACATGTTGGCAACAATCATTGCAAGCAAAAGGTTTGTAATAACAGTCATTTAAAAATTGTGATTGCGCAATGAAATGTTAAAAGTGGTAACGAATGTCGCCTGAAACTGCATTACAGCTGTAGTAGGACTTCCATGTACACTATCAATTGATTCTGCATTCTAAAATGCAATGGGGAGAAAGACCTGCGATCTTTACTTTGGGAAAAGCAGCCACATAACTGAAGGGGAAGCCAGAGAGATTGCTTTGGCACGATCCCAGCTTATTGCATTGACAGACAGAATGCAGTAGGAGATGCTGAGTTTATTAAAGAAGGTTGCACAAGATAGGTTACCCTTTTACACTTCTCACACAAATTGTCCACTGACATTAGTTACACTGTGTCGACCTTCTTCCAGATTGCACCTCGTTTGTTCCCTTTGCAGTATGTTTCCCTTCCTCCTCCTCTTCATTTTTGCTTCTGAGAAATTGTTGACCTTTCGTTTTCAAATAGATTGGTTTTCAAACAAAGGTACCACCCACATCATGGAGTAGCCTTTGTGTACTATTTCAATAAAGGGTGATTTCACAGGATAAAAAAAATTAGACTTATGGCGCATTAGGGTGTTTTAGAAAGCCTTTTACCATGTATTTAATGGTCTTAAGATGTTTTAGAGAGTCTTTAGGGGTGGTCTTAGCATTTTAGATGTATTTTAGACGTTTTAGGGTTTTTAAGGCATTTATAGTGTTTTTAAGACTTTTAAGGTGTTTTTAGAACACGGCTGACAGGTACACACTATTTCAATCAGGCTCTGGTTAGTGCCTCTCAATCAATTGGTGACATGGGAGTCTGGATAATGGATTACCTTTACTCTGCAGATGAGAAAACTCACTCAAAAAGACACAGGTGTTGACCCACAGGCACACAACTGGTTAACAACAAAGACATATTCACAACCAGTGTTGGGAGCCAGAGCCCTAAGCCCCACATACCTGTCCCCAGCCGAACAGTCAATCTATCCTGAACCATCAAATGATCTGAGCAGATCCTCCCACCCAACTCCCCTTCCCATGCCAAATATTTTATTTCAGAGGATGGCAGTGAATCTGCAGCTCTGAGAGAGGGACATATCTGATCGGAGCACATGGAGCAGATGAAGGGGGAGGAGGGGAATGTGGAGCACATCCTGGCACACCAGGACTTGAGGATGATGTTCCCACTCAGAGAATCCAGTCCACATAGAAGACCACATGGCCAGCCCCACGATGAGACAAGACACCCCTCAAAGACCCATAGCCTTAGAGGGGACAACACTGAAGACTCAGTGTGGGAAATGCGCCCGAACTAATCCTGCCACACCGAGGCATAACACTAAGGGGGTACAGCAGAAGAGAAAGAAAACGAAGCACCAAGGTCTCCAGGGAATGCCAAAGGATGACTTTGGGGCCAGTACTTGGTACACCAACAGACTGGACTGGAAAACACTCTTAAAGGCCAACAAACCGACCTTGAACTAACGATGAGCCACTTCTTTCTTGTTGAGTTGTTTTCTTTCATTGTCATTGGATTTTGGTTGTTTTGTTGCTTTTAGTGCTTGGTTTTGCTCTGTTTTGTTTTGTGTATGTTATTACATCTACAGGTCTGTCTAAATAAGATAGGCTGGATGAACAATCTGGAGGAGAGAAAACAGGACCAACACTTCTGGGGAGACATGGGAGAGAGGGAGGTGTGGGGAAAGGTAGTAGTGTTAAGAAACCCAGAGAAAAGGGAAGAACAGGTGATGCAAATCAGTGGTGACGGGGATGTAGGAGGCCTGGTAGGGAGTGATCAAGGGAAATGGAACCAATGGAACCAAGAGGAATTACTGAATTACTGAAGCACAAATGAAAAGTGAGCATGGCAGTGGGCCCAAGAGGCAAATCAAAGGGAATAGAAAAGCAAGCTAGGAAGCAAGGGTCAATTATAGAGGTTTAAAAAAAGGCATGTACATATTTAAATATATGAGCATGGGGAAATAGATCTATGTCCCTATATTTATAGGTTTTGTATTAAGGTAGCAGATGGACATTGGGCCTCCGCTCAAGGACTCCCTCGTTGCAAAAATACTGTTCTATTGAATTGGCATTCTAGGATGCTCACCTTCCCTACACGATCACTGAACACAAAGCAGGTACATAAGCAAATGTGGTGAAGAAAGCTAATGGTGCCCAGCTATCAAATATATAGCATGTGAGGTCTTAAAGGCTTAAAGGAAAACAAGCGCCCATCTAGCTCAGAAGAAACAAAGCCCACATGGAAGAAGCACACCAGCTTGTGCGATCATGAGGTTTTGAAAAGATTTGGTAGCAGGCATCATCAGAACAAAAAAAATCTTATCATTGCGAATGAGCAGGGAGTGCTGGGTACAGACACAAAGCCCATTTACAGTCCTCTGGACATCCCTAACAGAAGGGTGTCAGGGAGGAGATAAACCAAGACAGGTACCAGATAATAACGATGAAACACAGCTTTCCCCTAGTTCCTACATGTTTCCTATCTCCCACTATCATGATCCCAATTCTAATTTACAAATCAGGCTAGACTAGAGAATGTACACTTGGACAGATAGGAACAGGAAACATGGGGAATCCAGGGTGGATGAGCCCTTGAGGACCAGTGTTATGAGTGCAGACTCGGGAAGGGTGGAGGGAGGGTAGGTTGGAAAACGGAAACCGTATACAGGGATCTACATTTAACCTCAACAGAAAAGTGGGTGAAGGAACATCAGACAGTGCAAGATATGAGAAAATAATTAGTAAATTATCAAGGGTAGCTCGAATGGAGGGGGAAAAATGAGGAGCTGAGGCCAGGGGCTTGGGTGGGGTGGAGAGTGGATATTTTGAGAATAATGAGGGCAATGAATGTACAAATGTGCTTTACACAACCGATGTATATATGCATTGTGGTTAGTGTTGCATGAACAATTTAAAAAAAGGTCTGGACAGAGGGCACATGCAAGGATGATCTCAGGCTGGATTAGATCAGCAAAATCACCTCCTGGAGTTGCCTCACCCTGTGTCTATTCCTGAGTCAGGCATGAAGCTTAGGGCCCATAGTCCCAGGAGCTGGACAGGGAGGGAGGCGGGGTTCTGAGGTCATTCCATAGGGGCAATGGCCCTCCTGTCCTGCCGGGCCCACCCTCCTTTGTAATCCTGCTGGCTGGAGCACGGCTTTCATGGAGTCCACACCATGGGAGCTCTACTACTCATGGGGGATTGGCAGGAAGCCTCTGCTTATGCGCACACACCACCACCTAGCTGGAGGATCTCTGTGAACAAAGCCTGAGGCAGACAACAAGCCCACTAATTGATGCTGTAAGAGATACAATCAGCATCCAGAAACCTGCAACTGGGAGTAAGAGGCAGCATACTTGGCCCCAGCCACTCCCACTGCCATCTTCAAGGAGTGACATTCTAAAGCAGAGGGTTTTCAAAAGGCACTGCCAGGACTGTGGAATGAGCAGCTCATTTGTGGACATGGATACTGTGTGATCCAGAAGTATTACCTCTTCCTTTCCATTCAGGTGAGACAAAAAAAAGTTCCAAATAGAAAGCCATGCATCTAAACAGTATCCAATAGCCACTCATGTGCAGTGCTGCTGCCTCCAAAGAGCTTTCCTAGGTTTTTCTCTCTGTGGACAGATATACCTTGGTCCTTGGCTCTGCATGAGAAAGAATTCACGCCAAAGCCAGGTTTGTGATCCAATTGTGTTTTAGGAGAGATAGGGAGGCATGGTAGGCAACCCTGGTGGACCCCAGTGGCTGAATTGAATTTACTTGGCCTAGGTGGGTCAATGTGGGTGCAGCACCCACCCAGGTGTACCTGGCCTTCCTGACTGGAAACCTGGACCTCTGAGCACGCTCAGTGTGCCACTCTTTCCTGGGTGGCTAGCTTGGCCCTCTGAGCATGTATCATGGACAACCTAGTCCCTATGCTAGCTACCTAAAATTTACACCCTGAAGAGATATGGACCCAAATCTTTCTTGGACTATCTAGGTTAACGAACGGGCACTTGGACTATGGAGGTTACCTAGCGGGCACTTGGACTATGGAGGTTACCTAGCGGGCACTTGGACTATCTAGGTTAGCTAACGGGCACTTGGACTATGTAGGTTCCCTAGCAGGGCTTTGATTATGTAAGTTCTCTAATGGGCACTTGGGCTATGTGGGATCCCTAGCGGGCATTTGGACTATCTAGGTTACCTAACGGGCACTTGGACTATGTACGTTACTAGCGGGCATTTGGACTATGTAGGTTCCCTAGCGGATACTTGGACTACGTAGGTTCCCCATCAGGGACTTGGACAATGTAGGTTAACTAGCGGGCACTTGGACTATCTAGGTTAACTAGCGGGCCCTTGGACTATGTAGGTTAACTACCGGGCCCTTTGACGATCTTGGTTAGCAAACGGGCACTTGGACTATGTAGGTTACCTAGCAGGCACTTGGACTGTCTAGGTTACCTAGCGGGCACTTGAATTATCTAGGTTAACGAACGGGCACTTGGACTATGTAGGTTAGCTAACAGGAACTTGGACTATCTAGGTTAACGAACGGGCACTTGGACTATGGAGGTTACCTAGCGGGCACTTGGACTATGGAGGTTACCTAGCGGGCACTTGGAATATCTGGGTTCCCTAACGGGCACTTGGAATATGAAGATTCCCTATCGGGCACTTGGACTATGTAGGTTCCTCATTGGGCACTTGGACTATGTAGGTTCCCTATCGGGCACTTGGACTATGTAGGTTAACTAGCGGGCCCTTGGACTATCTAGGTTACCTAGCGGGCACTTGGACTATCTAGGTTAACTAGAGGGCACTTGTACAATGCAGGTTCCCTAGCGGGCACTTTGACTATGTAGGTTCCCTAGAGGGCACTTGGACTATCTAGGTGCCCTAATGGGCACTTGGAATACGTAGGTTCCCTTTCGGACACTTGGACTATGTAGGTTCCTCATCGGGCACTTGGACTATGTAGGTTAACTAGCGGGCACTTGGACTATCTAGGTTACCTAGCGGGCACTTGGACTATGCAGGTTCCCTAGCGGGCACTTGGACTATGTTCGTCCCTTAGCGGGCACTTGGACTATGTAGGTTCCCTATCGGGCAGTTGGGCTATGTAGGTTAACTAGCGGGCCCTTAGACTATCTAGGTTACCTAGCGGGCACTTGGACTATGTACGTCTTCTAGCGGTCAATTGGACTATCTAGGTTAACTAGAGGGCCCTTGGACTATGTAGGTTAACTAGCGGGCACTTGGAATATCTAGGTTACCTAGCGGCCCTTGGACTATGTTGGTTACCTACCGCGACTTGGACTATCTAAGTTAACGAACGTGCACTTGGACTATGTAAGTAACCTAGCGGGCACTTGGACAGTATAGGTTACCTAGCGGGCACTTGGACTATCTAGGTTAACGAATGGGTCACTTGGACTATGTAGGTTATCTAGCGGGCACTTGGACTATCTAGGTTAGCAAACCGGAACTTGGAATATCTAGGTTACCTAGCGGGCACTTGGACTATGTAGGATCCCTATTGGACATTTGTACTACTTAGGTTAACTAGCGGGCACTTTGACTATCTAGGTTAACTAGCGGGCACTTGGACTATCTATGTCAACTAGCGGGCCATTGTACTATGTAGGTTAACTAGCGGGCACTTGGCCTATCTAGGTTACCTAACGGGAACTTGGACTATGTAGGTTTACTAGCGGACACTTGGACGATCTAGGTTAACTAGCGGGCACTTGGACAATGCAGGTTCCCTAGCGGGCACTATGAATATGTAGCTTCCCTAGAGGGCACTTGGACTATGTAGGTTCCCTATGGGCACTTGGACTATCTGGGTTCCCTAACGGGCACTTGGAATATGAAGATTCCCTATCGGGCACTTGGACTATGTAGGTTCCTCATTGGGCACTTGGACTATGTAGGTTCCCTATCGGGCACTTGGACTTTGTAGGTTAACTAGCGGGCCCTTGGACTATCTAGGTTAACTAGCGGGCACTTGGACTATCTAGGTTAACTAGAGGGCACTTGTACAATGCAGGTTCCCTCGCGGGCACTTTGACTATGTAGGTTCCCTAGAGGGCACTTGGACGATATATGTTCCCTATGGGCACTTGGACTATCTAGGTGCCCCAAAGGGCACTTGGAATATGTAGGTTCCCTTTCGGACACTTGGACTATGTAGGTTCCTCAGCGGGCACTTGGACTATGTAGGTTAACTAGCGGGCACTTGGACTATCTAGGTTACCTAGCGGGCACTTGGATTTTGTAGGTTCCCTAGAGGGCACTTGGACTATGTTCGTCCCTTAGCGGGCACTTGGACCATGTAGGTTCCCTATCGGGCAGTTGTACTATGTAGGTTATCTAGCGGGCCCTTAGACTATCTAGGTTACATAGCGGGCAATTGGAGTATGTATGTCCCCTAGCGGGCACTTGGACTATCTAGGTTAACTAGAGGGCCCTTTGACTATGTAGGTTAACTAAGGGGCACTTGGAATATCTAGGTTAACTAGCGGACCTTGGACTATGTAGGTTAACTAGCGGGCACTTGGACGATCTAGGTTAAGTAGCGGGCACTTGGACTATCTAGGTTAACTAGCGGGCACTTGGACTATCTAGATTAACTAGCGGGCACTTGAACGATGCAGTTTCCCTAGCGGGCACTTGGACTATATAGGTAAATTATTGGGCACTTGGACTATGGAGGTTACCTAGAAGGCAATTGGACTATGGAGGTTACCTAGCGGGCACTTGGACTATCTAGGTTAGCTAACGGGTACTTGGACTATCTAGGTTACCTAGTGGGCACTTGGACTATGTAGGTTACCTAGCGGGCACTTGGACTATCTAGGTTACCTAACGGGCACTTGGACTATGCAGGTAACCTAGCGGGCACTTGAACTGTCTAAGTTACCTGCCGGCTCATGGACTATGTAGGTTACCTAGCGGGCAATTATATTATCTAGGTTAACGAACGGGCACGTGGACTATGTAGGTAACCTCACGGGCACTTGAACTATCTAGGTTAGGTAACGGGCACTTTGACTATCTAGGTTACCTAGCGGGAACTTGGAATATGTAGGATCCCTAGAGGGCACTTGGACTATAGGTTACCTAGTGGCCCTTGGACTATGTAGGTTACCTAGCGCGACTTGGACTATCTAAGTTAACGAACGTGCACTTGGACTATGTAGGTAACCTAGCAGGCACTTGGACAGTATAGGTTACCTAGCGGGCACTTGGACTATCTAGGTTAACGAATGGGCACTTGGACTATGTAGGTTACCTAGCGGGCACTTGGACTATCTAGGTTAGCAAACCGGAACTTGGAATATCTAGGTTACCTAGCGGGCACTTGGACTATGTAGGATCCCTATTGGACATTTGTACTACTTAGGTTAACTAGCGGGCACTTTGACTATCTAGGTTAACTAGCGGGCACTTAAACTATCTAGGTCAACTAGCGGGCCATTGTACTATGTAGGTTAACTAGCGGGCACTTGGCCTATCTAGGTTACCTAACGGGAACTTGGACTATGTAGGTTTACTAGCGGACACTTGGACGATCTAGGTTAACTAGCGGGCACTTGGACAATGCAGGTTCCCTAGCGGGCACTATGAATATGTAGCTTCCCTAGAGGGGACTTGGATTATGTAGGTTCCCTATGGGCACTTGGACTATCTGGGTTCCCTAACGGGCACTTGGAATATGAAGATTCCCTATCGGGCACTTGGACTATGTAGGTTCCTCATTGGGCACTTGGACTTTGTAGGTTAACTAGCGGGCCCTTGGACTATCTAGGTTACCTAGCGGGCACTTGGACTATGTAGGTTAACTAGAGGGCACTTGTACAATGCAGGTTCCCTAGCGGGCACTTTGACTATGTAGGTTCCCTAGAGGGCACTTGGACGATATATGTTCCCTATGGGCACTTGGACTATCTAGGTGCCCTAATGGGCACTTGGAATACGTAGGTTCCCTTTCGGACACTTGGACTATGCAGGTTCCTCAGTGGGCACTTGGACTATGTAGGTTTACTAGCGGGCACTTGGACTATCTAGGTTACCTATGGGGCACTTGGACTATGCAGGTTCCCTAGCGGGCACTTGGACTATGTTCGTCCCTTAGCGGGCACTTGGACTATGTAGGTTCCCTATCGGGCAGTTGGACTATGTAGGTTAACTAGCGGGCCCGTAGACTATCTAGGTTACCTAGCGGGCACTTGGACTATGTACGTCCTCCAGCGGGCACTTGGACTATCTAGGTTAACTAGAGGGCCGTTGGACTATGTAGGTTAACTAGCAGACCCTTGGACTATCTAGGTTACCTAGCGGGCACTTGGACTATCTAGGTTAACTAGAGGGCACTTGTACAATGCAGGTACCCTAGCGGGCACTTTGACTATGTAAGTTCCCTAGAGGGCACTTGGACTATATAGGTTCCCTATGGGCACTTGGACTATCTAGGTGCCCTAATGGGCACTTGGAATACGTAGGTTCCCTTTCGGACACTTGGACTATGTAGGTTCCTCAGCGGGCACTTGGACTATGTAGGTTAACTAGCGGGCACTTGGACTATCTAGGTTACCTAGCGGGCACTTGGACTATGTAGATTCCCTAGCGGGCACTTGGACTATGTTCGTCCCTTAGCGAGCGCTTGAACTATGTAGGTTCCCTATCGGGCAGTTGGACTATGTAGGTTAACTAGCGGGCCCTTAGACTATCTAGGTTACCTAGCGTGCACTTGGACTATGTACTTCCCCTAGTGGGCACTTGGACTATCTAGGTTAACTAGAGGGCCCTTGGACTATGTAGGTTAACTAGCGGGCACTTGAAATATCTAGGTTAACTAGCGGACCTTGGACTATGTAGGTTAACTAGCGGGCACTTGGGCGATCTAGGTTAACTAGCGGGCACTTGGACGATCTAGGTTAACTAGCGGCCACTTGGACTATCTAGCTTAACTAGCGGGCACTTGGACTATCTAGATTAACTAGCGGGCACTTGGATGATGCAGGTTCCCTAGCGGGCACTTGGACTATATAGGTTAATTAGCGGGCACTTGGACTATGGAGGTTAACTACCGGGCACTTGGACTGTCTAGGTTACCTAACAGGCACTTGGACTATGTAGGTTAATTAGCGGGCACTTGGACTATGTAGGTAACCTAACGGGCACTTGGACTATCTAGGTTAAGTAACGGGCACTTGGACAATCTTGGTTACCTAGCGGGAACTTGGAATATGTAGGTTACCTAGCGGGCACTTGGACTATAGTTTAACTAGCGGGCACTTGGACTATATAGGTTACCTAACGCGACTTGGACTATCTAAGTTAAAGAACGTGCACATGGACTATATAGGTAACCTAGCGGGCACTTGGACAGTATAGGTTACCTAGCGGGCACTTGGACTATCTAGGTTAACGAATGGGCACTTGGACTATGTAGGTTACCTAGAGGGCACTTGGACTATCTAGATTAATAAACCGGAACTTGGAATATCTAGGTTACCTAGCGGGCACTTGGACTATGTAGGTTAACTTGCGGGCACTTGGCCTATCTAGGTTACCTAACGGGAACTTGGACGATCTAGGTTAACTAGCGGGCACTTGGACAATGCAGGTTCCCTAGCGGGCACTATGAATATGTAGCTTCCCTAGAGGGCACTTGGACCATATAGGTTCCCTATGGGCACTTGGACTATCTGGGTTCCCTAACGGGCACTTGGAATATGAAGATTCCCTCTCGGGCACTTGGACTATGTAGGTTCCTCATTGGGCACTTGGACAATGTAGGTTCCCTATCGGGCACTTGGACTATGTAGGTTAACTAGCGGGCCCTTCGACTATCTAGGTTACCTAGCGGGCACTTGGACTATCTAGGTTAACTAGCGGGCACTTGTACAATGCAGGTTCCCTAGCGGGCACTTTGACTATGTAGCTTCCCTGGAGGGCACTTGGACTATATAGGTTCCCTATGGTTACTTGGACTATCTAGGTGCCCTAACGGGCACTTGGAATACGTAGGTTCCCTTTCGGACACTTGGACTATGTAGGTTCCTCAGCGGGCACTTGGACTATGTAGGTTAACTAGCGGGCACTTGGACTATCTAGGTTACCTAGCGGGCACTTGGATTTTGTAGGTTCCCTAGCGGGCACTTGGACTATGTTCGTCCCTTAGCGGGCCCTTGGACTATGTAGGTTCCCTATCGGGCAGTTGTACTATGTAGGTTATCTAGCGGGCCCTTAGACTATCTAGGTTACATAGTGGGCACTTGGACTATGTATGTCCCCTAGCGGGCACTTGGACTATCTAGGTTAACTAGAGGGTCCTTTGACTATGTAGGTTAACTAGCGGGCACTTGGAATATCTAGGTTAACTAGCGGACCTTGGACTATGTAGGTTAACTAGCGGGCACTTGGACGATCTAGGTTAAGTAGCGGGCACTTGGACTATCTAGGTTAACTAGCGGGCACTTGGACTATCTAGATTAACTAGCGGGCACTTGAACGATGCAGTTTCCCTAGCGGGCACTTGGACTATATAGGTAAATTATTGGGTACTTGGACTATCTAGGTTACCTAGCGGGCACTTGGACTATGGAGGTTACCTAGCGGGCACTTGGACTATCTAGGTTACCTTACGGGCACTTGGACTATGCAGGTAACCTAGCGGGCACTTGAAATGTCTAAGTTACCTGCCAGCTATTGGACTATGTAGGTTACCTAGCGGGCAATTGTACTATCTAGGTTAACGAACGGGCACGTGGACTATGTAGGTAACCTCACGGGCACTTGGACTATCTAGGTTAGGTAACGGGCACTTTGACTATCTAGGTTACCTAGCGGGAACTTGGAATATGTAGGTTACCTAGAGGGCACTTGGACTATAGGTTACCTAGTGGCCCTTGGACTATGTAGGTTACCTAGCGCGACTTGGACTATCTAAGTTAACGAACGTGCACTTGGACTATGTAGGTAACCTAGCAGGCACTTGGACAGTATAGGTTACCTAGCGGGCACTAGGACTATCTAGGTTAACGAATGGGCACTTGGACTATGTAGGTTACCTAGCGGGCACTTGGACTATCTAGGTTAGCAAACCGGAACTTGGAATATCTAGGTTACCTAGCGGGCACATGGACTATGTAGGATCCCTATCGGACATTTGTACTACTTAGGTTAACTAGCGGGCACTTTCACTATCTAGGTTAACTAGCGGGCACTTGAACTATCTAGGTCAACTAGCGGGCCATTGTACTATGTAGGTTAACTAGTGGGCACTTGGCCTATCTAGGTTACGTAACGGGAACTTGGACTATGTAGGTTTACTAGCGGACACTTGGACGATCTAGGTTAACTAGCGGGCACTTGGACAATGCAGGTTCCCTAGCGGGCACTATGAATATGTAGCTTCCCTAGAGGGCACTTGGACTATGTAGGTTCCCTATGGGCACTTGGACTATCTGGGTTCCCTAACGGGCACTTGGAATATGAAGATTCCCTATCGGGCACTTGGACTATGTAGGTTCCTCATTGGGCACTTGGACTATGTAGGTTCCCTATCGGGCACTTGGACTTTGTAGGTTAACTAGCGGGCCCTTGGACTATCTAGGTTACCTAGCGGGCACTTGGACTATCAAGGTTAACTAGAGGGCACTTGTACAATGCAGGTTCCCTAGCGGGCACTTTGACTATGTAGGTTCCCTAGAGGGCACTTGGACGATATAGGTTCCCTATGGGCACTTGGACTATCTAGGTGCCCTAATGGGCACTTGGAATACGTAGGTTCCCTTTCGGACACTTGGACTATGCAGTTTCCTCAGTGGGCACTTGGACTATGTAGGTTTACTAGCGGGCACTTGGACTATCTAGGTTACCTATCGGGCACTTGGACTATGCAGGTTCCCTAGCGGGCACTTGGACTATGTTCGTCCCTTAGCGGGCACTTGGACTATGTAGGTTCCCTATCGGGCAGTTGTACTATGTAGGTTAACTAGCGGGCCCGTAGACTATCTAGGTTACCTAGCGGGCACTTGGACTATGTACGTCCTCCAGCGGGCACTTGGACTATCTAGGTTAACTAGAGGGCCGTTGGACTATGTAGGTTAACTAGCAGGCCCTTGGACTATCTAGGTTACCTAGCGGGCACTTGGACTATCTAGGTTAACTAGAGGGCACTTGTACAATGCAGGTACCCTAGCGGGCACTTTGACTATGTAAGTTCCCTAGAGGGCACTTGGACTATATAGGTTCCCTATGGGCACTTGGACTATCTAGGTGCCCTAATGGGCACTTGGAATACGTAGGTTCCCTTTCGGACACTTGGACTATGTAGGTTCCTCAGCGGGCACTTGGACTATGTAGGTTAACTAGCGGGCACTTGGACTATCTAGGTCAACTAGCGGGCCATTGTACTATGTAGGTTAACTAGCGGGCACTTGGCCTATCTAGGTTACCTAACGGGAACTTGGACTATGTAGGTTTACTAGCGGACCCTTGGACTATCTAGATTAACTAGCGGGCACTTGGACGATGCAGGTTCCCTAGCGGGCACTTGGACTATATAGGTTAATTAGCAGGCACTTGGACTATGGAGGTTACCTATCGGGCACTTGGACTGTCTAGGTTACCTAACGGGCACTTGGACTATGTAGGTTAATTAGCGGGCACTTGGACTATGTAGGTTACTTAGCGGGCACTTGGACTATCTAGGTTAACGAACAGGGACGTGGACTATGTAGGTAACCTAATGGGCACTTGGAATATCTAGGTTAGGTAACGGGCACTTGGACTATCTAGGTTACCTAGCGGGAACTTGGAATATGTAGGTTACCTAGCGGGCACTTGGACTATAGTTTAACTAGCGGGCACTTGGACTATATAGGTTACCTAGCGGGCCCTTGGTCTATGTATGTTACCTAGCGCAACTTGGACTATCTAAGTTAACGAACGTGCACTTGGACTATGTAGGTAACCTAGCGGGCACTTGGACAGTATAGGTTACCTAGCGGGCACTTGGACTATCTAGTTTAACGAATGGGCACTTGGACTATGTAGGTTACCTAGCGGGCACTTGGACTATCTAGGTTAGTAAACCGGAACTTGGAATATCTAGGTTACCTAGCGGGCACTTGGACTATGTAGGTTACTTTGCGGGCACTTGGCCTATCTAGGTTACCTAACGGGCACTTGGACTATGTAGGTTCCCTAGCAGGGCTTTGACTATGTAAGTTCTCTAACGGGCACTTGGACTATGTGGGTTCCCTAGCGGGCATTTGGACTATCTAGGTTACCTAACGGGCACTTGGACTATGGACGTTATTAGCGGGCATTTGGACTATGTAGGTTACCTAGCGGATACTTGGACTATGTAGGTTCCCCATCAGGGACTTGGACAATGTAGGTTAACTAGCGGGCACTTGGACTATCTAGGTTAACTAGCGGGCCCTTGCACTATGTAGGTTAAGTAGCGGGCTCTTGTACTATCTAGGTTAACGAACGGGCACGTGGACTATGTAGGTAACAAGCGGACACTTGGACAGTCTAGGTTACCTAGAGGGCACTTGGAAAATCTAGGTTAATGAATCGGCACTTGGACTATGTAGGTTACCTCGCGGGCACTTAGACTATTTGGGTACCCTAGCGGGCATTTGGACTATCTAGGTTACCTAACGGGCATTTGGACTATGTAGGTTCCCTAGCGGGCACTTGGATTATGTAGGTTCCCTTCTTGCACTTGGACTATGTAGGTTTCTAGCGGGCATTTGGACTATGTAGGTTACCTAGCGGGCACATGGGCTATGTAGGTTCCCTAGCGGGCATTTGGAGTATCTAGGTTACCTAACGGGCATTTGGACTACGTACGTTACTAGTGGGCATTTGGACTATGTAGGTTACCTAGCGGATACTTGGACTATGTAGGTTCCCCATCAGGGACTTGGACAATGTAGGTTAACTAGCGGGCACTTGGACTATCTAGGTTAACTAGCGGGCCCTTGGACTATGTAGGTTAACTAGCGGGCCCTTTGACGATCTAGGTTAGCAAACGGGCACTTGGACTATGTAGGTTACCTATCAGGCACTTGGACTGTCTAGGTTACCTAGCGGGCACTTGAACTATCTAGGTTAACGAAAGGGCACTTGGACTATGTAGGTTAGCTAACAGGAACTTGGACTATCTAGGTTAACGAACGGGCACTTGGACTATGGATGTTACCTAGCGGGCACTTGGACTATGGAGGTTACCCAGCGGGCACTTGGACTATCTAGGTTACCTAACGGGCACTTGGACTATGCAGGTAACCTAGCGGGCACTTGGACTGTTTAAGTTACCTAGAGGGCACATGGACTATAGGTTAACTAGCGGGCACTTGGACTATATAGGTTACCTAGCGGCCCTTAGACTATGTTGGTTACCTACTGCGACTTGGACTATCTAAGTTAACGAACGTGCACTTGGACTATGTAAGTAACCTAGCGGGCACTTGGACAGTATAGGTTACCTAGCGGGCACTTGGACTATCTAGGTTAGCAAACCGGAACTTGGAATATCTAGGTTACCTAGCGGGCACTTGGATTATGTAGGATCCCTATTGGACATTTGTACTACTTAGGTTAACTAGCGGGCACTTTGACTATCTAGGTTAACTAGCGGGCACTTGGACTATCTAGGTCAACTAGCGGGCCATTGTACTATGTAGGTTAACTAGCGGGCACTTGGCCTATCTAGGTTACCTAACGGGAACTTGGACTATGTAGGTTTACTAGCGGACCCTTGGACTATCTAGATTAACTAGCGGGCACTTGGACGATGCAGGTTCCCTAGCGGGCACTTGGACTATATAGGTTAATTAGCAGGCACTTGGACTATGGAGGTTACCTAGCGGGCACTTGGACTGTCTAGGTTACCTAACGGGCACTTGGACTATGTAGGTTAATTAGCGGGCACTTGGACTATGTAGGTTACTTAGCGGGCACTTGGACTATCTAGGTTAACGAACAGGGACGTGGACTATGTAGGTAACCTAATGGGCACTTGGAATATCTAGGTTAGGTAACGGGCACTTGGACTATCTAGGTTACCTAGCGGGAACTTGGAATATGTAGGTTACCTAGCGGGCACTTGGACTATAGTTTAACTAGCGGGCACTTGGACTATATAGGTTACCTAGCGGGCCCTTGGTCTATGTATGTTACCTAGCGCAACTTGGACTATCTAAGTTAACGAACGTGCACTTGGACTATGTAGGTAACCTAGCGGGCACTTGGACAGTATAGGTTACCTAGCGGGCACTTGGACTATCTAGTTTAACGAATGGGCACTTGGACTATGTAGGTTACCTAGCGGGCACTTGGACTATCTAGGTTAGTAAACCGGAACTTGGAATATCTAGGTTACCTAGCGTGCACTTGGACTATGTAGGTTACTTTGCGGGCACTTGGCCTATCTAGGTTACCTAACGGGAACTTGGACTATGTAGGTTTACTAGCGGACACTTGGACAATCTTGGTTAACTAGCGGGCACTTGGACAATGCAGGTTCCCTAGCGGGCACTATGAATATGTAGCTTCCCTAGAGGGCACTTGGACCATATAAGTTCCCTATGGGCACTTGGACTATCTGGGTTCCCTAACGGGCACTTGGAATATGAAGATTCCCTATCGGGCACTTGGACTATGTAGGTTCCTCAGCGGGCACTTGGACTATGTAGGTTAACTAGCGGGCACTTCGACTATCTAGGTTGTCCAGCAGGCACTTGGACTATGTACGTCCCCTAGCGGGCACTTGGACTATGTAGGTTAACTAGCGGGCACTTGGACGATCTAGGTTATCTAGAGGGCACTTGGACTATCTAGGTTAACTAACGGACCTTGGACTATGTAGGTTAACTAGCGGGCACTTGGACGATCTAGGTTAACTAGCAGGCACTTTGACTATCTAGGTTAACTAGCGGGAACTTAGACTCTCTATGTTACCTGGCGGGCACTTGGACGATGCAGGTTCCCTAGAGGGCACTTGGACTATGTAGGTTCCCTAACGGGCACTTGGACTATGTAGACCCTTAGCGGGCACTTGGACTATGTTGGTTCCCTAGCGGGCACTTGGACTATGTAGGTTTCCTAGCAGGGCTTTGATTATGTAAGTTCTCTAATGGGCACTTGGGCTATGTGGGTTCCCTAGCGGGCATTTGGACTATCTAGGTTACCTAACGGACACTTGGACTATGTACGTTACTAGCGGGCATTTGGACTATGTAGGTTACCTAGCGGATACTTGGACTATGTAGGTTCCCCATCAGGGACTTGGACAATGTAGGTTAACTAGCGGGCACTTGGACTATCTAGGTTAACTAGCGGGCCCTTGGACTATGTAGGTAAACTAGCGGGCCCTTTGACGATCTAGGTTAGCAAACGGGCACTTGGACTATGTAGGTTACCTAGCAGGCACTTGGATTGTCTAGGTTACCTAGAGGGCACTTGAACTATCTAGGTTAACGAACGGGCACTTGGACTATGTAGGTTAGCTAACAGGAACTTGGACTATCTAGGTTAATGAACGGGCACTTGGACTATGGAGGTTACCTAGCGGGCACTTGGACTATGGAGGTTACCTAGCAGGCACTTGGACTATCTAGGTTAGCTAACGGGTACTTGGACTATCTAGGTTACCTAGCGGGCACTTGGACTATGTAGGTTCCCTATCGGGCAGTTGGACTCTGTGGGTACCCTAACGGGCATTTGGACTATGTAGGTTCCCTAGCGGTCACTTGGACTATGTCGGTCCCTTAGCGGGCACTTGGACTATGTTGGTTCCCTATCGGGCAGTTGGACTATGTGGGTACCCTAGCAGGCATTTGGACTATCTAGGTTACCTAGCAGGCACTTTGACTATCTAGGTTAACTAACGGGCACTTGGACTATGTAGGTTACCTAGCGGGCACTTGGACTATCTAGGTTACTTTGCGGGCACTTGGCCTATCTAGGTTACCTAACGGGAACTTGGACTATGTAGGTTTACTAGCGGACACTTGGACAATCTTGGTTAACTAGCGGGCACTTGGACAATGCAGGTTCCCTAGCGGGCACTATGAATATGTAGCTTCCCTAGAGGGCACTTGGACCATATAAGTTCCCTATGGGCACTTGGACTATCTGGGTTCCCTAACGGGCACTTGGAATATGAAGATTCCCTATCGGGCACTTGGATTATGTAGGTTCCTCATTGGGCACTTGGACTATGTAGGTTCCCTATCGGGCACTTGGACTATGTAGGTTAACTAGCGGGCCCTTCGACTATCTAGGTTACCTAGCGGGCACTTGGACTATCTAGGTTAACTAGCGGGCACTTGTACAATGCAGGTTCCCTAGCGGGCACTTTGACTATGAAGGTTCCATAGAGGGCACTTGGACTATATAGGTTCCCTATGGTTACTTGGACTATCTAGGTGCCCTAACGGGCACTTGGAATACGTAGGTTCCCTTTCGCACACTTGGACTATGTAGGTTCTCAGCGGGCACTTGGACTATGTAGGTTAACTAGCGGGCACTTGGACTATCTAGGTTGTCCAGCGGGCACTTGGACTATGTACGTCCCCTAGCGGGCACTTGGACTATGTAGATTAACTAGCGGGCACTTGGACGATCTAGGTTATCTAGAGGGCACTTGGACTATCTAGGATAACTAACGGACCTTGGACTATGTAGGTTAACTAGCGGGCACTTGGACGATCTAGGTTAACTAGCAGGCACTTGGACTATCTAGGTTAACTAGCGGGAACTTAGACTCTCTATGTTAACTGGCAGGCACTTGGACGATGCAGGTTCCCTAGAGGGCACTTGGAATATGTAGGTTCCCTAACGGGCACTTGGACTATGTAGGTCCCTTAGCGGGCACTTGGACTATGTTGGTTCCCTATCGGGCAGTTGGACTCTGTGGGTACCCTAACGGGCATTTGGACTATGTAGGTTCCCTAGCGGTCACTTGGACTATGTCGGTCACTTAGCGGGCACTTGGACTATGTTGGTTCCCTATCGGGCAGTTGGACTATGTGGGTACCCTAGCAGGCATTTGGACTATCTAGGTTACCTAGCAGGCACTTTGACTATCTAGGTTAACTAACGGGCACTTGGACTATGTAGGTTACCTAGCGGGCACTTGGACTATGTAGATCCCTAGCGGGCACTTAGACTATGTAGGTTACCTAGCAGGCACTTGGACTGTCTAGGTTACCTAGCGGGCACTTGAACTATCTAGGTTAACGAACGGACACTTGGACTATGTAGGTTAGCCAACAGGAACTTGGACTATATACGTTAACGAACGGGCAATTGGACTATGGAGGTTACCTAGCGGGCACTTGGACTATGGAGGTTACCTAGCGGGCACTTGGACTATCTAGGTTAGCTAACGGGTACTTGGACTATCTAGGTTCCCTAGCGGGCACTTGGACTATGTAGGTTCCCTAGCAGGGCTTTGATTATGTAAGTTCTCTAATGGGCACTTGGGCTATGTGGGTTCCCTAGCGGGCATTTGGACTATCTAGGTTACCTAACGGGCACTTGGACTATGTACGTTACTAGCGGGCATTTGGACTATGTAGGTTACCTAGCGGATACTTGGACTATGTAGGTTCCCCATCAGGGACTTGGACAATGTAGGTTAACTAGCGGGCACTTGGACTATCTAGGTTAACTAGCGGGCCCTTGGACTATGTAGGTTAACTAGCGGGCCCTTTGACGATCTAGGTTAGCAAACGGGCACTTGGACTATGTAGGTTACCTAGCAGGCACTTGGACTGTCTAGGTTACCTAGAGGGCACTTGAACTATCTAGGTTAACGAACGGGCACTTGGACTATGTAGGTTAGCTAACAGGAACTTGGACTATCTAGGTTAATGAACGGGCACTTGGACTATGGAGGTTACCTAGCGGGCACTTGGACTATGGAGGTTACCTAGCGGGCACATGGACTATCTAGGTTAGCTAACGGGTACTTGGACTATCTAGGTTACCTAGCAGGCACTTGGACTATGTAGGTTCCCTATCGGGCAGTTGGACTCTGTGGTTACCCTAACGGGCATTTGGACTATGTAGGTTCCCTAGCGGTCACTTGGACTATGTCGGTTCCTTAGCGGGCACTTGGACTATGTTGGTTCCCTATCGGGCAGTTGGACTATGTGGGTACCCTGGCAGGCATTTGGACTATCTAGGTTACCTAGCAGGCACTTTGACTATCTAGGTTAACTAACGGGCACTTGGACTATGAAGGTTACCTAGCGGGCACTTGGACTATGTAGGTCCCTAGCGGGCACTTAGACTATGTAGGTTACCTAGCAGGCACTTGGACTGTCTAGGTTACTTAGCGGGCACTTGAACTATCTAGGTTAACGAACGGACACTTGGACTATGTAGGTTAGCTAACAGGAACTTGGACTATATAGGTTAACGAACGGGCACTTGGACTATGGTGGTTACCTAGCGGGCACTTGGACTATGGAGGTTACCTAGCGGGCACTTGGACTATCTAGGTTAGCTAACGGGTACTTGGACTATCTAGGTTCCCTAGCGGGCACTTGGACTATGTAGGTTCCCTAGCAGGGCTTTGATTATGTAAGTTCTCTAATGGGCACTTGGGCTATGTGGGTTCCCTAGCGGGCATTTGGACTATCTAGGTTACCTAACGGACACTTGGACTATGTACGTTACTAGCGGGCATTTGGACTATGTAGGTTCCCTAGCGGATACTTGGACTACGTAGGTTCCCCATCAGGGACTTGGACAATATAGGTTAACTAGCGGGCACTTGGACTATCTAGGTTAACTAGCGGGCCCTTGGACTATGTAGGTTAACTAGCGGGCCCTTTGACAATCTAGGTTAGCAAACGGGCACTTGGACTGTCTAGGTTACCTAGAGGGCACTTGAACTATCTAGGTTAACGAACGGGCACTTGGACTATGTAGGTTAGCTAACAGGAACTTGGACTATCTAGGTTAATGAACGGGCACTTGGACGATGGAGGTTACCTAGCGGGCACTTGGACTATGGAGGTTACCTAGCGGGCACTTGGACTATCTAGGTTAGCTAACGGGTACTTGGACTATCTAGGTTACCTAGCGGGCACTTGGACTATGTAGGTTACCTAGCGGGCACTTGTACTATCTAGGTTACCTAACGGGCACTTGGACTATGCAGGTAACCTAGCGGGCACTTGGACTATGTAGGTTAACTAGCGGGCACTTGGACTATCTAGGTTACCTAACGGGCACCTGGACTATCTAGATTACCAAGTGGGCACTTGGAATCTAAAGGTTACCTAGCCCGCCCTTGGACTATGTAGTTTACCTAGCGGGCAATTGGACTATCTAGGTTAACGAACGGGCACGTGGACTATGTAGGTAACCTAACGGGCACTTGGACTATCTAGGTTAGGTAACGGGCACTTGGACTATCTAGGTTACCTAGCGGAAACTTGGAATATGTAGGTTACCTAGAGGGCACTTGGACTATAGGCTAACTAGCGGGCACTTGGACTTATAGGTTACCTAGTGGCCCTTGGACTATGTTGGTTACCTACCGCGACTTGGACTATCTAAGTTAACGAAAGTGCACTTGGACTATGTAAGTAACCTAGCGGGCACTTGGACAGTATAGGTTACCTAGCAGCCACTTGGACTATCTAGTTTAACGAATGGGCTTTTGGACTACGTAGGTTACCTAGCGGGCACTTGGACTATCTAGGTTAGCAAACCGGAACTTGGAATATCTAGGTTACCTAGCGGGCACTTGGACTATGTAGGATCCCTATCGGACATTTGTAGTACTTAGGTTAACTAGCGGGCACTTTGACTATCTAGGTTAACTAGCGGGCACTTGGACTATCTAGGTCAACTAGCGGGCCATTGTACTATGTAGGTTAACTAGCGGGCACTTGGCCTATCTAGGTTACCTAACGGGAACTTGGACTATGTAGGTTTACTAGCGGACCCTTGGACGATCTAGGTTAACTAGCGGGCACTATGAATATGTAGCTTCCCTAGAGGGAACTTGGACTATATAGGTTCCCTATGGGCACTTGGACAATCTGGGTTCCCTAACGGGCACTTGGAATATGAAGATTCCCTATCGGGCACTTGGACTATTTAGGTTCCTCATTGGGCACTTGGACTATGTAGGTTAACTAGCGGGCCCTTGGACTATCTAGGTTACCTAGCGGGCACTTGGACTATCTAGGTTAACTAGAGGGCACTTGTACAATGCAGGTTCCCTAGCGGGCACTTTGACTATGTAGGTTCCCTAGAGGGCACTTGGACTATATAGGTTCCCTATGGTTACTTGGACTATCTAGGTGCCCTAACGGGCACTTGGAATACGTAAGTTCCCTTTCGCACACTTGGACTATGTAGGTTCCTCAGCGGGCACTTGGATTTTGTAGGTTAACTAGCGGGCACTTGGACTATCTAGGTTGTCCAGCGGGCACTTGGACTATGTACGTCCCCTAGCGGGCACTTGGACTATCGAGGTTAACTAGAGGGCCCTTGGACTATGTAGGTTATCTAGAGGGCACTTGGACTATCTAGGTTAACTAACGGACCTTGGACTATGTAGGTTAACTAGCGGGCACTTGGACGATCTAGGTTAACTAGCGGGCACTTGGACTATCTAGGTTAACTAGCGGGGACTTAGACTCTCTATGTTAACTGGCGGGCACTTGGACGATGCAGGTTCCCTAGAGGGCACTTGGAATATGTAGGTTCCCTAACGGGCACTTGGACTATGTAGGTCCCTTAGCGGGCACTTGGACTATGTAGGTTACCTAGCGGGCACTTGGACTATGTAGGTCCCTAGCGGGCACTTAGACTATGTAGGTTACCTAGCAGGCACTTGGACTGTCTAGGTTACCTAGCGGGCACTTGAACTATCTAGGTTAACGAACGGACACTTGGACTATGTAGGTTAGCTAACAGGAACTTGGACTATCTAGGTTAACGAACGGGCACTTGGACTATGGAGGTTACCTAGCGGGCACTTGGACTATGGAGGTTACCTAGCGGGCACTTGGACTATCTAGGTTAGCTAACGGGCACTTGGACTATGTAGGTTCCCTAGCAGGGCTTTGATTATGTAAGTTCTCTAATGGGCACTTGGGCTATGTGGGATCCCTAGCGGGCATTTGGACTATCTAGGTTACCTAACGGGCACTTGGACTATGTACGTTACTAGCGGGCATTTGGACTATGTAGGTTCCCTAGCGGATACTTGGACTACGTAGGTTCCCCATCAGGGACTTGGACAATGTAGGTTAACTAGCGGGCACTTGGACTATCTAGGTTAACTAGCGGGCCCTTGGACTATGTAGGTTAACTACCGGGCCCTTTGACGATCTTGGTTAGCAAACGGGCACTTGGACTATGTAGGTTACCTAGCAGGCACTTGGACTGTCTAGGTTACCTAGCGGGCACTTGAATTATCTAGGTTAACGAACGGGCACTTGGACTATGTAGGTTAGCTAACAGGAACTTGGACTATCTAGGTTAACGAACGGGCACTTGGACTATGGAGGTTACCTAGCGGGCACTTGGACTATGGAGGTTACCTAGCGGGCACTTGGAATATCTGGGTTCCCTAACGGGCACTTGGAATATGAAGATTCCCTATCGGGCACTTGGACTATGTAGGTTCCTCATTGGGCACTTGGACTATGTAGGTTCCCTATCGGGCACTTGGACTATGTAGGTTAACTAGCGGGCCCTTGGACTATCTAGGTTACCTAGCGGGCACTTGGACTATCTAGGTTAACTAGAGGGCACTTGTACAATGCAGGTTCCCTAGCGGGCACTTTGACTATGTAGGTTCCCTAGAGGGCACTTGGACTATCTAGGTGCCCTAATGGGCACTTGGAATACGTAGGTTCCCTTTCGGACACTTGGACTATGTAGGTTCCTCATCGGGCACTTGGACTATGTAGGTTAACTAGCGGGCACTTGGACTATCTAGGTTACCTAGCGGGCACTTGGACTATGCAGGTTCCCTAGCGGGCACTTGGACTATGTTCGTCCCTTAGCGGGCACTTGGACTATGTAGGTTCCCTATCGGGCAGTTGGACTATGTAGGTTAACTAGCGGGCCCTTAGACTATCTAGGTTACCTAGCGGGCACTTGGACTATGTACGTCTTCTAGCGGTCAATTGGACTATCTAGGTTAACTAGAGGGCCCTTGGACTATGTAGGTTAACTAGCGGGCACTTGGAATATCTAGGTTACCTAGCGGCCCTTGGACTATGTTGGTTACCTACCGCGACTTGGACTATCTAAGTTAACGAACGTGCACTTGGACTATGTAAGTAACCTAGCGGGCACTTGGACAGTATAGGTTACCTAGCGGGCACTTGGACTATCTAGGTTAACGAATGGGTCACTTGGACTATGTAGGTTATCTAGCGGGCACTTGGACTATCTAGGTTAGCAAACCGGAACTTGGAATATCTAGGTTACCTAGCGGGCACTTGGACTATGTAGGATCCCTATTGGACATTTGTACTACTTAGGTTAACTAGCGGGCACTTTGACTATCTAGGTTAACTAGCGGGCACTTGGACTATCTATGTCAACTAGCGGGCCATTGTACTATGTAGGTTAACTAGCGGGCACTTGGCCTATCTAGGTTACCTAACGGGAACTTGGACTATGTAGGTTTACTAGCGGACACTTGGACGATCTAGGTTAACTAGCGGGCACTTGGACAATGCAGGTTCCCTAGCGGGCACTATGAATATGTAGCTTCCCTAGAGGGCACTTGGACTATGTAGGTTCCCTATGGGCACTTGGACTATCTGGGTTCCCTAACGGGCACTTGGAATATGAAGATTCCCTATCGGGCACTTGGACTATGTAGGTTCCTCATTGGGCACTTGGACTATGTAGGTTCCCTATCGGGCACTTGGACTTTGTAGGTTAACTAGCGGGCCCTTGGACTATCTAGGTTAACTAGCGGGCACTTGGACTATCTAGGTTAACTAGAGGGCACTTGTACAATGCAGGTTCCCTCGCGGGCACTTTGACTATGTAGGTTCCCTAGAGGGCACTTGGACGATATATGTTCCCTATGGGCACTTGGACTATCTAGGTGCCCCAAAGGGCACTTGGAATACGTAGGTTCCCTTTCGGACACTTGGACTATGTAGGTTCCTCAGCGGGCACTTGGACTATGTAGGTTAACTAGCGGGCACTTGGACTATCTAGGTTACCTAGCGGGCACTTGGATTTTGTAGGTTCCCTAGAGGGCACTTGGACTATGTTCGTCCCTTAGCGGGCACTTGGACCATGTAGGTTCCCTATCGGGCAGTTGTACTATGTAGGTTATCTAGCGGGCCCTTAGACTATCTAGGTTACATAGCGGGCAATTGGAGTATGTATGTCCCCTAGCGGGCACTTGGACTATCTAGGTTAACTAGAGGGCCCTTTGACTATGTAGGTTAACTAAGGGGCACTTGGAATATCTAGGTTAACTAGCGGACCTTGGACTATGTAGGTTAACTAGCGGGCACTTGGACGATCTAGGTTAAGTAGCGGGCACTTGGACTATCTAGGTTAACTAGCGGGCACTTGGACTATCTAGATTAACTAGCGGGCACTTGAACGATGCAGTTTCCCTAGCGGGCACTTGGACTATATAGGTAAATTATTGGGCACTTGGACTATGGAGGTTACCTAGAAGGCAATTGGACTATGGAGGTTACCTAGCGGGCACTTGGACTATCTAGGTTAGCTAACGGGTACTTGGACTATCTAGGTTACCTAGCGGGCACTTGGACTATGTAGGTTACCTAGCGGGCACTTGGACTATCTAGGTTACCTAACGGGCACTTGGACTATGCAGGTAACCTAGCGGGCACTTGAACTGTCTAAGTTACCTGCCGGCTCTTGGACTATGTAGGTTACCTAGCGGGCAATTATATTATCTAGGTTAACGAACGGGCACGTGGACTATGTAGGTAACCTCACGGGCACTTGAACTATCTAGGTTAGGTAACGGGCACTTTGACTATCTAGGTTACCTAGCGGGAACTTGGAATATGTAGGATCCCTAGAGGGCACTTGGACTATAGGTTACCTAGTGGCCCTTGGACTATGTAGGTTACCTAGCGCGACTTGGACTATCTAAGTTAACGAACGTGCACTTGGACTATGTAGGTAACCTAGCAGGCACTTGGACAGTATAGGTTACCTAGCGGGCACTTGGACTATCTAGGTTAACGAATGGGCACTTGGACTATGTAGGTTACCTAGCGGGCACTTGGACTATCTAGGTTAGCAAACCGGAACTTGGAATATCTAGGTTACCTAGCGGGCACTTGGACTATGTAGGATCCCTATTGGACATTTGTACTACTTAGGTTAACTAGCGGGCACTTTGACTATCTAGGTTAACTAGCGGGCACTTAAACTATCTAGGTCAACTAGCGGGCCATTGTACTATGTAGGTTAACTAGCGGGCACTTGGCCTATCTAGGTTACCTAACGGGAACTTGGACTATGTAGGTTTACTAGCGGACACTTGGACGATCTAGGTTAAATAGCGGGCACTTGGACAATGCAGGTTCCCTAGCGGGCACTATGAATATGTAGCTTCCCTAGAGGGGACTTGGATTATGTAGGTTCCCTATGGGCACTTGGACTATCTGGGTTCCCTAACGGGCACTTGGAATATGAAGATTCCCTATCGGGCACTTGGAATATGTAGGTTCCTCATTGGGCACTTGGACTTTGTAGGTTAACTAGCGGGCCCTTGGACTATCTAGGTTACCTAGCGGGCACTTGGACTATGTAGGTTAACTAGAGGGCACTTGTACAATGCAGGTTCCCTAGCGGGCACTTTGACTATGTAGGTTCCCTAGAGGGCACTTGGACGATATATGTTCCCTATGGGCACTTGGACTATCTAGGTGCCCTAATGGGCACTTGGAATACGTAGGTTCCCTTTCGGACACTTGGACTATGCAGGCTCCTCAGTGGGCACTTGGACTATGTAGGTTTACTAGCGGGCACTTGGACTATCTAGGTTACCTATGGGGCACTTGGACTATGCAGGTTCCCTAGCGGGCACTTGGACTATGTTCGTCCCTTAGCGGGCACTTGGACTATGTAGGTTCCCTATCGGGCAGTTGGACTATGTAGGTTAACTAGCGGGCCCGTAGACTATCTAGGTTACCTAGCGGGCACTTGGACTATGTACGTCCTCCAGCGGGCACTTGGACTATCTAGGTTAACTAGAGGGCCGTTGGACTATGTAGGTTAACTAGCAGACCCTTGGACTATCTAGGTTACCTAGCGGGCACTTGGACTATCTAGGTTAACTAGAGGGCACTTGTACAATGCAGGTACCCTAGCGGGCACTTTGACTATGTAAGTTCCCTAGAGGGCACTTGGACTATATAGGTTCCCTATGGGCACTTGGACTATCTAGGTGCCCTAATGGGCACTTGGAATACGTATGTTCCCTTTCGGACACTTGGACTATGTAGGTTCCTCAGCGGGCACTTGGACTATGTAGGTTAACTAGCGGGCACTTGGACTATCTAGGTTACCTAGCGGGCACTTGGACTATGTAGGTTCCCTAGCGGGCACTTGGACTATGTTCGTCCCTTAGCGAGCGCTTGAACTATGTAGGTTCCCTATCGGGCAGTTGGACTATGTAGGTTAACTAGCGGGCCCTTAGACTATCTAGGTTACCTAGCGTGCACTTGGACTATGTACTTCCCCTAGTGGGCACTTGGACTATCTAGGTTAACTAGAGGGCCCTTGGACTATGTAGGTTAACTAGCGGGCACTTGAAATATCTAGGTTAACTAGCGGACCTTGGACTATGTAGGTTAACTAGCGGGCACTTGGGCGATCTAGGTTAACTAGCGGGCACTTGGACGATCTAGGTTAACTAGCGGCCACTTGGACTATCTAGCTTAACTAGCGGGCACTTGGACTATCTAGATTAACTAGCGGGCACTTGGATGATGCAGGTTCCCTAGCGGGCACTTGGACTATATAGGTTAATTAGCGGGCACTTGGACTATGGAGGTTAACTACCGGGCACTTGGACTGTCTAGGTTACCTAACAGGCACTTGGACTATGTAGGTTAATTAGCGGGCACTTGGACTATGTAGGTAACCTAACGGGCACTTGGACTATCTAGGTTAAGTAACGGGCACTTGGACAATCTTGGTTACCTAGCGGGAACTTGGAATATGTAGGTTACCTAGCGGGCACTTGGACTATAGTTTAACTAGCGGGCACTTGGACTATATAGGTTACCTAACGCGACTTGGACTATCTAAGTTAAAGAACGTGCACATGGACTATATAGGTAACCTAGCGGGCACTTGGACAGTATAGGTTACCTAGCGGGCACTTGGACTATCTAGGTTAACGAATGGGCACTTGGACTATGTAGGTTACCTAGAGGGCACTTGGACTATCTAGATTAGTAAACCGGAACTTGGAATATCTAGGTTACCTAGCGGGCACTTGGACTATGTAGGTTACCTTGCGGGCACTTGGCCTATCTAGGTTACCTAACGGGAACTTGGACGATCTAGGTTAACTAGCGGGCACTTGGACAATGCAGGTTCCCTAGCGGGCACTATGAATATGTAGCTTCCCTAGAGGGCACTTGGACCATATAGGTTCCCTATGGGCACTTGGACTATCTGGGTTCCCTAACGGGCACTTGGAATATGAAGATTCCCTCTCGGGCACTTGGACTATGTAGGTTCCTCATTGGGCACTTGGACTATGTAGGTTCCCTATCGGGCACTTGGACTATGTAGGTTAACTAGCGGGCCCTTCGACTATCTAGGTTACCTAGCGGGCACTTGGACTATCTAGGTTAACTAGCGGGCACTTGTACAATGCAGGTTCCCTAGCGGGCACTTTGACTATGTAGCTTCCCTGGAGGGCACTTGGACTATATAGGTTCCCTATGGTTACTTGGACTATCTAGGTGCCCTAACGGGCACTTGGAATACGTAGGTTCCCTTTCGGACACTTGGACTATGTAGGTTCCTCAGCGGGCACTTGGACTATGTAGGTTAACTAGCGGGCACTTGGACTATCTAGGTTACCTAGCGGGCACTTGGATTTTGTAGGTTCCCTAGCGGGCACTTGGACTATGTTCGTCCCTTAGCGGGCCCTTGGACTATGTAGGTTCCCTATCGGGCAGTTGTACTATGTAGGTTATCTAGCGGGCCCTTAGACTATCTAGGTTACATAGTGGGCACTTGGACTATGTATGTCCCCTAGCGGGCACTTGGACTATCTAGGTTAACTAGAGGGTCCTTTGACTATGTAGGTTAACTAGCGGGCACTTGGAATATCTAGGTTAACTAGCGGACCTTGGACTATGTAGGTTAACTAGCGGGCACTTGGACGATCTAGGTTAAGTAGCGGGCACTTGGACTATCTAGGTTAACTAGCGGGCACTTGGACTATCTAGATTAACTAGCGGGCACTTGAACGATGCAGTTTCCCTAGCGGGCACTTGGACTATATAGGTAAATTATTGGGTACTTGGACTATCTAGGTTACCTAGCGGGCACTTGGACTATGGAGGTTACCTAGCGGGCACTTGGACTATCTAGGTTACCTTACGGGCACTTGGACTATGCAGGTAACCTAGCGGGCACTTGAAATGTCTAAGTTACCTGCCAGCTATTGGACTATGTAGGTTACCTAGCGGGCAATTGTACTATCTAGGTTAACGAACGGGCACGTGGACTATGTAGGTAACCTCACGGGCACTTGGACTATCTAGGTTAGGTAACGGGCACTTTGACTATCTAGGTTACCTAGCGGGAACTTGGAATATGTAGGTTACATAGAGGGCACTTGGACTATAGGTTACCTAGTGGCCCTTGGACTATGTAGGTTACCTAGCGCGACTTGGACTATCTAAGTTAACGAACGTGCACTTGGACTATGTAGGTAACCTAGCAGGCACTTGGACAGTATAGGTTACCTAGCGGGCACTAGGACTATCTAGGTTAACGAATGGGCACTTGGACTATGTAGGTTACCTAGCGGGCACTTGGACTATCTAGGTTAGCAAACCGGAACTTGGAATATCTAGGTTACCTAGCGGGCACATGGACTATGTAGGATCCCTATCGGACATTTGTACTACTTAGGTTAACTAGCGGGCACTTTCACTATCTAGGTTAACTAGCGGGCACTTGAACTATCTAGGTCAACTAGCGGGCCATTGTACTATGTAGGTTAACTAGTGGGCACTTGGCCTATCTAGGTTACGTAACGGGAACTTGGACTATGTAGGTTTACTAGCGGACACTTGGACGATCTAGGTTAACTAGCGGGCACTTGGACAATGCAGGTTCCCTAGCGGGCACTATGAATATGTAGCTTCCCTAGAGGGCACTTGGACTATGTAGGTTCCCTATGGGCACTTGGACTATCTGGGTTCCCTAACGGGCACTTGGAATATGAAGATTCCCTATCGGGCACTTGGACTATGTAGGTTCCTCATTGGGCACTTGGACTATGTAGGTTCCCTATCGGGCACTTGGACTTTGTAGGTTAACTAGCGGGCCCTTGGACTATCTAGGTTACCTAGCGGGCACTTGGACTATCAAGGTTAACTAGAGGGCACTTGTACAATGCAGGTTCCCTAGCGGGCACTTTGACTATGTAGGTTCCCTAGAGGGCACTTGGACGATATAGGTTCCCTATGGGCACTTGGACTATCTAGGTGCCCTAATGGGCACTTGGAATACGTAGGTTCCCTTTCGGACACTTGGACTATGCAGTTTCCTCAGTGGGCACTTGGACTATGTAGGTTTACTAGCGGGCACTTGGACTATCTAGGTTACCTATCGGGCACTTGGACTATGCAGGTTCCCTAGCGGGCACTTGGACTATGTTCGTCCCTTAGCGGGCACTTGGACTATGTAGGTTCCCTATCGGGCAGTTGTACTATGTAGGTTAACTAGCGGGCCCGTAGACTATCTAGGTTACCTAGCGGGCACTTGGACTATGTACGTCCTCCAGCGGGCACTTGGACTATCTAGGTTAACTAGAGGGCCGTTGGACTATGTAGGTTAACTAGCAGGCCCTTGGACTATCTAGGTTACCTAGCGGGCACTTGGACTATCTAGGTTAACTAGAGGGCACTTGTACAATGCAGGTACCCTAGCGGGCACTTTGACTATGTAAGTTCCCTAGAGGGCACTTGGACTATATAGGTTCCCTATGGGCACTTGGACTATCTAGGTGCCCTAATGGGCACTTGGAATACGTAGGTTCCCTTTCGGACACTTGGACTATGTAGGTTCCTCAGCGGGCACTTGGACTATGTAGGTTAACTAGCGGGCACTTGGACTATCTAGGTTACCTATCGGGCACTTGGACTATGCAGGTTCCCTAGCAGGCACTTGGACTATGTTCGTCCCTTAGCGGGCACTTGGACTATGTAGGTTCCCTATCGGGCAGTTGTACTATGTAGGTTAAGTAGCGGGCCCGTAGACTATCTAGGTTACCTAGCGGGCACTTGGACTATGTACGTCCTCCAGCGAGCACTTGGACTATCTAGGTTAACTAGAGGGCCGTTGGACTATGTAGGTAAACTAGCAGGCCCTTGGACTATCTAGGTTACCTAGCGGGCACTTGGACTATCTAGGTTAACTAGAGGGCACTTGTACAATGCAGGTACCCTAGCGGGCACTTTGACTATGTAAGTTCCCTAGAGGGCACTTGGACTATATAGGTTCCCTATGGGCACTTGGACTATCTAGGTGCCCTAATGGGCACTTGGAATACGTAGGTTCCCTTTCGGACACTTGGACTATGTAGGTTCCTCAGCGGGCACTTGGACTATGTAGGTTAACTAGCGGGCACTTGGACTATCTAGGTTACCCAGCGGGCACTTGGACTATGTAGGTTCCCAAGCGGGCACTTGGACTATGTTCGTCCCTTAGCGAGCGCTTGGACTATGTAGGTTCCCTATCGGGCAGTTGGACTATGTAGGTTAACTAGCGGGCCCTTGGACTATCTAGGTTAACTAGCGGGCACTTGGACTATCTAGGTTAACTAGAGGGCACTTGTACAATGCAGGTTCCCTAGCGGGCACTTTGACTATGTAGGTTCCCTAGAGGGCACTTCGACGATATATGTTTCCTATGGGCACTTGGACTATCTAGGTGCCCCAAAGGGCACTTGGAATACGTAGGTTCCCTTTCGGACACTTGGACTATGTAGGTTCCTCAGCGGGCACTTGGACTATGTAGGTTAACTAGCGGGCACTTGGACTATCTAGGTTACCTAGCGGGCACTTGGATTTTGTAGGTTCCCTAGAGGGCACTTGGACTATGTTCGTCCCTTAGCGGGCACTTGGACTATGTAGGTTCCCTATCGGGCAGTTGTACTATGTAGGTTATCTAGCGGGCCCTTAGACTATCTAGGTTACATAGCGGGCACTTGGACTATGTATGTCCCCTAGCGGGCACTTGGACTATCTAGGTTAACTAGAGGGCCCTTTGACTATGTAGGTTAACTAAGGGGCACTTGGAATATCTAGGTTAACTAGCGGACCTTGGACTATGTAGGTTAACTAGCGGGCACTTGGACGATCTAGGTTAAGTAGCGGGCACTTGGACTATCTAGGTTAACTAGCGGGCACTTGGACTATCTAGATTAACTAGCGGGCACTTGAACGATGCAGTTTCCCTAGCGGGCACTTGGACTATATAGGTAAATTATTGGGCACTTGGACTATGGAGGTTACCTAGAAGGCAATTGGACTATGGAGGTTACCTAGCGGGCACTTGGACTATCTAGGTTAGCTAACGGGTACTTGGACTATCTAGGTTACCTAGCGGGCACTTGGACTATGTAGGTTACCTAGCGGGCACTTGGACTATCTAGGTTACCTAACGGGCACTTGGAGTATGCAGGTAACCTAGCGGGCACTTGAACTGTCTAAGTTACCTGCCGGCTCTTGGACTATGTAGGTTACCTAGCGGGCAATTATACTATCTAGGTTAACGAACGGGCACTTGGACTATGTAGGTAACCTCACGGGCACTTGGACTATCTAGGTTAGGTAACGGGCACTTTGACTATCTAGGTTACCTAGCGGGAACTTGGAATATGTAGGTTCCCTAGAGGGCACTTGGACTATAGGTTACCTAGTGGCCCTTGGACTATGTAGGTTACCTAGCGCGACTTGGACTATCTAAGTTAACGAACGTGCACTTGGACTATGTAGGTAACCTAGCAGGCACTTGGACAGTATAGGTTACCTAGCGGGCACTTGGACTATCTAGGTTAACGAATGGGCACTTGGACTATGTAGGTTACCTAGCGGGCACTTGGACTATCTAGGTTAGCAAACCGGAACTTGGAATATCTAGGTTACCTAGCGGGCACTTGGACTATGTAGGATCCCTATCGGACATTTGTACTACTTAGGTTAACTAGCGGGCACTTTGACTATCTAGGTTAACTAGCGGGCACTTGAACTATCTAGGTCAACTAGCGGGCCATTGTACTATGTAGGTTAACTAGCGGGCACTTGGCCTATCTAGGTTACCTAACGGGAACTTGGACTATGTAGGTTTACTAGCGGACACTTGGACGATCTAGGTTAACTAGCGGGCACTTGGACAATGCAGGTTCCCTAGCGGGCACTATGAATATGTAGCTTCCCTAGAGGGCACTTGGATTATGTAGGTTCCCTATGGGCACTTGGACTATCTGGGTTCCCTAACGGGCACTTGGAATATGAAGATTCCCTATCGGGCACTTGGACTATGTAGGTTCCTCATTGGGCACTTGGACTTTGTAGGTTAACTAGCGGGCCCTTGGACTATCTAGGTTACCTAGCGGGCACTTGGACTATGTAGGTTAACTAGAGGGCACTTGTACAATGCAGGTTCCCTAGCGGGCACTTTGACTATGTAGGTTCCCTAGAGGGCACTTGGACGATATAGGTTCCCTATGGGCACTTGGACTATCTAGGTGCCCTAATGGGCACTTGGAATACGTAGGTTCCCTTTCGGACACTTGGACTATGCAGGTTCCTCAGTGGGCACTTGGACTATGTAGGTTTACTAGCGGGCACTTGGACTATCTATGTTACCTATCGGGCACTTGGACTATGCAGGTTCCCTAGCGGGCACTTAGACTATGTTCGTCCCTTAGCGGGCACTTGGACTATGTAGGTTCCCTATCGGGCAGTTGTACTATGTAGGTTAACTAGCGGGCCCGTAGACTATCTAGGTTACCTAGCGGGCACTTGGACTATGTACGTCCTCCAGCGGGCACTTGGACTATCTAGGTTAACTAGAGGGCCGTTGGACTATGTAGGTTAACTAGCAGGCCCTTGGACTATCTAGGTTACCTAGCGGGCACTTGGACTATCTAGGTTAACTAGAGGGCACTTGTACAATGCAGGTACCCTAGCGGGCACTTTGACTATGTAAGTTCCCTAGAGGGCACTTGGACTATATAGGTTCCCTATGGGCACTTGGACTATCTAGGTGCCCTAATGGGCACTTGGAATACGTAGGTTCCCTTTCGGACACTTGGACTATGTAGGTTCCTCAGCGGGCACTTGGACTATGTAGGTTAACTAGCGGGCACTTGGACTATCTAGGTTACCCAGCGGGCACTTGGACTATGTAGGTTCCCTAGCGGGCACTTGGACTATGTTCGTCCCTTAGCGAGCGCTTGGACTATGTAGGTTCCCTATCGGGCAGTTGGACTATGTAGGTTAACTAGCGGGCCCTTAGACTATCTAGGTTACCTAGCGTGCACTTGGACTATGTACTTCCCCTAGTGGGCACTTGGACTATCTAGGTTAACTAGAGGGCCCTTGGACTATGTAGGTTAACTAGCGGGCACTTGGAATATCTAGGTTAACTAGCGGACCTTGGACTATGTAGGTTAACTAGCGGGCACTTGGGCGATCTAGGTTAACTAGCGGGCACTTGGACGATCTAGGTTAACTAGCGGCCACTTGGACTATCTAGCTTAACTAGCGGGCACTTGGACTATCTAGATTAACTAGCGGGCACTTGGATGATGCAGGTTCCCTAGCGGGCACTTGGACTATATAGGTTAATTAGCGGGCACTTGGACTATGGAGGTTAACTATCGGGCACTTGGACTGTCTAGGTTACCTAACGGGCACTTGGACTATGTAGGTTAATTAGCGGGCACTTGGACTATGTAGGTAACCTAACGGGCACTTGGACTATCTAGGTTAGGTAACGGGCACTTGGACAATCTTGGTTACCTAGCGGGAACTTGGAATATGTAGGTTAGCTAGCGGGCACTTGGACTATAGTTTAACTAGCGGGCACTTGGACTATATAGGTTACCTAGCGTGACTTGGACTATCTAAGTTAACGAACGTGCACATGGACTATATAGGTAACCTAGCGGGCACTTGGACAGTATAGGTTACCTAGCGGGCACTTGGACTATCTAGGTTAACGAATGGGCACTTGGACTATGTAGGTTACCTAGCGGGCACTTGGACTATCTAGATTAGTAAACCGGAACTTGGAATATCTAGGTTACCTAGCGGGCACTTGGACTATGTAGGTTACCTTGCGGGCACTTGGCCTATCTAGGTTACCTAACGGGAACTTGGACTATGTAGGTTTACTAGCGGACACTTGGACGATCTTGGTTAACTAGCGGGCACTTGGACAATGCAGGTTCCCTAGCGGGCACTATGAATATGTAGCTTCCCTACAGGGCACTTGGACGATATAGGTTCCCTATGGGCACTTGGACTATCTGGGTTCCCTAACGGGCACTTGGAATATGAAGATTCCCTATCGGGCACTTAGACTATGTAGGTTCCTCATTGGGCACTTGGACTATGTAGGTTCCCTATCGGGCACTTGGACTATGTAGGTTAACTAGCGGGCCCTTCGACTATCTAGGTTACCAACGGGCACTTGGACTATCTAGATTAACTAGCGGGCACTTGTACAATGCAGGTTCCCTAGCGGGCACTTTGACTATGTAGCTTCCCTAGAGGGCACTTGGACTATATAGGTTCCCTATGGTTACTTGGACTATCTATGTGCCCTAACGGGCACTTGGAATACGTAGGTTCCCTTTCGGACACTTGGACTATGTAGGTTCCTCAGCGGGCACTTGGACTATGTAGGTTAACTAGCGGGCACTTGGACTATCTAGGTTACCTAGCGGGCACTTGGATTTTGTAGGTTCCCTAGCGGGCACTTGGACTATGTAGGTTCCCTATCGGGCAGTTGGACTATGTAGGTTATCTAGCGGGCCCTTAGACTATCTAGGTTACATAGCGGGCACTTGGACTATGTATGTCCCCTAGCGGGCACTTGGACTATCTAGGTTAACTAGAGGGCCCTTTGACTATGTAGGTTAACTAAGGGGCACTTGGAATATCTAGGTTAACTAGCGGACCTTGGACTATGTAGGTTAACTAGCGGGCACTTGGGCGATCTAGGTTAACTAGCGGGCACTTGGACTATCTAGGTTAACTAGCGGGCACTTGGACTATCTAGATTAACTAGCGGGCACTTGAACGATGCAGTTTCCCTAGCGGGCACTTGGACTATATAGGTAAATTATTGGGCACTTGGACTATGGAGGTTACCTAGAAGGCAATTGGACTATGGAGGTTACCTAGCGGGCACTTGGACTATCTAGGTTAGCTAACGGGTACTTGGACTATCTAGGTTACCTAGCGGGCACTTGGACCATGTAGGTTACCTAGCGGGCACTTGGACTATCTAGGTTACCTAACGGGCACTTGGACTATGCAGGTAACCTAGCGGGCACTTGAACTGTCTAAGTTACCTGCCGGCTCTTGGACTATGTAGGTTACCTAGCGGGCAATTGTACTATCTATGTTATCGAACGGGCACGTGGACTATGTAGGTAACCTCACGGGCACTTGGACTATCTAGGTTAGGTAACGGGCACTTTGACTATCTAGGTTACCTAGCGGGAACTTGGAATATGTAGGTTCCCTAGAGGGCACTTGGACTATAGGTTACCTAGTGGCCCTTGGACTATGTAGGTTACCTAGCGCGACTTGGACTATCTAAGTTAACGAACGTGCACTTGAACTATGTAGGTAACCTAGCAGGCACTTTTACAGTATAGGTTACCTAGCGGGCACTTGGACTATCTAGGTTAACGAATGGGCTCTTGGAATATGTAGGTTACCTAGCGGGCACTTGGACTATCTAGGTTAGCAAACCGGAACTTGGAATATCTAGGTTACCTAGCGGGCACATGGACTATGTAGGATCCCTATCGGACATTGTACTACTTAGGTTAACTAGCGGGCACTTTGACTATCTAGGTTAACTAGCGGGCACTTGAACTATCTAGGTCAACTAGCGGGCCATTGTACTATGTAGGTTAACTAGCGGGCACTTGGCCTATCTAGGTTACCTAACGGGAACTTGGACTATGTAGGTTTACCAGCGGACACTTGGACGATCTAGGTTAACTAGCGGGCACTTGGACAATGCAGGTTCCCTAGCGGGCACTATGAATATGTAGCTTCCCTAGAGGGCACTTGGACTATGTAGGTTCCCTATGGGCACTTGGACTATCTGGGTTCCCTAACGGGCACTTGGCATATGAAGATTCCCTATCGGGCACTTGGACTATGTAGGTTTCTCATTGGGCACTTGGACTATGTAGGTTCCCTATCGGGCACTTGGACTTTGTAGGTTAACTAGCGGGCCCTTGGACTATCTAGGTTACCTAGCGGGCACTTGGACTATCTAGGTTAACTAGAGGTCACTTGTACAATGCAGGTTCCCTAGCGGGCACTTTGACTATGTAGGTTCCCTAGAGGGCACTTGGACGATATAGGTTCCCTATGGGCACTTGGACTATCTAGGTGCCCTAATGGGCACTTGGAATACGTAGGTTCCCTTTCGGACACTTGGACTATGCAGGTTCCTCAGTGGGCACTTGGACTATGTAGGTTTACTAGCGGGCACTTGGACTATCTAGGTTACCTATCGGGCACTTGGACTATGCAGGTTCCCTAGCGGGCACTTGGACTATGTTCGTCCCTTAGTGGGCACTTGGACTATGTAGGTTCCCTATCGGGCAGTTGTACTATGTAGGTTAACTAGCAGGCCCGTAGACTATCTAGGTTACCTAGCGGGCACTTGAACTATGTACGTCCTCCAGCGGGGACTTGGAATATCTAGGTTAACTAGAGGGGCGTTGGACTATGTAGGTTAACTAGCAGGCCCTTGGACTATCTAGGTTACCTAGCGGGCACTTGGACTATCTAGGTTAACTAGAGGGCACTTGTACAATGCAGGTACCCTAGCGGGCACTTTGACTATGTAAGTTCCCTAGAGGGCACTTGGACTATATAGGTTCCCTATGGGCACTTGGACTATCTAGGTGCCCTAATGGGCACTTGGAATACGTAGGTTCCCTTTCGGACATTTGGACTATGTAGGTTCCTCAGCGGGCACTTGGAATATGTAGGTTAACTAGCGGGCACTTGGACTATCTAGGTTACCTAGCGGGCACTTGGACTATGTAGGTTCCCTAGCGAGCACTTGGACTATGTTCGTCCCTTAGCGAGCGCTTGGACTATGTAGGTTCCCTATCGGGCAGTTGGACTATGTAGGTTAACTAGCGGGCCCTTAGACTATCTAGGTTACCTAGCGGGCACTTGGACTATGTACTTCCCCTAGTGGGCACTTGGACTATCTACGTTAACTAGAGGGCCCTTGGACTATGTAGGTTAACTAGCGGGCACTTGGAATATCTAGGTTAACTAGCGGACCTTGGACTATGTAGGTTAACTAGCGGGCACTTGGGCGATCTAGGTTAACTAGCGGGCACTTGGACGATCTAGGTTAACTATCGGCCACTTGGACTATCTAGCTTAACTAGCGGGCACTTGGACTATCTAGATTAACTAGCGGGCACATGGATGATGCAGGTTCCCTAGCGCGCACTTGGACTATATAGGTTAATTAGCGGGCACTTGGACTATGGAGGTTAACTATCGGGCACTTGGACTGTCTAGGTTACCTAACGGGCACTTGGACTATGTAGGTTAATTAGCGGGCACTTGGACTATGCAGGTAACCTAACGGGCACTTGGACTATCTAGGTTAGGTAACGGGCACTTGGACTATCTTGGTTACATAGCGGGAACTTGGAATATGTAGGTTACCTAGCGGGCACTTGGACTATAGTTTAACTAGCGGGCACTTGGATTATATAGGTTACCTAGCGGGCCTTTGGACTATGTAGGTTACCTAGCGCGACTTGGACTATCTAAGTTAACGAACGTGCACATGGACTATGTAGGTAACCTAGCGGGCACTTGGACAATATAGGTTACCTAGCGGGCACTTGGACTATCTAGGTTAACGAATGGGCACTTGGACTATGTAGGTTACCTAGCGGGCACTTGGACTATCTAGATTAGTAAACCGGAACTTGAAATATCTAGGTTACCTAGGGGGCACTTGGACTATGTAGGTTACCTTGCGGGCACTTGGCCTATCTAGGTTACCTAACGGGAACTTGGACTATGTAGGTTTACTAGCGGACACTTGGACGATCTTGGTTAACTAGCGGGCACTTGGATTATATAGGTTAACTAGCGGGCCCTTGGACTATGTAGGTTCCCTAGCGGGCACTTGGACTATGTAGGTTACCTAGCAGGCACTTGGACTGTCTAGGTTACCTAGCGGGCACTTGAACTATCTAGGTTAACGAACGGGCACTTGGACTATGTAGGTTAGCTAACAGGAACTTGGACTATCTAGGTTAACGAACGGGCACTTGGACTATGTAGGTTACCTAGCGGGCACTTGGACTATCTAGGTTAGCTAACGGGTACTTGGACTATCTAGGTTCCCTAGCGGGCACTTGGACTATGTAGGTTCCCTAGCAGGGCTTTGACTATCTAAGTTCTCTAACAGGCACTTGGACTATGTGGGTTCCCTAGCGGGCATTTGGACTATCTAGGTTACCTAACGGGCACTTGGACTATGTACGTTACTAGCGGGCATTTGGACTATGTAGGTTACCTAGCGGATACTTGGACTATGTAGGTTCCCCATCAGGGACATGGACAATGTAGGTTAACTAGCGGGCACTTGGACTATCTAGGTTAACTAGCGGGCCCTTGGACTATGTAGGTTAACTAGCGGGCTCTTGTACTTTCTAGGTTAACGAACGGGCACGTGGACTATGTAGGTAACCAAGCGGGCACTTGGACAGTCTAGATTACCTAGAGGGCACTTGGAAAATCTAGGTTAATGAATGGGCACTTGGACTATGTAGGTTACCTCGCGGGCACTTAGACTATGTGGGTGCCCTAGCGGGCATTTGGACTATCTAGGTTACCTAACGGGCATTTGGACTATGTAGGTTCCCTAGCGGGCACTTGGATTATGTAGGTTCCCTTCTTGCACTTGGACTATGTAGGTTTCTAGCGGGCATTTGGACTATGTAGGTTACCTAGCGGGCACTTGGGCTATGTAGGTTCCCTAGCGGGCATTTGGACTATCTAGGTTACCTAACGGGCATTTGGACTACGTACGTTACTAGTGGGCATTTGGACTATGTAGGTTACCTAGCGGATACTTGGACTATGTAGGCTCCCCATCAGGGACTTGGACAATGTAGGTTAACTAGCGGGCACTTGGACTATCTAGGTTAACTAGAGGGCCCTTGGACTATGTAGGTTAACTAGCGGGCCCTTTGACGATCTAGGTTAGCAAAGGGGCACTTGGACTATGTAGGTTACCTAGCAGGCACTTGGACTGTGTAGGTTACCTAGCGGGCACTTGGACTATGCAGGTAACCTAGCGGGCACTTGGACTGTTTAAGTTACCTAGAGGGCACTTGGACTATAGGTTAACTAGCGGGCACTTGGACTATATAGGTTACCTAGTGGCCCTTACATTATGTTGGTTACCTAACGCGACTTGGACTATCTAAGTTAACGAACGTGCACTTGGACTATGTAAGTAACCTAGCGGGCACTTTTAGAGTATAGGTTACCTAGCGGGTACTTGGACTATCTAGGTTAGCAAACCGGAACTTGGAATATCTAGGTTACCTAGCGGGCACTTGGATTATGTAGGATCCCTATTGGACATTTGTACTACTTAGGTTAACTAGAGGGCACTTTGACTAGCGAGGTTAACTAGCGGGCACTTGGACTATCTATGTCAACTAGCGGGCCATTGTACTATGTAGGTTAACTAGCGGGCACTTGGCCTATCTAGGTTACCTAACGGGAACTTGGACTATGTAGGTTTACTAGCGGACCCTTGGACGATCTAGGATAACTAGCGGGCACTTGGACAATGCAGGTTCCCTTGCGGGCACTATGAATATGTAGTTTCCCTAGAGGGCACTTGGACCATATAGGTTCCCTATGGGCACTTGGACTATCTAGGTGCCCTAATGGGCACTTGGAATACGTAGGTTCCCTTTCGGACACTTGGAGTATGTAGGTTCCTCAGCGGGCACTTGGACTATGTAGGTTAACTAGCGGGCACTTGGACTATCTAGGTTACCTAGCGGGCACTTGGACTATGTAGGTTCCCTAGCGGGCACTTGGATTATGTTCGTCCCTTAGCGGGATCTTGGACTATGTAGGTTCCCTATCAGGCAGTTGGACTATGTAGGTTAACTAGCGGGCCCTTAGAATATCTAGGTTACCTAGCGGGCACTTGGACTATGTACGTCCCCTAGCAGGCACTTGGACTATCTAGGTTAAATAGAGGGCCCTTGGACTATGTAGGTTAACTAGCGGGCACTTGGACTATCTAGATTAACTAGCGGGCACTTGGACGATGCAGGTTCCCTAGCGGGCACTTGGACTATATAGGTTAATTAGCGGGCACTTGGACTATGGAGGTTACCTAGCGGGCACTTGGATTGTCTAGGTTACCTAACGGGCACTTGGACTATGTAGGTTAATTAGTGGGCACTTGGACTATGTAGGTTAATTAGCGGGCACTTGGACTATCTAGGTTAACGAACCGGAACGTGGACTATGTAGGTAACCTAATGGGCACTTGGAATATCTAGGTTAGGTAACGGGCACTTGGACTATCTAGGTTACCTAGCGGGAACTTGGAATATGTAGGTTACCTAGCGGGCACTTGGACTATAGTTTAACTAGCGGGCACTTGGACTAGATAGGTTACCTAGCGGCTCCTTGGTCTATGTATGTTACCTAGCGCAACTTGGACTATCTAAGTTAACGAACGTGCACATGGACTATGTAGGTAACCTAGCGGGCACTTGGACAGTATAGGTTACCTAGCGGGCACTTGGACTATCTAGGTTAACGAATGGGCACTTGGACTATGTAGGTTACCTACCGGGCCCTTGGACTATCTAGGTTAGTAAACCGGAACTTGGAATATCTAGGTTACCTAGCGGGCACTTGGACTATGTAGGTTACCTTGCGGGCACTTGGCCTATCTAGGTTACCTAACGGGAACTTGGACTATGTAGGTTTACTAGCGGACACTTGGACAATCTTGGTTAACTAGTGGGCACTTGGACAATGCAGGTTCCCTAGCGGGCACTATGAATATGTAGCTTCCCTAGAGGGCACTTGGACCATATAGGTTCCCTATGGGCACTTGGACTATCTGGGTTCCCTATCGGGCACTTGGACTATGTAGGTTCCCTATCGGGCACTTGGACTATGTAGGTTAACTAGCGGGCCCTTCGACTATCTAGGTTACCTAGCGGGCACTTGTACTATCTAGGTTAACTAGCGGGCACTTGTACAATGCAGGTTCCCTAGCGGGCACTTTGACTATGTAGCTTCCCTAGAGGGCACTTGGACTATATAGGTTCCCTATGGTTACTTGGACTATCTAGGTGCCCTAACGGGCACTTGGAATACGTAGGTTCCCTTTCGGACACTTCGTCTATGTAGGTTCCTCAGCGGGCATTTGGACTATGTAGGTTAACTAGCGGGCACTTGGACTATCTAGGTTGTCCAGCGGGCACTTGGACTATGTACGTCCCCTAGCGGGCACTTGGACTATCGAGGTTAACTAGAGGGCCCTTGGACTATGTAGGTTATCTAGAGGGCACTTGGACTATCTAGGTTAACTAACGGACCTTGGACTATGTAGGTTAACTAGCGGGCACTTGGACGATCTATGTTAACTAGCGGGCACTTGGACTATCTAGGTTAACTAGCGGGAACTTAGACTCTCTATGTTAACTGGCGGGCACTTGGACGATGCAGGTTCCCTAGAGGGCACTTGGACTATGTAGGTTCCCTAACGGGCACTTGGACTATGTAGGTCCCTTAGCGGGCACTTGGACTATGTTGGTTCCCTATCGGGCAGTTGGACTCTGTGGGTACCCTAACGGGCATTTGGACTATGTAGGTTCCCTAGCGGTCACTTGGACTATGTCGGTCCCTTAGCGGGCACTTGGACTATGTTGGTTCCCTATCGGGCAGTTGGACTATGTGGGTACCCTAGCGGGCATTTGGAGTATCTAGGTTACCTAGCAGGCACTTTGACTATCTAGGTTAACTAACGGGCACTTGGACTATGTAGGTTACCTAGCGGGCACTTGGACTATGTAGGTCCCTAGCGGGCACTGAGACTATGTAGGTTACCTAGCAGGCACTTGGACTGTATAGGTTACCTAGCGGGCACTTGAACTATCTAGGTTAACGAACGGACACTTGGACTATGTAGGTTAGCTAACAGGAACTTAGACTATCTAGGTTAACGAACGGGCACTTGGACTATGGAGGTTACCTAGCGGGCACTTGGACTATCTAGGTTAGCTAACGGGTACTTAGACTATCTAGGTTCCCTAGCGGGCACTTGGACTATGTAGGTTCCCTTGCAGGGCTTTGATTATGTAAGTTCTCTAATGGGCACTTGGGCTATGTGGGTTCCCTAGCGGGCATTTGGACTATATAGGTTACCTAACGGGCACTTGGACTATGTACGTTACTAGCGGGCATTTGGACTATGTAGGTTACCTAGCGGATACTTGGACTATGTAGGTTCCCCATCAGGGACTTGGACAATGTAGGTTAACTAGCGGGCACTTGGACTATCTAGGTTAACTAGCGGGCCCTTGGACTATGTAGGTTAACTAGCGGGCCCTTTGACGATCTAGGTTAGCAAACGGGCACTTGGACTATTTAGGTTACCTAGCAGGCACTTGGACTATCTAGGTTAACGAACGGGCACTTGGACTATGTAAGTTAGCTAACAGGAACTTGGACTATCTAGGTTAACGAACGGGCACTTGGACTATGGAGGTTACCTAGCGGGCACTTGAACTATGGAGGTTACCTAGCGGGCACTTGGACTATCTAGGTTAGCTAACGGGTACTTGGACTATCTAGGTTACCTAGTGGGCACTTGGACTATGTAGGTTACCTAGCGGGCACTTGGACTATCTAGGTTACCTAACGGGCACTTGGACTATGCAGGTAACCTAGCGGGCACTTGGACTGTTTAAGTTAACCAGCGGGCACTTGGACTGTGTAGGTTAACTAGCGGGCACTTGGACTATCTAGGTTACCTAACGGGCACCTGGACTATCTAGATTACCTAGTGGGCACTTGGATTCTAAAGGTTACCTAGCCGGCCCTTGGACTGTGTAGGTTACCTAGCGGGCAATTGGACTATCTAGGTTAACGAACGGGCACGTGGACTATGTAGGTAACCTAACGGGCACTTGGACTATCTAGGTTAGGTAACGGGCACTTGGACTATCTAGGTTACCTAGCGGAAACATGGAATATGTAGGTTACCTAGAGGGCACTTGGACTATAGGCTAACTAGCGGGCAATTGGGCTATATAGGTTACCTAGCGGCCCTTGGACTATGTTGGTTACCTACCGCGACTTGGACTATCTAAGTTAACGAAAGTGCACTTGGACTATGTAAGTAACCTAGCGGGCACTTGGACAGTATAGCTTAACTAGCAGGCACTTCGACTATCTAGGTTAACGAATGGGCACTTGTACTACGTAGGTTACCTAGCGGGCACTTGGACTATCTAGGTTAGCAAACCGGAACTTGGAATATCTAGGTTACCTAGCGGGCACTTGGACTATGTAGGATCCCTATCGGACATTTGTACTACTTAGGTTAACTAGCGGGCACTTTGACTATCTAGGTTAACTAGCTGGCACTTGGACTATCTAGGTCAACTAGCGGGCCATTGTACTATGTAGGTTAACTAGCGGGCACTTTGCCTATCTAGGTTACCTAACGGGAACTTGGACTATGGAGGTTACCTAGCAGGCACTTGGACTATCTAGGTTAGCTAACGGGTACTTGGACTATCTAGGTTACCTAGCGGGCACTTGGACTATGTAGGTTACCTAGCGGGCACTTGGACTATCTAGGTTACCTAACGGGCACTTGGACTATGAAGGTAACCTAGCGGGCACTTGAACTGTCTAAGTTACCTTCCGGCTCTTGGACTATGTAGGTTACCTAGCGGGCAATTGTACTATCTAGGTTAACGAACGGGCACGTGGACTATGTAGGTAACCTAACGGGCACTTGGACTATCTAGGTTAGGTAACGATCTATGCAGCTAACCTAGCGGGCACTTGAACTATCTAAGTTACCTGCCGGCTCTTGGACTATGTAGGTTACCTAGCGGGCAATTGGACTATCTAGGTTACCTAGCGGGAACTTGGAATATGTAGGTTACCTAGCGCGCACTTGGACTATGTACGTTACTAGCGGGCATTTGGACTATGTAGGTTACCTAGTGGATACTTGGACTATGTAGGTTCCCCATCAGGGACTTGGACAATGTAGGTTAACTAGCGGGCACTTGGACGATGCAGGTTCCCTAGCGGGCACTATGAATATGTAGCTTCCCTAGAGGGCACTTGGACCATATAGGTTCCCTATGGGCACTTGGACTATCTGGGTTCCCTAACAGGCCCTTGGAATATGAAGATTCCCTATCGGGCACTTGGACTATGTAGGTTCCTCATTGGGCACTTGGACTATGTAGGTTCCCTATCGGGCACTTGGACTATGTAGGTTAACTAGCGGGCCCTTCGACTATCTAGGTTACCTAGTGGGCACTTGGACTATCTAGGTTAACTAGCGGACACTTGTACAATGCAGGTTCCCTAGCGGGCACTTTGACTATGTAGCTTCCCTAGAGGGCACTTGGACTATATAGGTTCCCTATGGTTACTTGGACTATCTAGGTGCCCTAACGGGCACTTGGAATACGTAGGTTCCTTTTCGGACACTTGGACTATGTAGGTTCCTCAGCGGGCACTTGGACTATGTAGGTAATCTAGCGGGCACTTGGACTATCTAGGTTGCCCAGCGGGCACTTGGACTATGTACGTCCCCTAGCGGGCACTTGGACTATCGAAGTTAACTAGAGGGCCCTTGGACTATGTAGGTTAACTAAAGGGCACTTGGACTATCTAGGTTAACTAACGGACCTTGGACTATGTAGGTTAACTAGCGGGCACTTGGACTATCTAGGTTAACTAGCGGGCACATGGACGATGCAGGTTCCCTAGAGGGCACTTGGAATATGTAGGTTCCCTAACGGGCACTTGGACTATGTAGGTCCCTTAGCGGGCACTTGGACTATGTTGGTTCCCTATCGGGCAGTTGGACTCTGTGGGTATCCTAGCGGGCATTTGGACTATCTAGGTTACCTAGAAGGCACTTTGACTATCTAGGTAAACTAACGGGCACTTGGAATATGTAGGTTCCCTAGCGGGCACTTGGACTATGTAGGTTACCTAGCAGGCACTTGGACTGTCTAGGTTACCTAGCGGGCACTTGAACTATCTAGGTTAACGAACAGGCACTTGGACTATGTAGGTTAGCTAACAGGAACTTGGACTATCTAGGTTAACGAACGGGCACTTGGACTATGGAGGTTACCTAGAGGGCACTTGGACTATCTAGGTTAGCTAACGGGTACTTGGACTATCTAGGTTCCCTAGCGGGCACGTGGACTATGTAGGTTCCCTAGCAGGGCTTTGACTATGTAAGTTCTCTAAGGGGCACTTGGACTATGTGGGTTCCCTAGCGGGCATTTGGACTATCTAGGTTACCTAACGGGCACTTGGACTATGTACGTTACTAGCGGGCATTTGGACTATGTACGTTACCTAGCGGATACTTGGATAATGTAGGTTCCCCATCAGGGACTTGGACAATGTAGGTTAACTAGCGGGCACTTGGACTATCTAGGTTAACTAGCGGGCACTTGGACTATGTAGGTTACCTAGCAGGCACTTGGACTGTCTAGGTTACCTAGCGGGCACTTGAACTATCTAGGTTAACGAACGGGCACTTGGACTATGTAGGTTAGCTAACAGGATCTTGGACTATCTAGGTTAACGAACGGGCACTTGGATTATGTAGGTTACCTAGCGGGCACTTGGACTATCTAGGTTAGCTAACGGGTACTTGGACTATCTAGGTTCCCTAGCGGGCACTTGGACTATTTAGGTTCCCTAGCAGGGCTTTGACTATGTAAGTTCTCTAACGGGCACTTGGACTATGTGGGTTCCCTAGCGGGCATTTGGACTATCTAGGTTACCTAACGGGCACTTGGACTATGTACGTTACTAGCGGGCATTTGGACTATGTAGGTTACCTAGCGGATACTTGGACTATGTAGGTTCCCCATCAGGGACTTGGACAATGTAGGTTAACTAGCGGGCACTTGGACTATCTAGGTTAACTAGCGGGCCCTTGCACTATGTAGGTTAACTAGCGGGCTCTTGTACTATCTAGGTTAACGAACGGGCACGTGGACTATGTAGGTAACCAAGCGGGCACTTGGACAGTCTAGGTTACCTAGATGGCACTTGGAAAATCTAGGTTAATGAATCGGCACTTGGACTATGTAGGTTACCTCGCGGGCACTTAGACTATGTGGGTAACCTAGCGGCCATTTGGACTATCTAGGTTACCTAACGGGCATTTGGGCTATGTAGGTTCCCTAGCGGGCACTTGGATTATGTAGGTTCCCTTCTTGCACTTGGACTATGTAGGTTTCTAGCGGGCATTTGGACTATGTAGGTTACCTAACGGGCATTTGGACTACGTACGTTACTAGTGGGCATTTGGACTATGTAGGTTACCTAGCGGATACTTGGACTATGTAGGTTCCCCATCAGGGACTTGGACAATGTAGGTTAACTAGCGGGCACTTGGACTATCTAGGTTAACTAGAGGGCCCTTGGACTATGTAGGTTAGCTAGCGGGCCCTTTGACGATCTAGGTTAGCAAACGGGCACTTGGACTATGTAGGTTACCTAGCAGGCACTTGCACTGTCTAGGTTAACTAGCGGGCACTTGAACTATCTAGGTTAACGAACGGGCACTTGGACTATGGAGGTTAGCTAACAGGAACTTGGACTATCTAGGTTAACGAACGGGCACTTGGACTATGGAGGTTACCTAGCGGACACTTGGACTATCTAGGTTAGCTAACGGGTACTTGGACTATCTAGGTTACTTAGCGGGCACTTGGACTATGTAGGTTCCCTAGCAGGGCTTTGACTATGTAAGTTCTCTAGCGGGCACTTGGACTATGTGGGTTCCCTAGCGGGCATTTGGACTATCTAGGTTACCTAACGGGCACTTGGACTATGTACGTTACTAGCGGGCATTTGGACTATGTAGGTTACCTAGCGGATACTTGGACTATGTAGGTTCCCCATCAGGGACTTGGACAATGTATGTTAACTAGCGGGCACTTGGACAATGCAGGTTCCCTAGCGGGCACTATGAATATGTAGCTTCCCTAGAGGGAACTTGGACTATATAGGTTCCCTATGGGCACTTGGACAATCTGGGTTCCCTAACGGGCACTTGGAATATGAAGATTCCCTATCGGGCACTTGGACTATGTAGGTTCCTCATTGGGCACTTGGACTATGTAGGTTAACTAGCGGGTCCTTGGACTATCTAGGTTACCTAGCGGGCACTTGGACTATCTAGGTTAACTAGTGGGCACTTGTACAATGCAGGTTCCCTAGCGGGCACTTGGACTATATAGGTTCCCTATGGGCACTTGGACTATCTAGGTGCCCTAATGGGGACTTGGAATACGTAGGTTCCCTTTCGGACACTTGGACTATGTAGGTTCCTCAGCGGGCACTTGGACTATGTAGGTTAACTAGCGGGCACTTGGACTATCTAGGTTACCTAGCGAGCACTTGGACTATGTAGGTTCCCTAGCGGGCACTTGGACTATGTTCGTACCTTAGCGGACACTTGGACTATGTAGGTTCCCTATCGGTCAGTTGGACTATGTAGGTTAACTAGCGGGCCCTTAGACTATCTAGGTTACCTAGCGTGCACTTGGACTATGTACGTCCCCTAGCGGGCACTTGGACTATCTAGGTTAAATAGAGGGCCCTTGGACTATGTAGGTTAACTAGCGGGCACTTGGAATATCTAGGTTAACTAGCGGACCTTGGACTATGTAGGTTAACTAGCGGGCACTTGAAATATCTAGGTTAACTAGCGGCCACTTGGATTATCTAGCTTAACTAGCGGGCACTTGGACTATCTAGATTAACTAGCGGGCACTTGTACGATGCAGGTTCCCTAACGGGCACTTGGACTATATAGGTTTATTAGCGGGCACTTGGACTATGGAGGTTACCTAGCGGGCACTTGGACTGTCTAGGTTACCTAATGGGCACATGGACTATGTAGGTTAATTAGCGGGCACTTGGACTATGTAGGTTACCTAGCGGGCACTTGGACTATCTAGGTTAACGAACCGGCACGTGGACTATGTAGGTAACCTAACGGGCACTTGGACTATGTAGGTTAGGTAACGTGCACTTGGACTATCTAGGTTACCTAGCGGGAACTTGGAATATGTAGGTTACCTAGCGGGCACTTGGACTATAGTTTAACTAGCGGGCACTTGGACTATATAGGTTACCTAGCGGGCCCTTGGACTATATAGGTTACCTAGCGCGACTTGGACTATCTAAGTTAACGAACGTGCACTTGGACTATGTAGGTAACCTAGCGGGCACTTGGACAGTATAGGTTACCTAGCGGGCACTTGGACTGTCTAGGTTAACGAATGGGCACTTGGACTATGTAGGTTACCTAGCGGGCACTTGGACTATCTAGGTTAGTGAACTGGAACTTGGAATATCTAGGTTACCTAGCGGGCACTTGGACTATGTAGGTTACCTTGCGGGCACTTGGCCTATCTAGGTTACCTAACGGGAACTTGGACTATGTAGGTTTACTAGCAGACACTTGGACAATCTTGGTTAACTAGCGGGCACTTGGACAATGCAGGTTCCCTAGCGGGCACTATGAATATGTAGCTTCCCTAGAGGGCACTTGGACCATATAGGTTCCCTATGGGCACTTGGACTATCTGGTTTCCCTAACGGGCACTTGGAATATAAAGTTTCCCTATCGGGCACGTGGACTATGTAGGTTCCTCATTGGGCACTTGGACTATGTAGGTTACCCATCGGGCACTTGGACTATGTAGGTTAACTAGCGGGCCCTTTGACGATCTAGGTTAGCAAACGGGCACTTGGACTATGTAGGTTACCTAGCAGGCACTTGGACTGTCTAGGTTACCTAGCGGGCACTTGAACTATCTAGGTTAACGAACGGGCACTTGGACTATGTAGGTTAGCTAACAGGAACTTGGACTATCTAGGTTAACGAACGGGCACTTGGACTATGGAGGTTACCTAGCGGGCACTTGGACTATGGAGGTTACCTAGCGGGCACTTGGACTATCTAGGTTAGCTAATGGGTACTTGGACTATCTAGGTTACCTAGCGGGCACTTGGACTATGTAGGTTCCCTAGCAGGACTTTGACTATGTAAGTTCTTTAACGGGCACTTGGACTATGTGGGTTCCCTAGCGGGCATTTGGACTATCTAGGTTACCTAAAGGGCACTTGGACTATGTACGTTACTTGCGGGCATTTGGACTATGTAGGTTACCTAGCGGATACTTGGACTATGTAGGTTCCCCATCAGGGACTTGGACAATGTAGGTTAACTAGCGGGCACTTGGACTATCTAGGTTAACTAGCGGGCCCTTGGACTATGTAGGTTAACTAGCGGGCTCTTGTACTATCTAGGTTAACGAACGGGCACGTGGACTATGTAGGTAACCAAGCGGGCACTTGGACAGTCTAGGTTACCTAGAGGGCACTTGGAAAATCTAGGTTAATGAATGTGCACTTGGAAAATGTAGGTTACCTCGCGGGCACTTAGACTATGTGGGTACCCTAGCGGGCATTTGGACTATCTAGGTTACCTAACGGGCATTTGGAATATGTAGGTTCCCTAGCGGGAACTTGGATTACGTAGGTTCCCTTCTTGCACTTGGACTATGTAGGTTTCTAGTGGGCATTTGGACTATGTAGGTTACCTAGCGGGCACTTGGGCTATGTAGGTTCCCTAGCGGGCATTTGGACTATCTAGGTTACCTAACGGGCATTTGGACTACGTACGTTACTAGTGGGCATTTGGACTATGTAGGTTACCTAGCGGATACTTGGACTATGTACGTTCCCCATCAGGGACTGGGACAATGTAGGTTAACTAGCGGGCACTTGGACTATCTAGGTTAACTAGAGGGCCCTTGGACTATGTAGGTTAACTAGCGGGCCCTTTGACGATCTAGGTTAGCAAACGGGCACTTGGACTATGTAGGTTACCTAGCAGGCACTTGGACTGTCTAGGTAACCTAGCGGGCACTTGAACTATCTAGGTTAACGAACGGGCACTTGGACTATGTAGGTTAGCTAACAGGAATTTGGACTATCTAGGTTAACGAACGGGCACTTGGACTATGGATGTTACCTAGCGGGCACTTGGACTATGGAGGTTACCTAGCGGGCACTTGGACTATCTAGGTTTCCTAACGGGCACTTGGACTATGCAGGTAACCTAGCGGTCACTTGGACTGTTTAAGTTACCTAGAGGGCACTTGGACTATAGGTTAACTAGCGGGCACTTGGACTATATAGGTTACCTAGCGGCCCTTAGACTATGTTGGTTACCTACCGCGACTTGGACTATCTAAGTTAACGAACGTGCACTTGGACTATGTAAGTAACCTAGCGGGCACTTGGACAGTATAGGTTACATAGCGGGCACTTGACTATCTAGGTTAGCAAACCGGAACTTGGAATATCTAGGTTACCTAGCGGGCACTTGGATTATGTAGGATCCCTATTGGACATTTGTACTACTTAGGTTAACTAGCGGGCACTTGGACTATCTAGGTTAACTAGCGGGCACTTGGACTATCTAGGTCAACTAGCGGGCCATTGTACTATGTAGGTTAACTAGCGGGCACTTGGCCTATCTAGGTTACCTAACGGGAACTTGGACTATGTAGGTTTACTAGCGGACCCTTGGACGATCTAGGTTAACTAGCGGTCACTTGGACAATGCAGGTTCCCTAGCGGGCACTATGAATATGTAGCTTCCATAGAGGGAACTTGGACTATATAGGTTCCCTATGGGCACTTGGACAATCTGGGTTCCCTAACGGGCACTTGGAATATGAAGATTCCCTATCGGGCACTTGGACTATGTAGGTTCCTCATTGGGCACTTGGACTATGTAGGTTAACTAGCGGGCCCTTGGACTATCTAGGTTCCCTAGCGGGCACTTGGACTATCTAGGTTAACTAGAGGGCACTTGTACAATGCAGGTTCCCTAGCGGGCACTTTGACTATGTAGGTTCCCTAGAGGTCACTTGGACTATATAGGTTCCCTATGGGCACTTGGACTATCTAGGTGCCCTAATGGGCACTTGGAATACGTAGGTTCCCTTTCGGACACTTGGACTATGTAGGTTCCTCAGCGGGCACTTGGACTATGTAGGTTAACTAGCGGGCACTTGGACTATGTTCGTACCTTAGCGGACACTTGGACTATGTAGGTTCCCTATCGGGCAGTTGGACTATGTAGGTTAACTAGCGGGCCCTTAGACTATCTAGGTTACCTAGCGGGCACTTGGACTATGTACGTCCCCTAGCGGGCACTTGGACTATCTAGGTTAAATAGAGGGCCCTTGGACTATGTAGGTTAACTAGCGGGCACTTGGACTATCTAGGTTACCTAGCGGGCACTTGGACTATGTAGGTTCCCTAGCGGGCACTTGGACTATGTTCGTACCTTAGCGGACACTTGGACTATGTAGGTTCCCTATCGGGCAGTTGGACTATGTAGGTTAACTAGCGGGCCCTTAGACTATCTAGGTTACCTAGCGTGCATTTGGACTATGTACGTCCCCTAGCGGGCACTTGGACTATCTAGGTTAAATAGAGGGCCCTTGGACTATGTAGGTTAACTAGCGGGCACTTGGAATATCTAGGTTAACTAGCGGACCTTGGACTATGTAGGTTAACTAGCGGGCACTTGGATGATCTAGGTTAACTAGCGGCCACTTGGACTATCTAGCTTAACTAGCGGGCACTTGGACTATCTAGATTAACTAGCGCGCACTTGGACGATGCAGGTTCCCTAGCGGGCGCTTGGACTATATAGGTTTATTAGCGGGCACTTGGACTATGGAGGTTACCTAGTGGGCACTTGGACTGTCTAGGTTACCTAATGGGCACTTGGACTATGTAGGTTAATTAGCGGGCACTTGGACTATGTAGGTTACCTAGCGGGCACTTGGACTATCTAGGTTAACGAACCGGCACGTGGACTATGTAGGTAACCTAACGGGCACTTGGACTATGTAGGTTAGGTAACGGGCACTTGGACTATCTAGGTTACCTAGCGGGAACTTGGAATATGTAGGTTACCTAGCGGGCACTTGGACTATAGTTTAACTAGCGGGCACTTGGACTATATAGGTTACCTAGCGGGCCCTTGGACTATATAGGTTACCTAGCGCGACTTGGACTATCTAAGTTAACGAACGTGCACTTGGACTATGTAGTTAACCTAGCGGGCACTTGGACAGTATAGGTTACCTAGCGGGCACTTGGACTGTCTAGGTTAACGAATGGGCACTTGGACTATGTAGGTTACCTAGCGGGCACTTGGCCTATCTAGGTTAGTAAACTGGAACTTGGAATATCTAGGTTACCTAGCGGGCACTTGGACTATGTAGGTTACCTTGCGGGCACTTGGCCTATCTAGGTTACCTAACGGGAACTTGGACTATGTAGGTTTACTAGCGGACACTTGGACAATCTTGGTTAACTAGCGGGCACTTGGACAATGCAGGTTCCCCAGCGGGCACTATGAATATGTAGCTTCCCTAGAGGGCACTTGGACCATATAGGTTCCCTATGGGCACTTGGACTATCTGGGTTCCCTAACGGGCACTTGGAATATGAAGTTTCCCTATCGGGCACGTGGACTCTGTAGGTTCCTCATTGGGCACTTGGACTATGTAGGTTACCTATCGGGCAATTGGACTATGTAGGTTAACTAGCGGGCCCTTTGACGATCTAGGTTAGCAAACGGGCACTTGGACTATGTAGGTTACCTAGCAGGCACTTGGACTGTCTAGGTTACCTAGCGGGCACTTGAACTATCTAGGTTAACGAACGGGCACTTGGACTATGTAGGTTAGCTAACAGGAACTTGGACTATCTAGGTTAACGAACGGGCACTTGGACTATGGAGGTTACCTAGCGGGCACTTGGACTATGGAGGTTACCTAGCGGGCACTTGGACTATCTAGGTTAGCTAACGGGTACTTGGACTATCTAGGTTACCTAGCGGGCACTTGGACTATGTAGGTTCCCTAGCAGGACTTTGACTATGTAAGTTCTCTAACGGGCACTTGGACTATGTGGGTTCCCTAGCGGGCATTTGGACTATCTAGGTTACCTAACGGGCACTTGGACTATGTACGTTACTTGCGGGCATTTGGACTATGTAGGTTACCTAGCGGATACTTGGACTATGTAGGTTCCCCATCAGGGACTTGGACAATGTAGGTTAACTAGCGGGCACTTGGACTATCTAGGTTAACTAGCGGGCCCTTGGACTATGTAGGTTAACTAGCGGGCTCTTGTACTATCTAGGTTAACGAACGGGCACGTGGACTATGTAGGTAACCAAGCGGGCACTTGGACAGTCTAGGTTACCTAGAGGGCACTTGGAAAATCTAGGTTAATGAATGGGCACTTGGACAATGTAGGTTACCTCACGGGCACTTAGACTATGTGGGTACCCTAGCGGGCATTTGGACTATCTAGGTTACCTAACGGGCATTTGGAATATGTAGGTTCCCTAGCGGGAACTTGGATTACGTAGGTTCCCTTCTTGCACTTGGACTATGTAGGTTTCTAGCGGGCATTTGGGCTATGTAGGTTACCTAGCGGGCACTTGGGCTATGTAGGTTCCCTAGCGGGCATTTGGACTATCTAGGTTACCTAACGGGCATTTGGACTACGTACGTTACTAGTGGGCATTTGGACTATGTAGGTTACCTAGCGGATACTTGGACTATGTACTTTCCCCATCAGGGACTTGGACAATGTAGGTTAACTAGCGGGCACTTGGACTATCTAGGTTAACTAGAGGGCCCTTGGACTATGTAGGTTAACTAGCGGGCCCTTTGACGATCTAGGTGAGCAAACGGGCACTTGGACTATGTAGGTTACCTAGCAGGCACTTGGACTGTCTAGGTTACCTAGCGGGCACTTGAACTATCTAGGTTAACGAACGGGCACTTGGACTATGTAGGTTAGCTAACAGGAACTTGGACTCTCTAGGTTAACGAACGGGCACTTGGACTATGGATGTTACCTAGCGGGCACTTGGACTATGGAGGTTACCTAGCGGGCACTTGGACTATCTAGGTTACCTAACGGGCACTTGGACTATGCAGGTAACCTAGCGGGCACTTGGACTGTTTAAGTTACCTAGAGGGCACTTTGACTATAGGTTAACTAGCGGGCACTTGGACTATATAGGTTACCTAGCGGCCCTTAGACTATGTTGGTTACCTACCGCGACTTGGACTATCTAAGTTAACGAACGTGCACTTGGACTATGTAAGTAACCTAGCGGGCACTTGGACAGTATAGGTTACATAGCGGGCACTTGACTATCTAGGTTAGCAAACCGGAACTTGGAATATCTAGGTTACCTAGCGGGCACTTGGATTATGTAGGATCCCTATTGGACATTTGTACTACTTAGGTTAACTAGCGGGCACTTTGACTATCTAGGTTAACTAGCGGGCACTTGGACTATCAAGGTCAACTAGCGGGCCATTGTACTATGTAGGTTAACTAGCGGGCACTTGGCCTATCTAGGTTACCTAACGGGAACTTGGACTATGTAGGTTTACTAGCGGACCCTTGGACGATCTAGGTTAACTAGCGGTCACTTGGACAATGCAGGTTCCCTAGCGGGCACTATGAATATGTAGCTTCCCTAGAGGGAACTTGGACTATATAGGTTCCCTATGGGCACTTGGACAATCTGGGTTCCCTAACGGGCACTTGGAATATGAAGATTCCCTATCGGGCACTTGGACTATGTAGGTTCCTCATTGGGCACTTGGACTATGTAGGTTAACTAGCGGGCCCTTGGACTATCTAGGTTACCTAGCGGGCACTTGGACTATCTAGGTTAACTAGAGGGCACTTGTACAATGCAGGTTCCCTAGCGGGCACTTTGATTATGTAGGTTCCCTAGAGGGCACTTGGACTATATAGGTTCCCTATGGGCACTTGGACTATCTAGGTGCCCTAATGGGCTCTTGGAATACGTAGGTTCCCTTTCGGACACTTGGACTATGTAGGTTCCTCAGCGGGCACTTGGACTATGTAGGTTAACTAGCGGGCACTTGGACTATGTTCGTACCTTAGCGGACACTTGGACTATGTAGGTTCCCTATCGGGCAGTTGGACTATGTAGGTTAACTAGCGGGCCCTTAGACTATCTAGGTTACCTAGCGGGCACTTGGACTATGTACGTCCCCTAGCGGGCACTTGGACTATCTAGGTTAAATAGAGGGCCCTTGGACTATGTAGGTTAACTAGCGGGCACTTGGAATATCTAGGTTAACTAGCGGACCTTGGACTATGTAGGTTAACTAGCGGGCACTTGGACGATCTAGGTTAACTAGCGGCCACTTGGACTATCTAGCTTAACTAGCGGGCACTTGGACTATCTAGATTAACTAGCGGGCACTTGGACGATGCAGGTTCCCTAGCGGGCACTTGGACTATATAGGTTTATTAGCGGGCACTTGGACTATGGAGGTTACCTAGCGGGCACTTGGACTGTCTAGGTTACCTAACGGGCACTTGGACTATGTAGGTTAATTAGCGGGCACTTGGACTATGTAGGTTACCTAGCGGGCACTTGGACTATCTAGGTTAACGAACCGGCACGTGGACTATGTAGGTAACCTAACGGGCACTTGGACTATGTAGGTTAGGTAACGGGCACTTGGACTATCTAGGTTACCTAGCGGGAACTGGGAATATGTAGGTTACCTAGCGGGCACTTGGACTATAGTTTAACTAGCGGGCACTTGGACTATATAGGTTACCTAGCGCGACTTGGACTATCTAAGTTAACGAACGTGCACTTGGACTATGTAGGTAACCTAGCGGGCACTTGGACAGTATAGGTTACCTAGCGGGCACTTGGATTATCTAGGTTAACGAATGGGCACTTGGACTATGTAGGTTACCTAGCGGGCACTTGGCCTATCTAGGTTAGTAAACTGGAACTTGGAATATCTAGGTTACCTAGCGGGCACTTGGACTATGTAGGTTACCTTGCGGGCACTTGGCCTATCTAGGTTACCTAACGGGAACTTGGACTATGTAGGTTTACTAGCGGACACTTGGACAATCTTGGTTAACTAGCGGGCACTTGGACAATGCAGGTTCCCTAGCGGGCACTATGAATATGTAGCTTCCCTAGAGGGCACTTGGACTATATAGGTTCCCTATGGGCACTTGGACTATCTGGGTTCCCTAACGGGCACTTGGAATATGAAGTTTCCCTATCGGGCACGTGGACTATGTAGGTTCCTCATTGGGCACTTGGACTATGTTGGTTACCTAGCAGGCACTTGGACTGTCTAGGTTACCTAGCGGGCACTTGAACTATCTAGGTTAACGAACGGGCACTTGGACTATGTAGGTTAGCTAACAGGAACTTGGACTATATAGGTTAAAGAACGGGCACTTGGACTATGGAGGTTACCTAGCGGGCACTTGGACTATGGAGGTTACCTAGCGGGCACTTGGACTATCTAGGTTAGCTAACGTGTACGTGGACTATCTAGGTTCCCTAGCGGGCACTTGGACTATGTAGGTTCCCTAGCAGGGCTTTGACTATGTAAGTTCTCTAACGGGCACTTGGACTATGTGTGTTCCCTAGCGGGCATTTGGACTATCTAGTTTACCTAAAGGGCACTTCGACTATGTACGTTACTAGCGGGCATTTGGACTATGTAGGTTACCTAGCGGATACTTGGACTATGTAGGTTCCCCATCAGGGACTTGGACAATGTAGGTTAACTAGCGGGCACTTGGACTATCTAGGTTAACTAGAGAGCCCTTGGACTATGTAGGTTAACTAGTGGGCCCTTTGACGATCTAGGTTAGCAAACGGGCACTTGGACTATGTAGGTTACCTAGCAGGCACTTGGACTGTCTTGGTTACCTAGCGGGCACTTGAACTATCTAGGTTAACGAAATGGCACGTGGACTATGTAGGTTAGCTAACAGGAACTTGGACTATCTAGGTTAACGAACGGGCACTTGGACTATGGAGGTTACCTAGCGGGCACTTGGACTATGGAGGTTACCTAGCGGGCACTTGGACTATCTAGGTTAGCTAACGGGTACTTGGACTATCTAGGTTACCTAGCGGGCACTTGGACTATGTAGGTTACGTAGCGGGCACTTGGACTATCTAGGTTACCTAACGGGCACTTGGACTATGCAGGTAACCTAGCGGGCACTTGGATGGTTTAACTTAACTAGGGGGCACTTGGACTATGTAGGTTAACTAGCGGGCACTTGGACTATCTAGGTTACATAACGGGCACCTGGACTATCTAGATTACCTAGCGGGCACTTGGATTCTAAAGGTTATCTAGCCGGCCCTTGAACTATGTAGGTTACCTAGCGGGCAATTGGACGATCTAGGTTAACGAACGGGCACGTGGACTATGTAGTTAACCTATCGGGCACTTGGACTATCTAGGTTAGGTAACGGGCACTTGGACTATCTAGGTTACCTAGCGGGAACTTGGAATATGTAGGTTACCTAGAGGGCACTTGGACTATAGTTTAATTAGCGGGCACTTGGACTATATAGGTTACCTAGCGGCCCTTGGACTATGTTGGTTACCTACCGCGACTTGGACTATCTAAGTTAACGAATGGGCACTTGAACTACGTAGGTTACCTAGCGGGCACTTGGACTATCTAGGTTAGCAAACCGGAACTTGGAATATCTAGGTTACCTAGCGGGCACTTGGACTATGTAGGATCCCTATCGGACATTTGTACTACTTAGGTTAACTAGCGGGCCCTTTGACTATGTAGGTTAACTAGCGGGCACTTGGACTATCTAGGTCAACTAGCGGGCCATTGTACTCTGTAGGTTAACTAGCGGGCACTTGGCCTATCTAGGTTACCTAACGGGAACTTGGACTAAGTAGGTTTACTAGCGGACACTTGGACGATCTAGGTTAACTAGCGGGCACTTGGACAATGCAGGTTCCCTAGCGGGCACTATGAATATGTAGCTTCCCCAGAGGGAACTTGGACTATATAGGTTCCCTATGGGCACTTGGACAATCTGGGTTCCCTAACGGGCACTTGGAATATGAAGATTCCCTATTGGGCACTTGGACTATGTAGGTTCCTCATTGGGCACTTGGACTATGTAGGTTAACTAGCGGGCCCTTGGACTATCTAGGTTCCCTAGCGGGCACTTGGACTATCTAGGTTAACTAGAGGGCACTTGTACAATGCAGGTTCCCTAGCGGGCACTTTGACTATGTAGGTTCCCTAGAGGGCACTTGGACTATCTAGGTGCCCTAATGGGCAGTTGGAATACGTAGGTTCCCTTTTGGAGACTTGGACTATGTAGGTTCCTCAGCGGGCACTTGGACTATGTAGGTTAACTAGCGGGCACTTGGACTATCTAGCTTCCCAGCGGGCACTTGGACTATGTAGGTTCCCTAGCGGGCACTTGGACTATCTAGGTTACCTAGCAGGCACTTGGACTGTGTAGGTTCACTAGCGGGCCCTTGGACTATGTTCGTACCTTAGCGGGCACTTGGACTATGTAGGTTCCCTATCAGGCAGTTGGACTATGTAGGTTAACTAGCGGGCCCTTAGACTATCTAGGTTACCTAGCGGGCACTTGGACTATGTACGTCCCTTAGCGGGCACTTGGACTATCTAGGTTAAATAGAGGGCCCTTGGACTATGTAGGTTAACTAGCAGGCACTTGGAATATCTAGGTTAACTAGCGGACCTTGGACTATGGAGGTTAACTAGCGGGCACTTGGACGATCTAGGTTAACTAGCGGCCACTTGTACTATCTAGCTTAACTAGCGGGCACTTGGACTATCTAGATTAACTAGCGGGCACTTGGACGATGCAGGTTCCCTAGCGGGCACTTGGACTATATAGGTTTATTAGCGGGCACTTGGACTATGGAGGTTACCTAGCGGGCACTTGGACTGTCTAGGTTACCTAACGGGCACTTGGACTATGTAGGTTAATTAGCGGGCACTTGGACTATGTAGGTTACCTAGCGGGCACTTGGACTATCTAGGTTAACGAACCGGCACGTGGACTATGTAGGTAACCTAACGGGCACTTGGACTATCTAGGTTAGGTAACGGGCACTTGGCCTATCTAGGTTACCTAACGGGAACTTGGACTATGTAGGTTTAAAGCGGACACTTGGACAATCTTGGTTAACTAGCGGGCACTTGGACAATGCAGGTTCCCTAGGGGGCACTATGAATATGTAGCTTCCCTAGAGGGCACTTGGACCATATAGGTTCCCTATGGGCACTTGGACTATCTGGGTACCCTAACGGGCACTTGGAATATGAAGATTCCCTATCGGGCACTTGGACTATGTAGGTTCCTCATTGGGCACTTGGACTATGTAGGTTCCCTATCGGGCACTTGGACTATGTAGGTTAACTAGCGGGCCCTTCGACTATCTAGGTTACCTAGCGGGCACTTGGACTATCTAGGTTAACTAGCGGGCACTTGTACAATGCAGGTTCCCTAGCGGGCACTTTGACTATGTAGCTTCCCTAGAGGGCACTTGGACTATATAGGTTCCCTATGGTTATTTGGACTATCTAGGTGCCCTAATGGGCACTTGGAATATGTAGGTTCCCTTTCGGACACTTGGACTATGTAGGTTCCTCAGCGGGCACTTGGACTATGTAGGTTAACTAGCGGGCACTTGGACGATCTAGGTTACCTAGCGGGCACTTGGACTATGTAGGTTCCCTAGCGGGCACTTGGACTATGTTCGTCCCTTAGCGGGATCTTGGACTATGTAAGTTCCATATCGGGCAGTTGGACTATGTAGGTTAACTAGCGGGCCCTTAGACTATCTAGGTTACCTAGCGGGCACTTGGACTATGTACGTCCCCTAGCGGGCACTTGGACTATCTAGTTTAAATAGAGGGCCCTTGGACTATGTAGGTTAACTAGCGGGCACTTGGACTATCTAGATTAACTAGCGGGCACTTGGCCGATGCAGGTTCCCTAGCGGGCACTTGGACTATATAGGTTAATTAGCGGGCACTTGGACTATGGAGGTTACCTAGCGGGCACTTGGACTGTCTAGGTTACCTAACGGGCACTTGGACTATGTAGGTTAATTAGCGGGCACTTGGACTATGTAGGTTACCTAGCGGGCACTTGGACTATCTAGGTTAACGAACTGGCACGTGGACTATGTAGGTAACCTAATGGGCACTTGGACTATCTAGGTTAGGTAACGGGCACTTGGACTATCTAGGTTACCTAGCGGGAACTTGGAATTTGTAGGTTACCTAGCGGGCACTTGGACTATAGTTTAACTAGCGGGCACTTGGACTATATAGGTTACCTAGCGGGCCCTTGGACTATGTATGTTACCTAGCGCAACTTGGACTATCTAAGTTAACGAACGTGCACTTGGACTATGTAGGTAACCTAGCGGGCACTTGGACAGTATAGGTTACCTAGGGGGCACTTGGACTACCTAGGTTAACGAATGGGCACTTGGACTATGTAGGTTACCTAGCGGGCACTTGGACTATCTAGGTTAGTAAACCGGAACTTGGAATATCTAGGTTACCTAGCGGGCACTTGGACTATGTAGGTTATCTTGCGGGCACTTGGCCTATCTAGGTTACCTAACGGGGACTTGGACTATGTAGGTTTACTAGCGGACACTTGGACAATCTTGGTTAACTAGCGGGCACTTGGAAAATGCAGGTTCCCTAGCGGGCACTATGAATATGTAGCTTCCCTAGAGGGCACTTGGACTATGTAGGTTCCCTATCGGGCACTTGGACTATGTAGGTTAACTAGGGGGCCCTTCGACTATCTAGGTTACCTAGCGGGCACTTGGAATATCTAGGTTAACTAGCGGGCACTTGTACAATGCAGGTTCCCTAGCGGGCACTTTGACTATGTAGCTTCCCTAGAGGGCACTTGGATTATATAGGTTCACTATGGTTACTTGGACTATCTAGGTGCCCTAACGGGCACTTGGAATACGTAGGTTCCCTTTCGGACACTTGGACTATCTAGGTTAACAAGCGCGCACTTGGACTATGTAGGTCAACTAGCGGGCACTTGGACTATCTAGGTTGTCCAGCGGGCACTTGGACTATGTACGTCCCCTAGCGGGCACTTGGACTATCGAGGTTAACTAGAGGGCCCTTGGACTATGTAGGTTATCTAGAGGGCACTTGGACTCTCTAGGTTATCTAACGGACCTTGGACTATGTAGGTTAACTAGCGGGCACTTGGATGATCTAGGTTAACTAGCGGGCACTTGGACTATCTAGGTTAACTAGCGGGAACTTAGACTCTCTATGTTAACTGGCGGGCACTTGGACGATGCAGGTTCCCTAGAGGGCACTTGGGCTATGTAGGTTCCCTAACGGGCACTTGGACTACGTAGGTCCCTTAGCGGGCACTTGGACTATGTTGGTTCCCTTTCGGGCAGTTGGACCCTGTGGGTACCCTAACGGGCATTTGGATTATGTAGGTTCCCTAGCGGTCACTTGGACTATGTCGGTCCCTTAGCGGGCACTTGGACTATGTTGGTTCCCTATCGGGCAGTCGGACTATGTGGGTACCCTAGCAGGCATTTGGACTATCTAGGTTACCTAGCAGGCACTTTGACTATCTAGGTTAACTAACGGGCACTTGGACTATGTAGGTTACCTAGCGGGCACTTGGACTATGTAGGTCCCTAGCGGGCACTTAGACTATGTAGGTTACCTAGCAGGCACTTGGACAGTCTAGGTTACCTAGCGGGCACTTGAACTATCTAGGTTAACGAACGGACACTTGGATTATGTAGGTTAGCTAACAGGAACTTGGACTATCTAAGTTAACGAACGGGCACTTGGACTATGGAGGTTACCTAGCGGGCACTTGGACTATGGAGGTTACCTAGCGGGCACTTGGACTATCTAGGTTAGCTAACGGGTACTTGGACTATCTAGGTTCCCTAGCGGGCACTTGGACTATGTAGGTTCCCTAGCAGGGCTTTGATTATGTAAGTTCTTTAATGGGCACTTGGGCTATGTGGGTTCCCTAGCGGGCATTTGGACTATCTAGGTTACCTAACGGGCACTTGGACTATGTACGTTACTAGCGGGCATTTGGACTATGTAGGTTACCTAGCGGATACTTGGACTATGTAGGTTCCCCATCAGGGACTTGGACAATGAAGGTTAACTAGCGGGCACTTGGACTATATAGGTTAACTAGCGGGCACTTGGACTATGTAGGTTAGCTAACAGGAACTTGGACTATCTAGGTTAACGAACGGGCACTTGGACTATGGAGGTTACCTAGCGGGCACTTGGACTATGGAGGTTACCTAGCGGGCACTTGGACTATCTGGGTTCCCTAACGGGCACTTGGAATATGAAGATTCCCTATCGGGCACTTGGACTATGTAGGTTCCTCATTGGGCACTTGGACTATGTAGGTTAACTAGCGGGCACTTGGACTATCTAGGTTACCTAGCGGGCACTTGGACTATGTAGGTTCCCTAGCGGGCACTTGGACTATGTTCGTCCCTTAGCGAGCGCTTGGACTATGTAGGTTCCCTATCGGGCAGTTGGACTATGTAGGTTAACTAGCGGGCCCTTAGACTATCTAGGTTACCTAGCGTGCACTTGGACTATGTACTTCCCCTAGTGGGCACTTGGACTATCTAGGTTAACTAGAGGGCCCTTGGACTATGTAGGTTAACTAGCGGGCACTTGGAATATCTAGGTTAACTAGCGGACCTTGGACTATGTAGGTTAACTAGCGGGCACTTGGGCGATCTAGGTTAACTAGCGGGCACTTGGACGATCTAGGTTAACTAGCGGCCACTTGGACTATCTAGCTTAACTAGCGGGCACTTGGACTATCTAGATTAACTAGCGGGCACTTGGATGATGCAGGTTCCCTAGCGGGCACTTGGACTATATAGGTTAATTAGCGGGCACTTGGACTATGGAGGTTAACTATCGGGCACTTGGACTGTCTAGGTTACCTAACGGGCACTTGGACTATGTAGGTTAATTAGCGGGCACTTGGACTATGTAGGTAACCTAACGGGCACTTGGACTATCTAGGTTAGGTAACGGGCACTTGGACAATCTTGGTTACCTAGCGGGAACTTGGAATATGTAGGTTACCTAGCGGGCACTTGGACTATAGTTTAACTAGCGGGCACTTGGACTATATAGGTTACCTAGCGCGACTTGGACTATCTAAGTTAAAGAACGTGCACATGGACTATATAGGTAACCTAGCGGGCACTTGGACAGTATAGGTTACCTAGCGGGCACTTGGACTATCTAGGTTAACGAATGGGCACTTGGACTATGTAGGTTACCTAGCGGGTACTTGGACTATCTAGATTAGTAGACCGGAACTTGAAATATCTAGTTTACCTAGCGGGCACTTGGACTATGTAGGTCACCTTGCGGGTACTTGGCCTATCTAGGTTACCTAACGGGAACTTGGACTATGTAGGTTTACTAGCGGAAACTTGGACGATCTTGGTTAACTAGCCGGCACTTGGACGATGCAGGTTCCCTAGCGGGCACTTGGACTATATAGGTTTATTAGCGGGCACTTGGACTATGGAGGTTACCTAGCGGGCACTTGGACTGTCTAGGTTACCTAACGGGCACTTGGACTATGTAGGTTAATTAGCGGGCACTTGGACTATGTAGGTTACCTAGCCGGCACTTGGACTATCTAGGTTAACGAACCGGCACGTGGACTATGTAGGTAACCTAACGGGCACTTGGACTATCTAGGTTAGGTAACGGGCACTTGGCCTATCTAGGTTACCTAACGGGAACTTGGACTATGTAGGTTTAAAGCGGACACTTGGACAATCTTGGTTAACTAGCGGGCACTTGGACAATGCAGGTTCCCTAGGGGGCACTATGAATATGTAGCTTCCCTAGAGGGCACTTGGACCATATAGGTTCCCTATGGGCACTTGGACTATCTGGGTACCCTAACGGGCACTTGGAATATGAAGATTCCCTATCGGGCACTTGGACTATGTAGGTTCCTCATTGGGCACTTGGACTATGTAGGTTCCCTATCGGGCACTTGGACTATGTAGGTTAACTAGCGGGCCCTTCGACTATCTAGGTTACCTAGCGGGCACTTGGACTATCTAGGTTAACTAGCGGGCACTTGTACAATGCAGGTTCCCTAGCGGGCACTTTGACTATGTAGCTTCCCTAGAGGGCACTTGGACTATATAGGTTCCCTATGGTTATTTGGACTATCTAGGTGCCCTAATGGGCACTTGGAATATGTAGGTTCCCTTTCGGACACTTGGACTATGTAGGTTCCTCAGCGGGCACTTGGACTATGTAGGTTAACTAGCGGGCACTTGGACGATCTAGGTTACCTAGCGGGCACTTGGACTATGTAGGTTCCCTAGCGGGCACTTGGACTATGTTCGTCCCTTAGCGGGATCTTGGACTATGTAAGTTCCATATCGGGCAGTTGGACTATGTAGGTTAACTAGCGGGCCCTTAGACTATCTAGGTTACCTAGCGGGCACTTGGACTATGTACGTCCCCTAGCGGGCACTTGGACTATCTAGTTTAAATAGAGGGCCCTTGGACTATGTAGGTTAACTAGCGGGCACTTGGACTATCTAGATTAACTAGCGGGCACTTGGCCGATGCAGGTTCCCTAGCGGGCAATTGGACTATATAGGTTAATTAGCGGGCACTTGGACTATGGAGGTTACCTAGCGGGCACTTGGACTGTCTAGGTTACCTAACGGGCACTTGGACTATGTAGGTTAATTAGCGGGCACTTGGACTATGTAGGTTACCTAGCGGGCACTTGGACTATCTAGGTTAACGAACCGGCACGTGGACTATGTAGGTAACCTAATGGGCACTTGGACTATCTAGGTTAGGTAACGGGCACTTGGACTATCTAGGTTACCTAGCGGGAACTTGGAATTTGTAGGTTACCTAGCGGGCACTTGGACTATAGTTTAACTAGCGGGCACTTGGACTATATAGGTTACCTAGCGGGCCCTTGGACTATGTATGTTACCTAGCGCAACTTGGACTATCTAAGTTAACGAACGTGCACTTGGACTATGTAGGTAACCTAGCGGGCACTTGGACAGTATAGGTTACCTAGGGGGCACTTGGACTACCTAGGTTAACGAATGGGCACTTGGACTATGTAGGTTACCTAGCGGGCACTTGGACTATCTAGGTTAGTAAACCGGAACTTGGAATATCTAGGTTACCTAGCGGGCACTTGGACTATGTAGGTTATCTTGCGGGCACTTGGCCTATCTAGGTTACCTAACGGGGACTTGGACTATGTAGGTTTACTAGCGGACACTTGGACAATCTTGGTTAACTAGCGGGCACTTGGAAAATGCAGGTTCCCTAGCGGGCACTATGAATATGTAGCTTCCCTAGAGGGCACTTGGACTATGTAGGTTCCCTATCGGGCACTTGGACTATGTAGGTTAACTAGGGGGCCCTTCGACTATCTAGGTTACCTAGCGGGCACTTGGAATATCTAGGTTAACTAGCGGGCACTTGTACAATGCAGGTTCCCTAGCGGGCACTTTGACTATGTAGCTTCCCTAGAGGGCACTTGGATTATATAGGTTCACTATGGTTACTTGGACTATCTAGGTGCCCTAACGGGCACTTGGAATACGTAGGTTCCCTTTCGGACACTTGGACTATCTAGGTTAACAAGCGCGCACTTGGACTATGTAGGTCAACTAGCGGGCACTTGGACTATCTAGGTTGTCCAGCGGGCACTTGGACTATGTACGTCCCCTAGCGGGCACTTGGACTATCGAGGTTAACTAGAGGGCCCTTGGACTATGTAGGTTATCTAGAGGGCACTTGGACTCTCTAGGTTATCTAACGGACCTTGGACTATGTAGGTTAACTAGCGGGCACTTGGATGATCTAGGTTAACTAGCGGGCACTTGGACTATCTAGGTTAACTAGCGGGAACTTAGACTCTCTATGTTAACTGGCGGGCACTTGGACGATGCAGATTCCCTAGAGGGCACTTGGACTATGTAGGTTCCCTAACGGGCACTTGGACTACGTAGGTCCCTTAGCGGGCACTGGGACTATGTTGGTTCCCTTTCGGGCAGTTGGACCCTGTGGGTACCCTAACGGGCATTTGGACTATGTAGGTTCCCTAGCGGTCACTTGGACTATGTCGGTCCCTTAGCGGGCACTTGGACTATGTTGGTTCCCTATCGGGCAGTCGGACTATGTGGGTACCCTAGCAGGCATTTGGACTATCTAGGTTACCTAGCAGGCACTTTGACTATCTAGGTTAACTAACGGGCACTTGGACTATGTAGGTTACCTAGCGGGCACTTGGACTATGTAGGTCCCTAGCGGGCACTTAGACTATGTAGGTTACCTAGCAGGCACTTGGACAGTCTAGGTTACCTAGCGGGCACTTGAACTATCTAGGTTAACGAACGGACACTTGGATTATGTAGGTTAGCTAACAGGAACTTGGACTATCTAGGTTAACGAACGGGCACTTGGACTATGGAGGTTACCTAGCGGGCACTTGGACTATGGAGGTTACCTAGCGGGCACTTGGACTATCTAGGTTAGCTAACGGGTACTTGGACTATCTAGGTTCCCTAGCGGGCACTTGGACTATGTAGGTTCCCTAGCAGGGCTTTGATTATGTAAGTTCTTTAATGGGCACTTGGGCTATGTGGGTTCCCTAGCGGGCATTTGGACTATCTAGGTTACCTAACGGGCACTTGGACTATGTACATTACTAGCGGGCATTTGGACTATGTAGGTTACCTAGCGGATACTTGGACTATGTAGGTTCCCCATCAGGGACTTGGACAATGAAGGTTAACTAGCGGGCACTTGGACTATATAGGTTAACTAGCGGGCACTTGGACTATGTAGGTTAGCTAACAGGAACTTGGACTATCTAGGTTAACGAACGGGCACTTGGACTATGGAGGTTACCTAGCGGGCACTTGGACTATGGAGGTTACCTAGCGGGCACTTGGACTATCTGGGTTCCCTAACGGGCACTTGGAATATGAAGATTCCCTATCGGGCACTTGGACTATGTAGGTTCCTCATTGCTCACTTGGACTATGTAGGTTAACTAGCGGGCACTTGGACTATCTAGGTTACCTAGCGGGCACTTGGACTATGTAGGTTCCCTAGCGGGCACTTGGACTATGTTCGTCCCTTAGCGAGCGCTTGGACTATGTAGGTTCCCTATCGGGCAGTTGGACTATGTAGGTTAACTAGCGGGCCCTTAGACTATCTAGGTTACCTAGCGTGCACTTGGACTATGTACTTCCCCTAGTGGGCACTTGGACTATCTAGGTTAACTAGAGGGCCCTTGGACTATGTAGGTTAACTAGCGGGCACTTGGAATATCTAGGTTAACTAGCGGACCTTGGACTATGTAGGTTAACTAGCGGGCACTTGGGCGATCTAGGTTAACTAGCGGGCACTTGGACGATCTAGGTTAACTAGCGGCCACTTGGACTATCTAGCTTAACTAGCGGGCACTTGGACTATCTAGATTAACTAGCGGGCACTTGGATGATGCAGGTTCCCTAGAGGGCACTTGGACTATATAGGTTAATTAGCGGGCACTTGGACTATGGAGGTTAACTATCGGGCACTTGGACTGTCTAGGTTACCTAACGGGCACTTGGACTATGTAGGTTAATTAGCGGGCACTTGGACTATGTAGGTAACCTAACGGGCACTTGGACTATCTAGGTTAGGTAACGGGCACTTGGACAATCTTGGTTACCTAGCGGGAACTTGGAATATGTAGGTTACCTAGCGGGCACTTGGACTATAGTTTAACTAGCGGGCACTTGGACTATATAGGTTACCTAGCGCGACTTGGACTATCTAAGTTAAAGAACGTGCACATGGACTATATAGGTAACCTAGCGGGCACTTGGACAGTATAGGTTACCTAGCGGGCACTTGGACTATCTAGGTTAACGAATGGGCACTTGGACTATGTAGGTTACCTAGCGGGTACTTGGACTATCTAGATTAGTAAACCGGAACTTGAAATATCTAGTTTACCTAGCGGGCACTTGGACTATGTAGGTCACCTTGCGGGTACTTGGCCTATCTAGGTTACCTAACGGGAACTTGGACTATGTAGGTTTACTAGCGGACACTTGGACGAACTTGGTTAACTAGCGGGCACTTGGACGATGCAGGTTCCCTAGCGGGCACTTGGACTATATAGGTTTATTAGCGGGCACTTGGACTATGGAGGTTACCTAGCGGGCACTTGGACTGTCTAGGTTACCTAACGGGCACTTGGACTATGTAGGTTAATTAGCGGGCACTTGGACTATGTAGGTTACCTAGCGGGCACTTGGACTATCTAGGTTAACGAACCGGCACGTGGACTATGTAGGTAACCTAACGGGCACTTGGACTATCTAGGATAGGTAACGGGCACTTGGCCTATCTAGGTTACCTAACGGGAACTTGGACTATGTAGGTTTACTAGCGGACACTTGGACAATCTTGGTTAACTAGCGGGCACTTGGACAATGCAGGTTCCCTAGGGGGCACTATGAATATGTAGCTTCCCTAGAGGGCACTTGGACCATATAGGTTCCCTATGGGCACTTGGACTATCTGGGTACCCTAACGGGCACTTGGAATATGAAGATTCCCTATCGGGCACTTGGACTATGTAGGTTCCTCATTGGGCACTTGGACTATGTAGGTTCCCTATCGGGCACTTGGACTATGTAGGTTAACTAGCGGGCCCTTCGACTATCTAGGTTACCTAGCGGGCACTTGGACTATCTAGGTTAACTAGCGGGCACTTGTACAATGCAGGTTCCCTAGCGGGCACTTTGACTATGTAGCTTCCCTAGAGGGCACTTGGACTATATAGGTTCCCTATGGTTATTTGGACTATCTAGGTGCCCTAATGGGCACTTGGAATATGTAGGTTCCCTTTCGGACACTTGGACTATGTAGGTTCCTCAGCGGGCACTTGGACTATGTAGGTTAACTAGCGGGCACTTGGACGATCTAGGTTACCTAGCGGGCACTTGGACTATGTAGGTTCCCTAGCGGGCACTTGGACTATGTTCGTCCCTTAGCGGGATCTTGGACTATGTAAGTTCCATATCGGGCAGTTGGACTATGTAGGTTAACTAGCGGGCCCTTAGACTATCTAGGTTACCTAGCGGGCACTTGGACTATGTACGTCCCCTAGCGGGCACTTGGACTATCTAGTTTAAATAGAGGGCCCTTGGACTATGTAGGTTAACTAGCGGGCACTTGGACTATCTAGATTAACTAGCGGGCACTTGGCCGATGCAGGTTCCCTAGCGGGCACTTGGACTATATAGGTTAATTAGCGGGCACTTGGACTATGGAGGTTACCTAGCGGGCACTTGGACTGTCTAGGTTACCTAACGGGCACTTGGACTATGTAGGTTAATTAGCGGGCACTTGGACTATGTAGGTTACCTAGCGGGCACTTGGACTATCTAGGTTAACGAACCGGCACGTGGACTATGTAGGTAACCTAATGGGCACTTGGACTATCTAGGTTAGGTAACGGGCACTTGGACTATCTAGGTTACCTAGCGGGAACTTGGAATTTGTAGGTTACCTAGCGGGCACTTGGACTATAGTTTAACTAGCGGGCACTTGGACTATGTATGTTACCTAGCGCAACTTGGACTATCTAAGTTAACGAACGTGCACTTGGACTATGTAGGTAACCTAGCGGGCACTTGGACAGTATAGGTTACCTAGGGGGCACTTGGACTACCTAGGTTAACGAATGGGCACTTGGACTATGTAGGTTACCTAGCGGGCACTTGGACTATCTAGGTTAGTAAACCGGAACTTGGAATATCTAGGTTACCTAGCGGGCACTTGGACTATGTAAGTTATCTTGCGGGCACTTGGCCTATCTAGGTTACCTAACGGGGACTTGGACTATGTAGGTTTACTAGCGGACACTTGGACAATCTTGGTTAACTAGCGGGCACTTGGAAAATGCAGGTTCCCTAGCGGGCACTATGAATATGTAGCTTCCCTAGAGGGCACTTGGACTATGTAGGTTCCCTATCGGGCACTTGGACTATGTAGGTTAACTAGGGGGCCCTTCGACTATCTAGGTTACCTAGCGGGCACTTGGAATATCTAGGTTAACTAGCGGGCACTTGTACAATGCAGGTTCCCTAGCGGGCACTTTGACTATGTAGCTTCCCTAGAGGGCACTTGGATTATATAGGTTCACTATGGTTACTTGGACTATCTAGGTGCCCTAACGGGCACTTGGAATACGTAGGTTCCCTTTCGGACACTTGGACTATCTAGGTTAACAAGCGCGCACTTGGACTATGTAGGTCAACTAGCGGGCACTTGGACTATCTAGGTTGTCCAGCGGGCACTTGGACTATGTACGTCCCCTAGCGGGCACTTGGACTATCGAGGTTAACTAGAGGGCCCTTGGACTATGTAGGTTATCTAGAGGGCACTTGGACTCTCTAGGTTATCTAACGGACCTTGGACTATGTAGGTTAACTAGCGGGCACTTGGATGATCTAGGTTAACTAGCGGGCACTTGGACTATCTAGGTTAACTAGCGGGAACTTAGACTCTCTATGTTAACTGGCGGGCACTTGGACGATGCAGGTTCCCTAGAGGGCACTTGGACTATGTAGGTTCCCTAACGGGCACTTGGACTACGTAGGTCCCTTAGCGGGCACTTGGACTATGTTGGTTCCCTTTCGGGCAGTTGGACCCTGTGGGTACCCTAACGGGCATTTGGACTATGTAGGTTCCCTAGCGGTCACTTGGACTATGTCGGTCCCTTAGCGGGCACTTGGACTATGTTGGTTCCCTATCGGGCAGTCGGACTATGTGGGTACCCTAGCAGGCATTTGGACTATCTAGGTTACCTAGCAGGCACTTTGACTATCTAGGTTAACTAACGGGCACTTGGACTATGTAGGTTACCTAGCGGGCACTTGGACTATGTAGGTCCCTAGCGGGCACTTAGACTATGTAGGTTACCTAGCAGGCACTTGGACAGTCTAGGTTACCTAGCGGGCACTTGAACTATCTAGGTTAACGAACGGACACTTGGATTATGTAGGTTAGCTAACAGGAACTTGGACTATCTAGGTTAACGAACGGGCACTTGGACTATGGAGGTTACCTAGCGGGCACTTGGACTATGGAGGTTACCTAGCGGGCACTTGGACTATCTAGGTTAGCTAACGGGTACTTGGACTATCTAGGTTCCCTAGCGGGCACTTGGACTATGTAGGTTCCCTAGCAGGGCTTTGATTATGTAAGTTCTTTAATGGGCACTTGGGCTATGTGGGTTCCCTAGCGCGCATTTGGACTATCTAGGTTACCTAACGGGCACTTGGACTATGTACGTTACTAGCGGGCATTTGGACTATGTAGGTTACCTAGCGGATACTTGGACTATGTAGGTTCCCCATCAGGGACTTGGACAATGAAGGTTAACTAGCGGGCACTTGGACTATATAGGTTAACTAGCGGGCACTTGGACTATGTAGGTTAGCTAACAGGAACTTGGACTATCTAGGTTAACGAACGGGCACTTGGACTATGGAGGTTACCTAGCGGGCACTTGGACTATGGAGGTTACCTAGCGGGCACTTGGACTATCTGGGTTCCCTAACGGGCACTTGGAATATGAAGATTCCCTATCGGGCACTTGGACTATGTAGGTTCCTCATTGGGCACTTGGACTATGTAGGTTAACTAGCGGGCACTTGGACTATCTAGGTTACCTAGCGGGCACTTGGACTATGTAGGTTCCCTAGCGGGCACTTGGACTATGTTCGTCCCTTAGCGAGCGCTTGGACTATGTAGGTTCCCTATCGGGCAGTTGGACTATGTAGGTTAACTAGCGGGCCCTTAGACTATCTAGGTTACCTAGCGTGCACTTGGACTATGTACTTCCCCTAGTGGGCACTTGGACTATCTAGGTTAACTAGAGGGCCCTTGGACTATGTAGGTTAACTAGCGGGCACTTGGAATATCTAGGTTAACTAGCGGACCTTGGACTATGTAGGTTAACTAGCGGGCACTTGGGCGATCTAGGTTAACTAGCGGGCACTTGGATGATCTAGGTTAACTAGCGGCCACTTGGACTATCTAGCTTAACTAGCGGGCACTTGGACTATCTAGATTAACTAGCGGGCACTTGGATGATGCAGGTTCCCTAGCGGGCACTTGGACTATATAGGTTAATTAGCGGGCACTTGGACTATGGAGGTTAACTATCGGGCACTTGGACTGTCTAGGTTACCTAACGGGCACTTGGACTATGTAGGTTAATTAGCGGGCACTTGGACTATGTAGGTAACCTAACGGGCACTTGGACTATCTAGGTTAGGTAACGGGCACTTGGACAATCTTGGTTACCTAGCGGGAACTTGGAATATGTAGGTTACCTAGCGGGCACTTGGACTATAGTTTAACTAGCGGGCACTTGGACTATATAGGTTACCTAGCGCGACTTGGACTATCTAAGTTAAAGAACGTGCACATGGACTATATAGGTAACCTAGCGGGCACTTGGACAGTATAGGTTACCTAGCGGGCACTTGGACTATCTAGGTTAACGAATGGGCACTTGGACTATGTAGGTTACCTAGCGGGTACTTGGACTATCTAGATTAGTAAACTGGAACTTGAAATATCTAGTTTACCTAGCGGGCACTTGGACTATGTAGGTCACCTTGCGGGTACTTGGCCTATCTAGGTTACCTAACGGGAACTTGGACTATGTAGGTTTACTAGCGGACACTTGGACGATCTTGGTTAACTAGCGGGCACTTGGACGATGCAGGTTCCCTAGCGGGCACTTGGACTATATAGGTTTATTAGCGGGCACTTGGACTATGGAGGTTACCTAGCGGGCACTTGGACTGTCTAGGTTACCTAACGGGCACTTGGACTATGTAGGTTAATTAGCGGGCACTTGGACTATGTAGGTTACCTAGCGGGCACTTGGACTATCTAGGTTAACGAACCGGCACGTGGACTATGTAGGTAACCTAACGGGCACTTGGACTATCTAGGTTAGGTAACGGGCACTTGGCCTATCTAGGTTACCTAACGGGAACTTGGACTATGTAGGTTTACTAGCGGACACTTGGACAATCTTGGTTAACTAGCGGGCACTTGGACAATGCAGGTTCCCTAGGGGGCACTATGAATATGTAGCTTCCCTAGAGGGCACTTGGACCATATAGGTTCCCTATGGGCACTTGGACTATCTGGGTACCCTAACGGGCACTTGGAATATGAAGATTCCCTATCGGGCACTTGGACTATGTAGGTTCCTCATTGGGCACTTGGACTATGTAGGTTCCCTATCGGGCACTTGGACTATGTAGGTTAACTAGCGGGCCCTTCGACTATCTAGGTTACCTAGCGGGCACTTGGACTATCTAGGTTAACTAGCGGGCACTTGTACAATGCAGGTTCCCTAGCGGGCACTTTGACTATGTAGCTTCCCTAGAGGGCACTTGGACTATATAGGTTCCCTATGGTTATTTGGACTATCTAGGTGCCCTAATGGGCACTTGGAATATGTAGGTTCCCTTTCGGACACTTGGACTATGTAGGTTCCTCAGCGGGCACTTGGACTATGTAGGTTAACTAGCGGGCACTTGGACGATCTAGGTTACCTAGCGGGCACTTGGACTATGTAGGTTCCCTAGCGGGCACTTGGACTATGTTCGTCCCTTAGCGGGATCTTGGACTATGTAAGTTCCATATCGGGCAGTTGGACTATGTAGGTTAACTAGCGGGCCCTTAGACTATCTAGGTTACCTAGCGGGCACTTGGACTATGTACGTCCCCTAGCGGGCACTTGGACTATCTAGTTTAAATAGAGGGCCCTTGGACTATGTAGGTTAACTAGCGGGCACTTGGACTATCTAGATTAACTAGCGGGCACTTGGCCGATGCAGGTTCCCTAGCGGGCACTTGGACTATATAGGTTAATTAGCGGGCACTTGGACTATGGAGGTTACCTAGCGGGCACTTGGACTGTCTAGGTTACCTAACGGGCACTTGGACTATGTAGGTTAATTAGCGGGCACTTGGACTATGTAGGTTACCTAGCGGGCACTTGGACTATCTAGGTTAACGAACCGGCACGTGGACTATGTAGGTAACCTAATGGGCACTTGGACTATCTAGGTTAGGTAACGGGCACTTGGACTATCTAGGTTACCTAGCGGGAACTTGGAATTTGTAGGTTACCTAGCGGGCACTTGGACTATAGTTTAACTAGCGGGCACTTGGACTATATAGGTTACCTAGCGGGCCCTTGGACTATGTATGTTACCTAGCGCAACTTGGACTATCTAAGTTAACGAACGTGCACTTGGACTATGTAGGTAACCTAGCGGGCACTTGGACAGTATAGGTTACCTAGGGGGCACTTGGACTACCTAGGTTAACGAATGGGCACTTGGACTATGTAGGTTACCTAGCGGGCACTTGGACTATCTAGGTTAGTAAACCGGAACTTGGAATATCTAGGTTACCTAGCGGGCACTTGGACTATGTAGGTTATCTTGCGGGCACTTGGCCTATCTAGGTTACCTAACGGGGACTTGGACTATGTAGGTTTACTAGCGGACACTTGGACAATCTTGGTTAACTAGCGGGCACTTGGAAAATGCAGGTTCCCTAGCGGGCACTATGAATATGTAGCTTCCCTAGAGGGCACTTGGACTATGTAGGTTCCCTATCGGGCACTTGGACTATGTAGGTTAACTAGGGGGCCCTTCGACTATCTAGGTTACCTAGCGGGCACTTGGAATATCTAGGTTAACTAGCGGGCACTTGTACAATGCAGGTTCCCTAGCGGGCACTTTGACTATGTAGCTTCCCTAGAGGGCACTTGGATTATATAGGTTCACTATGGTTACTTGGACTATCTAGGTGCCCTAACGGGCACTTGGAATACGTAGGTTCCCTTTCGGACACTTGGACTATCTAGGTTAACAAGCGCGCACTTGGACTATGTAGGTCAACTAGCGGGCACTTGGACTATCTAGGTTGTCCAGCGGGCACTTGGACTATGTACGTCCCCTAGCGGGCACTTGGACTATCGAGGTTAACTAGAGGGCCCTTGGACTATGTAGGTTATCTAGAGGGCACTTGGACTCTCTAGGTTATCTAACGGACCTTGGACTATGTAGGTTAACTAGCGGGCACTTGGATGATCTAGGTTAACTAGCGGACACTTGGACTATCTAGGTTAACTAGCGGGAACTTAGACTCTCTATGTTAACTGGCGGGCACTTGGACGATGCAGATTCCCTAGAGGGCACTTGGACTATGTAGGTTCCCTAACGGGCACTTGGACTACGTAGGTCCCTTAGCGGGCACTGGGACTATGTTGGTTCCCTTTCGGGCAGTTGGACCCTGTGGGTACCCTAACGGGCATTTGGACTATGTAGGTTCCCTAGCGGTCACTTGGACTATGTCGGTCCCTTAGCGGGCACTTGGACTATGTTGGTTCCCTATCGGGCAGTCGGACTATGTGGGTACCCTAGCAGGCATTTGGACTATCTAGGTTACCTAGCAGGCACTTTGACTATCTAGGTTAACTAACGGGCACTTGGACTATGTAGGTTACCTAGCGGGCACTTGGACAATGTAGGTCCCTAGCGGGCACTTAGACTATGTAGGTTACCTAGCAGGCACTTGGACAGTCTAGGTTACCTAGCGGGCACTTGAACTATCTAGGTTAACGAACGGACACTTGGATTATGTAGGTTAGCTAACAGGAACTTGGACTATCTAGGTTAACGAACGGGCACTTGGACTATGGAGGTTACCTAGCGGGCACTTGGACTATGGAGGTTACCTAGCGGGCACTTGGACTGTCTAGGTTAGCTAACGGGTACTTGGACTATCTAGGTTCCCTAGCGGGCACTTGGACTATGTAGGTTCCCTAGCAGGGCTTTGATTATGTAAGTTCTTTAATGGGCACTTGGGCTATGTGGGTTCCCTAGCGGGCATTTGGACTATCTAGGTTACCTAACGGGCACTTGGACTATGTACGTTACTAGCGGGCATTTGGACTATGTAGGTTACCTAGCGGATACTTGGACTATGTAGGTTCCCCATCAGGGACTTGGACAATGAAGGTTAACTAGCGGGCACTTGGACTATATAGGTTAACTAGCGGGCACTTGGACTATGTAGGTTAGCTAACAGGAACTTGGACTATCTAGGTTAACGAACGGGCACTTGGACTATGGAGGTTACCTAGCGGGCACTTGGACTATGGAGGTTACCTAGCGGGCACTTGGACTATCTGGGTTCCCTAACGGGCACTTGGAATATGAAGATTCCCTATCGGGCACTTGGACTATGTAGGTTCCTCATTGGGCACTTGGACTATGTAGGTTAACTAGCGGGCACTTGGACTATCTAGGTTACCTAGCGGGCACTTGGACTATGTAGGTTCCCTAGCGGGCACTTGGACTATGTTCGTCCCTTAGCGAGCGCTTGGACTATGTAGGTTCCCTATCGGGCAGTTGGACTATGTAGGTTAACTAGCGGGCCCTTAGACTATCTAGGTTACCTAGCGTGCACTTGGACTATGTACTTCCCCTAGTGGGCACTTGGACTATCTAGGTTAACTAGAGGGCCCTTGGACTATGTAGGTTAACTAGCGGGCACTTGGAATATCTAGGTTAACTAGCGGACCTTGGACTATGTAGGTTAACTAGCGGGCACTTGGGCGATCTAGGTTAACTAGCGGGCACTTGGACGATCTAGGTTAACTAGCGGCCACTTGGACTATCTAGCTTAACTAGCGGGCACTTGGACTATCTAGATTAACTAGCGGGCACTTGGATGATGCAGGTTCCCTAGCGGGCACTTGGACTATATAGGTTAATTAGCGGTCACTTGGACTATGGAGGTTAACTATCGGGCACTTGGACTGTCTAGGTTACCTAACGGGCACTTGGACTATGTAGGTTAATTAGCGGGCACTTGGACTATGTAGGTAACCTAACGGGCAATTGGACTATCTAGGTTAGGTAACGGGCACTTGGACAATCTTGGTTACCTAGCGGGAACTTGGAATATGTAGGTTACCTAGCGGGCACTTGGACTATAGTTTAACTAGCGGGCACTTGGACTATATAGGTTACCTAGCGCGACTTGGACTATCTAAGTTAAAGAACGTGCACATGGACTATATAGGTAACCTAGCGGGCACTTGGACAGTATAGGTTACCTAGCGGGCACTTGGACTATCTAGGTTAACGAATGGGCACTTGGACTATGTAGGTTACCTAGCGGGTACTTGGACTATCTAGATTAGTAAACCGGAACTTGAAATATCTAGTTTACCTAGCGGGCACTTGGACTATGTAGGTCACCTTGCGGGTACTTGGCCTATCTAGGTTACCTAACGGGAACTTGGACTATGTAGGTTTACTAGCGGACACTTGGACGATCTTGGTTAACTAGCGGGCACTTGGACGATGCAGGTTCCCTAGCGGGCACTATGAATATGTAGCTTCCCTAGAGGGCACTTGGACCATATAGGTTCCCTATGGGCACTTGGACTATCTGGGTTCCCTAACGGGCACTTGGAATATGAAGATTCCCTATCGGGCACTTGGACTATGTAGGTTCCTCATTGGGCACTTGGACTATGTAGGTTCCCTATCGGGCACTTGGACTATGTAGGTTAACTGGCGGGCCCTTCGACTATCTAGGTTACCTAGCGGGCACTTGGACTATCTAGGTTAACTAGCGGGCACTTGTACAATGCAGGTTCCCTAGCGGGCACTTTGACTATGTAGCTTCCCTAGAGGGCACTTGGACTATATAGGTTCCCTATGGGCACTTGGACTATCTAGGTGCCCTAACGGGCACTTGGAATACGTAGGTTCCCTTTCGGACACTTGGACTATGTAGGTTCCTCAGTGGGCACTTGGACTATGTAGGTTAACTAGCTGGCACTTGGACTATCTAGGTTACCTAGCGGGCACTTGGATTTTGTAGGTTCCCTAGCGGGCACTTGGACTATGTTCGTCCCTTAGCGGGCACTTGGACTATGTAGGTTCCCTATCGGGCAGTTGGACTATGTAGGTTATCTAGCGGGCCCTTAGACTATCTAGGTTACATAGCGGGCACTTGGACTATGTATGTCCCCTAGCGGGCACTTGGACTATCTAGGTTAACTAGAGGGCCCTTTGACTATGTAGGTTAACTAAGGGGCACTTGGAATATCTAGGTTAACTAGCGGACCTTGGACTATGTAGGTTAACTAGCGGGCACTTGGACGATCTAGGTTAAGTAGCGGGCACTTGGACTATCTAGGTTAACTAGCGGGCACTTGGACTATCTAGATTAACTAGCGGGCACTTGAACGATGCAGTTTCCCTAGCGGGCACTTGGACTATATAGGTAAATTAGTGGGCACTTGGACTATGGAGGTTACCTAGAAGGCAATTGGACTATGGAGGTTACCTAGCGGGCACTTGGACTATCTAGGTTAGCTAACGGGTACTTGGACTATCTAGGTTACCTAGCGGGCACTTGGACTATGTAGGTTACCTAGCGGGCACTTGGACTATCTAGGTTACCTAACGGGCACTTGGACTATGCAGGTAACCTAGCGGGCACTTGAACTGTCTAAGTTACCTGCCGGCTCTTGGACTATGTAGGTTACCTAGCGGGCAATTGTACTATCTAGGTTAACGAACGGGCACGTGGACTATGTAGGTAACCTCACGGGCACTTGGACTATCTAGGTTAGGTAACGGGCACTTTGACTATCTAGGTTACCTAGCGGGAACTTGGAATATGTAGGTTACCTAGAGGGCACTTGGACTATAGGTTACCTAGTGGCCCTTGGACTTTGTAGGTTACCTAGCGCGACTTGGACTATCTAAGTTAACGAACGTGCACTTGGACTATGTAGGTAACCTAGCAGGCACTTGGACAGTATAGGTTACCTAGCGGGCACTTGGACTATCTAGGTTAACGAATGGGCACTTGGACTATGTAGGTTACCTAGCAGGCACTTGGACTATCTAGGTTAGCAAACCGGAACTTGGAATATCTAGGTTACCTAGCGGGCACTTGGACTATGTAGGATCCCTATCGGACATTTGTACTACTGAGGTTAACTAGCGGGCACTTGAACTATCTAGGTCAACTAGCGGGCCATTGTACTATGTAGGTTAACTAGCGGGCACTTGGCCTATCTAGGTTACCTAACGGGAACTTGGACTATGTAGGTTTACTAGCGGACACTTCGACGATCTAGGTTAACTAGCGGGCACTTGGACAATGCAGGTTCCCTAGCGGGCACTATGAATATGTAGCTTCCCTAGAGGGCACTTGGATTATGTAGGTTCCCTATGGGCACTTGGACTATCTGGGTTCCCTAACGGGCACTTGGAATATGAAGATTCCCTATCGGGCACTTGGACTATGTAGGTTCCTCATTGGGCACTTGGACTATGTAGGTTCCTATCGGGCACTTGGACTTTGTAGGTTAACTAGCGGGCCCTTGGACTATGGAGGTTACCTAGCGGGCACTTGGACTATCTAGGTTAACTAGAGGTCACTTGCACAATGCAGGTTCCCTAGCGGGCACTTTGACTATGTAGGTTCCCTAGAGGGCACTTGGACGATATAGGTTCCCTATGGGCACTTGGACTATCTAGGTGCCCTAATGGGCACTTGGAATACGTAGGTTCCCTTTCGGACACTTGGACTATGAAGGTTCCTCAGTGGGCACTTGGACTATGTAGGTTTACTAGCGGGCACTTGGACTATCTAGGTTACCTATCGGGCACTTTGACTATGCAGGTTCCCTAGCGGGCACTTGGACTATGTTCGTCCCTTAGCGGGCACTTGGACTATGTAGGTTCCCTATCGGGCATTTGGACTATGTAGGTTAACTAGCGGGCCCGTAGACTATCTAGGTTACCTAGCGGGCACCTGGACTATGTACGTCCTCCAGCGGGGACTTGGACTATCTAGGTTAACTAGAGGGCCGTTGGACTATGTAGGTTAACTAGCAGGCCCTTGGACTATCTAGGTTACCTAGCGGGCACTTGGACTATCTAGGTTAACTAGTGGGCACTTGTACAATGCAGGTTCCCTAGCGGGCACTTGGACTATATAATTTCCCTATGGGCATTTGGACTATCTAGGTGCCCTAATGGGCACATGGAATACGTAGGTTCCCTTTCGGACACTTGGACTATGTAGGTTCCTCAGCGGGCACTTGGACTATGTAGGTTAACTAGCGGGCACTTGGACTATCTAGGTTACCTAGCGGGCACTTGGACTATGTAGGTTCCCTAGCGGGCACTTGGACTATGTAGGTTCCCTAGCGGGCACTTGGACTATGTTCGTCCCTTAGCAAGCGCTTGGACTATGTAGGTTCCCTATCGGGCAGTTGGACTATGTAGGTTAACTAGCGGGCCCTTAGACTATCTAGGTTACCTAGCGGGCACTTGGACTATGTACTTCCCCTAGTGGGCACTTGGACTATCTAGGTTAACTAGCGGACCTTGGACTATGTAGGTTAACTAGCGGGCACTTGGGCGATCTAGGTTAACTAGCGGGCACTTGGACGATCTAGGTTAACTAGCGGCCACTTGGACTATCTAGCTTAACTAGCGGGCACTTGAACTATCTAGATTAACTAGCGGGCACTTGGATGATGCAGGTTCCCTAGCGGGCACTTGTACTATATAGGTTAATTAGCGGGCACTTGGACTATGGAGGTTAACTATCGGGCACTTGGACTGTCTAGGTTACCTAACGGGCACTTGGACTATGTAGGTTAATTAGCGGGCACTTGGACTATGTAGGTAACCTAACGGGCACTTGGACTATCTAGGTTAGGTAACGGGCACTTGGACAATCTTGGTTACCTAGCGGGAACTTGGAATATGTAGGTTACCTAGCGGGCACTTGGACTATAGTTTAACTAGCGGGCACTTGGACTATATAGGTTACCTAGCGCGACTTGGACTATCTAAGTTAAAGAACGTGCACATGGACTATATAGGTAACCTAGCGGGCACTTGGACAGTATAGGTTACCTAGCGGGCACTTGGACTATCTAGGTTAACGAATGGGCACTTGGACTATGTAGGTTACCTAGCGGGTACTTGGACTATCTAGATTAGTAAACCGGAACTTGGAATATCTAGGTTACCTAGCGGGCACTTGGACTATGTAGGTCACCTTGCGGGCACTTGGCCTATCTAGGTTACCTAACGGGAACTTGGACTATGTAGGTTTACTAGCGGACACTTGGACGATCTTGGTTAACTAGCGGGCACTTGGACGATGCAGGTTCCCTAGCGGGCACTATGAATATGTAGCTTCCCTAGAGGGCACTTGGACTATGTAGGTTCCCTATGGGCACTTGGACTATCTGGGTTCCCTAACGGGCACTTGGAATATGAAGATTCCCTATCGGGCACTTGGACTATGTAGGTTCCTCATTGGGCACTTGGACTATGTAGGTTCCCTATCGGGCACTTGGACTATGTAGGTTAACTGGCGGGCCCTTCGACTATCTAGGTTACCTAGCGGGCACTTGGACTATCTAGGTTAACTAGCGGGCACTTGTACAATGCAGGTTCCCTAGCGGGCACTTTGACTATGTAGCTTCCCTAGAGGGCACTTGGACTATATAGGTTCCCTATGGTTACTTGGACTATCTAGGTGCCCTAACGGGCACTTGGAATACGTAGGTTCCCTTTCGGACACTTGGACTATGTAGGTTCCTCAGCGGGCACTTGGACTATGTAGGTTAACTAGCGGGCACTTGGACTATCTAGGTTACCTAGCGGGCACTTGGATTTTGTAGGTTCCCTAGCGGGCACTTGGACTATGTTCGTCCCTTAGCGGGCACTTGGACTATGTAGGTTCCCTATCGGGCAGTTGGACTATGTAGGTTATCTAGCGGGCCCTTAGACTATCTAGGTTACATAGCGGGCACTTGGACTACGTATGTCCCCTAGCGGGCACTTGGACTATCTAGGTTAACTAGAGGGCCCTTTGACTATGTAGGTTAACTAAGGGGCACTTGGAATATCTAGGTTAACTAGCGGACTTGGACTATGTAGGTTAACTAGCGGGCACTTGGACGATCTAGGTTAAGTAGCGGGCACTTGGACTATCTAGGTTAACTAGCGGGCACTTGGACTATCTAGATTAACTAGCGGGCACTTGAACGATGCAGTTTCCCTAGCGGGCACTTGGACTATATAGGTAAATTAGTGGGCACTTGGACTGTGGAGGTTACCTAGAAGGCAATTGGACTATGGAGGTTACCTAGCGGGCACTTGGACTATCTAGGTTAGCTAACGGGTACTTGGACTATCTAGGTTACCTAGCGGGCACTTGGACTATGTAGGTTACCTAGCAGGCACTTGGACTATCTAGGTTACCTAACGGGCACTTGGACTATGCAGGTAACCTAGCGGGCACTTGAACTGTCTAAGTTACCTGCCGGCTCTTGGACTATGTAGGTTACCTAGCGGGCAATTGTACTATCTAGGTTAACGAACGGGCACGTGGACTATGTAGGTAACCTCACGGGCACTTGGACTATCTAGGTTAGGTAACGGGCACTTTGACTATCTAGGTTACCTAGCGGGAACTTGGAATATGTAGGTTACCTAGAGGGCACTTGGACTATAGGTTACCTAGTGGCCCTTGGACTATGTAGGTTACCTAGCGCGACTTGGACTATCTAAGTTAACGAACGTGCACTTGGACTATGTAGGTAACCTAGCAGGCACTTGGACAGTATAGGTTACCTAGCGGGCACTTGGACTATTTAGGTTAACGAATGGGCACTTGGACTATGTAGGTTACCTAGCGGGCACTTGGACTATCTAGGTTAGCAAACCGGAACTTGGAATATCTAGGTTACCTAGCGGGCACTTGGACTATGTAGGATCCCTATCGGACATTTGTACTACTTAGGTTAACTAGCGGGCACTTGAACTATCTAGGTCAACTAGCGGGCCATTGTACTATGTAGGTTAACTAGCGGGCACTTGGCCTATCTAGGTTACCTAACGGGAACTTGGACTATGTAGGTTTACTAGCGGACCCTTGGACGATCTAGGATAACTAGCGGGCACTTGGACAATGCAGGTTCCCTTGCGGGCACTATGAATATGTAGCTTCCCTAGAGGGCACTTGGACCATATAGGTTCCCTATGGGCACTTGGACTATCTAGGTGCCCTAATGGGCACTTGGAATACGTAGGTTCCCTTTCGGACACTTGGACTATGTAGGTTCCTCAGCGGGCACTTGGACTATGTAGGTTAACTAGCGGGCACTTGGACTATCTAGGTTACCTAGCGGGCACTTGGACTATGTAGGTTCCCTAGCGGGCACTTGGACTATGTTCGTCCCTTAGCGGGATCTTGGACTATGTAGGTTCCCTATCGGGCAGTTGGACTATGTAGGTTAACTAGCGGGCCCTTAGAATATCTAGGTTACCTAGCGGGCACTTGGACTATGTACGTCCCCTAGCGGGCACTTGGACTATCTAGGTTAAATAGAGGGCCCTTGGACTATGTAGGTTAACTAGCGGGCACTTGGACTATCTAGATTAACTAGCGGGCACTTGGACGATGAAGGTTCCCTAGCGGGCACTTGGACTATATAGGTTAATTAGCGGGCACTTGGACTATATAGGTTACCTAGCGGCCCTTAGACTATGTTGGTTACCTACCGCGACTTGGACTATCTAAGTTAACGAACGTGCACTTGGACTATGTAAGTAACCTAGCGGGCACTTGGACAGTACAGGTTACATAGCGGGCACTTGGACTATCTAGGTTAGCAAACCGGAACATGGAATATCTAGGTTACCTAGCGGGCACTTGGATTATGTAGGATCCCTATTGGACATTTGTACTACTGAGGTTAACTAGCGGGCACTTTGACTATCTAGGTTAACTAGCGGGCACTTGGACTATCTAGGTCAACTAGCGGGCCATTGTACTATGTAGGTTAACTAGCGGGCACTTGGCCTATCTAGGTTACCTAACGGGAACTTGGACTATGTAGGTTTACTAGCAGACACTTGGACGATCTAGGTTAACTAGCGGGCACTTGGACAATGCAGGTTCCCTAGCGGGCACTATGAATATGTAGCTTCCCTAGAGGGCACTTGGATTATGTAGGTTCCCTATGGGCACTTGGACTATCTGGGTTCCCTAACGGGCACTTGGAATATGAAGATTCCCTATCGGGCACTTGGACTATGTAGGTTCCTCATTGGGCACTTGGACTATGTAGGTTCCTATCGGGCACTTGGACTTTGTAGGTTAACTAGCGGGCCCTTGGACTATCTAGGTTACCTAGCGGGCACTTGGACTATCTAGGTTAACTAGAGGTCACTTGTACAATGCAGGTTCCCTAGCGGGCACTTTGACTATGTAGGTTCCCTAGAGGGCACTTGGACGATATAGGTTCCCTATGGTCACTTGGACTATCTAGGTGCCCTAATGGGCACTTGGAATACGTAGGTTGCCTTTCGGACACTTGGACTATGCAGGTTCCTCAGTGGGCACTTGGACTATCTAGGTTACCTATCGGGCACTTTGACTATGCAGGTTCCCTAGCGGGCACTTAGACTATGTTCGTCCCTTAGCGGGCACTTGGACTACGTAGGTTCCCTATCGGGCAGTTGGACTATGTAGGTTAACTAGCGGGCCCGTAGACTATCTAGGTTACCTAGCGGGCACTTGGACTATCTAGGTTAACTAGAGGTCACTTGTACAATGCAGGTTCCCTAGCGGGCACTTTGACTATGTAGGTTCCCTAGAGCGCACTTGGATGATATAGGTTCCCTATGGGCACTTGGACTATCTAGGTACCCTAATGGGCACTTGGAATACGTAGGTTCCCTTTCGGACACTTGGACTATGCAGGTTCCTCAGTGGGCACTTGGACTATGTAGGTTTACTAGCGGGCACTTGGACTATCTAGGTTACCTATCGGGCACTTTGACTATGCAGGTTCCCTAGCGGGCACTTAGACTATGTTCGTCCCTTAGCGGGCACTTGGACTACGTAGGTTCCCTATCGGGCAGTTGGACTATGTAGGTTAACTAGCGGGCCCGTAGACTATCTAGGTTACCTAGCGGGCACTTGGACTATGTACGTCCTCCAGCGGGGACTTGGACTATCTAGGTTAACTAGAGGGCCGTTGGATTATGTAGGTTAACTAGCAGGCCCTTGGACTATCTAGGTTACCTAGCGGGCACTTGGACTATCTAGGTTAACTAGAGGGCACTTGTACAATGCAGGTACCCTAGCGGGCACTTTGACTATGTAAGTTCCCTAGAGGGCACTTGGACTATATAGGTTCCCTATGGGCACTTGGACTATCTAGGTGCCCTAATGGGCACATGGAATACGTAGGTTCCCTTTCGGACACTTGGACTATGTAGGTTCCTCAGCGGGCACTTGGACTATGTAGGTTAACTAGCGGGCACTTGGACTATCTAGGTTACCTAGCGGGCACTTGGACTATGTAGGTTCCCTAGCGGGCACTTGGACTATGTAGGTTCCCTAGCGGGCACTTGGACTATGTTCGTCCCTTAGCGAGCGCTTGGACTATGTAGGTTTCCTATCGGGCAGTTGGACTATGTAGGTTAACTAGCGGGCCCTTAGACTATCTAGGTTACCTAGCGGGCACTTGGACTATATACTTCCCCTAGTGGGCACTTGGACTATCTAGGTTAACTAGAGGGCCCTTGGACTATGTAGGTTAACTAGCGGGCACTTGGAATATCTAGGTTAACTAGCGGACCTTGGACTATGTAGGTTAACTAGCGGGCACTTGGGCGATCTAGGTTAACTATCGGCCACTTGGACTATCTAGCTTAACTAGCGGGCACTTGGACTATCTAGATTAACTAGCGGGCACATGGATGATGCAGGTTCCCTAGCGGGCACTTGGACTATATAGGTTAATTAGCGGGAACTTGGACTATGGAGGTTAACTATCGGGCACTTGGACTGTCTAGGTTACCTAACGGGCACTTGGACTATGTAGGTTAATTAGCGGGCACTTGGACTGTGTAGGTAACCTAACGGGCACTTGGACTATCTAGGTTAGGTAACGGGCACTTGGACTATCTTGAATACATAGCGGGAACTTGGAATATGTAGGTTACCTAGCGGGCACTTGGACTATAGTTTAACTAGCGGGCACTTGGACTATATAGGTTACCTAGCGGGCCTTTGGACTATGTAGGTTACCTAGCGCGACTTGGACTATCTAAGTTAACGAACGTGCACATGGACTATGTAGGTAACCTAGCGGGCACTTGGACAATATAGGTTACCTAGCGTGCACTTGGACTATCTAGGTTAACGAAAGGGCACTTGGACTATGTAGGTTACCTAGCGGGCACTTGGACTATCTAGATTAGTAAACCGGAACTTGGAATATCTAGGTTACCTAGCGGGCACTTGGACTATGTAGGTTACCTTGCGGGCACATGGCCTATCTAGGTTACCTAACGGGAACTTGGACTATGTAGGTTTACTAGCGGACACTTGGACGATCTTGGTTAACTAGCGGGCACTTGGACGATGCAGGTTCCCTAGCGGGCACTATGAATATGTAGCTTCCCTAGAGGGCACTTGGACCATATAGGTTCCCTATGGGCACTTGGACTATCTGGGTTCCCTAACGGGCAATTGGAATATGAAGATTCCCTATCGGGCACTTGGACTATGTAGGTTCCTCATTGGGCACTTGGACTATGTAGGTTCCCTATCGGGCACTTGGACTATGTAGGTTAACTAGCGGGCCCTTCGACTATCTAGGTTACCTAGCGGGCACTTGGACTATCTAGGTTAACTAGCGGGCACTTGTACAATGCAGGTTCCCTAGCGGGCACTTTGACTATGTAGCTTCCCTAGAGGGCACTTGGACTATATAGGTTCCCTATGGTTACTTGGACTATCTAGGTGCCCTAACGGGCACTTGGAATACGTAGGTTCCCTTTCGGACACTTGGACTATGTAGGTTAACAAGCGGGCACTTGGACTATGTAGGTCAACTAGAGGGCACTTGGACTATCTAGGTTGCCCAGCGGGCACTTGGACTATGTACGTCCCCTAGCGGGCACTTGGAATATCGAGGTTAACTAGAGGGCCCTTGGACTATGTAGGTTAACTAGAGGGCACTTGGACTATCTAGGTTAACTAACGGACCTTGGACTATGTAGGTTAACTAGCGGGCACTTGGACGATCTATGTTAACTAGCGGGCACTTGGACTATCTAGGTTAACTAGCGGGAACTTAGACTATCTATGTTAACTGGCGGGCACATGGACGATGCAGGTTCCCTAGAGGGCACTTGGACTATGTAGGTTCCCTAACGGGCACTAGGACTATGTAGGTCCCTTAGCGGGCACTTGGACTATGTTGGTTCCCTATCGGGCAGTTGGACTATGTGGGTATCCTAGCGGGCATTTGGACTATCTAGGTTACCTAGAAGGCACTTTGACTATCTAGGTTAACTAACGGGCACTTGGACTATGTAGGTTCCCTAGCGGGCACTTAGACTATGTAGGTTCCCTAGCAGGGCTTTGACTATCTAAGTTCTCTAACGGGCACTTGGACTATGTGGGTTCCCTAGCGGGCATTTGGACTATCTAGGTTACCTAACGGGCACTTGGACTATGTACGTTACTAGCGGGCATTTGGACTATGTAGGTTACCTAGCGGATACTTGGACTATGTAGGTTCCCCATCAGGGACATGGACAATGTAGGTTAACTAGCGGGCACTTGGACTATCTAGGTTAACTAGCGGGCCCTTGGACTATGTAGGTTACCTAGCGGGCACTTGGGCTATGTAGGTTCCCTAGCGGGCATTTGGACTATCTAGGTTACCTAACGGGCATTTGGACTACGTACGTTACTAGTGGGCATTTGGACTATGTAGGTTACCTAGCGGATACTTGGACTATGTAGGCTCCCCATCAGGGACTTGGACAATGTAGGTTAACTAGCTGGCACTTGGACTATCTAGGTTAACTAGAGGGCCCTTGGACTATGTAGGTTAACTAGCGGGCCCTTTGACGATCTAGGTTAGCAAACGGGCACTTGGACTATGTAGGTTACCTAGCAGGCACTTGGACTGTCTAGGTTACCTAGCGGGCACTTGGACTATGCAGGTAACCTAGCGGGCACTTGGACTGTTTAAGTTACCTTGAGGGCACTTGGACTATAGGTTAACTAGCGGGCACTTGGACTATATAGGTTACCTAGCGGCCCTTAGATTATGTTGGTTACCTAACGCGACTTGGACTATCTAAGTTAACGAACGTGCACTTGGACTATGTAAGTAACCTAGCGGGCACTTGGACAGTATAGGTTACATAGCGGGCACTTGGACTATCTAGGTTAGCAAACCGGAACTTGGAATATCTAGGTTACCTAGCGGGCACTTGGATTATGTAGGATCCCTATTGGACATTTGTACTACTTAGGTTAACTAGAGGGCACTTTGACTAGCTAGGTTAACTAGCGGGCACTTGGACTATCTAGGTCAACTAGCGGGCCATTGTACTATGTAGGTTAACTAGCGGGCACTTGGCCTATCTAGGTTACCTAACGGGAACTTGGACTATGTAGGATTACTAGCGGACCCTTGCACGATCTAGGATAACTAGCGGGCACTTGGACAATGCAGGTTCCCTTGCGGGCACTATGAATATGTAGCTTCCCTAGAGGGCACTTGGACCATATAGGTTCCCTATGGGCACTTGGAATATCTAGGTGCCCTAATGGGCACTTGGAATACGTAGGTTCCCTTTCGGACACTTGGACTATGTAGGTTCCTCAGCGGGCACTTGGACTATGTAAGTTAACTAGCGGGCACTTGGACTATCTAGGTTACCTAGCGGGCACTTGGACTATGTAGGTTCCCTAGCGGGCACTTGGACTATGTTCGTCCCTTAGCGGGATCTTGGAATATGTAGGTTCCCTATCGGGCAGTTGGACTATGTAGGTTAACTAGCGGGCCCTTAGAATATCTAGGTTACCTAGCGGGCACTTGGACTATGTACGTCCCCTAGCGGGCACTTGGACTATCTAGGTTAAATAGAGGGCCCTTGGACTATGTAGGTTAACTAGCGGGCACTTGGACTATCTAGATTAACTAGCGGGCACTTGGATGATGAAGGTTCCCTAGCGGGCACTTGGACTATATAGGTTAATTAGCGGGCACTTGGACTATGGAGGTTACCTAGCGGGCACTTGGATTGTCTAGGTTACCTAACGGGCACTTGGACTATGTAGGTTAATTAGCGGGCACTTGGACTATGTAGGTTAATTAGCGGGCACTTGGACTATCTAGGTTAACGAACCGGCACGTGGACTATGTAGGTAACCTAATGGGCACTTGGACTATCTAGGTTAGGTAACGGGCACTTGGACTATCTAGGTTACCTCGCGGGAACTTGGAATATGTAGGTTACCTAGCGGGCACTTGGACTATAGTTTAACTAGCGGGCACTTGGACTAGATAGGTTACCTAGCGGGCCCTTGGTCTATGTATGTTACCTAGCGCAACTTGGACTATCTAAGTTAACGAACGTGCACATGGACTATGTAGGTAACCTAGCGGGCACTTGGACAGTATAGGTTACCTAGCGGGCACTTGGACTATCTAGGTTAACGAATGGGCACTTTGACTATGTAGGTTACCTACCGGGCACTTGGACTATCTAGGTTAGTAAACCGGAACTTGGAATATCTAGGTTACCTAGCGGGCACTTGGACTATGTAGGTTATCTTGCGGGCACTTGGCCTATCTAGGTTACCTAACGGGAACTTGGACTATGTAGGTTTGCTAGCGGACACTTGGACAATCTTGGTTAACTAGCGGGCACTTGGACAATGCAGGTTCCCTAGCGGGCACTATGAATATGTAGCTTCCCTAGAGGGCACTTGGACCATATAGGTTCCCTATGGGCACTTGGACTATCTGAGTTCCCTAACGGGCACTTGGAATATGAAGATTCCCTATCGGGCACTTGGAATATGTAGGTTCCTCATTGGGCCCTTCGACTATCTAGGTTACCTAGCGGGCACTTGGACTATCTAGGTTAACTAACGGACCTTGGACTATGTAGGTTAACTAGCGGGCACTTGGACGATCTATGTTAACTAGCGGGCACTTGGACTATCTAGGTTAACTAGCGGGAACTTAGACTATCTATGTTAACTGGCGGGCACATGGATGATGCAGGTTCCCTAGAGGGCACTTGGACTATGTAGGTTCCCTAACGGGCACTTGGACTATGTAGGTCCCTTAGCGGGCACTTGGACTATGTTGGTTCCCTATCGGGCAGTTGGACTATGTGGGTATCCTAGCGGGCATTTGGACTATCTAGGTTACCTAGAAGGCACTTTGACTATCTAGGTTAACTAACGGGCACTTGGACTATGTAGGTTCCCTAGCGGGCACTTGGACTATGTAGGTTACCTAGCAGGCACTTGGACTGTCTAGGTTACCTAGCGGGCACTTGAACTATCTAGGTTAACGAACGCGCACTTGGACTATGTAGGTTAGATAACAGGAATTTGGATTATCTAGGTTAACGAACGGGCACTTGGACTATGGAGGTTACCTAGCGGGCACTTGGACTATCTAGGTTAGCTAACGGGTACTTGGACTATCTAGGTTCCCTAGCGGGCACTTGGACTATGTAAGTTCCCTAGCAGGGCTTTGACTATGTAAGTTCTCTAACGGGCACTTGGACTATGTGGGTTCCCTAGCGGGCATTTGGACTATCTAGGTTACCTAACGGGCACTTGGACTATGTACGTTACTAGCGGGCATTTGGACTATGTAGGTTACCTAGCGGATACTTGGACTATGTAGGTTCCCCATCAGGGACTTGGACAATGTAGGTTAACTAGCGGGCACTTGGACTATCTAGGTTAACTAGCGGGCCCTTGGACTATGTAGGTTCCCTAGCGGGCACTTGGACTATGTAGGTTACCTAGCAGGCACTTGGACTGTCTAGGTTACCTAGCGGACACTTGAACTATCTAGGTTAACGAACGGGCACTTGGACTATGTAGGTTAGCTAACAGGAACTTGGACTATCTAGGTTAACGAAGGGGCACTTGGACTATGTAGGTTACCCAGCGGGCACTTGGACTATCTAGGTTAGCTAACGGGTACTTGGACTATCTAGGTTCCCTAGCGGGCACTTGGACTATGTAGATTCCCTAGCAGGGCTTTGACTATCTAAGTTCTCTAACGGGCACTTGGACTATGTGGGTTCCCTAGCGGGCATTTGGACTATCTAGGTTACCTAACGGGCACTTGGACTATGTACGTTACTAGCGGGCATTTGGACTATGTAGGTTACCTAGCGGATACTTGGACTATGTAGGTTCCCCATCAGGGACATGGACAATGTAGGTTAACTAGCGGGCACTTGGACTATCTAGGTTAACTAGCGGGCCCTTGGACTATGTAGGTTAACTAGCGGGCTCTTGTACTTTCTAGGTTAACGAACGGGCACGTGGACTATGTAGGTAACCAAGCGGGCACTTGGACAGTCTAGGTTACCTAGAGGGCACTTGGAAAATCTAGGTTAATGAATGGGCACTTGGACTATGTAGGTTACCTCGCGGGCACTTGGGCTATGTAGGTTCCCTAGCGGGCATTTGGACTATCTAGGTTACCTAACGGGCATTTGGAATACGTACGTTACTAGTGGGCATTTGGACTATGTAGGTTACCTAGCGGATACTTGGACTATGTAGGCTCCCCATCATGGACTTGGACAATGTAGGTTAACTAGCTGGCACTTGGACTATCTAGGTTAACTAGAGGGCCCTTGGACTATGTAGGTTAACTAGCGGGCCCTTTGACGATCTAGGATAGCAAACGGGCACGTGGACTATGTAGGTTACCTAGCAGGCACTTGGACTGTCTAGGTTACCTAGCGGGCACTTGGACTATGCACGTAACCTAGCGGGCACTTGGACTGTTTAAGTTACCTAGAGGGCACTTGGACTATAGGTTAACTAGCGGGCACTTGGACTATATAGGTTACCTAGCGGCCCTTAGATTATGTTGGTTACCTAACGCGACTTGGACTATCTAAGTTAACGAACGTGCACTTGGACTATGTAAGTAACCTAGCGGGCACTTGGACAGTATAGGTTACCTAGCGGGCACTTGGACAGTATAGGTTACCTAGCGGGCACTTGCACTATCTAGGTTAGCAAACCGGAACTTGGAATATCTAGGTTACCTAGCGGGCACTTGGATTATGTAGGATCATTATTGGACATTTGTACTACTTAGGTTAACTAGAGGGCACTTTGACTAGCTAGGTTAACTAGCGGGCACTTGGACTATCTAGGTCAACTAGCGGGCCCTTTGACGATCTAGGTTAGCAAACGGGCACTTGGACTATGTAGGTTACCTAGCAGGCACTTGGACTGTCTAGGTTACCTAGCGGGCACTTGGACTATGCAGGTAACCTAGCGGGCACTTGGACTGTTTAAGTTACCTTGAGGGCACTTGGACTATAGGTTAACTAGCGGGCACTTGGACTATATAGGTTACCTAGCGGCCCTTAGATTATGTTGGTTACCTAACGCGACTTGGACTATCTAAGTTAACGAACGTGCACTTGGACTATGTAAGTAACCTAGCGGGCACTTGGACAGTATAGGTTACCTAGCGGGCACTTGGACTATCTAGGTTAGCAAACCGGAACTTGGAATATCTAGGTTACCTAGCGGGCACTTGGATTATGTAGGATCCCTATTGGACATTTGTACTACTTAGGTTAACTAGAGGGCACTTTGACTAGCTACGATAACTAGCGGGCACTTGGACTATCTATGTCAACTAGCGGGCCATTGTACTATGTAGGTTAACTAGCGGGCACTTGGCCTATCTAGGTTACCTAACGGGAACTTGGACTATGTAGGTTTACTAGCGGACCCTTGGACGATCTAGGATAACTAGCGGGCACTTGGACAATGCAGGTTCCCTTGCGGGCACTATGAATATGTAGCTTCCCTAGAGGGCACTTGGTCCATATAGGTTCCCTATGGGCACTTGGACTATCTAGGTGCCCTAATGGGCACTTGGAATACGTAGGTTCCCTTTCGGACACTTGGACTATGTAGGTTCCTCAGCAGGCACTTGGACTATGTAGGTTAACTAGCGGGCACTTGGACTATCTAGTTTACCTAGCGGGCACTTGGACTATGTAGGTTCCCTAGCGGGCACTTGGACTATGTTCGTCCCTTAGCGGGATCTTGGACTATGTATGTTCCCTATCGGGCAGTTGGACTATGTAGGTTAACTAGCGGGCCCTTAGAATATCTAGGTTACCTAGCGGGCACTTGGATTATGTACGTCCCCTAGCGGGCACTTGGACTATCTAGGTTAAATAGCGGGCCCTTGGACTATGTAGGTTAACTAGCGGGCACTTGGACTATCTAGATTAACTAGCGGGCACTTGGACGATGAAGGTTCCCTAGCGGGCACTTGGACTATATAGGTTAATTAGCGGGCACTTGGACTATGGAGGTTACCTAGCGGGCACTTGGATTGTCTAGGTTACCTAACGGGCACTTGGACTATGTAGGTTAATTAGCGGGCACTTGGACTATGTAGGTTAATTAGCGGGCACTTGGACTATCTAGGTTAACGAACCGGCACGTGGACTATGTAGGTAACCTAATGGGCACTTGGACTATCTAGGTTAGGTAACGGGCACTTGGACTATCTAGGTTACCTCGCGGGAACTTGGAATATGTAGGTTACCTAGCGGGCACTTGGACTATAGTTTAACTAGCGGGCACTTGGACTAGATAGGTTACCTAGCGGGCCCTTGGTCTATGTATGTTACCTAGCGCAACTTGGACTATCTAAGTTAACGAACGTGCACATGGACTATGTAGGTAACCTAGCGGGCACTTGGACAGTATAGGTTACCTAGCGGGCACTTGGACTATCTAGGTTAACGAATGGGCACTTGGACTATGTAGGTTACCTACCGGGCACTTGGACTATCTAGGTTAGTAAACCGGAACTTGGAATATCTAGGTTACCTAGCGGGCACTTGGACTATGTAGGTTATCTTGCGGGCACTGGGCCTATCTAGGTTACCTAACGGGAACTTGGACTATGTAGGTTTACTAGCGGACACTTGGACAATCTTGGTTAACTAGCGGGCACTTGGACAATGCAGGTTCCCTAGCGGGCACTATGAATATGTAGCTTCCCTAGAGGGCACTTGGACCATATAGGTTCCCTATGGGCACTTGGACTATCTGGGTTCCCTAAAGGGCACTTGGAATATAAAGATTCCCTATCGGGCACTTGGACTATGTAGGTTCCTCATTGGGCCCTTCGACTATCTAGGTTACCTAGCGGGCACTTGGACTATCTAGGTTAACTAACGGACCTTGGACTATGTAGGTTAACTAGCGGGCACTTGGACGATCTATGTTAACTAGCGGGCACTTGGACTATCTAGGTTAACTAGCGGGGACTTAGACTATCTATGTTAACTGGCGGGCACATGGACGATGCAGGTTCCCTAGAGGGCACTTGGACTATGTAGGTTCCCTAACGGGCACTTGGACTATGTAGGTCCCTTAGCGGGCACTTGGACTATGTTGGTTCCCTATCGGGCATTTGGACTATGTGGGTATCCTAGCGGGCATTTGGACTATCTAGGTTACCTAGAAAGCACTTTGACTATCTAGGTTAACTAACGGGCACTTGGACTATGTAGGTTCCCTAGCGCGCACTTGGACTATGTAGGTTACCTAGCAGGCACTTGGACTGTCTAGGTTACCTAGCGGGCACTTGAACTATCTAGGTTAACGAACGCGCACTTGGACTATGTAGGTTAGCTAACAGGAACTTGGACTATCTAGGTTAACGAACGGGCACTTGGACTATGGAGGTTACCTAGCGGGCACTTGGACTATCTAGGTTAGCTAACGGGTACTTGGACTATCTAGGTTCCCTAGCGGGCACTTGGACTATGTAAGTTCCCTAGCAGGGCTTTGACTATGTAAGTTCTCTAACGGGCACTTGGACTATGTGGGTTCCCTAGCGGGCATTTGGACTAACTAGGTTACCTAACGGGCACTTGGACTATGTACGTTACTAGCGGGCATTTGGACTATGTAGGTTACCTAGCAGATACTTGGACTATGTAGGTTCCCCATCAGGGACTTGGACAATGTAGGTTAACTAGCGGGCACTTGGACTATCTAGGTTAACTAGCGGGCCCTTGGACTATGTAGGTTCCCTAGCGGGCACTTGGACTATGTAGGTTACCTAGCAGGCACTTGGACTGTCTAGGTTACCTAGCGGACACTTGAACTATCTAGGTTAACGAACGGGCACTTGGACTATGTAGGTTAGCTAACAGGAACTTGGACTATCTAGGTTAACGAACGGGCACTTGGACTATGTAGGTTACCTAGCGGGCACTTGGACTATCTAGGTTAGCTAACGGGTACTTGGACTATCTAGGTTCCCTAGCGGGCACTTGGACTATGTAGGTTCCCTAGCAGGGCTTTGACTATCTAAGTTCTCTAACGGGCACTTGGACTATGTGGGTTCCCTAGCGGGCATTTGGACTATCTAGGTTACCTAACGGGCACTTGGACTATGTACGTTACTAGCGGGCATTTGGACTATGTAGGTTACCTAGCGGATACTTGGACTATGTAGGTTCCCCATCAGGGACATGGACAATGTAGGTTAACTAGCGGGCACTTGGACTATCTAGGTTAACTAGCGGGCCCTTGGACTATGTAGGTTAACTAGCGGGCTCTTGTACTTTCTAGGTTAACGAACGGGCACGTGGACTATGTAGGTAACCAAGCGGGCACTTGGACAGTCTAGGTTACCTAGAGGGCACTTGGAAAATCTAGGTTAATGAATGGGCACTTGGACTATGTAGGTTACCTTGCGGGCACTTAGACTATGTGGGTACCCTAGCGGGCATTTGGACTATCTAGGTTACCTAACGGGCATTTGGACTATGTAGGTTCCCTAGCGGGCACTTGGATTATGTAGGTTCCCTTCTTGCACTTGGACTATGTAGGTTTCTAGCGGGCATTTGGACTATGTAGGTTACCTAGCGGGCACTTGGTCTATGTAGGTTCCCTAGCGGGCATTTGGACTATCTAGGTTACCTAATGGGCATTTGGACTACGTACGTTACTAGTGGGCATTTGGACTATGTAGGTTACCTAGCGGATACTTGGACTATGTAGGCTCCCCATCAGGGACTTGGACAATGTAGGTTAACTAGCTGGCACTTGGACTATCTAGGTTAACTAGAGGGCCCTTGGACTATGTAGGTTAACTAGCGGGCCCTTTGACGATCTAGGTTAGCAAACGGGCACTTGGACTATGTAGGTTACCTAGCAGGCACTTGGACTGTCTAGGTTACCTAGCGGGCACTTGGACTATGCAGGTAACCTAGCGGGCACTTGGACTGTTTAAGTTACCTAGAGGGCACTTGGACTATAGGTTAACTAGCGGGCACTTGGACTATATAGGTTACCTAGCGGCCCTTAGATTATGTTGGTTAACAAACGCGACTTGGACTATCTAAGTTAACGAACGTGCACTTGGACTATGTAAGTAAACTAGCGGGCACTTGGACAGTATAGGTTACCTAGCGGGCACTTGGACTATCTAGGTTAGCAAACCGGAACTTGGAATATCTAGGTTACCTAGCGGGCACTTGGATTATGTAGGATCCCTATTGGACATTTGTACTACTTAGGGTAACTAGAGGGCACTTTGACTAGCTACGTTAACTAGCGGGCACTTGGACTATCTAGGTCAACTAGCGGGCCATTGTACTATGTAGGTTAACTAGCGGGCACTTGGCCTATCTAGGTTACCTAACGGGAACTTGGACTATGTAGGTTTACTAGCGGACCCTTGGACGATCTAGGATAACTAGCGGGCACTTGGACAATGCAGGTTCCCTTGCGGGCACTATGAATATGTAGCTTCCCTAGAGGGCACTTGGACCATATAGGTTCCCTATGGGCACTTGGACTATCTAGGTGCCCTAATGGGCACTTGGAATACGTAGGTTCCCTTTCGGACACTTGGACTATGTAGGTTCCTCAGCGGGCACTTGGACTATGTAGGTTAACTAGCGGGCACTTGGACTATCTAGGTTACCTAGCGGGCACTTGGACTATGTAGGTTCCCTAGCGGGCACTTGGACTATGTTCGTCCCTTAGTGGGATCTTGGACTATGTAGGTTCCCTATCGGGCAGTTGGACTATGTAGGTTAACTAGCGGGCCCTTAGAATATCTAGGTTACCTAGCGGGCACTTGGACTATGTACGTCCCCTAGCGGGCACTTGGACTATCTAGGTTAAATAGAGGGCCCTTGGACTATGTAGGTTAACTAGCGGGCACTTGGACTATCTAGGTTAACTAGCGGGCACTTGGACGATGCAGGTTCCCTAGCGGGCACTTGGACTATATAGGTTAATTAGCGGGCACTTGGACTATGGAGGTTACCTAGCGGGCACTTGGATTGTCTAGGTTACCTAACGGGCACTTGGACTATGTAGGTTAATTAGCGGGCACTTGGACTATGTAGGTTAATTAGCGGGCACTTGGACTATCTAGGTTAACGAACCGGCACGTGGACTATGTAGGTAACCTAATGGGCACTTGGACTATCTAGGTTAGGTAACGGGCACTTGGACTATCTAGGTTACCTAGCGGGAACTTGGAATATGTAGGTTACCTAGCGGGCACTTGGACTATAGTTTAACTAGCGGGCACTTGGACTAGATAGGTTACCTAGCGGGCCCTTGGTCTATGTATGTTACCTAGCGCAACTTGGACTATCTAAGTTAACGAACGTGCACATGGACTATGTAGGTAACCTAGCGGGCACTTGGACAGTATAGGTTACCTAGCGGGCACTTGGACTATCTAGGTTAACGAATGGGCACTTGGACTATGTAGGTTACCTACCGGGCACTTGGACTATCTAGGTTAGTAAACCGGAACTTGGAATATCTAGGTTACCTAGCGGGCATTTGACTATGTAGGTTACCTTGCGGGCACTTGGCCTATCTAGGTTACCTAACGGGAACTTGGACTATGTAGGTTTACTAGCGGACACTTGGACAATCTTGGTTAACTAGCGGGCACTTGGACAATGCAGGTTCCCTAGCGGGCACTATGAATATGTAGCTTCCCTAGAGGGCACTTGGACCATATAGGTTCCCTATGGGCACTTGGACTATCTGGGTTCCCTAACGGGCACTTGGATTATGTAGGTTCCTCATTGGGCACTTGGACTATGTAGGTTCCCTATCGGGCACTTGGACTATGTAGGTTAACTAGCGGGCCCTTCGACTATCTAGGTTACCTAGCGGGCACTTGGACTATCTAGGTTAACTAGCGTGCACTTGTACAATGCAGGTTCCCTAGCGGGCACTTTGACTATGTAGCTTCCCTAGAGGGCACTTGGACTATATAGGTTCCCTATGGTTACTTGGACTATCTAGGTGCCCTAACGGGCACTTGGAATACGTAGGTTCCCTTTCGGACACTTCGTCTATGTAGGTTCCTCAGCGGGCACTTGGACTATGTAGGTTAACTAGCGGGCACTTGGACTATCTAGGTTGTCCAGCGGGCACTTGGACTATGTACGTCCCCTAGCGGGCACTTGGACTATCGAGGTTAACTAGAGGGCCCTTGGACTATGTAGGTTATCTAGAGGGCACTTGGACTATCTAGGTTAACTAACGGACCTTGGACTATGTAGGATAACTAGCGGGCACTTGGACGATCTATGTTAACTAGCGGGCACTTGGACTATCTAGGTTAACTAGCGGGAACTTAGACTCTCTATGTTAACTGGCGGGCACTTGGACGATGCAGGTTCCCTAGAGGGCACTTGGACTATGTAGGTTCCCTAACGGGCACTTGGACTATGTAGGTCCCTTAGCGGGCACTTGGACTATGTTGGTTCCCTATCGGGCAGTTGGACTCTGTGGGTACCCTAACGGGCATTTGGACTATGTAGGTTCCCTAGCGGTCACTTGGACTATGTCGGTCCCTTAGCGGGCACTTGGACTATGTTGGTTCCCTTTCGGGCAGTTGGACTATGTGGGTACCCTAGCGGGCATTTGGACTATCTAGGTTACCTAGCAGGCACTTTGACTATCTAGGTTAACTAACGGGCACTTGGACTATGTAGGTTACCTAGCGGGCACTTGGACTATGTAGGTCCCTAGCGGGCACTGAGACTATGTAGGTTACCTAGCAGGCACTTGGACTGTCTAGGTTACCTAGCGGGCACTTGAACTATCTAGGTTAACGAACGGACACTTGGACTATGTAGGTTAGCTAACAGGAACTTGGACTATCTAGGTTAACGAACGGGCACTTGGACTATGGAGGTTACCTAGCGGGCACTTGGACTATGGAGGTTACCTAGCGGGCACTTGGACTATCTAGGTTAGCTAACGGGTACTTAGACTATCTAGGTTCCCTAGCGGGCACTTGGAATATGTAGGTTCCCTAGCAGGGCTTTGATTATGTAAGTTCTCTAATGGGCACTTGGGCTATGTGGGTTCCCTAGCGGGCATTTGGACTATCTAGGTTACCTAACGGGCACTTGGACTATGTACGTTACTAGCGGGCATTTGGACTATGTAGGTTACCTAGCGGATACTTGGACTATGTAGGTTCCCCATCAGGGACTTGGACAATGTAGGTTAACTAGCGGGCACTTGGACTATCTAGGTTAACTAGCGGGCCCTTGGACTATGTAGGTTAACTAGCGGGCCCTTTGACGATCTAGGTTAGCAAACGGGCACTTGGACTATTTAGGTTACCTAGCAGGCACTTGGACTGTCTAGGTTACCTAGCGGGCACTTGAACTATCTAGGTTAACGAACGGGCACTTGGACTATGTAAGTTAGCTAACAGGAACTTGGACTATCTAGGTTAACGAACGGGCACTTGGACTATGGAGGTTACCTAGCGGGCACTTGAACTATGGAGGTTACCTAGCGGGCACTTGGACTATCTAGGTTAGCTAACGGGTACTTGGACTATCTAGGTTACCTAGTGGGCACTTGGACTATGTAGGTTACCTAGCGGGCACTTGGACTATCTAGGTTACCTAACGGGCACTTGGACTATGCAGGTAACCTAGCGGGCACTTGGACTGTTTAAGTTAACCAGCGGGCACTTGGACTGTGTAGGTTAACTAGCGGGCACTTGGACTATCTAGGTTACCTAACGGGCACCTGGACTATCTAGATTACCTAGTGGGCACTTGGATTCTAAAGGTTACCTAGCCGGCCCTTGGACTATGTAGGTTACCTAGCGGGCAATTGGACTATCTAGGTTAACGAACGGGCACGTGGACTATGTAGGTAACCTAACGGGCACTTGGACTATCTAGGTTAGGTAACGGGCACTTGGACTATCTAGGTTACCTAGCGGAAACATGGAATATGTAGGTTACCTAGAGGGCACTTGGACTATAGGCTAACTAGCGGGCACTTGGGCTATATAGGTTACCTAGCGGCCCTTGGACTATGTTGGTTACCTACCGCGACTTGGACTATCTAAGTTAACGAAAGTGCACTTGGACTATGTAAGTAACCTAGCGGGCACTTGGACAGTATAGGTTAACTAGCAGGCACTTGGACTATCTAGGTTAACGAATGGGCACTTGGACTACGTAGGTTACCTAGCGGGCACTTGGACTATCTAGGTTAGCAAACCGGAACTTGGAATATCTAGGTTACCTAGCGGGCACTTGGACTATGTAGGATCCCTATCGGACATTTGTACTACTTAGGTTAACTAGCGGGCACTTTGACTATCTAGGTTAACTAGCGGGCACTTGGACTATCTAGGTCAACTAGCGGGCCATTGTACTATGTAGGTTAACTAGCGGGCACTTGGCCTATCTAGGTTACCTAACGGGAACTTGGACTATGTAGGTTTACTAGCGGACCCTTGGACGATCTAGGTTAACTAGCGGGCACTTGGACAATGCAGGTTCCCTAGCGGGCACTATGAATATGTAGCTTCCCTAGAGGGCACTTGGACTATGTAGGTTCCCTATGGGTATTTGGACTATCTGGGTTCCCTAACGGGCACTTGGAATATGAAGATTCCCTATCGGGCACTTGGACTATGTAGGTTCCTCATTGGGCACTTGGACTATGTAGGTTCCCTATCGGGCACTTGGACTTTGTAGGTTAACTAGCGGGCCCTTGGACTATCTAGGTTACCTAGCGGGCACTTGGACTATCTAGGTTAACTAGAGGGCACTTGTACAATGCAGGTTCCCTAGCGGGCACTTTGACTATGTAGGTTCCCTAGAGGGCACTTGGACGATATAGGTTCCCTATGGGCACTTGGACTATCAAGGTGCCCTAATGGGCACTTGGAATACGTAGGTTCCCTTTCGGACACTTGGACTATGTAGGTTCCTCAGCGGGTATTTGGACTATGTAGGTTAACTAGCGGGCACTTGGACTATCTAGGTTACCTAGCGGGCACTTGGACTATGTAGGTTCCCTAGCGGGCACTTGGACTATGTTCGTCCCTTAGCGTGCACTTGGACTATGGAGGTTCCCTATCGGGCAGTTGGACTATGTAGGTTATCTAGCGGGCCCTTAGACTATCTAGGTTACATAGCGGGCACTTGGACTATGTATGTCCCCTAGCGGGCACTTGGACTATCTAGGTTAACTAGAGGGCCCTTTGACTATGTAGGTTAACTAAGGGGCACTTGGAATATCTAGGTTAACTGGCGGACCTTGGACTATGTAGGTTAACTAGCGGGCACTTGGACAATCTAGGTTAAATAGCGGGCACTTGGACTATCTAGGTTAACTAGCGGGCACTTGGACTATCTAGATTAACTAGCGGGCACTTGAACGATGCAGTTTCCCTAGCGGGCACTTGGACTATATAGGTAAATTAGTGGGCACTTGGACTATGGAGGTTACCTAGAAGGCAATTGGACTATGGAGGTTACCTAGCGGGCACTTGGAATATCTAGGTTAGCTAACGGGTACTTGGACTATCTAGGTTACCTAGCGGGCACTTGGACTATGTAGGTTACCTAGCGGGCACTTGGACTATCTAGGTTACCTAACGGGCACTTGGACTATGCAGGTAACCTAGCGGGCACTTGAACTGTCTAAGTTACCTGCCGGCTCTTGGACTATGTAGGTTACCTAGCGGGCACTTGGACTATCTAGGTTAACTAGAGGGCACTTGTACAATGCAGGTACCCTAGCGGGCACTTTGACTATGTAAGTTCCCTAGAGGGCACTTGGACTATATAGGTTCCCTATGGGCACTTGGACTATCTAGTTGCCCTAATGGGCACTTGGAATACGTAGGTTCCCTTTCGGACACTTGGACTATGTAGGTTCCTCAGCGGGCACTTGGACTATGTAGGTTAACTAGCGGGCACTTGGACTATCTAGGTTACCTAGCGGGCACTTGGACTATGTAGGTTCCCTAGCGGGCACTTGGACTATGTTCGTCCCTTAGCGATCGCTTGGACTATGTAGGTTCCCTATCGGGCAGTTGGACTATGTAGGTTAACTAGCGGGCCCTTAGACTATCTAGGTTACCTAGCGGGCACTTGGACTATGTACTTCCCCTAGTGGGCACTTGGACTATCTAGGTTAACTAGAGGACCCTTGGACTATGTAGGTTAACTAGCGGGCACTTGGGCGATCTAGGTTAACTAGCGGGCACTTGGACGATCTAGGTTAACTAGCGGCCGCTTGGACTATCTAGCTTAACTAGCGGGCACTTGGACTATCTAGATTAACTAGCGGGCACTTGGATGATGCAGGTTCCCTAGCGGGCACTTGGACTATATAGGTTAATTAGCGGGCACATGGACTATTGAGGTTAACTATCGGGCACTTGGACTGTCTAGGTTACCTAACGGGCACTTGGACTATGTAGGTTAATTAGCGGGCACTTGGACTATGTAGGTAACCTAACGGGCACTTGGACTATCTAGGTTAGGTAACGGGCACTTGGACTATCTTGGTTACCTAGCGGGAACTTGGAATATGTAGGTTACCTAGCGGGCACTTGGACTATAGTTTAAATAGCGGGCACTTGGACTATATAAGTTACCTAGCGGGCCTTTGGACTATGTAGGTTACCTAGCGCGACTTGGACTATCTAAGTTAACGAACGTGCACTTGGACTATGTACGTAACCTAGCGGGCTCTTGGACAGTATAGGTTACCTAGCGGGCACTTGGACTATCTAGGTTAACGAATGGGCACTTGAACTATGTAGGTTACCTAGCGGGCACTTGTACTATCTAGATTAGCAAACCGGAACTTGGAATATCTAGGTTACCTAGCTTGCACTTGGACTATGTAGGTTACCTTGCGGGCACTTGGCCTATCTAGGTTACCTAACGGGAACTTGGACTATGTAGGTTTACTAGCGGACACTTGGACGATCTTGGTTAACTAGCGGGCACTTGGACGATGCAGGTTCCCTAGCGGGCACTATGAATATGTAGCTTCCCTAGACGGCACTTGGACCATATAGGTTCCCTATGGGCACTTGGACTATCTGGGTTCCCTAACGGGCACTTGGAATATGAAGATTCCCTATCGGGCACTTGGACTATGTAGGTTCCTCATTGGGCACTTGGACTATGTAAGTTCCCTATCGGGCACTTGGACTATGTAGGTTAACTAGCGGGCCCTTCGACTATCTAGGTTACCTAGTGGGCACTGGGACTATCTAGGTTAACTAGCGGGCACTTGTACAATGCAGGTTCCCTAGCGGGCACTTTGACTATGTAGCTTCCCTAGAGGGCACTTGGACTATATAGGTTCCCTATGGTTACTTGGACTATCTAGGTGCCCTAACGGGCACTTGGAATACGTAGGTTCCCTTTCGGACACTTGGACTATGTAGGTTCCTCAGCGGGCACTTGGACTATATAGGTAATCTAGCGGGCACTTGGACTATCTAGGTTGCCCAGCGGGCACTTGGACTATGTACGTCCCCTAGCGGGCACTTGGACTATCGAGGTTAACTAGAGGGCCCTTGGACTATGTAGGTTAACTAGAGGGCACTTGGACTATCTAGGTTAACTAACGGACCTTGGACTATGTAGGTTAACTAGCGGGCACTTGGACTATCTAGGTTAACTAGCGGGCACATGGACGATGCAGGTTCCCTAGAGGGCACTTGGACTATGTAGGTTCCCTAACGGGCACTTGGACTATGTAGGTCCCTTAGCGGGCACTTGGACTATGTTGGTTCCCTATCGGGCAGTTGGACTCTGTGGGTATCCTAGCGGGCATTTGGACTATCTAGGTTACCTAGAAGGCACTTTGACTATCTAGGTAAACTAACGGGCACTTGGAATATGTAGGTTCCCTAGCGGGCAATTGGACTATGTAGGTTTCCTAGCAGGCACTTGGACTGTCTAGGTTACCAAGCGGGCACTTGAACTATCTAGGTTAACGAACAGGCACTTGGACTATGTAGGTTAGCTAACAGGAACTTGGACTATCTAGGTTAACGAACGGGCACTTGGACTATGTACGTTACTAGCGGGCATTTGGACTATGTAGGTTACCTAGCGGATACTTGGACTATGTAGGTTCCCCATCAGGGACTTGGACAATGTAGGTTAACTTGCGGGCACTTGGACTATCTAGGTTAACTAGCGGGCCCTTGCACTATGTAGGTTAACTAGCGGGCTCTTGTACTATCTAGGTTAACGAACGGGCACGTGGACTATGTAGGTAACCAAGCGGGCACTTGGACAGTCTAGGTTACCTAGAGGGCACTTGGAAAATCTAGGTTAATGAATCGGCACTTGGACTATGTAGGTTACCTCGCGGGCACTTAGACTATGTGGGTACCCTAGCGGGCATTTGGACTATGTAGGTTACCTAACGGGCATTTGGACTACGTACGTTACTAGTGGGCATTTGGACTATGTAGGTTACCTAGCGGATACTTGGACTATGTAGGTTCCCCATCAGGGACTTGGACAATGTAGGTTAACTAGCGGGCACTTGGACTATCTAGGTTAACTAGAGGGCCCTTGGACTATGTAGGTTAACTAGCGGGCCCTTTGACGATCTAGGTTAGCAAACGGGCACTTGGACTATGTAGGTTACCTAGCAGGCACTTGGACTGTCTAGGTTACCTAGGGGCACTTGAACTATCTAGGTTAACGAACGGGCACTTGGACTATGTAGGTTAGCTAACAGGAACTTGGACTATCTAGGTTAACGAACGGGCACTTGGACTATGGAGGTTACCTAGCGGACACTTGGACTATCTAGGTTAGCTAACGGGTACTTGGACTATCTAGGTTACCTAGCGGGCACTTGGACTATGTAGGTTCCCTAGCAGGACTTTGACTATGTAAGTTCTCTAACGGGCACTTGGACTATGTGGGTTCCCTAGCAGGCATTTGGACTATCTAGGTTACCTAACGGGCACTTGGACTATGTACGTTACTAGCGGGCATTTGGACTATGTAGGTTACCTAGCGGATACTTGGACTATGTAGGTTCCCCATCAGGGACTTGGACAATGTAGGTTAACTAGCGGACACTTGGACGATCTAGGTTAACTAGCGGGCACTTGGACAATGCAGGTTCCCTAGCGGGCACTATGAATATGTAGCTTCCCTACAGGGAACTTGGACTATATAGGTTCCCTATGGGCACTTGGACAATCTGGGTTCCCTAACGGGCACTTGGATTATGAAGATTCCCTATCGGGCACTTGGACTATGTAGGTTCCTCATTGGGCACTTGGACTATGTAGGTTAACTAGCGGGCCCTTGGACTATCTAGGTTACCTAGCGGGCACTTGGACTATCTAGGTTAACTAGAGGGCACTTGTACAATGCAGGTTCCCTAGCGGGCACTTTGACTATGTAGGTTCCCTAGAGGGCACTTGGACTATATAGGTTCCCTATGGGCACTTGGACTATCTAGGTGCCCTAATGGGCACTTGGAATACGTAGCTTCCCTTTCGGACACTTGGACTATGTAGGTTCCGCAGCGGGCACTTGGACTATGTAGGTTAACTAGCGGGCACTTGGACTATCTAGGTTACCTAGCGGGCACTTGGACTATGTAGGTTCCCTAGCAGGGCTTTGACTATGTAAGTTCTCTAACGGGCACTTGGACTATGTGGGTTCCCTAGCGGGTTTGGACTATCTAGGTTACCTAACGGGCACTTGGACTATGTACGTTACTAGCGGGCATTTGGACTATGTAGGTTACCTAGCGGATACTTGGACTATGTAGGTTCCCCATCAGGGACTTGGACAATGTAGGTTAACTAGCGGGCACTTGGACTATCTAGGTTAACTAGCGGGCCCTTGGACTATGTAGGTTAACTAGCGGGCCCTTTGACGATCTAGGTTAGCAAACGGGCACTTGGACTATTTAGGTTACCTAGCAGGCACTTGGACTGTCTAGGTTACCTAGCGGGCACTTGAACTATCTAGGTTAACGAACGGGCACTTGGACTATGTAAGTTAGCTAACAGGAACTTGGACTATCTAGGTTAACGAACGGGCACTTGGACTATGGAGGTTACCTAGCGGGCACTTGAACTATGGAGGTTACCTAGCGGGCACTTGGACTATCTAGGTTAGCTAACGGGTACTTGGACTATCTAGGTTACCTAGTGGGCACTTGGACTATGTAGGTTACCTAGCGGGCACTTGGACTATCTAGGTTACCTAACGGGCACTTGGACTATGCAGGTAACCTAGCGGGCACTTGGACTGTTTAAGTTAACCAGCGGGCACTTGGACTGTGTAGGTTAACTAGCGGGCACTTGGACTATCTAGGTTACCTAACGGGCACCTGGACTATCTAGATTACCTAGTGGGCACTTGGATTCTAAAGGTTACCTAGCCGGCCCTTGGACTATGTAGGTTACCTAGCGGGCAATTGGACTATCTAGGTTAACGAACGGGCACGTGGACTATGTAGGTAACCTAACGGGCACTTGGACTATCTAGGTTAGGTAACGGGCACTTGGACTATCTAGGTTACCTAGCGGAAACATGGAATATGTAGGTTACCTAGAGGGCACTTGGACTATAGGCTAACTAGCGGGCACTTAGGCTATATAGGTTACCTAGCGGCCCTTGGACTATGTTGGTTACCTACCGCGACTTGGACTATCTAAGTTAACGAAAGTGCACTTGGACTATGTAAGTAACCTAGCGGGCACTTGGACAGTATAGGTTAACTAGCAGGCACTTGGACTATCTAGGTTAACGAATGGGCACTTGGACTACGTAGGTTACCTAGCGGGCACTTGGACTATCTAGGTTAGCAAACCGGAACTTGGAATATCTAGGTTACCTAGCGGGCACTTGGACTATGTAGGATCCCTATCGGACATTTGTACTACTTAGGTTAACTAGCGGGCACTTTGACTATCTAGGTTAACTAGCGGGCACTTGGACTATCTAGGTCAACTAGCGGGCCATTGTACTATGTAGGTTAACTAGCGGGCACTTGGCCTATCTAGGTTACCTAACGGGAACTTGGACTATGTAGGTTTAATAGCGGACCCTTGGACGATCTAGGTTAACTAGCGGGCACTTGGACAATGCAGGTTCCCTAGCGGGCACTATGAATATGTAGCTTCCCTAGAGGGCACTTGGACTATGTAGGTTCCCTATGGGTATTTGGACTATCTGGGTTCCCTAACGGGCACTTGGAATATGAAGATTCCCTATCGGGCACTTGGACTATGTAGGTTCCTCATTGGGCACTTGGACTATGTAGGTTCCCTATCGGGCACTTGGACTTTGTAGGTTAACTAGCGGGCCCTTGGACTATCTAGGTTACCTAGCGGGCACTTGGACTATCTAGGTTAACTAGAGGGCACTTGTACAATGCAGGTTCCCTAGCGGGCACTTTGACTATGTAGGTTCCCTAGAGGGCACTTGGACGATATAGGTTCCCTATGGGCACTTGGACTATCAAGGTGCCCTAATGGGCACTTGGAATACGTAGGTTCCCTTTCGGACACTTGGACTATGTAGGTTCCTCAGCGGGTACTTGGACTATGTAGGTTAACTAGCGGGCACTTGGACTATCTAGGTTACCTAGCGGGCACTTGGACTATGTAGGTTCCCTAGCGGGCACTTGGACTATGTTCGTCCCTTAGCGGGCACTTGGACTATGTAGGTTCCCTATCGGGCAGTTGGACTATTTAGGTTATCTAGCGGGCCCTTAGACTATCTAGGTTACATAGCGGGCACTTGGACTATGTATGTCCCCTAGCGGGCACTTGGACTATCTAGGTTAACTAGAGGGCCCTTTGACTATGTAGGTTAACTAAGGGGCACTTGGAATATCTAGGTTAACTAGCGGACCTTGGACTATGTAGGTTAACTAGCGGGCACTTGGACAATCTAGGTTAAATAGCGGGCACTTGGACTATCTAGGTTAACTAGCGGGCACTTGGACTATCTAGATTAACTAGCGGGCACTTGAACGATGCAGTTTCCCTAGCGGGCACTTGGACTATATAGGTAAATTAGTGGGCACTTGGACTATGGAGGTTACCTAAAAGGCAATTGGACTATGGAGGTTACCTAGCGGGCACTTGGAATATCTAGGTTAGCTAACGGGTACTTGGACTATCTAGGTTACCTAGCGGGCACTTGGACTATGTAGGTTACCTAGCGGGCACTTGGACTATCTAGGTTACCTAACGGGCACTTGGACTATGCAGGTAACCTAGCGGGCACTTGAACTGTCTAAGTTACCTGCCGGCTCTTGGACTATGTAGGTTACCTAGCGGGCACTTGGACTATCTAGGTTAACTAGAGGGCACTTGTACAATGCAGGTACCCTAGCGGGCACTTTGACTATGTAAGTTCCCTAGAGGGCACTTGGACTATATAGGTTCCCTATGGGCACTTGGACTATCTAGGTGCCCTAATGGGCACTTGGAATACGTAGGTTCCCTTTCGGACACTTGGACTATGTAGGTTCCTCAGCGGGCACTTGGACTATGTAGGTTAACTAGCGGGCACTTGGACTATCTAGGTTACCTAGCGGGCACTTGGACTATGTAGGTTCCCTAGCGGGCACTTGGACTATGTTCGTCCCTTAGCGATCGCTTGGACTATGTAGGTTCCCTATCGGGCAGTTGGACTATGTAGGTTAACTAGCGGGCCCTTAGACTATCTAGGTTACCTAGCGGGCACTTGGACTATGTACTTCCCCTAGTGGGCACTTGGACTATCTAGGTTAACTAGAGGACCCTTGGACTATGTAGGTTAACTAGCGGGCACTTGGAATATCTAGGTTAACTAGCGGACCTTGGACTATGTAGGTTAACTAGCGGGCACTTGGGCGATCTAGGTTAACTAGCGGGCACTTGGACGATCTAGGTTAACTAGCGGCCGCTTGGACTATCTAGCTTAACTAGCGGGCACTTGGACTATCTAGATTAACTAGTGGGCACTTGGATGATGCAGGTTCCCTAGCGGGCACTTGGACTATTGAGGTTAACTATCGGGCACTTGGACTGTCTAGGTTACCTAACGGGCACTTGGACTATGTAGGTTAATTAGCGGGCACTTGGACTATGTAGGTAACCTAACGGGCACTTGGACTATCTAGGTTAGGTAACGGGCACTTGGACTATCTTGGTTACCTAGCGGGAACTTGGAATATGTAGGTTACCTAGCGGGCACTTGGACTATACTTTAAATAGTGGGCACTTGGACTATATAGGTTACCTAGCGGGCCTTTGGACTATGTAGGTTACCTAGCGCGACTTGGACTATCTAAGTTAACGAACGTGCACTTGGACTATGTACGTAACCTAGCGGGCTCTTGGACAGTATAGGTTACCTAGCGGGCACTTGGACTATCTAGGTTAACGAATGGGCACTTGAACTATGTAGGTTACCTAGCGGGCACTTGGACTATCTAGGTTAGCAAACCGGAACTTGGAATATCTAGGTTACCTAGCGGGCACTTGGACTATGTAGGTTACCTTGCGGGCACTTGGCCTATCTAGGTTACCTAACGGGAACTTGGACTATGTAGGTTTACTAGCGGACACTTGGACGATCTTGGTTAACTAGCGGGCACTTGGACGATGCAGGTTCCCTAGCGGGCACTATGAATATGTAGCTTCCCTAGACGGCACTTGGACCATATAGGTTCCCTATGGGCACTTGGACTATCTGGGTTCCCTAACGGGCACTTGGAATATGAAGATTCCCTATCGGGCACTTGGACTATGTAGGTTCCTCATTGGGCACTTGGACTATGTAAGTTCCCTATCGGGCACTTGGACTATGTAGGTTAACTAGCGGGCCCTTCGACTATCTAGGTTACCTATTGGGCACAGGGACTATCTAGGTTAACTAGCGGGCACTTGTACAATGCAGGTTCCCTAGCGGGCACTTTGACTATGTAGCTTCCCTAGAGGGCACTTGGACTATATAGGTTCCCTATGGTTACTTGGACTATCTAGGTGCCCTAACGGGCACTTGGAATACGTAGGTTCCCTTTCGGACACTTGGACTATGTAGGTTCCTCAGCGGGCACTTGGACTATGTAGGTAATCTAGCGGGCACTTGGACTATCTAGGTTGCCCAGCGGGCACTTGGACTATGTACGTCCCCTAGCGGGCACTTGGACTATCGAGGTTAACTAGAGGGCCCTTGGACTATGTAGGTTAACTAGAGGGCACTTGGACTATCTAGGTTAACTAACGGACCTTGGACTATGTAGGTTAACTAGCGGGCACTTGGACTATCTAGGTTAACTAGCGGGCACATGGACGATGCAGGTTCCCTAGAGGGCACTTGGACTATGTAGGTTCCCTAACGGGCACTTGGACTATGTAGGTCCCTTAGCGGGCACTTGGACTATGTTGGTTCCCTATCGGGCAGTTGGACTCTGTGGGTATCCTAGCGGGCATTTGGACTATCTAGGTTACCTAGAAGGCACTTTGACTATCTAGGTAACCTAACGGGCACTTGGAATATGTAGGTTCCCTAGCGGGCACTTGGACTATGTAGGTTACCTAGCAGGCACTTGGACTGTCTAGGTTACCAAGCGGGCACTTGAACTATCTAGGTTAACGAACGGGCACTTGGACTATGTACGTTACTAGCGGGCATTTGGACTATGTAGGTTACCTAGCGGATACTTGGACTATGTAGGTTCCCCATCAGGGACTTGGACAATGTAGGTTAACTAGCGGGCACTTGGACTATCTAGGTTAACTAGCGGGCCATTGCACTATGTAGGTTAACTAGCGGGCTCTTGTACTATCTAGGTTAACGATTGGGCACGTGGACTATGTAGGTAACCAAGCGGGCACTTGGACAGTCTAGGTTACCTAGAGGGCACTTGGAAAATCTAGGTTAATGAATCGGCACTTGGACTATGTAGGTTACCTCGCGGGCACTTAGACTATGTGGGTACCCTAGCGGGCATTTGGACTATGTAGGTTACCTAACGGGCATTTGGACTACGTACGTTACTAGTGGGCATTTGGATTATGTAGGTTACCTAGCGTATACTTGGACTATGTAGGTTCCCCATCAGGGACTTGGACAATGTAGGTTAACTAGCGGGCACTTGGACTATCTAGGTTAACTAGAGGGCCCTTGGACTATGTAGGTTAACTAGCGGGCCCTTTGACGATCTAGGTTAGCAAACGGGCACTTGGACTATGTAGGTTACCTAGCAGGCACTTGGACTGTCTAGGTTACCTAGGGGCACTTGAACTATCTAGGTTAACGAACGGGCACTTGGACTATGTAGGTTAGCTAACAGGAACTTGGACTATCTAGGTTAACGAACGGGCACTTGGACTATGGAGGTTACCTAGCGGACACTTGGACTATCTAGGTTAGCTAACGGGTACTTGGACTATCTAGGTTACCTAGCGGGCACTTGGACTATGTAGGTTCCCTAGCAGGACTTTGACTATGTAAGTTCTCTAACGGGCACTTGGACTATGTGGGTTCCCTAGCAGGCATTTGGACTATCTAGGTTACCTAACGGGCACTTGGACTATGTACGTTACTAGCGGGCATTTGGACTATGTAGGTTACCTAGCGGATACTTGGACTATGTAGGTTCCCCATCAGGGACTTGGACAATGTAGGTTAACTAGCGGACACTTGGACGATCTAGGTTAACTAGCGGGCACTTGGACAATGCAGGTTCCCTAGCGGGCACTATGAATATGTAGCTTCCCTACAGGGAACTTGGACTATATAGGTTCCCTATGGGCACTTGGACAATCTGGGTTCCCTAACGGGCACTTGGAATATGAAGATTCCCTATCGGGCACTTGGACTATGTAGGTTCCTCATTGGGCACTTGGACTATGTAGGTTAACTAGCGGGCCCTTGGACTATCTAGGTTACCTAGCGGGCACTTGGACTATCTAGGTTAACTAGAGGGCACTTGTACAATGCAGGTTCCCTAGCGGGCACTTTGACTATGTAGGTTCCCTAGAGGGCACTTGGACTATATAGGTTCCCTATGGGCACTTGGACTATCTAGGTGCCCTAATGGGCACTTGGAATACGTAGCTTCCCTTTCGGACACTTGGACTATGTAGGTTCCGCAGCGGGCACTTGGACTATGTAGGTTAACTAGCGGGCACTTGGACTATCTAGGTTACCTAGCGGGCACTTGGACTATGTAGGTTCCCTAGCGGGCACTTGGACTATGTTCGTACCTTAGCGGACACTTGGACTATGTAGGTTCCCTTTCGGGCAGTTGGACTATGTAGGTTAACTAGCGGGCCCTTAGACTATCTAGGTTACCTAGCGTGCACTTGGACTATGTACGTCCCCAAGCGGGCACTTGGACTATCTAGGTTAAATAGAGGGCCCTTGGACTATGTAGGTTAACTAGCGGGCACTTGGAATATCTAGGTTAACTAGCCGACCTTGGACTATGTAGGTTAACTAGCGGGCACTTGGACGATCTAGGTTATCTAGCGGCCACTTGGACTATCTAGCTTAACTAGCGGGCACTTGGACTATCTAGATTAACTAGCGGGCACTTGGACGATGCAGGTTCCCTAGCGGGCACTTGGACTATATAGGTTTATTAGCGGGCACTTGGACTATGGAGGTTACCTAGCGGGTACTTGGACTGTCTAGGTTACCTAATGGGCACTTGGACTATGTAGGTTAATTAGCGGGCACTTGGACTATGTAGGTTACCTAGCGGGCACTTGGACTATCTAGGTTAACGAACCGGCACGTGGACTATGTAGGTAACCTAACGGGCACTTGGACTATGTAGGTTAGGTAACGGGCACTTGGACTATCTAGGTTACCTAGCGGGAACTTGGAATATGTAGGTTACCTAGCGGGCACTTGGACTATAGTTTAACTAGCGGGCACTTGGACTATATAGGTTACCTAGCGGGCCCTTGGACTATATAGGTTACCTAGCACGACTTGGACTATCTAAGTTAACGAACGTGCACTTGGACTATGTAGGTAACCTAGCGGGCACTTGGACAGTATAGGTTACCTAGCGGGCACTTGGACTGTCTAGGTTAACGAATGGGCACTTGGACTATGTAGGTTACCTAGCGGGCACTTGGACTATCTAGGTTAGTAAACTGGAACTTGGAATATCTAGGTTACCTAGCGGGCACTTGGACTATGTAGATTACCTTGCGGGCACTTGGCCTATCTAGGTTACCTAACGGGAACTTGGACTATGTAGGTTTACTAGCGGACACTTGGACAATCTTGGTTAACTAGCGGGCACTTGGACAATGCAGGTTCCCTAGCGGGCACTATGAATACGTAGCTTCCCTAGAGGGCACTTGGACCATATAGGTTCCCTATGGGCACTTGGACTATCTGGTTTCCCTAACGGGCACTTGGAATATGAAATTTCCCTATCGGGCACGTGGACTATGTAGGTTCCTCATTGGGCACTTGAACTATGTAGGTTACCTATCAGGCACTTGGACTATGTAGGTTAACTAGCGGGCCCTTTGACGATCTAGGTTAGCAAACGGGCACTTGGACTATGTAGGTTACCTAGCAGGCACTTGGACTGTCTAGGTTACCTAGCGGGCACTTGAACTATCTAGGTTAACGAACGGGCACTTGGACTATGTAGGTTAGCTAACAGGAACTTGGACTATCTAGGTTAACGAACGGGCACTTGGACTATGGAGGTAACCTAGCGGGCACTTGGACTATGGAGGTTACCTAGCGGGCACTTGGACTATCTAGGTTAGCTAACGGGTACTTGGACTATCTAGGTTACCTAGCGGGCACTTGGACTATGTAGGTTCCCTAGCAGGGCTTTGACTATGTAAGTTCTCTAACGGGCACTTGGACTATGTGGGTTCCCTAGCGGGCATTTGGACTATCTAGGTTACCTAACGGGCACTTGGACTATGTACGTTACTAGCGGGCATTTGGACTATGCAGGTTACCTAGCGGATACTTGGACTATGTAGGTTCCCCATCAGGGACTTGGACAATGTAGGTTAACTAGTGGGCACTTGGACTATCTAGGTTAACTAGCGGGCCCTTGGACTATGTAGGTTAACTAGCGGGCACTTGGGCTATGTAGGTTCCCTAGCGGGCATTTGGACTATCTAGGTTACCTAATGGGCATTTGGACTACGTACGTTACTAGTGGGCATTTGGACTATGTAGGTTACCTAGCGGATACTTGGACTATGTACGTTCCCCATCAGGGACTTGGACAATGTAGGTTAACAAGCGGGCACTTGGACTATCTAGGTTAACTAGAGGGCCCTTGGACTATGTAGGTTAACTAGCGGGCCCTTTGACGATCTAGGTTAGCAAACGGGCACTTGGACTATGTAGGTTACCTAGCAGGCACTTGGACTGTCTAGGTTACCTAGCGGGCACTTGAACTATCTAGGTTAACGAACGGGCACTTGGACTATGTAGGTTAGCTAACAGGAACTTGTACTATCTAGGTTAACGAACGGGCACTTGGACTATGGATGTTACCTAGCGGGCACTTGGACTATGGAGGTTACCTAGCGGGCACTTGGACTATCTAGGTTACCTAACGGGCACTTGGACTATGCAGGTAACCTAGCGGGCACTTGGACTGTTTAAGTTACCTAGAGGGCACTTGGACTATAGGTTAACTAGCGTGCACTTGGACTATATAGGTTACCTAGTGGCCCTTAGACTATGTTGGTTACCTACCGCGACTTGGACTACCTAAGTTAACGAACGTGCACTTGGACTATGTAAGTAACCTAGCGGGCACTTGGACAGTATAGGTTACATAGCGGGCACTTGGACTATCTAGGTTAGCAAACCGGAACTTGGAATATCTAGGTTACCTAGCGGGCAATTGGATTATGTAGGATCCCTATTGGACATTTGTACTACTTAGGTTAACTAGCGGGCACTTTGACTATCTAGGTTAACTAGCGGGCACTTGGACTATCTAGGTCAACTAGCGGGCCATTGTACTATGTAGGTTACCTAACGGGCACTTGGCCTATCTAGGTTAGTAAACTGGAACTTGGAATATCTAGGTTATCTAGCGGGCACTTGGACTATGTAGGTTACCTTGCGGGCACTTGGCCTATCTAGGTTACCTAACGGGAACTTGGACTATGTAGGTTTACTAGCGGACCCTTGGACGATCTAGGTTAACTAGCGGTCACTTGGACAATGCAGGTTCCCTAGCGGGCACTATGAATATGTAGCTTCCCTAGAGGGAACTTGGACTATATAGGTTCCCTATGGGCACTTGGACAATCTGGGTTCCCTAACGGGCACTTGGAATATGAAGATTCCCTATCGGGCACTTGGACTATATAGGTTCCTCATTGGGCACTTGGACTATGTAGGTTAACTAGCGGGCCCTTGGACTATCTAGGTTACCTAGCGGGCACTTGGACTATCTAGGTTAACTAGAGGGCACTTGTACAATGCAGGTTCCCTAGCGGGCACTTTGACTATGTAGGTTCCCTAGAGGGCACTTGGACTATATAGGTTCCCTATGGGCACTTGGACTATCTAGGTGCCCTAATGGGCACTTGGAATACGTAGGTTCCCTTTCGGACACTTGGACTATGTAGGTTCCTCAGCGCGCACTTGGACTATGTAGGTTAACTAGCGGGCACTTGGACTATGTTCGTACCTTAGCGGACACTTGGATTTTGTAGGTTCCCTATCGGGCAGTTGGACTATGTAGGTTAACTAGCGGGCCCTTAGACTATCTAGGTTACCTAGCGGGCACTTGGACTATGTACGTCCCCTAGCGGGCACTTGGACTATCTAGGTTAAATAGAGGGCCCTTGGACTATGTAGGTTAACTAGCGGGCACTTGGAATATCTAGGTTAACTAGCTGACCTTGGACTATGTAGGTTAACTAGCGGGCACTTGGACCATCTAGGTTAACTAGCGGCCACTTGGAATATCTAGCTTAACTAGCGGGCACTTGGACTATCTAGATTAACTAGCGGGCACTTGGATGATGCAGGTTCCCTAGCGGGCACTTGGACTATATAGGTTTATTAGCGGGCACTTGGACTATGGAGGTTACCTAGCGGGCACTTGGACTGTCTTGGTTACCTAACGGGCACTTGGACTATGTAGGTTAATTAGCGGGCACTTGGACTATGTAGGTTACCTAGCGGGCACTTGGACTATCTAGGTTAACGAACCGGCACGTGGACTATGTAGGTAACCTAACGGGCACTTGGACTATGTAGGTTAGGTAACGGGCACTTGGACTATCTAGGTTACCTAGCGGGAACTTGGAATATGTAGGTTACCTAGCGGGCACTTGGACTATAGTTTAACTAGCGGGCACTTGGACTATATAGGTTACCTAGCGGGCCCTTGGACTATATAGGTTACCTAGCGCGACTTGGACTATCTAAGTTAACGAACGTGCACTTGGACTATGTAGGTTACCTAGCAGGCACTTGGACTGTCTAGGTTACCTAGCGGGCACTTGAACTATCTAGGTTAACGAACGGGCACTTGGACTATGTAGGTTAGCTAACAGGAACATGGACTATCTAGGTTAACGAACCGGCACTTGGACTATGGAGGTTACCTAGCGGGCACTTGGACTATGGAGGTTACCTAGCGGGCACTTGGACTATCTAGGTTAGCTAACGGGTACTTGGAATATCTAGGTTACCTAGCGGGCACTTGGACTATGTAGGTTCCCTAGCAGGGCTTTGACTATGTAAGTTCTCTAACGGGCACTTGGACTATGTGGGTTCCCTAGCGGGCATTTGGACTATCTAGGTTACCTAACGGGCACTTGGACTATGTACGTTACTAGCGGGCATTTGGACTATGTAGGTTACCTAGCGGATACTTGGACTATGTAGGTTCCCCATCAGGGACTTGGACAATGTAGGTTAACTAGCGGGCACTTGGACTATCTAGGTTAACTAGCGGGCCCTTGGACTATGTAGGTTAACTAGCGGGCTCTTGTACTATCTAGGTTAACGAACGGGCACGTGGACTATGTAGGTAACCAAGCGGGCACTTGGACAGTCTAGGTTACCTAGAGGGCACTTGGAAAATCTAGGTTAATGAATGGGCACTTGGACAATGTAGGTTACCTCGCGGGCACTTAGACTATGTGGGTACCCTAGCGGGCATTTGGACTATCTAGGTTACCTAACGGGCATTTGGAATATGTAGGTTCCCTAGCGGGAACTTGGATTACGTAGGTTCCCTTCTTGCACTTGGACTATGTAGGTTTCTAGCGGGCATTTGGACTATGTAGGTTACCTAGCGGGCACTTGGGCTATGTAGGTTCCCTAGCGGGCATTTGGACTATCTAGGTTACCTAACGGGCATTTGGACTACGTACGTTACTAGTGGGCATTTGGACTATGTAGGTTACCTAGCGGATACTTGGACTATGTAGGTTCCCCATCAGGGACTTGGACAATGTAGGTTAACTAGCGGGCACTTGGACTATCTAGGTTAACTAGAGGGCCCTTGGACTATGTAGGTTAACTAGCGGGCCCTTTGACGATCTAGGTTAGCAAACGGGCACTTGGACTATGTAGGTTACCTAGCAGGCACTTGGACTGTCTAGGTTACCTAGGGGGCACTTGAACTATCTAGGTTAACGAACGGGCACTTGGACTATGTAGGTTAGCTAACAGGAACTTGGACTATCTAGGTTAACGAACGGGCACTTGGACTATGGATGTTACCTAGCGGGCACTTGGACTATGGAGGTTACCTAGCGGGCACTTGGACTATCTAGGTTACCTAACGGGCACTTGGACTATGCAGGTAACCTAGCGGGCACTTGGACTGTTTCAGTTACCTAGAGGGCACTTGGACTATAGGTTAACTAGCGGGCACTTGGACTATATAGGTTACCTAGTGGCCCTTAGACTCTGTTGGTTACCTACCGCGACTTGGACTATCTAAGTTAACGAACGTGCACTTGGACTATGTAAGTAACCTAGCGGGCACTTGGACAGTATAGGTTACATAGCGGGCACTTGGACTATCTAGGTTAGCAAACCGGAACTTGGAATATCTAGGTTACCTAGCGGGCAATTGGATTATGTAGGATCCCTATTGGACATTTGTACTACTTACGTTAACTAGCGGGCACTTTGACTATCTAGGTTAACTAGCGGGCACTTGGACTATCTAGGTCAACTAGCGGGCCATTGTACTATGTAAGTTAACTAGCGGGCACTTGGCCTATCTAGGTTACCTAACGGGAACTTGGACTATGTAGGTTTACTAGCGGAACCTTGGACGATCTAGGTTAACTAGCGGTCACTTGGACAATGCAGGTTCCCTAGCGGGCACTATGAATATGTAGCTTCCCTAGAGGGAACTTGGACTATATAGGTTCCCTATGGGCACTTGGACAATCTGGGTTCCCTAACGGGCACTTGGAATATGAAGATTCCCTATCGGGCACTTGGACTATGTAGGTTCCTCATTGGGCACTTGGACTATGTAGGTTAACTAGCGGGCCCTTGGACTATCTAGGTTACCTAGCGGGCACTTGGACTATCTAGGTTAACTAGAGGGCACTTGTACAATGCAGGTTCCCTAGCGGGCACTTTGACTATGTAGGTTCCCTAGAGGGCACTTGGACTATATAGGTTCCCTATGGGCACTTGGACTATCTATGTGCCCTAATGGGCACTTGGAATACGTAGGTTCCCTTTCGGACACTTGGACTATGTAGGTTCCTCAGCGGGCAGTTGGACTATGTAGGTTAACTAGCGGGCCCTTAGACTATCTAGGTTACCTAGCGGGCACTTGGACTATCTAGGTTAAATAGAGGGCCCTTGGACTATGTAGGTTAACTAGCGGGCACTTGGAATATCTAGGTTAACTAGCGGACCTTGGACTATGTAGGTTATCTAGCGGGCACTTGGACGATCTAGGTTAACTAGCGGCCACTTGGACTATCTAGCTTAACTAGCGGGCACTTGGACTATCTAGATTAACTAGCGGGCACTTGGACGATGCAGGTTCCCTAGCGGGCACTTGGACTATATAGGTTTATTAGCGGGCACTTGGACTATGGAGGTTATCTAGCGGGCACTTAGACTATCTAGGTTAATGAACCGGCAGGTGGACTATGTAGGTAACCTAACGGGCACTTGGACTATGTAGGTTAGGTAACGGGCACTTGGACTATCTAGGTTACCTAGCGGGAACTTGGAATATGTAGGTTACCTAGCGGGCACTTGGACTATAGTTTAACTAGCGGGCACTTGGACTATATAGGTTACCTAGCGGGCCCTTGGACTATATAGGTTACCTAGCGCGACTTGGACTATCTAAGTTAACGAACGTGCACTTGGACTATGTAGGTAACCTAGCGGGCACTTGGACAGTATAGGTTACCTAGCGGGCACTTGGATTATCTAGGTTAACGAATGGGCACATGGACTATGTAGGTTACCTAACGGGCACTTGGCCTATCTAGGTTAGTAAACTGGAACTTGGAATATCTAGGTTATCTAGCGGGCACTTGGACTATGTAGGTTACCTTGCGGGCACTTGGCCTATCTAGGTTACCTAACGGGAACTTGGACTATGTAGGTTCACTAGCGGACACTTGGACAATCTTGGTTAACTAGCGGGCACTTGGACAATGCAGGTTCCCTAGCGGGCATTATGAATATGTAGCTTCCCTAGAGGGCACTTGGACCATATAGGTTCCCTATGGGCACTTGGACTATCTGGGTTCCCTAACGGGCACTTGGAATATGAAGTTTCCCTATCGGGCACGTGGACTATGTAGGTTCCTCATTGGGCACTTGGACTATGTAGGTTACCTAGAGGGCCCTTGGACTATGTAGGTTAACTAGCGGGCCCTTTGACGATCTAGGTTAGCAAACGGGCACTTGGACTATGTAGGTTACCTAGCAGGCACTTGGACTGTCTAGGTTACCTAGCAGGCACTTGGACTGTCTAGGTTACCTAGCGGGCACTTGAACTATCTAGGTTAACGAATGGGCACTTGGAGTATGTAGGTTAGCTAACAGGAACTTGGACTATATAGGTTAAAGAACGGGCACTTGGACTATGGAGGTTACCTAGCGGGCACTTGGACTATGGAGGTTACCTAGCGGGCACTTGGACTATCTAGGTTAGCTAACGGGTACGTGGACTATCTAGGTTCCCTAGCGGGCACTTGGACTATGTAGGTTCCCTAGCAGGGCTTTGACTATGTAAGTTCTCTAACGGGCACTTGGACTATGTGTGTTCCCTAGCGGGCATTTGGACTATCTAGGTTACCTAACGGGCACTTGGACTATGTACGTTACTAGCGGGCATTTGGTCTATGTAGGTTACCTAGCGGATACTTCGACTATGTAGGTTCCCCATCAGGGACTTGGACAATGTAGGTTAACTACCGGGCACTTGGACTATCTAGGTTAACTAGAGGGCCCTTGGACTATGTAGGTTAACTAGTGGGCCCTTTGACGATCTAGGTTAGCAAACGGGCACTTGGACTATGTAGGTTACCTAGCAGGCACTTGGACTGTCTTGGTTACCTAGCGGGCACTTGAACTATCTAGGTTAACGAAATGGCACTTGGACTATGTAGGTTAGCTAACAGGAACTTGGACTATCTAGGTTAACGAACGGGCACTTGGACTATGGATGTTACCTAGCGGGCACTTGGACTATGGAGGTTACCTAGCGGGCACTTGGACTATCTAGGTTACCTAACGGGCACTTGGACTATGCAGGTAACCTAGCGGGCACTTGGACTGTTTCAGTTACCTAGAGGGCACTTGGACTATAGGTTAACTAGCGGGCACTTGGACTATATAGGTTACCTAGTGGCCCTTAGACTCTGTTGGTTACCTACCGCGACTTGGACTATCTAAGTTAACGAACGTGCACTTGGACTATGTAAGTAACCTAGCGGGCACTTGGACAGTATAGGTTACATAGCGGGCACTTGGACTATCTAGGTTAGCAAACCGGAACTTGGAATATCTAGGTTACCTAGCGGGCAATTGGATTATGTAGGATCCCTATTGGACATTTGTACTACTTACGTTAACTAGCGGGCACTTTGACTATCTAGGTTAACTAGCGGGCACTTGGACTATCTAGGTCAACTAGCGGGCCATTGTACTATGTAAGTTAACTAGCGGGCACTTGGCCTATCTAGGTTACCTAACGGGAACTTGGACTATGTAGGTTTACTAGCGGAACCTTGGACGATCTAGGTTAACTAGCGGTCACTTGGACAATGCAGGTTCCCTAGCGGGCACTATGAATATGTAGCTTCCCTAGAGGGAACTTGGACTATATAGGTTCCCTATGGGCACTTGGACAATCTGGGTTCCCTAACGGGCACTTGGAATATGAAGATTCCCTATCGGGCACTTGGACTATGTAGGTTCCTCATTGGGCACTTGGACTATGTAGGTTAACTAGCGGGCCCTTGGACTATCTAGGTTACCTAGCGGGCACTTGGACTATCTAGGTTAACTAGAGGGCACTTGTACAATGCAGGTTCCCTAGCGGGCACTTTGACTATGTAGGTTCCCTAGAGGGCACTTGGACTATATAGGTTCCCTATGGGCACTTGGACTATCTATGTGCCCTAATGGGCACTTGGAATACGTAGGTTCCCTTTCGGACACTTGGACTATGTAGGTTCCTCAGCGGGCAGTTGGACTATGTAGGTTAACTAGCGGGCCCTTAGACTATCTAGGTTACCTAGCGGGCACTTGGACTATCTAGGTTAAATAGAGGGCCCTTGGACTATGTAGGTTAACTAGCGGGCACTTGGAATATCTAGGTTAACTAGCGGACCTTGGACTATGTAGGTTATCTAGCGGGCACTTGGACGATCTAGGTTAACTAGCGGCCACTTGGACTATCTAGCTTAACTAGCGGGCACTTGGACTATCTAGATTAACTAGCGGGCACTTGGACGATGCAGGTTCCCTAGCGGGCACTTGGACTATATAGGTTTATTAGCGGGCACTTGGACTATGGAGGTTATCTAGCGGGCACTTAGACTATCTAGGTTAATGAACCGGCAGGTGGACTATGTAGGTAACCTAACGGGCACTTGGACTATGTAGGTTAGGTAACGGGCACTTGGACTATCTAGGTTACCTAGCGGGAACTTGGAATATGTAGGTTACCTAGCGGGCACTTGGACTATAGTTTAACTAGCGGGCACTTGGACTATATAGGTTACCTAGCGGGCCCTTGGACTATATAGGTTACCTAGCGCGACTTGGACTATCTAAGTTAACGAACGTGCACTTGGACTATGTAGGTAACCTAGCGGGCACTTGGACAGTATAGGTTACCTAGCGGGCACTTGGATTATCTAGGTTAACGAATGGGCACATGGACTATGTAGGTTACCTAACGGGCACTTGGCCTATCTAGGTTAGTAAACTGGAACTTGGAATATCTAGGTTATCTAGCGGGCACTTGGACTATGTAGGTTACCTTGCGGGCACTTGGCCTATCTAGGTTACCTAACGGGAACTTGGACTATGTAGGTTCACTAGCGGACACTTGGACAATCTTGGTTAACTAGCGGGCACTTGGACAATGCAGGTTCCCTAGCGGGCATTATGAATATGTAGCTTCCCTAGAGGGCACTTGGACCATATAGGTTCCCTATGGGCACTTGGACTATCTGGGTTCCCTAACGGGCACTTGGAATATGAAGTTTCCCTATCGGGCACGTGGACTATGTAGGTTCCTCATTGGGCACTTGGACTATGTAGGTTACCTAGAGGGCCCTTGGACTATGTAGGTTAACTAGCGGGCCCTTTGACGATCTAGGTTAGCAAACGGGCACTTGGACTATGTAGGTTACCTAGCAGGCACTTGGACTGTCTAGGTTACCTAGCAGGCACTTGGACTGTCTAGGTTACCTAGCGGGCACTTGAACTATCTAGGTTAACGAATGGGCACTTGGAGTATGTAGGTTAGCTAACAGGAACTTGGACTATATAGGTTAAAGAACGGGCACTTGGACTATGGAGGTTACCTAGCGGGCACTTGGACTATGGAGGTTACCTAGCGGGCACTTGGACTATCTAGGTTAGCTAACGGGTACGTGGACTATCTAGGTTCCCTAGCGGGCACTTGGACTATGTAGGTTCCCTAGCAGGGCTTTGACTATGTAAGTTCTCTAACGGGCACTTGGACTATGTGTGTTCCCTAGCGGGCATTTGGACTATCTAGGTTACCTAACGGGCACTTGGACTATGTACGTTACTAGCGGGCATTTGGTCTATGTAGGTTACCTAGCGGATACTTCGACTATGTAGGTTCCCCATCAGGGACTTGGACAATGTAGGTTAACTACCGGGCACTTGGACTATCTAGGTTAACTAGAGGGCCCTTGGACTATGTAGGTTAACTAGTGGGCCCTTTGACGATCTAGGTTAGCAAACGGGCACTTGGACTATGTAGGTTACCTAGCAGGCACTTGGACTGTCTTGGTTACCTAGCGGGCACTTGAACTATCTAGGTTAACGAAATGGCACTTGGAATATGTAGGTTAGCTAACAGGAACTTGGACTATCTAGGTTAACGAACGGGCACTTGGACTATGGAGGTTACCTAGCGGGCACTTGGACTATGGAGGTTACCTAGCGGGCACTTGGACTATCTAGGTTAGCTAACGGGTACTTGGACTATCTAGGTTACCTAGCGGGCACTTGGACTATGTAGGTTACGTAGCGGGCACTTGGACTATCTAGGTTACCTAACGGGCACGTGGACTTTGCAGGTAACCTAGCGGGCACTTGGACTGTTTAAGTTAACCAGGGGGCACTTGGACTATGTAGGTTAACTAGCGGGCACTTGGACTATCTAGGTTACCTAACGGGCACCTGGACTATCTAGATTACCTAGCGGGCACTTGGATTCTAAAGGTTACCTAGCCGGCCCTTGGACTATGTAGGTTACCTAGCGGGCAATTGGACGATCTAGGTTAACGAACGGGCACGTGGACTATGTAGTTAACCTAACGGGCACTTGGACTATCTAGGTTAGGTAACGGGCACTTGCACTATCTAGGTTACCTAGCGGGAACTTGGAATATGTAGGTTACCTAGAGGGCACTTGGACTATAGGTTAATTAGCGGGCACTTGGACTATAAAGGTTACCTAGCGGCCCTTGGACTATGTTGGTTACCTACCGCGACTTGGACTATCTAAGTTAACGAATGGGCACTTGAACTACGTAGGTTACCTAGCGGGCACTTGGACTATCTAGGTTAGCAAAGCGGAACTTGGAATATCTAGGTTACCTAGCGGGCACTTGGACGATGTAGGATCCCTATAGGACATTTGTACTACTTAGGTTAACTAGCGGGCCCTTTGACTATGTAGGTTAACTAGCGGGCACTTGGACTATCTAGGTCAACTAGCGGGCCATTGTACTATGTAGGTTAACTAGCGGGCACTTGGCCTATCTAGGTTACCTAACGGGAACTGGACTACGTAGGTTTACTAGCGGAGACTTGGACGATCTAGGTTAACTAGCGGGCACTTGGACAATGCAGGTTCCCTAGCGGGCACTATGAATATGTAGCTTCCCCAGAGGGAACTTGGACTATATAGGTTCCCTATGGGCACTTGGACAATCTGGGTTCCCTAACGGGCACTTGGAATATGAAGATTCCCTATCGGGCACTTGGACTATGTAGGTTCCTCATTGGGCACTTGGACTATGTAGGTTAACTAGCGGGCCCTTGGACTATCTAGGTTACCTAGCGGGCACTTGGACTATCTAGGTTAACTAGAGTGCACTTGTACAATGCAGGTTCCCTAGCGGGCACTTTGACTATGTAGGTTCCCTAGAGGGCACTTGGACTATCTAGGTGCCCTAATGGGCAGTTGGAATACGTAGGTTCCCTTTTGGACACTTGGACTATGTAGGTTCCTCAGTGGGCACTTGGACTATGTAGGTTAACTAGCGGGCACTTGGACTATCTAGCTTACCTAGCAGGCACTTGGACTATGTAGGTTCCCTAGCGGGCCCTTGGACTATGTTCGTACCTTAGCGGGCACTTGGACTATGTAGGTTCCCTATCAGGCAGTTGGACTATGTAGGTTAACTAGCGGGCACTTGGAATATCTAGGTTAACTAGCGGACCTTGGACTATGTAGGTTAACTAGCGGGCACTTGGACGATCTAGGTTAACTAGCGGCCACTTGTACTATTTAGCTTAACTAGCGGGCACTTGGACTATCTAGATTAACTAGCGGGCACTTGGACGATGCAGGTTCCCTAGCGGGCACTTGGACTATATAGGTTTATTAGCGGGCACTTGGACTATGGAGGTTACCTAGCGGGCACATGGACTGTCTAGGTTACCTAACGGGCACTTGGACTATGTAGGTTAATTCGCGGGCACTTGGACTATGTAGGTTACCTAGCGGGCACTTGGACTATCTAGGTTAACGAACCGGCACGTGGACTATGTAGGTAACCTAACGGGCACTTGGACTATCTAGGTTAGGTAACGGGCACTTGGCCTATCTAGGTTACCTAACGGGAATTTGGACTATGTAGGTTTACTAGCGGACACTTGGATAATCTTGGTTAACTAGCGGGCACTTGGACAATGCAGGTTCCCTAGCGGGCACTGTGAATATGTAGCTTCCCTAGAGGGCACTTGGACCATATAGGTTCCCTATGGGCACTTGGACTATCTGGGTACCCTAACGGGCACTTGGAATATGAAGATTCCCTATTGGGCACTTGGACTATGTAGGTTCCTCATTGGGCACTTGGACTATGTAGGTTCCCTATCGGGCACTTGGACTATGTAGGTTAACTAGCGGGCCCTTCGACTATCTAGGTTACCTAGCGGGCACTTGGACTATCTAGGTTAACTAGCGGGCAATTGGACTATCTAGGTTAACTAGCGGGAACTTAGACTATCTATGTTAACTGGCGGGCACTTGGACGATGCAGGTTCCCTAGAGCGCACTTGGACTATGTAGGTTCCCTAACGGGCACATGGACTATGTAGGTCCCTTAGCGGGCACTTGGATTATGTTGGTTCCCTACCGGGCAGTTGGACTCTGTGGGTACCCTAGCGGGCATTTGGACTATGTAGGTTACCTAGCGGGCACTTGGACTATGTAGGTCCCTTAGCGGGCACTTGGACTATGTTGGTTCCCTATCGGGCATTTGGACTATGTTGGTACCCTAGCGGGCATTTGGACTATCTAGGTTACCTAGCAGGCACTTTGACTATCTAGGTTAACTAACGGGCACTTGGACTATGTAGGTTACCTAGCGGGCACTTGGACTATGTAGGTTACCTAGCGGGCACTTGGACTATGTAGGTTACCTAGCAGGCACTTGGACTATGTAGGTTCCCTAGCGGGCCCTTGGACTATGTTCGTACCTTAGCGGGCACTTGGACTATGTAGGTTCCCTATCAGGCAGTTGGACTATGTAGGTTAACTAGCGGGCACTTGGAATATCTAGGTTAACTAGCGGACCTTGGACTATGTAGGTTAACTAGCGGGCACTTGGACGATCTAGGTTAACTAGCGGCCACTTGTACTATTTAGCTTAACTAGCGGGCACTTGGACTATCTAGATTAACTAGCGGGCACTTGGACGATGCAGGTTCCCTAGCGGGCACTTGGACTATATAGGTTTATTAGCGGGCACTTGGACTATGGAGGTTACCTAGCGGGCACATGGACTGTCTAGGTTACCTAACGGGCACTTGGACTATGTAGGTTAATTCGCGGGCACTTGGACTATGTAGGTTACCTAGCGGGCACTTGGACTATCTAGGTTAACGAACCGGCACGTGGACTATGTAGGTAACCTAACGGGCACTTGGACTATCTAGGTTAGGTAACGGGCACTTGGCCTATCTAGGTTACCTAACGGGAACTTGGACTATGTAGGTTTACTAGCGGACACTTGGATAATCTTGGTTAACTAGCGGGCACTTGGACAATGCAGGTTCCCTAGCGGGCACTGTGAATATGTAGCTTCCCTAGAGGGCACTTGGACCATATAGGTTCCCTATGGGCACTTGGACTATCTGGGTACCCTAACGGGCACTTGGAATATGAAGATTCCCTATTGGGCACTTGGACTATGTAGGTTCCTCATTGGGCACTTGGACTATGTAGGTTCCCTATCGGGCACTTGGACTATGTAGGTTAACTAGCGGGCCCTTCGACTATCTAGGTTACCTAGCGGGCACTTGGACTATCTAGGTTAACTAGCGGGCAATTGGACTATCTAGGTTAACTAGCGGGAACTTAGACTATCTATGTTAACTGGCGGGCACTTGGACGATGCAGGTTCCCTAGAGCGCACTTGGACTATGTAGGTTCCCTAACGGGCACATGGACTATGTAGGTCCCTTAGCGGGCACTTGGATTATGTTGGTTCCCTACCGGGCAGTTGGACTCTGTGGGTACCCTAGCGGGCATTTGGACTATGTAGGTTACCTAGCGGGCACTTGGACTATGTAGGTCCCTTAGCGGGCACTTGGACTATGTTGGTTCCCTATCGGGCATTTGGACTATGTTGGTACCCTAGCGGGCATTTGGACTATCTAGGTTACCTAGCAGGCACTTTGACTATCTAGGTTAACTAACGGGCACTTGGACTATGTAGGTTACCTAGCGGGCACTTGGACTATGTAGGTTACCTAGCGGGCACTTGGACTATGTAGGTTACCTAGCAGGCACTTGGACTGTCTAGGTTACCTAGCGGGCACTTGAACTATCTAGGTTAACGAACGGGCACTTGGACTATGTAGTTTAGCTAACAGGAACTTAGACTATCTAGGTTAACGAACGGGCACTTGGACTATGGAGGTTACCTAGCGGGCACTTGGACTATGGAGGTTACCTAGCGGGCACTTGGACTATCTAGGTTAGCTAACGGGTTCTTGGACTATCTAGGTTTCCTAGCGGGCACTTGGACTATGTAGGTTCCCTAGCAGGGCTTTGACTATGTAAGTTCTCTAACGGGCACTTTCACAATGTGTGTTCCCTAGCGGGCATTTGGACTATCTAGGTTACCTAACGGGCACTTGGACTATGTACGTTACTAGAGGGCATTTGGACTATGTAGGTTACCTAGCGGATACTTGGAATATGTAGGTTCCCCATCAGGTACTTGCACAATGTAGGTTAACTAGCGGGCACTTGGACTATGTAGGTTAACTAGCGGGCATTTGGACTATGTAGGTTACCTAGCGGATACTTGGACTATGTAGGTTCCCCATCAGGGACTTGGACAATGTAGGTTAACTATCGGGCACTTGGACTATCTAGGTTAACTAGAGGGCCCTTGGACTATGGCGGTTACCTAGCGGGCACTTGGACTATGGAGGTTACCTAGCGGGCACTTGGACTATCTAGGTTAGCTAACGGGTACTTGGACTATCTAGGTTACCTAGCGGGCACTTGGACTATGTAGGTTACCTAGCGGGCACTTGGACTATCTAGGTTACCTAACGGGCACTTGGACTATGCAGGTAACCTAGCGGGCACTTGGACTGTTTAAGTTAACCAGCGGGCACTTGGACTATGTAGGTTAACTAGCGGGCACTTGGACTATCTAGGTTACCTAACGGGCATTTGGACTATGTAGGTTCCCTAGCGGGCAATTGGATTATGTAGGTTCCCTTCTTGCACTTGGACTATGTAGGTTTCTAGCGGGCATTTGGACTATGTAGGTTACCTAGCGGGCACTTGGGCTATGTAGGTTCCCTAGCGGGCATTTGGACTATCTAGGTTACCTAACGGGCATTTGGACTACGTACGTTACTAGTGGGCATTTGGACTATGTAGGTTACCTAGCGGATACTTTGACTATGTAGGTTCCCCATCAGGGACTTGGACAATGTAGGTTAACTAGCGGGCACTTGGACTATCTAGGTTAACTAGAGGGCCCTTGGACTATGTAGGTTAACTAGCGGGCCCTTTGACGATCTAGGTTAGCAAACGGGCACTTGGACTATGTAGGTTACCTAGCAGGCACTTGGACTGTCTAGGTTACCTAGCGGGCACTTGAACTATCTAGGTTAACGAACGGGCACTTGGACTATGTAGGTTAGCTAACAGGAACTTGGACTCTCTAGGTTAACGAACGGGCACTTGGACTATGGATGTTACCTAGCGGGCCCTTGGACTATGGAGGTTACCTAGCGGGCACTTGGACTATCTAGGTTACCTAACGGGCACTTGGACTATGCAGGTAACCTAGCGGGCACTTGGACTGTTTAAGTTACCTAGAGGGCACTTGGACTATAGGTTAACTAGCGGGCACTTGGACTATATAGGTTACCTAGCGGCCCTTAGACTATGTTGGTTACCTACGCGACTTGGACTATCTAAGTTAACGAACGTGCACTTGGACTATGTAAGTAACCTAGCGCGCACTTGGACAGTATAGGTTACATAGCGGGCACATGGACTATCTAGGTTAGCAAACCGGAACTTGGAATATCTAGGTTACCTAGCGGGCACTTGGATTATGTAGGATCCCTATTGGACATTTGTACTACTTAGGTTAACTAGCGGGCACTTTGACTATCTAGGTTAACTAGCGGGCACTTGGACTATCTAGGTCAACTAGCGGGCCATTGTACTATGTAGGTTAACTAGCGGGCACTTGGCCTATCTAGGTTACCTAACGGGAACTTGGACTATGTAGGTTTACTAGCGGACACTTGGACGATCTAGGTTAACTAGCGGGCACTTGGACAATGCAGGTTCCCTAGCGGGCACTATGAATATGTAGCTTCCCTAGAGGGAACTTGGACTATATAGGTTCCCTATAGGCACTTGGACAATCTGGGTTCCCTAACGGACACTTGGAATATGAAGATTCCCTATCGGGCACTTGGACTATGTAGGTTCCTCATTGGGCACTTGGACTATGTTGGTTCCCTATCGGGCACTTGGACTATGTGGGTACCCTAGCAGGCATTTGGACTATCTAGGTTACCTAGCAGGCACTTTGACTATCTAGGTTAACTAACGGGCACTTGGACTATGTAGGTTACCTAGCGGGCACTTGGACTATGTAGGTTCCCTAGCGGGCACTTGGACTATGTAGGTTACCTAGCAGGCACTTGGACTTTCTAGGTTACCTAGCGGGCACTTGAACTATCTAGGTTAATGAATGGGCACTTGGACAATGTAGGTTACCTCGCGGGCACTTAGACTATGTGGGTACCCTAGCGGACATTTGGACTATCTAGGTTACCTAACGGGCATTTGGACTATGTAGGTTCCCTAGCGGGCAATTGGATTATGTAGGTTCCCTTCTTGCACTTGGACTATGTAGGTTTCTAGCGGGCATTTGGACTATGTAGGTTACCTAGCGGGCACTTGGGCTATGTAGGTTCCCTAGCGGGCATTTGGACTATCTAGGTTACCTAACGGGCATTTGGACTACGTACGTTACTAGTGGGCATTTGGACTATGTAGGTTACCTAGCGGATACTTGGACTATGTAGGTTCCCCATCAGGGATTGGACAATGTAGGTTAACTATCGGGCACTTGGACTATCTCGGTTAACTAGAGGGCCCTTGGACTATGTAGGTTAACTAGCGGGCCCTTTGACGATCTAGGTTAGCAAACGGGCACTTGGACTATGTAGGTTACCTAGCAGGCACTTGGACTGTCTAGGTTACCTAGCGGGCACTTGGACTATCTAGGTTAACGAACGGGCACTTGGACTATGTAGGTTAGCTAACAGGAACTTGGACTCTCTAGGTTAACGAACGGGCACTTGGACTATGGATGTTACCTAGCGGGCACTTGGACTATGTAGGTTACCTAGTGGGCACTTGGACTATCTAGGTTAACAAACGGGCACTGGGAATATGCAGGTAACCTAGCGGGCACTTGGACTGTCTAGGTTACCTAGTGGGCACTTGGACTTCTAGGTTAACGAACGGGCTCTTGGACTATGTAGTTTGCCTAGCGGCCACTTGGACTATCTAGGTTAGGTAACGGGCACTTGGACTATCTAGGTTACCTAGCGGGAACTTGGACAATGTAAGTTACCTAGTGGGCACATGGACTATCTATGTTACCTAACGTTCACTTTGACCAACTAGGTTACATAGCGGGTACTTGGACTATGTAGGTTAACTAGCGAGCACTTGGACTCTAGGTTACCTAGCTGGCACTTGGACTATCTAGGGTACCTAGCGGGCCCTTGGACTATGTAGGTTTCCTAGTGGGCACTTGGACTATTTAGGTTAACGAACGTGCACTTGGACTATGTAGGTAACCTAGCGGGCACTTGGACAGTCAAGGTTACCTAGCGGGCACTTGGACTATCAAGGTTAACGAACAGGCACGTTGACTATCTAGGTTCCCTAGCGGGCACTTGTACTATCTAGGTTATCTAGCTGGCACTTGGACTATGTAGGTCAACTAGCGGGCCCTTGGACTATCTAGGTTACCTAACGGGCACTTAGATTATGTAGGTTAACTAGCGGGCACTTGGAATATGTAGGTTCACTAGTGGACACTTGCACTATATAGGTTAACTAGCGGGCCCATGGACTATGTAGGTTTACTAGCGGGCCCTTGGACTATCTAGTTTCGCTAAAGGGCACTTGGACTATCTAGGTTACCGAACGGGCACTTGGACTATCTAGGTTACCTAGCGGGCACTTGGACTATGTAGGCTAACTAGGGGGCCCTTGGACGATCTAGGTTACCTAGCGGGTACTTGAAGTATCTAGGTTAACTAGTGGGCACTTGCACTATATAGGTTACCTAGCGGGCACTTGGGCTATGTACTTTCCCTAGCGGGCACTTGGACTATCTCTGTTAACTAGCGGGCACTTGGAATATGTAGGTTTCCTAGCAGGCACTTGGACTATCTAGGTTAACTAGCGGGCACTTGGAATCTAGGTTAACTAGCGTGCACTTGGACTATGTAGGTTCCTTAGTGGGCACTTGGACTATCTAGGTTGCCTAGCGGGCACTTGGACTATGTAGGGTCACTAGCGTGCCCTTGGACTATCTAGGTTACGTAGCAGGCACTTGGTATATAGGTTAACTAGCGGGCCCTTGGACTATCTAGGTTACCTAGCGGGCACTTGGACTATGTAGGTTAACAAGAGGACACTTGGACTATCTAGGTTAATTAGTGGGCCCTTGGACTATGTAGGTTAATTAGCAGGCACTTGGACAATCTAGGTTAACTAGCGGGTACTTGGACGATCTAGGTTAACTAGCGGGCAGCTGGACTATCAAAGTTAACAAGTGAGCCCTTGGACTATGTAGGTTAACTAGCGGGTCCTTGGACTATCTAGGTTACCTAGCGGGCACTTGGACTATATAGGTTACATAGCGGGCACTTGGACTATGTAGGTTACCTAGTGGGCACTTGGACTATCTAGGTTAACGAACGGGCACTGGGAATATGCAGGTAACCTAGCGGGCACTTGGACTGTCTAGGTTACCTAGTGGGCACTTGGACTTCTAGGTTAACGAACGGGCTCTTGGACTATGTAGTTTGCCTAGCGGCCACTTGGACTATCTAGGTTAGGTAACGGGCACTTGGACTATCTTGGTTACCTAGCGGGAACTTGGACAATGTAAGTTACCTAGCGGACACTTGGACTATCTAGGTTACCTAACAGGCACTTTGACTATCTAGGTTATATAGTGGGCACTTGGACTATGTAGGTTAACTAGCGAGCACTTGGACTCTAGGTTACCTTGCGGGCACTTGGACTATCTAGGTTGCCTAGCAGGCCCGTGGACAATGTAGGTTTCCTAGCGGGCACTTGGACTATCTAGGTTAACGAACGGGCACTTGGACTATGTAGGTAACCTAGTGGGCACTTGGACAGTCTAGGTTACCTAGCGGGCACTTGGACTATCTAGGTTAACGAACAGGCACTTTGACTATCTAGGTTAACTAGCGTGCACTTGGATTATGTAGGTTCCTTAGCGGGCACTTGTACTATCTAGGTTGCCTAGCGGGCACTTGGACTATGTAGGTTAACTAGCGTACACTTGGACTACCTAGGTTTCGTAGCGGGCACTTGGTATATAGGTTAACTAGCGGGCACTTGGACTATGTAGGTTAACTAGAGGACACTTGGACTATCTAGGTTAACTAGTGGGCCCTTGGACTATGTAGGTTAACTAGCAGGCACTTGGACAATCTAGGTTAACTAGCGGGCACTTGGAGTATCTAGGTTAACGAACGGGCACGTGGAATATGCAGTAACCTAGCGGGCACTTGGACTGTCTAGGTTACCTAGCAGGCACTTGGACTTCTAGGTTAACGAACGGGCACTTGGACTATGTAGGTAAACTAGGGGGCACTTGGACAGTCTAGGTTACCTAGCGTGCACTTGGCCTATCTAGGTTAACGAACGGGCACTTGGACAATGTAGGTTAGGTAACGGTTACTTGGACTCTAGGTTACCTAGCGGGGACTTGGATTATCTAGGTTACCTAGCGGGCTCTTGGACTATGTAGGTTTCCTAGTGGGCACTTGGACTATCTAGGTTAACGAACGGGCACTTGGATTATGTAGGTAAACTAGCGGGCACTGGGACAGTCTAAGTTACCTAGCGGGCACTTGGACTATCTAGGTTAACGAACGGGCACTTGGACTATGTAGATTACCTAGCGGGCACTTGGACTATGTAGGATCCCTATCAGACATTTGGACTACTTACGTTATCTTGAGGGCACATGGACTATCTAGGTTAACTAGCGGGTACTTGGACTATCTAGGTCAACTAGCGGGCCCTTGTACTATGTAGGTTAACTAGCGAGCACTTTGCCTATCTAGTTTAACTAGCGGACCTTGGACTATGTAGGTTAACTAGCGGGCCCTAGGACTATGTAGGTTAACTAGCGGGCACTTGGACTCTCTAGGTTACCTAGCGGGCACTTCGACTATGTAGGTTCCCTAGCGGGCATTTGGACTATATAGATAACCTAGCGGGCACTTAGACTTTGTAGGTTACCTAGCGGGCACTTGGACTATCTAGGTTACCTAGCTGGCACTTGAACTATCTACGTTGCCTAGCGGGTTCTTGGAGTATGTAGGTTACCTAGCGGGCTGTTGGACTATCTAGGTAACCTAGCGGGCACTTGGACTATCTAGGTTAACTAACGGGCACTTGGACTATGTAGGTTCCCTAGCAGGCCCTTGGACTATGTAAGTTCCCTAGCGGGCACTTGGACTATATGGGTTAACCAGAGGGCACTTTGACTATGTAGGTTCCCTATCGGGCACTTGGAGAATGTAGGTTAACTAGGGGGCACTAGGACTATGTAGGTTACCTAGCGGGCATTTGGATTATGTAGGCTCCCTAGCGTGCATTTGGACTATATAGATTACCTACCGGGCTGTTTGACTATGTAGGTTACCTAGCGGGCACTTGGACTATCTAGGTTACCTAACGGCACTTTGACTATCTAGGTTACATAGTGGGCACTTGGACTATGTAGGATAACTACCGAACACTTGGACTCTAGGTTACCTAGCGGGCACTTGGTCTATCTAGGTTACCTAGGGGGCCCTTCGACTATGTAGGTTTCCTAGCGGGCACTTGGACTATCTAGGTTAACGAACGGGCACTTGGACTATGTAGGTAACCTAGCGGGCACTTGGACAGTCTAGGTTACCTAGCAGGCACTTGGACTATCTAGGTTAATGAACGGGCACTTGGACTATGTAGGTTAACTAGCGGGCACTTGGACTATGTAGGATCCCTATCGGACATTTGGACTGCTTAGGTTACCTAGCGGGCACTTGGACTATCTAGGTCAACTAGCGGGCCGTTGTACTATGTAGGTTAACTAGCAAGCACTTGGACTATCAAGGTTAACTAGCGGGCACTTGGACTATGTAGGTTCCCTAGCGGGCATTTGGACTATATAGATAACCTAGCGGGAACTTAGCCTTTGTAGGTTACCTAGCGGGCACTTGGACTATCTAGGTTACCTAGTGGGCACTTGGACTATCTAGATTAACTAACGGGCACATGGACTATGTAGGTTCCCTAACGGGCCCTTGGACTATGTAAGTTCCCTAGCGGGCCCTTAGACAATGTAAGTTCCCTGGTGGGCACTTGGACTATGTGGGTTCCCTAGCGGGCATTTGGGCTATCTAGGTTACCTAACGGGCTCTTGGACTATGTAGGTTAACTAGCGGGCATTTGGACTATGTAGGTTACCTAGCAGGCACTTGGACTATGTAGGTTCCCTATCGGGCACTTGGAGAATGTAGGTTAACTAGGGGCCACTAGGACTATGTAGGTTACCTACCGGGCCTTAGGACTATCTAGGTTACCTAGGGGGACGTTGGAGTATGTAAGTTAACTAGTGGGCACTTGGACTATCTAGGTTACCTAGCGGGCACTTGAACTATGTACGGTAACTAGCGTGCCCTTGGACTCTCTAGGTTACGTAGCGGACACTTGGTATATAGGTTAACTAGCGGGCACGTGGACTATGTAGGTTAACTAGCGGACACTTGCACCATCTAGGTTAACTAGCGGGCCCTTGCACTATGTAGGTTAACAAGCGGGCTCAAGGATTATGTAGGTTTACTATCAGGCACTTGGACTATGTAGTTTCCCTAGCGGGCATTTGGACTATTTAGGTTACCTAGCGGGCACTTGAACTATGTAGGTTTCCTAGCGGGCACTTGGACTATCTAGGTTACCTAGCAGGCACTTTGACTATCTAGGTTAACTAATGGGCACTTGGACTATATAGATTGCCTAGTGGGCACTTGGATTATGTAGATTCCCTATCGGGCACTTGGACTATGTAGGTTAACTAGCGGGCACTTGGACTGTCTAGGTTACCTAGCAGGCACTTGGATTATCTAGGTTAACGAACAGGCACTTGGACTATGTAGGTTACCTAGCCGCCACTTTCACTACCTTGGTTAGCTAACAGGCACTTCGACTATCTAGGTTCCCTAGCGGGCACTTGTACTATCTAGGTTACCTAGCTGGCACTTGGAGTATGTAGGTCAACTAGCGGGCCCTTGGGCTATCTAGGTTAGCTAACGGGCACTTAGATTATGTAGGTTAACTAGCGGGCACTTGGAATATGTAGGTTAACTAGCGGACACTTGCACTATGTAGTTTAACTAGCGGGCCCATGGACTATGTAGGTTTACTAGCGGGCCCTTGGACTATCTAGGTTCCATAAAGGTCACTTGGACTATCTAGGTTACCGAACGGGCACTTGGACTATCTAGGTTACCAAGAGGGCACTTGGACTATGTAGGCTAACTAGGGGGCCATTGGACGATCTAGGTTACCTATCGAGTACTTGAACTATCTAGGTTAACTAGCGGGCACTTGCACTATCTAGGTTACCTAGCGGGCACTTGGACTATGTACGTTCCCTAGCGGGCACTTGGACTATCTATGTTAACTAGCGGGCACTTGGAATTTGTAGGTTACCTAGCAGGCACTTGGACTATCTAGGTTAACTAGCGGGCACTTGGACTATGTAGGTTCCTTCGCAGGCACTTGGACTATCTAGGTTGCCTAGCGGGCACTTGGACTATGTAGGTTAACTAGCGTGCCCTTGGAATATCTAGGTTACGTAGCGGGCACTTGGTATATAGGTTAACTAGCGGGCACTTGAACTATGTAGGTTAACTAGAGGACACTTGGACTGTCTAGGTTAACTAGTGGGCCCTTGGACTATGTAGGTTAACTAGCAGGCACTTGGACAATCTAGGTTAACTAGCGGGCACTTAGACGATCTAGGTGACCTAAAGGTCACTTGGACTATCTAGGTTACCGAACGAGCACTTGGACTATCTAGGTTACCTAGCGGAAACTTGGATTATTTAGGCTAACTAGGGGGCCCTTGGACGATCTAGGTTACGTAGCGGGTACTTGAACTATCTAGGTTAACGAGCGGGCACTTGCACTATATAGGTTACCTAGCGGGCAATGGACTATGTACTTTCCCTAGCGGGCATTTGGACTATCTCTGTTAACTAGCGGGCACTTGGAATATGTAGGTTTCCTAGCAGGCACTTGGACTATCTAGGTTAACTAGCGGGCCCTTGGACTATCTAGGGTAACTAGCGTGCACTTGGACTATGTAGGTTCCTTAGCGGGCACTTGGACTATCTAGGTTGCCTAGCGGGCACTTGGACTATGTAGGGTCACTAGCGTGCCCTTGGACTATCTAGGTTACATAGCAGGCACTTGGTATATAGGTTAACTAGCGGGCACTAGGACTATGTAGGTTAACTAGAGGACACTTGGACTATGTAGGTTAACTAGCGGGCCCTTGGACTATCTAGCTTACCTAGCGGGCCCTTGGTCTATGTAGGTTAACAAGAGGACACTTGGACTATCTAGGTTAATTAGTGGGCCCTTGGACTATGTAGGTTAACTAGCAGGCACTTGGACAATCTAGGTTAACTAGCGGGCACTTGGACGATCTAGGTTAACTAGCGGGCAGCTGGACTATCAAAGTTAACAAGTGAGCCCTTGGACTATGTAGGTTAACTAGCGGGTCTTGGACTATCTAGGTGACCTAGCAGGCACTTGGACTATATAGGTTACATAGCGGGCACTTGGACTATGTAGGTTACCTAGTGAGCACTTGGACTATCTAGGTTAACGAACGGGCACTGGGAATATGCAGGTAACCTAGCGGGCACTTGGACTGTCTAGGTTACCTAGTGGGCACTTGGACTTCTAGGTTAACGAACGGGCTCTTGGACTATGTAGGTTGCCTAGCGGGCACTTGGACTATCTAGGTTAGGTAACGGGCACTTGGACTATCTTGGTTACCTAGCGGGAACTTGGACAATGTAAGTTACCTAGCGGGCCCTTGGACTATCTAGGTTACCTAACAGGCACTTTGACTATCTAGGTTACATAGTGGGCACTTGGACTATGTAGGTTAACTAGCGAGCACTTGGACTCTAGGTTACCTAGCGGGCACTTGGACTATCTAGGTTGCCTAGTAGGCCCTTGGACAATGTAGGTTTCCTAGCGGGCACTTGGACTATCTAGGTTAACGAACGGGCACTTGGACTATCTAGGTTGCCTAGTAGGCCCTTGGACAATGTAGGTTTCCTAGCGGGCACTTGGACTATCTAGGTTAACGAACGGGCACTTGGACTATGTAGGTAACCTAGTGGGCACTTGGACAGTCTAGGTTACCTAGCGGGCACTTGGACTATCTAGGTTAACGAACAGGCACTTTGACTATCTAGGTTGACTAGCGTGCACTTGGATTATGTAGGTTCCTTAGCGGGCACTTGTACTATCTAGGTTGCCTAGCGGGTACTTGGACTATGTAGGTTAACTAGCATGCACTTGGACTATCTAGGTTTCCTAGCGGGCACTTGGTACATAGGTTAACTAGCGGGCACTTGGACTATGTAGGTTAACTAGAGGACACTTGAACTATCTAGGTTAACTAGTGGGCCCTTGGACTATGTAGGTTAACTAGCAGGCACTTGGACAATCTAGGTTAACTAGCGGCACTTGGACGATCTAGGTTAACAAGCGGGCACTTGGACAATCAAAGTTAACAAGTGAGACCTTGGATTATGTAGGTTAACTAGCGGGCCCTTGGACTAACTAGGTTACCTAGCGGGCACTTGGAGTATCTAGGTTAACAAACGGGCACTTGGACTATGTAGGTAACCTAGGGGGCACTTGGACAGTCTAGGTTACCTAGCGGGAACTTGGCCTATCTAGGTTAACGAACGGGCACTTGGACTATGTAGGTTAGGTAACGGGTACGTGGACTATCTAGGTTACCTAGCGGGAACTTGGACAATGTAAGTTACCTAGCGGGCACTAGGACCATCTAGGTTACCTAATGGGCACTTTGACTATCTATGTTACATAGCGGCACTTGGACCATGTAGGATAACTAGCGAACACTTGGACTCTAGTTTACCTAGCGGGCACTTGGACTATCTAGGTTACCTAGAGGGCCCTTGGACTATGTAGGTTTCCTAGCGGGCACTTGGACTATCTAGGTTAACGAACAGGCACTTGGACTATGTAGGTAAACTAGCGGGCACTTGGACAGTCTAGGTTACCTAGCGGGCACTTGGACTATCTAGGTTAACGAACGGCACTTGGACTATATAGGTTACCTAGCGGGCACTTGGACTATGTAGGATCCCTATCGGACATTTGGACTACTTAGGTTACGTAGCGGGCACATGGACTATCTAGGTTAACTAGCAGGCACTTGGACTATCTAGGTCAACTAGCAGGCCCTTGTACTATGTAGGTTAACTAGCGAGCACTTTGACTATCTAGTTTAACTAGCGGACCTTGGACTATGTAGGTTAACTAGCGGGCCCTAGGACTATGTAGGTTAACTAGCGGGCACTTGGACGATCTAGGTTAACTAGTGGGCACTTGGACTATCTAGGTTACCTAGCGGGCACTTCGACTATGTAGGTTCCCTAGCGGGCATTTGGAATATATAGATAACCTAGCGGGCACTTAGACTTTGTAGGTTACCTAGCGGGCACTTGGACTATCTAGGTTACCTAGCTGGCACTTGAACTATCTACTTTGCCTAGCGGGTTCTTGGAGTATGTAGGTTACCTAGCGGGCTGTTGGACTATCTAGGTTACCTAGCGGGCACTTGGACTATCTAGGTTAACTAACGGGCACTTGGACTATGTAGGTTCCCTAGCAGGCCCTTGGACTATGTAAGTTCCCTAGCGGGCACTTGGACTATGTGGGTTAACCAGAGGGCACTTTGACTATGTAGGTTCCTTATCGGGCACTTGGAGAATGTAGGTTAACTAGGGGGCACTAGGACTATGTAGGTTACCAAGCGGACCCTTGACTATCTAGGTTACCTAGTGGGCATTTGTATTATGTAGGCTCCCTAGCGTGCATTTGGACTATATAGATTACCTAGCGGGCACTTAGACTTTGTAGGTTACCTAGCGGGCACTTGGATTATCTAGGTTACCTAGCTGGCACTTGAATTATCTATGTTACCTAGCGGGTACTTGGAGTATGTAGGTTACCTACCGGACTGTTTGACTATGTAGGTTACCTAGCGGGCACTTGGACTATCTAGGTTACCTAACGGCACTTTGACTATCTAGGCTACATAGTGGGCACTTGGACTATGTAGGATAACTACCGAACACTTGGACTCTAGGTTACCTAGCGGGCACTTGGTCTATCTAGGTTACCTAGCGGGCCCTTGGACTATGTAGGTTTCCTAGCGGGCACTTGGACTATCTAGGTTAACGAACGGGCACTTGGACTATGTAGGTAACCTAGCGGGCACATGGACAGTCTAGGTTATCTAGCGGGCACTTGGACTATCTAGGTTAATGAACGGGCACTTGGACTATGTAAGTTAACTAGCGGGCACTTGGACTATGTAGGATCCCTATCGGACATTTGGACTGCTTAGGTTACCTAGCGGGCACTTGGACTATCTAGGTCAACTAGCGGGCCCTTGTACTATGTAGGTTAACTAGCGAGCACTTGGACTATCAAGGTTAACTAGCGGGCACTTGGACTATGTAGGTTCCCTAGCGGGCATTTGGACTATATAGATAACATAGCGGGAACTTAGCCTTTGTAGGTTACCTAGCGGGCACTTGGACTATCTAGGTTACCTAGTGGGCACTTGGACTATCTAGATTAACTAACGGGCACATGGACTATGTAGGTTCCCTAACGGGCCCTTGGACTATGTAAGTTCCCTAGCGGGCCCTTAGACTATGTAAGTTCCCTAGTGGGCACTTGGACTATGTGGGTTCCCTAGCGGGCATTTGGGCTATCTAGATTACCTAACGGGCTCTTGGACTATGTAGGTTAACTAGCGGGCATTTGGACTATGTAGGTTACCTAGCAGGCACTTGGACTATGTAGGTTCCCTATCGGGCACTTGGAGAATGTAGGTTAACTAGGGGCCACTAGGACCATGTAGGTTACCTAGCGGGCCTTAGGACTATCTAGGTTACCTAGGGGGACCTTCGACTATGTAGGTTAACTAGTGGGCACTTGGACTATCTAGGTTACCTAGCGGGCACTTGAACTATGTACGGTAACTAGCGTGCCCTTGGACTATCTAGGTTACGTAGCGGACACTTGGTATATAGGTTAACTAGCGGGCACGGGACTATGTAGGATAACTAGCGGACACTTGCACCATCTGGGTTAACTAGCAGGCCCTTGCACTATGTAGGTTAACAAGCGGGTTCATGGATTATGTAGGTTTACTATCAGGCACTTGGACTATGTAGTTTCCCTAGCGGACATTTGGACTATTTAGGTTACCTAGCGGGCACTTGGACTATGTAGGTTTCCTAGCGGGCACTTGGGACTATCTAGGTTACCTAGCAGGCACTTTGACTATCTAGGTTAACTAATGGGCACTTGGACTATATAGATTGCCTAGCGGGCACTTGGATTATGTAGATTCCCTATCGGGCACATGGACTATGTAGGTTAACTAGCGGGCACTTGGACTGTCTAGGTTACCTAGCAGGCACTTGGATTATCTAGGTTAACGAACAGGCACTTGGACTATGTAGGTTACCTAGCCGCCACTTTCACTACCTAGGTTAGCTAACAGGCACTTGGACTATCTAGGTTCCCTAGCGGGCACTTGTACTATCTAGGTTACCTAGCTGGCACTTGGAGTATGTAGGTCAACTAGCGGGCCCTTGGACTATCTAGGTTAGCTAACGGGCACTTAGATTATGTAGGTTAACTAGCGGGCACTTGGACTATGTAGGGTCACTAGCGTGCCCTTGGACTATCTAGGTTACATAGCAGGCACTTGGTATATAGGTTAACTAGCGGGCACTAGGACTATGTAGGTTAACTAGAGGACACTTGGACTATGTAGGTTAACTAGCGGGCCCTTGGACTATCTAGCTTACCTAGCGGGCCCTTGGTCTATGTAGGTTAACAAGAGGACACTTGGACTATCTAGGTTAATTAGTGGGCCCTTGGACTATGTAGGTTAACTAGCAGGCACTTGGACAATCTAGGTTAACTAGCGGGCACTTGGACGATCTAGGTTAACTAGCGGGCAGCTGGACTATCAAAGTTAACAAGTGAGCCCTTGGACTATGTAGGTTAACTAGCGGGTCTTGGACTATCTAGGTGACCTAGCAGGCACTTGGACTATATAGGTTACATAGCGGGCACTTGGACTATGTAGGTTACCTAGTGAGCACTTGGACTATCTAGGTTAACGAACGGGCACTGGGAATATGCAGGTAACCTAGCGGGCACTTGGACTGTCTAGGTTACCTAGTGGGCACTTGGACTTCTAGGTTAACGAACGGGCTCTTGGACTATGTAGGTTGCCTAGCGGGCACTTGGACTATCTAGGTTAGGTAACGGGCACTTGGACTATCTTGGTTACCTAGCGGGAACTTGGACAATGTAAGTTACCTAGCGGGCCCTTGGACTATCTAGGTTACCTAACAGGCACTTTGACTATCTAGGTTACATAGTGGGCACTTGGACTATGTAGGTTAACTAGCGAGCACTTGGACTCTAGGTTACCTAGCGGGCACTTGGACTATCTAGGTTGCCTAGTAGGCCCTTGGACAATGTAGGTTTCCTAGCGGGCACTTGGACTATCTAGGTTAACGAACGGGCACTTGGACTATCTAGGTTGCCTAGTAGGCCCTTGGACAATGTAGGTTTCCTAGCGGGCACTTGGACTATCTAGGTTAACGAACGGGCACTTGGACTATGTAGGTAACCTAGTGGGCACTTGGACAGTCTAGGTTACCTAGCGGGCACTTGGACTATCTAGGTTAACGAACAGGCACTTTGACTATCTAGGTTGACTAGCGTGCACTTGGATTATGTAGGTTCCTTAGCGGGCACTTGTACTATCTAGGTTGCCTAGCGGGTACTTGGACTATGTAGGTTAACTAGCATGCACTTGGACTATCTAGGTTTCCTAGCGGGCACTTGGTACATAGGTTAACTAGCGGGCACTTGGACTATGTAGGTTAACTAGAGGACACTTGAACTATCTAGGTTAACTAGTGGGCCCTTGGACTATGTAGGTTAACTAGCAGGCACTTGGACAATCTAGGTTAACTAGCGGCACTTGGACGATCTAGGTTAACAAGCGGGCACTTGGACAATCAAAGTTAACAAGTGAGACCTTGGATTATGTAGGTTAACTAGCGGGCCCTTGGACTAACTAGGTTACCTAGCGGGCACTTGGAGTATCTAGGTTAACAAACGGGCACTTGGACTATGTAGGTAACCTAGGGGGCACTTGGACAGTCTAGGTTACCTAGCGGGAACTTGGCCTATCTAGGTTAACGAACGGGCACTTGGACTATGTAGGTTAGGTAACGGGTACGTGGACTATCTAGGTTACCTAGCGGGAACTTGGACAATGTAAGTTACCTAGCGGGCACTAGGACCATCTAGGTTACCTAATGGGCACTTTGACTATCTATGTTACATAGCGGCACTTGGACCATGTAGGATAACTAGCGAACACTTGGACTCTAGTTTACCTAGCGGGCACTTGGACTATCTAGGTTACCTAGAGGGCCCTTGGACTATGTAGGTTTCCTAGCGGGCACTTGGACTATCTAGGTTAACGAACAGGCACTTGGACTATGTAGGTAAACTAGCGGGCACTTGGACTATCTAGGTTAACGAACGGCACTTGGACTATATAGGTTACCTAGCGGGCACTTGGACTATGTAGGATCCCTATCGGACATTTGGACTACTTAGGTTACGTAGCGGGCACATGGACTATCTAGGTTAACTAGCAGGCACTTGGACTATCTAGGTCAACTAGCAGGCCCTTGTACTATGTAGGTTAACTAGCGAGCACTTTGACTATCTAGTTTAACTAGCGGACCTTGGACTATGTAGGTTAACTAGCGGGCCCTAGGACTATGTAGGTTAACTAGCGGGCACTTGGACGATCTAGGTTAACTAGTGGGCACTTGGACTATCTAGGTTACCTAGCGGGCACTTCGACTATGTAGGTTCCCTAGCGGGCATTTGGAATATATAGATAACCTAGCGGGCACTTAGACTTTGTAGGTTACCTAGCGGGCACTTGGACTATCTAGGTTACCTAGCTGGCACTTGAACTATCTACGTTGCCTAGCGGGTTCTTGGAGTATGTAGGTTACCTAGCGGGCTGTTGGACTATCTAGGTTACCTAGCGGGCACTTGGACTATCTAGGTTAACTAACGGGCACTTGGACTATGTAGGTTCCCTAGCAGGCCCTTGGACTATGTAAGTTCCCTAGCGGGCACTTGGACTATGTGGGTTAACCAGAGGGCACTTTGACTATGTAGGTTCCTTATCGGGCACTTGGAGAATGTAGGTTAACTAGGGGGCACTAGGACTATGTAGGTTACCAAGCGGACCCTTGACTATCTAGGTTACCTAGTGGGCATTTGTATTATGTAGGCTCCCTAGCGTGCATTTGGACTATATAGATTACCTAGCGGGCACTTAGACTTTGTAGGTTACCTAGCGGGCACTTGGATTATCTAGGTTACCTAGCTGGCACTTGAATTATCTATGTTACCTAGCGGGTACTTGGAGTATGTAGGTTACCTACCGGACTGTTTGACTATGTAGGTTACCTAGCGGGCACTTGGACTATCTAGGTTACCTAACGGCACTTTGACTATCTAGGCTACATAGTGGGCACTTGGACTATGTAGGATAACTACCGAACACTTGGACTCTAGGTTACCTAGCGGGCACTTGGTCTATCTAGGTTACCTAGTGGGCCCTTGGACTATGTAGGTTTCCTAGCGGGCACTTGGACTATCTAGGTTAACGAACGGGCACTTGGACTATGTAGGTAACCTAGCGGGCACATGGACAGTCTAGGTTATCTAGCGGGCACTTGGACTATCTAGGTTAATGAACGGGCACTTGGACTATGTAAGTTAACTAGCGGGCACTTGGACTATGTAGGATCCCTATCGGACATTTGGACTGCTTAGGTTACCTAGCGGGCACTTGGACTATCTAGGTCAACTAGCGGGCCCTTGTACTATGTAGGTTAACTAGCGAGCACTTGGACTATCAAGGTTAACTAGCGGGCACTTGGACTATGTAGGTTCCCTAGCGGGCATTTGGACTATATAGATAACATAGCGGGAACTTAGCCTTTGTAGGTTACCTAGCGGGCACTTGGACTATCTAGGTTACCTAGTGGGCACTTGGACTATCTAGATTAACTAACGGGCACATGGACTATGTAGGTTCCCTAACGGGCCCTTGGACTATGTAAGTTCCCTAGCGGGCCCTTAGACTATGTAAGTTCCCTAGTGGGCACTTGGACTATGTGGGTTCCCTAGCGGGCATTTGGGCTATCTAGATTACCTAACGGGCTCTTGGACTATGTAGGTTAACTAGCGGGCATTTGGACTATGTAGGTTACCTAGCAGGCACTTGGACTATGTAGGTTCCCTATCGGGCACTTGGAGAATGTAGGTTAACTAGGGGCCACTAGGACCATGTAGGTTACCTAGCGGGCCTTAGGACTATCTAGGTTACCTAGGGGGACCTTCGACTATGTAGGTTAACTAGTGGGCACTTGGACTATCTAGGTTACCTAGCGGGCACTTGAACTATGTACGGTAACTAGCGTGCCCTTGGACTATCTAGGTTACGTAGCGGACACTTGGTATATAGGTTAACTAGCGGGCACGGGACTATGTAGGATAACTAGCGGACACTTGCACCATCTGGGTTAACTAGCAGGCCCTTGCACTATGTAGGTTAACAAGCGGGTTCATGGATTATGTAGGTTTACTATCAGGCACTTGGACTATGTAGTTTCCCTAGCGGACATTTGGACTATTTAGGTTACCTAGCGGGCACTTGGACTATGTAGGTTTCCTAGCGGGCACTTGGGACTATCTAGGTTACCTAGCAGGCACTTTGACTATCTAGGTTAACTAATGGGCACTTGGACTATATAGATTGCCTAGCGGGCACTTGGATTATGTAGATTCCCTATCGGGCACATGGACTATGTAGGTTAACTAGCGGGCACTTGGACTGTCTAGGTTACCTAGCAGGCACTTGGATTATCTAGGTTAACGAACAGGCACTTGGACTATGTAGGTTACCTAGCCGCCACTTTCACTACCTAGGTTAGCTAACAGGCACTTGGACTATCTAGGTTCCCTAGCGGGCACTTGTACTATCTAGGTTACCTAGCTGGCACTTGGAGTATGTAGGTCAACTAGCGGGCCCTTGGACTATCTAGGTTAGCTAACGGGCACTTAGATTATGTAGGTTAACTAGCGGGCACTTGGAATATGTAGGTTAACTAGCGGACACTTGCACTATGTAGGTTAACTAGCGGGCCCATGGACTATGTAGGTTTACTAGCGGGCCCTTGGACTATCTAGGTTCCCTAAAGGTCACTTGGACTATCTAGGTTACCGAACGGGCACTTGGACTATCTACGTTACCTAGCGCGAAGTTGGACTATGTAGGCTAACTAGGGGGCCTTTGGACGATCTAGGTTACCTATCGGGTACTTGAACTATCTAGGTTAACTAGCGGGCACTTGCACTATCTAGGTTACCTAGCGGGCACTTGGACTATGTACGTTCCCTAGCGGGCACTTGGACTATCTATGTTAACTAGCGGGCACTTGGAATATGTAGGTTACCTAGCGGGCACTTGGACTATCTAGGTTACCTAGCTGGCACTTGAATTATCTATGTTACCTAGTGGGTACTTGGAGTATGTAGGTTACCTACCGGGCTGTTTGACTATGTAGGTTACCTAGCGGGCACTTGGACTATCTAGGTTACCTAACGGCACTTTGACTATCTAGGCTACATAGTGGGCACTTGGACTATGTAGGATAACTACCGAACACTTGGACTCTAGGTTACCTAGCGGGCACTTGGGCTATCTAGGTTACCTAGCGGGCCCTTGGACTATGTAGGTTTCCTAGCGGGCACTTGGACTATCTAGGTTAACGAACGGGCACTTGGACTATGTAGGTAACCTAGCGGGCACTTGGACAGTCTAGGTTACCTAGCGGGCACTTGGACTATCTAGGTTAATGAACGGGCACTTGGACTATGTAAGTTACCTAGCGGGCACTTGGACTATGTAGGATCCCTATCGTACATTTGGACTGCTTAGGTTACCTAGCGGGCACTTGGACTATCTAGGTCAACTAGATGGCCCTTGTACTATGTAGGTTAACTAGCGAGCACTTGGACTATCAAGGTTAACTAGCGGGCACTTGGACTATGTAGGTTCCCTAGCGGGCATTTGGACTATATAGATAACATAGCGGGAACTTAGCCTTTGTAGGTTACCTAGCGGGCACTTGGACTATCTAGGTTACCTATGGGCACTTGGACTATCTAGATTAACTAACGGGCACATGGACTATGTAGTTTCCCTAACGGGCCCTTGGACTATGTAAGTTCCCTAGCGGGCCCTTAGACTATGTAAGTTCCCTAGTGGGCACTTGGACTATGTGGGTTCCCTAGCGGGCATTTGGGTTATCTAGATTACCTAACGGGCTCTTGGACTATGTAGGTTAACTAGCGGGCATTTGGACTATGTAGGTTACCTAGCAGGCACTTGGACTATGTAGGTTCCCTATCGGGCACTTGGAGAATGTAGGTTAACTAGGGGCCACTAGGACCATGTAGGTTACCTAGCGGGCCTTAGGACTATCTAGGTTACCTAGGGGGACCTTCGACTATGTAGGTTAACTAGTGGGCACTTGGACTATCTAGGTTACCTAGCGGGCACTAGAACTATGTACGGTAACTAGCGTGCCCTTGGACTATCTAGGTTACGTAGCGGACACTTGGTATATAGGTTAACTAGCGGGCACGGGACTATGTAGGTTAACTCGCGGACACTTGCACCATCTGGGTTAACTAGCAGGCCCTTGCACTATGTAGGTTAACAAGCGGGCTCATGGATTATGTAGGTTTACTATGAGGAACTTGGACTATGTAGTTTCCCTAGCGGGCATTTGGACTATCTACGTTACCTAGCGCGAAGTTGGACTATGTAGGCTAACTAGGGGTCCTTTGGACGATCTAGGTTACCTATCGGGTACTTGAACTATCTAGGTTAACTAGCGGGCACTTGCACTATCTAGGTTACCTAGCGGGCACTTGGACTATGTACGTTCCCTAGCGGGCATTTGGACTATCTATGTTAACTAGCGGGCACTTGGAATATGTAGGTTACCTAGCAGGCACTTGGACTATCTAGGTTAACTAGCGGGCACTTGGACTATCTAGGTTATCTAGCGTGCACTTGGACTATGTAGGTTCCTTAGCGGGCACTTGGACTATCTAGGTTGCCTAGCGGGCACTTGGACTATGTAGGTTAACTAGCGTGCCCTTGGAATATCTAGGTTACCTAGTGGGCACTTGGTATATAGGTTAACTAGCGGGCACTTGGACTATGTAAGTTAACTAGAGGACACTTGGACTGTCTAGGTTAACTAGTGGGCCCTTGGACTATGTAGGTTAACTAGCAGGCACTTGGACTGTCTAGGTTACCTAGCGGGCACTTGGACTTCTAGGTTAAAACGGGCTCTTGGACTATGTAGGTTGCCTAGCGGGTACTTGGACTATCTAGGTTAGGTTACGGGCACTTGGACTATCTTGGTTACCTAGCGGAAATTGGACAATGTAAGTTACCTAGCGGGCACTTGGTCTATCTAGGTTAACTAGCGGGCACTTGGACTATGTAGGTTGCCTAGCGGATACTTGGACTATCTAGGTTAGGTTACGGGCACTTGGACTATCTTGGTTACCTAGCGGAAATTGGACAATGTAAGATACCTAGCGGGCACTTGGTCTATCTAGGTTAACTAGCGGGCACTTGGACTATGTAGGTTTCCTAGCTGGCACTTGGACTATCTAGGTTAACGAACGGGCACTTGGACTATCTAAGTCAACTAGCGGGCCATTGTACTATGTAGGTTAACTAGCGAGCACTTAGACTATCTAGGTTAACTAGCGGACCTTGGACTATGTAGGTTAACTAGCGGGCCCTTGGACGATGTAGGTTAACTAGCGGGCACTTGGACGATCTAGGAAACTAGAGGGCACTTGGACTATCTAGGTTAACGAACGGGCACTTGGACTATGTATGTTCCCTAGTGAGCATTTGGACTATATAGATAACCTAGCGGGCACTTAGACTTTGTAGGTTACCTAGCTGGCACTTGAAATATCTCCGTTGCCTAGCGTGTTCTTGGAGTATGTAGGTTACCTAGCGGGCTGTTGGACCATCTAGGTTACCTAGCGGGCACTTGGACTATCTAGGTTAACTAACGGGCACTTGGACTATGTAGGTTCCCTAGCGGGCACTTGGACTATGTGGGTTAATCAGAGGGCACTTGGACTATGTAGGTTCCTTATCGGGCACTTGGAGAATGTAGGTTAACTAGGGGGCACTAGGACTATGTAGGTTACTTAGCGGGCCCTTGACTATCTAGGTTACCTAGCGGGCATTTGAATTATGTAGGCTCCCTAGCGTGCATTTGGACTATATAGATTACCTAGCGGGCACTTAGACTTTGTAGGTTACCTAGCGGGCACTTGGACTATCTAGGTTACCTAGCTGGCACTTGAACTATCTATGTTACCTAGCGGGTATTTGGAGTATGTAGGTTACCTACCGGGCTGTTGGACTATCTAGGTTACCTAGTGGGCACTTTGACTATCTAGGTTACATAGCGGGCACTTGGACTATGTAGGATAACTAGCGAACACTTTTACTCTAGGTTACCTAGCAGGCACTTGGGCTATCTAGGTTACCTAGCGGGCCCTTGGACTATGTAGGTTTCCTAGCGGGCACTTGGACTATGTAGGTTCCTTAGCGGGCACTTGGACTATCTAGGTTGCCTAGCGGGCACTTGGACTATGTAGGTTAACTAGCGTGCCCTTGGAATATCTAGGTTACGTAGTGGGCACTTGGTATATAGGTTAACTAGCAGGCACTTGGACTATGTAGGTTAACTAGAGGACACTTGGACTGTCTAGGTTAACTAGTGGGCCCTTGGACTATGTAGGTTAACTAGCAGGCACTTGGACAATCTAGGTTAACTAGCGGGCACTTGGACGATCTAGGTTAACTAGCAGGCAGCTGGACTATCAAAGTTAACAAGTGAGCCCTTGGACTATGTAGGTTAACTAGCGATTCCTTGGACTATCTAGGTTACCTAGCGGGCACTTGTAATATATAGGTTACATAGCGGGCACTTGGACTATGTAGGTAACCTAGTGGGCACTTGGACTATCTAGGTTAACGAACGGGCACTTGGAATATGCAGGTAACCTAGCGGGCACTTGGACTGTCTAGGTTACCTAGCGGGCACTTGGACTTCTAGGTTAAAGAACGGGCTCTTGGACTATGTAGGTTGCCTAGCGGATACTTGGACTATCTAGGTTAGGTAACGGGCACTTGGACTATCTAGGTTAACTAGCGGGCACTTGGACTATGTAGGATTCCTAGCTGGCACTTGGACTATCTAGGTTAACGAACGGGCACTTGGACTATCTAAGTCAACTAGCGGGCCCTTGTACTATGTAGGTTAACTAGCGAGCCCTTAGACTATCTAGGTTAACTAGCGGACCTTGGACTATGTAGGTTAACTAGCGGGCCCTTGGACTATGTAGGTTAACTAGCGGGCACTTGGACGATCTAGGAAACTAGAGGGCACTTGGACTATCTAGGTTAACGAACGGGCACTTGGACTATGTATGTTCCCTAGTGAGCATTTGGACTATATAGATAACCTAGCGGGCACTTAGACTTTGTAGGTTACCTAGCTGGCACTTGAACAATCTACGTTGCCTAGCGGGTTCTTGGAGTATGTAGGTTACCTAGCGGGCTGTTGGACTATCTAGGTTACCTAGCGGGCACTTGGACTATCTAGGTTAACTAACGGGCACTTGGACTATGTAGGTTCCCTAGCGGGCATTTGGATTATGTAAGTTCCCTAGCGGGCCCTTGGACTATGTGGGTTAATCAGAGGGCACTTGGACTATGTAGGTTCCTTATCGGGCACTTGGAGAATGTAGGTTAACTAGGGGGCACTAGGACTATGTAGGTTACTTAGCGGGCCCTTGACTATCTAGGTTACCTAGCGGGCATTTGAATTATGTAGGTTCCCTAGCGTGCATTTGGACTATATAGATTACCTAGCGGGCACTTAGACTTTGTAGGTTACCTAGCGGGCACTTGGACTATCTAGGTTACCTAGCTGGCACTTGAACTATCTATGTTACCTAGCTGGTATTTGGAGTATGTAGGTTACCTACCGGGCTGTTGGACTATCTAGGTTACCTAGCGGGCACTTTGACTATCTAGGTTACATAGCGGGCACTTGAACTATGTAGGATAACTAGCGAACACTTTTACTCTAGGTTACCTAGCAGGCACTTGGGCTATCTAGGTTACCTAGCGGGCCCTTGGACTATGTAGGTTTCCTAGCGGGCACTTTGACTATCTAGGTTAACGAACGGGCACTTGGACTATGTAGGTAACCTAGTGGGCACTTGGACAGTCTAGGTTACCTAGCGGGCACTTGGACTATCTAGTTAAACGAACGGGCACTTGGACTATGTAGGTTAACTAGCGGGCACTTGGACTATGTAGGATCCCTATCGGACTTTTGGACTAGTTAGGTTACCTAGCGGGCACTTGGACTATCTAGGTTACCTAGCGGGCACTTAGACTATGTAGCTTCCCTAGCGGGCATTTGGACTATATAGATAACCTAGTGGGCACTTAGACTTTGTAGGTAACCTAGCGGGCACTTGGACTATCTAGTTTACCTAGCTGGCACTTGAACTATCTACGTTGCCTAGCGGGTTCTTGGAGTATGTAGGTTACCTAGCGGGCTGTTGGACTATCTAGGTTACCTAGCGGGCACTTGGACTATCTAGGTTAACTAACGGGCACTTGGACTATGTAGGTTCCCTAGCGGGCCCTTGGATTTTGTAAGTTCCCTAGCGGGCACTTGGACTATGTGGGTTAACTAGAGGGCATTTGGACTATGTAGGTTACCTAGCTGGCACTTGGACTATGTAGCTTCCCTATCGGGCAGTTGGAGAATGTAGGTTAACTAGGGGGCACTAGGACTATGTAGGTTACCTATCGGGCCCTTGACTATCTAGGTTACCTAGTGGGCATTTGGATTATGTAGACTCCCTAGCGGGCATTTGGACTATATAGATTACCTAGCGTGCACTTAGACTTTGTAGGTTACCTAGCGGGCACTTGGACAATCTAGGTTACCTAGCTGGCACTTGAGCTATCTATGTTACCTAGCGGGAACTTGGAGTATGTAGGTTACCTACCGGGCTGTTGGACTATCTAGGTTACCTAGCGGGCACTTGGACTATCTAGGTTAACTAACGCGCACTTGGACTATGTAGGTTCCCTAACGGGCCCTTGGACAACGTAAGTTCCCTAGCGGGCCCTTGGACTATGTAAGTTCCCTAGCGGGCACTTGGACTATGTGAGTTCCCTAGCGGGGATTTGGGCTATCTAGGTTACCTAACGGGCTCTTGGACTATGTAGGTTAACTAGCGGGCATTTTGGACTATGTAGGTTACCTAGCAGGCATACCGACTATGTAGGTTCCCTATCGGGCACGTGGAGAATGTAGGTTAACTAGGGGGCACTAGGACCATGTAGGTTACCTAGCGGGCCTTAGGACTATCTAGGTTACCTAGGGGGACCTTGGACTATGTAGGTTAACTTGTGGGCACTTGGACTATGTAGGTTACCTAGCAGGCACTTGGACTATGTAAGTTAACTAGCAGGCACTTGAACAATCTAGGTTAACTAGCGGGCACTTGGACGATCTAGGTTAACTAGCGGCAGCTGGACTATCAAAGTTAACAAGTGAGCCATTGGAATATGTAAGTTAACTAGCGGGTCCTTGGACTATCTAGGTTACATAGCGGGCACTTGGAGTATATAGGTTACATAGCGGGCACTTGGACTATGTAGGTTACCTAGCGGGCACTTGGACTATCTAGGTTACCTAACGGGTACTTTGACTATGTAGGTTACATAGCGGGCAATTGGACTATGTAGGATAACTAGCGAACACTTGGACTCTAGGTTACCTAGTGGCATTTGGGCTATCTAGGTTACCTAGCGGGCCCTTGGGCTATGTAGGTTTCCTAGCGGGCACTTGACTATCTAGGTTAACGAACGGGCACTTGGACTATGTAGGTAACCTAGCGGGCACTTGGACAGTCTAGGATACCTAGCGGGCACTTGGACTATCTAGGTTAACGAACGGGCACTTGGACTATGTAGGTTAACTAGCTGGCACTTGGACTATGTAGGATCCCTATCGGACATTTGGACAACTTAGGTTACCTAGCGGGCACTTGGACTATGTAGGTTCCCTAGCGGGCATTTGGACTATATAGATAACCTAGCGGGAACTTAGACTGTGTAGGTTACCTAGCGGGCACTTGGAATATCTAGGTTACCTAGCTGGCACTTGAACTATCTACGTTGCCTAGCGGGTTCTTGGAGTATGTAGGTTACCTAGCGGGCTGTTGGACTATCTAGGTTACCTAGCGGGCACTTGGACTATCTAGGTTAACTAACGGGCACTTGGACTATGTAGGTTCCCTAGCGGGCCCTTGGATTTTGTAAGTTCCCTAGCGGGCACTTGGACTATGTGGGTTAACTAGAGGGCATTTGGACTATGTAGATTACCTAGCTGGCACGTGGACTCTGTAGGTTCCCTATCGGGCACTTGGAGGATGTAGGTTAACTAGGGGGCACTAGGACTATGTAGGTTACCTTGTGGGCCCTTGACTATCTAGGTTACCTAGCGGGCATTTTGATTATGTAGGCTCCATAGCGGGCATTTGGACTATATAAATTACCTAGCGGGCACTTAGACTATGTAGGTTACCTAGCGGGCACATGGACTATCTAGGTTACCTAGCGGGCACTTGGACTATCTAGATTAACTAACGGGCACTTGGACTATGTAGGTTCCCTAACGGGCCCTTGGACTATGTAAGTTCCCTAGCGGGCCCTTGGACTATGTAAGTTCCCTAGCGGGCACTGCGACTATGTGGGTTCCCTAGCGGGCATTTGGGCTATCTAGGTTGCCTAAAGGGAACTTGGACTATGTAGGTTAACTAGCGGGCATTTGGACTATGTAGGTTACCTAGCAGGCACTTGGACTATGTATTTTCCCTATCGGGCACTTGGAGAATGTAGGTTAACTAGGGGGCACTAGGACCTTGTAGGTTACCTAGCGGGCCTTAGGACTATCTACGTTACCTAGGGGGACCTTGCACTATGTAGGTTAACTAGTGGGCACTTGGACTATGTAGGGTAACTAGCGTGCCCTTGGACTATCTAGGTTACGTAGCGGGCACTTGGTATATAGGTTAACTAGCGGGCACGTGGACTATGAAGGTTAACTAGCGGACACTTGCACGATCTAGGTTAACTAGCGGGCCCTTGCACTATGTAGGATAACTAGCGGACTCATGGATTATGTAGGTTTACTATCAGGCATTTGGACTATCTAGGTTAACTAGCGGGCACTTGGACTATGTAGTTTCCCTAGCGGGCATTTGGACTATTTAGGTTACCGAGCGGGCACTTGGACTATGTAGGTTTCCTAGCGGGCACTTGGACTATCTAGGTTCCCTAGCGGGCACTTGTACTATCTAGGTTACCTAGCTGGCACTTGGAGTATGTAGGTGAACTAGCGGGCCCTTGGACTATCTAGGTTAGCTAACGGGCACTTAGATTATGTAGGTTAACTAGCGGGCACTTGGAATATGAAGGTTAACTAGCAGACACTTGCACTATGTAGGTTAACTAGCGGGCCCATGGACTATGTAGGTTTACTAGCGGGCCCTTGGACTATCTAGGTTCCCTAAAGGTCACTTGGACTATCTAGGTTACCGAACGGGCACTTGGACTATCTAGGTTACCTAGCGGGCACTTGGACTATGTAGGCTAACTAGGGGGCCCTTGGACGATCTAGGTTACCTATCGGGTACTTGAACTATCTAGGTTAACTAGCGGGCACTTGCACTATCTAGGTTACCTAGCGGGCACTTGGACTATGTACGTTCCCTAGCGGGCACTTGGACTACCTATGTTAACTAGCGGGCACTTGGAATATGTAGGTTACCTAGCAGGCACTAGGACTATCTAGGTTAACTAGCGTGCACTTGGACTATGTAGGTTCCTTAGCGGGCACTTGGACTATCTAGGTTGCCTAGCGGGCACTTGGACTATGTAGTTTAACTAGCGTGCCCTTGGACTATCTAGGTTACATAGCGGGCACTTGGTATATAGGTTAACTAGCGGGCACTTGGACTATCTAGGTTAACGAACGGGCACTTGGACTATGTAGGTAACATAGCGGGCACTTGGACAGTCTAGGTTTCCTAGCGGGCAGTTGGACTATCTAGGTTAACGAACGGGCACTTGGATTATGTAGGTTAACTAGCGGGCACTTGGACTATGTAGGATCCCTATCGGACATTTGGACTACTTAGGTTACCTAGCGGGCACTTGGACTATCTAGGTTAACTAGCGGGCACTAGGAGTATCTAGGTCAACTAGTGGGCTCTTGTACTATGTAGGTTAACTAGCGAGCACTTGGATTATCTAGGTTAACTAGCGGACCTTGGACAATGTAGGTTAACTAGCGGGCCCTTGGAGTATGTAGGTTAACTAGCGGGCACTTGCACGATCTAGGCAACTAGAGGGCACTTGGACTATCTTGGTTACCTAGCGGACACTTGGACTATGTAGGTTCCCTAGCGGGCATTTGGACTATATAGATAAACTAGCGGGCACTTAGACTTTGTAGGTTACCTAGCTGGCACTTGAACTATCTACGTTGCAAGCGGGTTCTTGCAGTATATAGGTTACCTAGCGGGCTGTTGGACTATCTAGGTTACCTAGCGGGCACTTGGACTATCTAGGTTAACTAACGGGCACTTGGACTATGTAGGTTCCCTAGCGGGCACTTGGACTATGTAAGTTCCCTAGCGGGCCCTTGGACTATGTGGGTTAACCGGAGGGCATTTGGACAATGTAGGTTCCCTATCGGGCAATTGCAGAATGTAGGTTAACTAGGGGGCACTAGGACTATGTAGGTTACATAGCGGGCCCTTGACTATCTAGGTAACCTAGCGGGCATTTGAATTATGTAGGCTCCCTAGCGTGCATTTGGACTATATAGATTAACTAGCGGGCACTTAGACTTTGTAGGTTACCTAGCGGGCATTTGGACTATCTAGGTTACCTAGCTGGCACTTGAATTATCTATGTTACCTAGCGGGTACATGGAGTATGTAGGTTACCTACCGGGCTGTTGGACTATCTAGGTTACCTAGAGGGCACTTGGACTATCTTGGTTACCTAATGGGCACTTTGACTATCTAGGTTACATAGCAGGCACTTGGACTATGTAGGATAACTAGCGAACACTTGGACTCTAGGTTACCTAGCGGGCACTTGGGCTATCTAGGTTACCTAGCGGGCCCTTGGACTATGTAGGTTTCCTAGCGGGCACTTGGACTATCTAGGTTAACGAACGGGCACTTGGACTATGTAGGTAACCTAGCGGGCACTTGGACAGTCTAGGTTGCCTAGCGGGCATTTGACTATCTAGTTTAACGAACGGGCACTTGGACTATCTAGGTTAACAAGCGGGCACTTGGACTATCTAGGTCAACAGGCGGCCCCTTGTACTATGTAGGTTAACTAGCGAGCTCTTGGACTATCTAGGTTAACTAGCGGACCTTGGACTGTGTAGCTTAACTAGCGGGCCCTTGGACTATGTAGGTTAACAAGCGGGCACGTGGACGATCTAGGTTAACTAGAGGGCACTTGGACTATATAGGTTACCTAGCGGGCACTTGGACTATGTAGGTTCCCTAGCTGGCATTTGGACTATATAGATAACCTAGCGGGCACTTAGACTTTGTAGGTTACCTAGCGGGCACTTGGACTATCTAGGTTACCTAGCTGGCACTTGAACTACCTACGTTGCCTAGCAGGTTCTTGGAGTATGTAGGTTACCTAGCGGGCTGTTGGACCCTCTAGGTTACCTAGCGGGCACTTGGACTATCTAGGTTAACTAACGGGCACTTGGACTATGTAGGTTCCCTAGCGGGCACTTGGACTATGTAAGTTCCCTAGGGGGCACATGGACTATGTGGGTTAACTAGAGGGCATTTGGACTATGTAGGTTACTTAGCGGGCACTTGGACTATGTAGGTTCCCTATCGGGCACTTGGAGTATGTAGGTTAATTAGGGGGCACTAGGACTATGTAGGTTACCTTCCGGGCATTTGGACTATGTAGGTTAGCTATCAGGCACTTGGATTATCTAGGTTACCTAGCAGGTACTTGGACTATCTAGGTTACCAGCGGGCCCTTGGACTATGTAGGTTACCAGCGGGCACTTGGACTATGTAGGTAACCAAGCGAGCACTTGGACTGTCTAGGTTACTTAGTGGGCACTTGGACTATGTAGTTTCCCTAGCGGGCATTTGGATTATTTAGGTTACCTAGTGGGCACTTGGACTATGTAGGTTACCTAGCGGGCACTTGGACTATGTAGTTTCCCTAGCGGGCATTTGGATTATTTAGGTTACCAGTGGGCACTTGGACTATGTAGGGTACCTAGCGGGCACTTGGACTACGTGGGTTAACTAGAAGGCACTTGGACTATCAAGGTTACCTAGCGGGCCCTTGGACTATGTAGGTTACCAGCGGGCACTTGGACTATCTAGGTTAACGAACGTGCACTTGGACTATGTGGGTAACCTAGCGAGCACTTGGACTGTCTAGGTTACCTAGCGGGCACTTGGACTATCTAGGTTAACGAACGGGCACTTGGACTATGTAGGTTAACTAGCGGACACTTGGACTATTTAGGTTGCCTAGCGAGCACTTGGACTATGTAGGTTCCCTATCGGGTACTTGGACTGTCTAGGTTAACTAGCGGGCAATTGGACTGTCTAGGTTACTGAATGAGCACTTTGACTATGTACGTTCCCTAGCGGGCACTTGGGCTATCTACGTTACCTATCGGGCACTTGGACTATGTAGGTTAACGAACGGGCACTTGGACTATGTAGTTTACCTAGCAGGCACTTGGACTATGCAGGTTAACTAGCGGGCACCTAGCCTATCTAGGTTAACTAGCGGGCCCTTGGACTATCTAGGTTTACTAGCGGGCATTTGGACTATATAGTTTACCTAGCGGGCACTTGGACTATTTACGTTAACTAGCGGGCACTTGGATTATCTTTGTTAACTAATGGGCACTTGGACTATGTATGTTCCAGAGCGGGTAATTGGTCTATGTAGGTACCCTAGCGGGCACTTGGACTATCTAGGTTACCTAGCGGGCACTTGGACTATGTAGGTTAACTAGCGGGCAATTGGACAATGTAGGTTAACTAGCGGACACTTGCACTATGTAGGTTACCTAGCGGGCACTTGGTCTATCTAGGTTAAGTAGTGGGTACTTTGACTATGTAGGTTAACTAGCGGACAATTGCACTATGTAAGTTACCTAGCGGGCACTTGGACTATGTAGGTTCCCTATCGGGTACTTGGACTGTCTAGGTTAACTAGCGGGCAATTGGACTGTCTAGGTTACTGAATGAGCACTTTGACTATGTACGTTCCCTAGCGGGCACTTGGGCTATCTACGTTACCTAGCGGGCACTTGGACTATGTAGGTTAACGAACGGGCACTTGGACTATGTAGTTTACCTAGCAGGCACTTGGACTATGCAGGTTAACTAGCGGGCACCTACCCTATCTAGGTTAACTAGCGGGCCCTTGGACTATCTAGGTTTACTAGCGGGCATTTGGACTATCTAGGTTAAGTAGCGGGCACTTGGATGATCTTCGTTAACTAACGGGCACTTGTACTATGTATGTTCCAGAGCGAGTAATTGGTCTATGTAGGTTCCAGAGCGGGCACTTGGAATATCTAGGTTCCCTAAAGGGCACTTGGACTATCTAGGTTACCGAACGGGCACTTGGACTATCTAGGTTACCTAGCGGGCACTTGGACTATGTAGGTTAACGAACGGGCACTTGGACTATCTAGGTTACCTAGCAGGCACTTGGACTATGTAGGTTACCAGCGGGCCCTTAGACTATGTAGGTTACCAGCGGGCACTTGGACTATGTAGGTAACCTAGCGAGCACTTGGACTGTCTAGGTTACCTAGTGGGCACTTGGACTATGTAGTTTCCCTAGCGGGCATTTGGATTATTTAGGTTACCTAGTGGGCACTTGGACTATGTAGGGTACCTAGCGGGCACTTGGACTACGTAGGTTAACTAGAAGGCACTTGGACTATCAAGGTTACCTAGCGGGCCCTTGGACTATGTAGGTTTCCTAGCGGGCACATGGACTATCTAGGTTAATGAACGGGCACTTGGACTATGTAGGTAACCTAGCGGGCACTTGGAGAGTCTAGGTTACCTAGCGGGCACTTGGACTATCTAGGTTAATGAACGGGCACTAGGACTATGTAGGTTACCTTGTGGGCACTTGGACTATGTAGGATCCCTATCGGACATTTGGACTACTTAGGTTACCTAGCGGGCACTTGGACTATCTAGGTTAACTAGCGGGGACTTGTACTATGTAGGATCCCTATCGGACATTTGGACTACTTAGGTTACCTAGCGGGCACTTGGACTATCTAGGTTAACTAGCGGGCACGTGGACTATCTAGGTCAACTAGCGGGCCCTTGTACTATGTAGGTTAACTAGCGAGCACTTGGACTATCTAGGTTAACTAGCGGACCTTGGGCTATGTAGGTTAACTAGCGGGCGCTTGGACTATGTAGGTTAACTAGCGGGCAATTCGACGATCTAGTTTAACTAGAGGGCACTTGGACTATCTAGGTTACCTAGCGGGCACTTGGACTATGTGGGTTCCCTAGCGGGCATTTGGACTATATAGATAACCTAGCGGGCACTTAGACTTTGTAGGTTACCTAGCGGGCACTTTGACTATCTAGGTTACCTAGCTGGCACTTGAACTATCTACTTTGCCTAGCAGGTTCTTGGAGTATGTCGGTTACCAAGCGGGCTGTTGGACTATCTAGGTTACCTAGAGGGCACTTGAACTATCAAAGTTAACTAACGGGCACTTGGACTATGTAGGTTCCCTAGCGGGCCCTTGGACTATGTAAGTTCCCTAGCGGGCACTTGGACTATGTGGGTTAACTAGAGGACATTTGGACTATGTAGGTTACCTAGCTGGGACTTGGACTATGTAGGTTCCCTATCGGGCACTTGGAGAATGTAGGTTAACTAGGGGGCACTAGGACTATGTAGGTTACCTAGCGGGCCCTTGACTATCTAGGTTACCTAGCGGGCATTTGGATTATGTAGGTTCCCTAGCGGGCATTTGGACTATATAGATTACCTAGCGGGCACTTAGACTTTCTAGGTTACCTAGCGGGCAATTGGACTATCTAGGTTACCTAGCTGGCACTTGAACTATCTATGTTACCTAGCGGGTACTTGGAGTATGTAGGTTACCTACCGGGCTGTTGGACTATCTAGGTTACCTAGCGGGCGCTTGGACTATCTGGGTTAACTAACGTGTACTTGGACTATGTAGGTTCCCAAGTAGACCCTTGGACTATGTAAGTTCCCTAGCGTGCCCTTGGACTATGTGGGTTAACTAGAGGGCACTTGGACTATGTGGGTTCCCTAGCGGCCATTTGGGCTATCTAGGTTACCTAACGGCACTTGGACTTTGTAGGTTAACTAGCGGGCATTTGGACTATGTAGGTTACCTAGCGGGCACTTGGACTATGTGGGTTCCCTAGCGGGCATTTTTACTATGTAGATAACCTAGCGGGCACTTAGACTTTGTAGGTTACCTAGCGGGCACTTGGACTATCTAGGTTACCTAGCTGGCACTTGAACTATCTACATTGCCTAGCGGGTTGTTGGAGTATGTAGGTTACCAAGCGGGCTGTTGGACTATCTAGGTTACCTAGCGGGCACTTGAACTATCTAGGTTAACTAACGGGCACTTGGACTATGTAGGTTCCCTAGCGGGCCCTTGGACTATGTAAGTTCCCTAGCGGGCACTTGGACTATGTGGGTTAACTAGAGGACATTTGGACTATGTAGGTTACCTAGCTGGGACTTGGACTATGTAGGTTCCCTATCGGGCACTTGGAGAATGTAGGTTAACTAGGGGGCACTAGGACTATGTAGGTTACCTAGCGGGCCCTTGACTATCTAGGTTACCTAGCGGGCATTTGGATTATGTAGGCTCCCTAGCGGGCATTTGTACTATATAGATTACCTAGCGGGCACTTAGACTTTGTAGGTTACCTAGCGGGCGCTTGGACTATCTAGGTTACCTAGCTGGCACTTGAACTATTTACGTTACCTAGAGGGTACTTGGAGTATGTAGGTTACCTACCGGGCTGTTGGACTATCTAGGTTACCTAGCGGGCGCTTGGACTATCTAGGTTAGCTAACGTGCACTTGGACTATGTAGGTTCCCAAGTGGACCCTTGGACTATGTAAGTTCCCTAGCGTGCCCTTGGACTATGTAAGTTTCCTAGCGGGCACTTGGACTATGTGGGTTCCCTAGCGGCCATTTGGGCTATCTAGGTTACCTCACGGCACTTGGACTATGTAGGTTACCTAGCGGGCACTTGGACTATGTAGGTTCCCTAGCGGGCACTTGGACTATCTAGGTTACCTAGCTGACACTTGAACTATCTACGTTGCCTAGCGGGTTCTTGGAGTATATAGGTTACCTAGCGGGCTGTTGGACTATCTAGGTTACCTAGCGGGTACTTGGACTATCTAGGTTAACTAACGGGCACTTGGACTATGTAGGTTCCATAGCGGGCACTTGGACTATGTAAGTTCCCTAGCGGGCCCTTGGACTATGTGGGCTAACCACAGGGCACTTGGACAATGTAGGTTCCCTATCGGGCAATTGCAGAATGTAGGTTAACTAGGGGGCACTAGGACTATGTAGGTTACCTAGCGGGCCCTTGATTACCTAGGTTACCTAGCGGGCATTTGAATTATGTAGGCTCCTGAGCATGCATTTTGACTATATAGATTACCTAGCGAGCACTTAGACTTTGTAGGTTACCTAGCGGGCACTTGGACTATCTAGGTTACCTAGCTGGCACTTGAACTATCTATGCTACCTAGCGGGTACTTGGAGTATGTAGGTTACCTACCGGGCTGTTGGACTATCTAGGTTCCCTATCGGGCACTTGGAGAATGTAGGTTAACTAGGGGGCACTAGGACTATGTAGGTTACCTAGCGGGCCCTTGACTATCTAGGTTACCTAGCGGGCATTTGGATTATGTAGGTTCCCTAGCGGGCATTTGGACTATATAGATTACCTAGCGGGCACTTAGACTTTCTAGGTTACCTAGCGGGCAATTGGACTATCTAGGTTACCTAGCTGGCACTTGAACTATCTATGTTACCTAGCGGGTACTTGGAGTATGTAGGTTACCTACCGGGCTGTTGGACTATCTAGGTTACCTAGCGGGCGCTTGGACTATCTGGGTTAACTAACGTGTACTTGGACTATGTAGGTTCCCAAGTAGACCCTTGGACTATGTAAGTTCCCTAGCGTGCCCTTGGACTATGTGGGTTAACTAGAGGGCACTTGGACTATGTGGGTTCCCTAGCGGCCATTTGGGCTATCTAGGTTACCTAACGGCACTTGGACTTTGTAGGTTAACTAGCGGGCATTTGGACTATGTAGGTTACCTAGCGGGCACTTGGACTATGTGGGTTCCCTAGCGGGCATTTTTACTATGTAGATAACCTAGCGGGCACTTAGACTTTGTAGGTTACCTAGCGGGCACTTGGACTATCTAGGTTACCTAGCTGGCACTTGAACTATCTACATTGCCTAGCGGGTTGTTGGAGTATGTAGGTTACCAAGCGGGCTGTTGGACTATCTAGGTTACCTAGCGGGCACTTGAACTATCTAGGTTAACTAACGGGCACTTGGACTATGTAGGTTCCCTAGCGGGCCCTTGGACTATGTAAGTTCCCTAGCGGGCACTTGGACTATGTGGGTTAACTAGAGGACATTTGGACTATGTAGGTTACCTAGCTGGGACTTGGACTATGTAGGTTCCCTATCGGGCACTTGGAGAATGTAGGTTAACTAGGGGGCACTAGGACTATGTAGGTTACCTAGCGGGCCCTTGACTATCTAGGTTACCTAGCGGGCATTTGGATTATGTAGGCTCCCTAGCGGGCATTTGTACTATATAGATTACCTAGCGGGCACTTAGACTTTGTAGGTTACCTAGCGGGCGCTTGGACTATCTAGGTTACCTAGCTGGCACTTGAACTATTTACGTTACCTAGAGGGTACTTGGAGTATGTAGGTTACCTACCGGGCTGTTGGACTATCTAGGTTACCTAGCGGGCGCTTGGACTATCTAGGTTAGCTAACGTGCACTTGGACTATGTAGGTTCCCAAGTGGACCCTTGGACTATGTAAGTTCCCTAGCGTGCCCTTGGACTATGTAAGTTTCCTAGCGGGCACTTGGACTATGTGGGTTCCCTAGCGGCCATTTGGGCTATCTAGGTTACCTCACGGCACTTGGACTATGTAGGTTACCTAGCGGGCACTTGGACTATGTAGGTTCCCTAGCGGGCACTTGGACTATCTAGGTTACCTAGCTGACACTTGAACTATCTACGTTGCCTAGCGGGTTCTTGGAGTATATAGGTTACCTAGCGGGCTGTTGGACTATCTAGGTTACCTAGCGGGTACTTGGACTATCTAGGTTAACTAACGGGCACTTGGACTATGTAGGTTCCATAGCGGGCACTTGGACTATGTAAGTTCCCTAGCGGGCCCTTGGACTATGTGGGCTAACCACAGGGCACTTGGACAATGTAGGTTCCCTATCGGGCAATTGCAGAATGTAGGTTAACTAGGGGGCACTAGGACTATGTAGGTTACCTAGCGGGCCCTTGATTACCTAGGTTACCTAGCGGGCATTTGAATTATGTAGGCTCCTGAGCATGCATTTTGACTATATAGATTACCTAGCGAGCACTTAGACTTTGTAGGTTACCTAGCGGGCACTTGGACTATCTAGGTTACCTAGCTGGCACTTGAACTATCTATGCTACCTAGCGGGTACTTGGAGTATGTAGGTTACCTACCGGGCTGTTGGACTATCTAGGTTACCTAGCGGGCACTTGGACTATCTAGGTTAACTGACGGGCACTTGGACTATAGGTTCCCTAATGGGCCCTTGGACTATGTAAGTTCCCTAGCCGGCCCTTGGACTATGTAGGTTTCCTAGCGGGCACTTGGACTATGTGGGTTCCCTAGCGGGCATTTGGGCTATCTAGGTTACCTAACGGGCACTTGGACTATGTAGGTTAACTAGCGGGCACTTGGACTATCTAGGTTAACGAACGGGCACTTGGACTATGTAGGTACCCTAGCGGGCACTTGGACAGTCTAGGTTACCTAGCGGGCACTTGACTATCTAGTTTAACGAACGGGCACTTGGACTATCTAGGTTAATTATCGGGCACTTGGACTATCTAGGTCAACAAGCGGGCCTTTTTAATGTGTAGTTTAACTAGCGAGCACTTGGACTATCTAGGTTAACTAGCGGACCTTGAACTGTGTAGGTTAACTAGCGGGCCCTTGGACTATGTAGGTTAACAAGGGGCACGTGGACGATCTAGGGTAACTAGAGGGCACTTAGACTATGTAGGTTCCCTAGCTGGCATTTGAACTATCTACGTTGCCTAGCCGGTTCTTGGAGTATGTAGGTTACGTAGCGGGCTGTTGGACCCTCTAGGTTACCTAGCGGGCACTTGGACTATCTAGGTTAACTAACGGGCACTTGGACTATGTAGGTTCCCTAGCGGGCACTTGGAGTATGTAAGTTCCCTAGCGGGCACTTGGACTATGTGGGTTAACTAGAGGGCTTTTGGACTATGTAGGTTACCTAGCGGGCACTTGGACTATGTAGGTTCCCTATCGGGCACTTGGAGAATGTAGGTTAACTAGGGGGCACTAGGACTATGTAGGTTACCTACCGGGCACTTGGACTATTTAGGTTAGCTATCAGGCACTTGGACTATCTAGGTTACCTAGCAGGCACTTGGACTATGTAGGTTACCAGCGGGCCCTTGGACTATGTAGGTTACCAGCGGGCACTTGGACTATGTAGGTAACCTAGCGAGCACTTGGACTGTCTAGGTTACCTAGTGGGCACTTGGACTATGTAGTTTCCCTAGCGGGCATTTGGATTATTTAGGTTACCTAGTGGGCACTTGGACTATGTAGGTTACCTAGCGGGCACTTGGACTATGTAGTTTCCCTAGCGGGCATTTGGATTATTTAAGTTACCAGTGGGCACTTGGACTATGTAGGGTACCTAGCGGGCACTTGGACTACTTAGGTTAACTAGAAGGCACTTGGACTATCAAGGTTACCTAGCGGGCCCTTGGACTATGTAGGTTACCAGCGGGCACTTGGACTATCTAGGTTAACGAACGTGCACTTGGACTATGTAGGTTAACTAGCGGACACTTCGACTATCTAGGTTAGCTAACGGGCAATTGGACTATCTAGGTTCCCTAGCGGGCACTTGGACTATTTAGGTTACCTAGCAGGCACTTTGACTATCTAGGTTAACTAACGGGCACTTGGACTATGTAGGTTGCCTAGCGAGCACTTGGACTATGTAGGTTCCCTATCGGGTACTTGGACTGTCTAAGTTAACTAGCGGGCCATTGGACTGTCTAGGTTACTGAATGAGCACTTTGACTATGTACGTTCCCTAGCGGGCACTTGGGCTATCTACGTTACCTATTGGGCACTTGGACTATGTAGGTTAACGAACGGGCACTTGGACTATGTAGTTTACCTAGCAGGCACTTGGACTATGCAGGTTAACTAGCGGGCACCTAGCCTATCTAGGTTAACTAGCGGGCCCTTGGACTATCTAGGTTTACTAGCGGGCATTTGGATTATATAGGTTACCTAGCGGGCACTTGGACTATCTAGGTTAACTAGCGGGCACTTGGATTATCTTTGTTAACTAACGGGCACTTGGACTATGTATGTTCCAGAGCGGGCAATTGGTCTATGTAGGTTCCCTAGCGGGCACTTGGACTATCTAGGTTCCCTAAAGGGCACTTGGACTATCTAGGTTACCGAACGGGCACTTGGACTATCTAGGTTACCTAGCGGGCACTTGGACTATGTAGGTTAACTAGCGGGCAATTGGACAATGTAGGTTAACTAGCGGACACTTACACTATGTAGGTTACCTAGCGGACACTTGGACTATCTAGGTTAAGTAGTGGGTACTTTGACTATGTAGGTTAACTAGCGGACAATTGCACTATGTAGGCTACCTAGCGGTCACTTGGACTATGTAGGTTCCCTATCGGGTACTTGGACTGTCTAGGTTAACTAGCGGGCAATTGGACTGTCTAGGTTACTGAATGAGCACTTTGACTATGTACGTTCCCTAGCGGGCACTTGGACTATGTAAGTTAACGAACGGGCACTTGGACTATGTAGTTTACCTAGCAGGCTCTTGGACTATGCAGGTTAACTAGCGGGCACCTAGACTATCTAGGTTAACTAGCGGGTCCTTGGACTATCTACGTTTACTAGCGGGCATTTGGACTAAATAGGTTAACTAGCGGGCACTTGGACTATCTAGGTTAACTAGCGGGCACTTGGATTATCTTCGTTAACTAACGGGCACTTGGAGTATGTATGTTCCAGAGCGGGTAATTGGTCTATGTAGGTTCCCTAGCAGGCACTTGGACTATCTAGGTTCCCTAAAGGGCACTTGGACTATCTAGGTTACCGAACGGGCACTTGGACTATCTAGGTTACCTAGCGGGCACTTGGACTATGTAGGTTAACTAGCGGGCAATTGAACAATCTAGGTAAACTAGCGGGCACTTGGACGATCTAGGTTACCTAGCGGGCACTTGGACTATGTAGGTTACCTAGTGGGCAATTGGACTATCTAGGTTAACGAACGGGCACTTGGAATATGCAGGTAACCTAGCGGGCACTTGGACTGTCTAGGTTACCTAGCGGGCACTTGGACTTCTAGGTTAACGAACGGGCTCTTGGACTATGTAGGTTGCCTAGCGGGCACTTGGACTATCTAGGTTAGGTAACGGGCACTTGGACTATCTAGTTTACCTAGCGGGAACTTGGACAATGTAAGTTAACTAGCGGGAACATGGACTATCTAGGTTACCTAACGGGCACTTTGACCAACTAGGGTACATAGCGGGCACTTGGACTATCTAGGTTAACTAGCGGGCACTTGGACTATCTAGGTCAACTAGCGGTCCCTTGTACTATGTAGGTTAACTAGCAAGCAGTTGGACTATCTAGGTTAACTAGCGGACCTTGGGCTATGTAGGTTAACTAGCGGGCGCTTGGACTATGTAGGTTAACTAGCGGGCACTTCGACGATCTAGTTTAACTAGAGGGCCCTTGGACTATCTAGGTTACCTAGCGGGCACTTGGACTATGTGGGTTCCCTAGCGGGCATTTGGACTATGTAGATAACCTAGCGGGCACTTAGACTTTGTAGGTTACCTAGCAGGCACTTGGAATATCTAGGTTACCTAGCTGGCCACTTGAACTATCTACATTGCCTAGCGGGTTCTTGGAGTATGTAGGTTACCAAGCGGGCTGTTGGACTATCTAGGTTACCTAGCGGGCACTTGAACTATCTAGGTTAACTAACGGGCACTTGGACTATGTAGGTTCCCTAGCGGGCCCTTGGACTATGTAAGTTCCCTAGCGGGCACTTGGACTATGTGGGTTAACTAGGTGACATTTGGACTATGTAGGTTACCTAGCTGGGACTTTGACTATGTAGGTTCCCTATCGGGCACTTGGAGAATGTAGGTTAACTAGGGGGCACTAGGACTATGTAGGTTACCTAGCGGGCCCTTGACTATCTAGGTTACCTAGCGGGCATTTGGATTATGTAGGCTCCCTAGCGGGCATTTGGACTATATAGATTACCTAGCGGGCACTTAGACTTTGTAGGTTACCTAGCGGGCGCTTGGACTATCTAGGTTACCTAGCTGGCACTTGAACTATTTACGTTACCTAGCGGGTACTTGGAGTATGTAGGTTACCTACCGAGCTGTTGGACTATCTAGGTTACCTAGCGGGCGCTTGGACTATCTAGGTTAACTAACGTGCACTTGGACTATGTAGGTTCCCAAGTGGACCCTTGGACTATGTAAGTTCCCTAGCGTGCCCTTGGACTATGTAAGTTCCCGAGCGGGCACTTGGACTATGTGGGTTCCCTAGCGGCCATTTGGGCTATCTAGGTTACCTAACAGCACTTGGACTCTGTAGGTTAACTAGCGGGCATTTGGACTATGTAGGATCCCTATCGGACATTTGGACTACTTAGGTTAACTAGCGGGCACTTGGACTATCTAGGTTAACTAGCGGGCACTTGGACTATCTAGGTCAACTAGCGGGCCCTCGTACTATGTAGGTTAACTAGCGAGCACTTGGACTATCTAGGTTAACTAGCGGACCTTGGACTATGTAGGTTAACTAGCGGGCACTTGGACGATCTAGGAAACTAGAGGGCACTTTGACTATCTACGTTACCTAGCGGGCACTTGGACTATGTAGGTTCCCTAGCGGGCACTTGGACTATATAGATAACCTAGCGGGCACTTAGATTTTGTAGGTTACCTAGAGGGCACTTGGACTATCTAGGTTACCTAGCTGGCACTTGAACTATCTACGTTGCCTAGCGGGTTCTTGGAGTATGTAGGTTACCTAGCGGGCTGTTGGACTATCTAGGTTACCTAGCGGGTACTTGGACTATCTAGGTTAACTAACGGGCACTTGGACTATGTAGGTTCCCCAGCGGGCACTTGGACTATGTAAGTTCCCTAGCGGGCCCTTGGACTATGTGGGTTAACCAGAGGGCACTTGGACTATGGAGGTTCCCTATCGGGCACTTGCAGAATGTAGGTTAACTAGGGGGCACTAGGACTATGTAGGTTACCTAGCGGGCCCTTGACTATCTAGGTTACCTAGCGGGCATTTGAATTATGTAGGCTCCCGAGCGTGCATTTTGACTATATAGATTACCTAGCGGGCACTTAGACTTTGTAGGTTACCTAGCGGGCACTTGGACTATCTAGGTTACCTAGCTGGCACTTGAACTATCTATGTTACCTAGCGGGTACTTGGAGTATGTAGGTTACCTACCGGGCTGTTTGACTATCTAGGTTACCTAGCGGGCACTTGGACTATCTAGGCTAACTAACGGGCACTTGGACTATGTAGGTTCCCTAACGGGCCCTTGGAATATGTAAGTTCCCTAGCGGGCCCTTGGACTATGTAGGTTTCCTAGCGGGCACTTGGACTATGTGGGTTCCCTAGTGGGCATTTCGGCTATCTAGGTTACCTAACGGGCACTTGGACTATGTAGGTTAACTAGCGGGCACTTGGACTATCTAGGTTAGGTAACGGGCACCTGGACTATCTAGGTTACCCAGCGGGAACTTGGACATTGTAATTTAACTAGCGGGCACTTGGACTATCTAGGTTACCTAACGGGCACTTTGACTATCTAGGTTACATAGCGGGCACTTGGACTATGTAGGATAACTAGCGAACACTTGGACTCTAGGTTACCTAGCGGGCACTTGGACTATCTAGGTTAATGAACGGGCACTTGGACTATGTAGGTAAACTAGCGGGCACTTGGACAGTCTAGGTTACCTAGCGGGCACTTGGACTATCTAGTTTAACGAACGGGCACTTGGACTGTGTAGGTTAACTAGCAGTCAATTGGACTATGTAGGATCCCTATCGGACATTTGGACTACTTAGGTTACCTAGCGGGCACTTGGACTATCTAGGTTAACTAGCGGGCACTTGGACTATCTAGGTCAACTAGCGGGCCCTTGTTCTATGTAGGTTAACTAGCGAGCACTTGGACTGTCTAGGTTAACTAGCGGACCTTGGATTATGTAGGTTAACTAGTGGACCCTTGGACTATGTAGGTTAACTAGAGGGCACTTGGACTATCTAGGTTACCTAGCAGGCACTTGGACTATGTAGGTTCCCTAGCGGGCATTTGGACTATATAGATAACCTAGCGGGCACTTAGATTTTGTAGGTTACCTAGCGGGCACTTGGACTATCTAGGTTACCTAGCTGGCCCTTGGATTTTGTAAGTTCCCTACCTGGCACTTGGACTATGTGGGTTAACTAGAGGGCATTTGGACTATGTAGGTTACCTAGCTGGCACTTGGACTATGTAGGTTCCCTATCGGGCACATGGAGAATGTAGGTTAACTAGGGGGCACTAGGACTATGTAGGTTACCTAGCGGGCCCTTGACTATCTAGGTTACCTAGCGGGCATTTGGATTATGTAGGCTCCCTAGCGGGCATTTGGACTATATAGATAACCTAGCGGGCACTTAGACTTTGTAGGTTACCTAGCGGGCACTTGGACTATCTAGGTTACCTAGCTGGCACTTGAACTATCTACATTGCCTAGCGGGTTCTTGGAGTATGTAGGTTACCAAGCGGGCCGTTGGACTATCTAGGTTACCTAGCGGGCACTTGAACTATCTAGGTTAACTAACGGGCACATGGACTATGTAGGTTCCCTAGCGGGCCCTTGGACTATGTAAGTTCCCTAGCGGGCACTTGGACTATGTGTGTTATCTAGAGGACATTTGGACTATGTAGGTTACCTAGCTGGGACTTGGACTATGTAGGTTCCCTATCGGGCACTTGGAGAATGTAGGTTAACTAGGGGGCACTAGGACTATGTAGGTTACCTAGCGGGCTCTTGACTATCTAGGTTACCTAGCGGGCATTTGGGTTATGTAGGCTCCCTAGCGGGCATTTGGACTATATAGATTACCTAGCCGGCACTTAGACTTTGTAGGTTACCTAGCGGGCACTTGGACTATCTAGGTTACCTAGCTGGCACTTGAACTATCTATGTTACCTAGCGGGTACTTGGAGTATGTAGGTTACCTACCAGGCTGTTGGAATATCTTGGTTACCTAGCGGGCACTTGGACTATCTAGGTTAACTAATGGGCACTTGGACTATGTAGGTTCCCTAACGGACCCTTGGACTATGTAAGTTCCCTAGCGGGCCCTTTGACTATGTAAGTTCCCTAGCGGGCACTGCGACTATGTGGGTTCCCTAGCGGGCATTTGGGCTATCTAGGTTACCTAACGGGCACTTGGACTATGTAGGTTAACTAGCGGGCATTTGGACTATGTAGGTTACCTAGGGGGACCTTGGACTATGTAGGTTAACTAGTGGGCACTTGGACTATCTAGGTTACCTAGCAGGCACTTGGACTATGTAGGTTAACTAGCGGGCACTTGGACTATCTAGGTTACCTAGTGGGCACTTGGACTATGTAGGTTCCCTATTGGGCACTTGGACTAGGAAGGTTCCCTAGCCGGCACTTCGTCTATCTAGGTTAACTAGCGGGCACTTGGATTATAAGGGTCCCTAGCGGGCATTTGGACTATATAGGTTACCTAGCGGGCACTTGGACTATGAGGTTAACGAACAGGCACTTGGACTATGTAGGTAACCTAGTGGTCATTTGAACTGCCTAGGTTACCTAGCGGGCAAATGGACTATGTAGGTTAACTAGCGGGCACTTAGACTATCTAGGTTAACTAGCGGGCCCTTGGACGATGTAGGTTAACTAGCTGGCCCATGGACTATGTAGGTTCCCTAGCGGGCACTTGGACTATGTAGGTTAACTAGCGGGCACTTGGACTGTCTAGGTTACCTAGCGGGCACTTGGATTATCTAGGTTAACGAACGGGCACTTGTACTATCTAGGTTACATAGCTGTCACTTGGATTATGTAGGTCAACTAGCGGGCCCTTGGACTATCTAAGTTTGCTAACGGGCACTTAGATTATGTAGGTTAACTAGCGGGCACTTGGAATATGTTGGTTAACTAGCGGACACTTGCACTATGTAGGTTAACTAGCGGGCCCATGGACTATGTAGGTTTACTAGCGGGCCCTTTTACTATCTAGGTTCCCTAAAGGTCACTTGGACTATATAGGTTACATAGCGGGCACTTGGACTATGTAGGTTAGGTAACGGAAACTTGGACTATCTAGGTTACCTAGAGGGAACCTGGACAATGTAAGTTACCTAGCGGGCACTTGGACTATCTAGGTTACCTAACGGGGACTTTCACCAACTAGGTTACATAGCGGGCACTTGGACTATGTAGGTTAACTAGCGAGCACTTGGACTCCAGGATACCTAGCGGGCACTTGGACTATCTAGGTTACCTAGCGGGCCCTTGGACTATGTAGGTTTCCTAGCGGGCACTGGGACTATCTAGGTTAACGAACGGGCACTTGGACTATGTAGGTAACCTAGCGGACACTTGGACAGTCTAGGTTACATAGTGGGCACTTGGACTATCTATTTTCCCTAGCGGGCACTTGTACTATCTAGGTTACCTAGCTGTCACTTGGATTATGTAGGTCAACTAGCGGGCCCTTGGACTATCTAGGTTTGCTAACGGGCACTTAGATTATGTAGGTTAACTAGCGGGCACTTGGAATATGTAGGTTAACTAGCGGACACTTGCACTATGTAGGTTAACTAGCGGGCCCATGGACTATGTAGGTTTACTAGCGGGCCCTTGTACTATCTAGGTTCCCTAAAGGTCACTTGGACTATATAGGTTTCATAGCGGGCACTTGGACTATGTAGGTAACCTAGTGGGCACTTGGACTATCTAGGTTAACTACCGGGCCCTTGGAATATGTAGGTAACCTAGCGGGCACTTGGACTGTCTAGGTTACCTAGCGGGCACTTGGACTTCTAGGTTAACGATCGGGCTCTTGGACTATGTAGGTTGCCTAGAGGGCACTTGGACTATCTAGGTTAGGTAACGGAAACTTGGACTATCTAGGTTACCTAGCGGGAACCTGGACAATGTAAGTTACCTAGCGGGCACTTGGACTATCTAGGTTACCTAACGGGGACTTTCACCAACTAGGTTACATAGCGGGCACTTGGACTATGTAGGTTAACTAGCGAGCACTTGGACTCCAGGATACCTAGCGGGCACTTGGACTATCTAGGTTACCTAGCGGGCCCTTGGACTATGTAGGTTTCCTAGCGGGCACTGGGACTATCTAGGTTAACGAACGGGCACTTGGACTATGTAGGTAACCTAGCGGGCACTTGGACAGTCTAGGTTACATAGCGGGCACTTGGACTATCTAGGTTATCGAGCAGGCACTTTGACTATCTAGGTTCACTAGCGGGCACTTTTACTTTCTAGGTTACCTAGCTCGCACTTGGACTATGTAGGTTGACTAGCGGGCCCATGGACTATCTAGGTTAACGAACGGGCACTTGGACTATGTAGGTAACCCAGCGGGAACTTACACAGTGTAGGTTACCTAGCGGGCACTTGGACTATCTAGGTTAACAAACAGGCACTTGGACTATCCAGGTTCCCTAGCGGGCACATGTACTATCTAGGTTACCTAGCTCGCACTTGGACTATGTAGGTCAACTAGCGGGCCCTTGGACTATCTAGGTTAGCTAACGGGCACTTAGATTATGCAGATTAACTAGCGGGCACTTGGAATATGTAGGTTAACTAGCGGACACTTGCACTATGTAGGTTAACTAGCGGGCCCATGGACTATGTAGGTTTACTAGCTGCCCTTGGACTATCTAGGTTCCCTAAAGGGCACTTGGACTATCTAGGTTACCGAACGGGCACTTGGATTATCTAGGTTACCTAGCGGGCACTTGGAATATGTAGGCTAACTATGGGCCCTTGGACGATCTAGGTTACCTAGCGGGTACTTGAACTATCTAGGTTAACGAACGGGCACTTGGACTATGTAGGTAACCTAGCGGGCACTTGGACTCTCTAGGTAAGCTAACGGGCACTTGGACTATCTAAGTTACCTAGCGGGCACTTGGATTATGTAGGTTACCTAGCGGGCCCTTGGACTATGTAGGTTACCTAGCGGGCACTTGGACTATCTAGGTTAACGAACGGGCAATTGGACTATGTCGGTTAGCTAACAGGAACTTGGACTATCTAGGTTAACTAGCGGGCACTTGTACGATGCAGGTACCGTAGCGGGCACTTGGACTATGTGGGTACCCTAGCGGGCATTTGGTCTATCTAGGTTACCTAACGGGCATTTGGACTATGTAGGTTCCCTAGTGGGCACTTGGATTATGTAGGTTCCCTTCTTGCACGTGGACTATGTAGGTTACTAGCGGGCATTTGGACTATGTAGGTTACCTAGCGGGCACTTGGATTATGTAGGTTCCCTATCGGGCACTTGGACAATGTAGGTTAACTAGCGGGCACTTGGACTATGTAGGTGCCCTAGAGGGCATTTGGACTATATAGATTACCAAGCGCGCACTTGGACTTTGTAGGTTACTAGCGGGCACTTGGACTATCTAGGTTACCTAGCGGGTACTTGGACTATCTAGGTTCCCTATCGGGCACTTGGACTATATAGGTTCCCTAAAGGGCACTTGGACTATGTAGGTTCCCTAGCAGGCACTCGGACTATGAAGGTTCCCTAGCGGGCAATTGGACTATGTAGGTTCCCTAGCAGGCCCTTTGACTATGTAAGTTCTCTAACGGGCACTTGGACTATGTGGGTTCCCTAGCGGGCCTATCGACTATCTAGGTTACCTAACGGGCACTTGGACTATGTACGTAACTAGCGGGCATTTGGACTATGTAAGTTACCTAGCAGATACTTGAACTATGTAGGTTCCCGATCAGGGACTTGGACAATGTAGGTTAACTAGCGGGCACTTGGACTATCTATGTTAATAGCGGCCATTGGACTATGAAGGTTAATTAGCTGGCACTTTGTCGATCTAGATTAGCAAACGGGCACTGGGACTATGTAGGTTACCTAGCAGGCACTTGGACTGTCTAGGGTACCTAGCGGGCACTTGGACTATCTAGGATAACGAACGGGCACTTGGACTATGTAGGTTACCTAGCAGGCACTTGGACTATCTATGTTAGCTAACGGGCACTTGGACTATGTAGGTTAGCTAACAGGAACTTGGACTATCTAGGTTAACTAGCGGGCACTTGGACTATGCAGGTTCCCTAGCGGGCACCTGGACGATGCAGGTTCCCTAGCGGGCACTTGGACTATGTAGGTTACCTAGCAGGCACTTGGACTATCTAGGTTAACGAACAGGCACTTGGACTATGTAGGTTAGCTAACAGGAACTTGGACTATCTGGGTTACCTAACGGGCATTTGGACTATGTAGGTTCCCTAGCGGGCACTTGGATTATGTAGGTTCCCTTCTTGCACTTGGACTATGTAGGTTACTAGAGGGCATTTGGACTATGTAAGTTACCTAGCGGCCACTTGGACTATGTAGGTTAACTAGCGGGCACTTGGACTATCTAGGTTAACGAACGGGCACTTGGACTATGTAGGTTACCTAGCAGGCACTTGGACCGTCTAGGTTACCTAGCGGGCACTTGGACTATCTAGGTTAACGAACGGGCACTTGGACTATGTAGGTTATCTAGCGGGCCCTTGGACTATGTAGGTTACCTAGCGGGAACTTGGACTATCTAGGTTAACGAATGGGCACTTGGACTATGTAGGTTAGCTAACAGGAACTTGGACTATCTAGGTTAACTAGCGGGCACTTGAACGATGCAGGTTCCCTAGCGGGCACTTGGACTATGTGGGTTAACTAGGTGACATTTGGACTATGTAGGTTACCTAGCTGGGACTTTGACTATGTAGGTTCCCTATCGGTCACTTGGAGAATGTAGGTTAACTAGGGGGCACTAGGACTATGTAGGTTACCTAGCGGGCCCTTGACTATCTAGGTTACCTAGCGGGCATTTGGATTATGTAGGCTCCCTAGCGGGCATTTGGACTATATAGATTACCTAGCGGGCACTTAGACTTTGTAGGTTACCTAGCGGGCACTTGGACTATCTAGGTTACCTAGCTGGCACTTGAACTATTTACGTTACCTAGCGGGTACTTGGAGTATGTAGGTTACCTACCGAGCTGTTGGACTATCTAGGTTACCTAGCGGGCGCTTGGACTATCTAGGTTAACTAACGTGCACTTGGACTATGTAGGTTCCCAAGTGGACCCTTGGACTATGTAAGTTCCCTAGCGTGCCCTTGGACTATGTAAGTTCCCGAGCGGGCACTTGGACTATGTGGGTTCCCTAGCGGCCATTTGGGCTATCTAGGTTACCTAACAGCACTTGGACTCTGTAGGTTAACTAGCGGGCATTTGGACTATGTAGGATCCCTATCGGACATTTGGACTACTTAGGTTAACTAGCGGGCACTTGGACTATCTAGGTTAACTAGCGGGCACTTGGACTATCTAGGTCAACTAGCGGGCCCTCGTACTATGTAGGTTAACTAGCGAGCACTTGGACTATCTAGGTTAACTAGCGGACCTTGGACTATGTAGGTTAACTAGCGGGCACTTGGACGATCTAGGAAACTAGAGGGCACTTTGACTATCTACGTTACCTAGCGGGCACTTGGACTATGTAGGTTCCCTAGCGGGCACTTGGACTATATAGATAACCTAGCGGGCACTTAGATTTTGTAGGTTACCTAGAGGGCACTTGGACTATCTAGGTTACCTAGCTGGCACTTGAACTATCTACGTTGCCTAGCGGGTTCTTGGAGTATGTAGGTTACCTAGCGGGCTGTTGGACTATCTAGGTTACCTAGCGGGTACTTGGACTATCTAGGTTAACTAACGGGCACTTGGACTATGTAGGTTCCCCAGCGGGCACTTGGACTATGTAAGTTCCCTAGCGGGCCCTTGGACTATGTGGGTTAACCAGAGGGCACTTGGACTATGGAGGTTCCCTATCGGGCACTTGCAGAATGTAGGTTAACTAGGGGGCACTAGGACTATGTAGGTTACCTAGCGGGCCCTTGACTATCTAGGTTACTTAGCGGGCATTTGAATTATGTAGGCTCCCGAGCGTGCATTTTGACTATATAGATTACCTAGCGGGCACTTAGACTTTGTAGGTTACCTAGCGGGCACTTGGACTATCTAGGTTACCTAGCTGGCACTTGAACTATCTATGTTACCTAGCGGGTACTTGGAGTATGTAGGTTACCTACCGGGCTGTTTGACTATCTAGGTTACCTAGCGGGCACTTGGACTATCTAGGCTAACTAACGGGCACTTGGACTATGTAGGTTCCCTAACGGGCCCTTGGACTATGTAAGTTCCCTAGCGGGCCCTTGGACTATGTAGGTTTCCTAGCGGGCACTTGGACTATGTGGGTTCCCTAGTGGGCATTTCGGCTATCTAGGTTACCTAACGGGCACTTGGACTATGTAGGTTAACTAGCGGGCACTTGGACTATCTAGGTTAGGTAACGGGCACCTGGACTATCTAGGTTACCCAGCGGGAACTTGGACATTGTAAGTTAACTAGCGGGCACTTGGACTATGTAGGTTACCTAACGGGCACTTTGACTATCTAGGTTCCATAGCGGGCACTTGGACTATGTAGGATAACTAGCGAACACTTGGACTCTAGGTTACCTAGCGGGCACTTGGACTATCTAGGTTAATGAACGGGCACTTGGACTATGTGGGTTCCCTAGCGGCCATTTGGGCTATCTAGGTTACCTAACAGCACTTGGACTCTGTAGGTTAACTAGCGGGCATTTGGACTATGTAGGATCCCTATCGGACATTTGGACTACTTAGGTTAACTAGCGGGCACTTGGACTATCTAGGTTAACTAGCGGGCACTTGGACTATCTAGGTCAACTAGCGGGCCCTCGTACTATGTAGGTTAACTAGCGAGCACTTGGACTATCTAGGTTAACTAGCGGACCTTGGACTATGTAGGTTAACTAGCGGGCACTTGGACGATCTAGGAAACTAGAGGGCACTTTGACTATCTACGTTACCTAGCGGGCACTTGGACTATGTAGGTTCCCTAGCGGGCACTTGGACTATCTAGGTTACCTAGCTGGCACTTGAACTATCTACGTTGCCTAGCGGGTTCTTGGAGTATGTAGGTTACCTAGCGGGCTGTTGGACTATCTAGGTTACCTAGCGGGTACTTGGACTATCTAGGTTAACTAACGGGCACTTGGACTATGTAGGTTCCCCAGCGGGCACTTGGACTATGTAAGTTCCCTAGCGGGCCCTTGGACTATGTGGGTTAACCAGAGGGCACTTGGACTATGGAGGTTCCCTATCAGGCACTTGGAGAATGTAGGTTAACTAGGGGGCACTAGGACTATGTAGGTTACCTAGCGGGCCCTTGACTATCTAGGTTACCTAGCGGGCATTTGAATTATGTAGGCTCCCGAGCGTGCATTTTGACTATATAGATTACCTAGCGGGCACTTAGACTTTGTAGGTTACCTAGCGGGCACTTGGACTATCTAGGTTACCTAGCTGGCACTTGAACTATCTATGTTACCTAGCGGGTACTTGGAGTATGTAGGTTACCTACCGGGCTGTTTGACTATCTAGGTTACCTAGCGGGCACTTGGACTATCTAGGCTAACTAACGGGCACTTGGACTATGTAGGTTCCCTAACGGGCCCTTGGACTATGTAAGTTCCCTAGCGGGCCCTTGGACTATGTAGGTTTCCTAGCGGGCACTTGGACTATGTGGGTTCCCTTGTGGGCATTTCGGCTATCTAGGTTACCTAACGGGCACTTGGACTATGTAGGTTAACTAGCGGGCACTTGGACTATCTAGGTTAGGTAACGGGCACCTGGACTATCTAGGTTACCCAGCGGGAACTTGGACATTGTAAGTTAACTAGCGGGCAATTGGACTATGTAGGTTACCTAGCGGGCATTTGGACTATCTAGGTTACCTAAGGGGCACTTGGACTATCTAGGTTACCTAGCGGGCGCTGGGACTATGTAGGTTACCTAGCGGGCAATTGGATTATCTAGGTTAACGAACGGGTACTTGGACTATGTCGGTAACCTAGCGGGCACTTGGACAGTCTAGGTTATCTAGCGGGCACTTGGACTATCTAGGTTAACGAATGGGCAGTTGGACTATGTAGGTTACCTAGCGGGCACTTGGACAATCTAGGTTAATGAATGGGCACGTGGACTATGTAGGTTACCTCGCGGACACTTGGACTATGTGGGTATCCTAGCGGGCATTTGGACTATCTAGGTTACCTAACGGGCATTTGGACTATGTAGGTTCCCTAGCGGGCACTTGGATTATGTAGGTTCCCTTCTTACACTTGGACTATGTAGGTTTCTAGCGGGCATTTGGACTATGTAGGTTACCTAGCGGGCACTTGGACTATGTAGGTTCCCTAGCGGGCATTTGGACTGTCTAGGTTACCTAACGGGCACTTGGACTATGTACGTTACTAGCGGGCATTTGGACAATGTAGGTTACCTAGCGGATACTTGGACTATGTAGGTTCCCCAACATGGACTTGGACAATGTAGGTTAACTAGCGGGCACTTGGACTATCTAGGTTAACTAGCGGGCCCTTGGACTATGTAGGTTAACTAGCGGGCCCTTTGACGATCTAGGTTAGCAAACGGGCACTTGGACTATGTAGGTTACCTAGCGGGCACTTGAACTATCTAGGTTAACGAATGTGCACTTGGACTATGTAGGTTAGCTATCAGGAACTTGGACTATCTAGGTTAACGAACGGGCACTTGGACTATGGAGGTTACCTAGCGGGCACTTGGACTATGGAGGTTACCTAGCGGGCACTTGGACTATCTAGGTTAGCTAACGATTACTTGGACTATCTAGGTTACCTAGCGGGCACTTGGACTATGTAGGTTACCTAGCGGGCACTTGGACTATGTAGGTTACCTAACGGGCACTTGGAATATGCAGGTAACCTAGCGGACACTTGAACTGTCTAAGTTACCTAGCGGGCACTTGGACTATGTAGGTTAACTAGCGGGCACTTGGACTATCTAGGTTACCTAACGGGCACTTGGACTATCTAGATTACCTAGCGGGCACTTGGATTCTAAAGGTTACCTAGCCGGCTCTTGGACTATGTAGGTTACCTAGCGGGCAATTGGACTATCTAGGTTAACGAACGGGCACGTGGACTATAGGAAACCTAACGGGCACTTGGACTATCTAGGATAGGTAACGGGCACTTGGACTATCTAGGTTACCTAGCGGGAACTTGGAATATGTAGGGTACCTAGAGGGCACTTGGACTATAGGTTACCTAGTGGCCCTTGGACTATGTAGGTTACCTAGCACGACTTGGACTATCTAAGTTAACGAACGTGCACTTGGACTATGTAGGTAACCTAGCGGGCACTTGGACTATCTAGGGTAGAAAACCGGAACTTGGAATATCTAGGTTACCTAGCGGGCACTTGGACTATGTAGGATCCCTATCGGACATTTGTACTACTTAGGTTAACTAGCGGGCACTTTGACTATCTAGGTTAACTAGCGGGAACTTGGACAATGCAGGTTCCCTAGCGGGCACTATGAATATGTAGCTTCCCTGGAGGGCACTTGGACTATATAGGTTCCCTATGGGCACTTGGACTATCTGGGTTTCCTAACGGGCACTTGGAATATGAAGATTCCCTATCGGGCACTTGGACTATGTAGGTTCCTCATTGGGCACTTGGACTATGGAGGTTCCCTATCGGGCACTTGGACTATGTAGGTTAACTAGCGGGCCCTTGGACTATCTAGGTTACCTAGCGGGCACTTGGAAGATCTAGGTTAACTAGAGGGCACTTGTACAATGCAGGTTCCCTAGCGGGCACTTTGACTATGTAGGTTCCCTAGAGGGCACTTGGACGATATAGGTTCCCTGTGGGCACTTGGACTATCTAGGTGCCCTAATGGGCACTTGGAATACGTAGGTTCCCTTTCGGACACTTGGTCTATGTAGGTTCCTCAGCGGGCACTTGGATTATATAGGTTAACTAGCGGGCACTTGGACTATCTAGGTTACCTAGCGGGCACTTGGACTATCTAGGTTCCCTAGCGGGCACTTGGACTATGTAGGTTCCCTAGCAGGGCTTTGACTATGTTAGTTCTCTAACGGGCACTTGGACTATGTGGGTTCCCTAGCGGGCATTTGGACTATCTAGGTTACCTAACGGGCACTTGGATTATGTACGTTACTAGCGGGCATTTGGACTATGTAGGTTACCTAGCGGATACTTGGACTATGTAGGTTCCCCATCAGGGACTTGGACAATGTAGGTTAACTAGCGGGCCCTTGGACTATCTAGGTTACCTAGAGGGCACTTGGACTATGCAGATTCCCTAGCGACACTTGGACTATGTTCGTCCCTTAGCGGGCACTTGGACTATGTAGGTTCCCTATCGGGCAGTTGGACTATGTAGGTTAACTAGACGGCCCTTAGACTATCTAGGTTACCTAGTGGGCACTTGGACTATGTACGTCCTCTAGCGAGCACATGGACTATCTAGGTTAACTAGAGGGCCCTTGGACTATGTAGGTTAACTAGCGGGCACTTGGAATATCAAGGTTAACTAGCGGGCACTCGGACTATGTAGGTTAACTAGCGGGCACTTGGACGATGCAGGTTCCCTAGCGGGCACTTGGACTATATAGGTAAATTAGTGGGCACTTGGACTATGGAGGTTACCTAGGGGGCACTTGGACTATGGAGGTTACCTAGCGGGCACTTGGACTATCTAGGTTACCTAGCTGGCACTTGAACTATCTATGTTACCTAGCGGGTACTTGGAGTATGTAGGTTACCTACCGGGCTGTTTGACTATCTAGGTTACCTAGCGGGCACTTGGACTATCTAGGCTAACTAACGGGCACTTGGACTATGTAGGTTCCCTAACGGGCCCTTGGACTATGTAAGTTCCCTAGCGGGCCCTTGGACTATGTAGGTTTCCTAGCGGGCACTTGGACTATGTGGGTTCCCTAGTGGGCATTTCGGCTATCTAGGTTACCTAACGGGTATTTGGACTATGTAGGTTAACTAGCGGGCACTTGGACTATCTAGGTTAGGTAACGGGCACCTGGACTATCTAGGTTACCCAGCGGGAACTTGGACATTGTAAGTTAACTAGCGGGCACTTGGACTATCTAGGTTACCTAACGGGCACTTTGACTATCTAGGTTACATAGCGGGCACTTGGACTATGTAGGATAACTAGCGAACACTTGGACTCTAGGTTACCTAGCGGGCACTTGGACTATCTAGGTTAATGAACGGGCACTTGGACTATGTAGGTAAACTAGCGGGCACTTGGACAGTCTAGGTTACCTAGCGGGCACTTGGACTATCTAGTTTAACGAACGGGCACTTGGACTGTGTAGGTTAACTAGCAGTCAATTGGACTATGTAGGATCCCTATCGGACATTTGGACTACTTAGGTTACCTAGCGGGCACTTGGACTATCTAGGTTAACTAGCGGGCACTTGGACTATCTAGGTCAACTAGCGGGCCCTTGTTCTATGTAGGTTAACTAGCGAGCACTTGGACTGTCTAGGTTAACTAGCGGACCTTGGATTATGTAGGTTAACTAGTGGACCCTTGGACTATGTAGGTTAACTAGAGGGCACTTGGACTATCTAGGTTACCTAGCAGGCACTTGGACTATGTAGGTTCCCTAGCGGGCATTTGGACTATATAGATAACCTAGCGGGCACTTAGATTTTGTAGGTTACCTAGCGGGCACTTGGACTATCTAGGTTACCTAGCTGGCCCTTGGATTTTGTAAGTTCCCTACCTGGCACTTGGACTATGTGGGTTAACTAGAGGGCATTTGGACTATGTAGGTTACCTAGCTGGCACTTGGACTATGTAGGTTCCCTATCGGGCACATGGAGAATGTAGGTTAACTAGGGGGCACTAGGACTATGTAGGTTACCTAGCGGGCCCTTGACTATCTAGGTTACCTAGCGGGCATTTGGATTATGTAGGCTCCCTAGCGGGCATTTGGACTATATAGATAACCTAGCGGGCACTTAGACTTTGTAGGTTACCTAGCAGGCACTTGGACTATCTAGGTTACCTAGCTGGCACTTGAACTATCTACATTGCCTAGCGGGTTCTTGGAGTATGTAGGTTACCAAGCGGGCACTTGAACTATCTAGGTTAACTAACGGGCACATGGACTATGTAGGTTCCCTAGCGGGCCCTTGGACTATGTAAGTTCCCTAGCAGGCACTTGGACTATGCGGGTTATCTAGAGGACATTTGGACTATGTAGGTTACCTAGCTGGGACTTGGACTATGTAGGTTCCCTATCGGGCACTTGGAGAATGTAGGTTAACTAGGGGGCACTAGGACTATGTAGGTTACCTAGCGGGCTCTTGACTATCTAGGTTACCTAGCGGGCATTTGGGTTATGTAGGCTCCCTAGCGGGCATTTGGACTATATAGATTACCTAGCCGGCACTTAGACTTTGTAGGTTACCTAGCGGGCACTTGGACTATCTAGGTTACCTAGCTGGCACTTGAACTATCTATGTTACCTAGCGGGTACTTGGAGTATGTAGGTTACCTACCGGGCTGTTGGACTATCTTGGTTACCTAGCGGGCACTTGGACTATCTAGGTTAACTAACGGGCACTTGGACTATGTAGGTTCCCTAACGGGCCCTTGGACTATGTAAGTTCCCTAGCGGGCACTGCGACTATGTGGGTTCCCTAGCGGGCATTTGGGCTATCTAGGTTACCTAACGGGCACTTGGACTATGTAGGTTAACTAGCGGGCATTTGGACTATGTAGGTTACCTAGGGGGACCTTGGACTATGTAGGTTAACTAGTGGGCACTTGGACTATCTAGGTTACCTAGCGGGCGCTGGGACTATGTAGGTTACCTAGCGGGCAATTGGATTATCTAGGTTAACGAACGGGTACTTGGACTATGTAGGTAACCTAGCGGGCACTTGGACAGTCTAGGTTATCTAGCGGGCACTTGGACTATCTAGGTTAACGAATGGGCAGTTGGACTATGTAGGTTACCTAGCGGGCACTTGGACTATCTAGGTTAGCTAAAAGGAACTTGGAATATCTAGGTTACCTAGTGGGTACTTGGACTATGTAAGTTACCTAGCGGGCACTTGGACTATCTAGGTTACCTAACGGGAACTTGGACTATGTAGGTCAACTAGCGGGCACTTGTACTATCTAGGTTAACGAACGGGCACTTGGACTATGTAGGTAACCAAGCGGGCACTTGCACAGTCTAGGTTACCTAGCGGGCACTTGGACAATCTAGGTTAATGAATGGGCACTTGGACTATGTAGGTTACCTCGCGGACACTTGGACTATGTGGGTATCCTAGCGGGCATTTGGACTATCTAGGTTACCTAACGGGCATTTGGACTATGTAGGTTCCCTAGCGGGCACTTGGATTATGTAGGTTCCCTTCTTGCACTTGGACTATGTAGGTTTCTAGCGGGCATTTGGACTATGTAGGTTACCTAGCGGGCACTTGGACTATGTAGGTTCCCTAGCGGGCATTTGGACTGTCTAGGTTGCCTAACGGGCACTTGGACTATGTACGTTACTAGCGGGCATTTGGACAATGTAGGTTACCTAGCGGATACTTGGACTATGTAGGTTCCCCAACATGGACTTGGACAATGTAGGTTAACTAGCGGGCACTTGGACTATCTAGGTTAACTAGCGGGCCCTTGGACTATGTAGGTTAACTAGCGGGCCCTTTGACGATCTAGGTTAGCAAACGGGCACTTGGACTATGTAGGTTACCTAGCGGGCACTTGAACTATCTAGGTTAACGAATGTGCACTTGGACTATGTAGGTTAGCTAACAGGAACTTGGACTATCTAGGTTAACGAACGGGCACTTGGACTATGGAGGTTACCTAGCGGGCACTTGGACTATCTAGGTTAACGAATGTGCACTTGGACTATGTAGGTTAGCTAACAGGAACTTGGACTATCTAGGTTAATGAACGGGCACTTGGACTATGGAGGTTACCTAGCGGGCACTTGGACTATGGAGGTTACCTAGCGGGCACTTGGACTATCTAGGTTAGCTAACGATTACTTGGACTATCTAGGTTACCTAGCGGGCACTTGGACTATGTAGGTTACCTAGCGGGCACTTGGACTATGTAGGTTACCTAACGGGCACTTGGAATATGCAGGTAACCTAGCGGACACTTGAACTGTCTAAGTTACCTAGCGGGCACTTGGACTATGTAGGTTAACTAGCGGGCACTTGGACTATCTAGGTTACCTAACGGGCACTTGGACTATCTAGATTACCTAGCGGGCACTTGGATTCTAAAGGTTACCTAGCCGGCTCTTGGACTATGTAGGTTACCTAGCGGGCAATTGGACTATCTAGGTTAACGAACGGGCACGTGGACTATAGGTAACCTAACGGGCACTTGGACTATCTAGGATAGGTAACGGGCACTTGGACTATCTAGGTTACCTAGTGGGAACTTGGAATATGTAGGGTACCTAGAGGGCACTTGGACTATAGGTTACCTAGTGGCCCTTGGACTATGTAGGTTACCTAGCACGACTTGGACTATCTAAGTTAACGAACGTGCACTTGGACTATGTAGGTAACCTAGCGGGCACTTGGACAGTATAGGTTACCTAGCGGGCACTTGGACTATCTAGGTTAACGAATGGGCACTTGGACTATGTAGGTTACCTAGCGGGCACTTGGACTATCTAGGGTAGCAAACCGGAACTTGGAATATCTAGGTTACCTAGCGGGCACTTGGACTATGTAGGATCCCTGTCGGACATTTGTACTACTTAGGTTAACTAGCGGGCACTTTGACTATCTAGGTTAACTAGCGGGAACTTGGACAATGCAGGTTCCCTAGCGGGCACTATGAATATGTAGCTTCCCTGGAGGGCACTTGGACTATATAGGTTCCCTATGGGCACTTGGGACTATCTGGGTTTCCTAACGGGCACTTGGAATATGAAGATTCCCTATCGGGCACTTGGACTATGTAGGTTCCTCATTGGGCACTTGGACTATGGAGGTTCCCTATCGGGCACTTGGACTATGTAGGTTAACTAGCGGGCCCTTGGACTATCTAGGTTACCTAGCGGGCACTTGGACTATCTAGGTTAACTAGAGGGCACTTGTACAATGCAGGTTCCCTAGCGGGCACTTTGACTATGTAGGTTCCCTAGAGGGCACTTGGGCGATATAGGTTCCCTATGGGCACTTGGACTATCTAGGTGCCCTAATGGGCACTTGGAATACGTAGGTTCCCTTTCGGACACTTGGTCTATGTAGGTTCCTCAGCGGGCACTTGGATTATATAGGTTAACTAGCGGGCACTTGGACTATCTAGGTTACCTAGCGGGCACTTGGACTATCTAGGTTCCCTAGCGGGCACTTGGACTATGTAGGTTCCCTAGCAGGGCTTTGACTATGTTAGTTCTCTAACGGGCACTTGGACTATGTGGGTTCCCTAGCGGGCATTTGGACTATCTAGGTTACCTAACGGGCACTTGGATTATGTACGTTACTAGCGGGCATTTGGACTATGTAGGTTACCTAGCGGATACTTGGACTATGTAGGTTCCCCATCAGGGACTTGGACAATGTAGGTTAACTAGCGGGCCCTTGGACTATCTAGGTTACCTAGAGGGCACTTGGACTATGCAGATTCCCTAGCGGCACTTGGACTATGTTCGTCCCTTAGCGGGCACTTGGACTATGTAGGTTCCCTATCGGGCAGTTGGACTATGTAGGTTAACTAGACGGCCCTTAGACTATCTAGGTTACCTAGTGGGCACTTGGACTATGTACGTCCTCTAGCGGGCACATGGACTATCTAGGTTAACTAGAGGGCCCTTGGACTATGTAGGTTAACTAGCGGGCACTTGGAATATCAAGGTTAACTAGCGGGCACTCGGACTATGTAGGTTAACTAGCGGGCACTTGGACGATGCAGGTTCCCTAGCGGGCACTTGGACTATATAGGTAAATTAGTGGGCACTTGGACTATGGAGGTTACCTAGGGGGCACTTGGACTATGGAGGTTACCTAGCGGGCACTTGGACTATCTAGGTTACCTAGCTGGCACTTGAACTATCTATGTTACCTAGCGGGTACTTGGAGTATGTAGGTTACCTACCGGGCTGTTTGACTATGTAGGTTACCTAGCGGGCACTTGGACTATCTAGGCTAACTAACGGGCACTTGGACTATGTAGGTTCCCTAATGGGCCCTTGGACTATGTAAGTTCCCTAGCGGGCCCTTGGACTATGTAGGTTTCCTAGCGGGCACTTGGACTATGTGGGTTCCCTAGTGGGCATTTCGGCTATCTAGGTTACCTAACGGGCACTCGGACTATGTAGGTTAACTAGCGGGCACTTGGACTATCTAGGTTAGGTAACGGGCACCTGGACTATCTAGGTTACCCAGTGGGAACTTGGACATTGTAAGTTAACTAGCGGGCACTTGGACTATCTAGGTTACCTAACGGGCACTTTGACTATCTAGGTTACATAGCGGGCACTTGGACTATGTAGGATAACTAGCGAACACTTGGACTCTAGGTTACCTAGCGGGCACTTGGACTATCTAGGTTAATGAACGGGCACTTGGACTATGTAGGTAAACTAGCGGGCACTTGGACAGTCTAGGTTACCTAGCGGGCACTTGGACTATCTAGTTTAACGAACGGGCACTTGGACTGTGTAGGTTAACTAGCAGTCAATTGGACTATGTAGGATCCCTATCGGACATTTGGACTACTTAGGTTACCTAGCGGGCACTTGGACTATCTAGGTTAACTAGCGGGCACTTGGACTATCTAGGTCAACTAGCGGGCTCTTGTTCTATGTAGGTTAACTAGCGAGAACTTGGACTGTCTAGGTTAACTAGCGGACCTTGGATTATGTAGGTTAACTAGTGGACCCTTGGACTATGTAGGTTAACTAGAGGGCACTTGGACTATCTAGGTTACCTAGCAGGCACTTGGACTATGTAGGTTCCCTAGCGGGCATTTGGACTATATAGATAACCTAGCGGGCACTTAGATTTTGTAGGTTACCTAGCGGGCACTTGGACTATCTAGGTTACCTAGCTGGCCCTTGGATTTTGTAAGTTCCCTACCTGGCACTTGGACTATGTGGGTTAACTAGAGGGCATTTGGACTATGTAGGTTACCTAGCTGGCACTTGGACTATGTAGGTTCCCTATCGGGCACATGGAGAATGTAGGTTAACTAGGGGGCACTAGGACTATGTAGGTTACCTAGCGGGCCCTTGACTATCTAGGTTACCTAGCGGGCATTTGGATTATGTAGGCTCCCTAGCGGGCATTTGGACTATATAGATAACCTAGCGGGCACTTAGACTTTGTAGGTTACCTAGCGGGCACTTGGACTATCTAGGTTACCTAGCTGGCACTTGAACTATCTACATTGCCTAGCGGGTTCTTGGAGTATGTAGGTTACCAAGCGGGCTGTTGGACTATCTAGGTTAACTAGCGGGCACTTGAACTATCTAGGTTAACTAATGGGCACATGGACTATGTTGGTTCCCTAGCGGGCCCTTGGACTATGTAAGTTCCCTAGCGGGCACTTGGACTATGTGTGTTATCTAGAGGACATTTGGACTATGTAGGTTACCTAGCTGGGACTTGGACTATGTAGGTTCCCTATCGGGCACTTGGAGAATGTAGGTTAACTACGGGGCACTAGGACTATGTAGGTTACCTAGCGGGCTCTTGACTATCTAGGTTACCTAGCGGGCATTTGGGTTATGTAGGCTCCCTAGCGGGCATTTGGACTATATAGATTACCTAGCCGGCACTTAGACTTTGTAGGTTACCTAGCGGGCACTTGGACTATCTAGGTTACCTAGCTGGCACTTGAACTATCTATGTTACCTAGCGGGTACTTGGAGTATGTAGGTTACCTACCGGGCTGTTGGACTATCTTGGTTACCTAGCGGGCACTTGGACTATCTAGGTTAACTAACGGGCACTTGGACTATGTAGGTTCCCTAACGGGCCCTTGGACTATGTAAGTTCCCTAGCGGGCACTGCGACTATGTGGGTTCCCTAGCGGGCATTTGGGCTATCTAGGTTACCTAACGGGCACTTGGACTATGTAGGTGAACTAGCGGGCATTTGGACTATGTAGGTTACCTAGGGAGACCTTGGCCTATGTAGGTTAACTAGTGGGGACTTGGACTATCTAGGTTACCTAGCAGGCACTTGGACTATGTAGGTTAACTAGCGGGCACTTGGACTATCTAGGTTACCTAGCGGGCACTTGGACTATGTAGGTTCCCTATTGGGCACTTGGACTAGGAAGGTTCCCTAGCCGGCACTTCGTCTATCTAGGGTAACTAGCGGGCACTTGGATTATTAGGGTCCCTAGCGGGCATTTGGACTATATAGGTTACCTAGCGGGCACTTGGACTATGAGGTTAACGAACAGGCACTTGGACTATGTAGGTAACCTAGTGGTCATTTGAACTGCCTAGGTTACCTAGCGGGCAAATGGACTATGTAGGTTAACTAGCGGGCACTTAGACTATCTAGGTTAACTAGCGGGCCCTTGGACGATGTAGGTTAACTAGCTGGCCCATTGACTATGTAGGTTCCCTAGCGGGCACTTGGACTATGTAGGTTAACTAGCGGGCACTTGGACTGTCTAGGTTACCTAGCGGGCACTTGGATTATCTAGGTTAACGAACGGGCACTTGTACTATCTAGGTTACCTAGCTGTCACTTGGATTATGTAGGTCAACTAGCGGGCCCTTGGACTATCTAAGTTTGCTAACGGGCACTTAGATTATGTAGGTTAACTAGCGGGCACTTGGAATATGTTGGTTAACTAGCGGACACTTGCACTATGTAGGTTAATAGCGGGCCCATGGACTATGTAGGTTTACTAGGGGGCCCTTTTACTATCTAGGTTCCCTAAAGATCACTTGGACTATATAGGTTACATAGCGGGCACTTGGACTATGTAGGTTAGGTAACGGAAACTTGGACTATCTAGGTTACCTAGAGGGAACCTGGACAATGTAAGTTACCTAGCGGGCACTTGGACTATCTAGGTTACCTAACGGGGACTTTCACCAACTAGGTTACATAGCAGGCACTTGGACTATGTAGGTTAACTAGCGAGCACTTGGACTCCAGGATACCTAGCGGGCACTTGGACTATCTAGGTTACCTAGCGGGCCCTTGGACTATGTAGGTTTCCTAGCGGGCACTGGGACTATCTAGGTTAACGAACGGGCACTTGGACTATGTAGGTAACCTAGCGGACACTTGGACAGTCTAGGTTACATAGTGGGCACTTGGACTATCTATTTTCCCTAGCGGGCACTTGTACTATCTAGGTTACCTAGCTGTCACTTGGATTATGTAGGTCAACTAGCGGGCCCTTGGACTATCTAGGTTTGCTAACGGGCACTTAGATTATGTAGGTTAACTAGCGGGCACTTGGAATATGTAGGTTAACTAGCGGACACTTGCACTATGTAGGTTAACTAGCGGGCCCATGGACTATGTAGGTTTACTAGCGGGCCCTTGTACTATCTAGGTTCCCTAAAGGTCACTTGCACTATATAGGTTTCATAGCGGGCACTTGGACTATGTAGGTAACCTAGTGGGCACTTGGACTATCTAGGTTAACTACCGGGCCCTTGGAGTATGTAGGTAACCTAGCGGGCACTTGGACTGTCTAGGTTACCTAGCGGGCATTTGGATTATGTAGGCTCCCTAGCGGGCATTTGGACTATATAGATAACCTAGCGGGCACTTAGACTTTGTAGGTTACCTAGCGGGCACTTGGACTATCTAGGTTACCTAGCTGGCACTTGAACTATCTACATTGCCTAGCGGGTTCTTGGAGTATGTAGGTTACCAAGCGGGCTGTTGGACTATCTAGGTTACCTAGCGGGCACTTGAACTATCTAGGTTAACTAACGGGCACATGGACTATGTAGGTTCCCTAGCGGGCCCTTGGACTATGTAAGTTCCCTAGCGGGCACTTGGACTATGTGGGTTATCTAGAGGACATTTGGACTATGTAGGTTACCTAGCTGGGACTTGGACTATGTAGGTTCCCTATCGGGCACTTGGAGAATGTAGGTTAACTAGGGGGCACTAGGACTATGTAGGTTACCTAGCGGGCTCTTGACTATCTAGGTTACCTAGCGGGCATTTGGGTTATGTAGGCTCCCTAGCGGGCATTTGGACTATATAGATTACCTAGCCGGCACTTAGACTTTGTAGGTTACCTAGCGGGCACTTGGACTATCTAGGTTACCTAGCTGGCACTTGAACTATCTATGTTACCTAGCGGGTACTTGGAGTATGTAGGTTACCTACCGGGCTGTTGGACTATCTTGGTTACCTAGCGGGCACTTGGACTATCTAGGTTAACTAACGGGCACTTGGACTATGTAGGTTCCCTAACGGGCCCTTGGACTATGTAAGTTCCCTAGCGGGCACTGCGACTATGTGGGTTCCCTAGCGGGCATTTGGGCTATCTAGGTTACCTAACGGGCACTTGGACTATGTAGGTTAACTAGCGGGCATTTGGACTATGTAGGTTACCTAGGGGGACCTTGGACTATGTAGGTTAACTAGTGGGCACTTGGACTATATAGGTTACCTAGCAGGCACTTAGACTATGTAGGTTAACTAGCGGGCACTTGGACTATCTAGGTTACCTAGCGGGCACTTGGACTATGTAGGTTCCCTATTGGGCACTTGGACTAGGAAGGTTCCCTAGCCGGCACTTCGTCTATCTAGGTTAACTAGCGGGCACTTGGATTATTAGGGTCCCTAGCGGGCATTTGGACTATATAGGTTACCTAGCGGGCACTTGGACTATGAGGTTAACGAACAGGCACTTGGACTATGTAGGTAACCTAGTGGTCATTTGAACTGCCTAGGTTACCTAGCGGGCAAATGGACTATGTAGGTTAACTAGCGGGCACTTAGACTATCTAGGTTAACTAGCGGGCCCTTGGACGATGTAGGTTAACTAGCTGGCCCATGGACTATGTAGGTTCCCTAGCGGGCACTTGGACTATGTAGGTTAACTAACGGGCACTTGGACTGTCTAGGTTACCTAGCGGGCACTTGGATTATCTAGGGTAACGAACGGGCACTTGTACTATCTAGGTTACCTAGCTGTCACTTGGATTATGTAGGTCAACTAGCGGGCCCTTGGACTATCTAAGTTTGCTAACGGGCACTTAGATTATGTAGGTTAACTAGCGGGCACTTGGAATATGTTGGTTAACTAGCGGACACTTGCACTATGTAGGTTAACTAGCGGGCCCATGGACTATGTAGGTTTACTAGCGGGCCCTTTTACTATCTAGGTTCCCTAAAGGTCACTTGGACTATATAGGTTACATAGCGGGCACTTGGACTATGTAGGTTAGGTAACGGAAACTTGGACTATCTAGGTTACCTAGAGGGAACCTGGACAATGTAAGTTACCTAGCGGGCACTTGGACTATCTAGGTTACCTAACGGGGACTTTCACCAACTAGGTTACATAGCATGCACTTGGACTATGTAGGTTAACTAGCGAGCACTTGGACTCCAGGATACCTAGCGGGCACTTGGACTATCTAGGTTACCTAGCGGGCCCTTGGACTATGTAGGTTTCCTAGCGGGCACTGGGACTATCTAGGTTAACGAACGGGCACTTGGACTATGTAGGTAACCTAGCGGACACTTGGACAGTCTAGGTTACATAGTGGGCACTTGGACTATCTATTTTCCCTAGCGGGCACTTGTACTATCTAGGTTACCTAGCTGTCACTTGGATTATGTAGGTCAACTAGCGGGCCCTTGGACTATCTAGGTTTGCTAACGGGCACTTAGATTATGTAGGTTAACTAGCGGGCACTTGGAATATGTAGGTTAACTAGCGGACACTTGCACTATGTAGGTTAACTAGCGGGCCCATGGACTATGTAGGTTTACTAGCGGGCCCTTGTACTATCTAGGTTCCCTAAAGGTCACTTGCACTATATAGGTTTCATAGCGGGCACTTGGACTATGTAGGTAACCTAGTGGGCAATTGGACTATCTAGGTTAACTACCGGGCCCTTGGAGTATGTAGGTAACCTAGCGGGCACTTGGACTGTCTAGGTTACCTAGCGGGCACTTGGACTTCTAGGTTAACGATCGGGCTCTTGGACTATGTAGGTTGCCTAGAGGGCACTTGGACTATCTAGGTTAGGTAACGGAAACTTGGACTATCTAGGTTACCTAGCGGGAACCTGGACAATGTAAGTTACCTAGCGGGCACTTGGACTATCTAGGTTACCTAACGGGGACTTTCACCAACTAGGTTACATAGCGGGCACTTGGACTATGTAGGTTAACTAGCGAGCACTTGGACTCCAGGATACCTAGCGGGCACTTGGACTATCTAGGTTACCTAGCGGGCCCTTGGACTATGTAGGTTTCCTAGCGGGCACTGGGACTATCTAGGTTAACGAACGGGCACTTGGACTATGTAGGTAACCTAGCGGGCACTTGGACAGTCTAGGTTACATAGCGGGCACTTGGACTATCTAGGTTATCGAGCAGGCACTTTGACTATCTAGGTGCACTAGCGGGCACTTTTAATTTCTAGGTTACCTAGCTCGCACTTGGACTATGTAGGTCAACTAGCGGGCCCATGGACTATCTAGGTTAACGAACGGGCACTTGGACTATGGAGGTTACCTAGAGGGCACTTGGACTATGGAGGTTACCTAGCGGGCACTTGGACTATCTAGGTTAGCTAACGGGTACTTGGACTATCTAGGTTACCTAGCGGGTACTTGGACTATGTAGGTTACCTAGCGGGCACATGGACTATCTAGGTTACCTAACGGGCACTTGGACTATGCAGGTAACCTAGCGGGTACTTGGACTGTTTAAGTTAACCAGCGGGCACTTGGACTATGTAGGTTACCTAGCAGGCACTTGGACTATCTAGGTTAACGAACAGGCACTTGGACTATGTAGGTTAGCTAACAGGAACTTGGACTATCTGGGTTACCTAACGGGCATTTGGACTATGTAGGTTCCCTAGCGGGCACTTGGATTATGTAGGTTCCCTTCTTGCACTTGGACTATGTAGGTTACTAGAGGGCATTTGGACTATGTAAGTTACGTAGCGGCCACTTGGACTATGTAGGTTAACTAGCGGGCACTTGGACTATCTAGGTTAACGAACGGGCACTTGGACTATGTAGGTTACCTAGCAGGCACTTGGACTGTCTAGGTTACCTATCGGGCACTTGGACTATCTAGGTTAACGAACGGGCACTTGGACTATGTAAGTTAACTAGCGGGCCCTTGGACTATCTAGGTTACCTAGCGGGCACTTGAACTCTCTAGGTTAACGAACGGGTACTTGGACTATGTAGGTTAGCTAACAGGAACTTGGACTATCTAGGTTAACTAGCGGGCACTTGAACGATGCAGGTTCCCTAGTGTGCACTTGGACTATGTAGGTTCCCTAGTGGGCACTAGGACTATGTGGGTACCATAGCGGGCATTTGGACTATCTAGGTTAACTAACGGGCATTTGGACTATGTAGGTTCAATAGTGGGCACATGGATTTTGTAGGTTCCCTTCTTGCACTTGGACTATGTAGGTTACTAGCGGGCATTTGGACTATGTAGGTTACCTAGCAGGCACTTGGTCTATGTAGGTTAACTAGTGGGCGCTAGAACTATGTAGGTTACCTAGCGGGCACTTGGACTATCTAGGTAAATAGAGGGCACTTTGACTATCTAGGTTAACTAGCTGACACTTGGACGAACAAGGTTAACGAGCGTGCCCTTGGACTATGTAGGTTACATAGCGGGCACTTGGACTATCTAGGTTAGCTAACAGGAACTTGGACTATCTAGGTTACCTAGCGGGCACTTAGACTATGTAGGTTAACTAGCGGGCCCTTGGACTATGTAGGTTAACTAGCGGGCACTTGGACGATCTAGGTTAACTAGCGGGCACTTGGAGTATCTAGGTTTACTAGCGGGCACGTGGACTATCTAGGTTAACTAGCGGGCACTTAGACTATCTAGGTTACCTAGCGGGCACTTGGACTATGTACATATCTTAGCAGGCACTGGACTATCTAGGTTACCTAGCGGCCACTTGGACTATGTGCGTCCCCTAGTGGGCACTTGGACTATCTAGGTTAACTAACGTGCAATAGGACTATCTAGGTTAACTTGCGGGCCCTGGGCTATGTAGGTTAACTAGTTGACCCTTGGACTATCTAGGTGGGCTAACGGATACTTGGACTGTATAGGTAAATTAGCGGGCACTTGAACTATGTGGGTGCCCTAGCGGGCATTTGGACTATATAGATTACCTAGCAGGCACTTGGACTTTGTAGGTTACCTAGCGGGCACTTGGACTATCTAGGTTACCTAGCGGGCACTTGGACTATCTAGGTTTTCTAGCGGGCAATTGGACTATGTAGGTTACCTAGCGGGCATTTGGACTATCTAGGTTACCTAAGGGGCACTTGGACTATCTAGGTTACCTAGCGGGCGCTGGGACTATGTAGGTTACCTAGCGGGCAATTGGATTATCTAGGTTAACGAACGGGTACTTGGACTATGTAGGTAACCTAGCGAGCACTTGGACAGTCTAGGTTATCTAGCGGGCACTTGGACTATCTAGGTTAACGAATGGGCAGTTGGACTATGTAGGTTACCTAGCGGGCACTTGGAATATCTAGGTTAGCTAAAAGGAACTTGGAATATCTAGGTTACCTAGTGGGTACTTGGACTATGTAAGTTACCTAGCGAGCACTTGGACTATCTAGGTTACCTAACGGGAACTTGGACTATGTAGGTCAACTAGCGGGCGCTTGTACTATCTAGGTTAACGAACGGGCACTTGGACTATGTAGGTAACCAAGCGGGCACTTGCACAGTCTAGGTTACCTAGCGGGCACTTGGACAATCTAGGTGAATGAATGGGCACTTGGACTATGTAGGTTACCTCGCGGACACTTGGACTATGTGGGTATCCTAGCGGGCATTTGGACTATCTAGGTTACCTAAAGGGCATTTGGACTATGTAGGTTCCCTAGCGGGCACTTGGATTATGTAGGTTAACTAGCGGGCACTTGGACGATCTAGGTTAACTAGCGGGCACTTGGAGTATCTAGGTTTACTAGCGGGCACGTGGACTATCTAGGTTAACTAGCGGGCACTTAGACTATCTAGGTTACCTAGCGGGCACTTGGACTATGTACATATCTTAGCAGGCACTGGACTATCTAGGTTACCTAGCGGCCACTTGGACTATGTGCGTCCCCTAGTGGGCACTTGGACTATCTAGGTTAACTAACGTGCAATAGGACTATCTAGGTTAACTTGCGGGCCCTGGGCTATGTAGGTTAACTAGTTGACCCTTGGACTATCTAGGTGGGCTAACGGATACTTGGACTGTATAGGTAAATTAGCGGGCACTTGAACTATGTGGGTGCCCTAGCGGGCATTTGGACTATATAGATTACCTAGCAGGCACTTGGACTTTGTAGGTTACTTAGCGGGCACTTGGACTATCTAGGTTACCTAGCGGGCACTTGGACTATCTAGGTTTTCTAGCGGGCAATTGGACTATGTAGGTTACCTAGCGGGCATTTGGACTATCTAGGTTACCTAAGGGGCACTTGGACTATCTAGGTTACCTAGCGGGCGCTGGGACTATGTAGGTTACCTAGCGGGCAATTGGATTATCTAGGTTAACGAACGGGTACTTGGACTATGTAGGTAACCTAGCGGGCACTTGGACAGTCTAGGTTATCTAGCGGGCACTTGGACTATCTAGGTTAACGAATGGGCAGTTGGACTATGTAGGTTACCTAGCGGGCACTTGGACTATCTAGGTTAGCTAAAAGGAACTTGGAATATCTAGGTTACCTGGTGAGTACTTGGACTATGTAAGTTACCTAGCGAGCACTTGGACTATCTAGGTTACCTAACGGGAAATTGGACTATGTAGGTCAACTAGCGGGCACTTGTACTATCTAGGTTAACGAACGGGCACTTGGACTATGTAGGTAACCAAGCGGGCACTTGCACAGTCTAGGTTACTTAGTGGGCACTTGGACAATCTAGGTGAATGAATGGGCACTTGGACTATGTAGGTTACCTCGCGGACACTTGGACTATGTGGGTATCCTAGCGGGCATTTGGACTATCTAGGTTACCTAAAGGGCATTTGGACTATGTAGGTTCCCTAGCGGGCACTTGGATTATGTAGGTTCCCTTCTTGCACTTGGACTATGTAGGTTTCTAGCGGGCATTTGGACTATGTAGTTTCCCTAGCGGGCATTTGGACTATCTAGGTTACCTAACGGGCACTTGGACTATGTACGTTACTAGCGGGCATTTGGACAATGTAGGTTACCTAGCGGATACTTGGACTATGTAGGTTCCCCATCATGGACTTGGACAATGTAGGTTAACTAGCGGGCACTTGGACTATCTAGGTTAACTAGCGGGCCCTTGGACTATGTAGGTTAACTAGCGGGCCCTTTGACGATCTAGGTTAGCAAACGGGCACTTGGACTATGTAGGTTACCTAGCGGGCACTTGAACTATCTAGGTTAACGAATGTGCACTTGGACTATGTAGGTTAGCTAACAGGAACTTGGACTATCTAGGTTAACGAACGGGCACTTGGACTATGGAGGTTACCTAGCGGGCTCTTGGACTATGGAGGTTACCTAGCGGGCACTTGGACTATCTAGGTTAGCTAACGATTACTTGGACTATCTAGGTTACCTAGCGGGCTCTTGGACTATGTAGGTTACCTAGCGGGCACTTGGATTATGTAGGTTACCTAACGGGCACTTGGAACATGCAGGTAACCTAGCGGGCACTTGAACTGTCTAAGTTACCTAGTGGGCACTTGGACTATGTAGGTTAACTAGCGGGCACTTGGACTATCTAGGTTAGCAAACCGGAACATGTAATATCTAGGTTACCTAGCGGGCATTTGGACTATGTAGGATCCCTATCAGACATTTGTACTACTTAGATTAACTAGCGGGCACTTTGACTATCTAGGTTAACTAGCTGGCACTTGGACTATCTAGGTCAACTAGAGGGCCATTGTACTATGTAGGTTAACTAGCGGGCACTTGGCCTATCTAGGTTACCTAACGGGAACTTGGACTATGTAGGTTTACTAGCGGACACTTGGACGATCTAGGTTAACTAGCGGGCACTTGGACAATGCAGGTTCCCTAGCGGGCACTATGAATATGTAGCTTCCCTAGAGGGCACTTGGACTATGTAGGTTCCCTATCGGGCACTTGGACTATGTAGGTTAACTAGCGGGCCCTTGGACTATCTAGGTTACCTAGCGGGCACTTGGACTATCTAGGTTAACTAGAGGGCACTTGTACAATGCAGGTTCCCTAGCGGGCACTTTGACTATGTAGGTTCCCTAGAGGGCACTTGGACGATATAGGTTCCTTATGGGCACCTGGACTATCTAGGTGCCCTAATGGGCACTTGGAATACGTAGGTTCCATTTCGGACACTTGGACTATGTAGGTTAACAAGCGGGCACTTGGACTATCTAGGTTAGCTAACGGGTACATGGACTATCTAGGTTCCCTAGCGGACACTTGGACTATCTAGGTTAACTAGCGGGCCCTTGGACTATGTAGGTTAACTAGCGGGCCCTTTGACGGTCAAGGTTAGCAAACGGGCACTTGGACTATGTAGGTTACCTAGCAGGCACTTGGACTGTCTAGGTTACCTAGCGGGCACTTGAACTATCTAGGTTAACGAACGGGCACTCTGACTATGTAGGTTAGCAAACAGGAACTTGGACTATCTAGGTTAACGAATGGGCACTTGGACTATGGAGGTTACCTAGCGGGCACTTGGACAATGGAGGTTACCTATCGGGCACTTGGACTATCTAGGTTAGCTAACGTGTACTTGGACTATCTAGATTACCTAGCGGGCACTTGGACTATCTAGGTTATCTCACGGGCACTTGGACTATGCAGGTAACCTAGCGGGCAGTTGAACTGTCTAAGTTACCTAGCGGGCATTTGGATTATGTAGGTTAACTAGCGGGTACTTGGACTATCTAGGTTACCTAACGGGCACTTAGACTATCTAGATTACCTAGCGGGCACTTGGATTCTAAAAGTTACTTAGCCGGCTCTTGGACTATGTAGGTTACCTAGCGGGCAATTGGACTATCTAGGTTAACGAACGGGCACTTGGACTATGGAGGTTACCTAGCGGGCACTTGGACTATGGAGGTTACCTAGCGGGCACTTGGACTATCTAGGTTAGCTAACGTGTACTTTGACTATCTACGTACCTAGCGGGCACTTGGACTATCTAGGTTATCTAACGGGCACTTGGACTATGCAGGTAACCTAGCGGGCACTTGAACTGTCTAAGTTACCTAGCGGGCACTTGGATTATGTAGGTTAACTAGCGGGCACTTGGACTATCTAGGTTACCTAATGGGCACTTAGACTATCTAGATTACCTAGCGGGCACTTGGATTCTAAAGGTTACCTAGCCGGCTCTTGGACTATGTAGGTTACCTAGCGGGCAATTGGACTATCTAGGTTAACGAACGGGCACGTGGACTATGTAGGTAACCTAACGGGCACTTGGACTATCTAGGTTAGGTAACGGGCACTTTGACTCTCTAGGTTACCTAGCGGGAACTTGGAATATGTAGGTCACCTAGAGGGCACTTGGACTATAGGTTACCTAGTGGCCCTTGGACTATGTAGGTTACCTAGCGCCACTTGGACTATCTAAGTTAACGAACGTGCACTTGGACTATGTAGGTAACCTAGCGGGCACTTGGACAGTATAGGTTACCTAGCGGGCACTTGGACTATCTAGGTTAACGAATGGGCACTTGGACTATGTAGGTTACCTAGCGGGCACTAGGACTATCTAGGTTAGCAAACCAGAACTTGGAATATCTAGGTTACCTAGCGGGCACTTGGACTATGTAGGATCCCTATCGGACATTTGTACTACTTAGGTTAACTAGCGGGCACTTTGACTATCTAGGTTAACTAGCGGGCACTTGGACAATGCAGGTTCCCTAGCGGGCACTATGAATATGTAGCTTCCCTAGAGGGCACTTGGACTATGTAGGTTCCCTATGTGCACTTGGACTATCTGGGTTCCCTAACGGGCACTTGGAATATGAAGATTCCCTATCGGGTACTTGGACTATGTAGGTTCCTCATTGGGCACTTGGACTATGTAGGTTCCCTATCGGGCACTTGGACTATGTAAGTTAACTAGCGGGCCCTTGGACTATCTAGGTTACCTAGCGGGCACTTGGACTATCTAGGTTATCTAGAGGGCACTTGTACAATGCAGGTTCCCTAGCGGGCACTTTGACTATGTAGGTTCCCTAGAGGGCACTGGGACGATATAGGTTCCCTATGGGCACTTGGACTATCTAGGTGCCCTAATGGGCACTTGGAATACGTAGGTTCCCTTTCGGACACTTGGTCTATGTAGGTTCCTCAGCGGGCCCTTGGACTATATAGGTTAACTAGCGGGCACTTGGACTATCTAGGTTACCTAGCGGGCACTTGGACTATCTAGGTTCCCTAGCGGGCACTTGGACTATGTAGGTTCCCTAGCAGGGCTTTGACTATGTAAGTCCTCTAACGGGCACTTGGACTATGTGGGTTCCCTAGCGGGCATTTGGACTATCTAGGTTACCTAACGGGCACTTGGACTATGTACGTTACTAGCGGGCATTTGGACTATGTAGGTTACCTAGCGGATACTTGGACTATGTAGGTTCCCCATCATGGACTTGGACAATGTAGGTTAACTAGCGGGCACTTGGACTATCTAGGTTAACTAGCGGGCCCTTGGACTATGTAGGTTAACTAGCGGGCCCTTTGACGATCTAGGTTAGCAAACGGGCACTTGGACTATGTAGGTTACCTAACAGGCACTTGGACTGTCTAGGTTACCTAGCGGGCACTTGAACTCTCTAGGTTAACGAACGGGCACTTGGACTATGTAGGTTAGCTAACAGGAACTTGGACTATCTAGGTTAACGAACGGGCACTTGGACTATGGAGGTTACCTAGAGGGCACTTGGACTATGGAGGTTACCTAGCGGGCACTTGGACGATCTAGGTTAGCTAACGGGTACTTGGACTATATAGGTTACCTAGCGGGCACTTGGACTATGTAGGTTACCTAGCGGGCACTTGGACTATCTAGGTTAACGAATGGGCAGTTGGACTATGTAGGTTTCCTAGCGGGCACTTGGACTATCTAGGTTAGCTAAAAGGAACTTGGAATATCTAGGTTACCTAGTGAGTACTTGGACTATGTAAGTTACCTAGCGAGCACTTGGACTATCTAGGTTACCTAACGGGAAATTGGACTATGTAGGTCAACTAGCGGGCACTTGTACTATCTAGATTAACGAACGGGCACTTGGACTATGTAGGTAACCAAGCGGGCACTTGCACAGTCTAGGTTACCTAGTGGGCACTTGGACAATCTAGGTGAATGAATGGGCACTTGGACTATGTAGGTTACCTCGCGGACACTTGGACTATGTGGGTATCCTAGCGGGCATTTGGACTATCTAGGTTACCTAAAGGGCATTTGGACTATGTAGGTTCCCTAGCGGGCACTTGGATTATGTAGGTTCCCTTCTTGCACTTGGACTATGTAGGTTTCTAGCGGGCATTTGGACTATGTAGTTTCCCTAGCGGGCATTTGTACTATCTAGGTTACCTAACGGGCACTTGGACTATGTACGTTACTAGCGGGCATTTGGACAATGTAGGTTACCTAGCGGATACTTGGACTATGTAGGTTCCACATCATGGACTTGGACAATGTAGGTTAACTAGCGGGCACTTGGACTATCTAGGTTAACTAGCGGGCCCTTGGACTATGTAGGTTAACTAGCGGGCCCTTTGACGATCTAGGTTAGCAAACGGGCACTTGGACTATGTAGGTTACCTAGCGGGCACTTGAACTATCTAGGTTAACGAATGTGCACTTGGACTATGTAGGTTAGCTAACAGGAACTTGGACTATCTAGGTTAACGAACGGGCACTTGGAATATGGAGGTTACCTAGCGGGCTCTTGGACTATGGAGGTTACCTAGCGGGCACTTGGACTATCTAGGTTAGCTAACGATTACTTGGACTATCTAGGTTACCTAGCGGGCTCTTGGACTATGTAGGTTACCTAGCGGGCACTTGGATTATGTAGGTTACCTAACGGGCACTTGGAACATGCAGGTAACCTAGCGGGCACTTGAACTGTCTAAGTTACCTAGTGGGCACTTGGACTATGTAGGTTAACTAGCGGGCAATTGGACTATCTAGGTTAGCAAACCGGAACATGGAATATCTAGGTTACCTAGCGGGCACTTGGACTATCTAGGTCAACTAGAGGGCCATTGTACTATGTAGGTTAACTAGCGGGCACTTGGCCTATCTAGGTTACCTAACGGCAACTTGGACTATGTAGGTTTACTAGCGGACACTTGGACGATCTAGGTTAACTAGCGGGCACTTGGACAATGCAGGTTCCCTAGCGGGCACTATGAATATGTAGCTTCCCTAGAGGGCACTTGGACTATGTAGGTTCCCTATCGGCACTTGGACTATCTGGGTTCCCTAAAGGGCACTTGGAATATGAAGATTCCCTATCGGGCACTTGGACTATGTAGGTTCCTCATTGGGCACTTGGACTATGTAGGTTCCCTATCGGGCACTTGGACTATGTAGGTTAACTAGCGGGCCCTTGGACTATCTAGGTTACCTAGCGGGCACTTGGACTATCTAGGTTCACTAGAGGGCACTTGTACAATGCAGGTTCCCTAGCGGGCACTTTGACTATGTAGGTTCCCTAGAGGGCACTTGGACGATATAGGTTCCTTATGGGCACCTGGACTATCTAGGTGCCCTAATGGGCACTTGGAATACGTAGGTTCCCTTTCGGACACTTGGACTATGTAGGTTAACAAGCGGGCACTTGGACTATCTAGGTTAGCTAACGGGTACATGGACTATCTAGGTTCCCTAGCGGACACTTGGACTATCTAGGTTAACTAGCGGGCCCTTGGACTATGTAGGTTAACTAGCGGGCCCTTTGACGGTCAAGGTTAGCAAACGGGCACTTGGACTATGTAGGTTACCTAGCAGGCACTTGGACTGTCTAGGTTACCTAGCGGGCACTTGAACTATCTAGGTTAACGAACGGGCACTCTGACTATGTAGGTTAGCAAACAGGAACTTGGACTATCTAGGTTAACGAACGGGCACTTGGACTATGGAGGTTACCTAGCGGGCACTTGGACAATGGAGGTTACCTAGCGGGCACTTGGACTATCTAGGTTATCTAACGTGTACTTGGACTATCTAGATTACCTAGCGGGCACTTGGACTATCTAGGTTATCTCACGGGCACTTGGACTATGCAGGTAACCTAGCGGGCAGTTGAACTGTCTAAGTTACCTAGCGGGCACTTGGATTATGTAGGTTAACTAGCGGGTACTTGGACTATCTAGGTTACCTAACGGGCACTTAGACTATCTAGATTACCTAGCGGGCACATGGATTCTAAAAGTTACCTAGCCGGCTCTTGGACTATGTAGGTTACCTAGCGGGCAATTGGACTATCTAGGTTAACGAACGGGCACTTGGACTATGGAGGTTACCTAGCGGGCACTTGGACTATGGAGGTTACCTAGCGGGCACTTGGACTATCTAGGTTATCTAACGGGCACTTGGACTATGCAGGTAACCTAGCGGGCACTTGAACTGTCTAAGTTACCTAGCGGGCACTTGGATTATGTAGGTTAACTAGCGGGCACTTGGACTATCTAGGTTACCTAACGGGCACTTAGACTATCTAGATTACCTAGCGGGCACTTGGATTCTAAAGGTTACCTAGCCGGCTCTTGGACTATGTAGGTTACCTAGCGGGCAATTGGACTATCTAGGTTAACGAACGGGCACGTGGACTATGTAGGTAACCTAACGGGCACTTGGACTATCTAGGTTAGGTAACGGGCACTTTGACTATCTAGGTTACCTAGCGGGAACTTGGAATATGTAGGTTACCTAGAGGGCACTTGGACTATAGGTTACCTAGTGGCCCTTGGACTATGTAGGTTACCTAGCGCCACTTGGACTATCTAAGTTAACGAATGTGCACTTGGACTATGTAGGTAACCTAGCGGGCACTTGGACAGTATAGGTTACCTAGCGGGCACTTGGACTATCTAGGTTAACGAATGGGCACTTGGACTATGTAGGTTACCTAGCGGGCACTAGGACTATCTAGGTTAGCAAACCGGAACTTGGAATATCTAAGTTACCTAGCGGGCACTTGGACTATGTAGGATCCCTATCGGACATTTGTACTACTTAGGTTAACTAGCGGGCACTTTGACTATCTAGGTTAACTAGCGGGCACTTGGACAATGCAGGTTCCCTAGCGGGCACTATGAATATGTAGCTTCCCTAGAGGGCACTTGGACTATGTAGGTTCCTTATGTGCACTTGGACTATCTGGGTTCCCTAACGGGCACTTGGAATATGAAGATTCCCTATCGGGCACTTGGACTATGTAGGTTCCTCATTGGGCACTTGGACTATGTAGGTTCCCTATCGGGCACTTGGACTATGTAAGTTAACTAGCGGGCCCTTGGACTATCTAGGTTACTTAGCGGGCACTTGGACTATCTAGGTTATCTAGAGGGCACTTGTACAATGCAGGTTCCCTAGCGGGCACTTTGACTATGTAGGTTCCCTAGAGGGCACTTGGACGATATAGGTTCCCTATGGGCACTTGGACTATCTAGGTGCCCTAATGGGCACTTGGAAAACGTAGGTTCCCTTTCGGACACTTGGTCTATGTAGGTTCCTCAGCGGGCACTTGGACTATATAGGTTAACTACCGGGCACTTGGACTATCTAGATTACCTAGCGGGCACTTGGACTATCTAGGTTCCCTAGCGGGCACTTGGACTATGTAGGTTCCCTAGCAGGGCTTTGACTATGTAAGTCCTCTAACGGGCACTTGGACTATGTGGGTTCCCTAGCGGGCATTTGGACTATCTAGGTTACCTAACGGGCACTTGGACTATGTACGTTACTAGCGGGCATTTGGACTATGTAGGTTACCTAGCGGATACTTGGACTATGTAGGTTCCCCATCATGGACTTGGACAATGTAGGTTAACTAGCGGGCACTTGGACTATCTAGGTTAACTAGCGGGCCCTTGGACTATGTAGGTTAACTAGCGGGCCCTTTGACGATCTAGGTTAGCAAACGGGCACTTGGACTATGTAGGTTACCTAACAGGCACTTGGACTGTCTAGGTTACCTAGCGGGCACTTGAACTCTCTAGGTTAACGAACGGGCACTTGGACTATGTAGGTTAGCTAACAGGAACTTGGACTATCTAGGTTAACGAACGGGCACTTGGACTATGGAGGTTACCTAGAGGGCACTTGGACTATGGAGGTTACCTAGCGGGCACTTGGACTATCTAGGTTAACTAACGGGTACTTGGACTATATAGGTTACCTAGCGGGCACTTGGACTATGTAGGTTACCTAGCGGGCACTTGGACTATCTAGGTTAACGAATGGGCAGTTGGACTATGTAGGTTACCTAGCGGGCACTTGGACTATCTAGGTTAGCTAAAAGGAACTTGGAATATCTAGGTTACCTAGTGAGTACTTGGACTATGTAAGTTACCTAGCGAGCACTTGGACTATCTAGGTTACCTAACGGGAAATTGGACTATGTAGGTCAACTAGCGGGCACTTCTACTATCTAGGTTAACGAACGGGCACTTGGACTATGTAGGTAACCAAGCGGGCACTTGCACAGTCTAGGTTACCTAGTGGGCACTTGGACAATCTAGGTGAATGAATGGGCACTTGGACTATGTTGGTTACCTCGCGGACACTTGGACTATGTGGGTATGCTAGCGGGCATTTGGACAATGTAGGTTACCTAGCGGATACTTGGACTATGTAGGTTCCCCATCATGGACTTGGACAATGTAGGTTAACTAGCGGGCAATTGGACTATCTAGGTTAACTAGCGGGCCCTTGGACTATGTAGGTTAACTAGCGGGCCCTTTGACGATGGTTAGCAAACGGGCACTTGGACTATGTAGGTTACCTAGCGGGCACTTGAACTATCTAGGTTAACGAATGTGCACTTGGACTATGTAGGTTAGCTAACAGGAACTTGGACTATCTAGGTTAACGAACGGGCACTTGGAATATGGAGGTTACCTAGCGGGCTCTTGGACTATGGAGGTTACCTAGCGGGCACTTGGACTATCTAGGTTAGCTAACGATTACTTGGACTATCTAGGTTACCTAGCGGGCTCTTGGACTATGTAGGTTACCTAGCGGGCACTTGGATTATGTAGGTTACCTAACGGGCACTTGGAACATGCAGGTAACCTAGCGGGCACTTGAACTGTCTAAGTTACCTAGTGGGCACTTGGACTATGTAGGTTAACTAGCGGGCAATTGGACTATCTAGGTTAGCAAACCGGAACATGGAATATCTAGGTTACCTAGCGGGCACTTGGACTATCTAGGTCAACTAGAGGGCCATTGTACTATGTAGGTTAACTAGCGGGCACTTGGCCTATCTAGGTTACCTAACGGCAACTTGGACTATGTAGGTTTACTAGCGGACACTTGGACGATCTAGGTTAACTAGCGGGCACTTGGACAATGCAGGTTCCCTAGCGGGCACTATGAATATGTAGCTTCCCTAGAGGGCACTTGGACTATGTAGGTTCCCTATCGGCACTTGGACTATCTGGGTTCCCTAACGGGCACTTGGAATATGAAGATTCCCTATCGGGCACTTGGACTATGTAGGTTCCTCATTGGGCACTTGGACTATGTAGGTTCCCTATCGGGCACTTGGACTATGTAGGTTAACTAGCGGGCCCTTGGACTATCTAGGTTACCTAGCGGGCACTTGGACTATCTAGGTTCACTAGAGGGCACTTGTACAATGCAGGTTCCCTAGCGGGCACTTTGACTATGTAGGTTCCCTAGAGGGCACTTGGACGATATAGGTTCCTTATGGGCACCTGGACTATCTAGGTGCCCTAATGGGCACTTGGAATACGTAGGTTCCCTTTCGGACACTTGGACTATGTAGGTTAACAAGCGGGCACTTGGACTATCTAGGTTAGCTAACGGGTACATGGACTATCTAGGTTCCCTAGCGGACACTTGGACTATCTAGGTTAACTAGCGGGCCCTTGGACTATGTAGGTTAACTAGCGGGCCCTTTGACGGTCAAGGTTAGCAAACGGGCACTTGGACTATGTAGGTTACCTAGCAGGCACTTGGACTGTCTAGGTTACCTAGCGGGCACTTGAACTATCTAGGTTAACGAACGGGCACTCTGACTATGTAGGTTAGCAAACAGGAACTTGGACTATCTAGGTTAACGAACGGGCACTTGGACTATGGAGGTTACCTAGCGGGCACTTGGACAATGGAGGTTACCTAGCGGGCACTTGGACTATCTAGGTTATCTAACGTGTACTTGGACTATCTAGATTACCTAGCGGGCACTTGGACTATCTAGGTTATCTCACGGGCACTTGGACTATGCAGGTAACCTAGCGGGCAGTTGAACTGTCTAAGTTACCTAGCGGGCACTTGGATTATGTAGGTTAACTAGCGGGTACTTGGACTATCTAGGTTACCTAACGGGCACTTAGACTATCTAGATTACCTAGCGGGCACATGGATTCTAAAAGTTACCTAGCCGGCTCTTGGACTATGTAGGTTACCTAGCGGGCAATTGGACTATCTAGGTTAACGAACGGGCACTTGGACTATGGAGGTTACCTAGCGGGCACTTGGACTATGGAGGTTACCTAGCGGGCACTTGGACTATCTAGGTTATCTAACGGGCACTTGGACTATGCAGGTAACCTAGCGGGCACTTGAACTGTCTAAGTTACCTAGCGGGCACTTGGATTATGTAGGTTAACTAGCGGGCACTTGGACTATCTAGGTTACCTAACGGGCACTTAGACTATCTAGATTACCTAGCGGGCACTTGGATTCTAAAGGTTACCTAGCCGGCTCTTGGACTATGTAGGTTACCTAGCGGGCAATTGGACTATCTAGGTTAACGAACGGGCACGTGGACTATGTAGGTAACCTAACGGGCACTTGGACTATCTAGGTTAGGTAACGGGCACTTTGACTATCTAGGTTACCTAGCAGGAACTTGGAATATGTAGGTTACCTAGAGGGCACTTGGACTATAGGTTACCTAGTGGCCCTTGGACTATGTAGGTTACCTAGCGCCACTTGGACTATCTAAGTTAACGAATGTGCACTTGGACTATGTAGGTAACCTAGCGGGCACTTGGACAGTATAGGTTACCTAGCGGGCACTTGGACTATCTAGGTTAACGAATGGGCACTTGGACTATGTAGGTTACCTAGCGGGCACTAGGACTATCTAGGTTAGCAAACCGGAACTTGGAATATCTAAGTTACCTAGCGGGCACTTGGACTATGTAGGATCCCTATCGGACATTTGTACTACTTAGGTTAACTAGCGGGCACTTTGACTATCTAGGTTAACTAGCGGGCACTTGGACAATGCAGGTTCCCTAGCGGGCACTATGAATATGTAGCTTCCCTAGAGGGCACTTGGACTATGTAGGTTCCTTATGTGCACTTGGACTATCTGGGTTCCCTAACGGGCACTTGGAATATGAAGATTCCCTATCGGGCACTTGGACTATGTAGGTTCCTCATTGGGCACTTGGACTATGTAGGTTCCCTATCGGGCACTTGGACTATGTAAGTTAACTAGCGGGCCCTTGGACTATCTAGGTTACCTAGCGGGCACTTGGACTATCTAGGTTATCTAGAGGGCACTTGTACAATGCAGGTTCCCTAGCGGGCACTTTGACTATGTAGGTTCCCTAGAGGGCACTTGGACGATATAGGTTCCCTATGGGCACTTGGACTATCTAGGTGCCCTAATGGGCACTTGGAAAACGTAGGTTCCCTTTCGGACACTTGGTCTATGTAGGTTCCTCAGCGGGCACTTGGACTATATAGGTTAACTACCGGGCACTTGGACTATCTAGATTACCTAGCGGGCACTTGGACTATCTAGGTTCCCTAGCGGGCACTTGGACTATGTAGGTTCCCTAGCAGGGCTTTGACTATGTAAGTCCTCTAACGGGCACTTGGACTATGTGGGTTCCCTAGCGGGCATTTGGACTATCTAGGTTACCTAACGGGCACTTGGACTATGTACGTTACTAGCGGGCATTTGGACTATGTAGGTTACCTAGCGGATACTTGGACTATGTAGGTTCCCCATCATGGACTTGGACAATGTAGGTTAACTAGCGGGCACTTGGACTATCTAGGTTAACTAGCGGGCCCTTGGACTATGTAGGTTAACTAGCGGGCCCTTTGACGATCTAGGTTAGCAAACGGGCACTTGGACTATGTAGGTTACCTAACAGGCACTTGGACTGTCTAGGTTACCTAGCGGGCACTTGAACTCTCTAGGTTAACGAACGGGCACTTGGACTATGTAGGTTAGCTAACAGGAACTTGGACTATCTAGGTTAACGAACGGGCACTTGGACTATGGAGGTTACCTAGAGGGCACTTGGACTATGGAGGTTACCTAGCGGGCACTTGGACTATCTAGGTTAACTAACGGGTACTTGGACTATATAGGTTACCTAGCGGGCACTTGGACTATGTAGGTTACCTAGCGGGCACTTGGACTATCTAGGTTAACGAATGGGCAGTTGGACTATGTAGGTTACCTAGCGGGCACTTGGACTATCTAGGTTAGCTAAAAGGAACTTGGAATATCTAGGTTACCTAGTGAGTACTTGGACTATGTAAGTTACCTAGCGAGCACTTGGACTATCTAGGTTACCTAACGGGAAATTGGACTATGTAGGTCAACTAGCGGGCACTTCTACTATCTAGGTTAACGAACGGGCACTTGGACTATGTAGGTAACCAAGCGGGCACTTGCACAGTCTAGGTTACCTAGTGGGCACTTGGACAATCTAGGTGAATGAATGGGCACTTGGACTATGTTGGTTACCTCGCGGACACTTGGACTATGTGGGTATGCTAGCGGGCATTTGGACAATGTAGGTTACCTAGCGGATACTTGGACTATGTAGGTTCCCCATCATGGACTTGGACAATGTAGGTTAACTAGCGGGCACTTGGACTATCTAGGTTAACTAGCGGGCCCTTGGACTATGTAGGTTAACTAGCGGGCCCTTTGACGATCTAGGTTAGCAAACGGGCACTTGGACTATGTAGGTTACCTAGCGGGCACTTGAACTATCTAGGTTAACGAATGTGCACTTGGACTATGTAGGTTAGCTAACAGGAACTTGGACTATCTAGGTTAACGAACGGGCACTTGGACTATGGAGGTTACCTAGCGGGCTCTTGGACTATGGAGGTTACCTAGCGGGCACTTGGACTATCTAGGTTAGCTAACGATTACTTGGACTATCTAGGTTACCTAGCGGGCTCTTGGACTATGTAGGTTACCTAGCGGGCACTTGGATTATGTAGGTTACCTAACGGGCACTTGGAACATGCAGGTAACCTAGCGGGCACTTGAACTGTCTAAGTTACCTAGTGGGCACTTGGACTATGTAGGTTAACTAGCGGGCACTTGGACTATCTAGGTTAGCAAACCGGAACATGGAATATCTAGGTTACCTAGCGGGCACTTGGACTATCTAGGTCAACTAGAGGGCCATTGTACTATGTAGGTTAACTAGCGGGCACTTGGCCTATCTAGGTTACCTAACGGCAACTTGGACTATGTAGGTTTACTAGCGGACACTTGGACGATCTAGGGTAACTAGCGGGCACTTGGACAATGCAGGTTCCCTAGCGGGCACTATGAATATGTAGCTTCCCTAGAGGGCACTTGGACTATGTAGGTTCCCTATGGGCACTTGGACTATCTGGGTTCCCTAAAGGGCACTTGGAATATGAAGATTCCCTATCGGGCACTTGGACTATGTAGGTTCCTCATTGGGCACTTGGACTATGTAGGTTCCCTATCGGGCACTTGGACTATGTAGGTTAACTAGCGGGCCCTTGGACTATCTAGGTTACCTAGCGGGCACTTGGACTATCTAGGTTAACTAGAGGGCACTTGTACAATGCAGGTTCCCTAGCGGGCACTTTGACTATGTAGGTTCCCTAGAGGGCACTTGGACGATATAGGTTCCTTATGGGCACCTGGACTCTCTAGGTGCCCTAATGGGCACTTGGAATACGTAGGTTCCCTTTTGGACACTTGGACTATGTAGGTTAACAAGCGGGCACTTGGACTATCTAGGTTAGCTAACGGGTACAATGACTATCTAGGTTCCCTAGCGGACACTTGGACTATCTAGGTTAACTAGCGGGCCCTTGGACTATGTAGGTTAACTAGCGGGCCCTTTGACGGTCAAGGTTAGCAAACGGGCACTTGGACTATGTAGGTTACCTAGCAGGCACTTGGACTGTCTAGGTTACCTAGCGGGCACTTGAACTATCTAGGTTAACGAACGGGCACTCTGACTATGTAGGTTAGCAAACAGGAACTTGGACTATCTAGGTTAACGAACGGGCACTTGGACTATGGAGGTTACCTAGCGGGCACTTGGACAATGGAGGTTACCTAGCGGGCACTTGGACTATCTAGGTTAGCTAACGTGTACTTGGACTATCTAGATTACCTAGCGGGCACTTGGACTATCTAGGTTATCTCACGGGCACTTGGACTATGCAGGTAACCTAGCGGGCAGTTGAACTGTCTAAGTTACCTAGCGGGCACTTGGATTATGTAGGTTAACTAGCGGGTACTTGGACTATCTAGGTTACCTAACGGGCACTTAGACTATCTAGATTACCTAGCGGGCACTTGGATTCTAAAAGTTACCTAGCCGGCTCTTGGACTATGTAGGTTACCTAGCGGGCAATTGGACTATCTAGTTTAACGAACGGGCACTTGGACTATGGAGGTTACCTAGCGGGCACTTGGACTATGGAGGTTACCTAGCGGGCACTTGGACTATCTAGGTTAGCTAACGTGTACTTGGACTATCTACGTACCTAGCGGGCACTTGGACTATCTAGGTTATCTAACGGGCACTTGGACTATGCAGGTAACCTAGCGGGCACTTGAACTGTCTAAGTTACCTAGCGGGCACTTGGATTATGTAGGTTAACTAGCGGCACTTAGACTATCTAGATTACCTAGCGGGCACTTGGATTCTAAAGGTTACCTAGCCGGCTCTTGGACTATGTAGGTTACCTAGCGGGCAATTGGACTATCTAGGTTAACGAACGGGCACGTGGACTATGTAGGTAACCTAACGGGCACTTGGACTATCTAGGTTAGGTAACGGGCACTTTGACTATCTAGGTTACCTAGCGGGAACTTGGAATATGTAGGTTACCTAGAGGGCACTTGGACTATAGGTTACCTAGTGGCCCTTGGACTATGTAGGTTACCTAGCGCCACTTGGACTATCTAAGTTAACGAACGTGCACTTGGACTATGTAGGTAACCTAGCGGGCACTTGGACAGTATAGGTTACCTAGCGGGCACTTGGACTATCTAGGTTAACGAATGGGCACTTGGACTATGTAGGTTACCTAGCGGGCACTAGGATTATCTAGGTTAGCAAACCAGAACTTGGAATATCTAGGTTACCTAGCGGGCACTTGGACTATGTAGGATCCCTATCGGACATTTGTACTACTTAGGTTAACTAGCGGGCACTTTGACTATCTAGGTTAACTAGCGGGCACTTGGACAATGCAGGTTCCCTAGCGGGCACTATGAATATGTAGCTTCCCTAGAGGGCACTTGGACTATGTAGGTTCCCTATGTGCACTTGGACTATCTGGGTTCCCTAACGGGCACTTGGAATATAAAGATTCCCTATCGGGCACTTGGACTATGTAGGTTCCTCATTGGGCACTTGTACTATGTAGGTTCCCTATCGGGCACTTGGACTATGTAAGTTAACTAGCGGGCCCTTAGACTATCTAGGTTACCTAGCGGGCACTTGGACTATCTAGGTTATCTAGAGGGCACTTGTACAATGCAGGTTCCCTAGCGGGCACTTTGACTATGTAGGTTCCCTAGAGGGCACTTGGACGATATAGGTTCCCTATGGGCACTTGGACTATCTAGGTGCCCTAATGGGCACTTGGAATACGTAGGTTCCCTTTCGGACACTTGGTCTATGTAGGTTCCTCAGCGGGCACTTGGATTATATAGGTTAACTAGCGGGCACTTGGACTATCTAGGTTACCTAGTGGGCACTTGGACTATGTAGGTTAACTAGCGGGCCCTTGGACTATCTAGGTTACATAGCGGGCACTTGGACTATCTAGGTTCCCTAGCCGGCATTTGGACTATGTAGGTTCCCTAGCAGGGCTTTGACTATGTAAGTTCTCTAACGGGCACTTGGACTATGTGGATTCCCTAGCGGGCATTTGGACTATCTAGGTTACCTAACGGGCACTTGGATTATGAACGTTACTAGCGGGCATTTGGACTATGTAGGTTACCTAGCGGATACTTGGACTATGTAGGTTCCCCATCAGGGACTTGGACAATGTAGGTTAACTAGCGGGTTTTTGGACTATCTAGGTTACCTAGCGGGCACTTGGACTATGTAGGTTCCCTATCGGGCAGTTGGACTATGTAGGTTAACTAGACGGCCCTTAGACTATCTAGGTTACATAGCGGGCATTTGGACTATGTTCGTCCTCTAGCGGGCACATGGACTATCTAGGTTAACTAGAGGGCCCTTGGACAATGTAGGTTAACTAGTGGGCACTTGGAATATCTAGGTTAACTAGCGGGCACTTGGACTATGTAGGTTAACTAGCGGGCACCTGGACGATGCAGGTTCCCTAGCGGGCACTTGGACTATATAGGTAAATTAGTGGGCACTTGGACTATGGAGGTTACCTAGGGGGCACTTGGACTATGGAAGTTACCTAGCGGGCACTTGGACTATCTACGTTAGCTAACTGCCACTTGGACTATGCAGGTAACCTAGCGGGCACTTGAACTGTCTAAGTTACCTGCCGGCTCTTGGACTATGTAGGTTACCTAGCGGGCAATTGGACTATCTAGGTTAACGAACGGGCACGTGGACTATGTAGGTAACCTAACGGGCACTTGGACTATCTAGGTTAGGTAACGGGCACTTTGACTATCTAAGTTATCTAGCGGGAACTTGGAATATGTAGGTTACCTAGAGGGCACTTGGACTATAGGTTACCTAGTGGCCCTTGGACTATGTAGGTTACCTAGCGCCACTTGGACTATCTAAGTTAACGAACGTGCACTTGGACTATGTAGGTAACCTAGCGGGCACTTGGACAGTATAGGTTACCTAGTGGGCACTTGGACTATCTAGGTTAACGAATGGGCACTTGGACTATGTAGGTTACCTAGCGGGCACTTGGACTATCTAGGTTAGCAAACCGGAACATGGAATATCTAGGTTACCTAGCGGGCACTTGGACTATGTAGGATCCCTATCAGACATTTGTACTACTTAGGTTAACTAGCGGGCACTCTGACTATCTAGGTTAACTAGCGGGCACTTGGACTATCTAGGTCAACTAGCGGGCCATTGTACTATGTAGGTTAACTAGCGGGCACTTGGCCTATCTAGGTTACCTAACGGGAACTTGGACTATGTAGGTTTACTAGCGGACACTTTGACAATCTAGGTTAACTAGCGGGCACTTGGACAATGCAGGTTCCCTAGCGGGCACTATGAATATGTAGCTTGCCTAGAGGGCACTTGGACTATGTAGGTTCCCTATGGGCACTTGGACTATCTGGGTTCCCTAACGGGCACTTGGAATATGAAGATTCCCTATCGGGCACTTGGACTATGTAGGTTCCTCATTGGGCACTTGGACTATGTAGGTTCCCTATCGGGCACTTGGACTATGTAAGTTAACTAGCGGGCCCTTGGACTATCTAGGTTACCTAGCGGGCACTTGGACTATCTAGGTTAACTAGAGGGCACTTGTACAATGCAGGTTCCCTAGCGGGCACTTTGACTATGTAGGTTCCCTAGAGGGCACATGGACGATATAGGTTCCCTATGGGCACTTGGACTATCTAGGTGCCCTAATGGGCACTTGGAATACGTAGGTTCCCTTTCGGACACTTGGACTATGTAGGTTAACAAGCGGGCACTTGGACTATCTAGGTTAGCTAACGGGTACTTGGACTATCTAGGTTCCTTAGCGGGCATTTGGACTATGTAGGTTCCCTAGCAGGGCTTTGACTATGTAAGTTCTCTAACGGGCACTTGGACTATGTGGGTTCCCTAGCGGGCATTTGGACTATCTAGGTTACCTAACGGGCACTTGGACTATGTACGTTACTAGCGGGCATTTGGACTATGTATGTTACCTAGCGGATACTTGGACAATGTAGGTTCCCCATCAGGGACTTGGACAATGTAGGTTAACTAGTGGACACTTGGACTATCTAGGTTAACTAGCGGGCCCTTGGACTATGTAGGTTAACTAGCGGGCCCTTTGACGGTCATGGTTAGCAAACGGGCACTTGGACTATGTAGGTTACCTAGCAGGCACTTGGACTGTCTAGGTTACCTAGCGGGCACTTGAACTATCTAGGTTAACGAACGGGCACTCTAACTATGTAGGTTAGCAAACAGGAACTTGGACTATCTAGGTTAACGAACGGGCACTTGGACTATGGAGGTTACCTAGCGGGCACTTGGACTATCTAGGTTAGCTAACGTGTACTTGGACTATCTAGGTTACCTAGCGGGCACTTGGACTATCTAGGTTATCTCACGGGCACTTGGACTATGCAGGTAACCTAGCGGGCAGTTGAACTGTCTAAGTTACCTAGCGGGCACTTGGATTATGTAGGTTAACTAGCGGGCACTTGGACTATCTAGGTTACCTAACGGGCACTTAGACTATCTAGATTACCTAGCGGGCACTTGGATTCTAAAGGTTACCTAGCCGGCTCTTGGACTATGTAGGTTACCTAGCGGGCAATTGGACTATCTAGGTTAACGAACGGGCACGTGGACTATGTAGGTAACCTAACGGGCACTTGGACTTTCTAGGTTAGGTAACGGGCACTTTGACTATCTAGGTTACCTAGCGGGAACTTGGAATATGTAGGTTACCTAGAGGGCACTTGGACTATAGGTTACCTAGTGGCCCTTGGACTATGTAGGTTACCTAGCGCGACTTGGACTATCTAAGTTAACGAACGTGCACTTGGACTATGTAGGTAACCTAGCGGGCACTTGGACAGTATAGGTTACCTAGCGGGCACTTGGACTATCTAGGTTAACGAATGGGCACTTGGACTATGTAGGTTACCTAACGGGCACTAGGACTATCTAGGTTAGCAAACCGGAACTTGGAATATCTAGGTTACCTAGCGGGCACTTGGACTATGTAGGATCCCTATCGGACATTTGTACTACTTAGGTTAATTAGCGGGCACTTTGACTATCTAGGTTAAATAGCGGGCATTTGGACAATGCAGGTTCCCTAGCGGGCACTATGAATATGTAGCTTCCCTAGAGGGCACTTGGACTATGTAGGTTCCCTATGTGCACTTGGACTATCTGGGTTCCCTAACGGGCACTTGGAATATGAAGATTCCCTATCGGGCACTTGGACTATGTAGGTTCCTCATTGGGCACTTGGACTATGTAGGTTTCCTATTCGGCACTTGGACTATGTAAGTTAACTAGCGGGCCCTTGGACTATCTAGGTTACCTAGCGGGCACTTGAACTCTCTAGGTTAACGAACGGGCACTTGGACTATGTAGGTTAGCTAACAGGAACTTGGACTATCTAGGTTAACGAACGGGCACTTGGACTATGGAGGTTACCTAGAGGGCACTTGGACTATGGAGGTTACCTAGCGGGCACTTGGACTATCTAGGTTAGCTAAAGGGTACTTGGACCATCTAGGTTACCTAGCGGGTACTTGTACTATGTAGGTTACCTAGCGGGCACATGGACTATCTAGGTTACCTAACGGGCACTTGGACTATGCAGGTAACCTAGCGGGTACTTGGACTGTTTAAGTTAACCAGCGGGCACTTGGACTATGTAGGTTATCTAGCGGGCACTTGGACTATCTAGGTTGACGAACAGGCACTTGGACTATGTAGGTTAGCTAACAGGGACTTGGACTATCTGGGTTACCTAACGGGCATTTGGACTATGTAGGTTCCCTAGCGGGCACTTGGATTATGTAGGTTCCCTTCTTGCACTTGGACTATGTAGGTTACTAGAGGGCATTTGGACTATGTAAGTTACGTAGCGTCCACTTGGACTATGTAGGTTAACTAGCGGGCACTTGGACTATCTAGGTTAACGAACGGGCACTTGGACTATGTAGGTTACCTAGCAGGCACTTGGACGGTGTAGGTTACCTATCGGGCACTTGGACTATCTAGGTTAACGAACGGCCACTTGGACTATGTAGGTTACCTAGCAGGCCCTTGGACTATCTAGGTTAGCAAACCGGAACTTGGAATATCTAGGTTAACTAGCGGGCACTTGGACTATGTAGGATCCCTATCGGACATTTGTACTACTTAGGTTAACTAGCGGGCACTTTGACTATCTAGGTTAACTAGCGAGCACTTGGACAATGCAGGTTCCCTAGCGGGCACTATGAATATGTAGCTTCCCTAGAGGGCACTTGGACTATGTAGGTTCCCTATGTGCACTTGGACTATCTGGGTTCCCTAACGGGCACTTGGAATATGAAGATTCCCTATCGAGCACTTGGACTATGTAGGTTCCTCATTGGGCACTTGGACTATGTAGGTTCCCTATCGGGCACTTGGACTATGTAAGTTAACTAGCGGGCCCTTGGACTATCTAGGTTACCTAGCGGGCACTTGAACTCTCTGGGTTAACGAACGGGCACTTGGACTATGTAGGTTAGCTAACAGGAATTTGGACATCTAGGTTAACGAACGGGCACTTGGACTATGGAGGTTACCTAGAGGGCACTTGGACTATGGAGGTTACCTAGCGGGCACTTGGACTATCTAGGTTAGCTAAAGGGTACTTGGACTATCTAGGTTACCTAGCGGGTACTTGGACTATGTAGGTTACCTAGCGGGCACATGGACTATCTAGGTTACCTAACGGGCACTTGGACTATGCAGGTAACCTAGCGGGTACTTGGACTGTTTAAGTTAACCATCGGGCACTTGGACTATGTAGGTTACCTAGCGGGCACTTGGACTATCTAGGTTAACGAACAGGCACTTGGACTATGTAGGTTAGCTAACAGGAACTTGGACTATCTGGGTTACCTAACGGGCATTTGGACTATGGAGGTTACCTAGCGGGCACTTGGACTATCTAGGTTAGCTAACGTGTACTTGGACTATCTACGTACCTAGCGGGCACTTGGACTATCTAGGTTATCTAACGGGCACTTGGACTATGCAGGTAACCTAGCGGGCACTTGAACTGTCTAAGTTACCTAGCGGGCACTTGGATTATGTAGGTTAACTAGCGGGCACTTGGACTATCTAGGTTACCTAACGGGCACTAAGACTATCTAGATTACCTAGCGGGCACTTGGATTCTAAAGGTTACCTAGCCGGCTCTTGGACTATGTAGGTTACCTAGCGGGCAATTGGACTATCTAGGTTAACGAACGGGCACGTGGACTATGTAGGTAACCTAACGGGCACTTGGACTATCTAGGTTAGGTAACGGGCACTTTGACTATCTAGGTTACCTAGCGGGAACTTGGAATATGTAGGTTACCTAGAGGGCACTTGGACTATAGGTTACCTAGTGGCCCTTGGACTATGTAGGTTACCTAGCGCCACTTGGACTATCTAAGTTAACGAACGTGCACTTGGACTATGTAGGTAACCTAGCGGGCACTTGGACAGTATAGATTACCTAGCGGGCACTTGGACTATCTAGGTTAACGAATGGGCACTTGGACTATGTAGGTTACCTAGCGGGCACTAGGACTATCTAGGTTAGCAAACCGGAACTTGGAATATCTAGGTTACCTAGCGGGCACTTGGACTATGTAGGATCCCTATCGGACATTTGTACTACTTAGGTTAACTAGCGGGCACTTTGACTATCTAGGTTAACTAGCGGGCACTTGGACAATGCAGGTTCCCTAGCGGGCACTATGAATATGTAGCTTCCCTAGAGGGCACTTGGACTATGTAGGTTCCCTATGTGCACTTGGACTATCTGGGTTCCCTAACGGGCACTTGGAATATGAAGATTCCCTATCGGGCACTTGGACTATGTAGGTTCCTCATTGGGCACTTGGACTATGTAGGTTCCCTATCGGGCACTTGGACTATGTAAGTTAACTAGCGGGCCCTTAGACTATCTAGGTTACCTAGCGGGCACTTGGACTATCTAGGTTATCTAGAGGGCACTTGTACAATGCAGGTTCCCTAGCGGGCACATTGACTATGTAGGTTCCCTAGAGGGCACTTGGACGATATAGGTTCCCTATGGGCACTTGGACTATCTAGGTGCCCTAATGGGCACTTGGAATACGTAGGTTCCCTTTCGGACACTTGGTCTATGTAGGTTCCTCAGCGGGCACTTGGATTATATAGGTTAACTAGCGGGCACTTGGACTATCTAGGTTACCTAGCGGGCACTTGGACTATGTAGGTTAACTAGCGGGCCCTTGGACTATCTAGGTTACATAGCGGGCACTTGGACTATCTAGGTTCCCTAGCCGGCATTTGGACTATGTAGGTTCCCTAGCAGGGCTTTGACTATGTAAGTTCTCTAACGGGCACTTGGACTATGTGGATTCCCTAGCGGGCATTTGGACTATCTAGGTTACCTAACGGGCACTTGGATTATGAACGTTACTAGCGGGCATTTGGACTATGTAGGTTACCTAGCGGATACTTGGACTATGTAGGTTCCCCATCAGGTACATGGACAATGTAGGTTAACTAGCGGGTTTTTGGACTATCTAGGTTACCTAGCGGGCACTTGGACTATGCAGGTTCCCTAGCGGGCACTTGGACTATCTTCGTCCCTTAGCGAGCACTTGGACTATGTAGGTTCCCTATCGGGCAGTTGTACTATGTAGGTTAACTAGACGGCCCTTAGACTATCTAGGTTACCTAGCGGGCATTTAGACTATGTACGTCCTCTAGCGGGCACATGGACTATCTAGGTTAACTAGAGGGCCCTTGGACAATGTAGGTTAACTAGTGGGCACTTGGAATATCTAGGTTAACTAGCGGGCACTTGGACTATGTAGGTTAACTAGCGGGCACCTGGACGATGCAGGTTCCCTAGCGGGCACTTGGACTATATAGGTAAATTAGTGGGCACTTGGACTATGGAGGTTACCTAGGGGGCACTTGGACTATGGAAGTTACCTAGCGGGCACTTGGACTATCTACGTTAGCTAACTGGCACTTGGACTATGCAGGTAACCTAGCGGGCACTTGAACTGTCTAAGTTACCTGCCGGCTCTTGGACTATGTAGGTTACCTAGCGGGCAATTGGACTATCTAGGTTAACGAACGGGCACGTGGACTATGTAGGTAACCTAACGGGCACTTGGACTATCTAGGTTAGGTAACGGGCACTTTGACTATCTAAGTTATCTAGCGGGAACTTGGAATATGTAGGTTACCTAGAGGGCACTTGGACTATAGGTTACCTAGTGGCCCTTGGACTATGTAGGTTACCTAGCGCCACTTGGACTATCTAAGTTAACGAACGTGCACTTGGACTATGTAGGTAACCTAGCGGGCACATGGACAGTATAGGTTACCTAGTGGGCACTTGGACTATCTAGGTTAACGAATGGGCACTTGGACTATGTAGGTTACCCAGCGGGCACTTGGACTATCTAGGTTAGCAAACCGGAACATGGAATATCTAGGTTACCTAGCGGGCACTTGGACTATGTAGGATCCCTATCAGACATTTGTACTACTTAGGTTAACTAGCGGGCACTTTGACTATCTAGGTTAACTAGGGGGCACTTGGACTATCTAGGTCAACCAGCGGGCCATTGTACTATGTAGGTTAACTAGCGGGCACTTGGCCTATCTAGGTTACCTAACGGGAACTTGGACTATGTAGGTTTACTAGCGGACACTTTGACAATCTAGGTTAACTAGCGGGCACTTGGACAATGCAGGTTCCCTAGCGGGCACTATGAATATGTAGCTTGCCTAGAGGGCACTTGGACTATGTAGGTTCCCTATGGGCACTTGGACTATCTGGGTTCCCTAACGGGCACTTGGAATATGAAGATTCCCTATCGGGCACTTGGACTATGTAGGTTCCTCATTGGGCACTTGGACTATGTAGGTTCCCTATCGGGCACTTGGACTATGTAAGTTAACTAGCGGGCCCTTGGACTATCTAGGTTACCTAGCGGGCACTTGGACTATCTAGGTTAACTAGAGGGCACTTGTACAATGCAGGTTCCCTAGCGGGCACTTTGACTATGTAGGTTCCCTAGAGGGCACATGGACGATATAGGTTCCCTATGGGCACTTGGACTATCTAGGTGCCCTAATGGGCACTTGGAATACGTAGGTTCCCTTTCGGACACTTGGACTATGTAGGTTAACAAGCGGGCACTTGGACTATCTAGGTTAGCTAACGGGTACTTGGACTATCTAGGTTCCTTAGCGGGCATTTGGACTATGTAGGTTCCCTAGCAGGGCTTTGACTATGTAAGTTCTCTAACGGGCACTTGGACTATGTGGGTTCCCTAGCGGGCATTTGGACTATCTAGGTTACCTAACGGGCACTTGGACTATGTACGTTACTAGCGGGCATTTGGACTATGTATGTTACCTAGCGGATACTTGGACAATGTAGGTTCCCCATCAGGGACTTGGACAATGTAGGTTAACTAGTGGACACTTGGACTATCTAGGTTAACTAGCGGGCCCTTGGACTATGTAGGTTAACTAGCGGGCCCTTTGACGGTCATGGTTAGCAAACGGGCACTTGGACTATGTAGGTTACCTAGCAGGCACTTGGACTGTCTAGGTTACCTAGCGGGCACTTGAACTATCTAGGTTAACGAACGGGCACTCTGACTATGTAGGTTAGCAAACAGGAACTTGGACTATCTAGGTTAACGAACGGGCACTTGGACTATGGAGGTTACCTAGCGGGCACTTGGACTATCTAGGTTAGCTAACGTGTACTTGGACTATCTAGGTTACCTAGCGGGCACTTGGACTATCTAGGTTATCTCACGGGCACTTGGACTATGCAGGTAACCTAGCAGGCAGTTGAACTGTCTAAGTTACCTAGCGGGCACTTGGATTATGTAGGTTAACTAGCGGGCACTTGGACTATCTAGGTTACCTAACGGGCACTTAGACTATCTAGATTACCTAGCGGGCACTTGGATTCTAAAGGTTACCTAGCCGGCTCTTGGACTATGTAGGTTACCTAGCGGGCAATTGGACTATCTAGGTTAACGAACGGGCACGTGGACTATGTAGGTAACCTAACGGGCACTTGGACTTTCTAGGTTAGGTAACGGGCACTTTGACTATCTAGGTTACCTAGCGGGAACTTGGAATATGTAGGTTACCTAGAGGGCACTTGGACTATAGGTTACCTAGTGGCCCTTGGACTATGTAGGTTACCTAGCGCGACTTGGACTATCTAAGTTAACGAACGTGCACTTGGACTATGTAGGTAACCTAGCGGGCACTTGGACAGTATAGGTTACCTAGCGGGCACTTGGACTATCTAGGTTAACGAATGGGCACTTGGACTATGTAGGTTACCTAACGGGCACTAGGACTATCTAGGTTAGCAAACCGGAACTTGGAATATCTAGGTTACCTAGCGGGCACTTGGACTATGTAGGATCCCTATCGGACATTTGTACTACTTAGGTTAATTAGCGGGCACTTTGACTATCTAGGTTAAATAGCGGGCATTTGGACAATGCAGGTTCCCTAGCGGGCACTATGAATATGTAGCTTCCCTAGAGGGCACTTGGACTATGTAGGTTCCCTATGTGCACTTGGACTATCTGGGTTCCCTAACGGGCACTTGGAATATGAAGATTCCCTATCGGGCACTTGGACTATGTAGGTTCCTCATTGGGCACTTGGACTATGTAGGTTCCCTATTGGGCACTTGGACTATGTAAGTTAACTAGCGGGCCCTTGGACTATCTAGGTTACCTAGCGGGCACTTGAACTCTCTAGGTTAACGAACGGGCACTTGGACTATGTAGGTTAGCTAACAGGAACTTGGACTATCTAGGTTAACGAACGGGCACTTGGACTATGGAGGTTACCTAGAGGGCACTTGGACTATGGAGGTTACCTAGCGGGCACTTGGACTATCTAGGTTAGCTAAAGGGTACTTGGACCATCTAGGTTACCTAGCGGGTACTTGTACTATGTAGGTTACCTAGCGGGCACATGGACTATCTAGGTTACCTAACGGGCACTTGGACTATGCAGGTAACCTAGCGGGTACTTGGACTGTTTAAGTTAACCAGCGGGCACTTGGACTATGTAGGTTATCTAGCGGGCACTTGGACTATCTAGGTTAACGAACAGGCACTTGGACTATGTAGGTTAGCTAACAGGGACTTGGACTATCTGGGTTACCTAACGGGCATTTGGACTATGTAGGTTCCCTAGCGGGCACTTGGATTATGTAGGTTCCCTTCTTGCACTTGGACTATGTAGGTTACTAGAGGGCATTTGGACTATGTAAGTTACGTAGCGTCCACTTGGACTATGTAGGTTAACTAGCGGGCACTTGGACTATCTAGGTTAACGAACGGGCACTTGGACTATGTAGGTTACCTAGCAGGCACTTGGACGGTGTAGGTTACCTATCGGGCACTTGGACTATCTAGGTTAACGAACGGCCACTTGGACTATGTAGGTTACCTAGCAGGCCCTTGGACTATCTAGGTTAGCAAACCGGAACTTGGAATATCTAGGTTAACTAGCGGGCACTTGGACTATGTAGGATCCCTATCGGACATTTGTACTACTTAGGTTAACTAGCGGGCACTTTGACTATCTAGGTTAACTAGCGAGCACTTGGACAATGCAGGTTCCCTAGCGGGCATTATGAATATGTAGCTTCCCTAGAGGGCACTTGGACTATGTAGGTTCCCTATGTGCACTTGGACTATCTGGGTTCCCTAACGGGCACTTGGAATATGAAGATTCCCTATCGAGCACTTGGACTATGTAGGTTCCTCATTGGGCACTTGGACTATGTAGGTTCCCTATCGGGCACTTGGACTATGTAAGTTAACTAGCGGGCCCTTGGACTATCTAGGTTACCTAGCGGGCACTTGAACTCTCTGGGTTAACGAACGGGCACTTGGACTATGTAGGTTAGCTAACAGGAACTTGGACATCTAGGTTAACGAACGGGCACTTGGACTATGGAGGTTACCTAGAGGGCACTTGGACTATGGGGGTTACCTAGCGGGCACTTGGACTATCTAGGTTAGCTAAAGGGTACTTGGACTATCTAGGTTACCTAGCGGGTACTTGGACTATGTAGGTTACCTAGCGGGCACATGGACTATCTAGGTTACCTAACGGGCACTTGGACTATGCAGGTAACCTAGCGGGTACTTGGACTGTTTAAGTTAACCAGCGGGCACTTGGACTATGTAGGTTACCTAGCGGGCACTTGGACTATCTAGGTTAACGAACAGGCACTTGGACTATGTAGGTTAGCTAACAGGAACTTGGACTATCTGGGTTACCTAACGGGCATTTGGACTATGTAGGTTCCCTAGCGGGCACTTAGATTATGTAGGTTCCCTTCTTGCACTTGGACTATGTAGGTTACTAGAGGGCATTTGGACTATGTAAGTTACGTAGCGGCCACTTGGACTATGTAGGTTAACTAGCGGGCACTTGGACTATCTAGGTTAACGAACGGGCACTTGGACTATGTAGGTTACCTAGCAGGCCCTTGGACTATCTAGGTTAGCAAACCGGAACTTGGAATATCTAGGTTACCTAGCGGGCACTTGGACTATGTAGGATCCCTATCGGATATTTGTACTACTTAGGTTAACTAGCGGGCACTTTGACTATCTAGGTTAACTAGCGAGCACTTGGACAATGCAGGTTCCCTAGCGGGCACTATGAATATGTAGCTTCCCTAGAGGGCACTTGGACTATGTAGGTTCCCTATGTGCACTTGGACTATCTGGGTTCCCTAACGGGCACTTGGAATATGAAGATTCCCTATCGGGCACTTGGACTATGTAGGTTCCTCATTGGGCACTTGGACTATGTAGGTTCCCTATCGGGCACTTGGACTATGTAAGTTAACTAGCGGGCCCCTGGACTATCTAGGTTACCTAGCGGGTACTTGGACTATCTAGGTTATCTAGAGGGCACTTGTACAATGCAGGTTCCCTAGCGGGCACTTTGACTATGTAGGTTCCCTAGAGGGCACTTGGACGATATAGGTTCCCTATGGGCACTTGGACTATCTAGGTGCCCTAATGGGCACTTGGAATACGTAGGTTCCCTTTCGGACACTTGGTCTATGTAGGTTCCTCAGCGGGCACTTGGACTATATAGGTTAACTAGCGGGCACTAGGACTATCTAGGTTACCTAGCGGGCACTTGGACTATCTAGGTTCCCTAGCGGGCACTTGGACTATGTAGGTTCCCTAGCAGGGCTTTGACTATGTAAGTCCTCTAACGGGCACTTGGACTATGTGGGTTCCCTAGCGGGCATTTGGACTATCTAGGTTACCTAACGGGCACTTGGACTATGTACGTTACTAGCGGGCATTTGGACTATGTAGGTTACCTAGCGGATACTTGGACTATGTAGGTTCCCCATCATGGACTTGGACAATGTAGGTTAACTAGCGGGCACTTGGACTATCTAGGTTAACTAGCGGGCCCTTGGACTATGTAGGTTAACTAGCGGGCCCTTTGACGATCTAGGTTAGCAAAAGGGCACTTGGACTATGTAGGTTACCTAACAGGCACTTGGACTGTCTAGGTTACCTAGCGGGCACTTGAACTCTCTAGGTTAACGAACGGGCACTTGGACTATGTAGGTTAGCTAACAGGAACTTGGACTATCTAGGTTAACGAACGGGCACTTGGACTATGGAGGTTACCTAGAGGGCACTTGGACTATGGAGGTTACCTAGCGGGCACTTGGACTATCTAGGTTAGCTAACGGGTACTTGGACTATCTAGGTTACCTAGCGGGCACTTGGACTATGTAGGTTACCTAGCGGGCACATGGACTATCTAGGTTACCTAACGGGCACTTGGACTATGCAGGTAACCTAGCGGGTACTTGGACTGTTTAAGTTAATCAGCAGGCACTTGGACTATGTAGGTTAACTAGCGGGCACTTGGATTCTAAAGGATACCTAGCCGGCCCTTTGACTATGTAGGTTACCTAGCGGGCAATTGGACTATCTAGGTTAACGAACGGGCACGTGGACTATGTAGGTAACCTAAAGGGCACTTGGACTATCTAGGTTAGGTAACGGGCACTTGGACTATCTAGGTTACCTAGCGGGAACTTGGAATATGTAGGTTACCTAGAGGGCACTTGGACAATGCAGGTTCCCTAGCGGTCACTATGAATATGTAGCTTCCCTGGAGGGCACTTGGACTATATAGGTTCCCTATGGGCACTTGGACTATCTGGGTTTCCTAACGGGCACTTGGAATATGAAGATTCCCTATCGGGCACTTGGACTATGTAGGTTCCTCATTGGGCACTTGGACTATGGAGGTTCCCTATCGGGCACTTGGAATATGTAGGTTAACTAGCGGGCCCTTGGACTATCTAGGTTACCTAGCGGGCACTTGGACTATCTAGGTTAACTAGAGGGCACTTGTACAATGCAGGTTCCCTAGCGGGCACTTTGACTATGTAGGTTCCCTAGAGGGCACTTGGACGATATACATTCCCTAAGGGCACTTGGACTATCTAGGTGCCCTAATGGGCACTTGGAATACGTAGGTTCCCTTTCGGACACTTGGTCTATGTAGGTTCCTCAGCGGGCACTTGGATTATATAGGTTAACTAGAGGGCACTTGGACTATCTAGGTTACATAGCGGGCACTTGGACTATCTAGGTTCCCTAGCGGGCACTTGGACTATGTAGGTTCCCTAGCAGGGCTTTGACTATGTAAGTTCTCTAACGGGCACTTGGACTATGTGGGTTCCCTAGCGGGCATTTGGACTATCTAGGTTACCTAACGGGCACTTGGATTATGAACGTTACTAGCGGGCATTTGGACTATGTAGGTTACCTAGCGGATACTTGGACTATGTAGGTTCCCCATCAGGGACTTGGACAATGTAGGTTAACTAGCGGGTTTTTTGGACTATCTAGGTTACCTAGCGGGCACTTGGACTATGCAGGTTCCCTAGCGGGCACTTGGACTATGTTTGTCCCTTAGCGGGCACTTGGACTATGTAGGTTCCCTATCGGGCAGTTGGACTATGTAGGTTAACTAGAGGGCCCTTAGACTATCTAAGTTACCTAGTGGGCATTTGGACTATGTACGTCCTCTAGCGGGCACATAGACTATCTAGGTTAACTAGAAGGCCCTTGGACTATGTAGGTTAACTAGCGGGCCCTTGGACTATCTAGGTTACCTAGCGGGCACTTGGACTATGTAGGTTAACTAGCGGGCACCTGGACGATGCAGGTTCCCTAGCGGGCACTTGGACTATATAGGTAAATTAGTGGGCACTTGGACTATGGAGGTTACCTAGGGGGCACTTGGACTTTGGAGGTTACCTAGCGGGCACTTGGACTATCTACGTTAGCTAACTGGCACTTGGACTATGCAGGTAACCTAGCGGGCACTTGAACTGTCTAAGTTACCTGCCGGCTCTTGGACTATGTAGGTTACCTAGCGGGCAATTGGACTATCTAGGTTAACGAACCGGCACGTGGACTATGTAGGTAACCTAACGGGCACTTGGACTATCTAGGTTAGGTAACGGGCACTTTGAATATCTAGGTTACCTAGCTGGAACTTGGAATATGTAGGTTACCTAGAGGGCACTTGGACTATAGGTTACCTAGTGGCCCTTGGACTATGTAGGTTACCTACCGCCACTTGGACTATCTAAGTTAACGAACGTGCACTTGGACTATGTAGGTAACCTAGCGGGCACTTGGACAGTATAGGTTACCTAGCGGGCACTTGGACTATCTAGGTTAACGAATGGGCACTTGGACTATGTAGGTTACCTAGCGGGCACTTGGACTATCTAGGTTAGCAAACCGGAACATGGAATATCTAGGTTACCTAGCGGGCACTTGGACTATGTAGGATCCCTATCAGACATTTGTACTACTTAGGTTACCTAGCGGGCACTTTGACTATCTAGGTTAACTAGGGGGCACTTGGACTATCTAGGTCAACCAGCGGGCCATTGTACTATGTAGGTTAACTAGCGGGCACTTGGCCTATCTAGGTTACCTAACGGGAACTTGGACTATGTAGGTTTACTAGCGGACACTTGGACGATCTAGGTTAACTAGCGGGCACTTGGACAATGCAGGTTCCCTAGCGGGCACTATGAATATGTAGCTTCCCTAGAGGGCACTTGGACTATCTAGGTTCCCTATGGGCCTTGGACTATCTGGGTTCCCTAACGGGCACTTGGAATATGAAGATTCCCTATCGGGCACTTGGACTATGTAGGTTCCTCATTGGGCACTTGGACTATTTAGGTTCCCTATCGGGCACTTGGACTATGTAAGTTAACTAGCGGGTCCGTGGACTTCTAGATTACCTAGCGGGCACTTGGACTATCTAGGTTAACTAGAGGGCACTTGTACAATGCAGGTTCCCTAGCGGGCATATGACTATGTAGGTTCGCTACAGGGCACTTGGACGATATAGGTTCCTATGGGCACTTGGACTATCTGGGTGCCCTAATGGGCACTTGGAATACGTAGGTTCCCTTTCGGACACTTGGACTATGTAGGTTAACAAGCGGGCACTTGGACTATCTAGGTTAGCTAACGGGAACTTGGACTATCTAGGTTCCCTAGCGGGCATTTGGACTATGTAGGTTCCCTAGCAGGGCTTTGACTAGGTAAGTTCTCTAACGGGCACTTGGACTATGTGGGTTCCCTAGCGGGCATTTGGACTATCTAGGTTACCTAACGGGCACTTGGACTATGTACGTTACTAGCGGGCATTTGGACTATGTAGGTGACCTAGCGGATACTTGGACAATGTAGGTTCCCCATCAGGGACTTGGACAATGTAGGTTAACTAGTGGACACTTGGACTATCTAGGTTAACTAGCGGGCCCTTGGACTATGTAGGTTAACTAGCGGGCCCTTTGACGGTCAAGGTTAGCAAACGGGCACTTGGACTATGTAGGTTACCTAGCAGGCACTTCGACTGTCTAGGTTACCTAGTGGGCACTTGAACTATCTAGGTTAACGAACGGGCACTCTGACTATGTAGGTTAGCAAACAGGAACTTGGACTATCTAGGTTAACGAACGGGCACTTGGACTATGGAGGTTACCTAGCGGGCACTTGGACTATCTAGGTTAGCTAACGTGTACTTGGACTATCTAGGTTACCTAGCGGGCACTTGGACTATCTAGGTTATGTAACGGGCACTTGGACTATGCAGGTAACCTAGCGGACACTTGAACTGTCTAAGTTACCTAGCGGGCACTTGGATTATGTAGGTTAACTAGCGGGCACTTGGACTATCTAGGTTACCTAACGGGCACTTAGACTATGCAGGTAACCTAGCGGGTACTTGGACTGTTTAAGTTAACCAGCGGGCACTTGGACTATGTAGGTTACCTAGCGGGCACTTGGACTATCTAGGTTAACGAACAGGCACTTGGAATATGTAGGTTAGCTAACAGGAACTTGGATAATCTGGGTTACCTAACGGGCATTTGGACTATGTAGGTTCCCTAGCGGGCACTTGGATTATGTAGGTTCCCTTCTTGCACTTGGACTATGTAGGTTACTAGAGGGCATTTGGACTATGTAAGTTACGTAGCGGCCACTTGGACTATGTAGGTTAACTAGCGGGCACTTGGACTATCTAGGTTAACGAACGGGCACTTGGACTATCTAGGTTACCTAGCGGGCACTTGGACTATCTAGGTTAACGAACAGGCACTTGGACTATGTAGGTTAGCTAACAGGAACTTGGACAATCTGGGTTACCTAACGGGCATTTGGACTATGTAGGTTCCCTAGCGGGCACTTGGATTATGTAGGTTCCATCTTGCACTTGGACTATGTAGGTTACTAGAGGGCATTTGGACTATGTAAGTTACGTAGCGGCCACTTGGACTATGTAGGTTAACTAGCGGGCACTTGGACTATCTAGGTTAACGAACGGGCACTTGGACTATGTAGGTTACCTAGCAGGCACTTGGACTGTCTAGGTTACCTATCGGGCACTTGGACTATCTAGGTTAACGAACGGGCACTTGGACTATGTAGGTTACCTAGCGGGCCCTTGGACTATGTAGGTTACTTAGCGGGCACTTGGACTATCTAGGTTAACGAACGGGCACTTGGACTATGTAGGTTAGCTAACAGGAACTTGGACTATCTAGGTTAACTAGCGGGCACTTGAACGATGCAGGTTCCCTAGCGGGCACTTGGACTATGTAGGTTCCCTAGTGGGCACTAGGACTATGTGGGTACCATAGCGGGCATTTGGACTATCTAGGTTAACTAACGGGCATTTGGACTATGTAGGTTCCCTAGTGGGCACATGGATTTTGTAGGTTCCCTTCTTGCACTTGGACTATGTAGGTTACTAGCGGGCATTTGGACTATGTAGGTTACCTAGCGGGCACTTGGACTATGTAGGTTAACTAGTGGGCGCTAGAACTATGTAGGTTACCTAGCGGGCACTTGGACTATCTAGGTTAAATAGCGGGCACTTTGACTATCTAGGTTAACTAGCTGACACTTGGACGAACAAGGTTAACGAGCGTGCCCTTGGACTATGTAGGTTACATAGCGGGCACTTGGACTATCTAGGTTAGCTAACAGGAACTTGGACTATCTAGGTTACCTAGCGGGCACTTAGACTATGTAGGTTAACTAGCGGGCCCTTGGACTATGTAGGTTAACTAGCGGGCACTTGGACGATCTAGGTTAACTAGCGGGCACTTGGAGTATCTAGGTTTACTAGCGGGCACGTGGACTTTCTAGGTTAACTAGCGGGCACTTAGACTATCTAAGTTACCTAGCGGGCACTTGGACAATGTACATATCTTAGAAGGCACCGGACTATCTAGGTTACCTAGCAGCCACTTGGACTATGTGCGTCCCCTAGTGGGCACTTGGACTATCTAGGTTAACTAACGTGCAATAGGACTATCTAGATTAACTTGCGGGCCCTGGGCTATGTAGGTTAACTAGTTGACCCTTGGACTATCTAGGTGGGCTAACGGATACTTGTACTGTATAGGTAAATTAGCGGGCACTTGAACTATGTGGGTGCCCTAGCGGGCATTTGGACTATATAGATTACCTAGCAGGCACTTGGACTTTGTAGGTTACCTAGCGGGCACTTGGACTATCTAGGTTACCTAGCGGGCACTTGGACTATCTAGGTTTTCTAGCGGGCAATTGGACTATGTAGGTTACCTAGCGGGCATTTGGACTATCTAGGTTACCTAAGGGGCACTTGGACTATCTAGGTTACCTAGCGGGCGCTGGGACTATGTAGGTTACCTAGCGGGCAATTGGATTATCTAGGTTAACGAACGGGTACTTGGACTATGTAGGTAACCTAGCGGGCACTTGGACAGTCTAGGTTATCTAGCGGGCACTTGGACTATCTAGGTTAACGAATGGGCAGTTGGACTATGTAGGTTACCTAGCGGGCACTTGGACTATCTAGGTTAGCTAAAAGGAACTTGGAATATCTAGGTTACCTAGTGGGTACTTGGACTATGTAAGTTACCTAGCGAGCACTTGGACTATCTAGGTTACCTAACGGGAACTTGGACTATGTAGGTCAACTAGCGGGCACTTGTACTATCTAGGTTAACGAACGGGCACTTGGACTATGTAGGTAACCAAGCGGGCACTTGCACAGTCTAGGTTACCTAGCGGGCACTTGGACAATCTAGGTGAATGAATGGGCACTTGGACTATGTAGGTTACCTCGCGGACACTTGGACTATGTGGGTATCCTAGCGGGCATTTGGACTATCTAGGTTACCTAACGGGCATTTGGACTATGTAGGTACCCTAGCGGGCACTTGGATTATGTAGGTTAACTAGCGGGCACTTGGACGATCTAGGTTAACTAGCGGGCACTTGGAGTATCTAGGTTTACTAGCGGGCACGTGGACTATCTAGGTTAACTAGCGGGCACTTAGACTATCTAGGTTACCTAGCGGGCACTTGGACTATGTACATATCTTAGCAGGCACTGGACTATCTAGGTTACCTAGCGGCCACTTGGACTATGTGCGTCCCCTAGTGGGCACTTGGACTATCTAGGTTAACTAACGTGCAATAGGACTATCTAGGTTAACTTGCGGGCCCTGGGCTATGTAGGTTATCTTGTTGACCCTTGGACTATCTAGGTGGGCTAACGGATACTTGGACTGTATGGGTAAATTAGCGGGCACTTGAACTATGTGGGTGCCCTAGCGGGCATTTGGACTATATAGATTACCTAGCAGGCACTTGGACTTTGTAGGTTACCTAGCGGGCACTTGGACTATCTAGGTTACCTAGCGGGCACTTGGACTATCTAGGTTTTCTAGCGGGCAATTGGAATATGTAGGTTACCTAGCGGGCATTTGGACTATCTAGGTTACCTAAGGGGCACTTGGACTATCTAGGTTATCTAGCGGGCGCTGGGACTATATAGGTTACCTAGCGGGCAATTGGATTATCTAGGTTAACGAACGGGTACTTGGACTATGTAGGTAACCTAGCGGGCACTTGGACAGTCTAGGTTATCTAGCGGGCACTTGGACTATCTAGGTTAACGAATGGGCAGTTGGACTATGTAGGTTACCTAGCGGGCACTTGGACTATCTAGGTTAGCTAAAAGGAACTTGGAATATCTAGGTTACCTAGTGGGTACTTGGACTATGTAAGTTACCTAGCGAGCACTTGGACTATCTAGGTTACCTAACGGGAACTTGGACTATGTAGGTCAACTAGCGGGCACTTGTACTATCTAGGTTAAAGAACGGGCACTTGGACTATGTAGGTAACCAAGCGGGCACTTGCACAGACTAGGTTACCTAGCGGGCACTTGGACAATCTAGGTGAATGAATGGGCACTTGGACTATGTAGGTTACCTCGCGGACACTTGGACTATGTGGGTATCCTAGCGGGCATTTGGACTATCTAGGTTACCTAACGGGCATTTGGACTATGTAGGTTCCCTAGCGGGCACTTGGATTATGTAGGTTCCCTTCTGGCACTTGGACTATGTAGGTTTCTAGCGGGCATTTGGACTATGTAGGGTCCCTAGCGGGCATTTGGACTATCTAGGTTACCTAACGGGCACTTGGACTATGTACGTTACTAGCGGGCATTTGGACAATGTAGGTTACCTAGCGGATACTTGGACTATGTAGGTTCCCCATCATGGACTTGGACAATGTAGGTTAACTAGCGGGCACTTGGACTATCTAGGCTAACTAGCGGGCCCTTGAACTATGTAGGTTAACTAGCGGGCCCTTTGACGATCTAGGTTAGCAAACGGGCACTTGGACTATGTAGGTTACCTAGCGGGCACTTGAACTATCTAGGTTAACGAATGTGCAGTTGGACTATGTAGGTTAGCTAACAGGAACTTGGACTATCTAGGTTAACGAACGGGCACTTGGACTATGGAGGTTACCTAGCGGGCTCTTGGACTATGGAGGTTACCTAGCGGGCACTTGGACTATCTAGGTTAGCTAACGATTACTTGGACTATCTAGGTTACCTAGCGGGCACTTGGACTATGTAGGTTACCTAGCGGGCACTTGGACTATGAAGGTTACCTAACGGGCACTTGGAATATGCAGGTAACCTAGCGGGCACTTGAACTGTCTAAGTTACCTAGTGGGCACTTGGACTATGTAGGTTAACTAGCGGGCACTTGGACTATCTAGGTTAACAAATGGGCACTTGGACTATGTAGGTTACCTAGCGGGCACTTGGACTATCTAGGTTAGCAAACCGGAACATGGAATATCTAGGTTACCTAGCGGGCATTTGGACTATGTAGGATCCCTATCAGATATTTGTACTACTTAGGTTAACTAGCGGGCACTTTGACTATCTAGGTTAACTAGCGGCCCTTGGACTATCTAGGTCAACTAGAGGGCCATTGTACTATGTAGGTTAACTAGCGGGCACTTGGCCTATCTAGGTTACCTAACGGGAACTTGGACTATGTAGGTTTACTAGCGGACACTTGGACGATCTAGGTTAACTAGCGGGCACTTGGACAATGCAGGTTCCCTAGCGGGCACTATGAATATGTAGCTTCCCTAGAGGGCACTTGGACTATGTAGGTTCCCTATGGGCACTTGGACTATCTGGGTTCCCTAACGGGCACTTGGAATATGAAGATTCCCTATCGGGCACTTGGACTATGTAGGTTCCTCATTGGGCACTTGGACTATGTAGGTTCCCTATCGGGCACTTGGACTATGTAGGTTAACTAGCGGGCCCTTGGACTATCTAGGTTACCTAGCGGGCACTTGGACTATCTAGGTTAACTAGAGGGCACTTGTACAATGCAGGTTCCCTAGCGGGCACTTTGACTATGTAGGTTCCCTAGAGGGCACTTGGATGATACAGGTTCCTTATGGGCACCTGGACTATCTAGGTGCCCTAATGGGCACTTGGAATACGTAGGTTCCCTTTCGGACACTTGGACTATGTAGGTTAACAAGCGGGCACTTGGACTATCTAGGTTAGCTAACGGGTACTTGGACTATCTAGGTTCCCTAGCGGGCATTTGGACTATGTAGGTTCCCTAGCAGGGCTTTGAGTATGTAAGTTCTCTAACGGGCACTTGGACTATGTGGGTTCCCTAGCGGGCACTTGGACTATCTAGGTTAGCTAACGTGTACTTGGACTATCTAGATTACCTAGCGGGCACTTGAACTTTCTAGGTTATCTAACGGGCACTTGGACTATGCAGGTAACCTAGCGGGCACTTGAACTGTCTAAGTTACCTAGCGGGCACTTGGATTATGTAGGTTAACTAGCGGGCACTTGGACTATCTAGGTTACCTAACGGGCACTTAGACTATCTAGATTACCTAGCGGGCACTTGGATTCTAAAAGTTACCTAGCCGGCTCTTGGACTATGTAGGTTACCTAGCGGGCAATTGGACTATCTAGGTTAACGAACGGGCACTTGGACTATGGAGGTTACCTAGCGGGCACTTGGACTATGGAGGTTACCTAGCGGGCACTTGGACTATCTAGGTTAGCTAACGTGTACTTGGACTATCTAGGTTACCTAGCGGGCACTAGGACTACCTAGGTTATCTAACGGGCACTTGGACTATGCAGGTAACCTAGCGGGCACTTGAACTGTCTAAGTTACCTAGCGGGCACTTGGATTATGTAGGTTAACTAGCGGGCACTTGGACTATCTAGGTTACCTAACGGGCACTTAGACTATCTAGATTACCTAGCGGGCACTTGGATTCTAAAGGTTACCTAGCCGGCTCTTGGACTATGTAGGTTACCTAGCGGGCAATTGGACTATCTAGGTTAACGAACGGGCACGTGGACTATGTAGGTAACCTAACGGGCACTTGGACTTTCTAGGTTAGGTAACGGTAACGGGCACTTTGACTATCTAGGTTACCTAGCGGGAACTTGGAATATGTAGGTTACCTAGAGGGCACTTGGACTATAGGTTACCTAGTGGCCCTTGGACTATGTAGGTTACATAGCGCGACTTGGACTATCTAAGTTAACGAACGTGCACTTGGACTATGTAGGTAACCTAGCGGGCACTTGGACAGTATAGGTTACCTAGCGGGCACTTGGACTATCTAGGTTAACGAATGGGCACTTGGACTATGTAGGTTACCTAGCGGGCACTTGGACTATCTAGGTTAACTAGAGGGCACTTGTACAATGCAGGTTTCCTAGCGGGCACTTTGACTATGTAGGTTCCCTAGAGGGCACTTGGACGATATAGGTTCCCTATGGGCACTTGGACTATCTAGGTGCCCTAATGGGCACTTGGAATACGTAGGTTCCCCTTCGGACACTTGGTCTATATAGGTTCCTCAGCGGGCACTTGGATTATATAGGTTAACTAGAGGGCACGTGGACTATCTAGGTTACATAGCGGGCACTTGGACTATCTAGGTTCCCTAGCGGGCACTTGGACTATGTAGGTTCCCTAGCAGGGCTTTGACTATGTAAGTTCTCTAACGGGCACTTGGACTATGTGGGTTCCCTAGCGTGCATTTGGACTATCTAGGTTACCTAACAGGCACTTGGATTATGAACGTTACTAGCGGGCATTTGGACTATGTAGGTTACCTAGCGGATACTTGGAATATGTAGGTTCCCCATCAGGGACTTGGACAATGTAGGTTAACTAGCGGGTTTTTGGACTATCTAGATTACCTAGCGGGCACTTGGACTATGCAGGTTCCCTAGCGGGCACTTGGACTATGTTCGTCCCTTAGCGGGCACTTGGACTATGTAGGTTCCCTATCGGGCAGTTGGACTATGTAGGTTAACTAGAGGGCCCTTAGACTATCTAAGTTACCTAGCGGGCATTTGGACTATGTACGTCCTCTAGCGGGCACATAGACTATCTAGGTTAACTAGAGGGCCCTTGGACTATGTAGGTTAACTAGCGGGCCCTTGGACTATCTAGGTTACCTAGCGGGCACTTGGACTATGCAGGTTCCCTAGCGGGCACTTGGACTATGTTCGTCCCTTAGCGGGCACTGGACTATGTAGGTTCCCTATCGGGCAGTTGGACTATATAGATTAACTAGAGGGCCCTTAGACTATCTAGGTTACCTAGCGGGCACTTGGACTATGTAGGTTAACTAGCGGGCACTTGGACGATGCAGGTTCCCTAGCGGGCACTTGGACTATATAGGTAAATTAGTGGGCACTTGGACTATGGAGGTTACCTAGGGGGCACTTGGACTATGGAGGTTACCTAGCGGGCACTTGGACTATCTACGTTAGCTAACTGGCACTTGGACTATGCTGGTAACCTAGCGGGCACTTGAACTGTCTAAGTTACCTGCCGGCTCTTGGACTATGTAGGTTACCTAGCGGGCAATTGGACTATCTAGGTTAACGAACGGGCACGTGGACTATATAGGTAACCTAACGGGCACTTGGACTATCTAGGTTAGGTAACGGGCACTTTGACTATCTAGGTTACCTAGCAGGAACTTGGAATATGTAGGTTACCTAGAGGGCACTTGGACTATAGGTTACTTAATGGCCCTTGGACTATGTAGGTTACCTAGCGCGACTTGGACTATCTAAGTTAACGAACGTGCACTTGGACTATGTAGGTAACCTAGCGGGCACTTGGACAGTATAGGTTACCTAGCGGGAACTTGGACTATCTAGGTTAACGAATGGGCACTTGGACTATGTAGGTTACCTAGCGGGCACTTGGACTATCTAGGTTAGCAAACCGGAACATGGAATATCTAGGTTACCTAGCGGGCACTTGGACTATGTAGGATCCCTATCAGACATTTGTACTACTTAGGTTAACTAGCGGGCACTTTGACTATCTAGGTTAACTAGGGGGCACTTGGACTATCTAGGTCAACCAGCGGGCCATTGTACTATGTAGGTTAACTAGCGGGCACTTGGCCTATCTAGGTTACCTAACGGGAACTTGAACTATGTAGGTTTACTAGCGGACACTTGGACGATCTAGGTTAACTAGCGGGCACTTGGACAATGCAGGTTCCCTAGCGGGCACTATGAATATGTAGCTTCCCTAGAGGGCACTTGGACTATGTAGGTTCCCTATGGGCACTTGGACTATCTGGGTTCCCTAACGGGCACTTGGAATATGAAGATTCCCTATCGGGCACTTGGAATATGTAGGTTCCTCATTGGGCACTTGGACTATGTAGGTTCCCTATCGGGCACTTGGACTATGTAGGTTAACTAGCGGGCCCTTGGACTTATAGGTTACCTAGCGGGCACTTGGACTATCTAGGTTAACTAGAGGGCACTTGTACAATGCAGGTTCCCTAGCGGGCACTTTGACTATGTAGGTTCCCTACAGGGCACTTGGACGATATAGGTTCCCTATGGGCACTTGGATTATCTAGGTGCCCTAATGGGCACTTGGAATACGTAGGTTCCCTTTCGGACACTTGGACTATGTAGGTTAACAAGCGGGCACTTGGACTATCTAGGTTAGCTAACGGGTACTTGGACTATCTAGGTTCCCTAGCGGGCATTTGGACTATGTAGGTTCCCTAGCAGGGCTTTGAGTATGTAAGTTCTCTAACGGGCACTTGGACTATGTGGGTTCCCCAGCGGGCATTTGGACTATCTAGGTTACCTAACGGGCACTTGGACTATGTACGTTACTAGCGGGCATTTGGACTATGTAGGTTACCTAGCGGATACTTGGACAATGTAGGTTCCCCATCAGGGACTTGGACAATGTAGGTTAACTAGTGGACACTTGGACTATCTAGAATAACTAGCGGGCCCTTGGACTATGTAGGTTAACTAGCGGGCCCTTTGACGGTCAAGGTTAGCAAACGGGCACTTGGACTATGTAGGTTACCTAGCAGGCACTTGGACTGTCTAGGTTACCTAGCGGGCACTTGAACTATCTAGGTTAACGAACGGGCACTCTGACTATGTAGGTTAGCAAACAAGAACTTGGACTATCTAGGTTAACTAACGGGCACTTGGACTATGGAGGTTACCTAGCGGGCACTTGGACTATGGAGGTTACCTAGCGGTCACTTGGACTATCTAGGTTAGCTAACGTGTACTTGGACTATCTAGGTTACCTAGCGGGCACTTGGACTATCTAGGTTATCTAACGGGCACTTGGACTATGCAGGTAACCTAGCGGGCACTTGAACTGTCTAAGTTACCTAGCGGGCACTTGGATTATGTAGGTTAACGAGCGGGCACTTGGACTATCTAGGTTACCTAACGGGCACTTAGACTATCTAGATTACCTAGCGGGCACTTGGATTCTAAAGGTTACCTAGCCGGCTCTTGGACTATGTAGGTTACCTAGCGGGCAATTGGACTATCTAGGTTAACGAACGGGCACTTGGACTATGTAGGTAACCTAACGGGCACTTGGACTATCTAGGTTAGGTAACGGGCACTGTGACTATCTAGGTTACCTAGCGGGAACTTGGAATATGTAGGTTACCTAGAGGGCACTTGGACTATAGGTTACCTAGTGGCCCTTGGACTATGTAGGTTACCTAGCGCGACTTGGACTATCTAAGTTAACGAACGTGCACTTGGACTATGTAGGTAACCTAGCGGGCACTTGGACAGTATAGGTTACCTAGCGAGCACTTGGACTATCTAGGTTAACGAATGGGCACTTGGACTATGTAGGTTACCTAGCGGGCACTAGGACTATCTAGGTTAGCAAACCGGAACTTGGAATATCTAGGTTACCTAGCGGGCACTTGGACTATGTAGGATCCCTATCGGACATTTGTACTACTTAGGATAATTAGCGGGCACTTTGACTATCTAGGTTAACTAGTGGGCACTTGGACAATGCAGGTTCCCTAGCGGGCACTATGAATATGTAGCTTCCCTAGCGGGTACTTGGACTATGTAGGATCCCTATCAGACATTTGTACTACTTAGGTTAACTAGCGGGCACTTTGACTATCTAGGTTAACTAGCGGGCACATGGACTATCTAGGTCAACTAGCGGGCCATTGTACTATGTAGGTTAACTAGCGGGCACTTGGCCTATCTAGGTTACCTAACGGGAACTTGGACTATGTAGGTTTACTAGCGGACACTTGGACGATCTAGGTTAACTAGCAGGCACTTGGACAATGCAGGTTCCCTAGCGGGCACTATGAATATGTAGCTTCCCTAGAGGGCACTTGGACTATCTAGGTTCCCTATGGGCACTTGGACTATCTGGGTTCCCTAACGGGCACTTGGTATATGAAGATTCCCTATCGGGCACTTGGACTATGTAGGTTCCTCATTGGGCACTTGGACTATGTAGGTTCCCTATCGGGCACTTGGACTATGTAGGTTAACTAGCGGGCCCTTGGACTATCTAGGTTACCTAGCGGGCACTTGGACTATCTAGGTTAACTAGAGGGCACTTGTACAATGCAGGTTCCCTAGCGGACACTTTGACTATGTAGGTTCCCTAGAGGGCACTTGGACGATATAGGTTCCCTATGGGCCCTTGGACTATCTAGGTGCCCTAATGGGCACTTGGAATACGTAGGTTCCCTTTCGGACACTTGGACTATGTAGGTTCCTCAGCGGGCACTTGGACTATGTAGGTTAACTAGCGGGCACTTGGACTATCTAGGTTACCTAGCGGGCACTTGGACTATGCAGGTCCCCTAGCGGGCACTTGGACTATGTTCGTCCCTTAGCGGGCACTTGGACTATGTAGGTTCCCTATCGGGCAGTTGGACTATGTAGGTTAACTAGCGGGCCCTTGGACTATCTAGGTTACCTAGCGGGCACTTGGACTATCTAGGTTATCTAGAGGGCACTTGTACAATGCAGGTTCCCTAGCGGGCACTTTGACTATGTAGGTTCCCTACAGGGCACTTGGACGATATAAATTCCCTATGGGCACTTGGACTATCTAGGTGCCCTAATGGGCACTTGGAATACGTAGGTTCCCTTTCGGACACTTGGACTATGTAGGTTAACAAGCGGGCACTTGGACTATCTAGGTTAGTTAACGGGTACTTGGACTATCTAGGTTCCCTAGCGGACATTTGGAGTATGTAGGTTCCCTAGCAGGGCTTTGACTATGTAAGTTCTCTAACGGGCACTTGGACTATGTGGGTTCCCTAGCGGGCATTTGCACTATCTAGGTTCCCTAGCAGGCATTTCGACTATATAGGTAAATTAGTGGGCACTTGGACTATGGAGGTTACCTAGGGATCACTTGGACTATCTACGTTAGCTAACGGGCACTTGGACTATGCAGGTAACCTAGCGGGCACTTGATCTGTCTAAGTTAACTGCCGGCTCATGGACTATGTAGGTTACCTAGCGGGCAATTGGACTATCTAGGTTAACGAACGGGCACGTGGACTATGTAGGTAACCTAACGGGCACTTGGACTATCTAGGTTAGGTAACGGGCACTTTGACTATCTAGGTTACCTAGCGGGAACTTGGAATATGTAGGTTACCAGAAGGGCACTTGGACTATAGGTTACCTAGTGGCCCTTGGACTATGTAGGTTACCTAGCGCGACTTGGACTATCTAAGTTAACGAACGTGCACTTGGACTATGTAGGTAACCTAGCGGGCACTTGGACAGTATAGGTTACCTAGCGGGCACTTGGACTATCTAGGTTAACGAATGGGCACTTGGACTATGTAGGTTACCTAGCGGGCACTAGGACTATCTAGGTTAGCAAACCGGAACATGGAATATCTAGGTTACCTAGCGGGCATTTGGACTATGTAGGATCCCTATCGGACATTTGTACTACTTAGGTTAATTAGCGGTCACTATGACTATCTAGGTTAACTAGTGGGCACTTGGACAATGCAGGTTCCCTAGCGGGCACTATGAATATGTAGCTTCCCTAGAGGGCACTTGGACTATGTAGGTTCCCTATGGGCACTTGGACTATCTGGGTTCCCTAACGGGCACTTGCAATATGAAGATTCCCTATCGGGCACTTGGACTATGTAGGTTCCTCATTGGGCACTTGGACTGTGTAGGTTCCCTATTATGCACTTGGACTATGTAAGTTAACTAGCGGGCTCTTGGACTATCTAGGTTACCTAGCGGGCACTTGGACTATCTAGGTTATCTAGAGGGCACTTGTACAATGCAGGTTCCCTAGCGGGCACTTTGACTATGTAGGTTCCCTAGAGGGCACTTGGACGATATAGGTTCCCTATGGGCACTTGGACTATCTAGGTGCCCTAATGGGCACTTGGAATACGTAGGTTCCCTTTCGGACACTTGGTCTATGTAGGTTCCTCAGCGGGCACTTGGACTATATAGGTTAACTAGCGGGCACTTGGACTATCTAGGTTACCTAGCGGGCACTTGGACTATCTAGGTTCCCTAGCGGGCACTTGGACTATGTAGGTTCCCTAGCAGGGATTTGACTATGTAAGTTCTCTAACGGGCACTTGGACTATGTGGGTTCCCTAGCGGGCATTTGGACTATCTAGGTTACCTAACGGGCACTTGGACTATGTACGTTACTAGCGGACATTTGGACTATGTAGGTTACCTTGCGGATACTTGGACTATGTAGGTTCCCCATCAGGGACTTGGAAAATGTAGGTTAACTAGCGGGCACTTGGACTATCTAGGTTAACTAGCGGGCCCTTGGACTATGTAGGTTAACTAGCAGGCCCTTTGACGATCTAGGTTAGCAAACGGGCACTTGGACTATGTAGGTTACCTAACAGGCACTTGGACTGTCTAGGTTACCTAGCGGGCACTTGAACTCTCTAGGTTAACGAACGGGCACTTGGACTATGTAGGTTAGCTAAGAGGAACTTGGACTATCTAGGTTAACGAACGGGCACTTGGACTATGGAGGTTACCTAGAGGGCACTTGGACTATGGAGGTTACCTAGCGGGCACTTGGACTATCTAGGTTAGCTAACGGGTACTTGGACTATCTAGGTTACCTAGCGGGCACTTGGACTATGTAGGTTACCTAGCGGGCACATGGACTATCTAGGTTACCTAACGGGCACTTGGACTATGCAGGTAACCTAGCGGGTACTTGGACTGTTTAAGTTAACCAGCGGGCACTTGCACTATGTAGGTTAACTAGCGGGCACTTGGACTATCTAGGTTACCTAACGGGCACTTGGACTATCAAGATTACCTAGCGGGCACTTGGATTCTAACGGTTACCTAGCCGGCCCTTTGACTATGTAGGTTACCTAGCGGGCATTTGGACTATCTAGGTTAACGAACGGGCAAATGGACTATGTAGGTAACCTAACGGGCACTTGGACTATCTAGGTTAGGTAACGGGCACTTGGACTATAGGTTACCTAGCGGGAACTTGGAATATGTAGGTTACCTAGAGGGCACTTGGACTATAGGTTAACTAGCGGGCACTTGGACTATATATGTTACCTAGCGGCCCTTGGACTATTTTGGTTACCTACCGCGACTTGGACTATCTAAGTTAACGAACGTGCACTTGGACTATGTAATTAACCTAGCGGACACTTGGGCAGTATAGGTTACCTAGCGGGCACTTGGACTATCTAGGTTAACGAATGTGCACTTGGACTATGTAGGTTACCTAGCGGGCACTTGGACTATCTAGGTTAGCAAACCGGAACTTGGAATATCTAGGTAACCTAGCGGGATCTTGGACTATGTAAGATCCCTATCGGACATTTGTACTACTTAGGTTAACTAGCAGGCACTTTGACTATCTAGGTTAACTAGCGGGCACTTGGACTATCTAGGTCAACTAGCGGGCCATTGTACTTTGTCGGTTAACTAGCGGGCACTTGGCCTATCTAGGTTACCTAACGGGAACTTGGACTATGTAGGTTTACTAGCGGACACTTGGACGATTTAGGTTAACTAGCGGGCACTTGGACAATGCAGGTTCCCTAGAGGGCACTATGAATATGTAGCTTCCCTAGAGGGCACTTGGACTATGTAGGTTCCCTATGGGCACTTGGACTATCTGGGTTCCCTAAAGGGCACTTGGAATATGAAGATTCCCTATCGGGCACTTGGACTATGTAGGTTCCTCATTGGGCACTTTGACTATGTAGGTTCCCTATCGGGCACTTGGACTATGTAGGTTAACTAGCGGGCACTTGGATTATCTAGGTCAACTAGAGGGCACTTGTACAATGCAGGTTCCCTAGCGGGCACTTTGACTATGTAGGTTCCCTAGAGGGCACTTGGACTATATAGGTTCCCTATGGGCACTTGGACTATCTAGGTGCCCTAATGGGCACTTGGAATACGTAGGTTCCCTTTCGGACACTTGGACTATGTAGGTTCCTCAGCGGCACTTGTACTATGTAGGTTAACTAGCGGGCACTTGGATTATCTAGGTTACCTAGCGGGCACTTGGACTATGTAGGTTCCCTAGCGGGCACTTGGACTATGTTCGTCCATTAGCGGGCACTTGGACTATGTAGGTTCCCTATCGGGCAGTTGGACTATGTAGGTTATCTAGCGGGCCCTTAGACTATCTAGGTTACCTAGCGGGCACTTGGACTATGTACGTCCCCTAGCGGGCACTTGGAATATATAGGTTAACTAGAGGGCCCTTGGACTATGTAGGTTAACTAGCGGGCCCTTTGACGATCTAGGTTAGCAAACGGGCACTTGGACTATGTAGGTTACCTAAAAGGCACTTGGACGATCTAGGTTAACTAGCGGCCACTTGGACTATCTAGGTTAACTAGCGGGCACTTGAACGATGCAGGTTCCCTAGCGGGCACTTGGAGTATATAGGTAAATTAGTGGGCACTTGGACTATGGAGGTTACCTAGCGGGCACTTGGACTATCTAGGTTAGCTAACGGGTACTTGGACGATCTAGGTTACCTAGCGGGCACTTGGACTATGTAGATTCCTAATCGGGCAGTTGGACTATGTAGGTTATCTAGCGGGCCCTTAGACTATCTAGGTTACCTAGCGGGCACTTGGACTATGTACGTCCCCTAGCGGGCACTTGGACTATCTAGGTTAACTAGAGGGCCCTTGGACTATGTAGGTTAACTAGCGGGCACTTGGAATATCTAGGTTAACTAGCGGACCTTGGACTATGTAGGTTAAGTAGCGGGCACTTGGACGATCTAGGTTAACTAGCGGCCACTTGGACTATCTAGGTTAACTAGCAGGCACTTGGACTATCTAGATTAACTAGCGGGCACTTGAACGATGGACGTTCCCTGTGGGCACTTGGACTATATAGGTAAATTAGTGGGCACTTGGACTATGGAGGTTACCTAGGGGGCACTTGAACTATGGAGGTTACCTAGCGGGCACTTTGACTATCTACGTTAGCTAACGGGCACTTGGACTATGCAGGTAACCTAGCGGGCACTTGAACTGTGTAAGTTAACTCCCGGCTCTTGGACTATGTAGGTTACCTAGCGGGCAATTGGACTATCTAGGTTAACGAACGGGCATGTGGACTATGTAGGTAACCTAACGGGCACTTGGACTATCTAGGTTAGGTAACGGGCACTTGGACTATCTAGGTTACCTAGCGGGAACTTGGAATATGTAGGTTACCTAGAGGGCACTTGGACTATAGGTTACCTAGTGGCCCTTGGACTATGTAGGTTACCTAGCGCGACTTGGACTATCTAAGTTAACGAACGTGCACTTGGACTATGTAGGTAACCTAGCGGGCACTTGGACAGTATAGGTTACCTAGCGTGCACTTGGACTATCTAGGTTAACGAATGGGCACTTGGACTATCTAGGTTACCTAGCGGGCACTTGGACTATCTAGGTTAGCAAACCGGAACTTGGAATATCTAGGTTACCTAGCGGGCACTTGGACTATGTAGGATCCCTAACGGATATTTGTACTACTTAGGTTAACTAGCGGGCACTTTGACTATCTAGGTTAACTAGCGGGCACTTGGACTATCTAGGTCAACTAGCGGGCCATTGTACTATGTAGGTTAACTAGCGGGCACTTGGCCTATCTAGGTTACCTAACGGGAACTTGGACTATGTAGGTTTACTAGCGGACACTTGGACGATCTAGGTTAACTAGCGGGCACTTGGACAATGCAGGTTCCCTAGCGGGCACTATGAATATGTAGCTTCCCTAGAGGGCACTTGGACTATGTAGGTTCCCTATGGGCACTTGGACTATCTGGGTTCCCTAACGGGCACTTGGAATATGAAGATTCCCTATCGGGCACTAGGACTATGTAGGTTCCTCATTGGGCACTTGGACTATGTAGGTTCCCTATCGGGCACTTGGACTTTGTAGGTTAACTAGCGGGCCCTTGGACTATCTAGGTTACCTAGCGGGCACTTGGACTATCTAGGTTAACTAGAGGGCACTTGTACAATGCAGGTTCCCTAGCGGGCACTTTGACTATGTAGGTTCCCTAGAGGGCACTTGGACAATATAGGTTCCCTATGGGCCCTTGGACTATCTAGGTGCCCTAATGGGCACTTGGAATACGTAGGTTCCCTTTCGGACACTTGGACTATGTAGGTTCCTCAGCGGGCACTTGGACTATGTAGGTTAACTAGCGGGCACTTGGACTATCTAGGTTACCTAGCGGGCACTTGGACTATGCAGGTTCCCTAGCGGGCACTTGGACTATGTTCGTCCCTTAGCGGGCACTTTAACTATGTAGGTTCCCTATCGGGCAGTTGGACTATGAAGGTTAACTAGCGGGCCCTTAGACTATCTAGGTTACCTAGCGGGCACTTAGACTATGTACGTCCTCTAGCGGGCACTTGGACTATCTAGGTTAACTAGAGGGCCCTTAACTATGTAGGTTAACGAGCGGGCACTTGGACTATGTTGGTTAACTAGCGGGCACTTGGACGATGTAGGTTAACGAACGGGCACGTGGATTATGTAGGTAACCAAACTGGCACTTGGACTGTCTAGGTTAGGTAACGGGCACTTGGACTATCTAGGTTACCTAGCGGGAACTTAGACTATTGGTTAACTAGCGGGCACTTGGACTATATAGGTAACCTAGCGGCCCTTGGAGTATGTAGGTTACCTAGCGCGACTTGGACTATCTAAGTTAACGAACGTGCACTTGGACTATGTAGGTAACCTATCGGGCACTTGGACAGTATAGGTTACCTAGCGGGCACTTGGACTATCTAGGTTAACGAATGGGCACTTGGACTATGTAGGTTACCTAGCGGGCACTTGGACTATCTAGGTTAGCAAACCGGAACTTGGAATATCTAGGTTACCTAGCGGGCACTTGGACTATGTAGGATCCCTATCGGACATTTGTACTACTTAGGTTAACTAGCGGGCACTTTGACTATCTAGGTAAACTAGCGGGCACTTGGACTATCTAGGTCAACTAGCGGGCCATTGTACTATGTAGGTCAACTAGCGGGCACTTGGCCTATCTAGGTTACCTAACGGTAACTTGGACTATGTAGGTTTACTAGCGTACACTTGGACGATCTAGGTTAACTGGCGGGCACTTGGACAATGCAGGTTCCCTAGCGGGCACTATGAATATGTAGCTTCCCTAGAGGGCACTTGGACTATGTAGGTTCCCTATGGGCACTTGGACTATCTGGGTTCCCTAACGGGCACTTGGAATATGAAGATTCCTTATCGGGCACTTGGACTATGTAGGTACCTCATTGGGCACTTGGACTATGTAGGTTCCCTATCGGGCACTTGGACTATGTAGGTTAACTAGTGGGCCCTTGGACTATCTAGGTTACCTAGCGGGCACTTGGACTATCTAGGTTAACTAGGGGGCACTTGTACAATGCAGGTTCCCTAGCGGGCACTTTGACTATGTAGGTTCCCTACAGGGCACTTGGACGATATAGGTTCCCTTTGGGCACTTGGACTATCTAGGTGCCCTAATGGGCACTTCGAATACGTAGGTTCCCTTTCGGACACTTGGACTATGTAGGTTCCTCAGCGGGTACTTAGACTATGTAGGTTAACTAGCGGGCACTTGGACTATCTAGGTTACCTAGCGGGCACTTGGACTATGTAGGTTCCCTAGCGGGCACTTGGACTATGTTCGTCCCTTAGCGGGCACTTGGACTATGTAGGTTCCCTATCGGGCAGTGGACTATGTAGGTTATCTAGCGGGCCCTTAGACTATCTAGGTTACATAGCGGGCACTTGGACTATGTACGTCCCCTAGCGGGCACTTGGACTATCTAAGTTAACTAGAGGGCCCTTTGACTATGTAGGTTAACTAGGGGGCACTTGGAATATCTAGGTTAACTAGCGGACCTTGAACTATGTAGGTCAACTAGCGGGCACTTGGACGATCTAGGTTAACTATCAGGCACTTGGACTATCTAGATTAACTAGCGGGCACTTGAACGATGCAGTTTCCCTAGCGGGCACTTGGACTATATAGGTAAATTAGTGGGCACTTGGACTATGGAGGTTACCTAGGGGGCAATTGGACTATCTAGGTTAGCTAACGGGTACTTGGACTATCTAGGTTACCTAGCGGGCACTTGGACTATGTAGGTTACCTAGCGGGCTCTTGGACTATCTAGGTTACCTAACGGACACTTGGACTATGCAGGTAACCTAGCGGGCACTTGAACTGTCTAAGTTACCTGCCGGCTCTTGGACTATGTAGGTTACCTAGCGGGCAATTGGACTATCTAGGTTAACGAACGGGCACGTGGACTATGTAGTTAACCTAACTGGCACTTGGACTATCTAGGTTAGGTAACGGGCACTTGGACTATCTAGGTTACCTAGCGGGAACTTGGAATATGTAGGTTACCTAGAGGGCACTTGGACTATAGGTTACCTAGTGGCCCTTGGACTATGTAGGTTACCTAGCGCGACATGGACTATCTAAGTTAACGAACGTGCACTTGGACTATGTAGGTAAGCTAGCAGGCACTTGGACAGTATAGGTTACCTAGCGGGCACTTGGACTATCTAGGTTAAGGAATGGGCACTTGGACTATGTAGGTTACCTAGCGGACACTTGGACTATCTAGGTTAGCAAACCGGAACTTGGAATATCTAGGTTACCTAGCGGGCACTTGGACAATGTAGGATCCCTATCAGACATTTGTACTACTTAGGTTAACTAGCGGGCACTTTGACTATCTAGGTTAACTAATGGGCACTTGGACTATCTAGGTTACCTAACGGGAACTTGGACTATGTAGGTTTACTAGCGGACACTTGGACGATCTAGGTTAACTAGCGGGCACTTGGACAATGCAGGTTCCTTAGCGGGCACTATGAATATGTAGCTTCCCTAGAGGGCACTTGGACTATGTAGGTTCCCTATGGGCACTTGGACTATCTGGGTTCCCTAACAGGCACTTGGAATATGAAGATTCCCTATCGGGCACTTGGACTATGTAGGTTCCTTATTGGGCACTTGGACTATGTAGGTTCCCTATCGGGCACTTGGACTATGTAGGTTAACTAGCGGGCCCTTGGACTATCTAGGTTACCTAGCGGGCACTTGGACTATCTAGGTTAACTAGAGGGCACTTGTACAATGCAGGTTCCCTAGCGGGCACTTTGACTATGTAGGTTCCCTAGAGGGCACTTGGACGATATAGGTTCCCTATGGGCACTTGGACTATCTAGGTGCCCTAATGGGCACTTGGAATACGTAGGTTCCCTTTCGGACACTTGGAGTATGTAGGTTCCTCAGTGGGCACTTGGACTATGTAGGTTAACTATCGGGCACTTGGACTATCTAGGTTACCTAGCGGGACGTGGACTATGCAGGTTCCCTAGCGGGCACTTGGACTATGTTCGTCCCTTAGCGGGCACTTGGACTATGTAGGTTCCCTATGGGCACTTGGACTATCTGGGTTCCCTAACGGGCACTTGGAATATGAAGATTCCCTATCGGGCACTTGGACTATGTAGGTTCCTCATTGGGCACTTGGACTATGTAGGTTCCCTATCGGGCACTTGGACTTTGTAGGTTAACTAGCGGGCCCTTGGACTATCTAGGGTACCTAGTGGGCACTTGGACTATCTAGGTTAACTAGAGGGCACTTGTACAATGCAGGTTCCCTAGCGGGCACTTTGACTATGTAGGTTCCCTAGAGGGCACTTGGACGATATAGGTTCCCTATGGGCACTTGGACTATCTAGGTGCCCTAATGGGCACTTGGAATACGTAGGTTCCCTTTCGGACACTTGGAGTATGTAGGTTCCTCAGTGGGCACTTGGACTATGTAGGTTAACTAGCGGGCACTTGGACTATCTAGGTTACCTAGCGGGCACTTGGACTATGCAGGTTCCCTAGCGGGCACTTGGACTATGTTCGTCCCTTAGCGGGCACTTGGACTATGTAGGTTCCCTATCGGGCAGTTGGACTATGAAGGTTAACTAGCGGTCCCGTAGGCTATCTAGGTTACCTAGCGGGCACTTGGACTATGTATGTCCTCTAGCGGGCACTTGGACTATCTAGGTTAACTAGAGGGCCGTTGGACTAGGTAGGTTAACTAGCGGGCACTTGGAATATCTAGGTTAACTAGCGGACCTTGGACTATGTAGGTTAACTAGCGGGCACTTGGACGATATAGGTTAACGAACGGGCACGTGGACTATGTAGGTAACCTAACTGGCACTTGGACTATCTAGGTTAGGTAACGGGCACTTGGACTATCTAGGTTACCTAGCGGGAACTTGGAATATGTAGGTTACCTAGAGGGCACTTGGACTATAGGTTAACTAGCGGGCACTTGGACTATATAGGTTACGTAGCGGCCCTTGGACTATGTAGGTTACCTAGCGCGACATGGACTATCTAAGTTAACGAACGTGCACTTGGACTATGTAAGTAACCTAGCGGGCACTTGGACAGTATAGGTTACCTAGCGGGCACTTGGACTATCTAGGTTAACGAATGGGCACTTGGACTATGTAGGTTACCTAGCGGGCACTTGGACTATCTAGGTTAGCAAACCGGAACTTGGAATATCTAGGTTACCTAGCGGGCACTTGGACTATGTAGGATCCCTATCGGACATTTGTACTACTTAGGTTAACTAGCGGGCACTTTGACTATCTAGGTTAACTAGCGTGCACTTGGAATTATCTAGGTCAACTAGCGGGCCATTGTACTATGTAGGTTAACTAGCGGGCACTTGGCCTATCTAGGTTACCTAACGGGAACTTGGACTATGTAGGTTTACTAGCGGACACTTGGACGATCTACGTTAAGTAGCGGGCACTTGGACAATGCAGGTTCCCTAGCGAGGACAATGAATATGTAACTTCCCTAGAGGGCACTTGGACTATGTAGGTTCCCTATGGGCACTTGGACTATCTGGGTTCCCTAACGGGCACTTGGAATATGAATATTCCCTATCGGGCACTTGGACTATGTAGGTTCCTCATTGGGCACTTGGACTATTTAGGTTCCCTATCGGGCACTTGGACTATGTAGGTTAACTAGCGGGCCCTTGGACTATCTAGGTTACCTAGCGGGCACTTGGACTACCTAGGTTAACTAGAGGGCACTTGTACAATGCAGGTTCCCTAGCGGGCACTTTGACTATGTAGGTTCCCTAGAGGGCACTTGGACGATATAGGTTCCCTATGGGCACTTGGACTATCTAGGTGCCCTAATGGGCACTTGGAATACGTAGGTTCCCTTTCGGACACTTGGACTATGTAGGTTCCTCAGCGGGCACTTGGACTATGTAGGTTAAGTAGCGGGCACTTGGACTATCTAGGTTACCTAGCGGGCACTTGGACTATGCAGGTCCCCTAGCGGGCACATGGACTATGTTCGTCCCTTAGCGGGCACTTGGACTATATAGGTAAATTAGTGGGCACTTGGACTATGGAGGTTACCTAGGGGGCAATTGGACTATGGAGGTTACCTAGCGGGCACTTGGACTATCTAGGTTAGCTAACGGGTACTTGGACTATCTAGGTTACCTAGCGGGCACTTGGACTATGTAGGTTACCTAGCGGGCACTTGGACTATCTAGGTTACCTAACGGGCACTTGGACTATGCAGGTAACCTAGCGGGCACATGAACTGTCTAAGTTACCTGCCGGCTCTTGGACTATGTAGGTTACCTAGCGGGCAATTGGACTATCTAGGTTAACGACCGGGCACGTGGACTATGTAGTTAACCTAACTGGCACTTGGACTATCTAGGTTAGGTAACGGGCACTTGGACTATCTAGGTTACCTAGCGGGAACTTGGAATATGTAGGTTACCTAGAGGGCACTTGGACTATAGGTTACCTAGTGGCCCTTGGACTATGTAGGTTACCTAGCGCAACTTGGACTATCTAAGTTAACGAACGTGCACTTGGACTATGTAGGTAACCTAGCAGACACTTGGACAGTATAGGTTACCTAGCGGGCACTTGGACTATCTAGGTTAAGGAATGGGCACTTGGACTATGTAGGTTACCTAGCGGACACTTGGACTATCTAGGTTAGCAAACCGGAACTTGGAATATCTAGGTTACCTAGCGGGCACTTGGACTATGTAGGATCCCTATCAGACATTTGTACTACTTAGGTTAACTAGCGGGCACTTTGACTATCTAAGTTAACTAGTGGGCACTTGGACTATCTAGGTTACCTAACGGGAACTTGGACTATGTAGGTTTACTAGCAGACACTTGGACGATCTAGGTTAACTAGCGGGAACTTGGACAATGCAGGTTCCTTAGCGGGCACTATGAATATGTAGCTTCCCTAGAGGGCACTTGGACTATGTAGGTTCCCTATGGGCACTTGGACTATCTGGGTTCCCTAACAGGCACTTGGAATATGAAGATTCCCTATCGGGCACTTGGACTATGTAGGTTCCTCATTGGGCACTTGGAATATGTAGGTTCCCTATCGGGCACTTGGACTATGTAGGTTAACTAGCGGGCCCTTGGACTATCTAGGTTACCTAGCGGGCACTTGGACTATGTAGGTTAACTAGAGGGCACTTGTACAATGCAGGTTCCCTAGCGGGCACTTTGACTATGTAGGTTCCCTAGAGGGCACTTGGACGATATAGGTTCCCTATGGGCACTTGGACTATCTAGGTGCCCTAATGGGCACTTGGAATACGTAGGTTCCCTTTCGGACACTTGGAGTATGTAGGTTCCTCAGTGGGCAATTGGACTATGTAGGTTAACTATCGGGCACTTGGACTATCTAGGTTACCTAGCGGGCACGTGGACTATGCAGGTTCCCTAGCGGGCACTTGGACTATGTTCGTCCCTTAGCGGGCACTTGGACTATGTAGGTTCCCTATGGGCAGTTGGACTATCTGGGTTCCCTAACGGGCACTTGGAATATGAAGATTCCCTATCGGGCACTTGGATTATGTAGGTTCCTCATTGGGCACTTGGACTATGTAGGTTCCCTATCGGGCACTTGGACTTTGTAGGTTAACTAGCGGGCCCTTGGACTATCTAGGGTACCTAGTGGGCACTTGAACTATCTAGGTTAACTAGAGGGCACTTGTACAATGCAGGTTCCCTAGCGGGCACTTTGACTATGTAGGTTCCCTAGAGGGCACTTGGACGATATAGGTTCCCTATGGGCACTTGGACTATCTAGGTGCCCTAATGGGCACTTGGAATACGTAGGTTCCCTTTCGGACACTTGGAGTATGTAGGTTCCTCAGTGGGCACTTGGACTATGTAGGTTAACTAGCGGGCACTTGGACTATCAAGGTTACCTAGCGGGCACTTGGACTATGCAGGTTCCCTAGCGGGCACTTGGACTATGTTCGTCCCTTAGCGGGCACTTGGACTATGTAGGTTCCCTATCGGGCAGTTGGACTATGTAGGTTAACTAGCGGGCCCGTAGGCTATCTAGGTTACCTAGCGGGCACTTGGACTATGTATGTCCTCCAGCGGGCACTTGGACTATCTAGGTTAACTAGAGGGCTCTTGGACTAGGTAGGTTAACTAGCGGGCACTTGGAATATCTAGGTTAACTAGCGGACCTTGGACTATGTAGGTTAACTAGCGGGCACTTGGACGATATAGGTTAACGAACGGGCACGTGGACTATGTAGGTAACCTAACTGGCACTTGGACTATCTAGGTTAGGTAACGGGCACTTGGACTATCTAGGTTACCTAGCGGGAACTTGGAATATGTAGGTTACCTAGAGGGCACTTGGACTATAGGCTAACTAGCGGGCACTTGGACTATATAGGTTACGTAGCGGCCCTTGGACTATGTAGGTTACCTAGCGCGACATGGACTATCTAAGTTAACGAACGTGCACTTGGACTATGTAAGTAACCTAGCGGGCACTTGGACAGTATAGGTTACCTAGCGGGCACTTGGACTATCTAGGTTAACGAATGGGCACTTGGACTATGTAGGTTACCTAGCGGGCACTTGGACTATCTAGGTTAGCAAACCGGAACTTGGAATATCTAGGTTACCTAGCGGGCACTTGGACTATGTAGGATCCCTATCGGACATTTGTACTACTTAGGTTAACTAGCGGGCACTTTGACTATCTAGGTTAACTAGCGTGCACTTGGACTATCTAGGTCAACTAGCGGGCCATTGTACTATGTAGGTTAACTAGCGGGCACTTGGCCTATCTAGGTTACCTAACGGGAACTTGGACTATGTAGGTTTACTAGCGGACACTTGGACGATCTAGGTTAACTAGCGGGCACTTGGACAATGTAGGTTCCCTAGCGAGGACAATGAATATGTAGCTTCCCTAGAGGGCACTTGGACTATGTAGGTTCCCTATGGGCACTTGGACTATCTGGGTTCCCTAACGGGCACTTGGAATATGAAGATTCCCTATCGGGCACTTGGACTATGTAGGTTCCTCATTGGGCACTTGGACTATTTAGGTTCCCTATCGGGCACTTGGACTATGTAGGTTAACTAGCGGGCCCTTGGACTATGTAGGTTACCTAGCGGGCACTTGGACTACCTAGGTTAACTAGAGGGCACTTTTACAATGCAGGTTCCCTAGCGGGCACTTTGACTATGTAGGTTCCCTAGAGGGCACTTGGACGATATAGGTTCCCTATGGGCACTTGGACTATCTAGGTGCCCTAATGGGCACTTGGAATACGTAGGTTCCCTTTCGGACACTTGGACTATGTAGGTTCCTCAGCGGGCACTTGGACTATGTAGGTTAAGTAGCGGGCACTTGGACTATCTAGGTTACCTAGCGGGCACTTGGACTATGCAGGTTCCCTAGCGGGCACATGGACTATGTTCGTCCCTTAGCGGGCACTTGGATTTTGTAGATTCCCTATCGGGCAGTTGGACTATGTATGTTAACTAGAGGGCCCTTAGACTATCTAGGTTACCTAGCGGGCACTTGGACAATGTACGTCCTCTAGCGGGCACATGGACTATCTAGGTTAACTAGAGGGTCCTTTGACTATGTAGGTTAACTAGCGGGCACTTGGAATATCTAGGTTTACTAGCGGACCTTGGACTATGTAGGTTAACTAGCGGGCACTTGGACGATGGAGGTTCCCTAGCGGGCATTTGGACTATATAGGTAAATTAGTGGGCACTTGGACTATGGAGGTTACCTAGGGGGCACTTGGACTATGGAGGTTACCTAGCGGGCACTTGGACTATCTACGTTAGCTAACGGGCACTTGGACTATGCAGGAAACCTAGCGGGCACTTGATCTGTCTAAGTTAACTGCCAGATCATGGACTATGTAGGTTACCTAGCGGGCAATTGGACTATCTAGGTTAACGAACGGGCACGTGGACTATGTAGGTAACCTAACGGGCACTAGGACTATCTAGGTTAGGTAACGGGCACTTTGACTATCTAGGTTACCTAGCGGGAACTTGGAATATATAGGTTACCTAGAGGGCACTTGGACTATAGGTTACCTAGTGGCCCTTGGACTATGTAGGTTACCTAGGGCGACTTGGACTATCTAAGTTAACGAATGTGTACTTGGACTATGTAGGTAACCTGGCGGGCACTTGGACAGTATAGGTTACCTAGGGGGCACTTGGACTATCTAGGTTAACGAATGGGCACTTGGACTATGTAGGTTACCTAGCGGGCACTTGGACTATCTAGGTTAGCAAACCGGAACTTGGAATATCTAGGTTACCTAGCGGGCACTTGGACTATGTAGGATCCCTATCGGACATTTGTACTACTTAGGTTAACTAGCGTGCACTTTGACTATCTAGGTTAAGTAGCGGGCACTTGGACTATCTAGGTCAACTAGCGGGCCATTGTACTATATAGGTTAACTAGCGGGCACTTGGCCTATCTAGGTTACCTAACGGGAACTTGGACTATGTAGGTTTACTAGCGGACACTTGGACGATCTAGGTTAACTAGCGGGCACTTGGACAATGCAGGTTCCCTAGCGGGCACTATGAATATGTAGCTTCCCTAGAGGGCACTTGGACTATGTAGGTTCCCTATGGGCACTTGGACTATTTGGGTTCCCTAACGGGCACTTGGAATATGAAGATTCCCTATCGGGCACGTGGACTATGTAGGTTCCTCAGCGGGCACTTGGACTATGTAGGTTAACTAGCGGGCACTTGGACTATCTAGGTTACCTAGCGGGCACTTGGACTATGCAGGTTCCCTAGCGGGCACTTGGACTATGTTCGTCCCTTAGCGGGCACTTGGACTATGTAGGTTCCCTATCGGGCAGTTGGACTATGAAGGTTAACTAGCGGGCCCTTAGACTATCTAGGTTAGCTAGCGGGCACTTGGACTATGTACGTCTTCTAGCGGTCACTTGGACTATCTAGGTTAACTAGAGGGCCCTTGGACTATGTAGGTTAACTAGCGGGCACTTGGAATATCTAGGTTAACTAGTGGACCTTGGACTATGTAGGTTAACTAGCGGGCACTTGGACAATATAGGTAACCTAACGGGCACTTGGACTATCTAGGTTAGGTAACGGGCACTTGGACTATAGGTTACCTAGCGGGAACTTGGAATATGTAGGTTACCTAGAGGGCACTTGGACTATAGGTTAACTAGCGGGCACTTGGACTATATAGGTTACCTAGCGGCCCTTGGACTATGTTGGTTACCTACCGCGACTTGGACTATCTAAGTTAACGAACGTGCACTTGGACTATGTAAGTAACCTAGCGGGCACTTGGACAGTATAGGTTACCTAGCGGGCACTTGGACTATCTAGGTTAACGAATGGGCACTTGGACTATGTAGGTTACCTAGCGGGCACTTGGACTATCTAGGATAGCAAACCGGAACTTGGAATATCTAGGTTACCTAGCGGGCACTTGGACTATGTAGGATCCCTATTGGACATTTGTACTACTTAGGTTAACTAGCGGGCACTTGGACTATCTATGTCAACTAGCGGGCCATTGTACTATGTAGGTTAACTAGCTGGCACTTGGCCTATCTAGGTTACCTAACGGGAACTTGGACTATGTAGGTTTACTAGCGGACACTTGGACGATCTAGGTTAACTAGCGGGCACTTGGACAATGCAGGTTTCTAGCCAGCACTATGAATATGTAGCTTCCCTAGAGGGCACTTGGACTATGTAGGTTCCCTATGGGCACTTGGACTATCTGGGTTCCCTAACGGGCACTTGGAATATGAAGATTCCCTATCGGGCACTTGGACTATGTAGGTTCCTCATTGGGCACTTGAACTATGTAGGTTCTCTATCGGGCACTTGGACTTTGTAGGTTAACTAGCGGGCCCTTGGACTATCTAGGTTACCTAGCGGGCACTTGGACTATCTAGGTTAACTAGAGGGCACTTGTACAATGCAGGTTCCCTAGCGGGCACTTTGACTATGTAGGTTCCCTAGAGGGCACTTGGACTATATAGGTTCCCTATGGGCACTTGGACTATCTAGGTGCCCTAATGGGCACTTGGAATACGTAGGTTCCCTTTCGGACACTTGGACTATGCAGGTTCCTCAGTGGGCACTTGGACTATGTAGGTTTACTAGCGGGCACTTGGACTATCTAGGTTACCTATCGGGCACTTGGACTATGCAGGTTCCCTAGTGGGCACTTGGACTATGTTCGTCCCTTAGCGGGCACTTGGACTATGTAGGTTCCCTATCGGGCAGTTGGACTATGTAGGTTAACTAGCGGGCCCGTAGACTATCTAGGTTACCGAGCGGGCACTTGGACTATGTACGTCCTCCAGCGGGCACTTGGACTATCTAGGTTAACTAGAGGGCCGTTGGACTATGTAGGTTAAATAGCAGGCCCTTGGGCTATCTAGGTTACCTAGCGGGCACTTGGACTATCTAGGTTAACTAGAGGGCACTTGTACAATGCAGGTTCCCTAGCGGGCACTTTGACTATGTAAGTTCCCTAGAGGGCACTTGGACTATATAGGTTCCCTATGGGCACCTGGACTATCTAGGTGCCCTAATGGGCACTTGGAATACGTAGGTTCCCTTTCGGACACTTGGATTATGTAGGTTCCTCAGCGGGCAATTGGACTATGTAGGTTAACTAGCGGGCACTTGGATTATCTAGGTTACCTAGCGGGCACTTGGACTCTGTAGGTTCCCTAGCGGGCACTTGGACTGTGTTCGTCCCTTAGCGAGCGCTTGGACTATGTAGGTTCCCTATCGGCCATTTGGACTCTGTAGGTTAACTAGCGGGCCCTTAGACTATCTAGGTTACTTAGCGGACACTTGGACTATGTACTTCCCCTAGTGGGCACTTGGACTATCTAGGTTAACAAGAGGGCCCTTGGACTATGTAGGTTAACTAGCGGGCACTTGGAAAATCTAGGTTAACTAGCGGACCTTGGACTATGTAGGTTAACTAGCGGGCACTTGGGCGATCTAGGTTAACTAGCGGGCACTTGGACGATCTAGGTTAACTAGCGGCCACTTGGACTATCTAGCTTAACTAGCGGGCACTTGGACTATCTAGATTAACTAGCGGGCACTTGGATGATGCAGGTTCCCTAGCGGGCACTTGGACTATATAGGTTAATTAGCGGGCACTTGGACTATGGAGGTTAACTATCGGGCACTTGGACTGTCTAGGTTACCTAACGGGCACTTGGACTATGTAGGTTAATTAGCGGGCACTTGGACTATGTAGGTTACCTAGCGGGCACTTGGACTATCTAGGTTAAAGAACCGGCACGTGGACTATGTAGGTAACCTAACGGGCACTTGGACTATCTAGGTTAGGTAACGGGCACTTAAACTATCTTGGTTACCTAGCGGGAACTTGGAATATGTAGGTTACCTAGCGGGCACTTGGACTATAGTTTAACTAGCGGGCCTTTGGACTATGTAGGTTACCTAGCGCGACTTGGACTATCTAAGTTAACGAACGTGCACTTGGACTATATAGGTAACCTAGCGGGCACTTGGACAGTATAGGTTACCTAGCGGGCACTTGGACTATCTAGGTTAACGAATGGGCACTTGGACTATGTAGGTTACCAAGCGGGCACTTGGACTATCTAGATTAGTAAACCGGAACTTGGAATATCTAGGTTACCTAGCGGGCACTTGGACTATGTAGGTTACCTTGCGGGCACTTGGCCTATCTAGGTTACCTAACGGGAACTTGGACTATGTAGGTTTACTAGCGGACACTTGGACGATCTTGGTTAACTAGCAGGCACTTGGACAATGCAGGTTCCCTAGCGGGCACTATGAATATGTAGCTTCCCTAGAGGGCACTTGGACCATATATGTTCCCTATGGGCACTTGGACTATCTGGGTTCCCTAACGGGCACTTGGAATATGAAGATTCCCTATCGGGCACTTGGACTATGTAGGTTCCTCATTGGGCACTTGGACTATGTAGGTTCCCTATCGGGCACTTGGACTATGTAGGTTAACTAGCGGGCCCTTCGACTATCTAGGTTACCTAGCGGGCACTTGGACTATCTAGGTTAACTAGCGGGCACTTGTACAATGCAGGTTCCCTAGCGGGCACTTTGACTATGTAGGTTCCCTAGAGGGCACTTGGACTATATAGGTTCCCTATGGTTACTTGGACTATCTAGGTGCCCTAACGGGCACTTGGAATACGTAGGTTCCCTTTCGGACACTTGGACTATGTAGGTTCCTCAGCGGGCACTTGGACTATGTAGGTTATCTAGCGGGCACTTGGACTATCTAGGTTGCCCAGCGGGCACTTGGACTATGTACGTCCCCTAGCGGGCACGTGGACTATCGAGGTTAACTAGAGGGCCCTTGGACTATGTAGGTTAACTAGAGGGCACTTGGACTATCTAGGTTAACTAACGGACCTTGGACTATGTAGGTTAACTAGCGGGCAATTGGACGATCTATGTTAACTAGCGGGCACTTGGACTATCTAGGTTAACTAGCGGGAACTTAGACTATCTATGTTAACTGGCGGGCACTTGGACGATGCAGGTTCCCTAGAGGGCACTTGGACTATGTAGGTTCCCTAACGGGCACTTGGACTATGTAGGTCCCTTAGCGGGCACTTGGACTATGTTGGTTCCATATCGGGCAGTTGGACTATGTGGGTATCCTAGTGGGCATTTGGACTATCTAGGTTACCTAGCAGGCACTTTGACTATCTAGGATAACTAACGGGCACTTGGACTATGTAGGTTCCCTAGAGGGCACTTGGACTATATAGGTTCCCTATGGTTACTTGGACTATCTAGGTGCCCTAACGGGCACTTGGAATACGTAGGTTCCCTTTCGGACACTTGGACTATGTAGGTTCCTCAGCGGGCACTTGGACTATGTAGGTTATCTAGCGGGCACTTGGACTATCTAGGTTGCCCAGCGGGCACTTGGACTATGTACGTCCCCTAGCGGGCACTTGGACTATCTATGTTAACTAGCGGGAACTTAGACTATCTATGTTAACTGGCGGGCACTTGGACGATGCAGGTTCCCTAGAGGGCACTTGGACTATGTAGGTTCCCTAACGGGCACTTGGACTATGTAGGTCCCTTAGCGGGCACTTGGACTATGTTGGTTCCCTATCGGGCAGTTGGACTATGTGGGTATCCTAGTGGGCATTTGGACTATCTAGGTTACCTAGCAGGCACTTTGACTATCTAGGATAACTAACGGGCACTTGGACTATGTAGGTCCCTAGCGGGCACTTGGACTATGTAGGTTACCTAGCAGGCACTTGGACTGTCTAGGTTACCTAGCGGGCCGTTGAACTATCTAGGTTAACGAACGGGCCCTTGGACTATGTAGGTTAGCTAACAGGAACTTGGACTATCTAGGTTAATGAAAGGGCACTTGGACTATGGAGGTTACCTAGCGGGCACTTGGACTATGTAGGTTACCTAGCGGGTACTTGGACTATCTAGGTTAGCTAACGGGTACTTGGACTATCTAGGTTCCCTAGCGGGCACTTGGACTATGTAGGTTCCCTAGCAGGGCTTTGACTATGTACGTTCTCTAAGGGGCACTTGGACTATGTGGGTTCCCTAGCGGGCATTTGGACTATCTAGGTTACCTAACGGGCACTTGGACTATGTACGTTACTAGCGGTCATTTGGACTATGTAGGTTACCTAGCGGATACTTGGACAATGTAGGTTCCCCATCAGGGACTTGGACAATGTAGGTTAACTAGCGGGCACTTGGACTATCTAGGTTAACTAGCGGGCCCTTGGACTATGTAGGTTAACTAGCGGGCTCTTGTACTATCTAGGTTAACGAACGGGCACGTGGACTATGTAGGTAACCAAGCGGGCACTTGGACAGTCTAGGTTACCTAGAGGGCACTTGGAAAATCTAGGTTAATGAATGGGCACTTGGACAATGTAGGTTACCTCGCGGGCACTTAGACTATTTGGGTACCCTAGCGGGCATTTGGACTATCTAGGTTACCTAACGGGCATTTGGACTACGTACGTTACTAGCGGGCATTTGGACTATGTAGGTTACCTAGCGGATACTTGGACTATGTAGGTTCCCCATCAGGGACTTGGACAATGTAGGTTAACTAGCGGGCACTTGGACTATCTAGGTTAACTAGAGGGCCCTTGGACTATGTAGGTTAACTAGCGGGCCCTTTGACGATCTAGGTTAGCAAACGGGCACTTGGACTATGTAGGTTACCTAGCAGGCACTTGGACTGTCTAGGTTACCTAGCGGGCACTTGAACTATCTAGGTTAATGAACGGGCACTTGGACTATGTAGGTTAGCTAACAGGAACTTGGACTATCTAGGTTAACGAATGGTAACTTGGACTATGGATGTTACATAGCGGGCACTTGGACTATGGAGGTTACCTAGCGGGCACTTGGACTATCTAGGTTACCTAACGGGCACTTGGGCTATGCAGGTAACCTAGCGGGCACTTGGACTGTTTAAGTTACCTAGAGGACACTTGGACTATAGGTTAACTAGCGGGCACTTGGACTATATAGGTTACCTAGCGGCCCTTAGACTATGTTGGTTACCTACCGCGACTTGGACTATCTAAGTTAACGAACGTGCACTTGGACTATGTAAGTAACCTAGCGGGCACTTGGACAGTATAGGTTACCTAGCGGGCACTTGGACTATCTAGGTTAGCAAACCGGAACTTGGAATATCTAGGTTACCTATCGGGCACTTGGATTATGTAGGATCCCTATTGGACATTTGTACTACTTAGGTTAACTAGCGGGCACTTTGACTATCTAGGTTAACTAGCGGGCACTTGGACTATCTAGGTCAACTAGCGGGCCATTGTACTATGTAGGTTAACTAGCGGGCACTTGGCCTATCTAGGTTGCCTAACGGGAACTTGGACTATGTAGGTTTACTAGCGGACACTTGGACGATCTAGGTTAACTAGCGGGCACTTGGACAATGCAGGTTCCCTAGCGGGCACTATGAATATGTAGCTTCCCTAGAGGGAACTTGGACTATATAGGTTCCCTATGGGCAGTTGGACAATCTGGGTTCCCTAACGGGCACTTGGAATATGAAGATTCCCTATCGGGCACTTGGACTATGTAGGTTCCTCATTGGGCACTTGGACTATGTAGGTTCCCTATCGGGCACTTGGAATATGTAGGTTAACTAGCGGGCCCTTGGACTATCTAGGTTACCTAGCGGGCACTTGGACTATCTAGGTTAACTAGAGGGCACTTGTACAATGCAGGTTCCCTAGCGGTCACTATGACTATGTAAGTTCCCTAGAGGGCACTTGGATGATATAGGTTCCCTATGGGCACTTGGACTATCTAGGTACCCTAATGGGCACTTGGAATACGTAGGTTTCCTTTCGGACACTTGGACTATGTAGGTTCCTCAGCGGGCACTTGGACTATGTAGGTTAACTAGCGGGCACTTGGACGATCTAGGTTACCTAGCGGGCACTTGGACTATGTAGGTTCCCTAGCGGGCACTTGGACTGTGTTCGTCCCTTAGCGAGCGCTTGGACTATGTAGGTTCCCTATCGGGCAGTTGGACTATGTAGGTTAACTAGCGGGCCCTTAGACTATCTAAGTTACCTAGCGGGCACTTGGACTATGTACGTCCCCTAGCGGGCACTTGGACTATCTAGGTTAAATAGAGGGCCCTTGGACTATGTAGGTTAACTAGCGGGCACTTGGACTATCTAGATTAACTAGCGGGCACTTGGACGATGCAGGTTCCCTAGCGGGCACTTGGACTATATAGGTTAATTAGCGGGCACTTGGACTATGGAGGTTACCTAGTGGGCACTTGGACTGTCTAGGTTACCTAACGGGCACTTGGACTATGTAGGTTAATTAGCGGGCACTTGGACTATGTAGGTTAATTAGCGGGCACTTGGACTATCTAGGTTAACGAACCGGCACGTGGACTATGTAGGTAACCTAATGGGCACTTGGACTATCTAGGTTAGGTAACGGGCACTTGGAATATCTAGGTTACCTAGCGGGAACTTGGAATATGTAGGTTACCTAGCGGGAACTTGGAATATGTAGGTTACCTAGCGGGCACTTGGACTATGTACGTTACTAGCGGGCATTTGGACTATGTAGGTTACCTAGCGGATACTTGGACTATGTAGGTTATCCATCAGGGACTTGGACAATGTAGGTTAACTAGCGGGCACTTGGACTATCTAGGTTAACTAGCGGGCCCTTGGACTATGTAGGTTAACTAGCGGGCCCTTTGACGATCTAGGTTAGCAAACGGGCACTTGGACTATGTAGGTTACCTAGCAGGCACTTGGACAGTCTAGGTTACCTAGCGGGCACTTGAACTATCTAGGTTAACGAACGGGCACTTGGACTATGTAGGTTAGCTAACAGGAACTTGGACTATCTAGGTTAACGAACGGGCACTTGGACTATGGAGGTTACCTAGCGGGCACTTGGACTATGGAGGTTACCTAGCGGGCACTTGGACTATCTAGGTTAGCTAACGGGTACTTGGACTATCTAGGTTACCTAGCGGGCACTTGGACTATGTAGGTTACCTAGCGGGCACTTGGACTATCTAGGTTAAAGAACCGGCACGTGGACTATGTAGGTAACCTAACGGGCACTTGGACTATCTAGGTTAGGTAACGGGCACTTAAACTATCTTGGTTACCTAGCGGGAACTTGGAATATGTAGGTTACCTAGCGGGCACTTGGACTATAGTTTAACTAGCGGGCCTTTGGACTATGTAGGTTACCTAGCGCGACTTGGACTATCTAAGTTAACGAACGTGCACTTGGACTATATAGGTAACCTAGCGGGCACTTGGACAGTATAGGTTACCTAGCGGGCACTTGGACTATCTAGGTTAACGAATGGGCACTTGGACTATGTAGGTTACCAAGCGGGCACTTGGACTATCTAGATTAGTAAACCGGAACTTGGAATATCTAGGTTACCTAGCGGGCACTTGGACTATGTAGGTTACCTTGCGGGCACTTGGCCTATCTAGGTTACCTAACGGGAACTTGGACTATGTAGGTTTACTAGCGGACACTTGGACGATCTTGGTTAACTAGCAGGCACTTGGACAATGCAGGTTCCCTAGCGGGCACTATGAATATGTAGCTTCCCTAGAGGGCACTTGGACCATATATGTTCCCTATGGGCACTTGGACTATCTGGGTTCCCTAACGGGCACTTGGAATATGAAGATTCCCTATCGGGCACTTGGACTATGTAGGTTCCTCATTGGGCACTTGGACTATGTAGGTTCCCTATCGGGCACTTGGACTATGTAGGTTAACTAGCGGGCCCTTCGACTATCTAGGTTACCTAGCGGGCACTTGGACTATCTAGGTTAACTAGCGGGCACTTGTACAATGCAGGTTCCCTAGCGGGCACTTTGACTATGTAGGTTCCCTAGAGGGCACTTGGACTATATAGGTTCCCTATGGTTACTTGGACTATCTAGGTGCCCTAACGGGCACTTGGAATACGTAGGTTCCCTTTCGGACACTTGGACTATGTAGGTTCCTCAGCGGGCACTTGGACTATGTAGGTTATCTAGCGGGCACTTGGACTATCTAGGTTGCCCAGCGGGCACTTGGACTATGTACGTCCCCTAGCGGGCACGTGGACTATCGAGGTTAACTAGAGGGCCCTTGGACTATGTAGGTTAACTAGAGGGCACTTGGACTATCTAGGTTAACTAACGGACCTTGGACTATGTAGGTTAACTAGCGGGCAATTGGACGATCTATGTTAACTAGCGGGCACTTGGACTATCTAGGTTAACTAGCGGGAACTTAGACTATCTATGTTAACTGGCGGGCACTTGGACGATGCAGGTTCCCTAGAGGGCACTTGGACTATGTAGGTTCCCTAACGGGCACTTGGACTATGTAGGTCCCTTAGCGGGCACTTGGACTATGTTGGTTCCATATCGGGCAGTTGGACTATGTGGGTATCCTAGTGGGCATTTGGACTATCTAGGTTACCTAGCAGGCACTTTGACTATCTAGGATAACTAACGGGCACTTGGACTATGTAGGTTCCCTAGAGGGCACTTGGACTATATAGGTTCCCTATGGTTACTTGGACTATCTAGGTGCCCTAACGGGCACTTGGAATACGTAGGTTCCCTTTCGGACACTTGGACTATGTAGGTTCCTCAGCGGGCACTTGGACTATGTAGGTTATCTAGCGGGCACTTGGACTATCTAGGTTGCCCAGCGGGCACTTGGACTATGTACGTCCCCTAGCGGGCACTTGGACTATCTATGTTAACTAGCGGGAACTTAGACTATCTATGTTAACTGGCGGGCACTTGGACGATGCAGGTTCCCTAGAGGGCACTTGGACTATGTAGGTTCCCTAACGGGCACTTGGACTATGTAGGTCCCTTAGCGGGCACTTGGACTATGTTGGTTCCCTATCGGGCAGTTGGACTATGTGGGTATCCTAGTGGGCATTTGGACTATCTAGGTTACCTAGCAGGCACTTTGACTATCTAGGATAACTAACGGGCACTTGGACTATGTAGGTCCCTAGCGGGCACTTGGACTATGTAGGTTACCTAGCAGGCACTTGGACTGTCTAGGTTACCTAGCGGGCCGTTGAACTATCTAGGTTAACGAACGGGCCCTTGGACTATGTAGGTTAGCTAACAGGAACTTGGACTATCTAGGTTAATGAAAGGGCACTTGGACTATGGAGGTTACCTAGCGGGCACTTGGACTATGTAGGTTACCTAGCGGGTACTTGGACTATCTAGGTTAGCTAACGGGTACTTGGACTATCTAGGTTCCCTAGCGGGCACTTGGACTATGTAGGTTCCCTAGCAGGGCTTTGACTATGTACGTTCTCTAAGGGGCACTTGGACTATGTGGGTTCCCTAGCGGGCATTTGGACTATCTAGGTTACCTAACGGGCACTTGGACTATGTACGTTACTAGCGGTCATTTGGACTATGTAGGTTACCTAGCGGATACTTGGACAATGTAGGTTCCCCATCAGGGACTTGGACAATGTAGGTTAACTAGCGGGCACTTGGACTATCTAGGTTAACTAGCGGGCCCTTGGACTATGTAGGTTAACTAGCGGGCTCTTGTACTATCTAGGTTAACGAACGGGCACGTGGACTATGTAGGTAACCAAGCGGGCACTTGGACAGTCTAGGTTACCTAGAGGGCACTTGGAAAATCTAGGTTAATGAATGGGCACTTGGACAATGTAGGTTACCTCGCGGGCACTTAGACTATTTGGGTACCCTAGCGGGCATTTGGACTATCTAGGTTACCTAACGGGCATTTGGACTACGTACGTTACTAGCGGGCATTTGGACTATGTAGGTTACCTAGCGGATACTTGGACTATGTAGGTTCCCCATCAGGGACTTGGACAATGTAGGTTAACTAGCGGGCACTTGGACTATCTAGGTTAACTAGAGGGCCCTTGGACTATGTAGGTTAACTAGCGGGCCCTTTGACGATCTAGGTTAGCAAACGGGCACTTGGACTATGTAGGTTACCTAGCAGGCACTTGGACTGTCTAGGTTACCTAGCGGGCACTTGAACTATCTAGGTTAATGAACGGGCACTTGGACTATGTAGGTTAGCTAACAGGAACTTGGACTATCTAGGTTAACGAATGGTAACTTGGACTATGGATGTTACATAGCGGGCACTTGGACTATGGAGGTTACCTAGCGGGCACTTGGACTATCTAGGTTACCTAACGGGCACTTGGGCTATGCAGGTAACCTAGCGGGCACTTGGACTGTTTAAGTTACCTAGAGGACACTTGGACTATAGGTTAACTAGCGGGCACTTGGACTATATAGGTTACCTAGCGGCCCTTAGACTATGTTGGTTACCTACCGCGACTTGGACTATCTAAGTTAACGAACGTGCACTTGGACTATGTAAGTAACCTAGCGGGCACTTGGACAGTATAGGTTACCTAGCGGGCACTTGGACTATCTAGGTTAGCAAACCGGAACTTGGAATATCTAGGTTACCTATCGGGCACTTGGATTATGTAGGATCCCTATTGGACATTTGTACTACTTAGGTTAACTAGCGGGCACTTTGACTATCTAGGTTAACTAGCGGGCACTTGGACTATCTAGGTCAACTAGCGGGCCATTGTACTATGTAGGTTAACTAGCGGGCACTTGGCCTATCTAGGTTGCCTAACGGGAACTTGGACTATGTAGGTTTACTAGCGGACACTTGGACGATCTAGGTTAACTAGCGGGCACTTGGACAATGCAGGTTCCCTAGCGGGCACTATGAATATGTAGCTTCCCTAGAGGGAACTTGGACTATATAGGTTCCCTATGGGCAGTTGGACAATCTGGGTTCCCTAACGGGCACTTGGAATATGAAGATTCCCTATCGGGCACTTGGACTATGTAGGTTCCTCATTGGGCACTTGGACTATGTAGGTTCCCTATCGGGCACTTGGAATATGTAGGTTAACTAGCGGGCCCTTGGACTATCTAGGTTACCTAGCGGGCACTTGGACTATCTAGGTTAACTAGAGGGCACTTGTACAATGCAGGTTCCCTAGCGGTCACTATGACTATGTAAGTTCCCTAGAGGGCACTTGGATGATATAGGTTCCCTATGGGCACTTGGACTATCTAGGTACCCTAATGGGCACTTGGAATACGTAGGTTTCCTTTCGGACACTTGGACTATGTAGGTTCCTCAGCGGGCACTTGGACTATGTAGGTTAACTAGCGGGCACTTGGACGATCTAGGTTACCTAGCGGGCACTTGGACTATGTAGGTTCCCTAGCGGGCACTTGGACTGTGTTCGTCCCTTAGCGAGCGCTTGGACTATGTAGGTTCCCTATCGGGCAGTTGGACTATGTAGGTTAACTAGCGGGCCCTTAGACTATCTAAGTTACCTAGCGGGCACTTGGACTATGTACGTCCCCTAGCGGGCACTTGGACTATCTAGGTTAAATAGAGGGCCCTTGGACTATGTAGGTTAACTAGCGGGCACTTGGACTATCTAGATTAACTAGCGGGCACTTGGACGATGCAGGTTCCCTAGCGGGCACTTGGACTATATAGGTTAATTAGCGGGCACTTGGACTATGGAGGTTACCTAGTGGGCACTTGGACTGTCTAGGTTACCTAACGGGCACTTGGACTATGTAGGTTAATTAGCGGGCACTTGGACTATGTAGGTTAATTAGCGGGCACTTGGACTATCTAGGTTAACGAACCGGCACGTGGACTATGTAGGTAACCTAATGGGCACTTGGACTATCTAGGTTAGGTAACGGGCACTTGGAATATCTAGGTTACCTAGCGGGAACTTGGAATATGTAGGTTACCTAGCGGGAACTTGGAATATGTAGGTTACCTAGCGGGCACTTGGACTATGTACGTTACTAGCGGGCATTTGGACTATGTAGGTTACCTAGCGGATACTTGGACTATGTAGGTTATCCATCAGGGACTTGGACAATGTAGGTTAACTAGCGGGCACTTGGACTATCTAGGTTAACTAGCGGGCCCTTGGACTATGTAGGTTAACTAGCGGGCCCTTTGACGATCTAGGTTAGCAAACGGGCACTTGGACTATGTAGGTTACCTAGCAGGCACTTGGACAGTCTAGGTTACCTAGCGGGCACTTGAACTATCTAGGTTAACGAACGGGCACTTGGACTATGTAGGTTAGCTAACAGGAACTTGGACTATCTAGGTTAACGAACGGGCACTTGGACTATGGAGGTTACCTAGCGGGCACTTGGACTATGGAGGTTACCTAGCGGGCACTTGGACTATCTAGGTTAGCTAACGGGTACTTGGACTATCTAGGTTACCTAGCGGGCACTTGGACTATGTAGGTTACCTAGCGGGCACTTGGACTATCTAGGTTACCTAACGGGCACTTGGACTATGCAGGTAACCTAGCGGGCACTTGGACTGTTTAAGTTAACCAGCGGGCACTTGGACTATGTAGGTTAACTAGCGGGCACTTGGACTATCTAGGTTACCTAACGAGCACCTGGACTATCTAGATTACCTAGTGGGCACTTGGATTCTAAAGGTTACCTAGCCGGCCCTTGGACTATGTAGGTTACCTAGCAAGCAATTGGACTATCTACGTTAACGAACTGGCACGTGGACTATGTAGGTAACCTAACGGGCACTTGGACTATCTAGGTTAGGTAACGGGCACTTGGACTATCTAGGGTACCTAGCGGAAACTTGGAATATGTAGGTTACCTAGAGGGCACTTGGACTATAGGCTAACTAGCGGGCACTTGGACTATATAGGTTACCTAGCGGCCCTTGGACTATGTTGGTTACCTACCGCGACTTGGACTATCTAAGTTAACGAAAGTGCACTTGGACTATGTAAGTAACCTAGCGGGCACTTGGACAGTATAGGTTACCTAGCAGGCACTTGGACTATCTAGGTTAACGAATGGGCACTTGTACTAGGTAGGTTACCTAGCGGGCACTTGGACTATCTAGGTTAGCAAACAGGAACTTGGAATATCCAGGTTACCTAGCGGGCACTTGGACTATGTAGGATCCCTATCAGACATTTGTACTACTTAGGTTAACTAGCGGGCACTTTGACTATCTAGGTTAACTAGCGGGCCCTTGGACTATCTAGGTCAACTAGCGGGCCATTGTACTATGTAGGTTAACTAGCGGGCACTTGGCCTATCTAGGTTACCTAACGGGAACTTGGACTATGTAGGTTTACTAGCGGACCCTTGGACGATCTAGGTTAACTAGCGGGCACTTGGACAATGCAGGTTCCCTAGCGGGCACTATGAATATGTAGCTTCCCTAGAGGGAACTTGGACTATATAGGTTCCCTATGGGCACTTGGACAATCTGGGTTCCCTAATGGGCACTTGGACAATCTGGGTTCCCTAACGGGCACTTGGAATATGAAGATTCCCTATCGGGCACTTGGACTATGTAAGTTCCTCATTGGGCACTTGGACTATGTAGGTTAACTAGCGGGCCCTTGGACTATCTAGGTTACCTAGCGGGCACTTGGACTATCTAGGTTAACTAGAGGGCACTTGTACAATGCAGGTTCCCTAGCGGGCACTTTGACTATGTAGGTTCCCTAGAGGGCACTTGGACTATATATGTTCCCTATGGTTACTTGGACTATCTAGGTGCCCTAACGGGCACTTGTAATACGTAGGTTCCCTTTCGGACACTTGGACTATGTAGGTTCCTCAGCGGGCACTTGGATTTTGTAGGTTAACTAGCGGGCACTTGGACTATCTAGGTTGTCCAGCGGGCACTTGGACTATGTACGTCCCCTAGCGGGCACTTGGACTATCGAGATTAACTAGAGGGCCCTTGGTCTATGTAGGTTATCTAGAGAGCACTTGGACGATCTAGGTTAACTAACGGACCTTGGACTATGTAGGTTAACTAGCGGGCACTTAGACGATCTAGGTTAACTAGCGGGCACTTGGACTATCTAGGTTACCTAACGGGAACTTGGACTATGTAGGTTTACTAGCGGACCCTTGGACGATCTAGGTTAACTAGCGGGCACTTGGACAATGCAGGTTCCCTAGCGGGCACTATGAATATGTAGCTTCCCTAGAGGGAACTTGGACTATATAGGTTCCCTATGGGCACTTGGACAATCTGGGTTCCCTAATGGGCACTTGGACAATCTGGGTTCCCTAACGGGCACTTGGAATATGAAGATTCCCTATCGGGCACTTGGACTATGTAAGTTCCTCATTGGGCACTTGGACTATGTAGGTTAACTAGCGGGCCCTTGGACTATCTAGGTTACCTAGCGGGCACTTGGACTATCTAGGTTAACTAGAGGGCACTTGTACAATGCAGGTTCCCTAGCGGGCACTTTGACTATGTAGGTTCCCTAGAGGGCACTTGGACTATATATGTTCCCTATGGTTACTTGGACTATCTAGGTGCCCTAACGGGCACTTGTAATACGTAGGTTCCCTTTCGGACCCTTGGACTATGTAGGTTCCTCAGCGGGCACTTGGATTTTGTAGGTTAACTAGCGGGCACTTGGACTATCTAGGTTGTCCAGCGGGCACTTGGACTATGTACGTCCCCTAGCGGGCACTTGGACTATCGAGGTTAACTAGAGGGCCCTTGGTCTATGTAGGTTATCTAGAGAGCACTTGGACGATCTAGGTTAACTAACGGACCTTGGACTATGTAGGTTAACTAGCGGGCACTTAGACGATCTAGGTTAACTAGCGGGCACTTGGACTATCTAGGTTAACTAGCGGGAACTTAGACTCTCTATATTAATTGGCGGGCACTTGGACGATGCAGGTTCCCTAGAGGGCACTTGGACTATGTAGGTTCCCTATCGGGCACTTGGACTATGTAGGTCCCTTAGCGGGCACTTGGACTATGTTGGTTCCCTATCGGGCAGTTGGACTCTGTGGGTACGCTAACGGGCATTTGGACTATGTAGGTTCCCAAGCGGTCACTTGGACTATGTCGGTCCCTTAGCGGGCACTTGGACTATGTTGGTTCCCTATCGGGCAGTTGGACTACGTGGGTACCCTAGCGGGCATTTGGACTATCTAGGTTACCTAGCAGGCACTTTGACTATCTAGGTTAACTAACGGGCACTTGGACTATGTAGGTTACCTAGCGGGCACTTGGACTATGTAGGTCCCTAGCGGGCACTTAGACTATGTAGGTTACCTAGCAGGCACTTGGACTGTCTAGGTTACCTAGCGGGCACTTGAACTATCTAGGTTAACGAACGGACACTTGGACTATGTAGGTTAGCTAACAGGAACTTGGACTATCTAGGTTAACGAACGGGCACTTGGACTATGGAGGTTACCTAGCGGGCACTTGGACTATGGAGGTTACCTAGCGGGCACTTGGACTATCTAGGTTAGCTAACGGGTACTTGGACTATCTAGGTTCCCTAGCGGGCACTTGGACTATATACGTTCCCTAGCAGGGCTTTGATTATGTAAGTTCTCTAATGGGCACTTGGGCTATGTGGGTTCCCTAGCGGGCATTTGGACTATCTAGGTTACCTAACGGGCACTTGGACTATGTACGTTACTAGCAGGCATTTGGACTATATAGGTTACCTAGCGGATACTTGGACTATGTAGGTTCCCCATCAGGGACTTGGACAATGTAGGTTAGCTAGCGGGCACTTGGACTATATAGGTTAACTAGCAGGCCCTTGGACTATGTAGGTTAACTAGCGGGCCCTTTGACGATCTAGGTTAGCAAACGGGCACTTGGACTATGTAGGTTACCTAGCAGGCACTTGGACTGTCTAGGTTACCTAGCGGGCACTTGAACTATCTAGGTTAATGAACCGGCAATTGGACTATGTAGGTTAGCTAACAGGAACTTGGACTATCTAGGTTAACGAACGGGCACTTGGACTATGGAGGTTACCTAGCGGGCACTTGGACTATGGAGGTTACCTAGTGGGCACTTGGAATATCTGGGTTCCCTAACGGGCACTTGGAATATGAAGATTCCCTATCGGGCACTTGGACTATGTAGGTTCCTCATTGGGCACTTGGACTATGTAGGTTCCCTATGGGGCACTTGGACTATGTAGGTTAACTAGCGGGCCCTTGGACTATCTAGGTTAACTAGAGGGCACTTGTGCAATGCAGGTTCCCTAGCGGGCACTTTGACTATGTAGGTTCCCTAGAGGGCACTTGGATGATATAGGTTCCCTATGGGCACTTGGACTATCTAGGTGCCCTAATGGGCACTTGGAATACGTAGGTTCCCTTTTGGACACTTGGACTATGTAGGTTCCTCAGCGGGCACTTGGACTATGTAGGTTAACTAGCGGGCACTTGGACTATCTAGGTTACCTAGCGGGCACTTGGACTATGCAGGTTCCCTAGCGGGCACTTGGACTATGTTCGTCCCTTCGCGGGCACTTGGACTATGTAGGTTCCCTATCGGGCAGTTGGACTATGTAGGTTAACTAGCGGGCCCTTAGACTATCTAGGTTACCTAGCGGGCACTTGGACTATGTATGTCCTCCAGCGGGCACTTGGACTATCTAGGTTAACTAGAGGGCCCTTGGACTATGTAGGTTAACTAGCGGGCACTTGGAATATCTAGGTTAACTAGCGGACCTTGGACTATGTAGGTTAACTAGCGGGCACTTGGACGATCTAGGTTAAGTAGCGGGCACTTGGACTATCTCGGTTAACTAGCGGGCACTTGGACTATATGTCAACTAGCGGGCCATTGTACTATGTAGGTTAACTAGCGGGCACTTGGCCTATCTAGGTTACCTAACGGGAACTTGGACTATGTAGGTTTACTAGCGGACACTTGGACGATCTAGGTTAACTAGCGGGCACTTGGACAATGCAGGTTCCCTAGCGGGCACTATGAATATGTAGCTTCCCTAGAGGGCACTTGGACTATGTAGGTTCCCTATGGGCACTTGGACTATCTGGGTTCCCTAACGGGCACTTGGAATATGAAGATTCCCTATCGGGCACTTGGACTATGTAGGTTCCTCATTGGGCACTTGGACTATGTAGGTTCCCTATCGGGCACTTGGACTTTGTAGGTTAACTAGCGGGCCCTTGGACTATCTAGGTTACCTAGCGGGCACTTGGACTATCTAGGTTAACTAGAGGGCACTTGTACAATGCAGGTTCCCTAGCGGGCACTTTGACTATGTAGGTTCCCTAGAGGGCACTTGGACGATATAGGTTCCCTATGGGCACTTGGACTATCTAGGTGCCCTAATGGGCACTTGGAATACGTAGGTTCCCTTTCGGACACTTGGACTATGTAGGTTCCTCAGCGGGCACTTGGACTATGTAGGTTAACTAGCGGGCACTTGGACTATCTAGGTTACCTAGCGGGCACTTGGACTATGCAGGTTCCCTAGCGGGCACTTGGACTATGTTCGTCCCTTCGCGGGCACTTGGACTATGTAGGTTCCCTATCGGGCAGTTGGACTATGTAGGTTAACTAGCGGGCCCTTAGACTATCTAGGTTACCTAGCGGGCACTTGGACTATGTATGTCCTCCAGCGGGCACTTGGACTATCTAGGTTAACTAGAGGGCCCTTGGACTATGTAGGTTAACTAGCGGGCACTTGGAATATCTAGGTTAACTAGCGGACCTTGGACTATGTAGGTTAACTAGCGGGCACTTGGACGATCTAGGTTAAGTAGCGGGCACTTGGACTATCTCGGTTAACTAGCGGGCACTTGGACTATATGTCAACTAGCGGGCCATTGTACTTTGTAGGTTAACTAGCGGGCACTTGGCCTATCTAGGTTACCTAACGGGAACTTGGACTATGTAGGTTTACTAGCGGACACTTGGACGATCTCGGTTAACTAGCGGGCACTTGGACAATGCAGGTTCCCTAGCGGGCACTATGAATATGTAGCTTCCCTAGAGGGCACTTGGACTATGTAGGTTCCCTATGGGCACTTGGACTATCTGGGTTCCCTAACGGGCACTTGGAATATGAAGATTCCCTATCGGGCCCTTGGACTATGTAGGTTCCTCATTGGGCACTTGGACTATGTAGGTTCCCTATCGGGCACTTGGACTTTGTAGGTTAACTAGCGGGCCCTTGGACTATCTAGGTTACCTAGCGGGCACTTGGACTATCTAGGTTAACTAGAGGGCACTTGTACAATGCAGGTTCCCTAGCGGGCACTTTGACTATGTAGGTTTCCTAGAGGGCACTTGGACGATATAGGTTCCCTATGGGCACTTGGACTATCTAGGTGCCCTAATGGGCACTTGGAATACGTAGGTTCCCTTTCGGACACTTGGACTATGTAGGTTCCTCAGCGGGCACTTGGACTATGTAGGTTAACTAGCGGGCACTTGGACTATCTAGGTTACCTAGCGGGCACTTGGATTTTGTAGGTTCCCTAGCGGGCACTTGGACTATGTTCGTCCCTTAGCGGGCACTTGGACTATGTAGGTTCCCTATCGGGCAGTTGGACTATGTTGGTTATCTAGCGGGCCCTTAGACTATCTAGGTTACATAGCGGGCACTTGGACTATGTATGTCCCCTAGCGGGCACTTGGACTATCTAGGTTAACTAGAGGGCCTTTGACTATGTAGGTTAACTAAGGGGCACTTGGAATATCTAGGTTAACTAGCGGACCTTGGACTATGTAGGTTAACTAGCGGGCACTTGGACGATCTAGGTTAAGTAGCGGGCACTTGGACTATCTAGGTAACTAGCGGCCACTTGGACTATCTAGATTAACTAGCGGGCACTTGAACGATGCAGTTTCCCTAGCGGGCACTTGGATTATATAGGTAAATTAGTGGGCACTTGGACTATGGAGGTTACCTAGAAGGCAATTGGACTATGGAGGTTACCTAGCGGGCACTTGGACTATCTAGGTTAGCTAACGGGTACTTGGACTATCTAGGTTACCTAGCGGGCACTTGGACTATGTAGGTTACCTAGCGGGCACTTGGACTATCTAGGTTACCTAACGGGTACTTGGACTATGCAGGTAGCCTAGCGGGCACTTGAACTGTCTAAGTTACCTGCCGGCTCTTGGACTATGTAGGTTACCTAGCGGGCAATTGTACTATCTAGGTTAACGAATGGGCACGTGGACTATGTAGGTAACCTCACGGGCACTTGGACTATCTAGGTTAGGTAACGGGCACTTTGACTATCTAGGTTACCTAGCGGGAACTTGGAATATGTAGGTTACCTAGAGGGCACTTGGACTATAGGTTTCCTAGTGGCCCTTGGACTATGTAGGTTACCTAGCGCGACTTGGACTATCTAAGTTAACGAACGTGCACTTGGACTATGTAGGTAACCTAGCAGGCACGTGGACAGTATAGGTTACCTAGCGGGCACTTGGACTATCTAGGTTAACGAATGGGCACTTGGACTATGTAGGTTACCTAGCGGGTACTTGGACTATCTAGGTTAGCAAACCGGAACTTGGAATATCTAGGTTACCTAGCGGGCACTTGGACTATGTAGGATCCCTATCGGACATTTGTACTACTTAGGTTAACTAGCGGGCACTTTGACTATCTAGGTTAACTAGCGGGCACTTGAACTATCTAGGTCAACTAGCGGGCCATTGTACTATGTAGGTTAACTAGCGGGCACTTGGCCTATCTAGGTTACCTAATGGGAACATGGACTATGTAGGTTTACTAGCGGAATCTTGGACGATTTGGTTAACTAGCGGGCACTTGGACAATGCAGGTTCCCTAGCGGGCACTATGAATATGTAGCTTCCCTAGAGGGCACTTGGACTATGTAGGTTCCCTATGGGCACTTGGACTATCTGGGTTCCCTAACGGGCACTTGGAATATGAAGATTCCCTATGGGGCACTTGGACTATGTAGGTTCCTCATTGGGCACTTGGACTATGTAGGTTCCCTATCGGGCACTTGGACTTTGTAGGTTAACAAGCGGGCCCTTGGACTATCTAGGTTACCTAGCGGGCACTTGGACTATTTTGGTTAACTAGAGGGCACTTGTACAATGCAGGTTCCCTAGCGGGCACTTTGACTATGTAGGTTCCCTAGAGGGCACTTGCACGATATAGGTTCCCTATGGGCACTTGGACTATCTAGGTGCCCTAATGGGCACTTGGAATACGTAGGTTCCCTTTCGGACACTTGGACTATGCAGGTTCCTCAGTGGGCACTTGGACTATGTAGGTTTACTAGCGGGCACTTGGACTATCTAGGTTACCTATCGGGCACTTGGACTATGCAGGTTCCCTAGCGGGCACTTGGACTATGTTCGTCCCTTAGCGGGCACATGGACTATGTGGGTTCCCTATCGGGCAGTTGGACTATGTAGGTTAACTAGCGGGCCCGTAGACTATCTAGGTTACCTAGCGGGCACTTGGACTATGTACGTCCTCCAGCAGGCACTTGGACTATCTAGGTTAACTAGAGGGCCGTTGGACTATGTAGGTTAACTAGCAGGCCCTTGGACTATCTAGGTTACCTAGCGGGCACTTGGACTATCTAGGTTAACTAGAGGGCACTTGTACAATGCAGGTACCCTAGCGGGCACTTTGACTATGTAAGTTCCCTAGAGGGCACTTGGACTATATAGGTTCCCTATGGGCACTTGGACTATCTAGGTGCCCTAATGGGCACTTGGAATACGTAGGTTCCCTTTCGGACACTTGGACTATGTAGGTTCCTCAGCGGGCACTTGGACTATGTAGGTTAACTAGCGGGCACTTGGACTATCTAGGTTACCTAGCGGGCACTTGGACTATGTAGGTTCCCTAGCGGGCACTTGGACTATGTTCGTCTCTTAGCGAGCGCTTGGACTATGTAGGTTCCCTATCGGGCAGTTGGACTATGTAGGTTAACTAGCGGGCCCTTAGACTATCTAGGTTACCTAGCGGGCACTTGGACTATGTACTTTCCCTAGTGGGCACTTGGACTATCTAGGTTAACTAGAGGGCCCTTGGACTATGTAGGTTAACTAGCGGGCACTTGGAATATCTAGGTTAACTAGCGGACCTTGGACTATGTAGGTTAACTAGCGGGCACTTGGACGATCTAGGTTAACTAGCGGCCACTTGGACTATCTAGCTTAACTAGTGGGCACTTGGACTATCTAGATTAACTAGTGGGCACTTGGATGATGCAGGTTCCCTAGCGGGCACTTGGTCTATATAGGTTAATTAGCGGGCACTTGGACTATGGAGGTTAACTATCGGGAAATTGGACTGTCTAGGTTACCTAACGGGCACTTGGACTATGTAGGTTAATTAGCGGGCACTTGGACTATGTAGGTAACCTAACGGGCACTTGGACTATCTAGGTGAGGTAACGGGCACTTGGACTATCTTGGTTACCTAGCGGGAACTTGGAATATGTAGGTTACCTAGCGGGCACTTGGACTATAGTTTAACTAGCGGGCACTTGGACTATATAGGTTACCTAGCGGGCCTTTGGACTATGTAGGTTACCTAGCGCGACTTGGACTATCTAAGTTAACGAACGTGCACATGGACTATGTAGGTAACCTAGCGGGCACTTGGACAGTATAGGTTACCTAGCGGGCATTTGGACTATCTAGGTTAACGAATGGGCACTTGGACTATGTAGGTTACCTAGCGGGCACTTGGACTATCTAGATTAGTAAACCGGAACTTGGAATATCTAGGTTACCTAGCGGGCACTTGGACTATGTAGGTTACCTTGCGGGCACTTGGCCTATCTAGGTTACCTAACGGGAACTTGGACTATGTAGGTTTACTAGCGGACACTTGGACGATCTTGGTTAACTAGCGGGCACTTGGACAATGCAGGTTCCCTAGCGGGCACTATGAATATGTAGCTTCCCTAGAGGGCACTTGGACCATATAGGTTCCCTATGGGCACTTGGACTATCTGGGTTCCCTAACGGGCACTTGGAATATGAAGATTCCCTATCGGGCACTTGGACTATGTAGGTTCCTCATTGGGCACTTGGACTATGTAGGTTCCCTATCGGGCACTTGGACTATGTAGGTTAACTAGCGGGCCCTTCGACTATCTAGGTTACCTAGCGGGCACTTGGACTATCTAGGTTAACTAGCGGGCACTTGTACAATGCAGGTTCCCTAGCGGGCACTTTGACTATGTAGCTTCCCTAGAGGGCACTTGGACTATATAGGTTCCCTATGGTTACTTGGACTATCTAGGTGCCCTAACGGGCACTTGGAATACGTAGGTTCCCTTTCGGACACTTGGACTATGTAGGTTCCTCAGCGGGCACTTGGACTATGTAGGTTAACTAGCGGGCACTTGGCCTATCTAGGTTACCTAACGGGAACTTGGACTATGTAGGTTTACTAGCGGACACTTGGACGATCTAGGTTAACTAGCGGGCACTTGGACAATGCAGGTTACCTAGCGGGCACTTGGACTATCTAGGTTAGCTAACGGGTACTTGGACTATCTAGGTTACCTAGCGGGCACTTGGACTATGTAGGTTACCTAGCGGGCACTTGGACTATCTAGGTTACCTAACGGGCACTTGGACTATGCAGGTAACCTAGCGGGCACTTGGACTGTTTAAGTTAACCAGCGGGCACTTGGACTATGTAGGTTAACTAGCGGGCACTTGGACTATCTAGGTTACATAACGAGCACCTGGACTATCTAGATTACCTAGTGGGCACTTGGATTCTAAAGGTTACCTAGCCGGCCCTTGGACTATGTAGGTTACCTAGCAAGCAATTGGACTATCTACGTTAACGAACTGGCACGTGGACTATGTAGGTAACCTAACGGGCACTTGGACTATCTAGGTTAGGTAACGGGCACTTGGACTATCTAGGGTACCTAGCGGAAACTTGGAATATGTAGGTTACCTAGAGGGCACTTGGACTATAGGCTAACTAGCGGGCACTTGGACTATATAGGTTACCTAGCGGCCCTTGGACTATGTTGGTTACCTACCGCGACTTGGACTATCTAAGTTAACGAAAGTGCACTTGGACTATGTAAGTAACCTAGCGGGCACTTGGACAGTATAGGTTACCTAGCAGGCACTTGGACTATCTAGGTTAACGAATGGGCACTTGTACTACGTAGGTTACCTAGCGGGCACTTGGACTATCTAGGTTAGCAAACAGGAACTTGGAATATCCAGGTTACCTAGCGGGCACTTGGACTATGTAGGATCCCTATCAGACATTTGTACTACTTAGGTTAACTAGCGGGCACTTTGACTATCTAGGTTAACTAGCGGGCCCTTGGACTATCTAGGTCAACTAGCGGGCCATTGTACTATGTAGGTTAACTAGCGGGCACTTGGCCTATCTAGGTTACCTAACGGGAACTTGGACTATGTAGGTTTACTAGCGGACCCTTGGACGATCTAGGTTAACTAGCGGGCACTTGGACAATGCAGGTTCCCTAGCGGGCACTATGAATATGTAGCTTCCCTAGAGGGAACTTGGACTATATAGGTTCCCTATGGGCACTTGGACAATCTGGGTTCCCTAATGGGCACTTGGACAATCTGGGTTCCCTAACGGGCACTTGGAATATGAAGATTCCCTATCGGGCACTTGGACTATGTAAGTTCCTCATTGGGCACTTGGACTATGTAGGTTAACTAGCGGGCCCTTGGACTATCTAGGTTACCTAGCGGGCACTTGGACTATCTAGGTTAACTAGAGGGCACTTGTACAATGCAGGTTCCCTAGCGGGCACTTTGACTATGTAGGTTCCCTAGAGGGCACTTGGACTATATATGTTCCCTATGGTTACTTGGACTATCTAGGTGCCCTAACGGGCACTTGTAATACGTAGGTTCCCTTTCGGACCCTTGGACTATGTAGGTTCCTCAGCGGGCACTTGGATTTTGTAGGTTAACTAGCGGGCACTTGGACTATCTAGGTTGTCCAGCGGGCACTTGGACTATGTACGTCCCCTAGCGGGCACTTGGACTATCGAGGTTAACTAGAGGGCCCTTGGTCTATGTAGGTTATCTAGAGAGCACTTGGACGATCTAGGTTAACTAACGGACCTTGGACTATGTAGGTTAACTAGCGGGCACTTAGACGATCTAGGTTAACTAGCGGGCACTTGGACTATCTAGGTTAACTAGCGGGAACTTAGACTCTCTATATTAATTGGCGGGCACTTGGACGATGCAGGTTCCCTAGAGGGCACTTGGACTATGTAGGTTCCCTATCGGGCACTTGGACTATGTAGGTCCCTTAGCGGGCACTTGGACTATGTTGGTTCCCTATCGGGCAGTTGGACTCTGTGGGTACGCTAACGGGCATTTGGACTATGTAGGTTCCCAAGCGGTCACTTGGACTATGTCGGTCCCTTAGCGGGCACTTGGACTATGTTGGTTCCCTATCGGGCAGTTGGACTACGTGGGTACCCTAGCGGGCATTTGGACTATCTAGGTTACCTAGCAGGCACTTTGACTATCTAGGTTAACTAACGGGCACTTGGACTATGTAGGTTACCTAGCGGGCACTTGGACTATGTAGGTCCCTAGCGGGCACTTAGACTATGTAGGTTACCTAGCAGGCACTTGGACTGTCTAGGTTACCTAGCGGGCACTTGAACTATCTAGGTTAACGAACGGACACTTGGACTATGTAGGTTAGCTAACAGGAACTTGGACTATCTAGGTTAACGAACGGGCACTTGGACTATGGAGGTTACCTAGCGGGCACTTGGACTATGGAGGTTACCTAGCGGGCACTTGGACTATCTAGGTTAGCTAACGGGTACTTGGACTATCTAGGTTCCCTAGCGGGCACTTGGACTATATACGTTCCCTAGCAGGGCTTTGATTATGTAAGTTCTCTAATGGGCACTTGGGCTATGTGGGTTCCCTAGCGGGCATTTGGACTATCTAGGTTACCTAACGGGCACTTGGACTATGTACGTTACTAGCAGGCATTTGGACTATATAGGTTACCTAGCGGATACTTGGACTATGTAGGTTCCCCATCAGGGACTTGGACAATGTAGGTTAGCTAGCGGGCACTTGGACTATATAGGTTAACTAGCAGGCCCTTGGACTATGTAGGTTAACTAGCGGGCCCTTTGACGATCTAGGTTAGCAAACGGGCACTTGGACTATGTAGGTTACCTAGCAGGCACTTGGACTGTCTAGGTTACCTAGCGGGCACTTGAACTATCTAGGTTAATGAACCGGCAATTGGACTATGTAGGTTAGCTAACAGGAACTTGGACTATCTAGGTTAACGAACGGGCACTTGGACTATGGAGGTTACCTAGCGGGCACTTGGACTATGGAGGTTACCTAGTGGGCACTTGGAATATCTGGGTTCCCTAACGGGCACTTGGAATACGAAGATTCCCTATCGGGCACTTGGACTATGTAGGTTCCTCATTGGGCACTTGGACTATGTAGGTTCCCTATGGGGCACTTGGACTATGTAGGTTAACTAGCGGGCCCTTGGACTATCTAGGTTAACTAGAGGGCACTTGTGCAATGCAGGTTCCCTAGCGGGCACTTTGACTATGTAGGTTCCCTAGAGGGCACTTGGATGATATAGGTTCCCTATGGGCACTTGGACTATCTAGGTGCCCTAATGGGCACTTGGAATACGTAGGTTCCCTTTTGGACACTTGGACTATGTAGGTTCCTCAGCGGGCACTTGGACTATGTAGGTTAACTAGCGGGCACTTGGACTATCTAGGTTACCTAGCGGGCACTTGGACTATGCAGGTTCCCTAGCGGGCACTTGGACTATGTTCGTCCCTTCGCGGGCACTTGGACTATGTAGGTTCCCTATCGGGCAGTTGGACTATGTAGGTTAACTAGCGGGCCCTTAGACTATCTAGGTTACCTAGCGGGCACTTGGACTATGTATGTCCTCCAGCGGGCACTTGGACTATCTAGGTTAACTAGAGGGCCCTTGGACTATGTAGGTTAACTAGCGGGCACTTGGAATATCTAGGTTGACTAGCGGACCTTGGACTATGTAGGTTAACTAGCGGGCACTTGGACGATCTAGGTTAAGTAGCGGGCACTTGGACTATCTCGGTTAACTAGCGGGCACTTGGACTATATGTCAACTAGCGGGCCATTGTACTATGTAGGTTAACTAGCGGGCACTTGGCCTATCTAGGTTACCTAACGGGAACTTGGATTATGTAGGTTTACTAGCGGACACTTGGACGATCTAGGTTAACTAGCGGGCACTTGGACAATGCAGGTTCCCTAGCGGGCACTATGAATATGTAGCTTCCCTAGAGGGCACTTGGACTATGTAGGTTCCCTATGGGCACTTGGACTATCTGGGTTCCCTAACGGGCACTTGGAATATGAAGATTCCCTATCGGGCACTTGGACTATGTAGGTTCCTCATTGGGCACTTGGACTATGTAGGTTCCCTATCGGGCACTTGGACTTTGTAGGTTAACTAGCGGGCCCTTGGACTATCTAGGTTACCTAGCGGGCACTTGGACTATCTAGGTTAACTAGAGGGCACTTGTACAATGCAGGTTCCCTAGCGGGCACTTTGACTATGTAGGTTCCCTAGAGGGCACTTGGACGATATAGGTTCCCTATGGGCACTTGGACTATCTAGGTGCCCTAATGGGCACTTGGAATACGTAGGTTCCCTTTCGGACACTTGGACTATGTAGGTTCCTCAGCGGGCACTTGGACTATGTAGGTTAACTAGCGGGCACTTGGACTATCTAGGTTACCTAGCGGGCACTTGGACTATGCAGGTTCCCTAGCGGGCACTTGGACTATGTTCGTCCCTTCGCGGGCACTTGGACTATGTAGGTTCCCTATCGGGCAGTTGGACTATGTAGGTTAACTAGCGGGCCCTTAGACTATCTAGGTTACCTAGCGGGCACTTGGACTATGTATGTCCTCCAGCGGGCACTTGGACTATCTAGGTTAACTAGAGGGCCCTTGGACTATGTAGGTTAACTAGCGGGCACTTGGAATATCTAGGTTAACTAGCGGACCTTGGACTATGTAGGTTAACTAGCGGGCACTTGGACGATCTAGGTTAAGTAGCGGGCACTTGGACTATCTCGGTTAACTAGCGGGCACTTGGACTATATGTCAACTAGCGGGCCATTGTACTATGTAGGTTAACTAGCGGGCACTTGGCCTATCTAGGTTACCTAACGGGAACTTGGACTATGTAGGTTTACTAGCGGACACTTGGACGATCTAGGTTAACTAGCGGGCACTTGGACAATGCAGGTTCCCTAGCGGGCACTATGAATATGTAGCTTCCCTAGAGGGCACTTGGACTATGTAGGTTCCCTATGGGCACTTGGACTATCTGGGTTCCCTAACGGGCACTTGGAATATGAAGATTCCCTATCGGGCACTTGGACTATGTAGGTTCCTCATTGGGCACTTGGACTATGTAGGTTCCCTATCGGGCACTTGGACTTTGTAGGTTAACTAGCGGGCCCTTGGACTATCTAGGTTACCTAGCGGGCACTTGGACTATCTAGGTTAACTAGAGGGCACTTGTACAATGCAGGTTCCCTAGCGGGCACTTTGACTATGTAGGTTTCCTAGAGGGCACTTGGACGATATAGGTTCCCTATGGGCACTTGGACTATCTAGGTGCCCTAATGGGCACTTGGAATACGTAGGTTCCCTTTCGGACACTTGGACTATGTAGGTTCCTCAGCGGGCACTTGGACTATGTAGGTTAACTAGCGGGCACTTGGACTATCTAGGTTACCTAGCGGGCACTTGGATTTTGTAGGTTCCCTAGCGGGCACTTGGACTATGTTCGTCCCTTAGCGGGCACTTGGACTATGTAGGTTCCCTATTGGGCAGTTGGACTATGTTGGTTATCTAGCGGGCCCTTAGACTATCTAGGTTACATAGCGGGCACTTGGACTATGTATGTCCCCTAGCGGGCACTTGGACTATCTAGGTTAACTAGAGGGCCTTTGACTATGTAGGTTAACTAAGGGGCACTTGGAATATCTAGGTTAACTAGCGGACCTTGGACTATGTAGGTTAACTAGCGGGCACTTGGACGATCTAGGTTAAGTAGCGGGCACTTGGACTATCTAGGTTAACTAGCGGCCACTTGGACTATCTAGATTAACTAGCGGGCACTTGAACGATGCAGTTTCCCTAGCGGGCACTTGGATTATATAGGTAAATTAGTGGGCACTTGGACTATGGAGGTTACCTAGAAGGCAATTGGACTATGGAGGTTACCTAGCGGGCACTTGGACTATCTAGGTTAGCTAACGGGTACTTGGACTATCTAGGTTACCTAGCGGGCACTTGGACTATGTAGGTTACCTAGCGGGCACTTGGACTATCTAGGTTACCTAACGGGTACTTGGACTATGCAGGTAACCTAGCGGGCACTTGAACTGTCTAAGTTACCTGCCGGCTCTTGGACTATGTAGGTTACCTAGCGGGCAATTGTACTATCTAGGTTAACGAATGGGCACGTGGACTATGTAGGTAACCTCACGGGCACTTGGACTATCTAGGTTAGGTAACGGGCACTTTGACTATCTAGGTTACCTAGCGGGAACTTGGAATATGTAGGTTACCTAGAGGGCACTTGGACTATAGGTTTCCTAGTGGCCCTTGGACTATGTAGGTTACCTAGCGCGACTTGGACTATCTAAGTTAACGAACGTGCACTTGGACTATGTAGGTAACCTAGCAGGCACGTGGACAGTATAGGTTACCTAGCGGGCACTTGGACTATCTAGGTTAACGAATGGGCACTTGGACTATGTAGGTTACCTAGCGGGTACTTGGACTATCTAGGTTAGCAAACCGGAACTTGGAATATCTAGGTTACCTAGCGGGCACTTGGACTATGTAGGATCCCTATCGGACATTTGTACTACTTAGGTTAACTAGCGGGCACTTTGACTATCTAGGTTAACTAGCGGGCACTTGAACTATCTAGGTCAACTAGCGGGCCATTGTACTATGTAGGTTAACTAGCGGGCACTTGGCCTATCTAGGTTACCTAATGGGAACTTGGACTATGTAGGTTTACTAGCGGACACTTGGACGATTTGGTTAACTAGCGGGCACTTGGACAATGCAGGTTCCCTAGCGGGCACTATGAATATGTAGCTTCCCTAGAGGGCACTTGGACTATGTAGGTTCCCTATGGGCACTTGGACTATCTGGGTTCCCTAACGGGCACTTGGAATATGAAGATTCCCTATCGGGCACTTGGACTATGTAGGTTCCTCATTGGGCACTTGGACTATGTAGGTTCCCTATCGGGCACTTGGACTTTGTAGGTTAACAAGCGGGCCCTTGGACTATCTAGGTTACCTAGCGGGCACTTGGACTATTTTGGTTAACTAGAGGGCACTTGTACAATGCAGGTTCCCTAGCGGGCACTTTGACTATGTAGGTTCCCTAGAGGGCACTTGCACGATATAGGTTCCCTATGGGCACTTGGACTATCTAGGTGCCCTAATGGGCACTTGGAATACGTAGGTTCCCTTTCGGACACTTGGACTATGCAGGTTCCTCAGTGGGCACTTGGACTATGTAGGTTTACTAGCGGGCACTTGGACTATCTAGGTTACCTATCGGGCACTTGGACTATGCAGGTTCCCCAGCGGGCACTTGGACTATGTTCGTCCCTTAGCGGGCACATGGACTATGTGGGTTCCCTATCGGGCAGTAGGACTATGTAGGTTAACTAGCGGGCCCGTAGACTATCTAGGTTACCTAGCGGGCACTTGGACTATGTACGTCCTCCAGCAGGCACTTGGACTATCTAGGTTAACTAGAGGGCCGTTGGACTATGTAGGTTAACTAGCAGGCCCTTGGACTATCTAGGTTACCTAGCGGGCACTTGGACTATCTAGGTTAACTAGAGGGCACTTGTACAATGCAGGTACCCTAGCGGGCACTTTGACTATGTAAGTTCCCTAGAGGGCACTTGGACTATATAGGTTCCCTATGGGCACTTGGACTATCTAGGTGCCCTAATGGGCACTTGGAATACGTAGGTTCCCTTTCGGACACTTGGACTATGTAGGTTCCTCAGCGGGCACTTGGACTATGTAGGTTAACTAGCGGGCACTTGGACTATCTAGGTTACCTAGCGGGCACTTGGACTATGTAGGTTCCCTAGCGGGCACTTGGACTATGTTCGTCCCTTAGCGAGCGCTTGGACTATGTAGGTTCCCTATCGGGCAGTTGGACTATGTAGGTAAACTAGCGGGCCCTTAGACTATCTAGGTTACCTAGCGGGCACTTGGACTATGTACTTTCCCTAGTGGGCACTTGGACTATCTAGGTTAACTAGAGGGCCCTTGGACTATGTAGGTTAACTAGCGGGCACTTGGAATATCTAGGTTAACTAGCGGACCTTGGACTATGTAGGTTAACTAGCGGGCACTTGGACGATCTAGGTTAACTAGCGGCCACTTGGACTATCTAGCTTAACTAGTGGGCACTTGGACTATCTAGATTAACTAGTGGGCACTTGGATGATGCAGGTTCCCTAGCGGGCACTTGGTCTATATAGGTTAATTAGCGGGCACTTGGACTATGGAGGTTAACTATCGGGAAATTGGACTGTCTAGGTTACCTAACGGGCACTTGGACTATGTAGGTTAATTAGCGGGCACTTGGACTATGTAGGTAACCTAACGGGCACTTGGACTATCTAGGTGAGGTAACGGGCACTTGGACTATCTTGGTTACCTAGCGGGAACTTGGAATATGTAGGTTACCTAGCGGGCACTTGGACTATAGTTTAACTAGCGGGCACTTGGACTATATAGGTTACCTAGCGGGCCTTTGGACTATGTAGGTTACCTAGCGCGACTTGGACTATCTAAGTTAACGAACGTGCACATGGACTATGTAGGTAACCTAGCGGGCACTTGGACAGTATAGGTTACCTAGGGGGAATTTGGACTATGTACGTCCTCCAGCAGGCACTTGGACTATCTAGGTTAACTAGAGGGCCGTTGGACTATGTAGGTTAACTAGCAGGCCCTTGGACTATCTAGGTTACCTAGCGGGCACTTGGACTATCTAGGTTAACTAGAGGGCACTTGTACAATGCAGGTACCCTAGCGGGCACTTTGACTATGTAAGTTCCCTAGAGGGCACTTGGACTATATAGGTTCCCTATGGGCACTTGGACTATCTAGGTGCCCTAATGGGCACTTGGAATACGTAGGTTCCCTTTCGGACACTTGGACTATGTAGGTTCCTCAGCGGGCACTTGGACTATGTAGGTTAACTAGCGGGCACTTGGACTATCTAGGTTACCTAGCGGGCACTTGGACTATGTAGGTTCCCTAGCGGGCACTTGGACTATGTTCGTCTCTTAGCGAGCGCTTGGACTATGTAGGTTCCCTATCGGGCAGTTGGACTATCTAGGTGCCCTAATGGGCACTTGGAATACGTAGGTTCCCTTTCGGACACTTGGACTATGTAGGTTCCTCAGCGGGCACTTGGACTATGTAGGTTAACTAGCGGGCACTTGGACTATCTAGGTTACCTAGCGGGCACTTGGACTATGTAGGTTCCCTAGCGGGCACTTGGACTATGTTCGTCCCTTAGCGAGCGCTTGGACTATGTAGGTTCCCTATCGGGCAGTTGGACTATGTAGGTAAACTAGCGGGCCCTTAGACTATCTAGGTTACCTAGCGGGCACTTGGACTATGTACTTTCCCTAGTGGGCACTTGGACTATCTAGGTTAACTAGAGGGCCCTTGGACTATGTAGGTTAACTAGCGGGCACTTGGAATATCTAGGTTAACTAGCGGACCTTGGACTATGTAGGTTAACTAGCGGGCACTTGGACGATCTAGGTTAACTAGCGGCCACTTGGACTATCTAGCTTAACTAGTGGGCACTTGGACTATCTAGATTAACTAGTGGGCACTTGGATGATGCAGGTTCCCTAGCGGGCACTTGGTCTATATAGGTTAATTAGCGGGCACTTGGACTATGGAGGTTAACTATCGGGAAATTGGACTGTCTAGGTTACCTAACGGGCACTTGGACTATGTAGGTTAATTAGCGGGCACTTGGACTATGTAGGTAACCTAACGGGCACTTGGACTATCTAGGTGAGGTAACGGGCACTTGGACTATCTTGGTTACCTAGCGGGAACTTGGAATATGTAGGTTACCTAGCGGGCACTTGGACTATAGTTTAACTAGCGGGCACTTGGACTATATAGGTTACCTAGCGGGCCTTTGGACTATGTAGGTTACCTAGCGCGACTTGGACTATCTAAGTTAACGAACGTGCACATGGACTATGTAGGTAACCTAGCGGGCACTTGGACAGTATAGGTTACCTAGGGGGAATTTGGACTATGTACGTCCTCCAGCAGGCACTTGGACTATCTAGGTTAACTAGAGGGCCGTTGGACTATGTAGGTTAACTAGCAGGCCCTTGGACTATCTAGGTTACCTAGCGGGCACTTGGACTATCTAGGTTAACTAGAGGGCACTTGTACAATGCAGGTACCCTAGCGGGCACTTTGACTATGTAAGTTCCCTAGAGGGCACTTGGACTATATAGGTTCCCTATGGGCACTTGGACTATCTAGGTGCCCTAATGGGCACTTGGAATACGTAGGTTCCCTTTCGGACACTTGGACTATGTAGGTTCCTCAGCGGGCACTTGGACTATGTAGGTTAACTAGCGGGCACTTGGACTATCTAGGTTACCTAGCGGGCACTTGGACTATGTAGGTTCCCTAGCGGGCACTTGGACTATGTTCGTCTCTTAGCGAGCGCTTGGACTATGTAGGTTCCCTATCGGGCAGTTGGACTATGTAGGTTAACTAGCGGGCCCTTAGACTATCTAGGTTACCTAGCGGGCACTTGGACTATGTACTTTCCCTAGTGGGCACTTGGACTATCTAGGTTAACTAGAGGGCCCTTGGACTATGTAGGTTAACTAGCGGGCACTTGGAATATCTAGGTTAACTAGCGGACCTTGGACTATGTAGGTTAACTAGCGGGCACTTGGACGATCTAGGTTAACTAGCGGCCACTTGGACTATCTAGCTTAACTAGTGGGCACTTGGACTATCTAGATTAACTAGTGGGCACTTGGATGATGCAGGTTCCCTAGCGGGCACTTGGTCTATATAGGTTAATTAGCGGGCACTTGGACTATGGAGGTTAACTATCGGGAAATTGGACTGTCTAGGTTACCTAACGGGCACTTGGACTATGTAGGTTAATTAGCGGGCACTTGGACTATGTAGGTAACCTAACGGGCACTTGGACTATCTAGGTGAGGTAACGGGCACTTGGACTATCTTGGTTACCTAGCGGGAACTTGGAATATGTAGGTTACCTAGCGGGCACTTGGACTATAGTTTAACTAGCGGGCACTTGGACTATATAGGTTACCTAGCGGGCCTTTGGACTATGTAGGTTACCTAGCGCGACTTGGACTATCTAAGTTAACGAACGTGCACATGGACTATGTAGGTAACCTAGCGGGCACTTGGACAGTATAGGTTACCTAGCGGGCATTTGGACTATCTAGGTTAACGAATGGGCACTTGGACTATGTAGGTTACCTAGCGGACTCTTGGACTATCTAGATTAGTAAACCGGAACTTGGAATATCTAGGTTACCTAGCGGGCACTTGGACTATGTAGGTTACCTTGCGGGCACTTGGCCTATCTAGGTTACCTAACGGGAACTTGGACTATGTAGGTTTACTAGCGGACACTTGGACGATCTTGGTTAACTAGCGGGCACTTGGACAATGCAGGTTCCCTAGCGGGCACTATGAATATGTAGCTTCCCTAGAGGGCACTTGGACCATATAGGTTCCCTATGGGCACTTGGACTATCTGGGTTCCCTAACGGGCACTTGGAATATGAAGATTCCCTATCGGGCACTTGGACTATGTAGGTTCCTCATTGGGCACTTGGACTATGTAGGTTCCCTATCGGGCACTTGGACTATGTAGGTTAACTAGCGGGCCCTTCGACTATCTAGGTTACCTAGCGGGCACTTGGACTATCTAGGTTAACTAGCGGGCACTTGTACAATGCAGGTTCCCTAGCGGGCACTTTGACTATGTAGCTTCCCTAGAGGGCACTTGGACTATATAGGTTCCCTATGGTTACTTGGACTATCTAGGTGCCCTAACGGGCACTTGGAATACGTAGGTTCCCTTTCGGACACTTGGACTATGTAGGTTCCTCAGCGGGCACTTGGACTATGTAGGTTAACTAACGGGCACTTGGACTATCTAGGTTACCTAGCGGGCACTTGGATTTTGTAGGTTCCCTAGCGGGCACTTCGACTATGTTCTTCCCTTAGCGGGCACTTGGACTATGTAGGTTCCCTATCGGGCAGTTGGACTATGTAGGTTATCTAGCGGGCCCTTAGACTATCTAGGTTACATAGCGGGCACTTGGACTATGTATGTCCCCTAGCGGGCACTTGGACTGTTTAAGTTAACCAGGGGGCACTTTGACTATGTAGGTTAACTAGCGGGCACTTGGACTATCTAGGTTACTTAACGGGCACCTGGACTATCTAGATTACCTAGCGGGCACTTGGATTCTAAAGGTTACCTAGCCGGCCCTTGGACTATGTAGGTTACCTAGCGGGCAATTGGACGATCTAGGTTAACGAACGGGCACGTGGACTATGTAGTTAACCTAACGGGCACTTGGACTATCTAGGTTAGGTAACGGGCACTTGGACTATCTAGGTTACCTAGCGGGAACTTGGAATATGTAGGTTACCTAAGGGCACTTGGACTATAGGTTAATTAGCGGGCACTTGGACTATATAGGTTACCTAGCGGCCCTTGGACTATGTTGGTTACCTACCGCGACTTGGACTATCTAAGTTAACGAATGGGCACTTGAACTACGTAGGTTACCTAGCGGGCACTTGGACTATCTAGGTTAGCAAACCGGAACTTGGAATATCTAGGTTACCTAGCGGGCACTTGGACTATGTAGGATCCCTATTGGACATTTGTACTACTTAGGTTAACTAGCGGGCACTTTGACTATCTAGGTTACTAGCAGGCACTTGGACTATCTATGTCAACTAGCGGGCCATTGTACTATGTAGGTTAACTAGCGGGCACTTGGCCTATCTAGGTTTCCTAACGGGAACTTGGACTATGTAGGTTTACTAGCGGACACTTGGACAATGCAGCTTCCCTAGCGGGCACTATGAATATGTAGCTTCCCCAGAGGGAACTTGGACTATATAGGTTCCCTATGGGCACTTGGACAATCTGGGTTCCCTAACGGGCACTTGGAATATGAAGATTCCCTATCGGGCACTTGGACAATGTAGGTTCCTCATTGGGCACTTGGACTATGTAGGTTAACTAGCGGGCCCTTGGACTATCTAGGTTACCTAGCGGGCACTTGGACTATCTAGGTTAACTAGAGGGCACTTGTACAATGCAGGTTCCCTAGCGGGCACTTTGACTATGTAGGTTCCCTAGAGGGCACTTGGACTATATAGGTTCCCTATGGGCACTTGGACTATCTAGGTGCCCTAATGGGCACTTGGAATACGTAGGTTCCCTTTCGGACACTTGGACTATGTAGGTTCCTCAGCGGGCACTTGGACTATGTAGGTTAACTAGCGGGCACTTGGACTATGTAGGTTAACTAGCGGGCACTTGGACTATGTAGGTTCCCTAGCGGGCACTTGGACTATGTTCGTCTCTTAGCGAGCGCTTGGACTATGTAGGTTCCCTATCGGGCAGTTGGACTATGTAGGTTAACTAGCGGGCCCTTAGACTATCTAGGTTACCTAGCGGGCACTTGGACTATGTACTTCCCCTAGTGGGCACTTGGACTATCTAGGTTAACTAGAGGGCCCTTGGACTATGTAGGTTAACTAGCGGGCACTTGGAATATCTAGGTTAACTAGCGGACCTTGGACTATGTAGGTTAACTAGCGGGCACTTGGACGATCTAGGTTAACTAGCGGCCACTTGGACTATCTAGCTTAACTAGTGGGCACTTGGACTATCTAGATTAACTAGTGGGCACTTGGATGATGCAGGTTCCCTAGCGGGCACTTGGACTATATAGGTTAATTAGCGGGCACTTGTACTATGGAGGTTAACTATCGGGAAATTGGACTGTCTAGGTTACCTAACGGGCACTTGGACTATGTAGGTTAATTAGCGGGCACTTGGACTATGTAGGTAACCTAACGGGCACTTGGACTATCTAGGTGAGGTAACGGGCACTTGGACTATCTTGGTTACCTAGCGGGAACTTGGAATATGTAGGTTACCTAGCGGGCACTTGGACTATAGTTTAACTAGCGGGCACTTGGACTATATAGGTTACCTAGCGGGCCTTTGGACTATGTAGGTTACCTAGCGCGACTTGGACTATCTAAGTTAACGAACGTGCACATGGACTATGTAGGTAACCTAGCGGGCCCTTGGACAGTATAGGTTACCTAGCGGGCATTTGGACTATCTAGGTTAACGAATGGGCACTTGGACTATGTAGGTTACCTAGCGGTCACTTGGACTATCTAGATTAGTAAACCAGAACTTGGAATATCTAGGTTACCTAGCGGGCACTTGGACTATGTAGGTTACCTTGCGGGCACTTGGCCTATCTAGGTTACCTAACGGGAACTTGGACTATGTAGGTTTACTAGCGGACACTTGGACGATCTTGGTTAACTAGCGGGCACTTGGACAATGCAGGTTCCCTAGCGGGCACTATGAATATGTAGCTTCCCTAGAGGGCACTTGGACCATATAGGTTCCCTATGGGCACTTGGACTATCTGGGTTCCCTAACGGGCACTTGGAATATGAAGATTCCCTATCGGGCACTTGGACTATGTAGGTTCCTCATTGGGCACTTGGACTATGTAGGTTCCCTATCGGGCACTTGGACTATGTAGGTTAACTAGCGGGCCCTTCGACTATCTAGGTTACCTAGCGGGCACTTGGACTATCTAGGTTAACTAGCGGGCACTTGTACAATGCAGGTTCCCTAGCGGGCACTTTGACTATGTAGCTTCCCTAGAGGGCACTTGGACTATATAGGTTCCCTATGGTTACTTGGACTATCTAGGTGCCCTAACGGGCACTTGGAATACGTAGGTTCCCTTTCGGACACTTGGACTATGTAGGTTCCTCAGCGGGCACTTGGACTATGTAGGTTAACTAGCGGGCACTTGGACTATCTAGGTTACCTAGCGGGCACTTGGATTTTGTTGGTTCCCTAGCGGGCACTTGGACTATGTTCGTCCCTTAGCGGGCACTTGGACTATGTAGGTTCCCTATCGGGCAGTTGGACTATGTACGTTATCTAGCGGGCCCTTAGACTATCTAGGTTACATAGCGGGCACTTGGACTATGTATGTCCCCTAGCGGGCACTTGGACTGTTTAAGTTAACCAGGGGGCACTTTGACTATGTAGGTTAACTAGCGGGCACTTGGACTATCTAGGTTACCTAACGGGCACCTGGACTATCTAGATTACCTAGCGGGCACTTGGATTCTAAAGGATACCTAGCCGGCCCTTGGACTATGTAGGTTACCTAGCGGGCAATTGGACGATCTAGGTTAACGAACGGGCACGTGGACTATGTAGTTAACCTAACGGGCACTTGGACTATCTAGGTTAGGTAACGGGCACTTGGACTATCTAGGTTACCTAGCGGGAACTTGGAATATGTAGGTTACCTAGAGGGCACTTGGACTATAGGTTAATTAGCGGGCACTTGGACTATATAGGTTACCTAGCGGCCCTTGGACTATGTTGGTTACCTACCGCGACTTGGACTATCTAAGTTAACGAATGGGCACTTGAACTACGTAGGTTACCTAGCGGGCACTTGGACTATCTAGGTTAGCAAACCGGAACTTGGAATATCTAGGTTACCTAGCGGGCACTTGGACTATGTAGGATCCCTATTGGACATTTGTACTACTTAGGTTAACTAGCGGGCACTTTGACTATCTAGGTTACTAGCGGGCACTTGGACTATCTATGTCAACTAGCGGGCCATTGTACTATGTAGGTTAACTAGCGGGCACTTGGCCTATCTAGGTTTCCTAACGGGAACTTGGACTATGTAGGTTTACTAGCGGACACTTGGACAATGCAGCTTCCCTAGCGGGCACTATGAATATGTAGCTTCCCAGAGGGAACTTGGACTATATAGGTTCCCTATGGGCACTTGGACAATCTGGGTTCCCTAACGGGCACTTGGAATATGAAGATTCCCTATCGGGCACTTGGACAATGTAGGTTCCTCATTGGGCACTTGGACTATGTAGGTTAACTAGCGGGCCCTTGTACTATCTAGGTTACCTAGCGGGCACTTGGACTATCTAGGTTAACTAGAGGGCACTTGTACAATGCAGGTTCCCTAGCGGGCACTTTGACTATGTAGGTTCCCTAGAGGGCACTTGGACTATCTAGGTGCCCTAATGGGCAGTTGGAATACGTAGGTTCCCTTTTGGACCCTTGGACTATGTAGGTTCCTCAGCGGGCACTTGGACTATGTAGGTTAACTAGCGGGCACTTGGACTATCTAGCTTACCTAGCGGGCACTTGGACTATGTAGGTTCCCTAGCGGGCACTTGGACTATGTAGGTTCCCTATCAGGCAGTTGGACTATGTAGGTTAACTAGCGGGCCCTTAGACTATCTAGGTTACCTAGCGGGCACTTGGACTATGTACGTCCCCTATCGGGCACTTGGACTATCTAGGTTAAATAGAGGGCCCTTGGACTATGTAGGTTAACTAGCGGGCACTTGGAATATCTAGGTTAACTAGCGGACCTTGGACTATGTAGGTTAACTAGTGGGCACTTGGACGATCTAGGTTAACTAGCGGCCACTTGTACTATCTAGCTTAACTAGCGGGCACTTGGACTATCTAGATTAACTAGCCGGCACTTGGACGATGCAGGTTCCCTAGCGGGCACTTAGACTATATAGGTTTATTAGCGGCCACTTGGACTATGGAGGTTACCTAGCGGGCACTTGACTGTCTAGGTTACCTAACGGGCACTTGGACTATGTAGGTTAATTAGCGGGCACTTGGACTATGTAGGTTACCTAGCGGGCACTTGGACTATCTAGGTTAACTAACCGGCACGTGGACTATGTAGGTAACCTAACGGGCACTTGGACTATCTAGGTTAGGTAACGGGCACTTGGCCTATCTAGGTTACCTAACGGGAACTTGGACTATGTAGGTTTACTAGCGGACCCTTGGACGATCTAGGTTAACTAGCGGGCACTTGGACAATGCAGGTTCCCTAGCGGGCACTATGAATATGTAGCTTCCCTAGAGGGCACTTGGACTATGTTCGTCCCTTAGCGGGCACTTGGACTATGTAGGTTCCCTATCGGGCAGTTGGACTATGTAGGTTATCTAGCGGTCCTTAGACTATCTAGGTTACCTAGCGGGCACTTGGGCTATGAAGGTTACCTAGCGGGCATTAGGACTATCTAGGTTACCTAAGGGGCACTTGGACTATCTAGGTTACCTAGCGGGCACTTGGACTATGTAGGTTACCTTGCGGGCACTTGGCCTATCTAGGTTACCTAACGGGAACTTGGACTATGTAGGTTTACTAGCGGACACTTGGACAATCTTGGTTAACTAGCGGGCACTTGGACAATGCAGGTTCCCTAGCGGGCACTATGAATATGTAGCTTCCCTAGAGGGCACTTGGACCATATAGGTTCCCTATGGGCACTTGGACTATCTGGGTTCCCTAACGGGCACTTGGAATATGAAGATTCCCTATCGGGCACTTGGACTATGTAGGTTCCTCATTGGGCACTTGGACTATGTAGGTTCCCTATCGGGCACTTGGACTATGTAGGTTAACTAGCGGGCCCTTCGACTATCTAGGTTACCTAGCGGGCACTTGGACTATCTAGGTTAACTAGCGGGCACTTGTACAATGCAGGTTCCCTAGCGGGCACTTTGACTATGTAGCTTCCCTAGAGGGCACTTGGACTATATAGGTTCCCTATGGTTACTTGGACTATGTAGGTTCCCTAACGGGCACTTGGAATACGTAGGTTCCCTTTCGGACACTTGGACTATGTAGGTTAACAAGCGGACACTTGGACTATGTAGGTTAACTAGCGGGCACTTGGACTATCTAGGTTGTCCAGCGGGCACTTGGACTATGTACGTCCCCTAGCGGGCACTTGGACTATCAAGGTTAACTAGAGGGCCCTTGGACGATGTAGGTTATCTAGAAGGCACTTGGACTCTCTAGGTTAACTAACGGACCTTGGACTATGTAGGTTAACTAGCGGGCACTTGGACGATCTAGGTTAACTAGCGGGCACTTGGACTATCTAGGTTAACTAGCGGGAACTTAGACTCTCTATGTTAACTGGCGGGCACTTGGACGATGCAGGTTCCCTAGAGGGCACTTGGACTATGTAGGTTCCCTAGCGGTCACTTGGACTATGTCGGTCCCTTAGCGGGCACTTGGACTATGTTGGTTCCCTATCGGGCAGTTGGACTATGTGTGTACCCTAGCAGGCATTTGGACTATCTAGGTTACCTAGCAGGCACTTTTACTATCTAGGTTAACTAACGGGCACTTGGACTATGTAGGTTACCTAGCGGGCACTTGGACTATGTAGGTCCCTAGCGGGCACTTAGACTATGTAGGTTACCTAGCAGGCACTTGGACTGTCTAGGTTACCTAGCGGGCACTTGAACTATCTAGGTTAACGAACGGACACTTGGACTATGTAGGTTAGCTAACAGGAACTTAGACTATCTAGGTTAACGAACGGGCACTTGGACTATGGAGGTTACCTAGCGGGCACTTGGACTATGGAGGTTCCCTAGCAGGGCTTTGATTATGTAAGTTCTCTAATGGGCACTTGGGCTATGTGGGTTCCCTAGCGGGCATTTGGACTATCTAGGTTACCTAACGGGCACTTGGACTATGTACGTTACTAGCGGGCATTTGGAGTATGTAGGTTACCTAGCGGATACTTGGACTATGTAGGTTCCCCATCAGGGACTTGGACAATGAGGGTTAACTAGCGGGCACTTGGACTATATAGGTTAACTAGCGGGCCCTTGGACTATGTAGGTTAACTAGCGGGCCCTTTGACGATCTAGGTTAGCAAACGGGCACTTGGACTATGTAGGTTACCTAGCAGGCACTTGGACTGTCTAGTTTACCTAGCGGGCACTTGAACTATCTAGGTTAACGAACGGGCACTTGGACTATGTAGGTTAGCTACAAGGAACTTGGACTATCTAGGTTAACGAACGGGCACTTGGACTATGGAGGTTACCTAGCGGGCACTTGGACTATGGAGGTTACCTAGCGGGCACTTGGACTATCTGGGTTCCCTAACGGGCACTTAGAATATGAAGATTCCCTATCGGGCACTTGGACTATGTAGGTTCCTCATTGGGCACTTGGACTATGTAGGTTAACTAGCGGGCCCTTGGACTATCTAGGTTACCTAGCGGGCACTTGGACTATCTAGGTTAACTAGAGGGCACTTGTGCAATGCAGGTTCCCTAGCGGGCACTTTGACTATGTAGGTTCCCTAGAGGGCACTTGGAAGATATAGGTTCCCTATGGGCACTTGGACTATCTAGGTGCCCTAATGGGCACTTGGAATACGTAGGTTCCCTTTCGGACACTTGGACTATGTAGGTTCCTCAGCGGGCACTTGGACTATGTAGGTTAACTAGCGGGCACTTGGACTATCTAGGTTACCTAGCGGGCACTTGGACTATGCAGGTTACCTAGCGGGCACTTGGACTATGTTCGTCCCTTAGCGGGCACTTGGACTATGTAGGTTCCCTATCGGGCAGTTGGACTATGTAGGTTAACTAGCGGGCCCTTAGACTATCTAGGTTACCTAGCGGGCACTTGGACTATGTACGTCTTCTAGCGGTCACTTGGACTATCTAGGTTAACTAGAGGGCCCTTGGACTATGTAGGTTAACTAGCGGGCACTTGGAATATCTAGGTTAACTAGCGGGCCTTGGACTATGTAGGTTAACTAGCGGGCACTTGGACAATATAGGTAACCTAACGGGCACTTGGACCTTCTAGGTTAGGTAACGGGCACTTGGACTATAGGTTACCTAGCGGGAACTTGGAATATGTAGGTTACCTAGAGGGCACTTGGACTATAGGTTAACTAGCGGGCACTTGGACTATTTTAGTAACCTAGCGGGCACTTGGACAGTATAGGTTACCTAGCGGGCACTTGGCCTATCTAGGTTAACGAATGGGCACTTGGACTATGTAGGTTACCTAGCGGGCACTTGGACTATCTAGGTTAGCAAACCGGAACTTGGAATATCTAGGTTACCTAGCGGGCACTTGGACTATGTAGGATCCCTATTGGACATTTGTACTACTTAGGTTAACTAGTGGGCACTTTGACTATCTAGGTTAACTAGCGGGCACTTGGACTATCTATGTCAACTAGCGGGCCATTGTACTATGTAGGTTAACTAGCGGGCACTTGGCCTATCTAGGTTACCTAACGGGAACTTGGACTATGTAGGTTTACTAGCGGACACTTGGACGATTTAGGTTAACTAGCGGGCACTTGGACAACGCAGGTTCCTAGCCGGCACTATGAATATGTAGCTTCCCTAGAGGGCACTTGGATTATGTAGGTTCCCTATGGGCACTTGGACTATCTGGGTTCCCTAACGGGCACTTGGAATATGAAGATTCCCTATCGGGCACTTGGACTATGTAGGTTCCTCATTGGGCACTTGGACTATGTAGGTTCCCTATCGGGCACTTGGACTTTGTAGGTTAACAAGCGGGCCCTTGGACTCTCTAGGTTACCTAGCAGGCACTTGGACTATCTAGGTTAACTAGAGGGCACTTGTACAATGCAGGTTCCCTAGCGGGCACTTTGACTATGTAGGTTCCCTAGAGGGCACTTGGACTATATAGGTTCCCTATGGGCACTTGGACTATCTAGGTGCCCTAATGGGCACTTGTAATACGTAGGTTCCCTTTCGGACACTTGGACTATGCAGGTTCCTCAGTGGGCTCTTGGACTATGTAGGTTTACTAGCGGGCACTTGGACTATCTAGGTTACCTATCGGGCACTTGGACTATGCAGGTTCCCTAGCGGGCACTTGGACTATGTTCGTCCCTTAGCGGGCACTTGGACTATGTAGATTCCCTATCGGGCAGTTGGACTATGTAGGTTAACTAGCGGGCCCGTAGACTATCTAGGTTACCTAGCGGGCACTTGGACTATGTACGTCCTCCAGCGGGCACTTGGACTATCTAGGTTAACTAGAGGGCCGTTGGACTATGTAGGTTAAATAGCAGGCCCTTGGGCTATCTAGGTTACCTAGCGGGCACTTGGACTATCTAGGTTAACTAGAGGGCACTTGTAAAATGCAGGTTCCCTAGCGGGCACTTTGACTATGTAAGTTCCCTAGAGGGCACTTGGACTATATAGGTTCCCTATGGGCACTTGGACTATCTAGGTGCCCTAATGGGCACTTGGAATACGTAGGTTCCCTTTCGGACACATGGACTATGTAGGTTCCTCAGCGGGCACTTGGACTATGTAGGTTAACTAGCGGGCACTTGGACTATCTAGGTTACCTAGCGGGCATTTGGACTATGTAGGTTCCCTATAGAGCACTTGGACTGTGTTCGTCCCTTAGCGAGCGCTTGGACTATGTAGATTCCCTATCGGGCAGTTGGACTATGTAGGTTAACTAGCGGGCCCTTAGACTATCTAGGTTACCTAGCGGACACTTGGACTATGTACTTCCCCTAGTGGGCACTTGGACTATCTAGGTTAACTAGAGGGCCCTTGGACTATGTAGGTTAACTAGCGGGCACTTGGAATATCTAGATTAACTAGCGGGCACTTGGATGATGCAGGTTCGCTAGCGGGCACTTGGACTATATAGGTTAATTAGCGGGTACTTGGACTATGTAGGTTACCTAGCGGGCACTTGGACTATGTAGGTTAAAGAACCGGCACGTGGACTATGTAGGTAACCTAACGGGCACTTGGACTATCTAGGTTAGGTAACGGGCACTTGGACTATCTTGGTTACCTAGCGGGAACTTGGAATATGTAGGTTACCTAGCGGGCACTTGGACTATAGTTTAACTAGCGGGCACTTGGACTATATAGGTTACCTAGCGGGCCTTTGGACTATGTAGATTACCTAGCGCGACTTGGACTATCTAAGTTAACGAACGTGCACTTGGACTATGTAGGTAACCTTGCGGGCACTTGGACAGTATAGGTTACCTAGCGGGCACTTGGACTATCTAGGTTAACGAATGGGCACTTGGACTATGTAGGTTACCTAGCGGGCACTTGGACTATCTAGATTAGTAAACCGGAACTTGGAATATCTAGGTTACCTAGCGGGCACTTGGACTATGTAGGTTACCTTGCGGGCACTTGGCCTATCTACGTTACCTAACGGGAACTTGGACTATGTAGGTTTACTAGCGGACACTGGGACGATCTTGGTTAACTAGCGGGCACTTGGACAATGCAGGTTCCCTAGCGGGCACTATGAATATGTAGCTTCCCTAGAGGGCACTTGGACCATATAGGTTCCCTATGGGCACTTGGAATATGTAGGTTCCCTATCGGGCACTTGGACTATGTAGGTTAACTAGCGGGTCCTTCGACTATCTAGGTTACCTAGCGGGCACTTGGACTATCTAGGTTAACTAGCGGGCACTTGTACAATGCAGGTTCCCTAGCGGGCACGTTGACTATGTAGCTTCCCTAGAGGGCACTTGGACTATATAGGTTCCCTATGGTTACTTGGACTATCTAGGTGCCCTAACGGGCACTTGGAATACGTAGGTTCCCTTTCGGACACTTGGACTATGTAGGTTCCTCAGCGGGCACTTGGACTATGTAGGTTATCTAGCGGGCACTTGGACTATCTAGGTTGCCCAGCGGGCACTTGGACTATGTACGTCCCCTAGCGGGCACTTGGACTATCGAGGTTAACTAGAGGGCCCTTGGACTATGTAGGTTAACTAGAGGGCACTTGGATTATCTAGTTTAACTAACGGACCTTGGACTATGTAGGTTAACTAGCGGGCACTTGGACGATCTATGTTAACTAGCGGGCACTTGGACTATCTAGGTTAACTAGCGGGAACTTAGACTATCTATGTTAACTGGCGGGCACTTGGACGATGCAGGTTCCCTAGAGGGCACTTGGCCTATGCAGGTTCCCTAACGGGCACTTGGACTATGTTGGTCCCTTAGCGGGCACTTGGACTATGTTGGTTCCCTATCGGGCAGTTGGACTATGTGGGTATCCTAGCGGGCATTTGGACTATCTAGGTTACCTAGCAGGCACTTTGACTATCTAGGTTAACTAACGGGAACTTGGACTATGTAGGTCCCTAGCGGGCACTTGGACTATGTAGGTTACCTAGCAGGCACTTGGACTGTCTAGGTTACCTAGCGGGCCGTTGAACTATCTAGGTTAACGAACGGGCCCTTGGACTATGTAGGTTAGCTAACAGGAACTTGGACTGTCTAGGTTAATGAACGGGCACTTGGATTATGGAGGTTACCTAGCGGGCACTTGGACTATGTAGGTTACCTAGCGGGCACTTGGACTATCTAGGTTAGCTAACGGGTACTTGGACTATCTAGGTTCCCTAGCGGGCACTTGGACTATGTAGGTTCCCTAGCAGGGCTTTGACTATGTAAGTTCTCTAACGGGCACTTGGACTATGTGGGTTCCCTAGCGGGCATTTGGACTATCTAGGTTACCTAACGGGCACTTGGACTATGTACGTTACTAGGGGGCATTTGGACTATGTAGGTTACCTAGCGGATACTTGGACTATGTAGGTTCCCCATCAGGGACTTGGACAATGTAGGTTAACTATCGGGCACTTGGACTATCTAGGTTAACTAGCGGGCCCATGGACTATGTAGGTTAACTAGCGGGCTCTTGTACTATCTAGGTAAACGAACGGGCACGTGGACTATGTAGGTAACCAAGCGGGCACTTGGACAGTCTAGGTTACCTAGAGGGCACTTGGAAAATCTAGTTTAATGAATGGGCACTTGGACAATGTAGGTTACCTCGCGGGCACTTAGACTATGTAGGTACCCTAGCGGGCATTTGGACTATCTAGGGTACCTAACGGGCATTTGGACTATGTAGGTTTCCTAGCGGGCACTTGGATTATGTAGGTTCCCTTCTTGCACTTGGACTATGTAGGTTTCTAGCGGGCATTTGGACTATGTAGGTTACCTAGCGGGCACTTGGGCTATGTAGGTTCCCTAGCGGGCATTTGGACTATCTAGGTTACCTAACGGGCATTTGGACTACGTACGTTACTAGTGGGCATTTGGACTATGTAGGTTACCAAGCGGATACTTGGACTATGTAGGTTCCCCATCAGGGACATGGACAATGTAGGTTAACTAGCGGGCACTTGGACTATCTAGGTTAACTAGAGGGCCCTTGGACTATGTAGGTTAACTAGCGGGCCCTTTGACGATCTAGGTTAGCAAACGGGCACTTGGACTATGTAGGTTACCTAGCAGGCACTTGGACTGTCTATGTTACCTAGCGGGCACTTGAACTATCTAGGTTAACGAACGGGCACTTGGACTATGTAGGTTAGCTAACAGGAACTTGGACTATCTAGGTTAACGAACGGGCACTTGGACTATGGATGTTACCTAGCGGGCACTTGGACTATGGAGGTTACCTAGCGGGCACTTGGACTATCTAGGTTACCTAACGGGCACTTGGACTATGCAGGTAACCTAGCGGGCACTTGGACTGTTTAAGTTACCTAGAGGACACTTGGACTATAGGTTAACTAGCGGGCACTTGGACTATATAGGTTACCTAGCGGCCCTTAGACTATGTTGGTTACATACCGCGACTTGGACTATCTAAGTTAACGAACGTACACTTGGACTATGTAAGTAACCTAGCGGGCACTTGGACAGTATAGGTTACCTAGCGGGCACTTGGACTATCTAGGTTAGCAAACCGGAACTTGGAATATCTAGGTTACCTATCGGGCACTTGGATTATGTAGGATCCCTATTGGACATTTGTACTACTTAGGTTAACTAGCGGGCACTTTGACTATCTAGGTTAACTAGCGGGCACTTGGACTACGAAGTCAACTAGCGAGCCATTGTACTATGTAGGTTAACTAGCGGGCACTTGGCCTATCTAGGTTACCTAACGGGAACTTGGACTATGTAGGTTTACTAGCGGACACTTTTACGATCTAGGTTAACTAGCGGGCACTTGGACAATGCAGGTTCCCTAGCGGGCACTATGAATATGTACCTTCCCTAGAGGGAACTTGGACTATATAGGTTCCCTATGGGCACTTGGACAATCTGGGTTCCCTAACGGGCACTTGGAATATGAAGATTCCCTATCGGGCACTTGGACTATGTAGGTTCCTCATTGGGCACTTGGACTATGTAGGTTCCCTATCGAGCACTTGGACTATGTAGGTTAACTAGCGGGCCCTTCGACTATCTAGGTTACCTAGCGGGCACTTGGACTATCTAGGTTAACTAGAGGGCACTTGTACAATGCAGGTTCCCTAGCTGGCACTTTGACTATGTAAGTTCCCTAGAGGGCACTTGGACTATATAGGTTCCCTATGGGCACTTGGACTATCTAGGTGCCCTAATGGGCACTTGGAATACGTAGGTTCCCTTTCGGACACTTGGACTATGTAGGTTCCTCAGCGGGCACTTGGACTATGTAGGTTAACTAGCGGGCACTTGGACGATCTAGGTTACCTAGCGGGCACTTGGACTATGTAGGTTCCCTAGCGGGCACTTGGACTATGTTCGTCCCTTAGCGGGATCTTGGACTATGTAGGTTCCCTATCGGGCAGTTGGACTATGTAGGTTAACTAGCGGGCCCTTAGACTATCTAGGTTACCTAGCGGGTACTTGGACTATGTACGTCCCCTAGCGGGCACTTGGACTATCTAGGTTAAATAGAGGGCCCTTGGACTATGTAGGTTAACTAGCGGGCAGTTGGACTATCTAGATAAACTAGCGGGCACTTGGACGATGCAGGTTCCCTAGCGGGCACTTGGACTATATAGGTTAATTAGCGGGCACTTGGACTATGGAGGTTACCTAGCGGGCACTTGGACTGTCTAGGTTACCTAACGGGCACTTGGACTTTGTAGGTTATTTAGCGGGCACTTGGACAATGTAGGTTAATTAGCGGGCACTTGGACTATCTAGGTTAACGAACCGGCACGTGGACTATGTAGGTAACCTAATGGGCACTTGGACTATCTAGGTTAGGTAACGGGCACTTGGACTATCTAGGTTACCTAGCGGGAACTTGGAATATGTAGGTTACCTAGCGGGCACTTGGACTATGTACGTTTCTAGCGGGCATTTGGACTATGTAGGTTACCTAGCGGATACTTGGACTATGTAGGTTCCCCATCAGGGACTTGGACAATGTAGGTTAACTAGCGGGCACTTGGACTATCTAGGTTAACTAGCGGGCCCTTGGACTATGTAGGTTAACTAGCGGGCCCTTTGACGATCTAGGTTAGCAAACGGGCACTTGGACTATGTAGGTTACCTAGCAGGCACTTGGACTGTCTAGGTTACCTAGCGGGCACTTGGACTATCTAGGTTAACGAACGGGCACATGGACTATGTAGGTTAGCTAACAGGAACTTGGACTCTCTAGGTTAAGGAACGGGCACTTGGACTATGGATGTTACCTAGCGGGCACTTGGACTATGGAGGTTACCTAGCGGGCACTTGGACTATGTAGGTTAGCTAACGGGTACTTGGACTATCTAGGTTACCTAGCGGGCACTTGGACTATGTAGGGTACCTTGCGGGCACTTGGACTATCTAGGTTACCTAACGGGCACTTGGACTCTGCAGGTAACCTAGCGGGCACTTGGACTGTTTAAGTTAACCAGCGGGTACTTGGACTATGTAGGGTAACTAGCGGGCACTTGGACTATCTAGGTTACCTAACGGGCACCTGGACTATCTAGATTACCTAGTGGCACTTGGATTCTAAAGGTTACCTAGCCGGCCCTTGGACTATGTAGGTTACCTAGCGGGCAATTGGACTATCTAGGTTAACGAACGGGCACGTGGACTATGTAGGTAACCTAACGGGCACTTGGACTATCTAGGTGAGGTAACGGGCACTTGGACTATCTTGGTTACCTAGCGGGAACTTGGAATATGTAGGTTACCTAGCGGGCACTTGGACTATAGTTTAACTAGCGGGCACTTGGACTATATAGGTTACCTAGCGGCCCTTGGACTATGTTGGTTACCTACCGCGACTTGGACTATCTAAGTTAACGAAAGTGCACTTGGACTATGTAAGTAACCTAGCGGGCACTTGGACAGTATAGGTTACCTAGCAGGCACTTGGACTATCTAGGTTAACGAATGGGCACTTGTACTACGTAGGTTACCTAGCGGGCACTTGGACTATCTAGGTTAGCAAACCGGAACTTGGAATATCTAGGTTACCTAGCGGACACTTGGACTATGTAGGATCTCTATCGGACATTTGTACTACTTAGTTTAACTAGCGGGCACTTTGACTATCTAGGTTAACTAGCGGGCACTTGGACTATCTAGGTCAACTAGCGGGCCATTGTACTATGTAGGTTAACTAGCGGGCACTTGGCCTATCTAGGTTACCTAACTGGAACTTAGACTATGTAGGTTTACTAGCGGACCCTTGGACAATCTAGGTTAACTAGCGGGCACTTGGACAATGCAGGTTCCCTAGCAGGCACTATGAATATGTAGCTTCCCTAGAGGGCACTTGGACTATGTAGGTTCCCTATGGGCACTTGGACAATCTGGGTTCCCTAACGGGCACTTGGAATATGAAGATTCCCTATCGGGCACTTGGACTATGTAGGTTCCTCATTGGCCACTTGGACTATGTAGTTTAACTAGAGGGCCCTTGGACTATGTAGGTATAGAGGGCACTTGGACTATCTAGGTTAACTAACGGACCTTGGACTATGTAGGTTAACTAGCGGGCACTTGGACGATATATGTTAACTAGCGGGCACTTGGACTATCTAGGTTAACTAGCGGGAACTTAGACTCTCTATGTTAACTGGCGGGCACTTGGACGATGCAGGTTCCCTAGAGGGCACTTGGCCTATGTAGGTTCCCTAACGGGCACTTGGACTATGTAGGTCCCTTAGCGGGCACTTGGACTATGTTGGTTCCCTATCGGGCAGTTGGACTCTGTGGGTACCCTAACGGGCATTTGGACTATGTAGGTTCCCTAGCGGTCACTTGGACTATGTCGGTCCCTTAGCGGGCACTTGGACTATGTTGGTTCCCTATCGGGCAGTTGGACTATGTGGGTACCCTGGCGGGCATTTGGACTATCTAGGTTACCTAGCAGGCACTTTAACTATCTAGGTTAACTAACGGGCACTTGGACTATGTAGGTTACCTAGCGGGCACTTGGACTATGTAGGATCCCTATCAGATATTTGTACTACTTAGGTTAACTAGCGGGCACTTTGACTATCTAGGTTAACTAGCGGGCACTTGGACTATCTAGGTCAACTAGCGGGCCATTGTACTATGTAGGTTTACTAGCGGACCCTTGGACGATCTAGGTTAACTAGCGGGCACTTGGACAATGCAGGTTCCCTAGCGGGCACTATGAATATGTAGCTTCCCTAGAGGGAACTTGGACTATATAGGTTCCCTATGGGCACTTGGACAATCTGGGTTCCCTAACGGGCACTTGGAATGTGAAGATTCCCTATCGGGCACTTGGACTATGTAGGTTCCTCATTGGGCACTTGGACTATGTAGGTTAACTAGCGGGCCCTTGGACTATCTAGGTTACCTAGCGGGCACTTGGACTATCTAGGTTAACTAGAGGGCACTTGTACAATGCAGGTTCCCTAGCGGGCACTTTGACTATGTAGGTTCCCTAGAGGGCACTTGGACTATTTAGGTTCCCTATGGTTACTTGGACTATCTAGGTGCCCTAACGGACACTTGTAATACGTAGGTTCCCTTTCGGACACTTGGACTATGTAGGTTCCTCAGCGGGCACTTGGATTTTGTAGGTTAACTAGCGGGCACTTGGACTATCTAGGTTGTCCAGCGGGCACTTGGACTATGTACGTCCCCTAGCGGGCACTTGGACTATCGAGGTTAACTAGAGGGCCCTTGGTCTATGTAGGTTATCTAGAGAGCACTTGGACGATCTAGGTTAACTAACGGACCTTGGACTATGTAGGTTAACTAGCGGGCACTTGGACGATCTAGGTTAACTAGCGGGCACTTGGACTATCTAGGTTAACTAGCAGGCACTTTGACTATCTAGGTTAACTAACGGGCACTTGGACTATGTAGGTTACCTAGCGGGCACTTGGACTATGTAGGTCCCTAGCGGGCACTTAGACTATGTAGGTTACCTAGCAGGCACTTGGACTGTCTAGGTTACCTAGCGGGCACTTGAACTATCTAGGTTAACGAACGGACACTTGGACTATGTAGGTTAGCTAACAGGAACTTGGACTATCTAGGTTAACGAACGGGCACTTGGACTATGGAGGTTACCTAGCGGGCACTTGGACTATGGAGGTTACCTAGCGGGCACTTGGACTATCTAGGTTAGCTAACGGGTACTTGGACTATCTAGGTTCCCTAGCGGGCACTTGGACTATATACGTTCCCTAGCAGGGCTTTGATTATGTAAGTTCTCTAATGGGCACTTGGGCTATGTGGGTTCCCTAGCGGGCATTTGGACTATCTAGGTTACCTAACGGGCACTTGGACTATGTACGTTACTAGCGGGCATTTGGACTTTGTAGGTTACCTAGCGGATACTTTGACTATGTAGGTTCCCCATCAGGGACTTGGACAATGTAGGTTAACTAGCGGGCACTTGGACTATATAGGTTAACTAGCGGGCCCTTGGACTATGTAGGTTAACTAGCGGGCCCTTTGACGATCTAGGTTAGCAAACGGGCACTTGGACTATGTCGGTTACCTAGCAGGCACTTGGACTGTCTAGGTTACCTAGCGGGCACTTGAACTATCTAGGTTAATGAACCCGCAATTGGACTATGTAGGTTAGCTAACAGGAACTTGGACTATCTAGGTTAACGAACGGGCACTTGGACTATGGAGGTTACCTAGCGGGCACTTGGACTATGGAGGTTACCTAGTGGGCACTTGGAATATCTGGGTTCCCTAACGGGCACTTGGAATATGAAGATTCCCTATCGGGCACTTGGACTATGTAGGTTCCTCATTGGGCACTTGGACTATGTAGGTTCCCTATGGGGCACTTGTACTATGTAGGTTAACTAGCGGGCCCTTGGACTATCTAGGTTACCTAGCGGGCACTTGGACTCTCTAGGTTAACTAGAGGGCACTTGTGCAATGCAGGTTCCCTAGCGGGCACTTTGACTATGTAGGTTCCCTAGAGGGCACTTGGATGATATAGGTTCCCTATGGGCACTTGGACTATCTAGGTGCCCTAATGGGCACTTGGAATACGTAGGTTCCCTTTTGGACACTTGGACTATGTAGGTTCCTCAGCGGGCACTTGGACTATGTAGGTTAACTAGCGGGCACTTGGACTATCTAGGTTACCTAGCGGGCACTTGGACTATGCAGGTTCCCTAGCGGGCACTTGGACTATGTTCGTCCCTTAGCGGGCACTTGGACTATGTAGGTTCCCTATCGGGCAGTTGGACTATGTAGGTTAACTAGCGGGCCCTTAGACTATCTAGGTTACCTAGCGGGCACTTGGACTATGTATGTACTCCAGCGGGCACTTGGACTATCTAGGTTAACTAGAGGGCCCTTGGACTATGTAGGTTAACTAGCGGGCACTTGGAATATCTAGGTTAACTAGCGGACCTTGGACTATGTAGGTTAACTAGCGGGCACTTGGACGATCTAGGTTAAGTAGCGGGCACTTGGACTATCTAGGTTAACTAGCGGGCACTTGGACTATCTATGTCAACTAGCGGGCCATTGTACTATGTAGGTTAACTAGCGGGCACTTGGCCTATCTAGGTTACCTAACGGGAACTTGGACTATGTAGGTTTACTAGCGGACACTTGGACGATCTAGGTTAACTAGCGGGCACTTGGACAATGCAGGTTCCCTAGCGGGCACTATGAATATGTAGCTTCCCTAGAGGGCACTTGGACTATGTAGGTTCCCTATGGGCACTTGGACTATCTGGGTTCCCTAACGGGCACTTGGAATATGAAGATTCCCTATCGGGCACTTGGACTATGTAGGTTCCTCATTGGGCACTTGGACTATGTAAGTTCCCTATCGGGCACTTGGACTTTGCAGGTTAACTAGCGGGCCCTTGGACTATCTAGGTTTCCTAGCGGGCACTTGGACTATCTAGGTTAACTAGAGGGCACTTGTACAATGCAGGTTCCCTAGCGGGCACTTTGACTATGTAGGTTCCCTAGAGGGCACTTGGACGATATAGGTTCCCTATGGGCACTTGGACTATCTAGGTGCCCTAATGGGCACTTGGAATACGTAGGTTCCCTTTCGGACACTTGGACTATGTAGGTTCCTCAGCGGGCACTTGGACTATGTAGGTTAACTAGCGGGCACTTGGACTATCTAGGTTACCTAGCGGGCACTTGGATTTTGTAGGTTCCTTAGCAGGCACTTGGACTATGTTCGTCCCTTAGCGGGCACTTGGACTATGTAGGTTCCCTATCGGGCAGTTGGACTATGTAGGTTATCTAGCGGGCCCTTAGACTATCTAGGTTACATAGCGGGCACTTGGACTATGTATGTCCCCTAGCGGGCACTTGGACTATCTAGGTTAACTAGAGGGCCCTTTGACAATGTAGGTTAACTAAGGGGCACTTGGAATATCTAGGTTAACTAGCGGACCTTGGACTATGTAGGTTAACTAGCGGGCACTTGGACGATCTAGGTTAAGTAGAGGGCACTTGGACTATCTAGGTTAACTAGCGGGCACTTGGACTATCTAGATTAACTAGCGGGCACTTGAACGATGCAGTTTCCCTAGCGGGCACTTGGACTATATAGGTAAATTAGTGGGCACTTGGACTATGGAGGTTACCTAGAAGGCAATTGGACTATGGAGGTTACCTAGCGGGCACTTGGACTATCTAGGTTAGCTAACGGGTACTTGGACTATCTAGGTTACCTAGCGGGCACTTGGACTATGTAGGTTACCTAGCGGGCACTTGGACTATCTAGGTTACCTAACGGGTACTTGGACTATGCAGGTAACCTAGCGGGCACTTGAACTGTCTAAGTTACCTGCCGGCTCTTGGACTATGTAGGTTACCTAGCGGGCAATTGTACTATCTAGGTTAACGAACGGGCACGTGGACTATGTAGGTAACCTCACGGGCACTTGGACTATCTAGGTTAGGTAACGGGCACTTTGACTATCTAGGTTACCTAGCGGGAACTTGGAATATGTAGGTTACCTAGAGGGCACTTGGACTATAGGTTTCCTAGTGGCCCTTGGACTATGTAGGTTACCTAGCGTGACTTGGACTATCTAAGTTAACGAACGTTCACTTGGACTATGTAGGTAACCTAGCAGGCACGTGGACAGTATAGGTTACCTAGTGGGCACTTGGACTATCTAGGTTAACGAATGGGCACTTGGACTATGTAGGTTACCTAGCGGGTACTTGGACTATCTAGGTTAGCAAACCGGAACTTGGAATATCTAGGTTACCTAGCGGGCACTTGGACTATGTAGGATCCCTATCGGACATTTGTACTACTTAGGTTAAGTAGCGGGCACTTTGACTATCTAGGTTAACTAGCGGGCACTTGGACTACTAAGTCAACTAGCGAGCCATTGTACTATGTAGGTTAACTAGCGGGCACTTGGCCTATCTAGGTTACCTAACGGGAACTTGGACTATGTAGGTTAACTAGCGGGCACTTGGACGATCTAGGTTACCTAGCGGGCACTTGGACTATGTAGGTTCCCTAGCGGGCACTTGGACTATGTTCGTCCCTTAGCGGGATCTTGGACTATGTAGGTTCCCTATCGGGCAGTTGGACTATGTAGGTTAACTAGCGGGCCCTTAGACTATCTAGGTTACCTAGCGGGTACTTGGACTATGTACGTCCCCTAGCGGGCACTTGGACTATCTAGGTTAAATAGAGGGCCCTTGGACTATGTAGGTTAACTAGCGGGCAGTTGGACTATCTAGATTAACTAGCGGGCACTTGGACGATGCAGGTTCCCTAGCGGGCACTTGGACTATATAGGTTAATTAGCGGGCACTTGGACTATGGAGGTTACCTAGCGGGCACTTGGACTGTCTAGGTTACCTAACGGGCACTTGGACTTTGTAGGTTATTTAGCGGGCACTTGGACAATGTAGGTTAATTAGCGGGCACTTGGACTATCTAGGTTAACGAACCGGCACGTGGACTATGTAGGTAACCTAATGGGCACTTGGACTATCTAGGTTAGGTAACGGGCACTTGGACTATCTAGGTTACCTAGCGGGAACTTGGAATATGTAGGTTACCTAGCGGGCACTTGGACTATGTACGTTTCTAGCGGGCATTTGGACTATGTAGGTTACCTAGCGGATACTTGGACTATGTAGGTTCCCCATCAGGGACTTGGACAATGTAGGTTAACTAGCGGGCACTTGGACTATCTAGGTTAACTAGCGGGCCCTTGGACTATGTAGGTTAACTAGCGGGCCCTTTGACGATCTAGGTTAGCAAACGGGCACTTGGACTATGTAGGTTACCTAGCAGGCACTTGGACTGTCTAGGTTACCTAGCGGGCACTTGGACTATCTAGGTTAACGAACGGGCACATGGACTATGTAGGTTAGCTAACAGGAACTTGGACTCTCTAGGTTAAGGAACGGGCACTTGGACTATGGATGTTACCTAGCGGGCACTTGGACTATGGAGGTTACCTAGCGGGCACTTGGACTATGTAGGTTAGCTAACGGGTACTTGGACTATCTAGTTTACCTAGCGGGCACTTGGACTATGTAGGGTACCTTGCGGGCACTTGGACTATCTAGGTTACCTAACGGGCACTTGGACTCTGCAGGTAACCTAGCGGGCACTTGGACTGTTTAAGTTAACCAGCGGGTACTTGGACTATGTAGGGTAACTAGCGGGCACTTGGACTATCTAGGTTACCTAACGGGCACCTGGACTATCTAGATTACCTAGTGGCACTTGGATTCTAAAGGTTACCTAGCCGGCCCTTGGACTATGTAGGTTACCTAGCGGGCAATTGGACTATCTAGGTTAACGAACGGGCACGTGGACTATGTAGGTAACCTAACGGGCACTTGGACTATCTAGGTGAGGTAACGGGCACTTGGACTATCTTGTTTACCTAGCGGGAACTTGGAATATGTAGGTTACCTAGCGGGCACTTGGACTATAGTTTAACTAGCGGGCACTTGGACTATATAGGTTACCTAGCGGCCCTTGGACTATGTTGGTTACCTACCGCGACTTGGACTATCTAAGTTAACGAAAGTGCACTTGGACTATGTAAGTAACCTAGCGGGCACTTGGACAGTATAGGTTACCTAGCAGGCACTTGGACTATCTAGGTTAACGAATGGGCACTTGTACTACGTAGGTTACCTAGCGGGCACTTGGACTATCTAGGTTAGCAAACCGGAACTTGGAATATCTAGGTTACCTAGCGGACACTTGGACTATGTAGGATCTCTATCGGACATTTGTACTACTTAGTTTAACTAGCGGGCACTTTGACTATCTAGGTTAACTAGCGGGCACTTGGACTATCTAGGTCAACTAGCGGGCCATTGTACTATGTAGGTTAACTAGCGGGCACTTGGCCTATCTAGGTTACCTAACTGGAACTTAGACTATGTAGGTTTACTAGCGGACCCTTGGACAATCTAGGTTAACTAGCGGGCACTTGGACAATGCAGGTTCCCTAGCAGGCACTATGAATATGTAGCTTCCCTAGAGGGCACTTGGACTATGTAGGTTCCCTATGGGCACTTGGACAATCTGGGTTCCCTAACGGGCACTTGGAATATGAAGATTCCCTATCGGGCACTTGGACTATGTAGGTTCCTCATTGGCCACTTGGACTATGTAGTTTAACTAGAGGGCCCTTGGACTATGTAGGTATAGAGGGCACTTGGACTATCTAGGTTAACTAACGGACCTTGGACTATGTAGGTTAACTAGCGGGTACTTGGACGATATATGTTAACTAGCGGGCACTTGGACTATCTAGGTTAACTAGCGGGAACTTAGACTCTCTATGTTAACTGGCGGGCACTTGGACGATGCAGGTTCCCTAGAGGGCACTTGGCCTATGTAGGTTCCCTAACGGGCACTTGGACTATGTAGGTCCCTTAGCGGGGACTTGGACTATGTTGGTTCCCTATCGGGCAGTTGGACTCTGTGGGTACCCTAACGGGCATTTGGACTATGTAGGTTCCCTAGCGGTCACTTGGACTATGTCGGTCCCTTAGCGGGCACTTGGACTATGTTGGTTCCCTATCGGGCAGTTGGACTATGTGGGTACCCTGGCGGGCATTTGGACTATCTAGGTTACCTAGCAGGCACTTTAACTATCTAGGTTAACTAACGGGCACTTGGACTATGTAGGTTACCTAGCGGGCACTTGGACTATGTAGGATCCCTATCAGATATTTGTACTACTTAGGTTAACTAGCGGGCACTTTGACTATCTAGGTTAACTAGCGGGCACTTGGACTATCTAGGTCAACTAGCGGGCCATTGTACTATGTAGGTTTACTAGCGGACCCTTGGACGATCTAGGTTAACTAGCGGGCACTTGGACAATGCAGGTTCCCTAGCGGGCACTATGAATATGTAGCTTCCCTAGAGGGAACTTGGACTATATAGGTTCCCTATGGGCACTTGGACAATCTGGGTTCCCTAACGGGCACTTGGAATGTGAAGATTCCCTATCGGGCACTTGGACTATGTAGGTTCCTCATTGGGCACTTGGACTATGTAGGTTAACTAGCGGGCCCTTGGACTATCTAGGTTACCTAGCGGGCACTTGGACTATCTAGGTTAACTAGAGGGCACTTGTACAATGCAGGTTCCCTAGCGGGCACTTTGACTATGTAGGTTCCCTAGAGGGCACTTGGACTATTTAGGTTCCCTATGGTTACTTGGACTATCTAGGTGCCCTAACGGGCACTTGTAATACGTAGGTTCCCTTTCGGACACTTGGACTATGTAGGTTCCTCAGCGGGCACTTGGATTTTGTAGGTTAACTAGCGGGCACTTGGACTATCTAGGTTGTCCAGCGGGCACTTGGACTATGTACGTCCCCTAGCGGGCACTTGGACTATCGAGGTTAACTAGAGGGCCCTTGGTCTATGTAGGTTATCTAGAGAGCACTTGGACGATCTAGGTTAACTAACGGACCTTGGACTATGTAGGTTAACTAGCGGGCACTTGGACGATCTAGGTTAACTAGCGGGCACTTGGACTATCTAGGTTAACTAGCAGGCACTTTGACTATCTAGGTTAACTAACGGGCACTTGGACTATGTAGGTTACCTAGCGGGCACTTGGACTATGTAGGTCCCTAGCGGGCACTTAGACTATGTAGGTTACCTAGCAGGCACTTGGACTGTCTAGGTTACCTAGCGGGCACTTGAACTATCTAGGTTAACGAACGGACACTTGGACTATGTAGGTTAGCTAACAGGAACTTGGACTATCTAGGTTAACGAACGGGCACTTGGACTATGGAGGTTACCTAGCGGGCACTTGGACTATGGAGGTTACCTAGCGGGCACTTGGACTATCTAGGTTAGCTAACGGGTACTTGGACTATCTAGGTTCCCTAGCGGGCACTTGGACTATATACGTTCCCTAGCAGGGCTTTGATTATGTAAGTTCTCTAATGGGCACTTGGGCTATGTGGGTTCCCTAGCGGGCATTTGGACTATCTAGGTTACCTAACGGGCACTTGGACTATGTACGTTACTAGCGGGCATTTGGACTTTGTAGGTTACCTAGCGGATACTTTGACTATGTAGGTTCCCCATCAGGGACTTGGACAATGTAGGTTAACTAGCGGGCACTTGGACTATATAGGTTAACTAGCGGGCCCTTGGACTATGTAGGTTAACTAGCGGGCCCTTTGACGATCTAGGTTAGCAAACGGGCACTTGGACTATGTCGGTTACCTAGCAGGCACTTGGACTGTCTAGGTTACCTAGCGGGCACTTGAACTATCTAGGTTAATGAACCCGCAATTGGACTATGTAGGTTAGCTAACAGGAACTTGGACTATCTAGGTTAACGAACGGGCACTTGGACTATGGAGGTTACCTAGCGGGCACTTGGACTATGGAGGTTACCTAGTGGGCACTTGGAATATCTGGGTTCCCTAACGGGCACTTGGAATATGAAGATTCCCTATCGGGCACTTGGACTATGTAGGTTCCTCATTGGGCACTTGGACTATGTAGGTTCCCTATGGGGCACTTGTACTATGTAGGTTAACTAGCGGGCCCTTGGACTATCTAGGTTACCTAGCGGGCACTTGGACTATCTAGGTTAACTAGAGGGCACTTGTGCAATGCAGGTTCCCTAGCGGGCACTTTGACTATGTAGGTTCCCTAGAGGGCACTTGGATGATATAGGTTCCCTATGGGCACTTGGACTATCTAGGTGCCCTAATGGGCACTTGGAATACGTAGGTTCCCTTTTGGACACTTGGACTATGTAGGTTCCTCAGCGGGCACTTGGACTATGTAGGTTAACTAGCGGGCACTTGGACTATCTAGGTTACCTAGCGGGCACTTGGACTATGCAGGTTCCCTAGCGGGCACTTGGACTATGTTCGTCCCTTAGCGGGCACTTGGACTATGTAGGTTCCCTATCGGGCAGTTGGACTATGTAGGTTAACTAGCGGGCCCTTAGACTATCTAGGTTACCTAGCGGGCACTTGGACTATGTATGTACTCCAGCGGGCACTTGGACTATCTAGGTTAACTAGAGGGCCCTTGGACTATGTAGGTTAACTAGCGGGCACTTGGAATATCTAGGTTAACTAGCGGACCTTGGACTATGTAGGTTAACTAGCGGGCACTTGGACGATCTAGGTTAAGTAGCGGGCACTTGGACTATCTAGGTTAACTAGCGGGCACTTGGACTATCTATGTCAACTAGCGGGCCATTGTACTATGTAGGTTAACTAGCGGGCACTTGGCCTATCTAGGTTACCTAACGGGAACTTGGACTATGTAGGTTTACTAGCGGACACTTGGACGATCTAGGTTAACTAGCGGGCACTTGGACAATGCAGGTTCCCTAGCGGGCACTATGAATATGTAGCTTCCCTAGAGGGCACTTGGACTATGTAGGTTCCCTATGGGCACTTGGACTATCTGGGTTCCCTAACGGGCACTTGGAATATGAAGATTCCCTATCGGGCACTTGGACTATGTAGGTTCCTCATTGGGCACTTGGACTATGTAAGTTCCCTATCGGGCACTTGGACTTTGTAGGTTAACTAGCGGGCCCTTGGACTATCTAGGTTTCCTAGCGGGCACTTGGACTATCTAGGTTAACTAGAGGGCACTTGTACAATGCAGGTTCCCTAGCGGGCACTTTGACTATGTAGGTTCCCTAGAGGGCACTTGGACGATATAGGTTCCCTATGGGCACTTGGACTATCTAGGTGCCCTAATGGGCACTTGGAATACGTAGGTTCCCTTTCGGACACTTGGACTATGTAGGTTCCTCAGCGGGCACTTGGACTATGTAGGTTAACTAGCGGGCACTTGGACTATCTAGGTTACCTAGCGGGCACTTGGATTTTGTAGGTTCCTTAGCAGGCACTTGGACTATGTTCGTCCCTTAGCGGGCACTTGGACTATGTAGGTTCCCTATCGGGCAGTTGGACTATGTAGGTTATCTAGCGGGCCCTTAGACTATCTAGGTTACATAGCGGGCACTTGGACTATGTATGTCCCCTAGCGGGCACTTGGACTTTCTAGGTTAACTAGAGGGTCCTTTGACAATGTAGGTTAACTAAGGGGCACTTGGAATATCTAGGTTAACTAGTGGACCTTGGACTATGTAGGTTAACTAGCGGGCACTTGGACGATCTAGGTTAAGTAGAGGGCACTTGGACTATCTAGGTTAACTAGCGGGCACTTGGACTATCTAGATTAACTAGCGGGCACTTGAACGATGCAGTTTCCCTAGCGGGCACTTGGACTATATAGGTAAATTAGTGGGCACTTGGACTATGGAGGTTACCTAGAAGGCAATTGGACTATGGAGGTTACCTAGCGGGCACTTGGACTATCTAGGTTAGCTAACGGGTACTTGGACTATCTAGGTTACCTAGCGGGCACTTGGACTATGTAGGTTACCTAGCGGGCACTTGGACTATCTAGGTTACCTAACGGGTACTTGGACTATGCAGGTAACCTAGCGGGCACTTGAACTGTCTAAGTTACCTGCCGGCTCTTGGACTATGTAGGTTACCTAGCGGGCAATTGTACTATCTAGGTTAACGAACGGGCACGTGGACTATGTAGGTAACCTCACGGGCACTTGGACTATCTAGGTTAGGTAACGGGCACTTTGACTATCTAGGTTACCTAGCGGGAACTTGGAATATGTAGGTTACCTAGAGGGCACTTGGACTATAGGTTTCCTAGTGGCCCTTGGACTATGTAGGTTACCTAGCGTGACTTGGACTATCTAAGTTAACGAACGTGCACTTGGACTATGTAGGTAACCTAGCAGGCACGTGGACAGTATAGGTTACCTAGTGGGCACTTGGACTATCTAGGTTAACGAATGGGCACTTGGACTATGTAGGTTACCTAGCGGGTACTTGGACTATCTAGGTTAGCAAACCGGAACTTGGAATATCTAGGTTACCTAGCGGGCACTTGGACTATGTAGGATCCCTATCGGACATTTGTACTACTTAGGTTAAGTAGCGGGCACTTTGACTATCTAGGTTAACTAGCGGGCACTTGAACTATCTAGGTCAACTAGCGGGCCATTGTACTATGTAGGTTAACTAGCGGGCACTTGGCCTATCTAGGTTACCTAACGGGAACTTGGACTATGTAGGTTTACTAGCGGACACTTGGACGATCTGGTTAACTAGCGGGCACTTGGACAATGCAGGTTCCCTAGCGGGCACTATGAATATGTAGCTTCCCTAGAGGGCACTTGGACTATGTAGATTCCCTATGGGCACTTGGACTATCTGGGTTCCCTAACGGGCACTTGGAATATGAAGATTCCCTATCGGGCACTTGGACTATGTAGGTTCCTCATTGGGCACTTGGACTATGTAAGTTCCCTATCGGGCACTTGGACTTTGTAGGTTAACAAGCGGGCCCTTGGACTATCTAGGTTACCTAGCGGGCACTTGGACTATCTAGGTTAACTAGAGGGCACTTGTACAATGCAGGTTCCCTAGCGGGCACTTTGACTATGTAGGTTCCCTAGAGGGCACTTGCACGATATAGGTTCCCTATGGGCACTTGGACTATCTAGGTGCCCTAATGGGCACTTGGAATACGTAGGTTCCCTTTCGGACACTTGGACTATGCAGGTTCCTCAGTGGGCACTTGGACTATGTAGGTTTACTAGCGGGCACTTGGACTATCTAGGTTACCTATCGGGCACTTGGACTATGCAGGTTCCCTAGCGGGCACTTCGACTATGTTCGTCCCTTAGCGGGCACTTGGACTATGTAGGTTCCCTATCGGGCAGTTGGACTATGTAGGTTAACTAGCAGGCCCTTGGACTATCTAGGTTACCTAGCGGGCACTTGGACTATCTAGGTTAACTAGAGGGCACTTGTACAATGCAGGTACCCTAGCGGGCACTTGGTGTATGTAGGTTCCCTAGCGGGCACTTGGACTATGTTCGTCTCTTAGCGAGCGCTTGGACTATGTAGGTTCCCTATCGGGCAGATGGACTATGTAGGTTAACTAGCGGGCCCTTAGACTATCTAGGTTACCTAGCGGGCACTTGGACTATGTACTTCCCCTAGTGGGCACTTGGACTATCTAGGTTAACTAGAGGGCCCTTGGACTATGTAGGTTAACTAGCGGGCACTTGGAATATCTAGGTTAACTAGCGGACCTTGGACTATGTAGGTTAACTAGCGGGCACTTGGACGATCTAGGTTAACTAGCGGCCACTTGGACTATCTAGCTTAACTAGCGGGCACTTGGACTATCTAGATTAACTAGTGGGCACTTGGATGATGCAGGTTCCCTAGCGGGCACTTGGACTATATAGGTTAATTAGCGGGCACTTGGACTATGGAGGTTAACTATCGGGAAATTGGACTGTCTAGGTTACCTAACGGGCACTTGGACTATGTACGTTAATTAGCGGGCACTTGGACTATGTAGGTAACCTAACGGGCACTTGGACTATCTAGGTGAGGTAACGGGCACTTGGACTATCTTCGTTACCTAGCGGGAACTTGGAATATGTAGGTTACCTAGCGGGCACTTGGACTATAGTTTAACTAGCGGGCACTTGGACTATATAGGTTACCTAGCGGGCCTTTGGACTATGTAGGTTGCCTAGCGCGACTTGGACTATCTAAGTTAACGAACGTGCACATGGACTATGTAGGTAACCTAGCGGGCACTTGGACAGTATAGGTTACCTAGCGGGCATTTGGACTATCTAGGTTAACGAATGGGCACTTGGACTATGTAGGTTACCTAGCGGGCACTTGGACTATCTAGATTAGTAAACCGGAACTTGGAATATCTAGGTTACCTAGCGGGCACTTGGACTATGTAGGTTGCCTTGCGGGCACTTAGCCTATCTAGGTTACCTAACGGGAACTTGGACTATGTAGGTTTACTAGCGGACACTTGGACGATCTTGGTTAACTAGCGGGCACTTGGACAATGCAGGTTCCCTAGCGGGCACTATGAATATGTAGCTTCCCTAGAGGGCACTTGGACAATATAGGTTCCCTATGGGCACTTGGACTATCTGGGTTCCCTAACGGGCACTTGGAATATGAATATTCCCTATCGGGCACTTGGACTATGTAGGTTCCTCATTGGGCACTTGGACTATGTAGGTTCCCTATCGGGCACTTGGACTATGTAGGTTAACTAGCGGGCCCTTCGACTATCTAGGTTACCTAGCGGGCACTTGGACTATCTAGGTTAACTAGCGGGCACTTGTACAATGCAGGTTCCCTAGCGGGCACTTTGACTATGTAGCTTCCCTAGAGGGCACTTGGACTATATAGGTTCCCTATGGTTACTTGGACTATCTAGGTGCCCTAACGGGCACTTGGAATACGTAGGTTCCCTTTCGGACACTTGGACTATGTAGGTTCCTCAGCGGGCACTTGGACTATGTAGGTTAACTAGCGGGCACTTGGACTATCTAGGTTACCTAGCGGGCACTTGGATTTTGTAGGTTCCCTAGCGGGCACTTGGACTATGTTCATCCCTTAGCGGGTACTTGGACTATGTAGGTTCCCTATCGGGCAGTTGGACTATGTAGGTTATTTAGCGGGCCCTTAGACTATCTAGGTTACATAGCGGGCACTTGGACTATGTATGTCCCCTAGCGGGCACTTGGACTGTTTAAGTTAACCAGGGGGCACTTGGACTATGTAGGTTAACTAGCGGGCACTTGGACTATCTAGGTTACCTAACGGGCACCTGGACTATCTAGATTACCTAGCGGGCACTTGGATTCTAAAGGTTACCTAGCCGGCCCTTGGACTATGTAGGTTACCTAGCGGGCAATTGGACGATCTAGGTTAACGAACGGGCACGTGGACTATGTAGTTAACCTAACGGGCACTTGGACTATCTAGGTTACCTAGCGGGAACTTGGAATATGTAGGTTACCTAGAGGGCACTTGGACTATAGGTTAATTAGCGGGCACTTGGACTATATAGGTTACCTAGCGGCCCTTGGACTATGTTGGTTACCTACCGCGACTTGGACTATCTAAGTTAACGAATGGGCACTTGAACTACGTAGGTTACCTAGCGGGCACTTGGACTATCTAGGTTAGCAAACCGGAACTTGGAATATCTAGGTTACCTAGCGGGCACTTGGACTATGTAGGATCCCTAATGGACATTTGTACTACTTAGGTTAACTAGCGGGCACTTTGACTATCTAGGTTACTAGCGGGCACTTGGACTATCTATGTCAACTAGCGGGCCATTGTACTATGTAGGTTAACTAGCGGGCACTTGGCCTATCTAGGTTACCTAACGGGAACTTGGACTATGTAGGTTTACTAGCGGACACTTGGACAATGCAGCTTCCCTAGCGGGCACTATGAATATGTAGCTTCCCCAGAGGGAACTTGGACTATATAGGTTCCCTATGGGCACTTGGACAATCTGGGTTCCCTAACGGGCACTTGGAATATGAAGATTCCCTATCGGGCACTTGGACAATGTAGGTTACTCATTGGGCACTTGGACTATGTAGGTTAACTAGCGGGCCCTTGGACTATCTAGGTTACCTAGCGGGCACTTGGACTATCTAGGTTAACTAGAGGGAACTTGTACAATGCAGGTTCCCTAGCGGGCACTTTGACGATGTAGGTTCCCTAGAGGGCACTTGGACTATCTAGGTGCCCTAATGGGCAGTTGGAATACGTAGGTTCCCTTTTGGACACTTGGACTATGTAGGTTCCTCAGCGGGCACTTGGACTATGTAAGTTACCTAGCGGGCACTTGGACAATCTAGCTTACCTAGCGGGCACTTGGACTATGTAGGTTCCCTATCAGGCAGTTGGACTATGTAGGTTAACTAGCGGGCCCTTAGACTATCTAGGTTACCTAGCGGGCACTTGGACTATGTACGTCCCCTATCGGGCACTTGGACTATCTAGGTTAAATAGAGGGCCCTTGGACTATGTAGGTTAACTAGCGGGCACTTGGAATATCTTGGTTAACTAGCCGACCTTGGACTATGTAGGTTAACTAGTGGGCACTTGGACGATCTAGGTTAACTAGCGGCCACTTGTACTATCTAGCTTAACTAGCGGGCACTTGGACTATCTAGATTAACTAGCCGGCACTTGGACGATGCAGGTTCCCTAGCGGGCACTTAGACTATATAGGTTTATTAGCGGGCACTTGGACTATGGAGGTTACCTAGCGGGCACTTGACTGTCTAGGTTACCTAACGGGCACTTGTACTATGTAGGTTAATTAGCGGGCACTTGGACTATGTAGGTTACCTAGCGGGCACTTGGACTATCCAGGTTAACTAACCGGCACGTGGACTATGTAGGTAACCTAACGGGCACTTGGACTATCTAGGTTAGGTAACGGGCACTTGGCCTATCTAGGTTACCTAACGGGAACTTGGACTATGTAGGTTTACTAGCGGACCCTTGGACGATCTAGGTTAACTAGCGGGCACTTGGACAATGCAGGTTCCCTAGCGGGCACTATGAATATGTAGGTTCCCTAGCGGGCACTTGGACTATGTTCGTCCCTTAGCGGGCACTTGGACTATGTAGGTTCCCTATCGGGCAGTTGGACTATGTAGGTTATCTAGCGGTCCCTTAGACTATCTAGGTTACCTAGCGGGCACTTGGGCTACGAAGGTTACCTAGCGGGCATTAGGACTATCTAGGTTACCTAAGGGGCACTTGGACTATCTAGGTTACCTAGCGGGCACTTGGACTATGTAGGTTACCTTGCGGGCACTTGGCCTATCTAGGTTACCTAACGGGAACTTGGACTATGTAGGTTTACTAGCGGACACTTGGACAATCTTGGTTAACTAGCGGGCACTTGGACAATGCAGGTTCCCTAGCGGGCACTATGAATATGTAGCTTCCCTAGAGGGCACTTGGACCATATAGGTTCCCTATGGGCACTTGGACTATCTGGGTTCCCTAACGGGCACTTGGAATATGAAGATTCCCTATCGGGCACTTGGACTATGTAGGTTAACTAGCGGGCCCTTCGACTATCTAGGTTACCTAGCGGGCACTTGGACTTTCTAGGTTAACTAGCGGGCACTTGTACAATGCAGGTTCCCTAGCGGGCACTTTGACTATGTAGCTTCCCTAGAGGGCACTTGGACTATATAGGTTCCCTATGGTTACTTGGACTATCTAGGTGCCCTAACGGGCACTTGGAATACGTAGGTTCCCTTTCGGACACTTGGACTATGTAGGTTAACAAGCGGGCACTTGGACTATGTAGGTTAACTAGCGGGCACTTGGACTATCTAGGTTGTCCAGCGGGCACTTGGACTATGTACGTCCCCTAGCGGGCACTTGGACTATCGAGGTTAACTAGAGGGCCCTTGGACTATGTAGGCTATCTAGAGGGAACTTGGACTCTCTAGGTTAACTAACGGACCTTGGACTATGTAGGTTAACTAGCGGGCACTTGGACGATCTAGGTTAACTAGCGGGCACTTGGACTATCTAGGTTAACTAGCGGGAACTTAGACTCTCTATGTTAACTGGCGGGCACTTGGACGATGCAGGTTCCCTAGAGGGCACTTGGACTATGTAGGTTCCCTAACGGGCACTTGGACTATGTAGGTCCCTTAGCGGGCACTTGGACTATGTTGGTTCCCTTTCGGGCAGTTGGACTCTGTGGGTACCCTAACGGGCATTTGGACTATGTAGGTTCCCTAGCGGTCACTTGGACTATGTAGGTCCCTTAGCGGGCACTTGGACTATGTTGGTTCCCTATCGGGCAGTTGGACTATGTGTGTACACTAGCAGGCATTTGGACTATCTAGGTTACCTAGCAGGCACTTTTACTATCTAGGTTAACTAACGGGCACTTGGACTATGTAGGTTACCTAGCGGGCACTTGGACTATGTAGGTCCCTAGCGGGCACTTAGACTATGTAGGTTACCTAGCAGGCACTTGGACTGTCTAGGTTACCTAGCGGGCACTTGAACTATCTAGGTTAACGAACGGACACTTGGACTATGTAGGTTAGCTAACAGGAACTTGGACTATCTAGGTTAACGAACGGGCACTTGGACTATGGAGGTTACCTAGCGGGCACTTGGACTATGGAGGTTCCCTAGCAGGGCTTTGATTATGTAAGTTCTCTAATGGGCACTTGGGCTATGTGGGTTCCCTAGCGGGCATTTGGACTATCTAGGTGACCTAACGGGCACTTGGACTATGTACGTTACTAGCGGGCATTTGGAGTATGTAGGTTACCTAGCGGATACTTGGACTATGTAGGTTCCCCATCAGGGACTTGGACAATGAGGGTTAACTAGCGGGCACTTGGACTATATAGGTTAACTAGCGGGCCCTTGGACTATGTAGGTTAACTAGCGGGCCCTTTGACGATCTAGGTTAGCAAACGGGCACTTGGACTATGTAGGTTACCTAGCAGGCACTTGGACTGTCTAGGTTACCTAGCGGGCACTTGAACTATCTAGGTTAACGAACGGGCACTTGGACTATGTAGGTTAGCTAACAGGAACTTGGACTATCTAGGTTAACGAACGGGCACTTGGACTATGGAGGTTACCTAGCGGGCACTTGGACTATGGAGGTTACCTAGCGGGCACTTGGACTATCTGGGTTCCCTAACGGGCACTTGGAATATGAAGATTCCCTATCGGGCACTTGGACTATGTGGTTCCTCATTGGGCACTTGGACTATGTAGGTTAACTAGCGGGCCCTTGCACTATCTAGGTTACCTAGCGGGCACTTGGACTATCTAGGTTAACTAGAGGGCACTTGTGCAATGCAAGTTCCCTAGCGGGCACTTTGACTATGTAGGTTCCCTAGAGGGCACTTGGAAGATATAGGTTCCCTATGGGCACATGGAATATCTAGGTGCCCTAATGGGCACTTGGAATACGTAGGTTCCCTTTCGGACACTTGGACTATGTAGGTTCCTCAGTGGGCACTTGGACTATGTAGGTTAACTAGCGGGCACTTGGACTATCTAGGTTACCTAGCGGGCACTTGGACTATGCAGGTTCCCTAGCGGGCACTTGGACTATGTTCGTCCCTTAGCGGGCACTTGGACTATGTAGGTTCCCTATCGGGCAGTTGGACTATGTAGGTTAACTAGCGGGCCCTTAGACTATCTAGGTTACCTAGCGGGCACTTGGACTATGTACGTCTTCTAGCGGTCACTTGGACTATCTAGGTTAACTAGAGGGCCCTTGGACTATGTAGGTTAACTAGCAGGCACTTGGAATATCTAGGTTAACTAGCGGACCTTGGACTATGTAGGTTAACTAGCGGGCACTTGGACAATATAGGTAACCTAACGGGCACTTGGACTATCTAGGTTAGGTAACGGGCATTTGGACTATAGGTTACCTAGCGGGAACTTGGAATATGTAGGTTACCTAGAGGGCACTTGGACTATAGGTTAACTAGTGGGCACTTGGACTATATAGGTTACCTAGCGGCCCTTGGACTATGTTGGTTACCTACCGCGACTTGGACTATCTAAGTTAACGAACGTGCACTTGGACTATGTAAGTAACCTAGCGGGCACTTGGACAGTATAGGTTACCTAGCGGGCACTTGGACTATCTAGGTTAACGAATGGGCACTTGGACTATGTAGGTTACCTAGCGGGCACTTGGACTATCTAGGTTAGCAAACCGGAACTTGGAATATCTAGGTTACCTAGCGGGCACTTGGACTATGTAGGATCCCTATTGGACATTTGTACTACTTAGGTTAACTAGCGGGCACTTTGACTATCTAGGTTAACTAGCGGGCACTTAGACTATCTATGTCAACTAGCGGGCCATTGTACTATGTAGGTTAACTAGCGGGCACTTGGCCTATCTAGGTTACCTAACGGGAACTTGGACTATGTAGGTTTACTAGCGGACACTTGGACGATCTAGGTTAACTAGCGGGCACTTGGACAATGCAAGTTCCCTAGCGGGCACTATGAATATGTAGCTTCCCTAGAGGGCACTTGGACTATGTAGGTTCCCTATGGGCACTTGGACTATCTGGGTTCCCTAACGGGCACTTGGAATATGAAGATTCCCTATCGGGCACTTGGACTATGTAGGTTCCTCATTGGGCACTTGGACTATGTAGGTTCCCTATCGGGCACTTGGACTTTGTAGGTTAACTAGCGGGCCCTTGGACTATCTAGGTTACCTAGCGGGTACTTGGACTATCTAGGTTAACTAGAGGGCACTTGTACAATGCAGGTTCCCTAGCGGGCACTTTGACTATGTAGGTTCCCTAGAGGGCACTTGGACGATATAGGTTCCCTATGGGCACTTGGACTATCTAGGTGCCCTAATGGGCACTTGGAATACGTAGGTTCCCTTTCGGACACTTGGACTATGTAGGTTCCTCAGCGGGCACTTGGACTATGTAGGTTAACTAGCGGGCACTTGGACTATCTAGGTTACCTAGCGGGCACTTGGATTTTGTAGGTTCCCTAGCGGGCACTTGAACTATGTTCGTCCCTTAGCGGGCACTTGGACTATGTAGGTTCCCTATCGAGCAGTTGTACTATGTAGGTTATCTAGCGGGCCCTTAGACTATCTAGGTTACATAGCGGGCACTTGGACTATGTATGTCCCCTAGCGGGCACTTGGACTATCTAGGTTAACTAGAGGGCCCTTTGACTATGTAGGTTAACTAAGGGGCACTAGGAATATCTAGGTTAACTAGCGGACCTTGGACTATGTAGGTTAACTAGCGGGCACTTGGACGATCTAGGTTAAGTAGCGGGCACTTGGACTATCTAGGTTAACTAGCGGGCACTTGGACTATCTAGATTAACTAGCGGGCACTTGAATGATGCAGTTTCCTCAGCGGGCACTTGGACTATATAAGTAAATTAGTGGGCACTTGGACTATGGAGGTTACCTAGCGGGCACTTGGACTATGGAGGTTACCTAGCGGGCACTTGGACTATCTAGGTTAGCTAACGGGTACTTGGACTATCTAGGTTACCTAGCGGGCACTTGGATTATGTAGGTTACCTAGCGGGCACTTGGACTATCTAGGTTACCTAACGGGCACTTGGACTATGCAGGTAACCTAGCGGGCACTTGAACTGTCTAAGTTACCTGCCGGCTCTTGGACTATGTAGGTTACCTAGCGGGCAATTGTACTATCTAGGTTAACGAACGGGCACGTGGACTATGTAGGTAACCTCACGGGCACTTGGACTATCTAGGTTAGGTAACGGGCACTTTGACTATCTAGGTTACCTAGCGGGAACTTGGAATATGTAGGTTACCTAGAGGGCACGTGGACTATAGGTTACCTAGTGACCCTTGGACTATGTAGGTTACCTAGCGGGCACTTGGACTATGTTCGTCCCTTAGCGGGCACTTGGACTATGTAGGTTCCCTATCGGGCAGTTGGACTATGTAGGTTAACTAGCGGGCCCTTAGACTATCTAGGTTACCTAGCGGGCACTTGGACTATGTACGTCTTCTAGCGGTCACTTGGACTATCTAGGTTAACTAGAGGGCCCTTGGACTATGTAGGTTAACTAGCGGGCACTTGGAATATCTAGGTTAACTAGCGGACCTTGGACTATGTAGGTTAACTAGCGGGCACTTGGACAATATAGGTAACCTAACGGGCACTTGGACTATCTAGGTTAGGTAACGGGCACTTGGACTACAGGTTACCTAGCGGGAACTTGGAATATGTAGGTTACCTAGAGGGCACTTGGACTATAGGTTAACTAGCGGGCACTTGGACTATATAGGTTACCTAGCGGCCCTTGGACTATGTTGGTTACCTACCGCGACTTGGACTATCTAAGTTAACGAACGTGCACTTGGACTATGTAAGTAACCTAGCGGGCACTTGGACAGTATAGGTTACCTAGCGGGCACTTGGATTATCTAGGTTAACAAATGGGCACTTGGACTATGTAGGTTACCTAGCGGGCACTTGGACTATCTAGGTTAGCAAACTGGAACTTGGAATATCTAGGTTACCTAGCGGGCACTTGGACTATGTAGGATCCCTACTGGACATTTGTACTACTTAGGTTAACTAGCGGGCACTTTGACTATCTAGGTTAACTAGCGGGCACTTGTACAATGCAGGTTCCCTAGCGGGCACTTTGACTTTGTAGGTTCCCTAGAGGGCACTTGGACTATATAGGTTCCCTATGGGCACTTGGAGTATCTAGGTGCCCTAATGGGCACTTGTAATACGTAGGTTCCCTTTCGGACACTTGGACTATGCAGGTTCCTCAGTGGGCACTTGGACTATGTAGGTTTACTAGCGGGCACTTGGACTATCTAGGTTACCTATCGGGCACTTGGACTATGCAGGTTCCCTAGCGGGCACTTGGACTATGTTCGTCCCTTAGCGGGCACTTGGACTATGTAGATTCCCTATCGGGCAGTTGGACTATGTAGGTTAACTAGCGGGCCCGTAGACTATCTAGGTTACCTAGCGGGCACTTGGACTATGTACGTCCTCCAGCGGGCACTTGGACTATCTAGGTTAACTAGAGGGCCGTTGGACTATGTAGGTTAAATAGCAGGCCCTTGGGCTATCTAGGTTACCTAGCGGGCACTTGGACTATCTAGGTTAACTAGAGGGCACTTGTAAAATGCAGGTTCCCTAGCGGGCACTTTGACTATGTAAGTTCCCTAGAGGGCACTTGGACTATATAGGTTCCCTATGGGCACTTGGACTATCTGGGTGCCCTAATGGGCACTTGGAATACATAGGTTCCCTTTCGGACACATGGACTATGTAGGTTCCTCAGCGGGCACTTGGACTATGTAGGTTAACTAGCGGGCACTTGGACTATCTAGGTTACCTAGCGGGCATTTGGACTATGTAGGTTCCCTAGCGGGCACTTGGACTGTGTTCGTCCCTTAGCGAACGCTTGGACTATGTAGATTCCCTATCGGGCAGTTGGACTATGTAGGTTAACTAGCGGGCCCTTAGACTATCTAGGTTACCTAGCGGACACGTGGACTATGTACTTCCCCTAGTGGGCACTTGGACTATCTAGGTTAACTAGAGGGCCCTTGGACTATGTAGGTTAACTAGCGGGCACTTGGAATATCTAGATTAACTAGCGGGCACTTGGATGATGCAGGTTCCCTAGCGGGCACTTGGACTATATAGGTTAATTAGCGGGTACTTGGACTATGTAGGTTACCTAGCGGGCACTTGGACTATGTAGGTTAAAGAACCGGCACGTGGACTATGTAGGTAACCTAACGGGCACTTGGAATATCTAGGTTAGGTAACGGGCACTTGGACTATCTTGGTTACCTAGCGGGAACTTGGAATATGTAGGTTACCTAGCGGGCACTTGGACTATAGTTTAACTAGCGGGCACTTGGACTATATAGGTTACCTAGCGGGCCTTTGGACTATGTAGATTACCTAGCGCGACTTGGACTATCTAAGTTAACGAACGTGCACTTGGACTATGTAGGTAACCTTGCGGGCACTTGGACAGTATAGGTTACCTAGCGGGCACTTGGACTATCTAGGTTAACGAATGGGCACTTGGACTATGTAGGTTACCTAGCGGGCACTTGGACTATCTAGATTAGTAAACCGGAACTTGGAATATCTAGGTTACCTAGCGGGCACTTGGACTATGTAGGTTACCTTGCGGGCACTTGGCCTATCTAGGTTACCTAACGGGAACTTGGACTATGTAGGTTTACTAGCGGACACTTGGACGATCTTGGTTAACTAGCGGGCACTTGGACAATGCAGGTTCCCTAGCGGGCACTTTGACTATGTAGCTTCCCTAGAGGGCACTTGGACTATATAGGTTCCCTATGGTTACTTGGACTATCTAGGTGCCCTAACGGGCACTTGGAATACGTAGGTTCCCTTTCGGACACTTGGACTATGTAGGTTCCTCAGCGGGCACTTGGACTATGTAGGTTATCTAGCGGGCACTTGGACTATCTAGGTTGCCCAGCGGGCACTTGGACTATGTACGTCCCCTAGCGGGCACTTGGACTATCGAGGTTAACTAGAGGGCCCTTGGACTATGTAGGTTAACTAGAGGGCACTTGGATTATCTAGGTTAACTAACGGACCTTGGACTATGTAGGTTAACTAGCGGGCACTTGGACGATCTATGTTAACTAGCAGGCACTTGGACTATCTAGGTTAACTAGCGGGAACTTAGACTATCTATGTTAACTGGCGGGCACTTGGACGATGCAGGTTCCCTAGAGGGCACTTGGCCTATGCAGGTTCCCTAACGGGCACTTGGACTATGTAGGTCCCTTAGCGGGCACTTGGACTATGTTGGTTCCCTATCGGGCAGTTGGACTATGTGGGTATCCTAGCGGGCATTTGGACTATCTAGGTTACCTAGCAGGCACTTTGACTATCTAGGTTAACTAACGGGACTTGGACTATGTAGGTCCCTAGCGGGCACTTGGACTATGTAGGTTACCTAGCAGGCACTTGGACTGTCTAGGTTACCTAGCGGGCACTTGAACAATCTAGGTTAACGAACGGGCCCTTGGACTATGTAGGTTAGCTAACAGGAACTTGGACTGTCTAGGTTAATGAACGGGCACTTGGATTATGGAAGTTACCTAGCGGGCACTTGGACTATGTAGGTTACCTAGCGGGCACTTGGACTATCTAGGTTAGCTAACGGGTACTTGGACTATCTAGGTTACCTAGCGGGCACTTGGACTATGTAGGTTCCCTAGCAGGGCTTTGACTATGTAAGTTCTCTAACGGGCACTTGGACTATGTGGGTTCCCTAGCGGGCATTTGGACTATCTAGGTTACCTAACGGGCACTTGGACTATGTACGTTACTTGGGGGCATTTGGACTATGTAGGTTACCTAGCGGATAGTTGGACTATGTAGGTTCCCCATCAGGGACTTGGACAATGTAGGTTAACTATCGGGCACTTGGACTATCTAGGTTAACTAGCGGGCCCTTGGACTATGTAGGTTAACTAGCGGGCTCTTGTACTATCTAGGTAAACGAACGGTCACGTGGACTATGTAGGTAACCAAGCGGGCACTTGGACAGTCTAGGTTACCTAGAGGGCACTTGGAAAATCTAGGTTAATGAATGGGCACTTGGACAATGTAGGTTACCTCGCGGGCACTTAGACTATGTGGGTACCCTAGCGGGCATTTGGACTATCTAGGTTACCTAACGGGCATTTGGACTATGTAGGTTCCCTAGTGGGCACTTGGATTATGTAGGTTCCCTTCTTGCACTTGGACTATGTAGGTTTCTAGCGGGCATTTGGACTATGTAGGTTACCTAGCGGGCACTTGGGCTATGTAGGTTCCCTAGCGGGCATTTGGACTATCTAGGTTACCTAACGGGCATTTGGACTACGTACTTTACTAGTGGGCATTTGGACTATGTAGGTTACCTAGCGGATACTTGGACTATGTAGGTTCCCCATCAGGGACATGGACAATGTAGGTTAACTAGCGGGCACTTGAACTATCTAGGTTAACTAGAGGGCCCTTGGACTATGTAGGTTAACTAGCGGGCCCTTTGACGATCTAGGTTAGCAAACGGGCACTTGGACTATGTAGGTTACCTAGCAGGCACTTGAACTATCTAGGTTAACGAACGGGCACTTGGACTATGTAGGTTAGCTAACAGGAACTTGGACTATCTAGGTTAACGAACGGGCACTTGGACTATGGATGTTACCTAGCGGGCACTTGGACTATGGAGGTTACCTAGCGGGCACTTGGACTATCTAGGTTACCTAACGGGCACTTGGACTATGCAGGTAACCTAGCGGGCACTTGGACTGTTTAAGTTACCTAGAGGACACTTGGACTATAGGTTAACTAGCGGGCACTTGGACTATATAGGTTACCTAGCGGCCCTTAGACTATGTTGGTTACCTACCGCGACTTGGACTATCTAAGTTAACGAACGTGCACTTGGACTATGTAAGTAACCTAGCGGGCACTTGGACAGTATAGGTTACCTAGCGGCCACTTGGACTATCTAGGTTGGCAAACCGGAACTTGGAATATCTAGGTTACCTATCGGGCACTTGGATTATGTAGGATCCCTATTGGACATTTGTACTACTTAGGTTAACTAGCGGGCACTTTGACTATCTAGGTTAACTAGCGGGCACTTGGACTACTAAGTCAACTAGCGAGCCATTGTACTATGTAGGTTAACTAGCGGGCACTTGGCCTATCTAGGTTACCTAACGGGAACTTGGACTATGTAGGTTTACTAGCGGACACTTGGACGATCTAGGTTAACTAGCGGGCACTTGGACAATGCAGGTTCCCTAGCGGGCACTATGAATATGTAGCTTCCCTAGAGGGAACTTGGACTATATAGGTTCCCTATGGGCACTTGGACAATCTGGGTTCCCTAACGGGCACTTGGAATATGAAGATTCCCTATCGGGCACTTGGACTATGTAGGTTCCTCATTGGGCACTTGGACTATGTAGGTTCCCTATCGGGCACTTGGACTATGTAGGTTAACTAGCGGGCCCTTCGACTATCTAGGTTACCTAGCGGGCACTTGGACTATCTAGGTTAACTAGAGGGCACTTGTACAATGCAGGTTCCCTAGCTGGCACTTTGACTATGTAAGTTCCCTAGAGGGCACTTGGACTATATAGGTTCCCTATGGGCACTTGGACTATCTAGGTGCCCTAATGGGCACTTGTAATACGTAGGTTCCCTTTCGGACACTTGGACTATGTAGGTTCCTCAGCGGGCACTTGGACTATGTAGGTTAACTAGCGGGCACTTGGACGATCTAGGTTACCTAGCGGGCACTTGGACTATGTAGGTTCCCTAGCGGGCACTTGGACTATGTTCGTCCCGTAGCGGGATCTTGGACTATGTAGGTTCCCTATCGGGCAGTTGGACTATGTAGGTTAACTAGCGGGCCCTTAGACTATCTAGGTTACCTAGCGGGCACTTGGACTATGTACGTCCCCTAGCGGGCACTTGGACTATCTAGGTTAAATAGAGGGCCCTTGGACTATGTAGGTTAACTAGCGGGCACTTGGACTATCTAGATTAACTAGCGGGCACTTGGACGATGCAGGTTCCCTAGCGGGCACTTGGACTACATAGGTTAATTAGCGGGCACTTGGACTATGGAGGTTACCTAGCGGGCACTTGGACTGTCTAGGTTACCTAACGGGCACTTGGACTATGTAGGTTATTTAGCGGGCACTTGGACAATGTAGGTTAATTAGCGGGCACTTGGACTATCTAGGTTAACGAACCGGCACGTGGACTATGTAGGTAACCTAACGGGCACTTGGACTATCTAGGTTAGGTAACGGGCACTTGGACTATCTAGGTTACCTAGCGGAAACTTGGAATATGTAGGTTACCTAGAGGGCACTTGGACTATAGGCTAACTAGCGGGCACTTGGACTATATAGGTTACCTAGCGGCCCTTGGACTATGTTGGTTACCTACCGCGACTTGGACTATCTAAGTTAACGAAAGTGCACTTGGACTATGTAAGTAACCTAGCGGGCACTTGGACAGTATAGGTTACCTAGCAGGCACTTGGACTATCTAGGTTAGCAAACCGGAACTTGGAATATCTAGGTTACCTAGCGGACACTTGGACTATGTAGGATCCCTATCGGACATTTGTACTACTTAGTTTAACTAGCGGGCACTTTGACTATCTAGGTTAACTAGCGGGCACTTGGACTATCTAGGTCAACTAGCGGGCCATTGTACTATGTAGGTTAACTAGCGGGCACTTGGCCTATCTAGGTTACCTAACGGGAACTTGGACTATGTAGGTTTACTAGCGGACCCTTGGACGATCTAGGTTAACTAGCGGGCAATTGGAAAATGCAGGTTCCCTAGCGGGCACTATGAATATGTAGCTTCCCTAGAGGGAACTTGGACTATATAGGTTCCCTATGGGCACTTGGACAATCTGGGTTCCCTAACGGGCACTTGGAATATGAAGATTCCCTATCGGGCACTTGGACTATGTAGGTTCCTCATTGGGCACTTGGACTATGTAGGTTAACTAGCGGGCCCTTGGACTATCTAGGTTACCTAGCGGGCACTTGGACTATCTAGGTTAACTAGAGGGCATTTGTACAATGCAGGTTCCCTAGCGGGCACTTGGGCTATGTGTGTTCCCTAGCGGGCATTTGGACTATCTAGGTTACCTAACGGGCACTTGGACTATGTACGTTACTAGCGGGCATTTGGACTATGTAGGTTACCTAGCGGATACTTGGACTATGTAGGTTCCCCATCAGGGACTTGGACAATGTAGGTTGACTAGCGGACACTTGGACTATATAGGTTAACTAGCGGGCCCTTGGACTATGTAGGTTAACTAGCGGGCCCTTTGACGATCTAGGTTAGCAAACGGGCACTTGGACTAAGTAGGTTACCTAGCAGGCACTTGGACTGTCTAGGTTACCTAGCGGGCACTTGAACTATCTAGGTTAACGAACGGGAACTTGGACTATGTAGGTTACCTAACAGGAACTTGGACTATCTAGGTTAACGAACAGGCACTTGGACTATGGAGGTTACCTAGCGGGCACTTGGACTATGGAGGTTACCTAGCGGGCACTTGGAATATCTGGGTTCCCTAACGGGCACTTGGAATATGAAGATTCCCTATCGGGCACTTGGACTATGTAGGTTCCTCATTGGTCACTTGGACTATGTAGGTTCCCTATCGGGCACTTGGACTATGTAGGTTAACTAGCGGGCCCTTGGACTATCTAGGTTACCTAGCGGGCACTTGGACCATATAGGTTCCCTATGGGCACTTGGACTATCTGGGTTCCCTAACGGGCACTTGGAATATGAAGATTCCCTATCGGGCACTTGGACTATGTAGGTTCCTCATTGGGCACTTGGACTATGTAGGTTCCCTATCGGGCACTTGGACTATGTAGGTTAACTAGCGGGCCCTTCGACTATCTAGGTTACCTAGCGGGCACTTGGACTATCTAGGTTAACTAGAGGGCACTTGTACAATGCAGGTTCCCTAGCTGGCACTTTGACTATGTAAGTTCCCTAGAGGGCACTTGGACTATATAGGTTCCCTATGGGCACTTGGACTATCTAGGTGCCCTAATGGGCACTTGTAATACGTAGGTTCCCTTTCGGACACTTGGACTATGTAGGTTCCTCAGCGGGCACTTGGACTATGTAGGTTAACTAGCGGGCACTTGGACGATCTAGGTTACCTAGCGGGCACTTGGACTATGTAGGTTCCCTAGCGGGCACTTGGACTATGTTCGTCCCGTAGCGGGATCTTGGACTATGTAGGTTCCCTATCGGGCAGTTGGACTATGTAGGTTAACTAGCGGGCCCTTAGACTATCTAGGTTACCTAGCGGGCACTTGGACTATGTACGTCCCCTAGCGGGCACTTGGACTATCTAGGTTAAATAGAGGGCCCTTGGACTATGTAGGTTAACTAGCGGGCACTTGGACTATCTAGATTAACTAGCGGGCACTTGGACGATGCAGGTTCCCTAGCGGGCACTTGGACTACATAGGTTAATTAGCGGGCACTTGGACTATGGAGGTTACCTAGCGGGCACTTGGACTGTCTAGGTTACCTAACGGGCACTTGGACTATGTAGGTTAATTAGCGGGCACTTGGACTATCTAGGTTAACGAACCGGCACGTGGACTATGTAGGTAACCTAACGGGCACTTGGACTATCTAGGTTAGGTAACGGGCACTTGGACTATCTAGGTTACCTAGCGGAAACTTGGAATATGTAGGTTACCTAGAGGGCACTTGGACTATAGGCTAACTAGAGGGCACTTGGACTATATAGGTTACCTAGCGGCCCTTGGACTATGTTGGTTACCTACCGCGACTTGGACTATCTAAGTTAACGAAAGTGCACTTGGACTATGTAAGTAACCTAGCGGGCACTTGGACAGTATAGGTTACCTAGCAGGCACTTGGACTATCTAGGTTAGCAAACCGGAACTTGGAATATCTAGGTTACCTAGCGGACACTTGGACTATGTAGGATCCCTATCGGACATTTGTACTACTTAGTTTAACTAGCGGGCACTTTGACTATCTAGGTTAACTAGCGGGCACTTGGACTATCTAGGTCAACTAGCGGGCCATTGTACTATGTAGGTTAACTAGCGGGCACTTGGCCTATCTAGGTTACCTAACGGGAACTTGGACTATGTAGGTTTACTAGCGGACCCTTGGACGATCTAGGTTACCTAGCGGGCACTTGGACTATCTAGGTTAACTAGAGGGCATTTGTACAATGCAGGTTCCCTAGCGGGCACTTGGGCTATGTGTGTTCCCTAGCGGGCATTTGGACTATCTAGGTTACCTAACGGGCACTTGGACTATGTACGTTACTAGCGGGCATTTGGACTATGTAGGTTACCTAGCGGATACTTGGACTATGTAGGTTCCCCATCAGGGACTTGGACAATGTAGGTTGACTAGCGGACACTTGGACTATATAGGTTAACTAGCGGGCCCTTGGACTATGTAGGTTAACTAGCGGGCCCTTTGACGATCTAGGTTAGCAAACGGGCACTTGGACTAAGTAGGTTACCTAGCAGGCACTTGGACTGTCTAGGTTACCTAGCGGGCACTTGAACTATCTAGGTTAACGAACGGGAACTTGGACTATGTAGGTTACCTAACAGGAACTTGGACTATCTAGGTTAACGAACAGGCACTTGGACTATGGAGGTTACCTAGCGGGCACTTGGACTATGGAGGTTACCTAGCGGGCACTTGGAATATCTGGGTTCCCTAACGGGCACTTGGAATATGAAGATTCCCTATCGGGCACTTGGACTATGTAGGTTCCTCATTGGTCACTTGGACTATGTAGGTTCCCTATCGGGCACTTGGACTATGTAGGTTAACTAGCGGGCCCTTGGACTATCTAGGTTACCTAGCGGGCACTTGGACTATCTAGGTTAACTAGAGGGCACTTGTGCAATGCAGGTTCCCTAGCGGGCACTTTGACTATGTAGGTTCCCTAGAGGGCACTTGGACGATATAGGTTCCCTATGGGCACTTGGACTATCTAGGTGCCCTAATGGGCACTTGGAATACGTAGGTTCCCTTTCGGACACTTGGACTATGTAGGTTCCTCATCGGGCACTTGGACTATGTAGGTTAACTAGCGGGCACTTGGACTATCTAGGTTACCTAGCGGGCACTTGGACTATGCAGGTTCCCTAGCGGGCACTTGGACTATGTTCGTCCCTTAGCGGGCACTTGGACTATGTAGGTTCCCTATCGGGCAGTTGGACTATGTAGGTTAACTAGCGGGCCCTTAGACTATCTAGGTTACCTAGCGGGCACTTGGACTATGTACGTCTTCTAGCGGTCACATGGACTATCTAGGTTAACTAGAGGGCCCTTGGACTATGTAGGTTAACTAGCGGGCACTTGGAATATCTAGGTTAACTAGCGGACCTTGGACTATGTAGGTTAACTAGCGGGCACTTGGACAATATAGGTAACCTAACGGGCACTTGGACTATCTAGGTTAGGTAATGGGCACTTGGACTATAGGTTACCTAGCGGGAACTTGGAATATGTAGGTTACCTAGAGGGCACTTGGACTATAGGTTAACTAGTGGGCACTTGGACTATATAGGTTACCTAGCGGCCCTTGGACTATGTTGGTTACCTACCGCGACTTGGACTATCTAAGTTAACGAACGTGCACTTGGACTATGTAAGTAACCTAGCGGGCACTTGGACAGTATAGGTTACCTAGCGGGCACTTGGACTATCTAGGTTAACGAATGGGCACTTGGACTATGTAGGTTACCTAGCGGGCACTTGGACTATCTAGGTTAGCAAACCGGAACTTGGAATATCTAGGTTACCTAGCGGGCACTTGGACTATGTAGGATCCCTATTGGACATTTGTACTACTTAGGTTAACTAGCGGGCACTTTGACTATCTAGGTTAACTAGCGGGCACTTAGACTATCTATGTCAACTAGCGGGCCATTGTACTATGTAGGTTAACTAGCGGGCACTTGGCCTATCTAGGTTACCTAACGGGAACTTGGACTATGTAGGTTTACTAGCGGACACTGGGACGATCTAGGTTAACTAGCGGGCACTTGGACAATGCAAGTTCCCTAGCGGACACTATGAATATGTAGCTTCCCTAGAGGGCACTTGGACTATGTAGGTTCCCTATGGGCACTTGGACTATCTGGGTTCCCTAACGGGCACTTGGAATATGAAGATTCCCTATCGGGCACTTGGACTATGTAGGTTCCTCATTGGGCACTTGGACTATGTAGGTTCCCTATCGGGCACTTGGACTTTGTAGGTTAACTAGCGGGCCCTTGGACTATCTAGGTTACCTAGCGGGTACTTGGACTATCTAGGTTAACTAGAGGGCACTTGTACAATGCAGGTTCCCTAGCGGGCACTTTGACTATGTAGGTTCCCTAGAGGGCACTTGGACGATATAGGTTCCCTATGGGCACTTGGACTATCTAGGTGCCCTAATGGGCACTTGGAATACGTAGGTTCCCTTTCGGACACTTGGACTATGTAGGTTCCTCAGCGGGCACTTGGACTATGTAGGTTAACTAGCGGGCACTTGGACTATCTAGGTTACCTAGCGGGCACTTGGATTTTGTAGGTTCCCTAGCGGGCACTTGAACTATGTTCGTCCCTTAGCGGGCACTTGGACTATGTAGGTTCCCTATCGAGCAGTTGTACTATGTAGGTTATCTAGCGGGCCCTTAGACTATCTAGGTTACATAGCGGGCACTTGGACTATGTATGTCCCCTAGCGGGCACTTGGACTATCTAGGTTAACTAGAGGGCCCTTTGACTATGTAGGTTAACTAAGGGGCACTAGGAATATCTAGGTTAACTAGCGGACCTTGGACTATGTAGGTTAACTAGCGGGCACTTGGACGATCTAGGTTAAGTAGCGGGCACTTGGACTATCTAGGTTAACTAGCGGGCACTTGGACTATCTAGATTAACTAGCGGGCACTTGAATGATGCAGTTTCCTCAGCGGGCACTTGGACTATATAAGTAAATTAGTGGGCACTTGGACTATGGAGGTTACCTAGCGGGCACTTGGACTATGGAGGTTACCTAGCGGGCACTTGGACTATCTAGGTTAGCTAACGGGTACTTGGACTATCTAGGTTACCTAGCGGGCACTTGGATTATGTAGGTTACCTAGCGGGCACTTGGACTATCTAGGTTACCTAACGGGCACTTGGACTATGCAGGTAACCTAGCGGGCACTTGAACTGTCTAAGTTACCTGCCGGCTCTTGGACTATGTAGGTTACCTAGCGGGCAATTGTACTATCTAGGTTAACGAACGGGCACGTGGACTATGTAGGTAACCTCACGGGCACTTGGACTATCTAGGTTAGGTAACGGGCACTTTGACTATCTAGGTTACCTAGCGGGAACTTGGAATATGTAGGTTACCTAGAGGGCACGTGGACTATAGGTTACCTAGTGACCCTTGGACTATGTAGGTTACCTAGCGGGCACTTGGACTATGTTCGTCCCTTAGCGGGCACTTGGACTATGTAGGTTCCCTATCGGGCAGTTGGACTATGTAGGTTAACTAGCGGGCCCTTAGACTATCTAGGTTACCTAGCGGGCACTTGGACTATGTACGTCTTCTAGCGGTCACTTGGACTATCTAGGTTAACTAGAGGGCCCTTGGACTATGTAGGTTAACTAGCGGGCACTTGGAATATCTAGGTTAACTAGCGGACCTTGGACTATGTAGGTTAACTAGCGGGCACTTGGACAATATAGGTAACCTAACGGGCACTTGGACTATCTAGGTTAGGTAACGGGCACTTGGACTACAGGTTACCTAGCGGGAACTTGGAATATGTAGGTTACCTAGAGGGCACTTGGACTATAGGTTAACTAGCGGGCACTTGGACTATATAGGTTACCTAGCGGCCCTTGGACTATGTTGGTTACCTACCGCGACTTGGACTATCTAAGTTAACGAACGTGCACTTGGACTATGTAAGTAACCTAGCGGGCACTTGGACAGTATAGGTTACCTAGCGGGCACTTGGACTATCTAGGTTAACAAATGGGCACTTGGACTATGTAGGTTACCTAGCGGGCACTTGGACTATCTAGGTTAGCAAACTGGAACTTGGAATATCTAGGTTACCTAGCGGGCACTTGGACTATGTAGGATCCCTATTGGACATTTGTACTACTTAGGTTAACTAGCGGGCACTTTGACTATCTAGGTTAACTAGCGGGCACTTGGACTATCTAGGTCAACTAGCGGGCCATTGTACTATGTAGGTTAACTAGCGGGCACTTGGCCTATCTAGGTTACCTAACGGGAACTTGGACTATGTAGGTTTACTAGCGGACACTTGGACGATCTAGGTTAACTAGCGGGCACTTGGACAATGCAGGTTCCCTAGCGGGCACTATGAATATGTAGCTTCCCTAGAGGGAACTTGGACTATATAGGTTCCCTATGGGCACTTGGACAATCTGGGTTCCCTAACGGGCACTTGGAATATGAAGATTCCCTATCGGGCACTTGGACTATGTAGGTTCCTCATTGGGCACTTGGACTATGTAGGTTCCCTATCGGGCACTTGGACTTTGTAGGTTAACTAGCGGGCCCTTGGACTATCTAGGTTACCTAGCGGGCACTTGGACTATCTAGGTTAACTAGAGGGCACTTGTACAATGCAGGTTCCCTAGCGGGCACTTTGACTATGTAGGTTCCCTAGAGGGCACTTGGACGATATAGGTTCCCTATGGGCACTTGGACTATCTAGGTGCCCTAATGGGCACTTGGAATACGTAGGTTCCCTTTTCGGACACTTGGACTATGTAGGTTCCTCAGCGGGCACTTGGATTTTGTAGGTTCCCTAGCGGGCACTTGGACTATGTTCTTCCCTTAGCGGGCACTTGGACTATGTAGGTTCCCTATCGGGCAGTTGGACTATGTAGGTTATCTAGCGGGCCCTTAGACTATCTAGGTTACATAGCGGGCACTTGGACTATGTATGTCCCCTAGCGGGCACTTGGACTATCTAGGTTAACTAGAGGGCCCTTTGACTATGTAGGTTAACTAAGGGGCACTTGGAATATCTAGGTTAACTAGCGGACCTTGGACTATGTAGGTTAACTAGCGGGCACTTGGACGATCTAGGTTAAGTAGCGGGCACTTGGACTATCTAGGTTAACTAGCGGGCACTTGGACTATCTAGATTAACTAGCGGGCACTTGAACGATGCAGTTTCCTCAGCGGGCACTTGGACTATATAGGTAAATTAGTGGGCACTTGGATTATGGAGGTTACCTAGAAGGCAATTGGACTATGGAGGTTACCTAGCGGGCACTTGGACTATCTAGGTTAGCTAACGGGTACTTGGACTATCTAGGTTACCTAGCGGGCACTTGGACTATGTAGGTTACCTAGCGGGCACTTGGACTATCTAGGTTACCTAACGGGCACTTGGACTATGCAGGTAACCTAGCGGGCACTTGAACTGTCTAAGTTACCTGCCGGCTCTTGGACTTTGTAGGTTACCTAGCGGGCAATTGTACTATCTAGGTTAACGAACGGGCACGTGGACTATGTAGGTAACCTCACGAGCACTTGGACTATATAGGTTAGGTAACCGGCACTTTGACTATCTAGGTTACCTAGCGGGAACTTGGAATATGTAGGTTACCTAGAGGGCACTTGGACTATAGGTTACCTAGTGGCCCTTGGACTATGTAGGTTACCTAGCGCGACTTGGACTATCTAAGTTAACGAACGTGCACTTGGACTATGTAGGTAACCTAGCAGGCACTTGGAGAATATAGGTTACCTAGCGGGCACTTGGACTATCTAGGTTAACGAATGGGAACTTGGACTATGTAGGTTACCTAGCGGGCACTTGGACTATCTAGGTTACCTAGCGGGCACTTGGACTATGCAGGTTCCCTAACGGGCACTTGGACTATGTTCGTCCCTTAGCGGGCACTTGGACTATGTAGGTTCCCTATCGGGCAGTTGGACTATGTAGGTTAACTAGCGGGCCCTTAGACTATCTAGGTTACCTAGCGGGCACTTGGACTATGTACGTCTTCTAGCGGTCACATGGACTATCTAGGTTAACTAGAGGGCCCTTGGACTATGTAGGTTAACTAGCGGGCACTTGGAATATCTAGGTTAACTAGCGGACCTTGGACTATGTAGGTTAACTAGCGGGCACTTGGACAATATAGGTAACCTAACGGGCACTTGGACTATCTAGGTTAGGTAATGGGCACTTGGACTATAGGTTACCTAGCGGGAACTTGGAATATATAGGTTACCTAGAGGGCACTTGGACTATAGGTTAACTAGTGGGCACTTGGACTATATAGGTTACCTAGCGGCCCTTGGACTATGTTGGTTACCTACCGCGACTTGGACTATCTAAGTTAACGAACGTGCACTTGGACTATGTAAGTAACCTAGCGGGCACTTGGACAGTATAGGTTACCTAGCGGGCACTTGGACTATCTAGGTTAACGAATGGGCACTTGGACTATGTAGGTTACCTAGCGGGCACTTGGACTATCTAGGTTAGCAAACCGGAACTTGGAATATCTAGGTTACCTAGCGGGCACTTGGACTATGTAGGATCCCTATTGGACATTTGTACTACTTAGGTTAACTAGCGGGCACTTTGACTATCTAGGTTAACTAGCGGGCACTTAGACTATCTATGTCAACTAGCGGGCCATTGTACTATGTAGGTTAACTAGCGGGCACTTGGCCTATCTAGGTTACCTAACGGGAACTTGGACTATGTAGGTTTACTAGCGGACACTTGGACGATCTAGGTTAACTAGCGGGCACTTGGACAATGCAAGTTCCCTAGCGGGCACTATGAATATGTAGCTTCCCTAGAGGGCACTTGGACTATGTAGGTTCCCTATGGGCACTTGGACTATCTGGGTTCCCTAACGGGCACTTGGAATATGAAGATTCCCTATCGGGCACTTGGACTATGTAGGTTCCTCATTGGGCACTTGGACTATGTAGGTTCCCTATCGGGCACTTGGACTTTGTAGGTTAACTAGCGGGCCCTTGGACTATCTAGGTTACCTAGCGGGTACTTGGACTATCTAGGTTAACTAGAGGGCACTTGTACAATGCAGGTTCCCTAGCGGGCACTTTGACTATGTAGGTTCCCTAGAGGGCACTTGGACGATATAGGTTCCCTATGGGCACTTGGACTATCTAGGTGCCCTAATGGGCACTTGGAATACGTAGGTTCCCTTTCGGACACTTGGACTATGTAGGTTCCTCAGCGGGCACTTGGACTATGTAGGTTAACTAGCGGGCACTTGGACTATCTAGGTTACCTAGCGGGCACTTGGATTTTGTAGGTTCCCTAGCGGGCACTTGAACTATGTTCGTCCCTTAGCGGGCACATGGACTATGTAGGTTCCCTATCGAGCAGTTGTACTATGTAGGTTATCTAGCGGGCCCTTAGACTATCTAGGTTACATAGCGGGCACTTGGACTATGTATGTCCCCTAGCGGGCACTTGGACTATCTAGGTTAACTAGAGGGCCCTTTGACTATGTAGGTTAACTAAGGGGCACTAGGAATATCTAGGTTAACTAGCGGACCTTGGACTATGTAGGTTAACTAGCGGGCACTTGGACGATCTAGGTTAAGTAGCGGGCACTTGGACTATCTAGGTTAACTAGCGGGCACTTGGACTATCTAGATTAACTAGCGGGCACTTGAATGATGCAGTTTCCTCAGCGGGCACTTGGACTATATAAGTAAATTAGTGGGCACTTGGACTATGGAGGTTACCTAGCGGGCACTTGGACTATGGAGGTTACCTAGCGGGCACTTGGACTATCTAGGTTAGCTAACGGGTACTTGGACTATCTAGGTTACCTAGCGGGCACTTGGATTATGTAGGTTACCTAGCGGGCACTTGGACTATCTAGGTTACCTAACGGGCACTTGGACTATGCAGGTAACCTAGCGGGCACTTGAACTGTCTAAGTTACCTGCCGGCTCTTGGACTATGTAGGTTACCTAGCGGGCAATTGTACTATCTAGGTTAACGAACGGGCACGTGGACTATGTAGGTAACCTCACGGGCACTTGGACTATCTAGGTTAGGTAACGGGCACTTTGACTATCTAGGTTACCTAGCGGGAACTTGGAATATGTAGGTTACCTAGAGGGCACATGGACTATAGGTTACCTAGTGACCCTTGGACTATGTAGGTTACCTAGCGGGCACTTGGACTATGTTCGTCCCTTAGCGGGCAGTTGGACTATGTAGGTTCCCTATCGGGCAGTTGGACTATGTAGGTTAACTAGCGGGCCCTTAGACTATCTAGGTTACCTAGCGGGCACTTGGACTATGTACGTCTTCTAGCGGTCACTTGGACTATCTAGGTTAACTAGAGGGCCCTTGGACTATGTAGGTTAACTAGCGGGCACTTGGAATATCTAGGTTAACTAGCGGACCTTGGACTATGTAGGTTAACTAGCGGGCACTTGGACAATATAGGTAACCTAACGGGCACTTGGACTATCTAGGTTAGGTAACGGGCACTTGGACTACAGGTTACCTAGCGGGAACTTGGAATATGTAGGATACCTAGAGGGCACTTGGACTATAGGTTAACTAGCGGGCACTTGGACTATATAGGTTACCTAGCGGCCCTTGGACTATGTTGGTTACCAACCGCGACTTGGACTATCTAAGTTAACGAACGTGCACTTGGACTATGTAAGTAACCTAGCGGGCACTTGGACAGTATAGGTTACCTAGCGGGCACTTGGACTATCTAGGTTAACAAATGGGCACTTGGACTATGTAGGTTACCTAGCGGGCACTTGGACTATCTAGGTTAGCAAACTGGAACTTGGAATATCTAGGTTACCTAGCGGGCACGTGGACTATGTAGGATCCCTATTGGACATTTGTACTACTTAGGTTAACTAGCGGGCACTTTGACTATCTAGGTTAACTAGCGGGCACTTGGACTATCTAGTTCAACAAGCGGGCCATTGTACTATGTAGGTTTACTAGCGGGCACTTGGCCTATCTAGGTTACCTAACGGGAACTTGGACTATGTAGGTTTACTAGCGGACACTTGGACGATCTAGGTTAACTAGCGGGCACTTGGACAATGCAGGTTCCCTAGCGGGCACTATGAATATGTAGCTTCCCTAGAGGGAACTTGGACTATATAGGTTCCCTATGGGCACTTGGACAATCTGGGTTCCCTAACGGGCACTTGGAATATGAAGATTCCCTATCGGGCACTTCGACTATGTAGGTTCCTCATTGGGCACTTGGACTATGTAGGTTCCCTATCGGGCACTTGGACTTTGTAGGTTAACTAGCGGGCCCTTGGACTATCTAGGTTACCTAGCGGGCACTTGGACTATCTAGGTTAACTAGAGGGCACTTGTACAATGCAGGTTCCCTAGCGGGCACTTTGACTATGTAGGTTCCCTAGAGGGCACTTGGACGATATAGGTTCCCTATGGGCACTTGGACTATCTAGGTGCCCTAATGGGCACTTGGAATACGTAGGTTCCCTTTTCGGACACTTGGACTATGTAGGTTTCTCAGCGGGCACTTGGATTTTGTAGGTTCCCTAGCGGGCACTTGGACTATGTTCTTCCCTTAGCGGGCACTTGGACTATGTAGGTTCCCTATCGGGCAGTTGGACTATGTAGGTTATCTAGCGGGCCCTTAGACTATCTAGGTTACACAGCGGGCACTTGGACTATGTATGTCCCCTAGCGGGCACTTGGACTATCTAGGTTAACTAGAGGGCCCTTTGACTATGTAGGTTAACTAAGGGGCACTTGGAATATCTAGGTTAACTAGCGGACCTTGGACTATGTAGGTTAACTAGCGGGCACTTGGACGATCTAGGTTAAGTAGCGGGCACTTGGACTATCTAGGTTAACTAGCGGGCACTTGGACTATCTAGATTAACTAGAGGGCACTTGAACGATGCAGTTTGCTCAGCGGGCACTTGGACTATATAGGTAAATTAGTGGGCACTTGGATTATGGAGGTTACCTAGAAGGCAATTGGACTATGGAGGTTACCTAGTGGGCACTTGGACTATCTAGGTTAGCTAACGGGTACTTGGACTATCTAGGTTACCTAGCGGGCACTTGGACTATGTAGGTTACCTAGCGGGCACTTGGACTATCTAGGTTACCTAACGGGCACTTGGACTATGCAGGTAACCTAGCGGGCACTTGAACAGTCTAAGTTACCTGCCGGCTCTTGGACTTTGTAGGTTACCTAGCGGGCAATTGTACTATCTAGGTTAACGAACGGGCACGTGGACTATGTAGGTAACCTCACGGGTACTTGGACTATATAGGTTAGGTAACGGGCACTTTGACTATCTAGGTTACCTAGCGGGAACTTGGAATATGTAGGTTACCTAGAGGGCACTTGGACTATAGGTTACCTAGTGGCCCTTGGACTATGTAGGTTACCTAGCGCGACTTGGACTATCTAAGTTAACGAACGTGCACTTGGACTATGTAGGTAACCTAGCAGGCACTTGGACAGTATAGGTTACCTAGCGGGCACTTGGACTATCTAGGTTAACGAATGGGCACTTGGACTATGTAGGTTACCTAGCGGGCACTTGGACTATCTAGGTTAGCAAACCGGAACTTGGAATATCTAGGTTACCTAGCGGGCACTTGGACTATGTAGGATCCCTATCGGACATTTGTACTACTTAAGTTAACTAGCGGGCACTTTGACTATCTAGGTTAACTAGCGGGCACTTGAACTATCTAGGTCAACTAGCGGGCCATTGTACTATGTAGGTTAACTAGCGGGCACTTGGCCTATCTAGGTTACCTAACGGGAACTTGGACTATGTAGGTTTACTAGCGGACACTTGGACGATCTAGGTTAACTAGCGGGCACTTGGACAATGCAGGTTCCCTAGCGGGCACTATGAATATGTAGCTTCCCTAGAGGGCACTTGGATTATGTAGGTTCCCTATGGGCACTTGGACTATCTGGGTTCCCTAACGGGCACTTGGAATATGAAGATTCCCTATCGGGCACTTGGACTATGTAGGTTCCTCATTGGGCACTTGGAGTATGTAGGTTCCCTATCGGGCACTTGGACTTTGTAGGTTAACTAGCGGGCCCTTGGACTATCTAGGTTCCCTCGAGGGCACTTGGACGATATACGTTCCCTATGGGCACTTGGACTATATAGGTGCCCTAATGGGCACTTGGAATACGTAGGTTCCCTTTCGGACACTTGGACTATGCAGGTTCCTCAGTGGGCACTTGGACTATGTAGGTTTACTAGCGGGCACTTGGACTATCTAGGTTACCTATCTGGCACTTGGACTATGCAGGTTCCCTAGCAGGCACTTGGACTATGTTCGTCCCTTAGCGGGCACTTGGACTATGTAGGTTCCCTATCGGGTAATTGGACTATGTAGGTTAACTAGCGGGCCCGTAGACTATCTAGGTTACCTAGCGGGCACTTGGACTATGTACGTCCTCCAGCGGGCACTTGGACTATCTAGGTTAACTAGAGGGCCGTTGGACTATGTAGGTTAACTAGCAGGCCCTTGGACTATCTAGGTTACCTAGCGGGCACTTGGACTATCTAGGTTAACTAGAGGGCACTTGTACAATGCAGGTACCCTAGCGGGCACTTTGACTATGTAGGTTCCCTAGAGGGCACTTGGACTATATAGGTTCCCTATGGGCACTTGGACTATCTAGGTGCCCTAATGGGCACTTGGAATACATAGGTTCCCTTTCGAACACTTGGACTATGTAGGTTCCTCAGCGGGCACTTGGACTATGTAGGTTAACTAGCGGGCACTTGGACTATCTAGGTTACCTAGCGGGCACTTGGACTATGTAGGTTCCCTAGCGGGCACTTGGACTATGTTCGTCCCTTAGCGAGCGCTTGGACTATGTAGGTTCCCTATCGGGCAGTTGGACTATGTAGGTTAACTAGCGGGCCCTTAGACTATCTTGGTTACCTAGCGGACACTTGTACTATGTACTTCCCCTAGTGGACACTTGGACTTTCTAGGTTAACTAGAGGGCCCTTGGACTATGTAGGTTAACTAGCGGGCACTTGGAATATCTAGGTTAACTAGCGGACCTTGGACTATGTAGGTTAACTAGCGGGCACTTGGACTATCTAGGTTAACTAGCGGGCACTTGGACGATCTAGGTTAACTAGCGGCCACTTGGACTATCTAGCTTAACTAGCGGGCACTTGGACTATCTAGATTAACTAGAGGGCACTTGGATGATGCAGGTTCCCTAGCGGGCACTTGGACTATATAGGTTAATTAGCGGGCACTTGGACTATGGAGGTTAACTATCGGGCACTTGGACTGTCTAGGTTACCTAACGGGCACTTGGACTATGTAGGTTAATTAGCGGGCACTTGGACTATGTAGGTTAAAGAACCGGCACGTGGACTATGTAGGTAACCTAACGGGCACTTGGACTATCTAGGTTAGGTAACGGGCACTTGGACTATCTTGGTTACCTAGCGGGACCTTGGAATATGTAGGTTACCTAGCGGGCACTTGGACTATAGTTTAACTAGCGGGCACTTCGACTATGTAGGTTACCTAGCGCGACTTGGACTATCTAAGTTAACGAACGTGCACTTGGACTATGTAGGTAACCTAGCGGGCACTTGGACAGTATAGGTTACCTAGCGGGCACTTGGACTATCTAGGTTAACGAATGGGCACTTGGACTATGTAGGTTACCTAGCGGGAACTTGGACTATCTAGATTAGTAAACCGGAACTTGGAATATCTAGGTTACCTAGCGGGCACTTGGACTATGTAGGTTACCTTGCGGGCACTTGGCCTATCTAGGTTACCTAACGGGAACTTGGACTATGTAGGTTTACTAGCGGACACTTGGACGATCTTGGTTAACTAGCGGGCACTTGGACAATGCAGGTTCCCTAGCGGGCACTATGAATATGTAGCTTCCCTAGAGGGCACTTGGACCATATAGGTTCCCTATGGGCACTTGGACTATCTGGGTTCCCTAAGGGGCACTTGGAATATGAAGTTTCCCTATCGGGCACTTGGACTATGTAGGTTCCTCATTGGGCACTTGGACTATGTAGGTTCCCTATCGGGCACTTGGACTATGTAGGTTAACTAGTGGGCCCTTCGACTATCTAGGTTACCTAGCGGGCACTTGGACTATCTAGGTTAACTAGCGGGCACTTGTACAATGCAGGTTCCCTAGCGGGCAATTTGACTATGTAGCTTCCCTAGAGGGCACATGGACTATATAGGTTCCCTATGGTTACTTGGACTATCTAGGTGCCCTAACGGGCACTTGGAATACGTAGGTTCCCTTTCGGACACTTGGACTATGTAGGTTCCTCAGCGGGCACTTGGACTATGTAGGTTATCTAGCGGGCACTTGGACTATCTAGGTTGCCCAGCCGGCACTTGGACAATGTACGTCCCCTAGCGGGCACTTGGACTATCGAGGTTAACTAGAGGGCCCTTGGACTATGTAGGTTAACTAGAGGGCACTTGGACTATCTAGGTTAACTAACGGACCTTGGACTATGTAGGTTAACTAGCGGGCAATTGGACGATCTATGTTAACTAGCGGGCACTTGGACTATCTAGGTTAACTAGCGGGAACTTAGACTATCTATGTTAACTGGCGGGCACTTGGACGATGCAGGTTCCCTAGAGTGCACTTGGACTATGTAGGTTCCCTAATGGGCACTTGGACTATGTAGGTCCCTTAGCGGGCACTTGGACTATGTTGGTTCCCTATCGGGCAGTTGGACTATGTGGGTATCCTAGCGGGCATTTGGACTATCTAGGTTACCTAGCAGGCACTTTGACTATCTAGGTTAACTAAAGGGCACTTGGACTATGTAGGTCCCTAGCGGGCACTTGGACTATGTAGGTTACCTAGCAGGCACTTGGACTGTCTAGGTTACCTAGCGGGCCGTTGAACTATCTAGGTTAACGAACGGGCCCTTGGACTATGTAGGTTAGCTAACAGGAACTTGGACTATCTAGGTTAATGAAAGGGCACTTGGACTATGGAGGTTACCTAGCGGGCACTTGGACTATGTAGGTTACCTAGCGGGCACTTGGATTTTCTAGGTTAGCTAACGGGTACTTGGACTATCTAGGTTCCCTAGCGGGCACTTGGACTATGTAGGTTCCCTAGCAGGGCTTTGACTATGTACGTTCTCTAACGGGCACTTGGACTATGTGGGTTCCCTAGCGGGCATTTGGACTATCTAGGTTACCTAACGGGCACTTGGACTATGTACGTTACTAGCGGGCATTTGGACTATGTAGGTTACCTAGCGGATACTTGGACTATGTAGGTTCCCCATCAGGGACTTGGACAATGTAGGTTAACTATCGGGCACTTGGACTATCTAGGTTAACTAGCGGGCCCTTGGACTATGTAGGTTAACTAGCGGGCTCTTGTACTATCTAGGTTAACGAACGGGCACGTGGACTATGTAGGTAACCAAGCGGGCACTTGGACAGTCTAGGTTACCTAGAGGGCACTTGGAAAATCTAGGTTAATGAATGGGCACTTGGACAATGTAGGTTACCTCGCGGGCACTTAGACTATTTGGGTACCCTAGCGGGCATTTGGATTATCTAGGTTACCTAACGGGCATTTGGACTATGTAGGTTCCCTAGCGGGCACTTGGATTATGTAGGTTCCCTTCTTGCACTTGGACTATGTAGGTTTCTAGCGGGCATTTGGACTATGTAGGTTACCTAGCGGGCACTTGGGCTATGTAGGTTCCCTAGCGGGCATTTGGACTATCTAGGTTACCTAACGGGCATTTGGACTACGTACGTTACTAGTGGGCATTTGGACTATGTAGGTTACCTAGCGGATACTTGGACTATGTAGGTTCCCCATCAGGGACATGGACAATGTAGGTTAACTAGCGGGCAATTGGACTATCTAGGTTAACTAGCGGGCCCTTTGACGATCTAGGTTAGCAAACGGGCACTTGGACTATGTAGGTTACCTAGCAGGCACTTGGACTGTCTAGGTTACCTAGCGGGCACTTGAACTATCTAGGTTAACGAACGGGCACTTGGACTATGTAGGTTAGCTAACAGGAACTTGGACTATCTAGGTTAACGAACGGGCACTTGGACTATGGATGTTACCTAGCGGGCACTTGGACTATGGAGGTTACCTAGCGGGCACTTGGACTATCTAGGTTACCTAACGGGCACTTGGACTATGCAGGTAACCTAGCGGGCACTTGGACTGTTTAAGTTACCTAGAGGACACTTGGACTATAGGTTAACTAGCGGGCACTTGGACTATATAGGTTACCTAGCGGCCATTAGACTATGTTGGTTACCTACCGCGACTTGGACTATCTAAGTTAACGAACGTGCACTTGGACTATGTAAGTAACCTAGCGGGCACTTGGACAGTATAGGTTACCTAGCGGGCACTTGGACTATCTAGGTTAGCAAACCGGAACTTGGAATATCTAGGTTACCTATCGGGCACTTGGATTATGTAGGATCCCTATTGGACATTTGTACTACTTAGGTTAACTAGCGGGCACTTTGACTATCTAGGTTAACTAGCGGGCACTTGGACTATCTAGGTCAACTAGCGGGCCATTGTACTATGTAGGTTAACTAGCGGGCACTTGGCCTATCTAGGTTACCTAACGGGAACTTGGACTATGTAGGTTTACTAGCGGACACTTGGACGATCTAGGTTAACTAGCGGGCACTTGGACAATGCAGGTTCCCTAGCGGGCACTATGAATATGTAGCTTCCCTAGAGGGAACTTGGACTATATAGGTTCCCTATGGGCAGTTGGACAATCTGGGTTCCCTAACGGGCACTTGGAATATGAAGATTCCCTATCGGGCACTTGGACTATGTAGGTTCCTCATTGGGCACTTGGACTATGTAGGTTCCTCATTGGTCACTTGGACTATGTAGGTTAACTAGCGGGCCCTTGGACTATCTAGGTTACCTAGTGGTCACTTGGACTATCTAGGTTAACTAGAGGGCACTTGTACAATGCAGGTTCCCTAGCGGGCACTTTGACTATGTAAGTTCCCTAGAGGGCACTTGGACTATATAGGTTCCCTATGGGCACTTGGACTATCTAGGTGCCCTAATGGGCACTTGGAATACGTAGGTTCCCTTTCGGACACTTGGACTATGTAGGTTCCTCAGCGGGCACTTGGACTATGTAGGTTAACTAGCGGGCACTTGGACGATCTAGGGTACCTAGCGGGCACTTGGACTATGTAGGTTCCCTAGCGGGCACCTGGACTATGTTCGTCCCTTAGCGGAATCTTGGACTATGTAGGTTCCCTATCGGGCAGTTGGACTATGTAGGTTAACTAGCGGGCCCTTAGACTATCTAGGTTACCTAGCGGGCACTTGGACTATGTACGTCCCCTAGCGGGCACTTGGACTATCTAGGTTAAATAGAGGGCCCTTGGACTATGTAGGTAAACTAGCGGGCACTTGGACTATCTAGATTAACTAGCGGGCACTTGGACGATGCAGGTTCCCTAGCGGGCACTTGGACTATATAGGTTAATTAGCGGGCACTTGGACTATGGAGGTTACCTAGCGGGCACTTAGACTGTCTAGGTTACCTAACGGGCACTTGGACTATGTAGGTTCCTCATTGGGCACTTGGACTATGTAGGTTAACTAGCGGGCCCTTGGACTATCTAGGTTACCTAGCGGGCACTTGGACTATCTAGGTTAACTAGAGGGAACTTGTACAATGCAGGTTCCCTAGCGGGCACTTTGACGATGTAGGTTCCCTAGAGGGCACTTGGACTATCTAGGTGCCCTAATGGGCAGTTGGAATACGTAGGTTCCCTTTTGGACACTTGGACTATGTAGGTTCCTCAGCGGGCACTTGGACTATGTAAGTTACCTAGCGGGCACTTGGACAATCTAGCTTACCTAGCGGGCACTTGGACTATGTAGGTTCCCTAGCGGGCACTTGGACTATCTAGGTTACCTAGCAGGCACTTGGACTATGTAGGTTCCTTAGCGGGCCCTTGGACTATGTTCGTACCTTATCGGGCACTTGGACTATGTAGGTTCCCTATCAGGCAGTTGGACTATGTAGGTTAACTAGCGGGCCCTTAGACTATCTAGGTTACCTAGCGGGCACTTGGACTATGTACGTCCCCTATCGGGCACTTGGACTATCTAGGTTAAATAGAGGGCCCTTGGACTATGTAGGTTAACTAGCGGGCACTTGGAATATCTTGGTTAACTAGCGGACCTTGGACTATGTAGGTTAACTAGTGGGCACTTGGACGATCTAGGTTAACTAGCGGCCACTTGTACTATCTAGCTTAACTAGCGGGCACTTGGACTATCTAGATTAACTAGCCGGCACTTGGACGATGCAGGTTCCCTAGCGGGCACTTAGACTATATAGGTTTATTAGCGGGCACTTGGACTATGGAGGTTACCTAGCGGGCACTTGACTGTCTAGGTTACCTAACGGGCAGTTGGACTATGTAGGTTAATTAGCGGGCACTTGGACTATGTAGGTTACCTAGCGGGCACTTGGACTATCCAGGTTAACTAACCGGCACGTGGACTATGTAGGTAACCTAACGGGCACTTGGACTATCTAGGTTAGGTAACGGGCACTTGGCCTATCTAGGTTACCTAACGGGAACTTGGACTATGTAGGTTTACTAGCGGACCCTTGGACGATCTAGGTTAACTGGCGGGCACTTGGACAATGCAGGTTCCCTAGCGGGCACTATGAATATGTAGGTTCCCTAGCGGGCACTTGGACTATGTTCGTCCCTTAGCGGGCACTTGGACTATGTAGGTTCCCTATCGGGCAGTTGGACTATGTAGGTTATCTAGCGGTCACTTAGACTATCTAGGTTACCTAGCGGGCACTTGGGCTACGAAGGTTACCTAGCGGGCATTAGGACTATCTAGGTTACCTAAGGGGCACTTGGACTATCTAGGTTACCTAGCGGGCACTTGGACTATGTAGGTTACCTTGCGGGCACTTGGCCTATCTAGGTTACCTAACGGGAACTTGGACTATGTAGGTTTACTAGCGGACACTTGGACAATCTTGGTTAACTAGCGGGCACTTGGACAATGCAGGTTCCCTAGCGGGCACTATGAATATGTAGCTTCCCTAGAGGGCACTTGGACCATATAGGTTCCCTATGGGCACTTGGACTATCTGGGTTCCCTAACGGGCACTTGGAATATGAAGATTCCCTATCGGGCACTTGGACTATGTAGGTTCCTCATTGGGCACTTGGACTATGTAGGTTCCCTATCGGGCACTTGGACTATGTAGGTTAACTAGCGGGCCCTTCGACTATCTAGGTTACCTAGCGGGCACTTGGACTTTCTAGGTTAACTAGCGGGCACTTGTACAATGCAGGTTCCCTAGCGGGCACTTTGACTATGTAGCTTTCCTAGAGGGCACTTGGACTATATAGGTTCCCTATGGTTACTTGGACTATCTAGGTGCCCTAACGGGCACTTGGAATACGTAGGTTCCCTTTCGGACACTTGGACTATGTAGGTTAACAAGCGGGCACTTGGACTATGTAGGTTAACTAGCGGGCACTTGGACTATCTAGGTTGTCCAGCGGGCACTTGGACTATGTACGTCCCCTAGCGGGCACTTGGACTATCGAGGTTAACTAGAGGGCCCTTGGACTATGTAGGCTATCTAGAGGGAACTTGGACTCTCTAGGTTAACTAACGGACCTTGGACTATGTAGGTTAACTAGCGGGCACTTGGACGATCTAGGTTAACTAGCGGGCACTTGGACTATCTAGGTTAACTAGCGGGAACTTAGACTCTCTATGTTAACTGGCGGGCACTTGGACGATGCAGGTTCCCTAGAGGGCACTTGGACTATGTAGGTTCCCTAACGGGCACTTGGACTATGTAGGTCCCTTAGCGGGCACTTGGACTATGTTGGTTCCCTTTCGGGCAGTTGGACTCTGTGGGTACCCTAACGGGCATTTGGACTATGTAGGTTCCCTAGCGGTCACTTGGACTATGTCGGTCCCTTAGCGGGCACTTGGACTATGTTGGTTCCCTATCGGGCAGTTGGACTATGTGTGTACACTAGCAGGCATTTGGACTATCTAGGTTACCTAGCAGGCACTTTTACTATCTAGGTTAACTAACGGGCACTTGGACTATGTAGGTTACCTAGCGGGCACTTGGACTATGTAGGTCCCTAGCGGGCACTTAGACTATGTAGGTTACCTAGCAGGCACTTGGACTGTCTAGGTTACCTAGCGGGCACTTGAACTATCTAGGTTAACGAACGGACACTTGGACTATGTAGGTTAGCTAACAGGAACTTGGACTATCTAGGTTAACGAACGGGCACTTGGACTATGGAGGTTACCTAGCGGGCACTTGGACTATGGAGGTTCCCTAGCAGGGCTTTGATTATGTAAGTTCTCTAATGGGCACTTGGGCTATGTGGGTTCCCTAGCGGGCATTTGGACTATCTAGGTGACCTAACGGGCACTTGGACTATGTACGTTACTAGCGGGCATTTGGAGTATGTAGGTTACCTAGCGGATACTTGGACTATGTAGGTTCCCCATCAGGGACTTGGACAATGAGGGTTAACTAGCGGGCACTTGGACTATATAGGTTAACTAGCGGGCCCTTGGACTATGTAGGTTAACTAGCGGGCCCTTTGACGATCTAGGTTAGCAAACGGGCACTTGGACTATGTAGGTTACCTAGCAGGCACTTGGACTGTCTAGGTTACCTAGCGGGCACTTGAACTATCTAGGTTAACGAACGGGCACTTGGACTATGTAGGTTAGCTAACAGGAACTTGGACTATCTAGGTTAACGAACGGGCACTTGGACTATGGAGGTTACCTAGCGGGCACTTGGACTATGGAGGTTACCTAGCGGGCACTTGGACTATCTGGGTTCCCTAACGGGCACTTGGAATATGAAGATTCCCTATCGGGCACTTGGACTATGTAGGTTCCTCATTGGGCACTTGGACTATGTAGGTTAACTAGCGGGCCCTTGGACTATCTAGGTTACCTAGCGGGCACTTGGACTATCTAGGTTAACTAGAGGGCACTTGTGCAATGCAAGTTCCCTAGCGGGCACTTTGACTATGTAGGTTCCCTAGAGGGCACTTGGAAGATATAGGTTCCCTATGGGCACTTGGAATATCTAGGTGCCCTAATGGGCACTTGGAATACGTAGGTTCCCTTTCGGACACTTGGACTATGTAGGTTCCTCAGCGGGCACTTGGACTATGTAGGTTAACTAGCGGGCACTTGGACTATCTAGGTTACCTAGCGGGCACTTGGACTGTGCAGGTTCCCTAGCGGGCACTTGGACTATGTTCGTCCCTTAGCGGGCACTTGGACTATGTAGGTTCCCTATCGGGCAGTTGGACTATGTAGGTTAACTAGCGGGCCCTTAGACTATCTAGGTTACCTAGCGGGCACTTGGACTATGTACGTCTTCTAGCGGTCACTTGGACTATCTAGGTTAACTAGAGGGCCCTTGGACTATGTAGGTTAACTAGCAGGCACTTGGAATATCTAGGTTAACTAGCGGACCTTGGACTATGTAGGTTAACTAGCGGGCACTTGGACAATATAGGTAACCTAACGGGCACTTGGACTATCTAGGTTAGGTAACGGGCACTTGGACTATAGGTTACCTAGCGGGAACTTGGAATATGTAGGTTACCTAGAGGGCACTTGGACTATAGGTTAACTAGTGGGCACTTGGACTATATAGGTTACCTAGCGGCCCTTGGACTATGTTGGTTACCTACCGCGACTTGGACTATCTAAGTTAACGAACGTGCACTTGGACTATGTAAGTAACCTAGCGGGCACTTGGACAGTATAGGTTACCTAGCGGGCACTTGGACTATCTAGGTTAACGAATGGGCACTTGGACTATGTAGGTTACCTAGCGGGCACTTGGACTATCTAGGTTAGGAAACCGGAACTTGGAATATCTAGGTTACCTAGCGGGCACTTGGACTATGTAGGATCCCTATTGGACATTTGTACTACTTAGGTTAACTAGCGGGCACTTTGACTATCTAGGTTAACTAGCGGGCACTTAGACTATCTATGTCAACTAGCGGGCCATTGTACTATGTAGGTTAACTAGCGGGCACTTGGCCTATCTAGGTTACCTAACGGGAACTTGGACTATGTAGGTTTACTAGCGGACACTTGGACGATCTAGGTTAACTAGCGGGCACTTGGACAATGCAAGTTCCCTAGCGGGCACTATGAATATGTAGCTTCCCTAGAGGGCACTTGGACTATGTAGGTTCCCTATGGGCACTTGGACTATCTGGGTTCCCTAACGGGCACTTGGAATATGAAGATTCCCTATCGGGCACTTGGACTATGTAGGTTCCTCATTGGGCACTTGGACTATGTAGGTTCCCTATCGGGCACTTGGACTTTGTAGGGTAACTAGCGGGCCCTTGGACTATCTAGGTTACCTAGCGGGTACTTGGACTATCTAGGTTAACTAGAGGGCACTTGTACAATGCAGGTTCCCTAGCGGGCACTTTGACTATGTAGGTTCCCTAGAGGGCACTTGGACGATATAGGTTCCCTATGGGCACTTGGACTATCTAGGTGCCCTAATGGGCACTTGGAATACGTAGGTTCCCTTTCGGACACTTGGACTATGTAGGTTCCTCAGCGGGCACTTGGACTATGTAGGTTAACTAGCGGGCACTTAGACTATCTAGGTTACCTAGCGGGCACTTGGATTTTGTAGGTTCCCTAGCGGGCACTTGAACTATGTTCGTCCCTTAGCGGGCACTTGGACTATGTAGGTTCCCTATCGAGCAGTTGTACTATGTAGGTTATCTAGCGGGCCCTTAGACTATCTAGGTTACATAGCGGGCACTTGGACTATGTATGTCCCCTAGCGGGCACTTGGACTATCTAGGTTAACTAGAGGGCCCTTTGACTATGTAGGTTAACTAAGGGGCACTTGGAATATCTAGGTTAACTAGCGGACCTTGGACTATGTAGGTTAACTAGCGGGCACTTGGACGATCTAGGTTAAGTAGCGGGCACTTGGACTATCTAGGTTAACTAGCGGGCACTTGGACTATCTAGATTAACTAGCGGGCACTTGAATGATGCAGTTTCCTCAGCGGGCACTTGGACTATATAAGTAAATTAGTGGGCACTTGGACTATGGAGGTTACCTAGCGGGCACTTGGACTATGGAGGTTACCTAGCGGGCACTTGGACTATCTAGGTTAGCTAACGGGTACTTGGACTATCTAGGTTACCTAGCGGGCACTTGGATTATGTAGGTTACCTAGCGGGCACTTGGACTATCTAGGTTACCTAACGGGCACTTGGACTATGCAGGTAACCTAGCGGGCACTTGAACTGTCTAAGTTACCTGCCGGCTCTTGGACTATGTAGGTTACCTAGCGGGCAATTGTACTATCTAGGTTAACGAACGGGCACGTGGACTATGTAGGTAACCTCACGGGCACTTGGACTATCTAGGTTAGGTAACGGGCACTTTGACTATCTAGGTTACCTAGCGGGAACTTGGAATATGTAGGTTACCTAGAGGGCACATGGACTATAGGTTACCTAGTGACCCTTGGACTATGTAGGTTACCTAGCGGGCACTTGGACTATGTTCGTCCCTTAGCGGGCACTTGGACTATGTAGGTTCCCTATCGGGCAGTTGGACTATGTAGGTTAACTAGCGGGCCCTTAGACTATCTAGGTTACCTAGCGGGCACTTGGACTATGTACGTCTTCTAGCGGTCACTTGGACTATCTAGGTTAACTAGAGGGCCCTTGGACTATGTAGGTTAACTAGCGGGCACTTGGAATATCTAGGTTAACTAGCGGACCTTGGACTATGTAGGTTAACTAGCGGGCACTTGGACAATATAGGTAACCTAACGGGCACTTGGACTATCTAGGTTAGGTAACGGGCACTTGTACTACAGGTTACCTAGCGGGAACTTGGAATATGTAGGTTACCTAGAGGGCACTTGGACTATAGGTTAACTAGCGGGCACTTGGACTATATAGGTTACCTAGCGGCCCTTGGACTATGTTGGTTACCTACCGCGACTTGGACTATCTAAGTTAACGAACGTGCACTTGGACTATGTAAGTAACCTAGCGGGCACTTGGACAGTATAGGTTACCTAGCGGGCACTTGGACTATCTAGGTTAACAAATGGGCACTTGGACTATGTAGGTTACCTAGCGGGCACTTGGACTATCTAGGTTAGCAAACTGGAACTTGGAATATCTAGGTTACCTAGCGGGCACTTGGACTATGTAGGATCCCTATTGGACATTTGTACTACTTAGGTTAACTAGCGGGCACTTTGACTATCTAGGTTAACTAGCGGGCACTTGTACAATGCAGGTTCCCTAGCGGGCACTTTGACTATGTAGGTTCCCTAGAGGGCACTTGGACTATATAGGTTCCCTATGGGCACTTTGAGTATCTAGGTGCCCAAATGGGCACTTGTAATACGTAGGTTCCCTTTCGGACACTTGGACTATGGAGGTTCCTCAGTGGGCACTTGGACTATGTAGGTTTACTAGCGGGCACTTGGATTATCTAGGTTACCTATCGGGCACTTGGACTATGCAGGTTCCCTAGCGGGCACTTGGACTATGTTCGTCCCTTAGCGGGCACTTGGACTATGTAGATTCCCTATCGGGCAGTTGGACTATGTAGGTTAACTAGCGGGCCCGTAGACTATCTAGGTTACCTAGCGGGCACTTGGACTATGTACGTCCTCCAGCGGGCACTTGGACTATCTAGGTTAACTAGAGGGCCGTTGGACTATGTAGGTTAAATAGCAGGCCCTTGGGCTATCTAGGTTACCTAGCGGGCACTTGGACTATCTAGGTTAACTAGAGGGCACTTGTAAAATGCAGGTTCCCTAGCGGGCACTTTGACTATGTAAGTTCCCTAGAGGGCACTTGGACTATATAGGTTCCCTATGGGCACTTGGACTATCTGGGTGCCCTAATGGGCACTTGGAATACATAGGTTCCCTTTCGGACACATGGACTATGTAGGTTCCTCAGCGGGCACTTGGACTATGTAGGTTAACTAGCGGGCACTTGGACTATCTAGGTTACCTAGCGGGCATTTGGACTATGTAGGTTCCCTAGCGGGCACTTGGACTGTGTTCGTCCCTTAGCGAACGCTTGGACTATGTAGATTCCCTATCGGGCAGTTGGACTATGTAGGTTAACTAGCGGGCCCTTAGACTATCTAGGTTACCTAGCGGACACTTGGACTATGTACTTCCCCTAGTGGGCACTTGGACTATCTAGGTTAACTAGAGGGCCCTTGGACTATGTAGGTTAACTAGCGGGCACTTGGAATATCTAGATTAACTAGCGGGCACTTGGATGATGCAGTTTCCTCAGCGGGCACTTGGACTATATAAGTAAATTAGTGGGCACTTGGACTATGGAGGTTACCTAGCGGGCACTTGGACTATGGAGGTTACCTAGCGGGCACTTGGACTATCTAGGTTAGCTAACGGGTACTTGGACTATCTAGGTTACCTAGCGGGCACTTGGATTATGTAGGTTACCTAGCGGGCACTTGGACTATCTAGGTTACCTAACGGGCACTTGGACTATGCAGGTAACCTAGCGGGCACTTGAACTGTCTAAGTTACCTGCCGGCTCTTGGACTATGTAGGTTACCTAGCGGGCAATTGTACTATCTAGGTTAACGAACGGGCACGTGGACTATGTAGGTAACCTCACGGGCACTTGGACTATCTAGGTTAGGTAACGGGCACTTTGACTATCTAGGTTACCTAGCGGGAACTTGGAATATGTAGGTTACCTAGAGGGCACGTGGACTATAGGTTACCTAGTGACCCTTGGACTATGTAGGTTACCTAGCGGGCACTTGGACTATGTTCGTCCCTTAGCGGGCACTTGGACTATGTAGGTTCCCTATCGGGCAGTTGGACTATGTAGGTTAACTAGCGGGCCCTTAGACTATCTAGGTTACCTAGCGGGCACTTGGACTATGTACGTCTTCTAGCGGTCACTTGGACTATCTAGGTTAACTAGAGGGCCCTTGGACTATGTAGGTTAACTAGCGGGCACTTGGAATATCTAGGTTAACTAGCGGACCTTGGACTATGTAGGTTAACTAGCGGGCACTTGGACAATATAGGTAACCTAACGGGCACTTGGACTATCTAGGTTAGGTAACGGGCACTTGGACTACAGGTTACCTAGCGGGAACTTGGAATATGTAGGTTACCTAGAGGGCACTTGGACTATAGGTTAACTAGCGGGCACTTGGACTATATAGGTTACCTAGCGGCCCTTGGACTATGTTGGTTACCTACCGCGACTTGGACTATCTAAGTTAACGAACGTGCACTTGGACTATGTAAGTAACCTAGCGGGCACTTGGACAGTATAGGTTACCTAGCGGGCACTTGGACTATCTAGGTTAACAAATGGGCACTTGGACTATGTAGGTTACCTAGCGGGCACTTGGACTATCTAGGTTAGCAAACTGGAACTTGGAATATCTAGGTTACCTAGCGGGCACTTGGACTATGTAGGATCCCTATTGGACATTTGTACTACTTAGGTTAACTAGCGGGCACTTTGACTATCTAGGTTAACTAGCGGGCACTTGGACTATCTAGGTCAACTAGCGGGCCATTGTATTATGTAGGTTAACTAGCGGGTACTTGGCCTATCTAGGTTACCTAACGGGAACTTGGACTATGTAGGTTTACTAGCGGACACTTGGACGATCTAGGTTAACTAGCGGGCACTTGGACAATGCAGGTTCCCTAGCGGGCACTATGAATATGTAGCTTCCCTAGAGGGAACTTGGACTATATAGGTTCCCTATGGGCACTTGGACAATCTGGGTTCCCTAACGGGCACTTGGAATATGAAGATTCCCTATCGGGCACTTGGACTATGTAGGTTCCTCATTGGGCACTTGGACTATGTAGGTTCCCTATCGGGCACTTGGACTTTGTAGGTTAACTAGCGGGCCCTTGGACTATCTAGGTTACCTAGCGGGCACTTGGACTATCTAGGTTAACTAGAGGGCACTTGTACAATGCAGGTTCCCTAGCGGGCACTTTGACTATGTAGGTTCCCTAGAGGGCACTTGGACGATATAGGTTCCCTATGGGCACTTGGACTATCTAGGTGCCCTAATGGGCACTTGGAATACGTAGGTTCCCTTTTCGGACACTTGGACTATGTAGGTTCCTCAGCGGGCACTTGGATTTTGTAGGTTCCCTAGCGGGCACTTGGACTATGTTCTTCCCTTAGCGGGCACTTGGACTATGTAGGTTCCCTATCGGGCAGTTGGACTATGTAGGTTATCTAGCGGGCCCTTAGACTATCTAGGTTACATAGCGGGCACTTGGACTATGTATGTCCCCTAGCGGGCACTTGGACTATCTAGGTTAACTAGAGGGCCCTTTGACTATGTAGGTTAACTAAGGGGCACTTGGAATATCTAGGTTAACTAGCGGACCTTGGACTATGTAGGTTAACTAGCGGGCACTTGGACGATCTAGGTTAAGTAGCGGGCACTTGGACTATCTAGGTTAACTAGCGGGCACTTGGACTATCTAGATTAACTAGCGGGCACTTGAACGATGCAGTTTCCTCAGCGGGCACTTGGACTATATAGGTAAATTAGTGGGCACTTGGATTATGGAGGTTACCTAGAAGGCAATTGGACTATGGAGGTTACCTAGCGGGCACTTGGACTATCTAGGTTAGCTAACGGGTACTTGGACTATCTAGGTTACCTAGCGGGCACTTGGACTATGTAGGTTACCTAGCGGGCACTTGGACTATCTAGGTTACCTAACGGGCACTTGGACTATGCAGGTAACCTAGCGGGCACTTGAACTGTCTAAGTTACCTGCCGGCTCTTGGACTTTGTAGGTTACCTAGCGGGCAATTGTACTATCTAGGTTAACGAACGGGCACGTGGACTATGTAGGTAACCTCACGAGCACTTGGACTATATAGGTTAGGTAACGGGCACTTTGACTATCTAGGTTACCTAGCGGGAACTTGGAATATGTAGGTTACCTAGAGGGCACTTGGACTATAGGTTACCTAGTGGCCCTTGGACTATGTAGGTTACCTAGCGCGACTTGGACTATCTAAGTTAACGAACGTGCACTTGGACTATGTAGGTAACCTAGCAGGCACTTGGAGAATATAGGTTACCTAGCGGGCACTTGGACTATCTAGGTTAACGAATGGGCACTTGGACTATGTAGGTTACCTAGCGGGCACTTGGACTATCTAGGTTACCTAGCGGGCACTTGGACTATGCAGGTTCCCTAACGGGCACTTGGACTATGTTCGTCCCTTAGCGGGCACTTGGACTATGTAGGTTCCCTATCGGGCAGTTGGACTATGTAGGTTAACTAGCGGGCCCTTAGACTATCTAGGTTACCTAGCGGGCACTTGGACTATGTACGTCTTCTAGCGGTCACATGGACTATCCAGGTTAACTAGAAGGCCCTTGGACTATGTAGGTTAACTAGCGGGCACTTGGAATATCTAGGTTAACTAGCGGACCTTGGACTATGTAGGTTAACTAGCGGGCACTTGGACAATATAGGTAACCTAACGGGCACTTGGACTATCTAGGTTAGGTAATGGGCACTTGGACTATAGGTTACCTAGCGGGAACTTGGAATATGTAGGTTACCTAGAGGGCACTTGGACTATAGGTTAACTAGTGGGCACTTGGACTATATAGGTTACCTAGCGGCGCTTGGACTATGTTGGTTACCTACCGCGACTTGGACTATCTAAGTTAACGAACGTGCACTTGGACTATGTAAGTAACCTAGCGGGCACTTGGACAGTATAGGTTACCTAGCGGGCACTTGGACTATCTAGGTTAACGAATGGGCACTTGGACTATGTAGGTTACCTAGCGGGCACTTGGACTATCTAGGTTAGCAAACCGGAACTTGGAATATCTAGGTTACCTAGCGGGCACTTGGACTATGTAGGATCCCTATTGGACATTTGTACTACTTAGGTTAACTAGCAGGCACTTTGACTATCTAGGTTAACTAGCGGGCACTTAGATTATCTATGTCAACTAGCGGGCCATTGTACTATGTAGGTTAACTAGCGGGCACTTGGCCTATCTAGGTTACCTAACGGGAACTTGGACTATGTAGGTTTACTAGCGGACACTTGGACGATCTAGGTTAACTAGCGGGCACTTGGACAATGCAAGTTCCCTAGCGGGCACTATGAATATGTAGCTTCCCTAGAGGGCACTTGGACTATGTAGGTTCCCTATGGGCACTTGGACTATCTGGGTTCCCTAACGGGCACTTGGAATATGAAGATTCCCTATCGGGCACTTGGACTATGTAGGTTCCTCATTGGGCACTTGGACTATGTAGGTTCCCTATCGGGCACTTGGACTTTGTAGGTTAACTAGCGGGCCCTTGGACTATCTAGGTTACCTAGCGGGTACTTGGACTATCTAGGTTAACTAGAGGGCACTTGTACAATGCAGGTTCCCTAGCGGGCACTTTGACTATGTAGGTTCCCTAGAGGGCACTTGGACGATATAGGTTCCCTATGGGCACTTGGACTATCTAGGTGCCCTAATGGGCACTTGGAATACGTAGGTTCCCTTTCGGACACTTGGACTATGTAGGTTCCTCAGCGGGCACTTGGACTATGTAGGTTAACTAGCGGGCACTTGGACTATCTAGGTTACCTAGCGGGCACTTGGATTTTGTAGGTTCCCTAGCGGGCACTTGAACTATGTTCGTCCCTTAGCGGGCACTTGGACTATGTAGGTTCCCTATCGAGCAGTTGTACTATGTAGGTTATCTAGCGGGCCCTTAGACTATCTAGGTTACATAGCGGGCACTTGGACTATGTATGTCCCCTAGCGGGCACTTGGACTATCTAGGTTAACTAGAGGGCCCTTTGACTATGTAGGTTAACTAAGGGGCACTAGGAATATCTAGGTTAACTAGCGGACCTTGGACTATGTAGGTTAACTAGCGGGCACTTGGACGATCTAGGTTAAGTAGCGGGCACTTGGACTATCTAGGTTAACTAGCGGGCACTTGGACTATCTAGATTAACTAGCGGGCACTTGAATGATGCAGTTTCCTCAGCGGGCACTTGGACTATATAAGTAAATTAGTGGGCACTTGGACTATGGAGGTTACCTAGCGGGCACTTGGACTATGGAGGTTACCTAGCGGGCACTTGGACTATCTAGGTTAGCTAACGGGTACTTGGACTATCTAGGTTACCTAGCGGGCACTTGGATTATGTAGGTTACCTAGCGGGCACTTGGACTATCTAGGTTACCTAACGGGCACTTGGACTATGCAGGTAACCTAGCGGGCACTTGAACTGTCTAAGTTACCTGCCGGCTCTTGGACTATGTAGGTTACCTAGCGGGCAATTGTACTATCTAGGTTAACGAACGGGCACGTGGACTATGTAGGTAACCTCACGGGCACTTGGACTATCTAGGTTAGGTAACGGGCACTTTGACTATCTAGGTTACCTAGCGGGAACTTGGAATATGTAGGTTACCTAGAGGGCACGTGGACTATAGGTTACCTAGTGACCCTTGGACTATGTAGGTTACCTAGCGGGCACTTGGACTATGTTCGTCCCTTAGCGGGCACTTGGACTATGTAGGTTCCCTATCGGGCAGTTGGACTATGTAGGTTAACTAGCGGGCCCTTAGACTATCTAGGTTACCTAGCGGGCACTTGGACTATGTACGTCTTCTAGCGGTCACTTGGACTATCTAGGTTAACTAGAGGGCCCTTGGACTATGTAGGTTAACTAGCGGGCACTTGGAATATCTAGGTTAACTAGCGGACCTTGGACTATGTAGGTTAACTAGCGGGCACTTGGACAATATAGGTAACCTAACGGGCACTTGGACTATCTAGGTTAGCAAACTGGAACTTGGAATATCTAGGTTACCTAGCGGGCACGTGGACTATGTAGGATCCCTATTGGACATTTGTACTACTTAGGTTAACTAGCGGGCACTTTGACTATCTAGGTTAACTAGCGGGCACTTGGACTATCTAGGTCAACAAGCGGGCCATTGTACTATGTAGGTTTACTAGCGGGCACTTGGCCTATCTAGGTTACCTAACGGGAACTTGGACTATGTAGGTTTACTAGCGGACACTTGGACGATCTAGGTTAACTAGCGGGCACTTGGACAATGCAGGTTCCCTAGCGGGCACTATGAATATGTAGCTTCCCTAGAGGGAACTTGGACTATATAGGTTCCCTATGGGCACTTGGACAATCTGGGTTCCCTAACGGGCACTTGGAATATGAAGATTCCCTATCGGGCACTTGGACTATGTAGGTTCCTCATTGGGCACTTGGACTATGTAGGTTCCCTATCGGGCACTTGGACTTTGTAGGTTAACTAGCGGGCCCTTGGACTATCTAGGTTACCTAGCGGGCACTTGGACTATCTAGGTTAACTAGAGGGCACTTGTACAATGCAGGTTCCCTAGCGGGCACTTTGACTATGTAGGTTCCCTAGAGGGCACTTGGACGATATAGGTTCCCTATGGGCACTTGGACTATCTAGGTGCCCTAATGGGCACTTGGAATACGGAGGTTCCCTTTTCGGACACTTGGACTATGTAGGTTCCTCAGCGGGCACTTGGATTTTGTAGGTTCCCTAGCGGGCACTTGGACTATGTTCTTCCCTTAGCGGGCACTTGGACTATGTAGGTTCCCTATCGGGCAGTTGGACTATGTAGGTTATCTAGCGGGCCCTTAGACTATCTAGGTTACATAGCGGGCACTTGGACTATGTATGTCCCCTAGCGGGCACTTGGACTATCTAGGTTAACTAGAGGGCCCTTTGACTATGTAGGTTAACTAAGGGGCACTTGGAATATCTAGGTTAACTAGCGGACCTTGGACTATGTAGGTTAACTAGCGGGCACTTGGACGATCTAGGTTAAGTAGCGGGCACTTGGACTATCTAGGTTAACTAGCGGGCACTTGGACTATCTAGATTAACTAGAGGGCACTTGAACGATGCAGTTTGCTCAGCGGGCACTTGGACTATATAGGTAAATTAGTGGGCACTTGGATTATGGAGGTTACCTAGAAGGCAATTGGACTATGGAGGTTACCTAGCGGGCACTTGGACTATCTAGGTTAGCTAACGGGTACTTGGACTATCTAGGTTACCTAGCGGGCACTTGGACTATGTAGGTTACCTAGCGGGCACTTGGACTATCTAGGTTACCTAACGGGCACTTGGACTATGCAGGTAACCTAGCGGGCACTTGAACAGTCTAAGTTACCTGCCGGCTCTTGGACTTTGTAGGTTACCTAGCGGGCAATTGTACTATCTAGGTTAACGAACGGGCACGTGGACTATGTAGGTAACCTCACGGGCACTTGGACTATATAGGTTAGGTAACGGGCACTTTGACTATCTAGGTTACCTAGCGGGAACTTGGAATATGTAGGTTACCTAGAGGGCACTTGGACTATAGGTTACCTAGTGGCCCTTGGACTATGTAGGTTACCTAGCGCGACTTGGACTATCTAAGTTAACGAACGTGCACTTGGACTATGTAGGTAACCTAGCAGGCACTTGGACAGTATAGGTTACCTAGCGGGCACTTGGACTATCTAGGTTAACGAATGGGCACTTGGACTATGTAGGTTACCTAGCGGGCACTTGGACTATCTAGGTTAGCAAACCGGAACTTGGAATATCTAGGTTACCTAGCGGGCACTTGGACTATGTAGGATCCCTATCGGACATTTGTACTACTTAAGTTAACTAGCGGGCACTTTGACTATCTAGGTTAACTAGCGGGCACTTGAACTATCTAGGTCAACTAGCGGGCCATTGTACTATGTAGGTTAACTAGCGGGCACTTGGCCTATCTAGGTTACCTAACGGGAACTTGGACTATGTAGGTTTACTAGCGGACACTTGGACGATCTAGGTTAACTAGCGGGCACTTGGACAATGCAGGTTCCCTAGCGGGCACTATGAATATGTAGCTTCCCTAGAGGGCACTTGGACTATGTAGGTTCCCTATGGGCACTTGGACTATCTGGGTTCCCTAACGGGCACTTGGAATATGAAGATTCCCTATCGGGCACTTGGACTATGTAGGTTCCTCATTGGGCACTTGGAGTATGTAGGTTCCCTATCGGGCACTTGGACTTTGTAGGTTAACTAGCGGGCCCTTGGACTATCTAGGTTCCCTCGAGGGCACTTGGACGATATACGTTCCCTATGGGCACTTGGACTATATAGGTGCCCTAATGGGCACTTGGAATACGTAGGTTCCCTTTCGGACACTTGGACTATGCAGGTTCCTCAGTGGGCACTTGGACTATGTAGGTTTACTAGCGGGCACTTGGACTATCTAGGTTACCTATCTGGCACTTGGACTATGCAGGTTCCCTAGCAGGCACTTGGACTATGTTCGTCCCTTAGCGGGCACTTGGACTATGTAGGTTCCCTATCGGGTAATTGGACTATGTAGGTTAACTAGCGGGCCCGTAGACTATCTAGGTTACCTAGCGGGCACTTGGACTATGTACGTCCTCCAGCGGGCACTTGGACTATCTAGGTTAACTAGAGGGCCGTTGGACTATGTAGGTTAACTAGCAGGCCCTTGGACTATCTAGGTTACCTAGCGGGCACTTGGACTATCTAGGTTAACTAGAGGGCACTTGTACAATGCAGGTACCCTAGCGGGCACTTTGACTATGTAGGTTCCCTAGAGGGCACTTGGACTATATAGGTTCCCTATGGGCACTTGGACGATCTAGGTGCCCTAATGGGCACTTGGAATACATAGGTTCCCTTTCGAACACTTGGACTATGTAGGTTCCTCAGCGGGCACTTGGACTATGTAGATTAACTAGCGGGCACTTGGACTATCTAGGTTACCTAGCGGGCACTTGGACTATGTAGGTTCCCTAGCGGGCACTTGGACTATGTTCGTCCCTTAGCGAGCGCTTGGACTATGTAGGTTCCCTATCGGGCAGTTGGACTATGTAGGTTAACTAGCGGGCCCTTAGACTATCTAGGTTACCTAGCGGACACTTGTACTATGTACTTCCCCTAGTGGACACTTGGACTTTCTAGGTTAACTAGAGGGCCCTTGGACTATGTAGGTTAACTAGCGGGCACTTGGAATATCTAGGTTAACTAGCGGACCTTGGACTATGTAGGTTAACTAGCGGGCACTTGGACTATCTAGGTTAACTAGCGGGCACTTGGACGATCTAGGTTAACTAGCGGCCACTTGGACTATCTAGCTTAACTAGCGGGCACTTGGACTATCTAGATTAACTAGAGGGCACTTGGATGATGCAGGTTCCCTAGCGGGCACTTGGACTATATAGGTTAATTAGCGGGCACTTGGACTATGGAGGTTAACTATCGGGCACTTGGACTGTCTAGGTTACCTAACGGGCACTTGGACTATGTAGGTTAATTAGCGGGCACTTGGACTATGTAGGTTACCTAGCGGGCACTTGGACTATCTAGGTTAAAGAACCGGCACGTGGACTATGTAGGTAACCTAACGGGCACTTGGACTATCTAGGTTAGGTAACGGGCACTTGGACTATCTTGGTTACCTAGCGGGACCTTGGAATATGTAGGTTACCTAGCGGGCACTTGGACTATAGTTTAACTAGCGGGCACTTCGACTATGTAGGTTACCTAGCGCGACTTGGACTATCTAAGTTAACGAACGTGCACTTGGACTATGTAGGTAACCTAGCGGGCACTTGGACAGTATAGGTTACATAGCGGGCACTTGGACTATCTAGGTTAACGAATGGGCACTTGGACTATGTAGGTTACCTAGCGGGAACTTGGACTATCTAGATTAGTAAACCGGAACTTGGAATATCTAGGTTACCTAGCGGGCACTTGGACTATGTAGGTTACCTTGCGGGCACTTGGCCTATCTAGGTTACCTAACGGGAACTTGGACTATGTAGGTTTACTAGCGGACACTTGGACGATCTTGGTTAACTAGCGGGCACTTGGACAATGCAGGTTCCCTAGCGGGCACTATGAATATGTAGCTTCCCTAGAGGGCACTTGGACCATATAGGTTCCCTATGGGCACTTGGACTATCTGGGTTCCCTAACGGGCACTTGGAATATGAAGTTTCCCTATCGGGCACTTGGACTATGTAGGTTCCTCATTGGGCACTTGGACTATGTAGGTTCCCTATCGGGCACTTGGACTATGTAGGTTAACTAGTGGGCCCTTCGACTATCTAGGTTACCTAGCGGGCACTTGGACTATCTAGGTTAACTAGCGGGCACTTGTACAATGCAGGTTCCCTAGCAGGCAATTTGACTATGTAGCTTCCCTAGAGGGCACATGGACTATATAGGTTCCCTATGGTTACTTGGACTATCTAGGTGCCCTAACGGGCACTTGGAATACGTAGGTTCCCTTTCGGACACTTGGACTATGTAGGTTCCTCAGCGGGCACTTGGACTATGTAGGTTATCTAGCGGGCACTTGGACTATCTAGGTTGCCCAGCTGGCACTTGGACAATGTACGTCCCCTAGCGGGCACTTGGACTATCGAGGTTAACTAGAGGGCCCTTGGACTATGTAGGTTAACTAGAGGGCACTTGGACTATCTAGGTTAACTAACGGACCTTGGACTATGTAGGTTAACTAGCGGGCAATTGGACGATCTATGTTAACTAGCGGGCACTTGGACTATCTAGGTTAACTAGCGGGAACTTAGACTATCTATGTTAACTGGCGGGCACTTGGACGATGCAGGTTCCCTAGAGTGCACTTGGACTATGTAGGTTCCCTAATGGGCACTTGGACTATGTAGGTCCCTTAGCGGGCACTTGGACTATGTTGGTTCCCTATCGGGCAGTTGGACTATGTGGGTATCCTAGCGGGCATTTGGACTATCTAGGTTACCTAGCAGGCACTTTGACTATCTAGGTTAACTAAAGGGCACTTGGACTATGTAGGTCCCTAGCGGGCACTTGGACTATGTAGGTTACCTAGCAGGCACTTGGACTGTCTAGGTTACCTAGCGGGCCGTTGAACTATCTAGGTTAACGAACGGGCCCTTGGACTATGTAGGTTAGCTAACAGGAACTTGGACTATCTAGGTTAATGAAAGGGCACTTGGACTATGGAGGTTACCTAGCGGGCACTTGGACTATGTAGGTTACCTAGCGGGCACTTGGATTTTCTAGGTTAGCTAACGGGTACTTGGACTATCTAGGTTCCCTAGCGGGCACTTGGACTATGTAGGTTCCCTAGCAGGGCTTTGACTATGTACGTTCTCTAAGGGGCACTTGGACTATGTGGGTTCCCTAGCGGGCATTTGGACTATCTAGGTTACCTAACGGGCACTTGGACTATGTACGTTACTAGCGGGCATTTGGACTATGTAGGTTACCTAGCGGATACTTGGACTATGTAGGTTCCCCATCAGGGACTTGGACAATGTAGGTTAACTATCGGGCACTTGGACTATCTAGGTTAACTAGCGGGCCCTTGGACTATGTAGGTTAACTAGCGGGCTCTTATACTATCTAGGTTAACGAACGGGCACGTGGACTATGTAGGTAACCAAGCGGGCACTTGGACAGTCTAGGTTACCTAGAGGGCACTTGGAAAATCTAGGTTAATGAATGGGCACTTGGACAATGTAGGTTACCTCGCGGGCACTTAGACTATTTGGGTACCCTAGCGGGCATTTGGACTATCTAGGTTACCTAACGGGCATTTGGACTATGTAGGTTCCCTAGCGGGCACTTGGATTATGTAGGTTCCCTTCTTGCACTTGGACTATGTAGGTTTCTAGCGGGCATTTGGACTATGTAGGTTACCTAGCGGGCACTTGGGCTATGTAGGTTCCCTAGCGGGCATTTGGACTATCTAGGTTACCTAACGGGCATTTGGACTACGTACGTTACTAGTGGGCATTTGGACTATGTAGGTTACCTAGTGGATACTTGGACTATGTAGGTTCCCCATCAGGGACATGGACAATGTAGGTTAACTAGCGGGCAATTGGACTATCTAGGTTAACTAGAGGGCCCTTGGACTATGTAGGTTAACTAGCGGGCCCTTTGACGATCTAGGTTAGCAAACGGGCACTTGGACTATGTAGGTTACCTAGCAGGCACTTGGACTGTCTAGGTTACCTAGCGGGCACTTGAACTATCTAGGTTAACGAACGGGCACTTGGACTATGTAGGTTAGCTAACAGGAACTTGGACTATCTAGGTTAACGAACGGGCACTTGGACTATGGATGTTACCTAGCGGGCACTTGGACTATGGAGGTTACCTAGCGGGCACTTGGACTATCTAGGTTACCTAACGGGCACTTGGACTATGCAGGTAACCTAGCGGGCACTTGGACTGTTTAAATTACCTAGAGGACACTTGGACTATAGGTTAACTAGCGGGCACTTGGACTATATAGGTTACCTAGCGGCCCTTAGACTATGTTGGTTACCTACCGCGACTTGGACTATCTAAGTTAACGAACGTGCACTTGGACTATGTAAGTAACCTAGCGGGCACTTGGACAGTATAGGTTACCTAGCGGGCACTTGGACTATCTAGGTTAGCAAACCGGAACTTGGAATATCTAGGTTACCTATCGGGCACTTGGATTATGTAGGATCCCTATTGGACATTTGTACTACTTAGGTTAACTAGCGGGCACTTTGACTATCTAGGTTAACTAGCGGGCACTTGGACTATCTAGGTCAACTAGCGGGCCATTGTACTATGTAGGTTAACTAGCGGGCACTTGGCCTATCTAGGTTACCTAACGGGAACTTGGACTATGTAGGTTTACTAGCGGACACTTGGACGATCTAGGTTAACTAGCGGGCACTTGGACAATGCAGGTTCCCTAGCAGGCACTATGAATATGTAGCTTCCCTAGAGGGAACTTGGACTATATAGGTTCCCTATGGGCAGTTGGACAATCTGGGTTCCCTAACGGGCACTTGGAATATGAAGATTCCCTATCGGGCACTTGGACTATGTAGGTTCCTCATTGGGCACTTGGACTATGTAGGTTCCTCATTGGTCACTTGGACTATGTAGGTTAACTAGCGGGCCCTTGGACTATCTAGGTTACCTAGCGGGTACTTGGACTATCTAGGTTAACTAGAGGGCACTTGTACAATGCAGGTTCCCTAGCGGGCACTTTGACTATGTAAGTTCCCTAGAGGGCACTTGGACTATATAGGTTCCCTATGGGCACTTGGACTATCTAGGTGCCCTAATGGGCACTTGGAATACGTAGGTTCCCTTTCGGACACTTGGACTATGTAGGTTCCTCAGCGGGCACTTGGACTATGTAGGTTAACTAGCGGGCACTTGGACGATCTAGGGTACCTAGCGGGCACTTGGACTATGTAGGTTCCCTAGCGGGCACCTGGACTATGTTCGTCCCTTAGCGGAATCTTGGACTATGTAGGTTCCCTATCGGGCAGTTGGACTATGTAGGTTAACTAGCGGGCCCTTAGACTATCTAGGTTACCTAGCGGGCACTTGGACTATGTACGTCCCCTAGCGGGCACTTGGACTATCTAGGTTAAATAGAGGGCCCTTGGACTATGTAGGTAAACTAGCGGGCACTTGGACTATCTAGATTAACTAGCGGGCACTTGGACGATGCAGGTTCCCTAGCGGGCACTTGGACTATATAGGTTAATTAGCGGGCACTTGGACTATGGAGGTTACCTAGCGGGCACTTAGACTGTGTAGGTTACCTAACGGGCACTTGGACTATGTAGGTTCCTCATTGGGCACTTGGACTATGTAGGTTAACTAGCGGGCCCTTGGACTATCTAGGTTACCTAGCGGGCACTTGGACTATCTAGGTTAACTAGAGGGAACTTGTACAATGCAGGTTCCCTAGCGGGCACTTTGACGATGTAGGTTCCCTAGAGGGCACTTGGACTATCTAGGTGCCCTAATGGGCAGTTGGAATACGTAGGTTCCCTTTTGGACACTTGGACTATGTAGGTTCCTCAGCGGGCACTTGGACTATGTAAGTTACCTAGCGGGCACTTGGACAATCTAGCTTACCTAGCGGGCACTTGGACTATGTAGGTTCCCTAGCGGGCACTTGGACTATCTAGGTTACCTAGCAGGCACTTGGACTATGTAGGTTCCTTAGCGGGCCCTTGGACTATGTTCGTACCTTATCGGGCACTTGGACTATGTAGGTTCCCTATCAGGCAGTTGGACTATGTAGGTTAACTAGCGGGCCCTTAGACTATCTAGGTTACCTAGCGGGCACTTGGACTATGTACGTCCCCTATAGGGCACTTGGACTATCTAGGTTAAATAGAGGGCCCTTGGACTATGTAGGTTAACTAGCGGGCACTTGGAATATCTTGGTTAACTAGCGGACCTTGGACTATGTAGGTTAACTAGTGGACACTTGGACGATCTAGGTTAACTAGCGGCCACTTGTACTATCTAGCTTAACTAGCGGGCACTTGGACTATCTAGATTTACTAGCCGGCACTTGGACGATGCAGGTTCCCTAGCGGGCACTTAGACTATATAGGTTTATTAGCGGGCACTTGGACTATGGAGGTTACCTAGCGGGCACTTGACTGTCTAGGTTACCTAACGGGCAGTTGGACTATGTAGGTTAATTAGCGGGCACTTGGACTATGTAGGTTACCTAGCGGGCACTTGGACTATCCAGGTTAACTAACCGGCACGTGGACTATGTAGGTAACCTAACGGGCACTTGGACTATCTAGGTTAGGTAACGGGCACTTGGCCTATCTAGGTTACCTAACGGGAACTTGGACTATGTAGGTTTACTAGCGGACCCTTGGACGATCTAGGTTAACTAGCGGGCACTTGGACAATGCAGGTTCCCTAGCGGGCACTATGAATATGTAGGTTCCCTAGCGGGCACTTGGACTATGTTCGTCCCTTAGCGGGCACTTGGACTATGTAGGTTCCCTATCGGGCAGTTGGACTATGTAGGTTATCTAGCGGTCCCTTAGACTATCTAGGTTACCTAGCGGGCACTTGGGCTACGAAGGTTACCTAGCGGGCATTAGGACTATCTAGGTTACCTAAGGGGCACTTGGACTATCTAGGTTACCTAGCGGGCACTTGGACTATGTAGGTTACCTTGCGGGCACTTGGCCTATCTAGGTTACCTAACGGGAACTTGGACTATGTAGGTTTACTAGCGGACACTTGGACAATCTTGGTTAACTAGCGGGCACTTGGACAATGCAGGTTCCCTAGCGGGCACTATGAATATGTAGCTTCCCTAGAGGGCACTTGGACCATATAGGTTCCCTATGGGCACTTGGACTATCTGGGTTCCCTAACGGGCACTTGGAATATGAAGATTCCCTTCGGGCACTTGGACTATGTAGGTTCCTCATTGGGCACTTGGACTATGTAGGTTCCCTATCGGGCACTTGGACTATGTAGGTTAACTAGCGGGCCCTTCGAGTATCTAGGTTACCTAGCGGGCACTTGGACTTTCTAGGTTAACTAGCGGGCACTTGTACAATGCAGGTTCCCTAGCGGGCACTTTGACTATGTAGCTTTCCTAGAGGGCACTTGGACTATATAGGTTCCCTATGGTTACTTGGACTATCTAGGTGCCCTAACGGGCACTTGGAATACGTAGGTTCCCTTTCGGACACTTGGACTATGTAGGTTAACAAGCGGGCACTTGGACTATGTAGGTTAACTAGCGGGCACTTGGACTATCTAGGTTGTCCAGCGGGCACTTGGACTATGTACGTCCCCTAGCGGGCACTTGGACTATCGAGGTTAACTAGAGGGCCCTTGGACTATGTAGGCTATCTAGAGGGAACTTGGACTCTCTAGGTTAACTAACGGACCTTGGACTATGTAGGTTAACTAGCGGGCACTTGGACGATCTAGGTTAACTAGCGGCACTTGGACTATCTAGGTTAACTAGCGGGAACTTAGACTCTCTATGTTAACTGGCGGGCACTTGGACGATGCAGGTTCCCTAGAGGGCACTTGGACTATGTAGGTTCCCTAACGGGCACTTGGACTATGTAGGTCCCTTAGCGGGCACTTGGACTATGTTGGTTCCCTTTCGGGCAGTTGGACTCTGTGGGTACCCTAACGGGCATTTGGACTATGTAGGTTCCCTAGCGGTCACTTGGACTATGTCGGTCCCTTAGCGGGCACTTGGACTATGTTGGTTCCCTATCGGGCAGTTGGACTATGTGTGTACACTAGCAGGCATTTGGACTATCTAGGTTACCTAGCAGGCACTTTTACTATCTAGGTTAACTAACGGGCACTTGGACTATGTAGGTTACCTAGCGGGCACTTGGACTATGTAGGTCCCTAGCGGGCACTTAGACTATGTAGGTTACCTAGCAGGCACTTGGACTGTCTAGGTTACCTAGCGGGCACTTGAACTATCTAGGTTAACGAACGGACACTTGGACTATGTAGGTTAGCTAACAGGAACTTGGACTATCTAGGTTAACGAACGGGCACTTGGACTATGGAGGTTACCTAGCGGGCACTTGGACTATGGAGGTTCCCTAGCAGGGCTTTGATTATGTAAGTTCTCTAATGGGCACTTGGGCTATGTGGGTTCCCTAGCGGGCATTTGGACTATCTAGGTGACCTAACGGGCACTTGGACTATGTACGTTACTAGCGGGCATTTGGAGTATGTAGGTTACCTAGCGGATACTTGGACTATGTAGGTTCCCCATCAGGGACTTGGACAATGAGGGTTAACTAGCGGGCACTTGGACTATATAGGTTAACTAGCGGGCCCTTGGACTATGTAGGTTAACTAGCGGGCCCTTTGACGATCTAGGTTAGCAAACGGGCACTTGGACTATGTAGGTTACCTAGCAGGCACTTGGACTGTCTAGGTTACCTAGCGGGCACTTGAACTATCTAGGTTAACGAACGGGCACTTGGACTATGTAGGTTAGCTAACAGGAACTTGGACTATCTAGGTTAACGAACGGGCACTTGGACTATGGAGGTTACCTAGCGGGCACTTGGACTATGGAGGTTACCTAGCGGGCACTTGGACTATCTGGGTTCCCTAACGGGCACTTGGAATATGAAGATTCCCTATCGGGCACTTGGACTATGTAGGTTCCTCATTGGGCACTTGGACTATGTAGGTTAACTAGCGGGCCCTTGGACTATCTAGGTTACCTAGCGGGCACTTGGACTATCTAGGTTAACTAGAGGGCACTTGTGCAATGCAAGTTCCCTAGCGGGCACTTTGACTATGTAGGTTCCCTAGAGGGCACTTGGAAGATATAGGTTCCCTATGGGCACTTGGAATATCTAGGTGCCCTAATGGGCACTTGGAATACGTAGGTTCCCTTTCGGACACTTGGACTATGTAGGTTCCACAGCGGGCACTTGGACTATGTAGGTTAACTAGCGGGCACTTGGACTATCTAGGTTACCTAGCGGGCACTTGGACTATGCAGGTTCCCTAGCGGGCACTTGGACTATGTTCGTCCCTTAGCGGGCACTTGGACTATGTAGGTTCCCTATCGGGCAGTTGGACTATGTAGGTTAACTAGCGGGCCCTTAGACTATCTAGGTTACCTAGCGGGCACTTGGACTATGTACGTCTTCTAGCGGTCACTTGGACTATCTAGGTTAACTAGAGGGCCCTTGGACTATGTAGGTTAACTAGCAGGCACTTGGAATATCTAGGTTGACTAGCGGACCTTGGACTATGTAGGTTAACTAGCGGGCACTTGGACAATATAGGTAACCTAACGGGCACTTGGACTATCTAGGTTAGGTAACGGGCACTTGGACTATAGGTTACCTAGCGGGAACTTGGAATATGTAGGTTACCTAGAGGGCACTTGGACTATAGGTTAACTAGTGGGCACTTGGACTATATAGGTTACCTAGCGGCCCTTGGACTATGTTGGTTACCTACCGCGACTTGGGCTATCTAAGTTAACGAACGTGCACTTGGACTATGTAAGTAACCTAGCGGGCACTTGGACAGTATAGGTTACCTAGCGGGCACTTGGACTATCTAGGTTAACGAATGGGCACTTGGACTATGTAGGTTACCTAGCGGGCACTTGGACTATCTAGGTTAGCAAACCGGAACTTGGAATATCTAGGTTACCTAGCGGGCACTTGGACTATGTAGGATCCCTATTGGACATTTGTACTACTTAGGTTAACTAGCGGGCACTTTGACTATCTAGGTTAACTAGCGGGCACTTAGACTATCTATGTCAACTAGCGGGCCATTGTACTATGTAGGTTAACTAGCGGGCACTTGGCCTATCTAGGTTACCTAACGGGAACTTGGACTATGTAGGTTTACTAGCGGACACTTGGACGATCTAGGTTAACTAGCGGGCACTTGGACAATGCAAGTTCCCTAGCGGGCACTATGAATATGTAGCTTCCCTAGAGGGCACTTGGACTATGTAGGTTCCCTATGGGCACTTGGACTATCTGGGTTCCCTAACGGGCACTTGGAATATGAAAATTCCCTATCGGGCACTTGGACTATGTAGGTTCCTCATTGGGCACTTGGACTATGTAGGTTCCCTATCGGGCACTTGGACTTTGTAGGTTAACTAGCGGGCCCTTGGACTATCTAGGTTACCTAGCGGGTACTTGGACTATCTAGGTTAACTAGAGGGCACTTGTACAATGCAGGTTCCCTAGCGGGCACTTTGACTATGTAGGTTCCCTAGAGGGCACTTGGACGATATAGGTTCCCTATGGGCACTTGGACTATCTAGGTGCCCTAATGGGCACTTGGAATACGTAGGTTCCCTTTCGGACACTTGGACTATGTAGGTTCCTCAGCGGGCACTTGGACTATGTAGGTTAACTAGCGGGCACTTGGACTATCTAGGTTACCTAGCGGGCACTTGGATTTTGTAGGTTCCCTAGCGGGCACTTGAACTATGTTCGTCCCTTAGCGGGCACTTGGACTATGTAGGTTCCCTATCGAGCAGTTGTACTATGTAGGTTATCTAGCGGGCCCTTAGACTATCTAGGTTACATAGCGGGCACTTGGACTATGTATGTCCCCTAGCGGGCACTTGGACTATCTAGGTTAACTAGAGGGCCCTTTGACTATGTAGGTTAACTAAGGGGCACTTGGAATATCTAGGTTAACTAGCGGACTTGGACTATGTAGGTTAACTAGCGGGCACTTGGACGATCTAGGTTAAGTAGCGGGCACTTGGACTATCTAGGTTAACTAGCGGGCACTTGGACTATCTAGATTAACTAGCGGGCACTTGAATGATGCAGTTTCCTCAGCGGGCACTTGGACTATATAAGTAAATTAGTGGGCACTTGGACTATGGAGGTTACCTAGCGGGCACTTGGACTATGGAGGTTACCTAGCGGGCACTTGGACTATCTAGGTTAGCTAACGGGTACTTGGACTATCTAGGTTACCTAGCGGGCACTTGGATTATGTAGGTTACCTAGCGGGCACTTGGACTATCTAGGTTACCTAACGGGCACTTGGACTATGCAGGTAACCTAGCGGGCACTTGAACTGTCTAAGTTACCTGCCGGCTCTTGGACTATGTAGGTTACCTAGCGGGCAATTGTACTATCTAGGTTAACGAACGGGCACGTGGACTATGTAGGTAACCTCACGGGCACTTGGACTATCTAGGTTAGGTAACGGGCACTTTGATTATCTAGGTTACCTAGCGGGAACTTGGAATATGTAGGTTACCTAGAGGGCACGTGGACTATAGGTTACCTAGTGACCCTTGGACTATGTAGGTTACCTAGCGGGCACTTGGACTATGTTCGTCCCTTAGCGGGCACTTGGACTATGTAGGTTCCCTATCGGGCAGTTGGACTATGTAGGTTAACTAGCGGGCCCTTAGACTATCTAGGTTACCTAGCGGGCACTTGGACTATGTACGTCTTCCAGCGGTCACTTGGACTATCTAGGTTAACTAGAGGGCCCTTGGACTATGTAGGTTAACTAGCGGGCACTTGGAATATCTAGGTTAACTAGCGGACCTTGGACTATGTAGGTTAACTAGCGGGCACTTGGACAATATAGGTAACCTAACGGGCACTTGGACTATCTAGGTTAGGTAACGGGCACTTGGACTACAGGTTACCTAGCGGGAACTTGGAATATGTAGGTTACCTAGAGGGCACTTGGACTATAGGTTAACTAGCGGGCACTTGGACTATATAGGTTACCTAGCGGCCCTTGGACTATGTTGGTTACCTACTGCGACTTGGACTATCTAAGTTAACGAACGTGCACTTGGACTATGTAAGTAACCTAGCGGGCACTTGGACAGTATAGGTTACCTAGCGGGCACTTGGACTATCTAGGTTAACAAATGGGCACTTGGACTATGTAGGTTACCTAGCGGGCACTTGGACTATCTAGGTTAGCAAACTGGAACTTGGAATATCTAGGTTACCTAGCGGGCACTTGGACTATGTAGGATCCCTATTGGACATTTGTACTACTTAGGTTAACTAGCGGGCACTTTGACTATCTAGGTTAACTAGCGGGCACTTGTACAATGCAGGTTCCCTAGCGGGCACTTTGACTATGTAGGTTCCCTAGAGGGCACTTGGACTATATAGGTTCCCTATGGGCACTTGGAGTATCTAGGTGCCCAAATGGGCACTTGTAATACGTAGGTTCCCTTTCGGACACTTGGACTATGGAGGTTCCTCAGTGGGCACTTGGACTATGTAGGTTTACTAGCGGGCACTTGGACTATGCAGGTTCCCTAGCGGGCACTTGGACTATGTTCGTCCCTTAGCGGGCACTTGGACTATGTAGATTCCCTATCGGGCAGTTGGACTATGTAGGTTAACTAGCGGGCCCGTAGACTATCTAGGTTACCTAGCGGGCACTTGGACTATGTACGTCCTCCAGCGGGCACTTGGACTATCTAGGTTAACTAGAGGGCCGTTGGACTATGTAGGTTAAATAGCAGGCCCTTGGGCTATCTAGGTTACCTAGCGGGCACTTGGACTATCTAGGTTAACTAGAGGGCACTTGTAAAATGCAGGTTCCCTAGCGGGCACTTTGACTATGTAAGTTCCCTAGAGGGCACTTGGACTATATAGGTTCCCTATGGGCACTTGGACTATCTGGGTGCCCTAATGGGCATTTGGAATACATAGGTTCCCTTTCGGACACATGGACTATGTAGGTTCCTCAGCGGGCACTTGGACTATGTAGGTTAACTAGCGGGCACTTGGACTATCTAGGTTACCTAGCGGGCATTTGGACTATGTAGGTTCCCTAGCGGGCACTTGGACTGTGTTCGTCCCTTAGCGAACGCTTGGACTATGTAGATTCCCTATCGGGCAGTTGGACTATGTAGGTTAACTAGCGGGCCCTTAGACTATCTAGGTTACCTAGCGGACACTTGGACTATGTACTTCCCCTAGTGGGCACTTGGACTATCTAGGTTAACTAGAGGGCCCTTGGACTATGTAGGTTAACTAGCGGGCACTTGGAATATCTAGATTAACTAGCGGGCACTTGGATGATGCAGGTTCCCTAGCGGGCACTTGGACTATATAGGTTAATTAGCGGGTACTTGGACTATGTAGGTTACCTAGCGGGCACTTGGACTATGTAGGTTAAAGAACCGGCACGTGGACTATGTAGGTAACCTAACGGGCACTTGGAATATCTAGGTTAGGTAACGGGCACTTGGACTATCTTGGTTACCTAGCGGGAACTTGGAATATGTAGGTTACCTAGCGGGCACTTGGACTATAGTTTAACTAGCGGGCACTTGGACTATATAGGTTACCTAGCGGGCCTTTGGACTATGTAGATTACCTAGCGCGACTTGGACTATCTAAGTTAACGAACGTGCACTTGGACTATGTAGGTAACCTTGCGGGCACTTGGACAGTATAGGTTACCTAGCGGGCACTTGGACTATCTAGGTTAACGAATGGGCACTTGGACTATGTAGGTTACCTAGCGGGCACTTGGACTATCTAGATTAGTAAACCGGAACTTGGAATATCTAGGTTACCTAGCGGGCACTTGGACTATGTAGGTTACCTTGCGGGCACTTGGCCTATCTAGGTTACCTAACGGGAACTTGGACTATGTAGGTTTACTAGCGGACACTTGGACGATCTTGGTTAACTAGCGGGCACTTGGACAATGCAGGTTCCCTAGCGGGCACTTTGACTATGTAGCTTCCCTAGAGGGCACTTGGACTATATAGGTTCCCTATGGTTACTTGGACTATCTAGGTGCCCTAACGGGCACTTGGAATACGTAGGTTCCCTTTCGGACACTTGGACTATGTAGGTTCCTCAGCGGGCACTTGGACTATGTAGGTTATCTAGCGGGCACTTGGACTATCTAGGTTGCCCAGCGGGCACTTGGACTATGTACGTCCCCTAGCGGGCACTTGGACTATCGAGGTTAACTAGAGGGCCCTTGGACTATGTAAGTTAACTAGAGGGCACTTGGATTATCTAGGTTAACTAACGGACCTTGGACTATGTAGGTTAACTAGCGGGCACTTGGACGATCTATGTTAACTAGCGGGCACTTGGACTATCTAGGTTAACTAGCGGGAACTTAGACTATCTATGTTAACTGGCGGGCACTTGGACGATGCAGGTTCCCTAGAGGGCACTTGGCCTATGCAGGTTCCCTAACGGGCACTTGGACTATGTAGGTCCCTTAGCGGGCACTTGGACTATGTTGGTTCCCTATCGGGCAATTGGACTATGTGGGTATCCTAGCGGGCATTTGGACTATCTAGGTTACCTAGCAGGCACTTTGACTATCTAGGTTAACTAACGGGAACTTGGACTATGTAGGTCCCTAGCGGGCACTTGGACTATGTAGGTTACCTAGCAGGCACTTGGACTGTCTAGGTTACCTAGCGGGCACTTGAACAATCTAGGTTAACGAACGGGCCCTTGGACTATGTAGGTTAGCTAACAGGAACTTGGACTGTCTAGGTTAATGAACGGGCACTTGGATTATGGAGGTTACCTAGCGGGCACTTGGACTATGTAGGTTACCTAGCGGGCACTTGGACTATCTAGGTTAGCTAACGGGTACTTGGACTATCTAGGTTACCTAGCGGGCACTTGGACTATGTAGGTTCCCTAGCAGGGCTTTGACTATGTAAGTTCTCTAACGGGCACTTGGACTATGTGGGTTCCCTAGCGGGCATTTGGACTATCTAGGTTACCTAACGGGCACTTGGACTATGTACGTTACTTGGGGGCATTTGGACTATGTAGGTTACCTAGCGGATACTTGGACTATGTAGGTTCCCCATCAGGGACTTGGACAATGTAGGTTAACTATCGGGCACTTGGACTATCTAGGTTAGCTAGCGGGCCCTTGGACTATGTAGGTTAACTAGCGGGCTCTTGTACTATCTAGGTAAACGAACGGTCACGTGGACTATGTAGGTAACCAAGCGGGCACTTGGACAGTCTAGGTTACCTAGAGGGCACTTGGAAAATCTAGGTTAATGAATGGGCACTTGGACAATGTAGGTTACCTCGCGGGCACTTAGACTATGTGGGTACCCTAGCGGGCATTTGGACTATCTAGGTTACCTAACGGGCATTTGGACTATGTAGGTTCCCTAGTGGGCACTTGGATTATGTAGGTTCCCTTCTTGCACTTGGACTATGTAGGTTTCTAGCGGGCATTTGGACTATGTAGGTTACCTAGCGGGCACTTGGGCTATGTAGGTTCCCTAGCGGGCATTTGGACTATCTAGGTTACCTAACGGGCATTTGGACTACGTACTTTACTAGTGGGCATTTGGACTATGTAGGTTACCTAGCGGATACTTGGACTATGTAGGTTCCCCATCAGGGACATGGACAATGTAGGTTAACTAGCGGGCACTTGGACTATCTAGGTTAACTAGAGGGCCCTTGGACTATGTAGGTTAACTAGCGGGCACTTGGACTATCTAGGTTAGCTAACGGGTACTTGGACTATCTAGGTTACCTAGCGGGCACTTGGACTATGTAGGTTCCCTAGCAGGGCTTTGACTATGTAAGTTCTCTAACGGGCACTTGTACTATGTGGGTTCCCTAGCGGGCATTTGGACTATCTAGGTTACCTAACGGGCACTTGGACTATGTACGTTACTTGGGGGCATTTGGACTATGTAGGTTACCTAGCGGATACTTGGACTATGTAGGTTCCCCATCAGGGACTTGGACAATGTAGGTTAACTATCGGGCACTTGGACTATCTAGGTTAACTAGCGGGCCCTTGGACTATGTAGGTTAACTAGCGGGCTCTTGTACTATCTAGGTAAACGAACGGTCACGTGGACTATGTAGGTAACCAAGCGGGCACTTGGACAGTCTAGGTTACCTAGAGGGCACTTGGAAAATCTAGGTTAATGAATGGGCACTTGGACAATGTAGGTTACCTCGCGGGCACTTAGACTATGTGGGTACCCTAGCGGGCATTTGGACTATCTAGGTTACCTAACGGGCATTTGGACTATGTAGGTTCCCTAGTGGGCACTTGGATTATGTAGGTTCCCTTCTTGCACTTGGACTATGTAGGTTTCTAGCGGGCATTTGGACTATGTAGGTTACCTAGCGGGCACTTGGGCTATGTAGGTTCCCTAGCGGGCATTTGGACTATCTAGGTTACCTAACGGGCATTTGGACTACGTACTTTACTAGTGGGCATTTGGACTATGTAGGTTACCTAGCGGATACTTGGACTATGTAGGTTCCCCATCAGGGACATGGACAATGTAGGTTAACTAGCGGGCACTTGGACTATCTAGGTTAACTAGAGGGCCCTTGGACTATGTAGGTTAACTAGCGGGCCCTTTGACGATCTAGGTTAGCAAACGGGCACTTGGACTATGTAGGTTACCTAGCAGGCACTTGAACTATCTAGGTTAACGAACGGGCACTTGGACTATGTAGGTTAGCTAACAGGAACTTGGACTATCTAGGTTAACGAACGGGCACTTGGACTATGGATGTTACCTAGCGGGCACTTGGACTATGGAGGTTACCTAGCGGGCACTTGGACTATCTAGGTTACCTAACGGGCACTTGGACTATGCAGGTAACCTAGCGGGCACTTGGACTGTTTAAGTTACCTAGAGGACACTTGGACTATAGGTTAACTAGCGGGCACTTGGACTATATAGGTTACCTAGCGGCCCTTAGACTATGTTGGTTACCTACCGCGACTTGGACTATCTAAGTTAACGAACGTGCACTTGGACTATGTAAGTAACCTAGCGGGCACTTGGACAGTATAGGTTACCTAGCGGGCACTTGGACTATCTAGGTTGGCAAACCGGAACTTGGAATATCTAGGTTACCTATCGGGCACTTGGATTATGTAGGATCCCTATTGGACATTTGTACTACTTAGGTTAACTAGCGGGCACTTTGACTATCTAGGTTAACTAGCGGGCACTTGGACTACTAAGTCAACTAGCGAGCCATTGTACTATGTAGGTTAACTAGCGGGCACTTGGCCTATCTAGGTTACCTAACGGGAACTTGGACTATGTAGGTTTACTAGCGGACACTTGGACGATCTAGGTTAACTAGCGGGCACTTGGACAATGCAGGTTCCCTAGCGGGCACTATGAATATGTAGCTTCCCTAGAGGGAACTTGGACTATATAGGTTCCCTATGGGCACTTGGACAATCTGGGTTCCCTAACGGGCACTTGGAATATGAAGATTCCCTATCGGGCACTTGGACTATGTAGGTTCCTCATTGGGCACTTGGACTATGTAGGTTCCCTATCGGGCACTTGGACTATGTAGGTTAACTAGCGGGCCCTTCGACTATCTAGGTTACCTAGCGGGCACTTGGACTATCTAGGTTAACTAGAGGGCACTTGTACAATGCAGGTTCCCTAGCTGGCACTTTGACTATGTAAGTTCCCTAGAGGGCACTTGGACGATATAGGTTCCCTATGGGCACTTGGACTATCTAGGTGCCCTAATGGGCACTTGGAATACGTAGGTTCCCTTTCGGACACTTGGACTATGTAGGTTCCTCAGCGGGCACTTGGACTATGTAGGTTAACTAGCGGGCACTTGGACGATCTAGGTTACCTAGCGGGCACTTGGACTATGTAGGTTCCCTAGCGGGCACTTGGACTATGTTCGTCCCTTAGCGGGATCTTGGACTATGTAGGTTCCCTATCGGGCAGTTGGACTATGTAGGTTAACTAGCGGGCCCTTAGACTATCTAGGTTACCTAGCGGGCACTTGGACTATGTACGTCCCCTAGCGGGCACTTGGACTATCTAGGTTAAATAGAGGGCCCTTGGACTATGTAGGTTAACTAGCGGGCACTTGGACTATCTAGATTAACTAGCGGGCACTTGGACGATGCAGGTTCCCTAGCGGGCACTTGGACTACATAGGTTAATTAGCGGGCACTTGGACTATGGAGGTTACCTAGCGGGCACTTGGACTGTCTAGGTTACCTAACGGGCACTTGGACTATGTAGGTTATTTAGCGGGCACTTGGACAATGTAGGTTAATTAGCGGGCACTTGGACTATCTAGGTTAACGAACCGGCACGTGGACTATGTAGGTAACCTAACGGGCACTTGGACTATCTAGGTTAGGTAACGGGCACTTGGACTATCTAGGTTACCTAGCGGAAACTTGGAATATGTAGGTTACATAGAGGGCACTTGGACTATAGGCTAACTAGCGGGCACTTGGACTATATAGGTTACCTAGCGGCCCTTGGACTATGTTGGTTACCTACCGCGACTTGGACTATCTAAGTTAACGAAAGTGCACTTGGACTATGTAAGTAACCTAGCGGGCACTTGGACAGTATAGGTTACCTAGCAGGCACTTGGACTATCTAGGTTAACAATGGGCACTTGTACTAAGTAGGTTACCTAGCGGGCACTTGGACTATCTAGGTTAGCAAACCGGAACTTGGAATATCTAGGTTACCTAGCGGACACTTGGACTATGTAGGATCCCTATCGGACATTTGTACTACTTAGTTTAACTAGAGGGCACTTTGACTATCTAGGTTAACTAGCGGGCACTTGGACTATCTAGGTCAACTAGCGGGCCATTGTACTATGTAGGTTAACTAGCGGGCACTTGGCCTATCTAGGTTACCTAACGGGAACTTGGACTATGTAGGTTTACTAGCGGACCCTTGGACGATCTAGGTTAACTAGCGGGCAATTGGACAATGCAGGTTCCCTAGCGGGCACTATGAATATTTAGCTTCCCTAGAGGGAACTTGGACTATATAGGTTCCCTATGGGCACTTGGACAATCTGTGTTCCCTAACGGGGACTTGGAATATGAAGATTCCCTATCGGGCACTTGGACTATGTAGGTTCCTCATTGGGCACTTGGACTATGTAGGTTAACTAGCGGGCCCTTGGACTATCTAGGTTACCTAGCGGGCACTTGGACTATCTAGGTTAACTAGAGGGCATTTGTACAATGCAGGTTCCCTAGCGGGCACTTGGGCTATGTGTGTTCCCTAGCGGGCATTTGGACTATCTAGGTTACCTAACGGGCACTTGGACTATGTACGTTACTAGCGGGCATTTGGACTATGTAGGTTACCTAGCGGATACTTGGACTATGTAGGTTCCCCATCAGGGACTTGGACAATGTAGGTTGACTAGCGGGCACTTGGACTATATAGGTTAACTAGCGGGCCCTTGGACTATGTAGGTTAACTAGCGGGCCCTTTGACGATCTAGGTTAGCAAACGGGCACTTGGACTAAGTAGGTTACCTAGCAGGCACTTGGACTGTCTAGGTTACCTAGCGGGCACTTGAACTATCTAGGTTAACGAACGGGAACTTGGACTATGTAGGTTACCTAACAGGAACTTGGACTATCTAGGTTAACGAACAGGCACTTGGACTATGGAGGTTACCTAGCGGGCACTTGGACTATGGAGGTTACCTAGCGGGCACTTGGAATATCTGGGTTCCCTAACGGGCACTTGGAATATGAAGATTCCCTATCGGGCACTTGGACTATGTAGGTTCCTCATTGGTCACTTGGACTATGTAGGTTCCCTATCGGGCACTTGGACTATGTAGGTTAACTAGCGGGCCCTTGGACTATCTAGGTTACCTAGCGGGCACTTGGACTATCTAGGTTAACTAGAGGGCACTTGTGCAATGCAGGTTCCCTAGCGGGCACTTTGACTATGTAGGTTCCCTAGAGGGCACTTGGACGATATAGGTTCCCTATGGGCACTTGGACTATCTAGGTGCCCTAATGGGCACTTGGAATACGTAGGTTCCCTTTCGGACACTTGGACTATGTAGGTTCCTCATCGGGCACTTGGACTATGTAGGTTAACTAGCGGGCACTTGGACAATCTAGGTAACCTAGCGGGCACTTGGACTATGCAGGTTCCCTAGCGGGCACTTGGACTATGTTCGTCCCTTAGCGGGCACTTGGACTATGTAGGTTCCCTATCGGGCAGTTGGACTATGTAGGTTAACTAGCGGGTCCTTAGACTATCTAGGTTACCTAGCGGGCACTTGGACTATGTACGTCTTCTAGCGGTCACATGGACTATCTAGGTTAACTAGAGGGCCCTTGGACTATGTAGGTTAACTAGCGGGCACTTGGAATATCTAGGTTAACTAGCGGACCTTGGACTATGTAGGTTAACTAGCGGGCACTTGGACAATATAGGTAACCTAACGGGCACTTGGACTATCTAGGTTAGGTAATGGGCACTTGGACTATAGGTTACCTAGCGGGAACTTGGAATATGTAGGTTACCTAGAGGGCACTTGGACTATAGGTTAACTAGTGGGCACTTGGACTATATAGGTTACCTAGCGGCCCTTGGACTATGTTGGTTACCTACCGCGACTTGGACTATCTAAGTTAACGAACGTGCACTTGGACTATGTAAGTAACCTAGCGGGCAGTTGGACAGTATAGGTTACCTAGCGGGCACTTGGACTATCTAGGTTAACGAATGGGCACTTGGACTATGTAGGTTACCTAGCGGGCACTTGGACTATCTAGGTTAGCCAACCGGAACTTGGAATATCTAGGTTACCTAGCGGGCACTTGGACTATGTAGGATCCCTATTGGACATTTGTACTACTTAGGTTAACTAGCGGGCACTTTGACTATCTAGGTTAACTAGCGGGCACTTAGACTATCTATGTCAACTAGCGGGACATTGTACTATGTAGGTTAACTAGCGGGCACTTGGCCTATCTAGGTTACCTAACGGGAACTTGGACTATGTAGGTTTACTAGCGGACACTTGGACGATCTAGGTTAACTAGCGGGCACTTGGACAATGCAAGTTCCCTAGCGGGCACTATGAATATGTAGCTTCCCTAGAGGGCACTTGGACTATGTAGGTTCCCTATGGGCACTTGGACTATCTGGGTTCCCTAACGGGCACTTGGAATATGAAGATTCCCTATCGGGCACTTGGACTATGTAGGTTCCTCATTGGGCACTTGGACTATGTAGGTTCCCTATCGGGCACTTGGACTTTGTAGGTTAACTAGCGGGCCCTTGGACTATCTAGGTTACCTAGCGGGTACTTGGACTATCTAGGTTAACTAGAGGGCACTTGTACAATGCAGGTTCCCTAGCGGGCACTTTGACTATGTAGGTTCCCTAGAGGGCACTTGGACGATATAGGTTCCATATGGGCACTTGGACTATCTAGGTGCCCAAATGGGCACTTGGAATACGTAGGTTCCCTTTCGGACACTTGGACTATGTAGGTTCCTCAGCGGGCACTTGGACTATGTAGGTTAACTAGCGGGCACTTGGACTATCTAGGTTACCTAGCGGGCACTTGGATTTTGTAGGTTCCCTAGCGGGCACTTGAACTATGTTCGTCCCTTAGCGGGCACTTGGACTATGTAGGTTCCCTATCGAGCAGTTGTACTATGTAGGTTATCTAGCGGGCCCTTAGACTATCTAGGTTACATAGCGGGCACTTGGACTATGTATGTCCCCTAGCGGGCACTTGGACTATCTAGGTTAACTAGAGGGCCCTTTGACTATGTAGGTTAACTAAGGGGCACTAGGAATATCTAGGTTAACTAGCGGACCTTGGACTATGTAGGTTAACTAGCGGGCACTTGGACGATCTAGGTTAAGTAGCGGGCACTTGGACTATCTAGGTTAACTAGCGGGCACTTGGACTATCTAGATTAACTAGCGGGCACTTGAATGATGCAGTTTCCTCAGCGGGCACTTGGACTATATAAGTAAATTAGTGGGCACTTGGACTATGGAGGTTACCTAGCGGGCACTTGGACTATGGAGGTTACCTAGCGGGCACTTGGACTATCTAGGTTAGCTAACGGGTACTTGGACTATCTAGGTTACCTAGCGGGCACTTGGATTATGTAGGTTACCTAGCGGGCACTTGGACTATCTAGGTTACCTAACGGGCACTTGGACTATGCAGGTAACCTAGCGGGCACTTGAACTGTCTAAGTTACCTGCCGGCTCTTGGACTATGTAGGTTACCTAGCGGGCAATTGTACTATCTAGGTTAACGAACGGGCACGTGGACTATGTAGGTAACCTCACGGGCACTTGGACTATCTAGGTTAGGTAACGGGCACTTTGACTATCTAGGTTACCTAGCGGGAACTTGGAATATGTAGGTTACCTAGAGGGCACGTGGACTATAGGTTACCTAGTGACCCTTGGACTATGTAGGTTACCTAGCGGGCACTTGGACTATGTTCGTCCCTTAGCGGGCACTTGGACTATGTAGGTTCCCTATCGGGCAGTTGGACTATGTAGGTTAACTAGCGGGCCCTTAGACTATCTAGGTTACCTAGCGGGCACTTGGACTATGTACGTCTTCTAGCGGTCACTTGGACTATCTAGGTTAACTAGAGGGCCCTTGGACTATGTAGGTTAACTAGCGGGCACTTGGAATATCTAGGTTAACTAGCGGACCTTGGACTATGTAGGTTAACTAGCGGGCACTTGGACAATATAGGTAACCTAACGGGCACTTGGACTATCTAGGTTAGGTAACGGGCACTTGGACTACAGGTTACCTAGCGGGAACTTGGAATATGTAGGTTACCTAGAGGGCACTTGGACTATCTAGGTTAGCAAACTGGAACTTGGAATATCTAGGTTACCTAGCGGGCACTTGGACTATGTAGGATCCCTATTGGACATTTGTACTACTTAGGTTAACTAGCGGGCACTTTGACTATCTAGGTTAACTAGCGGGCACTTGGACTATCTAGGTCAACTAGCGGGCCATTGTACTATGTAGGTTAACTAGCGGGCACTTGGCCTATCTAGGTTACCTAACGGGAACATGGACTATGTAGGTTTACTAGCGGACACTTGGACGATCTAGGTTAACTAGCGGGCACTTGGACAATGCAGGTTCCCTAGCGGGCACTATGAATATGTAGCTTCCCTAGAGGGAACTTGGACTATATAGGTTCCCTATGGGCACTTGGACAATCTGGGTTCCCTAACGGGCACTTGGAATATGAAGATTCCCTATCGGGCACTTGGACTATGTAGGTTCCTCATTGGGCACTTGGACTATGTAGGTTCCCTATCGGGCACTTGGACTTTGTAGGTTAACTAGCGGGCCCTTGGACTATCTAGGTTACCTAGCGGGCACTTGGACTATCTAGGTTAACTAGAGGGCACTTGTACAATGCAGGTTCCCTAGCGGGCACTTTGACTATGTAGGTTCCCTAGAGGGCACTTGGACGATATAGGTTCCCTATGGGCACTTGGACTATCTAGGTGCCCTAATGGGCACTTGGAATACGTAGGTTCCCTTTTCGGACACTTGGACTATGTAGGTTCCTCAGCGGGCACTTGGATTTTGTAGGTTCCCTAGCGGGCACTTGGACTATGTTCTTCCCTTAGCGGGCACTTGGACTATGTAGGTTCCCTATCGGGCAGTTGGACTATGTAGGTTATCTAGCGGGCCCTTAGACTATCTAGGTTACATAGCGGGCACTTGGACTATGTTTGTCCCCTAGCGGGCACTTGGACTATCTAGGTTAACTAGAGGGCCCTTTGACTATGTAGGATAACTAAGGGGCACTTGGAATATCTAGGTTAACTAGCGGACCTTGGACTATGTAGGTTAACTAGCGGGCACTTGGACGATCTAGGTTAAGTAGCGGGCACTTGGACTATCTAGGTTAACTAGCGGGCACTTGGACTATCTAGATTAACTAGAGGGCACTTGAACGATGCAGTTTCCTCAGCGGGCACTTGGACTATATAGGTAAATTAGTGGGCACTTGGATTATGGAGGTTACCTAGAAGGCAATTGGACTATGGAGGTTACCTAGCGGGCACTTGGACTATCTAGGTTAGCTAACGGGTACTTGGACTATCTAGGTTACCTAGCGGGCACTTGGACTATGTAGGTTACCTAGCGGGCACTTGGACTATCTAGGTTACCTAACGGGCACTTGGACTATGCAGGTAACCTAGCGGGCACTTGAACTGTCTAAGTTACCTGCCGGCTCTTGGACTTTGTAGGTTACCTAGCGGGCAATTGTACTATCTAGGTTAACGAACGGGCACGTGGACTATGTAGGTAACCTCACGGGCACTTGGACTATATAGGTTAGGTAACGGGCACTTTGACTATCTAGGTTACCTAGCGGGAACTTGGAATATGTAGGTTACCTAGAGGGCACTTGGACTATAGGTTACCTAGTGGCCCTTGGACTATGTAGGTTACCTAGCGCGACTTGGACTATCTAAGTTAACGAACGTGCACTTGGACTATGTAGGTAACCTAGCAGGCACTTGGACAGTATAGGTTACCTAGCGGGCACTTGGACTATCTAGGTTAACGAATGGGCACTTGGACTATGTAGGTTACCTAGCGGGCACTTGGACTATCTAGGTTAGCAAACCGGAACTTGGAATATCTAGGTTACCTAGCGGGCACTTGGACTATGTAGGATCCCTATCGGACATTTGTACTACTTAGGTTAACTAGCGGGCACTTTGACTATCTAGGTTAACTAGCGGGCACTTGAACTATCTAGGTCAACTAGCGGGCCATTGTACTATGTAGGTTAACTAGCGGGCACTTGGCCTATCTAGGTTACCTAACGGGAACTTGGACTATGTAGGTTTACTAGCGGACACTTGGACGATCTAGGTTAACTAGCGGGCACTTGGACAATGCAGGTTCCCTAGCGGGCACTATGAATATGTAGCTTCCCTAGAGGGCACTTGGACTATGTAGGTTCCCTATGGGCACTTGGACTATCTGGGTTCCCTAACGGGCACTTGGAATATGAAGATTCCCTATCGGGCACTTGGACTATGTAGGTTCCTCATTGGGCACTTGGACTATGTAGGTTCCCTATCGGGCACTTGGACTTTGTAGGTTAACTAGCGGGCCCTTGGACTATCTAGGTTCCCTAGAGGGCACTTGGACGATATACGTTCCCTATGGGCACTTGGACTATCTAGGTGCCCTAATGGGCACTTGGAATACGTAGGTTCCCTTTCGGACACTTGGACTATGCAGGTTCCTCAGTGGGCACTTGGACTATGTAGGTTTACTAGCGGGCACTTGGACTATCTAGGTTACCTATCTGGCACTTGGACTATGCAGGTTCCCTAGCAGGCACTTGGACTATGTTCGTCCCTTAGCGGGCACTTGGACTATGTAGGTTCCCTATCGGGTAATTGGACTATGTAGGTTAACTAGCGGGCCCGTAGACTATCTAGGTTACCTAGCGGGCACTTGGACTATGTACGTCCTCCAGCGGGCACTTGGACTATCTAGGTTAACTAGAGGGCCGTTGGACTATGTAGGTTAACTAGCAGGCCCTTGGACTATCTAGGTTACCTAGTGGGCACTTGGACTATCTAGGTTAACTAGAGGGCACTTGTACAATGCAGGTACCCTAGCGGGCACTTTGACTATGTAGGTTCCCTAGAGGGCACTTGGACTATATAGGTTCCCTATGGGCACTTGGACTATCTAGGTGCCCTAATGGGCACTTGGAATACATAGGTTCCCTTTCGAACACTTGGACTATGTAGGTTCCTCAGCGGGCACTTGGACTATGTAGGTTAACTAGCGGGCACTTGGACTATCTAGGTTACCTAGCGGGCACTTGGACTATGTAGGTTCCCTAGCGGGCACTTGGACTATGTTCGTCCCTTAGCGAGCGCTTGGACTATGTAGGTTCCCTATCGGGCAGTTGGACTATGTAGGTTAACTAGCGGGCCCTTAGACTATCTAGGTTACCTAGCGGACACTTGTACTATGTACTTCCCCTAGTGGACACTTGGACTTTCTAGGTTAACTAGAGGGCCCTTGGACTATGTAGGTTAACTAGCGGGCACTTGGAATATCTAGGTTAACTAGCGGACCTTGGACTATGTAGGTTAACTAGCGGGCACTTGGACTATCTAGGTTAACTAGCGGGCACTTGGACGATCTAGGTTAACTAGCGGCCACTTGGACTATCTAGCTTAACTAGCGGGCACTTGGACTATCTAGATTAACTAGAGGGCACTTGGATGATGCAGGTTCCCTAGCGGGCAATGGACTATATAGGTTAATTAGCGGGCACTTGGACTATGGAGGTTAACTATCGGGCACTTGGACTGTCTAGGTTACCTAACGGGCACTTGGACTATGTAGGTTAATTAGCGGGCACTTGGACTATGTAGGTTACCTAGCGGGCACTTGGACTATCTAGGTTAAAGAACCGGCACGTGGACTATGTAGGTAACCTAACGGGCACTTGGACTATCTAGGTTAGGTAACGGGCACTTGGACTATCTTGGTTACCTAGCGGGACCTTGGAATATGTAGGTTACCTAGCGGGCACTTGGACTATAGTTTAACTAGCGGGCACTTCGACTATGTAGGTTACCTAGCGCGACTTGGACTATCTAAGTTAACGAACGTGGACTTGGACTATGTAGGTAACCTAGCGGGCACTTGGACAGTATAGGTTACCTAGCGGGCACTTGGACTATCTAGGTTAACGAATGGGCACTTGGACTATGTAGGTTACCTAGCGGGAACTTGGACTATCTAGATTAGTAAACCGGAACTTGGAATATCTAGGTTACCTAGCGGGCACTTGGACTATGTAGGTTACCTTGCGGGCACTTGGCCTATCTAGGTTACCTAACGGGAACTTGGACTATGTAGGTTTACTAGCGGACACTTGGACGATCTTGGTTAACTAGCGGGCACTTGGACAATGCAGGTTCCCTAGCGGGCACTATGAATATGTAGCTTCCCTAGAGGGCACTTGGACCATATAGGTTCCCTATGGGCACTTGGACTATCTGGGTTCCCTAACGGGCACTTGGAATATGAAGTTTCCCTATCGGGCACTTGGACTATGTAGGTTCCTCATTGGGCACTTGGACTATGTAGGTTCCTCAGCGGGCACTTGGACTATGTAGGTTATCTAGCGGGCACTTGGACTATCTAGGTTGCCCAGCGGGCACTTGGACAATGTACGTCCCCTAGCGGGCACTTGGACTATCGAGGTTAACTAGAGGGCCCTTGGACTATGTAGGTTAACTAGAGGGCACTTGGACTATCTAGGTTAACTAACGGACCTTAGACTATGTAGGTTAACTAGCGGGCAATTGGACGATCTATGTTAACTAGCGGGCACTTGGACTATCTAGGTTAACTAGCGGGAACTTAGACTATCTATGTTAACTGGCGGGCACTTGGACGATGCAGGTTCCCTAGAGTGCACTTGGACTATGTAGGTTCCCTAATGGGCACTTGGACTATGTAGGTCCCTTAGCGGGCACTTGGACTATGTTGGTTCCCTATCGGGCAGTTGGACTATGTGGGTATCCTAGCGGGCATTTGGACTATCTAGGTTACCTAGCAGGCACTTTGACTATCTAGGTTAACTAAAGGGCACTTGGACTATGTAGGTCCCTAGCGGGCACTTGGACTATGTAGGTTACCTAGCAGGCACTTGGACTGTCTAGGTTACCTAGCGGGCCGTTGAACTATCTAGGTTAACGAACGGGCCCTTGGACTATGTAGGTTAGCTAACAGGAACTTGGACTATCTAGGTTAATGAAAGGGCACTTGGACTATGGAGGTTACCTAGCGGGCACTTGGACTATGTAGGTTACCTAGCGGGCACTTGGATTTTCTAGGTTAGCTAACGGGTACTTGGACTATCTAGGTTCCCTAGCGGGCACTTGGACTATGTAGGTTCCCTAGCAGGGCTTTGACTATGTACATTCTCTAACGGGCACTTGGACTATGTGGGTTCCCTAGCGGGCATTTGGACTATCTAGGTTACCTAACTGGCACTTGGACTATGTACGTTACTAGCGGGCATTTGGACTATGTAGGTTACCTAGCGGATACTTGGACTATGTAGGTTCCCCATCAGGGACTTGGACAATGTAGGTTAACTATCGGGCACTTGGACTATCTAGGTTAACTAGCGGGCCCTTGGACTCTGTAGGTTAACTAGCGGGCTCTTGTACTATCTAGGTTAACGAACGGGCACGTGGACTATGTAGGTAACCAAGCGGGCACTTGGACAGTCTAGGTTACCTAGAGGGCACTTGGAAAATCTAGGTAAATGAATGGGCACGTGGACAATGTAGGTTACCTCGCGGGCACTTAGACTATTTGGGTACCCTAGCGGGCATTTGGACTATCTAGGTTACCTAACGGGCATTTGGACTATGTAGGTTCCCTAGCGGGCACTTGGATTATGTAGGTTCCCTTCTTGCACTTGGACTATGTAGGTTTCTAGCGGGCATTTGGACTATGTAGGTTACCTAGCGGGCACTTGGGCTATGTAGGTTCCCTAGCGGGCATTTGGACTATCTAGGTTACCTAACGGGCATTTGGACTACGTACGTTACTAGTGGGCATTTGGACTATGTAGGTTACCTAGCGGATACTTGGACTATGTAGGTTCCCCATCAGGGACTTGGACAATGTAGGTTAACTAGCGGGCAATTGGACTATCTAGGTTAACTAGAGGGCCCTTGGACTATGTAGGTTAACTAGCGGGCCCTTTGACGATCTAGGTTAGCAAACGGGCACTTGGACTATGTAGGTTACCTAGCAGGCACTTGGACTGTCTAGGTTACCTAGCGGGCACTTGAACTATCTAGGTTAACGAACGGGCACTTGGACTATGTAGGTTAGCTAAAAGGAACTTGGACTATCTAGGTTAACGAACGGACACTTGGACTATGGATGTTACCTAGCGGGCACTTGGACTATGGAGGTTACCTAGCGGGCACTTGGACTATCTAGGTTACCTAACGGGCACTTGGACTATGCAGGTAACCTAGCGGGCACTTGGACTGTTTAAGTTACCTAGAGGACACTTGGACTATAGGTTAATAGCGGGCACTTGGACTATATAGGTTACCTAGCGGCCCTTAGACTATGTTGGTTACCTACCGCGACTTGGACTATCTAAGTTAACGAACGTGCACTTGGACTATGTAAGTAACCTAGCGGGCACTTGGACAGTATAGGTTACCTAGCGGGCACTTGGACTATCTAGGTTAGCAAACCGGAACTTGGAATATCTAGGTTACCTATCGGGCACTTGGATTATGTAGGATCCCTATTGGACATTTGTACTACTTAGGTTAACTAGCGGGCACTTTGACTATCTAGGTTAACTAGCGGGCACTTGGACTATCTAGGTCAACTAGCGGGCCATTGTACTATGTAGGTTAACTAGCGGGCACTTGGCCTATCTAGGTTACCTAACGGGAACTTGGACTATGTAGGTTTACTAGCGGACACTTGGACGATCTAGGTTAACTAGCGGGCACTTGGACAATGCAGGTTCCCTAGCGGGCACTATGAATATGTAGCTTCCCTAGAGGGAACTTGGACTATATAGGTTCCCTATGGGCAGTTGGACAATCTGGGTTCCCTAACGGGCACTTGGAATATGAAGATTCCCTATCGGGCACTTGGACTATGTAGGTTCCTCATTGGGCACTTGGACTATGTAGGTTCCTCATTGGTCACTTGGACTATGTAGGTTAACTAGCGGGCCCTTGGACTATCTAGGTTACCTAGCGGTCACTTGGACTATCTAGGTTAACTAGAGGGCACTTGTACAATGCAGGTTCCCTAGCGGGCACTTTGACTATGTAAGTTCCCTAGAGGGCACTTGGACTATATAGGTTCCCTATGGGCACTTGGACTATCTAGGTGCCCTAATGGGCACTTGGAATACGTAGGTTCCCTTTCGGACACTTGGACTATGTAGGTTCCTCAGCGGGCACTTGGACTATGTAGGTTAACTAGCGGGCACTTGGACGATCTAGGGTACCTAGCGGGCACTTGGACTATGTAGGTTCCCTAGCGGGCACCTGGACTATGTTCGTCCCTTAGCGGAATCTTGGACTATGTAGGTTCCCTATCGGGCAGTTGGACTATGTAGGTTAACTAGCGGGCCCTTAGACTATCTAGGTTACCTAGCGGGCACTTGGACTATGTACGTCCCCTAGCGGGCACTTGGACTATCTAGGTTAAATAGAGGGCCCTTGGACTATGTAGGTTAACTAGCGGGCACTTGGACTATCTAGATTAACTAGCGGGCACTTGGACGATGCAGGTTCCCTAGCGGGCACTTGGACTATATAGGTTAATTAGCGGGCACTTGGACTATGGAGGTTACCTAGCGGGCACTTAGACTGTCTAGGTTACCTAACGGGCACTTGGACTATGTAGGTTAATTAGCGGGCACTTGGACTATGTATGTTAATTAGCGGGCACTTGGACTATCTAGGTTAACGAACCGGCACGTGGACTATGTAGGTAACCTAATGGGCACTTGGACTATCTAGGTTAGGTAACGGGCACTTGGACTATCTAGGTGCCCTAACGGGCACTTGGAATACGTAGGTTCCCTTTCGGACACTTGGACTATGTAGGTTCCTCATCGGGCACTTGGACTATGTAGGTTAACTAGCGGGCACTTGGACTATCTAGGTTACCTAGCGGGCACTTGGACTATGCAGGTTCCCTAGCGGGCACTTGGACTATGTTCGTCCCTTAGCGGGCACTTGGACTATGTAGGTACCCTATCGGGCAGTTGGACTATGTAGGTTAACTAGCGGGCCCTTAGACTATCTAGGTTACCTAGCGGGCACTTGGACTATGTACGTCTTCTAGCGGTCACTTGGACTATCTAGGTTAACTAGAGGGCCCTTGGATTATGTAGGTTAACTAGCGGGCACTTGGAATATCTAGGTTAACTAGCGGACTTGGACTATGTAGGTTAACTAGCGGGCACTTGGACAATATAGGTAACCTAACGGGCACTTGGACTATCTAGGTTAGGTAACGGGCACTTGGACTATAGGTTACCTAGCGGGAACTTGGAATATGTAGGTTACCTAGAGGGCACTTGGACTATCTAGGTTAACGAATGGGCACTTGGACTATGTAGGTTACCTAGCGGGCACTTGGACTATCTAGGTTAGCAAACCGGAACTTGGAATATCTAGGTTACCTAGCGGGCACTTGGACTATGTAGGATCCCTATCGGACATTTGTACTACTTAGGTTAACTAGCGGGCACTTTGACTATCTAGGTTGACTAGCGGGCACTTGGACTATCTATGTCAACTAGCGGGCACTTGGACTTTGTAGGTTAACTAGCGGGCCCTTGGACTATCTAGGTTACCTAGCGGGCACTTGGACTATCTAGGTTAACTAGAGGGCACTTGTACAATGCAGGTTCCCTTGCGGGCACTTTGACTATGTAGGTTCCCTAGAGGGCACTTGGACGATATATGTTCCCTATGGGCACATGGACTATCTAGGTGCCCTAATGGGCACTTGGAATACGTAGGTTCCCTTTCGGACACTTGGACTATGTAGGTTCCTCAGCGGGCACTTGGACTATGTAAGTTAACTAGCGAGCACTTGGACTATCTAGGTTACCTAGCGGGCACTTGGATTTTGTAGGTTCCCTAGCGGGCACTTGGACTATGTTCGTCCCTTAGCGGGCACTTGGACTATGTAGGTTTCCTATCGGGCAGTTGTACTATGTAGGTTATCTAGCGGGCCCTTAGACTATCTAGGTTACATAGCGGGCACTTGGACTATGTATGTCTCTTAGCGGGCACTTGGACTATCTAGGTTAACTAGAGGGCCCTTTGACTATGTAGGTTAACTAAGGGGCACTTGGAATATCTAGGTTAACTAGCGGACCTTGGACTATGTAGGTTAACTAGCGGGCACTTGGACGATCTAGGTTAAGTAGCGGGCACTTGGACTATCTAGGTTAACTAGCGGGCATTTGGACTATCTAGATTAACTAGCGGGCACTTGAACGATGCAGTTTCCCTAGCGGGCACTTGGACTATATAGGTAAATTAGTGGGCACTTGGACTATGGAGGTTACCTAGAAGGCAATTGGACTATGGAGGTTACCTAGCGGGCACTTGGACTATCTACGTTAGCTAACGGGTACTTGGACTATCTAGGTTACCTAGCGGGCACTTGGACTATGTAGGTTACCTAGCGGGCACTTGGACTATCTAGGTTACCTAACGGGCACTTGGACTATGCAGGTAACCTAGCGGGCACTTGAACTGTCTAAGTTACCTGCCGGCTCTTGGACTATGTAGGTTACCTAGCGGGCAATTATACTATCTAGGTTAACGAACGGGCACGTGGACTATGTAGGTAACCTAACGGGCACTTGGACTATCTAGGTTAGGTAACGGGCACTTTGACTATCTAGGTTACCTAGCGGGAACTTGGAATATGTAGGTTCCCTAGAGGGCACTTGGACTATAGGTTACCTAGTGGCTCTTGGACTATGTAGGTTACCTAGCGCGACTTGGACTATCTAAGTTAACGAACGTGCACTTGGACTATGTAGGTAACCTAGCAGGCACTTGGACAGTATAGGTTAACGAATGGGCACTTGGACTATGTAGGTTACCTAGCGGGCACTTGGACTATCTACGTTAGCAAACCGGAACTTGGAATATCTAGGTTACCTAGCGGGCACTTGGACTATGTAGGATCCCTATCGGACATTTGTACTACTTAGGTTAACTAGCGGGCACTTTGACTATCTAGGTTAACTAGCGGGCACTTGAACTATCTAGGTCAACTAGCGGGCCATTGTACTATGTAGGTTAACTAGCGGGCACTTGGCCTATCTAGTTTACCTAACGGGAACTTGGACTATGTAGGTTTACTAGCGGACACTTGGACGATCTAGGTTAACTAGCGGGCACTTGGACAATGCAGGTTCCCTAGCGGGCACTATGAATATGTAGCTTCCCTAGATGGCACTTGGATTATGTAGGTTCCCTATGGGCACTTGGACTATCTGGGTTCCCTAACGGGGACTTGGAATATGAAGATTCCCTATCGGGCACTTGGACTATGTAGGTTCCTCATTGGGCACTTGGACTATGTAGGTTCCCTATCGGGCACTTGGACTTTGTAGGTTAACTAGCGGGCCCTTGGACTATCTAGGTTACCTAGCGGGCACTTGGACTATGTAGGTTAACTAGAGGGCACTTGTACAATGCAGGTTCCCTAGCGGGCACTTTGACTATGTAGGTTCCCTAGAGGGCACTTGGACGATATAGGTTCCCTATGGGCACTTGGACTATCTAGGTGCCCTAATGGGCACTTGGAATACATAGGTTCCCTTTCGGACACTTGGACTATGCAGGTTCCTCAGTGGGCACTTGGACTATGTAGGTTTACTAGCGGGCACTTGGACTATCTAGGTTACCTATCGGGCACTTGGACTATGCAGGTTCCCTAGCGGGCACTTGGACTATGTTCGTCCCTTAGCGGGCACTTGCACTATGTAGGTTCCCTACCGGGGAGTTGGACTATGTAGGTTAACTAGCGGGCCCGTAGACTATCTAGGTTACCTAGAGGGCACTTGGACTATGTACGTCCTCCAGCGGGCACTTGGACTATCTAGGTTAACTAGAGGGCCGTTGGACTATGTAGGTTAACTAGCAGGCCCTTGGACTATCTAGGTTACCTAGCGGGCACTTGGACTATCTAGGTTAACTAGAGGGCACTTGTACAATGCAGGTACCCTAGCGGGCACTTTGACTATGTAAGTTCCCTAGAGGGCACTTGGAGTATATAGGTTCCCTATGGGCACTTGGACTATCTAGGTGCCCTAATGGGCACTTGGAATACGTAGGTTCCCTTTCGGACTCTTGGACTATGTAGGTTCCTCAGCGGGCACTTGGACTATGTAGGTTAACTAGCGGGCACTTGGACTATCTAGGTTACCTAGCGGGCACTTGGACTATGTAGGTTCCCTAGCGGGCACTTGGACTATGTTCGTCCCTTAGCGAGGGCTTGGACTATGTAGGTTCCCTATCGGGCAGTTGGACCATGTAGGTTAACTAGCGGGCCCTTAGACTATCTAGGTTACCTAGCGGGCACTTGGACTATGTACTTCCCCTAGTGGGCACTTGGACTATCTAGGTTAACTAGAGGGCCCTTGGACTATGTAGGTTAACTAGCGGGCACTTGGAATATCTAGGTTAACTAGCGGACCTTGGACTATGTAGGTTAACTAGCGGGCACTTGGGCGATCTAGGTTAACTAGCGGGCACTTGGACGATCTAGGTTAACTAGCGGCCACTTGGACTATCTAGCTTAACTAGCGGGCACTTGGACTATCTAGATTAACTAGCGGGCACTTGGATGATGCAGGTTCCCTAGCGGGCACTTGGACTATATAGGTTAATTAGCGGGCACTTGGACTATGGAGGTTAACTATCGGGCACTTGGACTGTCTAGGTTACCTAACGGGCACTTGGACTATGTAGGTTAATTAGCGGGCACTTGGACTATGTAGGTAACCTAACGGGCACTTGGACTATCTAGGTTAGGTAACGGGCACTTGGACATTATTGGTTACCTAGCGGGAACTTGGAATATGTAGGTTACCTAGCGGGCACTTGGACTATAGTTTAACTAGCGGGCACTTGGACTACTATATAGGTTACTTAGCGCGACATGGACTATCTAAGTTAAAGAACGTGCACATGGACTATATAGGTAACCTAGCGGGCACTTGGACAGTATAGGTTACCTAGCGGGCACTTGGACTATCTAGGTTAACGAATGGGCACTTGGACTATGTAGGTTACCTAGAGGGCACTTGGACTATCTAGATTAGTAAACCGGAACTTGGAATATCTAGGTTACCTAGCGGGCACTTGGACTATGTAGGTTACCTTGCGGGCACTTGGCCTATCTAGGTTACCTAACGGGAACTTGGACTATGTAGGTTTACTAGCGGACACTTGGACGATCTTGGTTAACTAGCGGGCACTTGGACAATGCAGGTTCCCTAGCGGGCACTATGAATATGTAGCTTCCCTAGAGGGCACTTGGACCATATAGGTTCCCTATGGGCACTTGGACTATCTGGGTTCCCTAACGGGCACTTGGAATATGAAGATTCCCTCTCGGGCACTTGGACTATGTAGGTTCCTCATTGGGCACTTGGACTATGTAGGTTCCCTATCGGGCACTTGGACTATGTAGGTTAACTAGCGGGCCCTTCGACTATCTAGGTTACCTAGCGGGCACTTGGACTATCTAGGTTAACTAGCGGGCACTTGTACAATGCAGGTTCCCTAGCGGGCACTTTGACTATGTAGCTTCCCTAGAGGGCACTTGGACTATATAGGTTCCCTATGGTTACTTGGACTATCTAGGTGCCCTAACGGGCACTTGGAATACGTAGGTTCCCTTTCGGACACTTGGACTATGTAGGTTCCTCAGCGGGCACTTGGACTATGTAGGTTAACTAGCGGGCACTTGGACTATCTAGGTTACCTAGCGGGCACTTGGATTTTGTAGGTTCCCTAGCGGGCACTTGGACTATGTTCGTCCCTTAGCGGGCACTTGGACTATGTAGGTTCCCTATCGGGCAGTTGTACTATGTAGGTTATCTAGCGGGCCCTTAGACTATCTAGGTTACATAGCGGGCACTTGGACTATGTATGTCCCCTAGCGGGCACTTGGACTATCTAGGTTAACTAGAGGGCCCTTTGACTATGTAGGTTAACTAAGGGGCACTTGGAATATCTAGGTTAACTAGCGGACCTTGGACTATGTAGGTTAACTAGCGGGCACTTGGACGATCTAGGTTAAGTAGCGGGCACTTGGACTATCTAGGTTAACTAGCGGGCACTTGGACTATCTAGATTAACTAGCGGGCACTTGAACGATGCAGTTTCCCTAGCGGGCACTTGGAGTATATAGGTAAATTATTGGGCACTTGGACTATGGAGGTTACCTAGAAGGCAATTGGACTATGGAGGTTACCTAGCGGGCACTTGGACTATCTAGGTTAGCTAACGGGTACTTGGACTATCTAGGTTACCTAGCGGGCACTTGGACTATGTAGGTTACCTAGCGGGCACTTGGACTATCTAGGTTACCTAACGGGCACTTGGACTATGCAGGTAACCTAGCGGGCACTTGAACTGTCTAAGTTACCTGCCGGCTCTTGGACTATGTAGGTTACCTAGCGGGCAATTATACTATCTAGGTTAACGAACGGGCACGTGGACTATGTAGGTAACCTAACGGGCACTTGGACTATCTAGGTTAGGTAACGGGCACTTTGACTATCTAGGTTACCTAGCGGGAACTTGGAATATGTAGGTTCCCTAGAGGGCACTTGGACTATAGGTTACCTAGTGGCTCTTGGACTATGTAGGTTACCTAGCGCGACTTGGACTATCTAAGTTAACGAACGTGCACTTGGACTATGTAGGTAACCTAGCAGGCACTTGGACAGTATAGGTTAACGAATGGGCACTTGGACTATGTAGGTTACCTAGCGGGCACTTGGACTATCTACGTTAGCAAACCGGAACTTGGAATATCTAGGTTACCTAGCGGGCACTTGGACTATGTAGGATCCCTATCGGACATTTGTACTACTTAGGTTAACTAGCGGGCACTTTGACTATCTAGGTTAACTAGCGGGCACTTGAACTATCTAGGTCAACTAGCGGGCCATTGTACTATGTAGGTTAACTAGCGGGCACTTGGCCTATCTAGTTTACCTAACGGGAACTTGGACTATGTAGGTTTACTAGCGGACACATGGACGATCTAGGTTAACTAGCGGGCACTTGGACAATGCAGGTTCCCTAGCGGGCACTATGAATATGTAGCTTCCCTAGATGGCACTTGGATTATGTAGGTTCCCTATGGGCACTTGGACTATCTGGGTTCCCTAACGGGGACTTGGAATATGAAGATTCCCTATCGGGCACTTGGACTATGTAGGTTCCTCATTGGGCACTTGGACTATGTAGGTTCCCTATCGGGCACTTGGACTTTGTAGGTTAACTAGCGGGCCCTTGGACTATCTAGGTTACCTAGCGGGCACTTGGACTATGTAGGTTAACTAGAGGGCACTTGTACAATGCAGGTTCCCTAGCGGGCACTTTGACTATGTAGGTTCCCTAGAGGGCACTTGGACGATATAGGTTCCCTATGGGCACTTGGACTATCTAGGTGCCCTAATGGGCACTTGGAATACATAGGTTCCCTTTCGGACACTTGGACTATGCAGGTTCCTCAGTGGGCACTTGGACTATGTAGGTTTACTAGCGGGCACTTGGACTATCTAGGTTACCTATCGGGCACTTGGACTATGCAGGTTCCCTAGCGGGCACTTGGACTATGTTCGTCCCTTAGCGGGCACTTGCACTATGTAGGTTCCCTACCGGGGAGTTGGACTATGTAGGTTAACTAGCGGGCCCGTAGACTATCTAGGTTACCTAGAGGGCACTTGGACTATGTACGTCCTCCAGCGGGCACTTGGACTATCTAGGTTAACTAGAGGGCCGTTGGACTATGTAGGTTAACTAGCAGGCCCTTGGACTATCTAGGTTACCTAGCGGGCACTTGGACTATCTAGGTTAACTAGAGGGCACTTGTACAATGCAGGTACCCTAGCGGGCACTTTGACTATGTAAGTTCCCTAGAGGGCACTTGGAGTATATAGGTTCCCTATGGGCACTTGGACTATCTAGGTGCCCTAATGGGCACTTGGAATACGTAGGTTCCCTTTCGGACACTTGGACTATGTAGGTTCCTCAGCGGGCACTTGGACTATGTAGGTTAACTAGCGGGCACTTGGACTATCTAGGTTACCTAGCGGGCACTTGGACTATGTAGGTTCCCTAGCGGGCACTTGGACTATGTTCGTCCCTTAGCGAGGGCTTGGACTATGTAGGTTCCCTATCGGGCAGTTGGACTATGTAGGTTAACTAGCGGGCCCTTAGACTATCTAGGTTACCTAGCGGGCACTTGGACTATGTACTTCCCCTAGTGGGCACTTGGACTATCTAGGTTAACTAGAGGGCCCTTGGACTATGTAGGTTAACTAGCGGGCACTTGGAATATCTAGGTTAACTAGCGGACCTTGGACTATGTAGGTTAACTAGCGGGCACTTGGGCGATCTAGGTTAACTAGCGGGCACTTGGACGATCTAGGTTAACTAGCGGCCACTTGGACTATCTAGCTTAACTAGCGGGCACTTGGACTATCTAGATTAACTAGCGGGCACTTGGATGATGCAGGTTCCCTAGCGGGCACTTGGACTATATAGGTTAATTAGCGGGCACTTGGACTATGGAGGTTAACTATCGGGCACTTGGACTGTCTAGGTTACCTAACGGGCACTTGGACTATGTAGGTTAATTAGCGGGCACTTGGACTATGTAGGTAACCTAACGGGCACTTGGACTATCTAGGTTAGGTAACGGGCACTTGGACATTCTTGGTTACCTAGCGGGAACTTGGAATATGTAGGTTACCTAGCGGGCACTTGGACTATAGTTTAACTAGCGGGCACTTGGACTACTATATAGGTTACTTAGCGCGACATGGACTATCTAAGTTAAAGAACGTGCACATGGACTATATAGGTAACCTAGCGGGCACTTGGACAGTATAGGTTACCTAGCGGGCACTTGGACTATCTAGGTTAACGAATGGGCACTTGGACTATGTAGGTTACCTAGAGGGCACTTGGACTATCTAGATTAGTAAACCGGAACTTGGAATATCTAGGTTACCTAGCGGGCACTTGGACTATGTAGGTTACCTTGCGGGCACTTGGCCTATCTAGGTTACCTAACGGGAACTTGGACTATGTAGGTTTACTAGCGGACACTTGGACGATCTTGGTTAACTAGCGGGCACTTGGACAATGCAGGTTCCCTAGCGGGCACTATGAATATGTAGCTTCCCTAGAGGGCACTTGGACCATATAGGTTCCCTATGGGCACTTGGACTATCTGGGTTCCCTAACGGGCACTTGGAATATGAAGATTCCCTCTCGGGCACTTGGACTATGTAGGTTCCTCATTGGGCACTTGGACTATGTAGGTTCCCTATCGGGCACTTGGACTATGTAGGTTAACTAGCGGGCCCTTCGACTATCTAGGTTACCTAGCGGGCACTTGGACTATCTAGGTTAACTAGCGGGCACTTGTACAATGCAGGTTCCCTAGCGGGCACTTTGACTATGTAGCTTCCCTAGAGGGCACTTGGACTATATAGGTTCCCTATGGTTACTTGGACTATCTAGGTGCCCTAACGGGCACTTGGAATACGTAGGTTCCCTTTCGGACACTTGGACTATGTAGGTTCCTCAGCGGGCACTTGGACTATGTAGGTTAACTAGCGGGCACTTGGACTATCTAGGTTACCTAGCGGGCACTTGGATTTTGTAGGTTCCCTAGCGGGCACTTGGACTATGTTCGTCCCTTAGCGGGCACTTGGACTATGTAGGTTCCCTATCGGGCAGTTGTACTATGTAGGTTATCTAGCGGGCCCTTAGACTATCTAGGTTACATAGCGGGCACTTGGACTATGTATGTCCCCTAGCGGGCACTTGGACTATCTAGGTTAACTAGAGGGCCCTTTGACTATGTAGGTTAACTAAGGGGCACTTGGAATATCTAGGTTAACTAGCGGACCTTGGACTATGTAGGTTAACTAGCGGGCACTTGGACGATCTAGGTTAAGTAGCGGGCACTTGGACTATCTAGGTTAGCTAACGGGTACTTGGACTATCTAGGTTACCTAGCGGGCACTTGGACTATGTAGGTTACCTAGCGGGCACTTGGACTATCTAGGTTACCTAACAGGCTCTTGGACTATGCAGGTAACCTAGCGGGCACTTGAACTGTCTAAGTTACCTGCCGGCTCTTGGACTATGTAGGTTACCTAGCGGGCAATTGTACTATCTAGGTTAACGAACGGGCACGTGGACTATGTAGGTAACCTCACGGGCACTTGGACTATCTAGGTTAGGTAACGGGCACGTTGACTATCTAGGTTACCTAGCGGGAACTTGGAATATGTAGGTTACCTAGAGGGCACTTGGACTATAGGTTACCTAGTGGCCCTTGGACTATGTAGGTTACCTAGCGCGACTTGGACTATCTAAGTTAACGAACGTGCACTTGGACTATGTAGGTAACCTAGCAGGCACTTGGACAGTATAGGTTACCTAGCGGGAACTTGGACTATCTAGGTTAACGAATGGGCACTTGGACTATGTAGGTTACCTAGCGGGCACTTGGACTATCTAGGTTAGCAAACCGGAACTTGGAATATCTAGGTTACCTAGCGGGCACTTGGACTATGTAGGATCCCTATCGGACATTTGTACTACTTAGGTTAACTAGCGGGCACTTTGACTATCTAGGTTAACTAGCGGGCACTTGAACTATCTAGGTCAACTAGCGGGCCATTGTACTATGTAGGTTAACTAGCGGGCACTTGGCCTATCTAGGTTACCTAACGGGAACTTGGACTATGTAGGTTTACTAGCGGACACTTGGACGATCTAGGTTAACTAGCGGGCACTTGGACAATGCAGGTTCCCTAGCGGGCACTTGGACTATGTAGGTTCCTCATTGGGCACTTGGACTATGTAGGTTCCCTATCGGGCACTTGGACTTTGTAGGTTAACTAGCGGGCCCTTGGACTATCTAGGTTACCTAGCGGGCACTTGGACTATGTAGGTTAACTAGAGGGCACATGTACAATGCAGGTTCCCTAGCGGGCACTTTGACTATGTAGGTTCCCTAGAGGGCACTTGGACGATATAGGTTCCCTATGGGCACTTGGACTATCTAGGTGCCCTAATGGGCACTTGGAATACGTAGGTTCCCTTTCGGCCACTTGGACTATGCAGGTTCCTCAGTGGGCACTTGGACTATGTAGGTTTACTAGCAGGCACTTGGACTATCTAGGTTACCTATCGGGCACTTGGACTATGCAGGTTCCCTAGCGGGCACTTGGACTATGTTCATCCCTTAGCGGGCACTTGCACTATGTAGGTTCCCTACCGGGGAGTTGGACTATGTAGGTTAACTAGCGGGCCCGTAGACTATCTAGGTTACCTAGAGGGCACTTGGACTATGTACGTCCTCCAGCGGGCACTTGGACTATCTAGGTTAACTAGAGGGCCGTTGGACTATGTAGGTTAACTAGCGGGCACTTGGAATATCTAGGTTAACTAGCGGACCTTGGACTATGTAGGTTAACTAGCGGGCACTTGGACTATCTAGGTTAACTAGAGGGCACTTGTACAATGCAGGAACCCTAGCGGGCACTTTGACTATGTAAGTTCCCTAGAGGGCACTTGGACTATATAGGTTCCCTATGGGCACTTGGACTATCTAGGTGCCCTAATGGGCACTTGGAAAACGTAGGTTCCCTTTCGGACACTTGGACTATGTAGGTTCCTCAGCGGGCACTTGGACTATGTAGGTTAACTAGCGGGCACTTGGACTATCTAGGTTACCTAGCGGGCACTTGGACTATGTAGGTTCCCTAGCGGGCACTTGGACTATGTTCGTCCCTTAGCGAGCGCTTGGACTATGTAGGTTCCCTATCGGGCAGTTGGACTATGTAGGTTAACTAGCGGGCCCTTAGACTATCTAGGTTACCTAGCGGGCACTTGGACTATGTACTTCCCCTAGTGGGCACTTGGACTATCTAGGTTAACTAGAGGGCCCTTGGACTATGTAGGTTAACTAGCGGGCACTTGGAATATCTAGGTTAACTAGCGGACCTTGGACTATGTAGGTTAACTAGCGGGCACTTGGGCGATCTAGGTTAACTAGCGGGCACTTGGACGATCTAGGTTAACTAGCGGCCACTTGGACTATCTAGCTTAACTAGCGGGCACTTGGACTATCTAGATTAACTAGCGGGTACTTGGATGATGCAGGTTCCCTAGCGGGCACTTGGACTATATAGGTTATTAGCGGGCACTTGGACTATGGAGGTTAACTATCGGGCACTTGGACTGTCTAGGTTACCTAACAGGCACTTGGACTACGTAGGTTAATTAGCGGGCACTTGGACTATATAGGTAACCTAACGGGCACTTGGACTATCTAGGTTAGGTAACGGGCACTTGGACAATCTTGGTTACCTAGCGGGAACTTGGAATATGTAGGTTACCTAGCGGGCACTTGGACTATAGTTTAACTAGCGGGCACTTGGGCTATATAGGTTACCTAGCGCGACTTGGACTATCTAAGTTAAAGAACGTGCACATGGACTATATAGGTAACCTAGCGGGCACTTGGACAGTATAGGTTACCTAGCGGGCACTTGGACTATCTAGGTTAACGAATGGGCACTTGGACTATGTAGGTTACCTAGCGGGCACTTGGACTATCTAGATTAGTAAACCGGAACTTGGAATATCTAGGTTACCTAGCGGGCACTTGGACTATGTAGGTTACCTTGCGGGCACTTGGCCTATCTAGGTTACCTAACGGGAACTTGGACTATGTAGGTTTACTAGCAGACACTTGGACGATCTTGGTTAACTAGCGGGCACTTGGACAATGCAGGTTCCCTAGCGGGCACTATGAATATGTAGCTTCCCTAGAGGGCACTTGGACCATATAGGTTGCCTATGGGCACTTGGACTATCTGGGTTCCCTAACGGGCACTTGGAATATGAAGATTCCCTCTCGGGCACTTGGACTATGTAGGTTCCTCATTGGGCACTTGGACTATGTAGGTTCCCTATCGGGCACTTGGACTATGTAGGTTAACTAGCGGGCCCTTCGACTATCTAGGTTACCTAGCGGGCACTTGGACTATCTAGGTTAACTAGCGGGCACTTGTACAATGCAGGTTCCCTAGCGGGCACTTTGACTATGTAGCTTCCCTAGAGGGCACTTGGACTATATAGGTTCCCTATGGGCACTTGGACTATCTAGGTGCCCTAACGGGCACTTGGAATACGTAGGTTCCCTTTCGGACACTTGGACTATGTAGGTTCCTCAGCGGGCACTTGGACTATGTAGGTTAACTAGCGGGCACTTGGACTATCTAGGTTACCTAGCGGGCACTTGGATTTTGTAGGTTCCCTAGCGGGCACTTGGACTATGTTCGTCCCTTAGCGGGCACTTGGACTATGTAGGTTCCCTATCGGGCAGTTGTACTATGTAGGTTATCTAGCGGGCCCTTAGACTATCTAGGTTACATAGCGGGCACTTGGACTATGTATGTCCCCTAGCGGGCACTTGGACTATCTAGGTTAACTAGAGGGCCCTTTGACTATGTAGGTTAACTAAGGGGCACTTGGGATATCTAGGTTAACTAGCGGACCTTGGACTATGTAGGTTAACTAGCGGGCACTTGGACGATCTAGGTTAAGTAGCGGGCACTTGGACTATCTAGGTTAACTAGCGGGCACTTGGACTATCTAGATTAACTAGCGGGCACTTGAACGATGCAGTTTCCCTAGCGGGCACTTGGACTATATAGGTAAATTAGTGGGCACTTGGACTATGGAGGTTACCTAGAAGGCAATTGGACTATGGAGGTTACCTAGCGGGCACTTGGACTATCTAGGTTAGCTAACGGGTACTTGGACTATCTAGGTTACCTAGCGGGCACTTGGACTATGTAGGTTACCTAGCGGGCACTTGGACTATCTAGGTTACTTAACAGGCTCTTGGACTATGCAGGTAACCTAGCGGGCACTTGAACTGTCTAAGTTACCTGCCGGCTCTTGGACTATGTAGGTTACCTAGCGGGCAATTGTACTATCTAGGTTAACGAACGGGCACGTGGACTATGTAGGTAACCTCACGGGCACTTGGACTATCTAGGTTAGGTAACGGGCACGTTGACTATCTAGGTTACCTAGCGGGAACTTGGAATATGTAGGTTACCTAGAGGGCACTTGGACTATAGGTTACCTAGTGGCCCTTGGACTATGTAGGTTACCTAGCGCGACTTGGACTATCTAAGTTAACGAACGTGCACTTGGACTATGTAGGTAACCTAGCAGGCACTTGGACAGTATAGGTTACCTAGCGGGCACTTGGACTATCTAGGTTAACGAATGGGCACTTGGACTATGTAGGTTACCTAGCGGGCACTTGGACTATCTAGGTTAGCAAACCGGAACTTGGAATATCTAGGTTACCTAGCGGGCACTTGGACTATGTAGGATCCCTATCGGACATTTGTACTACTTAGGTTAACTAGCGGGCACTTTGACTATCTAGGTTAACTAGCGGGCACTTGAACTATCTAGGTCAACTAGCGGGCCATTGTACTATGTAGGTTAACTAGCGGGCACTTGGCCTATCTAGGTTACCTAACGGGAACTTGGACTATGTAGGTTTACTAGCGGACACTTGGACGATCTAGGTTAACTAGCGGGCACTTGGACAATGCAGGTTCCCTAGCGGGCACTATGAATATGTAGCTTCCCTAGAGGGCACTTGGACTATGTAGGTTCCCTATGGGCACTTGGACTATCTGGGTTCCCTAACGGGCACTTGGAATATGAAGATTCCCTATCGGGCACTTGGACTATGTAGGTTCCTCATTGGGCACTTGGACTATGTAGGTTCCCTATCGGGCACTTGGACTTTGTAGGTTAACTAGCGGGCCCTTGGACTATCTAGGTTACCTAGCGGGCACTTGGACTATGTAGGTTAACTAGAGGGCACATGTACAATGCAGGTTCCCTAGCGGGCACTTTGACTATGTAGGTTCCCTAGAGGGCACTTGGACGATATAGGTTCCCTATGGGCACTTGGACTATCTAGGTGCCCTAATGGGCACTTGGAATAGGTAGGTTCCCTTTCGGACACTTGGACTATGCAGGTTCCTCAGTGGGCACTTGGACTATGTAGGTTTACTAGCAGGCACTTGGACTATCTAGGTTACCTATCGGGCACTTGGACTATGCAGGTTCCCTAGCGGGCACTTGGACTATGTTCGTCCCTTAGCGGGCACTTGCACTATGTAGGTTCCCTACCGGGCAGTTGGACTATGTAGGTTAACTAGCGGGCCCGTAGACTATCTAGGTTACCTAGCGGGCACTTGGACTATGTACGTCCTCCAGCGGGCACTTGGACTATCTAGGTTAACTAGAGGGCCGTTGGACTATGTAGGTTAACTAGCGGGCACTTGGAATATCTAGGTTAACTAGCGGACCTTGGACTATGTAGGTTAACTAGCGGGCACTTGGACTATCTAGGTTAACTAGAGGGCACTTGTACAATGCAGGTACCCTAGCGGGCACTTTGACTATGTAAGTTCCCTAGAGGGCACTTGGACTATATAGGTTCCCTATGGGCACTTGGACTATCTAGGTGCCCTAATGGGCACTTGGAAAACGTAGGTTCCCTTTCGGACACTTGGACTATGTAGGTTCCTCAGCGGGCACTTGGACTATGTAGGTTAACTAGCGGGCACTTGGACTATCTAGGTTACCTAGCGGGCACTTGGACTATGTAGGTTCCCTAGCGGGCACTTGGACTATGTTCGTCCCTTAGCGAGCGCTTGGACTATGTAGGTTCCCTATCGGGCAGTTGGACTATGTAGGTTAACTAGCGGGCCCTTAGACTATCTAGGTTACCTAGCGGGCACTTGGACTATGTACTTCCCCTAGTGGGCACTTGGACTATCTAGGTTAACTAGAGGGCCCTTGGACTATGTAGGTTAACTAGCGGGCACTTGGAATATCTAGGTTAACTAGCGGACCTTGGACTATGTAGGTTAACTAGCGGGCACTTGGGCGATCTAGGTTAACTAGCGGGCACTTGGACGATCTAGGTTAACTAGCGGCCACTTGGACTATCTAGCTTAACTAGCGGGCACTTGGACTATCTAGATTAACTAGCGGGCACTTGGATGATGCAGGTTCCCTAGCGGGCACTTGGACTATATAGGTTATTAGCGGGCACTTGGACTATGGAGGTTAACTATCGGGCACTTGGACTGTCTAGGTTACCTAACGGACACTTGGATTACGTAGGTTAATTAGCGGGCACTTGGACTATATAGGTAACCTAACGGGCACTTGGACTATCTAGGTTAGGTAACGGGCACTTGGACAATGCAGGTTCCCTAGCGGGCACTATGAATATGTAGCTTCCCTAGAGGGCACTTGGACTATGTAGGTTCCCTATGGGCACTTGGACTATCTGGGTTCCCTAACGGGCACTTGGAATATGAAGATTCCCTATCGGGCACTTGGACTATGTAGGTTTCTCATTGGGCACTTGGACTATGTAGGTTCCCTATCGGGCACTTGGACTTTGTAGGTTAACTAGCGGGCCCTTGGACTATCTCGGTTACCTAGCGGGCACTTGGACTATCTAAGTTAACTAGAGGGCACTTGTAAAATGCAGGTTCCCTAGCGGGCACTTTGACTATGTAGGTTCCCTAGAGGGCACTTGGACGATATAGGTTCCCTATGGGCACTTGGACTATCTAGGTGCCCTAATGGGCCCTTGGAATACGTAGGTTCCCTTTCGGACACTTGGACTATGCAGGTTCCTCAGCGGGCACTTGGACTATCTAGGTTACCTATCGGGCACTTTGACTATGCAGGTTCCCTAGCGGGCACTTGGACTATGTTCGTCCCTTAGCGGGCACTTGGACTATGTAGGTTCCCTATCGGGCAGTTGGACTATGTAGGTTAACTAGCGGGCCCTTAGACTATCTAGGTTACCTAGCGGGCACTTGGACTATGTACTTCCCCTAGTGGGCACTTGGACTATCTAGGTTAACTAGAGGGCCCTTGGACTATGTAGGTTAACTAGCGGGCACTTGGAATATCTAGGTTAACTAGCGGAACATGGACTATGTAGGTTAACTAGCGGGCACTTGGGCGATCTAGGTTAACTAGCGGGCACTTGGACGATCTAGGTTAACTATCGGCCACTTGGACTATCTAGCTTAACTAGCGGGCACTTGGACTATCTAGATTAACTAGCGGGCACATGGATGATGCAGGTTCCCTAGCGGGCACTTGGACTATATAGGTTAATTAGCGGGCACTTGGACTGTGGAGGTTAACTATAGGGCACTTGGACTATGTAGGTTACCTAACGGGCACTTGGACTATGTAGGTTAATTAGCGGGCACTTGGACTATGTAGGTAACCTAACGGGCACTTGGACTATCTAGGTTAGGTAACGGGCACTTGGACTATCTTGGTTACATAGCGGGAACTTGGAATATGTAGGTTACCTAGCGGGCACTTGGACTATAGTTTAACTAGCGGGCACTTGGACTATATAGGTTACCTAGCGGGCCTTAGGACTATGTAGGTTACCTAGCGCGACTTGGACTATCTAAGTTAACGAACGTGCACATGGACTATGTAGGTAACCTAGCGGGCACTTGGACAATGTAGGTTACCTAGCGGGCACTTGGACTATCTAGGTTAACGAATGGGCACTTGGACTATGTAGGTTACCTAGCGGGCACTTGGACTATCTAGATTAGTAAACCGGAACTTGGAATATCTAGGTTACCTAGCGGGCACTTGGACTATGTAGGTTACCTTGCGGGCACTTGGCCTATCTAGGTTACCTAACGGGAACTTGGACTATGTAGGTTTACTAGCGGACACTTGGACGATCTTGGTTAACTAGCGGGCACTTGGACAATGCAGGTTCCCTAGCGGGCACTATGAATATGTAGCTTCCCTAGAGGGCACTTGGACCATATAGGTTCCCTATGGGCACTTGGACTATCTGGGTTCCCTAACGGGCACTTGGAATATGAAGATTCCCTCTCGGGCACTTGGACTATGTAGGTTCCTCATTGGGCACTTGGACTATGTAGGTTCCCTATCGGGCACTTGGACTATGTAGGTTAACTAGCGGGCCCTTCGACTATCTAGGTTACCTAGCGGGCACTTGGACTATCTAGGTTAACTAGCGGGCACTTGTACAATGCAGGTTCCCTAGCGGGCACTTTGACTATGTAGCTTCCCTAGAGGGCACTTGGATTATATAGGTTCCCTATGGTTACTTGGACTATCTAGGTGCCCTAACGGGCACTTGGAATACGTAGGTTCCCTTTCGGACACTTGGACTATGTAGGTTCCTCAGCGGGCACTTGGAATATGTAGGTTATCTAGCGGGCACTTGGACTATCTAGGTTGCCCAGCGGGCACTTGGACTATGTACGTCCCCTAGCGGGCACTTGGAATATCGAGGTTAACTAGAGGGCCCTTGGACTATGTAGGTTAACTAGAGGGCACTTGGACTATCTAGGTTAACTAACGGACCTTGGACTATGTAGGTTAACTAGCGGGCACTTGGACGATCTATGTTAACTAGCGGGCACTTGGACTATCTAGGTTAACTAGCGGGAACTTAGACTATCTATGTTAACTGGCGGGCACATGGACGATGCAGGTTCCCTAGAGGGCACTTGGACTATATAGGTTCCCTAACGGGCACTTGGACTATGTAGGTCCCTTAGCGGGCACTTGGACTATGTTGGTTCCCTAACGGGCAGTTGGACTATGTGGGTATCCTAGCGGGCATTTGGACTATCTAGGTTACCTAGAAGGCACTTTGACTATCTAGGTTAACTAACGGGCACTTGGATTATGTAGGTTCCCTAGCGGGCACTTGGACTATGTAGGTTACCTAGCAGGCACTTGGACTGTCTAGGTTACCTAGCGGGCACTTGAACTATCTAGGTTAACGAACGGGCACTTGGACTATGTAAGTTAGCTAACAGGAACTTGGACTATCTAGGTTAACGAACGGGCACTTGGACTATGTAGGTTACCTAGCGGGCACTTGGACTATCTAGGTTAGCTAACGGGTACTTGGACTATCTAGGTTCCCTAGCGGGCACTTGGACTATGTAGGTTCCCTAGCAGGGCTTTGACTATGTAAGTTCTCCAACGGGCACTTGGACTATGTGGGTTCCCTAGCGGGCATTTGGACACTCTAGGTTACCTAACGGGCACTTGGACTATGTACGTTACTAGCGGGCATTTGGACTATGTAGGTTACCTAGCGGATACTTGGACTATGTAGGTTCCCCATCAGGGACATGGACAATGTAGGTTAACTAGCGGGCACTTGGACTATCTAGGTTAACTAGCGGGCCCTTGGACTATGTAGGTTAACTAGCGGGCTCTTGTACTTTCTAGGTTAACGAACGGGCAAGTGGACTATGTAGGTAACCAAGCGGGCACTTGGACAGTCTAGGTTACCTAGAGGGCACTTGGAAAATCTAGTTTAATGAATGGGCACTTGGACTATGTAGGTTACCTCGCGGGCACTTAGACTATGTGTGTACCCTAGCGGGCATTTGGACTATCTAGGGTACCTAACGGGCTTTTGGACTATGTAGGTTCCCTAGCGGGCACTTGGATTATGTAGTTTCCCTTCTTGCACTTGGACTATGTAGGTTTCTAGCGGGCATTTGGACTATGTAGGTTACCTAGCGGGCACTTGGGCTATGTAGGTTCCCTAGCGGGCATTTGGACTATCTAGGTTACCTAACGGGCATTTGGACTACGTACGTTACTAGTGGGCATTTGGACTATGTAGGTTACCTAGCGGATACTTGGACTATGTAGGCTCCCCATCAGGGACTTGGACAATGTAGGTTAACTAGCGGGCACTTGGACTATCTAGGTTAACTAGAGGGCCCTTGGACTATGTAGGTTAACTAGCGGGCTCTTGTACTTTCTAGGTTAACGAACGGGCAAGTGGACTATGTAGGTAACCAAGCGGGCACTTGGACAGTCTAGGTTACCTAGAGGGCACTTGGAAAATCTAGTTTAATGAATGGGCACTTGGACTATGTAGGTTACCTCGCGGGCACTTAGACTATGTGTGTACCCTAGCGGGCATTTGGACTATCTAGGGTACCTAACGGGCATTTGGACTATGTAGGTTCCCTAGCGGGCACTTGGATTATGTAGTTTCCCTTCTTGCACTTGGACTATGTAGGTTTCTAGCGGGCATTTGGACTATGTAGGTTACCTAGCGGGCACTTGGGCTATGTAGGTTCCCTAGCGGGCATTTGGACTATCTAGGTTACCTAACGGGCATTTGGACTACGTACGTTACTAGTGGGCATTTGGACTATGTAGGTTACCTAGCGGATACTTGGACTATGTAGGCTCCCCATCAGGGACTTGGACAATGTAGGTTAACTAGCGGGCACTTGGACTATCTAGGTTAACTAGAGGGCCCTTGGACTATGTAGGTTAACTAGCGGGCCCTTTGACGATCTAGGTTAGCAAACGGGCACTTGGACTATGTAGGTTACCTAGCAGGCACTTGGACTGTCTAGGTTACCTAGCGGGCACTTGGACTATGCAGGTAACCTAGCGGGCACTTGGACTGTTTAAGTTACCTAGAGGGCACATGGACTATAGGTTAACTAGCGGGCACTTGGACTATATAGGTTACCTAGCGGCCCTTAGACTATGTTGGTTACCTACTGCGACTTGGACTATCTAAGTTAACGAACGTGCACTTGGACTATGTAAGTAACCTAGCGGGCACTTGGACAGTATAGGTTACCTAGCGGGCACTTGGACTATCTAGGTTAGCAAACCGAAACTTGGAATATCTAGGTTACCTAGCGGGCACTTGGATTATGTAGGATCCCTATTGGACATTTGTACTACTTAGGTTAACTAGAGGGCACTTTGACTAGCTAGGTTAACTAGCGGGCACTTGGACTATCTAGGTCAACTAGCGGGCCATTGTACTATGTAGGTTATCTAGCGGGCACTTGGCCTATCTAGGTTACCTAACGGGAACTTGGACTATGTAGGTTTACTAGCAGACCCTTGGACGATCTAGGATAACTAGCGGGCACTTGGACAATGCAGGTTCCCTTGCGGGCACTATGAATATGTAGCTTCCCTAGAGGGCACTTGGACCATATAGGTTCCCTATGGGCACTTGGACTATCTAGGTGCCCTAATGGGCACTTGGAATACGTAGGTTCCCTTTCGGACACTTGGACTATGTAGGTTCCTCAGCGGGCACTTGGACTATGTAGGTTAACTAGCGGGCACTTGGACTATCTAGGTTACCTAGCGGGCACTTGGACTATGTAGGTTCCCTAGCGGGCACTTGGACTATGTTCGTCCCTTAGCGGGATCTTGGACTATGTAGGTTCCCTATCGGGCAGTTGGACTATGTAGGTTAACTAGCGGGCCCTTAGAATATCTAGGTTACCTAGCGGGCACTTGGACTATGTACGTCCCCTAGCGGGCACTTGGACTATCTAGGTTAAATAGAGGGCCCTTGGACTATGTAGGTTAACTAGCGGGCACTTGGACTATCTAGATTAACTAGCGGGCACTTGGACGATGCAGGTTCCCTAGCGGGCACTTGGACTATATAGGTTAATTAGCGGGCACTTGGACTATGGAGGTTACCTAGCGGGCACTTGGATTGTCTAGGTTACCTAACGGGCACTTGGACTATGTAGGTTAATTAACGGGCACTTGGACTATGTAGGTTAATTAGCGGGCACTTGGACTATCTAGGTTAACGAACCGGCACGTGGACTATGTAGGTAACCTAATGGGCACTTGGACTATCTAGGTTAGGTAACGGGCACTTGGACTATCTTGGTTACATAGCGGGAACTTGGAATATGTAGGTTACCTAGCGGGCACTTGGACTATAGTTTAACTAGCGGGCACTTGGACTAGATAGGTTACCTAGCGGGCCCTTGGTCTATGTATGTTACCTAGCGCAACCTGGACTATCTAAGTTAACGAACGTGCACATGGACTATGTAGGTAACCTAGCGGGCACTTGGACAGATTAGGTTACCTAGCGGGCACTTGGACTATCTAGGTTAACGAATGGGCACTTGGACTATGTAGGTTACCTACCGGGCACTTGGACTATCTAGGTTAGTAAACCGGAACTTGGAATATCTAGGTTACCTAGCGGGCACTTGGACTATGTAGGTTACCTTGCGGGCACTTGGCCTATCTAGGTTACCTAATGGGAACTTGGACTATGTAGGTTTACTAGCGGACACTTGGACAATCTTGGTTAACTAGCGGGCACTTGGACAATGCAGGTTCCCTAGCGGGCACTATGAATATGTAGCTTCCCTAGAGGGCACTTGGACCATATAGGTTCCCTATGGGCACTTGGACTATCTGGGTTCCCTAACGGGCACTTGGAATATGAAGATTCCCTATCGGGCACTTGGACTATGTAGGTTCCTCATTGGGCACTTGGACTATGTAGGTTCCCTATCGGGCACTTGGACTATGTAGGTTAACTAGCGGGCCCTTCGACTATCTAGGTTACCTAGCGGGCACTTGGACTATCTAGGTTAACTAGCAGGCACTTGTACAATGCAGGTTCCCTAGCGGCCACTTTGACTATGTAGCTTCCCTAGAGGGCACTTGGACTATATAGGTTCCCTATGGTTACTTGGACTATCTAGGTGCCCTAACGGGCACTTGGAATACGTAGGTTCCCTTTCGGACACTTCGTCTATGTAGGTTCCTCAGCGGGCACTTGGACTATGTAGGTTAACTAGCGGGCACTTGGACTATCTAGGTTGTCCAGCGGGCACTTGGACTATGTACGTCCCCTAGCGGGCACTTGGACTATCGAGGTTAACTAGAGGGCCCTTTGACTATGTAGGTTATCTAGAGGGCACTTGGACTATCTAGGTTAACTAACGGACCTTGGACTATGTAGGTTAACTAGCGGGCACTTGGACTATGTAGGTTACCTAGCAGGCACTTGGACTGTCTAGGTTACCTAGCGGGCACTTGAACTATCTAGGTTAACGAACGGGCACTTGGACTATGTAGGTTAGCTAACATGAACTTGGACTATCTAGGTTAACGAACGGGCACTTGGACTATGTAGGTTACCTAGCGGGCACTTGGACTATCTAGGTTAGATAACGGGTACTTGGACTATCTAGGTTCCCTAGCGGGCACTTGGACTATGTAGGTTCCCTAGCAGGGCTTTGACTATGTAAGTTCTCTAACGGGCACTTGGACTATGTGGGTTCCCTAGCGGGCATTTGGACTATCTAGGTTACCTAACGGGCACTTGGACTATGTACGTTACTAGCGGGCATTTGGACTATGTAGGTTACCTAGCGGATACTTGGACTATGTAGGTTCCCCATCAGGGACATGGACAATGTAGGTTAACTAGCGGGCACATGGACTATCTAGGTTAACTATCGGGCCCTTGGACTATGTAGGTTAACTAGCGGGCTCTTATACTTTCTAGGTTAACGAACGGGCACGTGGACTATGTAGGTAACCAAGCGGGCACTTGGACAGTCTAGGTTACCTAGAGGGCACTTGGAAAATCTAGTTTAATGAATGGGCACTTGGACTATGTAGGTTACCTCGCGGGCACTTAGACTATGTGTGTACCCTAGCGGGCATTTGGACTATCTAGGGTACCTAACGGGCATTTGGACTATGTAGGTTCCCTAGCGGGCACTTGGATTATGTAGTTTCCCTTCTTGCACTTGGACTATGTAGGTTTCTAGCGGGCATTTGGACTATGTAGGTTACCTAGCGGGCACTTGGGCTATGTAGGTTCCCTAGCGGGCATTTGGACTATCTAGGTTACCTAACGGGCATTTGGACTACGTACGTTACTAGTGGGCATTTGGACTATGTAGGTTACCTAGCGGATACTTGGACTATGTAGGCTCCCCATCAGGGACTTGGACAATGTAGGTTAACTAGCGGGCACTTGGACTATCTAGGTTAACTAGAGGGCCCTTGGACTATGTAGGTTAACTAGCGGGCCCTTTGACGATCTAGGTTAGCAAACGGGCACTTGGACTATGTAGGTTACCTAGCAGGCACTTGGACTGTCTAGGTTACCTAGCGGGCACTTGGACTATGCAGGTAACCTAGCAGGCACTTGGACTGTTTAAGTTACCTAGAGGGCACTTGGACTATAGGTTAACTAGCGGGCACTTGGACTATATAGGTTACCTAGCGGCCCTTAGATTATGTTGGTTACCTAACGCGACTTGGACTATCTAAGTTAACGAACGTGCACTTGGACTATGTAAGTAACCTAGCGGGCACTTGGACAGTATAGGTTACCTAGCGGGCACTTGGACTATCTAGGTTAGCAAACCGAAACTTGGAATATCTAGGTTACCTAGCGGGCACTTGGATTATGTAGGATCCCTATTGGACATTTGTACTACTTAGGTTAACTAGAGGGCACTTTGACTAGCTAGGTTAACTAGCGGGCACTTGGACTATCTAGGTCAACTAGCGGGCCATTGTACTATGTAGGTTATCTAGCGGGCACTTGGCCTATCTAGGTTACCTAACGGGAACTTGGACTATGTAGGTTTACTAGCGGACCCTTGGACGATCTAGGATAACTAGCGGGCACTTGGACAATGCAGGTTCCCTTGCGGGCACTATGAATATGTAGCTTCCCTAGAGGGCACTTGGACCATATAGGTTCCCTATGGGCACTTGGACTATCTAGGTGCCCTAATGGGCACTTGGAATACGTAGGTTCCCTTTCGGACACTTGGACTATGTAGGTTCCTCAGCGGGCACTTGGACTATGTAGGTTAACTAGCGGGCACTTGGACTATCTAGGTTACCTAGCGGGCACTTGGACTATGTAGGTTCCCTAGCGGGCACTTGGACTATGTTCGTCCCTTAGCGGGATCTTGGACTATGTAGGTTCCCTATCGGGCAGTTGGACTATGTAGGTTAACTATCGGGCCCTTAGAATATCTAGGTTACCTAGCGGGCACTTGGACTATGTACGTCCCCTAGCGGGCACTTGGACTATCTAGGTTAACTAGAGGGCCCTTGGACTATGTAGGTTAACTAGCGGGCACTTGGACTATCTAGATTAACTAGCGGGCACTTGGACGATGCAGGTTCCCTAGCGGGCACTTGGACTATATAGGTTAATTAGCGGGCACTTGGACTATGGAGGTTACCTAGCGGGCACTTGGATTGTCTAGGTTACCTAACGGGCACTTGGACTATGTAGGTTAATTAACGGGCACTTGGACTATGTAGGTTAATTAGCGGGCACTTGGACTATCTAGGTTAACGAACCGGCACGTGGACTATGTAGGTAACCTAATGGGCACTTGGACTATCTAGGTTAGGTAACGGGCACTTGGACAATCTAGATTACCTAGCGGGAACTTGGAATATGTAGGTTACCTAGCGGGCACTTGGACTAGATAGGTTACCTAGCGGACCCTTGGTCTATGTATGTTACCTAGCGCAACCTGGACTATCTAAGTTAACGAACGTGCACATGGACTATGTAGGTAACCTAGCGGGCACTTGGACAGATTAGGTTACCTAGCGGGCACTTGGACTATCTAGGTTAACGAATGGGCACTTGGACTATGTAGGTTACCTAGCGGGCACTTGGACTATCTAGGTTAGTAAACCGGAACTTGGAATATCTAGGTTACCTAGCGGGCACTTGGACTATGTAGGTTACCTTGCGGGCACTTGGCCTATCTAGGTTACCTAACGGGAACTTGGACTATGTAGGTTTACTAGCGGACACTTGGACAATCTTGGTTAACTAGCGGGCACTTGGACAATGCAGGTTCCCTAGCGGGCACTATGAATATGTAGCTTCCCTAGAGGGCACTTGGACCATATAGGTTCCCTATGGGCACTTGGACTATCTGGGTTCCCTAACGGGCACTTGGAATATGAAGATTCCCTATCGGGCACTTGGACTATGTAGGTTCCTCATTGGGCACTTGGACTATATAGGTTCCCTATCGGGCACTTGGACTATGTAGGTTAACTAGCGGGCCCTTCGACTATCTAGGTTACCTAGCAGGCACTTGGACTATCTAGGTTAACTAGCAGGCACTTGTACAATGCAGGTTCCCTAGCGGGCACTTTGACTATGTAGCTTCCCTAGAGGGCACTTGGACTATATAGGTTCCCTATGGTTACTTGGACTATCTAGGTGCCCTAACGGGCACTTGGAATACGTAGGTTCCCTTTCGGACACTTCGTCTATGTAGGTTCCTCAGCGGGCACTTGGACTATGTAGGTTAACTAGCGGGCACTTGGACTATCTAGGTTGTCCAGCGGGCACTTGGACTATGTACGTCCCCTAGCGGGCACTTGGACTATCGAGGTTAACTAGAGGGCCCTTGGACAATGTAGGTTATCTAGAGGGCACTTGGACTATCTAGGTTAACTAACGGACCTTGGACTATGTAGGTTAACTAGCGGGCACTTGGACTATGTAGGTTACCTAGCAGGCACTTGGACTGTCTAGGTTACCTAGCGGGCACTTGAACTATCTAGGTTAACGAACGCGCACTTGGACTATGTAGGTTAGCTAACAGGAACTTGGACTATCTAGGTTAACGAACGGGCACTTGGACTATGTAGGTTACCTAGCGGGCACTTGGACTATCTAGGTTAGATAACGGGTACTTGGACTATCTAGGTTCCCTAGCGGGCACTTGGACTATGTAGGTTCCCTAGCAGGGCTTTGACTATGTAAGTTCTCTAACGGGCACTTGGACTATGTGGGTTCCCTAGCGGGCATTTGGACTATCTAGGTTACCTAACGGGCACTTGGACTATGTACGTTACTAGCGGGCATTTGGACTATGTAGGTTACCTAGCGGATACTTGGACTATGTAGGTTCCCCATCAGGGACATGGACAATGTAGGTTAACTAGCGGGCACTTGGACTATCTAGGTTAACTATCGGGCCCTTGGACTATGTAGGTTAACTAGCGGGCTCTTATACTTTCTAGGTTAACGAACGGGCACGTGGACTATGTAGGTAACCAAGCGGGCACTTGGACAGTCTAGGTTACCTAGAGGGCACTTGGAAAATCTAGGTTAATGAATGGGCACTTGGACTATGTAGGTTACCTCGCGGGCACTTAGACTATGTGGGTACCCTAGCGGGCATTTGCACTATCTAGGTTACCTAACGGGCATTTGGACTATGTAGGTTCCCTAGCGGGCACTTGGATTATGTAGGTTCCCTTCTTGCACTTGGACTATGTAGGTTTCTAGCAGGCATTTGGACTATGTAGGTTACCTAGCGGGCACTTGGGCTATGTAGGTTCCCTAGCGGGCATTTGGACTATCTAGGTTACCTAACGGGCATTTGGACTACGTACGTTACTAGTGGGCATTTGGACTATGTAGGTTACCTAGCGGATACTTGGACTATGTAGGCTCCCCATCAGGGACTTGGACAATGTAGGTTAACTAGCGGACACTTGGACTATCTAGGTTAACTAGAGGGCCCTTGGACTATGTAGGTTAACTAGCGGGCCCTTTGACGATCTAGGTTAGCAAACGGGCACTTGGACTATGTTGGTTAACTAGCGGGCCCTTCGACTATCTAGGTTACCTAGCGGGCACTTGGACTATCTAGGTTAACTAGCAGGCACTTGTACAATGCAGGTTCCCTAGCGGGCACTTTGACTATGTAGCTTCCCTAGAGGGCACTTGGACTATATAGGTTCCCTATGGTTACTTGGACTATCTAGGTGCCCTAACGGGCACTTGGAATACGTAGGTTCCCTTTCGGACACTTCGTCTATGTAGGTTCCTCAGCGGGCACTTGGACTATGTAGGTTAACTAGCGGGCACTTGGACTATCTAGGTTGTCCAGCGGGCACTTGGACTATGTACGTCCCCTAGCGGGCACTTGGACTATCGAGGTTAACTAGAGGGCCCTTGGACTATGTAGGTTATCTAGAGGGCACTTGGACTATCTAGGTTAACTAACGGACCTTGGACTATGTAGGTTAACTAGCGGGCACTTGGACTATGTAGGTTACCTAGCAGGCACTTGGACTGTCTAGGTTACCTAGCGGGCACTTGAACTATCTAGGTTAACGAACGTCACTTGGACTATGTAGGTTAGCTAACAGGAACTTGGACTATCTAGGTTAACGAACGGGCACTTGGACTATGTAGGTTACCTAGCGGGCACTTGGACTATCTAGGTTAGCTAACGGGTACTTGGACTATGTAGGTTCCTCATTGGGCACTTGGACTATGTAGGTTCCCTATCGGGCAGTTGGACTATGTAGGTTAACTAGCGGGCCCTTCGACTATCTAGGTTACCTAGCGGGCACTTGGACTATCTAGGTTAACTAGCGGGCACTTGTACAATGCAGGTTCCCTAGCGGGCACTTTGACTATGTAGCTTCCCTAGAGGGCACTTGGACTATATAGGTTCCCTATGGTTACTTGGACTATCTAGGTGCCCTAACGGGCACTTGGAATACGTAGGTTCCCTTTCGGACACTTCGTCTATGTAGGTTCCACAGCGGGCACTTGGACTATGTAGGTTAACTAGCGGGCACTTGGACTATCTAGGTTGTCCAGCGGGCACTTGGACTATGTACGTCCCCTAGCGGGCACTTGGACTATCGAGGTTAACTAGAGGGCCCTTGGACTATGTAGGTTATCTAGAGAGCACTTGGACTATCTAGGTTAACTAACGGACCTTGGACTATGTAGGTTAACTAGCGGGCACTTGGACGATCTATGTTAACTAGCGAGCACTTGGACTATCTAGGTTAACTAGCGGGAACTTAGACTCTCTATGTTAACTGGCGGGCACTTGGACGATGCAGATTCCCTAGAGGGCACTTGGACTATGTAGGTTCCCTAAAAGGCACTTGGACTATGTAGGTCCGTTAGCGGGCACTTGGACTATGTTGGTTCCCTATCGGGCAGTTGGACTCTGTGGGTACCCTAACGGGCATTTGGACTATGTAGGTTCCCTAGCGGTCACTTGAACTATGTCGGTCCCTTAGCGGGCACTTGGACTATGTTGGTTCCCTATCGGGCAGTTGGACTATGTGGGTACCCTAGCGGGCATTTGGACTATCTAGGTTACCTAGCAGGCACTTTGACTATCTAGGTTAACTAACGGGCACTTGGACTATGTAGGTTACCTAGCGGGCACTTGGACTATGTAGGTCCCTAGCGGGCACTGAGACTATGTAGGTTACCTAGCAGGCACTTGGACTGTCTAGGTTACCTAGCGGGCACTTGAACTATCTAGGTTAACGAACGGACACTTGGACTATGTAGGTTAGCTAACAGGAACTTGGACTATCTAGGTTAACGAACGGGCACTTGGACTATGGAGGTTACCTAGCGGGCACTTGGACTATGGAGGTTACCTAGCGGGCACTTGGACTATCTAGGTTAGCTAACGGGTACTTAGACTATCTAGGTTCCCTAGCGGGCACTTGGACTATGTAGGTTCCCTAGAAGGGCTTTGATTATGTAAGTTCTCTAATGGGCACTTGGGCTATGTGGGTTCCCTAGCGGGCATTTGGACTATCTAGGTTAACTAACGGGCACTTGGACTATGTACGTTACTAGCGGGCATTTGGACTATGTAGGTTACCTAGCGGATACTTGGACTATGTAGGTTCCCCATCAGGGACATGGACAATGTAGGTTAACTAGCGGGCACTTGGACTATCTAGGTTAACTAGCGGGCCCTTGGACTATGTAGGTTAACTAGCGGGCCCTTTGACGATCTAGGTTAGCAAACGGGCACTTGGACTATTTAGGTTACCTTGCAGGCACTTGGACTGTCTAGGTTACCTAGCGGGCACTTGAACTATCTAGGTTAACGAACGGGCACTTGGACTATGTAAGTTAGCTAACAGGAACTTGGACTATCTAGGTTAACGAACGGGCACTTGGACTATGGAGGTTACCTAGCGGGCACTTGAACTATGGAGGTTACCTAGCGGGCACTTGGACTATCTAGGTTAGCTAACGGGTACTTGGACTATCTAGGTTACCTAGTGGGCACTTGGACTATGTAGGTTACCTAGCGGGCACTTGGACTATCTAGGTTACCTAACGGGCACTTGGACTATGCAGGTAACCTAGCGGGCACTTGGACTGTTTAAGTTAACCAGCGGGCAATTGGACTGTGTAGGTTAACTAGCGGGCATTGGACTATCTAGGTTACCTAACGGGCACCTGGACTATCTAGATTATCTAGTGGGCACTTGGATTCTAAAGGTTACCTAGCCGGCCCTTGGACTATGTAGGTTACCTAGCGCGCAATTGGACTATCTAGGTTAACGAACGGGCACGTGGACTATGTAGGTAACCTAATGGGCACTTGGACAATCTAGGTTAGGTAACGGGCACTTGGACTATCTAGGTTACCTAGCGGAAACATGGAATATGTAGGTTACCTAGAGGGCACTTGGACTATAGGCTAACTAGCGGGCACTTGGACTATATAGATTACCTAGCGGCCCTTGGACTATGTTGGTTACCTACCGCGACTTGGACTATCTAAGTTAACGAAAGTGCACTAGGACTATGTAAGTAACCTAGCGGGCACTTGGACAGTATAGGTTAACTAGCAGGCACTTGGACTATCTAGGTTAACGAATGGGCACTTGTACTACTTAGGTTACCTAGCGGGCACTAGGACTATCTAGGTTAGCAAACCAGAACTTGGAATATCTAGGTTACCTAGCGGGCACTTGGACAATGTAGGATCCCTATCGGACATTTGTACTACTTAGGTTAACTAGCGGGCACTTTGACTATCTAGGTTAACTAGCGGGCACTTGGACTATCTAGGTCAACTAGCGGGCCATTGTACTATGTAGTTTAACTAGCGGGCACTTGGCCTATCTAGGTTACCTAACGGGAACTTGGACTATGTAGGTTTACTAGCGGACCCTTGGACGATCTAGGTTAACTAGCGGGCACTTGGACAATGCAGGTTCCCTAGCGGGCACTATGAATATGTAGCTTCCCTAGAGGGAACTTGGACTATGTAGGTTCCCTATGGGTATTTGGACTATCTGGGTTCCCTAACGGGCACTTGGTATATGAAGATTCCCTATCGGGCACTTGGACTATGTAGGTTCCTCATTGGGCACTTGGACTACGTAGGTTCCCTATCGGGCACTTGGACTTTGTAGGTTAACTAGCGGGCCCTTGGACTATCTAGGTTACCTAGCGGGCACTTGGACTATCTAGGTTAACTAGAGGGCACTTGTACAATGCAGGTTCCCTAGCGGGCACTTTGACTATGTAGGTTCCCTAGAGGGCACTTGGACGATATAGGTTCCCTATGGGCACTTGGACTATCTAGGTGCCCTAATGGGCACTTGGAATACGTAGGTTCCCTTTCGGACACTTGGACTATGTAGGTTCCTCAGCGGGTACTTGGACTATGTAGGTTAACTAGCGGGCACTTGGACTATCTAGGTTACCTAGCGGGCACTTGGACTATGTAGGTTCCCTAGCGGGCACTTGGACTATGTTCGTCCCTTAGCGTGCACTTGGACTATGTAGGTTCCCTATCGGGCAGTTGGACTATGTAGGTTATCTAGCGGGCCCTTAGACTCTCTAGGTTACATAGCGGGCACTTGGACTATGTATGTCCCCAGCGGGCACTTGGACTATCTAGTTTAACTAGAGGGCCCTTTGACTATGTAGGTTAACTAAGGGGCACTTGGAATATCTAGGTTAACTAGCGGACCTTGGACTATGTAGGTTAACTAGCGGGCACTTGGACGATCTAGGTTAAGTAGCGGGCACTTGGACTATCTAGGTTAACTAGCGGGCACTTGGACTATCTAGATTAACTAGCGGGCACTTGAACGATGCAGTTTCCCTAGCGGGCACTTGGACTATATAGGTAAATTAGTGGGCACTTGGACTATGGAGGTTACCTAGAAGGCAATTGGACTATGGAGTTTACCTAGCGGGCACTTGGACTATCTGGTTAGCTAACGGGTACTTGGACTATCTAGGTTACCTAGCGGGCACTTGGACTATGTAGGTTACCTAGCGGGCACTTGAACTGTCTAAGGTACCTGCCGGCTCTTGGACTATGTAGGTTACCTAGCGGGCAATTGTACTATCTAGGTTAACGAACGGGCACGTGGACTATGTAGGTAACCTCACGGGCACTTGGACTATCTAGGTTAGGTAACGGGCACTTTGACTATCTAGGTTACCTAGCGGGAACTTGGAATATGTAGGTTACCTAGAGGACACTTGGACTATAGGTTACCTAGTGGCCCTTGGACTATGTAGGTTACCTAGCGCGACTTGGACTATCTAAGTTAACGAACGTGCACTTGGACTATGTAGGTAACCTAGCAGGCACTTGGACAGTATAGGTTACCTAGCGGGCACATGGACTATCTAGGTTAACGAATGGGCACTTGGACTATGTAGGTTACCTAGCGGGCACTTGGACTATCTAGGTTAGCAAACCGGAACTTGGAATATCTAGGTTACCTAGCGGGCACTTGGACTATGTAGGATCCCTATCGGACATTTGTACTACTTAGGTTAACTAGCGGGCACTTTGACTATCTAGGTTAACTAGCGGGCACTTGAACTATCTAGGTCAACTAGCGGGCCATTGTACTAAGTAGGTTAACTAGCGGGCACTTGGCCTATCTAGGTTACCTAACGGGAACTTGGACTATGTAAGTTTACTAGCGGACACTTGGACGATCTAGGTTAACTAGCGGGCACTTGGACAATGCAGGTTCCCTAGCGGGCACTATGAATATGTAGCTTCCCTAGAGGGCACTTGGACTATGTAGGTTCCCTATGGGCACTTGGACTATCTGGGTTCCCTAACGGGCACTTGGAATATGAAGATTCCCTATCGGGCACTTGGACTATGTAGGATCCTCATTGGGCACTTGGACTATGTAGGTTCCCTATCGGGCACTTGGACTATGTAGGTTAACTAGCGGGCCCTTGGACTATCTAGGTTACCTAGCGGGTACTTGGACTATCTAGGTTAACTAGAGGGCACTTGTACAATGCAGGTTCCCTAGCGGGCACTTTGACTATGTAGCTTCCCTAGAGGGCACTTGGACGATATAGGTTCCCTATGGGCACTTGGACTATCTAGGTGCCCTAATGGGCCCTTGGAATACGTAGGTTCCCTTTCGGACACTTGGACTATGCAGGTTCCTCAGTGGGCACTTGGACTATGTAGGTTTACTAGCGGGCACTTGGACTATCTAGGTTACCTATCGGGCACTTTGACTATGCAGGTTCCCTAGCGGGCACTTGGACTATGTTCGTCCCTTAGCGGGCACTTGGACTATGTAGGTTCCCTATCGGGCAGTTGGACTATGTAGGTTAACTAGCGGGCCCGTAGACTATCTAGGTTACCTAGCGGGCACTTGGACTATGTACGTCCTCCAGCGGGCACTTGGACTATCTAGGTTAACTAGAGGGCCGTTGGACTATGTAGGTTAACTAGCAGGCCCTTGGACAATCTAGGTTACCTAGCGGGCACTTGGACTATCTAGGTTAACTAGAGGGCACTTGTACAATGCAGGTACCATAGCGGGCACTTTGACTATGTAAGTTCCCTAGAGGGCACTTGGACTATATAGGTTCCCTATGGGCACTTGGACTATCTAGGTGCCCTAATGGGCACTTGGAATACGTAGGTTCCCTTTCGGACACATGGACTATGTAGGTTCCTCAGCGGGCACTTGGACTATGTAGGTTAACTAGCGGGCACTTGGACTATCTAGGTTACCTAGCGGGCACTTAGACTATGTAGGTTCCCTAGCGGGCACTTGGACTATGTTCGTCCCTTAGCGATCGCTTGGACTATGTAGGTTCCCTATCGGGCAGTTGGACTATGTAGGTTAACTAGCGGGCCCTTAGACTATCTAGGTTACCTAGCGGGCACTTGGACTATGTACTTCCCCTAGTGGGCACTTGGACTATCTAGGTTAACTAGAGGACCCTTGGACTATGTAGGTTAACTAGCGGGCACTTGGAATATCTAGGTTAACTAGCGGACCTTGGACTATGTAGGTTAACTAGCGGGCACTTGGGCGATCTAGGTTAACTAGCGGGCACTTGGACGATCTAGGTTAACTAGCGGCCACTTGGACTATCTAGCTTAACTAGCGGGCACTTGGACTATCTAGATTAACTAGCGGGCACTTGGATGATGCAGGTTCCCTAGCGGGCACTTGGACTATATAGGTTAATTAGCGGGCACTTGGACTATGGAGGTTAACTATCGGGCACTTGGACTGTCTAGGTTACCTAAAAGCACATGGACTATGTAGCTTAATTAGCGGGCACTTGTACTATGTAGGTAACCTAACGGGCACTTGGACTATCTAGGTTAGGTAACGGGCACTTGGACTACCTTGGTTAACTAGCGGGAACTTGGAATATGTAGGTTACCTAGCGGGCACTTGGACTATAGTTTAAATAGCGGGCACTTGGACTATATAGGTTACCTAGCGGGCCTTTGGGCTATGTAGGTTACCTAGCGCGACTTGGACTATCTAAGTTAACGAACGTGCACTTGGACTATGTACGTAACCTAGCGGGCTCTTAGACAGTATAGGTTACCTAGCGGGCACTTGGACTATCTAGGTTAACGAATGGGCACTTGAACTATGTAGGTTACCTAGCGGGCACTAGGACTATCTAGGTTAGCAAACCGGAACTTGGAATATCTAGGTTACCTAGCGGGCACTTGGACTATGTACGTTACCTTGCGGGCACTTGGCCTATCTAGGTTACCTAACGGGAACTTGGACTATGTAGGTTTACTAGCGGACACTTGGACGATCTTGGTTAACTAGCGGGCACTTGGACGATGCAGGTTCCCTAGCGGGCACTATGAATATGTAGCTTCCCTAGAGGGCACTTGGACCATATAGGTTCCCTATGGGCACTTGGACTATCTGGGTTCCCTAACGGGCACATGGAATATGAAGATTCCCTTTCGGGCACTTGGACTATGTAGGTTCCTCATTGGGCACTCGGACTATGTAGGTTCCCTATCGGGCACATGGACTATGTAGGTTAACTAGCGGGCCCTTCGACTATCTAGGTTACCTAGCGGGCACTTGGACTATCTAGGTTAACTAGCGGGCACTTGTACAATGCAGGTTCCCTAGCGGGCACTTTGACTATGTAGCTTCCCTAGAGGGCACTTGGACTATATAGGTTCCCTATGGTTACTTGGACTATCTAGGTGCCCTAACGGGCACTTGGAATACGTAGGTTCCCTTTCGGACACTTCGTCTATGTAGGTTCCACAGCGGGCACTTGGACTATGTAGGTTAACTAGCGGGCACTTGGACTATCTAGGTTGCCCAGCGGGCACTTGGACTATGTACGTCCCCTAGCGGGCACTTGGACTATCGAGGTTAACTAGAGGGCCCTTGGACTATGTAGGTTAACTAGAGGGCACTTGGACTATCTAGGTTAACTAACGGACCTTGGACTATGTAGGTTAACTAGCGGGCACTTGGATGATCTATGTTAACTAGCGAGCACTTGGACTATCTAGGTTAACTAGCGGGCACATAGACGATGCAGGTTCCCTAGAGGGCACTGGGACTATGTAGGTTCCCTAACGGGCACTTGGACTATGTAGGTCCCTTAGCGGGCACTTGGACTATGTTGGTTCCTTATCGGGCAGTTGGACTCTGTGGGTATCCTAGCGGGCATTTGGACTATCTAGGTTACCTAGAAGGCACTTTGACTATCTAGGTAAACTAACGGGCACTTGGAATACGTAGGTTCCCTAGCGGGCACTTGGACTATGTAGGTTAAATAGCAGGCACTTGGACTGTCTAGGTTACCTAGCGGGCACTTGAACTATCTAGGTTAACGAACAGGCACTTGGACTATGTAGGTTAGCTAACAGGAACTTGGACTATCTAGGTTAACGAACGGGCACTTGGACTATGGAGGTTACCTAGCGGGCACTTGGACTATCTAGGTTAGCTAACGGGTACTTGGACTATCTAGGTTCCCTAGCGGGCACTTGGACTATGTAGGTTCCCTAGCAGGGCTTTGACTATGTAAGTTCTCTAACGGGCACTTGGACTATGTACGTTACTAGCGGGCATTTGGACTATGTAGGTTACCTAGCGGATACTTGGACTATGTAGGTTCCCCATCAGGGACTTGGACAATGTAGGTTAACTAGCGGGCACTTGGACTATCTAGGTTAACTAGCGGGCACTTGGACTATGTAGGTTACCTAGCGGGCACTTGGACTATGTAGGTTACCTAGCAGGCACTTGGACTGTCTAGGTTACCTAGCGGGCACTTGAACTATCTAGGTTAACGAACGGGCACTTGGACTATGTAGGTTAGCTAACAGGAACTTGGACTATCTAGGTTAACGAACGGGCACTTGGATTATGTAGGTTACCTAGCGGGCACTTGGACTATCTAGGTTAGCTAACGGGTACTTGGACTATCTAGGTTCCCTAGCGGGCACTTGGACTATGTAGGTTCCCTAGCAGGGCTTTGACTACGTAAGGTCTCTAACGGGCACTTGGATTATGTGGGTTCCCTAGCGGGCATTTGGGCTATCTAGGTTACCTAACGGGCACTTGGACTATGTACGTTACTAGCGGGCATTTGGACTATGTAGGTTACCTAGCGGATACTTGGACTATGTATGTTCCCCATCAGGGACTTGGACAATGTAGGTTAACTAGCGGGCACTTGGACTATCTAGGTTAACTAGCGGGCCCTTGCACTATGTAGGTTAACTAGCGGGCTCTTGTACTATCTAGGTTAACGAACGGGCACGTGGACTATGTAGGTAACCAAGCGGGCACTTGGACAGTCTAGGTTACCTAGAGGGCACTTGGAAAATCTAGGTTAATGAATCGGCTCTTGGACTATGTAGGTTACCTCGCGGGCACTTAGACTATGTGGGTACCCTAGCGGACATTTGGACTATCTAGGTTACCTAACGGGCATTTGGACTATGTAGGTTCCCTAGCGGACACTTGGATTATGTAGGTTCCCTTCTTGCACTTGGACTATGTAGGTTTCTAGCGGGCATTTGGACTATCTAGGTTACCTAACGGGCATTTGGACTACGTACGTTACTAGTGGGCATTTGAACTATGTATGTTAACTAGCGTATACTTGGACTATGTAGGTTCCCCATCAGGGACTTGGACAATGTAGGTTAACTAGCGGACACTTGGACTATCTAGGTTAACTAGAGGGCCCTTGGACTATGTAGGTTAACTAGCGGGCCCTTTGACGATCTAGGTTAGCAAACGGGCACTTGGACTATGTAGGTTACCTAGCAGGCACTTGGACTGTCTAGGTTACCTAGCGGGCACTTGAACTATCTAGGTTAACGAACGGGCACTTGGACTATGTAGGTTAGCTAACAGGAACTTGGACTATCTAGGTTAACGAACGGGCACTTGGACTATGGAGGTTACCTAGCGGACACTTGGACTATCTAGGTTAGCTAACGGGTACTTGGACTATCTAGGTTACCTAGCGGGCACTTGGACTATGTAGGTTCCCTAGCAGGGCTTTGACTATGTAAGTTCTCTAACGGGCACTTGGACTATGTGGGTTCCCTAGCGGGCATTTGGACTATCTAGGTTACCTAACGGGCACTTGGACTATGTACGTTACTAGCGGGCATTTGGACTATGTAGGTTACCTAGTGGATACTTGGACTATGTAGGTTCCCCATCAGGGACTTCGACAATGTACGTTAACTAGCGGACACTTGGACGATCTAGGTTAACTAGCGGGCACTTGGACAATGCAGGTTCCCTAGCGGGCACTATGAATATGTAGCTTCCCTACAGGGAACTTGGACTATATAGGTTCCCTATGGGCACTTGGACAATCTGGGTTCCCTAACGGGCACTTGGAATATGAAGATTCCCTATCGGGCACTTGGACTATGTAGGTTCCTCATTGGGCACTTTTACTATGTAGGTTAACTAGCGGGCCCTTGGACTATCTAGGTTACCTAGCGGGCACTTGGACTATCTAGGTTAACTAGAGGGCACTTGTACAATGCAGGTTCCCTAGCGGGCACTTTGACTATGTAGGTTCCGTAGAGGGCACTTGGACTATATAGGTTCCCTATGGGCACTTGGACTATCTAGGTGCCCTAATGGGCACTTGGAATACGTAGGTTCCCTTTCGGACACTTGGACTATGTAGGTTCCTCAGCGGGCACATGGACTATGTAGGTTAACTAGCGGGCACTTGGACTATCTAGGTTACCTAGCGGGCACTTGGACTATGTAGGTTCCCTAGCGGGCACTTGGACTATGTTCGTACCTTAGCGGACACTTGGACTATGTAGGTTCCCTATCGGGCAGTTTGACTATGTAGGTTAACTAGCGGGCCCTTAGACTATCTAGGTTGCCTAGCGTGCACTTGGACTATGTACGTCCCCTAGCGGGCACTTGGACTATCTAGGTTAACTAGCGGGCACATAGATGATGCAGGTTCCCTAGAGGGCACTGGGACTATGTAGGTTCCCTAACGGGCACTTGGACTATGTAGGTCCCTTAGCGGGCACTTGGACTATATTGGTTCCCTATCGGGCAGTTGGACTCTGTGGGTATCCTAGCGGGCATTTGGACTATCTAGGTTACCTAGAAGGCACTTTGACTATCTAGGTAAACTAACGGGCACTTGGAATACGTAGGTTCCCTAGCTGGCACTTGGACTATGTAGGTTACCTAGCAGGCACTTGGACTGTCTAGGTTACCTAGCGGGCACTTGAACTATCTAGGTTAACGAACAGGCACTTGGACTATGTAGGTTAGCTAACAGGAACTTGGACTATCTAGGTTAACGAACGGGCACTTGGACTATGTAGGTTACCTAGCGGGCACTTGGACTGTCTAGGTTACCTAGCGGGCACTTGAACTATCTAGGTTAACGAACGGGCACTTGTAGGTTAGCTAACAGGAACTTGGACTATCTAGGTTAACGAACGGGCACTTGGACTATGGAGGTAACCTAGCGGGCACTTGGTCTATAGATGTTACCTAGCGGGCACTTGGACTATCTAGGTTAGCTAACGGGTACTTGGACTATCTAGGTTACCTAGCGGGCACTTGGACTATGTAGGTTCCCTAGCAGGGCTTTGACTATGTAAGTTCTCTAACGGGCACTTGGACTATGTGGGTTCCCTAGCGGGCATTTGGACTATCTAGGTTACCTAACGGGCACTTGGACTATGTACGTTACTAGCGGGCATTTGGACTATGTAGGTTACCTAGCGGATACTTGGACTATGTAGGTTCCCCATCGGGGACTTGGACAATGTAGGTTAACTAGCGGGCACTTGGACTATCTAGGTTAACTAGCGGGCCCTTGGACTATGTAGGTTAACTAGCGGGCTCTTGTACTATCTAGGTTAACGAACGGGCACGTGGACTATGTAGGTAACCAAGCAGGCAATTGGACAGTCTAGGTTACCTAGAGGGCACTTGGAAAATCTAGGTTAATGAATGGGCACTTGGACAATGTAGGTTACCTCGCGGGCACTTAGACTATGTGGGTACCCTAGCGGGCATTTGGACTATCTAGGTTACCTAACGGGCATTTGGACTATGTAGGTTCCCTAGCGGGAACTTGTATTACGTAGGTTCCCTTCTTGCACTTGGACTATGTTGGTTTCTAGCGGGCATTTGGACTATGTAGGTTACCTAGCGGGCACTTGGGCTATGTAGGTTCCCTAGCGGGCATTTGGACTATCTAGGTTACCTAACGGGCATTTGGACTACGTACGTTACTAGTGGGCATTTGGACTATGTAGGTTACCTAGCGGATACTTGGACTATGTAGGTTCCCCATCAGGGACTTGGACAATGTAGGTTAACTAGCGGGCACTTGGACTATCTAGGTTTACTAGAGGGCCCTTGGACTATGTAGGTTAACTAGCGGGCCCTTTGACGATCTAGGTTAGCAAACGGGCACTTGGACTATGTAGGTTACCTAGCAGGCACTTGGACTGTCTAGGTTACCTAGCGGGCACTTGAACTATCTAGGTTAACGAACGGGCACTTGGACTATGTAGGTTAGCTAACAGGAACTTGGACTATCTAGGTTAACGAACGGGCACTTGGACTATGGATGTTACCTAGCGGGCACTTGGACTATGGAGGTTACCTAGCGGGCACTTGGACTATCTAGGGTACCTAACGGGCACTTGGACTATGCAGGTAACCTAGCGGGCACTTGGACTGTTTAAGTTACCTAGAGGGCACTTGGACTATAGGTTAACTAGCGGGCACTTGGACTATATAGGTTACCTAGCGGCCCTTAGACTATGTTGGTTACCTACCGCGACTTGGACTATCTAAGTTAACGAACGTGCACTTGGACTATGTAAGTAACCTAGCGGGCACTTGGACAGTATAGGTAACATAGCGGGCACTTGGACTATCTAGGTTAGCAAACCGGAACTTGGAATATCTAGGTTACCTAGCGGGCACTTGGATTATGTAGGATCCCTATTGGACATTTGTACTACTTAGGTTAACTAGCGGGCACTTTGACTATCTAGGTTAACTAGCGGGCACTTGGACTATCTAGGTCAACGAGCGGGCCATTGTACTATGTAGGTTAACTAGCGGGCACTTGGCCTATCTAGGTTACCTAACGGGAACTTGGACTATGTAGGTTTACTAGCGGACCCTTGGACGATCTAGGTTAACTAGCGGTCACTTGGACAATGCAGGTTCCCTAGCGGGCACTATGAATATGTAACTTCCCTAGAGGGAACTTGGACTATATAGGTTCCCTATGGGCACTTGGACAATCTGGGTTCCCTAACGGGCACTTGGAATATGAAGATTCCCTATCGGGCACTTGGACTATGTAGGTTCCTCATTGGGCACTTAGACTATGTAGGTTAACTAGCGGGCCCTTGGACTATCTAGGTTACCTAGCGGGCACTTGGACTATCTAGGTTAACTAGAGGGCACTTGTACAATGCAGGTTCCCTAGCGGGCACTTTGACAATGTAGGTTCCGTAGAGGGCACTTGGACTATATAGGTTCCCTATGGGCACTTGGACTATCTAGGTGCCCTAATGGGCACTTGGAATACGTAGGTTCCCTTTCGGACACTTGGACTATGTAGGTTCCTCAGCGGGCACTTGGACTATGTAGGTTAACTAGCGGGCACTTGGACTATGTTCGTACCTTAGCGGACACTTGGACTATGTAGGTTCCCTATCGGGCAGTTGGACTATGTAGGTTAACTAGCGGGCCCTTAGACTATCTAGGTTACCTAGCGGGCACTTGGACTATGTACGTCCCCTAGCGGGCACTTGGACTATCTAGGTTAAATAGAGGGCCCTTGGACCATGTAGGTTAACTAGCGGGCACTTGGAATATCTAGGTTAACTAGCGGACCTTGGACTATGTAGGTTAACTAGCGGGCACTTGGACGATCTAGGTTAACTAACGGCTACTTGGACTATCTAGCTTAACTAGCGGGCACTTGGACTATCTAGATTAACTAGCGGGCACTTGGACGATGCAGGTTCCCTGGCGGGCACTTGGACTATATAGGTTTATTAGCGGGCACTTGGACTATGGAGGTTACCTAGCGGGCACTTGGACTGTCTAGGTTACCTAATGGGCACTTGTACTATGTAGGTTAATTAGCGGGCACTTGGACTATGTAGGTTACCTAGTGGGCACTTGGACTATCTAGGTTAAGGAACCGGCACGTGGACTATGTAGGTAACCTAACGGGCACTTGGACTATGTAGGTTAGGTAACGGGCACTTGGACTATCTAGGTTACCTAGCGGGAACTTGGAATATGTAGGTTACCTAGCGGGCACTTGGACTATAGTTTAACTAGCGGGCACTTGGACTATATAGGTTACCTAGCGGGCCCTTGGACTATATAGGTTACCTAGCGCGACTTGGACTATCTAAGTTAACGAACGTGCACTTGGACTATGTAGGTAACCTAGCGGGCACTTGGACAGTATAGGTTACCTAGCGGGCACTTGGATTATCTAGGTTAACGAATGGGCACTTGGACTATGTAGGTTACCTTGCGGGCACTTGGCCTATCTAGGTTAGTAAACTGGAACTTGGAATATCTAGGTTACCTAGCGGGCACTTGGACTATGTAGGTTACCTTGCGGGCACTTGGCCTATCTACGTTACCTAACGGGAACTTGGACTATGTAGGTTTACTAGCGGACACTTGGACAATCTTGGTTAACTAGCGGGCACTTGGACAATGCAGGTTCCCTAGCGGGCACTATGAATATGTAGCTTCCCTAGAGGGCACTTGGATCATATAGGTTCCCTATGGGCACTTGGACTATCTGGGTTCCCTAACGGGCACTTGGAATATGAAGTTTCCCTATCGGGCACGTGGACTATGTAGGTTCCTCATTGGGCACTTGGACTATGTAGGTTACCTAGCAGGCACTTGGACTGTCTAGTTTACCTAGCGGGCACTGGAACTATCTAGGTTAACGAATGGGCACTTGGACTATGTAGGTTGGCTAACAGGAACTTGGACTATATAGGTTAAAGAACGGGCACTTGGACTATGGAGGTTACCTAGCGGGCACTTGGACTATGGAGGTTACCTAGCGGGCACTTGGACGATCTAGGTTAGCTAACGGGTACGTGGACTATCTAGGTTCCCTAGCGGGCACTTGGACTATGTAGGTTCCCTAGCAGGGCTTTGACTATGTAAGTTCTCTAACGGGCACTTGGACTATGTAGGTTAGCTAACAGGAACTTGGACTATCTAGGTTAACGAACGGGCACTTGGACTATGTAGGTTACCTAGCGGGCACTTGGACTGTCTAGGTTACCTAGCGGGCACTTGAACTATCTAGGTTAACGAACGGGCACTTGTAGGTTAGCTAACAGGAACTTGGACTATCTAGGTTAACGAACGGGCACTTGGACTATGGAGGTTACCTAGCGGGCACTTGGACTATGGATGTTACCTAGCGGGCACTTGGACTATCTAGGTTAGCTAACGGGTACTTGGACTATCTAGGTTACCTAGCGGGCACTTGGACTATGTAGGTTCCCTAGCAGGGCTTTGACTATGTAAGTTCTCTAACGGGCACTTGGACTATGTAGGTTAGCTAACAGGAACTTGGACTATCTAGGTTAACGAACGGGCACTTGGACTATGTAGGTTACCTAGCGGGCACTTGGACTGTCTAGGTTACCTAGCGGGCACTTGAACTATCTAGGTTAACGAACGGGCACTTGTAGGTTAGCTAACAGGAACTTGGACTATCTAGGTTAACGAACGGGCACTTGGACTATGGAGGTTACCTAGCGGGCACTTGGACTATGGATGTTACCTAGCGGGCACTTGGACTATCTAGGTTAGCTAACGGGTACTTGGACTATCTAGGTTACCTAGCGGGCACTTGGACTATGTAGGTTCCCTAGCAGGGCTTTGACTATGTAAGTTCTCTAACGGGCACTTGGACTATGTGGGTTCCCTAGCGGGCATTTGGACTATCTAGGTTACCTAACGGGCACTTGGACTATGTACGTTACTAGCGGGCATTTGGACTATGTAGGTTACCTAGCGGATACTTGGACTATGTAGGTTCCCCATCGGGGACTTGGACAATGTAGGTTAACTAGCGGGCACTTGGACTATCTAGGTTAACTAGCGGGCCCTTGGACTATGTAGGTTAACTAGCGGGCTCTTGTACTATCTAGGTTAACGAACGGGCACGTGGACTATGTAGGTAACCAAGCAGGCAATTGGACAGTCTAGGTTACCTAGAGGGCACTTGGAAAATCTAGGTTAATGAATGGGCACTTGGACAATGTAGGTTACCTCGCGGGCACTTAGACTATGTGGGTACCCTAGCGGGCATTTGGACTATCTAGGTTACCTAACGGGCATTTGGACTATGTAGGTTCCCTAGCGGGAACTTGTATTACGTAGGTTCCCTTCTTGCACTTGGACTATGTAGGTTTCTAGCGGGCATTTGGACTATGTAGGTTACCTAGCGGGCACTTGGGCTATGTAGGTTCCCTAGCGGGCATTTGGACTATCTAGGTTACCTAACGGGCATTTGGACTACGTACGTTACTAGTGGGCATTTGGACTATGTAGGTTACCTAGCGGATACTTGGACTATGTAGGTTCCCCATCAGGGACTTGGACAATGTAGGTTAACTAGCGGGCACTTGGACTATCTAGGTTTACTAGAGGGCCCTTGGACTATGTAGGTTAACTAGCGGGCCCTTTGACGATCTAGGTTAGCAAACGGGCACTTGGACTATGTAGGTTACCTAGCAGGCACTTGGACTGTCTAGGTTACCTAGCGGGCACTTGAACTATCTAGGTTAACGAACGGGCACTTGGACTATGTAGGTTAGCTAACAGGAACTTGGACTATCTAGGTTAACGAACGGGCACTTGGACTATGGATGTTACCTAGCGGGCACTTGGACTATGGAGGTTACCTAGCGGGCACTTGGACTATCTAGGGTACCTAACGGGCACTTGGACTATGCAGGTAACCTAGCGGGCACTTGGACTGTTTAAGTTACCTAGAGGGCACTTGGACTATAGGTTAACTAGCGGGCACTTGGACTATATAGGTTACCTAGCGGCCCTTAGACTATGTTGGTTACCTACCGCGACTTGGACTATCTAAGTTAACGAACGTGCACTTGGACTATGTAAGTAACCTAGCGGGCACTTGGACAGTATAGGTAACATAGCGGACACTTGGACTATCTAGGTTAGCAAACCGGAACTTGGAATATCTAGGTTACCTAGCGGGCACTTGGATTATGTAGGATCCCTATTGGACATTTGTACTACTTAGGTTAACTAGCGGGCACTTTGACTATCTAGGTTAACTAGCGGGCACTTGGACTATCTAGGTCAACGAGCGGGCCATTGTACTATGTAGGTTAACTAGCGGGCACTTGGCCTATCTAGGTTACCTAACGGGAACTTGGACTATGTAGGTTTACTAGCGGACCCTTGGACGATCTAGGTTAACTAGCGGTCACTTGGACAATGCAGGTTCCCTAGCGGGCACTATGAATATGTAACTTCCCTAGAGGGAACTTGGACTATATAGGTTCCCTATGGGCACTTGGACAATCTGGGTTCCCTAACGGGCACTTGGAATATGAAGATTCCCTATCGGGCACTTGGACTATGTAGGTTCCTCATTGGGCACTTAGACTATGTAGGTTAACTAGCGGGCCCTTGGACTATCTAGGTTACCTAGCGGGCACTTGGACTATCTAGGTTAACTAGAGGGCACTTGTACAATGCAGGTTCCCTAGCGGGCACTTTGACAATGTAGGTTCCGTAGAGGGCACTTGGACTATATAGGTTCCCTATGGGCACTTGGACTATCTAGGTGCCCTAATGGGCACTTGGAATACGTAGGTTCCCTTTCGGACACTTGGACTATGTAGGTTCCTCAGCGGGCACTTGGACTATGTAGGTTAACTAGCGGGCACTTGGACTATGTTCGTACCTTAGCGGACACTTGGACTATGTAGGTTCCCTATCGGGCAGTTGGACTATGTAGGTTAACTAGCGGGCCCTTAGACTATCTAGGTTACCTAGCGGGCACTTGGACTATGTACGTCCCCTAGCGGGCACTTGGACTATCTAGGTTAAATAGAGGGCCCTTGGACCATGTAGGTTAACTAGCGGGCACTTGGAATATCTAGGTTAACTAGCGGACCTTGGACTATGTAGGTTAACTAGCGGGCACTTGGACGATCTAGGTTAACTAATGGCTACTTGGACTATCTAGCTTAACTAGCGGGCACTTGGACTATCTAGATTAACTAGCGGGCACTTGGACGATGCAGGTTCCCTGGCGGGCACTTGGACTATATAGGTTTATTAGCGGGCACTTGGACTATGGAGGTTACCTAGCGGGCACTTGGACTGTCTAGGTTACCTAATGGGCACTTGGACTATGTAGGTTAATTAGCGGGCACTTGGACTATGTAGGTTACCTAGTGGGCACTTGGACTATCTAGGTTAAGGAACCGGCACGTGGACTATGTAGGTAACCTAACGGGCACTTGGACTATGTAGGTTAGGTAACGGGCACTTGGACTATCTAGGTTACCTAGCGGGAACTTGGAATATGTAGGTTACCTAGCGGGCACTTGGACTATAGTTTAACTAGCGGGCACTTGGACTATATAGGTTACCTAGCGGGCCCTTGGACTATATAGGTTACCTAGCGCGACTTGGACTATCTAAGTTAACGAACGTGCACTTGGACTATGTAGGTAACCTAGCGGGCACTTGGACAGTATAGGTTACCTAGCGGGCACTTGGATTATCTAGGTTAACGAATGGGCACTTGGACTATGTAGGTTACCTTGCGGGCACTTGGCCTATCTAGGTTAGTAAACTGGAACTTGGAATATCTAGGTTACCTAGCGGGCACTTGGACTATGTAGGTTACCTTGCGGGCACTTGGCCTATCTACGTTACCTAACGGGAACTTGGACTATGTAGGTTTACTAGCGGACACTTGGACAATCTTGGTTAACTAGCGGGCACTTGGACAATGCAGGTTCCCTAGCGGGCACTATGAATATGTAGCTTCCCTAGAGGGCACTTGGATCATATAGGTTCCCTATGGGCACTTGGACTATCTGGGTTCCCTAACGGGCACTTGGAATATGAAGTTTCCCTATCGGGCACGTGGACTATGTAGGTTCCTCATTGGGCACTTGGACTATGTAGGTTACCTAGCAGGCACTTGGACTGTCTAGTTTACCTAGCGGGCACTGGAACTATCTAGGTTAACGAACGGGCACTTGGACTATGTAGGTTGGCTAACAGGAACTTGGACTATATAGGTTAAAGAACGGGCACTTGGACTATGGAGGTTACCTAGCGGGCACTTGGACTATGGAGGTTACCTAGCGGGCACTTGGACTATCTAGGTTAGCTAACGGGTACGTGGACTATCTAGGTTCCCTAGCGGGCACTTGGACTATGTAGGTTCCCTAGCAGGGCTTTGACTATGTAAGTTCTCTAACGGGCACTTGGACTATGTGTGTTCCCTAGCGGGAATTTGGACTATCTAGGTTAACTAACGGGCACTTGGACTATGTACGTTACTAGCGGGCACTTGGACTATGTAGGTTACGTAGCGGGCACTTGGACTATCTAGGTTACCTAACGGGCACTTGGACTATGCAGGTAACCTAGCGGGCACTTGGACTGTTTAAGTTAACCAGGGGGCACTTGGACTATGTAGGTTAACTAGCGGGCACTTGGACTATCTAGGTTACCTAACGGGCACCTGGACTATCTAGATTACCTAGCGGGCACTTGGATTCGAAAGGTTACCTAGCCGGCCCTTGGACTATGTAGGTTACCTAGCGGGCAATTGGACGATCTAGGTTAACGAACGGGCACGTGGACTATGTAGTTAACCTAACGGGCACTTGGACTATCTAGGTTAGGTAACGGGCACTTGGACTATCTAGGTTACCTAGCGGGAACTTGGAATATGTAGGTTACCTAGCGGGCACTTGGACTATCTAGGTTACCTAACGGGCATTTGGACTATGTAGGTTCCCTAGCGGGCACTTGGATTATGTAGGTTCCCTTCTTGCACTTGGACTATGTAGGTTTCTAGCGGGCATTTGGACTATGTAGGTTACTTAGCGGGCACTTGGGCTATGTAGGTTCCCTAGCGGGCATTTGGACTATCTAGGTTACCTAACGGGCATTTGGACTACGTACGTTACTAGTGGGCATTTGGACTATGTAGGTTACCTAGCGGATACTTGGACTATGTAGGTTCCCCATCAGGGACTTGGACAATGTAGGTTAACTGGCGGGCGCTTGGACTATCTAGGTTAACTAGAGGGCCCTTGGACTATGTAGGTTAACTAGCGGGCCCTTTGACGATCTAGGTTAGCAAACGGGCACTTGGACTATGTAGGTTACCTAGCAGGCACTTGGACTGTCTAGGTTACCTAGCGGGCACTTGAACTATCTAGGTTAACGAACGGGCACTTGGACTATGTAGGTTAGCTAACAGGAATTTGGACTATCTAGGTTAACGAATGGGCACTTGGACTCTGGATGTTACCTAGCGGGCACTTGGACTATGGAGGTTACCTAGCGGGCACTTGGACTATCTAGGTTACCTAACGGCACTTGGACTATGCAGGTAACCTAGCGGGCACTTGGACTGTTTAAGTTACCTAGAGGGCACTTGGACTATAGGTTAATTAGCGGGCACTTGGACTATATAGGTTACCTAGCGGCCCTTGGACTATGTTGGTTACCTACCGCGACTTGGACTATCTAAGTTAACGAATGGGCACTTGAACTACGTAGGTTACCTAGCGGGCACTTGGACTATCTAGGTTAGCAAACCGGAACTTGGAATATCTAGGTTACCTAGCGGGCACTTGGACTATGTAGGATCCATATCGGACATTTGTACTACTTAGGTTAACTAGCGGGCCCTTTGACTATGTAGGTTAACTAGCGGGCACTTGGACTATCTAGGTCAACTAGCGGGCCATTGTACTATGTAGGTTAACTAGCGGGCACTTGGCCTATCTAGGTTACCTAACGGGAACTTGGACTAAGTAGGTTTACTAGCGGACACTTGGACGATCTAGGTTAACTAGCGGGCACTTGGACAATGCAGGTTCCCTAGCGGGCACTATGAATATGTAGCTTCCCCAGAGGGAACTTGGACTATATAGGTTCCCTATGGGCACTTGGACAATCTGGGTTCCCTAACGGGCACTTGGAATATGAAGATTCCCTATCGGGCACTTGGACTCTGTAGGTTCCTCATTGGGCACTTGGACTATGTAGGTTAACTAGCGGGCCCTTGGACTATCTAGGTTACCTAGCGGGCACTTGGACTATCTAGGTTAACTAGAGGGCACTTGTACAATGCAGGTTCCCTAGCGGGCACTTTGACTATGTAGGTTCCCTAGAGGGCACTTGGACTATCTAGGTGCCCTAATGGGCAGTTGGAATACGTAGGTTCCCTTTTGGACACTTGGACTATGTAGGTTCCTCAGCGGGCACTTGGACTATGTAGGTTAACTAGCGGGCACTTGGACTATCTAGCTTACCTAGCGGGCACTTGGACTATGTAGGTTCCCTAGCGGGCACTTGGACTATCTAGGTTACCTAGCAGGCACTTGGACTATGTAGGTTCCCTAGCGGGCCCTTGGACTATGTTCGTACCTTAGCGGGCACTTGGACTATGTAGGTTCCCTATCAGGCAGTTGGACTATGTAGATTAACTAGCGGGCCCTTAGACTATCTAGGTTACCTAGCGGGCACTTGGACTATGTACGTCCCCTAGCGGGCACTTGGACTATCTAGGTTAAATAGAGGGCCCTTGGACTATGTAGGTTAACTAGCGGGCACTTGGAATATCTAGGTTAACTAGCGGACCTTGGACTATGGAGGTTAACTAGCGGGCACTTGGACGATCTAGGTTAACTAGCGGCCACTTGTACTATCTACCTTAACTAGCGGGCACTTGGACTATCTAGATTAACTAGCGGGCACTTGGACGATGCAGGTTCCCTAGCGGGCACTTGGACTATATAGGTTTATTAGCGGGCACTTGGACTATGGAGGTTACCTAGCGGGCACTTGGACTGTCTAGGTTACCTAACGGGCACTTGGACTATGTAGGTTAATTAGCGGGCACTTGGACTATGTAGGTTACCTAGCGGGCACTTGGACTATCTAGGTTAACGAACCGGCACGTGGACTATCTAGGTTCCCTAACGGGAACTTGGACTATGTAGGTTTACTAGCGGACACTTGGACAATCTTGGTTAACTAGCGTGCACTTGGACAATGCAGGTTCCCTAGCGGGCACTATGAATATGTAGCTTCCCTAGAGGGCACTTGGACCATATAGGTTCCCTATGGGCACTTGGACTATCTGGGTACCCTAACGGGCACTTGGAATATGAAGATTCCCTATCGGGCACTTGGACTATGTAGGTTCCTCATTGGGCACTTGGACTATGTAGGTTCCGTATCGGGCACTTGGACTATGTAGGTTAACTAGCGGGCCCTTCGACTATCTAGGTTACCTAGCGGGCACTTGGACTATCTAGGTTAACTAGCGGGCACTTGTACAATGCAGGTTCCCTATCGGGCAGTTGGACTATGTAGGTTAACTAGAGGGCACTTGTACAATGCAGGTTCCCTAGCGGGCACTTTGACTATGTAGGTTCCCTAGAGGGCACTTGGACTATCTAGGTGCCCTAATGGGCAGTTGGAATACGTAGGTTCCCTTTTGGACACTTGGACTATGTAGGTTCCTCAGCGGGCACTTGGACCATGTAGGTTAACTAGCGGGCACTTGGACTATCTAGCTTACCTAGCGGGCACTTGGACTATGTAGGTTCCCTAGCGGGCACTTGGACTATCTAGGTTACCTAGCAGGCACTTGGACTATGTAGGTTCCCTAGCGGGCCCTTGGAATATGTTCGTACCTTAGCGGGCACTTGGACTATGTAGGTTCCCTATCAGGCAGTTGGACTATGTAGGTTAACTAGCGGGCCCTTAGACTATCTAGGTTACCTAGCGGGCACTTGGACTATGTACGTCCCCTAGCGGGCACTTGGACTATCTAGGTTAAATAGAGGGCCCTTGGACTATGTAGGTTAACTAGCGGGCACTTGTACGATCTAGGTTAACTAGCGGCCACTTGTATTATCTAGCTTAACTAGCGGGCACTTGGACTATCTAGATTAACTAGCGGGCACTTGGACGATGCAGGTTCCCTAGCGGGCACTTGGACTATATAGGTTTATTAGCGGGCACTTGGACTATGGAGGTTACCTAGCGGGCACTTGGACTGTCTAGGTTACCTAACGGGCACTTGGACTATGTAGGTTAATTAGCGGGCACTTGGACTATGTAGGTTACCTAGCGGGCACTTGGACTATCTAGGTTAACGAACCGGCACGTGGACTATGTAAGTAACCTAACGGGCACTTGGACTATCTAGGTTAGGTAACGGGCACTTGGCCTATCTAGGTTACCTAATGGGAACTTGGACTATGTAGGTTTACTAGCGGACACTTGGACAATCTTGGTTAACTAGCGTGCACTTGGACAATGCAGGTTCCCTAGCGGGCACTATGAATATGTAGCTTCCCTAGAGGGCACTTGGACCATATAGGTTCCCTATGGGCACTTGGACTATCTGGGTACCCTTACGGGCACTTGGAATATGAAGATTCCCTATCGGGCACTTGGACTATGTAGGTTCCTCATTGGGCACTTGGACTATGTAGGTTCCGTATCGGGCACTTGGACTATGTAGGTTAACTAGCGGGCCCTTCGACTATCTAGGTTACCTAGCGGGCACTTGGACTATCTAGGTTAACTAGCGGGCACTTGTACAATGCAGGTTCCCTAGCGGGCACTTTGACTATGTAGCTTCCCTAGAGGGCACTTGGACTATATAGGTTCCCTATGGTTATTTGGACTATCTAGGTGCCCTAACGGGCAATTGGAATACGTAGGTTCCCTTTCGGACACTTGGACTATGTAGGTTCCTCAGCGGGCACTTGGACTATGTAGGTTATCTAGCGGGCACTTGGACTATCTAGTTTACCTAACGGGAACTTGGACTTTGTAGGTTTACTAGCGGACACTTGGACAATCTTGGTTAACTAGCGGGCACTTGGACAATGCAGGTTCCCTAGCGGGCACTATGAATATGTAGCTTCCCTAGAGGGCACTTGGACCATATAGGTTCCCTATGGGCACTTGGACTATCTGGGTTCCCTAACGGGCACTTGGAATATGAAGTTTCCCTATCGGGCACGTGGACTATGTAGGTTCCTCATTGGGCACTTGGACTATGTAGGTTACCTAGCAGGCACTTGGACTGTCTAGGTTACCTAGCGGGCACTTGAACTATCTAGGTTAACGAACGGGCACTTGGACTATGTAGGTTAGCTAACAGGAACTTGGACTATATAGGTTAAAGAACGGGCACTTGGAATATGGAGGTTACCTAGCGGGCACTTGGACTATGGAGGTTACCTAGCGGGCACTTGGACTATCTAGGTTAGCTAACGGGTTCTTGGACTATCTAGGTTACCTAGCGGGCACTTGGACTATGTAGGTTCCCTAGCAGGGCTTTGACTATGTAAGTTCTCTAACGGGCACTTGGACTATGTGTGTTCCCTAGCGGGCATTTGGACTATCTAGGTTACCTAACGGGCACTTGGACTATGTACGTTACTAGCGGGCATTTGGACTATGTAGGTTACCTAGCGGATACTTGGACTATGTAGGTTCCCCATCAGGGACATGGACAATGTAGGTTAACTAGCGGGCACTTGGACTATCTAGGTTAACTAGAGGGCCCTTGGACTATGTAGGTTAACTAGTGGGCCCTTTGACGATCTAGGTTAGCAAACGGGCACTTGGACTATGTAGGTTACCTAGCGGGCACTTGGACTATCTAGGTTAGGTAACGGGCACTTGGACTATCTAGGTTACCTAGCGGGAACTTGGAATATGTAGGTTACCTAGAGGGCACTTGGACTATAGGTTAATTAGCGGGCACTTGGACTATATAGGTTACCTAGCGGCCCTTGGACTATGTTGGTTACCTACCGCGACTTGGACTATCTAAGTTAACGAATGGGCACTTGAACTACGTAGGTTACCTAGCGGGCACTTGGACTATCTAGGTTAGCAAACCGGAACTTGGAATATCTAGGTTACCTAGCGGGCACTTGGACTATGTAGGATCCTTATCGGACATTTGTACTACTTAGGTTAACTAGCGGGCCCTTTGACTATGTAGGTTAACTAGCGGGCACTTGGACTATCTAGGTCAACTAGCGGGCCATTGTACTATGTAGGTTAACTAGCGGGCACTTGGCCTATCTAGGTTACCTAACGGGAACTTGGACTAAGTAGGTTTACTAGCGGACACTTGGACGATCTAGGTTAACTAGCGGGCACTTGGACAATGCAGGTTCCCTAGCGGGCACTATGAATATGTAGCTTCCCCAGAGGGAACTTGGACTATATAGGTTCCCTATGGGCACTTGGACAATCTGGGTTCCCTAACGGGCACTTGGAATATGAAGATTCCCTATCGGGCACTTGGACTCTGTAGTTTCCTCATTGGGCACTTGGACTATGTAGGTTAGCTAGCGGGCCCTTGGACTATCTAGGTTACCTAGCGGGCACTTGGACTATCTAGGTTAACTAGCGGGAACTTAGACTATCTATGTTAACTGGCGGGCACTTGGACGATGCAGGTTCCCTAGAGCGCACTTGGACTATGTAGGTTCCCTAACGGGCACTTGGACTATGTAGGTCCCTTAGCGGGCACTTGGACTATGTTGGTTCCCTATCGGGCAGTTGGACTATGTGGGTACCCTAGAGGGCATTTGGACTATCTAGGTTACCTAGCAGGCACTTTGACTATCTAGGTAAACTAACGGGCACTTGGACTATGTAGGTTACCTAGCGGGCACTTGGACTATGTAGGTTCCCTAGCGGGCACTTGGACTATGTAGGTTACCTAGCAGGCACTTGGACTGTCTAGGTTACCTAGCGGGCACTTAAACTATCTAGGTTAACGAACGGGCACTTGGACTATGTAGTTTAGCTAACAGGAACTTAGACTATCTAGGTTAACGAACGGGCACTTGGACTATGGAGGTTACCTAGCGGGCACTTGGACTATGGAGGTTACCTAGCGGGAACTTGGACTATCTAGGTTAGCTAACGGGTTCTTGGACTATCTAGGTTACCTAGCGGGCACTTGGACTATGTAGGTTCCCTAGCAGGGCTTTGACTATGTAAGTTCTCTAACGGGCACTTGCACTATGTGTGTTCCCTAGCGGGCATTTGGACTATCTAGGTTACCTAACGGGCACTTGGACTATGTACGTTACTAGCGGGCATTTGGACTATGTAGGTTACCTAGTGGATACTTGGACTATGTAGGTTCCCCATCAGGTACTTGCACAATGTAGGTTAACTAGCGGGCACTTGGACTATGTAGGTTAACTAGCGGGCCCTTTGACGATCTAGGTTAGCAAACGGGCACTTGGACTATGTAGGTTACCTAGCAGGCACTTGGACTGTCTAGGTTACCTGGCGGGCACTTGAACTATCTAGGTTAACGAACGGGCACTTGGACTATGTAGGTTAGCTAGCAGGAACTTGGACTATCTAGGTTAACGAACGGGCACTTGGACTATGGCGGTTACCTAGCGGGCACTTGGACTATGGAGGTTACCTAGCGGGCACTTGGACTATCTAGGTTAGCTAACGGGTACTTGGACTATCTAGGTTACCTAGCGGGCACTTGGACTATGTAGGTTACCTAGCGGGCACTTGGACTATCTAGGTTACCTAACGGGCACTTGGACTATGCAGGTAACCTAGCGGGCACTTGGACTGTTTAAGTTAATCAGCGGGCACTTGGACTATGTAGGTTAACTAGCGGGCACTTGGACTATCTAGGTTACCTAACGGGCATTTGGACTATGTAGGTTCCCTAGCGGGCACTTGGATTATGTAGGTTCCCTTCTTGCACTTGGACTAAGTAGGGTTCTAGCGGGCATTTGGACTATGTAGTTTACCTAGCGGGCACTTGGGCTATGTAGGTTCCCTAGCGGGCATTTGTACTATCTAGGTTACCTAACGGGCATTTGGACTATGTACGTTACTAGTGGGCATTTGGACTATGTAGGTTACCTAGCGGATACTTGGACTATGTAGGTTCCCCATCAGGGACTTGGACAATGTAGGTTAACTAGCGGGCACTTGGACTATCTAGGTTAACTAGAGGGCTCTTGGACTATGTAGGTTAACTAGCGGGCCCTTTGACGATCTAGGTTAGCAAACGGGCACTTGGACTATGTAGGTTACCTAGCAGGCACTTGGACTGTCTAGGTTACCTAGCGGGCACTTGAACTATCTAGGTTAACGAACGGGCACTGGAACTATGTAGGTTAGCTAACAGGAACTTGGACTCTCTAGGTTAACGAACGGGCACTTGGACTATGGATGTTACCTAGCGGGCACTTGGACTATGGAGGTTACCTAGCGGGCAATTGGACTATCTAGGTTACCTAACGGGCACTTGGACTATGCAGGTAACCTAGTGGGCACTTGGACTGTTTAAGTTACCTAGAGGGCACTTGGACTATAGGTTAACTAGCGGGCACTTGGACTATATAGGTTACCTAGCGGCCCTTAGACTATGTTGGTTACCTACCGCGACTTGGACTATCTAAGTTAACGAACGTGCACTTGGACTATGTAAGTAACCTAGCGGGCACTTGGACAGTATAGGTTACATAGCGGGCACTTGGACTATCTAGGTTAGCAAACCGGAACTTGGAATATCTACGTTACCTAGCGGGCACTTGGATTATGTAGGATCCCTATTGGACATTTGTACTACTTAGGTTAACTAGCGGGCACTTTGACTATCTAGGTTAAGTAGCGGGCACTTGGACTATCTAGGTCAACTAGCGGGCCATTGTACTATGTACGTTAACTAGCGGGCACTTGGCCTATCTAGGTTACCTAACAGGAACTTGGACTATGTAGGTTTACTAGCGGACACTTGGACGATCTAGGTTAACTAGCGGGCACTTGGACAATGCAGGTTCCCTAGCGGGCACTATGAATATGTAGCTTCCCTAGAGGGAACTTGGACTATATAGGTTCCCTATGGGCACTTGGACAATCTGGGTTCCCTAACGGGCACTTAGAATATGAAGATTCCCTATCGGGCACTTGGACTATGTAGGTTCCTCATTGGGCACTTGGACTATGTTGGTTCCCTATCGGGCAGTTGGACTATGTGGGTACCCTAGCAGGCATTTGGACTATTTAGGTTACCTAGCAGGCACTTTGACTATCTAGGTTAACTAACGGGCACTTGGACTATGTAGGTTACCTAGCGGGCTCTTGGACTATGTAGGTTCCCTAGCGGGCACTTGGACTATGTAGGTTACCTAGCAGGCACTTGGACTGTCTAGGTTACCTAGCGGGCACTTGAACTATCTAGGTTAACGAACGGGCACTTGGACTATGGAGTTTAGCTAACAGGAACTTAGACTATCTAGGTTAACGAACGGGCACTTGGACTATGGAGGTTACCTGGCGGGCACTTGGACTATGGAGGTTACCTAGCGGGCACTTGGACTATCTAGGTTAGCTAACGGGTTCTTGGACTATCTAGGTTCCCTAGCGGGCACTTGGACTATGTAGGTTCCCTAGCAGGGCTTTGACTATGTAAGTTCTCTAACGGGCACTTGGACTATGTGTGTTCCCTAGCGGGCATTTGGACTATCTAGGTTACCTAACGGGCACTTGGACTATGTACGTTACTAGCGGGCATTTGGACTATGTAGGTTACCTAGCGGATACTTGGACTATGTAGGTTCCCCATCAGGTACTTTCACAATGTAGGTTAACTAGCGGGCACTTGGACTATGTAGGTTAACTAGCGGGCCCTTTGACGATCTAGGTTAGCAAACGGGCACTTGGACTATGTAGGTTACCTAGCAGGCACTTGGACTGTCTAGGTTACCTGGCGGGCACTTGAACAATCTAGGTTAACGAACGGGCACTTGGACTATGTAGGTTAGCTAACAAGAACTTGGACTATCTAGGTTAACGAAAGGGCACTTGGACTATGGCGGTTACCTAGCGGTCACTTGGACTATGGAGGTTACCTAGCGGGCACTTGGACTATCTAGGTTAGCTAACGGGTACTTGGACTATCTAGGTTACCTAGCGGGCACTTGGACTATGTAGGTTACCTAGCGGGCACTTGGACTATCTAGGTTAACTAACGGGCACTTGGACTATGCAGGTAACCTAGCGGGCACTTGGACTGTTTAAGTTAACCAGCGGGCACTTGGACTATGTAGGTTAACTAGCGGGCACTTGGACTATCTAGGTTACCTAACGGGCATTTGGACTATGTAGGTTCCCTAGCGGGCACTTGGATTATGTAGGTTCCCTTCTTGCACTTGGACTATGTAGGTTTCTAGCGGGCATTTGGACTATGTAGGTTACTTAGCGGGCACTTGGGCTATGTAGGTTCCCTAGCGGGCATTTGGACTATCTAGGTTACCTAACGGGCATTTGGACTACGTACGTTACTAGTGGGCATTTGGACTATGTAGGTTACCTAGCGGATACTTGGACTATGTAGGTTCCCCATCAGGGACTTGGACAATGTAGGTTAACTGGCGGGCGCTTGGACTATCTAGGTTAACTAGAGGGCCCTTGGACTATGTAGGTTAACTAGCGGGCCCTTTGACGATCTAGGTTAGCAAACGGGCACTTGGACTATGTAGGTTACCTAGCAGGCACTTGGACTGTCTAGGTTACCTAGCGGGCACTTGAACTATCTAGGTTAACGAACGGGCACTTGGACTATGTAGGTTAGCTAACAGGAATTTGGACTATCTAGGTTAACGAACGGGCACTTGGACTCTGGATGTTACCTAGCGGGCACTTGGACTATGGAGGTTACCTAGCGGGCACTTGGACTATCTAGGTTACCTAACGGACACTTGGACTATGCAGGTAACCTAGCGGGCACTTGGACTGTTTAAGTTACCTAGAGGGCACTTGGACTATAGGTTAACTAGCGGGCACTTGGACTATATAGGTTACCTAGCGGCCCTTGGACTATGTTGGTTACCTACCGCGACTTGGACTATCTAAGTTAACGAATGGGCACTTGAACTACGTAGGTTACCTAGCGGGCACTTGGACTATCTAGGTTAGCAAACCGGAACTTGGAATATCTAGGTTACCTAGCGGGCACTTGGACTATGTAGGATCCATATCGGACATTTGTACTACTTAGGTTAACTAGCGGGCCCTTTGACTATGTAGGTTAACTAGCGGGCACTTGGACTATCTAGGTCAACTAGCGGGCCATTGTACTATGTAGGTTAACTAGCGGGCACTTGGCCTATCTAGGTTACCTAACGGGAACTTGGACTAAGTAGGTTTACTAGCGGACACTTGGACGATCTAGGTTAACTAGCGGGCACTTGGACAATGCAGGTTCCCTAGCGGGCACTATGAATATGTAGCTTCCCCAGAGGGAACTTGGACTATATAGGTTCCCTATGGGCACTTGGACAATCTGGGTTCCCTAACGGGCACTTGGAATATGAAGATTCCCTATCGGGCACTTGGACTCTGTAGGTTCCTCATTGGGCACTTGGACTATGTAGGTTAACTAGCGGGCCCTTGGACTATCTAGGTTACCTAGCGGGCACTTGGACTATCTAGGTTAACTAGAGGGCACTTGTACAATGCAGGTTCCCTAGCGGGCACTTTGACTATGTAGGTTCCCTAGAGGGCACTTGGACTATCTAGGTGCCCTAATGGGCAGTTGGAATACGTAGGTTCCCTTTTGGACACTTGGACTATGTAGGTTCCTCAGCGGGCACTTGGACTATGTAGGTTAACTAGCGGGCACTTGGACTATCTAGCTTACCTAGCGGGCACTTGGACTATGTAGGTTCCCTAGCGGGCACTTGGACTATCTAGGTTACCTAGCAGGCACTTGGACTATGTAGGTTCCCTAGCGGGCCCTTGGACTATGTTCGTACCTTAGCGGGCACTTGGACTATGTAGGTTCCCTATCAGGCAGTTGGACTATGTAGATTAACTAGCGGGCCCTTAGACTATCTAGGTTACCTAGCGGGCACTTGGACTATGTACGTCCCCTAGCGGGCACTTGGACTATCTAGGTTAAATAGAGGGCCCTTGGACTATGTAGGTTAACTAGCGGGCACTTGGAATATCTAGGTTAACTAGCGGACCTTGGACTATGGAGGTTAACTAGCGGGCACTTGGACGATCTAGGTTAACTAGCGGCCACTTGTACTATCTACCTTAACTAGCGGGCACTTGGACTATCTAGATTAACTAGCGGGCACTTGGACGATGCAGGTTCCCTAGCGGGCACTTGGACTATATAGGTTTATTAGCGGGCACTTGGACTATGGAGGTTACCTAGCGGGCACTTGGACTGTCTAGGTTACCTAACGGGCACTTGGACTATGTAGGTTAATTAGCGGGCACTTGGACTATGTAGGTTACCTAGCGGGCACTTGGACTATCTAGGTTAACGAACCGGCACGTGGACTATCTAGGTTCCCTAACGGGAACTTGGACTATGTAGGTTTACTAGCGGACACTTGGACAATCTTGGTTAACTAGCGTGCACTTGGACAATGCAGGTTCCCTAGCGGGCACTATGAATATGTAGCTTCCCTAGAGGGCACTTGGACCATATAGGTTCCCTATGGGCACTTGGACTATCTGGGTACCCTAACGGGCACTTGGAATATGAAGATTCCCTATCGGGCACTTGGACTATGTAGGTTCCTCATTGGGCACTTGGACTATGTAGGTTCCGTATCGGGCACTTGGACTATGTAGGTTAACTAGCGGGCCCTTCGACTATCTAGGTTACCTAGCGGGCACTTGGACTATCTAGGTTAACTAGCGGGCACTTGTACAATGCAGGTTCCCTATCGGGCAGTTGGACTATGTAGGTTAACTAGAGGGCACTTGTACAATGCAGGTTCCCTAGCGGGCACTTTGACTATGTAGGTTCCCTAGAGGGCACTTGGACTATCTAGGTGCCCTAATGGGCAGTTGGAATACGTAGGTTCCCTTTTGGACACTTGGACTATGTAGGTTCCTCAGCGGGCACTTGGACCATGTAGGTTAACTAGCGGGCACTTGGACTATCTAGCTTACCTAGCGGGCACTTGGACTATGTAGGTTACCTAGCGGGCACTTGGACTATCTAGGTTACCTAGCAGGCACTTGGACTATGTAGGTTCCCTAGCGGGCCCTTGGAATATGTTCGTACCTTAGCGGGCACTTGGACTATGTAGGTTCCCTATCAGGCAGTTGGACTATGTAGGTTAACTAGCGGGCCCTTAGACTATCTAGGTTACCTAGCGGGCACTTGGACTATGTACGTCCCCTAGCGGGCACTTGGACTATCTAGGTTAAATAGAGGGCCCTTGGACTATGTAGGTTAACTAGCGGGCACTTGTACGATCTAGGTTAACTAGCGGCCACTTGTATTATCTAGCTTAACTAGCGGGCACTTGGACTATCTAGATTAACTAGCGGGCACTTGGACGATGCAGGTTCCCTAGCGGGCACTTGGACTATATAGGTTTATTAGCGGGCACTTGGACTATGGAGGTTACCTAGCGGGCACTTGGACTGTCTAGGTTACCTAACGGGCACTTGGACTATGTAGGTTAATTAGCGGGCACTTGGACTATGTAGGTTACCTAGCGGGCACTTGGACTATCTAGGTTAACGAACCGGCACGTGGACTATGTAAGTAACCTAACGGGCACTTGGACTATCTAGGTTAGGTAACGGGCACTTGGCCTATCTAGGTTACCTAATGGGAACTTGGACTATGTAGGTTTACTAGCGGACACTTGGACAATCTTGGTTAACTAGCGTGCACTTGGACAATGCAGGTTCCCTAGCGGGCACTATGAATATGTAGCTTCCCTAGAGGGCACTTGGACCATATAGGTTCCCTATGGGCACTTGGACTATCTGGGTACCCTTACGGGCACTTGGAATATGAAGATTCCCTATCGGGCACTTGGACTATGTAGGTTCCTCATTGGGCACTTGGACTATGTAGGTTCCGTATCGGGCACTTGGACTATGTAGGTTAACTAGCGGGCCCTTCGACTATCTAGGTTACCTAGCGGGCACTTGGACTATCTAGGTTAACTAGCGGGCACTTGTACAATGCAGGTTCCCTAGCGGGCACTTTGACTATGTAGCTTCCCTAGAGGGCACTTGGACTACATAGGTTCCCTATGGTTATTTGGACTATCTAGGTGCCCTAACGGGCAATTGGAATACGTAGGTTCCCTTTCGGACACTTGGACTATGTAGGTTCCTCAGCGGGCACTTGGACTATGTAGGTTATCTAGCGGGCACTTGGACTATCTAGGTTACCTAACGGGAACTTGGACTTTGTAGGTTTACTAGCGGACACTTGGACAATCTTGGTTAACTAGCGGGCACTTGGACAATGCAGGTTCCCTAGCGGGCACTATGAATATGTAGCTTCCCTAGAGGGCACTTGGACCATATAGGTTCCCTATGGGCACTTGGACTATCTGGGTTCCCTAACGGGCACTTGGAATATGAAGTTTCCCTATCGGGCACGTGGACTATGTAGGTTCCTCATTGGGCACTTGGACTATGTAGGTTACCTAGCAGGCACTTGGACTGTCTAGGTTACCTAGCGGGCACTTGAACTATCTAGGTTAACGAACGGGCACTTGGACTATGTAGGTTAGCTAACAGGAACTTGGACTATATAGGTTAAAGAACGGGCACTTGGAATATGGAGGTTACCTAGCGGGCACTTGGACTATGGAGGTTACCTAGCGGGCACTTGGACTATCTAGGTTAGCTAACGGGTACGTGGACTATCTAGGTTCCCTAGCGGGCACTTGGACTATGTAGGTTCCCTAGCAGGGCTTTGACTATGTAAGTTCTCTAACGGGCACTTGGACTATGTGTGTTCCCTAGCGGGCATTTGGACTATCTAGGTTACCTAACGGGCACTTGGACTATGTACGTTACTAGCGGGCATTTGGACTATGTAGGTTACCTAGCGGATACTTGGACTATGTAGGTTCCCCATCAGGGACATGGACAATGTAGGTTAACTAGCGGGCACTTGGACTATCTAGGTTAACTAGAGGGCCCTTGGACTATGTAGGTTAACTAGTGGGCCCTTTGACGATCTAGGTTAGCAAACGGGCACTTGGACTATGTAGGTTACCTAGCGGGCACTTGGACTATCTAGGTTAGGTAACGGGCACTTGGACTATCTAGGTTACCTAGCGGGAACTTGGAATATGTAGGTTACCTAGAGGGCACTTGGACTATAGGTTAATTAGCGGGCACTTGGACTATATAGGTTACCTAGCGGCCCTTGGACTATGTTGGTTACCTACCGCGACTTGGACTATCTAAGTTAACGAATGGGCACTTGAACTACGTAGGTTACCTAGCGGGCACTTGGACTATCTAGGTTAGCAAACCGGAACTTGGAATATCTAGGTTACCTAGCGGGCACTTGGACTATGTAGGATCCTTATCGGACATTTGTACTACTTAGGTTAACTAGCGGGCCCTTTGACTATGTAGGTTAACTAGCGGGCACTTGGACTATCTAGGTCAACTAGCGGGCCATTGTACTATGTAGGTTAACTAGCGGGCACTTGGCCTATCTAGGTTACCTAACGGGAACTTGGACTAAGTAGGTTTACTAGCGGACACTTGGACGATCTAGGTTAACTAGCGGGCACTTGGACAATGCAGGTTCCCTAGCGGGCACTATGAATATGTAGCTTCCCCAGAGGGAACTTGGACTATATAGGTTCCCTATGGGCACTTGGACAATCTGGGTTCCCTAACGGGCACTTGGAATATGAAGATTCCCTATCGGGCACTTGGACTCTGTAGTTTCCTCATTGGGCACTTGGACTATGTAGGTTAGCTAGCGGGCCCTTGGACTATCTAGGTTACCTAGCGGGCACTTGGACTATCTAGGTTAACTAGCGGGAACTTAGACTATCTATGTTAACTGGCGGGCACTTGGACGATGCAGGTTCCCTAGAGCGCACTTGGACTATGTAGGTTCCCTAACGGGCACTTGGACTATGTAGGTCCCTTAGCGGGCACTTGGACTATGTTGGTTCCCTATCGGGCAGTTGGACTATGTGGGTACCCTAGAGGGCATTTGGACTATCTAGGTTACCTAGCAGGCACTTTGACTATCTAGGTAAACTAACGGGCACTTGGACTATGTAGGTTACCTAGCGGGCACTTGGACTATGTAGGTTCCCTAGCGGGCACTTGGACTATGTAGGTTACCTAGCAGGCACTTGGACTGTCTAGGTTACCTAGCGGGCACTTAAACTATCTAGGTTAACGAACGGGCACTTGGACTATGTAGTTTAGCTAACAGGAACTTAGACTATCTAGGTTAACGAACGGGCACTTGGACTATGGAGGTTACCTAGCGGGCACTTGGACTATGGAGGTTACCTAGCGGGCACTTGGACTATCTAGGTTAGCTAACGGGTTCTTGGACTATCTAGGTTACCTAGCGGGCACTTGGACTATGTAGGTTCCCTAGCAGGGCTTTGACTATGTAAGTTCTCTAACGGGCACTTGCACTATGTGTGTTCCCTAGCGGGCATTTGGACTATCTAGGTTACCTAACGGGCACTTGGACTATGTACGTTACTAGCGGGCATTTGGACTATGTAGGTTACCTAGTGGATACTTGGACTATGTAGGTTCCCCATCAGGTACTTGCACAATGTAGGTTAACTAGCGGGCACTTGGACTATGTAGGTTAACTAGCGGGCCCTTTGACGATCTAGGTTAGCAAACGGGCACTTGGACTATGTAGGTTACCTAGCAGGCACTTGGACTGTCTAGGTTACCTGGCGGGCACTTGAACTATCTAGGTTAACGAACGGGCACTTGGACTATGTAGGTTAGCTAGCAGGAACTTGGACTATCTAGGTTAACGAACGGGCACTTGGACTATGGCGGTTACCTAGCGGGCACTTGGACTATGGAGGTTACCTAGCGGGCACTTGGACTATCTAGGTTAGCTAACGGGTACTTGGACTATCTAGGTTACCTAGCGGGCACTTGGACTATGTAGGTTACCTAGCGGGCACTTGGACTATCTAGGTTACCTAACGGGCACTTGGACTATGCAGGTAACCTAGCGGGCACTTGGACTGTTTAAGTTAATCAGCGGGCACTTGGACTATGTAGGTTAACTAGCGGGCACTTGGACTATCTAGGTTACCTAACGGGCATTTGGACTATGTAGGTTCCCTAGCGGGCACTTGGATTATGTAGGTTCCCTTCTTGCACTTGGACTAAGTAGGGTTCTAGCGGGCATTTGGACTATGTAGTTTACCTAGCGGGCACTTGGGCTATGTAGGTTCCCTAGCGGGCATTTGTACTATCTAGGTTACCTAACGGGCATTTGGACTATGTACGTTACTAGTGGGCATTTGGACTATGTAGGTTACCTAGCGGATACTTGGACTATGTAGGTTCCCCATCAGGGACTTGGACAATGTAGGTTAACTAGCGGGCACTTGGACTATCTAGGTTAACTAGAGGGCTCTTGGACTATGTAGGTTAACTAGCGGGCCCTTTGACGATCTAGGTTAGCAAACGGGCACTTGGACTATGTAGGTTACCTAGCAGGCACTTGGACTGTCTAGGTTACCTAGCGGGCACTTGAACTATCTAGGTTAACGAACGGGCACTGGAACTATGTAGGTTAGCTAACAGGAACTTGGACTCTCTAGGTTAACGAACGGGCACTTGGACTATGGATGTTACCTAGCGGGCACTTGGACTATGGAGGTTACCTAGCGGGCAATTGGACTATCTAGGTTACCTAACGGGCACTTGGACTATGCAGGTAACCTAGTGGGCACTTGGACTGTTTAAGTTACCTAGAGGGCACTTGGACTATAGGTTAACTAGCGGGCACTTGGACTATATAGGTTACCTAGCGGCCCTTAGACTATGTTGGTTACCTACCGCGACTTGGACTATCTAAGTTAACGAACGTGCACTTGGACTATGTAAGTAACCTAGCGGGCACTTGGACAGTATAGGTTACATAGCGGGCACTTGGACTATCTAGGTTAGCAAACCGGAACTTGGAATATCTACGTTACCTAGTGGGCACTTGGATTATGTAGGATCCCTATTGGACATTTGTACTACTTAGGTTAACTAGCGGGCACTTTGACTATCTAGGTTAAGTAGCGGGCACTTGGACTATCTAGGTCAACTAGCGGGCCATTGTACTATGTACGTTAACTAGCGGGCACTTGGCCTATCTAGGTTACCTAACGGGAACTTGGACTATGTAGGTTTACTAGCGGACACTTGGACGATCTAGGTTAACTAGCGGGCACTTGGACAATGCAGGTTCCCTAGCGGGCACTATGAATATGTAGCTTCCCTAGAGGGAACTTGGACTATATAGGTTCCCTATGGGCACTTGGACAATCTGGGTTCCCTAACGGGCACTTAGAATATGAAGATTCCCTATCGGGCACTTGGACTATGTAGGTTCCTCATTGGGCACTTGGACTATGTTGGTTCCCTATCGGGCAGTTGGACTATGTGGGTACCCTAGCAGGCATTTGGACTATTTAGGTTACCTAGCAGGCACTTTGACTATCTAGGTTAACTAACGGGCACTTGGACTATGTAGGTTACCTAGCGGGCTCTTGGACTATGTAGGTTCCCTAGCGGGCACTTGGACTATGTAGGTTACCTAGCAGGCACTTGGACTGTCTAGGTTACCTAGCGGGCACTTGAACTATCTAGGTTAACGAACGGGCACTTGGACTATGGAGTTTAGCTAACAGGAACTTAGACTATCTAGGTTAACGAACGGGCACTTGGACTATGGAGGTTACCTGGCGGGCACTTGGACTAAGGAGGTTACCTAGCGGGCACTTGGACTATCTAGGTTAGCTAACGGGTTCTTGGACTATCTAGGTTCCCTAGCGGGCACTTGGACTATGTAGGTTCCCTAGCAGGGCTTTGACTATGTAAGTTCTCTAACGGGCACTTGGACTATGTGTGTTCCCTAGCGGGCATTTGGACTATCTAGGTTACCTAACGGGCACTTGGAGTATGTACGTTACTAGCGGGCATTTGGACTATGTAGGTTACCTAGCGGATACTTGGACTATGTAGGTTCCCCATCAGGTACTTTCACAATGTAGGTTAACTAGCGGGCACTTGGACTATGTAGGTTAACTAGCGGGCCCTTTGACGATCTAGGTTAGCAAACGGGCACTTGGACTATGTAGGTTACCTAGCAGGCACTTGGACTGTCTAGGTTACCTGGCGGGCACTTGAACAATCTAGGTTAACGAACGGGCACTTGGACTATGTAGGTTAGCTAACAAGAACTTGGACTATCTAGGTTAACGAAAGGGCACTTGGACTATGGCGGTTACCTAGCGGTCACTTGGACTATGGAGGTTACCTAGCGGGCACTTGGACTATCTAGGTTAGCTAACGGGTACTTGGACTATCTAGGTTACCTAGCGGGCACTTGGACTATGTAGGTTACCTAGCGGGCACTTGGACTATCTAGGTTACCTAACGGGCACTTGGACTATGCAGGTAACCTAGCGGGCACTTGGACTGTTTAAGTTAACCAGCGGGCACTTGGACTATGTAGGTTAACTAGCGGGCACTTGGACTATCTAGGTTACCTAACGGCATTTGGACTATGTAGGTTCCCTAGCGGGCACTTGGATTATGTAGGTTCCCTTCTTGCACTTGGACTATGTAGGTTTCTAGCGGGCATTTGGACTATGTAGGTTTACTTAGCGGGCACTTGGGCTATGTAGGTTCCCTAGCGGGCATTGGACTATCTAGGTTACCTAACGGGCATTTGGACTACGTACGTTACTAGTGGGCATTTGGACTATGTAGGTTACCTAGCGGATACTTGGACTATGTAGGTTCCCCATCAGGGACTTGGACAATGTAGGTTAACTGGCGGGCGCTTGGACTATCTAGGTTAACTAGAGGGCCCTTGGACTATGTAGGTTAACTAGCGGGCCCTTTGACGATCTAGGTTAGCAAACGGGCACTTGGACTATGTATGTTACCTAGCAGGCACTTGGACTGTCTAGGTTACCTAGCGGGGCACTTGAACTATCTAGGTTAACGAACGGGCACTTGGACTATGTAGGTTAGCTAACAGGAATTTGGACTATCTAGGTTAACGAACGGGCACTTGGACTCTGGATGTTACCTAGCGGGCACTTGGACTATGGAGGTTACCTAGCGGGCACTTGGACTATCTAGGTTACCTAACGGACACTTGGACTATGCAGGTAACCTAGCGGGCACTTGGACTGTTTAAGTTACCTAGAGGGCACTTGGACTATAGGTTAACTAGCGGGCACTTGGACTATATAGGTTACCTAGCAGCCCTTAGACTATGTTGGTTACCTACCGCGACTTGGACTATGTAGTTAACGAACATGCACTTGGACTATGTAAGTAACCTAGCGGGCACTTGGACAGTACAGGTTACATAGCGGGCACTTGGACTATCTAGGTTAGCAAACCGGAACATGGAATATCTAGGTTACCTAGCGGGCACTTGGATTATGTAGGATCCCTATTGGACATTTGTACTACTGAGGTTAACAAGCGGGCACTTTGACTATCTAGGTTAACTAGCGGGCACTTGGACTATCTAGGTCAACTAGCGGGCCATTGTACTATGTAGGTTAACTAGCGGGCACTGGCCCTATCTAGGTTACCTAACGGGAACTTGGACTATGTAGGTTTACTAGCGGACACTTGGACGATCTAGGTTAACTAGCGGGCACTTGGACAATGCAGGTTCTCTAGCGGGCACTATGAATATGTAGCTTCCCAGAGGGAACTTGGACTATATAGGTTCCCTATGGGCACTTGGACAATCTGGGTTCCCTAACGGGCATTGGAATATGAAGATCCCTATCGGGCACTTGGACTATGTAGGTTCCTCATTGGGCACTTGACTATGTAGGTTCCCTATCGGGCACTTGGACTATGTAGGTTAACTAGCGGGCCCTTGGACTACCTAGGTTACCTAGCGGGCACTTGGAAGATCTAGGTTAACTAGAGGGCACTTGTACAATGCAGGTTCCCTAGCGGGCACTTTGACTATGTAAGTTCCCTAGAGGGCACTTGGACTATATAGGTTCCCTATGGGCACTTGGACTGTCTAGGTGCCCTAATGGGCACTTGGAATACGTAGGTTCCCTTTCGGACACTTGGACTATGTAGGTTCCTCAGCGGGCACTTGGACTATGTAGGTTAACTAGCGGGCACTTGGACGATCTTGGTTACCTAGCGGGCACTTGGACTATGTAGGTTCCCTAGCGGGCACTTGGACTATGTTCGTCCCTTAGCGGGATCTTGGACTATGTAAGTTCCATATCGGGCAGTTTGACTATGTAGGTTAACTAGCGGGCCCTTAGACTTCTAGGTTACCTAGCAGGCACTTGGACTATGTACGTCCCCTAGTGGGCACTTGGACTATCTAGTTTAAATAGAGGGCCCTTGGACTATGTAGGTTAACTAGCGGGCACTTGGACTATCTAGATTAACTAGCGGGCACTTGGACGATGCAGGTTCCCTAGCGGGCACTTGGACTATATAGGTTAATTAGCGGGCACTTGGACTATGGAGGTTACCTAGCGGGCACTTGGACTGTCTAGGTTACCTAACGGGCACTTGGACTATGTAGGTTAATTAGCGGGCACTTGGACTATGTAGGTTACCTAGCGGGCACTTGGACTATCTAGGTTAACGAACCGGCACGTGGACTATGTAGGTAACCTAATGGGCACTTGGACTATCAAGGTTAGGTAACGGGCACTTGGACTATCTAGGTTACCTAGCGGGAACTTGGAATATGTAGGTTACCTAGCGGGCACTTGGACTATAGTTTAACTAGCGGGCACATGGACTATATAGGTTACCTAGCGGGCCCTTGGACTATGTATGTTACCTAGCGCAACTTGGACTATCTAAGTTAACGAACGTGCACTTGGACTATGTAGGTAACCTAGCGGGCACTTGGACAGTATAGGTTACCTAGCGGGCACTTGGACTATCTAGGTTAACGAATGGGCACTTGGACTATGTAGGTTACCTAGCGGGCACTTGGACTATCTAGGTTAGTAAACCGGAACTTGGAATATCTAGGTTACCTAGCGGGCACTTGGACTATGTAGGTTATCTTGCGGGCACTTGGCCTATCTAGGTTACCTAACGGGGACTTGGACTATGTAGGTTTACTAGCGGACACTTGGACAATCTTGGTTAACTAGCGGGCACTTGGAAAATGCAGGTTCCCTAGCGGGCACTATGAATATGTAGCTTCCCTAGAGGGCACTTGGACCATATAGGTTCCCTATGGGCACTTGGACTATCTGGGTTCCCTAACGGGCACTTGGAATATGAAGATTCCCTATCGGGCACTTGGACTATGTACGTTCCTCATTGGGCACTTGGACTATGTAGGTTCCCTATCGGGCACTTGGACTATGTAGGTTAACTAGGGGGCCCTTCAACTATCTAGGTTACCTAGCGGGCACTTGGACTATCTAGGTTAACTAGCGGGCACTTGTACAATGCAGGTTCCCTAGCGGGCACTTTGACTATGTAGCTTCCCTAGAGGGCACGTGGACTATATAGGTTCACTATGGTTACTTGGACTATCTAGGTGCCCTAACGGGCACTTGGAATACGTAGGTTCCCTTTCGGACACTTGGACTATGTAGGTTAACAAGCGGGCACTTGGACTATGTAGGTCAACTAGCGGGCACTTGGACTATCTAGGTTGTCCAGCGGGCACTTGGACTATGTACGTCCCCTAGCGGCCACTTGGACTATCGAGGTTAACTAGAGGGCCCTTGGACTATGTAGGTTATCTAGAGGGCACTTGGACTCTCTAGGTTAACTAACGGACCTTGGACTATGTAGGTTAACTAGCGGGCACTTGGATGATCTAGGTTAACTAGCGGGTACTTGGACTATCTAGGTTAACTAGCGGGTACTTAGACTCTCTATGTTAACTGTCGGGCACTTGGACGATGCAGGTTCCCTAGAGGGCACTTGGACTATGTAGGTTCCCTAACGGGCACTTGGACTATGTAGGTCCCTTAGCGGGCACTTGGACTATGTTGGTTCCCTTTCGGGCAGTTGGACTCTGTGGGTACCCTAACGGGCATTTGGACTATGTAGGTTCCCTAGCGGTCACTTGGACTATGTCGGTCCCTTAGCGGGCACTTGGACTATGTTGGTTCCCTATCGGGCAGTTGGACTATGTGGGTACCCTAGCAGGCATTTGGACTATCTAGGTTACCTAGCAGGCACTTTGACTATCTAGGTTAACTAACGGGCACTTGGACTATGTAGGTAACCTAGCGTGCACTTGGACTATGTAGGTCCCTAGCGGGCACTTAGACTATATAGGTTACCTAGCGGGCACTTGGACTGTCTAGGTTACCTAGCGGGCACTTGAACTATCTAGGTTAACGAACGGACACTTGCATTATGTAGGTTAGCTAACAGGAACTTGGACTATCTAGGTTAACGAACGGGCACTTGGACTATGGAGGTTACCTAGCGGGCACTTGGACTATGGAGGTTACCTAGCGGGCACTTGGACTATCTAGGTTAGCTAACGGGTACTTGGACTATCTAGGTTCCCTAGCGGGCACTTGGACTATGTAGGTTCCCTAGCAGGGCTTTGATTATGTAAGTTCTCTAATGGGCACTTGGGCTATGTGGGTTCCCTAGCGGGCATTTGGACTATCTAGGTTACCTAACGGGCACTTGGACTATGTACGTTACTAGCGGGCATTTGGACTATGTAGGTTACCTAGCGGATACTTGGACTATGTAGGTTCCCCATCAGGGACTTGGACAATGAAGGTTAACTAGCGGGCACTTGGACTATATAGGTTAACTAGCGGGCCCTTGGACTATGTAGGTTAACTGGCGGGCCCTTTGACGATCTAGGTTAGCAAACGGGCACTTGAAGTATGTAGGTTACCTAACAGGCACTTGGACTGTCTAGGTTACCTAGTGGGCACTTGAACTATCTAGGTTAACGAACGGGCACTTGGACTATGTAGGTTAGCTAACAGGAACTTGGACTATCTAGGTTAACGAACGGGCACTTGGACTATGGAGGTTACCTAGCGGGCACTTGGACTATGGAGGTTACCTAGCGGGCACTTGGACTATCTGGGTTCCCTAAAGGCACTTGGAATATGAAGATTCCCTATCGGGCACTTGGACTATGTAGGTTCCTCATTGGGCACTTGGACTATGTAGGTTAACTAGCGGGCCCTTGGACTATCTAGGTTACCTAGCGGGCACTTGGACTATGTAGGTTAACTAGAGGGCACTTGCGCAATGCAGGTTCCCTAGCGGGCACTTTGACTATATAGGTTCCCTAGAGGGCACTTGGACGATATAGGTTCCCTATGGGCACTTGGACTATCTAGGTGCCCTAATGGGCACTTGGAATACGTAGGTTCCCTTTCGGACACTTGGACTATGTAGGTTCCTCAGCGGGCACTTGGACTATGTAGGTTAACTAGCGGGCACTTGGACTATCTAGGTTACCTAGCGGGCACTTGGACTATGCAGGTTCCCTAGCGGTCACTTGGACTATTTTCGTCCCTTAGCGGGCACTTGGACTATGTAGGTTCCCTATGGGGCAGTTGGACTATGTAGGTTAACAAGCGGGCCCTTAGACTATCTAGGTTACCTTGCGGGCACTTGGACTATGTACGTCTTCTAGCGGTCACTTGGACTATCTAGGTTAACTAGAGGGCCCTTGGACTATGTAGGTTAACTAGCGGGCACTTGGAATATCTAGGTTAACTAGCGGACCTTGGACTATGTAGGTTAACTAGCGGGCACTTGGACAATATAGGTAGCCTAACGGGCACTTGGACTATCTAGGTTAGGTAACGGGCACTTGGACTATAGGTTACCTAGCGGGAACTTGGAATATGTAGGTTACCTAGAGGTCACTTCGACTATAGGTTACCTAGCGGCCCTTAGACTATGTTGGTTACCTACCGCGACTTGGACTATCTAAGTTAACGAACGTGCACTTGGACTATGTAAGTAACCTAGCGGGCACTTGGATAGTATAGGTTACCTAGCGGGCACTTGGACTATCTAGGTTAACGAATGGGCACTTGGACTATGTAGGTTACCTAGCGGGCACTTGGACTATCTAGGTTAGCAAAACGGAACTTGGAATATCTAGGTTACCTAGCGGGCACTTGGACTATGTAGGATCCCTATTGGACATTTGTACTACTTAGGTTAACTAGCGGGCACTTTGACTATCTAGGTTAGGTAACGGGCACTTGGCCTATCTAGGTTACCTAACGGGAACTTGGACTATGTAGGTTTACTAGCGGACACTTGGACGATCTAGGTTAACTAGCGGGCACTTGGACAATGCAGGTTCCCTAGCGGGCAGTATGAATATGTAGCTTCCCTAGAGGGCACTTGGACTATGTAGGTTCCCTATGGGCACTTGGACTATCTTGGTTCCCTAACGGGCACTTGGAATATGAAGATTCCCTATCGGGCACTTGGACTATGTAGGTTCCTCATTGGGCACTTGGACTATGTAGGTTCCCTATCGGGCACTTGGACTTTGTAGGTTAACTAGCGGGCCCTTGGACTATCTAGGTTACCTAGCGGGCACTTGGACTATCTAGGTTAACTAGAGGGCACTTGTACAATGCAGGTTCCCTAGCGGGCACTTTGACTATGTAGGTTCCCTAGAGGGCACTTGGACTATATAGGTTCCCTATGGGCACTTGGACTATCTTGGTGCCCTAATGGGCACTTGGAATACGTAGGTTCCCTTTCGGACACTTGGACTATGTAGGTTCCTCAGCGGGTACTTGGACTATGTAGGTTAACTAGCGGGCACTTGGACTATCTAGATTACCTAGCGGGCACTTGGACTATGTAGGTTCCCTAGCGGGCACTTGGACTATGTTCGTCCCTTAGCGGGCACTTGGACTATGTAGGTTCCCTATCGGGCAATTGGACTATGTAGGTTATCTAGCAGGCCCTTAGACTATCTAGGTTACATAGCGGGCACTTAGACTATGTATGTCCCCTAGTGGGCACTTGGACTATCTAGGTTAACTAGAGGGCCCTTTGACTATGTAGGTTAACTAAGGGGCACTTGGAATATCTAGGTTAACTAGCGGACCTTGGACTATGTAGGTTAACTAGCGGGCACTTGGACGATCTAGGTTAAGTAGCGGGCACTTGGACTATCTAGGTTAACTAGCGGGCACTTGGACTATCTAGATTAACTAGCGGGCACTTGAACGATGCAGTTTCCCTAGCGGGCACTTGGACTATATAGGTAAATTAGTGGGCACTTGGACTATGGAGGTTACCTAGAGGGCAATTGGACTACGGAGGTTACCTAGCGGGCACTAGGACTATCTAGGTTAGCTAACGGGTACTTGGACTATCTAGGTTACCTAGCGGGCACTTGGACTATGTAGGTTACCTAGCGGGCACTTGGACTATCTAGGTTACCTAACGGGCACTTGGACTATGCAGGTAAACTAGCGGGCACTTGAACTGTCTAAGTTACCTGCCGGCTCTTGGACTATGTAGGTTACCTAGCGGGCAATTGGACTATCTAGGTTAACGAACGGGCACGTGGACTATGTAGGTAACCTAACGGACACTTGGACTATCTAGGTTAGGTAACGGGCACTTTGACTATCTAGGTTACCTAGCGGGAACTTGGAATATGTAGGTTACCAAGAGGGCACTTGGACTATAGGTTACCTAGTGGCCCTTGGACTATGTAGGTTACCTAGCGCGACTTGGACTATCTAAGTTAACGAACGTGCACTTGGACTATGTAGGTAACCTAGCAGGCACTTGGACAGTATAGGTTACCTAGCGGGCATTTGGACTATCTAGGTTAACGAATGGGCACTTGGACTATGTAGGTTACCTAGCGGGCACTTGGACTATCTAGGTTAGCAAACCGGAACTTGGAATATCTAGGTTACCTAGCGGGCACTTGGACTATGTAGGATCCCTATCGGACATTTGTACTACTTAGGTTAACTAGCGGGCACTTTGACTATCTAGGTTAACTAGCGGGCACTTGGACTATCTATGTCAACTAGCGGGCCATTGTACTATGTAGGTTAACTAGCGGGCACATGGCCTATCTAGGTTACCTAACGGGAACTTGGACTATATAGGTTTACTAGCGGACACTTGGACGATCTAGGTTAACTAGCGGGCACTTGGACAATGCAGGTTCCCTAGCGGGCACTATGAATATGTAGCTTCCCTAGAGGGCACTTGGACTATGTAGGTTCCCTATGGCCACTTAGACTATCTGGGTTCCCTAACGGGCACTTGGAATATGAAGATTCCCTATCTGGCACTTGGACTATGTAGGTTCCTCATTGGGCACTTGGACTATGTAGGTTCCCTATCGGGCACTTGGACTTTGTAGGTTAACTAGCGGGCCCTTGGACTATCTAGGTTACCTAGCGGGCACTTGGACTATCTAGGTTAACTAGAGGGCACTTGTACAATGCAGGTTCCCTAGCGGGCACTTTGACTACGTAGGTTCCCTTTCGGACACTTGGACTATGCAGGTTCCTCAGTGGGCACTTGGACTATGTAGGTTTACTAGCGGGCACTTGGACTTTCTAGGTTACCTATCAGGCATTTTGACTATGCAGGTTCCCTAGCGGGCACATGGACTATGTTCGTCCCTTAGCGGGCACTTGGACTATGTAGGTTCCCTATCGGGCAGTTGGACTATGTAGGTTAACTAGCGGCCCGTAGACTATCTAGGTTACCTAGCGGGCACTTGGACAGTGTACGTCCTCCAGCGGGCACTTGGACTATCTAGGTTAACTAGAGGGCCGTTGGACTATGTAGGTTAACTAGCAGGCCCTTTGACTATCTAGGTTACCTAGCGCGACTTGGACTATCTAATTTAACGAACGTGCACTTGGACTATGTAGGTAACCTAGCGGGCACTTGGACAGTTTAGGTTACCTAGCGGGCACTTGGACTATCTAGGTTAACCAATGGGCACTTGGACTATGTAGGTTACCTAGCGGGTACTTGGACTATCTAGATTAGTAAACCGGAACTTGGAATATCTAGGTTAAGTAGCGGGCACTTGGACTATGTAGGTTACCTTGTGGGCACTTGGCCTATCTAGGTTACCTAACGGGAACTTGGACTATGTAGGTTTACTAGCGGACACTTGGACGATCTTGGTTAACTAGCGGGCACTTGGACAATGCAGGTTCCCTAGCGGGCACTATGAATATATTGCTTCCCTAGAGGGCACTTGGACCATATAGGTTCCCTATGGGCACTTGGACTATCTGGGTTCCCTAACGGGCACTTGGAATATGAAGATTCCCTATCGGGCACTTGGACTATGTAGGTTCCTCATTGGGCACTTGGACTATGTAGGTTCCCTATCGGGCACTTGGACTATGTAGGTTAACTAGCGGGCCCTTCGACTATCTAGGTTACCTAGCGGGCACTTGGACTATCTAGGTTAACTAGCGGGCACTTGTACAATGCAGGTTCCCTAGCGGGCACTTTGACTATGTAGCTTCCCTAGAGGGCACTTGGACTATATAGGTTCCCTATGGTTACTTGGACTATCTAGGTGCCCTAATGGGCACTTGGAATACGTAGGTTCCCTTTCGCACACTTGGACTATGTAGGTTCCTCAGCGGGCACTTGGACTATGTAGGTTATCTAGCGGGCACTTGGACTATCTAGGTTGCCCAGCGGGCACTTGGACTACGTACGTCCCCTAGCGGGCACTTGGACTATCTAGGTTAACTAGAGGGCCCTTGGACTATGTAGGTTAACTAGAGGGCACTTGGACTATCTAGGTTAACTAACGGACCTTGGACTATGTAGGTTAACTAGCGGGCACTTGGACGATCTATGTTAACTAGCGGGCACTTGGACTATCTATGTTAACTAGCGGGAACTTGGACTATCTATGTTAACTGGCGGGCACTTGGACGATGCAGGTTCCCTAGAGGGCACTTGGACTATGTAGGTTCCCTAACGGGCACTTGGACTATGTAGGTCCCTTAGCGGGCACTTGGACTATGTTGGTTCCCTATCGGGCAGTTGGACTATGTGGGTATCCTAGCGGGCATTTGGACTATCTAGGTTACCTAGCAGGCACTTTGACTATCTAGGTTAACTAACGGGCACTTGGACTATGTAGGTTCCCTAGCGGGCACTTGGACTATGTAGGTTACCTAGCAGGCACTTGGACTGTCTAGGTTACCTAGCGGGCACTTGAACTATCTAGGTTAACGAACGGGCACTTGGACTATGTAGGTTAGCTAACAGGAACTTGGACTATCTAGGTTAACGAACGGGCACTTGGACTATGGAGGTTACCTAGCGGGCACTTGGACTATGTAGGTTACCTAGCAGGCACTTGGACTATCTAGGTTAGCTAACGGGTACTTGGACTATCTAGGTTACCTAGCGGGCACTTGGACTATGTAGGTTCCCTAGCAGGGCTTTGACTATGTAAGTTCTCTAACGGGCACTTGGACTATGTGGGTTCCCTAGCGGGCATTTGGACTATCTAGGTTACCTAACGGGCACTTGGACTATGTACGTTACTAGCGGGCATTTGGACTATGTAGGTTACCTAGCGGATACTTGGACTATGTAGGTTCCCCATCAGGGACTTGGACAATGTAGGTTAACTAGCGGGCACTTGGACTATCTAGGTTAACTAGCGGGCCCTTGCACTATGTAGGTTAAGTAGCGGGCTCTTGTACTATCTAGGTTAACGAACGGGCACGTGGACTATGTAGGTAACCAAGCGGGCACTTGGACAGTCTAGGTTACCTAGAGGGCACTTGGAAAATCTAGGTTAATGAATCGGCACTTGGACTATGTAGGTTACCTCGCGGGCACTTAGACTATTTGGGTACCCTAGCGGCCATTTGGACTATCTAGGTTACCTAACGGTCATTTGGACTATGTAGGTTCCCTAGCGGGCACTTGGATTATGTAGGTTCCCTTCTTGCACTTGGACTATGTAGGTTTCTAGCGGGCATTTGGACTATGTAGGTTACCTAGCGGGCACTTGGGCTATGTAGGTTCCCTAGCGAGCATTTGGACTATCTAGGTTACCTAACGGGCATTTGCACTACGTACGTTACTAGTGGGCATTTGGACTATGTAGGTTACCTAGCGGATACTTGGACTATGTAGGTTCCCCATCACGGACTTGGACAATGTAGGTTAACTAGCGGGCACTTGGACTATCTAGGTTAACTAGCGGGCCCTTGGACTATGTAGGTTAACTAGCGGGCCCTTTGACGATCTAGGTTAGCAAACGGGCACTTGGACTATGTAGGTTACCTATCAGGCACTTGGACTGTCTAGGTTACCTAGCGGGCACTTGAACTATCTAGGTTAACGAACGGGCACTTGGACTATGTAGGTTAGCTAACAGGAACTTGGACTATCTAGGTTAACGAACGGGCACTTGGACTATGGATGTTACCTAGCGGGCACTTGGACTATGGAGGTTACCCAGCGGGCACTTGGACTATCTAGGTTACCTAACGGGCACTTGGACTATGCAGGTAACCTAGCGGGCACTTGGACTGTTCAAGTTACCTAGAGGGCACATGGACTATAGGTTAACTAGCGGGCACTTGGACTATATAGGTTACCTAGCGGCCCTTAGACTATGTTGGTTACCTACCGCGACTTGGACTATCTAAGTTAACGAACGTGCACTTGGACTATGTAAGTAACCTAGCGGGCACTTGGACAGTATAGGTTACATTGCGGGCACTTGGACTATCTAGGTTAGCAAACCGGAACTTGGAATATCTAGGTTACCTAGCGGGCACTTGGATTATGTAGGATCCCTATTGGACATTTGTACTACTTAGGTTAACTAGCGGGCACTTTGACTATCTAGGTTAACTAGCGGGCACTTGGACTATCTAGGTCAACTAGCGGGCCATTGTACTATGTAGGTTAACTAGCGGGCACTTGGCCTATCTAGGTTACCTAACGGGAACTTGGACTATGTAGGTTTACTAGCGGACCCTTGGACTATCTAGATTAACTAGCGGGCACTTGGACGATGCAGGTTCCCTAGCGGGCATTTGGACTATATAGGTTAATTAGCAGGCACTTGGACTATGGAGGTTACCTAGCGGGCACTTGGACTGTCTAGGTTACCTAACGGGCACTTGGACTATGTAGGTTAATTAGCGGGCACTTGGACTATGTAGGTTACTTAGCGGGCACTTGGACTATCTAGGTTAACGAACAGGGACGTGGACTATGTAGGTAACCTAATGGGCACTTGGAATATCTAGGTTAGGTAACGGGCACTTGGACTATCTAGGTTACCTAGCGGGAACTTGGAATATGGAGGTTACCTAGCGGGCACTTGGACTATAGTTTAACTAGCGGGCACTTGGACTATATAGGTTACCTAGCGGGCCCTTGGTCTATGTATGTTACCTAGCGCAACTTGGACTATCTAAGTTAACGAACATGCACTTGGACTATGTAGGTAACCTAGCGGGCACTTGGACAGTATAGGTTACCTAGCGGGCACTTGGACTATCTAGTTTAACGAATGGGCACTTGGACTATGTAGGTTACCTAGCGGGCACTTGGACTATCTAGGTTAGTAAACCGGAACTTGGAATATCTAGGTAACCTAGCGGGCACTTGGACTATGTAGGTTACTTTGCGGGCACTTGGCCTATCTAGGTTACCTAACGGGAACTTGGACTATGTAGGTTTACTAGCGGACACTTGGACAATCTTGGTTAACTAGCGGGCACTTGGACAATGCATGTTCCCTAGCGGGCACTATGAATATGTAGCTTCCCTAGAGGGCACTTGGACCATATAAGTTCCCTATGGGCACTTGGACTATCTGGGTTCCCTAACGGGCACTTGGAATATGAAGATTCCCTATCGGGCACTTGGACTATGTAGATTCCTCATTGGGCACTTGGACTATGTAGGTTCCCTATCGGGCACTTGGACTATGTAGGTTAACTAGCAGGCCCTTGGACTATCTAGGTTACCTAGCGGGCACTTGGACTATCTAGGTTAACTAGCGGGCACTTGTACAATGCAGGTTCCCTAGCGGGCACTTTGACTATGAAGGTTCCATAGAGGGCACTTGGACTATATAGGTTCCCTATGGTTACTTGGACTATCTAGGTGCCCTAACGGGCACTTGGAATACGTAGGTTCCCTTTCGCACACTTGGACTATGTAGGTTCCTCAGCGGGCACTTGGACTATGTAGGTTAACTAGCGGGCACTTGGACTATCTAGGTTGTCCAGCAGGCACTTGGACTATGTACGTCCCCTACCGGGCACTTGGACTATGTAGGTTAACTAGCGGGCACTTGGACGATCTAGGTTATCTAGAGGGCACTTGGACTATCTAGGTTAACTAACGGACCTTGGACTATGTAGGTTAACTAGCGGGCACTTGGACGATCTAGGTTAACTAGCAGGCACTTGGACTATCTAGGTTAACTAGCGGGAACTTAGACTCTCTATGTTAACTGGCGGGCACTTGGACGATGCAGGTTCCCTAGAGGGCACTTGGACTATGTAGGTTCCCTAACGGGCACTTGGACTATGTAGGTCCCTTAGCGGGCACTTGGACTATGTTGGTTCCCTATCGGGCAGTTGGACTCTGTGGGTACCCTAACGGGCATTTGGACTATGTAGGTTCCCTAGCGGTCACTTGGACTATGTCGGTCCCTTAGCGGGCACTTGGACTATGTTGGTTCCCTATCGGGCAGTTGGACTATGTGGGTACCCTAGCAGGCATTTGGACTATCTAGCTTACCTAGCAGGCACTTTGACTATCTAGGTTAACTAATGGGCACTTGGACTACGTAGGTTCCCTAACGGGCACTTGGACTATGTAGGTTACCTAGCAGGCACTTGGACTGTCTAGGTTACCTAGCGGGCACTTGAACTATCTAGGTTAACGAACGGGCACTTGGACTATGTAGGTTAGCTAACAGGAACTTGGACTATCTAGGTTAACGAACGGGCACTTGGACTATGGAGGTTACCTAGCGGGCACTTGGACTATGTAGGTTACCTAGCAGGCACTTGGACTATCTAGGTTAGCTAACGGGTACTTGGACTATCTAGGTTACCTAGCGGGCACTTGGACTATGTAGGTTCCCTAGCAGGGCTTTGACTATGTAAGTTCTCTAACGGGCACTTGGACTATGTGGGTTCCCTAGCGGGCATTTGGACTATCTAGGTTACCTAACGGGCACTTGGACTATGTACGTTACTAGCGGGCATTTGGACTATGTAGGTTACCTAGCGGATACTTGGACTATGTAGGTTCCCTATCAGGGACTTGGACAATGTAGGTTAACTAGCGGGCCCTTGCACTATGTAGGTTAAGTAGCGGGCTCTTGTACTATCTAGGTTAACGAACGGGCACGTGGACTATGTAGGTAACCAAGCGGGCACTTGGACAGTCTAGGTTACCTAGAGGGCACTTGGAAAATCTAGGTTAATGAATCGGCACTTGGACTATGTAGGTTACCTCGCGGGCACTTAGACTATTTGGGTACCCTAGCGGGCATTTGGACTATCTAGGTTACCTAACGGGCATTTGGACTATGTAGGTTCCCTAGCGGGCACTTGGATTATGTAGGTTCCCTTCTTGCACTTGGACTATGTAGGTTTCTAGCGGGCATTTGGACTATGTAGGTTACCTAGCGGGCACTTGGGCTATGTAGGTTCCCTAGCGGGCATTTGGACTATCTAGGTTACCTAACGGGCATTTGGACTACGTACGTTACTAGTGGGCATTTGGACTATGTAGGTTACCTAGCGGATACTTGGACTATGTAGGTTCCCCATCAGGGACTTGGACAATGTAGGTTAACTAGCGGGCACTTGGACTATCTAGGTTAACTAGCGGGCCCTTGGACTATGTAGGTTAACTAGCGGGCCTTTTGACGATCTAGGTTAGCAAACGGGCACATGGACTATGTAGGTTACCTATCAGGCACTTGGACTGTCTAGGTTACCTAGCGGGCACTTGAACTATCTAGGTTAACGAACGGGCACTTGGACTATGTAGGTTAGCTAACAGGAACTTGGACTATCTAGGTTAACGAACGGGCACTTGGACTATGGATGTTACCTAGCGGGCACTTGGACTATGGAGGTTACCCAGCGGGCACTTGGACTATCTAGGTTACCTAACGGGCACTTGGACTATGCAGGTAACCTAGCGGGCACTTGGACTGTTTAAGTTACCTAGAGGGCACATGGACTATAGGTTAACTAGCGGGCACTTGGACTATATAGGTTACCTAGCGGCCCTTAGACTATGTTGGTTACCTACCGCGACTTGGACTATCTAAGTTAACGAACGTGCACTTGGACTATGTAAGTAACCTAGCGGGCACTTGGACAGTATAGGTTACCTAGCGGGCACTTGGACTATCTAGGTTAGCAAACCGGAACTTGGAATATCTAGGTTACCTAGCGGGCACTTGGATTATGTAGGATCCCTATTGGACATTTGTACTACTTAGGTTAACTAGCGGGCACTTTGACTATCTAGGTTAACTAGCGGGCACTTGGACTATCTAGGTCAACTAGCGGGCCATTGTACTATGTAGGTTAACTAGCGGGCACTTGGCCTATCTAGGTTACCTAACGGGAACTTGGACTATGTAGGTTTACTAGCGGACCCTTGGACTATCTAGATTAACTAGCGGGCACTTGGACGATGCAGGTTCCCTAGCGGGCACTTGGACTATATAGGTTAATTAGCAGGCACTTGGACTATGGAGGTTACCTAGCGGGCACTTGGACTGTCTAGGTTACCTAACGGGCACTTGGACTATGTAGGTTAATTCGCGGGCACTTGGACTATGTAGGTTACTTAGCGGGCACTTGGACTATCTAGGTTAACGAACAGGGACGTGGACTATGTAGGTAACCTAATGGGCACTTGGAATATCTAGGTTAGGTAACGGGCACTTGGACTATCTAGGTTACCTAGCGGGAACTTGGAATATGTAGGTTACCTAGCGGGCACTTGGACTATAGTTTAACTAGCGGGCACTTGGACTATATAGGTTACCTAGCGGGCCCTTGGTCTATGTATGTTACCTAGCGCAACTTGGACTATCTAAGTTAACGAACGTGCACTTGGACTATGTAGGTAACCTAGCGGGCACTTGGACAGTATAGGTTACCTAGCGGGCACTTGGACTATCTAGTTTAACGAATGGGCACTTCGACTATGTAGGTTACCTAGCGGGCACTTGGACTATCTAGGTTAGTAAACCGGAACTTGGAATATCTAGGTTACCTAGCGGGCACTTGGACTATGTAGGTTACTTTGCGGGCACTTGGCCTATCTAGGTTACCTAACGGGAACTTGGACTATGTAGGTTTACTAGCGGACACTTGGACAATCTTGGTTAACTAGCGGGCACTTGGACAATGCAGGTTCCCTAGCGGGCACTATGAATATGTAGCTTCCCTAGAGGGCACTTGGACCATATAAGTTCCCTATGGGCACTTGGACTATCTGGGTTCCCTAACGGGCACTTGGAATATGAAGATTCCCTATAGGGCACTTGGACTATGTAGGTTCCCTATCGGGCACTTGGACTATGTAGGTTAACTAGCGGGCCCTTCGACTATCTAGGTTACCTAGCGGGCACTTGGACTATGTAGGTTAACTAGCGGGCACTTGTACAATGTAGGTTCCCTAGCGGGCACTTTGACTATGAAGGTTCCATAGAGGGCACTTGGACTATATAGGTTCCCTATGGTTACTTGGACTATCTAGGTGCCCTAACGGGCACTTGGAATACGTAGGTTCCCTTTCGCACACTTGGACTATGTAGGTTCCTCAGCGGGCACTTGGACTATGTAGGTTAACTAGCGGGCACTTGGACTATCTAGGTTGTCCAGCGGGCACTTGGACTATGTACGTCCCCTAGCGGGCACTTGGACTATGTAGGTTAACTAGCGGGCACTTGGACGATCTAGGTTATCTAGAGGGCACTTGGACTATCTAGGTTAACTAACGGACCTTGGACTATGTAGGTTAACTAGCGGGCACTTGGACGATCTAGGTTAACTAGCAGGCACTTGGACTATCTAGGTTAACTAGCGGGAACTTAGACTCTCTATGTTAACTGGCGGGCACTTGGACGATGCAGGTTCCCTAGAGGGCACTTGGACTATGTAGGTTCCCTAACGGGCACTTGGACTATGTAGGTCCCTTAGCGGGCACTTGGACTATGTTGGTTCCCTATCGGGCAGTTGGACTCTGTGGGTACCCTAACGGGCATTTGGACTATGTAGGTTCCCTAGCGGTCACTTGAACTATGTCGGTCCCTTAGCGGGCACTTGGACTATGTAGGTTCCCTATCGGGCAGTTGGACTCTGTGGGTACCCTAGCAGGCATTTGGACTATCTAGGTTACCTAGCAGGCACTTTCACTATCTAGGTTAACTAACGGGCACTTGGACTATGTAGGTTACCTAGCGGGCACTTGAACTATCTAGGTTAACGAACGGACACTTGGACTATGTAGGTTAGCTAACAGGAATTTGGACTATATAGGTTAACGAACGGGCACTTGGACTATGGAGGTTACCTAGCGGGCACTTGGACTATGGAGGTTACCTAGCGGGCACTTGGACTATCTAGGTTAGCTAACGGGTACTTGGACTATCTAGGTTCCCTAGCGGGCACTTGGACTATGTAGGTTCCCTAGCAGGGCTTTGATTATGTAAGTTCTCTAATGGGCACTTGGGCTATGTGGGTTCCCTAGCGGGCATTTGGACTATGTAGGTTACCTAGCGGATACTTGGACTATGTAGGTTCCCCATCAGGGACTTGGACAATGTAGGTTAACTAGCGGGCACTTGGACTATCTAGGTTAACTAGCGGGCCCTTGGACTATGTAGGTTAACTAGCGGGCCCTTTGACGATCTAGGTTAGCAAACAGGCACTTGGACTATGTAGGTTACCTAGCAGGCACTTGGACTGTCTAGGTTACCTAGAGGGCACTTGAACTATCTAGGTTAACGAACGGGCACTTGGACTATGTAGGTTAGCTAACAGGAACTTGGACTATCTAGGTTAATGAACGGGCACTTGGACTATGGAGGTTACCTAGCGGGGACTTGGACTATGGAGGTTACCTAGCGGGCACTTGGACTATCTAGGTTAGCTAACGGGTACTTGGACTATCTAGGTTACCTAGCGGGCACTTGGACTATGTAGGTTCCCTATCGGGCAGTTGGACTCTGTGGGTACCCTAGCAGGCATTTGGACTATCTAGGTTACCTAGCAGGCACTTTCACTATCTAGGTTAACTAACGGGCACTTGGACTATGTAGGTTACCTAGCGGGCACTTGAACTATCTAGGTTAACGAACGGACACTTGGACTATGTAGGTTAGCTAACAGGAATTTGGACTATATAGGTTAACGAACGGGCACTTGGACTATGGAGGTTACCTAGCGGGCACTTGGACTATGGAGGTTACCTAGCGGGCACTTGGACTATCTAGGTTAGCTAACGGGTACTTGGACTATCTAGGTTCCCTAGCGGGCACTTGGACTATGTAGGTTCCCTAGCAGGGCTTTGATTATGTAAGTTCTCTAATGGGCACTTGGGCTATGTGGGTTCCCTAGCGGGCATTTGGACTATCTAGGTTACCTAACGGACACTTGGACTATGTACGTTACTAGCGGGCATTTGGACTATGTAGGTTACCTAGCGGATACTTGGACTATGTAGGTTCCCCATCAGGGACTTGGACAATGTAGGTTAACTAGCGGGCACTTGGACTATCTAGGTTAACTAGCGGGCCCTTGGACTATGTAGGTTAACTAGCGGGCCCTTTGACGATCTAGGTTAGCAAACAGGCACTTGGACTATGTAGGTTACCTAGCAGGCACTTGGACTGTCTAGGTTACCTAGAGGGCACTTGAACTATCTAGGTTAACGAACGGGCACTTGGACTATGTAGGTTAGCTAACAGGAACTTGGACTATCTAGGTTAATGAACGGGCACTTGGACTATGGAGGTTACCTAGCGGGGACTTGGACTATGGAGGTTACCTAGCGGGCACTTGGACTATCTAGGTTAGCTAACGGGTACTTGGACTATCTAGGTTACCTAGCGGGCACTTGGACTATGTAGGTTCCCTATCGGGCAGTTGGACTCTGTGGGTACCCTAGCAGGCATTTGGACTATCTAGGTTACCTAGCAGGCACTTTCACTATCTAGGTTAACTAACGGGCACTTGGACTATGTAGGTTACCTAGCGGGCACTTGAACTATCTAGGTTAACGAACGGACACTTGGACTATGTAGGTTAGCTAACAGGAATTTGGACTATATAGGTTAACGAACGGGCACTTGGACTATGGAGGTTACCTAGCGGGCACTTGGACTATGGAGGTTACCTAGCGGGCACTTGGACTATCTAGGTTAGCTAACGGGTACTTGGACTATCTAGGTTCCCTAGCGGGCACTTGGACTATGTAGGTTCCCTAGCAGGGCTTTGATTATGTAAGTTCTCTAATGGGCACTTGGGCTATGTGGGTTCCCTAGCGGGCATTTGGACTATCTAGGTTACCTAACGGACACTTGGACTATGTACGTTACTAGCGGGCATTTGGACTATGTAGGTTACCTAGCGGATACTTGGACTATGTAGGTTCCCCATCAGGGACTTGGACAATGTAGGTTAACTAGCGGGCACTTGGACTATCTAGGTTAACTAGCGGGCCCTTGGACTATGTAGGTTAACTAGCGGGCCCTTTGACGATCTAGGTTAGCAAACAGGCACTTGGACTATGTAGGTTACCTAGCAGGCACTTGGACTGTCTAGGTTACCTAGAGGGCACTTGAACTATCTAGGTTAACGAACGGGCACTTGGACTATGTAGGTTAGCTAACAGGAACTTGGACTATCTAGGTTAATGAACGGGCACTTGGACTATGGAGGTTACCTAGCGGGGACTTGGACTATGGAGGTTACCTAGCGGGCACTTGGACTATCTAGGTTAGCTAACGGGTACTTGGACTATCTAGGTTACCTAGCGGGCACTTGGACTATGTAGGTTCCCTATCGGGCAGTTGGACTCTGTGGGTACCCTAGCAGGCATTTGGACTATCTAGGTTACCTAGCAGGCACTTTCACTATCTAGGTTAACTAACGGGCACTTGGACTATGTAGGTTACCTAGCGGGCACTTGAACTATCTAGGTTAACGAACGGACACTTGGACTATGTAGGTTAGCTAACAGGAATTTGGACTATATAGGTTAACGAACGGGCACTTGGACTATGGAGGTTACCTAGCGGGCACTTGGACTATGGAGGTTACCTAGCGGGCACTTGGACTATCTAGGTTAGCTAACGGGTACTTGGACTATCTAGGTTCCCTAGCGGGCACTTGGACTATGTAGGTTCCCTAGCAGGGCTTTGATTATGTAAGTTCTCTAATGGGCACTTGGGCTATGTTGGTTCCCTAGCGGGCATTTGGACTATCTAGGTTACCTAACGGACACTTGGACTATGTACGTTACTAGCGGGCATTTGGACTATGTAGGTTACCTAGCGGATACTTGGACTATGTAGGTTCCCCATCAGGGACTTGGACAATGTAGGTTAACTAGCGGGCACTTGGACTATCTAGGTTAACTAGCGGGCCCTTGGACTATGTAGGTTAACTAGCGGGCCCTTTGACGATCTAGGTTAGCAAACGGGCACTTGGACTATGTAGGTTACCTAGCAGGCACTTGGACTGTCTAGGTTACCTAGAGGGCACTTGAACTATCTAGGTTAACGAACGGGCACTTGGACTATGTAGGTTAGCTAACAGGAACTTGGACTATCTAGGTTAATGAACGGGCACTTGGACTATGGAGGTTACCTAGCGGGCACTTGGACTATGGAGGTTACCTAGCGGGCACTTGGACTATCTAGGTTAGCTAACGGGTACTTGGACTATCTAGGTTACCTAGCGGGCACTTGGACTATGTAGGTTCCCTATCGGGCAGTTGGACTCTGTGGGTACCCTAACGGGCATTTGGATTATGTAGGTTCCCTAGCGGTCACTTGGACTATGTCGGTCCCTTAGCGGGCACTTGGACTATGTTGGTTCCCTATCGGGCAGTTGGACTATGTGGGTACCCTAGCAGGCATTTGGACTATCTAGGTTACCTAGCAGGCACTTTGACTATCTAGGTTAACTAACGGGCACTTGGACTATGTAGGTTACCTAGCGGGCACTTGGACTATGTAGGTTACTTTGCGGGCACTTGGCCTATCTAGGTTACCTAACGGGAACTTGGACTATGTAGGTTTACTTGCGGACACTTGGACAATCTTGGTTAACTAGCGGGCACTTGGACAATGCAGGTTCCCTAGCGGGCACTATGAATATGTAGCTTCCCTAGAGGGCACTTGGACCATATAAGTTCCCTATGGGCACTTGGACTATCTGGGTTCCCTAACGGGCACTTGGAATATGAAGATTCCCTATCGGGCACTTGGACTATGTAGGTTCCTCATTGGGCACTTGGACTATGTAAGTTCCCTATCGGGCACTTGGACTATGTAGGTTAACTAGCGGGCCCTTCGACTATCTAGGTTACCTAGCGGGCACTTGGACTATCTAGGTTAACTAGCGGGCACTTGTACAATGCAGGTTCCCTAGCGGGCACTTTGACTATGAAGGTTCCATAGAGGGCACTTGGACTATATAGGTTCCCTATGGTTACTTGGACTATCTAGGTGCCCTAACGGGCACTTGGAATACGTAGGTTCCCTTTCGCACACTTGGACTATGTAGGTTCTCAGCGGGCACTTGGACTATGTAGGTTAACTAGCGGGCACTTGGACTATCTAGGTTGTCCAGCGGGCACTTGGACTATGTACGTCCCCTAGCGGGCACTTGGACTATGTAGGTTAACTAGCGGGCACTTGGACGATCTAGGTTATCTAGAGGGCACTTGGACTATCTAGGTTAACTAACGGACCTTGGACTATGTAGGTTAACTAGCGGGCACTTGGACGATCTAGGTTAACTAGCAGGCACTTGGACTATCTAGGTTAACTAACGGGAACTTAGACTCTCTATGTTAACTGGCGGGCACTTGGACTATGTAGGTTCCCTAGCGGTCACTTGGACTATGTCGGTCCCTTAGCGGGCACTTGGACTATGTTGGTTCCCTATCGGGCAGTTGGACTATGTGGGTACCCTAGCAGGCATTTGGACTATCTAGGTTACCTAGCAGGCACTTTGACTATCTAGGTTAACTAACGGGCACTTGGACTATGTAGGTTACCTAGCGGGCACTTGAACTATCTAGGTTAACGAACGGGCACTTGGACTATGGAGGTTACCTAGCGGGCACTTGGACTATGGAGGTTACCTAGCGGGCACTTGGACTATCTAGGTTAGCTAACGGGTACTTGGACTATCTAGGTTCCCTAGCGGGCACTGGGACTATGTAGGTTCCCTAGCAGGGCTTTGATTATGTAAGTTCTGTAATGGGCACTTGGGCTATGTGGGTTCCCTAGCGGGCATTTGGACTATCTAGGTTACCTAACGGACACTTGGACTATGTACGTTACTAGCAGGCATTTGGACTATGTAGGTTACCTAGCGGATACTTGGACTAAGTAGGTTCCCCATCAGGTACTTGGACAATGTAGGTTAACTAGCGGGCACTTGGACTATCTAGGTTAACTAGCGGGCCCTTGGACTATGTAGGTTAACTAGCGGGCCCTTTGACGATCTCGGTTAGCAAACGGGCACTTGGACTATGTAGGTTACCTAGCAGGCACTTGGACTGTCTAGGTTACCTAGAGGGCACTTGAACTATCTAGGTTAACGAACGGGCACTTGGACTATGTAGGTTAGCTAACAGGAACTTGGACTATCTAGGTTAATGAACGGGCACTTGGACTATGGAGGTTACCTAGCGGGCACTTGGACTATGGAGGTTACCTAGCGGGCACTTGGACTATCTAGGTTAGCTAACGGGTACTTGGACTATCTAGGTTACCTAGCGGGCACTTGGACTATGTAGGTTCCCTATCGGGCAGTTGGACTCTGTGGGTACCCTAACGGGCATTTGGACTATGTAGGTTCCCTAGCGGTCACTTGGACTATGTCGGTCCCTTAGCGGGCACTTGGACTATGTTGGTTCCCTATCGGGCAGTTGGACTATGTGGGTACCCTAGCAGGCATTTGGACTATCTAGGTTACCTAGCAGGCACTTTGACTATCTAGGTTAACTAACGGGCACTTGGACTATGTAGGTTACCTAGCGGGCACTTGGACTCTGTAGGTTACTTTGCGGGCACTTGGCCTATCTAGGTTACCTAACGGGAACTTGGACTATGTAGGTTAACTAGCGGGCACTTGGACAATGCAGGTTCCCTAGCGGGCACTATGAATATGTAGCTTCCCTAGAGGGCACTTGGACCATATAAGTTCCCTATGGGCACTTGGACTATCTGGGTTCCCTAACGGGCACTTGGAATATGAAGATTCCCTATCGGGCACTTGGACTATGTAGGTTCCTCATTGGGCACTTGGACTATGTAAGTTCCCTATCGGGCACTTGGACTATGTAGGTTAACTAGCGGGCCCTTCGACTATCTAGGTTACCTAGCGGGCACTTGGACTATCTAGGTTAACTAGCGGGCACTTGTACAATGCAGGTTCCCTAGCGGGCACTTTGACTATGAAGGTTCCATAGAGGGCACTTGGACTATATAGGTTCCCTATGGTTACTTGGACTATCTAGGTGCCCTAACGGGCACTTGGAATACGTAGGTTCCCTTTCGCACACTTGGACTATGTAGGTTCTCAGCGGGCACTTGGACTATGTAGGTTAACTAGCGGGCACTTGGACTATCTAGGTTGTCCAGCGGGCACTTGGACTATGTACGTCCCCTAGCGGGCACTTGGACTATGTAGATTAACTAGCGGGCACTTGGACCATCTAGGTTATCTAGAGGGCACTTGGACTATCTAGGATAACTAACGGACCTTGGACTATGTAGGTTAACTAGCGGGCACTTGGACGATCTAGGTTAACTAGCAGGCACTTGGATTATCTAGGTTAACTAGCGGTAACTTAGACTCTCTATGTTAACTGGCGGGCACTTGGACGATGCAGGTTCCCTAGAGGGCACTTGGACTATGTAGGTTCCCTAACGGGCACTTGGACTATGTAGGTCCCTTAGCGGGCACTTGGACTATGTTGGTTCCCTATCGGGCAGTTGGACTCTGTGGGTACCCTAACGGGCATTTGGACTATGTAGGTTCCCTAGCGGTCACTTGGACTATGTCGGTCCCTTAGCGGGCACTTGGACTATGTTGGTTCCCTATCGGGCAGTTGGACTATGTGGGTAACCTAGCAGGCATTTGGACTATCTAGGTTACCTAGCAGGCACTTTGACTATCTAGGTTAACTAACGGGCACTTGGACTATGTAGGTTACCTAGCGGGCACTTGGACTATGTAGATCCCTAGCGGGCACTTAGACTATGTAGGTTACCTAGCAGGCACTTGGACTGTCTAGGTTACCTAGCGGGCACTTGAACTATCTAGGTTAACGAACGGACACTTGGACTATGTAGGTTAGCCAACAGGAACTTGGACTATATAGGTTAACGAACGGGCACTTGGACTATGGAGGTTACCTAGCGGGCACTTGGACTATGGAGGTTACCTAGCGGGCACTTGGACTATCTAGGTTAGCTAACGGGTACTTGGACTATCTAGGTTCCCTAGCGGGCACTTGGACTATGTAGGTTCCCTAGCAGGGCTTTGATTATGTAAGTTCTCTAATGGGCACTTGGGCTATGTGGGTTCCCTAGCGGGCATTTGGACTATCTAGGTTACCTAACGGGCACTTGGACTATGTACGTTACTAGCGGGCATTTGGACTATGTAGGTTACCTAGCGGATACTTGGACTATGTAGGTTCCCCATCAGGGACTTGGACAATGTAGGTTAACTAGCGGGCACTTGGACTATCTAGGTTAACTAGCGGGCCCTTGGACTATGTAGGTTAACTAGCGGGCCCTTTGACGATCTAGGTTAGCAAACGGGCACTTGGACTATGTAGGTTACCTAGCAGGCACTTGGACTGTCTAGGTTACCTAGAGGGCACTTGAACTATCTAGGTTAACGAACGGGCACTTAGACTATGTAGGTTAGCTAACAGGAACTTGGACTATCTAGGTTAATGAACGGACACTTGGACTATGGAGGTTACCTAGCGGGCACTTGGACTATGGAGGTTACCTAGCGGGCACATGGACTATCTAGGTTAGCTAACGGGTACTTGGACTATCTAGGTTACCTAGCGGGCACTTGGACTATGTAGGTTCCCTATCGGGCAGTTGGACTCTGTGGGTACCCTAACGGGCATTTGGACTATGTAGGTTCCCTAGCGGTCACTTGGACTATGTCGGTTCCTTAGCGGGCACTTGGACTATGTTGGTTCCCTATCGGGCAGTTGGACTATGTGGGTACCCTGGCAGGCATTTGGACTATCTAGGTTACCTAGCAGGCACTTTGACTATCTAGGTTAACTAACGGGCACTTGGACTATGTAGGTTACCTAGCGGGCACTTGGACTATGTAGGTCACTAGCGGACACTTAGACTATGTAGGTTACCTTGCAGACACTTGGACTGTCTAGGTTACCTAGCGGGCACTTGAACTATCTGGGTTAACGAACGGACACTTGGACTATGTAGGTTAGCTAACAGGAACTTGGACTATATAGGTTAACGAATGGGCACTTGGACTATGGAGGTTACCTAGCGGGCACTTGGACTATGGAGGTTACCTAGCGGGCACTTGGACTATCTAGGTTAGCTAACGGGTACTTGGACTATCTAGGTTCCCTAGCGGGCACTTGGACTATGTAGGTTCCCTAGCAGGGCTTTGATTATGTAAGTTCTCTAATGGGCACTTGGGCTATGTGGGTTCCCTAGCGGGCATTTGGACTATCTAGGTTACCTAACGGTCACTTGGACTATGTACGTTACAAGCGGGCATTTGGACTATGTAGGTTACCTAGCGGATACTTGGACTATGTAGGTTCCCCATCAGTGACTTGGACAATATAGTTTAACTAGCGGGCACTTGTACTATGTAGGTTAACTAGCGGGCCCTTGGACTATGTAGGTTAACTAGCGGGCCCTTTGACAATCTAGGTTAGCAAACGGGCACTTGGACTGTCTAGGTTACCTAGAGGGCACTTGAACTATCTAGGTTAACGAACAGGCACTTGGACTATGTAGGTTAGCTAACAGGAACTTGGACTATCTAGGTTAATGAACGGTCACTTGGACTATGGAGGTTACCTAGCGGGCACTTGGACTATGGAGGTTACCTAGCGGGCACTTGGACTATCTAGGTTAGCTAACGGGTACTTGGACTATCTAGGTTACCTAGCGGGCACTTGGACTATGTAGGTTACCTAGCGGGCACTTGTACTATCTAGGTTACCTAACGGGCACATGGACTATGCAGGTAACCTAGCGGGCACTTGGACTATGTAGGTTACCTAGCGGGCACTTGGACTATGTAGGTCACTAGCGGACACTTAGACTATGTAGGTTACCTTGCAGGCACTTGGACTGTCTAGGTTACCTAGCGGGCACTTGAACTACCTAGGTTAACGAACGGACACTTGGACTATGTAGGTTAGCTAACAGGAACTTGGACTATATAGGTTAACGAACGGGCACTTGGACTATGGAGGTTACCTAGCGGGCACTTGGACTATGGAGGTTACCTAGCGGGCACTTGGACTATCTAGGTTAGCTAACGGGTACTTGGACTATCTAGGTTCCCTAGCGGGCACTTGGACTATGTAGGTTCCCTAGCAGGGCTTTGATTATGTAAGTTCTCTAATGGGCACTTGGGCTATGTGGGTTCCCTAGCGGGCATTTGGACTATCTAGGTTACCTAACGGTCACTTGGACTATGTACGTTACAAGCGGGCATTTGGACTATGTAGGTTACCTAGCGGATACTTGGACTATGTAGGTTCCCCATCAGTGACTTGGACAATATAGTTTAACTAGCGGGCACTTGTACTATCTAGGTTAACTAGCGGGCCCTTGGACTATGTAGGTTAACTAGCGGGCCCTTTGACAATCTAGGTTAGCAAACGGGCACTTGGACTGTCTAGGTTACCTAGAGGGCACTTGAACTATCTAGGTTAACGAACGGGCACTTGGACTATGTAGGTTAGCTAACAGGAACTTGGACTATCTAGGTTATTGAACGGTCACTTGGACTATGGAGGTTACCTAGCGGGCACTTGGACTATGGAGGTTACCTAGCGGGCACTTGGACTATCTAGGTTAGCTAACGGGTACTTGGACTATCTAGGTTACCTAGCGGGCACTTGGACTATGTAGGTTACCTAGCGGGCACTTGTACTATCTAGGTTACCTAACGGGCACTTGGACTATGCAGGTAACCTAGCGGGCACTTGGACTATGTAGGTTAACTAGCGGGCACTTGGACTATCTAGGTTACCTAACGGGCACCTGGACTATCTAGATTACCTAGTGGGCACTTGGATTCTAAAGGTTACCTAGCCGGCCCTTGGACTATGTAGGTTACCTAGCGGGCAATTGGACTATCTAGGTTAACGAACGGGCACGTGGACTATGTAGGTAACCTAACGGGCACTTGGACTATCTAGGTTAGGTAACGGGCACTTGGACTATCTAGGTTACCTAGCGGAAACTTGGAAGATGTAGGTTACCTAGAGGGCACTTGGACTATAGGCTAACTAGCGGGCACTTGGACTTATAGGTTACCTAGCGGCCCTTGGACTATGTTGGTTACCTACCGCGACTTGGACTATCTAAGTTAACGAAAGTGCACTTGGACTATGTAAGTAACCTAGCGGGCACTTGGACAGTATAGGTTACCTAGCAGGCACTTGGACTATCTAGGTTAACGAATGGGCACTTGGACTACGTAGGTTACCAGCGGGCACTTGGACTATCTAGGTTAGCAAACCGGAACTTGGAATATCTAGATTACCTAGCGGGCACTTGGACTATGTAGGATCCCTATCGGACATTTGTACTACTTAGGTTAACTAGCGGGCACTTTGACTATCTAGGTTAACTAGCGGGCACTTGGACTATCTAGGTCAACTAGCGGGCCATTGTACTATGTAGGTTAACTAGCGGGCACTTGGCCTATCTAGGTTACCTAACGGGAACTTGGACTATGTAGGTTTACTAGCGGACCCTTGGACGATCTACGTTAACTAGCGGGCACTTGGACAATGCAGGTTCCCTAGCGGGCACTATGAATATGTAGCTTCCCTAGAGGGAACTTGGACTATATAGGTTCCCTATGGGCACTTGGACAATCTGGGTTCCCTAACGGGCACTTGGAATATGAAGATTCCCTATCGGGCACTTGGACTATATAGGTTAATTAGCGGGCACTTGGACTATGGAGGTTACCTAGCGGGCACTTGGACTATGGAGGTTAACTAGCGGTCACTTGGCCTATCTAGGTTACCTAACGGGAACTTGGACTATGTAGGTTTACTAGCGGACCCTTGGACTATCTAGATTAACTAGCGGGCACTTGGACGATGCAGGTTCCCTAGCGGGCACTTGGACTATATAGGTTAATTAGCGGGTACTTGGACTATGGAGGTTACCTAGCGGGCACTTGGACTGTCTAGGTTACATAACGGGCACTTGGACTATGTAGGTTAATTAGCGGGCACTTGGACTATGTAGGTTACCTAGCGGGCACTTGGACTATCTAGGTTAACGAACCGGCACGTGGACTATGTAGGTAACCTAACGGGCACTTGGACTATGTAGGTTAGGTAACGGGCACTTGGACTATCTAGGTTACCTAGCGGGAACTTGGAATATGTAGGTTACCTAGCGGGCACTTGGACTATAGTTTAACTAGCGGGCACTTGGACTATATAGGTTACCTAGCGGGCCCTTGGACTATATAGGTTACCTAGCGCGACTTGGACTATCTAAGTTAACGAACGTGCACTTGGACTATGTAGGTATCCTAGCGGGCACTTGGACAGTATAGGTTACCTAGCGGGCACTTGGACTATCTAGGTTAACGAATGGGCACTTGGACTATGTAGGTAACCTAGCGGGCACTTGGACTATCTAGGTTAGTAAACCGAAACCTGGAATATCTAGGTTACCTAGCGGGCACTTGGACTATGTAGGTTATCTTGCGGGCACTTGGCCTATCTAGGTTACCTAACGGGAACTTGGACTATGTAGGTTTACTAGCGGACACTTGGACAATCTTGGTTAACTAGCGGGCACTTGGACAATGCAGGTTCCCAAGCGGGCACTATGAATATGTAGCTTCCCTAGAGGGCACTTGGACCATATAGGTTCCCTATGGGCATTTGGACTATCTCGGTTCCCTAACGGGCACTTGGAATATGAAGTTTCCCTATCGGGCACGTGGATTATGTAGGTTCCTCATTGGGCACTTGGACTATGTAGGTTACCTGGCAGGCACTTGGACTGTCTAGGTTACCTAGCGGGCACTTGAACTATCTAGGTTAACGAACGGGCACTTGGACTATGTAGGTTAGCTAACAGGAACTTGGACTATCTAGGTTAACGAACGGGCACTTGGACTATGGAGGTTACCTAGCGGGCACTTGGACTATGAAGGTTACCTAGCGGGCACTTGGACTATCTAGGTTAGCTAAAGGGTACTTGGACTATCTAGGTGCCCTAATGGGCACTTGGAATACGTAGATTCCCTTTCGGACACTTGGACTATGTAGGTTCCCTATCAGGCAGTTGGACTATGTAGGTTAACTAGCGGGCCCTTAGACTATCTAGGTTACCTAGCGGGCACTTGGACTATGTACGTCCCCTAGCGGGCACTTGGACTATCTAGGTTAAATAGAGGGCCCTTGGACTATGTAGGTTAACTAGCGGGCACTTGGAATATCTAGGTTAACTAGCGGACCTTGGACTATGTAGGTTAACTAGCGGGCACTTGGACGATCTAGGTTAACTAGCGGCCACTTGTACTATCTAGCTTAACTAGCGGGCACTTGGACTATCTAGATTAACTAGCGGGCACTTGGACGATGCAGGTTCCCTAGCGGGCACTTGGACTATATAGGTTTATTAGCGGGCACTTGGACTATGGAGGTTACCTAGCGGGCACTTGGACTGTCAAGGTTACCTAACGGTCACTTGGACTATGTAGGTTAATTAGCGGACACTTGGACTATGTAGGTTACCTAGCGGGCACTTGGACTATCTAGGTTAACGAACCGGCACGTGGACAATGTAGGTAACCTAACGGGCACTTGGACTATCTAGGTTAGGTAACGGGCACTTGGCCTATCTAGGTTACCTAACGGGAACTTGGACTATGTAGTTTTACTAGCGGACACTTGGACAATCTTGGTTAACTAGCGGGCACTTGGACTATGTAGGTTACCTAGCGGGCACTTGGACTATGTAGGTTCCCGAGCGGGCACTTGGACTATGTAGGTTACCTAGCAGGCACTTGGACTATCTAGGTTCCCTAGCGGGCACTTGAACTATCTAGGTTAACGAACGGGCACTTGGACAATGTAGTTTAGCTAACAGGAACTTAGACTATCTAGGTTAACGAACGGGCACTTGGACTATGGAGGTTACCTAGCGGGCACTTGGACTATGGAGGTTACCTAGCGGGCACTTGGACTATCTAGGTTAGCTAACGGGTACTTGGACTATCTAGGTTCCCTATCGGGCACTTGGACTATATAGGTTCCCTAGCAGGGCTTTGACTATGTAAGTTCTCTAACGGGCACTTGGACTATGTGTGTTCCCTAGCGGGCACTTGGACTAAATAGGTTACCTAACGGGCACTTGGACTATGTACGTTACTAGCGGGCATTTGGACTATGTAGGTTACCTAGCGGATACTTGGACTATGTAGATTCCCCATCAGGTACTTGGACAATGTAGGTTAACTAGCGGGCACTAGGACTATGTAGGTTAACTAGCGGGCCCTTTGACGATCTAGGTTAGCAAACGGGCACTTGGACTATGTAGGTTACCTAGCAGGCACTTGGACTGTCTAGGTTACCTGGCGGGCACTTGAACTATCTAGGTTAACGAACGGGCACTTGGACTATGTAGGTTAGCTAACAGGAACTTGGACTATCTAGGTTAACGAACGGGCACTTGGACTATGGCGGTTACCTAGCGGGCACTTGAACTATGGAGGTTACCTAGCGGGCACTTGGACTATCTAGGTTAGCTAACGGGTACTTGGACTATCTAGGTTACCTAGCGGGCACTTGGACTATGTAGGTTACCTAGCGGGCACTTGGACTATCTAGGTTACCTAACAGGCACTTGGACTATGCAGGTAACCTAGCGGGCACTTGGACTGTTTAAGTTTACCAGCGGGCACTTGGACTATGTAGGTTAACTAGCGGGCACTTGGACTATCTAGGTTACCTAACGGGCACTTGGACTATCTAGATTACCTAGCGGGCACTTGGATTCTGAAGGTTACCTAGCCGGCCCTTGTACTATGTAGGTTACCTAGCGGGCAATTTGACTATCTAGGTTAACGAACGGGCACGTGGACTATGTAGGTAACCTAACGGGCACATGGACTATCTAGGTTAGGTAACGGGCACTTGGACTATCTAGGTTACCTAGCGGGAACTTGGAATATGTAGGTTACCTAGAGGGCACTTGGACTATAGGTTAACTAGCGGGCACTTGGACTATATAGGTTACCTAGCGGCCCTTGGACTATGTTGGTTACCTACCGCGACTTGGACTATCTAAGTTAACGAAAGTGCACTTGGACTATGTAAGTAACCTAGCGGGCACTTGGACAGTATAGGTTACCTAGCAGGCACGTGGACTATCTAGTTTAACGAATGGGCACTTGGACTACGTAGGTTACCTAGCGGGCACTTGGACTATCTAGGTTAGCAAACCGGAACTTGGAATATCTAGGTTACCTAGCGGACACTTGGACTATGTAGGATCCCTATCGGACATTTGTACTACTTAGGTTAACTAGCGGGCACTTGGACTATCTAGGTCAACTAGCGGGCCATTGTACTATGTAGGTTAACTAGCGGGCACTTGGCCTATCTAGGTTACCTAACGGGAACTTGGACTATGTAGGTTTACTAGCGGACACTTGGACGATCTAGGTTAACTAGCGGGCACTTGGACAATGCAGGTTCCCTAGCGGGCACTATGAATATGTAGCTTCCCTAGAGGGAACTTGGACTATATATGTTCCCTATGGGCACTTGGACAATCTGGGTTCCCTAACGGGCACTTGGAATATGAAGATTCCCTATCGGGCACTTGGACTTTGTAGGTTAACTAGCGGGCACTTGGACTTTGTAGGTTAACTAGCGGGCCCTTGGACTATCTAGGTTACCTAGCGGGCATTTGGACTATCTAGGTTAGCAAACCGGATCTTGGAATATCTAGGTTACCTAGCGGGCACTTGGACTATGTAGGATCCCTATCGGACATTTGTACTACTTAGGTTAACTAGCGGGCCCTTTGACTATGTAGGTTAACTAGCGGGCACTTGGACTATCTAGGTCAACTAGCGGGCCATTGTACTATGTAGGTTAACTAGCGGGCACTTGGCCTATCTAGGTTACCTAACGGGAACTTGGACTAAGTAGGTTTACTAGCGGACACTTGGACGATCTAGGTTAACTAGCGGGCACTTGTACAATGCAGGTTCCCTAGCGGGCACTTTCACTATGTAGGTTCCCTAGAGGGCACTTGGACTATATAGGTTCCCTATGGGCACTTGTTATATCCTGGTGCCCTAATGGGCACTTGGAATACGTAGGTTCCCTTTCGGAGACTTGGACTATGTAGGTACCTCAGCGGGCACTTGGACTATGTAGGTTAACTAGCGGGCACTTGTACTATCTAGGTTACCTAGCGGGCACTTGGACTATGTAGGTTCCCTAGCGGGCACTTGGACTATGTTTGTCCCTTAGCGGGCACTTGGACTATGTAGGTTCCCTATCGGGCAGTTGGACTATGTAGGTTAACTAGCGGGCCCTTAGACTATCTAGGTTACCTAGCAGGCACTTGGACTATGTACGTCCCCTAGCGGGCACTTGGAATATCTAGGTTAAATAGAGGGCCCTTGGACTATGTAGGTTAACTAGCGGGCCCTTGGAATATCTAGGTTAACTAGCGGACCTTGGACTATGTAGGTTAACTAGCGGGCACTTGGACGATCTAGGTTAACTAGCGGACACTTGGACTATCTAGCTTAACTAGCGGGCACTTGGACTATCTAGATTAACTAGCGGGCACTTGGACGATGCAGGTTCCCTAGCGGGCACTTGTAATATATAGGTTAATTAGCGGGCACTTGGACTATGGTGGTTACCTAGCGGGCACTTGGACTGTCTAGGTTACCTAACTGCACTTGGAATATGTAGGTTAATTAGCGGGCACTTGGACTATGTAGGTTACATAGCGGGCACTTGGACTATCTAGGTTAACGAACCGGCATGTGGACTATGTAGGTAACCTTACGGGCACTTGGACTATGTAGGTTAGGTAACGAGTACTTGGACTATCTAGGTTACCTAGCGGGAACTTGGAATATGTAGGTTACCTAGCGGGCACTTGGACTATAGTTTAACTAGCGGGCACTTGGACTATATAGGTTACCTAGCGGGCCCTTGGACTATGTAGGTTACCTAGCGCGACTTGGACTATCTAAGTTAACGCACGTGCGCTTGGACTATGTAGGTAACCTAGCGGGCACTTGGACAGTATAGGTTACCTAGCGGGCACTTGGACTATCTAGGTTAACGAATGGGCACTTGGACTATGTAGGTTACCTAGCGGGCACTTGGACTATCTAGGTTAGTAAACCGGAACTTGGAATATCTAGGTTACCTAGCGGGCACTTGGACTATGTAGGTTAACTAGCGGGCCCTTCGACTATCTAGGTTACCTAGCGGACACTTGGACTATCTAGGTTAACTAGCGGACACTTGTACAATGCAGGTTCACTAGCGGGCACTTTGACTATGTAGGTTCCCTAGAGGGCACTTGTACTATATAGGTTCCCTATGGTTACTTGGACTATCTAGGTGCCCTAACGGGCACTTGGAATACGTAGGTTCCCTTTCGGACACTTGGACTATGTAGGTTCCTCAGCGGGCACTTGGACTATGTAGGTTAACTAGCGGGCACTTGGACTATCTAGGTTGCCTAGCGGGCACTTGGACTATGTAGGTTAACTAGAGGGCACTTGGACTAACTAGGTTAACTAACGGACCTTGGACTATGTAGGTTAACTAGCGGGCACATGGACGATCTAGGTTAACTAGCGGGCACTTGGAGTATCTAGGTTAACTAGTGGGAACTTAGACTATCTATGTTAACTGGTGGGCACTTGGACGATGCAGGTTCCCTAGAGGGCACTTGGACTATGTAGGTTCCCTAACGGGCACTTGGACTATGTAGGTCCCTTAGCGGGCATTTGGACTATGTTGGTTCCCTATCGGGCAGTTGGACTCTGTGGGTACCCTAGCGGGCATATGGACTATGTAGGTTCCCTAGCGGGCACATGGACTATGTAGGTCCCTTAGCGGGCACTTGGACTATGTTGGTTCCCTATCGGGCAGTTGGACTATGTGGGTACCCTAGCGGGCATTTGGACTATCTAGGTTACCTAGCAGGCACTTTGACTATCTAGGTTAACTAACGGGCACTTGGACTATGTAGGTTACCTAGCGGGCACTTGGACTATGTAGGTTCCCTAGCGGGCACTTGGACTATGTAGGTTACCTAGCAGGCACTTGGACTGTCTAGGTTACTTAGCGGGCACTTGAACTATCTAGGTTAACGAACGGGGACTTGGACTATGTAGGTTAGCTAACAGGAACTTGGACTATCTAGGTTAACGAACGGGCACTTGGACTATGGAGGTTACCTAGCGGGCACTTGGACTATGGAGGTTACCTAGCGGGCACTTGGACTATCTAGGTTAGCTAACGGTTACTTGGACTATCTAGGTTCCCTAGCGGGCACTTGGACTATGTAGGTTCCCTAGCAGGGCTTTGACTATGTAAGTTCTCTAACGGGTACTTGGACTATGTGGGTTCCCTAGCGTGCATTTGGACTATCTAGGTTACCTAACGGGCACTTGGACTATGTACGTTACTAGCGGGCATTTGGACTATGTAGGTTACCTAGCGGATACTTGGACTATGTAGGTTCCCCATCAGGGACTTGGACAATGTATGTTAACTAGCGGGCACTTGGACTATCTAGGTTAACTAGCGGGCCCTTGGACTATGTAGGTTAACTAGCAGGCCCTTTGACGATCTAGGTTAGCAAACGGGCACTTGGACTATGTAGGTTACCTAGCAGGCACTTGGACTGTCTAGGTTACCTAGCGGGCACTTGAACTATCTAGGTTAACGAACGGGCACTTGGACTATGTAGGTTAGCTAACAGGAACTTGGACTATCTAGGTTAACGAACGGGCACTTGGACTATGTACGTCCCCTAGCGGGCACTTGGAATATCTAGGTTAAATAGAGGGCCCTTGGACTATGTAGGTTAACTAGCGGGCCCTTGGAATATCTAGGTTAACTAGCGGACCTTGGACTATGTAGGTTAACTAGCGGGCACTTGGACGATCTAGGTTAACTAGCGGACACTTGGACTATCTAGCTTAACTAGCGGGCACTTGGACTATCTAGATTAACTAGCGGGCACTTGGACGATGCAGGTTCCCTAGCGGGCACTTGTAATATATAGGTTAATTAGCGGGCACTTGGACTATGGTGGTTACCTAGCGGGCACTTGGACTGTCTAGGTTACCTAACTGCACTTGGAATATGTAGGTTAATTAGCGGGCACTTGGACTATGTAGGTTACATAGCGGGCACTTGGACTATCTAGGTTAACGAACCGGCATGTGGACTATGTAGGTAACCTTACGGGCACTTGGACTATGTAGGTTAGGTAACGAGTACTTGGACTATCTAGGTTACCTAGCGGGAACTTGGAATATGTAGGTTACCTAGCGGGCACTTGGACTATAGTTTAACTAGCGGGCACTTGGACTATATAGGTTACCTAGCGGGCCCTTGGACTATGTAGGTTACCTAGCGCGACTTGGACTATCTAAGTTAACGCACGTGCGCTTGGACTATGTAGGTAACCTAGCGGGCACTTGGACAGTATAGGTTACCTAGCGGGCACTTGGACTATCTAGGTTAACGAATGGGCACTTGGACTATGTAGGTTACCTAGCGGGCACTTGGACTATCTAGGTTAGTAAACCGGAACTTGGAATATCTAGGTTACCTAGCGGGCACTTGGACTATGTAGGTTAACTAGCGGGCCCTTCGACTATCTAGGTTACCTAGCGGACACTTGGACTATCTAGGTTAACTAGCGGGCACTTGTACAATGCAGGTTCACTAGCGGGCACTTTGACTATGTAGGTTCCCTAGAGGGCACTTGTACTATATAGGTTCCCTATGGTTACTTGGACTATCTAGGTGCCCTAACGGGCACTTGGAATACGTAGGTTCCCTTTCGGACACTTGGACTATGTAGGTTCCTCAGCGGGCACTTGGACTATGTAGGTTAACTAGCGGGCACTTGGACTATCTAGGTTGCCTAGCGGGCACTTGGACTATGTAGGTTAACTAGAGGGCACTTGGACTAACTAGGTTAACTAACGGACCTTGGACTATGTAGGTTAACTAGCGGGCACATGGACGATCTAGGTTAACTAGCGGGCACTTGGAGTATCTAGGTTAACTAGTGGGAACTTAGACTATCTATGTTAACTGGTGGGCACTTGGACGATGCAGGTTCCCTAGAGGGCACTTGGACTTTGTAGGTTCCCTAACGGGCACTTGGACTATGTAGGTCCCTTAGCGGGCATTTGGACTATGTTGGTTCCCTATCGGGCAGTTGGACTCTGTGGGTACCCTAGCGGGCATATGGACTATGTAGGTTCCCTAGCGGGCACATGGACTATGTAGGTCCCTTAGCGGGCACTTGGACTATGTTGGTTCCCTATCGGGCAGTTGGACTATGTGGGTACCCTAGCGGGCATTTGGACTATCTAGGTTACCTAGCAGGCACTTTGACTATCTAGGTTAACTAACGGGCACTTGGACTATGTAGGTTACCTAGCGGGCACTTGGACTATGTAGGTTCCCTAGCGGGCACTTGGACTATGTAGGTTACCTAGCAGGCACTTGGACTGTCTAGGTTACTTAGCGGGCACTTGAACTATCTAGGTTAACGAACGGGGACTTGGACTATGTAGGTTAGCTAACAGGAACTTGGACTATCTAGGTTAACGAACGGGCACTTGGACTATGGAGGTTACCTAGCGGGCACTTGGACTATGGAGGTTACCTAGCGGGCACTTGGACTATCTAGGTTAGCTAACGGTTACTTGGACTATCTAGGTTCCCTAGCGGGCACTTGGACTATGTAGGTTCCCTAGCAGGGCTTTGACTATGTAAGTTCTCTAACGGGTACTTGGACTATGTGGGTTCCCTAGCGTGCATTTGGACTATCTAGGTTACCTAACGGGCACTTGGACTATGTACGTTACTAGCGGGCATTTGGACTATGTAGGTTACCTAGCGGATACTTGGACTATGTAGGTTCCCCATCAGGGACTTGGACAATGTATGTTAACTAGCGGGCACTTGGACTATCTAGGTTAACTAGCGGGCCCTTGGACTATGTAGGTTAACTAGCAGGCCCTTTGACGATCTAGGTTAGCAAACGGGCACTTGGACTATGTAGGTTACCTAGCAGGCACTTGGACTGTCTAGGTTACCTAGCGGGCACTTGAACTATCTAGGTTAACGAACGGGCACTTGGACTATGTAGGTTAGCTAACAGGAACTTGGACTATCTAGGTTAACGAACGGGCACTTGGACTATGTACGTCCCCTAGCGGGCACTTGGAATATCTAGGTTAAATAGAGGGCCCTTGGACTATGTAGGTTAACTAGCGGGCCCTTGGAATATCTAGGTTAACTAGCGGACCTTGGACTATGTAGGTTAACTAGCGGGCCCTTCGACTATCTAGGTTACCTAGCGGACACTTGGACTATCTAGGTTAACTAGCGGGCACTTGTACAATGCAGGTTCACTAGCGGGCACTTTGACTATGTAGGTTCCCTAGAGGGCACTTGTACTATATAGGTTCCCTATGGTTACTTGGACTATCTAGGTGCCCTAACGGGCACTTGGAATACGTAGGTTCCCTTTCGGACACTTGGACTATGTAGGTTCCTCAGCGGGCACTTGGACTATGTAGGTTAACTAGCGGGCACTTGGACTATCTAGGTTGCCTAGCGGGCACTTGGACTATGTAGGTTAACTAGAGGGCACTTGGACTAACTAGGTTAACTAACGGACCTTGGACTATGTAGGTTAACTAGCGGGCACATGGACGATCTAGGTTAACTAGCGGGCACTTGGAGTATCTAGGTTAACTAGTGGGAACTTAGACTATCTATGTTAACTGGTGGGCACTTGGACGATGCAGGTTCCCTAGAGGGCACTTGGACTATGTAGGTTCCCTAACGGGCACTTGGACTATGTAGGTCCCTTAGCGGGCATTTGGACTATGTTGGTTCCCTATCGGGCAGTTGGACTCTGTGGGTACCCTAGCGGGCATATGGACTATGTAGGTTCCCTAGCGGGCACATGGACTATGTAGGTCCCTTAGCGGGCACTTGGACTATGTTGGTTCCCTATCGGGCAGTTGGACTATGTGGGTACCCTAGCGGGCATTTGGACTATCTAGGTTACCTAGCAGGCACTTTGACTATCTAGGTTAACTAACGGGCACTTGGACTATGTAGGTTACCTAGCGGGCACTTGGACTATGTAGGTTCCCTAGCGGGCACTTGGACAATGTAGGTTACCTAGCAGGCACTTGGACTGTCTAGGTTACTTAGCGGGCACTTGAACTATCTAGGTTAACGAACGGGGACTTGGACTATGTAGGTTAGCTAACAGGAACTTGGACTATCTAGGTTAACGAACGGGCACTTGGACTATGGAGGTTACCTAGCGGGCACTTGGACTATGGAGGTTACCTAGCGGGCACTTGGACTATCTAGGTTAGCTAACGGTTACTTGGACTATCTAGGTTCCCTAGCGGGCACTTGGACTATGTAGGTTCCCTAGCAGGGCTTTGACTATGTAAGTTCTCTAACGGGTACTTGGACTATGTGGGTTCCCTAGCGTGCATTTGGACTATCTAGGTTACCTAACGGGCACTTGGACTTTGTACGTTACTAGCGGGCATTTGGACTATGTAGGTTACCTAGCGGATACTTGGACTATGTAGGTTCCCCATCAGGGACTTGGACAATGTATGTTAACTAGCGGGCACTTGGACTATCTAGGTTAACTAGCGGGCCCTTGGACTATGTAGGTTAACTAGCAGGCCCTTTGACGATCTAGGTTAGCAAACGGGCACTTGGACTATGTAGGTTACCTAGCAGGCACTTGGACTGTCTAGGTTACCTAGCGGGCACTTGAACTATCTAGGTTAACGAACGGGCACTTGGACTATGTAGGTTAGCTAACAGGAACTTGGACTATCTAGGTTAACGAACGGGCACTTGGACTATGTACGTCCCCTAGCGGGCACTTGGAATATCTAGGTTAAATAGAGGGCCCTTGGACTATGTAGGTTAACTAGCGGGCCCTTGGAATATCTAGGTTAACTAGCGGACCTTGGACTATGTAGGTTAACTAGCGGGCACTTGGACGATCTAGGTTAACTAGCGGACACTTGGACTATCTAGCTTAACTAGCGGGCACTTGGACTATCTAGATTAACTAGCGGGCACTTGGACGATGCAGGTTCCCTAGCGGGCACTTGTAATATATAGGTTAATTAGCGGGCACTTGGACTATGGTGGTTACCTAGCGGGCACTTGGACTGTCTAGGTTACCTAACTGCACTTGGAATATGTAGGTTAATTAGCGGGCACTTGGACTATGTAGGTTACATAGCGGGCACTTGGACTATCTAGGTTAACGAACCGGCATGTGGACTATGTAGGTAACCTTACGGGCACTTGGACTATGTAGGTTAGGTAACGAGTACTTGGACTATCTAGGTTACCTAGCGGGAACTTGGAATATGTAGGTTACCTAGCGGGCACTTGGACTATAGTTTAACTAGCGGGCACTTGGACTATATAGGTTACCTAGCGGGCCCTTGGACTATGTAGGTTACCTAGCGCGACTTGGACTATCTAAGTTAACGCACGTGCGCTTGGACTATGTAGGTAACCTAGCGGGCACTTGGACAGTATAGGTTACCTAGCGGGCACTTGGACTATCTAGGTTAACGAATGGGCACTTGGACTATGTAGGTTACCTAGCGGGCACTTGGACTATCTAGGTTAGTAAACCGGAACTTGGAATATCTAGGTTACCTAGCGGGCACTTGGACTATGTAGGTTAACTAGCGGGCCCTTCGACTATCTAGGTTACCTAGCGGACACTTGGACTATCTAGGTTAACTAGCGGGCACTTGTACAATGCAGGTTCACTAGCGGGCACTTTGACTATGTAGGTTCCCTAGAGGGCACTTGTACTATATAGGTTCCCTATGGTTACTTGGACTATCTAGGTGCCCTAACGGGCACTTGGAATACGTAGGTTCCCTTTCGGACACTTGGACTATGTAGGTTCCTCAGCGGGCACTTGGACTATGTAGGTTAACTAGCGGGCACTTGGACTATCTAGGTTGCCTAGCGGGCACTTGGACTATGTAGGTTAACTAGAGGGCACTTGGACTAACTAGGTTAACTAACGGACCTTGGACTATGTAGGTTAACTAGCGGGCACATGGACGATCTAGGTTAACTAGCGGGCACTTGGAGTATCTAGGTTAACTAGTGGGAACTTAGACTATCTATGTTAACTGGTGGGCACTTGGACGATGCAGGTTCCCTAGAGGGCATTGGACTATGTAGGTTCCCTAACGGGCACTTGGACTATGTAGGTCCCTTAGCGGGCATTTGGACTATGTTGGTTCCCTATCGGGCAGTTGGACTCTGTGGGTACCCTAGCGGGCATATGGACTATGTAGGTTCCCTAGCGGGCACATGGACTATGTAGGTCCCTTAGCGGGCACTTGGACTATGTTGGTTCCCTATCGGGCAGTTGGACTATGTGGGTACCCTAGCGGGCATTTGGACTATCTAGGTTACCTAGCAGGCACTTTGACTATCTAGGTTAACTAACGGGCACTTGGACTATGTAGGTTACCTAGCGGGCACTTGGACTATGTAGGTTCCCTAGCGGGCACTTGGACTATGTAGGTTACCTAGCAGGCACTTGGACTGTCTAGGTTACTTAGCGGGCACTTGAACTATCTAGGTTAACGAACGGGGACTTGGACTATGTAGGTTAGCTAACAGGAACTTGGACTATCTAGGTTAACGAACGGGCACTTGGACTATGGAGGTTACCTAGCGGGCACTTGGACTATGGAGGTTACCTAGCGGGCACTTGGACTATCTAGGTTAGCTAACGGTTACTTGGACTATCTAGGTTCCCTAGCGGGCACTTGGACTATGTAGGTTCCCTAGCAGGGCTTTGACTATGTAAGTTCTCTAACGGGTACTTGGACTATGTGGGTTCCCTAGCGTGCATTTGGACTATCTAGGTTACCTAACGGGCACTTGGACTATGTACGTTACTAGCGGGCATTTGGACTATGTAGGTTACCTAGCGGATACTTGGACTATGTAGGTTCCCCATCAGGGACTTGGACAATGTATGTTAACTAGCGGGCACTTGGACTATCTAGGTTAACTAGCGGGCCCTTGGACTATGTAGGTTAACTAGCAGGCCCTTTGACGATCTAGGTTAGCAAACGGGCACTTGGACTATGTAGGTTACCTAGCAGGCACTTGGACTGTCTAGGTTACCTAGCGGGCACTTGAACTATCTAGGTTAACGAACGGGCACTTGGACTATGTAGGTTAGCTAACAGGAACTTGGACTATCTAGGTTAACGAACGGGCACTTGGACTATGGAGGTTACCTCGCGGGCATTTGGACTATGGAGGTTACCTAGCGGGCACTTGGACTATCTAGGTTAGCTAACGGGTACTTGGACTATCTAGGTTACCTAGCGGGCACTTGGACTATGTAGGTTACCTAGCGGGCACTTGGACTATGTAGGTTACCTAGCAGGCACTTGGACTATGCAGGTAACCTAGCGGGCACTTGGACTGTTTAAGTTAACCAGCGGGCACTTGGACTATGTAGGTTAACTAGCGGGCACTTGGACTATCTAGGTTACCTAACGGGCACTTGGACTATCTAGATTAGCTAGTGGGCACTTGGATTCTAAAGGTTACCTAGCCGGCCCTTGGACTATGTAGGTTACCTAGCGGGCAATTGGACTATCTAGGTAAACGAACGGGCACGTTGACTATGTAGGTAACCTAACGGGCACATGGACTATCTAGGTTTGGTAACGGGCACTTGGACTATCTAGGGTACCTAGCGGGAACTTGGAATATGTAGGTTACCTAGAGGGCACTTGGACTATAGGTTAACTAGCGGGCACTTGGACTATATAGGTTACCTAGCGGCCCTTGGACTATGTTGGTTACCTACCGCGACTTGGACTATCTAAGTTAACGAAAGTGCACTTGGACTATGTAAGTAACGTAGCGGGCACATAGACAGTATAGGTTACCTAGCAGGCACTTGGACTATCTAGGTTAACGAATGGGCACTTGGACTACGTAGGTTACCTAGTGGGCACTTGGACTATCTAGGTTAGCAAACCGGAACTTGGAATATCTAGGTTACCTAGCGGGCACTTGGACTATGCAGTATCCCTATCGGACATTTGTACTACTTAGGTTAACTAGCGGGCACTTTGACTATCTAGGTTAACTAGCGGGCACTTGGACTATCTAGGTCAACTAGCGGGCCATTGTTCTATGTAGGTTAACTAGCGGGCACTTGGCCTATCTAGGTTACCTAACGGGAACTTGGACTATGTAGGTTTACTAGCAGACACTTGGACGATCTACGTTAACTAGCGGGCACTTGGACAATGCAGGTTCCCTAGCGGGCACTATGAATATGTAGCTTCCCTAGAGGGAACTTGGACTATATAGGTTCCCTATGGGCACTTGGACAATCTGGGTTCCCTAACGGGCACTTGGAATATGAAGATTCCCTATCGGGCACTTGGACTATATAGGTTAATTAGCGGGCACTTGGACTATGGAGGTTACCTAGCGGGCACTTGGACTATGGAGGTTAACTAGCGGTCACTTGGCCTATCTAGGTTACCTAACGGGAACTTGGACTATGTAGGTTTACTAGCGGACCCTTGGACTATCTAGATTAACTAGCGGGCACTTGGACGATGCAGGTTCCCTAGCGGGCACTTGGACTATATAGGTTAATTAGCGGGCACTTGGACTATGGAGGTTACCTAGCGGGCACTTGGACTGTCTAGGTTACATAACGGGCACTTGGACTATGTAGGTTAATTAGCGGGCACTTGGACTATGTAGGTTACCTAGCGGGCACTTGGACTATCTAGGTTAACGAACCGGCACGTGGACTATGTAGGTAACCTAACGGGCACTTGGACTATATAGGTTAGGTAACGGGCACTTGGACTATCTAGGTTACCTAGCGGGAACTTGGAATATGTAGGTTACCTAGCGGGCACTTGGACTATAGTTTAACTAGCGGGCACTTGGACTATATAGGTTACCTAGCGGGCCCTTGGACTATATAGGTTACCTAGCGCGACTTGGACTATCTAAGTTAACGAACGTGCACTTGGACTATGTAGGTATCCTAGCGGGCACTTGGACAGTATAGGTTACCTAGCGGGCACTTGGACTATCTAGGTTAACGAATGGGCACTTGGACTATGTAGGTTACCTAGCGGGCACTTGGACTATCTAGGTTAGTAAACCGAAACCTGGAATATCTAGGTTACCTAGCGGGCACTTGGACTATGTAGGTTATCTTGCGGGCACTTGGCCTATCTAGGTTACCTAACGGGAACTTGGACTATGTAGGTTTACTAGCGGACACTTGGACAATCTTGGTTAACTAGCGGGCACTTGGACAATGCAGGTTCCCTAGCGGGCACTATGAATATGTAGCTTCCCTAGAGGGCACTTGGACCATATAGGTTCCCTATGGGCATTTGGACTATCTCGGTTCCCTAACGGGCACTTGGAATATGAAGTTTCCCTATCGGGCACATGGATTATGTAGGTTCCTCATTGGGCACTTGGACTATGTAGGTTACCTAGCAGGCACTTGGACTGTCTAGGTTACCTAGCGGGCACTTGAACTATCTAGGTTAACGAACGGGCACTTGGACTATGTAGGTTAGCTAACAGGAACTTGGACTATCTAGGTTAACGAACGGGCACTTGGACTATGGAGGTTACCTAGCGGGCACTTGGACTATGAAGGTTACCTAGCGGGCACTTGGACTATCTAGGTTAGCTAAAGGGTACTTGGACAATCTAGGTGCCCTAATGGGCACTTGGAATACGTAGATTCCCTTTCGGACACTTGGACTATGTAGGTTCCCTATCAGGCAGTTGGACTATGTAGGTTAACTAGCGGGCCCTTAGACTATCTAGGTTACCTAGCGGGCACTTGGACTATGTACGTCCCCTAGCGGGCACTTGGACTATCTAGGTTAAATAGAGGGCCCTTGGACTATGTAGGTTAACTAGCGGGCACTTGGAATATCTAGGTTAACTAGCGGACCTTGGACTATGTAGGTTAACTAGCGGGCACTTGGACGATCTAGGTTAACTAGCGGCCACTTGTACTATCTAGCTTAACTAGCGGGCACTTGGACTATCTAGATTAACTAGCGGGCACTTGGACGATGCAGGTTCCCTAGCGGGCACTTGGACTATATAGGTTTATTAGCGGGCACTTGGACTATGGAGGTTACCTAGCGGGCACTTGGACTGTCAAGGTTACCTAACGGTCACTTGGACTATGTAGGTTAATTAGCGGACACTTGGACTATGTAGGTTACCTAGCGGGCACTTGGACTATCTAGGTTAACGAACCGGCACGTGGACAATGTAGGTAACCTAACGGGCACTTGGACTATCTAGGTTAGGTAACGGGCACTTGGCCTATCTAGGTTACCTAACGGGAACTTGGACTATGTAGTTTTACTAGCGGACACTTGGACAATCTTGGTTAACTAGCGGGCACTTGGACTATGTAGGTTACCTAGCGGGCACTTGGACTATGTAGGTTCCCGAGCGGGCACTTGGACTATGTAGGTTACCTAGCAGGCACTTGGACTATCTAGGTTCCCTAGCGGGCACTTGAACTATCTAGGTTAACGAACGGGCACTTGGACAATGTAGTTTAGCTAACAGGAACTTAGACTATCTAGGTTAACGAACGGGCACTTGGACTATGGAGGTTACCTAGCGGGCACTTGGACTATGGAGGTTACCTAGCGGGCACTTGGACTATCTAGGTTAGCTAACGGGTACTTGGACTATCTAGGTTCCCTATCGGGCACTTGGACTATATAGGTTCCCTAGCAGGGCTTTGACTATGTAAGTTCTCTAACGGGCACTTGGACTATGTGTGTTCCCTAGCGGGCACTTGGAATAAATAGGTTACCTAACGGGCACTTGGACTATGTACGTTACTAGCGGGCATTTGGACTATGTAGGTTACCTAGCGGATACTTGGACTATGTAGATTCCCCATCAGGTACTTGGACAATGTAGGTTAACTAGCGGGCACTAGGACTATGTAGGTTAACTAGCGGGCCCTTTGACGATCTAGGTTAGCAAACGGGCACTTGGACTATGTAGGTTACCTAGCAGGCACTTGGACTGTCTAGGTTACCTGGCGGGCACTTGAACTATCTAGGTTAACGAACGGGCACTTGGACTATGTAGGTTAGCTAACAGGAACTTGGACTATCTAGGTTAACGAACGGGCACTTGGACTATGGCGGTTACCTAGCGGGCACTTGAACTATGGAGGTTACCTAGCGGGCACTTGGACTATCTAGGTTAGCTAACGGGTACTTGTACTATCTAGGTTACCTAGCGGGCACTTGGACTATGTAGGTTACCTAGCGGGCACTTGGACTATCTAGGTTAGCTAACGGGTACTTGGACTATCTAGGTTCCCTATCGGGCACTTGGACTATATAGGTTCCCTAGCAGGGCTTTGACTATGTAAGTTCTCTAACGGGCACTTGGACTATGTGTGTTCCCTAGCGGGCACTTGGACTAAATAGGTTACCTAACGGGCACTTGGACTATGTACGTTACTAGCGGGCATTTGGACTATGTAGGTTACCTAGCGGATACTTGGACTATGTAGATTCCCCATCAGGTACTTGGACAATGTAGGTTAACTAGCGGGCACTAGGACTATGTAGGTTAACTAGCGGGCCCTTTGACGATCTAGGTTAGCAAACGGGCACTTGGACTATGTAGGTTACCTAGCAGGCACTTGGACTGTCTAGGTTACCTGGCGGGCACTTGAACTATCTAGGTTAACGAACGGGCACTTGGACTATGTAGGTTAGCTAACAGGAACTTGGACTATCTAGGTTAACGAACGGGCACTTGGACTATGGCGGTTACCTAGCGGGCACTTGAACTATGGAGGTTACCTAGCGGGCACTTGGACTATCTAGGTTAGCTAACGGGTACTTGGACTATCTAGGTTACCTAGCGGGCACTTGGACTATGTAGGTTACCTAGCGGGCACTTGGACTATCTAGGTTACCTAACAGGCACTTGGACTATGCAGGTAACCTAGCGGGCACTTGGACTGTTTAAGTTTACCAGCGGGCACTTGGACTATGTAGGTTAACTAGCGGGCACTTGGACTATCTAGGTTACCTAACGGGCACTTGGACTATCTAGATTACCTAGGGGGAACTTGGATTCTGAAGGTTACCTAGCCGGCCCTTGTACTATGTAGGTTACCTAGCGGGCAATTTGACTATCTAGGTTAACGAACGGGCACGTGGACTATGTAGGTAACCTAACGGGCACATGGACTATCTAGGTTAGGTAACGGGCACTTGGACTATCTAGGTTACCTAGCGGGAACTTGGAATATGTAGGTTACCTAGAGGGCACTTGGACTATAGGTTAACTAGCGGGCACTTGGACTATATAGGTTACCTAGCGGCCCTTGGACTATGTTGGTTACCTACCGCGACTTGGACTATCTAAGTTAACGAAAGTGCACTTGGACTATGTAAGTAACCTAGCGGGCACTTGGACAGTATAGGTTACCTAGCAGGCACGTGGACTATCTAGTTTAACGAATGGGCACTTGGACTACGTAGGTTACCTAGCGGGCACTTGGACTATCTAGGTTAGCAAACCGGAACTTGGAATATCTAGGTTACCTAGCGGACACTTGGACTATGTAGGATCCCTATCGGACATTTGTACTACTTAGGTTAACTAGCGGGCACTTGGACTATCTAGGTCAACTAGCGGGCCATTGTACTATGTAGGTTAACTAGCGGGCACTTGGCCTATCTAGGTTACCTAACGGGAACTTGGACTATGTAGGTTTACTAGCGGACACTTGGACGATCTAGGTTAACTAGCGGGCACTTGGACAATGCAGGTTCCCTAGCGGGCACTATGAATATGTAGCTTCCCTAGAGGGAACTTGGACTATATATGTTCCCTATGGGCACTTGGACAATCTGGGTTCCCTAACGGGCACTTGGAATATGAAGATTCCCTATCGGGCACTTGGACTTTGTAGGTTAACTAGCGGGCACTTGGACTTTGTAGGTTAACTAGCGGGCCCTTGGACTATCTAGGTTACCTAGCGGGCATTTGGACTATCTAGGTTAGCAAACCGGATCTTGGAATATCTAGGTTACCTAGCGGGCACTTGGACTATGTAGGATCCCTATCGGACATTTGTACTACTTAGGTTAACTAGCGGGCCCTTTGACTATGTAGGTTAACTAGCGGGCACTTGGACTATCTAGGTCAACTAGCGGGCCATTGTACTATGTAGGTTAACTAGCGGGCACTTGGCCTATCTAGGTTACCTAACGGGAACTTGGACTAAGTAGGTTTACTAGCGGACACTTGGACGATCTAGGTTAACTAGCGGGCACTTGGACAATGCAGGTTCCCTAGCGGGCACTTTCACTATGTAGATTCCCTAGAGGGCACTTGGACTATATAGGTTCCCTATGGGCACTTGTTATATCCTGGTGCCCTAATGGGCACTTGGAATACGTAGGTTCCCTTTCGGACACTTGGACTATGTAGGTACCTCAGCGGGCACTTGGACTATGTAGGTTAACTAGCGGGCACTTGTACTATCTAGGTTACCTAGCGGGCACTTGGACTATGTAGGTTCCCTAGCGGGCACTTGGACTATGTTTGTCCCTTAGCGGGCACTTGGACTATGTAGGTTCCCTATCGGGCAGTTGGACTATGTAGGTTAACTAGCGGGCCCTTAGACTATCTAGGTTACCTAGCAGGCACTTGGACTATGTACGTCCCCTAGCGGGCACTTGGAATATCTAGGTTAAATAGAGGGCCCTTGGACTATGTAGGTTAACTAGCGGGCCCTTGGAATATCTAGGTTAACTAGCGGACCTTGGACTATGTAGGTTAACTAGCGGGCACTTGGACGATCTAGGTTAACTAGCGGACACTTGGACTATCTAGCTTAACTAGCGGGCACTTGGACTATCTAGATTAACTAGCGGGCACTTGGACGATGCAGGTTCCCTAGCGGGCACTTGTAATATATAGGTTAATTAGCGGGCACTTGGACTATGGTGGTTACCTAGCGGGCACTTGGACTGTCTAGGTTACCTAACTGCACTTGGAATATGTAGGTTAATTAGCGGGCACTTGGACTATGTAGGTTACATAGCGGGCACTTGGACTATCTAGGTTAACGAACCGGCATGTGGACTATGTAGGTAACCTTACGGGCACTTGGACTATGTAGGTTAGGTAACGAGTACTTGGACTATCTAGGTTACCTAGCGGGAACTTGGAATATGTAGGTTACCTAGCGGGCACTTGGACTATAGTTTAACTAGCGGGCACTTGGGCTATATAGGTTACCTAGCGGGCCCTTGGACTATGTAGGTTACCTAGCGCGACTTGGACTATCTAAGTTAACGCACGTGCGCTTGGACTATGTAGGTAACCTAGCGGGCACTTGGACAGTATAGGTTACCTAGCGGGCACTTGGACTATCTAGGTTAACGAATGGGCACTTGGACTATGTAGGTTACCTAGCGGGCACTTGGACTATCTAGGTTAGTAAACCGGAACTTGGAATATCTAGGTTACCTAGCGGGCACTTGGACTATGTAGGTTAACTAGCGGGCCCTTCGACTATCTAGGTTACCTAGCGGACACTTGGACTATCTAGGTTAACTAGCGGGCACTTGTACAATGCAGGTTCACTAGCGGGCACTTTGACTATGTAGGTTCCCTAGAGGGCACTTGTACTATATAGGTTCCCTATGGTTACTTGGACTATCTAGGTGCCCTAACGGGCACTTGGAATACGTAGGTTCCCTTTCGGACACTTGGACTATGTAGGTTCCTCAGCGGGCACTTGGACTATGTAGGTTAACTAGCGGGCACTTGGACTATCTAGGTTGCCTAGCGGGCACTTGGACTATGTAGGTTAACTAGAGGGCACTTGGACTAACTAGGTTAACTAACGGACCTTGGACTATGTAGGTTAACTAGCGGGCACATGGACGATCTAGGTTAACTAGCGGGCACTTGGAGTATCTAGGTTAACTAGTGGGAACTTAGACTATCTATGTTAACTGGTGGGCACTTGGACGATGCAGGTTCCCTAGAGGGCATTGGACTATGTAGGTTCCCTAACGGGCACTTGGACTATGTAGGTCCCTTAGCGGGCATTTGGACTATGTTGGTTCCCTATCGGGCAGTTGGACTCTGTGGGTACCCTAGCGGGCATATGGACTATGTAGGTTCCCTAGCGGGCACATGGACTATGTAGGTCCCTTAGCGGGCACTTGGACTATGTTGGTTCCCTATCGGGCAGTTGGACTATGTGGGTACCCTAGCGGGCATTTGGACTATCTAGGTTACCTAGCAGGCACTTTGACTATCTAGGTTAACTAACGGGCACTTGGACTATGTAGGTTACCTAGCGGGCACTTGGACTATGTAGGTTCCCTAGCGGGCACTTGGACTATGTAGGTTACCTAGCAGGCACTTGGACTGTCTAGGTTACTTAGCGGGCACTTGAACTATCTAGGTTAACGAACGGGGACTTGGACTATGTAGGTTAGCTAACAGGAACTTGGACTATCTAGGTTAACGAACGGGCACTTGGACTATGGAGGTTACCTAGCGGGCACTTGGACTATGGAGGTTACCTAGCGGGCACTTGGACTATCTAGGTTAGCTAACGGTTACTTGGACTATCTAGGTTCCCTAGCGGGCACTTGGACTATGTAGGTTCCCTAGCAGGGCTTTGACTATGTAAGTTCTCTAACGGGTACTTGGACTATGTGGGTTCCCTAGCGTGCATTTGGACTATCTAGGTTACCTAACGGGCACTTGGACTATGTACGTTACTAGCGGGCATTTGGACTATGTAGGTTACCTAGCGGATACTTGGACTATGTAGGTTCCCCATCAGGGACTTGGACAATGTATGTTAACTAGCGGGCACTTGGACTATCTAGGTTAACTAGCGGGCCCTTGGACTATGTAGGTTAACTAGCAGGCCCTTTGACGATCTAGGTTAGCAAACGGGCACTTGGACTATGTAGGTTACCTAGCAGGCACTTGGACTGTCTAGGTTACCTAGCGGGCACTTGAACTATCTAGGTTAACGAACGGGCACTTGGACTATGTAGGTTAGCTAACAGGAACTTGGACTATCTAGGTTAACGAACAGGCACTTGGACTATGGAGGTTACCTCGCGGGCATTTGGACTATGGAGGTTACCTAGCGGGCACTTGGACTATCTAGGTTAGCTAACGGGTACTTGGACTATCTAGGTTACCTAGCGGGCACTTGGACTATGTAGGTTACCTAGCGGGCACTTGGACTATCTAGGTTACCAAACGGGCACTTGGACTATGCAGGTAACCTAGCGGGCACTTGGACTGTTTAAGTTAACCAGCGGGCACTTGGACTATGTAGGTTAACTAGCGGGCACTTGGACTATCTAGGTTACCTAACGGGCACTTGGACTATCTAGATTAGCTAGTGGGCACTTGGATTCTAAAGGTTACCTAGCCGGCCCTTGGACTATGTAGGTTACCTAGCGGGCAATTGGACTATCTAGGTAAACGAACGGGCACGTTGACTATGTAGGTAACCTAACGGGCACATGGACTATCTAGGTTTGGTAACGGGCACTTGGACTATCTAGGGTACCTAGCGGGAACTTGGAATATGTAGGTTACCTAGAGGGCACTTGGACTATAGGTTAACTAGCGGGCACTTGGACTATATAGGTTACCTAGTGGCCCTTGGACTATGTTGGTTACCTACCGCGACTTGGACTATCTAAGTTAACGAAAGTGCACTTGGACTATGTAAGTAACGTAGCGGGCACATAGACAGTATAGGTTACCTAGCAGGCACTTGGACTATCTAGGTTAACGAATGGGCACTTGGACTACGTAGGTTACCTAGTGGGCACTTGGACTATCTAGGTTAGCAAACCGGAACTTGGAATATCTAGGTTACCTAGCGGGCACTTGGACTATGCAGTATCCCTATCGGACATTTGTACTACTTAGGTTAACTAGCGGGCACTTTGACTATCTAGGTTAACTAGCGGGCACTTGGACTATCTAGGTCAACTAGCGGGCCATTGTTCTATGTAGGTTAACTAGCGGGCACTTGGCCTATCTAGGTTACCTAACGGGAACTTGGACTATGTAGGTTTACTAGCAGACACTTGGACGATCTACGTTAACTAGCGGGCACTTGGACAATGCAGGTTCCCTAGCGGGCACTATGAATATGTAGCTTCCCTAGAGGGAACTTGGACTATATAGGTTCCCTATGGGCACTTGGACAATCTGGGTTCCCTAACGGGCACTTGGAATATGAAGATTCCCTATCGGGCACTTGGACTATATAGGTTAATTAGCGGGCACTTGGACTATGGAGGTTACCTAGCGGGCACTTGGACTATGGAGGTTAACTAGCGGTCACTTGGCCTATCTAGGTTACCTAACGGGAACTTGGACTATGTAGGTTTACTAGCGGACCCTTGGACTATCTAGATTAACTAGCGGGCACTTGGACGATGCAGGTTCCCTAGCGGGCACTTGGACTATATAGGTTAATTAGCGGGCACTTGGACTATGGAGGTTACCTAGCGGGCACTTGGACTGTCTAGGTTACATAACGGGCACTTGGACTATGTAGGTTAATTAGCGGGCACTTGGACTATGTAGGTTACCTAGCGGGCACTTGGACTATCTAGGTTAACGAACCGGCACGTGGACTATGTAGGTAACCTAACGGGCACTTGGACTATGTAGGTTAGGTAACGGGCACTTGGACTATCTAGGTTACCTAGCGGGAACTTGGAATATGTAGGTTACCTAGCGGGCACTTGGACTATAGTTTAACTAGCGGGCACTTGGACTATATAGGTTACCTAGCGGGCCCTTGGACTATATAGGTTACCTAGCGCGACTTGGACTATCTAAGTTAACGAACGTGCACTTGGACTATGTAGGTATCCTAGCGGGCACTTGGACAGTATAGGTTACCTAGCGGGCACTTGGACTATCTAGGTTAACGAATGGGCACTTGGACTATGTAGGTTACCTAGCGGGCACTTGGACTATCTAGGTTAGTAAACCGAAACCTGGAATATCTAGGTTACCTAGCGGGCACTTGGACTATGTAGGTTATCTTGCGGGCACTTGGCCTATCTAGGTTACCTAACGGGAACTTGGACTATGTAGGTTTACTAGCGGACACTTGGACAATCTTGGTTAACTAGCGGGCACTTGGACAATGCAGGTTCCCTAGCGGGCACTATGAATATGTAGCTTCCCTAGAGGGCACTTGGACCATATAGGTTCCCTATGGGCATTTGGACTATCTCGGTTCCCTAACGGGCACTTGGAATATGAAGTTTCCCTATCGGGCACATGGATTATGTAGGTTCCTCATTGGGCACTTGGACTATGTAGGTTACCTAGCAGGCACTTGGACTGTCTAGGTTACCTAGCGGGCACTTGAACTATCTAGGTTAACGAACGGGCACTTGGACTATGTAGGTTAGCTAACAGGAACTTGGACTATCTAGGTTAACGAACGGGCACTTGGACTATGGAGGTTACCTAGCGGGCACTTGGACTATGAAGGTTACCTAGCGGGCACTTGGACTATCTAGGTTAGCTAAAGGGTACTTGGACAATCTAGGTGCCCTAATGGGCACTTGGAATACGTAGATTCCCTTTCGGACACTTGGACTATGTAGGTTCCCTATCAGGCAGTTGGACTATGTAGGTTAACTAGCGGGCCCTTAGACTATCTAGGTTACCTAGCGGGCACTTGGACTATGTACGTCCCCTAGCGGGCACTTGGACTATCTAGGTTAAATAGAGGGCCCTTGGACTATGTAGGTTAACTAGCGGGCACTTGGAATATCTAGGTTAACTAGCGGACCTTGGACTATGTAGGTTAACTAGCGGGCACTTGGACGATCTAGGTTAACTAGCGGCCACTTGTACTATCTAGCTTAACTAGCGGGCACTTGGACTATCTAGATTAACTAGCGGGCACTTGGACGATGCAGGTTCCCTAGCGGGCACTTGGACTATATAGGTTTATTAGCGGGCACTTGGACTATGGAGGTTACCTAGCGGGCACTTGGACTGTCAAGGTTACCTAACGGTCACTTGGACTATGTAGGTTAATTAGCGGACACTTGGACTATGTAGGTTACCTAGCGGGCACTTGGACTATCTAGGTTAACGAACCGGCACGTGGACAATGTAGGTAACCTAACGGGCACTTGGACTATCTAGGTTAGGTAACGGGCACTTGGCCTATCTAGGTTACCTAACGGGAACTTGGACTATGTAGTTTTACTAGCGGACACTTGGACAATCTTGGTTAACTAGCGGGCACTTGGACTATGTAGGTTACCTAGCGGGCACTTGGACTATGTAGGTTCCCGAGCGGGCACTTGGACTATGTAGGTTACCTAGCAGGCACTTGGACTATCTAGGTTCCCTAGCGGGCACTTGAACTATCTAGGTTAACGAACGGGCACTTGGACAATGTAGTTTAGCTAACAGGAACTTAGACTATCTAGGTTAACGAACGGGCACTTGGACTATGGAGGTTACCTAGCGGGCACTTGGACTATGGAGGTTACCTAGCGGGCACTTGGACTATCTAGGTTAGCTAACGGGTACTTGGACTATATAGGTTCCCTATGGGCACTTGTTATATCCTGGTGCCCTAATGGGCACTTGGAATACGTAGGTTCCCTTTCGGACACTTGGACTATGTAGGTACCTCAGCGGGCACTTGGACTATGTAGGTTAACTAGCGGGCACTTGTACTATCTAGGTTACCTAGCGGGCACTTGGACTATGTAGGTTCCCTAGCGGGCACTTGGACTATGTTTGTCCCTTAGCGGGCACTTGGACTATGTAGGTTCCCTATCGGGCAGTTGGACTATGTAGGTTAACTAGCGGGCCCTTAGACTATCTAGGTTACCTAGCAGGCACTTGGACTATGTACGTCCCCTAGCGGGCACTTGGAATATCTAGGTTAAATAGAGGGCCCTTGGACTATGTAGGTTAACTAGCGGGCCCTTGGAATATCTAGGTTAACTAGCGGACCTTGGACTATGTAGGTTAACTAGCGGGCACTTGGACGATCTAGGTTAACTAGCGGACACTTGGACTATCTAGCTTAACTAGCGGGCACTTGGACTATCTAGATTAACTAGCGGGCACTTGGACGATGCAGGTTCCCTAGCGGGCACTTGTAATATATAGGTTAATTAGCGGGCACTTGGACTATGGTGGTTACCTAGCGGGCACTTGGACTGTCTAGGTTACCTAACTGCACTTGGAATATGTAGGTTAATTAGCGGGCACTTGGACTATGTAGGTTACATAGCGGGCACTTGGACTATCTAGGTTAACGAACCGGCATGTGGACTATGTAGGTAACCTTACGGGCACTTGGACTATGTAGGTTAGGTAACGAGTACTTGGACTATCTAGGTTACCTAGCGGGAACTTGGAATATGTAGGTTACCTAGCGGGCACTTGGACTATAGTTTAACTAGCGGGCACTTGGACTATATAGGTTACCTAGCGGGCCCTTGGACTATGTAGGTTACCTAGCGCGACTTGGACTATCTAAGTTAACGCACGTGCGCTTGGACTATGTAGGTAACCTAGCGGGCACTTGGACAGTATAGGTTACCTAGCGGGCACTTGGACTATCTAGGTTAACGAATGGGCACTTGGACTATGTAGGTTACCTAGCGGGCACTTGGACTATCTAGGTTAGTAAACCGGAACTTGGAATATCTAGGTTACCTAGCGGGCACTTGGACTATGTAGGTTAACTAGCGGGCCCTTCGACTATCTAGGTTACCTAGCGGACACTTGGACTATCTAGGTTAACTAGCGGGCACTTGTACAATGCAGGTTCACTAGCGGGCACTTTGACTATGTAGGTTCCCTAGAGGGCACTTGTACTATATAGGTTCCCTATGGTTACTTGGACTATCTAGGTGCCCTAACGGGCACTTGGAATACGTAGGTTCCCTTTCGAACACTTGGACTATGTAGGTTCCTCAGCGGGCACTTGGACTATGTAGGTTAACTAGCGGGCACTTGGACTATCTAGGTTGCCTAGCGGGCACTTGGACTATGTAGGTTAACTAGAGGGCACTTGGACTAACTAGGTTAACTAACGGACCTTGGACTATGTAGGTTAACTAGCGGGCACATGGACGATCTAGGTTAACTAGCGGGCACTTGGAGTATCTAGGTTAACTAGTGGGAACTTAGACTATCTATGTTAACTGGTGGGCACTTGGACGATGCAGGTTCCCTAGAGGGCACTTGGACTATGTAGGTTCCCTAACGGGCACTTGGACTATGTAGGTCCCTTAGCGGGCATTTGGACTATGTTGGTTCCCTATCGGGCAGTTGGACTCTGTGGGTACCCTAGCGGGCATATGGACTATGTAGGTTCCCTAGCGGGCACATGGACTATGTAGGTCCCTTAGCGGGCACTTGGACTATGTTGGTTCCCTATCGGGCAGTTGGACTATGTGGGTACCCTAGCGGGCATTTGGACTATCTAGGTTACCTAGCAGGCACTTTGACTATCTAGGTTAACTAACGGGCACTTGGACTATGTAGGTTACCTAGCGGGCACTTGGACTATGTAGGTTCCCTAGCGGGCACTTGGACTATGTAGGTTACCTAGCAGGCACTTGGACTGTCTAGGTTACTTAGCGGGCACTTGAACTATCTAGGTTAACGAACGGGGACTTGGACTATGTAGGTTAGCTAACAGGAACTTGGACTATCTAGGTTAACGAACGGGCACTTGGACTATGGAGGTTACCTAGCGGGCACTTGGACTATGGAGGTTACCTAGCGGGCACTTGGACTATCTAGGTTAGCTAACGGTTACTTGGACTATCTAGGTTCCCTAGCGGGCACTTGGACTATGTAGGTTCCCTAGCAGGGCTTTGACTATGTAAGTTCTCTAACGGGTACTTGGACTATGTGGGTTCCCTAGCGTGCATTTGGACTATCTAGGTTACCTAACGGGCACTTGGACTATGTACGTTACTAGCGGGCATTTGGACTATGTAGGTTACCTAGCGGATACTTGGACTATGTAGGTTCCCCATCAGGGACTTGGACAATGTATGTTAACTAGCGGGCACTTGGACTATCTAGGTTAACTAGCGGGCCCTTGGACTATGTAGGTTAACTAGCAGGCCCTTTGACGATCTAGGTTAGCAAACGGGCACTTGGACTATGTAGGTTACCTAGCAGGCACTTGGACTGTCTAGGTTACCTAGCGGGCACTTGAACTATCTAGGTTAACGAACGGGCACTTGGACTATGTAGGTTAGCTAACAGGAACTTGGACTATCTAGGTTAACGAACGGGCACTTGGACTATGGAGGTTACCTCGCGGGCATTTGGACTATGGAGGTTACCTAGCGGGCACTTGGACTATCTAGGTTAGCTAACGGGTACTTGGACTATCTAGGTTACCTAGCGGGCACTTGGACTATGTAGGTTACCTAGCGGGCACTTGGACTATCTAGGTTACCAAACGGGCACTTGGACTATGCCGGTAACCTAGCGGGCACTTGGACTGTTTAAGTTAACCAGCGGGCACTTGGACTATGTAGGTTAACTAGCGGGCACTTGGACTATCTAGGTTACCTAACGGGCACTTGGACTATCTAGATTAGCTAGTGGGCACTTGGATTCTAAAGGTTACCTAGCCGGCCCTTGGACTATGTAGGTTACCTAGCGGGCAATTGGACTATCTAGGTAAACGAACGGGCACGTTGACTATGTAGGTAACCTAACGGGCACATGGACTATCTAGGTTTGGTAACGGGCACTTGGACTATCTAGGGTACCTAGCGGGAACTTGGAATATGTAGGTTACCTAGAGGGCACTTGGACTATAGGTTAACTAGCGGGCACTTGGACTATATAGGTTACCTAGCGGCCCTTGGACTATGTTGGTTACCTACCGCGACTTGGACTATCTAAGTTAACGAAAGTGCACTTGGACTATGTAAGTAACGTAGCGGGCACATAGACAGTATAGGTTACCTAGCAGGCACTTGGACTATCTAGGTTAACGAATGGGCACTTGGACTACGTAGGTTACCTAGTGGGCACTTGGACTATCTAGGTTAGCAAACCGGAACTTGGAATATCTAGGTTACCTAGCGGGCACTTGGACTATGCAGTATCCCTATCGGACATTTGTACTACTTAGGTTAACTAGCGGGCACTTTGACTATCTAGGTTAACTAGCGGGCACTTGGACTATCTAGGTCAACTAGCGGGCCATTGTTCTATGTAGGTTAACTAGCGGGCACTTGGCCTATCTAGGTTACCTAACGGGAACTTGGACTATGTAGGTTTACTAGCAGACACTTGGACGATCTACGTTAACTAGCGGGCACTTGGACAATGCAGGTTCCCTAGCGGGCACTATAAATATGTAGCTTCCCTAGAGGGAACTTGGACTATATAGGTTCCCTATGGGCACTTGGACAATCTGGGTTCCCTAACGGGCACTTGGAATATGAAGATTCCCTATCGGGCACTTGGACTATGTAGGTTCCTCATTGGGCACTTGGACTATGTAGGTTCCCATTGGGGCACTTGGACTATGTAGGTTAACTAGCGGGCACTTGGACTATCTAGGTTACCTAGCGGGCACTTGGACTATGCAGGTTCCCTAGCGGGCACTTGGACTATGTTCGTCCCTTCGCGGGCACTTGGACTATGTAGGTTCCCTATCGGGCAGTTGGACTATGTAGGTTAACTAGCGGGCCCTTAGACTATCTAGGTTACCTAGCGGGCACTTGGACTATGTACGTCTTCTAGCGGTCTCTTGGACTATCTAGGTTAACTAGAGGGCCCTTGGACTATGTAGGTTAACTAGCGGGCACTTGGAATATCTAGGTTAACTAGCGGACCTTGGACTATGTAGGTTAACTAGCGGGCACTTGGACAATATAGGTAACCTAACGGGCACTTGGACTATCTAGGTTAGGTAACGGGCACTTGGACTATAGGTTACCTAGCGGGAACTTGGAATATGTAGGTTACCTAGAGGGCACTTGGACTATAGGTTAACTAGCGGGCACTTGGACTATATAGGTTACCTAGCGGCCCTTGGACTATGTTGGTTACCTACCGCGACTTGGACTATCTAAGTTAAAGAACGTGCACTTGGACTATGTAAGTAACCTAGCGGGCACTTGGACAGTATAGGTTACCTAGCGGGCACTTGGACTATCTAAGTTAACGAATGGGCACTTGGACTATGTAGGTTACCTAGCGGGCACTTGGACTATCTATGTTAGCAAACCGGAACTTGGAATATCTAGGTTACCTAGCGGGCACTTGGACTATGTAGGATCCCTATCGGACATTTGTACTACTTAGGTTAACTAGCGGGCACTTTGACTATCTAGGTTAACTAGCGGGCACTTGAACTATCTAGGTCAACTTGCGGGCCATTGTACTATGTAGGTCAACTAGCGGGCACTTGGCCTATCTAGGTTACCTAACGGGAACTTGGACTATGTAGGTTTACTAGCGGACACTTGGACGATCTAGGTTAACTAGCGGGCACTTGGACAATGCAGGTTCCCTAGCGGGCACTATGAATATGTAGCTTCCCTAGAGGGCACTTGGACTATGTAGGTTCCCTATGGGCACTTGGACTATCTGGGTTCCCTATCGGGCACTTGGACTATGTAGGTTCCTCATTGGGCACTTGGACTATGTAGGTTCCCTATCGGGCACTTGGACTTTGTAGGTTAACTAGCGGGCCCTTGGACTATCTAGGTTACCTAGCGGGCACTTGGACTATGTAGGTTAACTAGAGGGCACTTGTACAATGCAGGTTCCCTAGCGGGCACTTTGACTATGTAGGTTCCCTAGAGGGCACATGGACGATATAGGTTCCCTATGGGCACTTGGACTATCTAGGTGCCCTAATGGGCACTTGGAATACGTAGGTTCCTTTTCGGACACTTGGACTATGCAGGTTCCTCAGTGGGCACTTGGACTATGTAGGTTTACTAGCGGGCACTTGGACTATCTAGGTTACCTATCGGGCACTTGGACTATGCAGGTTCCCTAGCGGGCACTTGGACTATGTTCGTCCCTTAGCGGGCACTTGGACTATGTAGGTTCCCTATCGGGCAGTTGGACTATGCAGGTTAACTAGCGGGCCCGTAGACTATCTAGGTTACCTAGCGGGCACTTGGACTATGTACGTCCTCCAGCGGGCACTTGGACTATCTAGGTTAACTAGAGGGCCGTTGGACTATGTAGGTTAACTAGCAGGCCCTTGGACTATCTAGGTTACCTAGCGGGCACTTGGACTATCTAGGTTAACTAGAGGGCACTTGTACAATGCAGGTACCCTAGCGGGCACTTTGACTATGTAAGTTCCCTAGAGGGCACTTGGATTATATAGGTTCCCTGTGGGCACTTGGACTATCTAGGTGCCCTAATGGGCACTTGGAATAAGTAGTTTCCCTTTCTGACACTTGGACTATGTAGGTTCCTCAGCGGGCACTTGGACTATGTAGGTTAACTAGCGGGCACTTGGACTATCTAGGTTACCTAGCGGGCACTTGGACTATGTAGGTTCCCTAGCGGGCACTTGGACTATGTTCGTCCCTTAGCGGGCATTTGGACTATGTAGGTTCCCTATCGGGCAGTTGGACTATGTAGGTTATCTAGTGGGCCTTTAGACTATCTAGGTTACATAGCGGGCACTTGGACTATGTATGTCCCCTAGCGGGCACTTGGACTATCTAGGTTAACTAGAGGGCCCTTTGACTATGTAGGTTAACTAAGGGGCACTTGGAATATCTAGGTTAACTAGCAGACCTTGGACTATGTAGGTTAACTAGCGGGCACTTGGACGATCTAGGTTAAGTAGCGGGCACTTGGACTATCTAGGTTAACTAGCGGGCACTTGGACTATCTAGATTAACTAGCGGGCACTTGAACGATGCAGTTTCCCTAGCGGGCACTTGGACTATATAGGTAAATTAGTGGGCACTTGGACAATGGAGGTTACCTAGAAGGCAATTGGACTATGGAGGTTACCTAGCGGGCACTTGGACTATCTAGGTTAGCTAACGGGTACTTGGACTATCTAGGTTACCTAGCGGGCACTTGGACTATGTAGGTTACCTAGCGGTCACTTGGAATATCTAGGTTACCTAACGGGCACTTGGACTATGCAGGTAACCTAGCGGGTACTTGAACTGTCTAAGTTACCTGCCGGCTCTTGGACTATGTAGGTTACCTAGCGGGCAATTGTACTATCTAGGTTAACGAACGGGCACGTGGACTATGTAGGTAACCTAACGGGCACTTGGACTATCTAGGTTAGGTAACTATCTATGCAGGTAACCTAGCGGGCACTTGAACTATCTAAGTTACCTGCCGGTTCTTGGACTATGTAGGTTACCTAGCGGGCAATTGGACTATCTAGGTTCCCTAGCGGGAACTTGGAATATGTAGGTTGCCTAGCGCGCACTTGGACTATGTACGTTACTAGCGGGCATTTGGACTATGTAGGTTACCTAGCGGATACTTGGACTATGTAGGTTCCCCATCAGGGACTTTGACAATGTAGGTTAACTAGCGGGCACTTGGACTATCTAGGTTAACTAGCGGGCCCTTGGACTATGTAGGTTAACTAGCGGGCCCTTTGACGATCTAGGTTAGCAAACGGGCACTTGGACTATGTAGGTTACCTAGCAGGCACTTGGACTGTCTAGGTTACCTAGCGGGCACTTGAACTATCTAGGTTAACGAACGGGTACTTGGACTATGTAGGTTAGCTAACAGGAACTTGGACTATCTAGGTTAACGAACGGGCACTTGGACTAGGAGGTTACCTAGCGGGCACTTGGACTATGGAGGTTACCTAGCGGGCACTAGGACTATCTAGGTTAGCTAACGGGTACTTGGACTATCTAGGTTACCTTGCGGGCACTTGGGCTATGTAGGTTACCTAGCGGGCACTTGGACTATCTAGGTTACCTAACGGACATTTGGACTATGCAGGTAACCTAGCGGGCACTTGGACTGTTTAAGTTAACCAGCGGGCACTTGGACTATGTAGGTTAACTAGCGGGCACTTGGACTATCTAGGTTACCTAACGGGCACCTGGACTATCTAGATTACCTAGTGGGCACTTGGATTCTAAAGGTTACCTAGCCGGCCCTTGGACTATGTAGGTTACCTAGCGGGCAATTGGACTATCTAGGTTAAGGAACGGGCACGTGGACTATGTAGGTAACCTAACGGGCACTTGGACTATCTAGGTTAGGTAACGGGCACTTGGACTATCTAGGTTACCTGGCGGAAACTTGGAATATGTAGGTTACCTAGAGGGCACTTGGACTATAGGCTAACGAGCGGGCACTTGGACTATATAGGTTACCAAGCGGCCCTTGGACTATGTTGGTTACCTACCGCGACTTGGACTATCTAAGTTAACGAAAGTGCACTTGGACTATGTAAGTAACCTAGCGGGCACTTGGACAGTATAGGTTACCTAGCAGGCACTTGGACTATCTAGGTTAACGAATGGGCACTTGTACTACGTAGGTTACCTAGCGGGCACTTGGACTATCTAGGTTAGCAAACCGGAACTTGGAATATCTAGGTTACCTAGCGGGCACTTGGACTATGTAGGATCCCTATCGGACATTTGTACTACTTAGGTTAACTAGCGGGCACTTTGACTATCTAGGTTAACTAGAGGGCACTTGGACTATCTAGGTCAACTAGCGGGCCATTGTACTATGTAGGTTAACTAGCGGGCACTTGGCCTATCTAGGTTACCTAACGGGAACTTGGACTATGTAGGTTTACTAGCGGACCCTTGGACGATCTAGGTTAACTAGCGGGCACTATGAATATGTAGCTTCCCTAGAGGGAACTTGGACTATATAGGTTCCCTATGGGCACTTGGACAATCTGGGTTCCCTAACGGGCACTTGGAATACGAAGATTCCCTATCGGGCACTTGGACTATTTAGGTTCCTCATTGGGCACTTGGACTATGTAGGTTAACTAGCGGGCCCTTGGACTATCTAGGTTACCTAGCGGGCACTTGGACTATCTAGGTTAACTAGAGGGCACTTGTACAATGCAGGTTCCCTAGCGGGCACTTTGACTATGTAGGTTCCCTAGAGGGCACTTGGACTATATAGGTTCCCTATGGTTACTTGGACTATCTAGGTGCCCTAACGGGCACTTGGAATACGTAGGTTCCCTTTCGGACACTTGGACTATGTAGGTTCCTCAGCAGGCACTTGGATTTTGTAGGTTAACTAGCGGGCACTTGGACTATCTAGGTTGTCCAGCGGGCACTTGGACTATGTACGTCCCCTAGCGGGCACTTGGACTATCGAGGTTAACTAGAGGGCCCTTGGACTAAGTAGGTTATCTAGAGGGCACTTGGACTATCTAGGTTAACTAACGGACCTTGGACTATGTAGGTTAACTAGCGGGCACTTGGACGATCTAGGTTAACTAGCGGGCACTTGGACTATCTAGGTTAACTAGCGGGAACTTAGACTCTCTATGTTAACTGGCGGGCACTTGGACGATGCAGGTTCCCTAGAGGGCACTTGGACTATGTAGGTTCCCTAACGGGCACTTGGACTATGTAGGTCCCTTAGCGGGCACTTGGACTATGTTGGTTCCCTATCGGGCAGTTGCACTATGTGGGTATCCTAGCGGGCATTTGGACTATCTAGGTTACCTAGCAGGCACTTTGACTATCTAGGTTAACTAACGGGCACTTGGACTATGTAGGTTCCCTAGCGGGCACTTGGACTATGTAGGTTACCTAGCAGGCACTTGGACTGTCTGGGTTACCTAGCGGGCACTTGGACTATGTAGGTCCCTAGCGGGCACTTAGACTATGTAGGTTACCTAGCAGGCACTTGGACTGTCTAGGTTACCTAGCGGGCACTTGAACTATCTAGGTTAACGAACGGACACTTGGACTATGTAGGTTAGCTAACAGGAACTTAGACTATCTAGGTTAACGAACGGGCACTTGGACTATGGAGGTTACCTAGCGGGCACTTGGACTATGGAGGTTACCTAGCGGGCACTTGGACTATCAGATTAGCTAACGGGCACTTGGACTATGTAGGTTCCCTAGCAGGGCTTTGATTATGTAAGTTCTCTAATGGGCACTTGGGCTATGTGGGATCCCTAGCGGGCATTTGGACAATCTAGGTTACCTAACGGGCACTTGGACTATGTACGTTACTAGCGGGCATTTGGACTATGTAGGTTACCTAGCGGATACTTGGACTACGTAGGTTCCCCATCAGGGACTTGGACAATGTAGGTTAACTAGCGGGCACTTGGACTATCTAGGTTAACTAGCGGGCCCTTGGACTATATAGGTTAACTACCGGGCCCTTTGACGATCTTGGTTAGCAAACGGGCACTTGGACTCTGTAGGTTACCTAGCAGGCACTTGGACTGTCTAGGTTACCTAGCGGGCACTTGAACTATCTAGGTTAACGAACGGGCACTTGGACTATGTAGGTTAGCTAACAGGAACTTGGACTATCTAGGTTAACGAACGGGCACTTGGACTATGGAGGTTACCTAGCGGGCACTTGGACTATGGAGGTTACCTAGCGGGCACTTGGAATATCTGGGTTCCCTAACGGGCACTTGGAATATGAAGATTCCCTATCGGGCACTTGGACTATGTAGGTTCCTCATTGGGCACTTGGACTATGTAGGTTCCCTATCGGGCACTTGGACTATGTAGGTTAACTAGCGGGCCCTTGGACTATCTAGGTTACCTAGCGGGCACTTGGACTATCTAGGTTAACTAGAGGGCACTTGTACAATGCAGGTTCCCTAGCGGGCACTTTGACTATGTAGGTTCCCTAGAGGGCACTTGGACGATATAGGTTCCCTATGGGCACTTGGACTATCTAGGTGCCCTAATGGGCACTTGGAATACGTAGGTTCCCTTTCGGACACTTGGACTATGTAGGTTCCTCATCGGGCACTTGGACTATGTAGGTTAACTAGCGGGCACTTGGACTATCTAGGTTACCTAGCGGGCACTTGGACTATGCAGGTTCCCTAGCGGGCACTTGGACTATGTTCGTCCCTTAGCGGGCACTTGGACTATGTAGGTTCCCTATCGGGCAGTTGGACTATGTAGGTTAACTAGCGGGCCCTTAGACTATCTAGGTTACCTAGCGGACACTTGGACTATGTACGTCTTCTAGCGGTCACTTGGACTATCTAGGTTAACTAGAGGGCCCTTGGACTATGTAGGTTAACTAGCGGGCACTTGGAATATCTAGGTTAACTAGCGGACCTTGGACTATGTAGGTTAACTAGCGGGCACTTGGACAATATAGGTAACCTAACGGGCACTTGGACTATCTAGGTTAGGTAACGGGCACTTGGACTATAGGTTACCTAGCGGGAACTTGGAATATGTAGGTTACCTAGAGGGCACTTGGACTATAGGTTAACTAGCGGGCACTTGGACTATATAGGTTACCTTGCGGCCCTTGGACTATGTTGGTTACCTACCGCGACTTGGACTATCTAAGTTAACGAACGTGCACTTGGACTATGTAAGTAACCTAGCGGGCACTTGGACAGTATAGGTTACCTAGCGGGCATTTGGACTATCTAGGTTAACGAATGGGCACTTGGACTATGTAGGTTACCTAGCGGGCACTTGGACTATCTAGGTTAGCAAACCGGAACTTGGAATATCTAGGTTACCTAGCGGGCACTTGGACTATGTAGGATCCCTATTGGACATTTGTACTTCTTAGGTTAACTAGCGGGCACTTTGACTATCTAGGTTAACTAGCGGGCACTTGGACTATCTATGTCAACTAGCGGGCCATTGTACTATGTAGGTTAACTAGCGGGCACTTGGCCTATCTAGGTTACCTAACGGGAACTTGGACTATGTAGGTTTACTAGCGGACACTTGGACGATCTAGGTTAACTAGCGGGCACTTGGACAATGCAGGTTCCCTAGCGGGCACTATTAATATGTAGCTTCCCTAGAGGGCACTTGGACTATGTAGGTTCCCTATGGGCACTTGGACTATCTGGGTTCCCTAACGGGCACTTGGAATATGAAGATTCCCTATCGGGCACTTGGACTATGTAGGTTCCTCATTGGGCACTTGGACTATGTAGGTTCCCTATCGGGCACTTGGACTTTGTAGGTTAACTAGCGGGCCCTTGGACTATCTAGGTTACCTAGCGGGCACTTGGACTATCTAGGTTAACTAGAGGGCACTTGTACAATGCAGGTTCCCTAGCGGGCACTTTGACTATGTAGGTTTCCTAGAGGGCACTTGGACGATATTTGTTCCCTATGGGCACTTGGACTATCTAGTTGCACTAATGGGCACTTGGAATACGTAGGTTCCCTTTCGGACACTTGGACTATGTAGGTTCCTCATCGGGAACTTGGACTATGTAGGGTAACTAGCGGGCACTTGGACTATCTAGGTTACCTAGCGGGCACTTGGACTATGCAGGTTCCCTAGCGGGCACTTGGACTATGTTCGTCCCTTAGCGGGCACTTGGACTATGGAGGTTCCCTATCGGGCAGTTGGACTATGTAGGTTAACTAGCGGGCCCTTAGACTATCTAGATTACCTAGCGGGCACATGGACTATGTACGTCTTCTAGCGGTCACTTGGACTATCTAGGTTAACTAGAGGGCCCTTGGACTATGTAGATTAACTAGCGGGCACTTGGAATATCTAGGTTAACTAGCGGACCTTGGACTATGTAGGTTAACTAGCGGGCACTTGGACAATATAGGTAACCTAACGGGCACTTGGATTATCTAGGTTAGGTAACGGGCACTTGGACTATAGGTTACCTAGCGGGAACTTGGAATATGTAGGTTACCTAGAGGGCACTTGGACTATAGGTTAACTAGCAAGCACTTGGACTATATAGGTTACCTAGCGGCGCTTGGACAATGTTGGTTACCTACCACGACTAGGACTATCTAAGTTAACGAACGTGCACTTGGACTATGTAAGTAACCTAGCGGGCACTTGGACAGTATAGGTTACCTAGCGGGCACTTGGACTATCTAGGTTAACGAATGGGCACTTGGACTATGTAGGTTATCTAGCGGGCACTTGGACTATCTAGGTTAGCAAACCGGAACTTGGAATATCTAGGTTACCTAGCGGGCACTTGGACTATGTAGGATCCCTATTGGACATTTGTACTACTTAGGTTAACTAGCGGGCACTTTGACTATCTAGGTTAACTAGCGGGCACTTGGACTATCTAGGTCAACTAGCGGGCCATTGTACTATGTAGGTTAACTAGCGGGCACTTGGCCTATCTAGGTTACCTAACGGGAACTTGGACTATGTAGGTTTACTAGCGGACACTTGGACGATCTAGGTTAACTAGCGGGCACTTGGACAATGCAGGTTCCCTAGCGGGCACTATGAATATGTAGCTTCCCTAGAGGGCACTTGGACTATGTAGGTTCCCTATGGGCACTTGGACTATCTGGGTTCCCTAACGGGCACTTGGAATATGAAGATTCCCTATCGGGCACTTGGACTATGTAGGTTTCCTATCGGGCACTTGGACTTTGTAGGTTAACTAGCGGGCCCTTGGACTATCTAGGTTACCTAGCGGGCACTTGGACTATCTAGGTTAACTAGAGGTCACTTGTACAATGCAGGTTCCCTAGCGGGCACTTTGACTATGTAGGTTCCCTAGAGGGCACTTGGACGATATATGTTCCCTATGGGCACTTGGACTATCTAGGTGCCCCAAAGGGCACTTGGAATACGTAGGTTCCCTTTCGGACACTTGGACTATGTAGGTTCCTCAGCGGGCACTTGGACTATGTAGGTTAACTAGCGGGCACTTGGACTATCTAGGTTACCTAGCGGGCACTTGGATTTTGTAGGTTCCCTAGAGGGCACTTGGACTATGTTCGTCCCTTAGCGGGCACTTGGACTATGTAGGTTCCCTATCGGGCAGTTGTACAATGTAGGTTATCTAGCGGGCCCTTAGACTATCTAGGTTACATAGCGGGCACTTGGACTATGTATGTCCCCTAGCGGGCACTTGGACTATCTAGGTTAACTAGAGGGCCCTTTGACTATGTAGGTTAACTAAGGGGCACTTGGAATATCTAGGTTAACTAGCGGACCTTGGACTATGTAGGTTAACTAGCGGGCACTTGGACGATCTAGGTTAAGTAGCGGGCACTTGGACTATCTAGGTTAACTAGCGGGCACTTGGACTATCTAGATTAACTAGCGGGCACTTGAACGATGCAGTTTCCCTAGCGGGCACTTGGACTATATAGGTAAATTATTGGGCACTTGGACTATGGAGGTTACCTAGAAGGCAATTGGACTATGGAGGTTACCTAGCGGGCACTTGGACTATCTAGGTTAGCTAACGGGTACTTGGACTATCTAGGTTACCTAGCGGGCACTTGGACTATGTAGGTTACCTAGCGGGCACTTGGACTATCTAGGTTACCTAACGGGCACTTGGACTATGCAGGTAACCTAGCGGGCACTTGAACTGTCTAAGTTACCTGCCGGCTCTTGGACTATGTAGGTTACCTAGCGGGCAATTATACTATCTAGGTTAACGAACGGGCACGTGGACTATGTAGGTAACCTCACGGGCACTTGGACTATCTAGGTTAGGTAACGGGCACTTTGACTATCTAGGTTACCTAGCGGGAACTTGGAATATGTAGGTTCCCTAGAGGGCACTTGGACTATAGGTTACCTAGTGGCCCTTGGACTATGTAGGTTACCTAGCGCGACTTGGACTATATTAGTTAACGAACGTGCACTTGGACTATGTAGGTAACCTAGCAGGCACTTGGACAGTATAGGTTACCTAGCGGGCACTTGGACTATCTAGGTTAACGAATGGGCACTTGGACTATGTAGGTTACCTAGCGGGCACTTGGACTATCTAGGTTAGCAAACCGGAACTTGGAATATCTAGGTTACCTAGCGGGCACTTGGACTATGTAGGATCCCTATCGGACATTTGTACTACTTAGGTTAACTAGCGGGCACTTTGACTATCTAGGTTAACTAGCGGGCACTTGAACTATCTAGGTCAACTAGCGGGCCATTGTACTATGTAGGTTAACTAGCGGGCACTTGGCCTATCTAGGTTACCTAACGGGAACTTGGACTATGTAGGTTTACTAGCGGACACTTGGACGATCTAGGTTAACTAGCGGGCACTTGGACAATGCAGGTTCCCTAGCGGGCACTATGAATATGTAGCTTCCCTAGAGGGCACTTGGATTATGTAGGTTCCCTATGGGCACTTGGACTATCTGGGTTCCCTAACGGGCACTTGGAATATGAAGATTCCCTATCGGGCACTTGGACTATGTAGGTTCCTCATTGGGCACTTGGACTTTGTAGGTTAACTAGCGGGCCCTTGGACTATCTAGGTTACCTAGCGGGCACTTGGACTATGTAGGTTAACTAGAGGGCACTTGTACAATGCAGGTTCCCTAGCGGGCACTTTGACTATGTAGGTTCCCTAGAGGGCACTTGGACGATATAGGTTCCCTATGGGCACTTGGACTATCTAGGTGCCCTAATGGGCACTTGGAATACGTAGGTTCCCTTTCGGACACTTGGACTATGCAGGTTCCTCAGTGGGCACTTGGACTATGTAGGTTTACTAGCGGGCACTTGGACTATCTAGGTTACCTATCGGGCAGTTGGACTATGCAGGTTCCCTAGCGGGCACTTGGACTATGTTCGTCCCTCAGCGGGCACTTGAACTATGTAGGTTCCCTATCGGGCAGTTGGACTATGTAGGTTAACTAGCGGGCCCGTAGACTATCTAGGTTACCTAGCGGGCACTTGGACTATGTACGTCCTCCAGCGGGCACTTGGACTATCTAGGTTAACTAGAGGGCCGTTGGACTATGTAGGTTAACTAGCAGGCCCTTGGACTATCTAGGTTACCTAGCGGGCACTTGGACTATCTAGGTTAACTAGAGGGCACTTGTACAATGCAGGTACCCTAGCGGGCACTTTGACTATGTAAGTTCCCTAGAGGGCACTTGGACTATATAGGTTCCCTATGGGCACTTGGACTATCTAGGTGCCCTAATGGGCACTTGGAATACGTAGGTTCCCTTTCGGACACTTGGACTATGTAGGTTCCTCAGCGGGCACTTGGTCTATGTAGGTTAACTAGCGGGCACTTGGACTATCTAGGTTACCTAGCGGGCACTTGGACTATGTAGGTTCCCTAGCGGGCACTTGGACTATGTTCGTCCCTTAGCGAGCGCTTGGACTATGTAGGTTCCCTATCGGGCAGTTGGACTATGTAGGTGAACTAGCGGGCCCTTAGACTATCTAGGTTACCTAGCGGGAACATGGACTATGTACTTCCCCTAGTGGGCACTTGGACTATCTAGGTTAACTAGAGGGCCCTTGGACTATGTAGGTTAACTAGCGGGCACTTGAAATATCTAGGTTAACTAGCGGACCTTGGACTATGTAGGTTAACTAGCGGGCACTTGGGCGATCTAGGTTAACTAGCGGGCACTTGGACGATCTAGGTTAACTAGCGGCCACTTGGACTATCTAGCTTAACTAGCGGGCACTTGGACTATCTAGCTTAACTAGCGGGCACTTGGATGATGCAGGTTCCCTAGCGGGCACTTGGACTATATAGGTTAAGTAGCGGGCACTTGGACTATGGAGGTTAACTATCGGGCACTTGGACTGTCTAGGTTACCTAACGGGCACTTGGACTATGTAGGTTAATTAGCGGGCACTTGGACTATGTAGGTAACCTAACGGGCACTTGGACTATCTAGGTTAGGTAACGGGCACTTGGAAAATCTTGGTTACCTAGCGGGAACTTGGAATATGTAGGTTACCTAGCGGGCACTTGGACTATACTTTAACTAGCGGGCACTTGGACTATATAGGTTACCTAGCGCGACTTGGACTATCTAAGTTAAAGAACGTGCACATGGACTATATAAGTAACCTAGCGGGCACTTGGACAGTATAGGTTACCTAGCGGGCACTTGGACTATCTAGGTTAACGAATGGGCACTTGGACTATGTAGGTTACCTAGCGGGCACTTGGACTATCTAGATTAGTAAACCGGAACTTGGAATATCTAGGTTACCTAGCGGGCACTTGGACTATGTAGGTTACCTTGCGGGCACTTGGCCTATCTAGGTTACCTAACGGGAACTTGGACTATGTAGGTTTACTAGCGGACACTTGGACGATCTTGGTTAACTAGCGGGCACTTGGACAATGCAGGTTCCCTAGCGGGCACTATGAATATGTAGCTTCCCTAGAGGGCACTTGGACCATATAGGTTCCCTATGGGCACTTGGACTATCTGGGTTCCCTAACGGGCACTTGGAATATGAAGATTCCCTCTCGGGCACTTGGACTATGTAGGTTCCTCATTGGGCACTTGGACTATGTAGGTTGCCTATCGGGCACTTCGACTATGTAGGTTAACTAGCGGGCCCTTCGACTATCTAGGTTACCTAGCTGGCACTTGGACTATCTAGATTAACTAGCGGGCACTTGTACAATGCAGGTTCCCTAGCGGGCACTTTGACTATGTAGCTTCCCTGGAGGGCACTTGGACTATATAGGTTCCCTATGGTTACTTGGACTATCTAGGTGCCCTAACGGGCACTTGGAATACGTAGGTTCCCTTTCGGACACTTGGACTATGTAGGTTCCTCAGCGGGCACTTGGACTATGTAGGTTAACTAGCGGGCACTTGGACTATCTAGGTTACCTAACGGGCACTTGGATTTTGTAGGTTCCCTAGCGGGCACTTGGACTATGTAGGTTCCCTATCGGGCAGTTGGACTATGTAGGTTATCTAGCGGGCCCTTAGACTATCTAGGTTACATAGCGGGCACTTGGACTATGTATGTCCCCTAGCATGCACTTGGACTATCTAGGTTAACTAGAGGGCCCTTTGACTATGTAGGTTAACTAAGGGGCACTTGGAATATCTAGGTTAACGAGCCGACCTTGGACTATGTAGGTTAACTAGCGGGCACTTGGACGATCTAGGTTAAGTAGCGGGCACTTGGACTATCTAGGTTAACTAGCGGGCACTTGGACTATCTAGATTAACTAGCGGGCACTTGAACGATGCAGTTTCCCTAGCGGGCACTTGGACTATATAGGTAAATTAGTGGGCACTTGGACTATGGAGGTTACCTAGAAGGCAATTGGACTATGGAGGTTACCTAGCGGGCACTTGGATTATCTAGGTTAGCTAACGGGTACTTGGACTATCTAGGTTACCTAGCGGGCACTTGGACTATGTAGGTTACCTAGCGGGCACTTGGACTATCTAGGTTACCTAACGGGCACTTGGACTATGCAGGTAACCTAGCGGGCACTTGAACTGTCTAAGTTACCTGCCGGCTCTTGCACTATGTAGGTTACCTAGCGGGCAATTGTACTATCTAGGTTAACGAACGGGCACGTGGACTATGTAGGTAACCTCACGGGCACTTGGACTATCTATGTTAGGTAACGGGCACTTTGACTATCTAGGTTACCTAGCGGGAACTTGGAATATGTAGGTTACCTAGAGGGCACTTGGACTATAGGTTACCTAGTGGCCCTTGGACTATGTAGGTTACCTAGCGCGACTTGGACTATCAAGTTAACGAACGTGCACTTGGACTATGTAGGTAACCTAGCAGGCACTTGGACAGTATAGGTTACCTAGAGGGCACTTGGACTATCTAGGTTAACGAATGGGCACTTGGAATATGTAGGTTACCTAGCAGGCACTTGGACTATCTAGGTTAGCAAACCGGAACTTGGAATATCTAGGTTACCTAGCGGGCACATGGACTATGTAGGATCCCTATCGGACATTTGTACTACTTAGGTTAACTAGCGGGCACTTTGACTATCTAGGTTAACTAGCGGGCACTTGAACTATCTAGGTCAACTAGCGGGCCATTGTACTATGTAGGTTAACTAGCGGGCACTTGGCCTATCTAGGTTACCTAACGGGAACTTGGACTATGTAGGTTTACTAGCGGATACTTGGACGATCTAGGTTAACTAGCGGGCACTTGGACAATGCAGGTTCCCTAGCGGGCACTATGAATATGTAGCTTCCCTAGAGGGCACTTGGACTACGTAGGTTCCCTATGGGCACTTGGACTATCTGGGTTCCCTAACGGGCACTTGGAATATGAAGATTCCCTATCGGGCACTTGGACTATGTAGGTTTCTCATTGGGCACTTGGACTATGTAGGTTCCCTATCGGGCACTTGGACTTTGTAGGTTAACTAGCGGGCCCTTGGACTATCATGGTTACCTAGCGGGCACTTGGACTATCTAGGTTAACTAGAGGTCACTTGTACAATGCAGGTTCCCTAGCGGGCACTTTGACTATGTAGGTTCCCTAGAGGGCACTTGGACGATATAGGTTCCCTATGGGCACTTGGACTATCTAGGTGCCCTAATGGGCACTTGGAATACGTAGGTTCCCTTTCGGACACTTGGACTATGCAGGTTCCTCAGTGGGCACTTGGACTATGTAGGTTTACTAGCGGGCACTTGGACTATCTAGGTTACCTATCGGGCACTTTGACTATGCAGGTTCCCTAGCGGGCACTTGGACTATGTTCGTCCCTTAGTGGGCACTTGGACTATGTAGGTTCCCTATCGGGCAGTTGTACTATGTAGGTTAACTAGCGGGCCCGTAGACTATCTAGGTTACCTAGCGGGCACTTGAACTATGTACGTCCTCCAGCGGGGACTTGGACTATCTAGGTTAACTAGAGGGGCGTTGGACTATGTAGGTTAACTAGCAGGCCCTTGGACTATCTAGGTTACCTAGCGGGCACTTGGACTATCTAGGTTAACTAGAGGGCACTTGTACAATGCAGGTACCCTAGCGGGCACTTTGACTATGTAAGTTTCCTAGAGGGCACTTGGACTATATAGGTTCCCTATGGGCACTTGGACTATCTAGGTGCCCTAATGGGCACTTGGAATACGTAGGTTCCCTTTCGGACACTTGGACTATGTAGGTTCCTCAGCGGGCACTTGGACTATGTAGGTTAACTAGCGGGCACTTGGACTATCTAGGTTACCTAGCGGGCACTTGGACTATGTAGGTTCCCTAGCGGGCACTTGGACTATGTAGGTTCCCTAGCGAGCACTTGGACTATGTTCGTCCCTTAGCGAGCGCTTGGACTATGTAGGTTCCCTATCGGGCAGTTGGACAATGTAGGTTAACTAGGGGGCCCTTAGACTATCTAGGTTACCTAGCGGGCACTTGGACTATGGACTTCCCCTAGTGGGCACTTGGACTATCTAGGTTAACTAGAGGGCCCTTGGACTATGTAGGTTAACTAGCGGGCACTTGGAATATCTAGGTTAACTAGCGGACCTTGGACTATGTAGGTTAACTAGCGGGCACTTGGGCGATCTTGGTTAACTAGCGGGCACTTGGACGATCTAGGTTAACTATCGGCCACTTGGACTATCTAGCTTAACTAGCGGGCACTTGGACTATCTAGATTAACTAGCGGGCACATGGATGATGCAGGTTCCCTAGCGGGCACTTGGACTATATAGGTTAATTAGCGGGCACTTGGACTATGGAGGTTAACTATCGGGCACTTGGACTGTCTAGGTTACCTAACGGGCACTTGGACTATGTAGGTTAATTAGCGGGCACTTGGACTATGTAGGTAACCTAACGGGCACTTGGACTATCTAGGTTAGGTAACGGGCACTTGGACTATCTTGGTTACATAGCGGGAACTTGGAATATTTAGGTTACCTAGCGGGCACTTGGACTATAGTTTAACTAGCGGGCACTTGGATTATATAGGTTACCTAGCGGGCCTTTGGACTATGTAGGTTACCTAGCGCGACTTGGACTATCTAAGTTAACGAACGTGCACATGGACTATGTAGGTAACCTAGCGGGCACTTGGACAATATAGGTTACCTAGCGGGCTCTTGGACTATCTAGGTTAACGAATGGGCACTTGGACTATGTAGGTTACCTAGCGGGCACTTGGACTATCTAGATTAGTAAACCGGAACTTGGAATATCTAGGTTACCTAGCGGGCACTTGGACTATGTAGGTTACCTTGCGGGCACTTGGCCTATCTAGGTTACCTAACGGGAACTTGGACTATGTAGGTTTACTAGCGGACACTTGGACGATCTTGGTTAACTAGCGGGCACTTGGACAATGCAGGTTCCCTAGCGGGCACTATGAATATGTAGCTTCCCTGGAGGGCACTTGGACCATATAGGTTCCCTATGTGCACTTGGACTATCTGGGTTCCCTAACGGGCAATTGGAATATGAAGATTCCCTATCGGGCACTTGGACTATGTAGGTTCCTCATTGGGCACTTGGACTATGTAGGTTCCCTATCGGGCACTTGGACTATGTAGGTTAACTAGCGGGCCCTTCGACTATCTAGGTTACCTAGCGGGCACTTGGACTATCTAGGTTAACTAGCGGGCACTTGTACAATGCAGGTTCCCTAGTGGGCACTTTGACTATGTAGCTTCCCTAGAGGGCACTTGGACTATATAGGTTCCCTATGGTTACTTGGACTATCTAGGTGCCCTAACGGGCACTTGGAATACGCAGGTTCCCTTTCGGACACTTGGACTATGTAGGTTCCTCAGCGGGCACTTGGACTATGTAGGTTAACTAGCGGGCACTAGGACTATCTAGGTTACCTAACGGGCACTTGGATTTTGTAGGTTCCCTAGCGGGCACTTGGACTATGTAGGTTCCCTATCGGGCAGTTGGACTATGTAGGTTATCTAGCGGGCCCTTAGACTATCTAGGTTACATAGCGGGCACTTTGACTATGTATGTCCCCTAGCGGGCACTTGGACTATCTAGGTTAACTAGAGGGCCCTTTGACTATGTAGGTTAACTAAGGGGCACTTGGAATATCTAGGTTAACTAGCGGACCTTGGACTATGTAGGTTAACTAGCGGGCACTTGGACGATCTAGGTTAAGTAGCGGGCACTTGGACTATCTAGGTTAACTAGCGGGCACTTGGACTATCTAGATTAACTAGCGGGCACTTGAACGATGCAGTTTCCCTAGCGGGCACTTGGACTATATAGGTAAATTAGTGGGCACTTGGACTATGGAGGTTACCTAGAAGGCAATTGGACTATGGAGGTTACCTAGCGGGCACTTGGACTATCTAGGTTAGCTAACGGGTACTTGGACTATCTAGGTTACCTAGCGGGCACTTGGACTATGTAGGTTACCTAGCGGGCACTTGGACTATCTAGGTTACCTAACGGGCACTTGGACTATGCAGGTAACCTAGCGGGCACTTGAACTGTCTAAGTTACCTGCCGGCTCTTGCACTATGTAGGTTACCTAGCGGGCAATTGTAATATCTAGGTTAACGAACGGGCACGTGGACTATGTAGGTCACCTCACGGGCACTTGGACTATCTATGTTAGGTAACGGGCACTTTGACTATCTAGGTTACCTAGCGGGAACTTGGAATATGTAGGTTACCTAGAGGGCACTTGGACTATAGGTTACCTAGTGGCCCTTGGACTATGTAGGTTACCTAGCGCGACTTGGACTATCAAGTTAACGAACGTGCACTTGGACTATGTAGGTAACCTAGCAGGCACTTGGACAGTATAGGTTACCTAGCGGGCACTTGGACTATCTAGGTTAACGAATGGGCACTTGGAATATGTAGGTTACCTAGCGGGCACTTGGACTATCTAGGTTAGCAAACCGGAACTTGGAATATCTAGGTTACCTAGCGGGCACATGGACTATGTAGGATCCCTATCGGACATTTGTACTACTTAGGTTAACTAGCGGGCACTTTGACTATCTAGGTTAACTAGCGGGCACTTGAACTATCTAGGTCAACTAGCGGGCCATTGTACTATGTAGGTTAACTAGCGGGCACTTGGCCTATCTAGGTTACCTAACGGGAACTTGGACTATGTAGGTTTACTAGCGGACACTTGGACGATCTAGGTTAACTAGCGGGCACTTGGACAATGCAGGTTCCCTAGCGGGCACTATGAATATGTAGCTTCCCTAGAGGGCACTTGGACTATGTAGGTTCCCTATGGGCACTTGGACTATCTGGGTTCCCTAACGGGCACTTGGAATATGAAGATTCCCTATCGGGCACTTGGACTATGTAGGTTTCTCATTGGGCACTTGGACTATGTAGGTTCCCTATCGGGCACTTGGACTTTGTAGGTTAACTAGCGGGCCCTTGGACTATCTAGGTTACCTAGCGGGCACTTGGACTATCTAGGTTAACTAGAGGTCACTTGTACAATGCAGGTTCCCTAGCGGGCACTTTGACTATGGAGGTTCCCTAGAGGGCACTTGGACGATATAGGTTCCCTATGGGCACTTGGACTATCTAGGTGCCCTAATGGGCACGTGGAATACGTAGGTTCCCTTTCGGACACTTGGACTATGCAGGTTCCTCAGTGGGCTCTTGGACTATGTAGGTTTCCTAGCGGGCACTTGGACTATCTAGGTTACCTATCGGGCACTTTGACTATGCAGGTTCCCTAGCGGGCACTTGGACTATGTTCGTCCCTTAGTGGGCACTTGGACTATGTAGGTTCCCTATCGGGCAGTTGTACTATGTAGGTTAACTAGCGGGCCCGTAGACTATCTAGGTTACATAGTGGGCACTTGAACTATGTACGTCCTCCAGCGGGGACTTGGACTATCTAGGTTAACTAGAGGGGCGTTGGACTATGTAGGTTAACTAGTAGGCCCTTGGACTATCTAGGTTACCTAGCGGGCACTTGGACTATCTAGGTTAACTAGAGGGCACTTGTACAATGCAGGTACCCTAGCGGGCACTTTGACTATGTAAATTCCCTAGAGGGCACTTGGACTATATAGGTTCCCTATGGGCACTTGGACTATCTAGGTGCCCTAATGGGCACTTGGAATACGTAGGTTCCCTTTCGGACACTTGGACTATGTAGGTTCCTCAGCGGGCACTTGGACTATGTAGGTTAACTAGAGGGCACTTGGACTATCTAGGTTACCTAGCGGGCACTTGGACTATGTAGGTTCCCTAGCGGGCACTTGGACTATGTAGGTTCCCTAGCGAGCACTTGGACTATGTTCGTCCCTTAGCGAGCGCTTGGACTATGTAGGTTCCCTATCGGGCAGTTGGACTATGTAGGTTAACTAGGGGGCCCTTAGACTATCTAGGTTACCTAGCGGGCACTTGGACTATGTACTTCCCCTAGTGGGCACTTGGACTATCTAGGTTAACTAGAGGGCCCTTGGACTATGTAGGTTAACTAGCGGGCACTTGGAATATCTAGGTTAACTAGCGGACCTTGGACTATGTAGGTTAACTAGCGGGCACTTGGGCGATCTAGGTTAACTAGCGGGCACTTGGACGATCTAGGTTAACTATCGGCCACTTGGACTATCTAGCTTAACTAGCGGGCACTTGGACTATCTAGATTAACTAGCGGGCACATGGATGATGCAGGTTCCCTAGCGGGCACTTGGACTATATAGGTTAATTAGCGGGCACTTGGACTATGGAGGTTAACTATCGGGCACTTGGACTGTCTAGGTTACCTAACGGGCACTTGGACTATGTAGGTCAATTAGCGGGCACTTGGACTATGTAGGTAACCTAACGGGCACTTGGACTATCTAGGTTAGGTAACGGGCACTTGGACTATCTTGGTTACATAGCGGGAACTTGGAATATGTAGGTTACCTAGCGGGCACTTGGACTATAGTTTAACTAGCGGGCACTTGGATTATATAGGTTACCTAGCGGGCCTTTGGACTATGTAGGTTACCTAGCGCGACTTGGACTATCTAAGTTAACGAACGTGCACATGGACTATGTAGGTAACCTAGCGGGCACTTGGACAATATAGGTTACCTAGCGGGCACTTGGACTATCTAGGTTAACGAATGGGCACTTGGACTATGTAGGTTACCTAGCGGGCACTTGGACTATCTAGATTAGTAAACCGGAACTTGGAATATCTAGGTTACCTAGCGGGCACTTGGACTATGTAGGTTACCTTGCGGGCACTTGGCCTATCTAGGTTACCTAACGGGACCTTGGACTATGTAGGTTTACTAGCGGACACTTGGACGACCTTGGTTAACTAGCGGGCACTTGGACAATGCAGGTTCCCTAGCGGGCACTATGAATATGTAGCTTCCCTAGAGGGCACTTGGACCATATAGGTTCCCTATGGGCACTTGGACTATCTGGGTTCCCTAACGGGCAATTGGAATATGAAGATTCCCTATCGGGCACTTGGACTATGTAGGTTCCTCATTGGGCACTTGGACTATGTAGGTTCCCTATCGGGCACTTGGACTATGTAGGTTAACTAGCGGGCCCTTCGACTATCTAGGTTACCTAGCGGGCACTTGGACTATCTAGGTTAACTAGCGGGCACTTGTACAATGCAGGTTCCCTAGCGGGCACTTTGACTATGTAGCTTCCCTAGAGGGCACTTGGACTATATAGGTTCCCTATGGTTACTTGGACTATCTAGGTGCCCTAACGGGCACTTGGAATACGTAGGTTCCCTTTCGGACACTTGGACTATGTAGGTTCCTCAGCGGGCACTTGGACTATGTAGGTTATCTAGCCGGCACTTGGACTATCTAGGTTGCCCAGCGGGCACATGGACTATGTACGTCCCCTAGCGGGCACTTGGAATATCGAGGTTAACTAGAGGGCCATTGGACTATGTAGGTTAACTAGAGGGCACTTGGACTATCTAGGTTAACTAACGGACCTTGGACTACGTAGGTTAACTAGCGGGCACTTGGACGATCTAGGTTAACTAGCGGGCACTTGGACTATCTAGGTTAACTAGCGGGAACTTAGACTATCTATGTTAACTGGCGGGCACATGGACGATGCAGGTTCCCTAGAGGGCACTTGGACTATGTAGGTTCCCTAACGGGCACTTGGACTATGTAGGTCCCTTAGCGGGCACTTGGACTATGTTGGTTCCCTATCGGGCAGTTGGACTATGTGGGTATCCTAGCGGGCATTTGGACTATCTAGGTTACCTAGAAGGCACTTTGACTATCTAGGTTAACTAACGGGCACTTGGACTATGTAGGTTCCCTAGCGGGCACTTGGACTATGTAGGTTACCTAGCAGGCACTTGGACTGTCTAGGTTACCTAGCGGGCACTTGAACTATCTAGGTTAACGAACGGGCATTTGGACTATGTAGGTTAGCTAACAGGAACTTGGACTATCTAGGTTAACGAACGGGCACTTGGACTATGGAGGTTACCTAGCGGGCACTTGGACTATCTAGGTTAGCTAACGGGTACATGGACTATCTAGGTTCCCTAGTGGGCACTTGGACTATGTAAGTTCCCTAGCAGGGCTTTGACTATGTAAGTTCTCTAACGGGCACTTGGACTATGTGGGTTCCTAGCGGGCATTTGGACTATCTAGGTTACCTAACGGGCACTTGGACTATGTACGTTACTAGCGGGCATTTGGACTATGTAGGTTACCTAGCGGATACTTGGACTATGTAGGTTCCCCATCAGGGACTTGGACAATGTAGGTTAACTAGCGGGCACTTGGATTATCTAGGTTAACTAGCGGGCCCTTGGACTATGTAGGTTCCCTAGCGGGCACTTGGACTATGTAGGTTACCTAGCAGGCACTTGGACTGTCTAGGTTACCTAGCGGGCACTTGAACTATCTAGGTTAACGAACGGGCACTTGGACTATGTAGGTTAGCTAACAGGAACTTGGACTATCTAGGTTAACGAACGGGCACTTGGACTATGTAGGTTACCTAGCGGGCACTTGGACTATCTAGGTTAGCTAACGGGTACTTGGACTATCTAGGTTCCCTAGCGGGCACTTGGACTATGTAGGTTCCCTAGCAGGGCTTTGACTATCTAAGTTCTCTAACGGGCACTTGGACTATGTGGGTTCCCTAGCGGGCATTTGGACTATCTAGGTTACCTAACGGGCACTTGGACTATGTACGTTACTAGCGGGCATTTGGACTATGTAGGTTACCTAGCGGATACTTGGACTATGTAGGTTCCCCATCAGGGACATGGACAATGTAGGTTAACTAGCGGGCACTTGGACTATCTAGGTTAACTAGCGGGCCCTTGGACTATGTAGGTTAACTAGCGGGCTCTTGTACTTTCTAGGTTAACGAACGGGCACGTGGACTATGTAGGTAACCAAGCAGGCACTTGGACAGTCTAGGTTACCTAGAGGGTACTTGGAAAATCTAGGTTAATGAATGGGCACTTGGACTATGTAGGTTACCTCGCGGGCACTTAGACTATGTGGGTACCCTAGCGGGCATTTGGACTATCTAGGTTACCTAACGGGCATTTGGACTATGTAGGTTCCCTAGCGGGCACTTGGATTATGTAGGTTCCCTTCTTGCACTTGGACTATGTAGGTTTCTAGCGGGCATTTGGACTATGTAGGTTACCTAGCGGGCACTTGGGCTATGTAGGTTCCCTAGCGGGCATTTGGACTATCTAGGTTACCTAACGGGCATTTGGACTACGTACGTTACTAGTGGGCATTTGGACTATGTAGGTTACCTAGCGGATACTTGGACTATGTAGGCTCCCCATCAGGGACTTGGACAATGTAGGTTAACTAGCGGGCACTTGGACTATCTAGGTTAACTAGAGGGCCCTTGGACTATGTAGGTTAACTAGCGGGCCCTTTGACGATCTAGGTTAGCAAACGGGCACTTGGACTATGTAGGTTACCTAGCAGGCACTTGGACTGTGTAGGGTACCTAGCGGGCACTTGGACTATGCAGGTAACCTAGCGGGCACTTGGACTGTTTAAGTTACCTAGAGGGCACTTGGACTATAGGTTAACTAGCGGGCACTTGGACTATATAGGTTACCTAGCGGCCCTTACATTATGTTGGTTACCTAACGCGACTTGGACTATCTAAGTTAACGAACGTGCACTTGGACTATGTAAGTAACCTAGCGGGCACTTGGAGAGTATAGGTTACCTAGCGGGCACTTGGACTATCTAGGTTAGCAAACTGGAACTTGGAATATCTAGGTTACCTAGCGGGCACTTGGATTATGTAGGATCCCTATTGGACATTTGTACTACTTAGGTTAACTAGAGGGCACTTTGACTAGCGAGGTTAACTAGCGGGCACTTGGACTATCTATGTCAACTAGCGGGCCATTGTACTATGTAGGTTAACTAGCGGGCACTTGGCCTATCTAGGTTACCTAACGGGAACTTGGACTATGTAGGTTTACTAGCGGACCCTTGGACGATCTAGGATAACTAGCGGGCACTTGGACAATGCAGGTTCCCTTGCGGGCACTATGAATATGTAGTTTCCCTAGAGGGCACTTGGACCATATAGGTTCCCTATGGGCACTTGGACTATCTAGGTGCCCTAATGGGCACTTGGAATACGAAGGTTCCCTTTCGGACACTTGGACTATGTAGGTTCCTCAGCGGGCACTTGGACTATGTAGGTTAACTAGCGGGCACTTGGACTATCTAGGTTACCTAGCGGGCACTTGGACTATGTAGGTTCCCTAGCGGGCACTTGGACTATGTTCGTCCCTTAGCGGGATCTTGGACTATGTAGGTTCCCTATCGGGCAGTTGGACTATGTAGGTTAACTAGCGGGCCCTTAGAATATCTAGGTTACCTAGCGGGCACTTGGACTATGTACGTCCCCTAGCGGGCACTTGGACTATCTAGGTTAAATAGAGGGCCCTTGGACTATGTAGGTTAACTAGCGGGCACTTGGACTATCTAGATTAACTAGCGGGCACAAGGACGATGCAGGTTCCCTAGCGGGCACTTGGACTATATAGGTTAATTAGCGGGCACTTGGACTATGGAGGTTACCTAGCGGGCACTTGGATTGTCTAGGTTACCTAACGGGCACTTGGACTATGTAGGTTAATTAGTGGGCACTTGGACTATGTAGGTTAATTAGCGGGCACTTGGACTATCTAGGTTAACGAACCGGCACGTGGACTATGTAGGTAACCTAATGGGCACTTGGACTATCTAGGTTAGGTAACGGGCACTTGGACTATCTAGGTTACCTAGCGGGAACTTGGAATATGTAGGTTACCTAGCGGGCACTTGGACTATAGTTTAACTAGCGGGCACTTGGACTAGATAGGTTACCTAGCGGCTCCTTGGTCTATGTATGTTACCTAGCGCAACTTGGACTATCTAAGTTAACGAACGTGCACATGTACTATGTAGGTAACCTAGCGGGCACTTGGACAGTATAGGTTACCTAGCGGGCACTTGGACTATCTAGGTTAACGAATGGGCACTTGGACTATGTAGGTTACCTAGCGGGCACTTGGACTATCTAGGTTAGTAAACCGGAACTTGGAATATCTAGGTTACCTAGCGGGCACTTGGACTATGTAGGTTACCTTGCGGGCACTTGGCCTATCTAGGTTACCTAATGGGAACTTGGACTGTGTAGGTTTACTAGCGGACACTTGGACAATCTTGGTTAACTAGCGGGCACTTGGACAATGCAGGTTCCCTAGCGGGCACTATGAATATGTAGCTTCCCTAGAGGGCACTTGGACCATATAGGTTCCCTATGGGCACTTGGACTATCTGGGTTCCCTAAAGGGCACTTGGAATATGAAGATTCCCTATCGGGCACTTGGACTATGTAGGTTCCCTATCGGGCACTTGGACTATGTAGGTTAACTAGCGGGCCCTTCGACTATCTAGGTTACCTAACTGGCACTTGTACTATCTAGGTTAACTAGCGGGCACTTGTACAATGCAGGTTCCCTAGCGGGCACTTTGACTATGTAGCTTCCCTAGAGGGCACTTGGACTATATAGGTTCCCTATGGTTACTTGGACTATCTAGGTGCCCTAACGGGCACTTGGAATACGTAGGTTCCCTTTCGGACACTTCGTCTATGTAGGTTCCTCAGCGGGCACTTGGACTATGTAGGTTAACTAGCGGGCACTTGGACTATCTAGGTTGTCCAGCGGGCACTTGGACTATGTACGTCCCCTAGCGGGCACTTGGACTATCGAGGTTAAATAGAGGGCCCTTGGACTATGGAGGTTATCTAGAGGGCACTTGGACTATCTAGGTTAACTAACGGACCTTGGACTATGTAGGTTAACTAGCGGGCACTTGGACGATCTATGTTAACTAGCGGGCACTTGGACTATCTAGGTTAACTAGCGGGAACTTAGACTCTCTATGTTAACTGGCGGGCACTTGGACGATGCAGGTTCCCTAGAGGGCACTTGGACTATGTAGGTTCCCTAACGGGCACTTGGACTATGTAGGTCCCTTAGCGGGCACTTGGACTATGTTGGTTCCCTATCGGGCAGTTGGACTCTGTGGGTACCCTAACGGGCATTTGGACTATGTAGGTTCCCTAGCGGTCACTTGGACTATGTCGGTCCCTTAGCGGGCACTTGGACTATGTTGGTTCTCTATCGGGCAGTTGGACTATGTGGGTACCCTAGCGGGCATTTGGACTATCTAGGTTACCTAGCAGGCACTTTGACTATCTAGGTTAACTAACGGGCACTTGGACTATGTAGGTTACCTAGCGGGCACTTGGACTATGTAGGTCCCTAGCGGGCACTGAGACTATGTAGGTTACCTAGCAGGCACTTGGACTGTATAGGTTACCTAGCGGGCACTTGAACTATCTAGGTTAACGAACGGACACTTGGACTATGTAGGTTAGCTAACAGGAACTTAGACTATTTAGGTTAACGAACGGGCACTTGGACTATGGAGGTTACCTAGCGGGCACTTGGACTATCTAGGTTAGCTAACGGGTACTTAGACTATCTAGGTTCCCTAGCGGGCACTTGGACTATGTAGGTTCCCTAGCAGGGCTTTGATTATGTAAGTTCTCTAATGGGCACTTGGGCTATGTGGGTTCCCTAGCGGGCATTTGGACTATCTAGGTTACCTAACGGGCACTTGGACTATGTACGTTACTAGCGGGCATTTGGACTATGTAGGTTACCTAGCGGATACTTGGACTATGTAAGTTCCCCATCAGGGACTTGGACAATGTAGGTTAACTAGCGGGCACTTGGACTATCTAAGTTAACTAGCGGGCATTTGGACTATCTAGGTTACCTAGCAGGCACTTTGACTATCTAGGTTAACTAACGGGCACTTGGACTATGTATGTTAACTAGCGGGCCCTTTGACGATCTAGGTTAGCAAACGGGCACTTGGACTATTTAGGTTACCTAGCAGGCACTTGGACTATCTAGGTTAACGAACGGGCACTTGGACTATGTAAGTTAGCTAACAGGAACTTGGACTATCTAGGTTAACGAACGGGCACTTGGACTATGGAGGTTACCTAGCGGGCACTTGAACTATGGAGGTTACCTAGCGGGCACTTGGACTATCTAGGTTAGTTAACGGGTACTTGGACTATCTAGGTTACCTAGTGGGCACTTGGACTATGTAGGTTACCTAGCGGGCACTTGGACTATCTAGGTTACCTAACGGGCACTTGGACTATGCAGGTAACCTAGCGGGCACTTGGACTGTTTAAGTTAACCAGCGGGCACTTGGACTGTGTAGGTTAACTAGCGGGCACTTGGACTATTTAGGTTACCTAACGGGCACCTGGACTATCTAGATTACCTAGTGGGCACTTGGATTCTAAAGGTTACCTAGCCGGCCCTTGGACTATGTAGGTTACCTAGCCGGCAATTGGACTATCTAGGTTAACGAACGGGCACCTGGACTATGTAGGTAACCTAACGGGCACTTGGACTATCTAGGTTAGGTAACGGGAACTTGGACTATCTAGGTTACCTAGCGGAAACATGGAATATGTAGGTTACCTAGAGGGCACTTGGACTATAGGCTAACTAGCGGGCACTTGGACTATATAGGTTACCTAGCGGCCCTTGGACTATGTTGGTTACCTACCGCGACTTGGACTATCTAAGTTAACGAAAGTGCACTTGGACTATGTAATTAACCTAGCGGGCACTTGGACAGTATAGGTTAACTAGCAGGCACTTGGACTATCTAGGTTAACGAATGGGCACTTGTACTACGTAGGTTACCTAGCGGGCACTTGGACTATCTAGGTTAGCAAACCGGAACTTGGAATATCTAGGTTACCTAGCGGGCACTTGGACTATGTAGGATCCCTATCGGACATTTGTACTACTTAGGTTAACTAGCGGGCACTTTGACTATCTAGGTTAACTAGCTGGCACTTGGACTATCTAGGTCAACTAGCGGGCCATTGTACTATGTAGGTTAACTAGCGGGCACTTTGCCTATCTAGGTTACCTAACGGGAACTTGGACTATGGAGGTTACCTAGCGGGCACTTGGACTATCTAGGTTAGCTAACGGGTACTTGGACTATCTAGGTTACCTAGCGGGCACTTGGACTATGTAGGTTACCTAGCGGGCACTTGGACTATCTAGGTTACCTAACGGGCACTTGGACTATGCAGGTAACCTAGCGGGCACTTTAGCTGTCTAAGTTACCTGCCGGCTCTTGGACTATGTAGGTTACCTAGCGGGCAATTGTACTATCTAGGTTAACGAACGGGCACGTGGACTATGTAGGTAACCTAACGGGCACTTGGACTATCTAGGTTAGGTAACTATCTATGCAGCTAACCTAGCGGGCACTTGAACTATCTAAGTTACCTGCCGGCTCTTGGACTATGTAGGTTACCTGGCGGGCAATTGGACCATCTAGGTTACCTAGCGGGAACTTGGAATATGTAGGTTACCTAGCGCGCACTTGGACTATGTACGTTACTAGCGGGCATTTGGACTATGTAGGTTACCTAGCGGATACTTGGACTATGTAGGTTCCCCATCAGGGACTTGGACAATGTAGGTTAACTAGCGGGCACTTGGACGATGCAGGTTCCCTAGCGGGCACTATGAATATGTAGCTTCCCTAGAGGGCACTTGGACCATATAGGTTCCCTATGGGCACTTGGACTATCTGGGTTCCCTAACAGGCCCTTGGAATATGAAGATTCCCTATCGGGCACTTGGACTATGTAGGTTCCTCATTGGGCACTTGGACTATGTAGGTTCCCTATCGGGCACTTGGACTATGTAGGTTAACTAGCGGGCCCTTCGACTATCTAGGTTACCTAGTGGGCACTTGGACTATCTAGGTTAACTAGCGGACACTTGTACAATGCAGGTTCCCTAGCGGGCACTTTGACTATGTAGCTTCCCTAGAGGGCACTTGGACTATATAGGTTCCCTATGGTTACTTGGACTATCTAGGTGCCCTAACGGGCACTTGGAATACGTAGGTTCCCTTTCGGACACTTGGACTATGTAGGTTCCTCAGCGGGCACTTGGACTATGTAGGTAATCTAGCGGGCACTTGGACTATCTAGGTTGCCCAGCGGGCACTTGGACTATGTACGTCCCCTAGTGGGCACTTGGACTATCGAGGTTAACTAGAGGGCCCTTGGACTATGTAGGTTAACTAGAGGGCACTTGGACTATCTAGGTTAACTAACGGACCTTGGACTATGTAGGTTAACTAGCGGGCACTTGGACTATCTAGGTTAACTAGCGGGCACATGGATGATGCAGGTTCCCTAGAGGGCACTTGGACTATGTATGTTCCCTAACGGGCACTTGGACTATGTAGGTCCCTTAGCGGGCACTTGGACTATGTTGGTTCCCTATCGGGCAGTTGGACTCTGTGGGTATCCTAGCGGGCATTTGGACTATCTAGGTTACCTAGAAGGCACTTTGACTATCTAGGTAAACTAACGGGCACTTGGAATATGTAGGTTCCCTAGCGGGCACTTGGACTATGTAGGTTACCTAGCAGGCACTTGGACTGTCTAGGTTACCTAGCGGGCACTTGAACTATCTAGGTTAACGAACAGGCACTTGGACTATGTAAGTTAGCTAACAGGAACTTGGACTATCTAGGTTAACGAAAGGGCACTTGGATTATGTAGGTTACCTAGCGGGCACTTGGACTATCTAGGTTAGCTAACGGGTACTTGGACTATCTAGGTTCCCTAGCAGGCACTTGGACTATGTAGGTTCCCTAGCAGGACTTTGACTATGTAAGTTCTCTAACGGGCACTTGGACTATGTGGGTTCCCTAGCGGGCATTTGGACTATCTAAGTTACCTAACGGGCACTTGGACTATGTACGTTACTAGCGGGCATTTGGACTATGTAGGTTACCTAGCGGATACTTGGATAATGTAGGTTCCCCATCAGGGACTTGGACAATGTAGGTTAACTAGCGGGCACTTGGACTATCTAGGTTAACTAGCGGGCACTTGGACTATGTAGGTTACCTAGCAGGCACTTGGACTGTCTAGGTTACCTAGCGGGCACTTGAACTATCTAGGTTAATGAACGGGCACTTGGACTATGTAGGTTAGCTAACAGGATCTTGGACTATCTAGGTTAACGAACGGGCACTTGGATTATGTAGGTTACCTAGCGGGCACTTGGACTATCTAGGTTAGCTAACGGGTACTTGGACTATCTAGGTTCCCTAGCGGGCACTTGGACTATGTAGGTTCCCTAGCAGGGCTTTGACTATGTAAGTTCTCTAACGGGCACTTGGACTATGTGGGTTCCCTAGCGGGCATTTGGACTATCTAGGTTACCTAACGGGCACTTGGACTATGTACGTTACTAGCGGGCATTTGGACTATGTAGGTTACCTAGCGGACACTTGGACTATGTAGGTTCCCCATCAGGGACTTGGACAATGTAGGTTAACTAGCGGGCACTTGGACTATCTAGGTTAACTAGCGGGCCCTTGCACTATGTAGGTTAACTAGCGGGCTCTTGTACTATCTAGGTTAACGAACGGGCACGTGGACTATATAGGTAACCAAGCGGGCACTTGGACAGTCTAGGTTACCTAGAGGGCACTTAGAAAATCTAGGTTAATGAATCGGCACTTGGACTATGTAGGTTACCTCGCGGGCACTTAGACTATGTGGGTACCCTAGCGGGCATTTGGACTATCTAGGTTACCTAACGGGCATTTGGACTATGTAGGTTCCCTAGCGGGCACTTGGATTATGTAGGTTCCCTTCTTGCACTTGGACTATGTAGGTTTCTAGCGGGCATTTGGACTATGTAGGTTACCTAACGGGCACTTGGGCTATGTAGGTTCCCCATCAGGGACTTGGACAATGTAGGTTAACTAGCGGGCACTTGGACTATCTAGGTTAACTAGAGGGCCCTTGGACTATGTAGGTTAACTAGCGGGCCCTTTGACGATCTAGGTTAGCAAACGGGCACTTGGACTATGTAGGTTACCTAGCAGGCACTTGGACTGTCTAGGTTACCTAGCGGGCACTTGAACTATCTAGGTTAACGAACGGGCACTTGGACTATGGAGGTTAGCTAACAGGAACTTGGACTATCTAGGTTAACGAACGGGCACTTGGACTATGGAGGTTACCTAGCGGACACTTGGACTATCTAGGTTAGCTAACGGATACTTGGACTATCTAGGTTACTTAGCGGGCACTTGGACTATGTAGGTTCCCTAGCAGGGCTTTGACAATGTAAGTTCTCTAACGGGCACTTGGACTATGTGGGTTCCCTAGCGGGCATTTGGACTATCTAGGTTACCTAACGGGCACTTGGACTATGTACGTTACTAGCGGGCATTTGGACTATGTAGGTTACCTAGTGGATACTTGGACTATGTAGGTTCCCCATCAGGGACTTGGAAAATGTAGGTTAACTAGCGGGCACTATGAATATGTAGCTTCCCTAGAGGGAACTTGGACTATATAGGTTCCCTATGGGCACTTGGACAATCTGGGTTCCCTAACGGGCACTTGGAATATGAAGATTCCCTATCGGGCACTTGGACTATGTAGGTTCCTCATTGGGCACTTGGACTATGTAGGTTAACTAGCGGGCCCTTGGACTATCTAGGTTACCTAGCGGGCACTTGGACTATCTAGGTTAACTAGTGGGCACTTGTACAATGCAGGTTCCCTAGCGGGCACTTTGACTATGTAGGTTCCCTAGAGTGCACTTGGACTATATAGGTTCCCTATCGGCACTTGGACTCTCTAGGTGCCTTAATGGGGACTTGGAATACATAGGTTCCCTTTCGGACACTTGGACTATGTAGGTTCCTCAGCGGGCACTTGCACTATGTAGGTTAACTAGCGGGCACTTGGCCTATCTAGGTTACCTAATGGGAACTTGGACTGTTTAGGTTTACTAGCGGACACTTGGACAATCTTGGTTAACTAGCGGGCACTTGGACAATGCAGGTTCCCTAGCGGGCACTATGAATATGTAGCTTCCCTAGAGGGCACTTGGACCATATAGGTTCCCTATGGGCACTTGGACTATCTGGGTTCCCTAACGGGCACTTGGAATATGAAGATTCCCTATCGGGCACTTGGACTATGTTGGTTCCCTATCGGGCACTTGGACTATGTAGGTTAACTAGCGGGCCCTTCGACTATCTAGGTTACCTAACTGGCACTTGTACTATCTAGGTTAACTAGCGGGCACTTGTACAATGCAGGTTCCCTAGCGGGCACTTTGACTATGTAGCTTCCCTAGAGGGCACTTGGACTATATAGGTTCCCTATGGTTACTTGGACTATCTAGGTGCCCTAACGGGCACTTGGAATACGTAGGTTCCCTTTCGGACACTTCGTCTATGTAGGTTCCTCAGCGGGCACTTGGACTATGTAGGTTAACTAGCGGGCACTTGGACTATCTAGGTTGTCCAGCGGGCACTTGGACTATGTACGTCCCCTAGCGGGCACTTGGACTATCGAGGTTAACTAGAGGGCCCTTGGACTATGTAGGTTATCTAGAGGGCACTTGGACTATCTAGGTTAACTAACGGACCTTGGACTATGTAGGTTAACTTGCGGGCACTTGGACGATCTATGTTAACTAGCGGGCACTTGGACTATCTAGGTTAACTAGCGGGAACTTAGACTCTCTATGTTAACTGGCGGGCACTTGGACGATGCAGGTTCCCTAGAGGGCACTTGGACTATGTAGGTTCCCTAACGGGCACTTGGACTATGTAGGTCCCTTAGCGGGCACTTGGACTATGTTGGTTCCCTATCGGGCAGTTGGACTCTGTGGGTACCCTAACGGGCATTTGGACTATGTAGGTTCCCTAGCGGTCACTTGGACTATGTCGGTCCCTTAGCGGGCACTTGGACTATGTTGGTTCCCTATCGGGCAGTTGGACTATGTGGGTACCCTAGCGGGCATTTGGACTATCTAGGTTACCTAGCAGGCACTTTGACTATCTAGGTTAACTAACGGGCACTTGGACTATGTAGGTTACCTAGCGGGCACTTGGACTATGTAGGTCCCTAGCGGGCACTGAGACTATGTAGGTTACCTAGCAGGCACTTGGACTGTATAGGTTACCTAGCGGGCACTTGAACTATCTAGGTTAACGAACGGACACTTGGACTATGTAGGTTAGCTAACAGGAACTTAGACTATCTAGGTTAACGAACGGGCACTTGGACTATGGAGGTTACCTAGCGGGCACGTGGACTATCTAGGTTAGCTAACGGGTACTTAGACTATCTAGGTTCCCTAGCGGGCACTTGGACTATGTAGGTTCCCTAGCAGGGCTTTGATTATGTAAGTTCTCTAATGGGCACTTGGGCTATGTGGGTTCCCTAGCGGGCATTTGGACTATCTAGGTTACCTAACGGGCACTTGGACTATGTACATTACTAGCGGGCATTTGGACTATGTAGGTTACCTAGCGGATACTTGGACTATGTAAGTTCCCCATCAGGGACTTGGACAATGTAGGTTAACTAGCGGGCACTTGGACTATCTTGGTTAACTAGCGGGCATTTGGACTATCTAGGTTACCTAGCAGGCACTTTGACTATCTAGGTTAACTAACGGGCACTTGGACTATGTATGTTAACTAGCGGGCCCTTTGACGATCTAGGTTAGCAAACGGGCACTTGGACTATTTAGGTTACCTAGCAGGCACTTGGACTATCTAGGTTAACGAACGGGCACTTGGACTATGTAAGTTAGCTAACAGGAACTTGGACTATCTAGGTTAACGAACGGGCACTTGGACTATGGAGGTTACCTAGCGGGCACTTGAACTATGGAGGTTACCTAGCGGGCACTTGGACTATCTAGGTTAGCTAACGGGTACTTGGACTATCTAGGTTACCTAGTGGGCACTTGGACTATGTAGGTTACCTAGCGGGCACTTGGACTATCTAGGTTACCTAACGGGCACTTGGACTATGCAGGTAACCTAGCGGGCACTTGGACTGTTTAAGTTAACCAGCGGGCACTTGGACTGTGTAGGTTAACTAGCAGGCACTTGGACTATCTAGGTTACCTAACGGGCACCTGGACTATCTAGATTACCTAGTGGGCACTTGGATTCTAAAGGATACCTAGCCGGCCCTTGGACTATGTAGGTTACCTAGCGGGCAATTGGACTATCTAGGTTAACGAACGGGCACGTGGACTATGTAGGTAACCTAACGGGCACTTGGACTATCTAGGTTATGTAACGGGCACTTGGACTATCTAGATTACCTAGCGGAAACATGGAATATGTAGGTTACCTAGAGGGCACTTGGACTATAGGCTAAGTAGCGGGCACTTGGGCTATATAGGTTACCTAGCGGCCCTTGGACTATGTTGGTTACCTACCGCGACTTGGACTATCTAAGTTAACGAAAGTGCACTTGGACTATGTAAGTAACCTAGCGGGCACTTGGACAGTATAGGTTAACTAGCAGGCACTTGGACTATCTAGGTTAACGAATGGGCACTTGTACTACGTAGGTTACCTAGCGGGCACTTGGACTATCTAGGTTAGCAAACCGGAACTTGGAATATCTAGGTTACCTAGCGGGCACTTGGACAATGTAGGATCCCTATCGGACATTTGTACTACTTAGGTTAACTAGCGGGCACTTTGACTATCTAGGTTAACTAGCTGGCACTTGGACTATCTAGGTCAACTAGCGGGCCATTGTACTATGTAGGTTAACTAGCGGGCACTTTGCCTATCTAGGTTACCTAACGGGAACTTGGACTATGGAGGTTACCTAGCGGGCACTTGGACTATCTAGGTTAGCTAACGGGTACTTGGACTATCTAGGTTACCTAGCGGGCACTTGGACTATGTAGGTTACCTAGCGGGCACTTGGACTATCTAGGTTACCTAACGGGCACTTGGACTATGCAGGTAACCTAGCGGGCACTTGAACTGTCTAAGTTACCTGCCGGCTCTTGGACTATGTAGGTTACCTAGCGGGCAATTGTACTATCTAGGTTAACGAACGGGCACGTGGACTATGTAGGTAACCTAACGGGCACTTGGACTATCTAGGTTAGGTAACTATCTATGCAGCTAACCTAGCGGGCACTTGAACTATCTAAGTTACCTGCCGGCTCTTGGACTATGTAGGTTACCTAGCGGGCAATTGGACTATCTAGGTTACCTAGCGGGAACTTGGAATATGTAGGTTACCTAGCGCGCACTTGGACTATGTACGTTACTAGCGGGCATTTGGACTATGTAGGTTACCTAGCGGATACTTGGACTATGTAGGTTCCCCATCAGGGACTTGGACAATGTAGGTTAACTAGCGGGCACTTGGACGATGCAGGTTCCCTAGCGGGCACTATGAATATGTAGCTTCCCTAGAGGGCACTTGGACCATATAGGTTCCCTATGGGCACTTGGACTATCTGGGTTCCCTAACAGGCCCTTGGAATATGAAGATTCCCTATCGGGCACTTGGACTATGTAGGTTCCTCATTGGGCACTTGGACTATGTAGGTTCCCTATCGGGCACTTGGACTATGTAGGTTAACTAGCAGGCCCTTCGATTATCTAGGTTACCTAGTGGGCACTTGGACTATCTAGGTTAACTAGCGGACACTTGTACAATGCAGGTTCCCTAGCGGGCATTTTGACTATGTAGCTTCCCTAGAGGGCACTTGGACTATATAGGTTCCCTATGGTTACTTGGACTATCTAGGTGCCCTAACGGGCACTTGGAATACGTAGGTTCCCTTTCGGACACTTGGACTATGTAGGGTCCTCAGCGGGCACTTGGACTATGTAGGTAATCTAGCGGGCACTTGGACTATCTAGGTTGCCCAGCGGGCACTTGGACTATGTACGTCCCCTAGCGGGCACTTGGACTATCGAGGTTAACTAGAGGGCCCTTGGACTATGTAGGTTAACTAGAGGGCTCTTGGACTATCTAGGTTAACTAACGGACCTTGGACTATATAGGTTAACTAGCGGGCACTTGGACTATCTAGGTTAACTAGCGGGCACATGGACGATGCAGGTTCCCTAGAGGGCACTTGGACTATGTAGGTTCCCTAACGGGCACTTGGACTATGTAGGTCCCTTAGCGGGCACTTGGACTATGTTGGTTCCCTATCGGGCAGTTGGACTCTGTGGGTATCCTAGCAGGCATTTGGACTATCTAGGTTACCTAGAAGGCACTTTGACTATCTAGGTAAACTAACGGGCACTTGGAATATGTAGGTTCCCTAGCGGGCACTTGGACTATGTAGGTTACCTAGCAGGCACTTGGACTGTCTAGGTTACCTAGCGGGCACTTGAACTATCTAGGTTAACGAACAGGCACTTGGACTATGTAGGTTAGCTAACAGGAACTTGGACTATCTAGGTTAACGAACGGGCACTTGGACTATGGAGGTTACCTAGAGGGCACTTGGACTATCTAGGTTAGCTAACGGGTACTTGGACTATATAGGTTCCCTAGCGGGCACTTGGACTATGTAGGTTCCCTAGCAGGGCTTTGACTATGTAAGTTCTCTAACGGGCACTTGGACTATGTGGGTTCCCTAGCGGGCATTTGGACTATCTAGGTTACCTAACGGGCACTTGGACTATGTACGTTACTAGCGGGCATTTGGACTATGTAGGTTACCTAGCGGATACTTGGATAATGTAGGTTCCCCATCAGGGACTTGGACAATGTAGGTTAACTAGCGGGCACTTGGACTATCTAGGTTAACTAGCGGGCACTTGGACTATGTAGGTTACCTAGCAGGCACTTGGACTGTCTAGGCTACCTAGCGGGCACTTGAACTATCTAGGTTAACGAACGGGCACTTGGACTATGTAGGTTAGCTAACAGGATCTTGGACTATCTAGGTTAACGAACGGGCACTTGGATTATGTAGGTTACCTAGCGGGCACTTGGACTATCTAGGTTAGCTAACGGGTACTTGGACTATATAGGTTCCCTAGCGGGCACTTGGACTATGTAGGTTCCCTAGCAGGGCTTTGACTATGTAAGTTCTCTAACGGGCACTTGGACTATGTGGGTTCCCTAGCGGGCATTTGGACTATCTAGGTTACCTAACGGGCACTTGGACTATGTACGTTACTAGCGGGCATTTGGACTATGTAGGATACCTAGCGGATATTTGGACTATGTAGGTTCCCCATCAGGGACTTGGACAATGTAGGTTAACTAGCGGGCACTTGGATATCTAGGTTAACTAGCGGGCCCTTGCACTATGTAGGTTAACTAGCGGGCTCTTGTACTATCTAGGTTAACGAACGGGCACGTGGACTATGTAGGTAACCAAGCGGGCACTTGGACAGTCTAGGTTACCTAGAGGGCACTTGGAAAATCTAGGTTAATGAATCGGCACTTGGACTATATAGGTTACCTCGTGGGCACTTAGACTATGTGGGTACCCTAGCGGGCATTTGGACTATCTAGGTTACCTAACGGGCATTTGGACTATGTAGGTTCCCTAGCGGGCACTTGGATTATGTAGGTTCCCTTCTTGCACTTGGACTATGTAGGTTTCTAGCGGGCATTTGGACTATGTAGGTTACCTAACGGGCATTTGGACTACGTACGTTACTAGTGGGCATTTGGACTATGTAGGTTACCTAGCGGATACTTGGACTATGTAGGTTCCCCATCAGGGACTTGGACAATGTAGGTTAACTAGCGGGCACTTGGACTATCTAGGTTAACTAGAGGGCCCTTGGACTATGTAGGTTAACTAGCGGGCCCTTTGACGATCTAGGTTAGCAAACGGGCACTTGGACTATGTAGGTTACCTAGCAGGCACTTGGACTGTCTAGGTTACCTAGCGGGCACTTGAACTATCTAGGTTAACGAACGGGCACTTGGACTATGGAGGTTAGCTAACAGGAACTTGGACTATCTAGGTTAACGAACGGGCACTTGGACTATGGAGGTTACCTAGCGGACACTTGGACTATCTAGGTTAGCTAACGGGTACTTGGACTATCTAGGTTACTTAGCGGGCACTTGGACTATGTAGGTTCCCTAGCAGGGCTTTGACTATGTAAGTTCTCTAACGGGACTTGGACTATGTGGGTTCCCTAGCGGGCATTTGGACTATCTAGGTTACCTAACGGGCACTTGGACTATGTACGTTACTAGCGGGCATTTGGACTATGTAGGTTACCTAGCGGATACTTGGACTATGTAGGTTCCACATCAGGGACTTGGACAATGTAGGTTAACTAGCGGGCACTTGGACAATGCAGGTTCCCTAGCGGGCACTATGAATATGTAGCTTCCCTAGAGGGAACTTGGACTATATAGGTTCCCTATGGGCACTTGGACAATCTGGGTTCCCCAACGGGCACTTGGAATATGAAGATTCCCTATCGGGCACTTGGACTATGTAGGTTCCTCATTGGGCACTTGGACTATGTAGGTTAACTAGCGGGCCCTTGGACTATCTAGGTTACCTAGCGGGCACTTGGACTATCTAGGTTAACTAGTGGGCACTTGTACAATGCAGGTTCCCTAGCGGGCACTTTGACTATGTAGGTTCCCTAGAGGGCACTTGGACTATATAGGTTCCCTATGGGCACTTGGACTATCTAGGTGCCCTAATGTGGACTTGGAATACGTAGGTTCCCTTTCGGACACTTGGACTATGTAGGTTCCTCAGCGGGCACTTGGACTATGTAGGTTAACTAGCGGGCACTTGGACTATCTAGGTTACCTAGCGGGCACTTGGACTATGTAGGTTCCCTAGCGGGCACTTGGACTATGTTCGTACCTTAGCGGACACTTGGACTATGTAGGTTCCCTATCGGGCAGTTGGACTATGTAGGTTAACTAGCGGGCCCTTAGACTATCTAGGTTACCTAGCGTGCACTTGGACTATGTACGTCCCCTAGCGGGCACTTGGACTATCTAGGTTAAATAGAGGGCCCTTGGACTATGTAGGTTAACTAGCGGGCACTTGGAATATCTAGGTTAACTAGCGGACCTTGGACTATGTAGGTTAACTAGCGGGCACTTGGACGATCTAGGTTAACTAGCGGCCACTTGGACTATCTAGCTTAACTAGCGGGCACTTGGACTATCTAGATTAATTAGCGGGCACTTGGACGATGCAGGTTCCCTAGCGGGCACTTGGACTATATAGGTTTATTAGCGGGCACTTGGACTATGGAGGTTCCCTAGCGGGAACTTGGATTACGTAGGTTCCCTTCTTGCACTTGAACTATGTAGGTTTCTAGCGGGCATTTGGACTATGTAGGTTACCTAGCGGGCACTTGGGCTATGTAGGTTCCCTAGCGGGCATTTGGACTATCTAGGTTACCTAACGGGCATTTGGACTACGTACGTTACTAGTGGGCATTTAGACTATGTAGGTTACCTAGCGGATACTTGGACTATGTACGTTCCCCATCAGGGACGTGGACAATGTAGGTTAACTAGCGGGCACTTGGACTATCTAGGTTAACTAGAGGGCCCTTGGACTATGTAGGTTAACTAGCGGGCCCTTTGACGATCTAGGTTAGCAAACGGGCACTTGGACTATGTAGGTTACCTAGCAGGCACTTGGACTGTCTAGGTTACCTAGCGGGCACTTGAACTATCTAGGTTGACGAACGGGCACTTGGACTATGTAGGTTAGCTAACAGGAACTTGGACTATCTAGGTTAACGAACGGGCACTTGGACTATGGATGTTACCTAGCGGGCACTTGGACTATGGAGGTTACCTAGCGGGCACTTGGACTATCTAGGTTACCTAACGGGCACTTGGACTATGCAGGTAACCTAGCGGTCACTTGGACTGTTTAAGTTACCTACAGGGCACTTGGACTATAGGTTAACTAGCGGGCACTTGGACTATATAGGTTACCTAGCGGCCCTTAGACTATGTTGGTTACCTACCGCGACTTGGACTATCTAAGTTAACGAACGTGCACTTGGACTATGTAAGTAACCTAGCGGGCTCTTGGACAGTATAGGTTACATAGCGGGCACTTGACTATCTAGGTTAGCAAACCGGAACTTGGAATATCTAGGTTACCTAGCGGGCACTTGGAATATGTAGGATCCCTATTGGACATTTGTACTACTTAGGTTAACTAGCGGGCACTTTGACTATCTAGGTTAACTAGCGGGCACTTGGACTATCTAGGTCAACTAGCGGGCCATTGTACTATGTAGGTTAACTAGCGGGCACTTGGCCTATCTAGGTTACCTAACGGGAACTTGGACTATGTAGGTTTACTAGCGGACCCTTGGACGATCTAGGTTAACTAGCGGTCACTTGGACAATGCAGGTTCCCTAGCGGGCACTATGAATATGTAGCTTCCCTAGAGGGAACTTGGACTATATAGGTTCCCTATGGGCACTTGGACAATCTGGGTTCCCTAACGGGCACTTGGAATATGAAGATTCCCTATCGGGCACTTGGACTATGTAGGTTCCTCATTGGGCACTTGGACTATGTAGGTTAACTAGCGGGCCCTTCGACTATCTAGGTTACCTAGCGGGCACTTGGACTATCTAGGTTAACTAGAGGGCACTTGTACAATGCAGGTTCCCTAGTGGGCACTTTGACTATGTAGGTTCCCTAGAGGGCACTTGGACTATATAGGTTCCCTATGGGCACTTGGACTATCTAGGTGCCCTAATGGGCACTTGGAATACGTAGGTTCCCTTTCGGACACTTGGACTATGTAGGTTCCTCAGCGGGCACTTGGACTATGTAGGTTAACTAGCGGGCACTTGGACTATGTTCGTACCTTAGCGGACACTTGGACTATGTAGGTTCCCTATCGGGCAGTTGGACTATGTAGGTTAACTAGCGGGCCCTTAGACTATCTAGGTTACCTAGCGGGCACTTGGACTATGTACGTCCCCTAGCGGGCACTTGGACTAACTAGGTTAAATAGAGGGCCCTTGGACTATGTAGGTTAACTAGCGGGCACTTGGACTATCTAGGTTACCTAGCGGGCACTTGGACTATGTAGGTTCCCTAGCGGGCACTTGGACTATGTTGGTACCTTAGCGGACACTTGGACTATGTAGGTTCCCTATCGGGCAGTTGGACTATGTAGTTTAACTAGCGGACCCTTAAACTATCTAGGTTACCTAGCGTGCACTTGGACTATGTACGTCCCCTAGCGGGCACTTGGACTATCTAGGTTAAATAGAGGGCCCTTGGACTATGTAAGTTAACTAGCGGGCACTTGGAATATCTAGGTTAACTAGCGGACCTTGGACTATGTAGGTTAACTAGCGGGCACTTGGACGATCTAGGTTAACTAGCGGCCACTTGGACTATCTAGCTTAACTAGCGGGCACTTGGACTATCTAGATTAACTAGCGGGCACTTGGACGATGCAGGTTCCCTAGCGGGCACTTGGAATATATAGGTTTATTAGCGGGCACTTGGATTATGGAGGTTACCTAGCGGGCACTTGGACTGTCTAGGTTACCTAATGGGCACTTGGACTATGTAGGTTAATTAGCGGGCACTTGGACTATGTAGGTTACCTAGCGGGCACTTGGACTATCTAGGTTAACGAACCGGCACGTGGACTATGTAGGTAACCTAACGGGCACTTGGACTATGTAGGTTAGGTAACGGGCACTTGGACTATCTAGGTTACCTAGCGGGAACTTGGAATATGTAGGTTACCTAGCGGGCACTTGGACTATAGTTTAACTAGCGGGCACTTGGACTATATAGGTTACCTAGCGGGCCCTTGGACTATATAGGTTACCTAGCGCGACTTGGACTATCTAAGTTAACGAACGTGCACTTGGACTATGTAGGTAACCTAGCGGGCACTTGGACAGTATAGGTTACCTAGCGGGCACTTGGACTGTCTAGGTTAACGAATGGGCACTTGGACTATGTAGGTTACCTAGCGGGCACTTGGCCTATCTAGGTTAGTAAACTGGAACTTGGAATATCTAGGTTACCTAGCGGGCACTTGGACTATGTAGGTTACCTTGCGGGCACTTGGCCTATCTAGGTTACCTAACGGGAACTTGGACTATGTAGGTTTACTAGCGGACATTTGGACAATCTTGGTTAACTAGCGGGCACTTGGACAATGCAGGTTCCCTAGCGGGCACTATGAATATGTAGCTTCCCTAGAGGGCACTTGGACCATATAGGTTCCCTATGGGCACTTGGACTATCTGGTTTCCCTAACGGGCACTTGGAATATAAAGTTTCCCTATCGGGCACGTGGACTATGTAGGTTCCTCATTGGGCACTTGGACTATGTAGGTTACCTATCGGGCACTTGGACTATGTAGGTTAACTAGCGGGCCCTTTGACGATCTAGGTTAGCAAATGGGCACTTGGACTATGTAGGTTACCTAGCAGGCACTTGGACTGTCTAGGTTACCTAGCGGGCACTTGAACTATCTAGGTTAACGAACGGGCACTTGGACTATGTAGGTTAGCTAACAGGAACTTGGACTATCTAGGTTAACGAACGGGCACTTGGACTATGGAGGTTACCTAGCGGGCACTTGGACTATGGAGGTTACCTAGCGGGCACTTGGACTATCTAGGTTAGCTAACGGGCACTTGGACTATCTAGGTTACCTAGCGGGCACTTGGACTATGTAGGTTCCCTAGCAGGACTTTGACTATGTAAGTTCTCTAACGGGCACTTGGACTATGTGGGTTCCCTAGCGGGCATTTGGACTATCTAGGTTACCTAACGGGCACTTGGACTATGTACGTTACTTGCGGGCATTTGGACTATGTAGGTTACCTAGCGGATACTTGGACTATGTAGGTTCCCCATCAGGGACTTGGACAATGTAGGTTAACTAGCGGGCACTTGGACTATCTAGGTTAACTAGCGGGCCCTTGGACTATGTAGGTTAACTAGCGGGCTCTTGTACTATCTAGGTTAACGAACGGGCACGTGGACTATGTAGGTAACCAAGCGGGCACTTGGACAGTCTAGGTTACCTAGAGGGCACTTGGAAAATCTAGGTTAATGAATGGGCACTTGGACAATGTAGGTTACCTCGCGGGCACTTAGACTATGTGGGTACCCTAGCGGGCATTTGGACTATCTAGGTTACCTAACGGGCATTTGGAATATGTAGGTTCCCTCCGGGAACTTGGATTACGTAGGTTCCCTTCTTGCACTTGGACTATGTAGGTTTCTAGCGGGCATTTGGACTATGTAGGTTACCTAGCGGGCACTTGGGCTATGTAGGTTCCCTAGCGGGCATTTGGACTATCTAGGTTACCTAACGGGCATTTGGACTACGTACGTTACTAGTGGGCATTTGGACTATGTAGGTTACCTAGCGGATACTTGGACTATGTACGTTCCCCATCAGGGACTTGGACAATGTAGGTTAACTAGCGGGCACTTGGACTATCTAGGTTAACTAGAGGGCCCTTGGACTATGTAGGTTAACTAGCGGGCCCTTTGACGATCTAGGTTAGCAAACGGGCACTTGGACTATGTAGGTTACCTAGCAGGCACTTGGACTGTCTAGGTTACCTAGCGGGCATTTGAACTATCTATGTTAACGAACGGGCACTTGGACTATGTAGGTTAGCTAACAGGAACTTGGACTCTCTAGGTTAACGAACGGGCACTTGGACTATGGATGTTACCTAGCGGGCACTTGGACTATGGAGGTTACCTAGCGGGCACTTGGACTATCTAGGTTACCTAACGGGCACTTGGACTATGCAGGTAACCTAGCGGGCACTTGGACTGTTTAAGTTACCTAGAGGGCACTTGGACTATATAGGTTCCCTATGGGCACTTGGACTATCTAGGTGCCCTAATGGGCACTTGGAATACGTAGGTTCCCTTTCGGACACTTGGACTATGTAGGTTCCTCAGCGGGCACTTGGACTATGTAGGTTAACTAGCGGGCACTTGGACTATGTTCGTACCTTAGCGGACACTTTGACTATGTAGGTTCCCTATCGGTCAGTTGGACTATGTAGGTTAACTAGCGGGCCCTTAGACTATCTAGGTTACCTAGCGGGCACTTGGACTATGTACGTCCCCTAGCGGGCACTTGGACTATCTAGGTTAAATAGAGGGCCCTTGGACTATGTAGGTTAACTAGCGGGCACTTGGAATATCTAGGTTAACTAGCGGACCTTGGACTATGTAGGTTAACTAGCGGGCACTTGGACGATCTAGGTTAACTAGCGGCCACTTGGACTATCTAGCTTAACTAGCGGGCACTTGGACTATCTAGATTAACTAGCGGGCACTTGGACGATGCAGGTTCCCTAGCGGGCACTTGGACTATATAGGTTTATTAGCGGGCACTTGGACTATGGAGGTTACCTAGCGGGCACTTGGACTGTCTAGGTTACCTAACGGGCACTTGGACTATGTAGGTTAATTAGCGGGCACTTGGACTATGTAGGTTACCTAGCGGGCACTTGGACTATCTAGGTTAACGAACCGGCACGTGGACTATGTAGGTAACCTAACGGGCACTTGGACTATGTAGGTTAGGTAACGGGCACTTGGACTATCTAGGTTACCTAGCGGGAACTTGGAATATGTAGGTTACCTAGCGGGCACTTGGACTATAGTTTAACTAGCGGGCACTTGGACTATATAGGTTACCTAGCGGGCCCTTGGACTATATAGGTTACCTAGCGCGACTTGGACTATCTAAGTTAACGAACGTGCACTTGGACTATGTAGGTAACCTAGCGGGCACTTGGACAGTATAGGTTACATAGCGGGCACTTGGATTATCTAGGTTAACGAATGGGCACTTGGACTATGTAGGTTACCTAGCGGGCACTTGGCCTATCTAGGTTAGTAAACTGGAACTTGGAATATCTAGGTTACCTAGCGGGCACTTGGACTATGTAGGTTACCTTGCGGGCACTTGGCCTATCTACGTTACCTAACGGGAACTTGGACTATGTAGGTTTACTAGCGGACACTTGGACAATCTTGGTTAACTAGCGGGCACTTGGACAATGCAGGTTCCCTAGCGGGCACTATGAATATGTAGCTTCCCTAGAGGGCACTTGGACCATATAGGTTCCCTATGGGCACTTGGACTATCTGGGTTCCCTAACGGGCACTTGGAATATGAAGTTTCCCTATCGGGCACGTAGACTATGTAGGTTCCTCATTGGGCACTTGGACTATGTAGGTTACCTAGCAGGCATTTGGACTGTCTAGGTTACCTAGCGGGCACTTGAACTATCTAGGTTAACGAACGGGCACTTGGACTATGTAGATTAGCTAACAGGAACTTGGACTATATAGGTTAAAGAACGGGCAGTTGGACTATGGAGGTTACCTAGCGGGCACTTGGACTATGGAGGTTACCTAGCGGGCACTTGGACTATCTAGGTTAGCTAACGTGTACGTGGACTATCTAGGTTCCCTAGCGGGCACTTGGACTATGTAGGTTCCCTAGCAGGGCTTTGACTATGTAAGTTCTCTAACGGGCACTTGGACTATGTGTGTTCCCTAGCGGGCACTTGGACTATCTAGTTTACCTAACGGGCACTTCGACTATGTACGTTACTAGCGGGCATTTGGACTATGTAGGTTACCTAGCGGATACTTGGACTATGTACGTTCCCCATCAGGGACTTGGACAATGTAGGTTAACTAGCGGGCACTTGGACTATCTAGGTTAACTAGAGAGCCCTTGGACTATGTAGGTTAAATAGTGGGCCCTTTGACGATCTAGGTTAGCAAACGGGCACTTGGACTATGTAGGTTACCTAGCAGGCACTTGGACTGTCTTGGTTACCTAGCGGGCACTTGAACTATCTAGGTTAACGAAATGGCACTTGGACTATGTAGGTTAGCTAACAGGAACTTGGACTATCTAGGTTAACGAACGGGCACTTGGACTATGGAGGTTACCTAGCGGGCACTTGGACTATGGAGGTTACCTAGCGGGCACTTGGACTATCTAGGTTAGCTAACGGGTACTTGGACTATCTAGGTTACCTAGCGGGCACTTGGACTATGTAGGTTACGTAGCGGGCACTTGGACTATCTTGGTTACCTAACGGGCACTTGGACTATGCAGGTAACCTAGCGGGCACTTGGACTGTTTAAGTTAACCAGGGGGCACTTGGACTATGTAGGTTAACTAGCGGGCACTTGGACTATCTAGGTTACATAACGGGCACCTGGACTATCTAGATTACCTAGCGTGCACTTGGATTCTAAAGGTTACCTAGCCGGCCCTTGGACTATGTAGGTTACCTAGCGGGCAATTGGACGATCTACGTTAACGAACGGGCACGTGGACTATGTAGTTAACCTAACGGGCACTTGGACTATCTAGGTTAGGTAACGGGCACTTGGACTATCTAGGTTACCTAGCGGGAACTTGGAATATGTAGGTTACCTAGAGGGCACTTGGACTATAGTTTAATTAGCGGGCACTTGGACTATATAGGTTACCTAGCGGCCCTTGGACTATGTTGGTTACCTACCGTGACTTGGACTATCTAAGTTAATGAATGGGCACTTGAACTACGTAGGTTACCTAGCGGGCACTTGGACTATCTAGGTTAGCAAACCGGAACTTGGAATATCTAGGTTACCTAGCGGGCACTTGGACTATGTAGGATCCCTATCGGAAATTTGTACTACTTAGGTTAACTAGCGGGCCCTTTGACTATGTAGGTTAACTAGCGGGCACTTGGACTATCTAGGTCAACTAGCGGGCCATTGTACTATGTAGGTTAACTAGCGGGCACTTGGCCTATCTAGGTTACCTAACGGGAACTTGGACTAAGTAGGTTTACTAGCGGACACTTGGACGATCTAGGTTAACTAGCGGGCACTTGGACAATGCAGGTTCCCTAGCGGGCACTATGAATATGTAGCTTCCCCAGAGGGAACTTGGACTATATAGGTTCCCTATGGGCACTTGGACAATCTGGGTTCCCTAACGGGCACTTGGAATATGAAGATTCCCTATCGGGCACTTGGACGATGTAGGTTCCTCATTGGGCACTTGGACTATGTAGGTTAACTAGCGGGCCCTTGGACTATCTAGGTTACCTAGCGGGCACTTGGACTATCTAGGTTAACTAGAGGGCACTTGTACAATGCAGGTTCCCTAGCGGGCACTTTGACTATGTAGGTTCCCTAGAGGGCACTTGGACTATCTAGGTGCCCTAATGGGCAGTTGGAATACGTAGGTTCCCTTTTGGACACTTGGACTATGTAGGTTCCTCAGCGGGCACTTGGACTATGTAGGTTAACTAGCGGGCACTTGGACTATCTAGGTTACCTAGAAGGCACTTGGACTATGTAGGTTCCCTAGCGGGCCCTTGGACTATGTTCGTACCTTAGCGGGCACTTGGACTATGTAGATTCCCTATCAGGCAGTTGGACTATGTAGGTTAACTAGCGGGCCCTTAGACTATCTAGGTTACCTAGCGGGCACTTGGACTATGTACGTCCCTTAGCGGGCACTTGGACTATCTAGGTTAAATAGAGGGCCCTTGGACTATGTAGGTTAACTAGCAGGCACTTGGAATATCTAGGTTAACTAGCGGACCTTGGACTATGTAGGTTAACTAGCGGGCACTTGGATGATCTAGGTTAACTAGCGGCCACTTGTACTATCTAGCTTAACTAGCGGGCACTTGGACCATCTAGATTAACTAGCGGGCACTTGGACGATGCAGGTTCCCTAGCGGGCACTTGGACTATATAGGTTTATTAGCGGGCACTTGGACTATGGAGGTTACCTAGCGGGCACTTGGACTGTCTAGGTTACCTAACGGGCACTTGGACTATGTAGGTTAATTAGCGGGCACTTGGACTATGTAGGTTACCTAGCGGGCACTTGGACTATCTAGGTTAACGAACCGGCACGTGGACTATGTAGGTAACCTAACGGGCACTTGGACTATCTAGGTTAGGTAACGGGCACTTGGCCTATCTAGGTTACCTAACGGGAACTTGGACTATGTAGGTTTACTAGCGGACACTTGGACGATCTTGGTTAACTAGCGGGCACTTGGACGATGCAGGTTCCCTAGGGGGCACTATGAATATGTAGCTTCCCTAGAGGGCACTTGGACCATATAGGTTCCCTATGGGCACTTGGACTATCTGGGTACCCTAACGGGCACTTGGAATATGAAGATTCCCTCTCGGGCACTTGGACTATGTAGGTTCCTCATTGGGCACTTGGACTATGTAGGTTCCCTATCGGGCACATGGACTATGTAGGTTAACTAGCGGGCCCTTCGACTATCTAGGTTACCTAGCGGGCACTTGGATTATCTAGGTTAACTAGCGGGCACTTGTACAATGCAGGTTCCCTAGCGGGCACTTTGACTATGTAGCTTCCCTAGAGGGCACTTGGACTATATAGGTTCCCTATGGTTATTTGGACTATCTAGGTGCCCTAATGGGCACTTGGAATACGTAGGTTCCCTTTCGGACACTTGGACTATGTAGGTTCCTCAGCGGGCACTTGGACCATGTAGGTTAACTAGCGGGCACTTGGACGATCTAGGTTACCTAGCGGGCACTTGGACTATGTAGGTTCCCTAGCGGGCACTTGGACTATGTTCGTCCTTTAGCGGGATCTTGGACTATGTAAGTTCCATATCGGGCAGTTGGACTATGTAGGTTAACTAGCGGGCCCTTAGACTATGTAGGTTACCTAGCGGGCACTTGGACTATGTACGTCCCCTAGCGGGCACTTGGACTATCTAGTTTAAATAGAGGGCCCTTGGACTATGTAGGTTAACTAGCGGGCACTTGGACAATCTAGATTAACTAGCGGGCACTTGGCCGATGCAGGTTCCCTAGCGGGCACTTGGACTATATAGGTTAATTAGCGGGCACTTGGACTATGGAGGTTACCTAGCGGGCACTTGGACTGTCTAGGTTACCTAACGGGCACTTGGACTATGTAGGTTAATTAGCGGGCACTTGGACTATGTAGGTTACCTAGCGGGCACTTGGACTATCTAGGTTAACGAACCGGCACGTGGACTATGTAGGTAACCTAATGGGCACTTGGACTATCTAGGTTAGGTAACGGGCACTTGGACTATCTAGGTTACCTAGCGGGAACTTGGAATATGTAAGTTACCTAGCGGGCACTTGGACTATAGTTTAACTAGCGGGCACTTGGACTATATAAGTTACCTAGCGGGCCCTTGGACTATGTATGTTACCTAGCGCAACTTGGACTATCTAAGTTAACGAACGTGCACTTGGACTATGTAGGTAACCTAGCGGGCACTTGGACACTATAGGTTACCTAGGGGGCACTTGGACTACCTAGGTTAACGAATGGGCACTTGGACTATGTAGGTTACCTAGCGGGCACTTGGACTATCTAGGTTAGTAAACCGGAATTTGGAATATCTAGGTTACCTAGCGGGCACTTGGACTATGTAGGTTATCTTGCGGGCACTTGGCCTATCTAGGTTACCTAACGGGGACTTGGACTATGTAGGTTTACTAGCGGACACTTGGACAATCTTGGTTAACTAGCGGGCACTTGGAAAATGCAGGTTCCCTAGCGGGCACTATGAATATGTAGCTTCCCTAGAGGGCACTTGGACTATGTAGGTTCCCTATCGGGCACTTGGACTATGTAGGTTAACTAGGGGGCCCTTTGACTATCTAGGTTACCTAGCGGGCACTTGGACTATCTAGGTTAACTAGCGGGCACTTCTACAATGCAGGTTCCCTAGCGGGCACTTTGACTATGTAGCTTCCCTAGAGGGCACTTGGAGTATATAGGTTCACTATGGTTACTTGGACTATCTAGGTGCCCTAACGGGCACTTGGAATACGTAGGTTCCCTTTCGGACACTTGGACTATGTAGGTTAACAAGCGGGCACTTGGACTATGTAGGTCAACTAGCGGGGACTTGGACTATCTAGGTTGTCCAGCGGGCACTTGGACTATGTACGTCCCCTAGCGGGCACTTGGACTATCGAGGTTAACTAGAGGGCCCTTGGACTATGTAGGTTATCTAGAGGGCACTTGGACTCTCTAGGTTATCTAACGGACCTTGGACTATGTAGGTTAACTAGCGGGCACTTGGATGATCTAGGTTAACTAGCGGGCACTTGGACTATCTAGGTTAACTAGCGGGAACTTAGACTCTCTATGTTAACTGGCGGGCACTTGGACGATGCAGGTTCCCTAGAGGGCACTTGGACTATGTAGGTTCCCTAACGGGCACTTGGACTACGTAGGTCCCTTAGCGGGCACTTGGACTATGTTGGTTCCCTTTCGGGCAGTTGGACCCTGTGGGTACACTAACGGGCATTTGGACTATGTAGGATCCCTAGCGGTCACTTGGACTATATCGGTCCCTTAGCGGGCACTTGGACTATGTTGGTTCCCTATCGGGCAGTCGGACTATGTGGGTACCCTAGCAGGCATTTGGACTATCTAGGTTACCTAGCAGGCACTTTGACTATCTAGGTTAACTAACGGGCACTTGGTCTATGTAGGTTACCTAGCGGGCACTTGGACTATGTAGGTCCCTAGCGGGCACTTAGACTATGTAGGTTACCTAGCAGGCACTTGGACTGTCTAGGTTACCTAGCGGGCACTTGAACTATCTAGGTTAACGAACGGACACTTGGATTATATAGGTTAGCTAACAGGAACTTGGACTATGTAGGTTAACGAACGGGCACTTGGACTATGGAGGTTACCTAGCGGGCACTTGGACTATGGAGGTTACCTAGCGGGCACTTGGACTATCTAGGTTAGCTAACGGGTACTTGGACTATCTAGGTTCCCTAGCTGGCACATGGACTATGTAGGTTCCCTAGCAGGGCTTTGAATATGTAAGTTCTTTATTGGGCACTTGGGCTATGTGGGTTCCCTAGCGGGCATTTGGACTTTCTAGGTTACCTAACGGGCACTTGGACTATGTACGTTACTAGCGGGCATTTGGACTATGTAGGTTACCTAGCGGATACTTGGACTATGTAGGTTCCCCATCAGGGACTTGGACAATGAAGGTTAACTAGCGGGCACTTGGACTATATAGGTTAACTAGCGGGCCCTTGGACTATGTAGGTTAACTAGCGGGCCCTTTGACGATCTAGGTTAGCAAACGGGCACTTGGACTATGTAGGTTACCTAGCAGGCACTTGGCCTGTCTAGGTTACCTAGCGGGCACTTGAACTATCTAGGTTAACGAACGGGCACTTGGACTATGTAGGTTAGCTAACAGGAACTTGGACTATCTAGGTTAACGAACGGGCACTTGGACTATGGAGGTTACCTAGCGGGCACTTGGACTATGGAGGTTACCTAGCGGGCACTTGGACTATCTGGGTTCCCTAACGGGCACTTGGAATATGAAGATTCCCTATCGGGCACTTGGACTATGTAGGTTCCTCATTGGGCACTTGGACTATGTAGGTTAACTAGCGGGCACTTGGACTATCTAGGTTACCTAGCGGGCAATTGGACTATGTAGGTTCCCTAGCGGGCACTTGGACTATGTTCGTCCCTTAGCGAGCGCTTGGACTATGTAGGTTCCCTATCGGGCAGTTGGACTATGTAGGTTAACTAGCGGGCCCTTAGACTATCTAGGTTACCTAGCGGGCACTTGGACTATGTACTTCCCCTAGTGGGCACTTGGACTATCTAGGTTAACTAGAGGGCCCTTGGACTATGTAGGTTAACTAGCGGGCACTTGGAATATCTAGGTTAACTAGCGGACCTTGGACTATGTAGGTTAACTAGCGGGCACTTGGGCGATCTAGGTTAACTAGCGGGCACTTGGACGATCTAGGTTAACTAGCGGCCACTTGGACTATCTAGCTTAACTAGCGGGCACTTGGACTATCTAGATTAACTAGCGGGCACTTGGATGATGCAGGTTCCCTAGCGGGCACTTGGACTATATAGGTTAATTAGCGGGCACTTGGACTATGGAGGTTAACTATCGGGCACTTGGACTGTCTAGGTTACCTAACGGGCACTTGGACTATGTAGGTTAATTAGCGGGCACTTGGACTATGTAGGTAACCTAACGGGCACTTGGACTATCTAGGTTAGGTAACGGGCACTTGGACAATCTTGGTTACCTAGCGGGAACTTGGAATATGTAGGTTACCTAGCGGGCACTTGGACTATAGTTTAACTAGCGGGCACTTGGACTATATAGGTTACCTAGCGCGACTTGGACTATCTAAGTTAAAGAACGTGCACATGGACTATATAGGTAACCTAGCGGGCACTTGGACAGTATAGGTTACCTAGCGGGCACTTGGACTATCTAGGTTAACGAATGGGCACTTGGACTATGTAGGTTACCTAGCGGGTACTTGGACTATCTAGATTAGTAAACCGGAACTTGGAATATGTAGGTTACCTAGCGGGCACTTGGACTATGTAGGTCACCTTGCGGGCACTTGGCCTATCTAGGTTACCTAACGGGAACTTGGACTATGTAGGTTTACTAGCGGACACTTGGACGATCTTGGTTAACTAGCGGGCACTTGGACGATGCAGGTTCCCTAGCGGGCACTATGAATATGTAGCTTCCCTAGAGGGCATTGGACCATATAGGTTCCCTATGGGCACTTGGACTATCTGGGTTCCCTAACGGGCACTTGGAATATGAAGATTCCCTATCGGGCACTTGGACTATGTAGGTTCCTCATTGGGCACTTGGACTATGTAGGTTCCCTATCGGGCACTTGGACTATGTAGGTTAACTGGCGGGCCCTTCGACTATCTAGGTTACCTAGCGGGCACTTGGACTATCTAGGTTAACTAGCGGGCACTTGTACAATGCAGGTTCCCTAGCGGGCACTTTGACTATGTAGCTTCCCTAGAGGGCACTTGGACTATATTGGTTCCCTATGGTTACTTGGACTATCTAGGTGCCCTAACGGGCACTTGGAATACGTAGGTTCCCTTTCGGACACTTGGACTATGTAGGTTCCTCAGCGGGCACTTGGACTATGTAGGTTAACTAGCGGGCACTTGGACTATCTAGGTTACCTAGCGGGCACTTGGATTTTGTAGGTTCCCTAGCGGGCACTTGGACTATGTTCGTCCCTTAGCGGGCACTTGGACTATGTAGGTTCCCTATCGGGCAGTTGTACTATGTAGGTTATCTAGCGGGCCCTTAGACTATCTAGGTTACATAGCGGGCACTTGGACTATGTATGTCCCCTAGCGGGCACTTGGACTATCTAGGTTAACTAGAGGGCCCTTTGACTATGTAGGTTAACTAAGGGGCACTTGGAATATCTAGGTTAACTAGCGGACCTTGGACTATGTAGGTTAACTAGCGGGCACTTGGACGATCTAGGTTAAGTAGCGGGCACTTGGACTATCTAGGTTAACTAGCGGGCACTTGGACTATCTAGATTAACTAGCGGGCACTTGACCGATGCAGTTTCCCTAGCGGGCACTTGGACTATATAGGTAAATTAGTGGGCAATTGGACTATGGAGGTTACCTAGCGGGCACTTGGACTATCTAGGTTAGCTAACGGGTACTTGGACAATCTAGGTTACCTAGCGGGCACTTGGACTATGTAGGTTAGCTAGCGGGCACTTGGACTATCTAGGTTACCTAACAGGCTCTTGGACTATGCAGGTAACCTAGCGGGCACTTGAACTGTCTAAGTTACCTGCCGGCTCTTGGACTATGTAGGTTACCTAGCGGGCAATTGTACTATCTAAGTTAACGAACGGGCACGTGGACTATGTAGGTAACCTCACGGGCACTTGGACTATCTAGGTTAGGTAACGGGCACTTTGACTATCTAGGTTACCTAGCGGGAACTTGGAATATGTAGGTTACCTAGAGGGCACTTGGACTATAGGTTACCTAGTGGCCCTTGGACTATGTAGGTTACCTAGCGCGACTTGGACTATCTAAGTTAACGAACGTGCACTTGGACTATGTAGGTAACCTAGCAGGCACTTGGACAGTATAGGTTACCTAGCGGGCACTTGGACTATCTAGGTTAACGAATGGGCACTTGGACTATGTAGGTTACCTAGCGGGCACTTGGACTATCTAGGTTAGCAAACCGGAACTTGGAATATCTAGGTTACCTAGCGGGCACTTGGACTATGTAGGATCCCTATCGGACATTTGTACTACTTAGGTTAACTAGCGGGCACTTGAACTATCTAGGTCAACTAGCGGGCCATTGTACTATGTAGGTTTACTAGCGGGCACTTGGCCTATCTAGGTTACCTAACGGGAACTTGGACTATGTAGGTTTACTAGCGGACACTTGGACGATCTAGGTTAACTAGCGGGCACTTGGACAATGCAGGTTCCCTAGCGGGCACTATGAATATGTAGCTTCCCTAGAGGGCACTTGGACTATGTAGGTTCCCTATGGGCACTTGGACTATCTGGGTTCCCTAACGGGCACTTGGAATATGAAGATTCCCTATCGGGCACTTGGACTATGTAGGTTCCTCATTGGGCACTTGGACTATGTAGGTTCCTATCGGGCACTTGGACTTTGTAGGTTAACTAGCGGGCCCTTGGACTATCTAGGTTACCTAGCGGGCACTTGGACTATCTAGGTTAACTAGAGGGCACTTGTACAATGCAGGTTCCCTAGCGGGCACTTTGACTATGGAGGTTCCCTAGAGGGCACTTGGACGATATAGGTTCCCTATGGGCACTTGGACAATCTAGGTGCCCTAATGGGCACTTGGAATACGTAGGTTCCCTTTCGGACACTTGGACTATGCAGGTTCCTCAGTGGGCACTTGGACTATGTAGGTTTACTAGCGGGCACTTGGACTATCTAGGTTACCTATCGGGCACTTTGACTATGCAGGTTCCCTAGCGGGCACTTGGACTATGTTCGTCCCTTAGCGGGCACTTGGACTATGTAGGTTCCCTATCGGGCAGTTGGACTATGTAGGTTAACTAGCGGGCCCGTAGACTATCTAGGTTACCTAGCGGGCACTTGGACTATGTACGTCCTCCAGCGGGGAATTGGACTATCTAGGTTAACTAGAGGGCCGTTGGACTATGTAGGTTAACTAGCAGGCCCTTGGACTATCTAGGTTACCTAGCGGGCACTTGGACTATCTAGGTTAACTAACGGACCTTGGACTATGTAGGTTAACTAGCGGGCACTTGGACGATCTATGTTAACTAGCGGGCACTTGGACTATCTAGGTTAACTAGCGGGAACTTAGACTATCTATGTTAACTGGCGGGCACATGGACGATGCAGGTTCCCTAGAAGGCACTTGGACTATGTAGGTTCCCTAACGGGCACTTGGACTATGTAAGTCCCTTAGCGGGCACTTGGACTATGTTGGTTCCCTATCGGGCAGTTGGACTATGTGGGTATCCTAGCGGGCATTTGGACTATCTAGGTTACCTAGAAGGCACTTTGACTATCTAGGTTAACTAACGGGCACTTGGACTATGTAGGTTCCCTAGCGGGCACTTGGACTATGTAGGTTACCTAGCAGGCACTTGGACTGTCTAGGTTACCTAGCGGGCACTTGAACTATCTAGGTTAACGAACGGGCACTTGGACTATGTAGGTTAGCTAACAGGAACTTGGACTATCTAGGTTAACGAACGGGCACTTGGACTATGGAGGTTACCTAGCGGGCACTTGGACTATCTAGGTTAGCTAACGGGTACTTGGACTATCTAGGTTCCCTAGCGGGCACTTGGACTATGTAAGTTCCCTAGCAGGGCTTTGACTATGTAAGTTCTCTAACGGGCACTTGGACTATGTGTGTTCCCTAGCGGGCATTTGGACTATCTAGGTTACCTAACGGGCACTTGGACTATGTACGTTACTAGCGGGCATTTGGACTATGTAGGTTACCTAGCGGATACTTGGACTATGTAGGTTCCCCATCAGGGACTTGGACAATGTAGGTTAACTAGCGGGCACTTGGACTATCTAGGTTAACTAGCGGGCCCTTGGACTATGTAGGTTCCCTAGCGGGCACTTGGACTATGTAGGTTACCTAGCAGGCACTTGGACTGTCTAGGTTACCTAGCGGACACTTGAACTATCTAGGTTAACGAACGGGCACTTGGACTATGTAGGTTAGCTAACAGGAACTTGGACTATCTAGGTTAACGAACGGGCACTTGGACTATGTAGGTTACCTAGCGGGCACTTGGACTATCTAGGTTAGCTAACGGGTACTTGGACTATCTAGGTTCCCTAGCGGGCACTTGGACTATGTAGGTTCCCTAGCAGGGCTTTGACTATCTAAGTTCTCTAACGGGCACTTGGACTATGTGGGTTCCCTAGCGGGCATTTGGACTATCTAGGTTACCTAACGGGCACTTGGACTATGTACGTTACTAGCGGGCATTTGGACTATGTAGGTTACCTAGCGGATACTTGGACTATGTAGGTTAACTAGCGGGCCCTTGGACTATGTAGGTTAACTAGCGGGCTCTTGTACTTTCTAGGTTAACGAACGGGCACGTGGACTATGTAGGTAACCAAGCGGGCACTTGGACAGTCTAGGTTACCTAGAGGGCACTTGGAAAATCTAGGTTAATGAATGGGCACTTGGACTATGTAGGTTCCCTAGCAGGGCTTTGACTATCTAAGTTCTCTAACGGGCACTTGGACTATGTGGGTTCCCTAGCGGGCATTTGGACTATCTAGGTTACCTAACGGGCACTTGGACTATGTACGTTACTAGCGGGCATTTGGACTATGTAGGTTACCTAGCGGGCACTTGGGCTATGTAGGTTCCCTAGCGGGCATTTGGACTATCTAGGTTACCTAACGGGCATTTGGACTACGTACGTTACTAGTGGGCATTTGGACTATGTAGGTTACCTAGCGGATACTTGGACTATGTAGGCTCCCCATCAGGGACTTGGACAATGTAGGTTAACTAGCTGGCACTTGGACTCTCTAGGTTAACTAGAGGGCCCTTGGACTATGTAGGTTAACTTGCGGGCCCTTTGACGATCTAGGTTAGCAAACGGGCACTTGGACTATGTAGGTTACCTAGCAGGCACTTGGACTGTCTAGGTTACCTAGCGGGCACTTGGACTATGCAGGTAACCTAGCGGGCACTTGGACTGTTTAAGTTACCTTGAGGGCACTTGGACTATGGGTTAACTAGCGGGCAATTGGACTATATAGGTTACCTAGCGGCCCTTAGATTATGTTGGTTACCTAACGCGACTTGGACTATCTAAGTTAACGAACGTGCACTTGGACTATGTAAGTAACCTAGCGGGCACTTGGACAGTATAGGTTACCTAGCGGGCACTTGGACTATCTAGGTTAGCAAACCGGAACTTGGAATATCTAGGTTACCTAGCGGGCACTTGGATTATGTAGGATCCCTATTGGACATTTGTACTACTTAGGTTAACTAGAGGGCACTTTGACTAGCTAGGTTAACTAGCGGGCACTTGGACTATCTAGGTCAACTAGCGGGCCATTGTACTATGTAGGTTAACTAGCGGGCACTTGGCCTATCTAGGTTACCTAACTGGAACTTGGACTATGTAGGTTTACTAGCGGACCCTTGGACGATCTAGGATAACTAGCGGGCACTTGGACAATGCAGGTTCCCTTGCGGGCACTATGAATATGTATCTTCCCTAGAGGGCACTTGGACCATATAGGTTCCCTATGGGCACTTGGACTATCTAGGTGCCCTAATGGGCACTTGGAATACGTAGGTTCCCTTTCGGACACTTGGACTATGTAGGTTCCTCAGCGGGCACTTGGACTATGTAGGTTAACTAGCGGGCACTTGGACTATCTAGGTTACCTAGCGGGCACTTGGACTATGTAGGTTCCCTAGCGGGCACTTGGACTATGTTCATCCCTTAGCGGGATCTTGGACTATGTAGGTTCCCTATCGGGCAGTTGGACTATGTAGGTTAACTAGCGGGCCCTTAGAATATCTAGGTTACCTAGCGGGCACTTGGACTATGTACGTCCCCTAGCGGGCACTTGGACTATCTAGGTTAAATAGAGGGCCCTTGGACTATGTAGGTTAACTAGCGGGCACTTGGACTATCTAGATTAACTAGCGGGCACTTGGACGATGAAGGTTCCCTAGCGGGCACTTGGACTATATAGGTTAATTAGCGGGCACTTGGACTATGGAGGTTACCTAGCGGGCACTTGGATTGTCTAGGTTACCTAACGGGCACTTGGACTATGTAGGTTAATTAGCGGGCACTTGGACTATGTAGGTTAATTAGCGGGCACTTGGACTATCTAGGTTAACGAACAGGCACGTGGACTATGTAGGTAACCTAATGGGCACTTGGACTATCTAGGTTAGGTAACGGGCACTTGGACTATCTAGGTTACCTAGCGGGAACTTGGAATATGTAGGTTACCTAGCGGGCACTTGGACTATAGTTTAACTAGCGGGCACTTGGACTAGATAGGTTACCTAGCGGGCCCTTGGTCTATGTATGTTACCTAGCGCAACTTGGACTATCTAAGTTAACGAACGTGCACATGGACTATGTAGGTAACCTAGCGGGCACTTGGACAGTATAGGTTACCTAGCGGGCACTTGGACTATCTAGGTTAACGAATGGGCACTTGGACTATGTAGGTTACCTACCGGGCACTTGGACTATCTAGGTTAGTAAACCGGAACTTGGAATATCTAGGTTACCTAGCGGGCACTTGGACTATGTAGGTTATCTTGCGGGCAATTGGCCTATCTAGGTTACCTAACGGGAACTTGGACTATGTAGGTTTACTAGCGGACACTTGGACAATCTTGGTTAACTAGCGGGCACTTGGACAATGCAGGTTCCCTAGCGGGCACTATGAATATGTAGCTTCCCTAGAGGGCACTTGGACCATATAGGTTTCCTTTGGGCACTTGGACTATCTGGGTTCCCTAACGGGCACTTGGAATATGAAGATTCCCTATCGGGCACTTGGACTATGTAGGTTCCTCATTGGGCCCTTCGACTATCTAGGTTACCTAGCGGGCACTTGGACTATCTAGGTTAACTAACGGACCTTGGACTATGTAGGTTAACTAGCGTGCACTTGGACGATCTATGTTAACTAGCGGGCACTTGGACTATCTAGGTTAACTAGCGGGAACTTAGACTATCTATGTTAACTGGCGGGCACATGGACGATGCAGGTTCCCTAGAGGGCACTTGGACTATGTAGGTTCCCTAACGGGCACTTGGACTATGTAGGTCCCTTAGCGGGCACTTGGACTATGTTGGTTCCCTATCGGGCAGTTGGACTATGTGGGTATCCTAGCGGGCATTTGGACTATCTAGGTTACCTAGAAGGCACTTTGACTATCTAGGTTAACTAACGGGCACTTGGACTATGTAGGTTCCCTAGCGGGCACTTGGACTATGTAGGTTACCTAGCAGGCACTTGGACTGTCTAGGTTACCTAGCGGGCACTTGAACTATCTAGGTTAACGAACGCGCACTTGGACTATGTAGGTTAGCTAACAGGAACTTGGACTATCTAGGTTAACGAACGGGCACTTGGACTATGGAGGTTACCTAGCGGGCACTTGGACTATCTAGGTTAGCTAACGGGTACTTGGACTATCTAGGTTCCCTAGCGGGCACTTGGACTATGTAAGTTCCCTAGCAGGGCTTTGACTATGTAAGTTCTCTAACGGGCACTTGGACTATGTGGGTTCCCTAGCGGGCATTTGGACTATCTAGGTTACCTAACGGGCACTTGGATTATGTACATTACTAGCGGGCATTTGGACTATGTAGGTTACCTAGCGGATACTTGGACTATGTAGGTTCCCCATCAGGGACTTGGACAATGTAGGTTAACTAGCGGGCACTTGGACTATCTAGGTTAACTAGCGGGCCCTTGGACTATGTAGGTTCCCTAGCGGGCACTTGGACTATGTAGGTTACCTAGCAGGCACTTGGACTGTCTAGGTTACCTAGCGGACACTTGAACTATCTAGGTTAACGAACGGGCACTTGGACTATGTAGGTTAGCTAACAGGAACTTGGACTATCTAGGTTAACGAACGGGCACTTGGACTATGTAGGTTACCTAGCGGGCACTTGGACTATCTAGGTTAGCTAAAGGGTACTTGGACTATCTAGGTTCCCTAGCGGGCACTTGGACTATGTAGGTTCCCTAGCAGGGCTTTGACTATCTAAGTTCTCTAACGGGCACTTGGACTATGTGAGTTCCCTAGCGGGCATTTGGACTATCTAGGTTACCTAACGGGCACTTGGACTATGTACGTTACTAGCGGGCATTTGCACTATGTAGGTTACCTAGCGGATACTTGGACTATGTAGGTTCCCCATCAGGGACATGGACAATGTAGGTTAACTAGCGGGCACTTGGACTATCTAGGTTAACTAGCGGGCCCTTGGACTATGTAGGTTAACTAGCGGGCTCTTGTACTTTCTAGGTTAACGAACGGGCACGTGGACTATGTAGGTAACCAAGCGGGCACTTGGACAGTCTAGGTTACCTAGAGGGCACTTGGAAAATCTAGGTTAATGAATGGGCACTTGGACTATGTAGGTTATCTCGCGGGCACTTAGACAATGTGGGTACCCTAGCGGGCATTTGGACTATCTAGGTTACCTAACGGGCATTTGGACTATGTAGGTTCCCTAGCGGGCACTTGGATTATGTAGGTTCCCTTCTTGCACTTGGACTATGTAGGTTTCTGGCGGGCATTTGGACTATGTAGGTTACCTAGCGGGCACTTGGGCTATGTAGGTTCCCTAGCGGGCATTTGGACTATCTAGGTTACCTAACGGGCATTTGGACTACGTACGTTACTAGTGGGCATTTGGACTATGTAGGTTACCTAGCGGATACTTGGACTCTGTAGGCTCCCCATCAGGGACTTGGACAATGTAGGTTAACTAGCTGGCACTTGGACTATCTAGGTTAACTAGAGGGCCCTTGGACTATGTAGGTTAACTAGCGGGCCCTTTGACGATCTAGGTTAGCAAACGGGCACTTGGACTGTTTAAGTTACCTAGAGGGCACTTGGACTATAGGTTAACTAGCGGGCACTTGGCTATATAGGTTACCTAGCGGCCCTTAGATTATGTTGGTTACCTAACGCGACTTGGACTATCTAAGTTAACGAACGTGCACTTGGACTATGTAAGTAACCTAGCGGGCACTTGGACAGTATAGGTTACCTAGCGGGCACTTGGACAGTATAGGTTACCTAGCGGGCACTTGGACTATCTAGGTTAGCAAACCGGAACTTGGAATATCTAGGTTACCTAGCGGGCACTTGGATTATGTAGGATCCCTATTGGACATTTGTACTACTTAGGTTAACTAGAGGGCACTTTGACTAGCTAGGTTAACTAGCGGGCACTTGGACTATCTAGGTCAACTAGCGGGCCATTGTACTATGTTGGTTAACTAGCGGGCACTTGGCCTATCTAGGTTACCTAACGGGAACTTGGACTATGTAGGTTTACTAGCGGACCCTTGGACGATCTAGGATAACTAGCGGGCACTTGGACAATGCAGATTCCCTTGCGGGCACTATGAATATGTAGCTTCCCTAGAGGGCACTTGGACCATATAGGTTCCCTATGGGCACTTGGACTATCTGGGTTCCCTAACGGGCACTTGGAATATGAAGATTCCCTATCGGGCACTTGGATTATGTAGGTTCCTCATTGGGCACTTGGACAATGTAGGTTCCCTATCGGGCACTTGGACTATGTAGGTTAACTAGCGGGCCCTTCGACTATCTAGGTTACCTAGAGGGCACTTAGACTATCTAGGTTAACTAGCGGGCACTTGTACAATGCAGGTTCCCTAGCGGGCACTTTGACTATGTAGCTTCCCTAGAGGGCACTTGGACTATATAGGTTCCCTATGGTTACTTGGACTATCTAGGTGCCCTAACGGGCACTTGGAATACGTAGGTTCCCTTTCGGACACTTCGTCTATGTAGGTTCCTCAGCGGGCACTTGGACTATGTAGGTTAACTAGTGGGCACTTGGACTATCTAGGTTGTCCAGCGGGCACTTGGACTATGTACGTCCCCTAGCAGGCACTTGGACTATCGAGGTTAACTAGAGGGCCCTTGGACTATGTAGGTTATCTAGAGGGCACTTGGACTATCTAGGTTAACTAACGGACCTTGGACTATGTAGGATAACTAGCGGGCACTTGGACGATCTATGTTAACTAGCGGGCACTTGGACTATCTAGGTTAACTAGCGGAAACGTAGACTCTCTATGTTAACTGGCGGGCACTTGGACGATGCAGGTTCCCTAGAGGGCACTTGGACTATGTAGGTTCCCTAACGGGCACTTGGACTATGTAGGTCCCTTAGCGGGCACTTGGACTATGTTGGTTCCCTATCGGGCAGTTGGACTCTGTGGGTACCCTAACGGGCATTTGGACTATGTAGGTTCCCTAGCGGTCACTTGGACTATGTCGGTCCCTTAGCGGGCACTTGGACTATGTTGGTTCCCTATCGGGCAGTTGGACTATGTGGGTACCCTAGCGGGCATTTGGACTATCTAGGTTACCTAGCAGGCACTTTGACTATCTAGGTTAACTAACGGGCACTTGGACTATGTAGGTTACCTAGCGGGCACTTGGACTATGTAGGTCCCTAGCGGGCACTGAGACTATGTAGGTTACCTAGCAGGCACTTGGACTGTCTAGGTTACCTAGCGGGCACTTGAACTATCTAGGTTAACGAACGGGCACTTGGACTATGGAGGTTACCTAGCGGGCACTTGGACTATGGAGGTTACCTAGCGGGCACTTGGACTATCTAGGTTAGCTAACGGGTACTTAGACTATCTAGGTTCCCTAGCGGGCACTTGGACTATGTAGGTTCCCTAGCAGGGCTTTGATTATGTAAGTTCTTTAATGGGCACTTGGGCTATGTGGGTTCCCTAGCGGGCATTTGGACTATCTAGGTTACCTAACGGGCACTTGGACTATGTACGTTACTAGCGGGCATTTGGACTATGTAGGTTACCTAGCGGATACTTGGACTATGTAGGTTCCCCATCAGGGACTTGGACAATGTAGGTTAACTAGCGGGCACTTGGACTATCTAGGTTAACTAGCGGGCCCTTGGAATATGTAGGTTAACTAGCGGGCCCTTTGACGATCTAGGTTAGCAAACGGGCACTTGGACTATTTAGGTTACCTAGCAGGCACTTGGACTGTCTAGGTTACCTAGCGGGCACTTGAACTATCTAGGTTAACGAACGGGCACTTGGACTATGTAAGTTAGCTAACAGGAACTTGGACTATCTAGGTTAACGAACGGGCACTTGGACTATGGAGGTTACCTAGCGGGCACTTGAACTATGGAGGTTACCTAGCGGGCACTTGGACTATCTAGGTTAGCTAACGGGTACTTGGACTATCTGGGTTACCTAGTGGGCACTTGGACTATGTAGGTTATCTAGCGGGCACTTGGACTATCTAGGTTACCTAACGGGCACTTGGACTATGCAGGTAACCTAGCGGGCACTTGGACTGTTTAAGTTAACCAGCGGGCACTTGGACTGTGTAGGTTAACTAGCGGGCACTTGGACTATCTAGGTTACCTAACGGGCACCTGGACTATCTAGATTACCTAGTGGGCACTTGGATTCTAAAGGTTACCTAGCCGGCCCTTGGACTATGTTGGTTACCTACCGCGACTTGGACTATCTAAGTTAACGAAAGTGCACTTGGACTATGTAAGTAACCTAGCGGGCATTTGGACAGTATAGGTTAACTAGCAGGCACTTGGACTATCTAGGTTAACGAATGGGCACTTGTACTACGTAGGTTACCTAGCGGGCACTTGGACTATGTAGGTTAGCAAACCGGAACTTGGAATATCTAGGTTACCTAGCGGGCACTTGGACTATGTAAGATCCCTATCGGACATTTGTACTACTTAGGTTAACTAGCGGGCACTTTGACTATCTAGGTTAACTAGCGGGCACTTGGACTATCTAGGTCAACTAGCGGGCCATTGTACTATGTAGGTTAACTAGCGGGCACTTGGCCTATCTAGGTTACCTAACGGGAACTTGGACTATGTAGGTTTACTACCGGACCCTTGGACGATCTAGGTTAACTAGCGGGCACTTGGACAATGCAGGTTCCCTAGCGGGCACTATGAATATGTAGCTTCCCTAGAGGGCACTTGGACTATGTAGGTTCCCTATGGGTATTTGGACTATCTGGGTTCCCTAACGGGCACTTGGAATATGAAGATTCCCTATCGGGCACTTGGACTATGTAGGTTCCTCATTGGGCACTTGGACTATGTAGGTTCCCTATCGGGCACTTGGACTTTGTAGGTTAACTAGCGGGCCCTTGGACTATCTAGGTTACCTAGCGCGCACTTGGACTATCTAGGTTAACTAGAGGGCACTTGTACAATGCAGGTTCCCTAGCGGGCACTTTAACTATGTAGGTTCCCTAGAGGGCACTTGGACGATATAGGTTCCCTATGGGCACTTGGACTATCTAGGTGCCCTAATGGGCACTTGGAATACGTAGGTTCCCTTTCGGACACTTGGACTATGTAGGTTCCTCAGCGGGTACTTGGACTATGTAGGTTAACTAGCGGGCACTTGGACTATCTAGGTTACCTAGCGGGCACGTGGACTATGTAGGTTCCCTAGCGGGTACTTGGACTATGTTCGTCCCTTAGCGTGCACTTGGACTATGTAGGTTCCCTATCGGGCAGTTGGACTATGTAGGTTATCTAGCGGGCCCTTAGACTATCTAGGTTACATAGCGGGCACTTGGACTATGTATGTCCCCTAGCGGGCACTTGGACTATCTAGGTTAACTAGAGGGCCCTTTGACTATGTAGGTTAACTAAGGGGCACTTGGAATATCTAGGTTAACTAGCGGACCTTGGACTATGTAGGTTAACTAGCGGGCACTTGGACAATCTAGGTTAAATAGCGGGCACTTGGACTATCTAGGTTAACTAGCGGGCACTTGGACTATCTAGATTAACTAGCGGGCACTTGAACGATGCAGTTTCCCTAGCGGGCACTTGGACTATATAGGTAAATTACTGGGCACTTGGACTATGGAGGTTACCTAGAAGGCAATTGGACTATGGAGGTTACCTAGCGGGCACTTGGACTATCTAGGTTAGCTAACGGGTACTTGGACTATCTAGGTTACCTAGCGGGCACTTGGACTATGTAGGTTACCTAGCGGGCACTTGGACTATCTAGATTACCTAACGGGCACTTGGACTATGCAGGTAACCTAACGGGCACTTGAACTGTCTAAGTTACCTGCCGGCTCTTGGACTATGTAGGTTACCTAGCGGGCAATTGTACTATCTAGGTTAACGAACGGGCACGTGGACTATGTAGGTAACCTCACGGGCACTTGGACTATATAGGTTAGGTAACGGGCACTTTGACTATCTAGGTTCCCTAGCGGGAACTTGGAATATGTAGGTTACCTAGAGGACACTTGGACTATAGGTTACCTAGTGACCCTTGGACTATGTAGGTTACCTAGCGCGACTTGGACTATCTAAGTTAACGAACGTGCAGTTGGACTATGTAGGTAACCTAGCAGGCACTTGGACAGTATAGGTTACCTAGCGGGCACATGGACTATCTAGGTTAACGAATGGGCACTTGGACTATGTAGGTTACCTAGCGGGCACTTGGACAATCTAGGTTAGCAAACCGGAACTTGGAATATCTAGGTTACCTAGCGGGCACTTGGACTATGTAGGATCCCTATCGGACATTTGTACTACTTAGGTTAACTAGCGGGCACTTTGACTATCTAGGTTAACTAGCGGGCACTTGAACTATCTAGGTCAACTAGCGGGCCATTGTACTATGTAGGTTAACTAGCGGGCACTTGGCCTATCTAGGTTACCTAACGGGAACTTGGATTATGTAGGTTTACTAGCGGACACTTGGACGATCTAGGTTAACTAGCGGGCACTTGGACAATGCAGGTTCCCTAGCGGGCACTATGAATATGTAGCTTCCCTAGAGGGCACTTGGACTATGTAGGTTCCCTATGGGCACTTGGACTATCTGGGTTCCCTAACGGGCACTTGGAATATGAAGATTCCCTATCGGGCACTTGGACTATGTAGGTTCCTCATTGGGCACTTGGACTATGTAGGTTCCCTATCGGGCACTTGGACTTTGGAGGTTAACTAGCGGGCCCTTGGACTTTTTAGGTTACCTAGCGGGCACTTGGACTATCTAGGTTAACTAGAGGGCACTTGTACAATGCAGGTTCCCTAGCGGGCACTTTGACTATGTAGGTTCCCTAGAGGGCACTTGGACGATATAGGTTCCCTATGGGCACTTGGACTATCTAGGTGCCCTAATGGGCCCTTGGAATACGTAGGTTCCCTTTCGGACACTTGGACTATGCAGGTTCCTCAGTGGGCACTTGGACTATGTAGGTTTACTAGCGGGCACTTGGACTATCTAGGTTACCTATCGGGCACTTTGACTATGCAGGTTCCCTAGCGGGCACTTGGATTATGTTCGTCCCTTAGCGGGCACTTGGACTATGTAGGTTCCCTATCGGGCAGTTGGACTATGTAGGTTAACTAGCGGGCCCGTATACTATCTAGGTTACCTAGCGGGCACTTGGACTATGTACGTCCTCCAGCGGGCACTTGGACTATCTAGGTTAACTAGAGGGCCGTTGGACTATGTAGGTTAACTAGCAGGCCCTTGGACTATCTAGGTTACCTAGCGGGCACTTGGACTATCTAGGTTAACTAGAGGGCACTTGTACAATGCAGGTACCCTAGCGGGCACTTTGACTATGTAAGTTCCCTAGAGGGCACTTGGACTATATAGGTTCCCTATGGGCACTTGGACTATCTAGGTGCCCTAATGGGCACTTGGAATACGTAGGTTCCCTTTCGGACACTTGGACTATGTAGGTTCCTCAGCGGGCACTTGGACTATGTAGGTTAACTAGCGGGCACTTGGACTATCTAGGTTACCTAGCGGGCACTTGGACTATGTAGGTTCCCTAGCGGGCACTTGGACTATGTTCGTCCCTTAGCGATCGCTTGGACTATGTAGGTTCCCTATCGGGCAGTTGGACTATGTAGGTTAACTAGCGGGCCCTTAGACTATCTAGGTTACCTAGCGGGCACTTGGACTATGTACTTCCCCTAGTGGGCACTTGGACTATCTAGGTTAACTAGAGGACCCTTGGACTATGTAGGTTAACTAGCGGGCACTTGGAATATCTAGGTTAACTAGCGGACCTTGGACTATGTAGGTTAACTAGCGGGCACTTGGGCGATCTAGGTTAACTAGCGGGCACTTGGACGATCTAGGTTAACTAGCGGCCACTTGGACTATCTAGCTTAACTAGCGGGCACTTGGACTATCTAGATTAACTAGCGGGCACTTGGATGATGCAGGTTCCCTAGCGGGCACTTGGACTATATAGGTTAAGTAGCGGGCACTTGGACTATTGAGGTTAACTATCGGGCACTTGTGCTGTCTAGGTTACCTAACGGGCACTTGGACTATGTAGGTTAATTAGCGGGCACTTGGACTATGTAGGTAACCTAACGGGCACTTGGACTATCTAGGTTAGGTAACGGGCACTTGGACTATCTTGGTTACCTAGCGGGAACTTGGAATATGTAGGTTACCTAGCGGGCACTTGGACTATAGTTTAAATAGCGGGCACTTGGACTATATAGGTTACCTAGCGGGCCTTTGGACTATGTAGGTTACCTAGCGCGACTTGGACTATCTAAGTTAACGAACGTGCACTTGGACTATGTACGTAACCTAGCGGGCTCTTGGACAGTATAGGTTACCTAGCGGGCACTTGGACTATCTAGGTTAACGAATGGGCACTTGAACTATGTAGGTTACCTAGCGGGCACTTGGACTATCTAGGTTAGCAAACCGGAACTTGGAATATCTAGGTTACCTTGCGGGCACTTGGACTATGTAGGTTACCTTGCGGGCACTTGGCCTATCTAGGTTACCTAACGGGAACTTGGACTATGTAGGTTTACTAGCGGACACTTGGACGATCTTGGTTAACTAGCGGGCACTTGGACAATGCAGGTTCCCTAGCGGGCACTATGAATATGTAGCTTCCCTAGACGGCACTTGGACCATATAGGTTCCCTATGGGCACTTGGACTATCTGGGTTCCCTAACGGGCACTTGGAATATGAAGATTCCCTATCGGGCACTTGGACTATGTAGGTTCCTCATTGGGCACTTGGACTATGTAAGTTCCCTATCGGGCACTTGGACTATCTAGGTTACCTAGTGGGCACTGGGACTATCTAGGTTAACTAGCGGGCACTTGTACAATGCAGGTTCCCTAGCGGGCACTTTGACTATGTAGCTTCCCTAGAGGGCACTTGGACTATATAGGTTCCCTATGGTTACTTGGACTATCTAGGTGCCCTAACGGGCACTTGGAATACGTAGGTTCCCTTTCGGACACTTGGACTATGTAGGTTCCTCAGCGGGCACTTGGACTATGTAGGTTATCTAGCGGGCACTTGGACTATCTAGGTTGCCCAGCGGGCACTTGGACTATGTACGTCCCCTAGCGGGCACTTGGACTATCGAGGTTAACTAGAGGGCCCTTGGACTATGTAGGTTAACTAGAAGGCACTTGGACTATCTAGGTTAACTAACGGACCTTGGACTATGTAGGTTAACTAGCGGGCACTTGGACTATCTAGGTTAACTAGCGGGCACATGGACGATGCAGGTTCCCTAGAGGGCACTTGGACTATGTAGGTTCCCTAACGGGCACTTGGACTATGTAGGTCCCTTAGCGGGCACTTGGACTATGTTGGTTCCCTATCGGGCAGTTTGACTCTGTGGGTATCCTAGCGGGCATTTGGACTATCTAGGTTACCTAGAAGGCACTTTGACTATCTAGGTAAACTAACAGGCACTTGGAATATGTAGGTTCCCTAGCGGGCACTTGGACTATGTAGGTTACCTAGCAGGCACTTGGACTGTCTAGGTTACCAAGCGGGCACTTGAACTATCTAGGTTAACGAACAGGCACTTGGACTATGTAGGTTAGCTAACAGGAACTTGGACTATCTAGGTTAACGAACGGGCACTTGGACTATGGAGGTTACCTAGCGGGCACTTGGGCTATGTAGGTTCCCTAGCGGGCATTTGGACTATCTAGGTTACCTAACGGGCATTTGGACTACGTACGTTACTAGTGGGCATTTGGACTATGTAGGTTACCTAGCGGATACTTGGACTATGTAGGCTCCCCATCAGGGACTTGGACAATGTAGGTTAACTAGCTGGCACTTGGACTATCTAGGTTAACTAGAGGGCCCTTGGACTATGTAGGTTAACTAGCGGGCCCTTTGACGATCTAGGTTAGCAAACGGGCACTTGGACTATGTAGGTTACCTAGCAGGCACTTGGACTGTCTAGGTTACCTAGCGGGCACTTGGACTATGCAGGTAACCTAGCGGGCACTTGGACTGTTTAAGTTACCTAGAGGGCACTTGGACTATAGGTTAACTAGCGGGCACTTGGACTATATAGGTTACCTAGCGGCCCTTAGATTATGTTGGTTACCTAACGCGACTTGGACTATCTAAGTTAACGAACGTGCACTTGGACTATGTAAGTAACCTAGCGGGCACTTGGACAGTATAGGTTACCTAGCGGGCACTTGGACAGTATAGGTTACCTAGCGGGCACTTGGACTATCTAGGTTAGCAAACCGGAACTTGGAATATCTAGGTTACCTAGCGGGCACTTGGATTATGTAGGTTACCTTGTGGGCACTTGGCCTATCTAGGTTACCTAACGGGAACTTGGACTATGTAGGTTTACTAGCGGACACTTGGACAATCTTGGTTAACTAGCGGGCACTTGGACAATGCAGGTTCCCTAGCGGGCACTATGAATATGTAGCTTCCCTAGAGGGCACTTGGACCATATAGGTTCCCTATGGGCACTTGGACTATCTGGGTTCCCTAACGGGCACTTGGAATATGAAGATTCCCTATCGGGCACTTGGACTATGTAGGTTCCTCATTGGGCCCTTCGACTATCTAGGTTACCTAGCGGGCACTTGGACTATCTAGGTTAACTAACGGACCTTGGACTATGTAGGTTAACTAGCGGGCACTTGGACGATCTATGTTAACTAGCGGGCACTTGGACTATCTAGGTTAACTAGCGGGAACTTAGACTATCTATGTTAACTGGCGGGCACATGGACGATGCAGGTTCCCTAGAGGGCACATGGACTATGTAGGTTCCCTAACGGGCACTTGGACTATGTAGGTCCCTTAGCGGGCACTTGGACTATGTTGGTTCCCTATCGGGCAGTTGGACTATGTGGGTATCCTAGCGGGCATTTGGACTATCTAGGTTACCTAGAAGGCACTTTGACTATCTAGGATAACTAACGGGCACTTGGACTATGTAGGTTCCCTAGCGGGCACTTGGATTATGTAGGTTACCTAGCAGGCACTTGGACTGTCTAGGTTACCTAGCGGGCACTTGAACTATCTAGGTTAACGAACGCGCACTTGGACTATGTAGGTTAGCTAACAGGAACTTGGACTATCTAGGATAACGAACGGGCACTTGGACTAAGGAGGTTACCTAGCGGGCACTTGGACTATCTAGGTTAGCTAACGGGTACTTGGACTATCTAGGTTCCCTAGCGGGCACTTGGACTATGTAAGTTCCCTAGCAGGGCTTTGACTATGTAAGTTCTCTAACGGGCACTTGGACTATGTGGGTTCCCTAGCGGGCATATGGACTATCTAGGTTACCTAACGGGCACTTGGATTATGTACGTTACTAGCGGGCATTTGGACTATGTAGGTTACCTAGCGGATACTTGGACTATGTAGGTTCCCCATCAGGGACTTGGACAATGTAGGTTAACTAGCGGGCACTTGGACTATCTAGGTTAACTAGTGGGCCCTTGGACTATGTAGGTTCCCTAGCGGGCACTTGGACTATGTAGGTTACCTAGCAGGCACTTGGACTGTCTAGGTTACCTAGCGGGCACTTGAACTATCTAGGTTAACGAACGGGCACTTGGACTATGTAGGTTAGCTAACAGGAACTTGGACTATCTAGGTTAACGAACGGGCACTTGGACTATGTAGGTTACCTAGCGGGCACTTGGACTATCTAGGTTAGCTAACGGGTACTTGGACTATCTAGGTTCCCTAGCGGGCACTTGGACTATGTAGGTTCCCTAGCAGGGCTTTGACTATCTAAGTTCTCTAACGGGCACTTGGACTATGTGAGTTCCCTAGCGGGCATTTGGACTATCTAGGTTACCTAACGGGCACTTGGACTATGTACGTTACTAGCGGGCATTTGGACTATGTAGGTTACCTAGCGGATACTTGGACTATGTAGGTTCCCCATCAGGGACATGGACAATGTAGGTTAACTAGCGGGCACTTGGACTATCTAGGTTAACTAGCGGGCCCTTGGACTATGTAGGTTAACTAGCGGGCTCTTGTACTTTCTAGGTTAACGAACGGGCACGTGGACTATGTAGGTAACCAAGCGGGCACTTGGACAGTCTAGGTTACCTAGAGGGCACTTGGAAAATCTAGGTTAATGAATGGGCACTTGGACTATGTAGGTTATCTCGCGGGCACTTAGACTATGTGGGTACCCTAGCGGGCATTTGGACTATCTAGGTTACCTAACGGGCATTTGGACTATGTAGGTTCCCTAGCGGGCACTTGGATTATGTAGGTTCCCTTCTTGCACTTGGACTATGTAGGTTTCTGGCGGGCATTTGGACTATGTAGGTTACCTAGCGGGCACTTGGGCTATGTAGGTTCCCTAGCGGGCATTTGGACTATCTAGGTTACCTAACGGGCATTTGGACTACGTACGTTACTAGTGGGCATTTGGACTATGTAGGTTACCTAGCGGATACTTGGACTATGTAGGCTCCCCATCAGGGACTTGGACAATGTAGGTTAACTAGCTGGCACTTGGACTATCTAGGTTAACTAGAGGGCCCTTGGACTATGTAGGTTAACTAGCGGGCCCTTTGACGATCTAGGTTAGCAAACGGGCACTTGGACTATGTAGGTTACCTAGCAGGCACTTGGACTGTCTAGGTTACCTAGCGGTCACTTGGACTATGCAGGTAACCTAGCGGGCACTTGGACTGTTTAAGTTACCTAGAGGGCACTTGGACTATAGGTTAACTAGCGGGCACTTGGACTATATAGGTTACCTAGCGGCCCTTAGATTATGTTGGTTACCTAACGCGACTTGGACTATCTAAGTTAACGAACGTGCACTTGGACTATGTAAGTAACCTAGCGGGCACTTGGACAGTATAGGTTACCTAGCGGGCACTTGGACAGTATAGGTTACCTAGCGGGCACTTGGACTATCTAGGTTAGCAAACCGGAACTTGGAATATCTAGGTTACCTAGCGGGCACTTGGATTATGTAGGTTACCTTGCGGGCACTTGGCCTATCTAGGTTACCTAACGGGAACTTGGACTATGTAGGTTTACTAGCGGACACTTGGACGATCTTGGTTAACTAGCGGGCACTTGGACGATGCAGGTTCCCTAGCGGGCACTATGAATATGTAGCTTCCCTAGACGGCACTTGGACCATATAGGTTCCCTATGGGCACTTGGACTATCTGGGTTCCCTAACGGGCACTTGGAATATGAAGATTCCCTATCGGGCACTTGGACTATGTAGATTCCTCATTGGGCACTTGGACTATGTAAGTTCCCTATCGGGCACTTGGACTATCTAGGTTACCTAGTGGGCACTGGGACTATCTAGGTTAACTAGCGGGCACTTGTACAATGCAGGTTCCCTAGCGGGCACTTTGACTATGTAGCTTCCCTAGAGGGCACTTGGACTATATAGGTTCCCTATGGTTACTTGGACTATCTAGGTGCCCTAACGGGCACTTGGAATACGTAGGTTCCCTTTCGGACACTTGGACTATGTAAGTTCCGCAGCGGGCACTTGGACTATGTAGGTAATCTAGCGGGCACTTGGACTATCTAGGTTGCCCAGCGGGCACTTGGACTATGTACGTCCCCTAGCGGGCACTTGGACTATCGAGGTTAACTAGAGGGCCCTTGGACTATGTAGGTTAACTAGAGGGCACTTGGACTATCTAGGTTAACTAACGGACCTTGGACTATGTAGGTTAACTAGCGGGCACTTGGACTATCTAGGTTAACTAGCGGGCACATGGACGATGCAGGTTCCCTAGAGGGCACTTGGACTATGTAGGTTCCCTAACGGGCACTTGGACTATGTAGGTCCCTTAGCGGGCACTTGGACTATGTTGGTTCCCTATCGGGCAGTTGGACTCTGTGGGTATCCTAGCGGGCTTTTGGACTATCTAGGTTACCAAGAAGGCACTTTGACTATCTAGGTAAACTAACAGGCACTTGGAATATGTAGGTTCCCTAGCGGGCACTTGGACTATGTAGGTTACCTAGCAGGCACTTGGACTGTCTAGGTTACCAAGCGGGCACTTGAACTATCTAGGTTAACGAACAGGCACTTGGACTATGTAGGTTAGCTAACAGGAACTTGGACTATCTAGGTTAAGGAACGGGCACTTGGACTATGGAGGTTACCTAGCGGGCACTTGGACTATCTAGGTTAGCTAACGGGTACTTGGACTATCTAGGTTCCCTAGCGGGCACTTGGACTATGTAGGTTCCCTAGCAGGGCTTTGACTATGTAAGTTCTCTAACGGGCACTTGGACTATGTGGGTTCCCTAGCGGGCATTTGGACTATCTAGGTTACCTAACGGGCACTTGGACTATGTACGTTACTAGCGGGCATTTGGACTATGTAGGTTACCTAGCGGATACTTGGACTATGTAGGTTCCCCATCAGGGACTTGGACAATGTAGGTTAACTAGCGGGCACTTGGACTATCTAGGTTAACTAGCGGGCCCTTGCACTATGTAGGTTAACTAGCGGGCTCTTGTACTATCTAGGTTAACGAACGGGCACGTGGACTATGTATGTAACCAAGCGGGCACTTGGACAGTCTAGGTTACCTAGAGGGCACTTGGAAAATCTAGGTTAATGAATCGGCACTTGGACTATGTAGGTTACCTCGCGGGCACATAGACTATGTGGGTACCCTAGCGGGCATTTGGACTATCTAGGTTACCTAACGGGCATTTGGACTATGTAGGTTCCCTAGCGGGCACTTGGATTATGTAGGTTCCCTTCTTGCACTTGGACTATGTAGGTTTCTAGCGGGCATTTGGACTATGTAGGTTACCTAACGGGCATTTGGACTACGTACGTTACTAGTGGGCATTTGGACTATGTAGGTTACCTAGCGGATACTTGGACTATGTAGGTTCCCCATCAGGGACTTGGACAATGTAGGTTAACTAGCGGGCACTTGGACTATCTAGGTTAACTAGAGGGCCCTTGGACTATGTAGGTTAACTAGCGGGCCCTTTGACGATTTAGGTTAGCAAACGGGCACTTGGACTATGTAGGTTACCTAGCAGGCACTTGGACTGTCTAGGTTACCTAGGGGCACTTGAACTATCTAGGTTAACGAACGGGCACTTGGACTATGTAGGTTAGCTAACAGGAACTTGGACTATCTAGGTTAACGAACGGGCACTTGGACTATGGAGGTTACCTAGCGGACACTTGGACTATCTAGGTTAGCTAACGGGTACTTGGACTATCTAGGTTACCTAGCGGGCACTTGGACTATGTAGGTTCCCTAGCAGGGCTTTGACTATGTAAGTTCTCTAACGGGCACTTGGACTATGTGGGTTCCCTAGCAGGCATTTGGACTATCTAGGTTACCTAACGGGCACTTGGACTATGTACGTTACTAGCGGGCATTTGGACTATGTAGGTTACCTAGCGGATACTTGGACTATGTAGGTTCCCCATCAGGGACTTGGACAATGTAGGTTAACTAGCGGACACTTGGACGATCTAGGTTAACTAGCGGGCACTTGGACAATGCAGGTTCCCTAGCGGGCACTATGAATATGTAGCTTCCCTACAGGGAACTTGGACTATATAGGTTCCCTATGGGCACTTGGACAATCTGGGTTCCCTAACGGGCACATGGAATATGAAGATTCCCTATCGGGCACTTGGACTATGTAGGTTCCTCATTGGGCACTTGGACTATGTAGGTTAACTAGCGGGCCCTTGGACTATCTAGGTTACCTAGCGGGCACTTGGACTATCTAGGTTAACTAGAGGTCACTTGTACAATGCAGGTTCCCTAGCGGGCACTTTGACTATGTAGGTTCCCTAGAGGGCACTTGGACTATATAGGTTCCCTATGGGCACTTGGACTATCTAGGTGCCCTAATGGGCACTTGGAATACGTAGCTTCCCTTTCGGACACTTGGACTATGTAGGTTCCGCAGCGGGCACTTGGACTATGTAGGTTAACTAGCGGGCACTTGGACTATGTAGGTTCCCTAGCGGGCACTTGGACTATGTTCGTACCTTAGCGGACACTTGGACTATGTAGGTTCCCTTTCGGGCAGTTGGACTATGTAGGTTAACTAGCGGGCCCTTAGACTATCTAGGTTACCTAGCGTGCACTTGGACTATGTACGTCCCCTAGCGGGCACTTGGACTATGTAGGTTAAATAGAGGGCCCTTGGACTATGTAGGTTAACTAGCGGGCACTTGGAATATCTAGGTTAACTAGCCGACCTTGGACTATGTAGGTTAACTAGCGGGCACTTGGACGATCTAGGTTAACTAGCGGCCACTTGGACTATCTAGCTTAACTAGCGGGCACTTGGACTATCTAGATTAACTAGCGGGCACTTGGACGATGCAGGTTCCCTAGCGGGCACTTGGACTATATAGGTTTATTAGCGGGCACTTGGACTATGGAGGTTACCTAGCGGGTACTTGGACTGTCTAGGTTACCTAATGGGCACTTGGACTATGTAGGTTAATTAGCGGGCACTTGGACTATGTAGGTTACCTAGCGGGCAATTGGACTATCTAGGTTAACGAACCGGCACGTGGACTATGTAGGTAACCTAACGGGCACTTGGACTATGTAGGTTAGGTAACGGGCACTTGGACTATCTAGGTTACCTAGCGGGCACTTGGACTATCTAGGTTAGTAAACTGGAACTTGGAATATCTAGGTTACCTAGCGGGCACTTGGACTATGTAGATTACCTTGCGGGCACTTGGCCTATCTAGGTTACCTAACGGGAACTTGGACTATGTAGGTTTACTAGCGGACACTTGGACAATCTTGGTTAACTAGCGGGCACTTGGACAATGCAGGTTCCCTAGCGGGCACTATGAATATGTAGCTTCCCTAGAGGGCACTTGGACCATATAGGTTCCCTATGGGCACTTGGACTATCTGGTTTCCCTATCGGGCACTTGGAATATGAAGTTTCCCTATCGGGCACGTGGACTATGTAGGTTCCTCATTGGGCACTTGGACTATGTAGGTTACCTATCGGGCACTTGGACTATGTAGGTTAACTAGCGGGCCCTTTGACGATCTAGGTTAGCAAACGGGCACTTGGACTATGTAGGTTACCTAGCAGGCACTTGGACTGTCTAGGTTACCTAGCGGGCACTTGAACTATCTAGGTTAACGAACGGGCACTTGGACTATGTAGGTTAGCTAACAGGAACTTGGACTATCTAGGTTAACGAACGGGCACTTGGACTATGGAGGTTACCTAGCGGGCACTTGGACTATGGAGGTTACCTAGCGGGCACTTGGACTATCTAGGTTAGCTAACGGGTACTTGGACTATCTAGGTTACCTAGCGGGCACTCGGACTATGTAGGTTCCCTAGCAAGGCTTTGACTATGTAAGTTCGCTAACGGGCACTTGGACTATGTGGGTTCCCTAGCGGGCATTTGGACTATCTAGGTTACCTAACGGGCACTTGGACTATGTACGTTACTAGCGGGCATTTGGACTATGTAGGTTACCTATCGGGCACTTGGACTATGTAGGTTAACTAGCGGGCCCTTTGACGATCTAGGTTAGCAAACGGGCACTTGGACTATGTAGGTTACCTAGCAGGCACTTGGACTGTCTAGGTTACCTAGCGGGCACTTGAACTATCTAGGTTAACGAACGGGCACTTGGACTATGTAGGTTAGCTAACAGGAACTTGGACTATCTAGGTTAACGAACGGGCACTTGGACTATGGAGGTTACCTAGCGGGCACTTGGACTATCTAGGTTAGCTAACGGCTACTTGGACTATCTAGGTTACCTAGCGGGCACTTGGACTATGTAGGTTCCCTAGCAGGGCTTTGACTATGTAAGTTCTCTAACGGGCACTTGGACTATGTGGGTTCCCTAGCGGGCATTTGGACTATCTAGGTTACCTAACGGGCATTTGGACTACGTACGTTACTAGTGGGCATTTGGACTATGTAGGTTACCTAGCGGATACTTGGACTATGTAGGCTCCCCATCAGGGACTTGGACAATGTAGGTTAACTAGTTGGCACTTGGACTATCTAGGTTAACTAGAGGGCCCTTGGACTATGTAGGTTAACTAGCGGGCCCTTTGACGATCTAGGTTAGCAAACGGGCACTTGGACTATGTAGGTTACCTAGCAGGCACTTGGACTGTCTAGGTTACCTAGCGGTCACTTGGACTATGCAGGTAACCTAGCGGGCACTTGGACTGTTTAAGTTACCTAGAGGGCACTTGGACTATAGGTTAACTAGCGGGCACTTGGACTATATAGGTTACCTAGCGGCCCTTAGATTATGTTGGTTACCTAACGCGACTTGGACTATCTAAGTTAACGAACGTGCACTTGGACTATGTAAGTAACCTAGCGGGCACTTGGACAGTATAGGTTACCTAGCGGGCACTTGGACAGTATAGGTTACCTAGCGGGCACTTGGACTATCTAGGTTAGCAAACCGGAACTTGGAATATCTAGGTTACCTAGCGGGCACTTGGATTATGTAGGTTACCTTGCGGGCACTTGGCCTATCTAGGTTACCTAACGGGAACTTGGACTATGTAGGTTTACTAGCGGACACTTGGACAATCTTGGTTAACTAGCGGGCACTTGGACAATGCAGGTTCCCTAGCGGGCACTATGAATATGTAGCTTCCCTAGAGGGCACTTGGACCATATAGGTTCCCTATGGGCACTTGGACTATCTGGGTTCCCTAACGGGCACTTGGAATATGAAGATTCCCTATCGGGCACTTGGACTATGTAGGTTCCTCATTGGGCCCTTCGACTATCTAGGTTACCTAGCGGGCACTTGGACTATCTAGGTTAACTAACGGACCTTGGACTATGTAGGTTAACTAGCGGGCACTTGGACGATCTATGTTAACTAGCGGGCACTTGGACTATCTAGGTTAACTAGCGGGAACTTAGACTATCTATGTTAACTGGCGGGCACATGGACGATGCAGGTTCCCTAGAGGGCACATGGACTATGTAGGTTCCCTAACGGGCACTTGGACTATGTAGGTCCCTTAGCGGGCACTTGGACTATGTTGGTTCCCTATCGGGCAGTTGGACTATGTGGGTATCCTAGCGGGCATTTGGACTATCTAGGTTACCTAGCAGGCACTTTGACTATCTAGGTTAACTAACGGGCACTTGGACTATGTAGGTTCCCTAGCGGGCACTTGGATTATGTAGGTTACCTAGCAGGCACTTGGACTGTCTAGGTTACCTAGCGGGCACTTGAACTATCTAGGTTAACGAACGCGCACTTGGACTATGTAGGTTAGCTAACAGGAACTTGGACTATCTAGGTTAACGAACGGGCACTTGGACTAAGGAGGTTACCTAGCGGGCACTTGGACTATCTAGGTTAGCTAACGGGTACTTGGACTATCTAGGTTCCCTAGCGGGCACTTGGACTATGTAAGTTCCCTAGCAGGGCTTTGACTATGTAAGTTCTCTAACGGGCACTTGGACTATGTGGGTTCCCTAGCGGGCATATGGACTATCTAGGTTACCTAACGGGCACTTGGATTATGTACGTTACTAGCGGGCATTTGGACTATGTAGGTTACCTAGCGGATACTTGGACTATGTAGGTTCCCCATCAGGGACTTGGACAATGTAGGTTAACTAGCGGGCACTTGGACTATCTAGGTTAACTAGTGGGCCCTTGGACTATGTAGGTTCCCTAGCGGGTACTTGGACTATGTAGGTTACCTAGCAGGCACTTGGACTGTCTAGGTTACCTAGCGGGCACTTGAACTATCTAGGTTAACGAACGGGCACTTGGACTATGTAGGTTAGCTAACAGGAACTTGGACTATCTAGGTTAACGAACGGGCACTTGGACTATGTAGGTTACCTAGCGGGCACTTGGACTATCTAGGTTAGCTAACGGGTACTTGGACTATCTAGGTTCCCTAGCGGGCACTTGGACTATGTAGGTTCCCTAGCAGGGCTTTGACTATCTAAGTTCTCTAACGGGCACTTGGACTATGTGAGTTCCCTAGCGGGCATTTGGACTATCTAGGTTACCTAACGGGCACTTGGACTATGTACGTTACTAGCGGGCATTTGGACTATGTAGGTTACCTAGCGGATACTTGGACTATGTAGGTTCCCCATCAGGGACATGGACAATGTAGGTTAACTAGCGGGCACTTGGACTATCTAGGTTAACTAGCGGGCCCTTGGACTATGTAGGTTAACTAGCGGGCTCTTGTACTTTCAAGGTTAACGAACGGGCACGTGGACTATGTAGGTAACCAAGCGGGCACTTGGACAGTCTAGGTTACCTAGAGGGCACTTGGAAAATCTAGGTTAATGAATGGGCACTTGGACTATGTAGGTTATCTCGCGGGCACTTAGACTATGTGGGTACCCTAGCGGGCATTTGGACTATCTAGGTTACCTAACGGGCATTTGGACTATGTAGGTTCCCTAGCGGGCACTTGGATTATGTAGGTTCCCTTCTTGCACTTGGACTATGTAGGTTTCTGGCGGGCATTTGGACTATGTAGGTTACCTAGCGGGCACTTGGGCTATGTAGGTTCCCTAGCGGGCATTTGGACTATCTAGGTTACCTAACGGGCATTTGGACTACGTACGTTACTAGTGGGCATTTGGACTATGTAGGTTACCTAGCGGATACTTGGACTATGTAGGCTCCCCATCAGGGACTTGGACAATGTAGGTTAACTAGCTGGCACTTGGACTATCTAGGTTAACTAGAGGGCCCTTGGACTATGTAGGTTAACTAGCGGGCCCTTTGACGATCTAGGTTAGCAAACGGGCACTTGGACTATGTAGGTTACCTAGCAGGCACTTGGACTGTCTAGGTTACCTAGCGGGCACTTGGACTATGCAGGTAACCTAGCGGGCACTTGGACTGTTTAAGTTACCTAGAGGGCACTTGGACTATAGGTTAACTAGCGGGCACTTGGACTATATAGGTTACCTAGCGGGCCCTTAGATTATGTTGGTTACCTAACGCGACTTGGACTATCTAAGTTAACGAACGTGCACTTGGACTATGTAAGTAACCTAGCGGGCACTTGGACAGTATAGGTTACCTAGCGGGCACTTGGACAGTATAGGTTACCTAGCGGGCACTTGGACTATCTAGGTTAGCAAACCGGAACTTGGAATATCTAGGTTACCTAGCGGGCACTTGGATTATGTAGGTTACCTTGTGGGCACTTGGCCTATCTAGGTTACCTAACGGGAACTTGGACTATGTAGGTTTACTAGCGGACACTTGGACAATCTTGGTTAACTAGCGGGCACTTGGACAATGCAGGTTCCCTAGCGGGCACTATGAATATGTAGCTTCCCTAGAGGGCACTTGGACCATATAGGTTCCCTATGGGCACTTGGACTATCTGGGTTCCCTAACGGGCACTTGGAATATGAAGATTCCCTATCGGGCACTTGGACTATGTAGGTTCCTCATTGGGCCCTTCGACTATCTAGGTTACCTAGCGGGCACTTGGACTATCTAGGTTAACTAACGGACCTTGGACTATGTAGGTTAACTAGCGGGCACTTGGACGATCTATGTTAACTAGCGGGCACTTGGACTATCTAGGTTAACTAGCGGGAACTTAGACTATCTATGTTAACTGGCGGGCACATGGACGATGCAGGTTCCCTAGAGGGCACATGGACTATGTAGGTTCCCTAACGGGCACTTGGACTATGTAGGTCCCTTAGCGGGCACTTGGACTATGTTGGTTCCCTATCGGGCAGTTGGACTATGTGGGTATCCTAGCGGGCATTTGGACTATCTAGGTTACCTAGAAGGCACTTTGACTATCTAGGTTAACTAACGGGCACTTGGACTATGTAGGTTCCCTAGCGGGCACTTGGATTATGTAGGTTACCTAGCAGGCACTTGGACTGTCTAGGTTACCTAGCGGGCACTTGAACTATCTAGGTTAACGAACGCGCACTTGGACTATGTAGGTTAGCTAACAGGAACTTGGACTATCTAGGTTAACGAACGGGCACTTGGACTAAGGAGGTTACCTAGCGGGCACTTGGACTATCTAGGTTAGCTAACGGGTACTTGGACTATCTAGGTTCCCTAGCGGGCACTTGGACTATGTAAGTTCCCTAGCAGGGCTTTGACTATGTAAGTTCTCTAACGGGCACTTGGACTATGTGGGTTCCCTAGCGGGCATATGGACTATCTAGGTTACCTAACGGGCACTTGGATTATGTACGTTACTAGCGGGCATTTGGACTATGTAGGTTACCTAGCGGATACTTGGACTATGTAGGTTCCCCATCAGGGACTTGGACAATGTAGGTTAACTAGCGGGCACTTGGACTATCTAGGTTAACTAGTGGGCCCTTGGACTATGTAGGTTCCCTAGCGGGCACTTGGACTATGTAGGTTACCTAGCAGGCACTTGGACTGTCTAGGTTACCTAGCGGGCACTTGAACTATCTAGGTTAACGAACGGGCACTTGGACTATGTAGGTTAGCTAACAGGAACTTGGACTATCTAGGTTAACGAACGGGCACTTGGACTATGTAGGTTACCTAGCGGGCACTTGGACTATCTAGGTTAGCTAACGGGTACTTGGACTATCTAGGTTCCCTAGCGGGCACTTGGACTATGTAGGTTCCCTAGCAGGGCTTTGACTATCTAAGTTCTCTAACGGGCACTTGGACTATGTGAGTTCCCTAGCGGGCATTTGGACTATCTAGGTTACCTAACGGGCACTTGGACTATGTACGTTACTAGCGGGCATTTGGACTATGTAGGTTACCTAGCGGATACTTGGACTATGTAGGTTCCCCATCAGGGACATGGACAATGTAGGTTAACTAGCGGGCACTTGGACTATCTAGGTTAACTAGCGGGCCCTTGGACTATGTAGGCTAACTAGCGGGCTCTTGTACTTTCAAGGTTAACGAACGGGCACGTGGACTATGTAGGTAACCAAGCGGGCACTTGGACAGTCTAGGTTACCTAGAGGGCACTTGGAAAATCTAGGTTAATGAATGGGCACTTGGACTATGTAGGTTATCTCGCGGGCACTTAGACTATGTGGGTACCCTAGCGGGCATTTGGACTATCTAGGTTACCTAACGGGCATTTGGACTATGTAGGTTCCCTAGCGGGCACTTGGATTATGTAGGTTCCCTTCTTGCACTTGGACTATGTAGGTTTCTGGCGGGCATTTGGACTATGTAGGTTACCTAGCGGGCACTTGGGCTATGTAGGTTCCCTAGCGGGCATTTGGACTATCTAGGTTACCTAACGGGCATTTGGACTACGTACGTTACTAGTGGGCATTTGGACTATGTAGGTTACCTAGCGGATACTTGGACTATGTAGGCTCCCCATCAGGGACTTGGACAATGTAGGTTAACTAGCTGGCACTTGGACTATCTAGGTTAACTAGAGGGCCCTTGGACTATGTAGGTTAACTAGCGGGCCCTTTGACGATCTAGGTTAGCAAACGGGCACTTGGACTATGCAGGTTACCTAGCAGGCACTTGGACTGTCTAGGTTACCTAGCGGTCACTTGGACTATGCAGGTAACCTAGCGGGCACTTGGACTGTTTAAGTTACCTAGAGGGCACTTGGACTATAGGTTAACTAGCGGGCACTTGGACTATATAGGTTACCTAGCGGCCCTTAGATTATGTTGGTTACCTAACGCGACTTGGACTATCTAAGTTAACGAACGTGCACTTGGACTATGTAAGTAACCTAGCGGGCACTTGGACAGTATAGGTTACCTAGCGGGCACTTGGACAGTATAGGTTACCTAGCGGGCACTTGGACTATCTAGGTTAGCAAACCGGAACTTGGAATATCTAGGTTACCTAGCGGGCACTTGGATTATGTAGGTTACCTTGCGGGCACTTGGCCTATCTAGGTTACCTAACGGGAACTTGGACTATGTAGGTTTACTAGCGGACACTTGGACGATCTTGGTTAACTAGCGGGCACTTGGACGATGCAGGTTCCCTAGCGGGCACTATGAATATGTAGCTTCCCTAGACGGCACTTGGACCATATAGGTTCCCTATGGGCACTTGGACTATCTGGGTTCCCTAACGGGCACTTGGAATATGAAGATTCCCTATCGGGCACTTGGACTATGTAGGTTCCTCATTGGGCACTTGGACTATGTAAGTTCCCTATCGGGCACTTGGACTATCTAGGTTACCTAGTGGGCACTGGGACTATCTAGGTTAACTAGCGGGCACTTGTACAATGCAGGTTCCCTAGCGGGCACTTTGACTATGTAGCTGCCCTAGAGGGCACTTGGACTATATAGGTTCCCTATGGTTACTTGGACTATCTAGGTGCCCTAACGGGCACTTGGAATACGTAGGTTCCCTTTCGGACACTTGGACTATGTAGGTTCCGCAGCGGGCACTTGGACTATGTAGGTAATCTAGCGGGCACTTGGACTATCTAGGTTGCCCAGCGGGCACTTGGACTATGTACGTCCCCTAGCGGGCACTTGGACTATCGAGGTTAACTAGAGGGCCCTTGGACTATGTAGGTTAACTAGAGGGCACTTGGACTATCTACGTTAACTAACGGACCTTGGACTATGTAGGTTAACTAGCGGGCACTTGGACTATCTAGGTTAACTAGCGGGCACATGGACGATGCAGGTTCCCTAGAGGGCACTTGGACTATGTAGGTTCCCTAACGGGCACTTGGACTATGTAGGTCCCTTAGCGGGCACTTGGACTATGTTGGTTCCCTATCGGGCAGTTGGACTCTGTGGGTATCCTAGCGGGCTTTTGGACTATCTAGGTTACCAAGAAGGCACTTTGACTATCTAGGTAAACTAACAGGCACTTGGAATATGTAGGTTCCCTAGCGGGCACTTGGACTATGTAGGTTACCTAGCAGGCACTTGGACTGTCTAGGTTACCAAGCGGGCACTTGAACTATCTAGGTTAACGAACGGGCACTTGGACTATGTAGGTTAGCTAACAGGAACTTGGACTATCTAGGTTAAGGAACGGGCACTTGGACTATGGAGGTTACCTAGCGGGCACTTGGACTATCTAGGTTAGCTAACGGGTACTTGGACTATCTAGGTTCCCTAGCGGGCACTTGGACTATGTAGGTTCCCTAGCAGGGCTTTGACTATGTAAGTTCTCTAACGGGCACTTGGACTATGTGGGTTCCCTAGCGGGCATTTGGACTATCTAGGTTACCTAACGGGCACTTGGACTATGTACGTTACTAGCGGGCATTTGGACTATGTAGGTTACCTAGCGGATACTTGGACTATGTAGGTTCCCCATCAGGGACTTGGAAAATGTAGGTTAACTAGCGGGCACTTGGACTATCTAGGTTAACTAGCGGGCCCTTGCACTATGTAGGTTAACTAGCGGGCTCTTGTACTATCTAGGTTAACGAACGGGCACGTGGACTATGTAGGTAACCAAGCGGGCACTTGGACAGTCTAGGTTACCTAGAGGGCACTTGGAAAATCTAGGTTAATGAATCGGCACTTGGACTATGTAGGTTACCTCGCGGGCACTTAGACTATGTGGGTACCCTAGCGGGCATTTGGACTATCTAGGTTACCTAACGGGCATTTGGACTATGTAGGTTCCCTAGCGGGCACTTGGATTATGTAGGTTCCCTTCTTGCACTTGGACTATGTAGGTTTCTAGCGGGCATTTGGACTATGTAGGTTACCTAACGGGCATTTGGACTACGTACGTTACTAGTGGGCATTTGGACTATGTAGGTTACCTAGCGGATACTTGGACTATGTAGGTTCCCCATCAGGGACTTGGACAATGTAGGTTAACAAGCGGGCACTTGGACTATCTAGGTTAACTAGAGGGCCCTTGGACTATGTAGGTTAACTAGCGGGCCCTTTGACGATCTAGGTTAGCAAACGGGCACTTGAACTATGTAGGTTACCTAGCAGGCACTTGGACTGTCTAGGTTACCTAGGGGCTCTTGAACTATCTAGGTTAACGAACGGGCACTTGGACTATGTAGGTTAGCTAACAGGAACTTGGACTATCTAGGTTAACGAACGGGCACTTGGACTATGGAGGTTACCTAGCGGACACTTGGACTATCTAGGTTAGCTAACGGGTACTTGGACTATCTAGGTTACCTAGCGGGCACTTGGACTATGTAGGTTCCCTAGCAGGGCTTTGACTATGTAAGTTCTCTAACGGGCACTTGGACTATGTGGGTTCCCTAGCAGGCATTTGGACTATCTAGGTTACCTAACGGGCACTTGGACTATGTACGTTACTAGCGGGCATTTGGACTATGTAGGTTACCTAGCGGATACTTGGACTATGTAGGTTCCCCATCAGGGACTTGGACAATGTAGGTTAACTAGCGGACACTTGGACGATCTAGGTTAACTAGCGGGCACTTGGACAATGCAGGTTCCCTAGCGGGCACTATGAATATGTAGCTTCCCTACAGGGAACTTGGACTATATAGGTTCCCTATGGGCACTTGGACAATCTGGGTTCCCTAACGGGCACATGGAATATGAAGATTCCCTATCGGGCACTTGGACTATGTAGGTTCCTCATTGGGCACTTGGACTATGTAGGTTAACTAGCGGGCCCTTGGACTATCTAGGTTACCTAGCGGGCACTTGGACTATCTAGGTTAACTAGAGGGCACTTGTACAATGCAGGTTCCCTAGCGGGCACTTTGACTATGTAGTTTCCCTAGAGGGCACTTGGACTATATAGGTTCCCTATGGGCACTTGGACTATCTAGGTGCCCTAATGGGCACTTGGAATACGTAGCTTCCCTTTCGGACACTTGGACTATGTAGGTTCCGCAGCGGGCACTTGGACTATGTAGGTTAACTAGCGGGCACTTGGACTATGTAGGTTCCCTAGCGGGCACTTGGACTATGTTCGTACCTTAGCGGACACTTGGACTATGTAGGTTCCCTTTCGGGCAGTTGGACTATGTAGGTTAACTAGCGGGCCCTTAGACTATCTAGGTTACCTAGCGTGCACTTGGACTATGTACGTCCCCTAGCGGGCACTTGGACTATCTAGGTTAAATAGAGGGCCCTTGGACTATGTAGGTTAACTAGCGGGCACTTGGAATATCTAGGTTAACTAGCCGACCTTGGACTATGTAGGTTAACTAGCGGGCACTTGGACGATCTAGGTTAACTAGCGGCCACTTGGACTATCTAGCTTAACTAGCGGGCACTTGGACTATCTAGATTAACTAGCGGGCACTTGGACGATGCAGGTTCCCTAGCGGGCACTTGGACTATATAGGTTTATTAGCGGGCACTTGGACTATGGAGGTTACCTAGCGGGTACTTGGACTGTCTAGGTTACCTAATGGGCACTTGGACTATGTAGGTTAATTAGCGGGCACTTGGACTATGTAGGTTACCTAGCGGGCAATTGGACTATCTAGGTTAACGAACCGGCACGTGGACTATGTAGGTAACCTAACGGGCACTTGGACTATGTAGGTTAGGTAACGGGCACTTGGACTATCTAGGTTACCTAGCGGGCACTTGGACTATCTAGGTTAGTAAACTGGAACTTGGAATATCTAGGTTACCTAGCGGGCACTTGGACTATGTAGATTACCTTGCGGGCACTTGGCCTATCTAGGTTACCTAACGGGAACTTGGACTATGTAGGTTTACTAGCGGACACTTGGACAATCTTGGTTAACTAGCGGGCACTTGGACAATGCAGGTTCCCTAGCGGGCACTATGAATATGTAGCTTCCCTAGAGGGCACTTGGACCATATAGGTTCCCTATGGGCACTTGGACTATCTGGTTTCCCTAACGGGCACTTGGAATATGAAGTTTCCCTATCGGGCACGTGGACTATGTAGGTTCCTCATTGGGCACTTGGACTATGTAGGTTACCTATCGGGCACTTGGACTATGTAGGTTAACTAGCGGGCCCTTTGACGATCTAGGTTAGCAAACGGGCACATGGACTATGTAGGTTACCTAGCAGGCACTTGGACTGTCTAGGTTACCTAGCGGGCACTTGAACTATCTAGGTTAACGAACGGGCACTTGGACTATGTAGGTTAGCTAACAGGAACTTGGACTATCTAGGTTAACGAACGGGCACTTGGACTATGGAGGTTACCTAGCGGGCACTTGGACTATGGAGGTTACCTAGCGGGCACTTGGACTATCTAGGTTAGCTAACGGGTACTTGGACTATCTAGGTTACCTAGCGGGCACTTGGACTATGTAGGTTCCCTAGCAGGGCTTTGACTATGTAAGTTCGCTAACGGGCACTTGGACTATGTGGGTTCCCTAGCGGTTATTTGGACTATCTAGGTTACCTAACGGGCACTTGGACTATGTACGTTACTAGCGGGCATTTGGACTATGTAGGTTACCTATCGGGCACTTGGACTATGTAGGTTAACTAGCGGGCCCTTTGACGATCTAGGTTAGCAAACGGGCACTTGGACTATGTAGGTTACCTAGCAGGCACTTGGACTGTCTAGGTTACCTAGCGGGCACTTGAACTATCTAGGTTAACGAACGGGCACTTGGACTATGTAGGTTAGCTAACAGGAACTTGGACTATCTAGGTTAACGAACGGGCACTTGGACTATGGAGGTTACCTAGCGGGCACTTGGACTATGGAGGTTACCTAGCGGGCACTTGGACTATCTAGGTTAGCTAACGGCTACTTGGACTATCTAGGTTACCTAGCGGGCACTTGGACTATGTAGGTTCCCTAGCAGGGCTTTGACTATGTAAGTTCTCTAACGGGCACTTGGACTATGTGGGTTCCCTAGCGGGCATTTGGACTATCTAGGTTACCTAACGGGCACTTGGACTATGTACGTTACTAGCGGGCATTTGGACTATGTAGGTTACCTAGCGGATACTTGGACTATGTAGGTTCCCCATCAGGGACTTGGACAATGTAGGTTAACTAGCGGGCACTTGGACTATCTAGGTTAACTAGCGGGCCCTTGGACTATGTAGGTTAACTAGCGGGCTCTTGTACTATCTAGGTTAACGAACGGGCACGTGGACTATGTAGGGTAACCAAGCGGGCACTTGGACAGTCTAGGTTACCTAGAGGGCACTTGGAAAATCTAGGTTAATGAATGGGCACTTGGACAATGTAGGTTACCTCGCGGGGACGTAGACTATGTGGGTACCCTAGCGGGCATTTGGACTATCTAGGTTACCTAACGGGCATTTGGAATATGTAGGTTCCCTAGCGGGAACTTGGATTACGTAGGTTCCCTTCTTGCACTTGGACTATGTAGGTTTCTAGCGGGCATTTGGACTATGTAGGTTACCTAGCGGGCACTTGGGCTATGTAGGTTCCCTAGCGGGCATTTGGACTATCTAGGTTACCTAACGGGCATTTGGACTACGTACGTTACTAGTGGGCATTTGGACTATGTAGGTTACCTAGCGGATACTTGGATTATGTAGGTTCCCCATCAGGGACTTGGACAATGTAGGTTAACTAGCGGGCACTTGGACTATCTAGGTTAACTAGAGGGCCCTTGGACTATGTAGGTTAACTAGCGGGCCCTTTGACGATCTAGGTTAGCAAACGGGCACTTGGACTATGTAGGTTACCTAGCAGGCACTTGGACTGTCTAGGTTACCTAGCGGGCACTTGAACTATCTAGGTTAACGAACGGGCACTTGGACTATGTAGGGTAGCTAACAGGAACTTGGACTATCTAGGTTAACGAACGGGCACTTGGACTATGGATGTTACCTAGCGGGCACTTGGACTATGGAGGTTACCTAGCGGGCACTTGGACTATCTAGGTTACCTAACGGGCACTTGGACTATGCAGGTAACCTAGCGGGCACTTGGACTGTTTAAGTTACCTAGAGGGCACTTGGACTATAGGTTAACTAGCGGGCACGTGGACTATATAGGTTACCTAGCGGCCCTTAGACTATGTTGATTACCTACCGCGACTTGGACTATCTAAGTTAACGAACGTGCACGTGGACTATGTAAGTAACCTAGCGGGCACTTGGACAGTACAGGTTACATAGCGGGCACTTGGACTATCTAGGTTAGCAAACCGGAACATGGAATATCTAGGTTACCTAGCGGGCACTTGGATTATGTAGGATCCCTATTGGACATTTGTACTACTGAGGTTAACTAGCGGGCACTTTGACTATCTAGGTTAACTAGCGGGCACTTGGACTATCTAGGTCAACTAGCGGGCCATTGTACTATGTAGGTTAACTAGCGGGCACTTGGCCTATCTAGGTTACCTAACGGGAACTTGGACTATGTAGGTTTACTAGTGGACACTTGGACGATCTAGGTTACCTAGCGGGCACTTGGACAATGCAGGTTCCCTAGCGGGCACTATGAATATGTAGCTTCCCTAGAGGGAACTTGGACTATATAGGTTCCCTATGGGCACTTGGACAATCTGGGTTCCCTAACGGGCACTTGGAATATGAAGATTCCCTATCGGGCACTTGGACTGTGTAGGTTCCTCATTGGGCACTTGGACTATGTAGGTTAACTAGCGGGCCCTTGGACTATCTAGGTTACCTAGCGGGCACTTGGACTATCTAGGTTAACTAGAGGGCACTTGTACAATGCAGGTTCCCTAGCGGGCACTTTGACTATGTAGGTTCCCTAGAGGGCACTTGGACTATATAGGTTCCCTATGGGCACTTGGACTATCTAGGTGCCCTAATGGGCACTTGGAATACGTAGGTTCCCTTTCGGACACTTGGACTATGTAGGTTCCTCAGCGGGCACTTGGACTATGTAGGTTAACTAGCGGGCACTTGGACTATGTTCGTACCTTAGCGGACACTTGGACTATGTAGGTTCCCTATCGGGCAGTTGGACTATGTAGGTTAACTAGCGGGCCCTTAGACTATCTAGGTTACCTAGCGGGCACTTGGACTATGTACGTCCCCTAGCGGGCACTTGGACTATCTAGGTTAAATAGAGGGCCCTTGGACTATGTAGGTTAACTAGCGGGCACTTGGAATATCTAGGTTAACTAGCGGACCTTGGACTATGTAGGTTAACTAGCGGCCACTTGGACGATCTAGGTTAACTAGCGGCCACTTGGACTATCTAGCTTAACTAGCGGGCACTTGGACTATCTAGATTAACTAGCGGGCACTTGGACGATGCAGGTTCCCTAGCGGGCACTTGGACTATATAGGTTTATTAGCGGGCACTTGGACTATGGAGGTTACCTAGCGGGCACTTGGACTGTCTAGGTTACCTAACGGGCACTTGGACTATGTAGGTTAATTAGCGGGCACTTGGACTATGTAGGTTACCTAGCGGGCACTTGGACTATCTAGGTTAACGAACCGGCACGTGGACTATGTAGGTAACCTAACGGGCACTTGGACTATGTAGGTTAGGTAACGGGCACTTGGACTATCTAGGTTACCTAGCGGGAACTTGGAATATGTAGGTTACCTAGCGGGCACTTGGACTATAGTTTAACTAGCGGGCACTTGGACTATGTAGGTTCCCTAACGGGCACTTGGACTATGTAGGTCCCTTAGCGGGCACTTGGACTATGTTGGTTCCCTATCGGGCAGTTGGACTCTGTGGGTATCCTAGCGGGCATTTGGACTATCTAGGTTACCAAGAAGGCACTTTGACTATCTAGGTAAACTAACAGGCACTTGGAATATGTAGGTTCCCTAGCGGGCACTTGGACTATGTAGGTTACCTAGCAGGCACTTGGACTGTCTAGGTTACCAAGCGGGCACTTGAACTATCTAGGTTAACGAACAGGCACTTGGACTATGTAGGTTAGCTAACAGGAACTTGGACTATCTAGGTTAAGGAACGGGCACTTGGACTATGGAGGTTACCTAGCGGGCACTTGGACTATCTAGGTTAGCTAACGGGTACTTGGACTATCTAGGTTCCCTAGCGGGCACTTGGACTATGTAGGTTCCCTAGCAGGGCTTTGACTATGTAAGTTCTCTAACGGGCACTTGGACTATGTGGGTTCCCTAGCGGGCATTTGGACTTTCTAGGTTACCTAACGGGCACTTGGACTATGTACGTTACTAGCGGGCATTTGGACTATGTAGGTTACCTAGCGGATACTTGGACTATGTAGGTTCCCCATCAGGGACTTGGACAATGTAGGTTAACTAGCGGGCACTTGGACTATCTAGGTTAACTAGCGGGCCCTTGCACTATGTAGGTTAACTAGCGGGCTCTTGTACTATCTAGGTTAACGAACGGGCACGTGGACTATGTAGGTAACCAAGCGGGCACTTGGACAGTCTAGGTTACCTAGAGGGCACTTGGAAAATCTAGGTTAATGAATCGGCACTTGGACTATGTAGGTTACCTCGCGGGCACTTAGACTATGTGGGTACCCTAGCGGGCATTTGGACTATCTAGGTTACCTAACGGGCATTTGGACTATGTAGGTTCCCTAGCGGGCACTTGGATTATGTAGGTTCCCTTCTTGCACTTGGACTATGTAGGTTTCTAGCGGGCATTTGGACTATGTAGGTTACCTAACGGGCATTTGGACTACGTACGTTACTAGTGGGCATTTGGACTATGTAGGTTACCTAGCGGATACTTGGACTATGTAGGTTCCCCATCAGGGACTTGGACAATGTAGGTTAACTAGCGGGCACTTGGACTATCTAGGTTAACTAGAGGGCCCTTGGACTATGTAGGTTAACTAGCGGGCCCTTTGACGATCTAGGTTAGCAAACGGGCACTTGGACTATGTAGGTTACCTAGCAGGCACTTGGACTGTCTAGGTTACCTAGGGGCACTTGAACTATCTAGGTTAACGAACGGGCACTTGGACTATGTAGGTTAGCTAACAGGAACTTGGACTATCTAGGTTAACGAACGGGCACTTGGACTATGGAGGTTACCTAGCGGACACTTGGACTATCTAGGTTAGCTAACGGGTACTTGGACTATCTAGGTTACCTAGCGGGCACTTGGACTATGTAGGTTCCCTAGCAGGGCTTTGACTATGTAAGTTCTCTAACGGGCACTTGGACTATGTGGGTTCCCTAGCAGGCATTTGGACTAACTAGGTTACCTAACGGGCACTTGGACTATGTACGTTACTAGCGGGCATTTGGACTATGTAGGTTACCTAGCGGATACTTGGACTATGTAGGTTCCCCATCAGGGACTTGGACAATGTAGGTTAACTAGCGGACACTTGGACGATCTAGGTTAACTAGCGGGCACTTGGACAATGCAGGTTCCCTAGCGGGCACTATGATTATGTAGCTTCCCTACAGGGAACTTGGACTATATAGGTTCCCTATGGGCACTTGGACAATCTGGGTTCCCTAACGGGCACATGGAATATGAAGATTCCCTATCGGGCACTTGGACTATGTAGGTTCCTCATTGGGCACTTGGACTATGTAGGTTAACTAGCGGGCCCTTGGACTATCTAGGTTACCTAGCGGGCACTTGGACTATCTAGGTTAACTAGAGGGCACTTGTACAATGCAGGTTCCCTAGTGGGCACTTTGACTATGTAGGTTCCGTAGAGGGCACTTGGACTATATAGGTTCCCTATGGGCACTTGGACTATCTAGGTGCCCTAATGGGCACTTGGAATACGTAGCTTCCCTTTCGGACACTTGGACTATGTAGGTTCCTCAGCGGGCACTTGGACTATGTAGGTTAACTAGCGGGCACTTGGACTATGTAGGTTCCCTAGCGGGCACTTGGACTATGTTCGTACCTTAGCGGACACTTGGACTATGTAGGTTCCCTTTCGGGCAGTTGGACTATGTAGGTTAACTAGCGGGCCCTTAGACTATCTAGGTTACCTAGCGTGCACTTGGACTATGTACGTCCCCTAGCGGGCACTTGGACTATCTAGGTTAAATAGAGGGCCCTTGGACTATGTAGGTTAACTAGCGGGCACTTGGAATATCTAGGTTAACTAGCCGACCTTGGACTATGTAGGTTAACTAGCGGGCACTTGGACGATCTAGGTTAACTAGCGGCCACTTGGACTATCTAGCTTAACTAGCGGGCACTTGGACTATCTAGATTAACTAGCGGGCACTTGGACGATGCAGGTTCCCTAGCGGGCACTTGGACTATATAGGTTTATTAGCGGGCACTTGGACTATGGAGGTTACCTAGCGGGCACTTGCACTGTCTAGGTTACCTAATGGGCACTTGGACTATGTAGGTTAATTAGCGGGCACTTGGACTATGTAGGTTACCTAGCGGGCAATTGGACTATCTAGGTTAACGAACCGGCACGTGGACTATGTAGGTAACCTAACGGGCACTTGGACTATGTAGGTTAGGTAACGGGCACTTGGACTATCTAGGTTACCTAGCGGGCACTTGGACTATCTAGGTTAGTAAACTGGAACTTGGAATATCTAGGTTACCTAGCGGGCACTTGGACTATGTAGATTACCTTGCGGGCACTTGGCCTATCTAGGTTACCTAACGGGAACTTGGACTATGTAGGTTTACTAGCGGACACTTGGACAATCTTGGTTAACTAGCGGGCACTTGGACAATGCAGGTTCCCTAGCGGGCACTATGAATATGTAGCTTCCCTAGAGGGCACTTGGACCATATAGGTTCCCTATGGGCACTTGGACTATCTGGTTTCCCTAACGGGCACTTGGAATATGAAGTTTCCCTATCGGGCACGTGGACTATGTAGGTTCCTCATTGGGCACTTGGACTATGTAGGTTACCTATCGGGCACTTGGACTATGTAGGTTAACTAGCGGGCCCTTTGACGATCTAGGTTAGCAAACGGGCACTTGGACTATGTAGGTTACCTAGCAGGCACTTGGACTGTCTAGGTTACCTAGCGGGCACTTGAACTATCTAGGTTAACGAACGGGCACTTGGACTATGTAGGTTAGCTAACAGGAACTTGGACTATCTAGGTTAACGAACGGGCACTTGGACTATGGAGGTTACCTAGCGGGCACTTGGACTATGGAGGTTACCTAGCGGGCACTTGGACTATCTAGGTTAGCTAACGGGTACTTGGACTATCTAGGTTACCTAGCGGGCACTTGGACTATGTAGGTTCCCTAGCAGGGCTTTGACTATGTAAGTTCGCTAACGGGCACTTGGACTATGTGGGTTCCCTAGCGGGCATTTGGACTATCTAGGTTACCTAACGGGCACTTGGACTATGTACGTTACTAGCGGGCATTTGGACTATGTAGGTTACCTATCGGGCACTTGGACTATGTAGGTTAACTAGCGGGCCCTTTGACGATCTAGGTTAGCAAACGGGCACTTGGACTATGTAGGTTACCTAGCAGGCACTTGGACTGTCTAGGTTACCTAGCGGGCACTTGAACTATCTAGGTTAACGAACGGGCACTTGGACTATGTAGGTTAGCTAACAGGAACTTGGACTATCTAGGTTAACGAACGGGCACTTGGACTATGGAGGTTACCTAGCGGGCACTTGGACTATGGAGGTTACCTAGCGGGCACTTGGACTATCTAGGTTAGCTAACGGCTACTTGGACTATCTAGGTTACCTAGCGGGCACTTGGACTATGTAGGTTCCCTAGCAGGGCTTTGACTATGTAAGTTCTCTAACGGGCACTTGGACTATGTGGGTTCCCTAGCGGGCATTTGGACTATCTAGGTTACCTAACGGGCACTTGGACTATGTACGTTACTAGCGGGCATTTGGACTATGTAGGTTACCTAGCGGATACTTGGACTATGTAGGTTCCCCATCAGGGACTTGGACAATGTAGGTTAACTAGCGGGCACTTGGACTATGTAGGTTAACTAGCGGGCTCTTGTACTATCTAGGTTAACGAACGGGCACGTGGACTATGTAGGTAACCAAGTGGGCACTTGGACAGTCTAGGTTACCTAGAGGGCACTTGGAAAATCTAGGTTAATGAATGGGCACTTGGACAATGTAGGTTACCTCGCGGGCACTTAGACTATGTGGGTACCCTAGCGGGCATTTGGACTATCTAGGTTACCTAACGGGCATTTGGAATATGTAGGTTCCCTAGCGGGAACTTGGATTACGTAGGTTCCCTTCTTGCACTTGGACTATGTAGGTTTCTAGCGGGCATTTGGACTATGTAGGTTACCTAGCGGGCACTTGGGCTATGTAGGTTCCCTAGCGGGCATTTGGACTATCTAGGTTACCTAACGGGCATTTGGACTACGTACGTTACTAGTGGGCATTTGGACTATGTAGGTTACCTAGCGGATACTTGGATTATGTAGGTTCCCCATCAGGGACTTGGACAATGTAGGTTAACTAGCGGGCACTTGGACTATCTAGGTTAACTAGAGGGCCCTTGGACTATGTAGGTTAACTAGCGGGCCCTTTGATGATCTAGGTTAGCAAACGGGCACTTGGACTATGTAGGTTACCTAGCAGGCACTTGGACTGTCTAGGTTACCTAGCGGGCACTTGAACTATCTAGGTTAACGAACGGGCACTTGGACTATGTAGGGTAGCTAACAGGAACTTGGACTATCTAGGTTAACGAACGGGCACTTGGACTATGGATGTTACCTAGCGGGCACTTGGACTATGGAGGTTACCTAGCGGGCACTTGGACTATCTAGGTTACCTAACGGGCACTTGGACTATGCAGGTAACCTAGCGGGCACTTGGACTGTTTAAGTTACCTAGAGGGCACTTGGACTATAGGTTAACTAGCGGGCACTTGGACTATATAGGTTACCTAGCGGCCCTTAGACTATGTTGGTTACCTACCGCGACTTGGACTATCTAAGTTAACGAACGTGCACGTGGACTATGTAAGTAACCTAGCGGGCACTTGGACAGTACAGGTTACATAGCGGGCACTTGGACTATCTAGGTTAGCAAACCGGAACATGGAATATCTAGGTTACCTAGCGGGCACTTGGATTATGTAGGATCCCTATTGGACATTTGTACTACTGAGGTTAACTAGCGGGCACTTTGACTATCTAGGTTAACTAGCGGGCACTTGGACTATCTAGGTCAACTAGCGGGCCATTGTACTATGTAGGTTAACTAGCGGGCACTTGGCCTATCTAGGTTACCTAACGGGAACTTGGACTATGTAGGTTTACTAGCGGACACTTGGACGATCTAGGTTACCTAGCGGGCACTTGGACAATGCAGGTTCCCTAGCGGGCACTATGAATATGTAGCTTCCCTAGAGGGCACTTGGACCATATAGGTTCCCTATGGGCACTTGGACTATCTGGTTTCCCTAACGGGCACTTGGAATATGAAGTTTCCCTATCGGGCACGTGGACTATGTAGGTTCCTCATTGGGCACTTGGACTATGTAGGTTACCTATCGGGCACTTGGACTATGTAGGTTAACTAGCGGGCCCTTTGACGATCTAGGTTAGCAAACGGGCACTTGGACTATGTAGGTTACCTAGCAGGCACTTGGACTGTCTAGGTTACCTAGCGGGCACTTGAACTATCTAGGTTAACGAACGGGCACTTGGACTATGTAGGTTAGCTAACAGGAACTTGGACTATCTAGGTTAACGAACGGGCACTTGGACTATGGAGGTTACCTAGCGGGCACTTGGACTATGGAGGTTACCTAGCGGGCACTTGGACTATCTAGGTTAGCTAACGGGTACTTGGACTATCTAGGTTACCTAGCGGGCACTTGGACTATGTAGGTTCCCTAGCAGGGCTTTGACTATGTAAGTTCGCTAACGGGCACTTGGACTATGTGGGTTCCCTAGCGGGCATTTGGACTATCTAGGTTACCTAACGGGCACTTGGACTATGTACGTTACTAGCGGGCATTTGGACTATGTAGGTTACCTATCGGGCACTTGGACTATGTAGGTTAACTAGCGGGCCCTTTGACGATCTAGGTTAGCAAACGGGCACTTGGACTATGTAGGTTACCTAGCAGGCACTTGGACTGTCTAGGTTACCTAGCGGGCACTTGAACTATCTAGGTTAACGAACGGGCACTTGGACTATGTAGGTTAGCTAACAGGAACTTGGACTATCTAGGTTAACGAACGGGCACTTGGACTATGGAGGTTACCTAGCGGGCACTTGGACTATGGAGGTTACCTAGCGGGCACTTGGACTATCTAGGTTAGCTAACGGCTACTTGGACTATCTAGGTTACCTAGCGGGCACTTGGACTATGTAGGTTCCCTAGCAGGGCTTTGACTATGTAAGTTCTCTAACGGGCACTTGGACTATGTGGGTTCCCTAGCGGGCATTTGGACTATCTAGGTTACCTAACGGGCACTTGGACTATGTACGTTACTAGCGGGCATTTGGACTATGTAGGTTACCTAGCGGATACTTGGACTATGTAGGTTCCCCATCAGGGACTTGGACAATGTAGGTTAACTAGCGGGCACTTGGACTATCTAGGTTAACTAGCGGGCCCTTGGACTATGTAGGTTAACTAGCGGGCTCTTGTACTATCTAGGTTAACGAACGGGCACGTGGACTATGTAGGGTAACCAAGCGGGCACTTGGACAGTCTAGGTTACCTAGAGGGCACTTGGAAAATCTAGGTTAATGAATGGGCACTTGGACAATGTAGGTTACCTCGCGGGCACGTAGACTATGTGGGTACCCTAGCGGGCATTTGGAATATGAAGATTCCCTATCGGGCACTTGGACTATGTAGGTTCCTCATTGGGCACTTGGACTATGTAGGTTAACTAGCGGGCCCTTGGACTATCTAGGTTACCTAGCGGGCACTTGGACTATCTAGGTTAACTAGAGGGCACTTGTACAATGCAGGTTCCCTAGCGGGCACTTTGACTATGTAGGTTCCCTAGAGGGCACTTGGACTATATAGGTTCCCTATGGGCACTTGGACTATCTAGGTGCCCTAATGGGCACTTGGAATACGTAGGTTCCCTTTCGGACACTTGGACTATGTAGGTTCCTCAGCGGGCACTTGGACTATGTAGGTTAACTAGCGGGCACTTGGACTATGTTCGTACCTTAGCGGACACTTGGACTATGTAGGTTCCCTATCGGGCAGTTGGACTATGTAGGTTAACTAGCGGGCCCTTAGACTATCTAGGTTACCTAGCGGGCACTTGGACTATGTACGTCCCCTAGCGGGCACTTGGACTATCTAGGTTAAATAGAGGGCCCTTGGACTATGTAGGTTAACTAGCGGGCACTTGGAATATCTAGGTTAACTAGCGGACCTTGGACTATGTAGGTTAACTAGCGGCCACTTGGACGATCTAGGTTAACTAGCGGCCACTTGGACTATCTAGCTTAACTAGCGGGCACTTGGACTATCTAGATTAACTAGCGGGCACTTGGACGATGCAGGTTCCCTAGCGGGCACTTGGACTATATAGGTTTATTAGCGGGCACTTGGACTATGGGGGTTACCTAGCGGGCACTTGGACTGTCTAGGTTACCTAACGGGCACTTGGACTATGTAGGTTAATTAGCGGGCACTTGGACTATGTAGGTTACCTAGCGGGCACTTGGACTATCTAGGTAAACGAACCGGCACGTGGACTATGTAGGTAACCTAACGGGCACTTGGACTATGTAGGTTAGGTAACGGGCACTTGGACTATCTAGGTTACCTAGCGGGAACTTGGAATATGTAGGTTACCTAGCGGGCACTTGGACTATAGTTTAACTAGCGGGCACTTGGACTATATAGGTTACCTAGCGGGCCCTTGGACTATATAGGTTACCTAGCGCGATTTGGACTATCTAAGTTAACGAACGTGCACTTGGACTATGTAGGTAACCTAGCGGGCACTTGGACAGTATAGGTTACCTAGCGGGCACTTGGATTATCTAGGTTAACGAATGGGCACTTGGACTATGTAGGTTACCTAACGGGCACTTGGCCTATCTAGGTTAGTAAACTGGAACTTGGAATATCTAGGTTACCTAGCGTGCACTTGGACTATGTAGGTTACCTTGCGGGCACTTGGCCTATCTAGGTTACCTAACGGGAACTTGGACTATGTAGGTTTACTAGCGGACACTTGGACAATCTTGGTTAACTAGCGGGCACTTGGACAATGCAGGTTCCCTAGCGGGCACTATGAATATGTAGCTTCCCTAGAGGGCACTTGGACCATATAGGTTCCCTATGGGCACTTGGACTATCTGGGTTCCCTAACGGGCACTTGGAATATGAAGTTTCCCTATCGGGCACGTGGACTATGTAGGTTCCTCATTGGGCACTTGGACTATGTAGGTTACCTAGCAGACACTTGGACTGTCTAGGTTGCCTAGCGGGCACTTGAACTATCTAGGTTAACGAACGGGCACTTGGACTATGTAGGTTAGCTAACAGGAACTTGGACTATATAGGTTAAAGAACGGGCACTTGGACTATGTAGGTTAACTAGCGGGCACTTGGACTATGTAGGTTCCCTAGCGGGCACTTGGACTATGTTCGTACCTTAGCGGACACTTGGACTATGTAGGTTCCCTTTCGGGCAGTTGGACTATGTAGGTTAACTAGCGGGCCCTTAGACTATCTAGGTTACCTAGCGTGCACTTGGACTATGTACGTCCCCTAGCGGGCACTTGGACTATGTAGGTTAAATAGAGGGCCCTTGGACTATGTAGGTTAACTAGCGGGCACTTGGAATATCTAGGTTAACTAGCCGACCTTGGACTATGTAGGTTAACTAGCGGGCACTTGGACGATCTAGGTTAACTAGCGGCCACTTGGACTATCTAGCTTAACTAGCGGGCACTTGGACTATCTAGATTAACTAGCGGGCACTTGGACGATGCAGGTTCCCTAGCGGGCACTTGGACTATATAGGTTTATTAGCGGGCACTTGGACTATGGAGGTTACCTAGCGGGCACTTGCACTGTCTAGGTTACCTAATGGGCACTTGGACTATGTAGGTTAATTAGCGGGCACTTGGACTATGTAGGTTACCTAGCGGGCAATTGGACTATCTAGGTTAACGAACCGGCACGTGGACTATGTAGGTAACCTAACGGGCACTTGGACTATGTAGGTTAGGTAACGGGCACTTGGACTATCTAGGTTACCTAGCGGGCACTTGGACTATCTAGGTTAGTAAACTGGAACTTGGAATATCTAGGTTACCTAGCGGGCACTTGGACTATGTAGATTACCTTGCGGGCACTTGGCCTATCTAGGTTACCTAACGGGAACTTGGACTATGTAGGTTTACTAGCGGACACTTGGACAATCTTGGTTAACTAGCGGGCACTTGGACAATGCAGGTTCCCTAGCGGGCACTATGAATATGTAGCTTCCCTAGAGGGCACTTGGACCATATAGGTTCCCTATGGGCACTTGGACTATCTGGTTTCCCTAACGGGCACTTGGAATATGAAGTTTCCCTATCGGGCACGTGGACTATGTAGGTTCCTCATTGGGCACTTGGACTATGTAGGTTACCTATCGGGCACTTGGACTATGTAGGTTAACTATCGGGCCCTTTGACGATCTAGGTTAGCAAACGGGCACTTGGACTATGTAGGTTACCTAGCAGGCACTTGGACTGTCTAGGTTACCTAGCGGGCACTTGAACTATCTAGGTTAACGAACGGGCACTTGGACTATGTAGGTTAGCTAACAGGAACTTGGACTATCTAGGTTAACGAACGGGCACTTGGACTATGGAGGTTACCTAGCGGGCACTTGGACTATGGAGGTTACCTAGCGGGCACTTGGACTATCTAGGTTAGCTAACGGGTACTTGGACTATCTAGGTTACCTAGCGGGCACTTGGACTATGTAGGTTCCCTAGCAGGGCTTTGACTATGTAAGTTCGCTAACGGGCACTTGGACTATGTGGGTTCCCTAGCGGGCATTTGGACTATCTAGGTTACCTAATGGGCACTTGGACTATGTACGTTACTAGCGGGCATTTGGACTATGTAGGTTACCTATCAGGCACTTGGACTATGTAGGTTAACTAGCGGGCCCTTTGACGATCTAGGTTAGCAAACGGGCACTTGGACTATGTAGGTTACCTAGCAGGCACTTGGACTGTCTAGGTTACCTAGCGGGCACTTGAACTATCTAGGTTAACGAACGGGCACTTGGACTATGTAGGTTAGCTAACAGGAACTTGGACTATCTAGGTTAACGAACGGGCACTTGGACTATGGAGGTTACCTAGCGGGCACTTGGACTATGGAGGTTACCTAGCGGGCACTTGGACTATCTAGGTTAGCTAACGGCTACTTGGACTATCTAGGTTACCTAGCGGGCACTTGGACTATGTAGGTTCCCTAGCAGGGCTTTGACTATGTAAGTTCTCTAACGGGCACTTGGACTATGTGGGTTCCCTAGCGGGCATTTGGACTATCTAGGTTACCTAACGGGCACTTGGACTATGTACGTTACTAGCGGGCATTTGGACTATGTAGGTTACCTAGCGGATACTTGGACTATGTAGGTTCCCCATCAGGGACTTGGACAATGTAGGTTAACTAGCGGGCACTTGGACTATGTAGGTTAACTAGCGGGCTCTTGTACTATCTAGGTTAACGAACGGGCACGTGGACTATGTAGGTAACCAAGTGGGCACTTGGACAGTCTAGGTTACCTAGAGGGCACTTGGAAAATCTAGGTTAATGAATGGGCACTTGGACAATGTAGGTTACCTCGCGGGCACTTAGACTATGTGGGTACCCTAGCGGGCATTTGGACTATCTAGGTTACCTAACGGGCATTTGGAATATGTAGGTTCCCTAGCGGGAACTTGGATTACGTAGGTTCCCTTCTTGCACTTGGACTATGTAGGTTTCTAGTGGGCATTTGGACTATGTAGGTTACCTAGCGGGCACTTGGGCTATGTAGGTTCCCTAGCGGGCATTTGGACTATCTAGGTTACCTAACGGGCATTTGGACTACGTACGTTACTAGTGGGCATTTGGACTATGTAGGTTACCTAGCGGATACTTGGATTATGTAGGTTCCCCATCAGGGACTTGGACAATGTAGGTTAACTAGCGGGCACTTGGACTATCTAGGTTAACTAGAGGGCCCTTGGACTATGTAGGTTAACTAGCGGGCCCTTTGATGATCTAGGTTAGCAAACGGGCACTTGGACTATGTAGGTTACCTAGCAGGCACTTGGACTGTCTAGGTTACCTAGCGGGCACTTGAACTATCTAGGTTAACGAACGGGCACTTGGACTATGTAGGGTAGCTAACAGGAACTTGGACTATCTAGGTTAACGAACGGGCACTTGGACTATGGATGTTACCTAGCGGGCACTTGGACTATGGAGGTTACCTAGCGGGCACTTGGACTATCTAGGTTACCTAACGGGCACTTGGACTATGCAGGTAACCTAGCGGGCACTTGGACTGTTTAAGTTACCTAGAGGGCACTTGGACTATAGGTTAACTAGCGGGCACTTGGACTATATAGGTTACCTAGCGGCCCTTAGACTATGTTGGTTACCTACCGCGACTTGGACTATCTAAGTTAACGAACGTGCACGTGGACTATGTAAGTAACCTAGCGGGCACTTGGACAGTACAGGTTACATAGCGGGCACTTGGACTATCTAGGTTAGCAAACCGGAACATGGAATATCTAGGTTACCTAGCGGGCACTTGGATTATGTAGGATCCCTATTGGACATTTGTACTACTGAGGTTAACTAGCGGGCACTTTGACTATCTAGGTTAACTAGCGGGCACTTGGACTATCTAGGTCAACTAGCGGGCCATTGTACTATGTAGGTTAACTAGCGGGCACTTGGCCTATCTAGGTTACCTAACGGGAACTTGGACTATGTAGGTTTACTAGCGGACACTTGGACGATCTAGGTTACCTAGCGGGCACTTGGACAATGCAGGTTCCCTAGCGGGCACTATGAATATGTAGCTTCCCTAGAGGGCACTTGGACCATATAGGTTCCCTATGGGCACTTGGACTATCTGGTTTCCCTAACGGGCACTTGGAATATGAAGTTTCCCTATCGGGCACGTGGACTATGTAGGTTCCTCATTGGGCACTTGGACTATGTAGGTTACCTATCGGGCACTTGGACTATGTAGGTTAACTAGCGGGCCCTTTGACGATCTAGGTTAGCAAACGGGCACTTGGACTATGTAGGTTACCTAGCAGGCACTTGGACTGTCTAGGTTACCTAGCGGGCACTTGAACTATCTAGGTTAACGAACGGGCACTTGGACTATGTAGGTTAGCTAACAGGAACTTGGACTATCTAGGTTAACGAACGGGCACTTGGACTATGGAGGTTACCTAGCGGGCACTTGGACTATGGAGGTTACCTAGCGGGCACTTGGACTATCTATGTTAGCTAACGGCTACTTGGACTATCTAGGTTACCTAGCGGGCACTTGGACTATGTAGGTTCCCTAGCAGGGCTTTGACTATGTAAGTTCTCTAACGGGCACTTGGACTATGTGGGTTCCCTAGCGGGCATTTGGACTATCTAGGTTACCTAACGGGCACTTGGACTATGTACGTTACTAGCGGGCATTTGGACTATGTAGGTTACCTAGCGGATACTTGGACTATGTAGGTTCCCCATCAGGGACTTGGACAATGTAGGTTAACTAGCGGGCACTTGGACTATGTAGGTTAACTAGCGGGCTCTTGTACTATCTAGGTTAACGAACGGGCACGTGGACTATGTAGGTAACCAAGTGGGCACTTGGACAGTCTAGGTTACCTAGAGGGCACTTGGAAAATCTAGGTTAATGAATGGGCACTTGGACAATGTAGGTTACCTCGCGGGCACTTAGACTATGTGGGTACCCTAGCGGGCATTTGGACTATCTAGGTTACCTAACGGGCATTTGGAATATGTAGGTTCCCTAGCGGGAACTTGGATTACGTAGGTTCCCTTCTTGCACTTGGACTATGTAGGTTTCTAGCGGGCATTTGGACTATGTAGGTTACCTAGCGGGCACTTGGGCTATGTAGGTTCCCTAGCGGGCATTTGGACTATCTAGGTTACCTAACGGGCATTTGGACTACGTACGTTACTAGTGGGCATTTGGACTATGTAGGTTACCTAGCGGATACTTGGATTATGTAGGTTCCCCATCAGGGACTTGGACAATGTAGGTTAACTAGCGGGCACTTGGACTATCTAGGTTAACTAGAGGGCCCTTGGACTATGTAGGTTAACTAGCGGGCCCTTTGATGATCTAGGTTAGCAAACGGGCACTTGGACTATGTAGGTTACCTAGCAGGCACTTGGACTGTCTAGGTTACCTAGCGGGCACTTGAACTATCTAGGTTAACGAACGGGCACTTGGACTATGTAGGGTAGCTAACAGGAACTTGGACTATCTAGGTTAACGAACGGGCACTTGGACTATGGATGTTACCTAGCGGGCACTTGGACTATGGAGGTTACCTAGCGGGCACTTGGACTATCTAGGTTACCTAACGGGCACTTGGACTATGCAGGTAACCTAGCGGGCACTTGGACTGTTTAAGTTACCTAGATGGCACTTGGACTATAGGTTAACTAGCGGGCACTTGGACTATATAGGTTACCTAGCGGCCCTTAGACTATGTTGGTTACCTACCGCGACTTGGACTATCTAAGTTAACGAACGTGCACGTGGACTATGTAAGTAACCTAGCGGGCACTTGGACAGTACAGGTTACATAGCGGGCACTTGGACTATCTAGGTTAGCAAACCGGAACATGGAATATCTAGGTTACCTAGCGGGCACTTGGATTATGTAGGATCCCTATTGGACATTTGTACTACTGAGGTTAACTAGCGGGCACTTTGACTATCTAGGTTAACTAGCGGGCACTTGGACTATCTAGGTCAACTAGCGGGCCATTGTACTATGTAGGTTAACTAGCGGGCACTTGGCCTATCTAGGTTACCTAACGGGAACTTGGACTATGTAGGTTTACTAGCGGACACTTGGACGATCTAGGTTACCTAGCGGGCACTTGGACAATGCAGGTTCCCTAGCGGGCACTATGAATATGTAGCTTCCCTAGAGGGCACTTGGACCATATAGGTTCCCTATGGGCACTTGGACTATCTGGTTTCCCTAACGGGCACTTGGAATATGAAGTTTCCCTATCGGGCACGTGGACTATGTAGGTTCCTCATTGGGCACATGGACTATGTAGGTTACCTATCGGGCACTTGGACTATGTAGGTTAACTAGCGGGCCCTTTGACGATCTAGGTTAGCAAACGGGCACTTGGACTATGTAGGTTACCTAGCAGGCACTTGGACTGTCTAGGTTACCTAGCGGGCACTTGAACTATCTAGGTTAACGAACGGGCACTTGGACTATGTAGGTTAGCTAACAGGAACTTGGACTATCTAGGTTTACGAACGGGCACTTGGACTATGGAGGTTACCTAGCGGGCACTTGGACTATGGAGGTTACCTAGCGGGCACTTGGACTATCTAGGTTAGCTAACGGGTACTTGGACTATCTAGGTTACCTAGCGGGCACTTGGACTATGTAGGTTCCCTAGCAGGGCTTTGACTATGTAAGTTCGCTAACGGGCACTTGGACTATGTGGGTTCCCTAGCGGGCATTTGGACTATCTAGGTTACCTAACGGGCACTTGGACAATGTACGTTACTAGCGGGCATTTGGACTATGTAGGTTACCTATCGGGCACTTGGACTATGTAGGTTAACTAGCGGGCCCTTTGACGATCTAGGTTAGCAAACG